>NC_042615.1:593720005-596120005 GCF_901001135.1 Rhinatrema bivittatum
ATCCCCCCACCTTCCCCTCCCTTCCCCTATTCATCCCACCCCCCAGCCCTACCTAAATCCCCCCCCCTACCTTTGTTGTTCAAGTTACGCCTGCTTGAAGCAGGCGTAACTTGTGCGCGCCGCCTCGGCATCCCCCGGCACAGGCCACAGTGCCAAGGGACTCGGGACCGCCCCCACCCCGGACTCGGGACCGCCCTCCCGGCCCTCCCGGCCCACCCCACTTCCCCAGACCCGCCCCGGACTGCCTCCTGACCCCGGACATGCCCCCTCCTGCCCCTTTTACGAAGCCCCGGAACTTACACGCGTCCCGGGGCTTTGCGCGCCGGCGGCCTATGCAAAATAGGCCGCCGGCGCGCAGGGCTTTTACATCATTCACATACATGAATGATTTAAAATTCCAGCGTATGTGTGCTCTTGCCCGCATACACATGTATGTGGGCACATGCATGCTCATTTTAAAGTTACTGTATTATTGTGCAAATGATGCATTTACAGTATGGCCCCCCCTCCAGCAGAAGGCTATCAGTGAATAATATGTTTTCAGATTCCTTTGTTCTAGGTAAATGTATTAGACCGAGGTGTCTCTTATCTCCAATTTTCTTTAATTGAATGCTAGAAATCTGGGAAATTGCAGTCATATTCTCTGTTTCTCTGTTTATGTTTAGGTACTGCTGGGAAACTGATATCCATTCATTGCCAGGAGATATACCAGAGATTTTTAAAATTTGTGATAAGGTGCTAGTATCCTCTAAAGCAGCTTTGGGGTTTGATTAATGTTTGCAGAATGTACAGGAAAAGCATGGAAAGAGCACCGAGAGGTTTATGTGGAACCTGCACAATAGGCAATTTTTTGGCGCAGTCATTGCAGTTTTCAATGTCCACATTCCTCACTCAGATGTTGTATGCATGAGAAAAATCTGCAAAATCAAGAGTCAAGAAAATAATTATGCTAGTTTAGCCACACAGAGATAGGGACATTCTCTCATATGTTCTATTTCTAATTAAGGACATTTTGGATGGGGGAATGAGGAAGAACTAAGACTATACTAAATAACCAACATAAGCTTTTATTTTAATGTATTTAGAAATCATTTGCAGAAGATATTTCTGTCTCTAATAATTGTATTTATTTAGGGTATTTGTATACCGTCATTCTATAAAATAACAATCATGATGGTTTCCAAATGATGCATATATAAACAAATAAATGAATAAAATCAAGAAATACATAAATAACTCATTAAAATTAAGTACAATCATAAAAATTAAGTACAATAAACACAAAAAGGGGTTGAATTAGCAGAAGTTTGAAACTTGTTTACAGCAAGCATCAATTATCAAGGCTTCAATCCTGGCTATTGCCAATTTGTACATCTTTCATATACATTCATAATTCAGTTATCTTTAAAACATCTATCTAATTGGAGGAAATTCTTTTTCACTCAACGCACAATAAAGCTCTGGAATTTGTTGCCAGAGGATGTGGTTAGTGCAGTTAGTGTAGCTGTATTCAAAAAAGGTTTGGATAAGTTCTTGGAGGAGAAGTCCATTAACTGCTATTAATCAAGTTGACTTAGGGAATAGCCACTACTATTAATTGCATCAGTAGCATGGGATCTTCTTAGTGTTTGGGTACTTGCCAGGATCTTATGGCCTGGATTGGCCACTGTTGGAAACAGGATGCTGGGCTTGATGGACCCTTGGTCTGACCCAGCATGGCAATTTCTTATGTTCTTATGTTCTTAAAGTGGAGAGTTTAATCTCACATTTACATACCTTATATTTTGATCGGAAATGCAGCATTCAGGTTGCAAATTCTTAAATGTAAATACCAAAATGGGAACAGGATTATGGGTGGATGTGATTGGGGAGGGAGAGAAACACAATTTTTTAAAAATTAGCTTGGATGTGGTCCACAGGATTGAGACTAAATTCAGAAAACATTATAGCAATCATACAGTGCCACTGATACTGCCATGATCCTCATCTTCTTCCTATATAACTTTCGAAACTAGTCTAATTCTTCTTAGGACTTTAGATTGTCCAGTTTAATTAAAAATACTCCTGACACACTCACAGCCAAGAGAAAATCCATAATATCATCTCCACTTTAGATACATATTTTTTAAAGACTGAATTATAAATGTACAATTAGAGGTAGATCTTTAAAAAGTACGCCAGATTTTATAAGATACGCACGTAGCCGCACGTATCTTATAAAATCCAGGGTCGGCGCTCGCAAGGCTGCGCAAAATCGGCAGCCTGCGCGTGCCGAGCCACGCAGCCTGCCTCCATTCCCTCCGAGGCCGCTCCGAAACCTCGGAGGGAACTTTCCTTCCACGTCCCTCCACTTCCCCTCCCTTCCCCTCCCTTCCCCTATCTACCCCACCCCCCAGCCCTACCTAAATCCCCCCCCCTACCTTTGTTGTGCAAGTTACGCCTGCTTGAAGCAGGCGTAACTTGCCCGCGCCGCCTCGGCATCCCCCGGCACAGGCCGCAGTGCCGGGGAACTCGGGACCGCCCTCCTGGCCCGCCCCTGAACCATCGCCACGCCCCCGGACCCGCCCAGGACTGCCCCCTGACCTCCAGACATGCCCCAGACACGCCCCCTCCCACCCCTTTTACGAAGCCCCGGGACTTATGTGCGTCCCGGGGCTTTGCGTGAGCCGGCGGCCTATGCAAAATAGGCATCGGCACGCGAGTGCCCTGCGCGCGTAAATCCAGCAGGATTTACGCGCGCAGGGCTTTTAAAATCTAGCCCTTAATGTTAAGGTCACTAAATGGGAATTGTACATAAAAACTCTTGTGAATTCAATAAATGTATATGAACACACAAAAAAGGCCTAGATTGTGAAAATGTTAGAAAGCAAGATGAAAAACAAACGATAAAATGTTATATCAGTAACAGTAAAATAATAAGACGGTAACTTTCAAACCGGCGCACAGGCACACATTTACATGCCTACGTCTGCCTGCGCCCAGGGTCACGGTCATTTCATAACCTATGCAAGCAATAAGCATATGCACGCATGTCATACAATAGTCTGGCTATGCGCACATGTGCACCAAATTTTAAGTGAGCGCGAGCAAATCCTGCTTTTACCATGTATGTCAGGGGATTTTAAAAGGGGTGCGCGCTGACACCCTTCCCAGCTTTACCAATTCATCCCCAGTTTATCCAGTTAAGAGATAGGTACTCCAAATCCCCCCCTCTCCCCAGTTTAATAGCCTTCACTTCCCCCAGTTTGCTCCAACCCTTAAAACCCTGCAGAATTGCCTAGTTTCTTTTTTTTTTTTTTTTTTTTTTTAGAACTTATCCCTCCTCTATAGCAGAAGTAAATTTACACAGCAGGGTCTTCGGGATATGTAAGCATTTACAGGCACATCTCAGGTTCACGCCCTTAAATGCCATTGCCCTGCCCAGGCCACACTTATGCCCTGCCCCTTTTTGAAAACTTTGGAGATGTGCGCGCAGTGGGAGATAAGCGTGCATCCAGCTGTCTTAAAATCCGCTCAGCACGCGCGAGCCCAACTTATTTGCACAACCCCTAATTAATGCGTGCACCGGGCTTCTAAAATTCACCTATAAGTTCTTATGTGGAATCAACATTGGCAATGACTAGCCTTTAAAGTTTTAACGGTGGAGTTGCTTGTCCATTAATGTTTATAAAGCTATAAAATGGTATAAGGAGTTGGACAGACAGTGATTGTGAGGCAGAAAATCCATGTTATTAAACCCTAATCACTATTCTGCTTTATGCATAAGATCAGCCAAAGTGCTTTTTTTGAATTTTTCAAGCAACCCATGGAGAACTTTCAAATAACTGCGCACAGCAGCACATATGCATGTATATGGCCGTGAGTAGATTTGCTATAATATTTTATAAAATGCATGTATCTCTACCCAATAACATACATGCATATGTAGACTTACGCACAAATGCAAGCAATACATTGGACTCACATGTACACATGTTAAGTGCTTTTTAAAATAGCAACTTACATGCATAACTGTTGACCCTGCCTGGAAACACCTATAGACTGCCCCCTTTTTAAACATCCATCATATGTGTGTGTGCATAAAAGTGAACATATGCACATATTTTGGACTTTTATAAAATACAGAATATGCGAGTATATGTTAATATTTATGTGCAGATCATTTTGAAAATTCACCTTTAAGCATGGTATTAAGCACAAAATGTTTGAGGAAACCAGTCTTTTATATAATCTTAAAAGGAAATGCTGCCTGTTGTTTTGCTTTTAAGGAGTGTTCACCTGTCACGGATTCTTGATGTACTATATATATACTCAGACAGCCATAGAGTTATAAGATTTGCAAGGGCTTCAAATTATATTTCTCAGATTTTTACATTCTGCTTTTTGGCACTTCAAAGACAGATTATATTCAGGTTCTGTAGCTATTTCCCTCTTTTTACAGACTTCAACATGCAAGTTTGACTTAAGATAATAGAGAGTAAAGAAGTAACTTACTTAAGGTCACAAGGGGTGATAGTGAGATTAGAATACTAGTCTCCTTGGTTTATAGGGCACTGCCCTAACCACTAGGTTACTCCTCTATTGAGCTTTGGCTTATTAATATCCTACTAACCCAAAGCTCAATTCAGCCCTATCATTTTTGGGTCTCTACTTAGTAAATGGCACCAGATGTTTGGTTTTGCTTAATATTCATTTTCTTGAATGGGTTTATTCAGAAAAAGGAAATAGTTGTGGCTATTTAGGAGATAGCAGTGGCTATTTGTTTGTGATCAAAACATATTCATCACTAACAGAGAAAAGAAATTCAGGTCACACAAGAGATGGCATCACTATAGACACTCTATTAAATCCCTGCGCTATGCTCCCAACCTGGCCCACCATGGATAGAACACATATACACTTATGCCATATTTAATCACCACCAGGAGACCTTCAATCAGAAAATATACACTACAGTTCTCAAAGCAGGACCTACTGAAGACTCCACTCTGGACAAAAACAATTGCAGTATGTAACTGTTGCATAAATTGATTATTTTTAAGTTATAGTTTGGTACTTGTTTCTCATTTTTGTGTTTGAATTTTGGAAGCTTTGCAGCTTTTTGTACTTTTGAAACAATGCACCGTCATTTTCTACATTCTTTTTTTTTTTTTTTTAAGCATATGTTTGTCTTTGGTGGGGTTTCGTCCAAAATATTTTTTCTCTTAACAAACCCAGAAATACCAGCCAAAGAATAAATATTGTATTGCGTAGATAAAATGTGACCACAATTTCAAGTTTAGGTACACAAGGAGAGGGTTGAAAACCTGACACGTACAATATACAGAGGAGCTACATGTGAACAGCTGTAGAATTCCTATTCAGCGTTCAGACAGTGGTTTTTTTTATTATTGGAGGGACCCTTATAAGACCAGAGGAAACAGTAGTTTGAATTCCTGTAACTGTGATCTGCATCACTAATTGGTCCTGGCAGGAGGATCAGAAGGTGATCCTCCTGCCTGGGGCGCATTAAGAGAGCGGGCTGCTGACTGTTCAGCGCCCACTTTCTATGCGACTTTATTGCATCGGCCACACAATGTGCAAGTGTACTGTGCAAGATTCCATATAGATTTTTCTTTCTGCCAAGAAGAAGCTGCCAAACCACAGAAGGCTAGGCCTGCAGTTTTGCTTCTACTGCTGACATCACATGTACTTGAAATAAACAGCACTCCGCATTTAGCAAAGGTTATTTTATATCAGTGTAAATGAGTGTTTAATGAGAGTGTAATAGG
Organism: Rhinatrema bivittatum; assembly: GCF_901001135.1. Classification (NCBI taxonomy): domain Eukaryota; kingdom Metazoa; phylum Chordata; class Amphibia; order Gymnophiona; family Rhinatrematidae; genus Rhinatrema; species Rhinatrema bivittatum. The sequence goes on from NC_042615.1 coordinate 593,725,777, forward strand.
CAGTTTATTATAGGAGCATCTGTCAAGCTGCTCAAGGCAAATTAAGTCACACTTTGCTGTATGACCTTTTCAATTTAATGGGCAATGTTCTCTTTGATGTTCGAGGTTTCTAATATGAATATTTGCACAGTAGCAAAACAGTTTGAGAGGATTTACCATTTATCACCTTCACATTACTCTTGCCCTTTTGCAGGAGCTAGAATGCATGGGATGTTCTTGCCCTGAGCGGAAAGTCACTGAAATTAAGAACACAATTTTGCTAGCAGCTGACTCTGACTTGGCATATAATAGATATAATTATGCTTTTGCTTTCTTAGATTAGGTCGCAGTGACAGAGGTAGGTGTTTTTTTTATATCCTTTCCAGGTCACAGGATTCACAGATGGCAAACAGTAACAAATTCTGCTGCATGTATGAAACACATAGTATCTCAAAAAAATGTGTTTTGTTTTTAGGGTTTTGCTTTATTTTCCATCTTGTAAGAGTGGTTTTGTGTGTGGGAATGGCATAGGGTGAGGCTTTTGCAAGAGAGAGGTGTCTAGGTCACTAAATCCACCCAGCTGACAACCACTAGAGAACGGGCCTTCTCAACAGCGGAACCTAGCATATGGAATGCCATTCCCCCGGAGCTCAGACAGGAACCTTGTTTGCGGACATTCAAGAAAAAGCTCAAGACCTGGCTATTTCGTCAAGCCTTCCTGTAACTAAACCAACTCCAGCTTGGTTAAAAAATAGGTCATGGATATTAGACTGGTAACTAGACAATTCAGCAAAGTCACTATGACAGCACCATTATTGTTACTGAGTTACTCCTTCCGCTGCTAGCGTTTTCTTCTCCCCACCCCAGTACCCCTGTTTTATTGTAACTTTCTTGCAACTTGTTTTTTGTAAAGGTTAATGTTTCTTGTCACACTGTTCATTGTAAACCGATCTGATATGATATTTTTCATGAAGGTCGGTATAAAAAAAGTATAAATAAATAAATAAAAGAAATAGGTGGGGAGAGTTGTGGGGAGGGGGATTAACACAAGTCCTAACCACATGACACAAATGGACTGTTCGTCATAGCCCCTATTTTAAAAGTTCAGGGTCAGAGGTTTATTTGAGCAGAGCAGACTGTCTCCAGCATGAAGAGTGACTCCTTCCTGGCACTGTGCGGTATTAGAATGTTAGTGATCAATCCATTCCGAACCACCCCTCCCTCCCCCATATAGGGTTGCCAACTGGCTCCAGATTTTCAAAGCAGGTTTATTTATTTATTTATTTAAGGTGTTTTGTATACTGTCATTCGGTTTCAGCATCAAAACGGTTTACATAAACATGCAACAAAAATTGTAACATTGGGGCAGATTTTCAAAGGGGTATGCGCATAAGATACGTGTGTACCCCCCCCCCCCCCCCGCAAACCTGCCCCAAGCTCCCCCTGCGCGCACCGAGCCTATGTTGCATAGGCTGCCAGCACACGTAAAGCCCCGAGACACACGTAAGTCCGGGGGCTTTCCTGGGGGGGGGGGGGTGGGGCCGCGGCCTCCGGACCAGCCCCTGGACCGGAACATGGCGCGCCGGCAGCCGGCCTGGCGCGCGCAAGTTACGCCTGCCTCGGGCAGGTGTAACTTTTGAAATAAAGGTAGGGGAGGGGAATTAGTTAGGGCCTGGGGGCGGGTTAGTTAGGGGAAGGAAAGGGAAGGTGGGGGACGCCGGAAATAAAGTTCCCTCCGAGGCCGCTCCGATTTTGGAGCGGCCTCGGAGGGAACAGAGGCAGGGTGCGCGGCTCGGCATGCACAGGCTGCCGATTTTGCGCAGCCTTGCGCGCGCCGACCCCGGATTTTAAAAATACGGGCGGCTACGCGCATATCTATTAAAATCCGGCGTACTCTTGTTTGCGCCAGGTGCACGAACAAAAGTACGCGCTCGCGTACTTTTTTAAAATCTGCCCCATTATCATCAAATAGTCATATCTTGTATTGAAGGTTAGTTATATCTGCTAGATTCTTGTACATCAAATTGTTACACACTGCACGTTGCTCTATACTTAAAGTGTTATATACTGCGTTATATCCTAGTTCAAATAAATTCCTACACGCTGTTACCTACTGCAAGTTACTACTTGCTGTGAAGATATTTCCTACATGCTGTTACATATGCAAGTTCTTTCCTACAAACTGTTACCTATTGCAAGTTATTTTGTTATTATTTCCTGCATCCTTGTTACATACTGCAAGTTACTTCCTTCATGCTGATCGTACTCCTTCTTATTTCCTGTTTTTTCCTACCTAGTGTTATATACAGCAGGTTATCTACTGTTCCATAGTGCTAGTTGAAAGGTGTTACATACTGTTACATACTGCAAGTTACATACTGTTAGATACTGCAAGTTAGTTTCCTATATATTGTTACAGATTGCTGGTTTTTTCGACACACTTTTATCGATTGCAGGTTCTTTCCATCTGTAAGGTTATTTCCTTTACAGTGTTGCTACTTGGTTGGGTATGTTATTTCTAACACATTGTTGAAACGGATTTTCCTACTGCTAGAATAAGTCCTGTACATTATTATTACTTAGCTGGGGATGTGACCTTTTTATGTTGTTGGATGCGTGTCTGATATGTGTATTGGTTGATTGAGGGAGTCTGAGTAAGCTTTCATGAATAGCAAGGTTTTTAAGTCTTTTTTGAACATTTTTATGCATGGTTGAGTTCTTATTCCAATTGGTAAAGCATTCCATAGTTTAGGGCAGGCGATGGATATGGCTCTCTCACGTGTTGTGTTTAGTCTTGTGCTTCTTGCTTGAGGGAGCTTGAGTAGTCCTTTATTCCTCGATCGTAGATTCCATCTTGGATTTTATGTTACTATGTGTTTGCTTAGCCAGTTGTTTTGTTGTCCTGTAATTATTTTATGCATGGTTGTAAGAACTTTGTATTCTATTTGGTATTTTATTAGGCCAGTGTAAAGAGAATAGAATTGGTGTGATGTGATCATGTTTTTTTGATCCAGTTAGAATTCTGGCGGCAGTGTTTTGTAGGATTTGGAGAGGACGTATGGTAGTGAGAGGTAGTCCAAGGAGTTGTGCGTTGCAGTAATCTAGGTTAGAGAAGATGAGTAGTTGGAGCACTGTTCTGAAATCATCCTGGGTGAGGAATGGTTTAAGACGTCTGAGTGTCAGTAGTTTGTGGTATCCTTCTTTAATCTTGTTGGTTATGTGGGGTTTGAATGAAAGCTCCTTGTCAATGGTGATTCCTAGATTATGTGTATGGGTGACATGTGAGATTAACGTTTTACTCACCTGCATGCTGGCACTTAGAGTCCTGATGTTTATAGGGAATGCAATAGGGAGATCAGAATAAGTCCCAGCATGCAATGGGGTAATACCAGGACTGGATCAACCTGTCCTGAAAATCTAGAGCCTGTTGGCAATCCTATCCCCATATCTCACAGCCTGCTAGCCCACCACAAGACATGAGTTGGGGGCAGGGGTCAAGGAAAGTGTACAACTCCTTCTAATTTCTCTAACCCCAGCCTCTGCTGAAACTGTTAAGGGGTCATCTTACAAGCCCTCTCCTCTCACAGAACATTTATACTATGCTGAAGGCTGTCAAGAGATTGTACTTGAAAGTGGAATATATTAAATATCATGTAATTTCTGTGGTTAACTGTTCATTAATATGAATAGCTCTGAAACAGGGATGTCAATTTTTTTAACAAACATGATTTTAGCGATATGAAAATAAGATTGCCATATGGGGTTGTGTATGGGCGGAGGTGTGGCTGTATGTATTGGGAATGTTTGTATGGCTGTGTGGGGGGAATATGAGAGAAGGGTGTGTGTGTGTAGATGCGTAGAGAGTTTGGGGATATATGTGTGAGGATGGGTTTTAGGGAGAACATGTATGTATATGGAGGAAATGTATATGGGGTGTTAGGATATTCTGTGGTATATTATATAGATGGTATACAGGATGTGTGGGAGAGGTATGTATTGGTGTTTTGGGGGAGGTATTGGGTGCAAGTGGTGTGAGGTTTGGCATTGTGAGGATTTATATTTGTGGGCTGTGTAAGTGGAATAGGTGTGGGGCTTATTAGAGGTGTGAATACACAGGTGTGTGGGGATTATGTGGATATGGGGAGGGTTGCATGTGGTATGAGCAGATGTGTAAGAGTTGTGTTTACAAGAATATGTGTGTATGATGTATGTGCATGTGGAGAGGCATGTGAGGTAAGGTTTGTATACCTGCATGGGGGTGTGGTATGATGTGTAGGAGGGGTGTGTGAGGGGTGGGGTTACATGGGGGTTACCTTTTGGTGCCATCCGTCACCAGCGGCTTGGGTTATTTTCCCTGTCCTGTCTCTCTCTCTCTGCCTGTGTTGCTGTGTGACAAAGTGCTGGAAGGGTGGGGGGAGCACTGGTCAGCATTCTAAAAGTTCATACAACTTCAAACAGTTTTCCATAGAAAGCAATAGGGATTTTTTTGAATACTTAGTTCTCTGAAAAATAGTGATCCGATATTCACATTTTCCTTCTGCATGCCAAACATGATTGATTCCTCTCCCTTTTTTTTGAAGACTCATTGTGCAGCAGATGAATGAATGGATATTTTATATAATTCATTATAAACATTCCATATGTTTAAAACCATTTTAAAAAAAGGAGAAAGTCCAAAAGCCCCTTCTTTTGGGCCTGCAGTTTCTGCCTTAGCATACAACTGCTCCTCTGCTGTTTGTGTGCCTTCCTGCAGCGCACCGCAGGGGAGAGAGAGAGAAACACTGTTCTCTCTTTCCTCATATAACTCCTCACCCCCAAAACTCACTAGAAAACACTAGCGCTTTTCCCCTATGACTGCAGGAACAATCCATTCCGACATTCTCCAAAAGGGGTGCTCTTATATGGATCATCATACCAGCTCCTGCCACTCCAGTAATATATCCTGAATAACGGGGGCACATTAAATTAGTAAGGAATTCTAAGGTTCTTACATGTCAGTTGTGTTGCCTCCCTCATTGGTTTTCTATCATGACAGTTAGATGAGCATAAAGGGTCCCATAAGTAATCCAAAACACCTTGCCTTTCCTACCCCCTCCTCTCTCCTCCCATATATACGCATCTTACAGCCAACATTTTTAATAATCTAAATAGCTACCAAAAGTTGTGAAGCTGTTGCCCAAAAACCTAGTGAAGCCATTGCCTGAACATCCATCTGTCTGGGTCCCTGTGGCCTTACTGGACAGCACCCGGCTACTACCTACCTGCCAGCATCTACTCAGTTGGTTTCTGGGAAGTCATAGCTTGCTGGGTCCAAACTGGTCACCCTGTGGCCTGCTATGTCATTAGGTCATGCTCCCTTTATCTGCCCCTTCTTCTCATTTTGTTTTTGCTGGACAGTTACTCTCATACATTTCCTATCTGTACTGCCGTAGGTCCTGCCTGGATGTTTACAGTGAAGATAAAATTATTTTGGAGATGATCTGAGGATTATATCCTTTTGTTTTCAAGGATTAAGTTTGCACTTTGAGATGTTTATCCCTGCTTTTTTTTGTGATAAGAGTATACACGGTGGTATGTGGCTTGGCTATGTATAACAGACATTTTTATATGTGAAAGCTGTAAAGGTAGCCAGGAAAGGCATTAAGCATGTGAGGCCCAGGGCAGAAACTATGTTAATGTTATCGCCCAACAATGCGGTGTATATATTTTTGGAGCTCTGTGATCCCTAGATCATCCTTGCACTTGCACATGTAAAGGTTACTGTGCTATTTTCTGGGGGAAAAAATGTTCCAACTAGAGCATGTAGAAAAGAAGACCTGAGCAACAAAAATGCCAGGCACCGCACCAAGTGATGTGTCCTGAGAATCCTACTCCAGAGCCAGCGAGAGCACAGCCAAAGTTTGTCTTGGCAAAGCAAACAAGCCCTCAGCCTCCTTCCCAAAGATTCTCTGGGCCTGACCAAAGGTTTTTCAGTTTAAACATGCAAATTGACAGGAGTAGCGCCAGCTCAGAGAAGAGGCTGTGGGTGGGCAGGAGAGAGAGAGGCCTGGCCATTTCCCCACCTCCTCCCCAGCCTCCTCTCACATGAATGCTCACTTGCAGCAAGAGGTTTATATTAAGTCGGGGAGTGTGGTGAGGGGAGAATTGAAAGAGCTGCAAGGGCAGCTGAGTGAGAAAGGCTGGAGCAACTCTCCTCTCCCACTTCCCACTTAGCATGGCTTCTCATTCTTACTGAGGCACCAGTACTGACTCCTCCATGCTAGCTTTCCTCCGGCTGGGATTCCAAGCCTCACTCAGCTAATGCATCCCACTCGCTCCCCCTGCTGCTGACGATTACCCACAGTGGTAATTCTGAAGATTATGACTATGACGACTCAGCTTTCCCAGGATCCCTCGGGCAAAGTAGTGCGGGGGGGGGGGGGGGGGTGAGCACAGAGAAAGGGGGTTTGCAGGGGTTGTGAGAGAGAGGAACACAGAGAAAGCGGGAGGAGGTATGCGAATGTTGCTGACGGGAGAGAAGTGGTGAGAATTTGCGCCACACTCCAAGTATGCACTTTCTCAACTTGTCTTATTATAAAATGATACTCTGTTATTAAAGCACTATTAATAGCTTACTGAACTGGTTAACATACTCATTCTGCTTTTTTGCAGAGACCACGTTCAAAGAACGTCACCATATATGCTATGTATCCGTGTCTGTTTTATAGTTTGCATGTCATAAAGCACTTCTGCTACTGCAGCCTCTAAATAATTGTGAAATAATGTGCCGGCTGTTGGAAAAATGCTCAAGGGATAAGGAATGAGAGCTGAAAAATACAGGAGAATAATCTGACATAAATGAGCTTATGATCACCAAGTGGTTCTGCCAAAGATGATAACGGTCACCCCTGATAGATTATTCATGAGTTCCAACTGCACTTGATATTGATTATCCCTTGTAAACCTATTACTTATTAATTGAATATACTGCACTACCTTGTCTCTGATTCTTTTTATTTTTGACCACCCTCATTCTCCAGCTACACATTTTTTAGTTTTAACCATTTGAAACAATTCACTCCAATTAAAAAAAATGTAGATTGTCCCCAGCACCTCTGAAAATTCCATTAAAACCTGAGCTTATCAAAGAAAATTAAGTCTGTTACTAACTAGCAGAGGACCATGAGAACAGAATGATCAATTTGCCTGTCATTTTGCTCCTTCTGCCAGTCCCTGATTCCATTCCTGTACCACCCGTTTCTCCTCCATCACTTCAGGATATCACTAAGGCTGATTTAGAAAATTGAAAAAAATCTCCCAGATTCTCTTGTTTTTCATCTTTGATGACCTAAAGACTTATTCCATTACAGTTTGAGTCAAACATTTCATACTTCCCATATTTTAGTGCTGTATGTATGTCTACAGGATGCATTTCAGCCTTGGTGACTTTTTTATTAGTACAATTGGAGGATGGGGGGGTGAGGGGGTAGAGAGAGAGCAGAGAGAAGAGAAAAGGTCTATTAGTCCAGCAAGAGAATCAGGCAGAGGCAGCAAAGGGGATAGAGAGACAGAAAGTGAGAGAGTATGTGGCAATCCAGAGGGAAGGGAGTGGGATAAAGAGAGAGAACCCATTGGGAGAGTCGGGTGGACATGAAAAAGGAAAGAGAAATTGTGTGGAGAGAGAAGAGGGGTAAATAGAGAAAATGCTGGCTGGGTAGGGGTGGGGGAGAATGAATATGCAAAGGCCTGGAATTGGTAGGGAGGGGAAAATGTAAGGGAACATGAGATTGTGATGGGGATTGTCAGAGATAAACACTGCAAAACCACACTAAAGGTTGTAAATATACAACAATGCAATAGAACAACCCAGTACTTAGGATCAAAACAAACTGCACTATTCTTATTTTAGTATTTATAGAGACCACTATTCTTACTTTAATACTTATAGAGACCTCAAATAAATAATTACTCCTCAACAGCTTGAGATAGTGTTTCCCCGCAGCGCTCAAGCTGTTGAGGAGAAATTTATTTGAGGTCTCTATAAATATTAAAATAAGAATAGTGTAGTTTGCTTTGATTCTAAGTACTGGGTTGTTGTATCGCACGGTTGACAGAGATAGCCAGGGACGTGAGGTAAGAGGCGGCTGGCCAGGCCCTGCTAGAGGAAGCATCAGCAGAGTTGCTTATTTCTCCCAGTTTGTGAGCCATAACAAATTCTGCAGTAGTTGCCACAGCTGTGGAATCATAGCAAACCAGGGGCCAACTATACTTTTTAGCTTAGATAAGCAATGGGAAGATGAGACATGGAGAAATGTGTAACTTTATGAATCTTTTATAAGGTAGTTGACATACATGAGGGAACGAGCATTCCCAGATCTAATGTTACAGAGAGTGTTTCAGCTTTCTAGACTACAGAAATGGTCCAAATGCAAACGAAAATGCATCTGATGGGGTAGAAACCGTATAGCATGAAAGTAGAGAGAAAGCAATCCTTGTCTAAAATGTCAAACAAATGAATAAAATGTATAAAAACCGAGTTTCCTTGCATGAGCCTAGCCCATATCCTGCTTATGCAGCAACATATCGTAAGTGCTGTACACCAAAACATTTCACAAAACTGTGGAGGGCAAAGATGGAACCAGGAAGAAAAATACAAGCAGTGGAAGATACTGGATGATGAGCAGGCCCTGTCAAAAGAGGAAGAAATGCTTGCAGTCTCAGCAAAAATGCTGCAGAGAGGCCATGAGTAATGGGAAATCTTCCTCACAGAGAATGGATTGAATACCATCCTCAAGCAAGAAATAAAAGCACACTTTTGAATACATCCAGACAAAAAAATATATATATATCAACACCTGAACTAAAGATAAATGATTCCAAGAAAAGAGTTCATAGAAGTTGAGGGAGGGGCCAAGACCCCCACTATAGGTTTGTATCATGCGTGCGTGGACCACATAAACAAGACAGCGAAGGCACGGTCATTCTGTAGGGGCTGAAAAGGATGTGCGGCCAGGGGCATTACACAGAGCCTGATTATAAATCCTGACATCACCTGGAGCATGAAACAGAAAAGTAACTCCAAGGTATTTTCAGAGAAACGGGGTGCTTACAGATCAGAAATAAGATACAGATGAAGGACAGCGTGCTAGCAATCACTCATTCTGCCAGGAAGGTACTTGTGTAATTAAAGCACTTGTGCAAAGAGCTTAATCACCTGATTTCACTGGATGTGGTTAAAAGGATTGATTAAATCAACACGGTACATTCTCCAGTCATGCCGCACAAGGAAAATGTTCCATTAAGCCTGTGCATTGATCCAAAGGATCAAAATAAAGGTACTAAAATAAAACATTCTTACCTCCTAAGGGGGCAGCCAGTTTTCAAACTGGCTGCTGCGTTTGTACCCATGTGGCTAGTTTGCAAGCCAGTCTTTAAAGAGAAATTCCTCAGGGAGGAACCAAAGGTTTTCTACATGTGTTTATGTCGTATTCCTTTCAGAGGGTAAGTTTAGTTACTTGGCATGATTTAAATAATTAGATTATTATATTTTGCAAAAAGTGTAAGTGCCGGTGGAGGAGGGGGGATGTCATTCAGAGCCACATGAAGCTATTGGGAGGTACTCATTGTAGGACATGTTAAGAAGCAGGGCAGGAGTACCAAGCTGCAGTACTGGGACAAAATGATGAGGAGGCCTATCTGTCTACGCTCCGTGCTTCGCAAACTCTATTATGCAAGGCTTCAATAAATAAAGGACCCACGTCTGCTACAGGAAACGTTTCACTGTAGAAACACATACTTCCCTACAATTTCTAATTAAAGAGTTACTTCTATAAAAAGCTCAGGAGGAGTAAGCAGCAGCAGCAGCTATCTCAGTTCTGGCTTCAGACATAGCAAAGCCCTTTCAGCATCCCACGCTTCCCCATGTCTTACTTTCTGTGTCCTTGTACAGAGCAGGAGCAGAAAGTGAAAACAGCTTGATCTCATATAGATGACTTGACCCATAAGTGCAGCTGGCCAAAATAGCTGAGTACAGCTAGCAGTGGCTCTCATATAAAGGATCAGCCTCCCTCCATGACACCATAACTTCTGGGAGCCACATGGATGGAGCCCTGCAGGTTAGGTGATACAGAGCTTGAGCTCTTATATAGGACAGAGGAGGTTTCTTTGCCTCTACCCCTAATAAAATGTAATTTCAGTTTACTCACATCTTTATATGGGGCAAACCCACACCCAGCACATGTTAAAACTAGCCTAATCACATACATTTATTTATTTATTTAAAAGTTTTTATATACCGTCATTAAGTTATTTACCATCATAACGGTTTACAATAGGGCACATATATCAAGGAAAATATAGATCATACATTACATAGAGGGTGCCATTATTATTCGGTAACAAAAACACATTAAGTATAATATGGTTTATGATGTGGAATTTACATTAATGAAATTCTCATGGGAGATTGTTGCATTCGTGCCTATTCTCGCCCTCGCTCCACCCTCTCTACCTTTGTGGCGACTCCCTTCGGCTCTGACGGACAGATGCTGCCACGGCTTCTCCTTGCCTCTTCAACCCGGAATCCCCGGGCTGGCTTGACTCTACGGATCCGCCATGTTCATGATGATGTAAGGGCAAGCGCGCATGCGCGCTCCAGACTTTGTACCAGCAAGGGCGCAAACCTCGGGAGCGTCCCCCCCATAGTGACGTCATCCGCTTCCAATTTAAAAGGTCTTTGTTTTGCAACTCCAAACCGAGTTAGCAAGGAACTCCAATGGGACTTGCTTCGGCGGTCCATGCTACTTGCAACTACGATCCGAGCGAGCAAGGGGAAACTTTTCTCCGCTGCTCGGCCTCTACAAACTTACCTAGGGGTAACCGTTCCTCGGGGGCCCCGCTCTCTCTTCTTGATTTCAGATTGCTAAGACGGGATCTGGTACTCACTACTCGAAGGCCTACGTCCCTGAATGCTCGGAAGACTCCTCACTGCCTGGAAGCGATCGCAGATGTGAACACTGTGAGTTCTATTGCAGATAGGAATCGGTACTCGCTCCACGAGGGCCTATGTTCCTAATCTCTGAAGACTCCCTTCTGTCTAAGACGTTATCGCAGGTACGGAGATCGTGAGTTATTATTGCAGATTGCAGATAGGAACCACGAGGGCCCATGTTCCTAAAACCCATTACAGACTATTTTCTATTCCAGAAGCCATCCCATATACAGGGATGGCCTATAGGAACCAGTGCTCGCCTACGGCTCCTATTCCTGAATGTACTGAAGACTCTCTGTTGCATAAGAGGCCATTACAGATCTACAATTGTGAGTGTACCATCTTCTACTGGTTATGTATCCAGCATACCCTGTCTACTCACTACCTATAGTCTCTCTCTACAGCTCAGCAACCCAGAGATCGTAATTCCAGTTTCTGAGTGACTTCAGCCCTGCCGGGCACATCAGCTCACTACTGCCACCTCTGGTGGTTCAACTTCCAGTCTAATAAAGAACTATCTGTGTTTGTCTTATACTCCAGCCTAGCGGGTGGTTCCTCTCAGGATCTCCTCCTGGGAGTGCTGTCATCTACCATCGGCCCAGGGATTCGTCATTTCTACTAAGTGTTTATTCTTACACTACTAGAGCAGGTATCGTACTGACTGTCACTCTGTGGGAGCCAACTCCATATTAGATCACTAACTATGCCTATGGAGTATTACATATCGCTAGCTCCTCTCCTTGGAGAAATATCATTCTATAGAAGACTAACTCTGCCTCCCTGGCGGTCACATCACTAACAGATTGTTATCCTTCTATTCTCAAGGAGTGATTTACAATAGATTACTATTCCTCCTGGCGGGGTTATCTATAACAGTTGATAGCTCTTCTCTCTACAAGAGTATTCAGCAGCCAGATCGATACAAGATTGTTAACTCCTCCCCTTTGGGGAGTAGATCCATAACAGCTCGCTAACTCCTGCCTCCTGACGTGGCGAGCGACATCAGATTTCTAGTTCCGCCCTTCGGGCGGGGAGATCAATAACAGTTTGCTAACCCCTTAGCAGTTTCCATAACAGATTACTAACTCCTCCCATCTCGAGGAGAGATTGGTAACAGATTGCTACTCCTTAGCAGATTGCTAACAGAGATTTATATGTTTTATTGCTATTCAACCTGTCGTTTTGACTAAAATTATCAAAGGGATAAAATAATTTCCAGGTAGTATCTGGAGATTGTGAGCTGGGTGCTCTATGTCCGCTTATCCTTATTTATTTACTTGCGTCATTCTCTTTATTGAAGGCTTGTTTGAAGAACCAGATTTTGAGGTGTGTTTTGAAAAGTTTATGATTTCTCTGAAGTCTTAAATCAAGGGGCATAGTGTTCCATAATATGGGACCGGCCAGGGACAGTGCACGTTCCCTAACCTGGATTAGTCTTGCTGTTTTCACAGGTGGAATGGTTAAGAAAGCTTTGTTTGCAGATCTTAAATTTCTATGTGGGACTTGAACTCGAAGTGCTGTGTTCAGCCATTCTGCTTTTTCGTCATGGATTAGTTTGTGTATTGTGCAAAGAGCTTTGAACTGAACTCTTTGTTCTATGGGTAGCCAATGTAGTTCGGCAAGTGTATCTGTGATGTGATCTTTTTTACTTTTTCCAGTGAGAATTCTAGCTGCGGAGTTTTGTAATATTTGCAGTGGTCTTATCGTAGTGTAAGGTAAACCAAGTAGTAAAGCATTACAGTAGTCAGTGCTTGCAAATATCAGTGATTGAAGCACTGTGCGAAAGTTTGGCAGTGATAGTAATGGTTTAAGTTTTCTGAGTATCATGAGTTTAGCATACCCTTCTTTAACCTTTAGTGTTATGTGCTGTTTGAGGTTTAGCTCTGTGTCAATTATTACTCCGAGGTTGCGTACTTTCTCGGCTAATTCAATTTTTTGGTTACTGTTGAGAATTATTGGAGTTTGTGTAATGTCCATGCTCTTTCTTTCTAAGTGTATGAATTCAGTTTTATCGATGTTAATTATCAGCTCCATTTGGTTTAGTAGTTGTTTTATTATGTCTAGATACATAATGGCTAAACTTATTGTTTTTTCAATAGTGTCCTCAATTGGTAGGATTAATTGAATGTCATCGGCGTAAACATAGTGTATGATTCCTAGTCCTGCGAGGAGATGGCATAGTGGAAGTAGATATATGTTAAAGAGAGTCGCTGAGAGTGCCAACCCTTGTGGAACTCCTGTTTTTAATGTAATTTTTTCAGATAGAGTGCTTTTAATTTGTACTTGAAATGTTCTGTTATTTAGATATGATCTGAACCATGTGATTGTTTTACCATGTAGTCCTATTTCTTCAAGTCTTTTTATTAGAATTTTGTGATTCACTGTGTCAAATGCTGCTGATAAATCCAGTAATACCAGAATGTAATGTTTTTCGCTGAGGATATTTAAAATTTAGATAGATTTCTAAGTTAGCCAGATAGACATATCCACTGAACATAAGCAGATATTCAGCAGCTCAGGGAAAGGTACAGGCTATGTTATACAGTCTTATAGGATGCTGTGGTTTTCAAGCCAGATCTGTACATGATTATGCTATGATTGGTGGCTTAAATCTGTCTTTGCCACAGGAGATTCTGAGTACAGTTGCAGGATCTGGCTTCTCACCCCTATTGCTATTCTCAACACGCCGGCAGGTACAGCGAGGCCCTAAGTGCTACCCACTGAGTCATCGAACACACCTTCGGAGTTCTCAAAAGTTGATTTCGCTATTTGGACAAGACAGGTGGAGCTTTAATGAATGCCCCACCCAAAATTGGAGATATAGTGCTGCTCTGCTGTGTCTTCCATAATATTGCTCTACGCCATGGACTACAAATAGATATAGCTCCAGATCTCCCCCCGGATCCCCCATGTGTCGCCGCAAGAGCCAAAGACACCACGCTGAGTGGCAGCCAGCTTCGCCAAAACCATATACAACACTAATTTGCCTGATAGGCCTCACCTACCACATCACATTTCAGGGGAAGGGAGGCCAGTAGACTGGTAGCTGCTACTCTCCTCGCTATCATCTTTCTTTCTCTCACTGCTTCTCTGTCTGGGTCACTGTGTAACAGAAAACACGTATGCCTGCTCTGGATTCGTCTTGGCAATGGAGCCATATAGTGTATTGGAAAAACAGTTGTAAAGTAAAGATGACATAAAATACATATGATACTATAATGTGTTTTGCCTCATAGTGACACTAAAAGAGGCATGTGTGGCACATTTGTTTATGAACAACTGCCAACACAGATTTCATAGTTTGGCCTAGCTAGCACCATCTGGCTTCCCAGCCTTCCCCTGCGGACCCCATCCTAGAGCTCACAAGTAGATGAGATAGTGCCACAAGTGTGATGCCACCCCAGCTGATCCTCAAGCATGGAGAGCTACAGCTCTAGAAATGCTGTAAATATCAAATAGCTCTGAAGCTTAGAGGCAGAGCCTAAAGGTACAGGTAAACAGTTAAAGGTTTCAGTGACAGAGTTCCCATTTTACTGTTCATTCTGTAGCTGACAAACATGTGCATGTGAACTTATACACCTATACTGGGTCAGCTTGCTGTCACATGGGTGTGTCAAGACACAGCTGACACTACTGCGTCACCAGTTTTAGAGCCTCTGCTGACTTGGTTTTCCAACTGGATCCAGATTTCCTGGATATGTTGATCCAGTCCTGGTCTTACTCTCATGCATGCAGATATTGATAGTCTTGGTTTTGTTTTGAAAAGCTATAGGGAAATCAGATGAAATCCTTGCATGTAATGTGTTCCAAACCAGGACAGGATTTATCTGTCCTGAAAATTGGAGCCTGTTGGCAACCCTTTTGCTGACATCAGAGTGCTCTAGTAGCACGCCTTCCCGTACAGCCTTGGGTAAAGCGCCTGTGCTACCTATTGTCATTCCCACAATGCGCATAGGTCCTTCCAAGCTAGCATACCTCTTGGTGGTTGCATGCACCCATCACACATGCACCGTACTACACCTACCTATGCACTTTGTAGATGATAATGTGCATAAAGTGAGGGCCTTGGACATTGTGATGTCATGTAGGTTCAGTTAGCTTCTCAGCAAGTCTATACCAGGATGCACGTCTGGCTCTGTGAAGGCAGGATTGGGAATCAGATGGTGTCCTGCCTTCACTTGTATTTTCCTATGAGCTCAGAGATGTCACCATCACCGTATTGTTTATAATGTCTCTAAGAGCACACACATCTCTCCTGAGAAAAGGTTGACGTCATAGAAGTCACTGGTTATGTATGTTTGAACCTCCTGCCTTCAAATCAACCATCACAGCTAGCCTTACAGAGATATTGAGATGTCTGGGTGCTGTAAGGCTCTTGACTGTTATTGCTCACTAATAGTCATGTGGTGCAGCTGTATGTACATATGTATATATCCAGAAAATATGCAGAGTATTTTGCTTTAAGTAATAGCTAGTATCCTTTACAGTTCTGCTGCGATCTGTTACCACCCTTAAAACACATAGACTGAGCACTCCTGCGCCAAACAGCTTGCAGATAGTTCTGTTTGCAATGTCACTCCACATGTTTCTCTGGTTTAATGGTTGCAGGCCCTTGCTCATCCACATGCCTGTCATGACTCATGGGGAATCAAGAAGAGCTGCTGCTTCAACACTGTGTCTCATATGGTGTAAGTCACTTTTACAGTTAGTGGTGAGCAGGGCAGGTGTGCTCCTACACTCTCAATGATCTGCTCTATGTAAAGCATTAAGGCTAGAGAAACTGTTGTCATCTGATGACTTCATGAGCCTACAAGCTGCCTCCATAGTACATGGCGCACACAGTGCTTAATGTATAGGCCTACTGCTCCCAGAGGTCTCATGTGGTTGGCATTATGGATGATGGCATTTCTGTGTTGTTCTCTTGCCAAACATGCATTTAGTGCCACCTAAGGCCTTGAGGGGTCCATGTCAGTACCTCTGACAAAGTAGGTGTGATATATGCCTCTGACAGATGTATTTTATATGGCTAGGTATGCATAATCATTGCCGAGGAAGAACTAGCAATACCTCTTTAGCAGTTATGGACAAGCTGCCATACACAGCAATGTTGTTTGATGACAAACATTGCAGGAATATATGCATTGCCCATGTGTAGGTGCACAAAGTGCTGCAGGTAGTCTGTACTCAAAAGATAAGTGTGTCAGTGTGCGACTTGGTGAATGACGTGCTGTGTTACCCTCTGTCTATCTCTGTCTCTGGAGGTGTTGTTGCACTAGAAGGTCCCTCCCTTACCACAGCAATCTATACCCCAGAGCAGGCAGTGTGTATGCATTCATTTTGCACACACTGCTTTTGAGCAGCAGGAATTGACTACTTCCACTCTTGAGAAGGGGAGCCTCTGAGAGTTGACTGTATGGGTTGCAGTATGCATGGTCTCAGGTCTTATACTCTAAAATTTCCCCTAGTCCGCTCAATATTTATACCTAGTGTTGGGAGAGGGGAGGAGGTGTGAAACTTGACAGCGTAATACATCAAATATGCAGTCTTACAAGTGTGCATATTAGTTGGCATTTGCCTGTAATGCACACCGTGCAACCCAGCCATGGAGGCTTTTCCACCTAGTACTTGGAGTGGGCCTATTAGTCTAGTTATTTGGAGGTGTGCAGGCTACCCAGAGCTTAATCTTTAGGGAGGGTGGAAGTAGGTGTTAAGAAGCTGTCCACTGAATGTGATATGCTGGGATGGTAGGAACGTGGAGTGGCAAGGACCCCCTAATGCATCGATGTTGGCCTGATTCAGATGAATGGTTTGGATGAGGGTTTAGTGGCACCATGTAGTAAGATACCTGGTACAGAGGGTTGTGTGTACGGAGGTAGGTTTGGTTGGTGAGTGCCCAAGGCCTGGTGGCAGTCCTATTTGACAGTCTCTTTTTCCAGTCACTGGTCTCCTTAGCCTCCTCTCTGTTGATCATATCATGCACAGTAGACATAGAATCTGCTACCCCAGGCCTTATCATTTGACACTCACTCTGTCCTCTGTATAAGCTGGCAGGGTAGGGCTACCTTCTTTCTACCATATGTAGGTCTATAGCATTTCTGTGCATACATAGATGTGGTGCGCCCATATGTGCTGTAAAATCTAGGGGACAGGTTTTCTTTAGTATTTTTGGCGCTTCACTTGCACACTAACCAACTTTTCCCTTTGACATTGCTGTGTCTTTGGAAGGCCCTCTAGGCCTCTGCTGTTAGCCTGTGGACATTCATGACATGACAATACTCACTCACTCCTCCTCCCTAGTTGTCACGCAGCAGCTGACACTCTGTTCCGACTATCAGCAAGTAGACATAATATTTGGTTTGCTGTGAAAGGTACAAATGGTTGGGTATAGATAGCCTTTGAGTCATGATACAAGTGAGGAGTTCGAAGATCCAGTCTTTTGTGATGATGACTCTAACTTCCCATTAACACAACATAAGTTCTACCTGTACACAATATACTGTGTTATGCAGCTAGCTACTGTTCATCTTATATACAGACCCATGTAATCAGGAGTTAGCTAAGAGTACACAGTGTGAAGAAGGCAACAAGAGGCAGTATTGGAGGTCCCCAGTAATTAACTTCTTCTTTACCTCTTGCTGACTTCCTTAGGAGCATACACTGAGCATTCATTTGTATGGCCTAGTCCATATGGTCTTGCCTGCTAGATAAATGGCTACTTGGAATGTGCCAGGGCATTCTAGCATGCAAGGTCATGGGGAGGGCAAACCTTGTATCTAGTGAACCCTTTACACAAAAACCACACAATGAAAGGAGCCAACCAGGAAGTGTATTTTTCAAACCAGAGACCACTTTATTAGGGAAGACATGTAGGCCACTGTTTGAAATCAAGTCAAAGTCTTAGGTAATCACAATCTGCAAGGACAAGATAGCAAATAGCACAAAACATTGTGATTTGTATGCACAGCAAATTCTATGTAGACCTGTACATACATTGTTTGAAATGGCATCATTACATATACAAGTTTAGCATCTTATCCTTTTGGCACAATCATGATTTCAACAAAGACTATAGAAAGCGGAAGTGGCACCCCCAATAGCTAAAATACAGCTCTAATGTCGGAGCTGATAGAAGCCCTGCTATGTGATGGCTAGGAAAAGGCCCCAGACAGTCCATGTTGAAACAGTGCACTCAAGAGGACAGCCTATGGGGCAAGGCAGCAGAGTTCAAGTGAAGGCCCCAGATAGTCCATGTTGAAAGAGTGCACTCAAGGGGACAGCCTAAGGGGCAAGGCAGCAGAGTTCAAGTGAAGGCCCTAGACAGTCCATTTTGAAAGAGTACACTCAAGGGGACAGCCTAAGGGAAAGGCAGCTGAGTTCAAGTGAAGGCAGCAGGACCAGGACCAAAGGGCGCAGCATGGAGGCAGGAGGCCCAGGAGAAGACACAACAGCATGGAGGCAGCAGCAGCAGCATGAGTTGAGATGAGATGAGACACCAGTATCCAGAGCAGGAGATGAGACATGATGAGAGGAGGCAGCAGCTGGACCATGACTAGAAGCTGCATCAAGGAGGATGGAATACGGGCACAGCATCAAGAACCGTTTTGACAAATGTTTGTTGTAAAGTCGGTATATAAACAATTTTAAATAAATAAATAAGGGCTTTAGAGTTAGGCTGCTGGACCACAATGACTGCAAGTAGACCATCCCTTCTGCGTGCTGGCACAGGAACTCTGTAGTGAGGATGAGCCCAGCAAGCTTCCTCTATCTAGCCGGCACAGGAGCTCTGTATAATGTTGCTACAACTCTTCTTATTTACCATTCGAAGCCATAACCTTTGATACTTTATGGCCCCTTGCTACATTGTGGCTTGCCATTGGGGGGACATCTCTTTCGGGGGCCTACCCCTCGGGCATCTGCCCACCCAGGAACTGCTGCAGGATGTGGACTCCAGTGATGCTGGGGAAGACTCGGATGGCTGCTTGGGTATCTTTTGCAGGATCTGCGTCAGCATGTTAGTCATGCTATTGAATGCTGTGGCCAGCATCATTACATTCGGCATGTTTGCAGCTGTCTGATCTCACAGGATCTGGTTCTGCCTGTTGACAGCTTTCCTGAGGTGTACTAGCTCTGCTTGTATGTGTCCGAGGTGTACCCCATGCTCCTTTGCAGCTGGTCCAGCTGCTTGTGCATGGACTCCTCTGTTGGTGGCAGGGATATTGTTGGTGCTGGTGCTGGTGGTACTGCTGGTGGCAGTGCTGGTGGTGCTGCTGTGATGGTGGTGTTGAGTGTAGGACTTTGGGCCTCCAAATGGGGCATGACAGGGCTTCTGGGCTGCTCAAGCCAAGGCCATGGTGCTTCAGGCAGGTGCTGTGGTATGCTGGCTCAAGGTTGTGATGATTCTATAGGATCCCACTCAAGGCTCTG
Organism: Rhinatrema bivittatum; assembly: GCF_901001135.1. NCBI lineage: Eukaryota > Metazoa > Chordata > Amphibia > Gymnophiona > Rhinatrematidae > Rhinatrema > Rhinatrema bivittatum. The sequence continues at coordinate 593,745,149 of NC_042615.1, forward strand.
TTCCTCCATGAAGCCAAAGAGGTTGAAGGACACATTGAGTGGGCTGGGTGAACCCAGGGGTTGCAGCATCTGCCCTGGCTCCTGAACCTGTGGCTTCTGCTGTTCCTCCTCTTCCTCCTTGCTCATCTGGGTCTGGGCATCCATCAGGAAGGACCTGTGCAAAAGGGCTGCTGCACTGCTGGTCCCTAGGATTTGCTGGCTGATCCCCGAGGCTTGCATCAGAGGTGCACTTTGCTTCTTAGCATTGTGTCATCTTATGCTAAATGATGTGTATACCCGTTGCTGCCTGCCCATTTACAGGTGAGGTGAAGTTACTGGCTGCAGCTCGCATAGTATCATGCCGCTCAGCCATGTCTACAAAGATTAGGGATGTGAATCGTGTCCTCGATCGTCTTAACGATCGATTTCGACTGGGAGGGGGAGGGAATCGTATTGTTGCCGTTTGGGGGGGTAAAATATCGTGAAAAATCGTGAAAAATCGTGAAAAATCTAAAAATCTAAAAATCGCAAAACCGGCACATTAAAACCCCCTAAAACCCACCCCCGACCCTTTAAATTAAATCCCCCATCCTCCCGAACCCCCCCCCAAATGAGTTAAATAACCTGCGGGTCCAGCGGCGGTCCGGAACGGCAGCGGTCCGGAACGGGCTCCTGCTCCTGAATCTTGTTGTCTTCAGCCGGCGCCATTTTCCAAAATGGCGCCGAAAAATGGCGGCGGCCATAGACGAACACGATTGGACGGCAGGAGGTCCTTCCGGACCCCCGCTGGACTTTTGGCAAGTCTCGTGGGGGTCAGGAGGCCCCCCACAAGCTGGCCAAAAGTTCCTGGAGGTCCAGCGGGGGTCAGGGAGCGATTTCCCGCCGCAAATCGTTTTCGTACGGAAAATGGCGCCGGCAGGAGATCGACTGCAGGAGGTCGTTCAGCGAGGGTTCCGGCGCCTCGCTGAACGACCTCCTGCAGTCGATCTCCTGCCGGCGCCATTTTCCGTACGAAAACGATTCGTGGCGGGAAATCGCTCCCTGACCCCCGCTGGACCTCCAGGAACTTTTGGCCAGCTTGTGGGGGGCCTCCTGACCCCCACGAGACTTGCCAAAAGTCCAGCGGGGGTCCGGAAGGACCTCCTGCCATCCAATCGTGTTCGTCTATGGCCGCCGCCATTTTTCGGCGCCATTTTGGAAAATGGCGCCGGCTGAAGACAACAAGATTCAGGAGCAGGAGCCCGTTCCGGACCGCTGCCGTTCCGGACCGCCGCTGGACCCGCAGGTTATTTAACTCATTTGGGGGGGGTTCGGGAGGGTGGGGGATTTAATTTAAAGGGTCGGGGGTGGGTTTTAGGGGGTTTTAGTGTTCCGGCTCACGATTCTAACGATTTATAACGATAAATCGTTAGAATCTCTATTGTATTGTGTTCCATAACGGTTTAAGACGATATTAAAATTATCGGACGATAATTTTAATCGTCCTAAAACGATTCACATCCCTAACAAAGATATCTGGTCCCAGCCTTTGCACGAGGCGCTGCTCCATGGGGGTGAGGATGATGGGACCAAGGGCTCCTCCTCCAGTCCATCATATATATTTATTTTTGGCCACCATCTTGGCTTTCAGCTGTGCCTTGATGTCCCAGTACTTGTGGACCACCTGCTTCCCACTTCATTGGACTCTGCTGCGCCTGTGGATGCCCTGGGCAATGTTGCACCAGATCTGGCCCTTGGATGCCTTTGAGATCTTGACTGTCCGGTTTCCAAACAGCATGGCATAATGCTCCAGGACTCCTGCAATGACCATCTCATTATCCTGGATGCTGAACTTGATAGCCCTGACACGAGGGCGTCCTGCTGCCTGGCTGCCAGAAGGGGGTGCCATTTCCACTTCCAGAGAGGTGTCCTCCCTTTCCTCACTCTCCCTCCCACTCTCCTCTCCCCTCCCTTCCTCCCCCCTCCTGCCCATGCCCTGCTAACTCCCTTCCCCTCTGCCCTCTGTGTCTATCCCTAACTTGATGTCCTCCGTCCTCTGTCCTTGCCTGCCTATCCCCTTCCTCCTCCCACATCTTCCTATCCCTTCACTCCTTCCCTCCTGCCTTCTGCCTGTCCGTACTCCTAGTCCTCCTTCCCCTAGTACTCCTGCCCTTGTCCTCCAGCATCCTCTCCTCCCTCCTCCCTTCTCCTCTCTCCCCATGCCTCTCACGCTCCATCCTCTTCACCATAAATACCACTCATACACCAAGACTCCTCCACTCCTCCTCACTTTGCTACACTCCTCCACCACCGCTCTTCCTCACTCATCCACTCCTCCACATCACTCTTCCTCACTTCTCCACACTCCTCCACCACCACTCCTCCATACCAAAAGACAGACAGGCAAACTGGACTAACAAACAAAAATCTTTCACTCCAATAAAGAAGACAAAAGACCAAGGCAAAAGGAAACAAATGGCAACAGAAAACAAGATAACTTACTTAGTAATCACTATAAAGAACCTCCAACTAGACACCAACAACACCTACCTATCTCCTCTCTCCAAACTCCTGACATACCCCCAAAGAGGCAGCTGCAGAAAGCTGGGATATATAAACTGAAAAAATAGCACATCATGCACTAATTTATGCTAACTGCAAAAAATGACACGTCACACGCTGACGCAACATGCTGCGTGGTGACATAACATGCGAAACATTGACACAACGCCATGTGCACTGACACGCTGCGTGTGGTATTTACCTATGCAATGCGGCAGGCTGCAAATCATCCTAACCATGCCCTTTTTTATTGCGGACACTATTTTCACGATATTTATAACAATTTGATGAATCTAGATCTAAAAAGTCTATTTACTAAGCCATGTTAGGCAAGTTGTTTATCTGACATTAAACAGCGTTTACCATGTGGCAATAATGTGCAATAATTTATGCCTCAAAAAATACAAGTTTGTTATTTTCCAGAAAGTTTGTCCACTCCAAATTTGTGCTCCAAACAGCAAAACATTTACGTAAAGAAAAAATAGTAAAGTTTCAGTAGGTACAGAAATAAAAACTGTCCAGAGAAATACACAGCCAGAAACAGCACACATATCTTTGAACTTCCAAAAGTATTTTTGCAAACACACAGGCCGATGCAAAAAACAGTGTGGAAAGCGGGCGCTGAAAAGTCAGTGCCTCTTTCCGCAAGGGGGGGGGCGCCATGCTATAAGCAAATTAGGGGGTCCCGCTAGCAAGGAGGTGCTAGAGTCGCTTGCATAACCTTAGCACCTCCTTGCTAACGTGACCCCGCCACGGCTGCCACTTACGAAACTGATGCCGGTAAACTCAGCATTGGTTTTCATAACCGGCCGTCTGCCAGTAATGAAAACGGGCATCAGTCTTCATAACTTGGCGGTCTGCCAAGGTATTTTTTTTTCTTAAGTAAAAAAAAAAAAAAAAAGAAGTACAGAAAAGCAGTATTTTCTGCTTTTCTATACTTTTTTTTACATGCGGTCAGCTATTATCGCCTGCTCCAGGCAGGTGTTAATATCTGAGCACTAAATGTGCATCTGAGACACACATTTATTTTTTTGCATTGAAGTGAATGAGTAATAACCTCATTCACATTCATTTGCATGTGATGAGCGCTATCTCATTCACTCTGCGTCGGATGCGCGTTAAATAGGCGCTAATCCCCCTATTGCATTAGGAGGTGGATTAGTGCCTATTTAACCCGCGTCTGAGTGTGAATTATACAGTGCACTTGGCTGAGCGCATTGTATTGCATCGGTCCACAGTCCTTATTTAGCTTAAGTCTCTTCACTCCTCTGGTAATCTAACTCTTCTTCCCATGCCTTCTATTGGTTAATCTAGAAAGAAAAACTAGAGTGTCTCTTAAAATTTCTCAATGTACTCAAACAGATGGTAGGCTGGCCCAAGATAAGTCTCCCCACTTGTTATTTGGTGGATAGAAATTCCTGGTACACCTTTGCTTCTTCATAAATAATTTTCTGTCTTCTACTAGATCTTCAAAAAACTGGAAACCTCCGCCAGACCACAAGACTTTGCTGTTTCTCCCTCCCCTTGGAACTCTCACTTTTAGAAGATTCCCAATGTTAAACAAAGCAAACCTCCTACACTGCCTTACATTATTATTTAAAATTTTCTTAACCCTTTACAATAGCAAACAACTTTTTTCTTATGAAACTTAGAACAATTTATCGTAAAATGACCTAAATTCAAATACTCTAGTCCCATGTTCTGTCTAAGCTGTGCGGGTATGCTGCCGAGCATAACTTCAGTTCCCCTCGTACATAGCCACTATATATCTGCACAGGTCGGGACCTGGCTGCCTTCCAGTTTTACTTTCTGATTGCTTGTAGACAAGCCACTGAACCTGTGTGAGTTCTTCTGCCTACTTGCCTGAGCAGTCAATCAACTGAGTCTGAGCTGGCCTTTCAGCCCCTCCCACAGTCCTGCAGTGGTAGAGAGAGGAGGTTGCATGGCGTGAAGTCACAGCTAGCTCTCTTTCCTGGTCACCTTCTATTTCACGCTCCTGTCTGTGGACATTCATCTGACTCCTCACACCTGTGGCCTGCCTCAAGGTCGAGGGAAAGGGGACGAGCAGAGCTGGTCTTGTTGCTGGATTGTGATCTTGGTGTCTCTTGCTGTTATGATAGACGGTCTCTCCTTTACTAGGCAGAAATACAGCAACGACCTGCAGAGCACTGAGCAATGAAATATCTTCTATAGCAGTTCTCTAGCAGACCAGCATTAGATCAGAGGACAAGCTACAGAAAGTAATCAATGCTAGGAAGCAGCCAAAGGCCTGTAAATATTCTCTGTCTTTCTGAATAAAATCTAATCTAAGTCATTATAAAGCCTGTAAGTCTATGTAGATTCTGCCATGCAAACATGGTGTCAGAAGTCCGAGTGCTCTGGTAAACAAAGAACCTGCACAATTCAAGAAACATGCCTCAGCCATGATTACAAGTCTGATTCTGGAATGTCTTTAACAACTTTCAGAGCACAGTGGGAGAATTATGGAAAAGTGACAGACTAAATGAAAAAGATAGTAAAATAAAGATTGCAACCCTAATAACTGTAATGGGCAAAAACTGTCTTATGCTACAACAGCATCTGCATATGCCACCAGCAGACACCATCCCCCAAGTCCACCAGAAATACGGTATGATGCACGAATGCTTCCTCTTCCACAAATGTACACAAGCATCTGCAGAGACAGTAGACCAATATACTGCTAGGCTGCAAAAAATGACAAATTCATGTGAGCATGTGATTTTGAAAGAGGACTTGATCCACGGCCAGTTAGTCATAGGCATCAAAAAACAAGGAAGCTCAGATAAGAATGCTCAGAATCCCCACATTAACCCTGCAAAGTGAATGAGCAAGCACACACCCTCCTGTTCAAGTGCTGAGCACATCAGAGCTTGAATTGGTGCAATACGAGAGCAAAAACAAATGGAAGAGGTCTTCTAGAAATGTAGAAAGTGGCAAAGCAATAGAGTGAAAGAGCACACCTTGCACTCAAATCTTTGCCTACTGAAGGGCACAATATGAAGCTGGCAAGTGCCCAGCCTATGGCACAATAGGTAGAAATTATGGTAAGACAAATCACTATGTAATGTCCAACAAAAAATAGCATTTGATATACTTACTATTCCTTTTATATATTATGAATATTCCTTCTATAGCAGCACAAAAATACTTATTTAAGTATATTGAAGGACCATCATAACACATCTGTTGCGCTCCTGCTCACGGGCCTAGCCGCGAGCAGGCGCTTACCTTCACAGCAGGAGCCACCATGATTCGGCCCGGAGGCCACTGATGTTGCTCCATGTGGCAGGAGGCTGCCACCAATGTCCTCTTCACCATGGCAGGGAGCCACGGACTTTGGCCTGCTCTTCCGTGGCACAGAGCTGCCGCCCACGCTGTCTTCCGGCAGGCCTGGAGGCCTGCTCCTCAGTGCCATGGACACCGCCATCGCTCCGCCCCTGTCTCCTTCTTGCGGCAGGGGCCACAGGCAGGCCCCGTCGGGGCCTGCCTGTGGCCCTTCTCCTGCTCCTGCTCTCAGCGGCAGCATGGCGCTCCCTGCCCTGAATCTGTGAACTCCGATAAAGAAACCCTTTAATAAATTCTTCCTGGGCATCCCTCCCGATGCAGCCTTTGGCGAAACACGGGTCCGTGTCGGGGGACCCCTTGCGTGTGAAAGATAATGTTGATTATATACAGTGGAGTTGCCGCTTTTTGAATATTTTGGACATATAAACCCATTTGAATCCTGGGACTGTATCACTTTTATCCAGCATTTGTTGTGACTTTACAGTATGTTGAATGCTGGCTGATGCTCGGCTGCTTGTGGATTGTTCTCCTAAAAGTATCTACACCATGTATGCTAACTCACAAGAAATTATATTACTTCAACGATATTCTCAAACAGATCTTTCAGAATAACAGCATTCTCAACTGTTGGCAACCATCTTCAATTTTTTTAAATTCAAGATGGCTACCAATAGTTCAGAATGTATAGTTGAAATATTCATATATCAAAGGAATAGTAGGTATATCAAATACTATATTTTGTTGGACATTATAAATATAGTGTTTTTGAAACTGGATACTCTATGTTTGTGGGTGATTTTTCAAAAAAAAAAATCTCTATGCTCAAATTTACAGACAAAAAAAGCAAAGGAAAACAACACAACACGTAGTTGAGATAGACAATAATGACCTAAGCAGCAACCCTGACAGTGAGATCTGTTGCGCCGGGAGGTGGACCCTTAGCCTGGTGCAGAATTGGTAGGCTCCCTGGTCGGACCCAGAAAGCGCCTGCCACCAGGAGGCGGAGCACAGGAGGAGACAGAGGCTAGCTGGAGCTTCACCAATAGCAACCCGGGGTTCCCTCAGGTTGAGCCCTTGGTTACCCGGGCCGCCTGGTCTTAGGTGGGCCTTGCAGGATCTCCGAGAGATAAAGTTCAGGGGTGTGCCCACCACGAACAAGGGTGCACTGTCGATGTTCAGGTCAGGGAGTCCAGGAGCCAGAAAAGGCCAGAAGAGAGTCTCAGAATGAAGAGCGAATATCAAGGTCAGAGTCAAGGATAGAGTGGTCAGCCAAAGCAGGGGTCAATACCAGTGGTCAGTCAGGCAAAGGTCAGGTTCCAGGCGGTGGTCAGATGTGGTCAGTGATCAGGCAGAGGTCAGTTCTAGGCAGTGTGCAGACGTGGTCAGTGGACAGGCAGAGGTCAGTTCCAGGCAGCATGCAGACGTGGTCAATGGACAAGTAGAGGTCAGTTCCGGGCGGCATTCAGACATGGTCGAGGAAACAAACAAAAGTCAAATCCAGGTGATGATCAAACATAGTCAAAGTAACAGGCAGAGGTCAGTACCGAGAAGACAGTCCGAATGGTACTACCTGGGGAGATGAAGGAACAGGAGGACGCTGGAACAGGAGGACGCTCGAACAAGAGGACACTGGAAGAGGAGACTGGAACAAGACACTGGAACAGGAAGGCAAACTAGCTATCACAACGTGATCGACCCGATTGCCAAGGCAAGGAAGTGGGGTCAGACCACTTCCTTTTAAGCAGCGATCAATCAGGGCGCACCGTGGAGCTGAGTTCCGCCCCGGCCCTTTAAGAGTTCGGGCGGTCCGCACACATGCGCCTAGGGGCGGGGCCAATGCCATGGGGGACGCCGAGTCCACCTTGAGGTCTGGTCCAGAGTGGGAGTGCAGGGAGGCCAGAGACACCGCGAGCTGGAAGCAGCCATGGAGGGGACGTGCCCGGAGCTGGTGGAAGGCGTAGCGAGGTGAGCAGGCCCGGCCGTGGAGTGTACACAGCCAGGAAGCGCAACAAGAACCTGTCATATTTATTTATCACCTGAACTCCATGAAGAATATATTTGAGATCAGTTCACTACAAGAATAGAATTCAAATGGTTTATAAAACTTATAGTCTCATTTTACAGTGCCATGGCATGCTGCCCCTAGGAAAGGTAACAAAAATTCCATGAGGTAAAATGGTGGTCAGATTTGTTATATCAGAAGAACTCACTGTTTACTATCTCCCACCTGAGGAAGTTAACTACCTCTGCTTTTATACTGTGTTCTCCCAAACAGGAAATGGTTTAGACTGAACTGGTAGAGAACCAGGAGGTATCTGCACTCTTCCCTCAGTTTTTTTAAATTTGGGACAACAGTCACAAAATATACTTTACAATAATTATACCAACACAAAATATAATTACCAAATCACATAATAAGAGCAGAAATGAGAACAGAATTATTTTCATAGCATCTCACTTCAGACTGCAGTTCTTCTGAGGGTTCTTTGTCCAGCACAGAGTTAGTGAATGTGGACTATCATGATGTTCTGAGTTTACAAAGAGGACAGAATCATAGGAAACAAAATACAAGCAAAATTTGTATAGGATCACCTGACATCTTTGAAAACCATCACAATCCTTTTCCAATGAAGATTGCTATATAGTTGAACAAGCCTCTGATTGTCACTGTGGTGAGGATTTACCATCATTGGCCTGCACTGACCTGGTGCTAAATACAAGCCTCAAGATCTCCTGTATGTGCCTCCACTCCTCAATTGGGACACCAAACCCAATGACAAATGGATCAGAATAATAACTAAACTATAATGTACTCTCATTATAATGTTATGGATTGACCCTCTCATAATCACTGCTGTAGAATCATCTCGCAAATCCTGAAATGAAAATGGAATAACCAATATCCTATACCACAACTAAAATACAACAGGAGAAATGGAAAATATAAAGACTATTACCACCTAGGAGGAAACAAATGCTAATCATAGGAGGATGGTTGTATTCAAACTTCCAGATGTAAAGAAATTCCTTCCTTCAATAAGTCCACCAAAATCTATAAAGAAAAGAGACTAGAAATGTATAATTTGTCATTCTGGACAGGAATAAGAAACATACTCTAAAAAAGAATCAATGTTAATAACACACCATGCACAACAATTCCTCAGTTTACTCCCACACTCCTTTACACAAAATGAATATTACTTCTCATTTTTTATTTTGTTCTCAAGATCAATAGCTTTTGTATAACACATTTGCAGGGTTGTACATACCAGAAATACTGCTACTAGTTATGGTTAGTTTTTTTTTCAAGATGCAACTACCAATATAATATTGCATCTAAATGTACTTATCACACCATCACTAACTTTTTTTTATTTAGGTGGAAAAAACTTCAGATGCCAAGTCAATGAGAACTCACAGACTTGTTTGCCAGTCAAAATCATGAGTCAGAAATACCTCCTTTTTTGAATGTTTATGTGATGAAACCCTACTGAAATGTGTCTCTAAAAAGTGATTTTAATGATGCTTTCTTTCAAAAGACTTCATACTTAAACTCAGAAGCATATATATCAGTCTGAAGCTTGCATTTCATACTTGTACTTGGAAGCATAGAAATCAGTCCAAAGCTTATATATATAATAATTGCCTTGACGTATACTTAGCTTATACATGATGAAGACAACTCGGAATCGTTCAATTGTCCTTCTCTACTTCTAAATAAAGCAATATGTAGATGAGGACTAAATGTGCAAAATTCAGCAGGTCTGGTCAATCATAGAAACTTTAAACTAAACATAAAGAAAGAAAGGTTGTAAGCAAGCCTAATGTTGTGTCCTGCTGTGATGTGCTAGGACTGCCCGGACAATTCAAACATCCATCTTCAATCTACCTACCATGTATTAAATAAACAAATGCTACAGCATACGTTTTCAAATTGTCAAGAGCCAATCAAATATGGAGGCAGTGCATGCAAATTTATCTCATTCATATTCATTGTGGATATCCAAAAGCCCGACTGGCTGGGGGTCCTCCAGGACAGGTTTGGGAACCACTGTTCAAGGCCCTATTCATTGTTTATGTCCCCAAATCTCACAATTCCTGTAAACAGCATTGATGATCAGCCAGTTACCAATAGTATCGATGAGTACACTAAACGCCTTACTGGTCTCTAACAATATCATTACTAAAACATTTTTGTTAAACTAATTTTTATTATTAAGTTTCCTTGCCATACAGGCTTCTTTATTCTTTGTTATGATGTTACCTATATCTTTCATAATAAAAAGTTGTGACTTATTAAAGTCTTTCCAGTTATTAAGATGTGAAATGAGTTTCTCAGTTTTTATGTCTTATACTTTCCTTTTGCCTTGGTTTAGGGCAAGTTAAAGCTTCCTTCCCATACAGTTGGAAATCTGGGTTATAGAAAGTCCAGTGTAGATGTTTCCTAAAAAAAACCACAGTCACTTATCTCATACTCTCCAGTAGTTTTCTGACAGCTCCTCTTTCTCTTCCCAGTACCTGAATGGTACAACGTGAACATCTCTTCGCCCAATATCTTCCTTATATAGATATGAACCCCGGTGGGCTCCAAGATGACTCTTCTCTTCTCTTCTCCCCTTTCTCCCTATTTTGGACAACCATAGATCATCCTTTCTTCAAGATACATATTATGCTGGTTCCCTTTTCATGAAAGAAAACCTCTCCTTTAGAATTTAATGAAATCAGAAAAAAAAAACGAGTTCCAATTGATGGAATGCCACCCAATTGAATCAAAGGGAAACAATACAATCTTATCAGTCAACAGAAACTCAAAAGTAGAAAGGATAGAGAGGATTGAAGAAACTCCCATATCTAAAAAGAAACCCAAAATCTTCAAGGAGGCCTAAGCTCTTAAAAATAAACCCACTAAGGACAGCCATGGCTTGCTACCCCGAGTAAAGATAACAAAAATCCACAAGGTAAAATGGTTGTCAGAGTTTTTATATCAGAGGATCTCACCATTTACTATCTCCCATATGGGAGAGTTAAGAACCCACACTCTTATCATGGGTCCACCTCAAACAGGAATTGATTTAGACTAAACTGATAGTGAACCAGGAAGTCTTTACAGAAGAGAGATGGAAAAAGAGTCATTATAAGGATAAGGAGTGACTTGAAGCTGAAGGACTAAGAGAAGAAGGTAGAGAAGATGGAAGGCAAAGAAAAGGAATGGGAGTGGAAAGGTAGGTGAGAGAATTGAAAGATGAGAGAAAAGTTAAGGAGGAGTGAGAAGAGTAAGAGATGGAAATGAAGTGAAGATATAGAAGCTGATAAAAATGGAGACAGATAGAGCTTGGGTCCCTATTAGTAGAAATAATGATGGTGAGGTATAGTAGATATTTGGGGAGGGGGGAGTAGAAACAGCACACAATAGTCCTGTTTCTCCCCCTCCCCCCTCCCCCAACCTTAATCACACATGTAAAGTTATGTGTACAGAAGTAGTGCACGCTAGGAATGGGCATTTGGGAGAAACGAAATAGGAAAATAGACAAAATTTTCTATTTCATTTCATTTCGTTATCAAAGCAAATGATTGAAAATCTGAAAAAAATTAATTGGATTTCACATTTCATTTTGAAAACATAATTGATCTGTCAGGCCTAGGCACAGGCCCAAAATTGGGGCCTTGCTTATGGAATAGGCCGAGACCCAAAGTAAGGGCCTCAGACTAGGCTAGAGCGTGATGCCGGAGCATGGGCCTATACCTAGGCCCAAGGTTGGGGCCTCGCATAGGCATAGGCCATGGCCCAACATACGAGCTGTGGCCTAGCTTGAGCATGATGCCAGGGTCTCGACTGAGGCCCAGGCTTAACACCAGGGCCTAGGCCGAGACCCCAAAAATGTAAAAAATACCTGCTCTGGGAATCTAGTTTTGCAGTCCAGGCCCAGGCCCAATGCCAAAAGCATGACCCAGAGGTTCAGTCCCGAAGCCTGGGTCTTGGCCTAGGCATGGGCCCAAGCCCAGGCGTGATGTCATGACCAGTCTGGAGGTTGGGTCCAGATGCAGGGCCCTCAACCCAGACCCAAGTCCAACACTGGAACCTGACCCGGAGACCAGGTCCCAAAGCTTGGGCCTCGGCCCAGAGTCAGGCTCAGGCCTCAGAGCCCAGGCCTTGGAGCACTCCTCTTCTGTCTTCTTTTCTTTGGCTCTTGAAGCCAACTGATGCTATCCTCTGGGGTCGCACAAGTGCATTCACCCCACTGGTCGGCACCATTTTGATGAACAGCATTGTACAGCATTGCCAAAAAATGCTAGGACCAGGATCCTTCCCAGGTCCCACTTACCCAGTCCAGGGGGGATCCAATGCTGAGGCATAGACCCAGGCCAAATCCTGGGCTTTGCGTAGGGCGAGATCACAGAGACCTACTGTGGCATAAGCCTACGCAACGCCGAGGCTTCAGCCTGATCCTTGGCATTGGGATCTTCCTGATGCTTAGGCCCATGCTGAGCCCTTGGCCTTGTGTAGGCCTAGGACATGGTAGGTCTCTGCAATCTTGGCCTATGCCCTACACAAGACCCAGGATTTGGATCCCTCCTGGACTAAGAAAGTAGGGGCCGGGGAGGATCCTGGCCCTGGCATATTTTCGGGTGGGAGGGATGGGGAGGTGCTTGGGAGGCCTCAGGAGACCCTGTTTCTTTCTTTTTTTTCTTTTTAGGGTTTTTTTTTTTTATTTAAATGTTTATTTTTTTTTTTATGAAATAAACAAAATAAACATTTGACAAAAGAAATTAGTAGGAAATCAACCCCCCAAAAACGAAATGAAAAGTGAAACAAAAATATTTCTTCTTCCCACTCCTTGTGCACACACCTCTGTAACACCCCCCCCCCCCCCCACCACCACCGCCGCCGCCACCATCCAAGCCTCTCTGCTCAAAGATGAAATTCAATGTCCAACAGTAATGCACACATGCATAGAACCAGAAAAAAAATTGAGGAAATATTGCTCTAGTCATTACTGTTTAATTTCAGGAATAAGGGTTTTGGTAATGATGGGCAAGAAATGAAATTGTAAAAAATACTGGCAACAAGAGTCATCTCAAGGCATTCTTTAAAAAAGTCAACTGTAATCCCAGAGTCTCCTTTATCCTTTTTCTGTAACCGCTCTCATTATTCTTGTTTGGGTGTTTTTTCAATTTATGCTTATTGATTTTCTCTTTCTTTACAGAAGGAGTCAACATAATAATATCTTAAGAACACTGTTTAGAGAAGTATGAAAAACTATAGCCCTGGGCATTTCATCTGTACTCTAAACTCTTCATTTCTACAAAGCCTGAGCATCTTAAAGCATAACCTAATGTTGTAATATCACGTAATCCTCCTTGAAGAACATCAAAATGAAGCAGCAGACACCTTGGCTAGGGTTGCTATCTGGCTCCACATTTTCAGGGCAGGTTGATCCAGTCCTGGTTTTACCCCAATACAAGCAGGGACTTGTAGTTCTCACCTACTATGCATGCCTTAAGAAAAGCAAAACTACAAGTCCCTGATTGCCATGGGATATAACCAGGAATGAATCAGCCTGTCCTGAACATCTGGAGCCATTTGGCAACCCATCCTCAGCTAATTCCACAGAGTGGAATGACTTCAGTGCTTAATGGAGGGAATTTTTAAAAAGGTGTACACATATAAACCCTGGTTTATGTGTGAAAATCAGCTTTTTAAAGTTATCCAGGGGGTTGTGTGGGGGATAAATACGCACATAACTCGATTATGGTTACCCATTGTTTACAGAATAGAATTTACGCTGCTATGTATCATATTTTGTATTTTTTCATGATTGTGCTCCACAATATTTTTCTAATACCATTTCCAGGTACCAGCCAAGCTGAGTTGTGTGTTCATCACAGCAAATGCTGCTTACCACTCCCATGGTTAGATTAGTTGAAACAAATTGAAGAGCCTTTCTTTGCATTGGCCTGACAGCATGGAAGGCTTTGCCAGTAAATCTCCGGCAACTGGATGATTATATTATGTTTTGCAAATGTACGCATTTTCTTGGAAGGGGCATTTTTCCTTCCAGTCACACAAAAATAATTTATAAATTGGGGCTGTCTTCCTTTACCGATTCTTTCCTCCTCCTTGTGATTCTAGGGGTGAGTCCTTTCTGAGGTGGGGGGAGTCAGTGTTTCTGGCCTAGGTGTTGAAGTGTGTAGGTTGTTGGCTGAAATGGAGATGCGATGGTGCTTGGCTGGGACAGATGAAACAGGACACAGGTCTGGGTGTTCAAATAATAAAAACAGTTGACTGGTTTCTTGAAAGTTAATCACTGTGCATGCGCAATAAATACATATATGGATGAGTGTCCTTTTCTCTCTGTGTATGTGCCAGTGACTCAGGTTCCTGGGTGGTTCCTAACTCTTCCGAACTGAGAGTTTCAGTGTCCCAGACTCTGGAAAGATCCTATGCTGTGAGGGAAATCCTCTTAGAAGTCCTACCTGAGTTCCAGTAGACTTCAAACAGTTACCTAGCCTGGAGGGTCTTCTGATGTCTTTAAATAAAAGAGAGGTGGAAAAATGAACTTAAAAAATGTTGTCCTTAAAACTTGTTCTGGCAGTGCTACTGTCCCTGTAGCCCTTCTCTGACCTAGAAGGTATCTGGCAGGTCCTCAGTGTTCTGGCCTCTGCATATAGTGAATGACCATCTCCAAAAACCCAGGCTATAAGCCAGAGAAAGAAAAACTCTCAAAAATAGTAAAATTCTTAATAAAATCTCTGACTCTGAATAGAGAGGAATCCAATCAGTCATGGAGTACACAGAAAGGAATAGACTGAAAAAGAAAAAGCTACTTAGTGAGGGGGTAGGCCTCACTCTGGAACAAAACTACAAGAGAGATCCTTCCTTTACAAAATCCAAAGACAAATACCACACCTGCTATTACTCTAGCCCGTACTTATAGGCATGGTCCACCCACTCAAGCAGCTTCTAATGGAGGAACTGAAATGTGGTATTCCTGCCAGCTGGTTAATGGGCTAGAAGGAACATCTAGTGGCCAACCCGTAGGGGTGTCACAAGACCAATGTAAAAGCTGGTATTCTATAAATGCTTTTACATAGGTTTACTCTGTGTTGTGTTATTTTATCATGTTTAATGTTTATATTGTGATTGTGTAACCGTCTCTGCTTCAATTGTACATCACTTTAGAGCCCTATGGAAGAGGTGGTTTATAAATCTAATTAATTAATTGTGTGTGTACTGTTTCCCACACTTGTGATTTATTTTATTTATTTATTTAAAAACTTTTCTATACCGTCATTAAGTTAGGTACCATCATAACGGTTTACAATAAGGCACAAATAATAATATTGGAAAACATAATAAAATCTATCATTAAACAGGTGCCAAGAATTTACGGTAACATAGCTTGTTTATAATTAAGTGATAGGTATTCCGTTTGGGGAGGGGGGTGGATCAGTTGCTGGGGAAGCATTTACATGCATATTTCCGATTTTCTAAAGTATGCATATAAATGTACACACAGAAAGTTACACGTGCTTAGGAGCAAGTGTAACTTGCCATGTGTATGCCCATGTGCATTGCGGCACAAAAGCAGACTTAAGTGCATAAATCAGTTTTGAAAATTCAGGTTAGAATCTTGTTCCCCCCAGAATTTAGCCCTATGCGAGCTGTTGAGAATGAGCCTCATAAAGTCTATTACTAAAATGGGTAACATTTTGTTATGTTTTATTGCTTGCAGGGTGGTCCTGTGAACAGCTTCACTTATCCTAATGCCATGCTGACCTGGCCGATCCTGCTCTGCCAACAGCTCTTCGCAGCTCATCCAGCACCAACATTGACTGTCGCCATAGCAGCCAGAGATTCTGCTATTCTGCTCTGACCATTGGTTCCTTTTGGCACACACGCAGCACACAGGTTTAAAGGGCCCATGACGGGAGAATCCCCACGGTGCCCGCTGATGATGCCAACAGGCCCTTCCCATATGAGGGTCCTTCGGATGCCTTACCAGTGCCTCAGCAACAGGTCCTTTGCCTAGCATCCAGGCTTGCCTCTTCCAGCCTGTCTTCCAGCCTTGCCTCATCCAGCCAGCCTGCCTTCCAGCCTAGCCTCACCCAATCTACCTTCCAGCCTTGCCCTATCTCTGGTTCCTTGTCTTATATGTCTGTCTTACTCTTATCTTCAGAGACTTGCCATGCCTTGTCTTATTGTCTCTGTCCTGTCAATCTCTCATTGTCTTGTCTGTCTTGGCCAGTCTCTCCAGTTCTGACCTCGGCCTTGGACTTAGGCCTACCACTTGCTTGTCACCTGGACCCGACCTTAGCCATGAATTTGGACCACACCTTGCTGTGAGCCTTTACTCTTGGACTACCTCTAGACTCTGCCTCACCTCTTGCATCTTATAAGACCTGCCAGCCACCGGAACCCAACCCACGGGGATGTGGCTGGTTCAGGTAAAACCTTAGCCTGGTCCATGTCAAATTGTATTCTCCAGCTGTTGGAGCAGGCCTTGTGGGCCTGCCTGCGAGGCAGCATCAATTGTGCCACAGCATGAAGGGCTCAAACTCACGCTGTTTCTTACACATTTGGCACTGCCATGGCACAACAAAAGAGATTCAGATATGTTTGTGAAGAAGTTACTCCTTGGAGAAGATATATGTCTCATCCCTTACATTTGTAACAATGGCTCACCTATTGAAGATTTTGTGGATAGATTAATAGATGTTAGTCAGCAGAGGCCAGTGGTTAATGCAGAATGGTCTAGTTTTGACCCTGTATCAGTGAAAGAAGTGGCTTCTGTTATTTCTAGTCTTAAAGTTACATCTTCAGATTTGGATTCATGCCCATTTTCTTATCTAAAATTGATGAACAACTCCAGTTTATATCAACAATGGTGAATAAAAGTTTAGAAGAAGGAGTGGTTCCAGAATCTTTGAAGAGGGCAACTATGAAGCCAGTGCAGAAGGATATAGCAATCTCAGTTATAAAGATATCTAACTATTGCCCTATATCCAACCTTTCCTTTTTGGCCAAGGTTCTGGAAAAATGTGTTCTTGGTCAATTCTATGCTTACCTGATTGACAATAATATCCTTGATGAATGCCAATATGGTTTTCGGAAAGGTTATAATACTGAGTTGTTATTGATATCCCTGCTTGATACGTTAATGTGAAATATTCAACATGGTGGGAGTGGAAATCTGGTGCAATTTGATTTCACATTTGCTTTTGATAATGTTTGCCACAGGTTGGCCATCTCAAGACTAGCTAGTTTTGGGTTTTCAGGAGCTGTGCTGAGCTGGTTTCGTTCATATCTTGAGCAAATTGCTCCTCATGACAGAGTTTGGATTCGGGTGTACCACAAGGTTCTGGGCTTTCATAGATATTGTTTAATTTTTATCCTGTTCCTTTACGGCAATTGTTAAATTCTTTGGGGTTGGCGTATTTTTTTATACACAGATGATGCTCAGTTATTCATACCTAGTGTTGAGCTCAATGTGATACCCATAGAGAACTTGCAAAATTATATGAGACATATTCAGGAATGGTTAAGTATGAATTAGTTGATCTTAAATATTAAGAAAACTAAGTTTATGTGGATAGGAAAAGGAATTCCAGAAAATGATGTCAAAGCTGTTTGGTTAGAAGGTCATCAGCTTCCAATTGTAACAGAAATGTGTAGCTTGGGTATTATTTTAGACTCGCAACTCAGTTTTAAACCTCAAATTGGTCTACTGCAAAAATGACATTTTATAAATTAAAACTCCTTTGACCATTAAAATATTACCTTCCTACTGAAATGTTCCATACAGTGCTACAGTCCCTTATTTTGGGACATTTAGACTATTGCAGTACACTCTGGATAGGTTTGCCACAAAAATTACTTAAAGTATTGTAGTTAATACAAAATGCTGCTGCCAGAGTATTGTCGGGAATGTCTTGGCATGAATACATTATCCCGGCTTTAAAATCACTTCACTGGCTGCCTGTGAAGAGTAGATCCAAGTTTCAGTTGTTGGTGATCATCCACAAATTGTTGAATTCAGATGAGATGTGTTTGTTGAATAAACGTCTGAGTTGGTATAAGCCAGGAAGAAGTCTTCGTTTGTCAGGAATGGGTTTATTACAAGTTCCGAATTCACAGTGCTAAATGTTTGAACAGACCAGGTCCAGGGCTTTTTCTTTTGTAGCACCAACCATGAGGAACTTGTTGCCAGAACAACTGAGAAAGAAAGAAGATAGCAAGGAGTTCAGGCATCAGATTAGGGCAGTATTATTTAATAAAGCCTTTGGTGACTATTTTTAATCACTATTTATTTATTGTTTGTGTCTATGTATGTAGAATGTTACACTGTTATTATATATTCTTATGTATGTAATGTTGGTAATCTGCATTGAAAAATATATTTTTTTATTTTGTGGACTATAAGATTTCAAATAAATAAACAGATTTAGATTTTTTGGTGACCTTGACCTGTCCTCAACAGGAGGGCCAGTTACAGCTTTGCTGGAAGGGCTGGATTTCCAGTTACCTCACCCCTGTTATCAGTTTACAGTGAGGGCAGAGACAACTGGTATAGAAGAAGTTTTGAAATAAGGAGGGGTTTTTTTACCCATTTTTTTTCCTGTCATGGAAAAGGAGAATTTTCCCACCCTTCACAGGAAGGGTATATTGGACATTGTTTCAGATTAGAGAAGAAGAGTTAATAGAACGAGCACTATGGATAAAGAAACTTCAGCCCCCTGGAGTTGTTATTCTGTTTATATTAACAATTTTTTTCCATTTTGGCATGGATCCTATTCTTTAAATTGAAGTAAACCGTTTGTTTTTTTCTTGAACATCACCATTGGACTGCTGTGTTTCTCCAAGTGATTCAACTCATTGAAACCTCTTTCATATTTTGAGTATCCTCTGAACTGAGATTAGAAAGGTGTTTGGGAGCTTCTCTGAATCTCCACCATGGCATCTAGGGCCCCAGAGGTTCAACCTCCTCCCTGCTGGTGGAACCCTGGCACCCAGGGCTGGAAGTCTGATGAGCAAGAAAAAGATCCAGGACTTAAGCCCTGGCCTTTGCTGTAGTCCCTGCATTAGGACTAGGGAACCCAAGAGGGAGTTGCATTTGTTTTCTTGGAATTCCTAGGAATACAAAGGCCCTGTTGATATTTTGTTCAACTGGAGCGTTAGCTTCTGGCTGTTGAAAGCAAGTTTGCCTGGATTAGTGTTTAGCTATGTAGCTCTGGCCTAGCAAACAGTTTACACCTTGGGACACACCTAGCCAGTCAAGTTTTCTGGATATCTACAATGAATATGCAGGAGATAGATGTGCATGCACTGTCTCCATTTTATTTAAATCTATCTCTCTGTATATTCATTGTGGATATCTTGAGAACCCCTGGCTTACAAGAGCAAGTAGCATTTCAATAGTGAAATAGTTCAATAATGCAGTTACTTTTTAATCCATATTGTATCTGGAGAGATTTCAGTATAAATCCCTGCTGCTCATTTACACTGAATTCAGCCAGTTACAGTAGTCAATTTAGATCAGCATATTTCAGCATTGAGAAGATTTGCATGTACTGCCTCTATTGCATGCAAATGTATCTCATGCCTATTCACTGTGGATGTCCTGAAAACCTGATAAGCTGCGGGTCCCTCAGGACTAGCTTCAGGACCCCAGCTAGTCAGGAATTTGTGCTCATGTTTACCACTAGAGCAGGGGTGGCCAACTCCAGACCTCAAGAACCACAAACAGGCCTGGTTTTCAGGATATCTACAATGAATATGCATGTGGTAGATTTGCATGCACTGCCTCCATTGTATGCAAATCTATCTCATGCATATTCATTTCCCTACTTTAGAGGGTATGGTGTTATTGTTTATATCTTTGGGAGAGACCATAAGTCCCCTTATAAGAGATGTTTTTCACAAGTGCCAGGATATGTGCTCATAGGCTTACCCATATCTTTTTTGAGCACCCACTTTGCTTGCTGACCAGGATCAGTTCAGTTCTAGCTCTGCTCACTTTCCAGACCTTATAAAGGACTGGCCTTGTTCTGTTTCTCAATTGACTTTGAAAAATAAATATGTTGTTTTATCAAAAGCTCATGCATAACAACATTTATTGTTACTAATTCTTATGTGAAACACTTCCTGCAAAGAGTCCTCTAGGAATGGCAATGAGCCAGTTTGGAAGATTTGTGACCTTCTGGGAACTGGATTCCCTAAACTATAAGAATCTGCATTCTTATGCTGCTGATGCAGGATTATTGAAGCTAGAGGCTTCCTTGCTCTGAGAAAAATATTGGGAAGGGTTCCATGCTTTGTGTCCACTTCTTCCCAGATTGTCCCCTTCTGGCTGATAGCTGGGTGCTGAGCACAATAACCACTTAAAGGGGCCAATGCAATAAGACGTGCGTTAAAACGGGCGCTAGTATTGAGCGCCCATTTTCCTAACGTGGGCACAGCCACGTCTCCTGGGCACCCAATGCAAAATTTAAATGAGCTTCTGTATTCAAAAGGATACATTAGGGAAGAATTGTGCATCCCTTACACTCAAATGCATCAGGCACCCACAATTGCAACAGGCGCTTAATACAAGCATCTATTTTTTCCCGCTTCAGGTTAATTTCGCCCAATATACACACACAATATACACGCAAGGGTCGAAACTGCCCTGAAGCATGTCTATTGTGCACCCAGAATTGTTTTTTTCATCAAGCCATTGCATTATACCATTAGTCTTAAACTCCGCAAGCAGTAGATTTAAGTATCACAATGATGCTAAATAGGAGCCACAGAGGACAGTATTTTTAAATTTCTCCTGAGTCCTTGATCTCAGATTTACTTAATGCCAGCTCTGGGGTTAAAAAGTGTGCATTGGGCACCTAGTGAATTTCTGCATCGGGGGTAATAGCTAATAGCCTCATCTGCATGAAATTTACAAGTCATCAGTGCTATTGGCCACGCGTTTGTTTGGGCATGCGTTTTGGATGCGCTAATCTCCTTATTGCATTGGGTGCTAGTCTAGCTCATTCAAAATGCGCATCCAACTGCGCATAAATCTGTATGCTAGGCTGGGTGCACTTTATTGCATTGGCCTAAAAGTGATCCATTAAGACATACTGTTCTCCTTAAATCCTGCCCAAGTCTCTCCAGATGGAATCCTACATTTATTTATTTATGTAATTTATTAACCAATGCTTTAGCCTTTCAGTAAAAGCCACTCAAAGTAGTGGATAGCTTTACAGAATATCATATAAAAAAAAACAAAAGAAGCTAAGAACTTAGGTTATTACACAAGCCAACAAAATACAAGTAACAAATAGACAAAAAAAAAAGTGTGCTTGTTCTGCCAGCCAGGAGTAGGGATATTGAAGCTCAAACATCCCTTGGACCTTCCTGTCCACAATTCTTTGTCCATGAGACTCCTTAAACAAGTTGTTTCTCTCACCAAGTGGCTATGAACTGCTCACAATGGGTCCCTCATCTCGAGGTGTAAGGGTTGGTCCAAAAGGTCTCCATCAGTGGTGAGTTCTGGTATCTCAGATACATCGGTGTCCACTGAGCAAATCTTTCACCCTCTAGCTTGTTTCTTCAATCACTTGAAGATGGGGGACAGAGCTTGTTTACATGGCTGGCGTATGTGGATTTATCAGGATACCCCAAAGCTGAGATGCTTTAGGTGCTAGCAGATCGAGGCTGGCTTACGATGCTGGCATTCGTGGGCAGGATCTGGGTCTCTCACAGTCCTCAAGATCAGTCCACCTCTTGATCATGTCTATTACCTACTTCTCTAACTTTAATAAATCAATAAAAGAAAACTACCTTCCTATCACCAATAGTTCTTCCGTTAGTTAATGTCTTGCTATTGTATCTCATACCTTATTGAACAATAAGATAAACTTACTATCAAAATCAAGGATAATTAAATACCCTATCTTTTCAGAGGGGAGAGAGGATAATCTAGCTATCTTATTGTAAATATTTGAGAAATTATTTAGCATCAGGCAATACCAAAGAAGTATATTAGTTCTTTCTCAAATTCCTTTTATCACTTGCATACACACTTAGGGTGCACCCTATTATTAAGGTCAATAGTGTTCTGACTTCTTTTTTTTTTTTTTTTTTTTTTTTTATGTTTAACAATTTTTATTGGTTTTGCACAAAAATACAGAACAAAGAGGGTTGTTCCTGAGCCCTCCAAAGGTTAGTCAAACCAACAAACAGATACAACTTTTCTCCCCCCCCCCCAAATTCCCCCCACCCCTTCCCCCCCAACCCATCCCCCCTGAAATACCGTATAGTCCATAATATTGAAGACAGACGGAGTGGCCGGGCAACTTGTCTGGATCCATAAGCAAGTCCGAGGAGGAGGCGGCAGTCCCCACTCAGTCATTCAGCGCAAGGCTACGCGCCCAAGGAGGAAGTCGCTGAAGATAGGGATTCCAAATACTGGAGAATAGGTGGCGCCGCCGCAGTGAACCCCGAGCCGCCATACTCTCCATGGTCATCATGGCGTGTAGTTGATTCCTCCACCCCCAAAAAGATGGGGGCTCCGGGGAACGCCAAATCAACAAAATAGTTTTTTTCCCCACCAAACTAGCTTTTTGTAATAAAAGGCGCGCACCAGGATCTCGAACTCTGATGGGGAAAATGCAACCAAACAAAAACCACATGGGCGAAAAGGGCAGAGCCACGTCCAATAAATCTGCCAGATAGTCTGCTATTTTACGCCAAAATTTGCGGACCGGCGGGCACGACCAAAAGGCGTGGGACAGCGTGCCCACCGTCCCAGGACAGCGAACACAGGAAGATGAAGTAGCTACGGCTGAGTTATACGCCATCTGGGGAGAAATATATGCCCGACTTAAAAATTTAAATTGCATTTCCCTAAAGTACATGTTAGCTGAGATCCTGGCGATGCGCCGGAAACAGTTGCGTAAAATCAGGCTTGTAAGACAAAAATCCCCATCCCTATTCCACCTCTCTACGAGATAGGAACAAACATCCATCCGGAGCCGGTTCTGCAAAAATTTATAATAACTAGATAAGGAAGGAGCCCTAGACTGCTCAAAGTGAAAAAGGCTGTCTAGTGTAGTAAACAGGGAAAGCTCCTTAGTCGCCGCCGGCAAAGTATTCACATAGTGGCGGACTTGCAAGTATGGGAACATATGGGGAGCCCTTAAATGGTACAAGTCTCGAAAAGCCGCGAACTCCATGAATTCCCCTTCACGAGTCCACAGATGTCCCACGTGTGTAATGTCTTTGGCCACCCATTCCTTAAACATAACGGACTGAGACCCCGCAGGGAACTCAACATTCCCCCTGAGGGGTAAAAAGTAAGCACATGTTGGACCTGTAAAATAATTATTTGGGCATAAATTATCTAAAATTCTACATCACCATATATCAAATGGTTCAATTACAGAGTTACTGGTTTATGTACATCAGCTTTATTCTTTTATATTCAACTACTGATTTATTTACTTCAGATTTATCTTTATCGTCAACAATTAGTATTTCCATAAATACTAAACTTTAAATATATTTTCCTTATCATTTGTTCCTCATTTATCCTTCTTTCAGTCAAAACTATCAAAGCTGACAAAAGTTTTGTGGGTCAGCTAGATTAAATATTTATATCACCAGGTACTCTTCCTACCTTTTTCCTGGTCCTATTATCAATTGCTAGGGTTCCACTCATTCATTCATACAATCACAAGTGTTCCCCAGCTATTTCTTAAAGTTTTAGTGCTTTAACTAGGCCTCAGTGTGAGCAGAGGCAATGCATCTCCACCCCCTCCAAAGATCACCATCTCAGAACATATACGTTTTCTTGTCTATAACTCTTTGTATGGTTCCTAGGGAATTCTTTTTGTACTTGAGGAGATAACTTCAAAAATAAATATTTTCAAAATCCAATTTTTACATGGTTTAGGTTCTCACAGCATTCTCACCTGATCACCACCAGCAAAAGAACCAGTTTTATGAGTTTCAATAGTGCTTCCCCCTCACCCCTGCCAACATCAGGGATATAATTGTATATATTTGGGTTTCAAACTCATGTGAGAGACTCCTCACCAGCTGCCCACCTGAATCACCAGGGTTTGAAACTGAAAAATTGCCCAAATCTTTTATTTTTAATATGAAAAATCTCTTCAGGAACTGTTTTAGGCAGCTTCTAATGTAATTGATGACATCAGGATGCCTTCACTTCAGCAGTGCATCGGGAGCTTTGCCAAGGCTCCCAGCGCTGTATGCACCTCCCCCCCCCCCCCCCCCCCCCCCCATATTAGCAGCAGCTTTCCCAAGGCTGCAGCTGCCATCTGAGACCACCCTCGTGATAGCATGATCTTTATTTATTTATAATGGGCCTAGCGGCAGTATGGTCACATCAGGGAATCTCGGAGCGGTCACGACATTCATCAGCCACCCACTCCGACTCCCCAATGCCTGCTCGGCTTCCTGGCTCGCGTGACATTTTTTTAAAATCTCAGCTCCTATCTAATTCAGTTATTCACTGCTACCAAACAATAAGACAGAATAGAATGTCCCCTTGCCCCCTCTCAAACAGTGCCACTAGCCCCTAGCAGAAATAAATCAGCTTTATGAGCTGGAAATCACCATGTCTTCAGCTTCTTTCTGAAGAGGAAGTAATTCAGCTCTAGTCTATGCTCTGCTGGAAGACTATTCCAAGTTTCCTTCCCCTGTAGTATCTGTTTCCCAGAATTATGCTGGAAAACAAAAACTTCTTGGATGGAATCTGCTGCCAGGATCTTCTTTTCATTCTTTAGTCATAAGAAGAAAAAAAAACAATTTGAGTCCACTCTGAATGAAACAAATCTAGATTATAATAGCAGATAAGGACTGTGACCCTGTTCTAATCTATAGGGGTCCATTTGTTTTAAACAAAACAGATAATAGCAACAAAATTGTCTATTTCATCTCTTTTTGGGAACACCATGAAACAAAAGAAAATGTTGAAATTTCATAAAAATTAGTATTTCATGTTAGTGTGCACAACTGAAAATGTTATCAATCAATTAAAAAGTGTCAATTGGCAGAGCAGTTTGTTAGCTAGAGTTATGGTTTGCATTTCCATAGTTACTTGTTTGTGTTGCCAAGGTTGGAAGGTGGTATTTGTGGGGGGAAAGCCAGTGCCTGGTAACAAATGCAAAAAAAAAAAAACAATCGATATAATAATACCATCAAGTTCTACTCAGAAAATGCAAATGCATGTAATGCAAATGCATATTTTGATTTTGTCAATCCCTTTGTATTTTAGGAAAGGGGCCCTGGCATTTTGGTACATGCATGCTTTTAATTTCCCTTGTGTCTGTCTATTTGGGTGGGGGGGGGGGGGGGGTTGTAACTGGTGAGAGGGGGAGTAACTGGGGTAACTGTATGGGGTAATAGGTGGGAGAGTGACTGGTTGAGGTAATGACTGGTGAGAGAGGCAGCCTGGTATGAGGGGGTGACTTTTGAAAGGGGGAGTGACTGGGGTGATAAATAGGAGAAAGATTGGTTGGGGTGGTGACTGGTGAAAGAGGCAGCCTGGTATGTGGGGGTGACTTTTGAGAGGGGGAGAAACTGGGTTGAATGGGGTGACAGGTGGGAGAGAGAAACTGGTTGAGATGGTGACTGGTGAGAGAGATGCAGCCTGATATGTGGGAGGTGACTAGAGAGAGGGGGAGTAACTGGGGTATCTATATGGAAGTAACAGTTGAGAGAGAGACTGCTTGGGGTAGTGACTGGTGAGAGAGAGACAGCCTGTTGTGTGTGGGGTGGGACTAGTGAGAGGGGAAGTGACTGGGGTGACATGTGGGAAAGAGATGCAGTCTGGTGTGTGTGGGGGGGGAGTGACTGCGATTACTGTATGGGGTGACAGGTCACCCCACACACACACCAGGCTGCTTCTCTCTTTCCAGTCACCATCCCAACCAAACTCTCTCCCAACTGTTACCCCATACATTCACCCAAGTCACTTCCCCTCTCACCAGTCACTCCCTACACACCCAAACACACAGACTCATACCAGGGGAATTCAAAGTATGCATATTCCAAAATGCTAGGGCCCTTTCCTAAAATACAAAGGGATTGGCGAATTCTAAATATGCATTTGCATTACATGCTTTTGCTGACTAGAACTTATTTTATGTATGTATTTATTTATTTATTTGTTTGTTTGATTGTAAGCCCTCTGGGGATTGATTGTAAGCCCTCTGGGGATTGATTGTAAGCCCTCTGGGGATAGAGAAATACCTACAGTACCTGAATGTAAACCGGTGTGATATCTCAATTGAGATGAATGTCGGTATATAAAAATAATAAATAAATAAATAAATAAATATACCGACATTCAAACATGGGTATCACATTGGTTTACATGAGAACTTGAGTGATAATGTGACAGCGGTCATATTTTTACATTGTAACATTGTAACATTGTGAAAATTACATTTAAGTGAAAAGTTTAACAGTTATAACATTTTAACAAAACATTGACTGACAAACGCTATTTAGTTTCTTGGCATTATCATTGTAATAGCTGATGTTTTCAAGATTGCGAGAACCTTTGTTGGTGGTGTTAAGGGGTTCTCTTGGTGGGTTAAGTGAGGGGGTTAGATGGCTGATTGCTTGGGGTAGGAGCCCAGTAGTGTGGGTTAATTGTTGTCAGGATACGCTTTGCAGAATAGCCAGGTTTTTAAGGCTTTCTTGAAGTTCTGTGATGAGGGTTCCATTCTGAGTTTTGTTGATAGTTTGTTCCACAGTGTGGGGCCTGCTATAGAAATTGCGCGTTCTCACGTAGAGATGAAGTGTGCCTGTTTGATAGAAGGGATGTTTAAGAGTCCAGTGTTTTTAGAACGTAGGTTTATTTGAGAGTTGTATGGATGAAGGGTGTTCCTTAACCAGTCAGTCTTTTCGTTGATGTTATTGTTACATCACTTGTTTGTTTACACTTGTTACCCCCATAAACACCACCTTGCAATCATGGCAACACAAACAAGTAACTAAGGAGGCAGCCAGTTGGAATACAGAACCATACCTCTAGCTAACAAATTCCTCCCAAATTGACACTTTTTAATTGATTGGTAACATTTTCAGTTCGTGCACACTAACTCCAAAATTAGGGAAACCGAAAATAAACACCTCTTGAACCATTTTAAAAATGAAATCGAACAGATAATGACCCAAAATGAAAATATAAAAAAATCATTGCACATCCCTACTAATCTATATACTTTCTCTTCCTGTTGTAATATTGCAGACTCTATATCTGTCTATCCTATCTTCCATTATGAATACTTTCTTTTATTTGGTCTTGTGCGAATGACTGAGCAACTCTTCTGAACTGGAGTAGAAAAGCACTGTGAATCCAGCCTTTTCCAATGTAATCTCAACTTTTATTAACATAAACAGAAAATCACACTAACAATAACTGCCTACTTTTGCAGTATACTTCCAACACACTTCAGAAAGGGTCCAGAGCTCCTTGTTCTTGGAGACAGGGGGGGGTTCTTGATCCCAGCTGGGGTTAGACTCTTATCCCTGTCTAAGCAGGGTCCCACCCAAAGAGCTCTCTCTATCTCTCTGAAGGATTTAAGGTGGACAAGTCTAATTGCGTGGTCCCGTACAGGTTAATATTATTCTTGCATCACCACTAAGAAAAATGGCTGCTGACAAACCGTGCCATGTTTGTCTCTGCTTGAACAGAGAAGAGAAAACACCTGATTG
Source organism: Rhinatrema bivittatum (assembly GCF_901001135.1). Taxonomy (NCBI): domain Eukaryota; kingdom Metazoa; phylum Chordata; class Amphibia; order Gymnophiona; family Rhinatrematidae; genus Rhinatrema; species Rhinatrema bivittatum. Next base: position 593,772,702 of record NC_042615.1, read on the forward strand.
CCTAGATCTTTGCTTCTGTCCCTCACATATGCTCATAGTCACTGTCTGGATTGTAATGAGGCCCTGCTTCCTAGCCAATGTCCACATAGTTCTGAATCACTTTTAACTAAGAGATGTAAGAGTCAAATAATTGACCTTTCAAAAAGTGATCAATGTTGCTTGTGCTTGGCTGGAGATGGGACGAATTGCACTTACATCAGGGATGCATATATAGGAGCCTTAAATTACTATTTAATTCCTAATCATATATGCATACAACTGAGACAAAAGTAAAATAAGTCATAAAGCAGGAATAAATAATTGACTTTTTATTATTCTGGAACAGGTTTTTTAATTTTCTAGACTAAATTATGATAGACAATACTGTAGAATAAAAGTTTAGATAGATTTACAATATTATCACACATTAACAGTAAAAAATGAAATAGATATAATTCTAGTCATACTTTCTCACAGTACTTTTAGTTAATCTAAAAATTATGAAAATATAGGGGTCTATGCACTAAAACTCATACCAAAAATTTTTTAGCAGGCATAATGTTAAAAATTTAGGGGGTCATTTTAAAAGCCATTAAGGTGCATGAAATCCAGTTTTTTTAAAAAAAATGTCTTTATTGTTAAATTGAAACAGAATCCATAATGCACAGAAATTAAAGTACCATCATTTTCACCCCTTTTTCTCCCCTTAACTCTACAGAACATGGAGCAGAAATACCCATGAACAGCAACATTGATCCAACACCTCTTATAAACTAATTGCACTTTGACCAAACAAATACAACAAGGAAATGGCAAGATTAGCAATTAAGTACATCCAATATGAAAATTGACATAGTCAGTATGAAAATTGGACATAATCCTGGGTCTGCTGCAGCTAGCAGGGACTGCAGATGGGGGTGGGGTTATGGCTGCTGTGCCTGATTTAGCTGCTGTTGCACAGCCCAGTCAGCTGGCATTCTTCTCTGCCTGACCCTGTAATCATGACCTTGATCAAAAGGCTCCTTCACCTAATCCAATGGGGAAGAGTATGGGAAGGAAGGCCACAAGCACGGCATGGGCCAGCTAACCTTTGCAGATGGGGGCATCTGTGTGGGGCAGTTTGAGAAAGGACTATTCAATAGCTGTGGAGTGTTGACCTTCCCAGATGGCTCAAGGTATGAAGGGAGTTTGTTCAGGGTAAGTTCCAAGATGCTGGAGTCTTCACTCATTATGACAATATGAAAGTTGAAGGAGAGTTTAGAAGTGGTTGGGTGGAAGGTTACGGTCTGCTGATGTTGGCAGATGGTTCTCATAGGCTCTCCAGGACTGAGGATATGTTTGAAAATTGAAAACAAGGAGCAGCAAGTAAAGTCTGCATAAAAGGACCCCAAATTTTCCTGAAAAATTGTTTTTGTTTTTCCCAGGTTGCAAGACACAGTCCAGTAGTCCATTTGAAGCATTTCCATCATTTGAGACCTCCAAGTTGACAATGTAGGAGGAGCAGACTGTATCCAATTATGCAAAATATACCTTTTTTGCAATTCGACAAGATTTCAACAAGAACATTTTGTGACCCTTTTCTATAAAACTACCTTACCTACTATAACCCCAAATGCTGAAAGAGTAAGACCATGGCACATTTCTCTTCATCATAAGAAACAACTCATGTCTTATATCTTCACAGAATCTTTTAATGGTACATTCCCAGAGGTAGTGAATAATAGGGATGTGCAGAGCAAAATTTTATGTTCATATTTTTTATGTCCGAAAGGGGGTCCCACTTGCGGCCAATATGGACATAAAAAAAATCCAATGAGTTGGGTATATGTACATATGTGCAAAAAAAAAATTTAAACCCCCTCACCCTCCTTAATCCCCCCCCCCCCCGACTTACCACAACTCCCTGGTGATCGAGCGAGGAGTGAGGACGTCATTTCTGCAATCCTTGGCGAGAAGCATGTGACGTCGGTGGCACGTCGAGTGACGCGGCGTCACGTGATTCCCGGCGAGTTCGCGCCGGACGGCTCGTTCGGCCCAAAAAGAACTTTTGGCCAGCTTGGGGGGGCCTCCTGACCCCCCCAAGCTGGCCAAAAGTTCTTTTTGGGCCGAACGAGCCGTCCGGCGCGAACTCACCGGGAATCACGTGGCGCCGCGTCACTCAGACGCGACGTCACGTGATTCCCGGCAAGTTCGCGCCGGACGGCTCGTTCGGCCCAAAAAGAACTTTTGGCCAGCTTGGGGGGGCCTCCTGACCCCCTCAAGCTGGCCAAAAGTTCTTTTTGGGCCGAACGAGCCGTCCGGCGCGAACTCGCCGGGAATCACGTGGCGCCGCGTCACTCAGACGCGACGTCACGTGATTCCCGGCAAGTTCGCGCCGGACGGCTCGTTCGGCCCAAAAAGAACTTTTGGCCAGCTTGGGGGGGCCTCCTGACCCCCTCAAGCTGGCCAAAAGTTCTTTTTGGGCCGAACGAGCCGTCCGGCGCGAACGAGCCGGGAATCACGTGACGCCGGCGTCACTCGACGTGCCGCCGACGTCACATGCTTCTCGCCAAGGATTGCAGAAATGGCGTCCTCACTCCTCGCTCCATCACCAGGGAGTTGTGGTAAGTCGGGGGGGGGGGGGGGATTAAGGAGGGTGAGGGGGTTTATATTTTTATTTTGGCTCAACAATCGCGATTTCCCACATATCGAACATATCTATGTTCGATATGTGGGAAATCCGATCGTTTATGTCGAATCAATTTTTTAAGTAAAAAAAAAATATGAGTTGCGTTTTACTAATGCGGTCAATCCGAATGCACACCCCTAGTGAATAAGCATGGCTCCTAATATTCCACATTTCACACATGCACTAGATTGAATGAAACCCATTTTCTGAGCTCTCAAAGAAAGAAAGACTGATCTATGGAAGAAACACAACTATAGTTGATGCAGGTTCACGTTGTTTATATGAAACCTGATTATTCACACACTTACATGCAAATTGAGCAAAGGTTTTCCACAGGGTGGAGCTGGTGTGGAGATGGCACTTACATGCATAACTTATTTTATGCAGTGCCCTTTTTCTTTGCGTTTTGTGCCTGTCTCAGAGGAGTAGCTGGGACACTAATGATTTTCTGCTTCTGACACCTCTGCAGAGCTTCACAACATGGCTGCCTCAGCCTGACGCTGTACAGCTTACACTGGCTCCCAATTTATTGGGGAGTAAATTAGAAATTAGCCTTGTTGGTTCATAAAGCAATTTATATTGATGCAATCACTTGTATAAACGTAACTTTGAAAATCTATAACCCTCCTTGGGCTCTGAGATTGGTGACTCAGACACCCATACACAACTTTTGGTATGGCCGGCCTAGTATTATGGAACTGTTCCTGATGGATATGGAGATCCTGAAAATCAGGCCTATTTGTGACTCTTGAGAACAGGAGATAGCCACCCGTAGTCAACTGCTGTAAAATGGCTCCCATCCAACCCAGACATTCCTGAACTTTGAAGGGGCTGAGATGAGAGGGGAAAATTACCTGTCAAAAGTAAACAAAGACTTTGATGGCCTCAGACCTTTACATGTCTATCCCAAGGGGAATGGTATTTCCCATACAAATTAGCCCCCTTAAAGGCACAGGGGATCATTTACTGCCATCATCTCAATGCCCCCAGACCCTTTAACTCCTGTACCGCCTCTACTTTAAGGGGTTGATGCAGATAGGACATGATCCTGCCGGTAGAAATAGGGGCCTGACCCAAAAATGAGGAGGTACAAGCCCCTGAGCTTGGGAAAATCCATATGTACAATGTACTGCAGACTTTACTAGTATGCAGGCTATTTGAAAATTACTCTCCTTATCTACAAGCTAAAATGCTACTAAATGGGCAATATCTTAAATTTTAATATATGTGTGCAAAAAAAAATTATCTCCGTAGCATATGAACACTATAATCATGCTCCACCTTTCATGAAAATTCAAAGCAGATCACATAAGAACATAAATTGCCATGCTGGGTCAGACTAAGGGTCCATCAAGCCCAGCATCCTGTTTCCAACAGAGGCCAAACCAGACCACAAGAACCTGGCAATTATCCAAACACTAATCACATTCAGCTACTGCAGGTATTTCCCTATCCCAGAGGGTTTACAATCTAAGGGGGTCATTTACCAAAGGCCTTCTCCCATTCTGGGTCTTTGGAAAAATGGTTAGCAATAGGGCCCTAAGTTTCTATCTGAGGCAATGGAGAGAGAAGTGACTTGCCCAACGTCAAAAGAAGTGTCAGTGGTATTTGAACCCTGGGCTTCCATAAATTGTAGCTTCCATCCGCTAAATAGCAAGCACACAATAAACTGGACATGCATGGTCCCCTTTTTCTCAGGGCTCAGCCTCCCTGCTGAAAATCTATATCAAAATAAGCCTGGTAGGGCTGAGGACTAAAGTGGGAGAGTGTTTGTAGCCTAGGAGAGGTGGTTTGCCCTCTCCTCGAGACTTCTAGGAGAGGGCAAACCAGACCACAAGCACATGGCTTAAAAAGCACTATGAGGGACTAGCATCAGAAGGTGCCTCTGCCAGCCCCGGTACATCCATCTCATTCATGCTAAGGAAGGAAATGTGCCAGCCCTGAGTCAGTAGGACAGCAGTGTCCAGCCATTCTTCCCTATCACCATACACACACTTTTATGAGCACCGTGCAGTGTTAATGTAGCAATGACACATTGAAAGTTGTTCATGCTGAAGCCTAGAATTTGTTAATGCACAGATTAGCCACAGCAAAGACAGCAATTGCCATTTCCAGACTCCAGCTAAGCAAGTTCAAGTGTGTGACAAAGTGACTCTGTTTCCCCCCCTTTAAACCTGTTTGGGCCAGGCATGGGTCATGGTCCTCTTTAAATCCCACAGAGGGAAAGAGCTCTGTGGGCAGGACCCTGCTGGGGTAGGGAGAGACCTGAGCGCAGGATCAGCTGGGGCCAGAATAAGAATGTAAGCTCAGCTGGGCTCAGGAGGCCCCTGGGTCTCCTGAAAGTCTATGCTGACTTAAACCACATGGAGTGGGAACTGTATTGCAAAGGTAGGCAGTCATTGTTCAAGTGAAAGTGCATTTGAAAAGACTGGAGTCAGTGCAGTTTTCTGCTCCAGTCAAGGTGATTTGCTCAGTCACTCTCACAAGGCGATTTACACCAGCTCCCTGTACTTCATCCCCTGAAGCAACTACTCCCCCACCCCCACTTCTGCAGTATCCACACTATGCAGGAGGGCCATGAACCAGAGGTAGAAAGGCTGGGGGGGGGCAACCTCTAATCTTCAGGACGATTCAGTAAAGTCCGCGGGAGAGCGGACGAACGCCCGCTCTCCTGGTGCGCACACCGGCCCCTCGCCGGTGTGCGCAATGCAGTATTCAAATTAGGTGGCGCCGTAGAAACGGGGAAAAGGAGGCGCTAGGGACACTAGCGTGTCCCTAGCGCCTCCTTTTTGACAGGAGCAGCGGCTGTCAGCGGGTTTGACAGCCAACGCTCAATTTTGCGGTGTTGGTTCTCGAGCCCGCTGAAAGCCACAGGCTCGGAAACCGGACGCCGGCAAAATTGAGTGTCTGGTTTTCGGCCCGACAGCCGTGGGGCCGAATTCAAATTTTTGTTATTTCTTTTTTTCTTTTTTTTACTCTTCGGGACCTCCGACTTAATATCGCTATGATATTAAGTCGGAGGGTGCACAGAAAAGCAGTTTTTACTGTTTTTCTGTGCACTTTCCCGGTGCCGGAAGAAATTAGCGCCGACCTTTGGGTCGGCGCTAATTTCTGAAAGTAAAATATGCAGCTTGGCTGCACATTTTGCTTTCTGTATCCCGCACGCATACCTAATAGGGCCATCAACATGCATTTGCATGTTGATGGCCCTATTAGGTGCCGGGGGTTGGACGCGTGTTTTCCTCCCCTTACTGAATAAGGGGTAAGGGAAAACGCACGTCCAATAGCAGGCTAACAGTGCCCTCCGTTGGAGCGCACTGTACTGTATCGGCCTGCTTGATAGGAAAGTATCCATCTACACAGCCCCTGAGGCAGCTCATATGTGAGCGAAACTCTGCCAGAGTCGGGCAAGTTCTAATAAAGTCCCTTTACATACCGATCTTCTTTGTTTCTTCGCTGCTCTACATTTATCCTAGCCTCTTCTGAAAATGAGAAAAATGTATTTTTCATTTATAATTTGTAACATAGCCTGCATGCACTACCCAGCTGCCCTGACTCCTTGTCAAAGAAAAATATTATTAGTTCTTGGAGTCACTAGCTACCTATTGGCAAATATGCTTACCTATAACAGATGTTCTCTGAGGACAGCTGGTTATAAATCCTCATCAGTGGATGGTATCATCTGACTGAGCCCAGTGCAGAGTTTTACACGAAAGCTTCTAGAAGCATGCTTGTTGGAGCATACAGTATGCAGCCTAACCCACGTCACCGTGCTGCAAAGGGCCCCCTCAGTTCTTTCATAGCTATTTCAGTGAATACAAAGAACCAACTTCAAAAGGTAGGTGGATGGGTTTTGTGAGGACATACATTTGGCTGTCCTCAAACAACACCTTTTACAGATAAGCAACTGCTTTCTCCAAGAACAAGCAGTAGGCCAAGTCCTCACCAGAGCGGAATCCCTAGCTAGACTGCCCTGAACAAAAAAAAAAAAGGGAAAAGTTCGAAAAGCATTGCCAACAGGCAAAATATTTTTTGTGGCAACTATTTTCTTTTTTTTTTTTTTTTAAACAAAATTAAAGATTATAGACCCTAGAAGGGATGGATTTCAGCTCTACATGTCAAGATTCTGCAGGACAGACTTGCCAAACCTACTGTCATGTTGGAAGTCCCTGTCCAAATAGTGAGATGTGAATGTGTGGCAATCCTTGCAAATCTCCTCCCTGAAAGCTGATCTGATGGGCCTCCGACACTAGCATGGCTCTAACACAGCGAGTCCTGAAATACCTTACTAGACTCAGGCTTGTTAGCCAATTGGAAAGGGTGCGCTTGGCAATGTCAGGTCCCGGTTTGTTGTGGTGAAATGGAACAAAAAGCTGGGTGGACTTTCTAAGGGCTTCAGCTTGCTCCAGCTAAAAGGCTACGGTTCTTTTGCAATCCAAACTGTGCAATGCTTGTTCTCCTTTGTGAACATGTCACTTGGGAAAAGAATGTTGGAAAGATGATCGACCAAACTGTTAAAAAAAAAAAAAAAAAACCCCCAAACATCTTTGTATAAAGTGGGTAAGTCACTAAGGCCTTGAGTTCACTAACCACTACCAAAATTATGACCTTCCAACTCTATTACTTCAGCTCACAAGACTCTAGTGACTGGACCAATACCATAATGAGACACACTTTCATTAACTGGGCCAATACCACAATGAGGTTCTATGACACAGCAGGAAGGTTGATAGAAGGCTTCAAAATGAAGCATGCCCTGCATAAATCAAACAACTAGACTTTACAGAGATGGGTTTTCCTTCTATATGGAGGTAATAAACACCAGTTGCACTGCAATGGACCCATGTTCATCTTCACACCAGATTCTAAAAGATGTAGAAGGTATTCAAGAGTTTTGTTTGGAGCAGGAAAAATTGTCTAGTGCCTTTTCATCACAATAATAGACAAGCCTTCTTAATTTCAAATCATAAGATTTCATTGTGGAATCCTTCCTAGAAGCCAGAATACGACACACATCCACAGATATGTTTTGGGAAAACAATGCTACATTCTCAACATCCAGGTTGTGAGGGCTACAGATCTGATGCTGGGATGTCACCAAATTCCTTGATCCTGCGTGATAACAGACGAGGAATTTCCCAACATGTTCAGATTCCAACTGACAACCCCCCCTCCCCCCCCCCCCCCCCCCAAAAAAAAGAGTGGAAACCAAATCTGTCTCAGCCAATAGGGGGCTATGAGGATCATGGTTCCTCTGTCTCTTCTAAGTTTTAGCAGGATTCTTGCCACCGGAGGACCTGGACATTAAGCATACAGTACACCTCCTTCCTGAATCTAGGGAAAAGGTACTCGAGACTAGTTTGCCTTGTGTTCACTTTTTGGCGCAACTCAGGATATTTCTGTTCAAAGGAGATACATATATACCTCATGTGCGTCCTAACTCATGGAATATCTGGCTTGCTATTCCCCTATCCAGGGACCATTTTTTATGTTCCAGGACCTGACTCAACCTGTCTGCCAGGAGATTCTCCTTGCCCATAAGATATGCAAGTCCCAGGACCATCCCCCAAGAAATGGTTCAGTCTCACATTTGTATAGGTTTCCTGACACAGGCGGTACAAACCTGTTTCTCTCTGCTGGTTGATATAGATCACTACCAGATTGTCTGGATTACAATTTACTTGACCAACAGATCTCTGAAAGAGCTTAGCGTGTATCGTATCACCGTTACCTCTAGGAAGCATATCCGATGAAGGCTTTCTTGAGCAGACCATAGGCCCTGGGTGTGAAATTGTTCTAGGTGAGCTCCCCAGCCAAAGCTGAATGAATCTGAGGCATAGAATCTTAGAAGGCCTTGTCTAGCCTATATTTGTGCTTTTAAACTGTCATACTAAATTGTGTTGAATTAAAATTAGCCAGAAACTGTCTTAATGCTGTGAACAGTAGTGACCCTCAGATGAGCAGAAGTTAAGAGTTCTGAATATCCAAGCTAGTCACAGCCAGTTTACAATAGATGTTTTCTCTAAGAAGTAACTGTTTGAGGAAGAAATTGTTAGTTATGTAGGAATAATTACTAAGGGGTAGATTTTATAATTTTGTGCGAGTGCGTACTTTTGTTCGCGCACCAGGCACGAACAAGAGTACGCGGGATTTCAATAGATATGCGCGTAGCTGCGCGTATCCATTAAAATCCGGGATCGGCGCGCGCAAGGCTGCCGATTTGGGCAGCCTGCGCGCGCCGAGCCGCGCAGGCTGCCCAAATCTGCGTTAGCCAGCAGGCTGCTGGCGAGCCATCACCCGACCCGGGGGCAGTTCTGGAGGGCGCGGCCACACCCCCGGAACGCCCACGGGCCGAAACCACCCCCGCGGTGCCGCCCCCGAAACGTTGCATCACCCGCACCACGCCCCCGAAACGCCGCGCCACGCCTCTCCATGCAAGCCCCGGGACTTACGTGCGTCCCGGGGCTTGCGCACGCCGCCGAGCCTATGCAAAATAGGCTCGGCGCACGCAGGGGGAGTTTGGGGTAGGTTTTCGGGGGGTACGCGCATACCCCTTTGAAAATCTACCCCTAAATGCCCTAAAGTAGTAGTAGCAAATGAACATGTGTATATTAAATTAGGACAATTTGCACTGGAGGAATTTGGAAGGATGTTCCTTCAGCCAGATTTGATAGAATCAGCCACCAGGATAGGGAACCCCAAGTCACTGAGTGATGAGAATATATTCTTGGGGATTTTCTTGAGTTCACCGTGATCTTAAGGACCACTGGGTTCATTTCATATGAAGACATGCCAGGGAAGTGATGTGTTCATTGATGCCATGAGGCCAAGAACCTCACCACGACAGAAGCTGATGTCAGACTCATTTTTCTCCCTTCTACTGTTGATATCAATGTGAAGATACTTTGCTGTGTATCATATCCAGCAAAGCTCCCGTAAATTCCAAATAAGATGACAGACTCAAATTGAACTTGGGATAGTTTATGATAAACCTTTATAGTTTCAATACCCAGATGTTTTTGCTCATTGATTCTATGGCACCTCCTTACAATGGAACTAGGCTGAACATACTCAGCCGAGCATGTTAAAAAGCTTCTAGAAACTTGTATGTAAAATTTCTGAACTTGGCTCCATCAAATAACAACTGATGAGGACTTAACATCCTGTTTGTCTTAGAGAATGTATCTTTCCAATTATTACAACAGTTCACCTTAATGAAACTGGTACATACCACCATCATGTTCTGAGGTATCTGTCATTACATACTGTTTTAATACTTCTATTGACTGATAAGCAATAGAGGAAAATATTTCAGGTCATCACTTGTTTGGCTTAAAGCAGAGCATCACTTTCTAGAGTTCAATAAAAGCAAACAAAGGGAGAGACAAGGGCACAGAAGTATTTGTAAAAACATTTATTTCTTCTGATTTACATTGCTAGCCAATAATGGCAAAATATATTAGGAAGAGATGATGTGCTCTCCCAGGTACAAATATATTAAGTTGGCTGAAGAATATATGTAAAAAAAGAAAATTACAAATAAAGTCACTTTGGAAGCACTAGAAAAGATAAAGCCAGAGCAGCACAAAATGCTAAACTAGCATATAAGGCAAAGAGAGAGTGAACAGTGTGCTAATCTTAGTAATTATATCAAGACTAGAAACCTTCATTTTCAGTTTTTATTTTTCCTGAGAATTTTTATTTTCTAACAAAAAATATCAATGGAAAAAAATTCTTCTATTTGGAGAAAAATTAGTGGAAAAGTCATTTTTTCATTGTTTTATTTTTGATATAACATTGAAATTCCCAGGAAAAAGAAAAAAAATAAAAAGAAAAACAAAGGTCCCAAAATATGACAAGCTTCTTTTCTCTTGGATGCTTCCTGGCAGCTTTGGTAGTGGTGGGGTGCCCTTTTCCACAGAAAACCTGACATGGACCATTTTAGCATCCACAATCTCATGCAAACTAGTTCATACCTAATTGTAGAGGGCCACAAGTCATTTCACTGGTGATTACAAATGAACAATTAAGCAAGCGTAACAGAACAGAACTGTGAATGGTATAGCAAGAACAAATGCACAGTACCACCTTTGTTTAGGGTACTTGCTCATTACTAGAAACAAAATTTAAATGTTTTAATATTTAATTCTTGCCAGTATTAAAGCAAAAATCAAACTGGAAAGAAAATCTTAATGCTTTGGTTTTCTACAATTTTAAGATAGCAGTAATGCAGCACCTTTAAAAAGGATAAGCTTGCAGTGCTAATCTTCAAGGTGACTTGCTGACAAAATATCAAAACTCTAACCATCAGTGCCCCCTATCTTTTTCAATCAAATCAGAAATGATCAATTTGGGTCCTTAAGGACTACAAACTAGTTTGGTTTTCAGAACAGCTATATGTAATAAATCAATTAGTTCTTATCTTTGAAACAACTTTCATGCTATGAGGGCCAGCCTAGGACCCAATCAGGTACACGTGCCTTCCTGGCTGAATGCTAGTTTGCATTACAACAAAACAAAATACAGAATAAAGTAAACTGGTTTGAAGATTTTTCTCCTTAGGCCCATCCAAGCTACAACCAGGAACACCGACATCCATTCACTCTCTATTATGCTGAAGAGAGTGGCTGGCCTCATGTTACTGCTCCTGCTTCTGGGCACTAAGATGAATCCTCCTAGAGATTTAACCCACATATCTTTGTTCTGGCTTTAAACGTAGTATATGGTCAGAAGGGCCAATAAGTGGGCTTTGTGGTAGTACACATTGAAGAGCATATCCTGGAAGCTCTTAGGTGATGCTGGTAGAAGAAGCAGCAAAATGTCATGAGCACCAAGTCCCCTCTAACCATCACTACTGGAAATGCCCACCCAGAGAAAATCTTCAGTAAAGGAGCATTCCATTAATCCCCACAAAAAACTCCATCTTGTCTAATCTCGGGGAACACTATTTCCTACAAATTGTCCTCAAGCTCATCTCTCTTTTGTACGTTTCTTTTTCACTTGGGAATATGCGTGCTTTGGCCCAGGGACCTCTTTTAGCTGTTGCACCAGTTTAGCTTGTGCTAACCTTTCATTGGATCCTCAAAATATCTACATTTATCATATACAGTGCTATCAGCATATAAAGAATTATAAAATCCTAATAGCATGATCTATATCATGGAACAGGGAGGACATGGTGACAGCATGGATTGCTCAATTACATAGAATGAGTGGTGAAGCATGAGAAGGGGCTTCTTATAGGTAAGGCAGCTCACAACCTGCTTGGGCCTAACACATTTTAAGGCACTTTCAAGTGGATGGATAATAACCTACCTTGAATTTCATATGTTCTCTTTATGTCAGACATGATATAATAATACATCTCATGAATATGCTGAAACCCAGACATTTGTGCACAAAGACTAGGGATGACCAATTTTATAGAAAACATCATTAAATTCCTATGAAGGCTTACTTGAGCTATATGCATCAGAGCATCTTGGATTGTTCAGAAGGTAGTTTTTGGCAATACGAGTTCTAGGACAAATCTTGGACACGGTATGCGAGTTGGTGTTTCTCCTTAAATCTTGGGGGTTTTTGTTTTGTCTGTTCAGGTGAAACAGTGTTTCTTTGTATGTATGCAGCACGTTCTGCTACATACTTTAAGAGGAAAAAATGCCAAATTTAAAGAAAATTTAAATATATATATTCATATCATACATACAATGGGTCTGTACTTCCCCTACTAGGCAGTTTAGATCTAGTCGTAGGACAGTAAAGGTCCAGGCCAGATAAACATAAATGACCTTTTCCCTCCAAAAGTGCACAGCACTACTGATCTCCACTTTGTGTGTGCCAGAAATAGTGCATATGGCAGGTGAATTGCTCAGCTAGACACACACATAACAAACTCATTAGTCCAGAGACAATGCTCACCTAGAAGGGTGCTTCCCCTTCTCATCCCCTAGGTGGAAGTGCCAACTACCATACAAATCAAAGAGTTATTGATGCTATAACGAATCTATCCAATGCATACTCTTTTTTCAATATAAAAGTAAAAAACAAAACAGGATTAGGGTTAATAGTTGTAAGTTACAAAACAAAAACAAAAGGTCTCAGCAAAGGAAGATTATGCCCATGATATGATAATGCCACATTTTCTTACAGTTCTCAGTTTGTCAACAAATCTGACTTGCATAAATATTATGTAAAATGCAGATAGGCACAGTCCATCTATTAAAAAAAAAAAAAAAGGTGTGCACTGCCACGGTTGGCCTGATGACTAACATTCTCTTTCTGGACAAAGTTACAGTTTACAGGTAAATTACAAATCTTTGCTCTAGCCACCGGCAATTACAAATGAGCTGAAGACATAGTTCTCTGACAGAAAGCTAAGAATAGTCCTGCTCAGGGCATTAGTGGGTCAGCTTTCATACTGCTCTGGTTGGTAGCCGCTGTTTGTACATGCCCGCCAGAGCCTTGGTTGTACTATAGATCATCTGCCGGCGGGACATGCCAGTGAAAGCTATGTGCCAGTCAGTCCTGCTCACATGCGGCAGATTCCTCTCCAGCACCTCTCCCACCGTCACTAAGAGACCAGACCAGCGCAAGTTGTAGTCCTGAGGGGTGAGGTTATGAGCCTGGGAAATAATAAAAGGGATGGTTACTTTTTATACAAGCAAGGCCCACATCACACCACATAAAACTGAAAAAACTCTAGACAGTCATTTAACCTAACACAGCATCTACCATATGAGTCATAGGAAGATCTAGCTCTTAAGTCACTTTCAATGGCCCTCTTACCAATAACGGAGTATGCAACATATTTTTTCAAATCAGGCAGGTTAGAGCTGGACCTTTTTGGGAAAAAAGATTTCCCATTTGTTGCAACCAAGATTTTACTATTAAAAGGAAAAGACTAGTAGCCATTTTAGATCTCTCTCCTACAAATTTATTTTTAAAAACTCCATTCCAGGAACATGTTACATTGTATTTTTGGAGACCCAGCAGCCAATTCCTGCTCATTTAAGCTTCCCATTCACTCAGACACAACCTCTTCTAGGGCTTCATTGGCTGCTACCCCAGATTCCCTTCAACCCACTCCATTTTTAAAGGTCCTCCCTGGCAGCCGTTGCAGCAACAGGCTAATAGGCACAGATGGTGGGGTCTCTCCAGAGCCCAGCCCAAGGGCATCTTAATCCAATCAGCTGCTCTAATCCCAGTCTGTGCAGGAGCAGAAGCCAGGCTGGAAAGTCAAGCACAGCTCTCCTACACTATAAAGAGCACAGCACTGCAGTAGAGCCATCTGCTCACTAACAGCTTATTCTCGGAGAGAAAACAGAGTTGCTTACCTATAACAAGTGTTTTCTGAGGACAGGAGGATGTCAGTCCTCACACAGGGGTGATCATCTAAAGGAGCTCAGCTCGGAACTTTTATGTCAAAGTTTCTAGAACTTGACTGTGCCTCAACTGAGCATGCCTAGCAAGCTCCTCTACTACACTTCCTTAACATAATAAGAAGCCATCTCCAAGGGGAGTCAGGTGCGTTTCATTAAGACTGATATCCTGCTGTCCTCAGAGAACACCTGTTATATAAAGAAGCAACTCTGCTTTCTCCAAGGACAAGCAGGATGGCAGTACTCACAAGTTTGGAATCCCTAGCTACCAAATACCCTGAATGAAAAAAAAAAAAAAAGGAAGAAACAGCTGCCAACAGGCACAAAAAATATTTTTGTTGGCAACAAGCCTTTTTCCATTTTATAACTTGTTGATGAGGGCTAGACTGGAACAAAAACCAATGGGCCCTATTAGGGAAAGGGGTCAGGTTCTACACTTCAAACAAATTCCACAGGACAGGTTGGCCAAACCTACTGACATGTTGGGAGTCCCTGCCCAAACTGTAGTGAGAACTCCACATCGCAGCCTTACAGATCTCTTCCATGGGGGACTGATCACAGATGAGCCATTAATGTTGCCATGATTTGGACAGCGTCAGCCTTGACATGGCCTACCAGATTCAATCCCGCCTAGGCAAAATAGGAGATGCAATCTGCTAGCCAATTAGATATATGTTTTGCAACAATCCAGTTAATTGGTGACAAAAGAAATAAAAAGCTGTGTGTACTGTCTATGGGCTTCCTGTTGCCATGTGAACACTGGATTGTATGAATCTGATGAGTTGCTATACAAGCATTCCACAGAGGGTTCTGGAGGACTTTGTCCCCCAACACCTTTTGAAGAAAGTGGTAAACAAAAAAAACAAACAAACACTATGTTGTCTGCCATACTACGACAGCCTAAGGTGGTCAGTAAACTACTGTAGCAACAAGGTCACTGCCATTTTGAAAACATATTCATCCAGAATTCTGGTAGAAGTCTATTAACAGGGATGACAGCTCTTCCTCAGTAACTAAATGGGTCTCTTTAGAATTTAAGATTAGGGGACCATGGTCCCGAAAAAGATGGCAAATAAGAGGATCTGCTGATGTCCGGGGAATTAAAAAGGAGGCTCCCATGGAAACAACCTGTCATTTTGTAGTGCCTCTGATCCCTCACACAATGACACCCCAGACGTAGAGCGTCAAGCAGATATGTATGCACATACAGAGCTCTATCACTGAAACAAGATTCCCCACCCCGGAGTAGGGTTCCCTTCTATTGGGACAGCCCTATGCTCATTTCTTGAAAAGATCCTCTTGAGGCTCTATGGAGGAGATCCCATCTGGACTATTTACTTTAGGAGATCAGACATTCTCTGATGCAGAGAGGCATTTTCGAACTGGGAGCCCCGCTGCAGAAAGCATTGATGAAGCAGGAGCATCGAGTGTGCCAACAATGTAAATGTACATATGGCGCAGCTGCATCAAGCATACATCTACATCAAAGCTAGCACTGGTATCAATGATGCAGAAGCATTGAGAGCAGCAAAGCTGCACACACCTCACCGGTGCAGAGGTATAGATTCCATAGATGGATCTATGCCTTCAAGTGCATTATGGATCCACGTGTATCTAAAGTGCAGATGAATCAATGATGCAGAAGCATTTGGTATGTAGGTGATGATACATGGATTATGCAGAAACAGCAAGTTGAAACATATGCGTCAATGTGCATCTTGCGACAATACGTCATATTCACTTCATTGACGCAGAGCAGTCTGTACTACTCAACTCTGAAGTTTTGACCTGGTGCATAGGCAGGGGAGTTTTTGAGGAACTTCTGCTCAACTTTTCCTGGTGAGGTAGACGATGCTGCACTGCAGAAGGAGGTCCCTCCATTTCGTAAGCCCTGTTCAGTCCGAGGCATCAGCATAGTTTCATGAAGGACACCACTTTTCTACAAATATAGGTTTTGAAACAAGTCACTGTGGGTTCTTCTTGACAGACAGTGAGGAACCACTTTCTTTTTGTATCATCACTGAAAAGTATGTTTGTGCGGCTGTAAAAGCAGTGAGGAACTGAAAAAAGGAAAAAGGAAAAAAAAAATTGAACTACAAAAACTTGAAGGAAACAAAAGAAATTGAGGAGAGACTGGAGAACATGCCCATGCCACACTCGAACAAAAAGTGACTCATAAGTCAACTTCCACACATGCTCAATAGAGCTCAAAGCTCTACTAGCTGGGAGAGATGAGTCCATTTGATCCTGCTGGATAACATCACCCCCACATGTAATGGCTAATTCAGCCTGTTTATCAACAGAAAACATCTTGAATTTTTCCTTTTTCAGAAACTTGTTCGGCCCTTAGATCTAGGAAAAGAGTCCTCCTGTTTTCTTTGGAATCAGGAAATTCTTGGAGTAGAGAACCTCTACCCTTATTCTTGGGCTTGTCCACATTGGCCTCTAAGAAGGAGAGAGTTCCTTTTTTTCTGATGTGGCAAGTGATCTCCAACTGGGGTCCAGAAAGCTCTTTGGCAGAAGACCCAATAAATGTAATTTGTACTCTTCTCTTAAGAGCCACACGTCTGATGTTATACTAGGTCAACGAATTTCGTAAACCTCATCTTGCCTTTGACGAGAAAGTCCTCCAGCATGGGTATGGAAATGCAGGCTATGCTCCATGCAATCCCGTCAAATGCTTGTTCCAAGCACTGACCTGTTCTTGGATACTTTCTAGAAGAGGAGGGTATGTCCAGAATGAATATGGAGAGCTGATACAGCATTGCAGTGTTTACATATATACACTCTACTTCTTCCTTAACCCTATTTCCAAAGAGATTCTCTCTCCAGTGCAAGCCACATGTGAGAGTCTTTCCTGGTCTTGAGGTTGGAGATCCAAGGCCCGGAGCCCGAGGGGGGGGGGGGCTTTGGGCACTAATCCTAATGGCAGAGACACTCTATGCCATTTCAAAAACAAAGGTCGAGCAAGCCTAGTTTTTTCCACTAGTTTCCTTTTCCTGCTTTTAAGTTGCTTATTCAACCCCTGCATCTGCTTCAATATGTCCGTATGTAGTGGCCCATGAAGAACTGGTAGGAGGCTATGTGGGCATTCAGCATAGCCCCTTGAAACACCTTCCTTCCCAGGAGCACCAAATGTGTCCTAGTCCTCTTGGCCCTCTTGAGAACAGATCTGACCACCACAGACTGGTGTGTTAGCGGCCTCTTTTTAAATCCAGGACCCTCCTTGATGAGATAAATCGCATCTGCCTTCTTGTCCACAGGAGCCACAGAGAGGGGGATTTCCCACATCTTCATCTGCACCTCCTGAAGAATTTTGTGCACAGAGTGTGCCACAACTTCCATAGGGGGCTCCAGAAACTGGAAGATGTCCAGCAGCTTATTTCTGGTTTAATCCTCTGTTAGCAAACTAAAGGGAATGATCTCCACCAATCATCTAATAAAACCAGTGAAAGAGATGTCCTCAGGAGACGACTTCCTTCTCTCTGGGGAGAAGTGTCAGCAGAAAGAACCAGCGATCCCTTTTCATCAGATGCATCACTGGATCTATAGTCATACCCCCACGATAATTCCGAGTCAGACCCCGACTGGTAGGCCAGTGGTGAAGACCCTGATGATACCCGTCTGGCTGACAAGGCCTCAGAGAAGTGTACACTTGTCTGCTTGGGCCTGCAACCAGAGGAACTTGGACATCTTGTTCAGAGTAGTTAAATCACAAGCAGATTGTGATAAATTGCAGGAAGACCTTGTGAGACTGGAAAATTGGGCATCCAAATGGCAGATGAAATTTAATGTGGATAAGTGCAAGGTGATGCATATAAGGAAAAATAACCCATGCCATAGTTACACAATGTTAGGTTCCATATTAGGTGCTACCACCCAAGAAAGAGATCTAGGCGTCATAGTGGATAACACATTGAAATCGTCAGTTCAGTGTGATGCAGCAGTCAAAAAAGCAAACAGAATGTTAGGAATTATTAGAAAAGGAATGATGAATAAAACGGAAAATGTCATAATGCCTCTGTATCGCTCCATGGTGAGACCATACCTTGAATACTATTTACAATTCTGGTCGCCGCATCTCAAAAAAGATATAGTTGCGATGGAGAAGGTACAGAGAAGGGCTACCAAAATGATAAGGGGAATGGAACAGCTCCCCTATGAGGAAAGACTAAAGAGGTTAGGAGTTTTCAGCTTGGAGAAGAGAGGGCTGAGGGGGAATATGATAGAGGTGTTTAAAATCATGAGAGGTCTAGAAAAGGTAGATGTGAATCTGTTATTTACTCTTTCAGATAATAGAAAGACTAGGGGCACTCCATGAAGTTAGCATGGGGCACATTTAAAACTAATCGGAGAAAGTTCTTTTTCACTCAATGCACAATTAAACTCTGGAATTTGTTGCCAGAGGATGTGGTTAGTGCAGTTAGTGTAGCTGTGTTTAAAAAAGGATTGGATAAGTTCTTGGAGCAGAAGTCCATTACCTGCTATTAAGTTGACTTAGAAAATAGCCACTGCTATTACTAGCAACGGTAACGTGCAATAGACTTAGTTTTTGGGTACTTGCCAGGTTCTTATGGCCTGGATTGGCCACTGTTGGAAACTGGATGCTGGGCTTGATGGACCCTTGGGTCTGACCCAGTATGGCATGTTCTTATGTTCTTATCTTGGGGAAGTTCTCCCCCGATAGATTGGAAATTACCATCAAAGTAGGCATTATGGAGATTGATTCCTTCCAGAAACAGACACTGGCACTATAGAGACATCCAGGCAGCTGGAGAGACTCACAGCTGTTCATCTTCAGTCCGTGTTTGTCCCAATGCCCTCAATGCTGGAGCACTGAGACTTTGCTGTGTCTTGTCCAAGACCTGCTTAATCTTTCTGTTCAGTTCTTCCTGAAGTGCTGAGAGACAGGAGAGGTAGCCGTGTCTTTCTGGGAACCAAGAGCTGTATTCGTGACCGACACCAGGAAACCTGGAGATTACAGCCATTCCCTATTTATCTGTTCCACCCCACTCATGATTTTATAAACATCGGTCATCTCCTCCTCTCAGTCATCTATTCTCCAAGCCGAAGAGCACTAATATGGTAAACATTTCTTCATAAGGGAGCCGTTCCATACGCTTTAGCATTTTTGATGCTGTCCTCTGTACCTTTTCTGGCTCTATTATATCCTTTTTTGAGATGGAGCAATCAGAATTGCACACAATCCTCAAGATGTGGTTTGTTCTCCATTCCTTTCTGAATAATTCTCAACATTCTATTTGCTTTGTTAGCTACTGCTAAACATGGAGCTAAGGATTCCAAAGTATTGTCCAACATGATTCCCAAATCCTTTTCCTCGGTGGTAACTCCTAATGGGGAAACCAAGCATTATGTACACAGGATTATTCTTCCCCATGTGCACCACTTTGCACTTGTCCACATTGTATTTCATAGCGGCCCAGTTTCTCCAATTTTCCTGCAACCCCTGCAGTTTTAATTACTTTGAACAATTCTGCAGATTTGACCACCTTACTTACTCCTCCCTTTTCAAGATTATTAAACAAATGAGTTAAACAATAGTCCCAATACAGATGCACTCCACTAATGACCTCTGTCCATTTGGAAAACTGACCATGCGCTCCTACCCTCTGTTTCCTTTCCTTTAACAATAGGATAACTGCTTCCACTTGAAAGGCTTTTTCATTTTCTGAGTCATCTCTCATGAGGAATTTCTCACATGCCTTCTGAAAACACAGATTCACTATATGACTAGCTCACCAATATCCACATTTACTTATACTTTCAAAGATGCAATTAGTAAGAACAAAGCCTGACCTTTGGATCACATTTTTTGGTATGCAGTAAAGAAATGTAAAAAAATCCCAAGATTTCAAACAGTAACATGCAGGCAACACAAAATGGCACTAACAAGAGTTTTTGTTTTCAATAGAAGAGCATTAGTCTGAGGCTAGAGCGTCACATGGGGGTTCTTTGAAACCTCTCTACAACACTACATTTTTAAAAAACAGTGCAAAAATAGATTAAAGAGGTGGTTTACTATACAAAAGGTCAATAGAAAACTGAATACAAGCAGTGTACCTTGGGCATGGAAAATGGGGAAAGAGATAATGTGACTGCATGTGCTTCTGAAGTAAAGTAAGGGAATAGCACCCTCTGCTGGCTTGTTACAGAACAGAAACAGTTAAATAGCACTCAAAGACACAAAAAGTGACCCGGCACTGGAGGAGGGTAAACAAAAACCTGCCTGTGCACGCAGCCTGACAGATCAAGAACATGATTGAAGAGGGCTCCTCTAATGCTGACACACACATGCAAATGCGGCAGTGAAGCGCATCTGTTCAGCAGAGCCATATAAATGGAACACCTTGCTGTAAGAAGAGAAAAAAAACATCACCTGCGTACAGTTCTGGAGAAGCATCTACGTTTGTGGTAAGGGAATGAGTTGCTTACTTGTACTCAGAGGGCAGCAGGATGATGGAAATTGTCTTCTCGGGGCTCCATTCAAGTATCTCCTAATTGAGAAGGCTGGGTGTAGAGTGGCAGTGGAGTGGGTTCTGATGCATAGCATAGTGATCTTTAATTTGAGCCACCACTTGCTTGATTTTATTTCCAAAGAGATTCTATCCATTGCAAGGCATGTCTGCGAGTCTTTCCGGGATATCTGGTTGAAGGTCTAAGGTCTGAAGTCAGGTAAGTTTGCAGACACCAATACCCATTGCAGAGATTCTTGATGCCATCTCAAACATCAAAAGTCAATTGCACTGTGCATTTTCCACACTCCATGCCCTTGTTCACCAGCGTTTCAAAGTCATTGCACTGCATTACAGGAAACTGCTCTGCCACTTTTTTCACTTTCTTCTGAATGTTCTGAACACACTGGTTTATGAAGAGCTGATAGAATGCTATGCAGGCACTGAGCATGGCTCCCAGAAAAACTGAGTCCAGGGTATGAGAATCCTTCCCCACGGAATGGGTCCTGTAACTCTTGGCGTTCTTGAGAGTGGATTCAATCACTATTGATTGGAGTGCCAGCTGATGCTTCTCAAATCCTGGTGCATTCTGAATATGATATATTGTGTCTGCCTTCTTGCTCACTGGAGCCACAGAAAGATAACTCTCCCACATCCTCATCTGCACTTCCTGATGGATCTCATGGCCTGGAACCGTTATAATATCCTTAGGAGGTGCTTTACAGATTGGAGAATGTCCAGCACCTTTGTTCGGGAGTCTTCCTCCTTTTGTAACATAAATGGAATGACATCCGCCATTCTCTAAATAAATCCAGCATAGGTGAAGTCCTCTCTGTATTTTTGTAATTGTCAAGCTCTTTTTAAAGGACAAAAGTTATGGATATTTCCAGTTTTATCCTGTCTACTCAGAAGTTATGGCTTTATCTTTAAGAGCTACATGTGTTACACATTATCCATGCAAATGCACTGCGATCTTTAATTTATTTATTTATTTATTGGTTTTTATATACCGCCGCTCATCAGAGATATCACGTCAGTGTACAGAGAACGAAATGATTAATGATTAATGATTTGAAATATGTATTTTGTATCCTGTGCATTTAAGAATCTTTTTGGATTCCCAGCAGAGGGAAAACGTAAGTTTGCTTACCGTAAACGGTGTTTTCCGTGGACAGCAGGATGAATTAGCCATGATTTCTGGGATCTTCCTCTAGGTGGCGGAGCTCCTCAAAGCACACAGAGCTTTACCCTGTGTGCATAATGGGCACTATATAACCATGTGACTCCCAGCCTGCCTCAGTTTGTTATCCAAGCTTTAGGTGGAACTGAAATGGAGAATGTCTGGGGAGGCAGGGGGGATAACATGGCTAATTCATCCTGCTACCAACAGAAAACACTTTTTACGGTAAGCACACTTGCTTTTTTCCACAGATAAGCAGTCTGAATTAACCATGATTTCTGGGGTGTCCCTAACTGGAAGGTTGAACTCCGCCTAGGGACGTCTGGAAGTGGTGCACCATCCCTACCGGTTTCAAGGAGTTGCGCTCAATCTGGCACATGGCTGCGGACAATCTCTTCACGTGATTGTGACAGGGAAATGGATCAGCCCCCATCCGGATTCGTAACCGCCTGCTGGTCGAGATCGTGGTTTGACGTGCAGGTATGCCGTGACGGCCTCATGGCGGCCTTGTATGTGTCTAGGGTAGACGATGGACGTCGTCCTCACTATGACCTGATAGCTTCTGAACTTTGTCGGAGCAGAACAGAATACATTGAGCGATCCGAAGCGAGAACCTTTTGGAGACCGGAAGCCTTGGCATCCAGGCTAAAGAACCGCAGAGATGGCAAGTTCTGGCCATCAAAATGTGTGCACTGCTTGCAACAAGGTGGGTATGTCTGCAGTCTGACGCATGAAGTCATCTTGGAAAGGAGATCGGTATGGTGATCGTCCATGTGAGCTGAGACGCCGAGACAACCCCAGGGAGGAAGGAGGATATGCTCTTGGTATCACCTTCGAATGGTGAGACTCTTGGTGTGATGGATAGTGGACCTACGCTTGCAGTATCCGACTCGCCAACTGAAGGAGAGGGTGACCAGGAGGAGAACTTTCCAGGAGGTCTCTCATTCGACCACTGTCCAAAGACCCAAGGTGGGAGCATTAGTTGCTCTAGGACTAGGTGTAGGTCTTACTGGACTGAGGTTCCTGACGGGTGGGTGCAGCCTCGAGATGCCCCCATGAACCCAGAGACCCCCGGATGACTTAACACCGGGACTTCATAAGGGGATAGCGGTATGTGCGACGGCACTGAAATGAACTCCGATAGATGCCATTGTCAATCCTGAGCGAGTGAAGTATTTCGACAGGCATTCCTGGGAGGGAGGGAAGGGGGGCTGCCATGCACTGCTGTGAATGTCTGATCCCTTCAACCTAGTAGTTCTTCCTAGTGGACCATCTTGAAGATGAACACCCCCGGATCTGCAACAGCAAGTGAAGATACGTCAATACTACCCTTTCACCCTCCACACCTATGAATATAGGGGGTTATGTATGAGGTAGAGAAAAAAAAAAAAAGGACCCTCCTCCTTGCTACGGTGGGTCCCTTGCATACCTGAGGGCGCTAGCTGCTCGATGGGTAGGTGGGTCCGACGGAGTATTAGGGTTGCTGGCACACTGGAGCTATGAGTATGAAATTCTTCTCTCTCCATGATGTACCTCTGAATGGTACTTGATAGGAGTGGGATGAGGAAGGACGTACAGCAGTCTCCCCGCGGATTGAAGAAGGTGTTCTCCATCTGCATTGGTCGCTGGGTCTCTGGAGTAGAATCCGGGGGCCTTCCTATTGCTGTTGATGGTAAAGATCTATGAAAGTGACCCCAGGTTTGGAAAGGTTGTCCACCGCATCTTGGCTGAATTCTTCTCTGCCCCCTTCAAGCTGCATGTGGCTTCTTGGCAGGCCTAGGAACCGGGCTTCCCTTCTTCGCCTCGGTTGTCGAGTGGATAATGATTACCTTCACATGGAGGGAGTTGTGGGTTGTGCGCCATGCGACCTTGCTGTTTGCAGCTCCAGAAAGTTTACACGCTGGGTGTTCTCCCAGTCCGAATGTCGGTCTTGGGGTGCCACTCCTTCATGTGGGCATCCTCTTGCTCGAAGGAGGTGTGTGTGGTCGGACTGATCAGGCACACCCGGTGCAACCTTCACTGGGGTCCTTTTCTACCAAGGGTACAGGCCTTACTATAGATAGCGTCCCTTGCAGGTCGTCCTATAGTTAATGAGTGAGTCCCTCTTTTCCCTGCATTGATGGTGGCCCATGGGCTGTGGTGCAGGGTGAAAGGGACCAGGGCCCCCAGCAGTTGGCTGTTTGGCAAGGAAATCCCTATACCTCCCAGTCCTTAAAGTGGGCTGCTACCACCGCTGGGCTACCTGATGAAGGACCTCTGGGTAGAATTGATGTTCCCTGATCTGGATCGGGAGCATTGCCCACCAGTACCGGCAGACAGGCTGCGGGAGAATGGGCCTGAAAGTCAGCTCGCAACCCCAGTCACTGAATTGCTGGAGGGAGCTATCCCAAACCTTCCCTGGAGTTGAGCCTGAAGGCTCCGGTGAGGCAATCCGAAACGAGAAGTATGGGGAATGGAACCCCGAATTCCGTTGGGAAGCTGGAACTCGGCAGGTAGAGCACTGATGGCACACTCTGGGTCCTTCGGGCCCAGGCTGTCATTGCACTATCCCTGTAAAACCGTGTGCAAGGGGGGGTTGCAAGTGGTTGCGTCTCCGGACTGATAAATAAAGATTGCCATTACTGGTCCACAGTCCTGGTCATAATGGCTCCTACGGTAATACTGCAGATGTGACAAGTGCTCCTTGGATGGCACAGGCCTTCCCTCACAGCGTGCTGCTGCCTAAAGTTGGTGTTCAGAGCGGCAGTAGTGACCTGGCTCCTGAGAATCTAAGGTGCTCCTACAACACCGTGGTGCCTGCCTGAACTGGATGCCGTGTGGAGTCGCCCTCTCCCGAAGGTGTGCATGATCCAGTAAGAAGTTTCTATTCTGATTGTACCAAAACAGGAAATGGTTATGCTGTCGAATGTAAACAGACTCATCTCTGTCAGGGGCCATAACACTCTTTGGTGACTGGCCTCGAAGGCATAGGCAGCAACCGTGGGACTTGTCTGGTCTTGAGGCCTGTTTTACTAAATGTTGCGGGGTTCTTGCACCCCACCGTCACTACCCCCCGCACCATATGCAGACAAGTAGGTTGGCTCCGCCAATGTCCCAATGCCTCCACATGTCCCCAATACCTGGAATGCCCCTGGGAGGCAGTGCTGCAACTGAATAATCAAGTCAGGGCGCTCTCCCTCCATGTTGGGAGCCAACCCGCTCCATTTTCCCAGGTGGTCCGAGATTAGACGAGATTGGCACAGTCAAGGTAGCGCGCCAATAAGGTGCATCGACACACCGGTGTCAGCAGAGTGGCTCCACACCTTGGTGTCTGAAAGGAGCATTGACGCACCGGTGTCTGCAAGGAGCATGGTCTCAATACCCCAGCAGCTGTGTTGCCGGCATCAGCGGCCTCTTCCAGACTAAAAATTGCGCCTGAACTCTGAGAGAATTAAAGGATAACCCTTTGACTAAACCGTCTTGGAGAAAGGCCAAAAGATGCCCCACTGCAGCTCGCCTAGAATCCACTCACTGACTGGAACATCAGGTCTCAAAAACCCTCCAGACTCTCGCACAGGTGAGAGAAGCGGAGGTCTTCCTAGATTGCAAGACGGTAGTGACGACCACGCAGAATAACCTTTGCCTTTCAAAAGCGAGTTGCTAGACAAAATCGATCTGCCTGATCCAAATGGGGCCTTGATGCAGAAGATTCAGTAGATGAGCAAGCCATAATGGCCCGTTCACGGCAATGCTGACTAGGTCCGCAAACCATGGACACCTCAGCTACTCTGGAGCTATCAGAATCACTTTGCCCGGATGAACCTCTATGTGCTGCAAGATCTTGCCTTCTAATGTCAAAGGAGGAAAAACATACAGTAGGTCCGTTGGCCAGGGCAGAACCAAAGCATCTACCCCTTCCCGCCCCTGTTTCTCTTCAACGACTGAAGAATCGTGGGGCCTTGGCATTTCGAAGGTTGCCATCAAGTCCACACATGGTAAGCCTCACCTGCGAGTGACTAGATGCATCACTTCTTCTAACAGCTCCCACTCCCTGGAGTCTAGCTGCTGCCAGCTCAAAAAATCTGCTTGCATGTTGTCCAAGCCCGCTATGTGTGATGCTGCCAGGCGTTCCAGATTTTGCTTTGCCCAGGCGACCAAAAGACAAGCCTCCTACACTAAAGCTCACTCTTGGTTCCTTCTTGTTGATTGACTTAAGCCACTGTTGTCGCACTGACAAGACTCCTTCCGGCTTTCCCCTTACCAAGGGTAGAAATGCCAGCAGTGCCAAACACACCACTCTCGTCTCTAGACGACTGATAGACTAGGAGGCTTCCCCGACGACCAATGACCTTCTACGGACTGGCTCTGACACACCACTCCCCAGCCGAAAAGGCTGGCATCATTGGTGACGATCGTCCAGACCGGGATATTGAGATCTACGCCACGGCTCAACTTGTCCGGGAGGAGCCAGGCTTCGAATATTCTCCAGATCCGTATGTATGCCAGAAATGTTGAGAACTTGCGCGCGCGGAAGCAGGGTGTCAATCACAGCCTTCGAGTAACCGCACTTCTTCAGGCGAGTCCTCTCAAGGGCCAGACCGTAAGAGAGAATCGAGATGGATCTTCGTGAAGAATCGGGCCCTGCTGGAGAAGGTCCCTATGTGGAGGTAGGCACACAGGGCTCCCCGCAAGGATTCTTTGCATGTCTGCGTACCATGGGCGTCTTGGCCAATCCATGGCCACTAGTAGAACTAGTCCCTTGTGGTGTTCTATCTTGCAGATGACTTTGCCCAGTAGTGGCCATGGGGGGGAAGGCATACAGTAAAAGTCTTCCTCTGGCCAACTCTGGACAACAGCGTCGATCCCTTGGGAGTGTGGCTCTAGTCTGCGGCTGTAGAACCTGGGGACTTGGGCACAGAGAGGTGGCCAGTAGGTCCATGGCTGGGAGGCCCCAGCAATTGGAAGGCTGTGGCCGACAGCGTCCATTGCCCCGGGTCCAGGCTCTCTCTGCTGAGGAAGTCTGCTGAGACATTGTCTTTTCTTGTGATGTGGGAGGCCGAGATCCCTTGTAGGCTTATCTCTGCCCATGCCATGAGAGGATCTATCTCCAGAGACAGCTGCTGGCTTCTGGTTCCTCCCTGGCGATTGATGTAGGCAACCGCTGTAGTGTTGTCCGACATTACTCGAATCGCTTTGCCTCGGAGTCTGTGGCTGAATCGCAGGCACACTAGTCTGACTGCTTGAGCTTCCAGGCGGTTTAGGTTCCATCCCACCTCTTCCTTGCTCCATTGTCCCTGGGCCGTCAGTTCCTGACAGTGGGCTCCCCACCCTCGCAGGCTTGCATCCGTGGTGAGCACGATCCAGTTCGGAGGGGATAGGCTTACTCCTCTGCTTAGGTGGTCTTCCTGTAGCCACCATTGAAGCTGAGAACGTACCTCTGCTGGTAGTTGGAGGCGAATTGAGTAGTCCTGGGACAGTTGGTTCCAGCGTGACAGTAAGGAGCACTGAAGTGATTGCATGTGGGTCCTTGCCCATGCAACGACCTCCAGGGTTGATGCCATGAGGCAGAGGACTTGAAGATAGTCCCATACCTTGGGGCATGCATTGGTCATCAATCGTCGTAATTGTTCCATCAGCTTCCTTCTCCTCGGGGAAGGGAGGAAGACTTTGTTCTATTTGGTGTCGAAACGGCCCCCAGGTACTCTAGAGACTGAGAGGGCTGCACACTGCTCTTGACCGTACTCATGACCCAACCGAGCTCCTGCAGTATTTTCTTGACTCTGTTGATCATCCGTCGGCTCTCTTCCGAAGACTTTGCCCTGATCAGTCAGTCGTCCAGGTAAGGATGTACTAAGATCCCTTTCTTCCTTAGTGTTGCCGCCATGACCACCATAATTTTGGAGAATGTTCTGGGGGCGGTTGCTAGGTCGAAGGATAGCACTTGGAACTGGTAATGGTGACCTAGTATCGTAAAGCGTAGAAAACGCTGGTGATCTTGTTGAACTGGAATATTAAGCTTCGGAGATGTCCAGGGAGGTTAGGAACTCTCCTGGTTGTACTGCCATTATTACGGAGCGAAGAGTCTCCATGCGGAAGTGTAGTATCCACAAATGACTGTTGACGTTCTTGAGATCCAAGATGGGTCGGAATGATCCTTCTTTCTTGGGAACAATAAAATAGATGGAATATCGTCCTGTATTTTGTTGGAGCGTAGGAACTGGAGATATTGCCTTCAGACTGAGTAGTCTTGTTAGAGTGGCTTCCACTGCCAGTCTCTTGGTGTGGGAGTGGCAGGGTGACATAAATTTGTCCCAAGGGATGCTGCGGAACTCCAGAGAGTAACCTTCTCGAATGATGTTTAGTACCCATTTGTTGGACGTGATCTTGACCCATCAATAACAGAAGAGTGAAAGTCGACCCCCTATTTCCTCTTCCCATTGATGGGTCATCCCATTCTCATTGGGGAGTACGGCTGGATCCTGCCCCTGGGCCTGTTCCTCTTTTGGTTTGTCTGTTCCGAAAGGGCTGAGACATTCCTGAGGGATGAGGTGCCTGGAACTGAGAATTCCTGTAGGGGCGAAAGCGCTGAGAGCCTCTGCCACTATTTCTTCTGGAGGAGGGGCGCTGGGATCTTTTACCCCTGTCCTCCGGTAGCCAAGGCACTGGAGATTCGCCCCACTTGCTGGCTAACTTCTCCAATTCGCTTCTGAATAAGAGAGATCCTTTAAAGGGCATCCTTGTGAGATTCGCTTTAGAGGTCGTATCTGCAGACCAATTCCGCAACCATAACTGTCTTCTGGCCACCATTACCAAGACTACTCCTCTGGCTGAGGTCCGCACCAGATCTGAGCTTGCATCTGTCAGAAAGGCTGCTGCCGGTTCAATTGTTTCACCGGTATATGTTCCTGAGTTGTTTGCCTCTCGAGAGAGGAGCAAACAGGAACGTGCCACCAGTGCGCAGCAGGAAGCAATCTGCAGTGTCATTGCTGTTGCATCGAAGGCCTGCTTAAGGATGGATTCTAATTGGTCGTGCTTCCGTAAAGCACGAAACACAGAATCCCTCCTAATCTCACTAACGGACACCATCCTCTTGAACCTTGAAAAAAAAAACAACCCTGTCTGCTCATCCTCCTTGACCTAACAGCGGCATTTGACACGGTGAATCACGCTATACTAATAGATTGTCTCTCTGACATTGGCATCAAAGGCATCGCCCTCAATTGGTTCAAATCTTTCCTCCAGAACAGGTACTACAAGGTCAAGATCAACAGTAAAGAGTCACACCCAATTAGCTCCACTCTGGGAGTCCCACAAGGCTCTTCATTATCTCCAACTTTATTCAACATATACTTGCTTCCACTCTGTCAGCTCCTCACCAAACTAGATCTAACCCATTATCTATACGCAGACGATGTTCAAATTCTCATACCGATTACCGATTCACTTCACAAAACCCTGGATTTCTGGAATTCCTGTCTACAATCCATCAACAACCTGCTAACAAGCCTCAACCTGATACTCAATCCCAACAAGACAGAGTTCCTCCTCATCACCCAAGATGGGAATCGCCTGTTGTCCAACTCACACCTTGCTTCTCAACCAGTCCTATCCCCCCAAGTCAGAAACTTGGGAGTCATCATGGACAACCAACTGAACTGCAGAAGCTTCATCAATAACACTGTAAAGGATTGCTTCTTTAAACTTCAAGTTTTAAAACGGTTGAGACCCCTCCTCCACTTTCAAGATTTCCGATCAGTCTTACAAGCAATCACTTTCATTAAAATCGATTATTGCAATTCACTGTTACTCGGCCTCCCTGCTACCACTATAAAACCTTTACAGATGTTACAAAATGCTACAGCAAGGATCCTAACAAAAACAAACAAAAGAGACCATATAACACCCATCCTAAAGAACCTGTACTGGATCCCAATCAAATTCAGAATTATGTTCAAAGTCTTATCAATCATCCACAAAGCCATACACAACATCACCCCTCTGGACCTCATGATCCTGTTTCAGCCTCGCACTTCCTCCAGACCAGTGAGACAAGCATATGGAGGCACTCTACAGGCCCCCCCCCTATCAAAACGGCATTAAGGAAAAGAGCTTTCTCTACCTCCGGACCAAAGCAATGGAACAGCGCTCCCTCCAGACCTCAGGCTCATACAATGTCCAATCACCTTTAAAAAAAGACTCAAGACCTGGTTGTTCAACCAAGCCTTCTCTTAACTCATCTACCTCATCATACCTCCCACTAGTAGACTTTGTCCTTGGCATCTCCTTAATGGTACTCTCGCTTTAATAAACCCGAGGTAGATGCACTTAATACCTTTGCCCTATGCCTAGTCACTGAACACTACACCAGCAAGCATTAGGCTCGCCGGTCAATCCACCTTGCTTATATTGTTTAATTAATTTTTTATGTGCCATTAGTACAGAGGTCCAGTACCAAGTTTTAATCAGAATAAATTTATTTTTTTTATTCATTATTGAAAGCCAATTATATTAGACCCCTGGGAGGCATAGAGTGGGAGCCCATTGTTTGTTAAGGGCTCTCCCATAGCAATATACTGTGTTAAACCCAGTTCTTTGTATCCAAGTTTGATTACCCTGGTTTAATGTAAGACATTCTCATGTCATGGTTATTGTTGGAATGTAAACCGACGTGATTGGTAACTATGTTACTTGAATATTGGTATATAAAAATGCTAAATAAATAAATAAATAGTGTGTGGGATAGTGTCCGCATCTGCTAGAAGACAGAGAAATACTGAAGAGCTGAGGCTACAGCAGGGGTATATCTAGAGTGACGTCAGCATTGAAATCTGACTCCGTCTCCCATCTGCTAACAGAAGAGCACATAACCCATTGGTCCTGAGTCCATCTGGTTACACGCTAGCAAAGTGTTTTGTGGAGGCGCATCCACAGCCCCTTATGCTATATGGGGATTAGCGCATCCACAACGTGCCTCCAATGTGCCGTGAAACTAGTAGCACTCACCACATTCAAATGCATGTCAATGAGGCTATTAGTTATTCACCTCACATACAAAAAAAAAAAAATGTGCGCCGTATCTGCACATTTTTACGCTCAGAAATGAATGCCTGCCCAGAACAGACGGTCATTTCTGAGCATCCCAAAAAATTGTACAGAAAAGCAGAAAATACTGCTTTTCTGTACATCCTACGACTTAATATTGTGGTGATATTAAGTTGGAGGAACCAAAAGTTTAAAAAGTTAAAAAAAAAAAAGTGCTGTGGTCAAGTTAGGGAAACAGACGCTGAGTTAATGAGTGGTCATTTTCCTAACCCATGGCTATGCACTGGTTAGGAAAACAGATGCTCGTAACATTAAGCGTCTGCTTTCCTAACCCATGGACCGCCAACCTCTCCTGGGTGCACGCTGCCAAGGATGCGCTAAAGGTGTGTGCAATAGACTCTAGCACCTCCTTGGCAGCGTGACCCCCAATTTAAATATTGCATGGCACCCTCAGGAGAGGTGCCTGAGTGCACGTTAGGAAAGCAGGCATTCAACACTGACCGCCCGTTTTCGGTGCACTTTTATTACATCAGCCCCTTTGTATGTCTCCTTTTTTGTAGTGCTTAAGGTGAGGTTTCAGTGCTGAATGAAAAACAAGCTTGTGATAAGACAACTTTTATGCGACGTCAGTTTGCTGCTAGGATTGAGGGAAAAAACGAACATTCACGAAGCTTCCTCTCTGAGCAATTTTGTCTCTTATCAGAAACAGCCAGGTGATGCCATTGGGGACCAGATACTACACCACCACCATTATCACTATTCCCTCTTCAGATGAGGGGGAAAAGATGTACTTCACAATTAAGTGTCATCTTACAGGCAATCCTGTTCAAATCATTAGCACTCTTGAAGCAACAACAGGAGCAGATTTAAAATTCACTGCCCCAATTCAACATTACACATTCACTGTAGGGTTCCCTATGATTTCTCTCTTTTCAAATTGCTAATTAAACAGCAGGTTAATTCTGCCATCTAATTTGGCTTCATTTGCATCATGCTGCATTTCCTCTCTCCAGCCTCAATTCTCAGGCACATGCCAATCCACTCAAAGAGCATTTTTTGTTTCTAAAATGGATTGGGTGAATATTTAAATAGCTGCTCACAGCATATTCAGGCCGATGCAATACCATGCACTGGCTTCAGCGCACAGCTCAACTTGCAATTGGACGCGCATCCTTACACCCCAATACAAAATGGGAGTTAGCAAATTGCACGCATAGGTAATAGCCTCATCAACAAGCATTTACATGTGATGAGTGCTATTATGTATTCCTCCCCCCCCCAAAACAAAAAAATAAAATAAAAAAAAAAAATATATATATATATGTGCGTGTGTGAGTGTGTGTGCACCAGACATACCTATTTTTTCTCGCCAAAATTAATGACTGCCCCGAGTAGGCATTAATTTTGTAGGAACTCAAAAAGTGTACAGAAAAATACTGTACTTCCTCTGACTTTGTGATAGTAAGTCGGAGGAACTAAAAAATTAGAAATGTCCCCCCAAAAAATGTAAAAAAAAAAAAAAAAGGTGCTGTGGTCAGGTTAGGAAAAGGGACACTCAATTAATGAGTGTCCATTTTCCTAACTTGTGGCTGTGTTAGGGAAACGGACATTCTAAAATTGAGCGTCCATTTTCCTAACCGGCTGACAGCCACTTCTACCAGGCACACGCTGCTGAGGCAGTGCTAGGGGTGCACAATTTCCCCTAGTGTCTTTTAACCGTGGCACCCGATTTAAATATTAAATCGGGTGCCCAGGAGAGGTGGATCGGCCAGCGTTAAAGGAGTGGGCGCTGTTTAATGCACGCCAATATTGCAATGGCTTGTTAAAGTCCCTTTTATTTGAATCTACTCAACTTTAAATCTTTTATTGGGGAAAGGAGGAGAGCAAGGGGATTAAGCAGCCGTCTTTGTCAAGGCTCACTAGCGCCCCCTATCTGGCAACATTTGGTGATGGAACACTGTATGACAGAGCCTGCATTGTACTGTCCCAAGCCACAGCTCTGTAATTCAGACCTTACTTCATCTTGTTCTAAAGTAGGGAGAGATGCAGAAGCAAACTACACTCACTGGTCACGTTACACAAATTTGTTTTGTCACTGGTGTGCTTTTATACCATTCAATAAAAATGTATTTGCTTTTGAACTTTCAAACAGCATTTTGCCTGATTCTGCATTATGCTACAATTTGTATTATGAGCAACACAATGAATAATTAACACAGGCCAGATACAACAGAAAGGGAGCTTCCAGCCAAAAAGAACTTGTCAGCGAGGGAAAACAGGGAGAAGACCATGAGGTGCGAGACTAATGAAGCAGTGGTGTGGTGGAATATGACAGAGGGGTTTGCTCTTTTTGTGGAAGCTAGTGTCTTCAAGGGGTGTGTCTTCAAATGGTTCTCAAAGACGAGAGCGCTCACAAGAGGGCCAAATGTATTGCAAGAGCATGCAAGTTTCCAGAACTAGGGACAGCAAGGGGAAAGGCTTGGAGGCGAGTGATCCTGAGACAAAAGGGACAAAAAGAGGCCCATGCTGAGCAGAAAGGGCACATGTTGGGGATATAACCAGAAATGAAGGCTGAAAAATAGAGAGAGGCAGATGTGCAGAGTACCTTGAAAGATAATGAGAACAATTAGTTCAATGCACAAGTGGTCAATAAGTCAGCAGAGGGATTCCAGGAGGGTTTTTTTTGTACTGTCCATGCTATTAACAAAAGCTACTTAGTGTGACAAATTTTTGAGTTAATGATAATTGGGAATGAGAAAGTAATAGATGGGAGGAGAATTTAAAAAGATGACATGAAAAATGGGAACCAGGACATAGCTCCAGAGGCAGAGGAAGGTAAAGCCTGCCTTTGTTTTCCATTTTGGATAAGGGGAGCTAGGAAACTGCCCAGGCCCCTGCTATTTAGCACAGTGAGAGGGGCACACCTGATCATACCAGTGCCCAGGAAGAAGGCAAAGTCACCTCTCTACTGAACACCATTCCATTATTCTCCCTCTATTCTTATGTGCTCCAGGATCTCTTCTGGCCTTTTAAAACTACATTTCCCCATGATGCAGATATGGAGCTGCATCAGCCCAGAAAGTGAACAGCCAAAAACTTTCAGTGAAGCCACATAAAGGACATTAACCTGGAAACTAAGCTGGCCCGAGCTAAATAACCCAACATAGAGAGAGATACCAAACCCAGGCCTTTACTATCCATTTCACTTTGCCTGTACAAAACCATAAAACTGACCTGTTGTACATACTCCAAAGGCACTGGTGTAGCTTGTGTAAAGGCTTCCAGATGAATGGCATGGGCAGGATCATCTAGAATAATGCAGCCAATGTCAAACCACCTGTACAGGGCACACAAGACGAAAAGCTCAGGTGATGGAGTACAGTGTCAGAGGAACATTTATAAACACATTTTCACAGTGACAGGAATTGTTTGCTAAAGAGGCATTTCGATCTATTAGTTAGGGGTGCATACAGTACTAACACAAAAATGCTATATAGGAAAATTGGTTCTTACCTGCTAATTTTCATTTCACAGATCAGTCCAGACTCCTGGGTTTTGCCTCCAATTCAGTAGATGGACAGAGAAAGTTTTACTGAAACTGCTACTTAATCACATATGCCACCTGCAGTTTTTCAGTATTTAACTGAACCAAGCAAATAACTAAGCAATCAAAAAATCTTTCCAAAACTTTCAAAACCTTAAAAACATTTTTTCTTTATTTTCTTTTTTTTTTAAAAACAAGTCTGAATTCAATATTATAAAACAGAATAAGAGGATGACGCTCCCTCTTTACAGATCGGGTGGGTTCTGGACGGATCTGTGGTACTACTGGAACAAAAATTAGCAGGTAAGAACCAATTTTCCTTTCCCTGTACGCACCCAGAGCAGTCCAGATTCCTGGGATGTACTCAAGCTCCCTTCACAGGGTGGGACTTGGAGAGTCCCACTCGCACAACACTTTTGCCAAAAGATGGGAAACTCGTGTCCTCCACATCCAGTTGATAGTGCCTTGCAAAAGTATGTAGCGACTTCCACGTCGCTGCTCTGCAAATCTCCTGCAGAGAAACCAGTTGAGCCTCCGCCCACGAGGCTGCCTGAGAACAAGTAGAATGAGCTTGCAAGCCCTCGGGAACCAGTCAACCCATAGTAATAAGTGGATCCAATATCTTCCTTAAGCCAACATGTAATAGTAGCCTTAGATGCCTTCAAACCTCTATTTGGCCCACTCCACAGGAGAGATATGATCCAACCTTCTGAACTCATTAGTCACCTTAAGATATCTAACAGTGCTGGCCTGAAATCCAACAACTTGAGCTCCCTCACGAGAGGGGTGGAAACGTCCATCTTAGGAAACGCAGGAAGCTCCACTATCTGATTCAGGTGAAACGCAGAAATCACCTTAGTTAAAAAAGAAGGTACTGTCCACACTGACACCCCTGAATACGAAATCTGAAGAATGACAAGACAAAGTCTGCAACTCGGAAATTCTCTTAGTTGAGCATATGGCCGCCAGATAAACAAACAACCTTAAGAGTCAAGTCCTTAAGAGTAGCTCTTCTAAGCGGTTCAAAGGGAGCCTCACACAAACCTCTGAGGACCAAATTAAGATTCCAGGATGGACAAACCTTCCATACCGGTGGGCGAAATTTCTTTGTCCCCCGAAGAAAGCGAACCACATCTGAATGAGACGATAAAGTGGAGTCCTCTATTTTGCCTCGAAGACAAACCACAGCTGCCACCTGGACCCTAAGCAAGCTCAAAGACAACCCCCTTTGATCAAACCTTCTTGCAGAAAAGACAAAATGCCAGAAACTGAAGATTTGAGAGGCCAAACTGCCTTAGAGCAACACCAGTACTCAAAAACCTTCCATACCCGAACGTACAAAAGATTAGTAGATCCTTCTCCTGGCCTGTAACAATGTAGTAATCACCGCTTCAGGATAATACTTACGTCTCAAAAGTCACTTCTCAAAAGCCATGTTACTAGACAAAAGCGAGCAGCCTGGTCTGAAAATATGGGTCCCTGATGAAGCAGGCCCTTTAGGTGACCTAGGCAAATCGGGCCATAGAATTCCAAGTTGATTAGATCCGCGAACCGTGGGCAACATGGCCACTCCGGAGCTACCAACACTTCACCCTGATAACTCTCTATGCGACTCAACACCTTGCCCATGAGCGGCCAAGGAGGAAAGACAAAGTAGAACCCCCCCCCAAGGCCAAGGCACTACTAGAGCATGAACATCCTCAGCCCCGTGCTCCCTTCTCTGACTGAAAAACCAAAACGCCTTGGCATTCTGACAAGTTGCCATGAGATCCATGTAAGGAGAGCCCCCACCTCTCGCGATTGAGCTGCATTGCCGTCTCCGACAATTCTCACTCACCTGGATCCAACATCGTGCGATTCAAGTAATCCACTTGAATGTTTTTGTCCCCGGCGTTGTGCGACGCTAACTGCTCCAGGTGTTGTGCTACCCCGGCGTTGTGCGACGCTAACTGCTCCAGGTGTTGCTCCACCCAAAGAATCAACTCTTGCGTCTCCTGGGCCACTGCTCGGCTCTTGATTCCGCCCTGTCGATTTAAGTAAGCTACTGCTGTTGCATTGTCCAATAGGACCCACACTGAATGGCCTCTCACCAACGGCAGAAAAGCCTGTAAGGCTAAGTGGACCGCTCTGGTCTCCAAATGACTGATAGCCCGAGCAGACTCTTTCACGGAACAGCAACCTTGCGCCAACTGCAGCTGACAAACTGCTCCCCAACCAGAGAGACTGGCATCAGCAGTAACCACCACCCAATCCGGAACTTCGATGTCTACCTCCCAGAATAAGACTGAAGCGTAGCAGCCACAAGGACAGACTCTCCAGTGCGACACCCTCGATTGGCAAAGGAAGATAAAACTCCTCAGAGACCAGGTTCCACCGTGCCAAAGGAGCCCTCTGTAAGGGTCTCATATGAACAAACACCCATGGTACCAATTCCAGAGTGCAGAATCTGAAAATAGTCCCAGACCTAAAGCACTGAATCTGTCCCTGCAGCTTCTGAATACGCTCCTCCATGAGAAATGCTTTGCCTTCCAGAGTGTCGAATCGGGCTCCCAGATACTCTGGGGATTGTGATGGCTGCATGTGACTTCGCCAAATTTACTACCCATCCGAGCGACTTGAGAATACCGATCACCTACTGAACAGATCAGCGACAAAGAACCTCAGACTTCACCCTAAGTCAGTCATCCAGATAAGGATGCACCAGAACACCTTCCTGACACAAAGCTGCTGACACTACCACCATCACCTTGGTGAAGGTGCGAGATGCTGTCACCAATACAAAAGGAAGGGCCTGAAACTGAAAATGGTGATACAATCATGAATCACATAAAACGCTGGGAGTCTGGAAGAATGGGAATGTGCAGATACGCCACAAACTCTCCCTTGTGAACGGCCGCAATCACCGACCTTAGGGTCTCCATATGGAAACGTGGTACCTTGAGTGCTGCATTTACCTTTTTCAAGTCAAGAATCGGGCAGAAGGTGCCTCCCTTCTTCAGAACCACAAAGTAAATGGAATACCTTCCCAAGCCTAGTTCCTTGCAAGGAACCAGAATACTGCCCCCAGTCTTAGCACCCAGTCTAGGGTCTCTCGAATCACCACTTGTTTTGCTACAGAGCCGCAAGGGGAAATCAGAAACAAATTTCAGACCAGACGAGCAAATTCTAAAGCATAGCCGTCTCTTACCACACTGAGAACCCACTGGTCATGAGTAATTTTGGCTCAGTCAGAGTAAAATCACACTAGGTGACCCCCTATAATATAAACGATGGAGTGGACCAGACTCGCCTCATTGCAAGAACTTAATTCCAGCTGCACTAGCACCAGCAGTGCCTCTGAACAGCCTCCGGGCACCTCGAAAGGACTGACCCCAGGACTGTCCCCTGAAGGGAATACTGCTTTTGTGGACCTTGCGCTACCCTTGCTGGACAAGACCTCCGAAAAACCCAAAAACAGAAATGAACCGGAAAAAAACTCTCTTGCCCTTAGGCTTATCTTCTGGCAATCTGAGAACCTTATTATCACCTAGAGACTGCATCAACTGTTCCAGGTCCTCCCCAGACAGGAGCTGGCCTTTAAAGAGCAGCGAACCTAGCTGAGATTTAGAAGATACATCTGCCAACCAATTACGCAACCAAAGCAATCTTCTGGCCGAAACCGAAGACACCATAATCCAAGAGGACATCTGAACCAAATCATACAGAGTATCCGCTCCATAAGCCACTGCCACCTCACACCCTCAGTCCTGTTGCCTCCTTGCTTGACTTCGGCAGACCTTTCTGCATCTGCTGTACCCAGTGCAGGCAAACACGCTGCATAAAACTAGTACAAATAGCAGCGCACAAGCTCAGGGCCAACACCTCAAATATTCACTTGAGGTGTATCTCCAGTTTATGATCCTGCACATCTTTCAATGCCATGGATCCTACCACCGGGATGATAGTCTTTTTAGCAGCACCGAAACCGCATCGACTTTAGGAAGTGCGAAAAGCTCCAGTGTCTGCTTAGGCAATGGATAGAACTTCATCATGGCCCTTCCAACCTTTAAACCTGAATCGGCAGTTTCCCACTCACTGTCAACCAACCTCTTCACCAACTTGTGGTAAGGGAAGGCTGTCGGGGGGACTCCGTAGCCCATCCAGGACCGGATCCACCCCCTCCAAATCAAATTCCTCCTGAGGAACTTTAACTCCCAGTACCTGAATAGCCTGAGGAATTAACGAAGCAAGTTCCTCTTTTCTAAAAAGAAAAACTATCTTCGGGTCATCCCCCTCTGGGACCAGGATTCACTAAGTCATCTCTCAGACCCACACCTCCTGCTGCCGGATCTACTGACAAGTTATTGCCAGCAGGGTCTGCAGGGTCTCCTGTCCCCACTGGGCATCCTCAGAGTCTTCAGAGTTGTTGCCAGCTGGCCCTGAACCCGATGGAGCACCAACAATTTCTCAACAGGGGAAACGCACTTTATAGCCGAAGAACTTGGCTTGGGCCACACAGCACACCCCTCTGACGATTGGAGTCAGGAATCTACGCTAAAATAATTTGCTTGCTGCCTGGCCAAATACGCCTCATGCAGCAGCAGCAGCACAAAGTCAGCCGAAAACAGCTTAGAAACCCCTGCCCCAACAGGAAAGGAACCAGGGAAGGGCAGCATGGGAACCTCTTCCCCATCCGAGCCTCCCTGATCCTCCCTGGAGCCTGAACACACCAAAGACAACCACGGGGATGGGGGGGGGGGGGGCAATCCCCCTCCCTCCTGCTGTTACTCCTGTGCTGCACAGGAAGGGATCTTTACCCTGGTGTGAACCTTGCAGCGATGCTGGAGTAGGAGCTCTCTGCCTCCTTTTTGTGTATACCCAGCCGGACAAGCCCTCATTGCCCGCCAAACAGCTGAAACACAAGCCAAGCCTATTAAGCCGCAACTGTGTCGAGCCGCATGCTCAGCATGTCAGCCCACAGCCCATTACTGGCGCCAGGAAACCTACCTCAGAGCAGGAAAACAACACAAGCTAGGATCCTAGGCAAACACCCCAGCCGCCAAATCAAGAGGAGGAAGTCACCCGCACAGGAGAGCAGCGCTGTTGCCTGAGACTCTGTTTTCAGTTGGTTTTTAAACTTTATTCTAATTTCCTCCAAGGTGGGAAGAGCGGCTCAAGAACACAAAAATAAAGCACTTCAGAAGGAAAAATTACCCCAAGCCTGCAGCCGCCTGAGTGGCCTCATGAAGGGGAGGGATCTGGACCACCAGATTTACACTCCATGGGCGCAAGGATCGAGCGTACCAAAGGGTCATCAACCATCAGCTCGTCCTCCTCAGCCAGACAGGGAAGGACCCACCAGGATCCAAAACCCCCCAAGGAGGAAGGTTCAAAAACCAAAAAACTTCTCAGATTGCAGAACTGCTGGAGACAGAGAAATACCGAGGAACTGCAGGTGGCACACGTGGTTAAGTAGAAGTGTCAGTAAAACTTTGTCTCCATCTGCTGGAAGGGAGGCAAAACCCAGGAGTCTGGACCGATCTGGGTACGTACAGGGAACCCTTCATAAGGCAAAATTTGCTATATTAAAACTCATGATCTCTGTAAAATTTGCTTCTGGCTTTCCTCTGCCACCTAGCAATATCTATCAGGAAGCACAGAGAAAAATTTGCTTGGTACATGCAGAGCCTAAAATTACACAAACAGCTTTAGATTTTCAAAGCTATTTTCATAGCTTTGAGGCAGGACAGAGTTATCCTCTAACAAGGCTACAATGCTTCTTCAAAACAAGTTCAATGGTGGTTTTCCACTGGGATCACTAACCCGGAATCTTTTTGGACTTGTTTTCTTTTCCCTATTGGGAAAAAGTGGAAGGTAAAGGCCACAAAGTGAATCCAACCCGGTACCTTTATTTTTAGAAAATTATCACTGAATGAGTCCTCTCATTATACGCATGTTTCATTTCTCATTTAACCTTCTCTCAAATTAATTCTATTATCTAAACTTAGGCAGAAGGTCCGAACTTAACTGCAGCCTAGGGAACTGTCTGCTCTGTCTTAAAAATCTCTGCATTAAATCCTGATGTGCAGGTATTAAAGGCAGTTTTAAAAACAATGAATAAGACCATGCAAGACAAACACACAC
Source organism: Rhinatrema bivittatum (assembly GCF_901001135.1). Taxonomy (NCBI): domain Eukaryota; kingdom Metazoa; phylum Chordata; class Amphibia; order Gymnophiona; family Rhinatrematidae; genus Rhinatrema; species Rhinatrema bivittatum. Next base: position 593,813,068 of record NC_042615.1, read on the forward strand.
CTCTGTAAAGAAATCTGAATAGTATGACTAGTCATTTATTTTCCCTACCTGAGGGAGAGAGGGGTGCATGTGTGTACGTGTGAGTGTGTGTGTGTTGAGGAGGGGCTGTCAGTGTGAGGGTGGGTGTGTGTATTTTGGAAGCATCCATCACCAGCGGCTTCAGTTATATTCCCTGTCTCTGTCTCTCTCTCTCTGCCTGTGTTGCTCTGTGGCAAAGTGCTGGTAGGGTGGGCAGAGTGGTGGTCACCATTCTAACAGTTCAAACAGCTTCTAACAGCTTCCCTTAGAAAGCAATGAGGAATTTTTTTTTTTTGTGGAGGTTGAGTTCTCTGAAAATATTGATCTAAATGTTTCTGGTTTTTTAACTCATCCAAGATATTCACATTTTGTTCATGCATGCCCAATCTGGTGGGCATGCATGAACAAAGCATTAAAAATAATCCATACCAAGCACACACATAAAGCCTCCTTCCTGAAGGCATGCCTAGCAGAGACGATACTAAGTAACTATTCCACAAGCATTAGATAATTATCAAAGCCACTCACTTGTCGGGAAGCAATTCTGCAATGAAGTTCTCCACAGACACGGCGGGCTGCTTCTCATGAATCAATCCTGTGCGACGCAAGCTGTCTATCCTTTCCTGGGCTCCCTAGAAAACACAACACAGGCATGAAACAGTACTGAAACCCAAAACAGCATGGCACAGGTGCAAAAAAAAAAAAAAAAAAAAAGGAGTATTGCAATCAGAGTTGCCAACCAATTAGCATTTAATCAAGGGAAGCCAGAAGCTGGTAGGATCGTTAATAGTAGCAATATAAATTGCTAACATTCTAACTGCCTACCTCTCCAGCAGCAAAATCACTTTCTCCACACCCCCATCTCTTCCTCAACAATTCTATTCCCTCCCTCCTCCACCCCTTTTCTTATCCCAGCTGACATCATCATAAGTTCAGTTGCTATGACAGCGTGACCCCCGGTTCTGCTGATTTTTTCCAACGGAAAAGGTTTGTTGTTGATTTTGGATCATTAAAACCTTTCAAGTATCTGAAAGTCTGTATCATATGCTGCAGAGACTGAGCATACACCAACTCCCAGTCCCCATATGCCCCAAGCAGCTGCTACTTTGTCATAGCAGCCAGGGAAAGGACCATCCTGTGCATTTCCCCAACTCAGTAAGGAGATGAAATGAACAGGTAAAGAGAAGGACAAAGGAGACCATGATGGTAGAGGGGAGGGGGTTGAGGCCTGTGGAAGAAAAGGAGGGAGAATGAAGGTTACCAAAGTGGTGCAGGGGCTCCAACATAAACCATATGGCATGAAGGAACTATCCATGTATAACCTCTAAAGATATACATCAGGCACAAGAATCAACCCTTTTTCAGAGGAAAGAATGCACTATAATAAGAAGTTATGGTATGAAGCTTCAGGGAAGTACTCAGTAGCAACATCTGAAAATATTTCTTCACGACAGGGACTATCTTCGCTCCTCTGCAGGAGAAGGATCTGACAGAAGACCATCCGAATCCTCGGAGGAATCCATCTGATCATTCCCCCAGAGAACATAGGGACCCTCATCCGGAAGAACCTGCGACGACCACCGTATCGGTAGGGGAAGGCCTCGGTGCCCCATCGAGCACCGGTGCTGTCCCGGGAACAGACGCCAGCTAGGCTGGTAAGGCACCGATGAGCATAGTGAGCTTCTCCAGAAGCGGTATGAGCATGGGTGCCACCGAACCCTGGGCATCGATGGAGGTTTGGTGCTCCTCACCACGGGGGTCGCTTCGGGGGTTTCACAGCAAAAGCCAGTGCGTCCCCGAGCCCAGCACTGTGCATCAACAGAGACCGGTGCAGATGCTTCTTGGTTTTCTATGATGCTCAGCCCGGTCTTTCTCCGGTGTTGAGGTCAAGGACGATGAAACAGATTTCCTCAGCCTGAAGGAGTCAGACAGCGGTCAATCTCCGGCACCCCTACCCACCGGCTACCTTAATGGAACAGATGGTCCCCACCAATGTAAATGGTGTGGTCTACAGCAGTGCAGCTCCAAGGTCCTCCTATGCCTTCAACCCACAGAGTTTGTCCATCTTGTCGAGTTGAAGCAGACATCTCTTCGGGGTCATCTGGGTGCACAAGAGGCAACCCCCAGATATCATGTCATGCCCCCAGGCAGAGGATGCAAACCTCATGAGGATCAGTGATCGACATGGTCCTCGGGCACAAGGCACATCGGCGGAAGCTAGATGTGGCCATGACATGGCGAAACAGATGGGAATAAATACAAAATGATGGTGGCTGGCGCCTATGGAAGACTGGCACTGAGGCACCACCACAACAGGGGGAACCGAATGTGAAAGGAAACTTACCTGAACGCTGAAAACCCTGACTGGGAGAATTTTGGGGAGGCATTGAGAGGGATTCAGCGATGGACTTCGAAGCAGACAACGAAAAAACGCAACAAAGTTTTCCATGAGGAAAAAAGTCAAAAGTTTTAGAGCTCAAGCCAACTGTGAGGCTGACAGCTCCGCGGCAAAAAAAGAAAAGAGATTGAAGAGGAACCGCATATGGATGTGTGGTATAGGGTGCCTAGTCAAAGTTTCTAGAAACCTTTTCAGCGTTGGGGTCCATCTGATGTCACCCATGTGTGAGGACTATCATCCTGCTTGTCCTCTGAGAAGTTCTGGAATTCACTTCCAGAGGATGTGGTTAAGGAAGTTAGTGTAACTGGGTTTAAAAAAGATTTGGATAAGTGCCTAGAGGAGAAGTCCATAAACCGCTATTAATCAATAAGGATAAGTAGCTTAGGATAAGTGGCTTAGGATCTATTTAATGTTTGGGTACTTGTGACTTGGATTGGCCACTGTTGGAAACAGGATGCCGGGCTTAATGGACCCTTGGTCTGACCCAGTCTGTCATGTCTTATGTTTTTATGTATGTTCTTAACATAGTAAAGTTCTTGTTATTTTTTGGTTTAATATAAAATAAAAGGTACTCCCTTTGGCTGTTTTTACCAACTGAATAAATAACTGGGTAGGTCAGATTTCTTTAATGGAGATATCTAGTGTGAGGTCAATATTTCAAAGGTTTTGTCTGGTTAAATTTGGGACTTAATAATAATAGTCCACCATGCTGGTATCATACATAGTGCAAGACAGCCATTTGAATTCAGCAAATCACAATGTTTTAATTATTTACCTGATTTTTGCCCTGTGAATTTTTCTTTTCTTTTTGCAATTAAATCCTCAATAGCTGCTCTAAAGTCCTTATGAGCAGTTCTCAAGACTACATGGTTATGTCGCCAGTGAATGAACTCACGGCAACCCCATGACTAAAACTGGGAAGATATTATTGGCCTGCAGTACTGCAAACCTTTATCTTTTTTTTTTTTTTTTTTTTTTTAACTTTCAGTTGCTGCCACTTAATAGGCTAAGTTAATATAACCGATTAAGACTGAAGTTACCTAGATATGTGTACCTGAATAACTTTATAACCTAATCACTTAGGTTTGAAAGTTACCCAAGATAGGCATACCTAGATAAAATGAGTATATCCAGTGGGACATTTACTCCATTGGATATGCCGGATAAGTTATCAGTTTGCTGCTTTACACACAGAGGCCCATATTCAGGAATCTTTAGTGAGGAAACTGTTCTCTTAGTACAGTAATAAGATTAGATTTCTAGAGAAATAGGAGCTCACTATCACAGAAGCTTTTCCAGATACATCTTTGTGGTATCTAAGGAAAGGATACAGCATTCCCCAAGTCAGGATCCCATCCAGTACTCACTTTTAATGCAGCAGCATAGCCCACAGGCTGTGGTGCAATATTGGACTGCCCGGCTTCTCCAGTTACCACAGCCATCCCAAACACCTCCTGGAAAGCTTCTCTAACAGCAGCAACTTTTACTTCTTTACTTGAAGTGACCACAACATCCAACTCCCCTCCAGTTTCTATCAAAGGAAATTAAAAAAAAAAAAAAAGACTGAAGAAGAATGTTATTTTAAGTGCATTTCACTGCTCTTCAGTACAACAGTCTGCACAGGTCTTCTGAGGGACAGAAGGCCGCAGGGACATTAAGAGCACAACCATGACTTACGGTAAGCTTCTGTTATGGAAGTCAGCAGAAAATAAGCTTTCCCTTTGCTTTACAGCAATAGCTTTTCAGGCCAAAGTCAAAAAGACATATTACCCAATCTATGCCTACAGAAAATTCTTTATTAAATAAGGTTTCTGGTGTCTCACGTAAGCTGCAGCGAGTCGTGCAAAGCTTAGGGACAAACTGGACTTAAGAGTTATTTCTAGCTATGATCTGTGCACAGCAAGACAAAAGAACTTAATCGGACACTCACAACAGTGATGTGGAGTACATCTTTTCACACAGATTTGGCTGTACCCTTGAGAACAATAAATATACCCAAGACTTGCAAATAGAAAATAAAATTACATGGGTTGAAGGAAAGAGGGAAAACAGAACATGAACATATTGCTCAGAACAGTGTGCTTTTCAGTTATCCAATGATAAAAATAACAGGCCTCTTTAATCACACATCATGCAGTCAGTATCTACCAAGGAGATTTCCTTACTTCTAAGAGAGCCACTGAAAAAAAAGCACTGCAATGCAACTGCAAATCACACAGCATGCAGTTGTAGCTGTGTTCTTGCTATTTTCCCTTAATTTTGCTTATTTTTATACAATTATGCTGTAAATGTGTACAAAGCTTGTGTACTGGGTCAGACCTAAAGCAAATAAATTCTAAAAGAAATGGACCAAAAATTCTCAAAGTTTTTAAAAATGTTCCCGTTTGCTAGATAACCCAACACAAATCCACACAACCTGTCTGTCACTTATAACCCAACTCCCTGTAGGAAGGACTGAAGGTGCTCCAAGCTATGCCTGTCACTAGTCAGCACCTAAGGAAGGCTGTATATGTGAAGAAAGGAATCCGAAGTAGCCCATTCTTACATACTTAAAAAAAATATTTTGAAAAGCTCTTCGGAACACCATATATGCTCTGAAACACAAGCCTAAGCTTGAAACACACCACTACAAAAAAGTTACTCTTACTAAAGTTGACTGTTACAAGCTAAGGTTATTTGGATTTTAGGTTTAATTATTTGCCTTTTCCAAATCAAAGCTTAAGGTATGTTACATACCTGTTTGTAACATACAGGTACAGCAAAATTGCTTACCTTGTAATAGGTGTTATCCCAGGACAGCAGGATGTAGTCCTCACATATGGGTGACATCAGTAATGGAGCCCTATGTACGGAAAACTTCTGTAAAAGTTTCTATGAAACTTTTGACTGGCACCAGAGTGCCTACTGAGCATGCCCAGCATGTCATGATATTCCCTGCCACAGGGGTCTCCCTTTAGTCTTTGTTTGTAGCAAATAGCGTTAGCCAAAAATAAAACAATAAAACGTATCGGACCCAACTCCGCGGGGTGGCGGGTGGGTTTCGTGAGGACTACATCCTGCTGTCCTGGGATAACACCTATTACAAGGTAAGCAATTTTGCTTTATCCCAGGACAAGCAGGATGCTAGTCCTCACATATGGGTGATTAGCAAGCTAGAGGCTGAGTCATTTAGTGTTGAAATGACCGTAAGGTATTGTTATTGAAATGAATCAGTCGAAATCACAGCAGGTTGGATGTAGAAGGAGTTGGGATCAAACTGGAAACAAGTTCTTTAAGACGGATTGTCCATATGCTGAATCTTGTCTTCCTTCTTTGTCTAAACAGTAGTGAGCTGCAAAGGTGTGAAGAGAACTCCATGTTGCTGCTTTACAAATGTCCAGAATAGGTACAGAGCGAAGGTGTGCTACTGAGGTTGACATTGCTCTGACTGAATGTGCGTTTACTCGCCCTTGGAGAGTAAGGCCTGCTTTTTTTATAACAAAATTGTATGCAATCTGCTAGCCAGGTTGACAGAGTATGCTTACCCACTGCTTTACCTGGTTTGTTTGGATCATAGGACACAAACAGCTGATTTGATCTTCTTTGGGCTGCAGTGCGGTTTAAATAGAAAGATAACGCACGTTTACAGTCCAAAGTGTGTAAGGCTCTCTCTCCCTGGTGAGAGTGAGGCCTAGGAAAAAATGTAGGTAAAACTATGGTTTGGTTTAAATGAAATTCCGTGACAACCTTAGGAAGGAATTTTGGATGTGTACGGAGGACTACTCTGTCATGAAGGAACTTCGTGAAGGGTTCGTAAGTTACTAGTGCTTGAAGTTCACTGACGCTTCTAGCTGATGTAATGGCTATGAGAAATACCGTTTTCCAAGTAAGGAATTTAAGGTCACAGGTATTTATGGGTTCAAATGGAGAACGCATAAGCTTGGTTAAAACTACGTTCAGGTCCCATTGAATGCTTGGGGAATGAATTGGAGGTTTAATGTGAGTTAGGCCTCTCATGAATTTACTGACGAGAGGCTGTGTGGATAGAGGCGCATCTCCTAGCTTGTTATGATAAGCTGAGATTGCACTTAAGTGTACCCTTACAGATGATGTCTTAAGACCAGAGTCTGAGAGATGGTAAAGGTAATCTAGTAGCGAGGTAGTGGGGCAAGTGAAAGGATCTAAATCTTTCTGAGTGCACCATAAAGTAAATCTTTTCCATTTGTAGGAATAATTCTTTCTAGTGGAAGGTTTACGTGCAGCTATTAGTACCTGAGATATATTAGCTGAAAGGTTGAATGGTTGCAAGATCAAGCTTTCAACATCCATGCTGTCAGGGACAGGGATTGAAGGTTGGGATGGCGCAACTGTCTCTGATCCTGAGTTATGAGAGTGGGAGCTACTCCCAGGCGAATTGGATCCCTGACTGAGAGATCTAGCAGTGTGGGGAACCATACTTGTCGAGGCCAATATGGGGCTATGAGTATCATGGACCCCTTGTCCTGTTGTAGCTTTACTAATGTTTTGGTTATGAGCGGTATTGGTGGATACGCGTATAACAGGCCTGAGTTCCAATGGCGGGCAAACGCGTCCTTTGGTAGGCTGTTCTGTTGTCGGAGGAGAGAGCAGTAATTGTTCACTTTGTAGTTCAGATGTGACGCAAAGAGATCTATTGTTGGTTGACCCCAGCGTTGAAATATCTTGGTTGCTATCGCTGGGTCGAGGGACCACTCGTGTGGTTGGAAGTGACGGCTGAGGCGATCCGCTACTGTGTTGTGGATGCCTGCTAGGTAGGTGGCCCGTAGTAGAATTGAGTGTGCTAGGGCCCAGTCCCATATTTGAGCTGCTTCCTGACAAAGGAGGTACGAGCCCGTACCACCCTGCTTGTTGATGTACCACATGGCTACTGTGTTGTCCGTTTGGATCAGAACAGTCTTGTGTGAAAGGCAGTCCTTGAATGCATATAGAGCATAGCGTATAGCTCGAAGCTCCAGGAAATTTATCTGAAAGGAGGCTTCTTGATTTGTCCACTTGCCCTGTGTTTTCAGATGAGCAATGTGCGCTCCCCATCCCAAGGTGGACGCATCTGTAGTTAAAGTCACTTGTGGAACTGGTTGCTGGAAAGGTAGGCCTTTGAGCAAGTTGATTGGTGATGTCCACCAGAGAAGGGAAGACTTCAGCTCTGGTGTTATCTGGATGTGAGTGGACAGTGGCTGAATGGCTTGAATCCATTGAGATTTCAGTGTCCATTGCATTAGTCGCATGGTCAGTCTGGCCATGGGAGTGACGTGAACTGTTGAGGCCATGTGTCCGAGTAGGATGAGGCACTGATGAGCTGTGACTGTATGTTGATTGCGAATAGAATGTACTAGGAGAACGAGCGATTGAGCCCGGTCTTTCGGAAGAAAGGCCTTTGCTGTGATGGTGTTGAGATCTGCACCTATGAACTGCAACTGGTGAGATGGTGTGAGATGGGATTTGTCGTAATTGATGAGAAATCCCAAGGAGTGAAGCAATCTTATTGTGAGATGGAGAGAAGTGACAGCTCCGCTCTGTGTATGACTTTTGATGAGCCAATCGTCCAAGTAGGGGAACACATGCACTTGTTGCTTGTGAAGATGTGCCACCGCTACTGCTAGACATTTTGTGAATACTCGAGGTGCTGATGCAAGGCCGAATGGTAGCACCCTGTATTGGAAGTGTTGACCTTGTACCAGAAATCGCAGGTACTGTCGATGAGGTGGAAAAATGGGAATGTGAGCGTAAGCGTCTTGAAGATCCAGAGAGCAGAGCCAATCTCCTTTTTGAAGAAGAGGTAGCATGGTGCCTAAGGACACCATCCTGAATTTTTTCTTCTTTAAAAATTTGTTGAGATTTCTGAGGTCCAGGATAGGACGTAGACCCCCGGTTTTCTCTGGAATGAGGAAATATCGGGAGTAGAATCCTCTGCCCCACTGAGGCCTGGGAACTCTTTCGATGGCCCTGGCAGTCAGGAGGGTAGATAATTCTGCTTGCAGGATTGTGTAATGATGAGACACTGTCCAAGACGGAATAGGGGGATTGTCTTTTGGTACAGTGAGGAAGTCCAAGTGGTACCCCTGAGATATGATTGAGAGTACCCATTGGTCTGTAGTGATGGAGGTCCAAGTTTGAAGATGGTGAGCAACTCGGCCTCCAACCGGTACTTGTGGATAAGGATTTTGAGAATGACTCATGCCCTCTGGTTGTACTTCAAAATCCGGAAGTGGACGCCGCAGGCGGAGGTTGTTGAGGCCTAGCAGGTCTTTGGCGAGGCTGAGACCGTTGAGCAGGTCTTTGTTGTCTGGGCCTGGCTACTGGTGGATAATACCGCCTAGGGCGGTAATATGGCTTTCTTTGTTCCCTTCTTGGAGGTCTCCTTGAAGGTTGATGTACCTCTTGTGGCAGCTGAGAAAGCTGTTTGAGGGTTTCTGTGTGGTCTTTGATGGTGGCCACCGCCTCCTTCACCTTATCGCCAAAGAGGTTCTCCCCTAAGCAAGGCAGGTCCGCCAAGCGCTCCTGTACCTCTGGTCTCAGCTCTGAAGATTTGAGCCAGGCCCATCTTCTAGCTGTTATTCCGGATGCAGACAATCTGGATGCTGTTTCAAATGAATCATACGTGGCTCGAACCTCGTGTTTCCCTGCCTCTAGGCCTTTATGTACGAGGTTGTGAAATCCTTCCTGAAGATGGTCAGGTAACTGATGAGACAGGGATTCAACTTGTTTCCATAGGTCACGCTGGTATTGATTCATGAAAAGCTGGTATGAATTTATCCTAGATACCAGCATGGCAGCTTGGAAGATCTTCCGGCCAAGATTGTCCAAGAACCTATTATCCTTTCCAGGAGGTATGGAGGCATGTTGTTTTAATCTTTTGGCTTTCTTTTGAGCCGACTCAACCACCACTGATTGGTGTGGTAGTTGAGTTTTTTGGAATCCTGGGATGGGTTGTACTAGATAAGTGGCATCCGCCAGCTTATTTACAGCTGCCACCGAACCAGGGTGTTCCCATATCCTGTACATAAGTTCTTGTAAAACTTCATGAACAGGAATAGCAAGAATTTCCTTGGGAGGGTCTACGAATTGAAGCACCTCCAAGGTTCTTTGCCTGCTGTCTACTTCAGAAATGAGAGAGAAAGGAATTGTTTGAGACATTTCTTTAATAAAGTTGGAGAAAGACAGATCCTCCGGTGGTGACTTTCTTCTATCTTCTGGCGGAGAAGGCTCAGAAAGGAGGTCTTCATCCAATGAGAATTCTTGGTCACTATCATCCAGAGGATGCTCCAACGGCCTAGTAGGCTTAGCTGGCATTTCGGATAGTGGAGTCTGAGGTCTGAGGGGTGGCGGGACACCCGAGGGACCTGGTATTGGCTCTTGACTGTCATCTACATCTATAGGTTGTGGAAAAGATGAGAAGCAATGGATTAGTGAGTCCAGCTTGTCCATTAATGGTTGAAAAATGGACTCTTGAGAAGGCATCGAGGGTGCCATCGGGGTCGATGGCCGTAGTGGAATCGATGATAACCGGGGAATCGGCAGTGCTGGATCCGGTGGTTGCGGCCTAGGTAGAACCGGTGATGGAATTGGCGCCATCGAGGAGAGCGGTGATTTCCTTGGCATCGGTAGTGAAGGAATCGGTGATGGAACCGGAGATCCTCCTATGACCGGTGTCGATGGCAGAACCGGAGTGGCAGGCCGTGGCATCGCCTCGAGAAAGGCATCCTTAACCGCTTGACGTATGTAACTGTCAAGTTCCGCCCGCATGGATGATGCGAACAGAGCACCCATGGGGGGAGGCGGTGGTGGCGACAGTAGTACGACCTCAGGGCCCTGAGGAGGTACAATTCCTTCCGCCGGAATCGGCGAGGGTTGGCCTGTCGGTGGCTCGGAAGCCTTACTTTGGAGCCGGGCTTTCTTACTCGGTGCCCCGTCCTCCGCCGATGGCTCGCCGGGTATCGGAGCGGTGGTTGTTGTTTGCGGCCTGCGATGCCGATGGCGATGTTTATCTTTTTCGCGCCCTTTTTCGCTACTTGATGTGGACGCTCTGGACGATGGCGAGGGGGAGGAAAAGGGAGCGTCTCCCGACTCACCTGAGTGAAGTTTCTTCAATACTACTTTCCTAATCGCCCCAGCCGGAGACGATTGTGTGGAAGTAGGCGGAGCAGTAATCAGCTGTATCTTGAATAGTTGCTCCATTTTGTCCATCCGTAGACGTCGACCTTTCAAGGTCATCGTAGCGCATAAGGGACAATTTTTTACATCATGACCTTCACCAAGGAAAAGTACACAGTCTTGGTGAGGGTCTGTAATAGACATATTTCTCGCGCATTTCGGACATTTTTTAAAACCTGTAGCCATTTTGTGGCCGGACAGCCGTCGACGGCCTAGGACTCAGGTAAATTTTATTTTTAATCAAAAAACGGAATGGAACCGCGAGAACGGTAAAAACTCACCGCGATGACTAAACTAAGGGAGACCCTTTGCGGTTGAAGTTTTTGAAGCTTTCCGTAAGGAAAAATATGTGGAGAATCCCACAGGACTCCTGATAACCGCGAGGCTAATTGCTTCGCGGAAAAAAGAAGACTAAAGGGAGACCCCTGTGGCAGGGAATATCATGACATGCTGGGCATGCTCAGTAGGCACTCTGGTGCCAGTCAAAAGTTTCATAGAAACTTTTACAGAAGTTTTCCGTACATAGGGCTCCATTACTGATGTCACCCATATGTGAGGACTAGCATCCTGCTTGTCCTGGGATAAAGTATATACCCTGGATATGTGGCTGTGCCCCGGTTAGGAAAATGGATACTCAATACTTGCGTCTGTTTTATCCTACCACAGATAACTCACACACACGATATACAAGCACGCCTGCGTGTATATTGTATGCCCACAAATTTTTTTTGTCATTGAGCCCTTCCCATTTTTTAAATTTCAATCCCTGTAAGCAATGGATCTTAGTATTGCAACAACACTACATAGGAGAAACCACCGACAGCGGGATTTTTTGTTTTTCTTGAGCCCTTGCTGCATTAACGAGTGCCCATTGGGCACGGGGAGGGGGGTGGGGGGATTTCTGCATCGTGGGCAATAGCTAGTAGCCTCATCTACAAGGCATTTACATGTGATGAGTGCTATTAGCTACGCGCTTGTTTCGACGCAGGTTTTGGACGCGCTAATCCCTTTATTGCATCAGGAGTTATTTTAGAACATCCAAATCGCACGTCCAACCACACGTTAAGCTGTGCGCACTATATTGCATCAGCCCCACTGAGTTGACATGCTCCCGGAGGGCTGTTAGGGCACGGAATACTACAACACTTTCAAAACTACACGTGTTTGGAAGGTGGTGGGGGGGACGTACCCGCAGAAAAGGCAGATGCAAATCTCTGCAGGCACGTTTTCCTCTTCTCTAGGCAATTTTCAAAAAGGGAAATTGCGCGCGTACATTCTCTTTGAGAACTTGTGCAAAGTCCAAGGGGTTAAAGTATCCACAGGCGCAGCAAATACCTTTGCTATTTAGAAAATTATCCCCCTAGTAAAAACAAGCATATGGAGCAATCAAAGACGGAAAGTGGCTGAAATTAGATAATGTGATGATTTTAAATTTAGCTGTAAGGTAAAATGTTTCAACCAGTAGGCTTTTTGTCTTCTATTTCTGGAATGCAATATTCCATATTAGGCCTCATTTTAGGTAGCTGTTGATCATGGCCCTTGTTAGCAACCTCTATGCTTCTTTTTCTAATATGTAATGTGCTCTTCTGGCAGAGCAATGCATAGAAAAACACCAAAGATAAATTAAGTTACAATCCAAATTCTAAACCACACACCGCATCAGCAGACGTTGAGAGCTTTGGGGATTCTTTTAGAAATGTGTATGCGAGGATCAGTTCCAGCTGAAGGGAAAAGGTGGATGTGACTATCCTGTCAATCAAAAAGCACTGGAGAACATTCACATTGCTAGATTAGGTGATGCATCTCATCTCTTATTCTGAGCATTGTTCATCCTTTGAGCTTTAGTGAAATGAAAAATATTTAGGAGCAAAAGGCAAGATACTGCCTCATACAGAGTTATGCTGGCCTGCCACAAAAATGCTGAGAGAAAAGTAGCAGCAAATGGTGATTTTAATCATCACTTTTGAAGGTTCATAAATTAGGTGACCTTTACAAGACAGTGCTTAAGAAGGCTGGATACTTCTTGAAATAAATGTCATGGAAGGAAGGGCTTAGCAGGGAAAAATGGACTGACTTTTTTTTTTTTTTTTTAATCTGACAATTACTTTCCTTCATAGAAACTATGCATTTTAATGCTGGAAAAAACAAACAAGGGAGCAGAAAAGGAAAATTGGTTCTTACCTGCTAATTTTCGTTCCTGGAATACCACAGATCAGTTCAGACAAGTGGGTTTTGTATCCCTACCAGTAGATGGAGGGCAGAGAATAGAAACCTTTCAAGCACTACTATATAACAGAGTGCGCCACCTGTAGTCCCTCAGCATTGACCTATACCCAAGCCAAAATAGAATGAAACTATCAAAACTCAAATCAACTCTCCCCCCTTTCAGGTGAACAGAGAACAAAAGGTTGGAGCCCCCTGAACTGAAGCCCTCACATCTAACAAAGGAACCGAATACCTTCAGTCCTATAGGTTCAACCTATATACACATAGTAAGTCCTGCATTATAAATATACCGAAGCAATAACTGTCTTTTGAAACCAAAGGGACGGGCTTCTGGACTGATCTGTAGTATTCCAGGAACAAAAATTTAATTTGCAGGTAAGAACCAAATTTTCCTTTCCTGTTCATACCCCAGATCAGTCCAGACAAGTGGGATATACTCAAGCTTCCCCACACTGGGCGGAAACCTGAAAGATCCGCTTGTAACACACTCTCCCCAAACGCAGCCTCCTCCAGCACCTGAACATCCAAATTAGTAATGTTTGGTAAAAGTGTGAACGATGACCATGTTGCTGTCCTACAGATTTCCTGCAGTGACACGAGCTGACATTCCGCCCAGAGGCTGCTTGCGCCCTAGTAAAGTGCGCACACAACCCTTCTGGGACTGCCCAACCTTCACAAAATATGTTTCCTTCAACCATCGAACAATTGTGGCCTTAGACGCCTTACTTCCTTTCTTTGCTCCACTGCACAAGATAAACAGATGATCCGAATGTCGAAAACTGTTTGTGACCTTAAGGTACTATAGCAGAGTCCAATGAACATCCAATAAGTGATGCTCCCTTGCATGCAACGCCTCAGACAACAAATGCGGAAACTCAGGAAGCTCCACCATCTGGTTCAGATGAAACGAGGAGATGGCCTTTAGTAAAAAGGAAGGCATTGTATGCAACGAGACCCCAGCATCTGTAATCCGTCGGAAAAGATCTCTACACCAACAAAGCTTAAAGCTCCAAAATCTGCTTGGCAGACCAATGCCACCAGGAAAACAGACTTCAAGGTGAGGTCCTTCAGAAATGCCCGTCATAACAGCTCAAAAGGAAGTCCACTGGCTCCTCGATGGACACTTCCTATTAAATGGCGAATGCAAATGTTTCACCCCCTTTAGAAAACGCATGATGTCCAGATGAGAGGTCTACTGCATGATGTCCAGATGAGAAGCCGTAGCTTAACTTGAAGACATCCTAAGGCTGCCACCTGCACCTGGAGCAAATTATAGGTCAGTACCTTTCCTAAGCCCTGTTGCAAAAAAGCTAAGATCTCCCGCAAAGGCTCAAGATCTTCCTCCAAACACCACAACTGAAACACTCTCTACACTTGGACATAAACTAGAGAACTGGATAGCCTCCTAGTCTGTAAAGAAGTAGAAATAACCAGTTCTGAATACCCTTTCAATCGTGACCGCTTCCTCTCAAAAGCCAAGCCGCAAAAGAAAAGTGATCTACCCGATCCACAAGATGGGCCCTTGCCAAAGTAACCCCTGCAGATGAGTCAATTTTATGGGACTGTCTACTGCAAGATGAACCAGATCCACAAACAACGGATGGCGCAGCCACTCCAGTGCTACCAGATTAATCCTTCCTTGGTGTTGCTCTATGCGAAGCAACACTCAGCCAACAAGAAGCCATGGAGGAAACATGTACAGCAGGATCTTAATTGGCCAAGGATGGACCACAGCATCCATCTCATCGGACCAGACCTCTTGCCTACGACTGAAGAATCAAACTGCCTTGGCATTGCCTCCCAATGCCATAAAAGCCAGCTGGGGACTGCCCCCAAACTGGCTCAAATGAGGTTTACGGCCTCTGTGGACAACTTCCATTCCCCCGGGTCTAACTACTACCTGAGATAATCCGCCTGCAAATTATCCACTCTGGCCACATGAGACTTTGCTAACCCTGCCAGATGCTGCTCTGCCCCGACAAACAGTTCCTGGGTTTCCTGAGCTACAAAGCAACTTTTCGGCCCACCCTGACGACTGATATACACTACTGTCGTTACATGATCCGAGAAAACTCTCACAGTCTTGCCTCGGACCTGCAGAAGGAAAGAAACTAACGCCCTGTGAACAGTTCTTGTTTCCAAACAATTGATAGACCAGGACACTTTCATTGTCAACCACAGACCTTGAGCTGTCCGTCCTTGACAAACAGCTCCCCAACCTTTGAGGCTGGCATCCGAGTTCACCACCATCCAGTCCGGAACCTCCAGATCCACCTCTTTCTCCAAACTGGGGTGAAACAGCCACCATGAGAGACTGGATCTGAAACACCTCTGAAGTGGCAAAGGGAGGTAAAACTCCTTCGACAGTGGATTCCAACAAGACAAAAAAGTGCCCTCTGGCACTTTTTTGAGCAAATGCCCAGGGAACTAATGCTAGTGTAGACGCCATAGAACCCAGGACTTGCAAATAATCCCATACCCTGGGCACCGCCAGCCGCAGCAGCCGATCCACCTGTGCCTGCAACTTTACCACCCTCTTCGAGGTAAGGAATACCTTGCCAATATGAGTATCGAACTGTGCCCCCAGGTACTCCGACTGGAACGACACTGGATTGCCTTTGTTAGATTTATCACCCAGCCCAAAGACTGTAACAGCTCTATGAATCGCTGAATCGACCAGTGACACTCCAATCCTAACTTTGCTCAGATGAGCCAGTCGTTCAAGTACAGGTGAACTAGAATCCCTTCCCTTCTCAGTGCCTCAGCCACCACCACCATCACCTTTGTGAAAGTCTGTGGCACTGTCGCTAACCCAAAAGGAAGAGCTTGAAACTGAAATTGCTGCCCTAGCACCATGAACTATAGGAACTTCTGATGCTCTGATCGCATGGGGATGTGCAGATAGGCTTCCATTAAGTCCAACGATGCAGAAACTCCCCTTTGTGAGCTGCAGCTATCTCCAGCCAGAACGTCTCCATGTGAAAATACAGCACCCATAATGCTGCATTGACCTTCTGTAGATCCAGAATGGGCCAATAGGTGTCCTCCTTTTTGGGAATCACAAAGTAAATTGGGTACCTTCCTTGGTCCTGGTTCTTCAGCGATACTGGCACAATCATGCCTAGACTTTGCAGTCGCTGCAATGTATTCTGAACTGCCTCTCATTTGGTGTGGGATGTGCAATGGGACACCATGTAGACTTCTCTGATGGGATGAAAAAATTCTAAAGCATAGCTGTCTCTTATCACTTCCAGGACTCATTAGTCCAACGAGATCCTGCTCCACTCCTCGTAAAAAAGGGTTAGACTCCCTCCAATGGCTTTCACAGAAGAGTGAACCAGCCTGACTTCATTGTGAGGACTTTCCTCCTCTGGCTCCTTGACTGGAATTATCCTGGGGAGTTCTATGGGAATCTTGAAAGAACTGCTACCTTCCCAAGCTTTGCTTCTGCACAGAAGTTGAAGAATTTGTGCTGGAACGAAATCTCCTCCTATCACAGAAGCATGATCAAGACGGAAAAGCCTTCTTGCTGCTCTTATCCTCCTGTAACTTATTTCCTTCAGACTCTTCCAAATGTTTCAATAGCTGCTCCAGAACAAAAGTTTCCCTTTAAAAGGAAGATTGCACAGTTGCGACTTGGACCACACATCTGCTGATCAATTACACAACCATAGATGTCTTCGCACTGCTACCGCTGAGATCACATTCCTGGTGGACGTGCAGACCAAATCATACAGCGCATCCGCCATATAGGCCACCCCAAACGCCAACCAGGCTGCCCAGTTGGAATCGGCCGAAGAGGTAGGTGCCTTCTCCTGCGCTTTCTGCACCCTGCGCATACAGGTCCTTTGCATAAGACTAGAGCAGATTGTTGCTGAAGATGCAAGGCTGAGACCTCAAACATCCTCTTCAACTGAATCTCCAGTTTTCGGTTTTGGACATCCATTAAATGCAGCTGACCCCGCTACAGGGATGGTCACCTTCTTAGTCACTGCTGAAACCAAAAGCATCCATCCAAAGTCTCCTCTAGCAAAGGATATAACTTTGCCATTGCCCTGCCTACCTTGAGGCCTACCTCAGGAGTATCCTATTCCCAGCTCACCAGCTTCTTTACCTTCTTCAGCAAAGAAAAGGCCTTTGGAGGTCCATGTACACCATTCCAGGAGCAGGTCCACCCCCTCATAATCAGACTCCTGAGTGACTTTAATCCCCAGTTCTTCCAGAACATGGGAAATAAGAGAATGCAACTCCTCCTCCTGGAATAAACGGACAACCCTTCTGTGGCCGGAACCTCCTCGGGTCAGACACATCCTTGTTCACATCCGGATCTATCTCAACAGGGTCATTTCCAGGATCACTTCCATGAGCTTCCTGCGGTTCGTCAGAACCATCAGAATCCATGGAGACCCCATCTGCATCTCCCGACGGATGTCCAAGACCCAAGTGGTGGAGAAGACCCCCGATCTTCCATGCGGGTTCATCTTAGCCCTCCTTAGTGAGGCACTGAGACTTCTGAGTCAGGAGTCATTCATCCCCTGCTGGCCAGATAAGCCTTGTGGAGAAGCAGAACAACATCTATGGAGAAGTCCTCCAAATCACTGAGCCCGACATCCACCAAGTCCTTGGTCAGCCCCCCACTTTCCTGGTCCTTCCCAGCAGTTTGGACCATCAGTGATAGCAAGGAAGGGGAGTCCCTGGATTCTTGCAGCTGCCTGCTTTCTGCTGCATGAATTTAAAATGGCCTCTGGGAAACAACCCACGGCCTGGGCTGATCCTGGTACATAGAGGGAACAGGTTCTGCCAACTGAATGATGCCTGCCGCATGATGCCTCAGCGGAGATTCTCTCCCCTCCCAGAGGCACAGTCTGAGCAAAGCGTGGCTGAACTGAGATGCTCGCGTCTCTAACCTTAGGCCCGACAGATTCTCCCATGCTCCACGGTCAGCACCATGCCTGGAGCGCATGTGACGCAATCACTCTTGCACTCTCTGCCGTTAGCTGAAGAGAGTCCACCATCAGTACAAGTCACCCCCTTCAGAGCTGCCCCAGGCCCCCAGTGCTACTCCCAAGACGCCAGCACTTTCTCTCACCCCAGCACTCACAAACTGATTGGCCCCTTATTAGGCTATTTTTATTTATTAAAGGCGCTGCATATCTTATCAAAGCATAGGAGCAAAATATACTCCTTGCTTCTGGCCATTGGTTGCAATTGAGAAGAGCTCAGAGGGGATGAGGGAACCAGAACCCCTAGTTTCAACCCCTCCGGATGCTGCAGGCCGAGCCAGAAAAAGGATCAAAACCCCCTTATTGCCTGGCTCTACATGAGGGATGGCCCACGAAGGAACCTAACAATTCAGGCAGCATCCTCTTCTGCTTTTTCTGTCTCTTCCCCCCACCCCCCAGACTGCAGGTTTGCATCTCTATTATCTGCTAGAGACAGAGAAATACTAAGGGATTGCAGGTGTCACTCCCGGTTATATAGCAGTGTCTGAAAAGTTTTTATTCTTTGTCTCCATCTGTTGGTAGGGATGCAAAACCTATTTGTCTGGACTGATCTGGGGTATAAACAGGAAATATTAGCTTTTAAACGCAAGAGTTCCCAGCATATCAACAGTTTCCATGTAAAGGGAGGAGTCTTCTTGTTTCCCACCCCTCAAGCATCCATCTCATGCCAAGTACCAGGACCAGACCAAACCTATCTATTTAAGGATGCTTACCATGTACAATAATCAACACGTTATTCTGGCTGGACCATTATGATGTTAAACTTTCTATAAAAACTTTGTTCTTTCTGTCTTGCTAAGTTTGTCTTAAATTGTGTTTGATTGTAAACCGCCTAGACGGACATGTAAATGCCTAATTGTGCGGGATATAAAACTTTTTAAATAAATAAATAACAATGTCAACTCATCCCCATCTCAGGATGATATGGCATTGCTCCTAGACACAAGGATAGGCCCAGCTGGTGAGGTGTACAGTTTTAAAAAGATGGTTGACTGAAAAAGTATTGTGTCTTCAAAAAAAAACAAACCTGCTTAAAACAATAAGAATGACTCTTACTCTAAAATTATCTTTAGAAAATAATTTGCTCAAAAACATTTATTTCTTGTCATGTAGTTAGTTTGATGGAATTTTTTTTACTGCATAAATTACAGTGTTCTGTTTTATTATGCCTCTGTTTAATTATACCTCTCTGACTTCAATGGACACTGTTGATTCTGGATACAAAGCTATATTAAAATAGAATTTTAGCTGAAATATTCCAAACTACAAAACTATTTTGGTTTATCTTACAGAATTCTTTAAGATATGTGAGCCACCTAACATTTGTATTAATGAGGCTGGCTCTTGTGTACTGCAGCACAGGGGATCTGGAGTCAGATCCCCCTTGCATTAAGCACTAGTGGGCCTACGTAATTCACAGAGAGCAGGACGATGGCTGCTGCTCAGATAGCAAGAGAGCTGACCAAGCATGCAGGCTAGAGAGCAGGGATTGAAGGCACAAGAATTAAAACAAAGGGACAAGCCAAAAAAAACAAACTGTAACATCCATTTAATTCTGTGGGGTTTTACTCTAACTGGAAGAAATACTTTCAAGTTTATCTACAAGGACTCAATATAAGCAAACATGGTTTAAAACATCCACTCTGACAATGAACTGTTTTGAAAAGCATGGTGAGGAGGAGCAGTCTAGTGGTTAGAGCAGTAAGCTGCGAACCAGAAAGCAAGGAGTTCAAATCCCACTGGCACTTCTTGGGCAAGTCACTTCACCCTTCCTTGCCTCAGGTATATACAAGACTGTAAGCCTTCTGGGGACAGGGAAAATTATCTACAATACCTGAATGTAATTTACCATATTTTTCGCTCCATAAGACGCACCTAGGATTTAGTGCAGGAAAATTAAAAACAAATAAATAAATAATGGTGTGCTAAACTGGCTTTGTTCCCAGGCATCTGTGCGTCTTATGGAGCAAATTAGGGGAGGGCATAAAAAGTTTTTTTTTGTCCCCATTTCATTTTCGGGTCTGGGGAGGGCCATTTCTGTCCACTCCCCGGATCAGAAAACTTTTATCATTCTCTTTGTTGGAAAAACAAAAACAAAAAAACCCATCCCAACTCTTTAAATTTAATTAACTACAACCCCCCACCCTCCTGACCCCCCCAAGACTTGCCAACAGTCCCTGGTGGTCCAGCGGGGGCCTGGGAGCGATCTCCTGCATTCGGGCCATCAGCTGCCAGTATTCAAAATGGCGCCGATAGCCTTTGCCCTTACTATATCACAGGGGCTACTGGTCGGCCCGTCACATGGTAGGAGCACAAGATGGCGCCGGCCGTCCATTGCTCCTACCATGTGACAGGGGCCGACCAATGGCACCGGTAGCCCCTGTGGCATAATAAGAGCAAAGGCTATCGGCGCCATTTTGAATACTGGCAGCCGAGTGCAGGAGATCGCTCCTGGACCCATGCTGGACCACCAAGAACTTTTGGCAGGTCTTTGGGGGTGGGGGTGGGGGGGGGGGTTGTAGTTAGGTTTTTTTTGTGTTTTTTTTTTATATTCGCTCCATAAGACGCACAGACATTTTCCCCCCCACTTTTGGGGGGAAAAAAGTGCGTCTTATGGAGCGGAAAATACTGTACTTTGAAATGGCTGATCAGTCATGAAAGGTGGAATATAAAACTTAAAACATTTTTTTTTTATTTGAGGATAACATACAAACTAGTTAAAAAAAATAAAATTATAAACTGTGACATGAAAAAGATCTTCTGTGTCTAGGGTATTGCCCTTCAGCAAACTGGACATCTGCAAGTAAAGTTTATGCCAGGAATTAGCAAAGACATTGGTTCCGCAATACTTACTGATGTATGGTGCCATGCCTGGATCCAGTGTGGTAATCATGGACTCCACCGAATGCTTTGTTTTATCCAGTACTGACTTCACCATAGGATTCCCCGCCACACCCTACCAATAAAAACAACACACACACGTATAATTACGTTCATTTTGAAAGCTTTATATCATCTTCTAAATCCTTCTAATGCCACAGACAGAATCAAGACCAACAAACTGCTTTATGTTTCACCCAAGTACAACGTGACTGTCCACAAAAGTGAACCCACAGGACTGCAGAAAATGAAGTTCAAGATGGTATTGCAGATTATCTTTGGTTGTATTTCTTAGAGACTATTTGGTGAGTATTTATATATTTCTTTTTCTCTGGCACTTTAGTTACAGATTTGTCTGAGTGTTGTGGGCTTTGTTAGACCTGATATCAGTGATTTGTGAAAAGCTTTTACACAGCTGCAGGAGGATGAGAAGCTATCCAATGTTTTTAAAATGGTACTCCTGCGATATGGTAACAAGCACACAGGACTGCAGAAAAGAATCTGAAGGAGTAGGAAGAGAGGTGATCCTTTTCGGCATGAAAATTGTATATTTAGAGTGTTTTCAATTGCTGTAGTTCCTAATTTACTTATGTTCAGATTTACTCTTTAAATTCAGGGTGCAATAGGTAATATGTCAGCTGCTGAGCACCCATAATGGGAGAAATATGCAGTCAGTAAGCCCATCATCACTGTCAACTCATCCTCGCTGAAATTGGATCTTCTACACAGGATGCTTCCGCCCAGATTCTGATCTCACTTACAGGTCGATGGAGCGCACTGTTAGCCTGCTCTTGGACGCACGTTTTCCCTTATCCCTTATTCAGTAAGGGGAGGAAAACGCACGTCCAACCCACGGCACCTAATAGCACCCTCAAAATGCAAATGCAAGTTGATGGCCCTATTAGGTATGCGCGCGGGATACAGAAAGTAAAATGTGCAGCCAAGCAGCACATTTTATTTTCAGAAATTAGCGCCGACCCAAAGGTCGGCGCTAATTTCTTCTGGCGCCGGGAAAGTGCACAGAAAAGCAGTAAAAATTGCGTTTCTGTGCACCCTCCGACTTAATATCATAGCAATATTAAGTCGGAGGTCCCGAAAAGTAAAAAAAAAAAAAAAAAAAAAAAAAAAAAATTTTGAATTCGGCCCGCGGCTGTCGGGCTGAAAACCGGACGCTCAATTTTGCCGGCGTCCGGTTTCCGAGCCCGTGGCTGTCAGCGGGCTCGAGAACCGAGGCCGGCAAAATTGAGCGTCAGCTGTCAAACCCGCTGACAGCCGCCGCTCCTGTCAAAAAGGAGGCGCTAGGGACATGCTAGTGTCCCTAGCGCCTCCTTTTATCCGGATCTACCGCGTCACCTAATTTAAATAGAGAATCGCGCGCACTGGCGAAGGGCCGGTGCGCGCGCCAGGAGAGCGGGCGTTCGTCCGCTCTCCCGCGGACTTTACTGTATCGGCCCGTTTGTTGGGAATGTGACATGTATGCTCCAGGAAATACGTGTCAGGCTATGGATTATATCCATTGTGAGAGATAACTGGTGAAATCTCTCAGGGAGCAGGCAAGGTAGCTGCAGGGGGTGGTGACCAGACTGATGAGCATTCAGGAAGATTTTATAGCAAAGCAGGAAGATGTCAAGGTCCATGATTAACAGCCAGTTAGAGAAGAGCAACTAATGGAGAAGGAATAAACCATCCCATTTACACAAAAACTAGAAGACAGCCTCTTCTAAGAGCAAAGAGCAAGCCACCTTTGAGAATCCATCAGTTACAAGACTTATATGCAGACCTAGAATAACCAAAGCAGGAAGACACAACATGCAAAAGTACAGAAATAGAACACAATAGGAGACTTGTTGCTATTGGTGTCCACCTTCCAAATGGCACAGGGACCCAGAGACACTGTGCTACCTATCAGAAGCCCAAATTCAAGACACAACAGAAAGCTTGCTGGAACTCAAGTTCTCCGACCACCACATCTAAGCAAGCACCAATGATATCACCCTGAGCAGATCAGAAGGACTACATGGCACTGAGAGTATAGGTGGTGATTTCATCAGTCCTTCCAAGTCAAGGGGAAAGGAATAGCAATGGAAAGCTTGAGCTGCAGGGATGGCATTGATGACCAGACTTTAATTTCTTGGATCCCAGTATCATACTTCAAGAAAATGGAGTGTTATGATGGGATACTCTTTCCATTTCTTGAAAGTGGTATCTTTGCTCATAGATTTATCTACCCAGTGAGGAGGGCTTTAAGCTTGGTTCATCAGGGGAAAGTGATGAAAGCCTAAGTAACTAGGAAACATGGTAATAATGGCAATGAAGTATTGGAAAAGGGCTGGTGTACAGTTACTGTGACAGCGCTAAGTAAAAAGGGGATGGGTATGAGGAACTTGACAAATTGACAGGGTTCTCCTACTAGTACAGCTAGGGGAGCTGCTCCTTTATTTATTTATTTATTTATTTCGTAGTTTTTTATATACCGCGGCACGTTAATAACATCACCTCGGTTTACAGTAAACGATAAACCAGCAACAAGCTTTACAATCAAAATGAAATAATGTGTACATAATAAATCTATTAACAATAAATTAAGAACAACATTAAGTACAAATATTAAGTATATCTAACAATTAAACTAATGATAATCATATTCCATAGTTAATGGTAATCTTAATAAGGGGGGTAAGACTCCGATCCTGTAAGATTTTAGTAGCGAGGGAAAGAATAAGTGGGTGAGTGTTATTGGATCAGAGAAGAACAGGTACAGGAAATTGGCATTTCAGCAAAAGGATCATTGCTCTGACCCAGCTTGATCATTCTTATGTTTTTGTGTTCTTATGATTAAAATATTTAGCTCATCAGTAGAGTCCCTGGAAGAGAATACTGCTCTAGTTATAACAGAATCAGAACTGGCAGGTAAACATAACAGACTGCTCTTTGCAGAAAGGATAGGAAAAGTTAAAATGTGAGAGGAATATCTTTATACATGAAGTACAAAATAAACATTGAGCCAACGAATCAAAAAGAGGCAGCTGGCCCTAGCTCCAGAATGTCAGCAGGAAAGACGCTGAAAAGTATACTTTTTTATCTCGACGCAACTTTGTTTAGATCCTTAAGTATCACCAGTGGGTGTTGACATAAAGACAGTAAACCTGACAAGCACACTCTCGGCGACTCCGAAATTAAGAGAATAAGTGCAAACAACTACATGAAGCTTGTTAACGTTAAAGAAACATGTGCAAATAGAGGATGAAATGTGCTGACAGGCGAGCACTCAACACGGCCTATTGTCGAGGAATTATGAGAAAATTGGATGTGACATTCGTTGTTCGTTTTGAGAAAAGCTGAATACTCCACACAATAGCGCTGAGGCAGCTCAACGAACAGAGCGAAACTCGGCCAGAGTCGGGCCTACATACTGTGAGAATAAAGAATATTTTCTTTTACCGATCTCCCTATTTTTGGTCGCTACATAACCTTGAAAATTTTTCCTAAAGAAATTGCAGTACCACCACCTATGTTATGTTTAAGAAATGTTTGGCAGTATTGAAGGTTCCAGAGGCAGCGTTTCCTCCAATTTCCAGGATTTACCTTCCACCTTCCCAGGATAAGAAGTTGATCTCTGGAGATTGATAGAATCCCTCATCAAATGCTAAATTTGATATTTTACAAATCTTGGAAAAATCGGACTTGGATAGTTTGATGACTGCTCCTTTACTTCTACAACTGGCCTTTGATACTGATAGAGACTTCCTTTTGAGATATTTCTTTAAACATCATGACTTTTTTTATTCAAGAATCATAAAATAAGAATATTTCCAATGTTGCCTTTGCAACACAAAAAAAAAAAAAGAGAAAACATTTTGACATCATAGGTATTGCAAAAGGGGGCAAACTTCTGTGTTATGTACCCATGCAAATGGGCTGAGATATCTCATGGGGTGAAGTATAGTTTCTTTGAACCTTCACAACTTTCTTCTTTCGTATTTGGGAAGCCACTGTCAAGGACACAGGAACAGATTTGCTACCTCGGTAGCTAGCTGCCAACTTTTCTTCTGTCTTTTTCCCTTTTCTTTTTAATGCTAACTTCACCCATTGCCCATCCCCAAATTGTGAACTAATGTTCAAGATGATATATTTCTTGTGGCAAAGTGCCGGGAATTGTAATTTTGAAAATTATTAAAAAAAAAAAAAAAAAAAAAAGAGTCCAAAAAAAGGAAATGGGTTCCATTTTCATTCCTAAACAGCTCTCCTAATGGTGGCAGCAGGAATACTGCACTTTATTTATTTTATTTAAAATATTTATTACCCGTCCTTCCGTAGTTCAGGGCAGGGTGCAATACATTTATCCATAAACTAGATGTCATACAGTATATAAGTGTTTTGGAGTGCCCATTCTATGCAACTCTACCTAGTGATACTAAAGCTAAAGCAGAAGATCATCTGCTACAATAAAAGGGAGAAATTACTACTTACCTGATAATTTCCTTTTCTTTAGGACAGTCAGATGAATCTAGAACAAGTGGGTTATGCACCTCTACCAGCAGATGGAGATGGAGCAAACTGACGTCACAGTATATACACCCCTGCAGTGACACCAGCCTGCCAATATTCTCTTCAAAAGCCAACTGTGGACAGACTAGCAAAAAAACTTATTTAAAAACAGATAACCATGTCAATACTCAGCCAACAGCAAACACTGAGCTCGGATAAGAAATGTATTAACACTAGTCTAGGGACTGGGCTAACACTTATCTGTAATCCCTGTAACACATAGTCACACAAAAAGACCATATCACGATCATTCGGCAGCCAAGGGAGGGGAGCTGGATTCATCTGACTGTCCTAAAGAAAAGGAAATTATCAGGTAAGTAGTAATTTCTCATTTCTTAAGAGTCTAGTCACATGAATCCAGAAGCAAGTGGGATGTCCCGAAGCTACTCCTGAATAGGGCAGGAGGCTGCCCACAGTTGTGTCAAAACCGCTCGTGCAAAGGCTGCGCCCTGTCCTGGGCTTGCACATCCAGACGATAACACCTGGAAAAGATGTGTAAGGAGGACCACATCACAGTTCGGTAAATGTCGAAAGGAGATAGCAACCTAGCTTTTGCCCATGACACCGCCTGAGCCCTAATGGAATGAACCCTAAACTGACTAGGAAACTGCTTGCCAGCATCAACGTATGCTGCCATGACTACCTCCTTAATCCAGCCAGCTATTGTAGCTCGCGAGGCCAGCTCTCTTTGTTTAGTACTCCGTGAAGGACAAACAGGCGATCTGTTTTCCGTAAAGGCTCAGTAACCTACAGATACCGGACGATATGTCTCTTGACATCCAAGGGTCACAACAGACGATATTCCTCAACAATTCTCTCTCTGTCCAGAGACAGCAGGGAGATGGACTGATTCAAGTGGAATTCATGACCACCTTCGGCAAAAAGGAAGGAACAGCACGCAGCTGTATCGCCCCTGGAGTCACCTAAAGGAATGGCTCCCGGCAAGGCGAGGCCTGCAGCTCAGAATCTCTCCACACAGAACAAATTGCCATAAGAAACAGTTTTCAAGGTCAGTAACTGCAAGGACAAGTTACACATTGGTCTAAACATAGGACCCACTAATAAATCCAAGACCAAGTTAAGACTCCATAAGGGTACAGGAAACCGTAAGGGAAGACGAAGATGTTTTACTCCTTTCAGGAAACAGGCCACATCAGGATGAGCCAACAAGGAACCACCATTTATCTGGCTCCTGAAACAGGCAAGAGCCGCTACTTGTATCTTTAAGGAATTAAGGGCCAAACCTTTAGACGAAGCCTTTCTGCAAAAATTCCAAACTGAGTGGGATCTTGGTCGAATGAGGAAGAGTACCTCGATCCTCACATAAGGCATCAAACACTCACCAAACCCGCACATAGGCCAAGGAAGTGGAGAACTTTCTAACTCTAAGCAAAGTGGAAATCACAGCCACTGAGAATCCATGTTTCAGCAAGAGAGACCTCTCAAGGGCCATAACCGCAAGACACAACAGAGTTTGATCTTTGTGAAGAACCGGACCCTGTCTTAACAGGTTCCTGTGCACCGGAAATCAAAGGATGAGTCCCCCCCAGGAGATGCCGCAAATCCACATACCATGGCCTCCTGGGCCAATCTGGAGCAACCAAGAGCACCATTCCTCTATGGCGCACTATCCTTCAGATCAATCAGCCCAACATGGGCCATGGAGGAAAAGCATAAAGCAACTTGTCTTCTGGCTACTCCTGCACCACGGCATTGATCTCAGACGACTTTGGATCTCTCCTGCAACTGAAGAATCACGGAACTTTTGCATTCCGAGAAGTCACCAGCAGATCTAGAAATGGGGGACCCCAGTGATCCAGAATCAGTTGAAATGCCTCGTCTGACAATTCCCATTCTCCCGGGTCCAAACTCTCCCTTCTGTTCTTACATTGTTTTTTCCTGCTATGTGTGAGGCTGAGATCATCTAGAGATACACTTCTGCCCATTCCATAAACTAAGAACATAAGAAAATGCCATACTGGGTTAGACCAAGGGTCCATCAAGCCCAGCATCCTGTTTCCAACAGTGGCCAATCCAGGCCATAAGAACCTGGCAAGTACCCAAAAACTAAGTCTATTCCATGTTACTATTGCTAATGGCAGTGGCTATTCTCTAAGTGAACTTAATAGCAGGTAATGAACTTCTCCTCCAAGAACTTACCCAATCCTTTTTTAAACACAGCTATACTAACTGCACGAACCACATCCTCTGGCAACAAATTCCAGAGTTTAATTGTGTGTTGAGTAAAAAAGAACTTTCTCAGATTAGTTTTAATGTGCCCCATGCTAACTTCATGGAGTGCCCCCTAGTCTTTCTACTATCCGAAAGAGTAAATAATCAATTCACATCTACCCATTCTAGACCTCTCATAATTTTAAACATCTCTATCATATCCCCCCTCAGCCGTCTCTTCTCCAAGCTGAAAAGTCCTAACCTCTTTAGTCTTTCCTCATAGGGGAGCTGTTCCATTCCCCTTATCATTTTGGTAGCCATTCTCTGTACCTTCTCCATCGCAATTATATCTTTTTTGAGATGCAGCGACCTGAATTGTACACAGTATTCAAGGTGCGGTCTCACCATGGAGCGATGCATGGAGCGATACAGAGGCATTATGACATTTTCCGTTTTATTCACCATTCCCTTTCTAATAATTCCCAACATTCTGTTTGCATAATTCCCAACATTCTGTTCTGATCTATTTCCAGCAAAACTTGCTAGCTCTTGATTTCTCCCTGCCAACTGATGTAAGCCACAGTCGTTGCATTGTCAGACATTATCCTGACCGAATGACCCTGCAGCCTGTCACTGAACTGCAAACATACCAATAGGACCACCCTGGCTTCCAGCTGCCTAATATTCCAGAGCGCTTGTGCCATCAGCTCATGATAGTGAGCACACGAACCAAGGAGGCTGGCATCTGTGGTCAGTGCTAGCCAGTCCAAAAGTGCTAGGGAAACTCCTTTCCTTAGATGATCCGCCTGCAGAAACCACTGCAGTTGGGAGAAGTTTCCATCAGCAGAAGGAGCCCAATCGAATAGACCTGAGACTGTTGGTTCCACCAAGACAGCAGGGAGCGCTGAAGAGGACGCATATACATCCTCGCCCAAGGGACCACTTCCAGGGCTGATGCCATTAAGCCAAGTACTCGCTGTGTCATCAAGTTTCTGAATTTGAGCTTCCGGCGGGAAAACCTCACCCTGCTTCGTGTCAAACCGAACCCCAAGATATTCCAATGATTGAGCAGGCTGAAGACTGCTCTTGGCGAGGTTCACACCCCCGGCCAAGCTCCTGCAACAGGGAGATCACTTTGCGAATCACTCTACAGCTCTCTTCCAATGACTTGGCTCAAATCAGCCAGTTGTCCAAATACGGGTGTACAAGGATCCCATCCTCTCTCAATTCTGGTGCCAATTCCTCCATTACCTTGGAAAAGGTCATTGGGGCGGTGGCCAGCACAAAGGGCAGGGCTCAAAACTGATAATGGCATCCCAGAACTGCAAACTGCAGAAAGCATTGATGCTCTAGTTGGATGGGAATATGAAGATATGCCTTGGACAGATCCAAAGAGATCAAAACGTCTCCGACTGTAAGGCTATTATTACCAAGCACAATGTTTCCATGCAAAAATGCGTCACCCACAGATGACTGTTGATACCTTTGAGATCCAGGATGGAATGAAAGGAGCCATCTTTCTTTGGCAAAATGAAATAAATGGAATATCGAGCCATATTTTCTTGAGACAGGGGCACTGAAACCACAGCCCTCAGACTGAGGAGCCTTGCCAATGTAGTTTCCACTGCCTGCTTCTTCTGTGGCGAGTGGCAGGGAGACACCATGAACACACCCCGAAGAACACTGCGAAACTCCAGTGCATATCCTTCTCGTATCACTTCCAGGATCCATTGATCCCATGTGATCTCGACCCACCTGATAAGGGGGTGCCTCTCTCTCTTCTATCTCCTGTTCCTGGGGGTGGGTCGGCAAACCTTCATTGGGAGGGTCGAGAGGTTCCACTACCCGAACCCATGCCCCTTCTTGGCTGTTGGAGACGAAAGAACTGAGACCCACCAAAAGGTTGAATCCTCTGAAGTGTCTTTCCTCTCTAGGGACAAAAGCGCCTGGATCCTCTAGTACGACCTCTCATGTTAAGAGTGTGGTGTCTGCTTCTTATCCTCTGGCAAACAAGGAACCGGAGATTCGCCACTTACTGGCCAGTTTCTCTAATTCACTCCCAAATAAGAGCAGGCCTTTAAAGGGCAATTTGGTGAGATTATCCTTGGAGATTACATCAGCCCACCAATTTCTCAGCCATAATGGACGCCTGATCGCTACTATGGAAGCCACTCCTCTGGCTGAAGAGCAAACCAAATCACAGCTCAAATTTGCCTAAAAAAGCTGCAGCTGGCTCCATAACTGCCCTGGAATTCATCAACCTCCTGGGAGTGAAGCAAACAAGAGCAAGCCACCAGGGAACAACAAGAAATGATCTGCAAGGTCATTGCCACTGCATTAAATACTTGCTTAAGGATAGTCTCAATTCTTCTATCATGCGCATGCTTCAAGGCCGCTCTTCCTTTCACAGGAATAGTGGTCCGCTTGGAGACAGCACACCCAAGTGCAGCTACCTTGAAAAACATTAAACACTCTCTTGCCACTGGATCCAGAGAATACAGGCCTTCTAAAACCTGACCCCCTTTGAAATTAGACTCTGGAGCGCCCCACTCAAGATCAATCAATTCTTGAATAGCCTCCATCTCTTTGGCTCAGACACCTAGGAACTCCGATCATTTTCAAGGTCTGGGAAACCACAGCTGTCAGTTCATCTCTATGAAACCGTAGTATAGTTCTATACAGTTCTAATCCTGGAGGAAGCTCACCATCCTCAAGAGAGTCAGGATCGGCGTCATCATCCATACCATCCGGACCTCCATAGTCAAGTCCCACCGCTACTCTAGGGAGTACTCCAACATTTAACAGTATGTCCTGGCAAGGATCCTACTTGCGAATCTGCTCTAGGTGTTTTAGAGAGAGGGCTGAAGATTGCATCTGGATGAGCAAGTTTGCTCACCGTAAACGGTGTTTTCCGTAGATAGCAGATGAATTAGCCATGCTGTCTGCTGGGAAAGTACTCTGTGCCACTAGGTGGCAGAGCTCTCAAAGCTGAAAACTTATCTTTGATAGTGAGGTGCGCCTGCTTGCATGATCCCGTGCTGCCTCAAGTCTCCTCAGTCTGTATCAAAGCAAGATGAAATGCAAAGTGACAAACTGTCTGGGGAGGCGGGAGGGTCAGCATGGCTAATTCATCTGCTATCTATGGAAAACACCGTTTACGGCGAGCAAACTTGCTTTTTTCTCGTAGATAAGCAGCATGAATTAGCCATGCTGTCTGGGAGTCCCCAGCTAATGTATTGAGCGCGTATAGCCCATATCATGTGCCCTGATGTAACCAGGAAAATGTATTCAAGGCTTAGACCATAGGCTGACAGTTTTATGATGGTGCTGTTGTAGTGGTTTAGATATGTGTAACCCGAGGATTGTGTCTGTCCCGTGTGCGTCATCCACAGTCTGCTCTTGAAGCAGTACCGGGAGTTTATCAGATATAGCGAGGATCCTGGGGTTGTGTTGCAAGCACCAGGGTAGGTCATTCATGGAGATGGTCCAGTGAAGCAAGTACAGTATGGACGTGATGTATGAAATAGGTTATAAACAGGTCTTTGAATGCTGCTGACAGCAGAGAAGAAAGTAGTCCGAGATCCAAGTCAAGAGAGTGTCATTGAAGATAGGCGGTCTTGGGTATTCAGGTTAAAGAAGACATAGACCTGTGGGGCTCTGTAGTCAGAAGGATTGTGACGTTGTGAAAAAGCGAATGTTTGGGTACAAAAATAGAGTATGGAGGGTAAGCTCGCCATGGTAGACTTGAGGTGTTTGGGAAAAACCAGGAGGCGGTGGATTGGTTGATGTAGAAGCAGACAAGCATTTGTGTGCGGAAGGCGGGATGTGACGCAGTACAACCCTGTCCTGGTGAAAAACTGACAGGGTGATTAGCCCAACATGGGCTGCAGTTCGCCAATGTGCCATGGGGAGGTGGAGGCGATCGAAAAGGCTGAGTTCAGGCGAGGGAACATGGGTGATAAGTATGTAGGGGTCCCCGAGGTCGGAGCATGAATGTGCTTTGGCACTCTGTTTATGTCCCATGGAATTATAGGCTGTCGGGCCGTAACCGGAAACCCAAGATCCCCGACATGAACTTGGAGGTGAGCGGGGCAGAGAGCAGACACAGATTGAAGGGGGAATGGCAAGGTCCATGGCACTGAGGTATGCCCAAGTCGATGCTGGTCAGAGGGCTCCAGCAAAGGAGGTGCAGGAAGACTGGAGACGGTGTGATAGCAAAAAACACCCGAAGGTGCAGTGTGGGTTTTTTTTTTCTTTTTGGTAGTTTATGCGAAGGAGAGTGTGTTCTGCGACAAGAGCAGAAGAACTCCAAGCTTAGGGAAAGAACCCCGGATCTGGGATCTGAGCCGTTCAATTTAAATGGGTGAAGCGGTGTAGCAATTACCGCTTGGGCGAGAAGGTGTTAGATGTTTTTTCCCCCAAGGGATCGGTGGGCCAACGATAACTGCTTTAGGGAGGCGCATCATGACTGCTTGGTTTGACATTAAAATTAGGTTCACGCAATTTGCGATGTAGTTCTAGAAGGCCAGTAATGGGAGTAGACTCTCTCAGTCTATGAGGACTGCGACCTGTGAGAGAGGACGGGCGGTTGGGCAGCGTTAGCAAAATAGGTCGAGTATATTGTGCTGCTCAGATGCGAAGAGGTCGAGATGGAGAAAAAAAACAAACTGCCTAGTGCATCTTTCCATTCCTTGTTTGTTTTTTGGGTTTTTTTTTAGTTGACGCCACTTGAAAATACCAGTCGAGGGTATGAAAAAGTAAAGGTGAATGCCTAGAAATTATTAACTTCAGGTAGAAAATAGGAACACAGGGAGATGGATCTGCTTCCTACTTGTTCCAGGATTCCCACCGGAGTTCTGCAGGGAATCTGGAACTTGGCCATCCTGCTTTGGAGAAGCAGAATGGGAAACCATGATTGTTTAGGCGGAGCATAAGGATGAGCGTATGAAGGGTCCGCTCGAATGTCTGAAGAGCGGGTTAGGCCCCGAAGCTCCGGGTGGGTGATGTATCGCACCTGCTGTAAGTGGGTACAATCTGTGAATCTGTAAGTAGGTGAAATAGGAATTGTTGTCCAATGTAATGGGTATCATGTGGGATGGGGTATGCCTGCAGGTAACGCCGATGTGTCCTGCTATCTCTTCGAGTTTCTGCGGCTTCTGGGAGGGAGTGAGCCAGCAGCAGCGGGAAGATGAAGAACTGACTTTATTGGGTCCAGTGTGAATGGCACATGCGGTCGTGTATGAGGTGCGAGATAGAATGAGGATGTCCTGTGACAGAGAATGGTGAGGACTCGTCAGGCTGAGGTGGTCACTTGTAGTGCGATCAATACGCTTTGCAGGGCCTGCATTTGGGCTGAAGGAGGAGGATTCTGATCTGAACGATCGAAAGAAAGGGGGTCACAATGAACTGCAAGGCCTGTGTATGTCGCAGATGGGATTCTGCGAATGCGAGAAGTGTGGATCAGGCCAGAAGAAGATTGGTCGCAGGGTGGATTGGCTAGCGGCCACCTGCAGGTAGTCATTCAGGTAGGAAATATATTCGGATCCCATGTCGACGAAAAGGGTGCAGCAGTACCACCGCGGAATCCTTGGTGACAAAACTTGTGGTTCCGAGGATCCGTTCCTCATTGGGTACCTTCTGAGAGAACAAAGGTTTGGGAGTAGCACCAGTGAAGGTTGGAGGGGGTGGGAGAAGAGGATTGATCTCCTGTAACAGAAGCCTGTCGTGCGGATTGCTGTGGGGCAGGCAGTACATGTGCAGCAAGAAAGAAGCTGAGAGAGAGAGAGAGTGCCTCTGTATAACGCCGAGAGTAAAGGTCAATTGACCTGTGCCCCGGGATAGAATGAAGTGGGAGAGCCTGCTTCCTACTAAAGATGGTGGGAATAGGGAGTCCTAGAAAACTTGATGGTTCGTGGAGGCTGGCAGGGGGCTTGAGAACGCCACCACTTCCCCTGCGAATGTGAAGGTTGAAGTCAACACCAGTGGGTCAGTAAACCCAATATGGTCGGTAAGATGATGTAGAAAAAAGTCTTCCAGTAATATGATTTTGATGAATCATCCACGGACAGAGACATGACCTTTACTTTCCGTTTCCATAGGTGGAAAAGGTTGCTCACCGCATGTAATTTGCGAGAGGGAGAGGCAATTTGCCTTTGGTGATTTTCGAGTGGAGATTGAAACTTAGATTTTTATTTTTTATTTTTTTACTTAGGGCTCATTGTTCTGATCGCTAGGTGTGACTTTACACTAGAACCTTGATTGTTTCCGTCAGCTTGTCACCAATAAAAATGGTCGGAAAGATAAGGATGGTTCTGTATTTAATAGCACAGCTGTGCTTGTCTGTAAAGGAAGATCAGCGACCAGCAGTCATGGTGTTGGCAGTGGATTTCTCTGAAAACATCTAAATCTTCACATAATTAATTAAAGAAGATATCATGAAGTTTTGGCTATGACATGTAGTGCTGAAATTGAGTGTCCTGGGACAGAGGCTTCAGAGACTGGAGACATATGTGGAAGACTGCATCACACAAACCATGTGATTTTCCATTGTCGTATTTAGCACTGTGTATTGGAGTGCCCTTCCATCGAAAGGGCCAAGACATACACTTTCCCTGCCGGGGGACTGGATGAAGGTCAGATTTTGTACGTTCTTGACCCACATCTCCCTTCCCCCTCTTTTTTTTTTTAGGTCTACTTGATAGGAAGCCGGCCATCCTCAGGAGGGGGATGCCCCCGACCTGGTTCTTATAGAAGGCGATTCATGGGTGTCGGGAATACTCTGTAGTATTCCAAACATCTGCTGTGTGGGTCACGGACTCTACGAGTTCCCACGTTGAGACTGTATCCCTCTTTTTTTTTTTCAGAAGTCAAGGAGACGGATTCGCTGAAGGAGAGACCTGTCACAGCGTAGTGCAGCAGGGTGTGAGAAGCACTCCGTGGAAAACTAGCCCTATGAATAGGAGTGCTCAGAGAAGATTGCTGTATGGGAAGACAGCGGAGGAGAGACAGCATCGTAGAAGGCTGCCAGATGGCAACCACAGGGTGATCAAGTCCCTTCGGGTGGCTGTTGAACTTTGCGCTCTACAAACGTTACAAGCTGCCAGAGCCCTGGTAGATGGAAACTTCTTGAGGGATCCTGTCTGCTGAATGTAGTACCACAGCTGAGCTGCAGTGCCCATTAGGTGCAATGACGTCAGCTGAATATCGCTGTGTAGTATTCTGGGTCAGGATGTGTCCCGAAGCCAAGCATGTCCTCATAGAAGGGTCCTTGAGTCTTGAACCCTGCGCCAGTGTCTGAAGAAGAAGGACCCCCCCTTTTTTTTTTAACCAACCCACTGGAAGAAGGATCCGCAGTGCCCACACCCTGACCCATGATCTCTGGGCAGTCCAGAGGCATTGCTCACGATGCGACAACTTTGGCAGCAAGCCGCTTGGTCGTCCGATGGCACGTGCGCTGGCATCGCAATGTAGGGCCGACCAGTCAACACTGTAGAGTCACACGTCCGAGCGCCGCCGATTGGCCGGGTAGTCGACGTACACGGCAGCATGCTGGCGTGCCGGTGAACGCGTCTTAGTGTCTGCAGACATGTCGGTGCCGTTGTGAGTGTGCCGGCAAGCCTCCGGATGCGCTCATGCTTCGGCTTGCCGCGGAGGCGACGGTGTCTCAGTGCTCTGCGCACGAGTCGGTGCTTCAACGCGCCCGAGCCCGCATCAGGGCTTCGGTGCGCCCACTTTGGAGCTTCAATGCCCCCGAGCCCACGTCAGTACCTTGGCGCCCCTGCGCACTCGGTACTTCGGGGTGCCCGCGCACCGGCGCATGCTTCAATGTGAAGTTCGTGTCGGTGCCTCGACGTGCCGGTGGATCGATTGACTTGACTCGTAGCGCCCCCCCCAGAGCTCTCCTTGGCACTGGCCCCGGCGAACCAGGAGGTCCACCGAGGATACTCAATATGAAGGCCCCTAAACGACTGGGAAGGGGGGGGGGGGGGAATGCCCAGAGAAGATTATTCACTTCTCCTAAGGGCAGCTCTTCTATGTTGTTCCTGAAGAATCTGTTCTTTTGATTTTCTTCTATTTCCTTTTTTTTTTTTTGTATTATTATTTAAAAACCAAAAAACGTGAAGAGAGCTCTGCGCACTCAGCCGTGCAGAAAAAAAAAACCAGACTGAGGGGACTTGAGGCAGCACGGGATCATGCAAGAATGCGCGCCTAACTATGAAAGATAAGTTTTCAGCTTTGAGACCTCCACCACCTAATGGCACGGAGGATGTTCCCAGCAGACAGCATGGCTAATTCATGCTGCTTATCTACTAGAAAAAAATGATTGCAATCCCTGGAAAAACTCTACCCATAAAAAGTAGGCGCTTCCAATCCTGGAGGCACTTGAGCTGTAATCACTAAGCAACATCCCCTGCTGAGGAACCAGTTAGGGAGTTCCAAATTCAGGCGCCCAACCTGAGCCATCCTAACCCAGAGCTACATCCAACTGGGAAGAACCAGACTTAGTGAAATCAGAGGAGCATAATTCTCCCTGAGCCTCCAAACAGCGCTGACACAAGTTAGTGGGCACTCCTGGCTGAAATGCCCAAATACGACAGGCAGTGGAAACAGAAAGGCGCTTAGGTTTCTTAGGCACAGGCGCCAATATGGTTGACAGAGCGCGTGAGCAGCGGTCAGGGGCATGCGCCTAGCTTTTCTTTTGTAATATACCAAAAAAGCCTAGGCATCTGACACCTTGGCGTCTAAAACCCACTTGTTCTGGATTCATCTGCTTGGACGCTGAGAAACTGCCCTTTCAATATCACCTCCAACAGTTCACCCAAACTGTCAGCTTGAAAACCTTGTGCATAACCACTATGCTTATCTTAAGTGTATTCCTTCCCTTTCTCACTGCACATTACCTTTAAATATGCTACAGAAAGTTCCACGTGTCTCTTATGTTTCAGTGAAATGGTTCCAGAAACACCTCTTGATGAGCTGAGGAGGAGCAAAAATCCTACGAGAACTTTTTTTCTACTTTGTGGTAGGTTTGTCAGAAGCCCCCCCCCCGTTAACTATAATGCACAAATAAAACTCTGGGCTGGGCTTGGTGGGTCAAGAGCTGTGCGCTACCATGTAGAAGCCTTGGGTTTAATTTCCAGGCCAGGTTTCTGCTCCCCAGGCAGATATAGCCAGACTGGGGATGCTGCTGAGGCAGCACTAATAGATCACAAGGGATGGGCGTCTCATCCACCACACAGCAATGACACATAGTGGCCAGGACTCAGAAGGCACATGGTTCCAGCTTTTGGAAGGAGCCAGTTTGTGGACCCTGGTGGAAGGCTGTCACTGTGATGACTAGGTTAGACTGGGGAAGGGAGAGAGGGGGCTAGGTGTGTTATACAAATAGGGGAGAAAATCCCTGGCTAGCCACAAATGAATGCTCATGGTACTGTAGCACCACAGAGGCCGATTCTGATTGAGCTGGGAGACCAAAGTAGTGGGAGGGGACAAAAAAGCCCCAAAACAATAGAAACTCTCTAAATCACACTCAAGACAGCTCAACAATTTGGCCACAAGATGAGAAAGATTTATCACTAGCATACAGCTAAATATTAACCCAAGAGATGAATGGGAGCTGCTTTACCATTGTTCAAGGCTCGCAATAAAAAACTTTGGCAATTATGCCAAAATCAAGTTTTACCAAAGCAGAAAATCGAGTGGTAGCTCAGACACTGACAGTCTCTGGACTATATCATCATTTGGACATTGGTATTGTCATCTCAAATAAATTGTCTGTCCTGAAAGTTACCAACAAACCAAACAGAGTAATAAGCAATTCACCAACTTCTTTTCCTGCTAAGACATGAAACACAGCATTACTTACCTTAATAAAACCCCAGAGTCCTCCCCCTGGTCCTTCACTCTGCCCGACAGCAATCCTGGGGTCCTCATGTTGTTCAGGAAAGGTGATAGTAGACCCACTCCCTGCTGCATGTGGCACAGAGATCTGCTGAGTGACGGGACTCGACAAAACTCCTGATGAGAGAAAAGTCATTTATTTGCATATTTAATAGGGATGTGCATTCGTTGGGCCATTCATTTCACTGGTACATGCACAAGAACGGATGGTACGTGTATATTTTATTAACGAGGTACGCACGTACCCACGATACGAATAGCCTAATGAATGCACATCCCCAATTCTACAATGTTATCTGGTTATTTGAAAGTCATGCTAATCAAAGCAATCTCTCCCCAAATCCAATAGAACACCACACAGGAACCTGTGTAGCTGGTATAACCTCCAGCTCAGGAAGGTCTCTATGGAACCCACATATATCAAATCCTAGCACATTACCAATTTATCATTAGCAAACAGCTTGCGCTATTTGTGCAATGGCAACAAAGATACTAAAGTCAGGATAATACCAGAATAAGGATGCAAGGCTCTACAGTTATCTGCTAGTGCCTGCCAGTCCCTGGTTCCCCAATTCCTAGTTAGATATTGCCCCTTGTTTCCCATCCTCACCTCCCCAGATCTTTTAGGTCACGATCATCTTTCCATTAGGGTAATCAATGTTTCAGGGTGGGGTCCTATAACTTTCAACTTGTTCATTTTTGTCTGCTTTATATAAAATTCACATCACCTTTCCTTTCTTTCACACAACACAATCCAAACTGATGGTGTTTTATAAATAATGCTACAACAGCTCTAGTTTTAAGTTGTATTTTTCATCCTTCACAGGTTTGTAGTGCCATTTTTTCATTAAGGACTTTCAAAACTGAGTTCTTGAGAAGTCTGTATCCTATACAGAATTCATTTTAATTTATGTATTTCAATATGTAATTATGGTTTTTCCTTGGTTTTTTCATTGTTTGCAAGCCATTCTGTACACCGCTGTGGGCAGTATTGATTTGGAAGAGTAGTTTATAGATATCTTAAACTAAAATAAAAACTCATTAGTCGCGGAAAGAAAATATGGGACTCAAGCATTTCCCACAAAACAGAAGTGCCCTCCAGTCAATGGCACTGTGTAATTCCAGAGAGCCCTTGTAAGATGCAGTCATCTGACAAAAACTGCTCCTTATAGTTTCAAGGAAAGAAAAAAAAAAAAAAAAAAGATGTAGGGTGAGTGACATATTTTGTGCTGAATTATTAATTTTACTAATGAACAAATATTGCATGCTCCAGATATAACAGAAATGGCTGAAGAAATTAATAAGGAATATTGAAAACTATGGGATTTTTTATTTTATTTATTTATTTTTGTATACCGGTGTTCGTGGTAGCTTCACACCGGTTTACAGTACAAATAGCAAGGTCTTATAAATAAGTACATTTATTCATGTGATACTGTAAACTTCCCCCACCCAAAGCAAAGCCTGTCAGTTGAAGAAATTAATATTGAAAGAACAATCTCTTGGACAGATACCATCAATAAAAGATCCAAATGATCAGTTATTGACCTAAACAGAGAGAGATTGGGCGTTTACCAGAACAGACCAATTTCCCTATCATGCCCATGCATCTTTCCTGCCAATAGCGTACAACCAAGAGTCAAGTAAGGATAATCTTTGATGTAATCACATGACGTTTCTGGAAATGACGCAGCCAGCCAACGACCATCTCACCTGCAAGGAAACGCATAACCAACTTGAGCAGTCAAGACTAGTTCTACCTCTCCTTCACATCAAAAACCAGAGAAAGCTAGTTTCTTGTCTTCCTCCTATGCGACTGGGTCACTGCACATGACTTATGTCCCTACAATCCCACAAGACTAAAATGCTCCAGAAGATAGATAGACAGACACAGACACACACAGACACACACACACGATGCAGACTGATTGAGCTCCACACACAGACACCTGTAAAAGAAACCACCAGCAAGATACAGAGATCATGACCAGCACAAAGGCTCCACAGAGTGCAGAAAGACCAGACACCCCACAACACAGAAAAATTCCTGTTATCGGTAAGTTCAGTTTAAAAACTAGAAAAAAGAAAAACATTGTTTTCTCATTAGTATATTTCTTCTAAAAAAGATTCTGAAACAAAAGTTGCAGGTATTTAACTAGTATAATTGTTCTTCATATCAAAGAGACTGTGATAGATAAATCTTATTATTACTGATGGAATATTTAACCTATAAATCTTCTAGAAATAAAATCTCAATTTAAAATAAAACAAACTTGTTCCTTTAAATTAACCACCTCCTGCCATCTGGTGGTTGCAGACATTTAATTTTAACAACTCGTGCAAGAAATTGTAGTTAATAAACTTTTTATATTTCATAAATATTTGCCTGGCTAAGTAGTCTACTAAACTGACTTAGGAATTTATGGACATGTTGATTTATCATAGTATTTAAGTTGGAGGCAGGCTTGAAGTGAACACACGCCTTGGGAATTGAGTCTCACATTTTCATCAATGTTAAGTACAAGACAATGAAAGAAGACTGAAAAACATAGAAATACCACCTGTGACTGCAGGTGCAGAAAAGGATGGCATGAGCGGGGTCTGTGGTGCTCGTCCCGCGTGACCTCTGGTGATGTCATATGTCGATGCCATGGAAAATCCTCCTATGGGAGGGCCTGGGGGAGGTGCAGTAAGAGCACAGCCAGGTGTAGAGCTCGAAAGAGGTGGAGGAGGAGGAAGAAGAGAAGGAGGAGGAGGAGGAGGGGATGAGAAGGGGACAGGACTACCGAAAGCTGCAGCAGGTGAAGTGTTGATAGGAGCATGGGAGTCGGAAACTGTCCGAGGTGAGGCAAACTGCAAAGGGGCTGAAGATATCTGAGGAAGGAGAGAGGTGGGAGGTGCAGCAGAAGAGAAAACTGGAGGTGGGAAGGGCTGCATGTTGGGTATGTTAGGCCTAAGGAGCGGACTGGACAACACTGGAAGAGAAAAGAGAAGTGAATTCAATGAATAATTGCGCATCGCAATCTGGCAACCTCTGTATATAACACTATGTTCTTCAGAACCACAGTATGGAATTCCATTTTTTGGGAGATTTTCTGGTGATCAGGGTGGTACCATAGACTAAAGACACGGAGGTTGATACTGAAAGCAGCATGTCCAACTAAGCTATAGATTCAACCAGACAAACCAACTAAAAAGTCAGGGATGGTCTAGGGCAGAGTGAGCTTATCCAACTAACTTTGAGATTGCCGAAGAGCAGTGCTAAAGTTAGCTGGATAAACTTATGCAGCTAACTTTGACACCAGTGGGTATATTTCTTTTACTTATAGTCTGCTTTTCAGGCACTTGAAATTCCTGCACAGCTTAATATCCCAGTTAAGTTTATGCAGATAAACTTATCTGGATAGCTTTGCTGGACAGCTTACCACTGAAAATTGACTCCATGTTGTTTTATAAGGCTGCCCCTGAAAACTGCTTTAGGCTCCTCCGGTCCTCAGCAGCCATAAACAGGCCTGGTTTTCAGGATATCCATAAAGAATACACATAATATAGATTTGCATGCACTGCCTCCACTGAATGCAAATAGATCATGTGCATATTCATTGGGGATATCCTGAAAATCAAGCCTCTTTGTGGCCACCCCTGAAGTAGCCGAACAGAAAATCACTCTTGGTCCATATCGAAACAATCAGCAGGAAATGGAAACTGGGTATGTAAGGCAAGCACCTTGGAAAAATGAAATATTACATACTGCATAAATCCAGGTAAACTGTGACAGAGCTATCTGGAGACGCGCTGTGATCCATACCTGGTGGGATGGGCGCTGGGGCAGTGGTAGCAGCAATGCCGGCACCGGAGCCCACAGTGGTTGGTGGGGGAGTACTGGGTGGAGTTGTCTCTATGCCGCTCTCTTCCATCATTATAGTCGATCAGCTGCCACTGTGAAGAGAAGTAGTCGGGGATATTTGTTTATTCAAAAGTCTTCAGAAATAGAGCTGAAAATGTACAGAGGTATAGATCTCAGAGAGATCCACATGGCTCATCACAAAGACAGCAGAAACTAGGGAGTGGGGGAGGGCTGTGAAATAGTGGATAGTGTTGCACTCGATTAGGTTTAAAGGTCTAAAGAGCTCAGGTTAGTCCGGGTCCTTCAACACTCTTTGGCAGCGTTATGAGGCTCAAACCCATGGATGTGGGACTCCATATATATCCCCAGACTTGCATAGTAAGGTAAAGCATAATTAGAAGACTAGCACCAAATGTTACTGGTTTTTCTTTAATTATACAGCCTTATATGATACCATTCCTGGCACATGGTTTGACAACATAAAGCAATATATATATATATATTTTTTTTTTTTATTAGTTTATAACCCACTGTTCCTACAGGCTCAAAATTGAGTACTGTAATCAAATACCAAATAAGAATTAGCACTAAATGTAAGAAATATAACAGTGATAAAGTTAACATAAAAACTCCTTACAAAACCAATCCCAAAAGGGGAAAAGCTAGCAAGTGAGGCCCTAACACGCACAAATGCATATTTATGCTGTCTTTCTGAGCCATTTGATGCTTGATTCCAGTTTCTTAGGCTCTCCTTTTCATGTCCCACCCAAAATGATCCTTTAGGAATTGTATGAAGTGTCTTATTTACTAAACCTTTTTTCCCCATTGGCAGGGACTGGGAAAAAAGCCTTAGTAAATCAGGATGTAAAGGAAAAATACAATAAAAATCAAATTTGATTCACTCATCAAAACTTTTACACATTTCCCAAACTGCGCTTCGGGACACAGCCCTGCCTCCCTGCGGGTTAAAGCTTGCAAGCTATGTTAACAGCACTTGTACCCTCCGGCCCCAGTTCCACACCTGGGAGATGGCGCGGAACTGGGGCGGCCGAGATAGTGAGTCTACTCACATATCTGCTTGTTTTGCACTTTAAAAACAAAACAAACAAAAAAAGGGCCCTTCCTAGTCCAAATATAAAACCTTTTATGTTGTTACATAAATGTTTTTCAGTTAACAGATATGATTAAAAAAAAATGGTGAAGACTACAACACAGCTGGCATGATTCGAGGCGCAATGTGGCAGGCAGTTACCTCGGACTTCCCAGTCTAGTGGCAAGACGCAGCCATTAAATGAGCAGAGCGTTAAGCGGATGCTACAAATAAACCAGGGACAGGGATCCCATTTACTAAGTTTTCTTCCCCCCACCCCAGATACAGAACACGAAAAATTCCTTAGAGGAATCAGGACCTTAATTTTAACCTCTGTGTGTGTGTGTGTGTGTGTGTGTGTGTGCAGTCACGCAAATCAGTTCTGATTTTCACAGAGCAAAATTATGTGCAGAAAATCACACAAATGAAAATTAGTTCTTACCTGATAATTTTCGTTCCTGTAGTACCAAGGATCAGTCCAGACCATGGGTAAAGCCCCCGTTCCAGCAGGTGGAGACAGACCAGAGTTCTGAGGCTTGTCCATATAAGGAC
Source organism: Rhinatrema bivittatum (assembly GCF_901001135.1). Lineage (NCBI taxonomy): Eukaryota > Metazoa > Chordata > Amphibia > Gymnophiona > Rhinatrematidae > Rhinatrema > Rhinatrema bivittatum. The sequence continues at coordinate 593,855,871 of NC_042615.1, forward strand.
GGAACCCACCCAGGAACCCTCAATATAACCATTGTCAAAGCAGAAAGGTATAATATCAAGCAAGTAACAGGATAACTATAAATGTAATTTAAACCAACAAATAATAGTACAATTGAATGAACTGTGTAAACTAAACGCTCTTGTATAATTACCCTTGATCATCGTAACGATGCTTCCGGTACCTATAACAAAATCCAGGAAGACGATGCAGGAATCAAAGAAATCCTATAAGAAGGAAAGAGACAAAAAATACCTGGAAAAAGATTCGAGCGGACAGAAAAGAACGGGCGGGTGTCTGGACTGATCCTTGGTACTACAGGAACGAAAATTATCAGGTAAGAACTAATTTTCCTTTCCCTGTACGTACCAGGATCAATCCAGACCGTGAGATGTCCCAAAGCTTCCCTACAAAGGGTGGGACCCAGTTACTCCCGCTAGAAGAACCTGCTGACCAAAGGAACCAAAGACTGGAGCCTGAACATCGAGGCGGTTGTGACGAGCAAAAGTATGAAGGGATTTCCATATAGCCGCCCTACAAATTTCCTGCGGCGACACAGATTGAGACTCCGCCCAAGAGGTCGCTTGAGAATGCAAAGAATGAGCTTTTAGGCCTTCAGGAACTGCTCGGCCCTTGCAAATATAAGCAGAGGAAATCGCATCCTTCAACCAGCGAGCGATCGTAGCTTTAGAAGCTTGCTTCCCCCTGTTGGGTCCACTCCACAGGACAAAAAGATGATCAGAGACACGAAAATCATTGGTGACCTCAAGATAAAGCAATAAGGCTCGCTTAAGATCTAGATGACGAAGATCACCACCACCAAAGGCTGCGATATCCTCTGGAGAAAAAGCGGGAAGTTCAACGGACTGGTTAATATGAAAAGACGAAACAACCTTAGGTAAGAAAGAAGGTAGGGTCTTGAGAGAGATGCCAGAGTCCGAAAAACGCAAGAAAGGGGTCTCTACAAGATAGAGCTTGAAGCTCGGACACTCTCCTGGCTGAACAGATAGCAACCAGGAAAACAGTCTTGAGAGTCAAGTCTTTGAGAGTGGCACGACGAAGAGGTTCGAACGGAGCCGTACAAAGAGCTCGAAGAACCAAATTTAAATTCCACGAAGGACAAATAGACCGGATAGGCGGCTTTAGATGCTTAGCGCCTCTGAGAAAACGAACAACATTCAGATGAGAGGCTGCCGGCCGACCTTCAATGGAACCCAGGAGGGAACCAAGCGCCGAGACTTGAACACGCAGGGAGCTGACCAAAAGACCCTTGGAGAAACCTCGCTGAAGAAAAGAGAGTATCACCGGAACAGAAGGAGAACGAGCGGAAACGCCCAAATCCTCGCAGATGTTTTCAAAATCCTTCCAGACCCGGACATAGGTAAGCGAAGCTGACTGCTTACGAGCCCTAAGGAGGGTAGCAATGACCTCTTCCTTATATCCTCTGCGTCTCAAATGTCTCCGTTCAAAAGCCATAACGCTGGACAAAAGCGATCCACCTGGTTGAAAAATACGGGACCCTGACGCAGGAGATGGGGCAGATGACCGAGACGAAGAGGGCCGTCCGCAGTGAGATTCACTAGGTCCGCGAACCACGGCCGTCGGGGCCATTCGGGGGCCACGAGAATGACTGGTCCGCGATGGAGCTCTATTCTCTGAAGAACCTTCCCCACCAACGGCCACGGTGGGAACACATAAAGAAGAACATCGGAGGGCCAGGGAAGAACCAGCGCATCCACTCCCTCTGAGCAATGCTCCCTCCACTGGCTGAAGAACCGGGGAGCCTTGGCGTTGGCTAGCGTTGCCATGAGGTCTAGGTGAGGGGGACCCCACCTGCGCACGATTAGATCCATCGCTACGTCAGACAACTCCCACTCGCCGGCATCGAGATGTTGTCGACTGAGGAAGTCGGCTTGGACATTCTCCTTGCCTGCTATGTGGGAAGCCGCCAGGCGATCCAAGTGCCTCTCTGCCCAGAGAAAAAGCTTGCTGGCCTCTAGCACCATTAGACGACTTCGAGTCCCCCCTTGTCGATTTATGTAAGCCACCGTGGTGGAATTGTCTGATAGCACTCGGACTGCTTTGTGGCGAATCAGAGGAAGAAAAAACTTGAGGGCCAGGCGAACCGCTCGGGCTTCTAGACAATTGATGTGCCACCGAGACTGGGACAGGGACCAGAAACATTGAGTCACATGGGATTGGTAGACAGCCCCCCATCCGGAGAGGCTGGCATCCGTCGTTACTATGACCCAGGAGGGAGTCAAAAGAGGCATCCCCTTGAGAAGGTGAGCCGGGGAGAACCACCATTGTATATTGGCGATGGAAGAGTTGAAGAGAGGGAGAATCTCCTGATACTGTTCCGACTTCGGCTTCCAACGGGACTACAATGCTCTCTGTAAGGGATGCGTATGAGCAAACGCCCAGCGGACGAGATCGATCGTGGATGCCATGGTCCCTAGAACCTGCAGGTAATCCCACGCCGTGGGAAGCGGAAGAGTGACGAAAGTGTTCAACTGATCGATCAAGTTGAGTGTTCATGAGTCCGAAAGAAAAAAAACTTTCCCAACCCGAGTGTTGAAAAGAGCGCCCAGGAATTCTAGCTCTTGTGAGGGCCGAAGAGTGCTTTTGGAGTAGTTGACTATCCAGCCGAGAGATGTTTGAAGGGCTAAAACTCTGTCTACCGCAGCTTGGGTCGTAGTATCAATATCCCCTAAATCAAGCGGGTCAGAGGGAGGCGGGGGGGGGGACGACACCCGGAACCACCCGAACCCTAACCGGACCCTATGGGTCTGGAACCATATCAGGAGACCGCACAGGGGGGAGGGAAACCACTGAGGGGGGTCTACCTCCCTTTGTAAACTTGCTAAATAAGACATGTAATAAAAGCAAAAAATCCAATGAAAAACGGGTCCATGCTGATTTTTTGGTGGAAGGGGGGGGGGGGAGGGGGCGGGAGAGGTGAGGGGGGGGTCCGAGTCACCCCCCCCCCCCCCCGAGAGCAAACTGGGCTCAAATCGGGGGGAAAAAAAATCGGATCCCCAGCCCCCGGAGAAGCAGGAAGTGTTTCATCTGAAACACCCAAAACGGCCGCTGCTGACGCGCGTTCCCGGGATGGGAACGGCTTTGAAATTCGTCGGGGAGCCCTTCCCCGAGGTCTAAAAGGTGGCAGTTCAATAGAGGAGCCCTCAACCCTTGAAATGCACCTTGAACATACCCCTTCGCGGGAGAGTCGGGAGGCCGACTCTCCACAGACTAAACAGCAAGATGGCCGCGGCATAGAGCAGGGAAGCAGCCGCTAAGGTAATTAAAAACAGCTGAGCAGGGAGCCCCTGAGGAGCTGGGCGGGAGATTGAACCCCACTCCCTCCTCACAAAATAAACTGCTGCCTTTTATTTGATTAAATAAAGTATATAAAATGTATATTTTATGAAAGTGAGTTTTCTTTTTTTTTGTAAATAAATAATTCACAGAAGCAGGGGCATGAAAGTCATCCCTGAAGGCTCAACCGAGGCATGTGCATCTCGGGGCACGGTAGCAGTAAACGTGGGGAGAGGGACTGGCACCACCAGTATCACCCACACTAGGTCACCGGGAAGGGAACCTAGCTATACTCGCTCCCCTAGGAACCCCAAGAGCGAGGGAGACAAAACTGTCTGCCCTGACACAGTTAATTAGAGAAAACTGACAAAAAGAATTTCTTTTTTTTTTTATTATAATAATTAAGAAGTAAACTAAAAATGTATTTGCGTAAGCTTGCCCCAGAGAAAGAAGAAGAAAGACTACAGAGGGCAAGCTAAACAGGGAACCAAAGGGTGAGCTGTTCCACCTGCTGGAGACAGACAAATACTGAGGGTTCCTGGGTGGGTTCCGTCCTTATATGGACAAGCCTCAGAACTCTGGTCTGTCTCCACCTGCTGGAACAGGGGCTTTACCCACGGTCTGGACTGATCCTGGTACATTCAGGGAAAGTGGTGATTTCCCACAATACTTAACTATTCCTCCTTGAGATGTGGCTAAGTTGTGTATTTTATTTGCTGACGTTTGCAATTTTGTGCGAACTTCAATGCAAAAAAAAAAATATATATATCCTGTGGAGCTATTTTCGCAATTAAATGAACTGGTATCCTGAGAAAAACCTTATGTGGTACAGACTCATTCCCTGCGACCACACTCATGGATTAATCAGCTCCTTAGTTGCCACATCTTGGATCCTGGCTTAGAGTTAGGATCGTTTCCCTTACTTTACTCTATATCTGACTGGACCCAGAGACCTTGCTTCCATGTTCGAGGTACGTTTGATGACAGATTTTACATACCGTATTTTTCGCACTATAAGACGCACCTGACCATAGGACGCACCTAGGATTTAGAGGAGGAAAATTAAGAAAAAAAAATTCTGTCCACGTGATGGGCTCTGTACGGAGGAGCTCCCCCCTAGTGGCCATCCGTGGGATATTTTTTTGGTTTTGTTTTTTATAGTAAGGCAGAGAACATCCACACAGGTACTCACACTCACTGGTTTTCTCTCCCTCACATACATACATACATAAGCTCTTTCACACTCACCAGCTCTCTCCCCCACTCAAGTCATTGGCTCTCCCTCACATATACACATACCCACAGACAATCACACACTCAGACTCTCCCTCATACACACAGCTCTTTCACACCAGTTATTTTAAACTTTCATGACTGCTCCAAAGTTCAATAATAAATAGTCAGGGCTATATTACATTGATTAGGAGAGCAACTTGCTCCTAATATTTCAACAGGTAGCCACAGCACAGGCAGTAATTCTATTTGCTGGTCTGTGTCCTCCATCCCAGGCAGTATACCACCCCCATGACCCTCCAATACATCCAAACAAATTAGAAGGAAATGGCACCAACCACAAACCACAAACAGTGAAGTTCTTACTTTGGACTGCAAGTGAGGTCAACAATTGACCATGTATCGCCCTCCGCCGGCAGAGCCCGAGCTCCCCGCCGGTCCCGGGGTGCATCTCACTGCGAAGATCGGCGTGGCGCAGGTCAGTCATCACCTGTTTGAACCGCGTGGGCTACGGAGGCCCCTCCAGTTCAAACAGCTCCCTGCCGGTCTCCTGTTCCCAGGGTGCATCCCACTGCGAAGGCCGGCGCAGCACAGGTCAAATGCCAGCCATCTGAACTGGAGGGGCCTCCGTAGCCCACGTGATTCAAACAGTTGATGTCTGACCTATGCCACGCCGACCTTCGCAGCAAGATGCACCTGGGGAACAGCAGACCAGCAGGGAGCTCAAGATGACACACCTGCGCCACCATGCTGATTGGGCTGAGTTGGGAGGAGGCGGTGAACGGCGCGCGAGAGGGAGAGATGCTACATTCGCTCCATAAGACGCACAGACATTTTCCCCCCATTTGGGGGGGGAAGTGCGTCTTATGGAGCGAAAAATGCGGTATTTGGTAATTTATTTATTTTTATTTATAACTTTTTTTATACCAATATTCGTGGGGACATCATATCGGTTTACAGTGTAACAAGAGAAGGAAAGTACATTGAACAGGTAGAGGGAAGGGACGAAATAGGAACAGAGAAAAGCACAGAAGAGGTAAAAAATTAGTAACAGAAAACTTCAAAACATAATACATGTGCAAGTCAGAATATATAAAGTAAACAGAAACTTAAAATGCTTACATATTAAAGTGAAAATCACCTGAATGATGATAACAGGACCATGTACAAGGATTCTAGTAAGAACAGTCAGGAGAGGTAGGGGAGTGGGCGGAGGATAAAGGTTATTGAGAGTAGGCTTGTTTAAAGAGCCATGTTTTTAGGTTGGCTCTGAATTTGGACGGACATGTTTCTAGCCGTAGGTTGGTCGGTAGCGAGTTCCATTGTGTTGGTCCGGCTATAGAAAAGGTGCGTTCCCTAGTGGATGTAAGGTGTGCATTTTTTAGCGAAGGCACCTGCAGGGTCCCCTTGTTGGATGCTCTAGTGAGGCGCTTTGACCATTTGGATTGTGGAGGCTCTTCAAGCCAGTTGGAGTAATGAGGTAGATGGAAGGTTTCTGTTGCATTATAGTAGATATGTGTTCAGTAATGATGATGCCTTTATGTGGGATTTATTCAATTTACAGTCCCCTAAAAGAATGTTTTTCTACATAACAAAACTAATTCAAACTAATTCAAATAAAACAGGTGCCTATGGGCACAACAGCAACAATGTTTTGTTGGAACAGGAGGGGGGGGTGGCAGCCTGAACAGAAATGACAGGCCCTAGGCAGTAACAGAGTTGGTTTCTAAACCTCAATTTCCAAAGGACAGATTGGCTAAATCTGCTGCATGTCAGAGATCCCTGTCCAAACAGTAATATGATGTGAATGAGTAGATGGAACGCCATCATCACAGCTCTACAGATCTCTTCCATGGGAACTGCTTGCAAGTGGACCACCTATGCTGCAATGGCTTGAATAGAATGAGCCAAGATGCAATCCAGCTTGGGTATTACAGAAGGAGAAGAAATCTGCTAGCCAACGGTGATCCCCAGCCTATTCTGGTCAAAAGAAACAAGAAGCTAGGTGGACTGTCCATCTTGTCTAGCCTGGCCCGGTGTCCTTTTGGGGTCATTTGTGCACACTTGCTGCAACCCCAGACATTATGTGACACCCCCCCGGCAGAATATACATCCATGATGGAAATCCATGATAGATATAGTCTTCGCACAGAGAGTTTATTGCTTAAAACCAGTCAATAATATGCTGTCACGAAAAAAAAGGGAGACACAATGTCAAAATTGATGGTGGCGCAACTGACGGCCCATGGACACTGAGTGCACTGCCACCCCGGGGGATTGACTACGAAAGGAAACTTACCAAAATGTTGAAAAAACTGATGAAACGAGAGGGGAGAACCAGGGGTACCCAGCATTGATCGCACAATCCCTCAATGCAAATAGTGTAAACACACAGCAAAAAGTACTCCAAAAGGAGAATAATTAGAGCAGGGGTGGCGAACTCTAGTCCTCGAGGGCCGCAAATAGGCCAGGTTTTCAGGATATCCACAGTGAGCATGCATGAGAAAGATTTGCATCCAGTGGAGGCAGTACATGGAGATCTTTCTCATGCATACCGTGTTTCTCTGAAAACAAGACAGGTCTTATATTTAATTTTTGTTCCGAAAAAAAGTTAGGGCTTATTTTCAGGGGATGTCTTATTTTTTTCCATGATTGGCGAATGAGGACAAGGCTAAGCCCGCCTCCTCTTTCATTCACCGATCAGATTCAATTTTCGGCCGAACCTTTTGGTTCGGCCTTTGTTATTGGCCCGCCGCAGGAAATTTCGTTTTCCCGCAGTTCGAGCTGATTTCAGCTGCCCCCCGAAACGATACCCGAAACCCACCCCAACCCTTCAAATTTACTTCATTGCAAACCCCCCACCCCCCGCCAAAACTTGCCGAAATTCCCTGGTGGTCCAGCGGGGGTCCCGGGAGCGATCTCCCGCTCTCGGGCCGTCGGCTGCCAGTAATCAAAATGGCGCCGATGGCCCTTTGCCCTTTCATGTGACAGGCTATCGGTGCCATTGACTGGCCTCTGTCACATGGTAGGAGCATTGGCACCGATAGCCTGACACATGAAAGGGAAAAGGGCCATCGGTGCCATTTTGATTACTGGCAGCCGACGGCCCGAGAGCGGGAGATCGCTCCCGGGACCCCCGCTGGACCACCAGGGAATTTCAGCAAGTTTTGGCGGGAGGTCAGGAGGGTGGGGGGAGTGGGTTGCAATGAAGTAAATTTGAAGAGTTGGGGTTTTATTTTTTTTTTACAACCCCCCGTCTGCCCCCTCTGGGTTTCGGGCCCCCCCCCAGGAACTTTCGGTAAGTCTTGGGGGAGGGGGGTCAGGCAAGTCTTGGGGTGCAACCGTGCGTCCACCTATAACTAGGGCTTATTTTTGGAATAGGCCCTACTCCAAAAATCCTGAAAATCAAGCTAGGGCTTATTTTCAGGGAAACATTATTTATTTAGAAACTTTTATATACCGGCATTAGTGGGTACATCATACCGGTTCATGGTATTCATTGTGGATATCCACGGTATATCCATGGTATTCATTGTGGATATCCTGAAAACCTGGCCTGTTTGCGGCCTCTGGAGTTCACCATCCCTGATTTAGAGAGACTAAACTTTGCCGTAAGACACTGGGCTCCGCAAAAAAGAAGAGATTGAGAGGACCCAGTGTGGTATAATCGCATGCCAGAGTATGCTCAGTCAAAGTTCTAGAAACTTTGCCATAAGTTTTCTGTGCCGGGCTCCATCAGATGATATCGCCCATGAATGTGAAGACTGCCATCCTGCTTGTCCTTGGAGAAGTTAAAGGTCTCAAAAAGCTAAAACCATGTGAAATATGGCCTTCCAGCATACCTACCAAACCTGAAACTTACTTTAATGATTTACTACACAGTGTCCTGTTCATGTGCAAGTCTGTTTACACTTCCTGTTCCGTTTTTGGCTATAATCCAAGTGCAATGTCTATTTATGAGCAGAGAGATGGATTTTTATTTGCCTTGTGGCTGAGATTAAAGTACCTGTACATTATTGGGAGGAGGATAATGTCCTGCGCCACCTGAACCCATCAGGGCATGTTACACAACTATTGCCAAATTAAAAGACAAACTTCCAGTTTAAAATACAAAACAAAAAAAAAAAGACTGTTTACACTTACCAACCGAACATATTAAAAGCATGCCCGTAATGACTGCACTATATATAACCTAAAGGATTTCAATATTATTCCCTACAGAAACAAATGTGCACGTGTGTGTGTGTGTGTGTGTTGGGAGAAGAAATGATGACTCACAAGAGCACGCTAAGCCTAAGCAGCGCTACTGAACCCGCATCCCCAGAGAATCAACTTTTAAGCAGTGCCCACCTGCTTCTTTGGGCTTCCAATTTAATGAGAACAAGGCCTGGGATTTGACACCATGAACCTTCATTCAAAAATGCCTGGGGATTTTTTCCCTATTTTATATCCCCTTTAGTTCATTATAGTGACTGTCCTCAGCCAGGGGCTATGCATGAGAGTACCTTCCAGAACTCTGCTGGGTCATAAAAAAGGGAAGGGTGATAAATGCTGTTAAAAGGGGTAACGTCTGACTAATTAAATCAATTAATACCTCAGAGCAAACTTTTGAATGGTGGTGGAAGGAAAATTTGAGAGAGTGCATGAGACAGGATTTTCTGCGCCTTAGTGAAAGATGGAGTTCAAGTAGTCTGCAGCATTAATCCAGAAGGGAAAATGGGCAGAATAGGTAGGTCTTGTGGTCTTTATCTGCCTTCATTCTTTCTCTAAATGGTTTCTAGGTTAATAGACTACATGCTGAGTTTGTGAGCCATTTACCATGATAAACAAAAAAGCAAATTTGCTTACAGTAAACTGTGTTTTCCGAGGATAGCAGGATGAAATAGCCATGCTGCCTGGGAAAATTACCCGGTAGCCAAAGGCGGGAACGTCTCTTAGAATATTTAGAGCTGTGCTCCTGCACGGCTGTTCCTGCGTGACTGCCTGCATCGCTTCAGTTGTTGAGAAAGTACGGCCAAGTAGCAAACCGCAAGAAAGAATAAGTACAGGCAGAAAGACAGAGACTGTCCAGGGAGGAGGGTGGGGACGCATGGCTATTTCATCCTATCTACAGAAAACACCGTTTACAGCAAGCAAACTTGCTTTTTACCCCGCAGATAAGCAGGCTGAATTAGCCATGCTGTCTGGGAGTCCCCAGCTAGGGAAGACAAAGCACTGTGTTATGTCTATGTCGTTGCATTTTGCGGACATCTTAACAATAGTTTGTGCAGAGGATCCCTGTGACTGGTGGGCTTGTGAACACATGTCCAAAATGTGCATCCAAACAGGGGATTGCATCCTGTAGTAGGAGCTTCTGAACCTCGAGGACTAGAAGGTGCTGACAGGAACACCATGAAATCCAGGTGTAGCCTTGCTCCACAATGCTCAATACCCATTGGTCACTTGTGATTTGCTTCCAAGCTTGAAGGAAGAATTGGATCCTTCTCCACAGTCAAGAGAATGGAGCTGGTGGGAAGGAGTCAAAAAGTGGGTGTTGGCATTGCAAGTTGTTATTATGATGGTAGCCTTTATTGAAGGCGTAGGAAGATGAGGTTTGCTAATGTTGTCTGAATTACAGCAAAGGAGGAAATCTATAGTGCTAAGGCCTGTACAATTTCCTGGGGTAATAAGGCCTTTTGTATGAGAAGTATGGCCGTCTAGGTGCAGGCTGAAAGTCACCAGAGGCTGATAAGGACTGGACGAAAAACATTTGCTCCTTTATTTGGAATACTGTCTCCTTGAGTTTCTTGCCGAAGAGGTTATTCCTCAAGCAAGGTAGGTCAGCCAATTTTCATGGACATTGACACAGATGGTGCTGGCCCGCAGCCTAGCCATGCAATGAGCATTTATGGAGGCCCATGACATACATGCATGTGTCAAAGGCTTCATACACCGATTGCAGCAAATAGCGAACTCTCTCTTCCAGGTCATATAGGGCTGTGGGAGTTACCGGTAGTGGTTTGCCCAACTCCCTCCTGAAGCTTGAGACTCTGAATGCATTCATATATATACAGGACCATATAAAATTGATCCTGGGTTACCCAGGCCGTAAGCATAGAACCCTGGAACAATTTCTTGCCAAACTCTTCCAGCAATCAATTATTCTTCCCCAGAGGCGTGTTAGAACGATGGTGGGCCTTCTTTGCCCGCTTCATCACAGACTCAACAACAACTTAACTACGGGGAAGTTGGACAACCCCATATCCAGGCAATTTCTGCATGCAGAATTTTAAATCAGTCTTCCAAGCCACTCGAAGTCCCATGAAGGGTGTTGCCCACATTTTTAGCAGTACTGCATCAAGCACTTAGTATGTGGGCAGCGCCAACAGTTCAGAGGGGATACCCAAAATTTTTAGAATACCTAGGACCTCCGACCTAGGGTGTGGGTTTTTTTGAATATCCACTTAGCACAGCTTCCATCTTCTTAATAAAACAAGAGCAGATGAGATCCTCTGGCGGAGATGAGAAATTCGGCAGTTCCAGAGTTGTGACTGAAGGGATGCCAGTAGAGCTGCCAGTAGAGCTGCTTGGGACTCCCTTGGTGATACAGGAATCAACCACGAGGTCAAAGGTGATTTTGGTGGGCTTCACAGAGAAGGGATGTGAGGTTAGGCTCTTGCCCCTGGATGGCGGGGGGGGGGGGGGGGGGGGTCTGAGCAGGGGGCGAGTGACCATGGAGGCACTCCCAGTTTTACACTTTCCAGAACAGTTAGCCAAATGGAACAGGCTGGAGGAAAAGTGAGAGGTTCCAGGACTGGAAACAGAGAGGAGAAGAATGTGAAGACTGCATCTGTGATCTTGTCCACAGCTTGCCAAGAGCGTAGTTCTGGAGTTAAGGGCAGGGCATACTCCTCAGAGACCAGTATTGGCTCCCCCTCGAAAGATGGGAGTAGCAGAAGAGAACATAAGGGGACCGAAGTCTTCAGGCAGAAACCTTGTGAAAAAAAGCTGTGGCACAGACACGGCCCTGGTGATCAGTGGTGGAAGGTGCAGAGATGGGTCCCGTGGCAATTGGGCAGTAAACCCTTTGATGGGTAAGGAAAGTCCAAAGAATTTCCCTCAGCCTCATTTGAGTAACATGGTAAGACAGTAGTGGTGATCTCCGCTCCTTGATCTCTCTGAGGCTTCAAGAACAAGGTGACAGAGGGAGCAGGTCCTGGTCATCTGAACTCATGGAGATGGATCAGAGGCAGTTCAGGCCACTATGCAGTTTCAATGATTTGCCTAGTAGGAGTCATAAGCTGCAATACTGTTCGATGGACTTGATGGAAGTGTGTGTCTTGGGCTTCTGCATCAACTGCTTCAATGAGTGCATCAACTTCGGTGCAGCGCACATGGGCTTTCGATGCTTTCAGTGTATTGGGCACGTCAATCCCTCATGTTTTTGCATTGATGAGGATGACGACAGGGATTACAGAGTCTTTCAACCACAGCTGTTTCAATGGTTTTGCTTTTCTAGCTGGTACCAAAGCCACATGTGTCAAATGTGTCAAGGCCTCTCTATGCTTCAACTTCAGGTCATTCCAACACTGTTTCCGATGCATCTCGATGTGGCATCGGGAACGGTCTTTATACCTAACCTGGAGCATCACCATGCTGTATGACTTACTGTGGGTGCTCCCAGACATCGATGGAGCCCGAGACTGTGCTTGTAATTTCAAGGATTTAATCTTCACCGCCCTAGTTCTCCTCGCCTGCAGAATCATCCGTCCACATGGACCACAATTCCTGATCATGGTTGGGGCCCGGGATAAATAACACTGGTCATGGCCATCTGAGAGTGATATGATCTGGCCCCACAGGCAGGTCTTGATACCACTGGCTGCTCTTTCTGCCATGACAGATTCCTCTTCCCAGCTGGGAATTAGCACTGAAAAGTGCTATTTTGGGGCTCACTGAACATCAAAAACAGGGGTGTAATGCCTGAGAGAGAGAAGAGAATCCCATCCATGCAGAGCGCAGATAAAAAGACTGAGGGTCACAGTACCTGTAGCGGCCTTTGCTGCCTGTATGAGGAACCTGCCTGATCTCACAGGTAATATGTACTATAGAGAAATGCAATTAAAATTCCTGAGGCGTGCATTTGTGTCCCTACACATTGCCTTTCAAGCTAAATTGGTCACGACAGCGACTTGTCTACGTTGTCATATTTCCATAGGCACCTTGTCACATGCTTTTTGGGCCTGTCCGGTTATCCAAAGATACTGGGGGAAGATTGTGGGGTATTTGCGGGGGCTTTTAAATCTACATCTCCCCCTGTCTCCGTATATGTTTTTATTTGATTGCATTCCTCGTCCGCTGGTTCGAGGTCTGGGTCTGCATCTATTTCTTAAAAAAAATGGTGCAGTGGGAAAGAAGGTTATTTTGCTGCAGTGGCGAGAGCCAACTCCTCCATCCTTTTGGACCTGGTGCCTACACCTCCATCGTATGATGCAAATGGACAATCTGGCCTCGAGATCGTCTCCAGTACGCCGACGTAAGTTCTTGCAAATTTGGGATGCGTATTTGCAAGCGCTACCACATCGCGCAAGAAGCCTGGTATTGAATGACTAACCTTTGAATGGCCAATAAAACAAATCGGGAGGCGGTCCCACGTAGCCAAGGCAAAAAAACAAGGGGACAACCTTATATCGTGGAAGGAATTTTATTTCAAAGCCCGACTCCGGCCGAGTTTCGCCAAACAAGGCTGCATCAGGGGCTCAAACCACAGTTGTTGGTTGTATGAAACTACATATCCAATGTAGTAAAGGAAGACGGCAAACCAAGACCTTGATTGTTCTCTCACTGCTACATAATCTAGTAGGTCAACCTAGGTACAGTATTCCCACCGTCTTCAGTTTTAAAATTTAAAGAAACTCTTAAAACCGCAAAGACTTGCTTATAGTGTCTGTCTCCAGACACTATAAGCAAGAGTTTCTTTCTGTCTCCAGACACTCTAAGCAAGTCTTTGCTTGTGGTAAATCTTTGCGGTTTTAAAAGTTTCTTTAAATTTTAAAACTGAAGACGGTGGGAATACTATACCCAGGTTGACCTACTAGATTATGTAGCAGTGAGAGAACAATCAAGGTCTTGGTTTGCCGTCTTTCTTTACTACATTGGATATGTAGTTTCATACAACCAACAACTGTGGTTTGAGCCCCTGATGCAGCCTTGTTTGGCAAAACTCGGCCGGAGTCGGGCTTTGAAATAAAATTCCTTCCATGATATAAGGTTGCCTCCTTGTTGTTTTTTTAACCTTTGAATGGACCTGGACGTGCCCTGGTGCCCGTGGATATAAAATGGGAGTATTTTATATTTGGTGACTATATTATATTTATATTTTGGTGACTTGGGGTGGGGGGGAGTGGGGGTTTGGCTTGGGGGAAGAGGGAGAAGTGGACTTTCTTTCTAAGTGTTGTATATGCTTGTGATCCGGGATATCAGAAAAACTGCATCTCAGATCCAATTGTATGCCCAATTGTTTGTTTAATAAAAACGTTTTACACTAAAAAGACTGAGGGGATGCCGACGACACCTGCGCATGGGAACTCACACACACATGCACAGTGGAGCAAAAAGCTCTAACAGCTTTGAGAGTTTTCTGTCCAGTGCTGCCAGGAGTTGCACTACCAGACATCATGGCTAATTCAGCCCTGCTTATCGATGGAAAATGTACATTTTAACTCAGAAGCAGGGAGGGGAGGAGACAAAAACCAGTTCACTGCATGCTGAGAAGCAGCAGGTATCCTGCACAACTTACAGGCCGATACAGTACAGTGTATTCAGTAAGGGGTAATAGCGCATCGAAAACGGGCGTCCAACCCCCCCCCCCCCCCCCCCAATAGCGCCCGCAACATGCAAATCCATGTTGATGGCCCTATTAGGTATTCCCGCACGATTCAGAAAGCAAAATGTGCAGCCAAGCCGCACATTTTACTTTCAGAAATTAGCGCCTACCCAAAGGTAGGCATTAATTTCTCCGGGCACTGGGAAAGTGCACATAAAACCAGTAAAAACTGCTTTTCTGTGCACCCTCCGACTCAATATCATGGTGATATTAAGTTGGACGTCCCGAAAGTTAAAAAAAAATAAATTTGAAATCGGCTCGCGGCTCGAAAACCGGATGCTCAATTTTGCCAGCGTCCAGTTTCCAAACTCGTGGCTGTGAGCGGGTTTGAGAACAGACACTGGCAAAATTGAGCATCGGCTGTCAAACCCGCTGACAGCCGCCACTCCTGTCCAAAAAGAATCGCTAGGGATGTGCTAGTGTCCTTAGCACCTCTTTTTTTATTTATTTATTTAATGAGTTTTATGTACAGTCATTCGGAAACGTCAAAATAATGCCATCATAACGGTTTACAGGGATAAGGGGGTTTAAACAAGGGATGCAAAGTACAAACTGTTATTAAGCATAGGGGATAACATGTGTAAGGATTTAGTTCACTTTTTTATTTCATTTCTTATTTATGAAAACCTAGATGTGATGAATTTCATTTATTTATTCATGAGGTTGGATTGGAAGGCGATGATGTTGTGTTGTTCATTGAGTGAGTTGATATGCTTTGTTGAACAACCACGTTTTTAACTCCTTTTTGAAGGTTTTTAGGTTTTCTTGAGTTCTGAGCTTAGTCGGTAGGGAGTTCCAAAGTTTTGGGCTACCACGGGAGATTGCTCTTTTTTGGGTTGAGGTGAGTTGATTTGAGTGCGTGGGTGGTGTTTTTAGGAGTCCCTTATTTGCTGATCTAAGGTTTCTGCTTAGGGTATGTAGTTGTATGTAGGGGCTTGGCCAATTTTCTTGTTCTTCATATATAATTTTATGTAGGATGGATAGGACTTTGTATTCAATCCTGTATCTTATTGGTACCAATGAAATGAAATAAGTGTTGGGGTGATGTGGTCATGCTTTTTTGCTCCTGTGAGGATTCTTGCAGCTGCGTTCTGCAGGATCTGGAGTGGGCGAATGGTGTTTAGAGGTAAGTTGAGAAGAAGAGAGTTGCAGTAGTCTATGTTGGAGAAAATTAGTAATTGGAGGATTGATCTGAAGTCATTGTTGGAGAGATGACGGAGTGTAAGTAGTTTATGTTAACAGTCTTTGATTTTTGTTGATATATGGTATTTGAACGAAAGTTCTCTGTCCATTATTACTCCGAGGTTGCGGGCATGGTTGATTGGAGATATGATCGAATTTTGGTTCATGAAGTTGAGCGGTGGTATTTGAGGAGAGTTGTTCTTTTTGCCGCAGGCCCTCATTTAAATACAGAATCGCACGCACAGGAGAGTGGCCTGTGCGTTCGCCCGCTCTCCCGCAACTTTTACTGTATCAGCCCGTTAGTGAGCAGAGTGAGTGGATACACAGGGAGGACTTGGCTGCAGATTGCATCTCCCAGCCAGCTCAGCAATAACTGTTCAGTTGCCTCCCTCCCTTGCACTACCAGAGGAAATGAGAGCAGCAGCGGAGCCTCCCAGCGCTCCACCGCCCCTCTTAAAATTTAAAGCAATACTTGCTGCTGAATCAGGGCATTATCTGTTGATCTGTTGCTATTTGCTTCCACATATTTTAAGTAAATGATGACAATTTGGGTGTAAACAGCCTGTTTTCCTTCAACAGTGGAAACTACTCCACCTCTGACCAGGAGTAAAGTTTCCAGCATTAAGAAAATACAGGTTAAGCCAGCGCACCTCCCTGCATCAGGGAGTACGGCTTAATGCCCTCATTTGCATGGGATTTCTATGCAAGGGAGCTAAACAGGACTCTTTTTTAACACAATTTGTGAACCTAAAACTCCTTGCTGATCGGCATTTAAATGAGGGTAAAGCTGTGCGTTTGGCTGAATGCACCTTTCTGCGTTGGCCTGTCAGTTAGCTCACCTAATTTTGGTTAGCATTTCATTATGAGGTAGATTTTAAAAACATACGCGCGCGCGCGAACAAAAGTACACCAGATTTTAAAAGATACGCGCGTATCTTATAAAATCCGGGGTCGGTGCATGCAAGGCTGCGCAAAATCGGCAGCCTGCGCGCACCGAGCTGCGCAGCCTGCCTCGGAGGGAACGGCACAGTTGTTGGTTGTATGAAACTACATATCCAATGTAGTTTGATTTGTTCCTTCAAAGTATTATCTTGTCCTTCTATATTCAATAAGAATCAGTCAAAGCCGAGCGCCCCTTAGGCATGCGCGGCTTGGGCAGTGCGCCGGCAGCAGCTGTGCACCGCAGGAGGGTCCAGTTTTAAACCCTACCGGTCCCTCCCAGATGACATCACCAACCGGAAGCAGCAACTCCGAGCCGTCGGGGTAAGGCACCTCTTCACCCCCGGAACAGCAAAGCAGGAAGCAGGTAACAAAATCTTTAACTGGCTGCAGGAAAAGTTCTTTTTTCTCCTCCTCACCTCCCTCACATGGAATTTCTAACCATAAAGATTCTACAGCGCAATTTGTGTCACACAGAATTTTTAACCTGTCTGACTCTATACCCTCTTTAAAATACAGCGCCACCCTGCACCAATCTGATCAATTTAATCACTGTAATTTAATTTGTATCCTGTTATTAGTATACTATGAGATATCCTCCTGCCACCAGATCTTGGAGCTGCCAATTATATCTACCTCTTCATTCAGTGCTATACATTCAAACTCTCCCATCTTATTTTTTAGACTTCAGTATTTGTATACAGACATTTCAAAGTATGTTTGTTTGTATTAATAAGCTGCTTATCAGTTGACAGGAGTAATTTGGAATCTTTCAACTCTGTTTGCCCGTTACTTAAAGGCAACTGCGTTACATTAATATTTATTGCAACCTACAGGGATACCTTAACTTCCCTGTTTTGCTAGTAACTTTCAAAGATACATCATTCCAAAACATGGGTTTTTGCGCGACTATTGGCTCACATCATCTACTTTAAAAGCTGCCCTATTCTTTTTAAAGGTTAGTGCCAGTAGTCTGATTCTACTCTGGTTAAGGAAGGGATCCGATGCAGGAGAGACTTAAGGGTTGGATTACGTGGAGACAGATTAGCTGTGGAGGATAAGAAGGGGAATGACAGAAGGTCAAACTGTGGGATTTAAGAGAAGCTAGGGGTGAGATTGGATCATCTGTGGGTGTGAAAGATAAGGGGTGGAGGCAAGAGTGAGTGGATGGGAGATGAAAGTGAGGAGGCAATGAGACACGAGGTGAAAGTCAGGGAATAACTAAGGATCAGTTGGGGATTATAAAAAGGGGTTGAGGGTGAGGAAGGAACATATGGAATAATGCAAAAAAGCTTGGAGGTGTGACAGAGGGGATGTAAAAAGGGATGATATGGAGTACACAGACCGAAAGAGGGGGTTCGCCAGAGAGGAAAAGGTTAAGACAGGGCTTCCTCAACTGTAGATTGGGACCTCAAATGGGGCCACAGAATTTTTAATTGGGGTCACAAGTGCCTCAAACAGTTGCAGTTTTCAGGCACCAGCAAAATGAAGTACTAGTAGAAATCTGCATGGGGCCTATGAACTAGAATGCACTCACACAGGCCCTACAGTGGGCTACTCTCCTGCTTTCTGTGGAAAGAACATAGGAGATATCGGGGCCACTGCAAGGCCTGTAAACTTGTACTACCCCACTAATGATGCTGCTGCTTGCAGTTCACCGCAAGGTTTGGGACCAGCCATGAGAGGAAGGGATGGCAGACTGCCATTAATCCTTCCCTCACCCACCTCAGATCTTACCCAAGGGAAAAATGCTGCCCCAGTTCTCAGCCTGCCCTCTCTTCCCACCAGTTGTCATTCACCTTTGTTCTGGGGCCCAAAGGAAAATATGGCTGCTGACCCTGACCAGGGAGATGTTTGGAGGGGCTGTTGAAAGGGAATAGATACAAGTGTGGCTTTAGGGGCGGGTCAGGTGGAGAGGGACTGGCTATGGAGATGGGGTAAAGACAGAAAGTCAACTGGGAATGTTAAGAAAGGAGCTAGGGTGAAAGAATTCTGTTGAGGAATGTAAAAGAAGGGCTGGAGTGGAAGAAAGAGGGAATGTCAAAGGATCAGTTGGGGTTAGGGCTTGGGGTGAGAGGGTCAACTGGGGAGATGCAAAAAAAAGATGGAGATAGGCTAGTTAGGTGAGATTTAGTGGACGATTTAAGAGGGGCTCAGTTGGAGATTAAGAGAGAGAGGGGTCCACTGAAGGAGGAGAAACTCTGGAGGGGGATAAATGTTGAGAGAAAGAATCAAATGTAAAGAAAGAATGGAGATTGAGAGAAGGGATCGGCTGGAAAGTAGGGAGAGTGAGAATGGTGTGTAATTAAACGGGACTACACCCCTGCCAATTTGTTTTGGTCGATTTTAGAGGGGCATGCAACTTTTAAATGCTTAAATGGGCCTAAATGTTTGGGAAGCCCTGATCTATCAACTCATTAGGTTTGTTGATACGGGACCACAGAATCCGCCACGTCATACGGAGCGAGCCCGCTCACGCGGCACCCCGAGATGCAGCATTCCGTGACCTCAGCGCCACCAGGTGACGTCGAACGGTTTTTCTCAGGAACGTGAAACGCCGCTACTAAATATCGAGGGCTACGTTTACTTCCCATGACGCACGAGAATTCGCGGCGACAAGCTTGCGAGCGATGAACAGTAGGCAAGAGATCCCCCCGAAACAATTAAAACACAGACAAAGCCGCCGCCGCCGCCTCAGCACCCTTTCCCGACTTCATCTGCCAGCTTGCAAACACAACCCTTGCGCCTGCGCGCCAAACGGTCTGCCACGTCCCCCCAGCCCTGAGATAAGCGGCTCCGAAAACAGACATCGGTTACAGAAACACCGCCACAGCACGGGTGCACCCACCGAGAGAATACACCACATCCCCCCCACAGACATAGCGAACGAGTGAAAGAAACGCGCATGTACGAGTCCCCACCACTACAGCAACCTGTCAGCCTCACACTCAGTCCCTGCTACTTCCCAAGAACAGGCTCATCTCCTCCGTGTGGCTCACAACCGCATTCTAAAGGAAGACAAAGCAAAAGCCCGGGCTTAGCTGCTAACCGAAAACTCTCAGGCAATATTAGCCCCCCCCAAACTAACTGACAGAGCCGGAGTCCCAACGCACGCACCCTGGCGGCGGCACAGTCCATTACACTGAGGGGGGGAGAAGGCTTCGCTTACCTTGCCCTGACCTCATTATTTATAACGTTGACAAAAATTAAAGTACAGTTTCGCTGCCGACCCCAGGGTTTCACGTACCTCACACGCAAAGAACGACTCAGCTCACTCTGGAACAGAAAAGGCAGGTACACACGACTTCCAGCCGGGAGGCAAGATGGCCGCGGCTTGATGACGTAGGAACTTGCCACGTAACACTGCGGCGTGTGGGAGTGGACGGGGCACGGCAGGATTACGTCCTGAGGTGTGTTTGTAATGTAGAAGAATAGGAGGTGGGTAGAATCGTGTAACGGGATGTATAGAGCAGTAATGTTTTCATAAGAGAAAGTCTCTTCCCACTCCCCAGTACTAATTTATCTAGATAGAATTCCCAGATCTCTGATATCCCAGCTTCACTTGTCTAATTAAAAGTCAAGTTAGTAAGATATCTCTGGTGACGGATGTAGTGCATTTAACTCTTTAAAAAAAAAAAGTCTATGATACAGTGTAGTATTTAAAATCATAAGGAGCAGTTATAAAGGTTAGCAGTTTGTTTAAAAATACCATCCCTGGTGCTCAGAGAAAATGTATTCCACATACTAAAAACAATTGAAAGAAACTGCCTGCATGGTTAAATGAGATAAAAGAAGCTGTGGAAGCCAAAACAATTTTCCAAATGAGGACAATAAACACATTCAAGATATATGTAAAGCAGTAAAAAGGCAGGTCAAGAGAGAATTTGAGAAGAAACTTGCCAAAGAGGCAAAAACTAATAAATATCTTTGCCTTCTGGCGAAGAAGGCTGCCTGAGAAGTCGCAGGACGCAGATACTCCTGGGGTCCGTTGTTTATACAAGTCATTTTTTCTACATCTCCAATGATTATTTGTTTTCCTCAAGCGTAGGATCTAGCTGAAACGCTCTATACATCTAGCGTCAACATCAAGTTGTGGTGTCCTAGCATAGCCATTAAATCTGCAAGAGGTCTTCGAGACTAGACAAAGATTGCTGACACCAAAATGGCAGCAGAAAACGATCTCATGTTGTTGGCATTCAAAGATTGATTAATTAGAGACATTTCAAAAAATGTTTCAGCAATTATGGACTGCTGGCTAAATAAATTCCAGACTTCCTTGGAGGAAATAAAAGGAAATGTGGAATGGCATACTACCAGAATTGATGGTACCACAAGAAATGACAGAAACGTTACTCAAATGGATGCGCTGAAACAAGAAAATGCAGCATTACTCACCTGAGCTGAAGATCAAGAGAATTGAGGTAGAAGAAATAATATCGGACTTTCTGGGCAGATTAAGGACTCTGATTTGATGCATTTAAATTCAAATCTGGCTGCCAGAAATCTTCGGATTCTCTTTGAAGACAGGTTCTCATGGAAAGCATTCACAGAGTAGGCCAAGCCAGTGATTTGGGCTCCTGTCCCAGGCTGGTAGTGGCTAGAATTTTAAACTATACACTTAAAGCTAAATTAATGCAAGCCTATAAAAAAGGCAGTTTAGGAGATCAAGGGAATAAACTCTTATTATATGATTATTCAGCACGTGTCTCCTCTAAATGAAGGGCCCTAAATCCAATCTGCAAAGAGTTTATACGAAAAGGGATAACATTTGCTGTTTTGTTCCCTGCAAAATTACAAATCTTTTGCATAGGGAGACCTGTGATCTTCACAAAAAAAGGAAGAAATGTTTGCTTTATGCTGATCCTGGAGACCTTATTCTATAAATCTTTCTTGAATTGCTTCACCTATTATTATGGTGATCAGTGGAATACTTTGGTATGCTTGTTCAACTATACACGTTTGGTCGTTTGCCCTCGGTTGGACTTTACAGTGCTCAAAAAGGAATACCTTATTTTGTGTTTATTGACCTTTGCGATTTCTCCCTGAAGTGAGTTTTTTTTAGTGCTGAGTTACCTGCACCCTGTTTCAAGGATTTTGTTAAAAACTTCAGCGGTAGCTTTCCTGTTGATGGATTTGATATGATGACTTTATTGCTTGAAGCTACAATATAAACATTCTTTACAGTAATTATTGGATCGTTCTTTGATATTATAAAACTGATTTCCATGCTATATGGTTAGCCCTGAATGTATGAAGGTGAACATTGAGGTCCTTGGCTTTTTATTTTAGTCCGTTGCTAAGTGATACTCCTATGTTTAACCTCAAGTTGATGGACAGGTTTTTTGTTTTTTTTTGTTCCCAGCATCTATTATTATTATTTATTTTTTTTTTTGATAGATTAAATGTGTACTATGACTTTTGTTGGCTGAGACTACAATAAGATTGATTCGGGCAGTAAGGAAGCCTGTTTAGTAGGACATTTAAGGTCTATATTGTGTTGAGGTCAATTGGTTAAACTTATAATTTTCATTTGATGTCCTTAAATCTTTAACTTTTCATCTCTTTGGAAAATTTTTTTTTTTCTCTTTAAGATAGCTGCGCCACTGAATATCCCCGTTAAGTTAGCCGGATAGCCATATCCGGCTAAGTTAACTAGCTGCTCTGTGGCTGAATATCAACCTCATAATCTCTATGAGAAGTACTGTTTTGGTAGGAAAGGTAAAGAGTCTAGTGTACCTCCTTACCATTAGTTCAGTTAAGCAACTTTATGATGTATTATGAAAACAGCTTCTATGCCTGTGCTACATGGTAAATACCGAGCATTGGCTATATATTCTTTTATTTTTTTTCTCATATGAAAGAGAAAACTTAACAGGGCAAACAGTAAAACCCTAATCCAGAACTTTTGTGTTTGCCCAGCGGTTTGTTTCAGCTTCTTTAGGGTTTTTAGTTCAATCAGATCCTGCCACATCTGGAGAGATGGAGCCATGAGCCTTTGTTTGCAGCTACATGAGGATTTACCCCATGTCAGTTCCCTCTCCCTTCTTCACCAGCCATTGTAGTGGCAAACTTCTGGCTAAGAGACACAGATTGCTGTTTCCTCAAAAACCTGACACCAGTGTGCTCTTGAGTCAAGCAATAGGTGTTGCTCCTAAGTAATGGTTGGTTCTTCCCACACTCCCACCCAGGAGCTGTGAACACTGTTTCCTCAACATCTCCAGGCTTAGCTAGCCCAAGAAGTAGGAACATGGACCAAGAATTAAATCTGTGCTGCTGCTGGGTCATCGGACCAGCCCATCCAGACCTAAGTAAGTGTCCATAATGCAAAGGGGTGGCAAGGAACAAGAGTCACTTACTAAAGCACTGTTGAACTCCATTGTCTTTATCAAGAAAGAAAATAACTTTTTTTTGCTTTTAGAGTGCTGTCATAGCATAACAAAGTTTCTCCTAGATCTGATAATATATCAGTCTTTATATTGACTGATTTCGTAAGTGCTTAGTTGCTGAGCAACAGTCTCCCCAGCGAGGTGCACCTGTTGGCAGGTATTATGCTGCAGAATGGTTGCATCACCTCCGCTCAGTACAGTTTTCTTCCATTTGGCACAGCAGGAGGTAATCTTGTGGAGATGATGTGTGTTGTGACCCACTGGTGGCCTTTGCAAGGTGTCATGCATGGCATGAGCCCCCATTGGTAGGATTTTAGACATTCTTGGTGTTATCTCCTGCACCAGGGGCAGTAAAGATGCTGAACTTATTACAGTGTACTACCCCAGATCCATGTATAATTTGTGTTTGAATCCATGAAGGTGAAGATAACCTGTGCTTGTTTTCTCTTAATCCTGCTGTTTAAGAATAAATCCTTTTGAGCTTAGCAAGAGAAATGTGATTTCAGTAATTCAGGCTAGGAACCTGATACCTTCACCCTGTCTATATCCATTTGGAGATATGGCCTCTAGGATTGAACACAGTATTCTAGGGGAGGTCTCACCAATGCCCTTGTGATGCATTATCATCTCCTTTTTTCTGCTTATGGTAGAAAATGTTTCTCTCTTTGTCGATTCAAACCTCATGTTCTCTGAAGAAATTGACTGGACTCAGGTTGCATGAACTTAGCTGGAATATACTGCAGAGTTATCGTTGGCTCCGTTGACTTTGAAATTTTCTTTTAAACTGGTGAAGAGGTCAAAGGGCATGTTTTCAAATGAAAAATGATCCCAAATAAATTCCTCCAGAGAATTTTGTGTAAAGGCATTGTTCATCAAAATACTGTTTTATTATTTTGACAAATTTGTCACGTGATGCTGTGACAGTTACAGTAGATAAAATACATTTTTCTAATATGCATATCCTTGTTAAATTATTCTAGCAGGACCTTCATAATAAAGGACTGTATGAATTGCAAATAGCTCTAAAGGCAGCCATTATTGCAGTGCCCATGTGTATAATCATAGGTCCGTAATAAACTTTTTTTTGTATATATTTTTAAACTTGCAAATAAAACAAATGCACTTTTCTCAAAGGTGCTGCACGCTCACTGGCCCTGTACTTCCAATGCTGTCCTGAGAAACTTAGAATAAGTGGAACTTCATGAGTTTCACATCCCATGTTATGCTCCAAAATTAGTCAGTATGCTGTGTTAATGTCCAGAGGTAATCCCACTGGGGTCGAAACGGTCAAAACTAGACCTGCAACTAAAATATGTGGACAACCTACTTTTTAAGTGTTGTCATTTTACTCAGATTTTTTTTGTTTGTTTTTGTTTTTTGCTGAAAGGATATTCAGACGCAGTCGTGACTACCCTTTTGCGGTCAAGGAAAACCTCTATGTCCCTGGCATATGTCAGAGTGTGAAGAATTTTTGAGTCTTGGTGTGTGAAACACCAGGTGGACCCTACTCGGGCATTGGTGTCTGATATTTTGTCCTTCTTACAGGGTGGCCTAGCTAAGGGCTTATCGTGCAGTTCTCTAAGGGTGCAGGTAGCGGCCCTTGGCTGTTTCCATGGTAAGATTCGAGGTGTAGCCTTAACCGCGCATCTGGACGTGGTGCGTTTTCTCCGAGGGGTGACGCATCTACGTCCTCCGGTCAAGGATCCTTGTCCATCGTGGAGTCTAAATTTGAGCCTATGAAGAGGGCGATGCTAAAAGACCTCATTTTGAAGGTGGTTTTTCTGGTGGCTATTTCCTCAGCTCGTCGGGTGTTGGCGTTTCAGGTGTTATCCTGCAGGGAACCCTTTTTAAGGATTAAGAACTTGGGAGTCTCATTGCGAACGGTTCCTTCCTTTCTCCCAAAGCTGTTTTCTCATTTCATTTGAATCATTCGGTGGAACTTCCATCCTTTCCAGATTTGGACTGCTCTGATCCTCAGTCTAGAGATCTGAGGAGGCTTGATATGCGCCAAGTTCTGTTGCATTATTTGGAGGTGACCATCTTTTTGTGTTGTGGAGTGGCCCCCAAAAAGGGCATAAGGCGCCAGGGCTACGATTGCCTGCTGGTAGAAAGAGGCAATTGGTTTGGCGTACTTGCTTCATGGCCAGCCGCTTCCAGTCGGTCTTCGAGCACATTCCACCTACTCGCAGGCCATCTCATGGGCAGAGTGTCAACAAATTTCACCGCAAGAGATCTGTAGGACGGCTACATGGAAATCTTTGCACACCTTTGCTAGACATTATCGGTTGGATGTCCAGACCCCAGGTCCCTGCCGCAACAGGTCTGTTGCGTCCGTCGGACTCAGACGGCTTCGTCCCACATGCCTCACCTCAATATTTGCTTTCTCCACTAGCCTCGGGAAAATGGCGACCGCCGCGTCTGCTTTCCGCACTCTCCGGCATCCCCATAGCGGCTATGGCGAGGCATTCCACCATGATTCATGATTCACCTGAAGGCCTCCTAGGGTGCGCGCGCATGTGCTACCCATGTCTTTATTCCAACGTTGGCGCGAACCTCGGGGGCGCCCCCCTCGAGTGACGTCACAACATCCGGGTATTTAGGCTGCCCATTTGCTGACTTTGAGTTAGCAAGGATTGGATTCATCCAGTGTAAGCTGCTCTGCTGCTTCTCGCTGCTGCTGGAAGTTCTCTCTACCCTCTGGGTTCTACTAACTTGGATACCCGCTCCTCGGGGGCCCTATGCTTCTTTCCAGGTGCCTATCCAGTATCCAGGTACTCGCTCTTCGAGGGCCTGAATTATCTACCTCGGTGCCTGCTACAGACAGTGACGGAGTGGAGCTTTAATTTATGTTCCAAGATTTCTTCTGATTTGTGAGAAAACAGAAACTTCCTGTGAAGTGAGAGTGCCTTTTTCCGTCGATAAGTGAGTGAATTAGCCATTCTGTCTTGGGTGCAATGTCACCGGCAGTACGCGATTCAGAACCTTCTCAGAGAGGCATAAGAACATAAGAACATGCCATACTGGGTCAGACCAAGGGTCCATCAAGCCCAGCATCCTGTTTCCAACAGTGGCCAATCCAGGCCATAAGAACCTGGCAAGTACCCAAAAACTAAGTCTATTCCATGTAACCATTGCTAATGGCAGTGGCTATTCTCTAAGTGAACTTAATAGCAGGTAATGGACTTCTCCTCCAAGAACTTATCCAATCCTTTTTTAAACACAGCTATACTAACTGCACGAACCACATCCTCTGGCAACAAATTCCAGAGTTTAATTGTGCGTTGAGTAAAAAAGAACTTTCTCCGATTAGTTTTAAATGTGCCCCATGCTAACTGTTACCTCAGTCGTTGGTCTTCAGTTGTGTTTCTTCTATGTCTCGAATTGGACGCAAATCTTCTCATCTCCATTGTTTGCGAAAAATAAGGCACTTTCAGAGTTTAAAACATATTGAAAAAAGCCCAAGATTCAAATATTGCTCCTGTGGACACATTATGTCCACGACGGATAAACATAATTATTGCTATATGTCTTGGCCTGGATCATGATCAGGCCGCGTGTAGGGACTGTGGCCGCATGTCCCCCTGGGCCTGATGCAAAGGGTCAAAAAAATTGCAAGGCCGTGTGAGAGGGAGGCAGGCTTTTCACCATTGGGAAGCTACGCGCCCTCCCCTCTGCATTCTGTCCAGTTGTCGCTGGGTCCCCAGCACAGAGACACCAAGAAAAGTGCTTCATTGGAAGACCCAAGAGCATCAGTGCAGTCTAAACAACAGAGTAAGCACCCCAAACTGACCGAAGCTAAGCCCAGAAAAGTATGGACAGTGCTTCAATGACGCGAGTGAGACCGCAAGCAAAATGTGCGTCAACACCAAGGAAAATGGCACGGGAGTCGGACGGACGCCCGAAACCAGCATTGGGAATCCACTCGATCAGCGCAACCACTCACAATGCACCATGGCATGTCAGACGTGTACTATGACGCACGTTTTCCGGCACCCACTGTGCCATCAATGCACAATGCAGCAGCATCCAAGCCACGCGACGCACAGCAGCCACAAACAAAGCAAGCAGATCCACACGACACAGACACAAGCTAGATGAAGCCAGCCAAGTCACCATGCAAAGCAGAACCTCCGTAGCCGACACACACGTTTTCTAAAGCCACCCAGAGAAGAGTCATGTTCAAAGCCATGCATTCAATGCAGAGATTATGGCTATGGCCTACTCCTCAGTCCTGTGACCATCAACGGGCCAACAAAGCCTTGGCACCTCTGGGATCACCAAGAGGAAAACCATTTCCAGAACTAGAGGTCTTGAAGGACGTAGAGACTGTCCTACAGACTTACACACCCCGGCCATGGTCGTCCCCAGAGAGATCACCTTCAATTATTTGGATCATCACAGGATGGCATTCAAGTCTATTTGAACTTATGCAGGGTGTCAAGATGGAAACATGAAGAACCTCAGCTTCAGAAGATGTTATTCAGAGACAAAACAGATTTTGAAGAGCCTAGAAGCCGTAGGCCTCTACATTCTTCAATCTCGGATATATACCTTGCGGCCATTCCTACATCAAAACCATGTAAAAGACCATATCCTTTGTCTGCAACATGCAGAAAAGCGACGAAGAGACCTGCTCAAGTTTTGTCAAGACTGAACTCAGCCAAGACAATGGCACAGATCTCATCTGTTCTAAAAATTATTTCTCATCCTGGCATCCAAATGTCAGCCCACCAAAATTTCATGTTCCTACACTAGACAGGGACAGGGAAGAACAGGGGCAGGTCTATTCCCAACCCAAGGTTGGGAATAGACCTGCCTGAGGACAGCCTGAGGAGCCCAGGACAGCCTGAGGAGCCCAGGATCACCAGAAAGCCTCCCCTATGCATAGGAATGAGCCATATAGACCAGACTCCCCTCTTTCTTATCATTCTCCACCGTTATCACTGACTTCATCTACAGGTCTTCCGTCTGATGAACCAGAGGAATCTCCAGAAAGTACATCTGCCTCGGAGGATCTGACACATTCAAAATTCGTAAAAAGGATGGGAGCAAGGTTAAATTTAGAAATCAGAAAGATCCCAGATCCCTGCCAAGAAGTCTTTGGAATCTTAAAGATCTTAGATATCCTTCAGAGTTAGCAGTCTTCCCATCGCATTCGGTTTTAGATGCAGTATTTCTAAAATATTGGGAGTTCCCACAATCCAATCTACCTGTGGCCAGGAAGGTGGACTTGAAGTCTCGCCTCAAAAAGTCTCAGTGTTATGGCCCAGTTCACCTACCATATACATTGGTCGTGGTAGCATCGACCTTTAAAAGAGGAAAGAAATCTAAGCTCCATGCAAACTCCCTTCTAGATAAAGATAAGAAGATCCTGCATGACTTTGTAAGGAAAAGTTTTCAAAGCTCCCTGCTGACCTCGCTCATTTAGCATCAGCTTTACATGGTGCAATACATATATGAGTGCTTACAACAAATCAAACCCTTTGTTCACTCTGACATTGGCGAGCAAATGGCACCTCAGCCACTCCAGGACCTAGAGGAAGGGATTCGACATCTCCTCTGCTCGCTGTATGAGGCATTCAAAACAACTTCAAGGACTTCTGCATTTTCAATAGCGGCCCATAGAACTGCCTGGTTATGAGCAAATACAATCAGGGAAGATGTGCACAAAAAACTTGTTGATCATCCTTGCTTAGGGGACAATTTGTTTGGAGTCAAGTTCTGTGAAGCAATGGCACAGATAAAGAAACAGAACATGGCGGTGCAGTCCATCACACTACAACCAGACCAAACCACTCGTTCAAATGGCTGTTTTCTCAATATAAAAAAACATATTACCAACGGAAGTGCTACAAACAGTATATCCAATGTAGGACACTAGTCTACCAGCAGCTTCTACTGCAGCCTCCACAAGCACCACAGAGAGGATATCAGCGAGACAATAGACCAAAAAAACCACAACAGCTCACAAACCCAAAAAACCAAAAGAGTTTTTGAAGAGAGCCAGGCCAAAGCCACCAACTCCAGTCGGGGGCAGAGTCACCAATCACGTCTCAGTTTGGACCAAAGTGACTTCCAACCAATGGGTATTGAAAATAATTCAGCAGGTTACTATTTGCAGTTCAAGACTCCTCCAAGGTTGCCTTGACTAGCTCCACTGACAAGGCACCTCAACTAAATTCCTTTCTTAAAACAAGAAGCAGAAAAACTATTAGAGGAAAAAGCCATTCAGTGCATCCCATCTTCCGACAAAAGCAAGAGATTCTACTCCTGATACATCCTCATCCCCAAACGAATGGGGGATCTTCGCCCAATACTGGATCTCCATCTTCTCAACAAAACATTAAAAAGGGAGAAATTCAAGATGATGATTCTGAAGTCCATTTTGCCTTTCATACAACTGGCCGATTGGATGTGCTCACTCGATTTAAAGAATGCGAATGCTCATATTCCATTCCATCATTCCTGCTAGTGGTACTTCTGCTTCCAAATACAGAATACACATTACCAATACAAAGAACTCCCCTTTAGACTCTCTCCTGTACCCCAAGACTATTCACAAAGTATCTGGCAATGACTGTGGCGCATCTTTAATGCACAGGATTTCAAATCTTCCCATATCTGGACAACTGGCTGATAGTTTCGCCCAATCCACCAGATCTCCAAAGAAACCTTCACACTACAATCCAATGCCTAGAGGAACTAGGGTTCCTCATCAATTATAAGAAATCAATCCTCCAGCCAACCAGAATCTTGCAGTTCATAGGTGCAAGGATAGGTTCCATATGGGAAAAGGCGTTCCTACCCAAAGACAGAGTGAAATACTTGCGACTCCTGGCTTTGCATCTAAGAAGTAAAACTAGGATAGCGGTACACAAGCTGTTAGTACTGTTGGGCCATATGGCAGCAGCTAGCCACATAGTATCTCTGACCCATCTGCATATGCATATTAGTCCAGAATGCTGCTGCCCGTATACTATCTGGTACCTCTTTAAGAAACCATATAACTCCAATACTTTCTTCCTTTCATTGGCTTCCATAAAATTTAGAATTCAATATAAAACATTGACCATAATTCACTCACTTATTTACAATCCATCCTCAACTTGGTTATGCTCCATTTTACGAATTTATAAACAGACACAACATTTAAGATCTTTATCTAAAAACTTGCTGGATATTCCTTCAGTTCAACTTGCAAGGCTGGACACTACACGAAAAAGAGCCTTCTTTGTTGCTGGCCCATCCATCAAGAATTCTCTGCCTAATTTTCTTCATCAAATACCAAATTCACAATTCAAGAAATCTTTAAAAACATACTTATTTTAAATTGCCTTCAAGATTCCAGTATCAGAACACACTTAAATCCATATTTCTCATTATCCTCTATATCCCCCCCCCTTCCAAAAGCGACTTACTTTTATGCAGTCTGACACTTGAATATTTAGATTAAATTAAATATTTATTTTTAGTAGTTTTTTATTTTTCTTATGCTTTGTTAAATTAGTTTTTATACCATATTGTTTAAGAATTGTATTTTACTATTTTTTTATTATTTATTTTTGCATTTTCAGTAATCTATACAAAACAAAATTTTGTAGATGAATACAGAAAATTCAAGATCAGTCAGATACATAATAGTACATTTAACATAATATTGAAATCCTCTGTTTCCCCTCAGGAAAATACCAGGGCTAAACAATTTTTACTGAGTGAATTATAGGAAATTTAATAACTTTGAGAGAGGTATCATTACACTCCTCTCAATCTCATTTAGAGAAAACAATTGGTATCCTATTTATTGCACCTAACCTTATCCTATATTTGGGGGATGGGAATCTAAAAACTGCTGTAACTTAGGTTTTTCAAAAAAGACATATTTATGCTCCAGATATTTAACTTCACATCTACACGGAAATTTCAATACAAATCCGGCTCCTCTAGCAAGAACCTCTGGTTTCAGTTTCAAAAATTCTTTTCTTCTATTTTGAGTAAATCTTGTCAGGTCTGGCCCATGAAATTTTTCTAGTCTATTTCTAAAAAATAGACGAAGTATGGTATCTCTTTCTGTGGGGAACATGAAAGATACTAAAAGAGTAGCTCTAGTCGGTATATCTGTACTGCTTGAAGTTTCAATTACTTCAGATAGATTCAGAATTTCTGACTGCACTTTTCCCATCTGCATTTCTCTATCTAATTTTGAAGAAATATAATAAGCCTTCACTATAGCAGGTAGTGCTTGACTAGGCATCTTTAATGTGTGTTGTAGATATTCTTTAAACATTTCTACAGCAGGTATCAAATCTTGTCTAGGGAAATTCAAAATTCTTAAATTGGGATACTTCAGTTGATTTTCTATAAATTCCAATTTCTTTTGATTTATTATTTCTGAATTAGCAAGGTTGCTTTGCACGCTTTCCAACTTTTCTAACCTACCTTCACATCTAACCAGCTTATTTTGTGATAGAGAAACCATGCTTTCAACATTCATTATTCTTTGTTGGGAATTGGCAGTATTCTGAGTTAATTTGTTTATTGCAAGTTCCAAAGATTTAATAGCAGTCCATAATGTGTCCATTGTTATCTCAGTGGGTTTCTGAAGCAGATTTATGTCCAACACAGATTGAGATTCCACATTTCCCCCCTCGGCCAGGTCTCCACTCCTTTCTACATTCTTTGAAAAGGTAATAATTTCATCTGAACTCGCATCCAACTCTGTCAGTCCAGAAGGCATTCTTTCTTTTACTGATGGTGGGGAGGGAGTTTTAGGAGCTCCGGGGCTTAAAGAGATGTCATCGACCAGTGAGGTAGCTTCTCCCTCCAAAGCTACACTCACAATGGTCTCTTCTCCCAGCATTATACCAGTTGTAACATTAAAGAATGACGAGATTTGAGGCTATGTTGGTGTTGGTAAGGAAGACGAAGTCTGTGTCTCCCATATACGCGCCTTTCTCTTTGTATGAGAAATAAAGTTATTAAAGATTTATTTAAATTGAAATGAGATCAATCTCCCCTTCTTTTATGTTCCTCTTTATTAAATTATTGTCTCCCTGGCATGGGGGAAATTGAAGAGAGAGGGGGTCATATAAATTTAGGCATAAAAGCCTTACAAGTTCACAAAGACAATTTATTCCTTACTCCAGCAATGGTATTCCAGGCAAAAAGTTGCAGGCAAAGCCGCGCGCCTTGGGCGACGTGCCGCAGGAGGGGCCAGCTTTTAAAGGCCTTCCGGTCCCTCCTTGATGACGTCGGCGAGGTGCCTCTCTGCATCTGGGGCCTGGGCAGCGTCCCCACCCTCAGGTGGAGTCAGGAAATCAGCAGGAATCTAAAGAATAGGTAATCAGGAACCTCCTCGGGCTCCTCTCTCTCTCCTCACCCCCAGAATTTTAGTTTACTATTATGTATGTTCTGTATGTAAACCATTTTGATTAATCTATATTTTAAAACCGGTATATAAACATTTGTAAATTAAATAAATAAATAAAAATAAATATGCGCAGATTATAATGGGGTTTAAAGAAATAATGGTCTCAAATGTCCCAACCTCTTTCTACCAAGGTCTTCGTTACAGCTTCATTGAATAAAGACTTGACTTGGTGGCTAAGACTAAAAATTCTGGCAGAGGAAGCACCCCAGTGACCTCCTCCTCTCCAAGTAATTCTCACCACAGACCGCCTCCACCACAGGTTGGTGAGCGCATCTCCTCCATTACCAAACTCAAGGGTTATGTTCAACCAATTAAGCATCATATCAGATCAAGCGCCTGGAGCTGAGGGCAATTTGCAATGCCTTAGTAGCATTTGAACACATCCTAGTAGGGAAAGTGTTCATGATTCACACAAACAATCAGGTGCCCATGTTTTACATAAACAAGCAAGGAGAGTCAAATTCGTTGAGTCTCTGAGCAGAAGTAACTCTGATATAGGAATGGGCAACCCAGTGAGCTATCTTCTTGCAAACGACGTACCTGCCGAAAATAGCGAAAATTGAAGCGGACAAACTCTGCAGAGTTTTTCATCCACACGAGTGGGCTCTAGGCCAGTCCATAGCCGGCAGTATTTTCGACAAATGGGGCAAACCCTACATAGACCTCTTTGCAACTCAATACAATATGAAACTGCAAAGATTTTGCTTTCTTCTTCCCAGTCCGAGGAGAGAATCTCAAGATGCATTCATTCTCTCATGATCAGCAGGTCTGCTCTACGTTTTTCCACCAATTCCACTCTTAAGATGAACAGTACAAAAGTGCATCCAGGACTGAGCGGAAATGATCCTCATCGCTCCAGCATGGCCGAAGCAGCCATGGTATGCATATCTTGAACAACTATCAACACAACTACCGAGGCACCTGGAAAACCAACTGAGCCTCTTCACACAAGAGGATAGAACTCTCCATCTGCTCCTCTCGTCACTCCACCTCACATCTTGGAAGTTGAGCACCAGGTCTTAGAGCCATTTCACCTCCCATACCCGATTCAAGAGGTTCTCTTGTCCTCAAGAAAACTCTCCACTCGTCATAACTACTCCTTCAAATGGACTCGATATGTACGGTGGTGTCACACACAGTCGATTGACCCATTTCAATGTTCTGCAAAACTTCTACTCAACTATCTTTACCATCTGTCCCAGACAGGCCTTTAAACATCATCAGTAAGGGTGCATTTGTGCACAATTGCTGCTTACTGCCATCAAGTGGATGGATGATCTATCTCAACACACATTAATATCTCTTTTATGAAAGGCCTTCTGCACATGCTTCCACCAGTACAGAAACCACTGATTCTGTAGAACATTTACTGTAGTACTAACTGCTGTCATGGCAAGTCCCTTCGAACCCCTATCATCAACAGACCTAAAATTCCTAACATGGAAGGTTCTGTTCCTGGAAGCATTCACTTCCACAAGAAGAATAAGTGAACTACAAGCCCTAGTTCATTGTTCTCCTTATCTACACTTCTTCCATGATAAAGTATTATTACGCCCACATCCAAAATTCCTACCTAAGTTAACATCTGCCTTTTATCTGAACAAATCAATCTCCTTACCAACATATTTCCCAAAATTGCAAGGGACGAAAGGGAAAAAAATGTACATACTCTGTGTTGCAAGCGAGCCCTGGTATATTACAAAGAAAGAACACAGGGATACAGAAAATCTCAACAACTTTTGGTTTCCTAAAATTCTAATAAGATGGGAGTTGCAGTTTCGAAGAGAACTCTAGCTAATTGCTTAACAAGTTGTATCCATTACTGTTATGCTTCAGCTTCCATGCCCCTCTCTAGAACAGATACGAGCAGCTGCTCATCCTTAGTACACCTAAAAATGTGCCTGTAACGGATATCTGCAAAGCTGCAACATAGTCATCAATCCACACCTTCATGTCTCACTATTGCCTGGACAGACAGTGTGGTGGGCAGAGCATTGTGGGGCAGATTTTCAAAGGGTTACACACGTAACCCTGAAAACCTGCTCCTGCGCGCGCCGAGCCTATTTTGCATAGGTTCGTCGACGCGCCCAAGCCCTGGGACGCACGTATGTCCCGGGGCTTGAAAAAAGGGGCAGGGTGTGGGTGGTCTGGGGAGGGGCAGGGGCATGGCTAGAGGCCTGCTAGGCCGGGGAATCGCATGCCGGCACTTGGCCGGAGCGCGCAATCTGCGCCTGCCTCTGGGCAGGCCTCAGAGGGAATGGGAAATGCCATCAGGGCTCCCCTAGGGCTCGGCGCACACAAGGTGCACAAGTATGCACCCCCTTGCACACGCCAACCTCGGATTTTATAACATGCGCGCGCATGTTATAAAATTGGGCGTAGATTTGTGCGCGCCAGGTTGCGCGCACAAATCTACGCCCGCACATAGGTTAGAAAATCTGGCCCTATAGGAGTAAGTTAGAGACTGTCACTTAGGGAACCGAGTTGCAGAGCAGTACATACGAATTACAATGTGAATAAACTATACTCTTCCAGAAGGGACTTATGAGCCTTCCTCTCGGAACACAGCAGCCCTCAGCTTGGGGCTCCCCAAGACAGCATGGCTAATTCACTCTACTCTCTATGGAAAACACTGTTTATGGTAAGTAAACTTGCTTGTCAGGCTATTTGTAGCACCAACAAACAGTAAAAAGAATTTTAAAAAAATTCAATAATGAAGAATTAGGCCTATTTTTGTTTCCAAGAAATTTTATTGTATTAACCTACAAGCATATTTATGTAAATCTAGTGAATAGTTATACTGATAACCTGCAATCATCTTTGGAAAATAGAAAGATCTTTACACCAAAACAATTTTGTTTTTTCTTATTTTTGTTATTTTTTTTGCAAAGAAAAAGTCAGTCAAAACTCACAGTAGTTTTTAATATATTACACTTCAGTCAAATCAAAATGAAAACTGTTTGGGGCTGGGGTAACAATCAATATACACCATAATGTTCAGTCTAACAGTTTGGGCTCCTGGATCAATTATATCAAAAGGGGTAAGGTTTTCTGTACAATATAAAACAAGCACCTGTCAGTCATCAGTGATTTACATCTATTTATTTGTATATATAGTCTTTAATATAAAGCACCTTCAGCAGAATTGGCCTTGTATTTTTTATTCTGAATATTAGAAGTTGTTTATGCAGGTCAGTTCCTATACAGTAAGACTTCTTGTTTCAAACCCCTGTACTTAAAACTGGTAAATATTTTTTTCCATTAGCAAATTCTATTTTGTCAGGCTGATTTCATGTTTATCAAATTCTGCTGCAGGGGAGAAAATGTGCAAGAAAATGAACTTGCTCTCAACACTTTAATGGTTTTCTGAGTAATGTTCAGCAGTATTAACTCACTTCTCTGTCAGTGGCAACAGATTTCCTTGGGAGGGGGAACTGAAGTCAAAGACATTACTGGGTATTACCGTGCTATTTTATATTATGGCAGAATTCATTTTTGACAAGGAATCTACTTAGCAATAACTTTGGGGACTGACAAAAAAAGGTAGGTGAAATTGCAAAAAAAAAAAAAAAAAAAAAGGCAAAAAAAAATTCATGCAATCATGAATTTATTTCACTTCCTCTGCTGCTTGTGCAGAGGTGAATTCCTTGTTACCCCAAACACTAGAATTTTCTAATTCCTGCTGTATGGCTGGGGATACTGGTCCTGGCAGCTTCTAAGGCAGTAGCAGGCCTGGCTGTCATATGCCACATTTTCACTCTCATCCTTTGTACTTATTCCTAGTCCAGAAATGTTACTGCTAATACAGAGTTCTTGCTATGCCTCAGTCCACTTTAATAATAATTATTATAGCACTGTACAATGGTAATTGAAGGATGATGCATCCCTGGCCCAAAGAGCTTACAATCTAAGAGGTAGATTGTAAAAGCCTTGCATGCGCAGAAATGGCCATATATGCGCATAAGTGGGCCATGCGGGAGCTACGTGAATTTTAAATAGCCAGGAAGAATTTTAGACTTTATAAGTGATGAAAAGGAGTTGATTTGTACAATGCAGCTAGGTCTAAAATTCGTTAATGATGTCAATTTTACAATGGGTACCTCTGAATGTGTCTGTAACATCACCCCCAACCCCAACCCACCTCCTGAAAACTCACCCCAAATCAAAGTAACCCCTTACAATGGTCCATACATAGAGTATCAGACTGAGCCTTATAAAGAGGCTCTCTTCTTTGTGTATACTTTATAAAATAGCGCATATCTTTGCGTGCTGCTAGATATGGGCGCATGCATGGCCCTTTTAAAATCTACCCATAAGTGGGAACCTGAGACTAGAGGTCACAAGCAATGTTAGAAACAGGATTTGAACCCTGGTTTTACTGCTTCTCTGCCCATCACTCTAACCACTTAGCCACTCTGCCTCTTTTAAGCTTTCTTTAAAAAATGATTAGTTGTAGTTCTCTCTTGTTCCCATCACATACTATATTTGTGCAATCTAATTTTTGGGTGTGGTGGGATTTTTCTTTCTTTTTCTATTTTTTTTTTTTTTTAACATGGGTATTTTTTCATTCTTCCAGTTTTGCACTCATCCAATTGTACAGTTTAGCAGCCCAACAATTTGTGACTTTCATAGACATTGAAAAAAAATATTGCAGTGTTTGAATGAGCTTATTCTAGTGGGCTTGTTGAAATTAATAATCTTTATTTATTGGTTATCAAGTCCATCTGTTTCCATATGTTCTTTTGCAGAGGGGCTGTCGTCTGTATTGAAATAATAGCAATTAGCAAGGTATATGTTAATAAGGCTTGCAGCATTACTAAGGCATGCTAAGCTTTGGGTATTCCCCATCTAGTGCATTATTGTAATACAATCTGCAACTAACCCAAAGGATTACAATGATAAAATGAAGAACATAAATAACAAATATAGACATTTTTATTTAAAAGTCTAGTGCCGAACTCTGGATTATAGCAGTCAGAAAGCTTTGTCATTAGAGGCTTTGTCCTAAAATAAGACTGCCTGCAATACTGCTGACGATGTGTTTAGGTTAGGAACCAGCAATTTTCAACATGTATTGTACATAAATCTGTTTCTCTCTCTCTCTCTCTCTCTCTCTCTCTCTATATATATATATATATATATTTACAGTATGTAAAAATACCTTGACACTAATTAGATGAATCCAATAAATTCTGTTCTCCGTAGTCTAAGTGCTGCATGTTAATAATGTAAAAATGCAAGAACATGTTCTTTCCATGCTGGTATATGGATTGTTTTAGATTGCAATTATAAACTTCCAAAATAAAAAATAACCTTGCAAATATAAATTACCAAATAGCAAAGGCCTTGCTACAATAGATGGTTCATGATGAGGACCATCTGTGAAACCTCTCATTAGCTGGGGCACTCCATACCTAGAACAAAAAAAGCTGTAGAGAGCCATGAAAAGCTGATTCCTACAGGAGCCTGCAATGGAAGACTAAATGCAATTGACCCTGATTTGCTGTTACTTAAAAAAAGGAAATTTGAAATTTGCCCCTGGAATGAATTTATACAAGAGACACAAGCTGAGGCCTTTGATCCATAAGTGACAGACTTCATTGGGATTGGATGAACTACATAAAAAGAGAGCACATCAGAGCTCAGCCTTTCCTACCTTGCAAGTATCTCTACAGTATAGCATCTATCTTTCTTTAAGGTGCCTATAGACGGTGCAATATCAGTGTGGGTCCTTGTGCTTTAATCTGCAATGACATGCTGAAGCAGGAGTTTTCAGAGAGAATCTAACAAAATTAGGAGGTTATTTTTCAACTCGCATTATGGCCTTAACGCATGCGAAAAGCACCATAACGCATGGTGCGATGCTAATTTTTAAAAGGGGAGGAGTTGAGGGCGGAATTTTGACAAAAGTGGGCTGGCTTCGCACTTTGCAAAGCCATATCGCACAGTTTTAATGCCGAAAATAACTATACCTTTTTCATTGGCGTTAACCTGTGCGATATGCCCATAACGCAAATTGCGATTTTTTTTGCAAATTGCGTTTTGGGCATTTTTAGGCTGAGGAAGGATTGGAGGAAGGCCCTGATTTGGGGGTGGGGAGAGAGAGAGAGCCTCTAGGCGTGGCACCATAGTAAGCAGCTATTTATGCCTCTATAGGAGGCCCACCTAGTAACTCGAGATGAGGTTTAGGTAGTAGTGTAGGGGTTAGGGGCTACTTTGACATGCAGAGTGAGTCGTACCTGAGTAGGTAGAGAATCCATTGTACAAATGTCATCTTTGTGTGAGTTTCCTCACTGCAAAGGACGTCAAATCTTCACAAGAGTGTATTGTTCTGTTCGTATGTCTCACTCTGCATGTAAAAGTGTCCCCTAACCCCTACACTACTATCTAAACCTCACCTCGAGTTACTAGGTGGGCCTCCCATAGAGATATAAATAGCTAACTACTAGAAGGACCTTATAGCTAGTCAGTGTCTCTCTCACTCTCTCTCTCTCTCTCTCTTTCACATGCAGTAGTTTGATGAATCTAGCCTTTAGCAGTTACAAACATATTGTGCCATACATACAGCAAAGTCTGCCATACATACAGCAAAGTCTGTTGTATCACTAACTGCATATCTTCAGAATCGTATTGTTTTTTGTGGGATATCTGAAGACTTTATGAAATACATTTCTTCCACAATGATTCTTCTGTTTTCATGGAAGCTCATGGAAGCACGAACTAGAGCACCACACCTTTTGGGGCACTGCGGCAGATGCATCTCCTACCAGCCCAGGCAGACTGAGAAGAGGAAGCTTTGTTACATGGATTTGTGCGGGTGGAAAGGAGGAGATGCAATCTTCATGGACAGAAAGAGCAGGAGCAGGCTGTAGCACCAGCTTGTGCAGTCAGAAGAAAGAAACAGGTGCCAGAGAAGCATTAGCCCCAACAGCTCAAGAAAGGAGCAGGAGCAGTGTCAGCCTGCACAGTGGGAAGAAAGAATAGGAGGCTACTGCAGCTTGTGCATTCTAGAGTGGGAGAAGAATTAGTAAGCACATGTGTAAGTGAATGTGTGTGAAAGAGTGTGAGAGAGAATATGTGGGCATGTGTGTGCATGAGAGCATGTCTGTGAGAAAATGAATGTGTGTGTGTATACCAAAGACAATCAATTAATGCCGGATTCTTTCTAATAGAAATGTAATCTTTATTTAATCGTGTATTAAATATTTAATGTATCAAAAATATTAATTACTTAAAAACCAATACCACCATCCATTACATCTGTATCTCAAACAGTCAATGCATTCAGCCACTTCATAATATCCACACTCTAATTTTCTTAATGGTAACCATAATACTTATACAAAAATAGCAGTGCAATGGTTAAGAACCCATAGTAATTCTAATTTCACTAGTTATGGCAATGAAGTGTTGCATTAATAATAGTTGCTTTAAACATTTATACATCCATATTCAAAACTTATCTGAGAACATTTTCCAAAGGATACACTGCAGAATGCCAATCATTGATGAATCCTCCAGTAGAAAAAATGAAGGTCTCTCTCTTGTAAACCTGAAGAAACAACCCCCAGTGAGTAACAATATCCAGTGTTGAAAAAACTAACGATAGTGCTGAGGACAGTTCTGTTTCTGGTTTGCTGTTGAGAAAAAACAGCACAAGACCTAAAGACAGTGGCTACTGGCAGCCCGTAAGATTTTTTTTCTTTGAAGTATATTTGTAAAGACAATTTGGAATAACCAATATCCAAGTCCACCTGAGGAAGCTCATTTTCAGCGAGTGAAACAAGGACCTTATTGGGGCTAGCAATTCTTCCAACAATAGACTGGTGACTGGGGCATGTGATTGCACTCATAAAACAAAAGACTGGTGTTTGTTTCTTCAAGTTTAAAAGAAGGATAACTTCATTTTTTCCACCGGAGGAGTTGATTGGCAAATGTGAATTCAGCATTCTTTAGTGTATCTTTTGAAAAATGTGGACAGACAAGTTTTGAATATGGATATGTAAATGTTTAAAGCAACTATTATTAATGCAACATTCATTGTCAAAAATAGTGCAATTAGAATTACAGTATCCTATTGGGTTCTTAAACATTGTGCTGCTATTTTTGTATAAGTATTATAGGGCCTCATTTTGTAAAGTATCGCAGGCCTGCGATACTTTAGGGAATGAGGGGCAGGGGGGCAGGCCTGCGCTAGCCGGCAGCGATCACACCATTGCAGTGCGATCGCTGCCGGTTTCGCACCCAATAGCGCCACCACAGAAGGTGTAGCTATTGGGTGCGAACTCGGACGCGAAAAGGGCCTTACCTTTTCGTCATCCGCGGCATCTTCACGGAGTCGGCCCCGTGACGCCCCGACTCCTCCTGTTCCGGGGCTGACTCCGCCCCCATTTTGGTATCGCGTGCGATCCGATTAGAAAATGAGGCCCATAGTTACCATTAAGAAAATGAGGGTATGGATTTTATGGCATGTTTGAATGCATGTGAATGTATGGGATATGGATGCAATGGATGGTGTTGGTTTTTAA
This sequence comes from Rhinatrema bivittatum, assembly GCF_901001135.1. Taxonomy (NCBI): domain Eukaryota; kingdom Metazoa; phylum Chordata; class Amphibia; order Gymnophiona; family Rhinatrematidae; genus Rhinatrema; species Rhinatrema bivittatum. Next base: position 593,896,747 of record NC_042615.1, read on the forward strand.
GTAATTAATATATTTTTTAATTTTATATTTATTAATTTCATCAATTTGAAGAAGGAATATATCCTGCCTACAGAAAAAAAGATGATTGGTTACACAAATAAAAAAACCAAAACTTAAAGGAAATACAAAATCACATATAGAAACATCCAATACCAAATCATCTCATAAACATGTTAGAAGGGGCACAAAAATATAGGAGATAAACAAAATAAAAAATATAGGAAAGTAGCTTAGCACGTACATCAAGCAGTGATACATCTGTAGGATCAAAAAACAGGCATGTTAATTACCAGGAGATAAAGATAAAGCACTCCTGGAATTAATAAAAGACTTGAGTTGCTCGGGAAGGAAGAACACAAAACAATAATTATGATTATCTAATTACACACTTACAGGGATATCTTAAGTAAGTAATAAATATTTTTAATACATTAAAGATTTAATACACGATTAAATAAAGATTACATTTGTATGAGAAATGAAAGAGTGGACATTAATTGATTGTCTTTGGTATATACCAGTTTGGATGTAATTATAGAGGTATAATAGTGCCATTGGTTTTTTCACACATACACTATGGGGCAGATTTTAAAAAAGTACATGAGCGCATACTTTTGTTCACGCACCCGGCGCAAACAAGAGTACGCCAGATTTTAATAGATATGCGCGTAGGCGCGCGTATCTTTTAAAATCCAGGATCAGCGCGTGCAAGGCTGCGCAAAATCAGCAGCCTGCGCACGCCAAGCCACGTAGGCTGCCTCCGTTCCCTCCGAGGTCGCTCTGAAAAGTTACGCCTGCCCAAGTGGGCCGGCTGCCGGCGCGCCATGTTCCAGTCTGGGGGCTGGTCCGGAGGCAGAAGCCACGCCCCCTGGAATGCCCCCGATGATTTGCCGGCCATGACACACCCCCTAACATGCCCCCGACACGCCCCCCCCCCAGGAAAGCCCCGGGACTTGCACGCGCAGGGGGTGGAAGGGGCAGCTTTTCGGGGGTTACATGCATACCCCTTTGAAAATCTGCCCATATATATATATATATGGGAAAAGGTTTGTATGGAACAGTCACCCCTCCCAGCCAATCCATGACAATCTCAGGGCAACTGGGAATCATATGTTCCCTTGTATGGAGAGTGTGTGTTGGGGGGTTATCCTTAATTTTAATTATTGGGTATTATTTGATGTGTCTATTTTGAAAACTTTTATTGGTGTTTAGAACATTTTTAAACAATTTTGTGAGTTTTTAATTATTGTATGCTGTGTTAGCTGTCTTAAAATATGTATTTCTTTTTATTAGTATAGTTATACTTTGATGTATGTTTTATATTTCTGGATTTTATTGTTTGGTATTTTCTGAGGAATGGTGATATTTCTGTTTTTTCATTGTTGCTCTACACAGAGAGTCTGGGTTGCAGTTTTTATTTCAGATTTTGTCTATATTTCTGTTTATACTTTATAGTCTCTTTATTCTGTAATTGGTAAAAGTGTAACATGCCGCTGACCAAAGGGTGCTGCCCCACGGTCGGCATCCTGTACCGCATAGTTCCGGGTCCAGCTCTGTGTCCTGGTACCTCCTGGGGTTTCCCAACATGGCGCCCGGTGTCCTGCTCCTCTGCTGCATCTTCCTGCTCTGAATAAGGGCCCATAGCTATTCACCAGATCTATAGGGCCAACTCCCAAGATTTTCTATGGTGCAAACTGATGACAAAAGCACTGCCTTAAAATAAAAGGAAGCTCACTCCTCTGGCAGGTGCCTGAACAACAGGTTCTGATTCTTTGTGTCTCTGCATCTGGTTGCTCCTGATTATGACTACCATTTGAGAGCCAGCCTAGTTCCTGACAATGCTTCTGCCAGCTGCCTGCCTTCATCTTTGCTTGCCTCCTGCTTCTGAATGGATTCTGCCTGCCTCGACCTTGTCTGCCTGAGCATGTCTGCTTCACGACTCTGTACAGTGCCTTGGCCCTGTCAGTCAGTTCCAAGGTCCACCCTTCCAAGCCGTGACAGTAAGTGTCTGTGTTCTGCATTTATGGCTAATGTGAGATCTTCTGCTAGCATGTTGTTTCTGTGGAGAAATCTATAGCAGCTCGGCTTGTTCTATTTTCCTAATAAGAGGTGTATTGGTGTTTTAGGGCCTGATGTAAAATTTGCATTGTTGCCTTTTCATAGGTAGGGTTGTTACTGTTTAAGTGCTGACAGTTAGTACTGCTTTGGTATGGGAGGATTATTATATTATAAATCAATTTACTCATGGCTTTGTGAGGTCCAAGTCCACACACATATGTTACAATAGATCTGATATCATGTTGATGTCCATATTTGGAAGCATTTAGCGGGATATTTCAGAAGTTATCCAGCTAAATGAATATTGGGAATTTATCTGGCTAAAATTTAACTGGAAGGAGCTGAGTTAGCTGGATAAGTTATCTGGCTAAGGGGGTCATTTATCAAAATGCGCTAAGGCTTTTTCGCATGCGTTAAGGGCTTAGCGCATGCGAAAAGCCTCGTTAACGCATGCGATAGGCCCTTAACGCATGGGAAAACGCGTTTAACGCATGCGATAGCACCATATCGTATGGTGCAATGCAAATATGGAAAATAGGAGGAGTTAGGGGCGGGGAGTGGGCTGGGTTTGCCTGTCTGCGAAGAGCTATCGCACAGACTTATCACCTTTTTGAATTGCGTTAGGCTGTGCAATAGCTGCCATGACCGGGCGATAAGGTTTTATCGCCTTGCGCGATGTCTCTACCTAGGTAACATCAAGCTAGGTGGAGAGAACATTGTACAAATCTCATCTTGGAGTGAGTTTCCTCACTCCGAGGGTCATCAAATGTTCACAAGAGACCACTGTTCTGTTCATACGTCTAACATTGAATGTCAAAGGGGCCCCTAACCCCCTACACTGATACCTAAACATCACCTCGAGTTACTAGGTGGGCCTCCCATAGGGATACAAATACCTATCTAGGGAGATGACATTATGGCCAGTCTCTCTAAGTCTGATAATGTTATCGCAATTTGCACTAACTTAGCTCTTCACATAGGTAATTAGTGCAAATTGCAATAAAATGAATATTTGCATAAACCACGCCTCCTTTGCTATTGCATGCGATAGTTACCGCATTTTGATAAATCTAGGTCTAAGTCTGGTCATCCCGTAGATCTGTACTAAAGTTAGCTGGATAAAGTTATCTGTTCCTCTTTAGGATAGTTGGTAGGGATGTGAATCGTTTTTTGACGATTTAAAATATCGTCCGATATATTTTAAATCGTCAAAAATCGTTAGGGCCACGATACAATACCAATTCCCCCGATTTATCGTCAAAAAATCGTAAATCGGGGGAAGGGGGAGGGCAGGAAAACCGGCACACTAAAACACCCTAAAACCCACCCCCGACCCTTTAATTTAAATCCCCCACCCTCCAGAACCGGGAGGGTGGGGGAGATTGACTGCAGGAGGTCGTTCAGCACTGAACGACCTCCTGCAGTCGATCTCCTGCCGGCGCCATTTTCCGTACGGAAAACGATTCGCGGCAGGAAATCGCTCCTTGACCCCCGCTGGACCCCCAGGAACTTTTGGCCAGCTTGGGGGGGCCTCCTGACCCCCACAAGACTTGCCAAAAGTCCAGCGGGGGTCCGGAACGACCTTCATCGAATCGTTTTGGTCTATGGCCGCCGCCATTTTGCGGCGGCCATTTTGCAAAATGGCGCCGGCTGAAGACTACACGATTTAGTGTGCCGGTTTTCCTGCTCTCCCCTTCCCCCGATTTAGCTACGGACCGCCGCTACGGAGGTAATTTAAGCTATGGACCGCCGCTACGGACCCCCAGGTAATTTAAGGCATTTGGGGGGGGGGTTTGGGAGGGGGGATTTAATTTAAAGGGTCGGGGTGGGTTTTAGGGGGTTTTAGTTGCCGTGTTTTAGTGTGCCGCTGGACCCCCAGGTAATTTAAGGCATTTGGGGGGGGGTTCGGGAGGGTGGGGGATTTAATTTAAAGGGTCGGGGGTGGGTTTTAGGGGGTTTTAGTGTGCCGGCTCACGATTTTAACGATTTTCACGATACTTTACACACCCAAACGGCAACAATACGATTCCCTCCCCCTCCCAGCCGAAATCGATCGTTAAGACGATCGAGGACACGATTCACATCTCTAATAGTTGGATATATTCAGCAGCACTATGCCACTGAATATATAGGCAAAGTTAGCCCAATAAGTTTATCCGGCTAACTTGCTAAGCCACACAGCAGCTGAATATGGACCTCATGGGTTCCAAGTGTCTTTTTGACTTCTTTGCAGGTTTTTCTTGTCACCACAGCTGTGCATGTAATTATAATGTACATGTGATAAATGACATTTTTACCTCAGAAGACTATACTTTGAAAATCTTTTTTCATGTATAATCTGTTATTATAAATACATAATTTTTAATTAGGTGTGGGTAAGGGCTAGGGGTGCAAGGCTGTAAGGTTTGCTAGCAAGCCTGATACCCTTGCATTGGTCATGATTGCTTTTCTTGAATGTGGCTGGGTGGATGTAGGTAGAAAGTTCTCCTCTAATTTTTTGTGCTCTATAGCAAAATTTAAAACAACAATAGTAAAGGTTTACTTTTAGTTCTCAGCTGAATCGAGTCTTTTAAGGTCCATGTTTTTCAGTCTCATCTATTTTTTTTCCCTGTTTAAGAAGAAATTAGTGTTTAACATTTTCGAAGCTGTTTCTATGCAGCTACTCACACCATTAGGAAATGTGTGTAAATCATGCCCTACTATAGTATCCTTATCAAAAGAAGGCATGGGTATCATGGATACCTGCAAAACATGAACATAAGAAATAAAATCTATCAACTAAAAAAAAATAAGCCAAATGAGATCTATAAGCAATACCTAAAGAGGAAACCATCGCAGGCAAGGGACAAAAAAATGCAAGTCCTTTTACTTGTGCAGATTTGAAATAGTGCCCGATGTGTCCAAAGTTTCCTTCAAAGGAGAAACAATTCCAAGGAAGGCCATGCATGTCATGTATTGTGAGATGTTTGTCCAAGCCTTAAATCGGACCCTGTTTGCAGCAATTGGACCACAAATGTTTTTTCCCATCGATAGCAGGGCTGAATTAGCCATACTCTCTGGGGACGTTCTCTGGCAGCCTCGAGGCGGAGCTTCTCCTAGCAGTTACAGAGCTTTGCTCTGTGTGGCTGTGCGCATCTTCCTGCATGATCTAGCACCCCTCTTTCCCTCAGTCTGTTTCTTCCGTGCTGTCATCCGCAACTAGAGCATTTTTTCTCCTGACTTCCCCTCGGAGCTTCTTTCTTTGTCCAACAGTCAAAACAGCACTTTTCATTACTAACATGGGAACAAAACCGCCTGTCTTCAAGTACTGCTAGTGCAGCAAGGTGATGTTGATCTCCGACGGACACAACTACTGTAAGATTACCAAATACCAAACACTGTAAGATCAACAGAAACGACCCAAATGCTTACAACAATTGGAACGATAGAGGAACAAAAACAAAAATAAAACACAAATATCAACACTCAACCATTACACACAACAACAACAAATCTCTCAGCAGCTACTTAACACTTTCTTTCCTACTCTTTAATGCTCAATCTATAATTAAAAAAATACCAATCGTCAACAACCTTCTCCAAGATGAAAAACCAGATTTCATAGCCATCACAGAAACATGGGCAAAAAACACAGACACAGTACTAATCAACCAAATCAATAACTCTACCTACAGAACCTTTTCAATACCCAGACCTAAAAAGAAAGGTGGCGGCCTTATGCTAATCATAAAAAAGACCTACAGATGAAATTAATCCCAACAAGCTATTGCTCTCCACTGGAAATTGCACTATTTGATTCTCCACATCTACAAATTTATCTGGTATACTGCCCCCCTAATACTCTTGATCAGAACTGCTCACCACTTATTGAATTTTTCCTGACCAGAATATCAATCAACAAACCCATAATTATTCTTGGTGACTTCAACTTACACATAGACACTGCCCCCTACTCTCCCACCTGCACCTCAATCATTGACGCGCTCTCATCACTGGGATTCAGTCAAATCATCAATGGCCCAATGCACAAAGCAGGTCACACAATAGACCTAGTCTTCATCAACACTAACATATGGTCAAACCACCAAACTAAGATAACGAAAATACCATGGTCTGACCACTCTTTCATCCACGCAAACTTATATTCAAATTGTAAACTCACAACAAGAAAAAGCACAACTAAATCCTTCTCATACCATCCACCTTTTTGCATCGAAACTCTTCAAGCAAATCTACAAACTGAACTAACAAATATAGACCTATCAAACAGAATACACAACATCATCCTGGATTACCATAACTAGAACTGTAGCAGATAAGATAAACCCCATGATAAAGAAAACAATAAAAGAACCAAAAAATCAGAACCTTTGGTACAATGACAACTTCATAGCAGCCAAACGGAAACTCAGAAAAAAAGAAAAATCATGGAGAAACAACAAAACAACCTCACTACTAAACGCATACAAAACACAACTAGCAGAATATAAAAAAAACTCATCCATAAGACCAAAAAAGACTTTTACACTAACAAAATAAACAAATACCATCAAAATCCTAAGATGCTCTTCAACATAGTAAAAAGCCTAACCAAATCATCTTTTGATGATCAGCCACAATCAACACCAAAGATCACTAGTAATGACTTTGCAGACTTCTTTAATGAAAAAATCAAAATCCTCATAAAGAACAACCTAAAAAATGACTCACAAGACCAGAAAATACTGAACATTCAAACAAAAAGATGGCCCCACTTTGAGATAGCATCTTCTTTGGAAGTCCAAATGATCATTAAAAAAATGAATCCAGCCAAATGCCCTATTGATGCCATACCCATTACAACCAAAAAAAATCTCGAACCATCAATAACTAAGACAATAACTGACATCGTAAACCTTTCCCTCATGAAAGGAAACTACCCAGAATCCCTAAAATCGGCAATCATCAAACCCATTATGAAAAAGAATAATCTTGATCCAGAAAATGCACTGAACTACAGACCCATATCAAACCTACCATTCATTGCCAAAATCATTGAGAAAGTCATCCACACAAGGCTCTCTGATCACCTGGAAGAAACAACATCCTGCTACCCACACGATTTGGCTTCAGAAAGCAACTGAACATGGAGACTCTACTACTAGCAATGAACGACTTCGTACTCAAAGGTTTCGAAAAAGGCCACAGCTACCTTCTCGTCCTACTCAACCTATCAGCAGCCTTTGATACAGTAAACCACTATCATGATTGACCGTCTATCTGAAATTGAGGCAAAGGAAACAACCCTACAATGGTTCTCCTCATACCTTTCACAAAGATCCTACCAAGTGCTACTCAATGATACCCTCTCAAAGAAAATTAATCTAAACACTGGCGACACTCTTCAACATCTATCTGCTTCCAATATGCCACTTCCTATCAAATCTCAATCTGACCCACTTCATCTATGCTGATGACATTCAAATATTAATCCCAATAAAAAAATCACTAGAAGAAACATACAAATTAACAGCCACTTACCTAAGCAGTATAAAGGAAATACTAACCAACTTAAAACTCATCCTCAACTTAGACAAGCCTGAAATAATCATATTAGACAGAAAGAACAACTCTCCTCAACTACCACCACTCAACCTAATGAACCAAAATATGGTTATATCTCCACTCAATCATGCTCGCAATCTTGGAGTAATAATTGACAAGGAACTTTCTTTCAAATACTATATCATAACAAAAATCAAAGACGGATATCATAAACTACTTACACTCTGACATTTAAAACCTTTCCTTTCCACCAACGACTTCAGATCAGTCCTTCAATTACTCATTTTCTCTAACATAGATTACTGTAACTCACTCCTTTTCAACTTACCTCTAAACACTATCCACCCACTCCAAATCCTACAAAACGCAGCTGCAAGAATGCTCACTGGATCTAAAAAAACATGACCACATAACTCCAACACTTATATCACTACACTAGCTACCAATAAAATTCAGGATTGAATACAAAATACTATCCATTCTACATAAAATTATATATGAAAAACATGAAAACTGGCTAAGCTCCTCCATAAAACTACATACCCCAAACAGAAACCTCAGATCAGCAAATAAAGGACTCCTGAAGACACCAACTACTTGTTCCAAACAACTCACCTCAACCCAAAAGAGAGCAATCTCCCTAGGTAGCCCAAAACTCTGGAACTCCCTCCCAACTGAACTCAGAACTCAAGAAACCTAAAACCTTCAAAAAGATCTAAAGACATGGATGTTCACCAAAGCATACCAACTCACCCAAATGAACACCACAACAACAACCCCCTCCTATCTAACCTGAAGAAAAATGAAACTCAACACAACAATGTATTATAAAAAAGAATTGAAATGTAAAAACTGAACAACTAACTTCTATATAATAGGGATGTGAATCGGGTGATCGATCGTCTTAACGATCGATTTTGGCTGGGGGGAGGGAAATCTGATAGTCATGGTTTTTGTTTTTTTTAAATCGTAAAAAATCGTAGCCGGCGCTACTTTTGCCCTCACTGAGGTGAGGGCAAAAGTAGCGCTGGCGCCATTTTGAATATTGGCAATATGGCCCGTGTGCAGGAGGTCGCTCCCGGACCCCCGCTGAACTTTTGGCAAGTCTTGTGGGAGTCAGGAGGCCCCCCCAAGCTGGCCAAAAGTCCCTGGGGGTCCGGGAGTGATCTCCTGCACTCATGACGTCGGGTGACAGGAACCAAAATGGCGCCGGCGCTACCTTTGCCCTGTCATATGGTAAGGGCAAAGGGCCACCAGCGCCATTTCTTTTAACGCAGCCGTGGCCCGAGAGCGGGAGATCGCGCCGGGACCCCCCCCCCCCCCCACTGGACCCCAGATAATTTAAAACATTTTGGGGGGCTTCGGGAGGGTGGGGGATTTATTTTAAAGGGTTGGGTGGGTTTTAGGGTGCCGGTTTTCCCGCCCTCCCCCTCCCCTGATTTACGATTTTTTGACGATAAATCGGGGGAATTGTTATTGTATCGCAGCTCTAACGATTTTTGACGATATAAAATATATCTGACGATTGTTTTAAATCGTCAAAAAACGATTCACATCCCTACTATATAATGGGGCGGATTTTAAAAGGAGCGCGAACAGCCTACTTTTGTTTGCGCTCCAGGCGCAAACAAAAGTACGCTGGATTTTAGTAGATACGCGCGGAGCCGCGCGTATCCACTAAAATCCTGGATCGGCGCGCGCAAGGCTATGGATTTTGTATAGCCGGCGCGCGCCAAGCCGCGCTGCCTACCCCCGTTCCCTCCAAGGCCGCTCCGAAATCGGAGCGGCCTCGGAGGGAACTTTCCTTTGCCCTCCCCTCACCTTCCCCTCCCTTCCCCTACCTAACCCACCCGCCCGGCCCTGTCTAAACCCCCCCCTTACCTTTGTTGGGGGATTTACGCCTCCCGGAGGGAGACGTAAATCCCCGCGTGCCAGCGGGCCGCTAGCGCGCCGGGACGCGATCTGGGGGCGGGTCCGGAGGGCGCGGCCACGCCCCCGGAACGCCCCGGGCCGTAGCCACGCCCCCGGGCCGTAGCCACGCCCCCGGGCCCGCCCCCGGAACGCTCCCGACACGCCCCGAAAACGCCACGCAGTTCGGACCCGCCCCCCAACACGCCCCCTCCGAAAACCCCGGGACTTACGCGAGTCCCGGGGCTCTGCGCGCACCGGTAGGCCTATGTAAAATAGGCTTACCGGCGCGCAGGGCCCTGCTCGCGTAAATCCGCCCGGTTTTGGGCGGATTTACGCGAGTAGGGCTCTGAAAATCCGCCCCCATATCCCTATGTTAACAAGTTTTTTTTTAACCTTTTTGAAACCCTTGTTATCCTCCTTAACCTTGTAACCTTTGTATTTTTGTAAACAGTTATGATGGCAAAACAGAATGACGGTATATAAAACTCGATAAATAAATAAATAAATGTCTGTCTGGGCCTGGACCACGACTGTGGTCCCATGTCACCACAGGCCCAGAGACAACAAGCCCAGAAGATTGCAAAGCTCAGGGAAGGGGGCTCTTATGCCCCGCCATCGGACGACATTCCTCCCACTGTTCACCCAGGCCAAATCTGGATCACCCTGAGAAGCAGAAGAGGGCCTCCTTACTGGGGCCGCAGGATAAGGGCACCAAGAACCAAAAGGTGCTTACCTCCATGGTGCTCCCCATGCTCTAGGACTTGCCATGGAGAGCGGGTTTGGATAGTGCATCACGGGTCCATGAGCCGTAGCACCAGCCGCCCGATGCAGTGCCAAAGTAGTCAAAGCCAATGCAGGGAACCAAGATCATCCAAAGGCATCAGCGTTGGCATCCACCCAGGAGTTGAAATCCGAGCATACAACATATGAGGCGGTGGACCAACACAGTGCACTGGAGCATGGTGCATCCAAGGGCAACCAACTGAAGCCTCGCGCATCAACACACGTCAGCAGGGCACCGACGCACTCAAAGCCTAAGTCCTCAACGCAATCGACGCAGGTGAGGTCTGCGCCAGCATAGAGCCATAGGAGTGTGGAGTATGGGCATAAACAGAAGGGGCATGAAACGCGGGGACAGGTACAGAACCCTCAGATGGTCTTCACCCTGGAAGAGATGCATGAAATGGTATCAGATGTTTACTTTTGGACTACCTGGACTCAGAGGTTTCCTCCACCTCCTCACAGAGGGTTTACTCCAACATCTCCTCTATCTCCAAGCGAAAGAGGATGTCCCCGCAGATGCAAGAACCGTTCACAAAATGCGCCAAGGCAAGAGAAGGGCCTTCACTACCACTGCCCGTGGGAGCTGGACTCAGATATACTGCTCCCGCCGTACCCCGTACATCATCAGGGTGCACATACACCCCTAAGTTAGGGGTAAAGCAGTTTATTTATTTAGTACTTTTATATACTGACATTCATGATACAAATCATATCAAATCAGTTTATAGTTGAAGTCTCCAGCTCCGTTAGCTCCAGTAGGAAAGGGTCTGGAGGAATAGGCAATATCAGATTTCCACAGTCCTCATGGGGTTATTCGCGTCCCTGGAATCAGGTGGACAGGAACATCAGCCAGCAAGTCTCTCTTCAGAAGAAGACCCTCCAGAGGATGAACCACCTGCACAGCATCAGTGGGAGACTGTTCAGCAGGCAAGGAAATCGCCATAGCCACAATTCTCTCCTCAGCCAAGCTCGCACTTGGGGGCCTCACCTCCCAGTTCTACGGGATCTTCCACCAGGTTGCCATTGGACCTGCTGAAGGAACCACCAGAGCCCTTCTCCCCACCAGAAGATCTTTCCTTTTCGAAGTTCATTGAGAAAGTGGGAGTGAAGCTCTACATAGAGACCAGGAAAGTACCAGACCCAAGGGCGGAAGTCCTGGGCATATTAAAGATCTTTGAGGTGTCGATTGAACTGACAGCACTGTTCTCCCACAGGGTACTGGATGCGGTCTTGGAAAAGACTTGGGAGTCCCCTTTCTCAACCCTGGCAACTTCCAAGAATACAGATTTAAAGTTCAGGATGAGGAGATCACCCTACTACCCTGCTCCACAGCTCCCGCATGCCTCCTTCGTAGTGGAATTCGCCATGAAGAAGGCTAAAAAGACAAGGCTCTACTTGAACATGCCTCCAGGTAAAGACAATTGTTACCTGGACAATTTTAGAAAGTGATCCTTTCAATCTGTTTTGCTGGGGGCCAAGGTACAGCACACCAGTTCTACATAATGCAGTATCTTTACGAATGCCTCCAGACAATCAAGCCTCATTTCAGGGAGAGTTCTTCGGGCACTGGATTACCACAGTAGGTACTGGACATAGAAGAAAGATTACGACATCTCCTCCATACCATCTACAAATCGTTCAAGACATCATCCCATGCCTCTGTGTCCACCATAGTGGCTCGTCGGCTAGCTTGGTTGAGGGCCAGCACTATCAGAGAAGACGTTCATGAGAAGCTGGCAGACCTACCCTGCAAGGGAGATAAACTCTTCGGCGATAAGCTACAGGAAATCATCTCACAACTAAAGGAACAGAATGTGGCAGTTTTGTCCCTAGCCTCTCCAGCGGACCAGTCGACAAGTACAAGGAGGTATTACCCTACCTACTGTAAGCCAAACTTCCAGCGGCATCTGTACCGCTCCTACCTGCCATACAGTGCCCTGACATTCCAGCAATCTCTCCAACAGCCTCAACAGCAGCAACAGAGAGGCAGGGCCAGAGGTCAATGCCAGCAGTGGCAACCATCAACCCCCACCCCGAAACACCTGCCAAGTTTTTAAGACCGGACGGGGGAGGCAGAGTAGCACAGTTCTTCAATTCCTGGACTGCAATAACATCCGACCGCTGGGTGCTGGACATTATTTGCAGGGGTTACTAGCTGAAATTCAAGCAGACTCCTTCACTTCCCTGTCTAGCCAATTTTCACTGGGCTCCATCACAGGTGCAATTCCTGTGAACAGAGTTAACTGCACTGCTTGCCCAGCAGGCCATTCAAGTAGTACCACCACACCAATGGAACTGTTATATTCTGGTGTGGTTGTGGACTCTGGATCGTAGTGAGAGCTGACTCCATCCACAGGGAGGAGCCCTGTGGGGACTCAGCTGAGACGGACACAGAAGTAAGACACTTTATTAGACTGGAACATGGGTAATACCCACCAAGTGGAATGAAGACACAGTCCAGAGTAGTAAGGTTGTTCAATGATGATATCCCTGGTAGTGTCTGTGATCTGCATGTATGGCTAATGTGAGGTCTTCTGCTAGCATGTTGTTTCTGTGGAGAAATCTATAGCAGCTTGGCTTGTTCTATTTTCCTAATAAGAGGAGTATTGGTGTTTTAGGGCCTGATGTAAAATTTGCATTGTTGCCTTTTCATAGGTAGGGTTGTTACTGTTTAAGTGCTGGCAGTTAGTATCCTTCAAACTCACCCTTCCTTTTTGCCCAAAGTGGTTTCAGCATTCCACCTAAACCAGATTATCACTCTGCCATGTTTTTTCTGAAACTGCACAGCAACAATAGAGAGCACATTCTGCATACCCTGGACTGCAAAAGAACATTAGCCTACTACAAGCAGAGAACGAATGCTGAACACAGGACTTTGCAGCTTTTTGTCTCCTTTAATCCTAATGCACCTGGTCTTTCAGTAGAAATTGGATTTCTCAATGTATCCAGTTTTGCTATTCTAAACGTTCAACATCACTCCCTAGCAAGGTCAAGGCACATCAAGTCCAAGCAGTAGCTATCTCAATCGCTCACCTTCACAGAGTACCGTTACTGGACATTTGTAAAGCTGCCACATAGTCTTCGCTGCATACCTTCATGTCTCATTACTTGGCTTGCTGATGCAGTCCATTGCAAAAAGAACACACATATAAATAATTTATATAATAAAAATAAAAATAAATCTAATATATATAAAATAAGAAAAAGAAAGAAAGAAAAAATAAAGTAAATCGCATAGAAAAATGTATCCAGTAGTTTATAAGCTTATGCGTGGGCAACACCTTCGAGTAACTCACACTGTTTTCCCTTTTTTGTGATATCTAAGTTTTTTGTGATTTTTTTGCTCTTTTTTTCGTTCTGTTTCATTACTGCCTGGACCAGCAGACGTCCTCAGATGCGGCACTGGGTTCGGTAGTTTTGGACCACTCCACACAGTGAGGACCTTCCACAGCTGTCCACAGTAAGATGGGCTGGGCTTGCAGTAGTCAAAGCAGAAAGGAAGAGGCAATAGGCCATCAGTGTGTGAGACGCAAGCCGATGACTGGGGACTTCCAGACAGCATGGCTAATTCAACCCTGCTATTGATGGGGAAAAAAAGCAAGTTTGCTTACTGTATTTTTCCATAGATAGCAGGATAAATTAGTCATGTGGACCCACACGTCTCCCTGGACAGCCCACTTCAGCATCAACTACGGATGGTTTGCTATGATACAGACTGAGGGGAAGAGGGGCGCTAGATCACGCGGGAAGAAACGTGCAGCCGCACAAAACAAAGCTCTGTAACTGCTAGGAGAAGCTCCGCCTCGAGGCCGCCAGAGGACATACCCAAACAGCATAACTAATTCATCCTGCTATCTACAGAAAACACTGTTTACAGTAAGCAAACTTGCTTTTCTCTCTTTGTTCGGAAGAGTTTTGTCGTCTTGGCTTTTCAACAGTGCCCTACGAGGAAACAATTGGCCACATGATACATCATAATGTTTATCACTACAGCTTAATTGTTCTAATACATTCACTTTCTTTGCGATCAACCAGTGTCTCTTTAGAACGCTGATACTTATCGAACAAAATAAAAGCCAACTTATCAGGAATAAAGGATGAACAGAATATTTTGTATTAACAAGTGAGGGTACAGTACTGGAAAACAGAGATTATACAATTCTAAAAGAAAGATTCAAGCAGAAAAAAACAACAGCACATCTAAATTAGCACTATGCAAAAGGCCTGCTTAAGCATGTGTTCCTTTACGTGGGCTATAAACCCAACTCCCCTTCCCCACCCCACCCCAATAAAGGTGCCTTTTCAGCAAGTATGCACGAGATTATTTCTATCGCAACAAAAATAATCACATCATAAACCTTCTCTAATACTTCAAATGTATGCATTCACCTCTCATCTTTCCTATACACACGCACTCAGTCCACTCTGACAAAAATAAATGGACATCATTTTCCACTTATGAAATAATTGCTAATATGTACATAGTAGGAATAAAGATGACTACACCTAAAAAGAACCTGTGAATCTAAAATGTGGCAAATGGTTTTACATGGATTTTAGTACCTCTTCATTTTGAAGTATACTTACCATTCTTCTAGTAGGGCTCTTATATTATCCTTCTTTAGTCATTTCTTATCAAATCTTATCCATAATACACACCCCCCTCCCAACATCTGGCTAAATCATGGCATTGGCCCTGCTACACTGGGGTCCAACCAAGCTAAAAGCCTAGAGCTGCCTTGAGATAGAGGCGATGGGGAGATTAACAGTGGATTCCCCTTAGAGATATCCCACTCAGCCCTCATTCATTTTTTGCTTTTCCTCTCCCTCATATAAGTACTTTGGTGTGATGTTCTGAAGGCAAGGAAAGAGCAAGATGAAGGTATGTCCACCACTACTTTTGGCTAGCCACTAAACCTTGAGGCAATTTCCATCCCCACCACCTCATTAGCAAAGCCAGCTTTCCTCCAAACCGTGGCTACTGAGCATAATTTACATAGTCCTGGCCCATCTCAACCATGGACAAAATACAAGTAAATAAAAATCATATAGCAATGAATTTCACTCCAATGTAGCAAAACTGTATTTTCATTACAAATCAAATTATGTAAAAATGGTATGGACACTAATACTATATACCTAGCCAATATACTGCAATGTAAATATGCTACATTGGTATGCTATAAAATTGCTATAATTGTCACTGAACATCCAATCAGGAGCTCTATGGTTTGGCATCTATCAGTGTTCCTTGCTTATATGCACAGATATCAGCGTGAAGTTCTCTGTTAATGCTGCTGGTTGGAGAAAGAAACACAGCTGGCCAACATTTCAGTCTTGAAAATAGATAATCAAACCACAGTGCTGTACGGTACAGTTCTTGTATGCTGCAGCCAACGGAGGGGAGCGGGTGTCATTCTCCACCGACTTCTTTCCTGGTGGATGAAGGACTATCTCGAGCCGGTAGCAAATCATAGTGACAAGGAATGTGGCTGTTTTTTGGCAGGTCATATAAATCTTGACTGATAGGTCCATTATTGCTGCATGTTCCTTGGACAGTGCTAACTGTAGGTTCTGTAAGAAGAAAGCAAAAATATATTAGTTCAGGGCTAACAGCAAGCTAAAGAAGAAATAGTTCAATACTAAGATGCACGTGGGAATTCTGGAAACATATTCCTAAAGGCCTCAAATAGCTAATCTGCCCAATTATTTTGTGGTGAATTCAGTTGCTCCCCTACCAGAATGTTTCTTCTCTACAGCTACTATTTTTGGGTCTAGATCCAAATTGCCCTAACCTAGAAAGATACATTTCCTTACTCTGACAAATTTGCAATGCAAATTTGTTTGACCTGGATCTAGAATTTCATAATATTCTTCTCCAACATATCTTATGACCTCATAAGGACCTTGCTGATTCGTTATAAGCTTGAGCTCTGAGTATGGTACAAAAGCAAGACTGTCTCCAGTCTGCAATTACTTGGTCTTTATTCTCTGGTCATACCTTGCATACTTCAAGTTTTGCTGTGCAAATTTCATTATTGTTTTCAATCTTTCCTTTACTGTAGGACACATTGAAAAATATACTTTGTTTTTATAGGCTGTTTCTGCCACATTTCCCTTACCAGGTCTGAGATTCCCTTAGATTGCCTACCATACAGTAACTGAAATGGAGAAAATCCCATAGATGCTTGAGAAGCTTTCCAGATCATAACTGTAAGGGAAAATAACGTCTCCCAGTTCCTTTTTTCATTGTTCACAATTCATTTCTTATGATGGACAAAAATGACAGTTGTTCTGTTTACTTCAAGCAGTTACTAGCTGGATAAAGGCACTCCAGCGAAAATAGAATTTTGGGCACTTCCACTCACTACACGGATTTCTCCCTGCAGTTACCCAGGCACCATAAGGTTTATAATACACCATGAGGTAGATATTCAAAACAAAAGTTTTAGGTAAGTTAGCATGGCTATGCTGTTAAATATCCCTGTAAAAATCACCACTTAGCTGGATAAGTCATATCCATCTAAATTAGACCTCTGTGGCAGGTCTAACTTATCTGGCTAACTTAACGGGACAAGTGCAAATATAGGCACTTATCTGACTAAGTTAACTGGATAAGTAGCTCCTCCCTGATCCGCCCAATCCCTCCCAGTGGATATATGGCTAGCTACATATCCGCATAAGTACTTATCCGGCTAAATGGAAATTCCTGAACATAGCCGGTTATTCAGCAGCAAAATAGCGCTGAATATTGGGTCCCATATGTTTAATGAATCTGAAAGTAAAAAAATCTTCTGCAACTTTTACTTGGTGTACAGAAGGAACCAATGCAGAGGCATGTGTACCTACTACTTACCCACTTCATAGACATTCTTGTTAGATAATACAGAACTGTTTATTTCAGCATAAGGGGAGTCTCTGCGTGCAGGTGATTTCATTTCTACATATCCACATTCGGTGTTTTTTGGTGTCAGCACTGGTGGGTCTTTAATAGTGGCATATGGATTTTCCGTACTGTTTAATGAGCAGGTGCTTGCATTAAATTCTGAGTTCTTCACCAGATCTGACGAAGAAATAAAAGATACCATGAATATTTACATTTTTGCTGCTGTACTTGATATATTTACAAGCAGGACCCCTATTTTCAAATATGCTTCTCCCATTCTGTGTCAAAGGCAAAACTCTGGGAAAATAAAGCCCAATAGTGTATTGTGACCAAGGTTCGGATATTATCCACAGTGTTCTCATTCCAAAAATCATACATATGCTGAATAGGGTCACATTCTGCTAATGGTACCTTGCAATGAGAATAAATAGCTATTAATTGGAGATGGACCTACATGATTAAGAATAGCAAATCAAAATTCCTTTCCTAATTGAGTAAATTTTCAAAGGAGTTACCCGCATAAATACGGCATATACACATGTATACCAGATTTTTATACATGAGCAAAAGAGCACATGAACAAATGGATGTGTTTGGGACATGTCAGGATGTGATTTGGAACTCTGCCCATATTTTGTTATTTTATAAAGAAAATATGTGCAAACCATCAAAACTGTGGCATCTCTTTTCTACAGCTATTTTACACAGCAATTTCAAACTTGCTTTCTCTATTTTGACTTGGTGTTTGGTAGTTAGCTTCTCCTATTGAGTGGACATTGCAGCAGACTAGGAGAAGAGGCAGGGGGGGTGGGAAGCCAATGAGGGAAATCATGGTCCCTGCCCAGAAATGTGTTTTCCTGTATCATTTAATTTTGTCTGGTTTGCTTTCAGCTAGCTAGTTTTCTTTGGGGGACCTATCAGTGAATGGCTCTACATTCCAGAGAAGGTTAGTGTGCATGCGTGTGTGTGTGTGTGTGTATGTATGGTTTCTAGGGCAGATGAGTGTGTGTGACTGGGCATACAGGGGGATTGAATGAGTGTGACTGGGGCATATTGAGGTGGGGGGTGAGTATTTATGAATGGGGCGTACTGGGGATGTGAGTAAGAGGAGAAATACATTTCAAAAATGACAATAATAAACTTATGGATTCTCATGGTGCAATGGTTGAGGCAGGAGAGAGAACAGAGGAGGAGGAGGAGAATGTACCCCTTATAAAGAATATACAGGACCAAGGCACAGTCTTTAGGTCTGTCTGAGGAGCAAGCATTGTGTAGGTTCAACAAGAAATCCATACTGTACCTATGCCAGCTTTTAGAGCAGGACTTGTGCCCTTTCACCCAAAGAGGCCATGCCTTTTTGGCCACCAGTATCTTCTAGACACCTCTAGGGATCATGGCTGGAATAAACCAGTCAGCCACCTCCATATGTATTGATCAGTTTGAGACTGCATTTCTCATGAAACCACATCACTATATATCTTTTCCTCAGAGAAGACAGCAATAGCAATAAATTAACTGATTTCTCATAAACTGCATGCTTTGTTTCAGTTTTGGGGGCTATCAGTTATACTCGCATCCCTATAAGACCCCTAGCAGCCGATGAGGCCTCCTACCGCAACTTCAAGGGCTTTCACTTCCTCAATATGCAGGTGGTCTGCGATGCCAAGAGGATCATTATGGATGTTATGCCCAGATTATGCCCTGATATGATACCCACAACCTCTCACAGTCAGGAATTCATGAATGCTTCCAGGAAGGTCACAACACTGGGGGGGGGGGGGGGTGCTTCTAGTAGGTATTCTGCTCTCTCTACTACAACAAAGCTACTAACCTCTACCCATTTTCTCTCTCTGATACCTAGGTGGAGTTATTGCTTAAGCTCAGCCTCTACCTGGGAAAAGCCCTGCTGCTTATCACCATGGGATATCTCACTCAGCTCTTCTCTGCCTTCTCCCTTAGAGATGATAGAGGATATCCTCTCAAAGGCTCATGAACCCACTGGCATACCCGTAGACTGCAGTAGATGGATGCTACAACAGGGACCAACCAACAGATCAGGCCAGTCATCCAGAGAACCTTTGCCTACTAACAACTCATTTCTGCTGCCTGGACAGATCTGGGGGATGTCTCCTCTGCATCTCCACCAAGGTCTGTGAGATCTTTCTAACATGTTATTAAGGAAGTACAGAGAGGACTGGAAAGGGGGAGAAGTAGCTCTTTATATTTAAAAAAAATATCCAAGCAATTAGAAATGCAAGGGAAGTGAGGTAGGGAAGAAGCATTATGGGCTATCCTAAAAAAGAAGATGGTGTTTCCATATACATCGGTGTTGTCTACAAATCTCCAATTCAGACAGAAGAGCTGGACAGGGATCTGATCAAAGACAACCAAAAAGTGAGAAAGAAGGGAGAAGAGTTGCTCGTTGGAGATTTTAATCTTCTGGATGTAGATTGGAGTATTCCTTCTGTGAAGTCTACAAGAAGCAGAGAGATAGTAGATGCCCTTCAAGAGGCTCTGCTCAAACAAATGTAATGGAACACTTGAGGGAGGGTGTTATACTCGACCTAATGCTCACAAATGTTTTTAATATCCACGTAGGTGCTCACCTGAGCACCAATGATCATCAGACGGTATGGTTTTATAGACCAAACAAGATACAGAGAAATCACATGAAGACCTGAGTTTTGAATTTGTTTTAAAATGTTAGGTTATAATCTGCCATGAATATATTTTTGTAAAATTGCAGACTATAAGTATTGTAATTAAATAAATAAACAAATAAACAAACAAACAAATAAATAAATAAATAAAAATACAGTCTTTGTCAAAATGGGGATGTTCCTGGAGGAAGCACTAGAAGACTGGAAGAAAATGGTTGAGGTGGAACAATAGTGGGCCAAATTAAAGGAGCTATTACAAAGGCAACATATCTATATGTTAGAAAAGTAAACAAAAGTAAGAGGAAAAAGAAACCAATCTGGTTATCAAAAGAGGTGGCTGAAAATATAAAAGCAAAAGGAACAGCATTCAAGAAGTATAAAGAATCCCAAAAAGAGGAACACATGGAAGAATACCTGGTGAAAGTGAGAGAGACGAAGAAAGAAATCAGGAAAGCAAAAGTTCAAGTGGAAGAAAGGATTGCAAAAGAGGTGAAGTGACAACATTTTTCAGGTATATCAGAGAAAGAAGGGTGGCCCAAAGTGGTATAGTGAAATTGAAAGGTGACAAGGAGCAATGTATGGAGAGAGATGAAGAAATTTTATTGTAAAATTGGAAAGCGATTAATTTGTTAAATTTTATAAATAAAATGGTGTAAATATTAAATTATTCAGTTCAATGTTCACGAAAGAAAACTCTGTAGAAGGACCACTGCTGGTTGTGAAGACTGTAGATAGTGGAGGGTTAGATGAAACTCCGTTTACAGAAGAGAATGTATGGAAGAGCTAGGAAAACTGAAAATGGACAAGGCCATGGGGCTGGATGAGATACATCTCAGGGTACTGCGGGAGCTAAGAGATGTGCTGGCGGGTCTGCTGAAAGACCTGTTCAATAAATTCCTGGAAATGGGAGTGGTGCCACGTGACTGGAGAAGAGTGGTGGTGGTCCCACTTCACAAGAGTGGTAGCAGATAGGAAGCTGGAAACTACCGGCCAGTTAGCCTCACCTCGGTGATAGGAAAATTAATGGAGATGCTGCTAAAGGAATGGATAGTGAATTGTGTGCAAACTGGTGGGTTGCTGGACCCAAGGCAACATGGATTCAACAGGGAAAAGTCCTGCCAGACAAATTTGATTGATTTTTTTTGATTGAGTGAGTAGAAAATTGGATAGGGGAAGAGCGCTCTATGTGATCTACTTGGATTTCAGCAAAACTTTTGATATGGTCCCACATTGGAGGCTCATTAATAAAATGAGAAGCTTCTGAGTAGGCGCCAAGGTGGTAGATTGAATTACAAACTGGTTGACTGATAAGAGACAGTGTGTAACAGTAAATGGAAGCTACTCTGAAGATATAATGGCGTTAAGTGGAGTGTTACAGGGATTGGTTTTGAGTCCAATTATGTTCAATATCTAGTGAGTGACATTGCAGAAGGGATAGAAGGTATAATTGCTATTTGCAGATGATACTAAGATCTGCAACAGAGTGGACATGCCTGAAGGGAGTAGAGAGAATGAAAAGTGATTTAAGAAAGCTTGAAGAGTGGTCAAATGTTTGGTAGCTAGGATTCAATGCCAAGGAGTGCAGAGTCATGAACCTGGGATGCCGTAATCCAAAAGAACTATATTTTATGGGGGCAGTGAAAGTCTAATGTGCATAGCCTGAGAAAGGGATCTTCGAGTGATAAATTCTGGCGATCTGAATGTGCGAAGCAATATGACAGTGATAGCTAAAGCCAGAAGAATGCTGGACTGCGTAGAGTAAGAAAAAGGCAGTGATAATGCCCTTGTACAGGTCTTTGACAAGGCCTCATCTGGAGTACTGAATTCAGTTCTAGAGACCATATCTCAAAAAAGAGACAGGACGGAGATGGTCCAGAGAAGGGCAACCAAAATGGTGTGGGGGTCTGTATGGTTAAGGCTTATGAGGAGCGCCTGAAGGATCTAAATATGTATACTCTGGAAGAGAGGAGGTGCAGAGGAGATATGATACAGTCTTTCAGATACCTGAAAGTTTTAATGATGCACAATCCTCGAACTTTTCCCACTGGAAAGTAAACAGTAAAACTAGGAGTTCATGAAATGAAACTCGGTGGGGGGGAGGGAATAGGGTATTGGATTCAGACAACAGAAAATACAGGCTCTTTTACAGTCCAGGGTACTGATATGCAGACATTAGGGAAAAGGTGAAGGACTACTTCTATGGTCAAGTCCTAAAGCAAAGCACATTCAAGTAGCACTGTCTGAATTATCAAGAAGGCTGCTCACCTCGTAAAAATGTTGATAACAGTAATTTCTTTTATAAGATTGACAGTGCTTAGTCTTGAATGTTATTATTACCACCCTTAACATAAGGTTTGGGGGTAACCTGCATGGAGCGGCGGTTACTACCAATGGAAACTTGTTAGGCAGACTGGATGGACCATTTGGTCTTTTGCTGCGGTCATTACTTTGTTACATGCTTCATAACCTTGCTAAAATTAGAGGCCACCTGCTGCTGAGGAACTAGATGAGCATTTGGAGAAGGAGGAGGCATATGACCTGAACGCTGAGGAATTGTAGGAGATACCTCACCAGGAGGCTGTAAAGGAAAGGAAAACTCTGATTCAAAGAAATTTTCAATGGTGAAGGTGCATTTATTTACAATACTAAGTGATATTTGTGCATAGAAAATTAATTCTTCCTAGGCCGTTCTCTTTTTTTTTTTTTTTTTTTTTTAAGAGGATGGTTCCAGTGCCTTGGACTGGCTCACTCTGGTCCTCTTCCACAGTAGGGTCTCATTGGTATTCACAGTATCTTCAGAGGGCACAGTGGCAGGTGTCAAAGCTGTAAAAAGACTGACGTGTAGAGTAGCTCCTGAGAGCTGACAGGAAGGGGGCCAGCCAGCTGTGGTGTGCCTCTCGTCTTCAGCAGCACCACATGAAGAGTTCTTCCCTGTGGTAGTAGAGTGGGAGGTCCCCATTTGTGCATTTGTAGACAGGGGGAGAGTTCCTGTTTGGTGGTGGAAATGTGGCTACAGAAGGCATTTGTGCAGGTAGGTGTACCTAGCAGAGGATGAAGCCCCATCATGAATAGCAGCAGACCCACTTGGGAAGCCTTCCACCAGGCTGGCAGAACAGCAGGCAGTGGAACAATCTAGGGTGGTGGTAATGCTGCTGCAAATGCTGGAGGAGGCAGCATCCAGGGGCCTGGTAGCTGCCTTGGAACATTCCATATAGGCTGCAGTTGGCAGGGTAGCATCCAATGCAGCATCTCCCTCTAGACAGCGGTCATGCCCTGTAGTTCCTCCTGCACCATTCTGCCAAGGTCCTGGATCTCCTGATGAACACCCTGCATTTCCTGAGGCCCTGGATGTGCTGCCGTATGTCCACAATCTGGTCTGCCACTCCTTCATTTAATTGAAGCATACGGCTCTCTGCTGGAGTGCAAGGCATCTCATCTTCTCTAACAGAGAAGCTGCCTCTTCAAAGTGACTGGCTTTACCCTCATCTCCAGCATGATGCAATATTTCAGGAGTAGGTGGCCCTTGGCTGCTCCTCCTTCAACAAAGTCCAGTGGCACTTGGCATCCATTGCTACTTCGATCTCATTCTCCTTTCTTCAGCCCTGGACTCTGCTGACCCCTCCTCTTCATCTTTGCTTTGACTGGATTGGAGTAAGTGTAGTCAAAACCCTGGAACCTGTGTTGAAAGACCTTCTAGTCAGGAGCAGGCTGCAGTTCTATGCGAGCCAGTGGTCCAGTGTAAACTCAGACCAGTGGGCCCTTGGCCTTATTCATAGAGGGTACAATTTAAACATTCTGAGTCCATTTTGGGGACCCATAGATCATCAGGAGGTGCTACTTTGCCACTGCAAAAGGCCATCACCTTGATGACCATCACTGCAGAGATTCAAAGGAGCCAGCAGGAGCATGGCACATGTTAAAGCTGTTGGGCCATATGGCTGCAACCGTGCATGTTACTCTCCTGGCATGCCTACACTTGAGTAGAGTCTAATGGACCCTAGGGCCCATTATTTTGTTCAGTGAGCCCACACTTAAGCTATATGCATATACAAAAAAGGCCTATTGCCAACAAAATCATTGTTAGTGGTCATTGGCAGCTATTGTTATTCCCCCTTTTTTGTTGGGGGGGGGGACCTGTAGTTAGGGATTCATCCATGTGCGAGGGCACATGGAGAGTTGCTCACCTGTAACAGGTGTTCTCCAAGGACAGCAGGATATCAGTCCTCATAAGACCCACCCACCTCCCTGTGGAGTTGGGTCTCCATTTCTTGGGTTTTTCTTATAATTATTTGTTATCAGATTGAAGGGACCCGGCATAGATGTGTGGTATAATGCATACTCGGTTATGCTCAGAGAGGTTCAGTCAAAGTTCTAGAAACTTTGATATAAGTTTTCCATGCAGGGCTCCATCAGATGATGTCACCGATGTATGAGGACTAACATCCTGCTGTCCTCGGAGAACACCTGTTATAGATAAGCAACTCTGCTATTGTTGTCAATGGGGGTAACACCTGGACCTGCTCTGCCTGCCCCTGATGATATGAAACCAGCAGGTAATCCTCATCCATACGATATATATTGGGTGTAAGGAAAGTAAGGTATATGTGAATGGTGCACTCTTCTAAAGCCAGGAACTTTTATTTTTTGGCTTTTGCTTTTATTCATTAAGGAAGAGAACCTACAGTGTACAACTGAAAATTTTCGTGGAAAAGAGTATGTGTCCTGTGTTTTAGAAGACATCAGGCTATTAATTTCTACTGGGTCACATTAGTTACATCTACCCTACAAGTAGTTTAATTGAAATTTGGATGGGAAGCAGCTGAGAGAAATTACAGTTCAGGCCATTTTCAGGTGATTGTCCCCAAGCTCTGAAGGTTTACTGTGTCAGGGTCCACCCAGTTGTAGATGATATAGGTGGGTGAGGAGGCAAGGTCATGGAAACACCAAGAGTCTCTGAAAGCTCACAGATGGGAGCTTTTCTGTGAGAACTCTCAAATATTTTTTGTCTACATATGTTGTAGAAGATGAGGCAAACCAGTCTTCTGGCAGTCAGATCTCCATTGGAAGATGGGTCTTTCTCTAATATAAGTGTGGGCATGGCAATGAGAGAATTTGCTGCTGGATACAGGGAGCCTGGTGGAGGTTTACAGAACTCTACTGGGAGAAGAGCCAGTGTGCACAAACAGAAGGGGAGGGATGGATCATGCTAGTGCATCAGTCACCAGTAAGTCTGCAGGTAGGTGTCACGGAGTGGGGGTAGTGAGCCCTTGGGCTGCTGTTAAGTTTATAAAGGTGGCAGATGATATGACACAAGACTATATCTTCTGCCTGACCAGCCACATCCCTCTTGGGTTGAGCCCACATTTTCTGGCAGCTGGCAGGGCTTTCCAGGCCAGGTACGAGGAAAGTAGAAGTAAGCAAGGTAGGTGGCCAACCTGAAGTTGTGGCAGGCAGAGAGCAAAGCAGAGTTAAGGTCCAGGCTGAGGTCAAGGCAGGCAGAGGACAAAGCAAAGTCAAGATACAGGCTGAGATCAAGGCATGAGAAAAGCAAAGTAAAATCAAGGACCAGGCTGAGGACAGGCAAACAAGAAATCAGGTAGGGGGAGAACAGAACCGACTGGAGTGGGCAAGGCAGGGCAAGAACACACAAACAAAACCAGGACCATGCTGAAGCAACTAGCACTGCAGATCAAACAGGACACTTGTGAAGGCATTGGAAAGTGGCTTTGAGCTTCCCTTTATACTAGGCAGGATGTGATGTCACCTATGTGTATCACAGGACGTCCATTCAGCAGGCCTTATAAAAGGGCTCAAGAACTGCAGAAGTTCAGCCATGTTCCTTGGATGCAGCATGATGTTGGAGGCGCTTCAGATTAGAGGTGAGGGGCATTACAGCAGATCTTCTTCACGATGGATTTATACAGACTAATCTTCCTATTTCTTTCTTACACTGCACCCTTTTTTGTGAGATATAAGCACTTTGATATTAATAAATGCAGACTATGTAGATAGGAGCTCCTACCAGCACATCAATATGACACCTTTCCTCTGTAAGTAGAACAGCTGTAGGTGAAAGGGCCACTCACTATCAGGTCCTTGAATTTTCCATTGTGTTCTTAGATGTTGGGAAGATGACAAAAATGTTTCTCTCAATAAGTTATACCAGTGTATATAGATTGGCCACACTCGAATCTCTGCCACTTGTAGGAAGTAAGACCTAACAGCTTGGATGTATAGCAGGAGGAGGTAAGTATAGAGTGCAGCCCCTAACAACCAGGTGTTAATCAGAATAATCTATTAGGATTGATGAGGTTTGAGGACAGGGGTGCATACCTAAATACATGTATGACTAAGTGTGTGGCTGTGAGAATGAGTGGATGTGGCAGTGTAGAAAAGGGCTGGACACTGGGATTATAGGGAAGTGGGAAGTGATTTTTAAAAGATGGGTAAATAGCATAATCAAAGATGGATATTTTAAATTAAATGTCTTAAAGAGATTAAAGCTTCTATTATATTTGAATGATTTTAGAACTGTCCTACAAGCCCTTGTCTTTGCCAAGCTGGACTATTGTAATGCACTCCTTTTGGCCTGCCCGCTATCTCTACAAGACCGCTTCAACTTCTTCAGAATTCTGCCGCGAGACTTTTAACCAACAAAAAAATCTGAACATATTACGCCCATACTGAAAGAGCTTCACTGGCTGCCCATCGGTTATAGGATTCAACACAAGGCACTATCTTTAATTCATAAGTCACTTTATAACGACAAGGTTGAATGGCTCAATGCAGCCTTACATTTCCATACTCCATTACGAACGACAAGATCAACCAATACTGGACTTCTTCCAATTCCTTCACTGAAATCTGCACACCTGAATACTGTTCGTGAAAGAGCACTATCGATTGCCGGGCCTAAATTATGGAACTCCCTGCCACTAAACCTAAGGATGGAATCCAATATCAAAGCCTTTAAGAAAGGAGTAAAAACATGGCTGTTTTATCAAGCCTTCCAATAATCTACCCTGATTTTAGTATTATTATCATTTTATTTGTTTTATTATTTTAATTTTAGATTTTAGTTGTTTATTTAAGAGATTTTAATAATATTTTGAAACTATGTATTTATAATTTTGATTATTAACTTTGAATTGCAAATGTTTTTAACTGACATTTGTCCATTAGTGAAAACAGACATGATATGTGTACATGAATGCTGGTATACAAATACTAATAAATAAATAAATATATGGTTTATAGCACGCATAATAATGAGACACAGATTTATTTAAAATATAAAATATTTTTATAACTTAAAACTTTAAAATGTTAAAAACTATTTACAATAAAAAGAAATGTTGGGAACTGGTAGGAGAAACAAAGGACCAAACTATTTACATAACTTAAAAGGGCCCAGGACCCTCAGGAGGCAAGGTGCTAATAGGCTTAGCTTAACAGCTTCTGTGTAGCCCTCTTGAGCTTGGACGAACCTCACCACCACCTACACCAGTCTCCTGAAGTCATCTCGCAGGCTGCAGATGTCCTCCCTTGTCTTCTCTATAGAAATCCCTGGGCTAGAAGAAGGGGCTTCAGCCACAGATCCTGCCTCTGCAGTCAAGGGATGCTGCAGTGATTCTGGGCAAAGGTCTAGAGACCTGCCCACTTCCTTCGTCCAGAGGTCCCAGGGCCAAACGGGGAGGAAGCCCTACTGGAAATGGGAGAAGATGGGGCCACTGATGGCCATGGCCTGGGGCAGCTGGTGATGGGGGCTGGCTGCTGTGCCACTGCTGGATCCAGATGTGGCAGTGGTGGTGGTGAAGATTGGCAATCTCCTGCAGTGGGCACAGCTGCTGCCCCAGCTGGAAGGGTCGGCGGCTCAAGAGCTTCTTCCTCCTCCTTGGAGCTGGTGTTATCTGTGAACAAAGATAAACGTGTGTGTCAGTACACCTGCTGGTGTGAGGGAATGGATTTTTGCAGCATTGATATAGTTAGAGAGCATAGCTTTTATGGGAGAGTCGAAGGCAATGAGTAATGATTCTATCAGTTGAACACCCATCTGCTCTAGGGGTTTGCTAGGCCATATAAAGGTTTCCAGAAATACCTGGATTTCTTTACAGCATCCTTTACTGCATGCAGCAAAGGTAGCGAGAAGGGCTCAAAAGTAGGCCCAGAGACTGAAAGATATGTGTAGAAGTGTGGCTAGGATTCCAAGCCATCATCAGCCATGATGCAGGCACGAGGCAATGGGTCCTTGTAGGAAGGCACGCATTAACGTACCTGGTAAGGGTGTTAGGAGTTGGTTATAATATCCTACTTACTTCTAATATTGTCCTGTTAGTGTTTCATGTTAGAGAAGGTCATGGCCCAGGGTTATATAAGATTGGTTGTCTACGTACATGAGGCATTCTAGCTGCTCTTGGCAGAGACAGGGTCTTGTTGAGTGGCAAAGCAATAGTGGAAATCTG
The DNA here is from genome assembly GCF_901001135.1 of Rhinatrema bivittatum. Taxonomy (NCBI): domain Eukaryota; kingdom Metazoa; phylum Chordata; class Amphibia; order Gymnophiona; family Rhinatrematidae; genus Rhinatrema; species Rhinatrema bivittatum. Next base: position 593,925,051 of record NC_042615.1, read on the forward strand.
TGATAGAAGCAGGAAATAGATAGTCCATGTTGACATATCTATGATGGATGTTTAGTGAACTTACCTCTGGCTTCCTCTAGCGTGGCATGCAGTTGGTCAAGCCAGTTTCTCTCCTTGCAGCGCAGTTTCCGGGACTACTACTTAAATTCTCAATCTAAATAGAGGAGAAATAGGAATAAAATGTTATTTCATTGTATCTAGTTATGTGACCTTCTAATTGCAAGGTTGTTTTATTTCCAAAAAAACCCCCCCAAAACTCCCTGTAGCCTGTTTTATGGGATCAATGCTGTCCCTTTTTGTGCATCTATATATGCTGAAAGGCTTTGGCCTCACCTACCGACCCCCCCACCCCTACTATTCCCAAACCCTCACTATCCCAAATCCCACCCTCCTCCATATTTCCCACCTGGTACTTACCCCATGGGGACAGGAGGCTCCGTGATTAAAAGTTGCCTGGAGACTACATGAGGCCTGGCGAAGACTCCGTTGTTCCATTAGACTCTCCATATGGGAAACTGTTTTTCCTCATTCTCCACCATCAGGGATGCTAGCCTCGACACGTTCCTGGTGGAGAAATTGGACACCTCTCTGGCAAAACCAGAAGTGTGTGTGTGTGTAAAAGCATATGAGTCTTCAAGGTCCCTGATATGTGTGAGCTTTTCCATAGTTTCCACGTATTTGATCGCAAAATAAAAAAGTATGCATGTATTTTTGGGCCCATTCATATGTATATTTAAGAGCTATTCAGACATATCTGCACAGATTCTAAAATACATTAGTAAATCCGCGCAGTTCCATATAGGCACGTTTATGGAGCCATGGGAAGTTGTTTGAAAATTATCCTCAATATGAGTATTGCGCATTAGACGGGCTTCATTGGATTACAATCATATAATGTGATAACAAGAACCTAGTACATCAGAAGCAAAAATAAAGTCCCACAATTTTTCCATTTTCTCTTGATTTTCTGAATTCTTATTATCTCCATCTGTGATTCATTGTCTGAACGCATGAGAAAACACACAGATTATAGTCGGTGTTTAAGATTGCAACAATTGATCATGATTTCTCAGCCCTCCTTGTGCTTTTAATCAACTCTAAATATGTCTCCCTAACCAAATTATTTGACACAATCAATAGCATTAACAAGATAGAGAATAGAAGCTGCGCTGTTAAAATAAGGTTTCTTTACACATAAACTTGCAAGAGCTAGGCCAGATAGACTTTGGAAGGCCACTGCTTATTCCTGGGAGTGAGCAACAAGGATGAAATCTACTCTTTGGGATCTGCAGTGTTCCTGTAACCCAGATTGGCCACTGTCAAGAGTCAGGATGCTGGAATTGATGGACCTTTGGTCTGACTCAGCATGGCACGTCTTATGTTCTTAATCATACCATCTTATCCATACAATCAGCCTCCTCCATTTCTTTAATAGGGATAGTGGTTTATGTAGCTGTGCCCAGAGATGTACTATTAATGCATTAACAGACATTTAACTTTCTATGTTCTGAGTTTTTATATTTTATTTATGGTATGGATCACTGTTAACGAGTGAAAAAGTAAGAACTCTGATTTTGTATTTTATGAATGTGATTTTTTTTTCTATTTCATTGCCAAATAATAATCATACATGGTCAGAAGAGTGCACCTCTCATTGTCGGCATGCCCCCTTCATAAGGACCTAGCACCACAAAATGGATCTGTCATCAAGGGGCCTGTTTACCAAAAGGTGCTGAAGCACAGTGTTAGTAAGTAGACTTCATTATAATTAATGGGACTTATTAACAATGCATGTTATGACATTTTGGCAAATAAGAACCCAAGAGAAGTGCCTCCCACTAACCAAACCAATTGATAATAAAAAGCACAGGATAATAAGAAAATAGAAGAACTTTGTCTAAAAATCTTAATAAACGAACTCTTAAAAATCTTAAAAAACGAACTCTATCCACAGCGGGCCCCGCGCAATGGAACTCTCTACCTCCAGAACTCCGGCAGGAACTATGCCCGATCACCTTTAAAAAGAGACTCAAAACTTGGCTATTCGAACAAGCTTTTAATTTATGCCAATAATTTCCTCTTACCTCACCTTACTATCCTACAAGCTATCTATCAGATTCCATCAGATTATATATCAGTTTAGCTTTCCAACTCTGCAGTCAATCAATCCAAATATGTGCTCCATGTACCGTGACTTTAATTAATCCAGTACGCACCTAGATCTTTAGCCAGGTTAGTCTTAGCTCCACAAAAGAATCTTATTACTTTATTATTTATTCGTTTACTTTATTCCCCAGTTCCTTTTGATCCAAGTTTATCTCCCTGTTCAATGTAATTGCATTCTTACATGCTTGTTAATGTTCTAATGTAAACCAAAGTGATATGTAACTTTGCTACATGAATTTCGGTATATAAAAATGTTAAATAAATAAAAAGAATGTGTATTCATGTTTTGCACCCAAAAACAAGCCCACACATAATGACCACCAAAAAAAAAAAAAAAAAATATATATATATATATATATATATATATGTATACGATTACCTTTCAGGGATTTTCCCATGTATCCTCTATCAACACTGAAAGCACCTTTAGAAAAAAGAAAACATTTGAAATACAAACAGTTTGCTATGTTACTATAAGATCTTTCATGCCATCACATAGGAATCGATAATTGTTTGTCATTGAGGAATAAATAATCAAAAATGTGCATAAATAATTTTACCTGTGGGGTTTGAACCAGTATTCAAAGCAAACATTCACAGAAGCTTTTTTTTGAATGTTACCCTCAGAGACTGTCTGCTTTCTCTGCCTGTAATTTTTCTGTCAGAAACCATGCATGCAGTTTTGATTGTACAAAACTATGTGCAGTACCCCAGCCCTGGGACCAATTCTGCAGTCTGCAGGTAAAAATGCACACATTGTTGAACACAACACTATTTTATCCAGTCCGTTAATTATTAAGGGAGGGTTGCAGAAATCCACTGCTTATTCTTGGGATAAGCAGCTTGGAATCTATCTACCCCTTGGGATTCTGCCAGGTACTTGTGACCTGGCTTGGCCACTGTTGGGAAACAGGATATTGGGCTTGATGGACCCAATGATCTGACCCAGTATGGCAAGCCTTATGTTCTTGTGTTTTAAACTGTCTCTGACTGATGGTCTTCCTATGTGCAGGGTGCAAGCTGTGAACATGGAAAGCTAACAGACGGCTTGAGCCTTCAAAGAAAATTTGATCTAAGCTTTTGCCCAGACTTGAGAACTTAGTTGGGGGGGGGGGGGGTATCCTCAGCTTGGCCCATGTAGAGGCTGCCTTGGAAGGAAAGGGCTTCATCAAACCCTTCATTGTTGCTTATATGCCAGCAGGGGTCACAGCTGCAGTGCCAGCTGTCCTCCTCTCCAGGGCACAGAGGCCCATCACTGGTGTGGCTCAGGAGGACTGAGCTTCAGTCTTCTTTGCCACAGTGCTACAGTCAAGCTATAGGCCTGCTCCAGCACTAACAGAATCAATCACATCAAAGACTGGATTGATTGGCTCAAAAGTTAGAAAAGAGAAACACACACAGTCAGTGGGAGTAGAATAAACCAAATGTAATGCACAGTTTGCAAGGGAGGAGGAATAGCCTAATGGTTAGAGCAGTGGGCTACGGTTCGAGTCCTGCTGTTGCTCCTTGTGACCTTGGGCAAGTCACTTTACCCTTCATTGCCTCAGATACAAAACTTAGATTGTAAGCCCTCTGGGGATAGAGAAATACCTACAGTACCTGAATGTAAACCGGTGTGATATCTCAGATCAAATGTCAGTATAGAAAAAAAATATAAATACAGTATATGAATTTTAAAAAGCTACATTATAATAGTCACCAGGTTTTCATGCACTATCAACTATCCTGGGCCAGAGAAAGTCAGTCCCTGTGATTCCCTTCTTGAGCCCAGTCAAGTCAGTAAAGGGATGAGAAGGGGGGGGGGGGGGGGCAGGATGAAATTACAAACTGTGAAATGTATATTATTCACAGTTGCCTTAACAATAAAATATGTAAATATTCACTGTTACAAGGTGGTACTGTAAACCTTAAGGAAAGCAGTCCAAACTACAGCTGTAGACAAAATATTCAGCCAGTATGGACTACTGCATTAAATAGTTCACAGATGGCAGTTTAGTAAAATATTCTTTCCAGAATAATATTCTTCTTTTAACTGTAGATCAGTAATCTGTTTGGCATCAAAAGCTACAAATTCCCAGTTATAATTAGCCTATAAATGCATTTTAATTCTAAATGCACATTACTTTCATGGCCATAGGTCTAAAAGGATTTGCAATAATTATTTATTTATTTTTTAATTTTTTTTACCAAGGTCATTCAGGTAGCCTCCATGCTTCCAGTCTGCAGGCAGTGTTCCAGTACAGTCTGCAAGAGTCCCTCCCTTTCCAGGATCCACATTCTTAAGGTTCACAAAAAATTGGTTGTTTTTTGCCTGCTAGAACAAAGAAACAAAATACAGTTTAAGGCACTTCAACTAATAAATTCTAGAGATGTGAATCGTGTCCTCGATCGTCTTAACGATCGATTTCGGCTGGGAGGGGGAGGGAATCGTATTGTTGCCGTTTGGGTGTGTAAACTATCGTGAAAAATCGTTAAAATCGTGAGCCGGCACACTAAACCCCCCTAAAACCCACCCCGACCCTTTAAATTAAATCCCCCACCCTCCCGAACCCCCCCCCAAATGCTTTAAATTACCTGGGGATCCGGCGGTGGTCCAGAACGGTGGCGGTCTGGAACGGTCCCCTCAATAGAATCGTGTTGTCTTCAGCCGGCGCCATTTTTCAAAATGGCCACCGCAAAATGGCGGCGGCCATAGACAAAACCGATTCGACGGAGGAGGTCGTTCCGGACCCCCGCTGGACTTTTGGCAAGTCTTGTGGGGGTCAGGAGGCCCCCCCAAGCTGGCCAAAAGTTTCCTGGGAGTCCAGCGGGGTTCCGGGAGCGATTTCTTGCCGCAAATCGTTTTCGTACGGAAAATGGTGCCGGCAGGAGATCGACTGCAGGAGGTCGTTCAGCGGGGGTTCCGGACCGCCGCTGAACGACCTCCTAATTCTATTTGCATTCATACTAGCTCTATTCTCTGTTGCATACTCTCCACATATTTTCAACATGCAATTATCACTTTTAAAAATACATAGGGGGTTCGTTATTTTCAATTTTTATTTTATTTTTCCAGGAATTTATCAGAATTGATTACAACTAGAACAAAATGATATTGACCTTGAAAAATGATTAGTCTTTCCACTGCTTTCTCACATTTTTCTTCTTGTTGTAATAAACACTGACAAATTCATGAGTAAAATTTTTAAAAACCCTGAAAATAATGGTCCCTACATGTACAGCTTTTATCTGTAAACCAAACATCAAATATCTATGAGACTAGTGACCCACAGGGACAAGGCCTAGAGGTTGGAATGGCTCCCTGAACTTGCATCAGGAGATCCGATCACGTTACCAGACTGATTGGTTCCTGCAGGATCTTTCCCTCCAGGAGTGGAAACCAGATCTGCCGGGGCCAATAAGGTGCGATGAGAATCATGGTCCCCTGGTCCTGCTGGAGCTTCAGGAGCATCTTGGACACCAGGGGAAGCGGAGGACAGGTGTACAAGAGGCCCATGCCCCAGTTATGGGCAACGGCATTCAACACCATTCTGCAATTCCCCCTGGCCAGGGAGCAGAAACAGCCTACTTTCTTGTTGCAAGGGAAAGCAAAGTGGTCCATGTCCAGAGTTCCCCAAAGATGGAAGATTCGGTCCGCTACCTCCTCCTTCGGAGACCACTTGTGCGGCCAGAAGGAACGACTTAGGCTGTCTGCCAGCACATTCTCCTTTCCTGGCAGATACCTGACTTGAATAAGGATGTTCTGGGACAGAGCCCATGACCAGATCTAGACTGCCTCCTGACAAAGGAAAAATGATACCATTCTTCCCTGCTAGTTGAGGTACCACATGATTGTCAGTCTGGACAAGCATGAGCTTGCGAGCCAGTAGATCCCGAAACATCCAAAGGGCATACCGGATCGCCCGTAGTTCTAGGCACCTCTGATCTGACACCTCTCCTCCTGAGCTGACCAGTGACCCTGGGTGTGAAAATGTCCCACTTGTGCCCCCCAACCCAGGTGGGAGGCATCTGTGGTGAGTACAACTTGAGTGGGGGAAACCTGGAATGGGAACCCCACCTCTAGGTTGGGAACAGCCACCCACCACAACAGGGAGTCCTGAAGCGGTGGAGTGACTCAAATGCACGCCTGAAGGTCCTGAGTGGCCTGGCACCACTGAGACCGTAGGGTCCACTGCGCCCTGCGCACGTGAAGGCAAGCAAAGAGAGTGACATGGACGGTCACGGTCATTTGACCTAGCATACGTAACATTCTGTGCACAGAGATCTGGCGTCTCCAAGAGATCACTTCCACCAAAGACGCCAAGCTAATGCCCGAGCCTGAGTCATATCAATCCTAGGATCTATAAAGTTCAGATGTGGGGACGGGACCAGCTGGGACTTGGGGTAATTGTTTAGAAACCCCGTCTCCAAGATCCGAATGGTGGCTTGTAAGGACTGTAGCACTCCCTGCCTGGAGACACCCTTGATCCATCATCCAGGTAGGGAAAGACCTATACTTGCTGCTTCCTCAGATACGCAACCACTGCCACAAGGCACTTTGTGAAAACACAGGGTGCCGAAGCCAGACTGAAGGGCAGCACCTTGTACTGGAAATGGTGTTCACCCACCACAAACCGGAAGTACTGCTGGTGGGCGTGGACAATCCATATGTGAGCACAGGCATCTTGTAGATCGAGGGAGCAAGCTAGTCTCCCCTGCTCAGGAGAGGAATAAGGGCACCCAGCGAAACCATCTTCAACTTCTCCCGCATGAAGAATTTGTTCAAGGTCCTTAAGTCCAAAATCAGATGAAGGCCTCCCATCCTCTTTGGGATGAGGAAATACTTGGAGTAGAAGCCGCTTCCCCTCTGACCGGGAGGAACGTGTTCAACCGCCCTGGCCATTATGAGGGTGGAGAGCTCCTTTGAAGTATTTTCTGATGCCCTGAAGACCCCCAAGAGAGGCACGGGGAGAGTCTGGAGGGATCTGCTAGAAATGCAACCTGTACCCCTGGCGGATGATGGAAGGACCTAATAATCTGAGATGACTGTTGTCCAATGGTTTGCAAAGGACGAGAGCCAACCTCTGACTGGTAGGTCCACCATCGGCTGCACTGGCAACCAGCTTGGGCTCCTTCACAGCTAGTCAAAAGCCCGAAGCAGAAGTCTGCCGAGGCAGTGGCTGAGCTCTGGGGACACATGGTTGCCTAGGACGAGACCTCAGTCCAGCCCATTGAGACTGTGCCCTACCTGCAGGAGGATAGTACTTCCTCAGCCAGTATAAAGGGCATCGAGGTCCCTGCCTTGAGGATTTTTTGCCCAAGGATTGTGGGTCCGAGGTGCTAGCCAAGGGATGCTGCAGGGTCTCATGATGATCTTTGAGTTGTGCTACTGTCTCCTTGATTTTGTCACCAAAGAGATTCTCTCCAGTACAAGGCAGGTCAACAATATGGTCTTGCACTTAGGTTGGAGATCAGAGGCCCATAGCCAAGCCATACAACAAGCCCCAATTCCTGCCAAGGCTACCCTTGCCGCTGTGTCAAAGACATCATATGCAGACCTAACTTTGTTTGTCGAATTCCAATCCCTGCTGCACAACCTTCAGGAAGTCTTCCTGGAATTGATGAGGGAGGCAGTCTACCAATTCCTGAACCTGCTTCCAGAGGTTCCTGGAATATTGGCTCATTTATAATTGCTAGCAGGCAATGCGGGCTACCAACATAGAGCCCTGGAAAACCTTGCAGCCCAGGGCATCTAGGGCCTTGTGTTCATGGCCTGGCGGAGCCGAGATATAGGTGTGAGATCTCTTCGCTTTCTTAAGGGCTGACTCCACCACCACAGACTGGTGCAGGAGGTGGTGCCACTCAAACCTGGTAGATGGTTGCACAAGATACACCGTATCGGTCTTCCTATTTACCAGAGGGACCGAGATTGCATGCTCCTAAAGCCAGACGACCAAGTCCTTGAATATCTCATGAACTGGGACTACAACTACTTCCTTAGGAGTGTCCATGAACTGAAGGATCTCCAGCATCTTGTGCCTGGAGTCTTCCTTAGTTAGAAGCTGGATGGGGACCAACTCCACCATTGCTCGTACAAAGTCTGTGAATGTCAGGTCCTCTGGAGGGGATTGGGTCTCTCCTCTGGAAGAGAGGGTTCAGAAAGCAGTTCCTCAGAGGAAGAGACAGAAGGTTCATCTTCCCATGGGTTGTAAGGGGCATCAGCCTTGCTCCCTGGCAACACCTGGGGGGAGCATGGAGTACGACCCTGGGCCAGGGCATCAGGGGCACCGAGAGTCCCACAGGTACTAAAGGCACCGATGGCCCCGGAGGCATCTACAGCATCAAAGAACCCGGTAACTCAAGGCTTGGCGGCTGCAGAACCGGTCAGGGGGGACGTACCACCAGAGCCAATGGCCCTTCCTCATCAGAGGAATCTGCGATGGGGATGGTCTCCGATTGCAGCCTCACCGGTGCCCCCTGTGGCAGCGAGGGCTCCCAAGGCATCAGGGCATGGGTTGCTTCGGCAGTGCACCGAGGAGCAGATCCAAACACTCCAGCAATGGCGCAGGCTATGGTGGCAGCAGAGGCCCCGAGGGGGTTGGAGGCTTAATGCCCTGCAGGGCTTGCCCCACCACCAACCGCACTCTGCACTCCAACTCCTCCTCGAATACTGTCGATGACAGTACAGCTTGAGGAGGAGGAGGAGGAGAAACCTGGTTCCCCTCGGAGCCCTGAGGGGAACCAGTGACTGGCACTGATATAGATGGGTACCACCTCGGACCCTCAGCTTCGATGGGCATCTATGCCTCGTGGCATTGCAGATGATGCCGGTGCCTTTCTGAGCTTGGAGCCATGAGAGGAAGGTGACCGATGACTGTGCTTCCTTGATTTCTCCCGATGCTCAGCCTAGTCTTTCCCCAGTGCCAAGGATGATGGCGACGATCCAGACATAGAGAGGGAAGGAATAGACACAGGCTAATCCCCAGCACCTACTTCCAGCTGGGAACTTGGCAAGGGAGAGGACAAGATGGGGCCAGTACCTCCAGGGTCCTCTTTACCACGGAGTGTCAATGTCCTAGACACCAATGTCGAGGGTTTAGACTTCTTGGCGCCAAACAACTTGTCTATCTTGTCCAGGCTTTCTTGTCGACCCTTGGGGGTCATTTGAGCACAAAAGAAAGCCGCAAACATCGTGCGAGGCCCCCAGGCACAGAATGCAGACCTCGTGGGAGTCTGTAATGGACATGGTCTGGGGACACTGGGGGCAGCAGCAGAACCCAGAGAACGCCATGGAAAAAAGCAACTGCCGAGCATCGATGGCCGGTGGCCACCAGGAGACAGTACCATTGGTAATTGACTGCAAAGAACGAGGTACTTACTGCATCGCCTTTAACTGGAGCCAGGAAAGGATTGAGGGACCTGGCATGGGAAAAGAATGACAAATGAACTAAAAAATATAGTTTCCGAAAGAAAAAAGTGCAAGCTTCACATCCACGAGACAATAGCTCTGCGGAAAAGAAGAGACTGAAGAGGAACCCCATGTGGACATGTGGATAGTGGCATGCTGTGCATGCTCAGTATGCCTAGTCAAAGTTCTAGAAACTTTGACAGAAGTTTTCTGTGCTGGCATCCATCTGATAATGTCACCCATATGTGAGGACCACCATCCTGCCTGTCCTAGGAGAATGTAAAATGATGAATCTGATAGCTAAGTCTCCTCGGTTTTGTCATGATGTACATCAAATAGTACAGCACTCCCTGTGTGAGTACATGTTTGTTTTTTAAACATTAATATTTTGCTGATCCCAACATTATTAACCTCAGTGGCTTACAATGAATACACAAAGGGTCTGATTTTCAAAAGCATTTACATGCTTAACACTGGGTTTTACATGTATAAATGGGCTTTGGAAAATTGCTACAATATATGCCATTGAAATCTTAATAGGTTTTACCCTCATTAAGTGGACTTAACCCAAGTAAATGGCTTTTGAAAATTGCTATAATAGATGTTACATTTACATACAAAATTCCTTTGAAAATTCACCTGTTAAACAACAATATAAAATACATAGCACCACTACCCCTTAAACACACATCTTATTACAATTATACCAGGAATAATAAAAAAACAAAACAAAATGCCACCCACAAAGTAAATGCCATCCCTAGAATAACACAAAAATAAAAACAATCGGCAGTATTTCCACTAGTTAATAATTTTAATCCTTTGGAAAAGCTTAAACAAAATATGCCTTCACCTTTTTTTGGAAAGCCAGCTAATGTTGTCCAATCATAATTCTAAGGGGAACAAGCTTGTTTATTCATTTATGAACATTTGATATTCCACTTTTTGCCAGGTTTGATCTCAAAGTGAATTTCAGAAATTAAGCCTTAGGCAGGTATAACATGGTTAATGTAGTTAACATTGAGTGCCAATGAATGGGAAAACCCTTTAATATTCCTAATGAGTTGGCTGGGGAAAAGCCACCACCCAGCTGATGGAGATGGAGACCAACAGGCCTGCTGACACTGCTCCCTACCAAGTTCCACAAAATGGAGCCAGCAACCACAAATACTGAAGAACAAGTCTCAGCTAAAGGACTGGCAGGAGGACTGTAACAGTTGGCTAGGAAAATACTCAGTTAAAATGTATTTAAAATAACTAGGTTCATCTCCCACCCACCTGGGCCTTAAAAATCAAGATGACATAAGTTGTATGCACCAAGCAGTAGGTAACCAGTGTAAATCTTTCAGAATAGGCATTTTATGATTCTGATATGAACAACCAGCAACAAGACAGGCAGCACCATTCTGAATAAATTGTAACACATGTATTAGCCTGGAAGCCTCAAATAAAATAACTTACAGTAATCAATATATGAAAGTACAGTTGTTTACAGAACCATTCTCAGATCATCATAAGACAAAAGAGGCATCAATCTGTGAATGAACTTCACCTAACAAAATGCCATGTTTGCCACAGCTTTAATTTGGGCTTTTCAAGACAACTTGGAGTCAGCTTTGATAGCAAGATTCCAAATTTCTTCAAAAGGAAGGGCTACCTTTTCCAGCTGCATTTCCATCAGGGGAGGGGGTGTATTCATATGTATTTTTGATCCTTTGGATGGAATGCTACTGCCTATGTATTGGAGAAAAAGAGTTCTTGTGCATTGTGTTGTGTGGAAAGTGGGCCAGTTCCTGACACCAGGGCACCTCCCCAGACCTAAGCCCGATACCGGGGCCTGGCCCAGGCCTTGGAGCAGCTCTGATGATGTCCTCTTCTTTCTTCTTTTCTTTTTCAACTGACACCATCTGTTGGAGTCGCATCGGAATTAATTAACTCCGGGCATTCACCCCTGCGGACGGCACCGTTTTGATGTATGGCACTGTACAGCAATGCCATACCCTAGGCCCAGGCTTTGGTGCTAGCCCAGGTGTCGTGACCCGGCCTCCAGGCCAGGCCCAGGTGTCAGAACCCGGCCTCTTGGCCCTGGCGTCAAGCCTGGGTCTGGTTCGAGGCCCTGGTGTCGGGACACAGTCTCCAGGTCAAGCTACAATGTTGGGCCTGGACCCAGGCCCAGGTGTGGAGATCTGGCCTTCAGGCCAGGCCCTGACCTCGGGCCTGGGTCGGGGTTGAGGCCCCGGTGTCAGGAGCTGGCCTGAATGCTTCTGCAGATTCCTGACGAATCAGGTACGTGATTATTCAGGGAAAGGGCTCAGTCTCACCCGAGGCCCCAGTGTCATCTGGGCTTAGGCCAAGACCCCAGCATCGCACTATGGCCTAGCCATGACCACTGCTTTGGGCCTCGGCCTATGCCCTAGGTAAGGCCCTGGCATATATTTAATACTAATGCAACGAATAAGGCTTGTTTTATTTGGTGGGGTCCTTGATTCATTTCGGGGTCCCCAAATGAAATGAATTGTACTTATTTGTCGTGTTTTGTGCATTGGTGCTAGCATATGCACATACTTAATGATAATAGGTGTCCCCATTAAGCCTTGACTGTTAATTCCATATTTATTATTATAGTAGTACTGACTCAGAAAAGCACCATATAAGTCTACCTAGGGATTTGTAACTGTTGAAAACAGGATATTGGGCTTGATGGACCTTTGGTCTGACCCAGTATGGCAATTTTATGATGTGAAAGTTCTTTATAACTATAAGCACACTTTTATATCCCGGGGGGGGCGGCAGTCCGGGGACGGTCCCGAGTCCTCCGGCACAGCGGCAGGCAGCTGGCCAGTGTGCGTAACTCCGTGGAATAAGGCAGGAGGGGGGATTTAGGTAGGGCTGGGGGGTGGGTTAGATAGGGGAAGGGAGGGAACGGTGGGGGGGCAGCCTTGGAGGGAACGGGGAAAGCCATTGGGGCTCCCCTTGGGCTCAGCACGCACAAGGTGCACCCCCTTGCGCGCGCTGACCCTGGATTTTATAACATGCGCGCGGCAGCGCGCGCATGTTATAAAATCAGGTGTACATTTGTGCGCACCGGGTAGCGCGCACAAATGTACCCCACGTGCGAAGGATTTAAAATTGGCCCCAGTGTGTATAAGAGCTTTTTTTTTTTCTGGTTTCAGCATCAGACACTTCCCTGAATGCTGTTTAACATTCTTTGTTTTTCCCTAGATATATAAAATTATGCTGCACAGTTAATTAAAGATTGCTATTTTTCATCTATGTTTCCCCATTGATTCCTATAGAGATAGTTATGTAAATGTTGTTATTTTTTATTCTTTATTTTCTCTGTATACATCCCTACCCTAGATGGCATGCCCAGATGATTCAGTTCTCAGCCAGGAGGACTGGAATGAAGTCTCTTTTAGCTGGCAGGGATCATCACATTATGAACAATCATCTTCCTTCCCATTTCAGAATCTAAGATGTGCATTCATTTTTGCCAAATTGCAAAATTTCAATGAAATTGTCCAATTCAGCATGTTTCGGGAGCCCGAAAAACGATCGGGATTTTGCCGTTTTTTCGCGAAAAATCATTTTTCGGGTTAGTGCGCACTAATGGGGGTTAGTGCGCACTAACGGGAGTTAGTACATGCTAACTCCCATTAGCACGCGCTAACAAAAACTAACAAAAAGTAACAAAATCTAATGTTTTTTGTTAGCGCGCACTAACTCAAAAAAAGTTTTTTCGTGAAAAAAAAACCCGAACCGCGAAAAAACAACATTTCCTTCGGCGGCCGAAAAACGAAGATCGACACGAACACAAAAAACGATTCACATCTCTAGAATCTAGCTCAGTGTGGAATATTCCAGCCCTTGAGGGCCACAAGCTGGTTGGATTTTCAGCATATCCCTAATAAATATGCATGAGACATATTTACATACATTTAAGGCTCTGTGCTTGTAAATCTATCTCATGCATATTCATTAGGTATAGCCTAAAAACCTAACAAGTTGGTGACCCTTGAGGACTGGAATTTCACACTCCTGACCTAGCTTGTCATTTCCCTGGTATTGCCTATCCTAGCTGGCTCCTCAGACAGGAAACGCAAATTTGAATTTCATGCACTGGAACCCTAAATCATGGGAGCAGCCTGGATGAGTGCCTGTGACCCTGGCTTTTACTTCTAGCTAGAGCTTAGCTTGGACATTTGGCAGCGGTCTGTGTTGGTGTGGGTGGGAGGCTGGGTTGCTTGAGTTATTTTGTTTTAATTTACTTGGAGCTTATGATGTGTGGTGTTTATTTATTTCTATATACCGATATTCATGGTGGCTTCATACCGGTTTACAGCATGTATACAAACAATAACAGATAAAATATACATAAGAAAAATGATAAAATTAAACAGGCATTGTAAATAAAATATCAAATATAATCTAAAAAAGAATAAAACAATAAACCAAGACCATTATAAAAGATATTATTAAAACAAATAAAACTATACTAAAATACTTTCATTGAAACAAAACCCATCACGTAAATGCTTGCAGGAATAGCCATGTTTTCAATTTCTTTTTAAATGTCTGCAAGTTAACTTCTAGCCTTAATTTGGATGGTAGTGCATTCCATAACCCTGGTCCTGCTAATGCTCTCTCTCTTACTGAGTTTAAATAATGCTCTCTCTCTTACTGAGTTTAAATGTGCCAATTTAGGAGACTGGATCGTTAATAGTCCCTTGCCTGCTGAACTCAGATTTCGTTGTGGAGCATGAAGGTGTTAATAGAACCAGAATAGAGGGAGTATTAATTGTGGTGAGATTGAAGTTGTTTTAGAGTGGATATTCTTGGTGAGGGTTGGATATGGGGTTGAGGTTGGTTTGGTATTTTATTATATATTGATGACTTATTTTAACCTGCTTTGATGTATATGGCATTGTGGAATATCAAATAGTAAATAAATAAAATATTTAAATGATGCGTTGTAGTGATCAAAGCATGGACAAGTGTTTTAGTTTCTTACTCTTTGTTTGACCTGATTTTTTTTAAGCAGGTGGTTTAAACCCTCTTCTTTGGTCATTGTGTTCCCTATGGGTCTGGGTGGCAGGGCATTAATCCCCATAATGTACAAGATCTCAGACTCATCCAAAAGGCCAAGAAAGGACCATCTGCAGCACATAGCTCAGAAACTGCCCTTGGATCTCAGCCGATAGACTACACCTACTTGATATTTTAGAGAGTAATGTTATTGAGGTCTATTAATTAAGTAGATACCATGGTTAAAATTAGCTCAGGGCATTTTCACTAATCAGTTTCAGATATTGTTGATGTCAGGAGGATGGATCTGCATATCTAAAAGAGGTTATTGAGGGTCCTGCATGCTGTAATGATGATAATATATTATGCAGTTGCAAGAGGGGTCTGGCCTAAAAAGCACATGAAACGGGTTTATTCATATTTTGTAAGGTACACAAGTCCTCTGAGTCAGATTTTTTATATAAAGAATCAAAGGATACAATTCTTTTTTACCAAACTCTCTGAATATCTTCTGGCTGTACATTTTTCTAATTCACTGTGTTAGTTCATTTTTCAAGATGATCTACATATCATAGGGTACATTAGTACTGAGCAAACTCCTTCACTGCCAGGGAGGGGTAATTTGTACTGAGTTAGCACCTCCAGTTGTTTTGAAAAGTTGACTCCTATGCTATATATAACCTTTCCCTATACACAAATACAGATATTTTTATTATTTACCTTTGCTTGGACAATCCTGTCCATGTTGACATGCGATCCAGTTGTACACTGAGTGAGGGTGTGATAACTGGGGTTGGAAAAATAATGACTATTTGCATTTCCGCCATTACTGTGAGGAATGGTGTCTGAAAAAAAAAGATGGGGGAAAAGCAATGATTAATAGAATATTGCTTTCAACTAGTGGTAAGAAAATATAAAAGTAAAAATGCAGACTACCTATTATTTTCTGTCGATAAGCAGAGCTGAATTAGCCATGATCTTTGGGCGACTTCATCAGGCAACACTAAACGGAACTGTCTGTTCAAGCTAGTAGAACTTTGAGCTCTACTGAGCATGTGCAGGAGTTCCCATGCGGGCATTACCTCAAGAGTCTCCTCAGGTTGTCTATGAGAATGAAAAACAGACTATCTGTCTCTCTCTCAAAAATGTTTCTCCTTATCTTTTCTATCTTGCTGATTCCAGCGATCCTCAAAAGACTTTTCCGTGCTATTTTTGTTTCTTACAAAAAAACATAAAAGGAAAAAGAACTCAGATAAAAGGACAGGTAAGATCTATGAGGAACTTCTGGAACTTTCCCAATGGCTGCGAAGAAAACTATAAGTGACTTCACAGCTTGCTCTTGTGGCCAAATAATGTCCATTACTGATGGCCGCAAACTATGCTACCTCTTCCTGGGTCATGACCATGACTAGTTGAACTGTCCAGCATGTAATCAGATGTCTTGGATAGCAGCCAAGATAACCAGCTTAAGGGCCAGGAGTAGAAGCAGGTCAGCTTCTAGGAGTCATCACTCCTTCCCTTCCTTAAATAGCAGCTGAAGCAGAGCAACTTCATCTTACCGGGAGGACCCAGACTGGATGCCAGAGGTACACTGAGCCCAAAATGGCCAAAGTCCATGAAGTTAGTCAGAGTGCCTTTCAAGGCAAAGCATCATGACTCCTTGACACACTTGGTACAGTCAGCCCCAGTGCAGTCTAAAAAGATTAAATAATTGATTCAGCATCAAGAAAAGATCAAATATGCATTGGAACCATCAAAGCAATCATTATAGTAACTGTCAAAATCCCCAAAGTGTATCGCTGCATTGAGGAAATCACTGAACCAGACTCTATTGGACCATCACTTGACGCAGGGTGCATTGATGTGCTTGACACATCATGCATCAATGTGATCAAAGCACAATGCACTGACTCACTTGATGCATGTTCCATTGGAAAAACTGACATATGATGTATTGAGGACTTTAAAGTTAGATGACCTGAAGCCACCGCCTCATTAGACATCGAAGCAATTAAAGCATTTCAGATTGCAGATCACACTGATGCAATCAATGCATCTCCTATCAAAATCGACACACACTGTAGAAAATCACTTGACGTATTGAACATCAGACTCTACGCAAGCATTGATGCAAGTCACTGCTGAGTCAACACACTCGGAACTGGAAGAATTCCATATCCATATTCCATATCAGAACATATCCAAACCTCTCTCCTTTATCACCTCGCTCTTCAGCCTCTATGATGTCAAAAGAGAGAGAGATCAATTTTTCCAGTTCTGCCACTCTGCCCAGGAGAACATTATGCACAGGAAATCTTGCCTGTGCAACTATATGCAGCCTACAATGTTTCGCTAGCAAGAGCTAAGCCACAATTCTCACCACCTATCACCAGAGCCTTACTAGTCTCCCAACTATTGACCCAAGATCTCCACCTATACTCTCCAGATCCCATATGCTCTATCCTTCCATTACCATCCAATCTTCCATGAGTAATAGAACATAAATCTGTTCTAGTATCTGAAGAAGATGCCCCACCACTGACACCAGCCCAGAGATCTTAACAGACAATGGAAAAAATTTCAAACATAGTACAGGAGGTTTTTTGCCTCCTTTGTATGAGAACTGGGACAACTGACTTTTCCACTGGCCTACCTAATCATTCCTTTTTTGCCTCAGAAAGTAATGCCAGGAGCACCGCCATTACCAACATCATCATCTTCAGGGCGCAGAAGATCTGCTTCCAGTGAACGACTTCCACCTACTTCAATTCCTTCAAGAAATGTCAGCCCTCTCCGCTTGCCACAATTCTCTTGGTTCAGTGTTCACTCTCCAGGGGAGTCCTCCGGCAGCTCCATGGGCATCCCTTCTGACCCACTTATGGGGCTTCCGGATCATATGTCTTCCAAATGTATGGAAAAGATGAGTATAGAACTCAAAGTAGACATACATAAGGACCCAGACCCCAGGACAGAGGTTATGAGATTATTAAACATCCTTGACATTCCAGCAGAACCGTCCACCCTGTCATCACATGCAGAATTGGATGTTGTCCTCATGAAGATGTGGGAAACTCTTTAATTGGGCATGACAGATGCCCAAAAACTAGATCTTAAGGTCAAAATGAAGAAATCACTGGATTACAAAGTAGTAGAATTCCAACATAACTCTGTGATGGTGGATTCAGCCATGAAAAAGGCCAAGACCTGCTTTCATTCCAACACTGCTCTGGTAAAAGATCACTGTACCCTTGATGATTTGGGGAATGGGTAATTCCAAGTCTCCATGTTCACAGCAAGAATCTCACAACACTAATTTTTACATGGTTCAATACATTTATGACTGTTCAAAATTTAAAACTTCATCTGCTCAGAAACAGGTGAACAAATTTCACCTGCTTCACTCTGATTTGGAGGAAGGTATCTGATACCTTCTTTGTTCAGTGTATGAGTCTTTTGATATCACAATATAAACACCTGCTGTGTCCATTGGAGCACATCGCATGGCATGGCTCAGGGCCTGCAATATAAGGAAAGACGTTCACAAAAAACTACCTGGCCTATCGTGTATAGGCAACAACCTTTTCGAGAAAAGCTGCAAAAAACTGTATCCCAGATCAAGGAACCATTCCATTCACTATCTACTTCAGCTGAGCTACACGCATCTAACAGAAGGCCTTTCCTGTCTTACAAACATCCGACATTCGATATAATGTGTACTAGGGTACACATTATATCGAAATGAAAGGATGGATCAAATTAGTGGAAGATTGACTCATGCCCTCTTTAATATAAAGTTCTAACAGAATAAAAGCTCTGCAGAAAACAAAATGCAATGTTGAATCTTTATGGATAGAAATTCCAGGTGAAAAGGGGGAAAAAAATAGCAGTGAGGGTATATTACCATCCATCTGGCCAGAATGAATATCAGACAATGAAATGCTTAAAGAAATTAGGGAGGATAGCAAAATCAGTAGCACAGTAATACTGAGGAATTTCAATCACCCCAGTATTGGCTGGGTGAATGTCACCTCGGGACATGCTAGAGAGATAAAGTTCTTGAATGAAATAAATTACTGTTTTATGGACCAACATGAGGGGAAACTATTTTAGACCTAGTCCTTGGTGAAATACAGGATTTGGTGTGAGAGGTAACAATGTTGGAACCACTTGGCAATAGTAATCACAACATGATCAAATTTGACTTAACTGGAAGGAAGACACTAAAGAAATCTATTGTGACAGCAATTAACTTTCAAAAAGATAACTATGATAAAATGAGGGAAATGGTTAGGAAAAAACCGAAAGGTACAACTGCAAAGGTTAAGAGTTTAGATTGGGTATGGAGTTGTTTAAAAATACCATCTAGGAGGCTCAGACCAGATGTATTTCATGCATTAGGAGAGGTGGAAGGAAAGCTAAACGCCTGTCGGCATGGTTAAAAGGTAAGGTGAGAAAGGCTTTAATAGCTTAAAGAACATCTTTCAAGAAAAGGAAAAAGGATCTGAATGAAGAAAACAGTAAACAATATGGGGCGGATTTTAAAACGAGCGCGAATAGCCTACTTTTGTTTGCGCTCCAGGCGCAAACAAAAGTACGCTGGATTTTAGTAGATACGCGCAGAGCCGCGCGTATCCGCTAAAATCCTGGATCGGCGCGCGCAAGGCTATCGATTTCGTATAGCCGGCGCGCGCCGAGCCGCGCAGCCTACCCCCGTTCCCTCCAAGGCCGCTCCGAAATCGGAGCGGCCTCGGAGGGAACTTTCCTTTGCCCTCCCCTCACCTTCCCCTCCCTTCCCCTACCTAACCCCCCCCGCCCGGCCCTGTCTAATCCCCCTCCTTACCTTTGTCGGGGGATTTACGCCTCCCAGAGGGAGGCGTAAATCCCCGCGCGTCAGCGGGCCTCCTGCGCGCCGGGACGCGACCTGGGGGCGGGTCCGGAGGGCGCGGCCACGCCCCCGGGCTGTAGCCACGCCCCCGGGCCCGCCCCCGGAACGCTCCCAACACGCCCCGAAAACACCGCGCGGTTCGGGCCCGCCCCCGACACGCCCCCTCCGAAAACCCCGGGACTTACGCGAGTCCCGGGGCTCTGCGCGCGCTGGTAGGCCTATGTAAAATAGGCTTACCGGCACGCAGGGCCCTGCTCGCGTAAATCCGCCCGGTTTTGGGCGGATTTACGCGAGCAGGGCTCTTAAAATCCGCCCCTATAGGCACTGGCAAGTTAAATGCACAGCACTGATAAGGAAGACAAAGAGAGAATTTGAAAAGAAGCTTGTCATAGAAGCAAAAACTCATAATAAAGGCTTATAGAGGTACATTTGAAGTAAAAAGCCTGCAAGGGAGTCAGATGATCAAGGGGTAAAAAGGGGCACTTAGGGATAACAAAGCTATAGCAAAGAGAATACATTCTTTGATTTGGTCTTCACTAAGGAAGATGTAAGAGAGAAAACCAAGCAAGAAATGATATTCAAAGGTGATGATTCAGGGGAACTGAACAAATCTTTGTGAACCTGGAAAATGTACTAGGGCAAATTGGCAAACTAAAGAGTAGCAAATCACCTGGACTAGATGGCATAAGTCCCATAGTTCTGAAAGAACTGAAACTGAAATTGCAGACTTGCTATTAGAAATTTGTAAACTATCATTAAAATTGTCTATGATACCTGAAAATTGGAAGGTTGCCAATGAAACACCAATTTTAAAAAAGGTATCAAGAAGCGATCCAGGAAACTACAGACCAATGAGTCTGGCATCTGTGCAAGGCAAAATGGTAGAAATTATCATAAAGAACAAAATTGCTGAACATATAGATAGACATAGCTTAATGGGACAAAGCCAACATGGATTTAGCCAAGGGAAGTCTTGCCTCACCAAGCTGCTACATTATTTGAGGATGTAAATAAGCGTGGATAAAGGTGAGCCAGTTGATATAATATATCTGGATTTCCAGAAAACATTTGACAAGTCCCTCATATGAAACTTCTTAGGAAATAAAAAAATGTTGGGATAGGAGATAGTGTCCTGTTGTGGATTGCAAACTGATTAAATAACAGAAAACAGCATATAGAGCTAAATGGTAATTTTTCAAATGAAGAAAGGTGTTCTGGGAACACTGCTTTTTAATGTATTTATAAACAACCTGGAAATGGGAACAACCAGTGAAGTGATCAAATTTGCTGATGACACAAAATTACTCAAAGTTGTAAAATCACAAGAGGATTGTGAGAAATTGAAAGGGGACCTTGCAAAACTGGGACACTGGGCATGCGAATGGCAAATTAAATTTAATGTGGACAAGTTTAAGGCGATGCACGTAGGGAATGCAAGGTTCCACACTGGGAGTCACCACTCAGGAAAAGTATCTAGGTGTTATCCTTGAAAATATATTGAAGTCTTGTGCTCAGTATGCAGCAGCAGCAGCCAAGAAAGCAAATAGAATGCTATGGATTATTAGGAAAAGAATGGAAAATAAAACAGAGAAAATCGTAATGTCTCTGTATCACTCCATGGTGCAATCTCATCTTGAGTATTGTTTTCAGTTCTGGTCACCACATCTCAAGAAAGATATAGCAGAATTCGAAAAGGTGCAGAGAAGGGCAACCAAGATGATAATGGGGATAGAACAATTCCCCTATGAAGAAAGGCTAAAGAGGTTAGGACTCTTCAGCATAGAGAAGAGATGGCCGAGGGGAGATATGATAGAGGTCTATAAAATAATGAGTGGAATGGAATGAGTAAACGTTAATCAGTTGTTTACTCTTCCAAAAAGTACAAAGACCAGGGGACAATTAAGTTACTGGGTAATACATTTAAAACTAATAAGAGAAAATATGTTTTTACTCAACACATCATTAAGCTCTGGAATTTATTGCCAGAGGATGTTGGTGAAAGCTATTAGTGTAACTGTGGCTAAAAAAAAGGTGTGGACATTAACAATTATTAAGGTAGAGTTGCAGAAATCCACTGCTTATTAGAGATGTGAATCGGAACTGGAATCGGTTCGGATTCCGGTTCCGATTCACATGTGGGTTTTTTTCCATCGGGCCCGATCGCAGTTTTGTTTTTCGGCTGCGCCCCAGCCGATAAACAAAAAACCCACCCCGACCCTTTAAAGCTAATCCCCCACCCTCCTGACCCCCCAAAAAACCTTTTACAGGTACCTGGTGGTCCAGTGGGGGTCCCAGGAGTGATCTCCTGCTCCGGGCCGTCCTCCCGCTCCAGGGCCATCGGCTGCCACTAATCAAAATGGCGTCGATGGCCCTTTGCCCTTACCATGTGACAGGGTATCCGTGCCATTGGCTGTATCCTGTCACATGGTAGGAGCACTGGATGGCCGGCGCCATCTTGTGCTCCTTCCATGTGACCGGGGCTGACCAATGGCACCGGTAGTGCCTGTGACATAGTAAGGGCAAAGGCTATCGGCGCCATTTTGAATACTGGCAGACGACGGTCTGAGTGCAGGAGGTCGCTCCCGGACCCCCGCTGAACTTTTGGCAAGTCTTGTGGGGTCAGGAGGGCAAAGGGCCATCGGCGCCATTTTGATTAGTGGCAGCCGACGGCCCAAGAGCGGGAGATCACTCCCCGTGCTCCCACTGGACCACCAGGTAATTTTAAAACAGTTTTGGGGGGGTTCAGGAGGGTGGGGGAAGCAAAGGGGTCATTTTTAAAGGGTCGTGGGTTTTTTTTTTATTGGGCCATCGGCGCCATTTTTATTATTGGCAGCCAAAATGGCGCCGATGGCCCGAGAGCAGGAGATTGGTCCCGGGGCTTCCACTGGACCACCAGGTACTCGTAAAATGTTTTGGGGGCGTTCGGGAGGGTGGGGGAAGGTAAGGGTTTAGTTTTAAAGGGTCAGGGTGGGTTTAGGGGTTGTTTTGGTGTGCCGGTTTTCCCACCCTCCCCCCAAATAACTCCCGTTAGTGGACACTAACCCATTAACGATTTTTCACGATAAATCGGGGAAATTTCTATTGTATTGCGCACTCTAACGATTTTTGACAACTTAAAAAATATCGGACGATTTTTTTAAATCGTCAAAAAACGATTCACATCCCTACTGCTTATTCTTGGGATAAGCAGCTTGGAATCTATCCACCCCTTGGGATCCTGCCAGGTAATTGTGTCCTGGCTTGGCGACTGATGGAAACAGGATAGTGTGTTTGATGAACCCTTGTTCTGACCCACTATAGCAAGACTTATGTTGCAATGTCCTATTTTGGCATTAAACGCCCTTCAGCTTTTGAAGAATTCTGCAACTTGGCTAGTTTCCCTCAACTGCATGTGGGGCCACATTACTTCAGTGTTTGATCTCCACTGGTTGTCAATCTAGTGATGAGTAACTTGAAAGGTGATTATGTTTGTGCATAAAATTGCGGGCTCTCAACTCTTTTCCATGGCTTAAAACAATTCTCCATGTCCATAATCCTACATGATCTTTGCGATCTTACTAGAGGGGCTGACTGGCCATTCTCACCATGTGTCAGGCTCAGTTTTCAGAGATGGGAAAAAGCATTTTCAGTGGCTGCTCCAATGCTATGGAACTCGCTTCCCTAGGAATGGCACTTTACATGTACTAAAACCTTTAAAATCAGAGGCAGACATTTTTGTAAATTTCATTTGAAGCAGTGTATTCTTTCAGACTGCAAATGTGACACTGTCTGTTTTAATCTGTAAGTTTGTTGTGATGCTGTGCACTGCCTAGTTTTGACAGAGGCGGCCTATAAATATAAAAAATAAATAATTTTTCCACCCCTGCACTAAACTCACATGTGTATGTTTTTCCTTTATATATATATATAAATTTTAGCACATACTCATAAACATCTTTTCAGACAGATTTGATATGTACAAAAGGTACCAATTCTGGTCGCTGCATCTCAAAAAAGATATAGCTGCACTGGAGAAGGTTCAGAGAAGGGTGACCAACATGATAAAGGGGATGGTACAACTCTCCACGAGGAAAGGCTACAGAGGTTAAGGCTGCTCAGCTTGGAGAAGAGACAGCTGAGGGGGGATATGATAGAGGAAAAGGAACTAGGAGGCATCTTTGATAATTTATTTAATTTTTAAAAAAACATTTATGAATTGCTGTTCCCGATTAAGAATTTTTCTAAACGATACACAATCAATATCATAATACAGGTCAGCTAAACTAAAACTAAAACAGAATAGAACAATATCTGCACAAACAATTAAAATACTTAAATAATTAAAGTGTTGAGAGTGTATTTGCTATGTACTTCATCTAACAACCTAGATTAACCTCTTCTGACACTAACTACAACTGCTGCTCATCAGCCACATTTTCAGCCCTCTTTGAAATTTCAAAAGATCGCATTCTCTTAACCCCCCAGGAAGCTCATTCCACAACTTCAGATTTGCTATAGTAAAAGATCTTTTTTGTAATGAAATTTTTCTAAAAGCTTTTATTAGTCATGAGATGCCCATCCTCCTCCCTGGACAGCAGACTATCCTTGTCTTAGCTTTGGAACAGACTGAAGAGATACTGAAGCAATGCCCCTGTGGGAATTTCCACACATGCTCAGTAGAACTCAAAGCTCTATTAGCTTGGAGAGACAGTTCTGTTCGATGCCACCTCATGACTTCACCCACAGATCATTGCTAATTCATTCTGTTATCTATGGAAAAAACCTTTTACGGTAAGCAAACTTGCTTTTCTAACTGATGTTTTTTGACCAAGCGGCAAGGGGATAGGGGCAGGCTTATTCAATTATATCAAAGCTTAATACTGTGCAAAAAATCATTTACATATTGTTCTGGAAAAGTTCCCACATGAATGTACAGGGAACTTGGCCTTGTTGTTCAGCCTTGTATCAATGGGATCCCCTAAGCCAGGTTTTGTCAAGAATTATATTTTCAGGGTTATATGAAGATGTTTATTTTAGAAATAGGAGAACATTTATTTGTAAAAGTGAGAGCATGTTTTAAGAAGACAACCATGCAATAGTGTGAGAGTTTTCAAAAATTGGAATGATTAAAAAAAAAAAAAAAGGAACAATTACATGTCAATTATTTGTAAAAGAAAAAATGGTGTAAGTCCAACATGACCACTTTCTCAGTTTTGCAGGACTTTTTTTTATTTTGGTACGTAAAATGCTTCCAAATGAGGGTTAACTCCTCCTCGGAATCAAAGTTTTGTAGATATTAAGGAAGGATGTTTGTATAACTTAGCTCTGATAACCTTTCCCGTCTCAGTCTCCTTACCTGAGCGGGTATAGTCAGCATTGATGACCCTCAGGGCTGGCGTGTAGGTCACAGCTGGCATGGTTGTTTCTTTCCCCTTCTGCTTGTGTCTGTAAATGATAAATAGTGCCAGCAGCAAAAGGACAGCCAACACGAGGATAATGATGCCTGCGATGGTGCCAATCTGGTAGGAGTCAGCAGGGATAGCTGCACTTGTGCGGCTTAAGCTGTTCAAGTTTCCAACTATGATTACGCCTGCTGTACAACAGAGAAGGAAAGAGAGAGAGAACTTGAGTAAGAAAAGCTGCAGTGCACAAAATAACAGATAATGGATTTGCTTCCGAGTCCAGAGGCTTCTGGAGGCACTGACATGCCGCAGTCACTGTTCACAGAACATTTAGCAGGTCTTTAGGACTGGTGTATGTGCTTTCCAGCTGGTTAGTATTACAGACATGATATATGCCAGGGATGTGAATCGTTTTAGGACGATTAAAATTATCGTCCGATAATTTTAATATCGTCTTAAACCGTTATGGAACACAATACAATACAGATTCTAACGATTTATCGTTATAAATCGTTAGAATCGTGAGCCGGCACACTAAAACCCCCTAAAAACCCACCCCCGACCCTTTAAATTAAATCCCCCACCCTCCCGAACCCCCCCCCCAATAACTTAAATAACCTGCGGGTCCAGCGGCGGTCCGGAACGGCAGCGGTCCGGAACGGGCTCCTGCTCCTGAATCTTGTCGTCTTCAGCCGGCGCCATTTCCAAAATGGCGCCGAAAAATGGCGGCGGCCATAGACGAAAAAGATTGGACGGCAGGAGGTCCTTCCGGACCCCCGCTGGACTTTTGGCAAGTCTCGTGGGGGTCAGGAGGCCCCCCACAAGCTGGCCAAAAGTTCCTGGAGGTCCAGCGGGGGTCAGGGAGCGATTTCCCGCCGCGAATCGTTTTCGTACGGAAAATGGCGCCGGCAGGAGATCGACTGCAGGAGGTCGTTCAGCGAGGGTTTCCGGCGCCTCGCTGAACGACCTCCTGCAGTCGATCTCCTGCCGGCGCCATTTTCCGTACGGAAACGATTCGCGGCGGGAAATCGCTCCCTGACCCCCGCTGGACCTCCAGGAACTTTTGGCCAGCTTGTGGGGGGCCTCCTGACCCCCACGAGACTTGCCAAAAGTCCAGCGGGGGTCCGGAAGGACCTCCTGCCGTCCAATCTTTTTCGTCTATGGCCGCCGCCATTTTTCGGCGCCATTTTGGAAAATGGCGCCGGCTGAAGACGACAAGATTCAGGAGCAGGAGCCCGTTCCGGACCGCTGCCGTTCTGGACCGCCGCTGGACCCGCAGGTTATTTAAGTTATTTGGGGGGGGGTTCGGGAGGGTGGGGGATTAATTTAAAGGGTCGGGGGTGGGTTTTAGGGGGTTTTAATGTGCCGGTTTTTTTCGATTTTTAACGATTTTTAATGATTTTTTCACGATATTTTACCCCCCCAAACGGCAACAATACGATTCCCCTCCCCCTCCCAGCCGAAATCGATCGTTAAGACGATCGAGGACACGATTCACATCCCTAATATATGCCAAATCTGGTATGAATTCCCCATTTGAGAAAAGATCAAATCTCTCTAAGACATTGGTATTTTAAAAAGTTTCAAATCAAGTTATTTGAAAATTGGTAGAGATGGGCAAAAATACTGGAAACGTAAAACTCTGCCCGTTACCAATGACAATGTAATACCAATACAGCTGTGTAGAATTCCCCTGGATCTTCCTATTTTTTTTTTCTTGATTTATGGGCAGAATTTTACTGCATAACATTTGTGCTTATTCCTAAAATAAAAGTACCACAGTAGAAGAGGAGGTGGTAGAAATAACATAGGTGTGTCTAGGTACTGCTCATAGTGCCATAAGGAATAATAGTCACTCCAAAGTTTGCTCTGCTCCATGATGGGACAGAAAACAACCCCCAGCAACTGATATCCTACCACATATCCGCATGATATCAAAAGAGAGGACAAAAGCTGCTGAGAAGAGGGGCAGATAGAATAGAGGCTACAGCAATAAATATAAATTTTGACAGGGTAAAAGAAAGGCCATCAAAAAGCAGGTATAAAAATTGGAAAGTGATAGGATATAATAAAAACTGTTTGTATTACTTTTACGTTAAACAATTTTTTATTTAGTAGATTGAAGGCAGAAAACATACATTTGAACCGGTCTGGGAGGGCTGGAAACGTAACCCTCTCCAGGCAAAAAAACTCACATGTCTTAGTAAGCCATTGTAACTTCCCCCTCCCTCAACACCCCCTCCCCTCCCCCCCCCCTTGTCTACCAAGTTAGAGCAGCGAAACCATCATGCAGTGCAGTGGAACAAAGGTCTGGATCATCTCCGCTAGATAAATCCAGTGGAGATGGCAAGGAATAGTTCAGTCATTAAGTATTAAACTTCGGGAACGGTGCGGTAAAGCCTGTATTGTATTACTTTTAAAGACCAGCTCCCAACTCAAACAGTAATTATCCGTGCTGTAGAAGGCAATAAAAACATATCTGTGCAATTAAACCAAAAACATTTTTTGTTTTTGAGATACAATGTAACATTTTAATCTGTAATCCAGCTAATACAGAGAGAGCTATTTATTAGTGATCAGAGAGGTGTGAATAATTCTACCATCTCCGGTGGTAACTTGCTCCCATGCTTCACCCCTGCAGTTATAAAATACTTCCTAATAGGGATGTGAATCGGGTGTCCGATCGTTCCTGCTTTAGGGATCGTCTGAGATTTTCCCGCGGATCCCCGCTTTTTTTTTTTTTTTAGTGAAAAATTATTTTTATGAAAATTCAGGGGGAAAAGTGATCATTTCTTTTTTTACCCGATATATTAACGAATTTAGAAATATCGTACGATATTTCAATTTGTTAGAAAAACGATTCACATCCCTACTTCCTAATGTCTATCAAACTCTTCCTGCTGCAGTTTAAAGTTGACTACTTCCCATCCTGGTCCTCATGGAGACAGAGGAAAAATGGATCATTATCTTCTTTGCAAACCTCCTTTATATATGTCTGAAGACTGTTATCCAGTCACCCTTCAACCTTTCTTTCTTTCTTTCTTTCTTTCTTTCTTTCTTTCTTTCTTTATTTAATTAATTTTTTGTCCACTATAATCGGAGCTACCATGCTAAGTGGAGTTCAATGTATACAGGAACAAAACAAAAATACAAAGTTTAAAAATAGATTAAAAGAGCAAATGACATGACCATACTTTGGCCCTAAAGACTATCACCATTTATCAGTCTAACCCGATATGAAGGCCTCACTGAACAGCAATGTCTTCATTTGTTTTCAAAATAAAACAATACCATCTAGACCATATAGAGAATCAGATAGCTCATTCCATTGGATGGGACCCGCTGTGGAAAATGTCGTTTCCTGATGTCACTTCTCTTCTCTAGACTAAATAGGCTGTATGATCTAGATCACCCATCCTTTTCATCCCTGGACTTTTTCTAGTTTTTTCATGATGTTCTTGATGTACGGGGCACTGTAGTCTAGAAAAGGCCTCACCTAGAGTGGAAGAACTACCTTCCTTGTCATACATGTGATACTCCTGGTTTCTCCATGGACAAACAGAAAGAAAGTAGTCACACAAGTGGATGACGTCATTCAATGTTACCAACACGAAAAAATGTTCTCCCTGAGCTCAGCAGGACTGAAACATTTTACTGAGCATGCACGGGGATCCCTGAACTGCCATTGCCACATGAGTGTTATCAGTCTTTTTTCGTCTTCAGCAATCTGACGGAAATTTTCGTGCTCTCTTAAAAAGATGCCGCTGCATTGTTTGTCGGTAGTTTTTCATTTATACTTTATAACTTTCTCTTCTTACCTTTGCTAAGCTTAAAAAAAAAAAAAAAAAAAAAGAGTAGATCTTTTTCACAGGGTTTTTTCATAACTCTTTGCGATGTCCTCCAAGTTATCAAAGGCTGGAAAGATCCCTTTCAAACTCTGCTCTAAGTGCTGACATGATGAGGGTTCAAGATCTCCATGATCTTTGTCTTTGATACATTGGACCAAACCATGACTCCACTAACTCTGGACCTTGTGAAAAGAGGGTAACCAAGAGTGGTATAGTACAGAAATATGAAAGTAAAATATGAAATCTCATCTGGTGAGAGCTATTCTTCTAAAAGACCAGTAACTAAAAGGACTTCCTCTTTCTTCTAGCCTCCAGGTTCACTGCACCTACTTCTAACTGTGAAGAGGGGGCTGGAGCAGGAGAAGGGAGGTCAATGCTTCTTGGGCCCCGTGGGATGAGCTGCTCCTCACCGTGGGGGCGAAAGGAAGGAAGGACGAAGCTTCCTAAGATATTACAGGCTGCACTGTTCCTCACTGCTGGGGCGGGGAGGGGGGGGGGGGAGGGGAGCCCGATGAGGCCCTGCGGGCTGAGCTGCTTTCCATTGCCAAAGCTGGGAGAGGGAGAAGAAATCGACACTTTTCGTGGCCCTATGGGCTGTGTTGATCTTCACTGCTAGGGCTGGGAAAGAGCAAAGGAAGCTAATGCTTTTCATTACCTTACGGGCTAGTCTGCTCTTTACTGCCATGCAGAGAGAAGGGGGGGAAGAGAGGATGGGGGCCGCACTGACCTTCACTGCTGAGGCGGGAAAAGGGAGGAGAATGCTGACGTTTTTTGCAGCCCCATAGGCTGCTGTGCTCCTCAGTGTTAGTGCAGATTCAGACAGACAAGAAGATATCAATGTTTTATATAAACAAACAAGGAGAGGGATAGGCTCAAGGAAACTTTTCACAGAAGCAATAAACATATGGAAATGAGCAGAGCCATGTATCTTCTGGGCAAAGACAATACCTTAGTGGATTCTCTAAGTTGTTTCTTTTAATTTCATGAATGGTCCCTCCATCATGTGGTATTAGCTCTGGGGAACCACTCATATAGACCTATTTGCAGTCCTGCAAAACAAAATATTTCCTCTTTTTTGCTCCAATACCTGCAAAGAATGCAATTCATTTTGATTCATTTTTCCTTCAGTGGATCAAGGGCCTGTTTTATGCTTATCCACCAATTCTTCTCATCTCGAAGACTACTTGAGTTATGACAAGACAAAGAATCAATGATTCTAATTGCCCCTTTCTGGCCTTACCAAGTTTTTTTTCCATGACTTCAAAGGCCTGCAATGGCTCTGCTCATCCACTTTCCAATATTTCCCAATCTGATACCTCAATATCAGGGCTCTCTCCTCCACCCAATCTCCAGTCTCTACCTACCTCTTATAGCTTGGACATTAAAAGCAGAATACTTGTGACTGTGCCCTTTTGTACTGACATCAAATAAGTTATACAGCAGCTAAGAAACCACCTACTAGTCATTCTTACAACTTCGAGTGGAAAAGATTTTCTTCCTGGTATACATCAAACATAGATTCCTTTACATGTTCAATAGTGATCTTGCTTTAATATTTTCTATATCTTTCTAATTCCGGTTTAAAATCCAACTCTGTCTGGATTCATTCAAGCACAATTTCTGCTTACCATTGTCATGTAAAAGGCTAGCAAATATCTCAGCATTACAAATTTATTAAGGCTTTATACCATTTGAAAACTCCAATCAAGAAACCTCTGCCACAATGGGATTTTAATATATTCCTCTCTCATTTAATAAAGCTGCCTTTTGAATCTATGGCTACAATAAAAATTAAATGCCTGACTTGGAACTACTTTTTCTCATAGCTATCACATCAGCAGCCAGCAATTACAAATGCTGGCTGCACTCAAATCTTTCCAAACTTAAATTTTATTGAGAATTCTCCCAAAATTCCTGCCTAAGGTAGTTTCGCTGTTCTACTTGAATCAATCTATTATTTCGTCCCAAAGCCTCATTCTTCTTCAGCTGAATGGTCATGTCATACTTTAAATGATTTCTTTGCTTCGGTGTTTACTAAAGATTATGTTGAGGAGATACCCGTTCCGGAGAAGGTTTTCATGGGTAATGATTCAGATGGACTGAACCAAATCACGGTGAACCCAGAAGATGTGGTAGATCTGATTGACAAACTGAAGAGTAGTAAATCACCTGGACCAGACGGTATACACCCCAGGGTTCTAAAGGAACTAAAAAATGAAATTTGTAACCTATCATTAAAATCATCCACTGTACCTGAAGACTGGAGGATAGCTAATGTAACCCCAATATTTAAAAAGGGCTCCAAGGGCGATCCAGGAAACTACAGACTGGTTAGCCTGACTTCAGTGCCAGGAAAAATAGTGGAAAGTGTTCTAAGCATCAAAATCACAGAACATATAGAAAGACATGGTTTAATGGAACAAAGTCAGCATGGCTTTACTCAAGGCAAGTCTTGCCTCACAAATCTGCTTCACTTTTTCGAAGGAGTTAATAAACATGTGGATAAAGGTGAACCGGTAGATGTAGTGTACTTGGATTTTCAGAAGGCTTTTGATAAAGTTCCTCATGAGAGGCTTCTAGGAAAAGTAAAAAGTTATGGTATAGGTGGTGATGTCCTTTAGTGGATTACAAACTGGCTAAAAGACAGGAAACAGAGAGTAGGATTAAATGGTAGAGATGTGAATCGAAACTGGAATCGGTTCAGATTCAAATCGTGCATTTTTTTTCGTCTGGCCCGATCGGTTTTTTTTTTTTTTTTTTTTTTTTTTTTTTTTTTTTTTATCGACTGCGCCCGATCCGATAAACAAAAAACCCACCCCGACCCTTTAAAACCGCTTCCTTAGCCTCCATCACCCTCCTGACCCCCCCAAAAATGTTTTAAAATTACCTGGTGGTCCAGCGGGGGTCCCGGGAGCGATCTCCCGCTCTCGGGCCGTCGGCTGCCACTAATAAAAATGGCGCCGATAGCCCTTTGGCCGGCCCTTGTCACATGGTAGGAGCACTGGATGGCCGGCGCCATCTTAAAAAAATTGCGCGGGCCATCCAGTGGACGGCCTGTGCCATCTTTAAAAATGGCATGGGCCATCCAGTGGACAGCCTGCGCCATCTTTAAAAATGGCGCTGGCCATCCAGTGCTCCTACCATGTGACAGGGGCCGGCCAATGGCACGGTTACCCTGTCACATGGTAAGGGCAAAGGGCCATCGGTGCCATTTTTATTAGTGGCAGCCGACGGCCCGAGAGCGGGAGATCGCTCCTGGGGCCCAGTGGACCATCAGGTAATTTTAAAATGTTTTTTTGGGGGGGGTCGGGAGGGTGGTGGAGGCTAAGGGAACGGTTTTAAAGGGTCGGGTGGGTTTTTTGTTTATCGGCCGACAGCCCGAGCGAGAGAGAACGCTCCCGGGACCCCCGCTGGACTACCAGGTAATTTTAAAATGTTTTGGGGGGGGTTGGGAGGGTGGTGGAGGCTAAGGGAGCGGTTTTAAAGGGTCAGGGTGGGTTTTCAGGTTGTGTCCTAACTCCCGTTAGTGTATACTAACCCGATTAACAATCTTTTCACGATAAATCGGTGGAATTTCTATTGTATCGCACTCTAACGATTAATGACGATTTAAAAAATATCAGACGATATTTTAAATTGTCAAAAAACGATTCACTTCCCTATTAAATGGACAATTTTCTCAGTGGAAGGGAATGGGCAGTGGAGTGCCTCAGGGATCTGTATTGGGACCCTTTCTTTTCAATATATTTATAAATGATCTGGAAAGAAATACGACAAGTGAGGTAATCAAATTTGCAATGATACAAAATTGTTCAGAGTAGTTAAATCACAAGCAGATTGTGATAAATTGCAGGAAGACCTTGTGAGACTGGAAAATTGGGCATCGAAATGGCAGATGAAATTTAATGTGGATAAGTGCAAGGTGATGTATATAGGGAAAAATAACCCATACTATAGTTACACAATGTTAGGTTCCATATTAGGTGCTACCACCCAAGAAAGAGATCTAGGCGTCATAGTGGATAACACATTGAAATCGTTGGTTCAGTGTGCTGTGGCAGTCAAAAAAGCAAACAGAATGTTGGGAATTATTAGGAAGGGAATGGTGAATAAAATGGAAAATGTCATAATGCCTCTGTATCGCTCCATGGTGAGACCCCACCTTGAATGCTGTGTACAATTCTGGTCACCGCATCTCAAAAAAGATATAATTGTGATGGAGAAGGTACAGAGAAGGATGACCAAAATGATAAGGGGAATGGAACAGCTCCCCTATGAGGAATGACTAAAGAGGTTAGGACTTTTCAGCTTGGAGAAGAGATGGCTGAGGGGGGATATGATAGAGGTGTTTAAAATCATGAGAGGTCTAGAACGGGTAGATGTGAATCAGTTATTTAGTCTTTCAAATAATAGAAAGACTAGGAGGCACTCCATTAAGTTAGCATGTGGCACATTTAAAACTAATCGGAGAAAGTTCTTTTTTACTCAACGCACAATTAAACTCTGGAATGTGTTGCCAGAGGATGTGGTTAGTTCAGTTAGTATAGCTGTGTTTAAAAAAGAATTGGATAAGTTCTTATAGGAGAAGTCCATTACCTGCTATTAATTAAGTTGACTTAGAAAATACTATATAGCCACTGCTATTACTAGCAAAGGTAACATGAAATAGACTTAGTTTTTGGGTACTTGCCAGGTTCTTATGGCCTGGATTGGCTACTGTTGGAAACAGGATGCTGGGCTTGATGGACCTTTGGTCTGACCCAGTACGGCATGTTCTTATGTTCAGATTGCAGAAGAGACTTACTTGTCTATCAAGATAGAATGAACTCCTTCCGAACATTCACACAACTATTTATATCATATGATTTGAATAAGCACAGCAAACCAGTAACTAAACAAATGCTTTCCAGCTGGTTATCTCAATGTATAACTGTATGTTATTCCAAGATGGGAATACATCTTTCAGAAAAGGTAAAAACTCATCTATTAAGGGCTACAGCAGCATCAACAGTCTATTTGCACCAAGTCTTCATTCAAGAAACTTGCAGAGCAGCTTGGCCTTCTGTGCATACATTTTCAAAACACCTCTACTTGGATCAGGATTGTCACAATGATAGCATTTTGTTATGACAGTCGGCCGCGGCCGCCCGCGGCAGGCTCAACTCACGTCATGTCATGCTTGGTTCTCTAACCCTGGTACTCTCACGGCGGTGGCTAGCCACTGCAGCCATGTTCCCTCTGGCTCCCTGCACTCCACATGGCAGCTGGGACGCTGCCGACCGGCGTTCTGATCCTGGGTCTCTCTAGGCGCGTGCGCTCACGCCATCTGTCCACCCTTTAAAGGGCCAATGGCGGGAACTCTTGGGTTGTCCCCGGCTGATGACATCACTGGCCCGGAATACTTAAGCTTCAACTCCAGCCACCACTAACCGACTTGGCAACAAGTTCTTTGGCTCCTTCCTGTGCCAGTTCCTGTTCCACGGACCAGTTGTTTCTGCCTTCGGATCTCTGTGCTTCTCCTTCCGGGTTCCTGCCTCTGTACTTCCTGCTCCACAGGTCCTGGTTCAGCGCTATTTCACCTGGTCTTTCTCTTAGCGCTTCCTGCTCTTGGGGCCAGGCTCAGCGCCACTTCACCCGGACTTTCTCTCAGTGCTTCCCGCACTGGTCCAGATGACTGGCTTAGCGTTACGTCATCTGGACACTCAACGCCTCCCGCTCCACGGGCCCTGGCTCAACACTACTTCACCTGGACTTCCTCTCAGCACCTCCTGCTTCTCGGGGCCAGGCTCAGCGCAACTCCACCCAGACTCTCTTCCAGCACTTCCTGCTCTGCGGGTCCTGGCTCAGCGCTAGTTCACTTGGACTTCCTCTCTAGCACTTCCCGCTCCTTGGGGCCAGGCTTAGCGCCATCTTAATTGTGAATCCTTGCCGCAGGGTTCTCTGTTCCTTGGGTTCTCCACGGCACTTCTCCCTGTGGATTTCTACATTGCCTATTCTCTTCAAGATTGGACTCAGCGCAGTGCTACAGACTGTGTCTTGGCGACCCATTCCTCGGGGCACTCCCCTGTGCTGCTACTTTCTGGACATCAGCTTCAGCGGGTTGTCCACTCTAGTCCTTGCTCAGCATACTACAGTTTGTGTCTCTGCACTTGTTCCTCCTCATCCTGAGGCCGCTTTCACGAGGTCCTGCTCTACTCCCTTCAGAGCTGCAGTAGCCTTACACTCCTCCTCCTCCTCCTCCCTCCAAGAGTGCTCCTGTCTCAAACTGTGTCTATCTTCTCCGACACTCTCTGCACCCACTCGCCTACACTCTCCGGGACCAGCCACACAGAGGTGCTCCTAAGTCCTGCTCGCCCCGGCACCCAAGGGCTCAACCTGTGGGAAACGAGGGTCGATACAGGTGAAGCCCCAGCTTCCCTCTGTTCCCGGCCAGCCTCGCCTCCCGAGGTGGGGATCTGTGGGGCCCAACCCTTCAGGTAGCAACAACCCCACCTCGGGCCAAGGGTCCACAATTCCTAACACATTTTTGGACAATCAGTTCTAAAAAACCTGTTTCAATAACAGCTTCAACTTCCCAGACCAAAAAAAAAAAAAAAAGTACAGGTTGCTTGGGTAGCGATTAAGCCATTAAAAGCTTGAAGGAGCACACTACAGCTTGGGAGTGGCTGCTTTGTTCCAGCTTGTTCATGGAGAAAGCAAAATTGCTGACCTGTAATGGATGCCCTCTGTGAACAGCAGAACAAAGCAGTCTCTCAGCCCCACCCTCCTTCCTGAAGTTGAAGCTCAGCTTGGTAGACTGATAGAGCTCATACGGTAATGGCAGTACGGGAACGTTTGAGCATGTTCTGTAAGACCTTTTGAGCCTAATGAACTTGGAGAGAGCATTTTTCTGCACTGGTGCCATCAATGACATTACTTACATGTGTGACTAGTTTGTTCTGCTATTCACACATGCTTTATACATCCTAGTATGGTGCTGGGTTTTTTTTAGAAAAATATAACAGTGCTGACATATTTGGCTTAGAGTCTACTATCACTGCCGCGAAAAACAGACATGTGTGGAATAAAAATGTTTACATAAATAATATTTTTGATATGTTACTGCCTAGACACTTAGTCCCCATTGTATTTGTGTCTTCCTTCCTAACCATTTTGCATTTGTCCTTGCTGAATGTCATCCTGTCATTTCTGATCATTTCTCTAATGTATCTACAGGATTTAAGGTTTTACACATCTTTCATTGCTAAGCACAAGTGGGAGCATAAGAACATAAGAACTTGCCATATTGGGTCAGACCAAGGGTCCATCAAGCCCAGCATCCTGTTTCCAACAGTGGCCAATCCAGGCCATAAGAATCTGGCAAGTACCCAAAAACTAAGTCTATAAGCCTATTTCATGTTACCGTTGCTAGTAATAGCAGTGGCTATTTTCCAAGTCAACTTAATAGCACGTAATGGACTTCTCCTCCAAGAACTTATCCAATCCTTTTTTAAACACAGCTATACTAACTGCACTAACCAAGTCCTCTGGCAACAAATTCCAGAGTTTAATTGTGCGTTGAGTAAAAAAGAACTTTCTCTGATTAGTTTTAAATGTGCCCCATGCTAACTTCATGGAGTGCCCCCTAGCCTTTCTATTATCTGAAAGACTAAATAACCGATTCACATCTACCCATTCTAGACCTCTCATGATTTTAAACACCTCTATCATATCCCCTCTCAGCCGTCTCTTCTCCAAGCTGAAAAGTCCTAACCTCTTTAGTCTTTCCTCATAGGGGAGCTGTTCCATTCCCCTTATCATTTTGGTCGCCCTTCTCTGTACCTTCTCCATCGCAATTATATTTTTTTTGAGAAGCGGTGACCAGAATTGTACACAGTATTCAAAGTGGGGTCTCACCATGGAGCGATACAGAGGCATTATGACATTTTCTGTTTTATTCACCATTCCCTTCCTAATAATTCCCAACACTTTGTTTGCTTTTTTGACTGCCGCAGCACACTGAACCGACGATTTCAATGTGTTATGCACTATGATGCCTAGATCTCCTTCTTGGGTTGTAGCACCTAATATGGAACCCAACATTGTGTAATTATAGCATGGGTTATTTTTCCCTATATGCATCATCTTGCACTTATCCACATTAAATTTCATCTGCCATTTTGATGCCCAATTTTCCTGTCTCACAAGGTCTTCCTGCAATTTATCACAATCTGCTTGTGATTTAACTATTCTGAACAATTTTATATCATCTGCAAATTTGATTACCTCACTCGTCGTATTTCTTTCCAGATCATTTATAAATATATTGAAAAGTAAGGGTCCCAATACAGATCCCTGAGGCACTCCACTGCCCACTCCCTTCCACTGAGAAAATTGTCCATTTAATCCTACTCTGTTTCCTGCTTTTAGCCAATTTGTAATCCATGAAAGGACATCGCCACCTATACCATGACTTTTTACTCTTCCTAGAAGCCTCTCATGAGGAACTTTATCACATGCCTTCTGAAAATCCAAGTACACTACATCTACCGGTTCACCTTTATCCACATGTTTATTAACTCCTTCAAAAAAGTGAAGCAGATTTGTAAGGCAAGACTTGCCTTGGGTAAAGCCATGCTGACTTTGTTCCATTAAACTATGTCTTTCTATATGTTCTGTGATTTTGATGCTTAGAACACTTTCCACTATTTTTCCTGGCACTGACGTTAGGCTAACTGCTCTGTAGTTTCTCGGATCAGACCTAGAGCCCTTTTTAAATATTGGGGTTACATTAGCTAACCTCCAGTCTTCAGGTACAATGGATGATTTTAATGATAGGTTACAAATTTTTACTAATAGGTCTGAAATTTCATTTTTTAGTTCCTTCAGAACCCTGGGGTGTATACCATCCGGTCCAGGTGATTTACTACTCTTCAGTTTATCAATCAGGCTTACCACATCTTCTGGGTTCACCGTGATTTGGTTCAGTCCATCTGAATCATTACCCATGAAAACCTTCTCCTGAATGGGTATCTCCCCAACATACTCTTTAGTAAACCCCGAAGCAAAGAAATCATTTAATTTTTCCGCGATGGCCTTATCTTCTCTAAGTGCCCCTTTAGGGGTAAGGGGGAGAGAGAGAATTTAGATCAGTGGTTATGACATGGTCTGGGATTCACTAGTCTTAGATGAAAAGCTTGCAGGTGAGTTATAAGAAGAATCATTCACTAAGAAAATCTAGAGTGATAAGTAGATGGATCATATTGGAGTTATAAGTGGGGGTGAGGGTTAGTGTCTTTTAAAAATTGAAAGGGCTAAAATATTTACATTGAAAGTACTGTGAACAGCATTTCAATCTCACCTGATTTTGGTTTTGGTAAGTCCTAGGCAAGGCTGCCACAAGTTTTTGCCATATTCCCTTCTTGTTGGCCTGCCCCCTCCCTCCTTTTCATACCTTGCATGCGAGGCAGTGAGTATCTACATTGATAACAGGGGAGCAGGAGGAAGGAACTGGGCCCAAGCTAAGCGTGTGCTCATCCAGTATGGACAGTGGTTTGCAGGACACCCCCCATCCACCCAATTTCTGCAGGCCAGCCCTGTGACTCCCATAGTCATTCACTGACTTTGTGCCGAGGTGACTGTCTTGCATCCAATCTCTTAGTACCATGATATAAATCCACCAAGCCCTTTAAAGCCATTGAAGGGAGAAAGAAATGTTGCAGAAGAATGAGATCAAAGTTGTCTTTTGCCCCCTCTTCAAATGTGCTGCCTAGTCGGTCACACAGATCGTGATTTTAGGATTGCTCCTGATAATACAAAATAGCAAAACATTGGAAACCACTTTTGTTTTACAGTAACAGGAGTGTGTGTGTTCCTAATACTTATATATCCCCGATATTGCAAAGAAAATGTTCCACAAAAATAGCGACAGAGACTAGTACTGAGGTCTCTGTTGCTATTTATGTGGAACACACACACACTCCTGTTACTTAGCTTGGGCCCAGTTCCTTCCTCCTGCTCCCCTGTTATCAATGTAGATACCACCACAAACTAAGTAGTAGGAAATATGTGGAAGAGTCAATAATGCAGACCTGATGCATGCTCCAGAGTTATGTGCAGCAAGAGACAACAATCAAATTTCTTACATGAACTGTGACATGTATTAACATCTGTATTACTGTGTACTCAGGTCATGCCTCATTACACTTACAATATGGTTTGTGCAAGATAGAGGAACATTTGGGCAGACTGACAAATATGATCTGAGATCTGCAAATAAGACGGAGCTTGTGGCATGTGTCACATGATATTTTTTGCCCAATCATGTTGCTTCATTGTACAATGGGTCATTTTAGAGTGTACCTTGATCACATCTTGTGCCTTTCCAGCCCGGGCTGCAGTAACAGGTTCCTGTGATGTGGTCGCAGGTGGAGTTGTTCAGACAGTCACAAACCTGTCGACAGCCATATCCATACGTTCCCGCAGGACACTCTGAGGATATGAAAAAAAACAAACAAACCAAAAAACTTCAAAATGTGTAGGTAACCAAAATTAGGAGTTGCTAGTTTAGCAGGGAAATTCCTCCACATTTTGATCTGAAATACACCCATTTTACAGTCTTTGTCCTAAAGGTTTGCTTGCTACCATATATTTCAGTGGGAGGTTATGATAGCTCCTACTCTTTTCTCCCACATCTTCTCCCTTCACCAGTTTAAGCTTGTTGGCATGTATGTGAAGTGATGTATAGTTACTTTTATAAAAGTCTTTTCAAGCAATAAATATAGTATCAGCATTTAAAATGATAATTTATCAACAGATTTAGATGTCACATGCACTTGTATTTCCATGTCAGAACAGAAGGGGGCACAGATGATATTTCACAGGTTATAGGACCTTTTTATAAAGAAAGTAACAAAAGTAACAAACTTTTTTTTTTTTTTTAATAAAAAGCTTGCAGAAACAATACAAATGGCAAAGTATAAGCAATATTTCCAAACACAAGCTCGAGGTGATTTACAAATCAGGTACAATAGGTAGTTCCCCCAGGGGGTTTATAATCTAATGGCCTGATTTAAAAATGCGCACGTGAGCATAAAAATTGAGGGGTACGCGCATATTTTTGGAAGGGCTCGGAGCAGACTGGGAGGGAACTGGGGGAGGGCCCGGAGTGGACTGTGAGAGGCCCGATTGCGTCGCCATGTGTATTTTTCTAAAATTCCTCCCTTGTGCACAGAGCAGGCCACACTGCTTGCACATGCACACATGGACATGAAAGTCCAATGTGCATGTTATAAAATCAGCATGTCCATGTGCGCACACTGGGAACTGCATGCGACTCTTAAAATTGACCCCTAATTTTGTAGCTGAGGCAATAGAGATATGCAGGACAAAACATTTTGAGGTCGATATTCAAAAGTTAACCGGTGATATTAAATGCTGTATGTAGCTAAATTCTAGAATTTAGCCAATAATTTGGGGGCATTCCGAGCGTGGGCAGGAGGCGTTTTGGGGAGGAGCGGAGTTAGCCGTATAACTTATGCAGCTAACTCTGGTCACACCATAGGGTTATTTTATGTATAGAGGGAGGTGAGGTCTTTCTCCCATCAATATTATGAAGAACATTCTGGTAAGAGGAGTTCCTTAATGGGATAGTGAGAACAGGAGTGACAGGAGGGTACATCCCTCACAGGGTGGGTTAGAGATTTCTTTCTTTTGTTTATATCATTCCTAAACTGCCTTCCTGACCAAATCAGTTGGTCGCCCAAGACGACGTACAATATTAAAATCACTGAACAATATAATATAAAGCCAAATAAAACTATAAAAGGGGGACTCCGTGAGTCCTGAACGGATACATCTTGGAAGGAATCTGGGAAAAGCAGCTAAGGGATTGCACTCTGCTTTGGGGCTCCATAGTGGAGCAAAAGAGGGGTGACCTCTCTTTTTGCCTTGAGTGACGAAGAGTCAGATCAAAACCTTAGACAGCAGGGAGAGGATTGTTCTTGTCAAGCCTATCATCTGTGCGTAAATTTGGTGATAAGAGGAAAATTCTCAAATACTCCATTGGGTTTTGATGCAACAGAAGCTTTTTTTGGGAGTAATAAAAAAATGTCGACCTTTACTTAACCAGCATTATTGTTTTGAGAATTTAATAAACTGTTTTTCCTGCTTTTGGCTTTCGTGCTTTTATTGCTACATAGTTTGTGAATCTGTAAATTTCATTTTGTTTAGAACTAACCTCTGGAAGATGTGGAGTGTTTATATTTGGAGCGTGATCCTCTTTAGGGCCCTATAGGTTAAGCCTGCCCCTATCAAAGAATCAGTGCCCCTAACAGTGCAACACATGGATCAGTGTTTAGCAGTGCTTAGAAGGTGACCCCCTTGACACAGGTTACATATGCACATTTATTTATTTAAAAACTTTTCTATACCGTCGTTTAGTGGTATACCATCACAATGGTTTACAGGAAGGCACATAAATATGTTTGGTTTGGCTCAGGGCTCTTTGTGTGTAAATGTACAGGAATAACTAGGTTACTTTCATGTGAACTGAGAAGAGGCCATCCAGGAGGACGGAGTTTGAACTTACCTGCATAATTTTTTATTTTAAAAAGTATGCATGTAGGTTTACCTACACAAGTTATACTCTCTGAGGGGAAGCTATAACTTTGAGAAAGTTAATCTGTGCACATACCAGGCCAATTGCCACAAAATTTGGAAAGCAAACATAGAGCCTCATTTACTAAGCATTTTTTCCCCAAAGACACAAAATGGGAGAAAAGCCTTAGTAAATCTAACCTGTAATGAACCTTTGTTTGCTTTGAAAATTCAGGGTAAAGGCTGTGTACAAAAAGTAGATTTTACCCGAACATGCACAGTTATAAAATTATCCTCCCTATTAGGAAGCCTTTGAAATTAAGACAACTTGTTTTCATTAGATGTGAAAACCAATGAGTTAGACGTGTAATATGTTTTGAAAAGAATATCTATTCCAAGAGCATGCCATGGTGTTCTTTGCAGACAGAATCTCCTTAGTAAGGAGTGTGTTCTATGCTCCTTTTTGTAACAGATGATTTAAGGCAGAGAGAGACTGTATTACATGGAGGGACTTACTAATCATTCACTGTGGTTGGTGACAGCCATATGTAAGAAGTAGCCATCTGATGTAGCATTATACAGAGAAGGTTTATTCCTTGGGAGACTTAACCTTTCTGATTTGACTAGGATCCAAATGGTTTCATGTCCCCAATGTGATGGGGAGACAAGGCTGTCTCCCCTCATATTACACGGGTTCTCAATCTCAGTCAAAAGACTCTGAAAAGATATTCTTAACTCATAGCGCTGACCTTTCTTTTGATCTTAGCCAAAAAAAAGTGAGACACAGTATGTATCAAATACACTCCTAGTACTTTGTCATGCTTTGTTACATACTCACTCTGTTCGCAGTATTTCCCCATGAAACCTGTGCGGCAGGTACACTGCCCTGATATGTGATCACAGTCAGCTCCATTCTGACACTGGCATACCAAGGCACAGTCTTTCCCATAAAAGCCCAGGGGACACCCTGCGGGAAAAGCAGAGACAGAAGCAGAGTAAGTATTCCATGAGCAATTAACATTCGAAAGAAGCTTTTGACAAAGTTCCTACACAGTACATTTTGGATCTTGAAGAATAAAAAAAAAATGGAACACTGAAATCCAGTTACTTACAAAGACATTGTTTCAGTAAGAAGCAGACATCATGGAGCAAAGCGAGCCAGAGATCATTATTTAGCAGCAGGGAACTAATAAATGCATTAAAGCTGGCACTTTAACCATTTATTGCCTGTGGCATGCGCTCCCTTTGAAGCCTCATCTCTATGTCAGAATAGATGGGTAGATGAATATTCTACATCCTTTCTCTCTTCATATTATTGAAACAAACAGTTGCACTTTTAGAAGGAGAGCTTATGGTATTATAAATACAGAAAAAGGAGGTCACTGCCACATATCGTTCACATTTTCCTTACAGATAAAAACTGAATGCTGTATTTAAGCCTTTAGTTAAGACTACCAATATAAACAACCATTTAAAAAATAACCATTAGTCTCCATGCATGCCAAGGGTGCATAAGAATCAAATGTGCCTTGGCCTTGTTGCCATATTTTATTAATTACTGTATGTTTTTGTACTGTTAATGAGAGGTGGGCGAAAGTAGAAGCAGGAAGGAAAGGGGGAGAATGGAAATGTGTATTTTATTTTGATGTAGAAGTGATGAATATTTGATGCTGTATTCTGTTCCATTTTTTAATATATAAGTTTTATAATAAAAAATAACCATTCGGACTCTCCCCATGACTCAGGCTGTAGCACTGCACTTTGTGAAACAGGGGGTCCGGATTCAGTCCCCCATTTGTTGGGGCTAATCAGGCCTGGGTCTGCTGTGGAGGGAGGGAAGGCATAGCAGTGCTTCTACTGAGGTAGTCCCTGCTGGCCAACAAGCAACACTGAGGGTAAGCCTCAGAGGAGGGGAAGGCAAGGTCTACCTGGGGAGAGAGAAAACAGCAGAGACCACTGAGGGAAAAAAGATTTTTTTTTTTGTATAATTTCTTTATTAACATTTTCATCATTTGCATCACAGTGAGCCTATCACAGTAGAATATTTGCGGAAAAAAGATTTTTAAAAACATCTCTGTATTAATAGGAATCTACGAGTTACTAAGTTATGTTTAATTAAAACTACAGGAGTCTCAATTTAGATAGTAGCCAATTAAAGAATACATGTATTTTACGTTTTTGAAAACCTGCCACAGGAGATGCTGAATTTACCAAAAGGTTATTCCTTCTGATGAACTGAACACTTTCTACATAATGTTTTTAAAATTTGAACTAAAAGCTCTCTTTATACAGGCTTAGGGTTTCCACCTCACCCGGGTCATCTCAAAGAGGGTGATCCAGTCCTGGTTTTTGCCCATTACTTGTATGGAGCTGCAGTCCTACTTTTCTTAGAAAAATCAGAACTGCATCTCCATGAGTACAATAGGGCAAAACTAGGACTGGATCAGCCTCTTCAGGCGACCTGGGTGAGATGACGGGTCTAACAGTGCTCTCTGGGCAAGGGCTCTCCATAGAGATCTGCTAGCTGTGATGGGATGGGAGCTGCTGCTTTCTTTTGGGGAGCTGACCCACCATATCAGAACCCTGAAGCACCAGCTCAGTCTTCCTGCTGTTCATATCTATTGATCTTTTATTCACAGTCTTGTCACATAACTAGGTCTAAACCAGAAGGAAGTTGAGTAGACAGTATAGTCCTTCTCTAACTTTCTTACCCAATTAGTTTGGAATGCGCCTTCAAAGAGGTTTATGTTCTGCAGAACAAAGAGTCTTCAACTATCATGGAATGCACTTAAAACCGGTTTGAAAACACTGTGAAACAATTAAACGAGAGCCGAATGGTACTTTGCAATGGATATCATTGTTGCTTGTTAAGATAGGAGGTCATTTTCAAAAGGATTTACATACATAAAACTGGGTTTTATGCATGTAAATGGGTTTTCGAAAATTGCTACTTTTACATGCATAACGCCTTTAAAAATGCACTCCATGGGTTTGAATTATCAAATGGTTTTACGTGCATAAACAGGCTTTTGAAAATTGCTACAATATGTGCTACTTTTATGTAAGCAGGTTTAGGGGTGCAGGGATCTGTCTGCTATAAGACACTGCCAGCTGCCTTCCCACCTTACTTGCAATCCTTAGACAGGAAAAGACAAAGTGAATTCTCCTCAGAAATAGACTTTTATTTATCAGATTTGGCAGAACACTGCATTTAGAATATAACAATTCCTATTTCTAACATATTGGCCACTAAACACCAGTTTTCCCTAAAGAAAGTTGTGTATCATGTGTGGTAACAAAACATGCCATAAACCTTAGCCTGCTTAATATGTTAATACTTAGGACTAATTTACTCACCCTGGGTCCCGACTTCAGGTGATATCTCTGTTCACCTCTGAAGTAGGCTCCATCTGGAGAGTTGGAGAATGCAGGCAGGGGAGAGACTTACTTCCTGGACTTGGTACAGGCAGAGCAGGCAGGCTGTCCAGGAAGGAGACTAGCTTCTGGCTATAGGGCTTGCCTGCTGTCTGAACTTCTTCTCACCCTTCACCTTCTATGACTCCGTGTCACTCTCCGCACCTGAGACGGGCTTTCCTCTCTCTGATCACCTGGCCACACCTAGTCTTCTCCCTTCTCGATAGCAGGGAGTG
Source organism: Rhinatrema bivittatum (assembly GCF_901001135.1). NCBI lineage: Eukaryota > Metazoa > Chordata > Amphibia > Gymnophiona > Rhinatrematidae > Rhinatrema > Rhinatrema bivittatum. The sequence goes on from NC_042615.1 coordinate 593,969,969, forward strand.
CTGGTCTGCTTCTGGCCCCCCTTTTGCTTTCAGGGATGCTTCGGCACAGGTTTCAGGGTCACACTCTGGATCCACTCTCTGGGTTTTCTCCCAGGGTTTGCATTCAGGGCTTGTGCCTTCCTTTTTCTCTTCCTTGCCCATCTTATACTTTCCAGCTGATAAATATGCATAAGCTCATGCATAACCACGTGGTGTGTGCAGGGTCTTTTGCTGTATTGCAGGTCTTTCCCCCCTCCCCATTATTTCAGGGGGGTCCTGCCATGTTGTAGGTCTTCTTCTACTCCCATTCCTTCTGGGGGAGAACTGCCACGTCTGTATGCCAAGCTGTGTGTCAGAGTGTTTTTCTCCATCTCAGACTGCCCCCCCCCTTCCTTCCAAGGGTGTGGGGGGGGGGCAGCCTGCACTCTGCTTTGGCTGAACTATGACTCCTGCTTATGCTTTAGTCATAATTCCTTCTGTCTGGTTTCTTTATTTAAACAGGCCCCTATAAACAGGCACATCCGATAAGGTATCCTTCAGTGTATCAGGACAAGGCCTCTTCATTTTCCACAGAGACAAGGTTTTAAAGTTCATCTGGGCAAAGTTCCTTCTTCTTTCTTGCTGTGTAAGTGCCTTTTGGGGCCTGTCATAATTTGGCCTGTACATGGCTAGTATAATTCATATTTGGTGTTTCATTGGTTAACAGGAGATATCTCCCTACATTTATATGTGTAACTCCTTCGAAAATTCACTCCATGGTCTGATTAGATTCTAGTTTACACAATTAGGACATATTGTGGCAGGACTGCATCACTGCTGCTGCTAGTGCGTAACTGAAGGTGCATGTCGGGTAGCACTGAACTCCTTTTTTTTTTTTTTTACTATGCTATCTGTTCTGCACTTACATTGATGTTTTATTTAAGTATATCCTAGATATGCAAATTTGTAGCAATAATTTAGCCTGAACAGCAGTAACCTTAACCAAAGGTTTCCAATCCAGTCCATTCCAAGTTCTGTGCCAACTATTACCCATCTGATAATTCTGAGTATAAGATCAATAGATATGAGCAGTATTAAGACTATGATTGAAGCTGGTTAAATTAACATTCATGTTTACTAAATGTTGTTTTCTTTTTTCTAAGACAGGCATTTTTAAACTGTTTTTTTTATCTTAAGACATGCAGACAAGGTGTTCAGTCTAATTTACAAGGAAAGTGGTGTCCTTCATTGCAATACACATGCTAGTTCACTGTGGTGAAAATTTGCAAGCAATGCTCCTTCTTTAGACCAATGGGGTATTTCTTATGTAGGAATCTCAATGGATCTCTACCAGAAGGAATGTTCCAACTAATAATGGGTGGGCACAGAGTGTTTAGTATGGGTGTATGTAGCTCCTCCATGTGGGAGATGGAAAATGGTATGCTCCCTTGTTATATAAATCTTACCCACCATTTTACTGTGTGGTGTTTTTAGTTGACCTACTCAGGGGCAGCATGTTCAAGACTGCCCCCTGTTTTTGTTTATTTTTAAAGAGGAGGGCCTCTGGGATCTCTGGGGTTGAGACCTGGTTTCAGAGAGGAGACAGAGAGAGACTTTACTCATTTAAGTATCATGTTTTGGAAACCTTTCTTTTCAACTGAGGGGGGGGGGGAGGTTTTCTACCCTCCTCATCTCATATTTTGGTTTGCCAGTGTGTGTAAGTTTTCTTTTTGTTTTTACTGAGTATCCTATTACTCAAGGACTCATGTTTTTGTTTAATATGCAAAGGAAGGGTGACTTTCAATGAAAGAAGACTAAAGGACTATCAACATCCACAGGAGGAAGGATACTGAAATCATCCAAAGGGAAGGAGCAGTCTTTATGGATTCATACTGAGGTTCACTATCATCTCAAAGGAGATAACAGGAGAAGAGAAAAAAAGACAGGTGCCCATATGGCACAATGATTAGTAAGGAGGAGCTGGATGAAGGACTACAAGAGAAATAGGAGAAATAGAACTATGCTTTAAATCACATCTAAACTGGAGCAGAGACTATGCATACCAACCATATTGGAGTGAAGTTTATCACTGGCTCTAAACCATAGGAAGGTAAAAGACTTGATAACTATAATTGGAATTGCTTTTATTATTCAAACTAATTTAATGGTAGTGAAAGTTACAAATCTATTGAGAATGTAACATCAAATTGTGGATAATAAGACCTGTAATGATTTTTCATCAGTCTCAACATTCATCAGTTAAAATGATGTTGTAAACCATAATCAGCTTCCAGCACAATTACTGCTGCTGTTTACACTTGACTGATCAGCACACAGTGCGGTTTACAAGAACTTTGGATTTAAATAAATGCAATGCACAGGGCCTTGAAGATTATTCTTCTCCCTGCTCAGGGAGTCATGGACACTCAGAGAAAATTAATAACATGGGAAGATTTGATTTTAAGAAACAGTCGGGCCAATCCTGTAAAGTGCGGCCGTGTTTACCCTGCTCCTAAGCCGCTTCTAACTCACGTTTCGGCCGCGTTAGCCCTTCCTGCGATCCCGAATCCCCTTTAACCTACTCCTACCGCGTCCTAAATTCCCCGGGTAACCCCTTCCGCCCGCGGCATGCATATTGCATGCAAACGAGCGAATTAGCGCGATATTGCATGCAAACGAGCGAATTAGCTATTCACCTAGCATCCCGTAACCCGCGCCCCGACTAACGCTACCTTTCCCTGCCGTTTTGTCGCGCGTTTAACCTGCAAACTTACCGCCTACCCTGACCCAGGCGGTAGAGGCATGAGTAAGGGTAGGTGGAAAGCTTTCCCCCAGCCCCCGCTCACCTGCCCCCGCCGCGATCATGCCGGTCTCCGTGGCAGCCCCAGGCCTCTCCCCTGCTCCCGAAGCCAAAAAAAAAAAAAGCGAAAAAAACGTTGCAGCCCCCCTCCGATGTCCGGACTGGGGCTGCCACGGAGACTGCAACGCCAAAGCGACTTTTCAGTGTCCCCCCTTCTCTCGGAGCAGGGGGGACACTGAGCAAGGCGCGAAAAGCCGCCTTGCTCCGGGAGGAGGGGGGGCACTGACGGCGCGGAAGCAACAGCGAAGACCGAAGACAACGGCGGAGAAACGGCTTTTCAGTGCCCCCCTCCTCTCGGAGCAGGGCGCGAAAAGCCGCCTTGCTCCGGGAGGAGGGGGGGCATTGACGGCGCATAAGCAACGGTGAAGCAACTTACTTTTTTGAAGCCGTTGTCCAGAACACATGCGATCGTAGCTCCTCCCGAAGACAAAGATGTCCGCCTGCACGGGGGAAGCGTACAATTGGCCGCTGAAGACATGACGTCACGACGGTAGGCGGTACGGCATGTGATGTCACATCTTGAGCGTCCAATTGCATGCACAGGGGCTGCTTTCCCCGGATGGTAGGGGGGCTACGATTTACCTTTAAATTTACCGCTGCCTTTTACCTACCTTTTACCTGGCGTTATTGTGGCATTCGATCGGCTTCGTACCGAACAGCGCCATGGGTAACATTTCTGTTCTTGCTCTGCTGCTACTTCTCGTTCGGTGGAGGAGAAGGAGAAATGCTCGTTTGAGAAATGCAGGAAATGATCGGCAGATTAGAGAGGTGAACGGTGAGGTGAGGCCGCAGCAAAGAGAACCTGTCCGACCGGTGAACCCAGCTGCAAGTCCGGGGGAGGTACGTGTTTAATATTTGTTTAGCAGTAAAGAACGGCGTCTGTGTCTTATGGCGTCTCGACCGATGCCGGACGATGGGCGCCGTATTAGGGCGTCTGTAAAGGCCTAGCAGTCTGTACGGACGGCCATCTTTTTTGAGTTGTTGCTCCATACCCATGCCTGGACTATCTGTCCATCGCTCTCTAGACATTGTACAAATTGGAATAACGTTTATTTTATCTGTGTTTTACCATCTGTTTTATTCTGTGCAGGCAGGCCACCGTGCAATCTGCATGGGAGGCATTCAGCGGGCCGCCCCCCCCGCCAGGACGTGTGATTCGCACGCGAACAACGCTGTTTGGAATGAGTGAGCGAGATGTTGTCCGAAACTACCGGTTGAGCTCACAGGCAATCTTGTCCCTCTACGAAGACCTGCGTGAGGACCTGGAGCCTAGGGCCAATCGACACCACGCTGTGCCTGGATTGAATAAACTTCTGTGCGCCTTAAATTTCTTTGGTACCGGAAGTTTTCAAAATCCAGTGGGTGTGATTGCTGGTGTGGTGCAGTCCTCCGTTTCACGGAACCTGTCCCAGGTGTTGAAGGCAATGATGAAGAAGGTGAGGAAGTACATCGTGTATCCTACGGATCCAGATGAACTGCAAAAGATCCGCAGTGCTTTCATGGGCATTGCGGGGATGCCTAATGTGTTGGGTGCTATCGACTGCACTCATATAGCATTTACACCCATGTTGGATGAAGAGAGTGCGTTCCGGAATCGAAAGCAATTTCATTCGATGAACGTGCAAGTGGTTTGCGATGCACGCCTTCGCATTCTGAACGTCGTATCGAACTTTCCAGGGAGCTGCCATGATTCCTACATTCTGGCACAATCTTCTCTGGCCACCCAATTCCCGGAAGGAATGTACGGGGAAGGTTGGCTGCTAGGTAAGTCACAGTTACTACTTCCCGTGATGTTTCTGTCATGTTTTCCGTTCTCAGGATGTTAAGGATGAGCGCCATAGGTCTTTCATTGTTTATGGTGTTTTGCGCTGCAATGTTGTTAATGCATCCCTGGTTTTTCATCCCATAGGCGATGGTGGCTATGGCTGTAAGCCTTGGTTGCTTACACCGCTACAGAACCCACGCACAGCTTTCGATCGACGCTACAATGAGGCTCATGGCAGCACCAGAAATGTGATTGAGCGTACGTTTGGAGTTCTGAAGGGGCGTTTTCGATGCCTGGGTCACTCTGGGGGTGCCCTGCAATACAGTGCAGAAAAGGTTGTGAGCATTATTCTTGCCTGCTGCATGCTGCACAATATTTGTCTGCACTTCGGTGTGCATGCAGAGGTTGACGAGGACTTGCCACCCGATCCGCCCGTGGAGCTGGCAGCTGAAGTGGACAACACAGCACGGGGTCAAGCGGTCCGACAAAGGCTCATCGACAGTTATTTCTCTTGTAAGCTTAATGTCATGCATAACATTTCATTGTTGCTGTTGTCGAACCACTAGTCTACAGTGGCCCCGGAATATATTGCGCTTTAATTGATGTTCTTAGCTGTCCTTTAATGTACAAATTAATCATATTTATCATTTATGTACCTGCTTGTCGTATTCACTCTTGCCTGTTCTCTTTCTGTTTCAGAATTCGAGATGTACTGAACAGAACATATGAACAGGAAGTTGACCCCCTTCATCAACACATTAGCCTTTCACATGGACTTCTTGTACCCATATTTCTCTGTCTGTGGACCCTTTATGCTCATCCTGGCCATTGCCAGCCACTGATATATTATCTGTAGTATTTGGTTGTTTATGTGTAAATAAAAATTCCTTTGATTTATATTGTGGTTTCAATAAAAATTCCTTTGATTAATATTGCGGTTTCAATGAAAATTTCAATAAAAAACGTCTGTTCGCCGTTTTACAACGGCGGAACATCATGGCCGCTCAATCAGGGAACTGAGCGGACGGTCTGTTCGCCGTTTTACAACGGCGGAACATCATGGCCGCTCAATCAGGGAACTGAGCGGACCTCTGTTCGCCGTTTTACAACGGCGGAACATCATGGCCGCTCAATCAGGGAACTGAGCGGACCTCTGTTCGCCGTTTTACAACGGCGGAACATCATGGCCGCTCAATCAGGGAACTGAGCGGACGGTCTGTTCGCCGTTTTACAACGGCGGAACATCATGGCCGCTCAATCAGGGAACTGAGCGGACCTCTGTTCGCCGTTTTACAACGGCGGAACATCATGGCCGCTCAATCAGGGAACTGAGCGGACCTCTGTTCGCCGTTTTACAACGGCGGAACATCATGGCCGCTCAATCAGGGAACTGAGCGGACGGTCTGTTCGCCGTTTTACAACGGCGGAACATCATGGCCGCTCAATCAGGGAACTGAGCGGACCTCTGTTCGCCGTTTTACAACAGCGGAACATCATGGCCGCTCAATCAGGGAACTGAGCGGACGGTCTGTTCGCCGTTTTACAACAGCGGAACATCATGGCCGCTCAATCAGGGAACTGAGCGGACCTCTGTTCGCCGTTTTACAACGGCGGAACATCATGGCCGCTCAATCAGGGAACTGAGCGGACGGTCTGTTCGCCGTTTTACAACGGTGGAACATCATGGCCGCTCAATCAGGGAACTGAGCGGACCTCTGTTCGCCGTTTTACAACGGCGGAACATCATGGCCGCTCAATCAGGGAACTGAGCGGACGGTCTGTTCGCCGTTTTACAACAGCGGAACATCATGGCCGCTCAATCAGGGAACTGAGCGGACCTCTGTTCGCCGTTTTACAACGGCGGAACATCATGGCCGCTCAATCAGGGAACTGAGCGGACGGTCTGTTCGCCGTTTTACAACGGTGGAACATCATGGCCGCTCAATCAGGGAACTGAGCGGACCTCTGTTCGCCGTTTTACAACAGCGGAACATCATGGCCGCTCAATCAGGGAACTGAGCGGACGGTCTGTTCGCCGTTTTACAACGGCGGAACATCATGGCCGCTCAATCAGGGAACTGAGCGGACCTCTGTTCGCCGTTTTACAACGGCGGAACATCATGGCCGCTCAATCAGGGAACTGAGCGGACCTCTGTTCGCCGTTTTACAACGGCGGAACATCATGGCCGCTCAATCAGGGACTTCAGTGGCCTGGTCTTTCCCGCCTTTCTAGAACTGGAGTTTCCCATTGGTTTGGTAACTCACGTTTCCAATTGGCCAGCACAGCATCATACTACTACCATGGGCGTGTATATAGGTCGCTTCAGTGCATAGTGAATTTCCTTTCGAATTAGTTTGGACTGAGACACACACGTACAACAGTTTTCTCGGAAATTGAACGGGGGATCATCAAGGCTTTAAGCAGGTAAGCAATGCTAAGCACGCTCTATGTATTTTTTTTTCATTTAGTTAGGTGTTCCCCTTCTTGTTTTCTACTTTTCAGGAAGAGGCCACAATATTTTGTTGTATTTCTAACAGTTGTAATGTCTGCTGTGCTGCCCATTAATCACGAGCTCTTTGTCACCGTTCAGGTTTAACAATGCCGGGAAAGCGCACTGAGGAAGACTCAAGCGCCAGCCAGCCAAACCCAAAGCGAACCCGAAAGGCTCGATTTACGGATGAAGAGAAAGAGGTATTGTGTCGTGCGGTATGCGAAAAACATGCCCTTCTCTTCCAGTCCAAGATCTCATGGACCAGCAAAAAAAAAATTTGGGAACAGATTGCACAAGATGTAAGCTCACTTTCTGTGACGCCACGGGATGTTAAGCAAGTGCAGCACCGGTGGCGGGACACCAAAAAAGAGGTCAAAGAGAAGGCCGCAAAAATCAATGCCTCTGCAAAGAGGACCGGTGGAGGGCCACCGTGCAGCATCGTGCTTACACCGGTGGAGGAGATGGTTCTACGAACTATGAGGAAAGAGGTCGTCATGGGCGTCCCGACGCAGCATATCACGGACACATGTCGTATAGGTATGTATTTAGCCAAATCCGTTTACCGTAGCATGTTAATTTCGAAACAGCATTCACCAGTTGCATCCTTAATTGCCTCAAATAATGGAATAACAGTGACCTCTTTCTATATCTCCATCCACAGAAGGTGAGATGGAAGAATCCAGCCACAACGATGATGCAGTTTTCACACTGCCTAGCGCTGACTCCCCCAGCCAGCAAGTGTCAGAGGACATGGTTACACTGGATCTGTATGATGTCCCTGTCCCTGTCCACGAATCTACCGACGTTCAGGGGGACCTGCAGGATCCACCCTCCCCCCCATTATTTCAAGACCCGGAAACACCCCAGCAACTGGATGACCCGACTGAGGAAATGGCGCCAGTGGAACCTGACCCCGAAGACCCACTTTGTGGCAATGAGGTCCTAAGCGAGCAACTAGTGGCTGCAATAATATCACAACAGGATCGTCATCATGAGGAAATATGCCATGAATTTAGATCGCTGAGAGCTGACTTACGAGAATGTATGGCTGAAATGATGGTAGCTCAGCGTGAAAATATGGCGGAAATGATAGCCGCTCAGCGAGCAAATATGACTGAAGTTATAGCCGCTCAACGAGAAAATATGGCATCACTGATCGGTGCTATCCAAACATTCGCCTCTCAATTTCCATCCATCCAACACCCATAAAAAGTTAAATAAAAGTTATGTTTTCAGTTTGAGTATGTGTGCTTTAGTTTTTTTTTTTCTGCTGGCTAGGTTTTATACGGTTCTAACTTTGTAAAATGGCGGACCGAAGGCCACTCAAGTCTATGGTTGGGTCAGGGTTGAGCGGCCCTGCTGTTCCGCCTTTGTAAAATGGCGAACCGAAGGCCGCTCAAGTCTATGGTTGGGTCAGGGTTGAGCGGCCCTGCTGTTCCGCCTTTGTAAAATGGCGAACCGAAGGCCGCTCAAGTCTATGGTTGGGTCAGGGTTGAGCGGCCCTGCTGTTCCGCCTTTGTAAAATGGCGAACCGAAGGCCGCTCAAGTCTATGGTTGGGTCAGGGTTGAGCGGCCCTGCTGTTCCGCCTTTGTAAAATGGCGAACCGAAGGCCGCTCAAGTCTATGGTTGGGTCAGGGTTGAGCGGCCCTGCTGTTCCGCCTTTGTAAAATGGCGAACCGAAGGCCGCTCAAGTCTATGGTTGGGTCAGGGTTGAGCGGCCCTGCTGTTCCGCCTTTGTAAAATGGTGAACCGAAGGCCGCTCAAGTCTATGGTTGGGTCAGGGATAGAGCGGCTTCTTCCGCAGGAGGCAGGGCGCCCGCACGTGCGATAACACGTCCGGGCGGCCATTTATTTCCAAAATGCCGAGGGGTAGAGCACCGAATTTTTCTGACGGTGACGTCCGCCTGCTGGCCCAGCTGGTCGCGGCAGAGGAGCACCACCTCTTCTTCTGCCCTGGGCGCCGCCGGGACCAGGACAGGGCAGACGAGGCCTGGCGGGCGCTCAGGGCGCAATTCAACGCCCAAGCGGAGCGTCCGAGGGAGGTAAGATCGTAGGACTCTGTCTCTGACTATCTGGTGACATGCATGTAAAAGTAACGGTTTGACATCTTTGATGTGTGGATTTGTTTTCTATTGTGTGAGACTTGGAACCTGACCCTTGACTTGGTCGCTTTGTAGAGGTGTGCCACTACAGGACACATGGGACTGAATTTGTTACATGTATTGTGTACTAGATTTGTAATGGGGATGACTAAAGTAGAAATGACACCTGACTTGTTATGTTTGAATGTAGTTCAGCCTCTGTAGTTCAACTTCGTTTTCCTTTTGCTATTGTTAAACCACAGATCGAGGCATTGAAAAAAAGGGCTAGGCGGATCCGGAAGGAGGAACCGGAGTACCTGAGGGCCCTGCGGGCCCACAGAAGACCTGATGGTAGGTGCAGTTAATAGCCTTTACGGTAGAGCTGACAGCGTTAAAGGATCTCAATCTCTGCATGGGCAGCAGCTAAAGTTTATATATGTTTTCTCCTTTCAGAAAGCAGCAGCAGCAGCAGTGATGACGGCGTTGAACACGCAGCGCCTGAACCACGCCTCGGTAAGCCTTTTTGTCACGCACATGTAGTTTGCACATGAACATGGGTGTAATAATACCGGTTATGTTCCCGTACTGTTGCTAGATGTTTCTTGTTGTGCATGAATTCGAGGAGGACGGGGTTAAGGCCTTATCTTTTCTCTTTTCAGATACTTCGGAGGAAGATGACATTATGGCCCTCCCCCTGCCCCCCCAATTTGACCGTCCCTCCGTTATCCTTCCCGTCCCAGTTTACCTACCCCCCCCCCCTACTCCCCCTGATATAACACCTATATTGGAGAGGATCCCATTAATTTTACCTGCCCCCCACCCTATTTCTCCTCCCGCCCCCCACCCTATTTCTCCTACCCAGCACACACCGCCTGCCATGGGGGATGAGGAGGACAGCATCATTGATGTTGAAAGCTCAGCCTCTCCAGGGTTGGCCATGGACGGCGATCGCCAGGAGGTCAGTTTTGAGAGGCGCCTAGACTCCATGCTGTACCTCCTGGCGCAGATCGACCAGACCATGGCCACCCTGGAGGGGATGTCTGCGCGGACGGTGACGCTCCTGCTGGACCTGCGTCATGGCCAGCGGGAGGTGATTGAGCTCCTGCGAGCAATCGCAGGAGCTCAATCACTGCTGGTCTTGGCGCAGGCTCCTGCAGGAGCGCCTCCGCCTGCGGAGCCTCAATGATTGCGCTCCTCCTCATCCCCCATGGCACGCTCCCTCCCATTTTTCCCGCCCCCCCTTGTACATAGTTGTACATTGTTTTGTACATATTTTGTTTTGTTATAAATAAATATTTGACAAAAAAATGGCTTCTTTCCTATACCCAATAGTTTGGGCCGCTGTCATCTCTTCTCCCCCTGACAGCGGCGAAGAAAATTAAAAGCAAAAGGTAAGTCGCTTCCCCCCTCCAGGAGCAAGGCCGGTTTTTCCGGCTTTGCTCCGGGAGGGGGGAGAAGAGACGCTGAGCGGCGAAACAACTTAGCTTTTGGTTTTTTGTCGCTTCACCGCTCAGCGTCTATTTTCCCCCCTCCCGGAGCAAAGCAGCTTTTGCGCCCTGCTCCGGGAGGTGGGGAGAACAGACACTGACATCGGCGAAGCAACTTCCTGGTATCTGTCATTTCAAATGACATTTGAAATGACAGATACCAGCGTGGCGTGAAGCCTTAGGCTCGCGCACCCAGGATCCTGTATAGGCGCTCTATCCAGTATCCTGGGTTGCGCGGGACTAAGGCTTTTCGGACGCGGCTTACATTTACATATAATTAGGCTTCAGGATCGCGCGGTAGGTGAGCTGCTCTGTGCGGGCGGTAACTGCGGGTGCCGTAGGCACTAACGCAGCTCTTCCTACCGCACGATACAGGATTGGCCCCAGTATTTGAGATGTGGTTCCTGGGACCTTACATGGGATTATCAGACTAGAGGGTGCATTTTGTTTTGCGGGAACTCTAGATAATGACTCACACAGATTACAAGACTTCTTCTGAGAAACTGGGATAACCTTGCTGTGGTATAATTGTATCTGATTGCCTAGAAATTATTGTTTCTTCTGGGAATATTAACTTCCAGCTGTCATAAACTACTGCAATGTATCCCAGATTATCGAGTAGCTCAAGGTACAAATTTTTAAGTTTATTCTATAATAATCCCCAGATTCCTATGTTCATCTCAAGATTTCTCACAACCTATCCCACAGCATTGCTGAGTTGAGTGATATAGAAGAACTAGGCTCAGGCGCAATCATCAGTCTCTAATTTCCTTGGCCTGTGGCATATAGTCAGAATGCAGAAGTAGAATATCATGAGTTTAAGGTTTTGAGAGGAGAGAAGCAATGGCATGCAGATGGAGCATCTCTTGTCAGCTCACTAGAGAATAGCATGGAAGGGTTCAGAAAATAACTCATATCTATGCCACCCAATTCATGGTAGTGCCTTGTAGGGATGTGAATCGGGCTTCGGACGATTGAAAATATCGTCAATATTTTCAAAATCGTCAGAAATCGGGGGCTCCCCCGAAACGATAGGAAAACCCCACAATATTGATCGTGGGGGTTCTCTTATCGTTTTGGGGGAGGGTGGGAAAAACGGCACACAAAAATAACCCCTAAACCCACCCCGACCCTTTAAAACGAATCCCTTAGCTTCCCCCACCCCCCGACCCCCCCAAAAACATTTTACAGGTACCTGGTGGTCCAGTGGGGGTCCCGGGAGCGATCTCCCGCTCCCGGGCCATCAGCTGCCACTAATCAAAATGGCGCCGATGGCCCTTTGCCCTTACCATGTGACAGGGCAAAGGGCCATACAGTGCTCCCTACTATGTGACAGGGCAAAGGGCCATTTGACAGGGCAAAGGACCATCGGCGCCATTTTGATTAGTGGCAGCTGACGGCTCGGGAGCGGGAGATCGCTCCCGGGACCCCCACTGGACCACCAGGTACCTGTAAAATGTTTTTTGGGGGGTCGGGGGGTGGGGGAAGCAAAGGGATTAGTTTTAAAGGGTCGGGGTGGGTTTTTTGTTTATCGGTTCGGGCGCAGCTGATAAACAAAACCGCGATTGGACCCGATGAAAAAAACCCCCACATGTGAATCGGAACCGGAATCGGAACCAATTCCGGTTCCGATTCACATCTCTAGTGCCTTGTCCACAATCAAATACTGTGGGAATTTTGCGCAACTGTGTGTTGCAGAATTTTGGCATTGTGCACAGAACTGGGCTATGTGTCAGTGGGTGGCTGAAAATCTAGGTATAACTGCATGGCATCAACCCATGCAGTGGCAGGAAATTGGCATCAGTATGGACCACTCAGGCCAGAAGGAAGTGGGTTATAGGAAGTCAGCACTGGAAGCAGTCCAGAAGGAGAGGCCTAAGCTTTGGTCGTGTGAGCAGGGAGAAGCAGCCCTAACGTTGATCTCCATCACATGGGCAGTTCAGGAGGCAGTATCGGCTGTGAAGGGCTGGAGGGAGCTGGCAATGTCAGGGTGGGCCAGCACCACAGCAATTTCAGCCTACAGCAGTGGGAAGAAGACTGATAAGGCTTAGTTGGGGACAGAGCAGAAGGTGTAGGGTTAGGAGAGGAGGAGAGAAAGAAAGAACAGTGAGAATCAGACCTTGGAAGGGTGGGAGGAGTAAGAGAGAGAGAGAGATCATGGAAGGAATCAAGTCTTTGGGGGAGGGAGGGAGTAGAGAGAAATGATGGAAGTAATAAGGCCTCTTGGGGGAGGGAGGGAGGGAGATATGGAAGGACTCAGGACTTAGGAGGAGAGGGAGAGAGCAAGCAAGCAAGCATGGAGGAGGTGAGGCCTGGGAGGAGGGTGGAAGAGAGAGAGAGTGCCTGCAGAGAGCTTTGGCCCCAGGGTTGTGGGGGTAGAGAGAGAATATAGAAAGGATCATGCCCCCGGGGGGGGGGAGGGGGGAGAGAGATCATGAAGGGGACACAGGGAATGGAGTGGGTCAGGCTGGTCAAGGAGCAGAGTGGGTCAGGCCAGCAGAGTGAGAGAAGGGTGTCAAGTGCTAGAAGGGGTGCTGAAGAGAGAATGGAGGGGGGGTTGAGCCCTGGAGGTGGGGGGGGGGGAGAAATAAAGAGCACAAGAGGGTCAGTCCTGAGAGGAGGGGGTGGGGAGAATGTAAGAATCTGCCTGCACAGGGATTGGGCCCTGGAAAGTGGGGGGGGGAGGGAGATAGAGAGAACGAAGGAATCAGGCCCCTGACCGGGGGGGAGAGAGCACAGAGGGGACAGAGACAGCAAGTAAAGTGGGGTCAGACTAGTAAGGGGAAGGGAATGTGTCAAATGCTGTGGGGGGGGGAGGCTGACTGGAGATAGAATGGAGAGGGTAGAGGTGAGAGAGAGTGGAGTGTGTAAAGATTCAGGCTTGAGGTGCAATACAGCAAAGAGAGTAAGGCCTGGTGGGATGGGTTCAGGCAAGGGAAATAGGAAGCAAAAGTAGACGTGATGGCCATAAAATCTCATCTTACAGTGTATTTCTAGTGGAATTCTGCACAAAAATATTAATAATGCTGCATCTTTGAATAATAACTATTCTCTGTATTGTATTTTAATTACTTGAAGATTAATTTATATTGTGTTATTTTGCAACTATAAAGCATGCAGAATTTTAAAATTCTGTGCTCAGAATTGTTTTATTTTTTTTGCACAGAAGTCTTAACATTTTGCTCTGAATTTCTACAAGAGTAATCAACAGGAATGCATCCATTCTCAAAGGGATTACAACATCCTCATAAGGAGACATTTACCCTCTTAACCATAACATCTTCCTATGGTCTTTTAGGCACATCATCCATCACCATAGATATCATTGATATCACCTGCTTACCCTGCTTCACAAGAGTGGGAGCAGAGAGGAATCTGGAAACTACAGGCCAGTTAGCCTCATCTCGGTGGTGGGAAAATTAATGGAGACTCTGCTGAAGGAAAGGATAGTGAACTATCTACAATCCAGTGGGTTGCTCGATCTGACTCAGCATGGATTTTCCAGGGGAAGGTCCAGTTAGACCAATCTGATTGATTTTTTTGATTGGGTGACTAGAGAATTGGATCAGGGAAGAGCATTCAATGTGATTTACTTGGATTTTAGTAAAGTTTTTGATACAGCCTCACACAGAAGACACATGAATAAAATGAGAAGCTTCGGAGTGAGCGCCAATGTGATGGCATGGATTACAAACTGGTTGACAGATAGAAGACAGATGTGATGATAAATGGAACCTGATCTGAAGAGAAAACGGTGTTAAGTGGAGTGCCAGAGGAATCAGTGTTGGGACCAGTTCTGTTCAATATCTTTGTGAGCGACATTGCAGAAGAGATAGAAGGTAAAGTTTGCCTATTTTCAGATGATACTAAGATCTGCAACAGAGTGGATACACCTGAAGGAGTAGAGAGAATGAGATATGATTTAAGGAAGCTTGAACGGTGGTCGAAGATATGGCAGCTGGGATTCAATGCCAAGAAGTGCAGAATCATGTATCTGGGGTGCGGTAATCCAAAAGAGCTGTATGTGATGGGGGGTGAAGGGCTGTTGTGCACAGAACAAGAGAGAGACCTTGGGGTGATAGTGTTTCGTGATCTGAAGACGGCGAAGCAATGTGACAAAGCGATAGCAAAAGCCAGAAGAATGCTGGGCTGCATTGAGAGTGGAATAACCAATAAGGAAAAGGAGGTGATAATCCCCTTGTACAGGTCCTTGGTGAGGCCTCACCTGGAATACTGAGTTTAGTTCTGTAGACCGTATTTCAAAAGGGACAGAGACAGGATGGAGGCAGTCCAGAGAAGGGTGACCAAAATGGTGATGGGTCTCCATCAAATGACTTATGAGGAGAGGTTGAAGGACCTAAATATGTGTACCCTGGAGGAGAGGAGGTGCAGGGGAGATATGATACAGATCTTCAGATACCTGAAAGGTTTTAATAATGCACAATTGATGACAAGCCTTTTCTATTGGAAAGAAATCAGAAGAACTAGGGGTCACAAAATGCAACTCCAGGGAGGACGACTCAGAACCAATAACAAGAAATATTTCTTCACAGAAAGGGTGGTCGATAACTGGAATGCCCTTCCGGAAGAAGTGGTGAAAACAAAAACAGTAAAAGATTTCACAGGGGCATGGGATAAACACTGTGGATCCCTTAAGGCTAGAAGATGGGAATGAAGAAAAGAGTGCATGGGGGTAACTTGCTGGTGTGGTGGTTACTACCTTAACCAATAAGCCTTTATGCTGTTGATTTAACTCCATCATTGCTCTCTGCTTCAACGGCAGGGGAAAAATAGGAAATGGGGAATTAGATTCAGACAGCAACCAACAAGGACATTGAATTGCACATTCTGGGAAAACAAATAAGCAAGGGAGTAAGTTGCTGATATGATGGTTACTACCTTTAACCAAGAAGCCTTTATGCTGTTGATGTTAGGAAACTGATAATTATAAAGGTGGCTCGTATGGCCAATAGTTACTACCATAAGCTTGCTGGGTAGACTGGATGGACCATTTGGTCCTTTTCTGTCATTTCTATGTTTCTATATGAAAATTACCTCATTACAAGTCTTAGCTTCAAAAATCTCTATGAAACACAAACTGAAGGAAACTGTGAACATTGGCTTTTTACTCTCATTACAGGAGTAATTATTGAAACAAAAATAAACACTAGCTCACTTTGAGTACAGTAGAGTCCTGTCCATCCAGCAGCACATTTACACTCTCCATCATAGGCGCTGCAATATGCTCCGTTGTGGCAGTTGCATGTATGGATGCAGTTTGGCCCCCAATGGGCAGGTGGGCAAGCTGGAACACAGAAAAATCAAGTTATTAACATTGTACAGTGAAGACAGCGAGGCAACAATGACGCATTCTTTCACCTTACTGACTTTTCCCTCCATTTCACTTTAGGATAAGAATGAAAGATTTTTGGAGGAAGGAAAGACTAAAGTGTGCAATGTTAGAAAAAATGCTGAATAAATTCAAACCATGGTAGAAGAGAATATAAAATAGTGGGGAACAAAATTCCCAGGAAATTGCAAAAAAAAAAAAAAGGCCTAGGGCACCAGATCTTCTCAGCCCTGTTTCCAATTGAGCTGGAAGCCCAAAGGAGCAGGAGGTAATAATCTAGTACAAAAAAAAAAATCCAAGCCATGATAAGGCAGGCAGGGCTGGATTTACAATTTTGACACCCATAGGCAAAATGCCATGGTGACGCCCCTTTGAAATTTTGGCAACATCTGGCTCTAAAGCAAGCAGAAGCAGTGGTGTGAGTGACCTCACCAGGTAGTGGTTCTCCATGGATGGACAAGAGAAGTAAAGGCACTGGGGAGTGGCTGGTGGGAATTCGGAGATGCTCAGTCAATTGTTTAAGGATAAAGTTCCCACCAGCCCCCAAGTCCACTAAGGCCAGGGTATAGAACACCTGGTTATCTAATTTGATAGAGATGGACAGCGTCAATGGAGAAGAAGGCGAAGTCAGGCCTAGCAGCAGTCCTCCTGCTGAACCTAGGCCCGGGAGTTTCCTGGACAGACTGGACATGTGGCTATGGCATGTCCGGGTTGACCGCAGTATAAGCAGAGGCCCGATTGCTGACTGCGGCGGCGTTCCTTGGGAGAGAGTCTGCTCCAGCCCATCTGCATAGGCTCATCTTCCATTTTGCTTGGAGCCATGTCCAGCTGGGGAGATGATGAGCGTTCAAGAAGAGCTTGGCGTAGATCTTTTGGATGCTCTAGACTCTTGTGAGCGTTCCTGCAGCCGGCAATCGATGCATCCAGCTAGGTCTATCAATGAATCCAGGGATGCAGGCAGTTCCTGAGCCGCTAACTCATCTTTGATCCGGGGGCCCAGTCCCTCAAGGAAAATGGACCGTAAGCAATCAGAGTCCCAATGGAGTTCAGACGACAAGGTCCTGAATTCAATGACATAGTCTGTTAACGGCCGGGTGCCTTGTTGAAGGTGGAGAAGAGCGGAGAAGAGCGTATCCAGAAGCGGATCTTCTGCTGGGATTGAAGACAGAGCAGAATAGGGCCAGAAACCAGGGCAGGTCTCGAAGGACCAGGTCAGCAAGCTCCCAGAGGGGTGATGCCCAGGCCAAGGCCTTACCATCCAGGAGGGAAAGGATATAGGTAGTCTTGGTAATCACATCTGGGAAATAAGCTGGTTGTAGGCAGAAGTGTATATTACACTGATTCAGGAACCCCCTGCACATAAGAGGGTTCCCAGAAGAACGTGAAGGTGCCGGCAAGGGCACAGTAGGCCGGGGAACCGTCATAGAGGTGGAAGTGTTAAGCTTGGGAGACGTCAAAGTAGTAATCATTGCGGCGTCCAAACGAGTGCTCAAGTTATCAATAGCTGCTGCAAGTGTTTTCAGGAACCTTTGTTGCTCACTGATTCGTTGTGCCAGGTCAGGGATGGCCTGGATAGCTGAGACCTCTGCCGGGTCCACGGACTTGGCAATTTGTTAGGATTCATGGGTTTATTGGACCCTAGGCCCGAGGTGAGTGTTGTTACAGCCTGAGGGGAGGAGCCCCACAGGTCCTCATCATCAGGAGGCAGGGTCAGCAGTAGTAGGAGACACAACTATAGTATAGCGTTGTAACAGCGTCTCTGGTATGATGATGTAGGGACTGCCCCGAGGAGCGGGGGAGCACAGAGTCAGTCCTAGCAGCAGCGATGTAGGCTGCCCCGAGGAGCGGGGAAGTGCAGAGTCAGATTAGCAGTAGTAATGGAGACTGCCCCGAGAAGTGGGGAAGCAGGAGCAAAGTCATTCAAGTAGAGATGTAGACACTGCCCCGAGGAGTGGGGAGGCATGGAGCAAGTTGCTGAAGTAGCGACTTAGGCCCTACCTCGAGGAGCGGGAAAGAGTGGAGCAAGTCACTGATGTGGAGACGTAGGCAAATGCAGAGCCGGTTGCGATGTAGGGATGTAGACACTGCCCCGAGGAGTGGGGGACTGCGGAGCAAGTAACTGGTGTAGACACGTAGACACAGATGTAGACATGGCCCCAAGGAGTGGGGACGTGTGGAGCAAGAGTCTCTGTAAGGTAGTTCCAGGGCGACCCCGAGGAGTGGAGAGGTCAACAGGCAGGACCTCTGGAGAGGCGCAGGGACCACCCCGAGGAGCAGGGAGGTCTGGAGACAAGTCTCCCATGAAGCGCACACAGGCCCCCGAGGTGCGGGTACCCGAGCCAGAGTCCAGGAACCGAAGTAGAGATCCAAGCAGGAACAGACGTCCGGGCAGACAAGCACAAGCACCAATAGCGAAGGAACTCATTGCCAAGTCGATTAGTACAGGCCCAGAGTGGTGCTTATGAATCCCGGCTGGTGATGTCATCAATAGCAGATGCCCCTGAGGTTCCCGCCATAGTGTTCTTAAAGGAACACTCAGTGGTGCGTGCGCGTGCCTAGGAAGGCCAGGAGGAGGCATGGAGGTCGGCGGCGTCCCAGCCACCATGAGAAGTCCCAGGAGATAGACAGCATGCATTGGGAGCGACTGGCTACAGCCGGAGAGGAGAGCAGGGCAGTACATGATGTGAGTTGGGTCGGCTGCGGGCGGCCGCGACCGACAGTCATAACACAATAGCGTTAGATGGCAGGGTGTTAACCCCCTATATTGTACAGGTTCTCAGTCAAAAAGCCAAGAAGAGACTATCCTTGGTTCATGGCTCATAAGGTAAGAAGTAATCAAAGATGACAGCTACCAGAGACAAGACATTAATCTTGAAGCCCTGCTTGCTCTCTTATTCAACAGCTTTATATATTTCTGTTATTTTTTACCCCTTTTAACTTAAAATAAAGAAATATATGCTATTGAATTGTCAATAGGTTTTACACGTGTAAGTGCACTTCAAGCGCATATATAGGTTTTTGAAAATTGCTATGATAATATGTTACATTTACATGTGCAACTCTTTTGAAAATTACTTCCACTATGTGACTAATTAAAGTGGCCAATTAATAAAGTACAAAATCCACTACTGGTAGCATTACATTTTTGCTAGCCTTTCTCCAACATTTTTGTCAGTTGCCAAATAAAATGTCATCTTAGCTACCAAAGATATGCATGACTACTTAGACGAAAATAGACAAATATTGCTGGAATAAATAATGATTCTTAATAAATACATTGCAATTTTATTGTAGACAATGCAGTTAACATACAGTGACTACATGTGATGAGTGGCATGGGAGTGAGCCCTTAGTGCTGTGATGTAGTTGATGCTGCCTTGTAGGCAAACCTATGAGGACTATGCCAACAGACTGAAGCTTGACCTATACCAGCCGCCTCCCCTGCAGGTTGAGTCCTTGGGTTCTGGTGGCCGGCAGGACTTAGGTGGGTCCCTAGTGCGGTAGAGAGAGAAATCCAAGGGCACACCAGAGTCAGGACAGGCAGCAGACTGGAGCTACCAAGAACAGGCTAAGGGTCGGGGCAGATGAACAGAGGCAGATGACCAGATGAGCGTACTCAGGTCCAAAACTATAGATCAGGTCCAGGCAGCAGGCAAGCGAAGTCAGGTCCAAGGTAAGAGGTCGGTACCAAGAAATCAGGCCAGGGTGGACGAAGACACACAAAGAGACACTGGACGAGACTGGGAGGAGCAGAAGAGGCTGGACAAAACATGCTGGGCATTGCAAAGTGTGGATGAGGAACAGCGGATAACAGGAACAGAGGACGCTGAACACAGAAATGGCTGAACGCAGGAGTAACACACACTGCACTAGGCAGGAGACCCATTGCTGAGGCATCATGGAATCGTCTTGGGAAGCCTTATATATTTAGAGAGAGAGAGCCAGTAATGTCATGACAGGGCGCGCAAGGGGGCTTCAGGACGGAGCAGGAAGATGGTGGTATCCAGGCAAGCAGCACTTGGCAGTACTCCCTCATTGGTGGCATCCGTGCCGCAGAAAGAGACCAGCAGGGTCTGGGGTGAGTGCGGCAGCTCACAGGGCCGTCCCGTGAGCCACCAGATGTAACACTACTTATTTAAACAACTCTGTGAACTATGTAGAGATCTGAGTTTCATAACCATTTTATTCTATACATATGTGACTTTTCTACCTGTATATTTTACGGAATTGCTTGCAAGTAAATTATTAAATGGAGCCATCTGCAGACAAACATATTGTAGCAATTTTCAAAAGTCCACTTACATGAGTAATGTATATTAGATGTATAAAATCTAGTTTTAAGCATGTATATCCTAAAGCTAAGACTTACATCCCAAACTGTATACTCAAAGCCTAAGGAAGGGGAGATCATAATATCATCTAAGATGTGTTTCATGAAATAAGGAAAAAAAATTGAATGAGGGCCCCTTTAAATCTTATTCTCTTCTTGATTTCTCCATGCTTGGTTGTAGCCTGGAAGGAAGACCTCTTGCTTTTCTTTGAAGGAAGGTCATAGGTCAAACAATTTGGAATGTCAGGGTCACAGAGAGAAGAAAAGGTCAAAATGCTTGCCCAAAGGCCACTGGTTCATAGAGAAATGAATGGAGTCTTTATTTTTCATAGGAACTGAACGCCTTTGCTCAAACTAAATAAACATCCTCTGCGTTAGTCGCTAGGGGTAGTCCCAAAATAGTGACTCTCATTCATTTTGCTGACAATGCTTTCCTTTTTTTTTTGGCCTAGCCATTTCCTCCTGCTCCTTTAACTTCCAGTTTAATCAAGACCAACCTCTGTTGGGCCACGGTGCCATAAATCCTTCATTTGCAACTACCTGGGAATTTTCCCCCTATTTTATATCCCTTTCAAGCTCACTTAGCCCAGTCATTGCAGCAACAGTCCTCAGCAAATCCCTGCCATCATGGGCCCTAAATCTGGTCGCTCGGTGTTGCTGTTGCGCAAGGACTGAGATGCCTTCCCCTTCAGGGGCTGTGAATGGTGCCTCTGCAGCATCCCCGGCCTGGCTGGCCCAGGAAGCGAAAGGCCTGACCCAAGAATCAAAGCCAGGTAGTCTGCATCTAAGTGCACAACAGCACCACTGAGTTACTGGGCTGGCCCAACATAATGCCCCTTCTATTGTCTCTACACATGAAATACAAGCACTGTGCCCCTCTCCCACCCCCACCAGTAACAGAGCATAGAGGAGCTGAGAGAACAGAAGAACCAGGGCACAAGATAAACTCAAACATTAAAGAGAGGATTGGGGCACAATACTATAAGAAAAGAATGTGGCTTGCTGCAAGCCTTTCTATTCTCATCTTAACCTCCTGCATATAGATCATCTTAATCTGTGTTTCTCATTTCTGCTAATAAAAATGTAGGTACAAAAACAGAGTCTGAAAGAAAAAAACTCTACATGTCCAAAATTAGGTGCAATATACATCATGAGCGGTTAGTATGAGAGTGCAAATTACATTTTAGCTGAAGGCACATAAGGATAACAGCAGGCTATCTATTTAATAGTTATTCAGCTACAGAAACATGATGCCACAGAGAACATAGCTCAGCAGACTGTGATGTACGAATTAAACAATTTCAGTGGGTAACCAAGAAAAAAAACCAAAACTTTTAAAATGCATGCATTGCAACGAGGTGCAGTTATCTTAAATAAATACAAGTGGAATTAACTGTGCTTTCTTATCGTTGAACTTACACTGAGAACAATCGCTGCCAATCCAGCCTGGATAACACTGGCAAGATCCATCAATGGGATTACAAGTTCCATTGTTGGTGCATGTACAAACTGCAGCACAATTCTTTCCAAACCTTTTACTGGGACACACTGTGGAGAGACCATTCATAAAATGATTGACTATTTTCAGCCACATGGGACCTCAGACTCATAGGTATTCAATGTGCAATGTCGACATTTTCCATATACATATGTTACAGAATGTTGAAATAGAGTTTTAATAGATGAATAAAGTTGAAACTGAGTTTTAATAGATGAATACAGTCCACAAAAAAAAAAAAAAAAAAAAAAAAGGAGGGGGGGAGATGGACTGCTTGTTCTAACCCCTTTCCTTAAATATGTGTAACCTTACCTTCCTCGGGAATCACCTTCCCAGCCTGGGGAGCGTTGGTCCGGCTCACCCAGGGTGGGGGAATGGTTCATTCTCTCCAGGTACTGTGGCCTGGAGGGCAGGATCACCTGCAAGGCCCAAACTGGACCAAGGACACTCCCATGAAAAATCAGTCGTCTAGGGCAGTGATGGCGAACTCCAGTCCTCGAGTGCCACAAACAGGCCAGGTTTTCAGGATATCTACAATGGATATGCATGAGAAAGATTTGCATGCACTGTCTCCATTGTATACAAATCTATCTCATGCATATTCATTGTGGATATCCTGAAAACCTGGCCTGTTTGTGGCACTCGAGGGCTGGAGTTCACCATCACTGGTCTACAGCATAATTGTGCTCCAAAATAATAACACATTACTTCAAAAGTAAATCAGTTCAATAACATAAAATCAAAGTCCAGAAAAATAACAAATATCAGGAAAAACACAAATCAAGATTAAAAAAAAAATCACTGTTCACACTTTTCCAGCCTCTCTCTCCTGTCCTAATTACATCTTGTTTTTTCCTTCCCAGGTCCTCTGCTATCCCAGATGAAAATAGTCTCTCTCCAAAATTCTCTTCCCAAAGGCTTTTTTATCAAACTCTTTTCATAAGTCCAATTACTTGCACATCACACTGAATGGCTCCCAGGTAACTCACCGCCTTCTGTATGCAGATGCTTTAGCCCAGCCCCACACTGGAAATCCCCACAGGTATCTCTCTCTCTTGTGTCTGGGCCAGGCTCCAGTGCAGTCTTCTCTCCTTTACTCTAGATTTCAGCTTCTCATTTATCCCCAACCTTTGATTTCCTCAGACTCCTCCTTTCCCCTTCTTTGCCTGGTTCTCATCTCATTGAGGCCTTGCTGAAGCACCCCAAACTCCTCCCAGCCTCTCCCAACTCCTCTTAGAACTTGTACCTGTTCTCTCTCCTGTAGCGCGGATCCTTCAGAGACTCCTTCCTCAGTGACCAGTCCCTGTTCCTTTTATACTCCCCAGTATGTACATACCTCTTAGCAGAAGGCCACACTGTCACTCAAGCAGCACAAACCTCCTCCTGCACTCCAGATGAATCTTTAGGAAAACTAGCTGACTAACTGAAGTTAGACTGTTTGTATTTCCCAACCCTAGCTCATCCCTTAATTTATAGGCTGGTGCCACTTTCACAAAAAAAACAAACAAAAAAAACCATCAACAAAAACTTTATTGAGAATTCGATCAGACCCCGGTAGGCCACTACCAGACACAAAGGGGTAGATTTTCAAACAAGGAGCGTTGGCGTACTTTTGTTGGCGCTCCAGGCGCAAACAAAAGTACGCCGGATTTTAGTAGATACGCGCGGAGCCGCGCGTATCTGCTAAAATCCTGGATCGGCGCGCGCAAGGCTATCAATTACGTATAGCCGGCGCGCGCCGAGCCGAGCAGCCTACCCCCGTTCCCTCCGAGGCCGCTCCGAAATCAGAGCGGCCTCGGAGGGAATTTCCTTTTGCCCTCCCCTCACCTTCCCCTCCCTTCCCCTACCTAACCCACCCGCCCGGCCCTGTCTAAACCACCCCTTACCTTTGTCGGGGGATTTACGCCTCCCGGAGGGAGACGTAAATCCCCGCGCGCCAGCGGGCCGCTAGCGCGCCGGGACGCAACCTGGGGGCGGGTCCGGAGGGCGTGGCCACGCCCCCGGACCGCCCCAGGCCATAGCCACGCCCCTGGGCCCGCCCCCGGAACGCTCCCGACACGCCCCCTAAACGCTGCGCGGCTCGGACCCGCCCCCGATACGCCCCCCTCGCCAAACCCCGGGACTTACGCGAGTCCCGGGGTCTGCGCGCGCCGGTAGGCCTATTGAACATAGGCCTACCGGCGCGCAGGGCCCTGCTCGCCTAAATCCGCCCGGATTTGGGCGGATTTAGGCGAGCAGGGCTCTTAAAATCCGCCCCATAGTGAATTCACTAATACATTTAAAGGAAGTTAGACACATTCCTACTCCCATAGCAACCTAAAACTTAACTAGGAACTGATCAAAATTGAGATGAAGGCAGCAGTCCAGCAGCAAGAGGGGGGCTTCCCAGTCTTTTGTATCGAGTGTCACATGTATGATTTTTTACCCACCGGTGAGAAGTTGTACATGTGCATGCGATGCAAAGAGCTCCTGGCTCTCAGAGAACGAGTCCGATCTCTGGAGGCTAGAGTGGCAGACCTGGAGGAGCTGAGGCAGGCAGAGAGGTATATAGATGAGACCTTCAGGGACATAGTAGTCAAGTCCCAACTTCAGACTGGCAGCCCTGGTGCTGCCTTGGAGGAAGAAGGTCTCATAATGGGAGAGCACCAACCAGGTGTAGCAGGAAGGATCCTGTAGCAAGGACCTGCTCTCTAGGTGATGCATTGTCCTTTCGCACTGAGGATATCTCCCCAAGGCCTACTGCCCAGGAGGGAAGGGTTAGGTCGGCCGTCATAGTTGGTGATTCGATTATTAGGAATGTAGATAGCTGGGTGGCTGGTGGGCGTGAGGATCGCCTGGTAACATGCCTACCTGGTGCGAAGGTGGCGGACCTCACACGTCACCTAGATAGGATTTTAGGCAGTGCTGGGGAGGAGCCGGCTGTCGTGGTACAGGTGGGCACCAACGACATAGGAAAATGTGGGAGGGAGGTTCTGGAAGCCAAATTTAGGCTCTTAGGTAGAAAGATTAAATCCAGAACCTCCAGGGTAGCATTCTCTGAAATGCTCCCTGTTCCACGCACAGGTCACCAGAGGCAGGCAGAGCTCCGGAGTCTCAATGCGTGGATGACACGATGGTGCAAGGAAGAGGGATTCAGTTTTGTTAGGAACTGGGGAACCTTTTGGGGAAGGGGGAGTCTCTTCCGAAGGGATGGGCTCCACCTTAACCAGGGTGGAACCAGACTGCTGGCGCTAACCTTTAAAAAGGAGATAGAGCAGCTTTTAAACTAGAACAAAGGGGAAAGCCGACAGTCGCTCAGCAGCGCATGGTTCGGAGAGAGGTATCTTTAAAGGATACTAATGATGCATTAGAATTAGGGCATCCCAACAGTGAGGTTCCAATAATTAGAAAAGTAGTCCAAGTGCCTGTAACTAAAAACTCACCTGACCTAAAAAATTCTAACTTATCCCTTTCAATTAAAAAGCAGAATAAAAATACAAACAAAAAACAAACTTTGAAATGTTTGTATGCTAATGCCAGAAGTCTAAGAAGTAAGATGGGAGAATTAGAATGTATAGCAGTAAATGATAGAACCTCAAAAATAGAACCTTCATGATAGATGTAACAACTCTTTCAAAAACTCTTAAATCCTCGTAGCACGAATGAAAGAAATTTTTAAACTATTAATAGAACAGAAAATTTTTTTTTGGAAGGAAAGGAATTTTTCATATACAAGATCATAAATCCCCAACCGGGGTAATATGACTATAAAGTGTAATCATAAACATCCCTCCTCCGACCAATGTGTGCAGTGTGTGTACAAAACAATATTACTATCAAAAAGCTTTTTTTTGAAGAATTTTTGTATGATGATCTAAAGAATTTTTTACTCTATAGAAGTGATGCAAAAATGCACTCAAGTGTTCAAATAATGATCAAATGAACACTCCACGCAGCCTTGATAACTGATCCCAAACAAGGGTATGAAACTTGAAAAGCCGCTGATGGACGCGACCCATGAAGGCTTAAACGGCAGTCTCTTATGGCTTACAACAGAAGCTCCTGCAACACCCCGACTTATCTGATGGTTTGATGGGTCACCGACGTAGCCACGTTTCAGGTCTGCACTGAGACCTTTCATCAGGGAGTTAATCCTCTTCCGATGAAACGTGGCTACGTCGGTGACCCATCAAACCATCAGATAAGTCGGGGTGTTGCAGGAGCTTCTGTTGTAAGCCATAAGAGACTGCCGTTTAAGCCTTCTTGGGTCGCGTCCATCAGCGGCTTTTCAAGTTTCATACCCTTGTTTGGGATCAGTTATCAAGGCTGCGTGGCGTGTTCATTATTTGATCATTATTTGAACACTTGAGTGCATTTTTGCATCACTTCTATAGAGTAAAAAATTCTTTAGATCATCATACAAAAATTCTTCAAAAAAAAGCTTTTTGATAGTAATATTGTTTTGTACACACACTGCACACATTGGTCGGAGGAGGGATGTTTATGATTACACTTTATAGTCATATTACCCCGGTTGGGGATTTATGATCTTGTATATGAAACATTCCTTTCCTTCCAAAAAAAATTTTTCTGTTCTATTAATAGTTTAAAAATTTCTTTCATTCGTGCTACGAGGATTTAAGAGTTTTTGAAAGAGTTGTTACATCTATCATGAAGGTTCTATTTTTGAGGTTCTATTTAGTATAGTAAGGATCCTTCTACAATTGTTTGGGTGCCCATTGATAATTGTTAGCAGTAAATGATGACATAGACTTAATTGGCATCTCAGAGACATGGTGGAAAGAGGATAACCAATGGGACAGTGCTATACCGGGGTACAAATTATATCGCAATGACAGAGAGGAGCAGTCGGGAGGAGGTGTGGCGCTTTATGTCCGGGATGGCATAGAGTCCAACAGGATAAACATCCTGCATGAGACTAAATACAAAATTGAATCTTTATGGGTAGAAATCCCTTGTGTGTCAGGGAAGACTACAGTGCCTATCACTGTAGTCTTCCCTGACACACAAGGGATTTGTGTGTCAGGGATTTGTAGTCTTCCCTGACATACTACCGTCCACCTTGTCAAGATGGTGAGATGGACAGTGAAATGCTAAGAGAAATTAGGGAAGCTAACCAAATTGGTAGTGCAGTAATAATGGGAGACTTCAATTACCCCAATATAGACTGGGTAAATGTATCATCGGGTCACGCTAGAGAGATAACGTTCCTGGATGGAATAAATGATAGCTTTATGGAGCAATTGGTTCAGGAACCGACGAGAGAGGGAGCAATTTTAGATCTAATTCTCAGTGGAGCACAGGACTTGGTGAGAGAGGTAACGGTGGTGGGGCCGCTTGGCAATAGTGATCATAATATGATCAAATTTGATTTAATGACTGGAAAAGGAACAGTGTGCAAATCCAAGGCTCTCGTGCTAAACTTTCAAAAGGGAAACTTTGATAAATGAGAAAAATTGTTAGAAAAAAACTGAAAGGAGCAGCTACAAAAGTAAAAAATGTCCAAGAGGCGTGGTCATTGTTAAAAAATACCATTCTAGAAGCACAGTCCAGATGTATTCCACACATTAAGAAAGGTGGAAAGAAGGCAAACGATTACCGGCATGGTTAAAAGGGGAGGTGAAAGAAGCTATTTTAGCCAAAAGATCTTCATTCAAAAATTGGAAGAAGGATCCAACAGAAGAAAATAGGATAAAGCATAAACATTGGCAAGTTAAATGTAAGACATTGATAAGACAGGCTAAGAGAGAATTTGAAAAGAAGTTGGCTGTAGAGGCAAAAACTCACAGTAAAAACTTTTTAAAATATATCTGAAGCAGAAAGCCTGTGAGGGAGTCAGTTGGACTGTTAGATGATCGAGGGGTTAAAGGGGCACTTAGAGAAGATAAGGCCATCGCGGAAAGATTAAATGATTTCTTTGCTTCGGTGTTTACTGAAGAGGATGTTGGGGAGGTACCCGTAATGGAGAAGGTTTTCATGGGTAATGATTCAGATGGACTGAATCAAATCACGGTGAACCTAGAAGATGTGGTAGGCCTGATTGACAAACTGAAGAGTAGTAAATCACCTGGACCGGATGGTATACACCCCAGAGTTCTGAAGGAACTAAAAAATGAAATTTCAGACCTATTAGTAAAAATGTGTAACTTATCATTAAAATCATCCATTGTACCTGGAGGATAGCAAATGTAACCCCAATATTTAAAAAGGGCTCCAGGGGCGATCCGGGAAACTACAGACCGGTTAGCCTGACTTCAGTGCCAGGAAAAATAGTGGAAAGTGTTCTAAACATCAAAATCACAGAACATATAGAAAGACATGGTTTAATGGAACAAAGTCAGCATGGCTTTACCCAGGGCAAGTCTTGCCTCACAAATCTGCTTCACTTTTTTGAAGGAGTTAATAAACATGTGGATAAAGGTGAACCGGTAGATATAGTATACTTGGATTTTCAGAAGGCGTTTGACAAAGTTCCTCATGAGAGGCTTCTAGGAAAAGTAAAAAGTAATGGGATAGGTGGCGATGTCCTTTCGTGGATTGCAAACTGGCTAAAAGACAGGAAACAGAGAGTAGGATTAAATGGGCAATTTTCTCAGTGGAAGGGAGTGGACAGTGGAGTGCCTCAGGGATCTGTATTGGGACCCTTACTGTTCAATATATTTATAAATGATCTGGAAAGAAATACGACGAGTGAGATAATCAAATTTGCAGATGACACAAAATTGTTCAGAGTAGTTAAATCACAAGCAGATTGTGATAAATTGCAGGAAGACCTTGTGAGACTGGAAAATTGGGCATCCAAATGGCAGATGAAATTTAATGTGGATAAGTGCAAGGTGATGCATATAGGGAAAAATAACCCATGCTATAATTACACAATGTTGGGTTCCATATTAGGTGCTACAACCCAAGAAAGAGATCTAGGTGTCATAGTGGATAACACATTGAAATCGTCGGTGCAGTGTGCTGCGGCAGTCAAAAAAGCAAACAGAATGTTGGGAATTATTAGAAAAGGAATGATGAATAAAACGGAAAATGTCATAATGCCTCTGCATCGCTCCATGGTGAGACCGCACCTTGAATACTGTGTACAATTCTGGTCGCCGCATCTCAAAAAAGATATAATTGCGATGGAGAAGGTACAGAGAAGGGCTACCAAAATGATAAAGGGAATGGAACAACTCCCCTATGAGGAAAGACTAAAGAGGTTAGGACTTTTCAGCTTGGAGAAGAGACGACTGAGGGGGATATGATAGAGGTGTTTAAAATCATGAGAGGTCTAGAACGGGTAGATGTGAATCGGTTATTTACTCTTTCGGATAGTAGAAAGACTAGGGGGCACTCCATGAAGTTAGCATGGGGCACATTTAAAACTAATCGGAGAAAGTTCTTTTTTACTCAACGCACAATTAAACTCTGGAATTTGTTGCCAGAGAATGTGGTTCGTGCAGTTAGTATAGCTGTGTTTAAAAAAGGATTGGATAAGTTCTTGGAGGAGAAGTCCATTACCTGCTATTAAGTTCACTTAGAGAATAGCCACTGCCATTAGCAATGGTTACATGGAATAGACTTAGTTTTTGGGTACTTGCCAGGTTCTTGTGGCCTGGATTGGCCACTGTTGGAAACAGGATGCTGAGCTTGATGGACCCTTGGTCTGACCCAGTATGGCATTTTCTTATGTTCTTATGTTCTTAGAAAGTTTCCCCATATTAACCATATAATCTACCAACTTTTGCTATAACTGCACCATTTGGTAGCCAGCAAGGCCACATATATATTACAAGGTTTCTGTTTTATAAATTTCTCTCTGAATATCCAAGCCTCATTATAAACCCTCAGGCACTTATATGCA
Organism: Rhinatrema bivittatum; assembly: GCF_901001135.1. Taxonomy (NCBI): domain Eukaryota; kingdom Metazoa; phylum Chordata; class Amphibia; order Gymnophiona; family Rhinatrematidae; genus Rhinatrema; species Rhinatrema bivittatum. The sequence continues at coordinate 593,999,643 of NC_042615.1, forward strand.
GGAGAGTCGCATTGGCATGAATACAGCAAGTAATACCATGCTTCCTCGCCTAGATTTTTTCTCCCAGCCTCTCCTTCACTGTCTCTCTCTTCCCTCCACTTTTCACTTTTGTGGATTAAAAAAATAGATAATTAGTGCTTTATCTTCATAGGACACACTGTATTGCCTGCATTCATGTCTGAAGAGGAAACAACATCTAGCATGACAGGTATCCTGAAAAAAATCACCTATCTTAATCGCATAACCCACAAGTTAAAGTCTGTATTGCACATGACAGAATACACTGCCTTGTTTAGACAAATACTGAAGAAACCATTACATGAGATCCACAAGATGAGAAAAGAGATGATCATTTGACTAAGAAACCAGAGGCAAGTTTGCCCTTTGTTCAACCAACACATTTCCTCCTAGAAGGGACTTGTTCTGGGTACAAGGTAAGGTAAAAGGCGACAGTGATCTAGGTACTTCCTAACAATCCATGACTCTGAAGAGGTTTTTCTGGCTCTCAGTCCCTGGGATTGCTGATGCAAACCCCATCAAACCTAACTATATTTTCCTTCATCACTGAGAGGCCATTCGGGAGTCTGAGGATGGTCTTACTGAAACAGCTGTAGGCCTGTATGTCCCTTGCCACGTTCCATGGTCATCTTCCAGACTATATTATCTCCTCCAATCAGTTAGATAATGGAGCCAGCACTATTTAGCATTCTTTTGTTTTTAATGTTTGTTTTACATTTTTATGAATGTAAACTTTTTTGTAATCTGCCTAAAGCTGTGAGTAGGTGGTATATAAGTTATCCAAATAAATAAATAGATGATCCTGGAATCTAAAATCCATTTCACAATAAATTCTGGCTGGCTTTTAATTATCATTGCTGGTGGTAGTGGCAGCATCTGACAGCCTGAGAATGGGTTTTTGTGATATGGTTTTAATAATGCCACATAAGTGAAACCAAGGCAATGCTGGCAGACAAAGTTGAAAGGTGACTGGGGTTTTTTTTTTGCTTCTCAACCATAAAGGGCCTATGAATTTCTGGTATAATTTCACTGCAGGTCATTTAGGGGTTGATTTTCCAAAAGGATTTGAAAGCAGCATGTGGCACATTTAAAACTAATCGGAGAAAGTTCTTTTTTACTCAACGCACAATTAAACTCTGGAATTTGTTGCCAGAGGATGTGGTTAGTGCAGTTAGTATAGCTGTGTTTAAAAAAGGATTGGATAAGTTCTTGGGGGAGAGGTCCATTACCTGCACGTGATCTCCCGGCTCAGCGGCCTAGCAGAGGCCTCTGATCACGCCCCTGCCCCCTCCCCGACTGTCCCGCCCATTTTTTCAAACCTCAGGACTTACATGCATCCCGGGGCTTGCACGCGTCACAGGGCCTATGCAAAATAGGCTCGGCGCGCGTAGGCTTTGAAAATCTGCCCCAGAGAGTTTAACTAAAGGAAACAATTCAGTTAGAAAAGCAAACACATACTACAGAAGTCATACAAAACATTGTTCTCTCTAAATTTTGAGGAGGGAAGAGAGGAAAAGTAGGAAGAGAGGAAAAGTAGGAGAAACAAGTAGGAGAAACAAATCAAAGAAATATACTGGGAAAAGACCTTAGCATGAAACCCAACCCTATTAAAAGAAAATATTGTCAAAACATAATTCAAGAGTGCACTGGAGAATCAGCCAGCTTTCTCCTGTCAATGAAAAATCTAAGTTGTTTTGGAACAAAAAAAAACTATAGCATTCATTCCTAATTTTAACAATACACTTGCAAGAATATCTAGTAGGAACGAAGCACCTATGCCCTGACCCTCTGAGTGCATGGTCAGAAAATTCCTGCGTCTTTCATGATAACCTTAGCTAGGACAAGATAAATCCTGACCAGGAGGCCCAGAAAAATCTACCGCCATATTTTTAAAGTAACTTTTCATAATGTAAGACACATCATGCTCATTATAAAAGAAACTAATATTATTGCCCTTTCAATTATTTCAATAGAAATAGATTCAAGAAACAGTTAAATTGGACATATCCAAAGAAACTTGAGGGGTATCACCCTGGCTAGGATATTTCTTAAAAGAAAGGAAATACATTTTATTTACAACAGGAATAGACTCTACAGGCAAATGTAATATGTCCAAAAAGAACTTCCTAAGAGTCATTTGGGGCAATTCGCCCATAACCCTAACAGTTTAGAAGGTAAAGAAAGCCAAGAGGAAACCAAGAGGCAAGTGAAAAGTTAACCACTCAAGCGGCCATCTTAACTCCTCCCCCTTTTATTGGAGTGTTTAACAGTCCAATAATGAATACTTTTTGAACTACTATTCCTTAGAGGAGTACTTGTATGAGCTGGCCATTTTTCACTCTAATTTTCATTTTGAGTAAGTAAAGCACTGACTACTGTTCTGCTTTACTACTCGGCCTACCCTATACTACTGTAAGACCCCTGCAAATTTTACAAAACACCGCAGCTAGAATTCTCACTGGGAAAAGTAAAAGGGATCACATCACAGATACTCTCGCCACTCTACATTGGCTACTCATTGAACAAAGAATACAGTTCAAAGCACTCTGCACAATACACAAACTTATCCATGACGAAAAAGCAGAATGGCTGAACACAGCACTTCAAGTCCACGTTCCACACATAAATTTAAGATCAGCAAACAGAGCACTTTTAACCATTCCATCCATGAAAACAGCAAGACTTACCCAAGTCAGAGAACGTGCACTGTGTCTGGCCGGCCCCATTTTATGGAACTCCATGCCCCTTGAACTTAGACTTCAGAGTAACCATAAATTTTTCAAAACACAACTCAAAACCAGGCTTTTCAAACTAGCCTTCAACAAAGAGAGTGATGCAAGCATGTAAACAAGAATAAGCGGACATGTAGCACCAAGCTCACAAATTCCAGTTACTACTGGAACTTATCTCACCACTAATTTTAACTGTAGTCAAACCAACAGGATACATCGCTATAAAACATACAATCCCCCAATTGATTTTCTTCATATGCATAATCCTTATAGTAAATTATATTAGTCTATATTGTTTGTTACCGAATAGTACTGGCACCACCTATGTAAACTATGATCCATATTCACTTTGATATTGGTGCACTATTGTAAACTGTTATGATGGTAAATAACTTAATGACGGTATATAAAAACTCTTAAATAAATAAATAAATAGTTAGTTCAAATCTGTACTGTAATGTCTTGATTTCATTCTTTTCTAATGAATATTAGGAACTGGGTGTACCAGAAATGGTGCAGAGGTAAATGCTCTTTTTAGAGTCATGAAGGCCTGTTGGACCTCTGCCATCAACTGGAAACAGGATCCACTTTCAGGAGAGCTGTGATGGGTGTCACTATTTTAGAAGATCCATCTGTAGAAATTTATGGATTCAAGAAAGCGCTGTACTCCCTTGAACTTTTATGGAGGTTTGCCATTCTGTGACTGCTGCACTCTTTGTGGGATCCATACGTAGCCCATGTGATCCAATCATGCTTCCTAAAAACTGGAAGGTCTGCTTATTGAAATCATATTTTTCCAGGCTGCTGAAAATCCTCTGTAGTCTGATGTGCTTTAATATCACACCCCTGCCACTCATGTTGTCATTTTATTGGAAAAAAATTAAAATATAATCCAAATAAATGATGACAAATTGGTCTAATACATTTCTGAAAATGTTAGTAACAATGTGCTTGAATATGGAAGCTGCACTGCAGAGTCCAAAAGGACTTAATATTCAAAGTAACCATACCATTTTCTAAAAGCCATGTTCCACTTATTCTAAAAGCTGTCTTCTACTTATCTCCTTTTCTAAACCAGTTAAGGTTGTTCCTGAATAATCAAACTTCTCAGAGACATTAGTGAGTGGGAGAGGCTATCCATTCTGAACTGTGATGGCATTCAGAGCCCTGTAATCTAATCATGGACACATGACTCCACCTTTCTTATCAAATCCCTCAGCCACCTAGATATTTGCTGTCTTCCTTATCAAATCCCTCAGCCACCTAGATATTTGCTGTCTTCCTTTTTGCTGATAAAAATTGTGGGATCTACTGCATCATCTTACTTATATCCTGATGGAAAAAAAATGGACAGGAACTGCCACTAACTCTTTCAGTGCATCCAGGTACTCAAGGCGAAAAAGAAGTATCAGGGCTCTCCCTTGACCTATAACTCAACCTGAAATACCTCAGCCACTACTTGTACAAAATCTGGTGGGAAACTCAGGTGGGGAACTGTTCCTAGGCTATAGAAGAGAGAGTTCATCAGGGAGATCAGGAGAGAACTCCTCTTCTGAGATGAACTCTGCTGATCCACAAAATAATTTCCCTGAATCTTTGGAGTAATGCTCAATAAAGACTGAAGAGAACTGTCAAAGTTCCACAGAACCCTGAATCAACCACCTTTCAGCGCTAAAGGTAGACTCTTGTGCTGAGTAGAATACTGCTGAACATCAGGAGAAGGTTTCTTCTCAAAGCTGTTCAACTACGACTCAGTACTCCCTGAACTGAAATCAAACCTTGACACTTGAAGCTTGCTGCTGACAAAAAGGAACTTTACACAGCAGTAGGTGTTCCAAGAAGAGGTTCACTTGAGGCAAGAGGAGTTAAGCCACATAACACAAACTGCTCTCAGTACCTCATTTATAGAGCCACTGATTCTGCAATATGCCTCCTGAGTTCCTCTTCAAAGAAAGGTGAAGCAAAGTGTTGATGGGGAACCAGTGGGTAGAATGACTGCCCTCTGAGTGCTTCAAGGGGTATAGACAGCATAAAGCCTGACCTTTCGAAACAGTTGTAGTAATTGCTCAGAATGGAAGGCAGAGTTAATCTCCAAGTATGGTCACTTCAGGAGTCAGATGGCACACTCCTGTAACTTCCTGCTCTCAGAGCTATGTGCTAAAAGAGATCTGCATCAAAGTGCCTTGTCCTTCAGTGACCCCCTCAAAATTGGATCTTCTTGGCTTCCTCTCAAGCACTCAAAGTCCTCTTCTCAATGGAGATGGGAAAATAGGCAAGGACTCACTCTTTGGGCCTAATTACATGCTTTGGCACCAAAGGAGTTGAAGTATGTTTTGGAAATTCTTTGCCTCCAGCTGTCAACCCAGCTCCTCGATACTAGTTCAGTGCAACTGGGCTTCTTCTTGAGCTCAAGATGGGCCTGAAGTCTCAAATGCTGAAGTTGGCTACCTCATGTTCTTCACCCAGACACTTGTAGCATATTGTATGGAGGGCCATAAGGATCATCTTCTGATCTCAGTCTAGGCACTTCTTGATGTTGCATATGCTGGCTGCAGCAGGCTCGCGGCCAGGCCCTCTTACCCTCATCTGCCTGTTCCAGCATCTGGCTCCACTTCCCTCACGGCCATGGGCCTCCACCTTCGACCTTGGGCCACCCCCGGTGCTCATATCTCTATGATGGACATCCGTGCTCCATGGTGAGATGCCGCTGTCCTGCGCCACGCTCCTCCCTAGGAGGGCGCACATCTTTTTTCCTTTTAAAGGGACCCCGGCGGGAAACCAACCCGCGGCCCCGGATGATGATGTCACTGGGCCCCGGTATATAAGGCCGGGCCCAGCCTCACTTAGTTGCCTTTGCAACAGGTCTCCACGCTGGTCGTGTACTTCGTTGCTCCTCTTGTGAATCCTTCATGTTCCTGGTTCCTGTCTTATCCGTGTTCCTCATCCTGGTCTTGATACTCTTCCTTGTTCCTGTGATCTGCATTTACTCTACTTGTTCTACGGACTGACTCCTGGACCTGACCTCTGCTTTGCCTGACCACGCTACTGATCATCTCCTGGGCCCGACCTCTGCTTTGCCTGACCATGCTACTGATCATCTCCTGGACCCAACCTCTGCTTTGCTTGACCGCTCAACTGATCATCTCCTGGACCTTACCTCTGCCTTGCCCGACTACGCTATTCATTGTCTCCTGGACCTGACCATTGCCTTGACATTCTTCCTTGCCTGTCTTGCCATGCCTCCTTGCCTGCCGCCTGCCCTGACTCCAGCCTGTTCAACAACGCCTCTGCTATACTTATTCTGGACTTTGCTTCTCAGGCTTCAGCCTGTTCTTACTCGGGCGCCCCCTGTCTCTCATTCCATTTGGCGCCTGGGTCTCTGGGACCCTGCCTCGTCCAGTTCAGACCTTCCACTCCTATCGTTGCTGGTCCCTGGCTGACCTCCTCCTTGTCCATCTGAAGACCTTGGACGGAGGCCCACCTAACTCCAGCTGGCCCCGGCACCCAAGGGCTCAACCTGCGGGGAACGAGGGCTGGTATTGGCGAAGCTCCAGCTGGCCTCTGTCAGTCAGCCAGCTCCACCTACCGACAGTGGGGACCTGTAGGGCTTGCCCTGCGGTAGCGTCAACCCCACCTCGGCTCAAGGGTCCACCTCCTGTGCAACACTTGAAGCCACTGGCCTTCCTTTCTAACAATGTCAAAAAAATAAGCATAGTGAAATCAAAGTGAGGAATGAACGTTTCAAAGGAGAAATGGTCAAGATGAGATTAAAAACAGAAGTGTCAACAGCAGGCCTGTGGGGAGCCATGAAAAATCAAACTCAATGCAGAAACATCGAAAAATCAAAGATAGAAAACATGAAAAACCACCTAGAAATTAGGAGGGAAGGAGAAAAAAAAAGCTATGGCACACTAGAAAAAATGTGAATAACACACATATTATTTAAATATTGAGCAGGCTGCTTTGTGAGGAGAGAAAATGCGGTTGGACCCAAAAAGCAAATCGGAAGCCGATCCAGTTGGCTGTGATACAGTAAAGACAATGAGAATCGGACGATCAGAAGAAGCCCTTTATTTCAATGCCCGACTCTGGCCGAGTTTCGCTCATAGAGCTGCCTCAGGGGCAACTAAAATTGAACAAATAAATATAAAACCTTAAAACAACACAATTAAATAATTCAAAACAATAAGGACATAAAATACATGTATAGATGTACGTACTTAAATCATAAAATAAAATACATATATAGGTGTTCAGATAAAAATTAAAATACAATTAAATAATTAGAAATATAAAATACATGTATTAATGTGTGAATACAAACAAAAAGTGCTTGATACACGTTTAGTTTTCCAGGTTGTTGTTTGTTTGTTTTTTTAAATCCTCTTCCATCTATCCCTCTCTACCCCCCAAATGGTATATTCTAGAGGCACCTGGGCCCTTGCCAGCCAGAAGAGCTAGAGGAAATTCTCCACTCCTTCAGCTAGCAACATTCACCACAATAAGGGCAGCTATCTTCTCTGTGTCTGTGGGACTGAGGATGAGTCTCAGATATTTGACCCATGGTTGCCTCACTATAAAAGCATAGATTAGTCTGAAAAATGAAAGACTTTAAAATTAGGGGAGCTATTTAGACAATTAATTTGCCTGTTTAGATACAATAATATATATAGGTAGAGTAAAAGAAAGCAATTAAGAAAAATCAAGGTAATATTTTAAAATAATTAAATGTATCTATTGAAATGAATGGCAGCAAAGCCCTCCAAGCTGGAGTTACTCCTGCCTGAGGCAGAAGCTTATATATTTGGTTTGGTTCAGAAGATTCCAGGAAATGATAGAGGATATGATAGAGGTCTACAAAATCATGAAAGGTTTTGAACGGGTTAATGTAAATCAGTTATTTACTCTCTCAGATAATAGAAGGAATAGAGGGCACTCCATGAAGTTAGCAAGTAGCACATTTAAAACAAATTAAAGAAAATTCTTTTTCACTCAGCACATAGTTAAGCTCTGGAATTCATTGCCAGAGGATGTGGTTATGGCAGGTAGTGTAACTGGGTTTTAAAAAGGTTTGGATAAGTTTCTAGAGGAAAAACCATAAATTGCTATTAATTAATAAGCAATAGTAGCTTGAGATTTATTTAATGTTTGAGTTCTTGCCAGGTACTTGTGACTTGGATTGGCCATTGTTGAAAACAGGATACTGGGCTTGATGGACCCTTGGTCTGACCCAGTGTGGCATATCTTATGTTCTTACAAGCCGTTAAGCGCTACATTAAAAAAATTTTCAGTCCATTTTCGAACACAGCACCCTTCTACACTTTTTCTCCCTCACTCCCCCTTCCCCTCGTTCACTCACCCCTTCCCTCCACTCAGTCTTACTCACCCTCTGTCTCCCACTGCCTCCATCCCCTCACTCTCACCTCCCTCCCCTTCCCTCAGTCACTCCCACCTCTCTCCCCTTCCCTCAGTCACTCCCCACCCTCTCTCAATCCCATCCCCTCTCCCTCAGCCCTCCTCCACTCCCTTTTTCTCTGCTCCACAACTTCTTACCTTCCACTTACTCACATCCCTCTGTCTCTCACCTCCCCTTCATTCTCTCTCTCCCCTCACTCTTCCCCACCCCCTACCTCTCTCCCTCCCACACACTCACTCCTCCCTCCCCTCCCACACACTCACTCCTCCCTCTCCTCCCTCTCACTCCCCCCTCCCTCTCACTCACTCCCTCTCAGTCCCTCCCCCTCTCACTCACTCCCTCTCTCTCCCTCACCCCTCCCTCTCACGCCCCCTCCCACTCCCTCCCTCTTTCTCACCCCTCCCTCTCATGCCCTCTCCCACTCAGTCCCTCCCTCACCCCTCCCTCTCATGCCCCCCTCCCACTCTCCTCCCTCCCTCCCTCTCACTCAGTCTCTCTCTCTCCTTCCTCCCTCTCACTCAGTCCCTCCCTCTCTTTTTCCTCCCTCCCTCTCACTCGCTCCTCCCTCGCTACTGGCCGTCGCCGCCGCCGCTGCCCCTCATCACCGCTGCTCCTCGTCGCTGCCACCGCCATGGCCGCTCCTTGCCGCCGCCGCTCGACAACGCCGCCGCTGCCGCCGCCATGTTGGTAAATTCCGCTGACGCCCCTACCTCCCTCCCTCCCACACACTCACTCCTCCCTCTCCCTCCCCCTCACTCCCCCTCCCTCTCACTCACTCCCTCAGTCCCTCCCCCCTCTCACTCCCTCCCTCTCTCCCTCACCCCTCCCTCTCACGCCCCCTCCCCACTCCCTCACCCCTCCCTCTCACGCCCCCCTCCCACTCAGTCCCTCCCTCCCCCTCCCTCTCATGCCCCCCTCCCACTCAGTCCCTCCCTCTCTCTCTCCTCCCTCCCTCCCACTCAGTCTCTCTCTCTCTCCTCCCTCCCTCTCACTCAGTCCCTCCCTCTCTCTTTCCTCCCTCCCTCTCACTCGCTCCTCCCTCACTACTGGCCGTCGCCATCGCCGCTGCCACCGTTCCTCGTCGCCGCTGCCGCACCTCCTCGTCGCCGCCACTCCTCCTCGCAGCCGCCGCTCCTCGCCGCCATTGCCGATCGATGCTGCCACTGCCATGTTTGTAAATTCAGCTGACGCTCGCTGAGACCGAAGTGCTTGCCCGCACATGCGCAGTAGAGCTGCTCTCTACTGCGCATTTACGGCACGTCGGTCAACCTTCGTTTATTAGGTTGATTTAAATCAATGTTTGTGTTTGGGTGAATAAATCCCTGTGGGCAGGTCTGTGGATAGAATGCAGGGCAACTGAGGCATCTGTGCTGGCCCCTCCTCCTTTTTACAGCCCAAGTCAAATAGATTTTTTGACCAAATATGGACCAGACATCATCTTTTATGGTAATTAATGTTCAACTTTTTCACCCTATCAGAAGCTGACAATATTATGGGTGAATTGAAACCATTTATAGAACCTCAATGTCAAAAAGAGTTATATCTCTTTGTACTTAAAAAAGCATCATCACAACCATTCCCAGAATCACGCTAGACCATCTTTTCAAAATATTTGTGCTGTAGAAAATGAAAAAACTCTTTTCAATTGCTGGACAGGAGAACAGGGGAGGTGTCAGGTCTCAGTCAAAAAGCAGCTGGGAAAATAGAGGAAATTAATTAAAAGTAATGCATAATATATTTCTCTAGCAAATAATCTGATTTATTTTCTAAAACATAGTCCCCCTACAGAAATTTGTTGTTTAGAAGTGAATCCAGTTCAAATATTACTAGTTATCGTTACTAGTTATTTTAACACTCCTGCTGGTCGCAGCAACACTTGTTTGGCATCAAACACAACAGCTTCATAGATCTCTGCAAACCTGAGGTGTGTTATCATGGCTGGGTCAGTCACTGATTTACTTAATGCTTCATTTTGGGGAAGTTTTCAAAACATACTAAAGTATAGAAATCATCAAGTATTATCCATCTGTCAACAGGTTCTCCTTTACTTCTTACCTTCATTGCAGAGTGCTCCTGTGAATCCAGGTAGGCAGTCACATTGTCCGGTCACATGATGGCAGGGACCATTGCTGTGTACACACTGCGGGCACGTTTGACTACAGCGATGCCCATAAAAGCCAGGAGAACAGACTGCAATCAGAAAACATAGTAACATTATGCAAGAGTTGACTACAGCGATGCCCATAAAAGCCAGGAGAACAGACTGCAATCAGAAAACATGGTAACATTATGCAAGGAGTAGTTCATTTTATTATGCACAGTACCTCTATGAGCAGGTCTGCGCTGAGTGCACGGATGCATCAAATAACATGGCACCATGCTCCCAGCATGTCCCCACCCATGACCCTGCACACACACACATCAGCATGACTGCAACCTCTTCCTTCCCCCTATTCATCCCATTTATCTTGGAGCCTGGGCTTATCTCTGGGGGAGGAGAAGGGGGTGACATGGTACTAATTGCCAGTAAAAGCGCTGGTAATCCCCCTTTTCATTCAGCACCTGCATTTAGAGCAGCAGCATGTCAGCATTCAGAGGCAAGCTCCCCTTCTTTTTTGAGTGGCTAGTGTGATCTGGTCCTTGGCTCTTGGCATGGACGAGATGCAGGGGTTGAAGGATCCAGCAGCTTGCAGAAGGAGATGACCATTGCAATCATGGCATGGGATGAGTGCAAGACAGGCAGTAATAGGGAGGAGTTGGCAACTGGCATAGCAGGAGCAGAAGGCAATTTAAAAAACAGGTTTTCTGCAGCAGCAAACCATGAGAGGAATGGGTCGGGATAGCAAATGGACAACTATCTTTGTTATGTGGCACCAGGCGATTCAAAATATATATATATTGATTGAATAAAGGAAGGAGGAGAAAACTGAGGAAGAACAGGTCCAACAGAATGGCTGATAATAACTTAAGTCAACCTAGATGTCTGCGCTCAGCCACAAAATGCAGTGGGATTAGCATCGGGAGCAAGACTTCAGGTCTTTCCATGACAAGAAGTACAGCCGCTTGGAGCGAGAAGACAGGCAGGGGAAGAAGAAAAAGAAGCTCAGGCAGGACTGGCAATAATATTCTGGCAGAATCTCGAGCTGCTGTGGAAGTGATGGTGGGAGGAGGGAGACCAGATCTGGGCAGCAACAAGGTGCTAGGCATACCACGAGTGAGGAGCAAATGCAGTCACATGGCTCATTGCCTTTGATCAATGATCGGGTCACTAGCACCACTGCAGGGGGAAGTGCAACAAGCTGCCAAGAGTGAGGGAGCGCTGCAGTCCCTGGATAGACTACTCCGCTCTCCAGCATTCTTCCCCTCACAGCTAGAGGATAAGAAGATAGGCCCTGAGCAATAACCTGTGAATGCTGAAAACCAAGATTAAAGAAAGACCAAAAAGAAAGAAGAGCCATCATCATTCAGAGCACACTCAGAATTGTGTCCAGCCACCATATTTGTGTCGCACTTTATAATCAATTCTCAAGCATCCTTTCAGCTGAACTCAGAGCAGCTCATCCACCCTACTGTGTCATCTGTCAGGCTTTAGTCCAAATTGGTCGGGACTTCTCCGTCTACTTCGCAGGCAGCATCTTTTGACCACACGAGACTCAGGCCCAAGCCCATGGCCAAAAACTGTTCACCGCAAGACATGTCATATTAAGGTCCCAGATGGCAATGCCACTCTTTTCCACAATTGCAGTCTAAACTGCTGATCCTATTACGGATTGTTCCTCCAGCGTTCAAATAGTGCAGTACATTTTATAGAGCAATTCAATCTTCAGGCTAGCAGGCTACTGCAACTGGGGCATATGTGAAAGCAATCTCAACCTTGGACAACAGCCGCCATTAGGAATTCACAGTCTCGGACGCAGTGGCTTTTGTGAAAGTCCTTGCAGGCATCTGCCCGGCCCCCAAAAGTGATCCAGTATAGTCAGCCTATGTCTGCCATGCATATTTTGCCATATTTTGTATTTGTAAGATAATAGGTTTATAGCTTTCAGCCACTTTAACCTCTCCCTTAATATGCAATTTATAGCATGATCCAATATTTATGGTAATAGAGTGTTGTGGCTAAGACGCAGTTGAAAGTAGCTCGAACTTGGTTAATGGCCGCATTTGGATTCTCATACACAGACTGAACGGCTCGTCTGAAAATTCCCAGGTGCATATCCACATCTCAAAGAAATGTTCCATCCTGCACCCTGTACAATCAATCTCCATGAACTATGTATCTGTCGCTAATGTGCATGTTTGTAATTCCAACTACTTTCGCAGCCCCTGGAGGAACATGTGCATCTGTTCTTTGTCTGACAATAAAAATATCTTGCCCGCATGATGTATTCATAGCTTTGCAGGAAAAAGCCCTGAGAAACATATCACATTTTTATGTAATTCAGAGCAAATAGGCGAGAGTTCTTTTCTCTGCAGTGCTACTTTGGCCAAATAATTATTAATTAGTAAAATCTTAGTCTCATCATATTGACAGAGCCTTTTGCGCAATAAGCATTCAAAATTTTAGTTTTATCAGCCCAATTTAAAATACGGGCAATTATCAGTCTCGGCCTGTTGTCATTCTCCCACACCGGCCCCAACTCTATGCGCTTGTTCTTATGTTGTAGGGTTCACCAGCAAGCAATCCTACCACCTCCAGGAACATTTTTTGAAAAATTCAGGCAGATCATTTTCTTTTAATGTCTCCAGAAGACTAATTGAGTAGATTTTCAAAGGGTTACACGTGCAAAACCCTTTAAAACCTACCCCTGCGCACGCCGAGCCTATTTTGCATAGGCTTGGTGGTGCACGCAATTCCCGGGACACGCGTATGTTCCAGGGCTCGGTGGTGCACGCAATTCCCGGGACACGCGTATGTCCCAGGGCTTTGAAAAAGGGGAGGTCTGGGGTGGTCCCGAGTCCTCCAGCACAGCGGCTGTGCCGGGGGATGGCGCGCTGGCAGCCAGAGGCAGGTGTAACTCCTGCAATAAAGGTAGGGGGGGATTTAGATAGGGCAGGGGGTGGGGGGAGCGAAAGGAAAGTTACCTCAGAGGCTGCTCCGATTTCAGAGCGGCCTCGGAGGGAATGGGGAAAGACATCGGGCCTCCCCTAGGGCTCGGCGCGCGCAAGGTGCACAAGTGTGCACCCCCTTGCATGCGCCGACCCTGGATTTTATAACAGGCGCGCGGCACAAATGTACCCTGCACGCGTAAGATAAAAAATCTGCCCCATTACTCTTAAGTTATTCCGCTGGTTGCGATTGTCTTGGTCTTCAATTTTAGCCATCAACTCTGCATTTTCTTTTTGCAGCGTGGCAATATGTAAATCCACTTGAGCTGCATGATCTTCTCAGGTCAATATCCATTTCTCCATTTCCATCTGACGCAGGTCTTGCACATCCAATCCCTCTTTGATTTTGTCTATTGTGGACTGAATTTTGGATAGCCTACCTTCTAAGACTGACAAGACACTTTTAATAATAGTGGGTATAACCTCGTCCGATACCACTGCCATGTCGTTTTCCATTACAGGCCGAGGTGAGTCCATCGCCATCTTGGAATCCATGATCAATCCCTTTATGCGTGCCGCTCTACCGGACTTTGTACTCATCACTCCATTTCTCCAAACTGTGAGAAAGTCCGTCTAGTTCTACTGATTCTCCAACATTAATTTAGTTTAGTCGGAATCCAAAGCACAGATTTGTAGCTGTTTGTTCGGAGGGGGTTCCCCAGGGCACACCAGTACATGTCTGTTCGTTCAAGACCTGTACCACTGTCATCAAAATTTGATCTATCCAGATACAGTTTACTGGTGTGAACAGTTTTGGATAAATAAATTAGACACAGTACAGCCCCGTGGTCTAAATTTGGAAATAGACTGGTATTCATTAATTAGAAAAGTTGTATTTTTTTTTAGATCCACAATGCAATGAGGAAGGTGTGGTCATCTGTGATACATGGAAGAAATGTATTGGTCTGTTTCTTTTTAAATAACAATGACATCTGGCTGTTTTCACTCTTGAATGAACGTTGCTGCTGAGATGTCATGTCCATGGTTCCCCTGATGCAGGATTTTGATGGTTTCTGTGACGCGAGCCATGTCGGGGGCTTTGTCAGTGACAACTAAAGTTAAGTTCAGAATCTTGTTATATTGATTTTATTTGCAGGAAAAATGCACAAAAAAACTAATAGAAAGCGATGATTATGTAAAAGGCACAGCGAAATTTCGCTAAAGCATTTTCAGGTAGAAAAGTACACCTGATAGCTTATGCAGGCAAAAATGATGCCTTTTTGTGTGATGGTGTCTATTACCGCAGCAAGCAGATGAATATATTTGAGAAGAGCTGTGTTGTGTGCAAATGATATGGCACCACGCTCCTGGCGCACCCCCCCACCCCCTTGCCACTGTGCGACCCTGCACGCACACTGCAGCCTGGTTGCGACCCCTTCCCTCCCCCATCCATCCTGTTCATCTTGGAGTTTGGGCTTACCTCTGGGGAGAGGAAAAGGGGGAGGAAATGACACAAGTTGCCAGTAAAAGCGCTGGATGTGACAGCAATCCCCCTTTTTGCTCAGTGCCAGCGTGCTCCACCCTTCCACCCTTTTTTCATGGCATTGCATTATATGTTTAAAAAAAAACAAGTCTTGAAAGCTTGCAATGAAGGGTTACGAAATACAGTAGATAGCGCTAAATGTTAGTTAGTTCTGATTTGGCATATGTACACTTTTATATGTTATATATTTGTTGCAGCAGTTAAGGAGTGGGATACCTGAGCTAGTGGTCAAAGTTAGCTGGGGCAACAGGTATTAACCAAAGGATCCTGTAGGTCTGTTGATACATAAAGGGCAATGAGGCAACCTTGCTTGCAAACACAACTGGGGGGGGGAAGCAATGTGGAATGTCTTGCTTATTAACGGGCCGATACAGTAAACCACGCGGGAGAGCGGGAGAGCACCCGCTCTCCTGTGCGCGCGATTCAGTAACTTAATTTATTTAAATTAGGGCCCGCGGTAAAAAGAGGCGCTAGGGACACTAGCGCATCCCTAGCGCCTCTTTTTTGACGGAAGCGGCGGCTGTCAGCGAGTTTGACAGCCGACGCTCAATTTTGCCAGCGTCTGTTCTCAAACCCGCTGACTGCCACGGGTTCGGAAACCGGACGCCGGCAAAATTGAGCATCCGGTTTTCAAGCCGCGGGCCCATTAAAAAATTTTTTTTTTAATTTTTAACTTTTTTAAACTTTTGGGACCTCCGACTTAATATCGCCCGGCACCAACAGAAATTAACGCTTACCTTTGGGTAGGCTCTAATTTCTTAAACTAAAATGTGCGGCTTGGCTGCACATTTTGCTTTCTGAATCGCGCGGGAATGACTAATAGGGCCATCAACATGCATTTGCATGTTGCGGGCGCTATTAGTCTCGGGGGGGTTGGACGTGCATTTTCGATGCGCTATTACCCCTTACTGAATAAGGGGTAAAGCTAGTGCATCGAAAACGCACATCCAAATGCCGGTTAACAGTGCGCTCCACTGTATCGGCCTGTATGGCGGGCAGTCAAGGAAGTGGCCTAATGAGATTTATTTCACAGAAGTAGATCGGGTATAATTTGTTTTATCCAAACATGTTTAAAGTAACAAAGTTGCAACCTTTGATTATCCAAATAACATTGTGCGTTGGGTTTTCTTTTGGTACAGAGCGCCTGTGTGATGTTGAGGAGGGAGGGGTTGGGGACTGAATTGGATTATCACCGCTGCCCATGTTATAAAACATTTAGCAACCACATTACCTCTACTGTCCCAAAGCTACAATATAGAAATATCTGGGAAGGTAGAAAGAAAACAATTTTATTGGAATATGATTTTCTAATTTAAAAAGAATAATAGTATCCATATAAGACACTTAGCAAACTTTTTATATGAATAAAATAGGCTAGTTACTACTGGCAGATTAGCAATTAATACAGATATACCAAAGCTGACACCTTACATTTTTGGGGGTATCCCAAAAATGCCATACACCTCCAGCAGAGGTGGTGGCAGCGTGAGCGTGGTTGGAAGAGTACATGAGCAAAGCGGATACAACAGTGGTATTCACTCCTGGCCCTCAAGGACCACCACCAAGTTGGGTTTTCAGGATATCCCCAGTGAAGGCTTACATATACACTGCTTCCACTGTATGTAAATCCATCTCATGCATCTTCATTAGGGATATCCTGAAAACCCAACTCGTCAGCAGCCTTCGAGGGCTTGGTATGAATACCAATGGAACAGAGTAAAGCAATGGAGTAACCTTATAAGAATGGGAGCAAGTTGAAAGAGTCTCACCCCCTCATCCATTCTACCCTCCCTGTCACTGCAGCATCTTTTTTTTTTTTTTCCTCCTTTTTGAGCCCCTCCCTACCCCCTTTTCCTTCCATCTTGCCTCGTCTTCTCTCTTTAATTAAATCTGACCTGCAGCCTCTCTATTTTTCCTACCTGGGTAGATGAAATCCTGTGCGTATGCAGCATAAAACATTTTCATAAATTAACTTTGAATCCTATTATATAAATAGCTTCTATTGCACAATGTAATGTCAAGAGAGCAAAGAGCTGTAAGGAAAAGAATGATTTAAGTACACATTGGGCTGGGCCCGTACTTCTCTGACAGGTGGTGCCTCTGTAGCCAGGTGCACATTCACAGATTCCATCATCTGGTGAGCAGGAGGCTCCATTTTTGCAATTGCAGGGCAAGGAGCAGTTGGGACCCCACCGTCCTTCAGGGCAAATGCTGTCACAATGCATACCTGCAAGGAGGTGACACACACACAACCTTTATCAGACATAGAGATCACATAGAAACGCCACCTCCTGTCCTGCCCCGGATGCTCTTACCGCGACTAAACAGTTTATGGATACAGCCATTTAAAGCAAACAGCGCACTGATACTTAAAACAGTTACTATTTAATATGCTGTACATTATAATCATTTCTTTTGGGGAAATGCTAGCTCTGAACTGAAATCAGAAGGATTGATGGTATCCTGTGTCATCTGCACCCCCTATAGAAAGCTTGGTTTGATAGCGTTCCTTTTTATTTTAATAATAACACTTTGTAATCCAGATTTTAGTTGATAGGCTCAACAAAGAATTTGTATGACAGTTCTAGTGTGACATACTGCAGATAAACAGTATAACCCGCCACATTTACATATCAGAGATACTGTATCAGTTTTTATAAAGCCTTTGTCAGTCCTCCTTTTCTCCTAATGATAGAACATGCTCTGCATGCCTAAGAGAGTACTCTAAGCAGAATAAGCATATCACAGAAGTCTACAGTAAATTGGAAAAAAATATTGAGGTCATATAGAGGGAAAAAGTATACATGCAATACAAAATAATCAGTGTTTGTTTCTTCTCTGTTACAGAAGACCTGTCACTTCTTCATGCTGTAATTAACAAGCACCATGGGGCCTTCTCAGTAACTTGGTGGCCAGTGCCGTGCAGTGCCGTAGAAAGGACCTGGGTTCAGTTCTGGGGATGGCCGGGGATGCTACGGAAGCAGTATTCACAGTACCTGGGGCAGAAACAGTCAGTGCTCAACAGTGACAACTAGGGGCTATATTTAGGGTCCATATTAGACATGTTCCAGAGGGAGTTCTGGTTTCGGGCCACGAGTCAAGGACTATCCTGCAAGGACTGGGCTACACTGGGGTCGTGGGGGGATATAAAAACAGAGGAAAAATCCCCAGGTAAATGTGAATGAAGGCTCATGGCACCATTACCCAATAGAGGTTGGTTCTGATTAAGCTGAAAGCCCAAAGGAGAAGGAGGTGACTTTGGGCAAAAAAAAAAAAGGTAAAACATCATGAAGAGACAATGGGAATCACTTATGACATTATTAGTCAATCATTTACAATATCAAGAGATGATGAAAAAGATATAAGCAAAATTATTAAAAGGTAATGTAATGCTGAATGTACTGCTAAAGTGGAGAAAATAACTAAAACTACCACTAACAATTTGAGCATTAATAGAATCCAGGAACACCACAGCTATAATAAGCCTACATCTATTTGTAAGCCACATACTCAGCTCACTTCTCAGTGAATCACAAAGTACATCAGGGCTGGGTCACTGAACCTACTCTAGCTTTCTCTCAAATCCCCCGCTGGAGGGTCCTCCATAGGAGGGAAGGATAAATCTCCTAAACTCTGGGTATTAACTGTGTTAATCTCTACGTACAATAAAAGAAACCAGAGGGACTCTTGACTGGTGTTTCAACTTAAAACCTTTACTAAAGCACTTGTTCAACATGAAAGATTTGACAGAGAATACATTTTCTCCATGTTCAATCCATAATCCAGCAATAATCCAGCAACTGTTTGGTTCTTCCTCTTTCTTACTGGGATCCCACTGTTCCTTCTTGAATTTGGAGCTCCATCAGCTATTCTGTCTGGAATTTAGGGATTATCCAAAACTCTGTACAAAGATAATCCTTCCAATTTATAGTTCTTTGTAAATGGTATCAGAATGGTAATGATGTTCTGATTATTTCTTTGATCTCAAATTCTGGGTCCAGGACAAAAGAGACTGGAGCAGGAACTGGGTTTTCCTAGAATATCTGTTGAAAACCAGCAACTTAAGTAGGGATACATGGAAGAGTTAGGGATATGGGGGGGGGGGGGAATCCTGAGTTTGTAGATCATGAGGTTCAGTTGTCTTATAATAATTTGATACTGTTCAATAAATCTTGATGCAAATCTGACAGAGGGTACTTTGAGTCGGATATTTCTAGTGCTGAGCCAAACTTTATCTCTTGGGGTGAACTGAGGTGTGGATTTATGCCTCTGGTCCACACATATTTTGTACCGGTCAACTGCTTTCCTAAGGAGAATCTGAGTATTTTGCTAAATCTGTTGCAAATTGGATGAGAGCAGCTCTGCTGTTGGAGTCCCTGTAGTCAGCTGGAGGGGTATCAGTACCTTAGGGTGCCTGCCATACACAATGTGAAATGGAGAGGACCCAGAAGATTCACTGACTCAATTGTTATAACAAAACCCAGTCCATGGGAGAAGTTGCCTGGCCAACATATAGGCTCTTAGGAAGTTCTCTAGGATCTGATTAACCCTCTCCGTTTGCCCATTAGATTGGGGTTGATAGGCTGATGAGAAATCTAAGGTCACATCCAACTTCTTACAGAGGGCCCACCAAAACCTTGATATGAATTGTGCTGCCCAGTCACTGACATGTTCAAGCAAATTAAATAGCCTCCTTCTTTGAGAATAAAATCAAGGACCTTCATCGTACCATCAGGACTTGTCCCACCTGGAGACAAAGACTAATTCATCTCCTTAGAATATGCAAGGGATATGAAATTAATTTACCCCAATCACAGAAGATGATCTCAGAAAGACTCGGACAGCCCTGTGCCCAACAACCTGCAATCTGGATCCATGTTCATCCAAGTTAGTAAAGCTGGCAAGTGAGGGCCTCATAACTTGAGCCACCAATACTGTAACAATAATGCATACACTTGTTTATAACCTAGAAAATGTCTGGCTGGGGACTAGAATATATTTATATACACCTCAAAGAGATTTATGATCAATGAATAAGACTATTGATAGTCCCCTCTATTAAACAAGTTCATTTAAGGGAAGTGCGTGATAGGCCTATATCAGTGGCAGGGCCACTAATTTGGAATTCTATGCCAGATAAGCTTTGTTTAATGGGAGACAATAGAGCATTTAAGAAGCATTAATGACCTGGCTCTTCAGAGATGTATTTAAAGAGTAGCAATTTGGTAGATTTTAAAGGAATAGGCAACATGGAACATGAAAGGCCTTTATAGAAATGAATAAAAAGTTGAGACTATACTGATATTTCAGAATTAATGTTAATTTGTTTATTTTTAATTTGTATTACTGGATGACTTATTTTTATATTGTATTTTTAATAATGTTTTTATTATTTGTATTGTCAGATTTTTGTGTAAAGCAATTATGTATGTGAAAAAATACAAACCATTTAGATTTATGATAAGCAATATAGAAATAAAATAAATAAATAATCAGTACAGGTGTAAATAAATAAATAAATAAATCTATGGGAAGTAGACTGAGGGTCTACTTCCTACAGATATAAAAAAAAGTGATGTACAGCCACTAATAAAAAGACAAACACACAGACATACCTGAAATTTACAACTCAGTGTTCAATATTGCTTTTTTAGAGGAAGTGCTAGAACTGTCAATAAGAGTGGAGCTAAATAACTGGCTAGCAGAGCAGAACTGATTGGACTCATATTAATCTGGGTTCAGAAAAGGCCATTGAACAGAAACAGTCCTAGTTACTCTGCTGGATGATCTTCTGAGATGCTGTGACAAAATCCTGGTTTGGCCTCTTTTGGAAACAGGATGCTGGGCTTGATGGACTCTTGGTCTGACCCAGCATGGCAATTTCTTATGTTCTCCCAAACCATGAGAATCTCAAGGTGACTGCAAATAAAAAAAAAGACTATTCTCAACTAGCTAGACCCAGTCTGACTCCCCAAAGATCTAAGAGATGGAGGCTACAAATTAGCCCACAATGAAGGAATCAACTATCTTGCTATAGCAGTGGAGTAACCCAGATGAGGTCTCCTTTAAAAGTAGGCTTATTTAAAACCTCTTTACATAAGTATGCAGCTCTAGCCAAAACCAGAATTTACACTGAGTAATCCAAGGAACTCCTTGTTCTGTCAAATTTCATTGGGAGTGACATTTGAGACTCCATGAGCAAGTGGACAACCAGGGACAACCATTCACTTTGGCCCCTGCAAGGTATTAACCCTCTTCTGGAAACTATGGAACTGGGCCTTGTATTGTTTGAACCGCATTTATTAAATCCTTCAAAATTTCAGGTGTCTCAGCTGCCTGTTGCATCCCAGCCTAGCCTCTAGTTTTGGGATGACACAAGCTGTCAGAATACAGATCTGAAAAGCATGGATAGCTGGATGAAAGTTGAACCAAGGTGGGCAAAACCAGATCTAGCTTTGTAGGCATCTCGGCAAGCAGCTGCAACACTGGAGCTCAGAATCAGCAGCTCAACAGACATTCATGGAACAGAAACAGGGCATGACTGCAGGGCAGGATGCAGCAGAGAAACAAGGCCAGACAAGCAAAGGTTCCAGATAACGTATCCCAGATGTCTGTTTCACCAGCAAAGCTATGCTTTTGTTGCTCTCCTTATATACTATCACCAATCGGGGCATGTTGTGTCCTGAACCAATGGAACATTCTAAGGATGTATCTAACTACCTGAAAACCAAAGGGTTAATGTCTCCTTGTTTTTCTCTATCTCTGTATCCCCAGTGGCTTCTCTGCAGCTTCCTGGCCTTTGCCTTCTAAGGTAGTCCTTGAAACCTGACACAGGGTAACCTTGTATGCAAAATCTTTTGTTGGGAAATGCAAGTAAGAGACATATATCATCATCCATTAAATGAGCCACTTTCCACAGAAGACAAAATCTAAACAGTTTTAATTAATTAGTTCAGGACGTTTTTGCACCCCCCCCCCCACCCCCGGGAAATGACTGGAGGGAAGGAAGTTCTTGTTTGCTGTGCATGAGCCTCATCCCTTTCCCTCCTGTTCTCTATGGGAAAGGAGAGGAGGGGATGCACAGAAGGAGGGGTTACAGTAGGGAACAAAATAGTTCTTCTTTGTTCTGCCCCCCTCTTCTCCTATTCCCTGCAGGCTGCTGCCTGAGAGAGGGGAGGAGATGGAGCAAGAAACAGAGAGATGGCTGAGTGAGTCTGCTGAGCGAGATTTGGGGCACTGGCCACTAGAGTTGTGGCCATGAGACCTGTGTGCCATGTACAGAGTAAGGAGCAAAGAAGAAAGAGAAAGGCAAAAGCCTGAAGAGGTGGAGAGAAGAGTGAGAGAGGCACTCCCACACACACACACACACTGGTGCTTCCCCCCACATACACACCCTTTTTTCTCCCCCTCCCCCCACTTTCCCCCACTGATACTTTTCCCATAACATGATGGAGACCAAGCAGGCACCAGCAGCTAAGAGAGCTGCTTTCTTATGCCTCCTATCGGCAGCAAGGAGGTCCGTGACTTTACTGAGGTCCGTGACTTTACTAAGAGTTTTGTGGCCAGCTGCAGGGAGTACTGGGCCCTTCCCAAATCATGGGGCCCTTCGTAGTCACCTCAATTTAACCCCCCCCCCCCCCCATGATTGCCCTGTATCTAGAAAAAAAAAGCACTGGCTTAATAACTGCAACCTGTAAAAGATCTTTTGTTTACAGGAAATTTCCATCCTATTACTAATGTATGGAGCCTGTCTCACTGACCCAGAGAGCTGCTGGGTTACAACTATAAAACAGAATATAATGTAAGGACCCCTACAGTTCAGTGTCCCTGTCACCTCGGCAACACATGAGCTACTCACTTGTCACGGTGCAAGGACTAACATGTCAATAGTGATGTAACTGTTGTCCTGTAACCTGTGAATATTGATCTGTTGGAAACAATTTGGGTAATGCCCTTCCACCCATCCCTCTGCAAGGTAATTTACGAAATGGGTAATCCCAAAGGTAAATAATTTTCTTCTTTTTGCTTGGTACCACGTTGATTAACACTATTTTCCTTTTTGCAAGTAACTATTCACTCTGACATAAATAACAGGAAGGTAATAAACTTTCAAAACACTTTGTATCCCAGATGTCTTTTATCATTTAATTCTCTACAAATTTCTCAATATTCTGCTTCTACTTAAGAAATGCAGCATGAATACAAGTTCACTGTAACGATTTCTATCTCTCACACAGTGAGGCTGCTTATGTTTTTTTATTTTTGTTTTAACACTTGACTTTAATAAATATAGTAATGTATGTTTATTTTTTGTATATTGTTTTATGTTAGTTATTTGCTGAATTTGAAGTTTGTATGTACATTTCTCTTTGTAAATAGCTTGGATCAGTATGGACATGCAGTATATCAAATTAATAAACCATAAAACATTGTGCCTGCTTCAGTATTTCCTTTCAGGGCTTATTGCCTGTCAACCCCAGCTCCTTCCACAACAGTCGAGACAGCAGCACTAGAGCAGGAGCTGGCACTCTAGCAGACATGGGGTGATAAGTAATTCGGAGCCCTAGGATACAATTCCTTACCAATTTAGTATGTCGTTTTTGATGAGGATATGTACTGGATTATAGGAAGTTGGTATAATCCATCTGTAAGGCACCCCCTTTGGTTGGTTGCCAGTATGGTTTGTACCTATAATGGCATGTAGAGACCCTTGGAATTTTCTAGAAGAAATCAGAATAGTTCTGTGAGATAGTGAGAAGAGTGAGAGCAGTTTTCTTGCCTCCCTTCAGCTGGGTGCTGGAGGTACATAGACAGCACAAGAGCTGCTGTGCACAGGGCAAAAGTTGAAGGCCCAAAAAAAGGGACTTGTTGGCTCTCTCTCTAATTTTGGAAAGCAAAAGGAGGGGAAGCAAAGTGAAGCTTTCCATTCCTATTTTTTTCCAAATCCTAGAGTCATGGACAAGGAGAAAAAGTAGAGTTTCCCAGTGAAATGGAAGATAGCTATCACTCAGGATCAGGAAAGGATAGAGTTTTGTCTCTGAGTCATAGTGAATTCAACTTTTTTTCTGGATGGCCATAAGAGATCTGGAACTCACACAGCAGCACACTGTAGTTTTTTCAAGAGAGAAGGAGATTTTATTCTGACTCTCCCAATCAGTGTAACCAAGTGCCAAAAAGATGTTATACTTGTGGGAGAAAAGGATTCAGTACCACAAAGCTGCAACAAAAGAGAAGGAGAAGAGACACTCTTGCAAAGCAGCATTGTTTAACCCAGGTAACAAGGGAAGTCCTAGAAGCTAAATGAATCCCTAGAGCCTATCCTTTGTGTCAGAAGAACTTGAGTTTTAAGTAAAGTTTTATGGAATATTACTTTCAAGCCTGAAGATTTGTCAGAGTCCAACTATTAACCCCAAGAGCCTAGAAATGTATCCCCTATCTTACATGGGAGCAGACCTGTACCCATGCAAGCCCCCATTTACAGTGAGGACATAGAATATTACAAACATGCTTCCAACCTGAAAACAAAGCAGTTATACTTCTGTCCAAGACAGCTGGCCTTCAGGGTCTCTTTACCTTTTATGGGGCGATGCAATAACGTGTGGGTTAAAACCGTGTGCTGAAATTCAGTGCACATTTTCCCTAACACACAGGCTGATACAGTACAGTGCGCTCCAGTTTGAGAACCAACGCCGGCAAAATTGAGCGTTGGCTGTCAAACCCGCTGACAGCCGCCGCTCCTGTCAAAAAGGAGGCGCTAGGGATGCCAGGAGTAAAATTTCCAGCAATAAGGTAAGCTGAGTTAAGGCAGTGCCCCTCTCTGCATTGGGGGGTAATAGTTAATGCCTTCATTTGCATGGGATTTCCATGAGAGGGTGCTGAGCAGTATGCTCAGTTTTATATGCATGGTTTTTGTGTACAAAACGCTTTGCTTCATCCAGAGTAACATTTGCACACAAAACAATGTGCACACAACTGAGGGTAAAACTGTGCACTCTGTGGCACACACCTTATTGCATTTGCCCCATGTCAGATAAGCATGCAGCCTTCCTGTCTCCTCTTTTCTAAATGCACACATTTTTTAACGTCTGAGATAATTTCTCATGTCAGAGTGGAAGATGGTGGTGATTTCCAATTAGTACTGAGCTGATTGCTGCTAATCCTCACAAACAAATGGGCTTGAAAAAAAAAGGCAGAATATATAAAGGATTTCAAAACAAATCATATGAGCCATTCTGGAATGCTTAGCAGCAAAGTTGTGCTCAGGATGCTGGTAACCTGGTGCTTCGTCTAACATTCTTTTTTCTGATTAAAAAAAAAAAAAAAAAACCCAACCAGATTTTATAATATTGCTAAGGCCTCAGCCTTGCTCTCTTTAAGTGGGCACAAACCATAATATGAACTCCTAGCTAGGCTACAGACATTTTAGTTTTCAGATAGTGTGAGACAAAAGGTTTAACTTTTCAAGGGGATAGGGAAGGAAGCAAGGCAAGAAGGAGGCCCTAAGGTAAGGGAAGGAAGACATTCTCATGCTAATTACTCAAAGCCTGCCTGGCTATTCAAGGTCTGGAAGCATTCATTGCAGGCCTTAGACTTCATTGTGTCTGCTCTTTGTGAACAATTGAAGTTGTCTGACTTCTGCATGAGTCACACTCCCAACCCTCAGGAAAAGGTAACCCTACACAAGTGTGATTTTTTTTTTTTTATGTAAGGATCTACAATAACAAATGCGTCAGGTGTGATTCACTGATTTACAGTGCTAGCTAGCTAAGTTTAGCTGACTAACTGCCCCACTAGTGGTGAAATGGCATACTTAAAGCTAAGTGGCTAGATTTAGGATCATTTTCAGACATAACCTACTGTGCCCAAAAATGTGCTTAACTGAGCTGGCCAAAATCTAGCAGGTTAAGTTATCCACTTCTCTGGGCTTTGAAAATCAACACATATATACCTACCATCTGATACAGCCATAAATAGTTCCTTGCTGATTTTTGCCTATGTTACACAATATAGTTTTAGCATTACCTAAAAAATAAATTTTAGGGAGGGGGTAGAAGGTGAAAAGATTGGATTTTGTAGTTTTATATAAAACCAGGAAAACTATTTCTGATAGATATCTGTTTCTGTTTTGATGCCGATAAGAAGATCTGTGAAAGAATGCATTTGCCAGCACTATGCACAATGAGCTCTTTGATAGCCTTCACAAGTTGCTAGGCGATAGCTGAATGGCCAATACAAAACTCCAGTTAAGCAGCTCTTAAGAAATGCTCCTGCATTTAATGCCCAAAGCATTATGCCTGGGGCCTCACATCTGAATCAGCATTCACAAAGCATCCATAGCCACATGAATGAAAGAAACAAATAACTGTTTCCAGCCATTCTAGTGGTAATGTTTGTTATATATATATATATGCTTTTAAAGCAATGGCATTAATGTTCTGTTTGAAGATGAGAATTTTCTTATCATTCAAAATTTTCCAAGTTTATCTCTTTCCATCTTGGTAAATTACTTCTCCGAGACTCCCTTCAGAGTCAGAAAATGCATTGTGACCACAGACTTCTTCCTAACACTTAAGATTTCACCAAGGGGTCAATTGTCAAACAAAGGCCAAGGCACCTAACTTAGTAGGCAAGATTTTGACCAGCTAAATTTAGCACATTTTCAGCTGAACCTAGGCACCTTGCTCTTAGCTGAAAATGAACTTAAATCTAGCAGACCAAATTATGGCTGGTTAGATTTAGGCCATTTGGACTTGACCACATAAATCTAGCTAGCTAAGCTTGAAAATCACCATCAGCCAGTTAAGTTCTTTCTTTTTAAGACCTTTGTCCCAAGTCGGTGATCCCCCCTCCTAGCCACCTAATCTGTAAACCACTCACCCCATCTTAGAACCCCTCCTTAATCCCTCCTCCCACCCTAGTAGCCTGGATCTTTAAAAAACACCCATGACTCCACCATTGAGTCTCTTTCCATCACACTGATTTGAAAGAAACTTTCCTCCAGTTAACTGACTGCCTCCTCCCAAACACTACTGCTAACTTCCCAATTTCCAAAAAACACCTATCTCCCAAATGACAAAAAGGAGCATCTTGGTGGCTGGGTGGTGCTTTACATCTGGAATGGCATAGAGTCCAACAGGATAAAGATCCTGCATGAGATTAAATGTACAATCAAATCTTTATGGGTAGAAATCTCTTGTGTGTAGGGGAAAAGTATAGTGATAGGAGTATACTACCATCCACCTGGCCAAAATGATGAGACAGACAGTGAAATTCTAAGAGAAATTAGGGAAGCTGACCAAACTGGTAGTGCAGTAATAATGGGAGATTTCAATTACCCCAAAATTGACTGGGTAAGTGAAACATCAGGGCATACTAGAGAGATAAAGTTCCTGGATGGAATAAAAGTCAGTTTTATGGAGCAATTGGTTCAGGAACCAATGAGAGAGGAAGCGCTAAACTTTCAAAAGGAAACTTTGATAAAATGAGAAAAATAGTTAGAAAAAAACTGAAAGGTGCAGCTACAAAGGTAAAACATGTACAGCAGGCGTGGACATTGTTAAAAATTACCATCCTAGAAGCACAGATCAGATGTATTCTATGCATTAAGAAAAGTAGATGGAAGGCAAAATGATTACCAGCATGGTTAAAAGATGAGGTGAAAGAGGCTGTTTTAGCCAAAAGACCTTCATTCAAAAACTGGAAGAAGGATCCTTCAGAAGAAAATAGGATAAAGCATAAGCATTAGCAAATTAAATGTAAGACATTGATAAGACAGACTAAGAGAAAATTTGAAAAGAAGTTGGTCATAGAAGTAAAAACCTCACAATAAAAACTTTTTAAAATATGTCCAAAGCAGAAAGCCTGCAAGAGAGTCATTTGGACCATTGGAACAAGGGGTTAAAGGGGCACTTAGAGAAGATAAGGCTGACATGGAAAGATTAAACGATTTATTTGCTTCAGTGTTTACTGAAGAGGATATTGGAGAGATACCCATTCTGGAGAATGTTTTCATGGGTGATGATTCAGATCAACTGAACCAAATCATGGTGAACCTGGAAGATGTGGTAGACAAACTGAAGAGTAGTAAATCGCCTGGACCGGATGGTATACACCCAGGGTTCTGAAAGAACTAAAAAATGAAATTTCAGACCTATTAGTAAAAATTTGTAACCTATCATTAATATCATCCAATATACCTGAAGACTAGAAGATGGCCAATGTAACTCCTATATTTAAAAAGGGATTTAGGGGTGATCAGGGAAACTATAGACAGGTGAGCCTGACTTCAATGCCAGGAAAAATCATGGAAACTGTTATAAAGAATAAAATCACAAAACATTTAGATAGACATGGTTTGATGGGACACAGCCAGCATGAATTTACCCAAGGGAAGACTTGCCTCACAAATCTCCTACATTTCTTTGAAGGGATAAATAAACATGTGGACAAAGGTGAACCAGTAAATGTGGTATATTTGGATTTTTAGAAGGCATTCAACAAAGTCCCACATGAGAGACTTCTAAGAAAACTAAAAAGTCATGGGATAGGAGGTGATGTCCTTTTGTGGATTGCAAGTTGGTTAAAAGACAGGAAACAGAGAGTAGGATTAAATGGCCAGTTTTCACAGTGGAAAAAGGTAAACAGTGGAGTGCCTCAGGGATCTGTACATGGACCAGTGCTTTTTAATATATTTATAAATGATCTGGAAAGGGGTACAATGAGTGAGGTGATTAAATTTGTGGATGACACAAAATAATGCACAGTAGTTAAACCTTAAGCAGATTGTGATGAATTGCAGGAGGACCTTGCGAGACTGGAAGATTGGGCTTCCAAATGGCAGATGAAATTTAATGTGGTCAAGTGCAAAGTGATGCATATAGGGGATAAAAACCCTTGCTGTAGTTACACGATGTTAGGTTCTATCTTAGGAGTTACCACTCAGGAAAGAGATCTAGGCATCATAGTGGATAGTATTTTGAAATTGTCAGCCTAGTGTGCTGCAGAGGTCAAAAAAGCAAACAGAATGTTAGGGATTATTAGGGAGGGAATGGCAACTAAAATGGAGAATGTCATAATGCCTCTGTATCACTCCATGGTGAGACCGTACCTTGAATACTGTGTGTAGTTCTGGTCACTGCATCTCGAAAAGGATATAGCTGCACTGGAGAAAGTGCAGAGAAAGGCGACTAAAATGATAAGGGGCTTGGAATGGCTGCCCTATGAGGAAAGGCTAAAGAAGTTAGGGCTGTTCAGTTTGGAGAAGAGACAACTGAGGGGGGATATGACAGAAGTCTACAAAATCATAAAAGGACCTGAACAAGTTAATGTAAATCGGTTATTTACTCTCTCAGATAATAGAAGGACCAGGGGGCACTCCATGAAGTTATTAAGTAGCTCATTTAAAACAAATCAAAGAAAATTATTTTTCACTCAGCGCATAGTTTAGCTCTGGAATTCATTGCCAGAGGATGTGTGTTATAGCTGTTAGTAACTGGGTTTAAAAAAGATTTGGATAAGTTTCTAGAAGATAAATCCATAAATTGCTATGATGGTAATTAATAACCAATAGTAGTTTGTGATCTATCTAATGTTTGGGTACTTGTGACTTGGATTGGCCACTATTGGAAACAGGATACTGAGTTTGATAGACCCTTGGTCAGACCCAGTATAGCATATCTTATGTCCTTATGTACTTAAATCTCCTTTTACCTACTTCCCCCTCCCTCAAATACATCAAAATTGAGCCAGCAAGAAGATACAGTCCTCCTTCCTACTGGTCTGATGTGCAGTATTGCTCTAGAAATGCCTAGCATCAGAGCAACACTGAACACTGGGCTGGTGGGAGGTAAGACTGTGTCCTACTGCTAGCGTGGTTTGGGAACTTGTGGATAGCTTCTGGGACAGATGAGGAGAACAAGAGGGTGCTCTCAGTTAGGGATGGGTTTCTTGGAAAGCAGGTGTATGGGAGAAAAAAGCAAGAGTATTTTCGAAATCAAGAAGGACTTTCAGTCAAAGGCGGAGGGGTAGGAAGCTTTCTTATAAATCAGGCTGGTAGGAGGGAGATTGGGAGAGGGCTGTTAGTTGAGGGGGGAGTGTTTTTAGAATTCAGGCAGATGGAAGAGAAGTTACCGGTAGTTCTACGGGGTTTTTGTTATAAAGATTAGGATTGCTAAGGCTGGGACAGGGAATTGTGGGGCTGCCTTGGAACTGTATCTTTATTCATATTAGACAGGAGAGAGGGGTGGGTGGAGGATGGATTGCTGGCTTCAAGTACAGGCATAGCTGGCCAGATGTTAGCCAGTAGGGATGTGAATCGTTTTAGGACGATTAAAATTATCGTCCGATAATTTTAATATCGTCTTAAACCGTTATGGAACACAATACAATACAGATTCTAACGATTTATCGTTATAAATCGTTAGAATCGTGAGCCGGCACACTAAAACCCCCTAAAACCCACCCCCGACCCTTTAAATTAAATCCCCCACCCTCCCGAACCCCCCCCAAATAACTTAAATAACCTGCGGGTCCAGCGGCGGTCCGGAACGGCAGCGGTCCGGAACGGGCTCCTGCTCTGAATCTTGTCGTCTTCAGCCGGCGCCATTTTCCAAAATGGCGCCGAAAAATGGCGGCGGCCATAGACGAAAAAGATTGGACGGCAGGAGGTCCTTCCGGACCCCCGCTGGACTTTTGGCAAGTCTCGTGGGGGTCAGGAGGCCCCCCACAAGCTGGCCAAAAGTTCCTGGAGGTCCAGCGGGGGTCAGGGAGCGATTTCCCGCCGCGAATCGTTTTCGTACGGAAAATGGCGCCGGCAGGAGATCGACTGCAGGAGGTCGTTCAGCGAGGGTTCCGGCGCCTCGCTGAACGACCTCCTGCAGTCAATCTCCTGCTGGCGCCATTTTCCGTACGAAAACGATTCGCGGCGGGAAATCGCTCCCTGACCCCCGCTGGACCTCCAGGAACTTTTGGCCAGCTTGTGGGGGGCCTCCTGACCCCCACGAGACTTGCCAAAAGTCCAGCGGGGGTCCGGAAGGACCTCCTGCCGTCCAATCTTTTTCGTCTATGGCCGCCGCCATTTTTCGGCGCCATTTTGGAAAATGGCGCCGGCTGAAGACGACAAGATTCAGAGCAGGAGCCCGTTCCGGACCGCTGCCGTTCCGGACCGCCGCTGGACCCGCAGGTTATTTAAGTTATTTGGGGGGGGGTTCGGGAGGGTGGGGGATTTAATTTAAAGGGTCGGGGGTGGGTTTTAGGGGGTTTTAATGTGCCGGTTTTTCGATTTTTCGATTTTTCGATTTTTAACGATTTTTAACGATTTTTCACGATATTTTACCCCCCCAAACGGCAACAATACGATTCCCTCCCCTTCCCAGCCGAAATCGATCGTTAAGACGATCGAGGACATGATTCACATCCCTATTAGCCAGCTATCCCTGAGCCTAGGCTTGACTGGCTAAGTTAACCAGCTAGCACTGAAAATTAGTGCTAGCCAGCAAACTTTCCTCCTCTTCCAGCATGACCTAACCCTACACAGAATTTGAGCCCCTACATTTATTTATT
Organism: Rhinatrema bivittatum; assembly: GCF_901001135.1. Taxonomy (NCBI): domain Eukaryota; kingdom Metazoa; phylum Chordata; class Amphibia; order Gymnophiona; family Rhinatrematidae; genus Rhinatrema; species Rhinatrema bivittatum. Next base: position 594,030,958 of record NC_042615.1, read on the forward strand.
TAAAATTATTTATGAATTGCCCTTTACAGATTTAAAAAATTGCTCAGAGCGGTTTACAGAAATAACATATAATACAATAAACATGTGGCAGACCCCCCTGGTCGGCAACTATATAGCCCTAGCTCCCAGCCTTAGGATTACCATCAATTTAGGTGGAGACAGTGTTCCTGCATAGGCCCTTCCCAGAGGCTGCCTGTGAGTGATGCTCTGCTAGTCCACAAGGGAGGGTTGGCCCTATTTAGAGTGTGGCAGTGTAGATTTGATTTTGAGGGAGAAGGAGTATTTTCAGTGTGTTCTCCAAGTTAGGCCCTCAACTTAGCACACAGAGAGACAGAGAGAGACACACTACCCTGCCAAGCCCCAGAAGTAAACTAGAAGGAAGCGAGAAAAGTAGAAGGATTTTTTTGGGTTGTTTTTTTTTTTAAGTTTTTGCTGTTCTGATCTGTGCTATTCTTGGCAGGCTCAGAGTGGTCAGGAGGAAACTGTGTACCTCTTCACCCAATTCAAAAGGAAATTGCGTTGAGCATGCAGAGAGAAGAAAAGTGTTTTGATCAGAAATTTAGTTTTTGACCAAAAGGGAAGGAAGCTGTTTTTCTGTCACCCTTCCCTGCCCCGAGCTGGAAGCTGTAAGGACTGCTTTCAGTAGCAGGCCTTTCCTCCTGGAAGGCTGCATCTATCTTTCGAAGAGGAGTTCAGAGGAAGAAAAGAGGAGGAGGACATCTGGAGACCTCCAGCAGAGTTTCCATCCCTGGGCCACAGGACACTGCCAGGTGGAGTGCAGTATTCAACATGGAGCTCAGGTACTGGGTAGGGTACAGTCATAGTTAAGTATCCCAAGTGGGCTGGGGGTGTCCTATCATTCCTTGTCATGGAGCATAAGCCACTTTCAGGCCCCTGCATGGAGGGACACATCCACAGAGTTAGAGATCAATTAAATCCTGGCTCAAGTAAATATAAGGATCCTGGATACAACTGGGCATTTCATTTGTTGCACCTCTTGATTATTTTGAACACAAAGTAAACTTTAATTTGAACATCCATCCAGAGTCCAGCCTGTAAGTGTATCTGTCCCAAAGAGCCATGGTAACCCACACACATACTTGGGCGAACATATGCCTGGCCCAAGAAGGTTATCCCCCCCCCCTCCCCCAATTCAGAATAATTCCTCTTGGGAGAAAGAAGAGTTGGGGAAAGGAAGGAGGAGCTAGCCACCCGTTAATAAATTCTTTTATGGCTCTTGGACACTCTCCAGGAAAGGGTTACAAACATGTAACACTAACATTGAAAAATAGAAAAATATATAAAACAATATTAAACAATTTGATCCTCTTGAGTTGTGTATTTATAAACCAATTGTTTACACCTCAATTCAGCCCCATAAATGACATTTTAATATCCTCTCTTCATTAACCATGTTTTTACCCCCTTCCAGACTTTCATCAAATCATTTTTTTCCCTTAACAATACTGGTAATTCATTCCAGAGTGTTATGGTTATTGGATTTGGGTGGATCATTGGACACTGTGGCAGCTGACCATGCCCACGGGGGGGGGGGGGGGGCAGTCCCGTGAGGGACCACAGTGTCAGGCTAAACTCTGGCCAGACAAACTCAGATTTGAATCTTTTATTAAACAGTATATGGAACCACCAGAGGTGGCAGTAGTGAATAGTGATTGTAGAGCCCGGCTGGGCGTGTCTCTCACAGAACGCTGGAACAGCGGATCCTCTGTAGGCAGTGCTGTAGTGGAAAGAGACTGAGAGTTATGAGCACACAATAGAATTAGCATTCAGAGTCCCAAGTAGAATAGGAGTGAGCTCCGAGACAGGGAGAGTAGGCCCTCGAGGAGCGAGTACCTGATCCCTTAGAGCAGAGAGATTTGGTAGTATTGTACTCACAAGCAGTATCAGAGATTCCACTAGACAAGAGGTCTGGCACTGGAGCTGTGGGCAGGCCCTCGAGGAGCAAGTACCTGATTCCGGTGAAGCAGTACTGTAGAGAGAGATGTTTTCTGTACTCACTGATAGTGAATGTAGTTAGTTCTTCTAAGTAGAAGGTAGAGGTTGCAGGCAGCGACACAGGGAACATGGGCCCTCGAGGAGCGAATACCGGTTTCCTGATAGCACCTGAAAGAAGCAGAGAGGCCCCCGAGGAGTGGGTACCCCGTTAGTGACCCCGAAGGGTAGTAAGAGTTCCAGTGAGAGCTGGAATGGCAGAGTAGCTTAGGAATGGAGAACAAATCCCATCCGTATGAATTCGGTTGCTAACTCAAAGAGCTAGCAAATGTAGTAGGCAGATATACCCTGGAGTCGTGACATCAGAACAGGGAGACGCCCCTGAAGTTCGCACCAACGTGGAAATAAAGATGAGGGCGGCATGCGCACGCGCCCTAGAGGTACCTTGAAGGAGAATGGCGGGAGGCAGCACCAAAGCCGGTCTGGGGACGCCGGAGAGGTCAGCAAACAGATGCCGTGGCAGCCATCAGTCCAAGGTGAGTGGGAGGAGCCGCAAGTAGAGAGAGGTAGGGGGGGGGCGAAGCCATCGAAGACCGACGGACGCAACAGTACCCCCCTTCAAAGGACGGCCTCCAGCCCTTTTTCCAGGATTAGGTTTGTGTGGATGCATCTGATGAAATTGAAGAAGCATCTCTTTGTCCAGGATATTTGCCATCGGCTCCCAAGAATTTTCTTCTTCTGGGCCATAACCTTCCCAAGACAGAAGGTATTCCCAAGTTTTGCCATGTCTTCTTACATCCAGAATAGCGTCAACATTATAATCAATCTGTGGTAATAGAAGTTGGTTCTGGAGACTTGGGTGAGAACTTACTGAGAATGAGGGGTTTCAAAAGTGAAATATGGAATGCGTTGTGGATTTTCAATCCAGGCGGTAGCTTCAGACTGTACCATAATGTTGCCAAGACGTTGGAGAATTGGAAACGGTCCAATGTAGCATGGAGCAAATTGAGTAGAAGGTAACTTTAGTCTCAAGTGCTTAGTTGACAGCCAGACTTTGTCACCAGGTAGAAATACAGTAGGGGTGTGCATTCGGATTGACCGCATTAGTGAAACGCAACTCTTTTTTTTTTTTTTTACTTAAAAAATTGATTCGACATAAACGATCGGATTTCCCACATATCGAACATAGATATGTTCGATATGTGGGAAATCGCGATTGTTGAGCCAAAATAAAAATATAAACCCCCTCACCCTCCTTAATCCCCCCCCCCCCCAACTTACCACAACTCCCTGGTGATGGAGCGGAGTGAGGACGCCATTTCTGCAATCCTTGGCGAGAAGCATGTGACGTTGGCGGCACGTCGAGTGACGCCGGCGTCACGTGATTCCCGGCTCGTTCGCGCCGGACGGCTCGTTCGGCCCAAAAAGAACTTTTGGCCAGCTTGGGGGGGTCAGGGGGGTCAGGAGGGGGTCAGGAGGGGTCAGGGGGGTCAGGGGGGTCAGGAGGCCCCCTTTCGGACATAAAAAATATGAACATAAAATTTTGCTCTGCACATCCCTAAAATACAGGCGCTTTAGAATGATGAGCGTCGTATGATTTCTTTGCTCGTTCACCTGCTTTGGTTAGCATGTCTTTAGTCTGAATCCATAATTGATGGATATCATCAGCAGTGGCTTAAGCTGCTGGGGACGACACTGAGAGAGTCAATGGAAGTGGTGGTGAAGGTAGTCGTCCATAAACCACTTCGAATGGTGTTGATCCAGTGGATGAAGCTGGATGTGAATTAATGGCGAATTCTGCCCATGGCAACAATTCGGCCCAGTTATTCTGACAGCAACTCATATAGGCACAAATGAACTGTTTTAGGGTCCTATTCATCTTCTCAGTTTGGCCATTTGATTGGGGATGATAGGCAGATGCATAATCCAGAGAGATGTCAAATAGCTTGCACAAAGCCTTCCAGAATTTTGCCGTGAATTGCAATCCTCTTTCCGAGACAATGTGCTTCAGTAGGCCATGTAGGCGAAAGATGTGGACAATGAAGAGCTTAGCAAGCTCCAAGGCTGAGGGTAAGCCAGGCAGTGCCACGAAATGGGCCATCTTACTGAAATGGTCAACCGTCACCCAGATAGTATTCATTCCTCCAGAAGGAGGCAGATCAACTACAAAGTCTGTAGTGATGTGAGTCTATGGCTCCTCTGGAACTGGCAGTGGTTGCAGCAATCCCCAGGGCTGACCAGAAGTAGGCTTATGTTTGGCACAGTTGGAGCATGACGCTACATAGGAGTACGTGTTTTCCTTGATAGTAGGCCACCAATGGTACTTCTGTAGTTTCAGCTGGGTACGGCATTGACCAGGTTGGCCAGCCAGCTTGGAATCATGAGCCCAGTGTAATAGTTTCCTTCTGAGGTTCTTTGGTACAATCGTTTTACCGGCAGGCATGGAATGGGTAGCTGCCAAGATGACTTTAAAAACAACTTTTAGATTATCTTGTCTCTCAATAACACCCGAATAATACTTTTTCTGAACTTCAGTGATCAATTCAAAGTATGCTGTTGACTTTTTTCTCCAGGCAGCCCTATCCTCCACACTTCCAGATTGTCCCCAATGCCTTTCTAAACGGCATATCTCCCAATTCTGTTCACTTAATTCTGGGGAATACCAGGGAGATGTCGTATTGTTATTTTTCTTTATTTTCCCTTCCTGAACCCCCATTTGTTCAACACCTTCCCTAAGAGAGTCATACTACCCTAAAACCAAATCCTCTCCCCCTTTAGTTTTACTAAGCAACTAAATTTAGCCACTCATCCCTGGTAAAGTTTCAAAACCTTTGATCTTGCCGCATACGTCCTTATTTGGCCAGCTAGATCCCATTGAAAATTCAACCCCCACCCCCATTCCCAGCTTCTCCGAAAGCGCAGAAAGGAAATGATTACTCTTTCTTTGAACATTAATTTCTTAACCCAATCTGAAAGTTTGGCAATAAAAATAAAATAGGTACTTTATTTGTTTATGTATTTATTTATACAAAAGGAAAAATGTAGCGCTAAAGAGGTGTGGGTCTGTTCTTATACCAAATTAGTAAACAAATCACAAAAGTTTGATCACACAAAGCATCATTTTTAATATAAATCCAACATTTGAGTAGGCAAGAGGAACATGGTCCCCCGACATGGACCTTGTTTTGCCAACTTGGCTGTGTCAGAAGGGACAGTTTAAATTGCAATTTGAATAGCTGTATTTATTACATGTTGTGAGGACTGTCTGTTGTTTTGAACTGTTCTTCCCGGCACAGCCAATTTGGCGAAACACGGTCTGTGTCAGGGGATCATGTATTTCTCCTACTCAGATTTATTTATTTATTTCCACAATTCTTAACCGCCCATCATCATTTCTAGGCAATTTACAATAAATCATTCATGAAAGCAAAAATATAAAATACAAAAGAACGTACAAATAACAGACATTAAAACAAACAATAAAATATGTCAATTCATAAAATGAAAAAAACCCCCAAACTATCGCTCAACACTGCTTACAACCCATCAGTTTTTATTTTCTTTAGTACATAAGAACATGCCATACTGGGTCAGACCAAGGTCATCAAGCCCAGCATCCTGTTTCCAACAGTGGCCAATCCAGGCCATAAGAACCTGGCAAGTACCCAAAAACTAAGAAGATCCCATGCTACTGTTGCTAGTAATAGCAGTGGCTATTTTCTAAATCAATTTAATTAATAGCAGACTCTTCTGCAACCATTCCAATGATATAAGTTCTTCAAGAACACCCTAGCAAAAGCCTGCTCATAAAAAAAAAGCCTTAACTACCTTTCTAAACTTTAACAGAGAAAATTCAGTCTTGATCAAATCTGGAAAGGAATTCCAGATGATCGGCCCTTGAATATAAAAGGAGTGTTCCCTAAATTCATCTAATTGAATGTATTTAAAGGAAGGTACACAGAGCAGGTTCTTTTTTTTTCAGATCATAGATTTCTGACTTGCTGGTATAATTTCAATGCTGATATTGGATTTATATTAAAAATGATACTCTGTGCTATCAAGCTTTTTTTGGTTTGTTTACTAATTTGGTATAAGAAAAGACCCGCAACTCTTTAGCGCTAAATTTTTCCTTTTGGATTTATCCTTGTATGTACTGCACCGTATCTTGCTTTATTTATTTATAGACATTTGAAGGTCCATATTCAGCTGCTATCCAGCTCAGCAAGTTAGCCAGATAAACATATCCAGCTAATTTAGCCAGGATATTTATTGGAGTGGCCACGCCACTGAATATATCTATCTAACAGCTAGCTGGATATGTTTATTCCAGCTAATTTTAGACCTGCCCAATAGCAGATCTAACTTAACCAGCCACTCAGGAATGCCCCACCCTGCCCCCCACTTAGCCAGATAACTATTTAGCTGGATACATCCAGCTAAGCGGTGGCCGCTGAATGAGGATGAATATTGAAACAGCACCAATTAGCCGGATAAGTCTAATCTTATCTGGCTAAGTGCACTAAACATTGACCTCTTGATATTCTGCCTTTAGGCCATTTCAGACTACCTCGCTCCTCTGCTTGAGTTCTCCTGTTAAAATGGAAGTTTAATAAACTGCAAAGAATAAAAATAAAAGTATTTCCTTTTATTTTTGGTCTTGACAATATTTTGATAATTTTCAGATATTTTGTTTCACCAAATATGTTGAAAAAAAATAAGGCAGCAAAATGGAGACAAGCAGGTGGCCATTTCACTTTCCAAGCACTTCAAACTCCTGTAATTGCACAGTGGGACACATGAAATAAAAGAAGTCTGATGCTAGGTTTTTGTGGTCCTTGTACCAACTCTGTGGGTTTAAAAATAAAACTCTGGTCGATTAGATGCTGGATTGGATCTGGCTAAGAGGCTAAGGGCTATATTTTGTCATGCTGGTAGGGAAAAACATACCCAAAGCCTCCTTTTTCCCCTCTGTGACCAACTGACTGCCTTCATGCACCATCTCTTCAGTTTTCTGTCTTCTTTCTCATCTTACCTCAGCTGACCCAACCTCATACACATAACCGTGGGGTTTCACAATTAAAGTCTCACACAAGGGTGTATGGTTCAAAGCAAGTTATAAAACAACTTTATTCTTCTGGAGACCAGTAGAGAAGTCCCAATTTTAAAAAAAGGATGATTCACAGGATTCATAGGAGAGACAAACAGCAGCAACAAATAAACATTCTTTATACTTCCTCTTCCTCTAGCAGAGCATTTAAATCTTAATCTCCTACTCCAAATATCTCTGGTACATTAGTCATGTATTCTTTTATAATCTCATCAGTATTCACATCTCATCACCGAATTCTTCTCAGAAAATAATTTTCCAGATAAAACCACAGAATTTCCTGTATTATAATTATTCTCCCTGAAAGAATTTCCTTCAGGTTTACTTTGTCCTCTTATTGAAGACAGAGGACCTGGCAACCTACTCATACCCTGCTCTCACAGGCAAGTGGTATATAAGGGTGGACTTCCTGGATGGAATCTCTGGTGATCCTCCTCTTCTCAGAAGTGACTGAACTGGAAAAGACTCCACCACATACAACATGGGCTGGACTAGACCAGTGCTGAACCATTTGGTGAGCATGTTCAACATTCTTAACTCATACGTCTTTAAAGTTCTTGCAGCTTTTCTGCAACAGTCTCCCAGACCTCGTCAGTATATGTCCCTCAGTATGCCCCAGCTTTAGACAGGCTGCTTAACAACACCACCGTGATCTCATGAGAAGGCCTTCTCTTCCTCCCCAGGCTGACTCTCTGTGACCCAGATATTCTCTACAATGCCCAGGACTTGAGCTTCACCATTGGTCCTCCAGATGCTCCAGTAGACAAGCTAGACTTCTGCACCTGTTTGGGCCTTACCACGGAGTCCCTTTCATGGACGCCCAACTTCAAGGCCCCAGTCCTGTTGACTCCACTATCACTGCTGCATCAGTACTAGGCCACAACCAGCTCTTCAGTGGGACCTAATGGCCACCCAGTCACCATTTTGGGTACTCACTGGGGCAGGCTGCACCTACTCTGATCCTCATTTCTCGCACTCTCTCTGATCTCCACAGGCTTCACGCTACTACACACACTTCCTTGTAAGGTTGGGGCCACAGTTCCCCAGATCTGTTGCTCTTCCGAGCCCAGGGGTTGCTAGACCTCTGTGACCTTTGCCAACTCCTTCTCCTCCTTGCAAATGTGCAGTGCAATGCACCCACTGTATGCAAACTACAAACCAGGAAAGGGACTGCACACTCTGCACTCCGTGCACTACAGCTGGATGGCTATTCACCTTCCTTCTACTTTCAGTACCAGTTTTCTTTTGAGCTCCAGCTCCATTTTGTTTACCATTGTAATTGACTGATAAAATCAGGAACACTCCTGGAGCTCTGGACACTTTCTCTATTCACCACAACCAATGCAGGCAACTCTCTGGAGAACACCAGAAACCCATTTCTCACTCTCTTCACCAAAAAAGCAAAACTCCTTCAAGAGACTCTCTCTGGAAACCTTCCCACTAGAAAAGCTTGCACATAGGGTTATTCTCTAGAAATTGAAATCTCTGCTGCTTACCAACACATGTCTGCACCTTCTCCCTCAGACCACATGAGGCTAAGATAGTGCCACTTCCTTTTATGGTGTTTCATACTATGGGTTCACAGACTCATCAACAGGATTGGCTGCCAAAATCCACATCATTCAATTCCCTGTGACATCTTCTGCCACACTGCAGGCAGGTTGCTTATGTGGCGGCTTCTTTGTGGGCTTCAGATCCCCACACGATCAGAAAGTTTCAGCGTCTTCTTCTTTGGTGCAAAAGTTATCTGTGATCCATCCTACTTTTCAAATACTGATAGCTATCTTGCTTCCATATAAGTCTTTGGGGAATCCATTTTCAACTGTGCAAAACATTTTGCACATATTAACATTACAAAAATATTGCTAAAGACTGTTTCTATAAAAATAAGCCCCCCAAATGCTTCTGATGCCCACATTGGGTGTCATTTTTATGCAACCCCCAGATGGGGCACATAAAATAAGAGAGGTCTGGTGCCAGGACAACAAAAATCAAAGCACCAGCTCTGAGAGTTCAAAAAATTACATTTGGCTAGATAGATGTTCAATTGGAATTGTCTCAGAGACTTTAGGGCAACATTTCTTCTGCTTGGCAGGTCAAAATACCAAAATCCTCCTTTTCTCTCTGTGACCATCTGACTGCCCCCATGCACCATTTCTTCAATCTTTTGTCTTCTTCCTCACCCTGCCTTAGCTGACCCAACCTTGAACCCATAAACCTTGGGATTTCTCAGTTGAAGGATCCCATACAGGGGTTTATAGTTCAAACAAAACTATAAGACCTTTATTTTTCTAGGGTACCAGCAGTCAATTGACAATACAAATCACCAAAAAGGATAAGTCACAGGATTCACCTCAGGGATAAATAGCAGCAACAAAATAAACACACATTAAATATTATCTTCTTCTATCTCTTATTCCAAACAACTCTGTATGTGAGTCATTCTTCTTCCATAACCTTATTAGTACTCATAACCCATCACTAGATTCTTCTCAGATAAGGCCACAGGATCTCCCATATTGTGACTGGAGTCCATACCTCCCCTCCTAGGTGCCTCTGGACCCAGGAAAATGCTTAGGAACATTTCTGTGGCAACACCAAGAATCATGGTAACGAAGGGCCCTGTTGGACCAGAAGAACTTCCAGACGTATTGCAGCCCATTCACTATCAAACTCCCTTCAAAGTCCTAATTCTCCCTAAGACCTTAGACTTATAAATCATAGGGTATACTCTCCCCCAGAGGTCATCTCCATACACTCTTTCTGAAAGAGATAGCCAGAAACAATGCCATACTCTTCTGTAACAGCATAATCGCAACATGACCAAAACTCATGGACCAAAAGTATAAATAATGGACCAAAATAAAAGGTCATATTACTGACATGGGGGCCAGAATTTAGGGTCCAGGCCACACTCCCATGATATATTTCATTTGATGTCACTGTGCCCTCTACTAGAAGAGGTATATCTGAATGTTAGGTAGAGGAAGAGAGAGCAATGAACACATTAATTTTTATTGAAAATCTTAGAAGCTTGACATAGATAACTGTAACTGCATGCTAATTAAGGAACTAATCTGCAAAGCTGCAAAACACTTTGATATTGTACCATGTTCCTCCATGCTGCTGCCAGAAATTGAAAAGATGGCTTCTGCCTGAAAGAATTTAAACTCCTTTTACACAGTTGCATAGTAGCACCATCAGTGACTTAGAAGCTCTACCTGAAATGGAGTCAAACATGGCTTAGAAGGGAACAACGCAGAGTATAAAATGGAGAAATACAAGGAAAAAAACTAAAGATACATTTTAAACAGTATCCAAAGAATTTATAATAGAAAAATAAATGTGCCTTCCCATTTAATAATGGAGACAAACCTGTAGGAACATAGCCATTCTCAATCATCCCAGTTCAAGGAATGTTATGGAGGTGGTTTTTAAAGGTTTGAAAATGTAACCATATTCATTACATATTTCTTTAAAATCCAAATCTTCTTTACTTTGTGAAGCTAAAATTATTGCTGATGAGGGCCTTAAATTGAGTTATTCTTAGGTAGCATTTATAGATCAGTACTGCAGAAGTTTCTATGCCTGTGTGTTCAAGTGACAAGGTGTTATTTAGCATGCACAAAATAGTGTCTGTGTCTGTTTGCTGGTTACTGGTACCATTCCACCATCATCTGCTTCAGGAGGCCACTGTCCCCATGTTTACATTGATCTCCTGGTTACCTGCCCATCCTGCGAGACAGCGACAGAAGCCAGTGGTTGGATGGCATCCATCTGCATGGCTGCAGTCACATCGCTCAGCGCAATCCATTCCGTATGTCCCATCCTGCCATAAGACCCAGAATTCAGAACTAAGTCAAAATGGAAACAGTGAGAGAAATAAAATCTCTGCCAATCTCTATAATCCAGCTCAGTGGGAACAGTTGCTCATTCCTTGCCGTCAAAAGAAAACATCTTTTTGGTCTCCACGCAACTACAGATTTCAAATTCATCATATGTTAGAAATGGAATAAACAATTTAGTTTGATTCTGATCAAGCTGTTTGGAACAAGGGGCATTTATCTCCAGACATACCTTGCTTCACTGTTTGGAATACTTGTGTCCTTTACATATGTTTTAACTTGTTAATTAGATAAAAAGCAGTCAAATAATTATTATCTTACAAAGCAAAGTTCTCTGATAGACAGGGCCTTAACCAACATTAAGGGACTGATTCACTCAGTTTTTATTTCTTCCCATAGACACAAAATGGGAGAAAAGTTTTAGTAAATCAGGTCCTAAATGTAAAAGAAAAAAAAGATTTTAAAAGCCTTGCGCGTGCAAAAATGGCCACTTACGCGCCCAGAAAAAGAAGCAGGGCATGGGTGTTCTAGAGGTGCGGCCAAGACTGATGCACGTAACTCCAGATTTTCCTCAGCCAGCGTGTGTTACATGTGGCACTTTGCTATAGCTCCCTGTTAGGCACAGGAGAGAGAAACAAACAGACAGACAGACACCTTATAAGGGATGAAAATTCTAAAAATAGGAGTTGAGTCTCTGCTAGCTGCATTGTACAAATCAAATCCTTTTCATCACTTATAAGGTCAAAAAATCTTTAATGATGTCAGTTTTACAATGGATACCTCTAAATGTGTAACAACACCCCGCTAACCCCAACCTACCTCCTTAAAACTCACCCCGAATCAAAGTGCCCCCTTACAATGGTTGTATTTGTAAGGTATCTCTCTCTCTCTCATGTGTTTGGGTTATAAAATAGCCCATAACTTTATGCACGCACAGCCCTTTTAAAATCTACCTTAGCTGTGTTTACTGGTCAGAATTTCAGTACCACATATAGGGGTGCATTTTCGAAGACTTTAAGGCCCAATTCACTAAAGCATTTTTCCTGTTTTGTGTCACTAAGAAAAAAGCTTAGTAAATCAGGCCCTTAGTTGCCTTCAGCATGGATTAAAAATAGAGTTAACCTGTGTCATATGGGGATAAGGTGATTTTTAGTAACCTTGGAGTACATGTGTACTTTCATAATGCACACAAACCTTGGCTACAAAAAAAAGAGCCACTCTGCGAGGTCATTCCAGGGAGTGCACACATACCTTACATTTTCAAAAGGTATGCCTGGCACACCTAATTCTGTGTCTGTGGGGAAAGACTTTGATGAATCAGGCCCTTAGCGACATAACAACCCAATTTTCAAATTCAATTTGTGTTGGAAAATTGATTTATTGTCTAGGATTACAAGCATGTGTGTAATTCTGCAGTTAGATGCTCTATTGAGAATTTAGTGCATGGTGGATTGTAATGCTCATTGTATGAAATAAAATGTTACTTAGTCATTCTTTTTAAAAATTCTTCAAGCAGTTTCCCTTGCAATTCTGAATCTCAGGAAGCAACTATGTAAGCAAAAGTCAAAAATTATTTTTTTTCACTTTCTGGATCCAGTTGGTTTACATTAACTATAACAATATCACCTGCATTGCATAAACCAATCAGATCCACCTCCAGGTGATGTCATTTCCAAATGTTTGGAACATGGCTATTCCCAGAGGTTCTGAGGAACTGCAGGAGAGTGGCTTAAAGAATTTTGCAAAGCATGACTTGACAGTAGAATGTGTGACCGCGGCTAGAGGATGAGTGTTGCTACTTTCTGCTTGTAGTATTGAAATACAACACGGAACACTAAGGGAACAGCTTTCTTTCAAGTATGCATTCAAACTTCCACCAAGCAACAGGTAAAATCGAGTAAAATATAGGATGGCTATAACTCACAAACCTTCACTGCTGTGCTTTAATATGCAGATCTGATTGTCTTTTGCTTGTATTTATGCTTCATATTTATCTAATGCACTTTCTGTGTTGAGAAAATTGTATAATTTGAATATAATTTTGTATATATAGACGGGGCGGATTGGGCTTTTGGGGGATCAGGCATCCCCCGGCGGGCTGGTTGCACTGGTCACATGATGAATATAATTTTGTATATATGGACAGGGCGGATTGGCCTATTGGGGGATCAGGCATCCCCCAGCGGACTGGTTGCACTGGTCACGTGATCTTCATCTCAGAACAAGTTCTTTTGCGGGACCATGACACCTGAATCAGCCCAAACAAAGGCCTGCAGGCTCAGCAGAAGGACACATCTGGCAGTTTCAGGGCTACTTCCTCCCACTTCCCCTCCGGCAGTAAATGAGCAGCGTAGGCGCAGCCAAGGCCCAGAAGAAAGGAGGACGACTGAGAAGAAGGTGTGTATGTGTGTGTATGAAAGAGAGAGAGCCTGAATATGGGCATGAGAGTGAGCCTGCATGTGTAGGAGACAGCATGCCTACATGTCTGTATGAGAGTACCTGCATGGGTGCATGAGAGAAAGAGCCTGCATATCTGCATGAGAGCACCTGCATGTGTCCATGAGAGCCTGCATGTGTCCATGAGAGAGAGAGAGCCTGCATGTGTGTGTGAGAAAGAAAGAGAGTCTGCCTGTGTACATGAGAGAGTGAGAGAAACTGCATGTGTGTGAAAGAGAGAGAAAGAGGATAAAGATTGTGTGGCCTTCTTCACCCAAATCCACAACAATCTCTCAGAAATCAAAAGATGCCAGGTACTTTTTATTTAATAGTACGGAGAGCTGGAGATTCTTCAATTCTTTATTATTTTATATTTTGGGGTGTTATTTCAAGTGTCTGCTGTTTTGAAATATTTTATTGGGGTTTGGGAAATATTAGAACAAATTTATGAGACTTTTTAAATCATTAGGGGCCCAATATTGAAAGATGGCTGTTTAAGTAACTTATCCAGCTAAATTACATGGTATATTCAGCAGCAAGGCTAGGTCGCTGAACATACGCATATATATTTGTACTTAGCTATAATCAGTTATAACTGTGTAATGTAGCTGGTAGATGTATTTATTTATTTATATTTTTATATTCCACTTTTTGGCACTTCAAAGCGGATTATATTCAGGCACTATAGGTATTTCCCTATTCCCACAGGGCTTACAATCTAATTTTTGTACCTGAAGTAACAGAGGGTAAAGTGATTTGCCCAAGGTCACAAGGAGCAACAGCTAGTATACCTTTGTGCCTAAGACTGAATATTGTTACTTAGTCGCATAAACTATGCGGCAAAGTTGCTCCACCCAGTGCTCACCCACAACTTATGCAGCTAACGTTTTAGCCATATAAGTGACTTATGTAGCTAAGCAGCAGCCACTAAATGTAAGTGCATATTCAATGGCAGCTACTTAACCACTTAAGTCCTACTTATCCAGCTAAGTAGTACGGAATGCGCTTTGAATATTGGGCCCCCTGTTTGTCGGTTGTTTTGATATATTTATTCTTTTCATGGTTTTAATATTATGAATGATGTCTTATATTTCTTGATTTTATTGCTTGATGTTTTGTGAGGAGTAATTATGTTTCTGTTTTTCCATTGTTGCCCTGCATAATACAGTCGGATTTGTTGTAGATATCAGAGCATGTTTGTGTGCGAGAGAGAGAATGAGTGAGCCAAAGAGCATATGCTTAAAGCAAGAGGACTATTTAAGTCAGTAGGCCTGTGTGCAAGTATAAAAGAGAGCGACTGAGCCAGTGAGTTAGCAAGAATGAGTCAGTGAACATGTGTGTGAGCATGTAGATGAGAGAGCGATTGAGCCAGTGAGCAAGTGTGTGAACAAGAGCATGAGCTTGTGACAAAGTGAGCATGTCTGTGAGAGAGAGCATGTGAACCAGTGAGCATGTACGAGAGACAGCATGTGATCTAGTAGGCATGTGTGTGAGAGAGAGAAGAAAGATGTGTATATCTCCCACCCCTTAATAGTCCATGACAATCTCAGGGTGACTGGAATCTAAATTTTATTTTAGTTTTAATTTTAATTATTGGATGTTGTTTGAGGTGTCTGCTATTTTGAAATATTTTAATCGATGTTTGGGAAATTTAAAAAACAATTATATGTTTATTTATTTAAAATCTTTTCTATACCGTCGCTAAGTTATATACCATCGCAACGGTTTACATGTAGGCACATATTTAATGTAGGTAAAAGTGTAGTATAGTACATTCTAACAGGTGCCGTCAAAGGTTCGGTTACAATATATCATTAGACAAAATAATTTTTAGAGAAGTGGGTCATGACCGAGTGTACTGAAAGTACTTTTACGGGTAAATTTATCATACATAGTGTTATCAATATGCTAGTTGTGATGTGGGGTTCATAGACTACTCTACTGTGTTGTCCTAAGTACTGTGTGTCGGTGCTTATCTGCTTATTCCTGAATAATTTCTATTCTCCCGTCTCCTTGTAAATGCCTGTTTAAAAAGCCATGTTTTTAAACTTTTCTTAAATGCCTTGAGATCACTTTGTAATCTGATCTCTGGAGGCATTGTGTTCCAAATTGTGGGTCCTGCTAATGATAAGGCACTTTCCTTCACTTGGGTTAGTCTTGCTGTTTTAACTGAAGGGATGGTTAGGAGTGCTTTATTTGCTGATCGAAGATTTCTGTGTGGGACGTGTACCAGTAATGCTGTGTTTAGCCAGTCTGATTTCTCATCATGAATTAGTTTATGGATGGTACATAGGGTTTTGTATTTAATTCTGTGTTCAATTGGTAACCAATGTAGTTCCGCTAGGGTTTCGTTTATGTGGTCCCTCCTCCTTTTTCTGGTTAGTATTCTAGCTGCTGTGTTCTGAAGTATTTGAAGTGGTCTTAACGTAGTATTTGGTAGTCCTAGCAACAGGGCATTACAGTAATCCGTGCTGGAGAAAATTAGTGCCTGTAGAATTGTTTGGAAATCATTTTGAGTTAGTAGTGGTTTTAGTTTTCTGAGCACCATGAGTTTTGCGTTTATAATCATTGGATGTTCTTTTCATCAGTTGTTTTGAAATATTTATTCTTTTTATGAGTTTGGTTTTACTATTTTGATTGATGCTTTATATTTCTTGATGTTATTGTTTGATGTTTAGTGAGGAATGATATTTGTTTTTCCATACAATACAGTCTGGCTTGTTGCAGTTTCAAGTTCAATTTTTGTCTACATGATTATATTTGGTGAGGGTCTGTCTGTGTTCTACATGTATGACTAAGGTGAAGTATTCTGCTATGCAGATTTGTGGGGTGACCCCAACCAATTTGCTTGGATGGAATGGGAGTGTACAGCTTTGTTTACTCACTACTGGTCTAGAGTATGCTCTATTTCTTAGTTATTTAGGAAAAATGTGAAATTTATTTTGGAGATATTTGGGCTTAATTCTGCCAGGTTTCAGAGTCGACTTGGCGTGTTGATGCATGTGCTACAGAGAAAGTGCACAAGGGAGTCAGATACCCCATGGGCCAGTTTTGAAAAAATCCCCCAGGGCTGATATTTTCCTGCAATCCGCCCCTGCATATGGAGATGGTGATCATTGTCACCTGAAATAGATGACAGAACTAAAAAAGGGTAAACAGCAACCATTGGATGAAGAATCTGCATTCCTTGCAGGAG
Source organism: Rhinatrema bivittatum (assembly GCF_901001135.1). NCBI lineage: Eukaryota > Metazoa > Chordata > Amphibia > Gymnophiona > Rhinatrematidae > Rhinatrema > Rhinatrema bivittatum. The sequence continues at coordinate 594,047,495 of NC_042615.1, forward strand.
GCAGAGGCAGTCCCTAGCTCAACCAGAGCCTTCCTGATCATCCTAACAGATGCCTTACTACACACTTTGATGGTAATTCCCCTGCCACCTTCCAAATTGAAAAAGTCTCAAACCGGGGCAAATGTGCCCTCAACTATATTCCTAAATCCCAGAGAAAATTAAAACTCCAGAAATCTATTATTCCTACCTAAAGAGAGGTTCAACACATGCTAGACACAAGCACTATGCATGTTGTCACCTGCAAACTGATTCTTCCAAATGACCGATCCATTAATATGCTAAATCAACTACATGACCTGTTAACCGAGGAGTATGCTGATCTTCTATACCTAACACATATACCTAGGCACAAGACACCAACAGCCTCAGCTTCTCCAAATCTTCCCTCACTGTCTCTCATATGCCAAACAAAAGCAAGAGGGTGAAGGAGCAGCAATAATACTCAGAGAAATGTTGGAACTGGCCCATTCCCCTACACAGGTGTAGGGGAATAGCCAACGATCCTGGCTGCTAGGCAGCCCCCCCCCCCCCTCCCCCACCCAGCAGAGGTTCTCACTGAGCCATGCTGTCTCCCACTCTAGCCACCTCCTTGATGGCTCCATGATGCAGCAAGGATAGCCCTATTTAACCCTGCCTCTCCCACAACTCAGTGCCTCATCATTGAGTCACCTTGGCTCCTTGCTTTGGTCCATCTTGTCATGTCTTTGGCCTCCTTGTGTTGTCCTTTGGCCTACTTGGCCTTCTTGCCTTGCCTCATGGCTTTGGGCCTTCCAGTTTTGCCTTGCAGCCTGGTTAGGTCCTCTTGTCTGTCGCCTATTTTATATGTGCCTTGTCTATGTTTTGGTTTGTTTGTTCTTTGTCTGCCTGTTGTTCTCTGTTCCCTGTGGCCCCCCAGTGGCCCTTTTGCCAGTGTCTAGGTCTCCTGCTGTCTTGCTTCTAGTGCATTCCCCACCTTGTCTTTGCCCTGTCTTTGTGGCCTAACCCTTCTTCGTATTCCTGCTCCCAACCCTTGTCTGTCAGCTCCTGCCTTGCAGTGTGCCTGCTGCCTCCAGTTCCAGCTTTTGATTCCAGCTCCTGCCTCTGCATCAAGTTCCTGTCTTGCCCCAGCCTTGCCTTCTAGGTTAGCCTTCCTCGGATTGATCTTGTTGCCTGACTTGGACTGTCTCTGACCCTGCCTCTGCTCGTTTTCTGCTTGCCTTGATCTCGGCCTGGACTCCGACCTTGTTTGACCCTGGCCACCTTGCACTGTACCTGAGAAGTCCTGCCGGCCACCAGAAACTGCAAACTCAACACAAGGTGGCTGGACAGGCAGAAGGCTCTGCAACCGGCCTGCCGGGCCGTTACAGAATGATGAGGTCAAACAAACTCCACAGGAGGGGTTCCAGGACCCTCTGCAAGCTCAGTGAGTCAAGAAAAAAAAGGTTTTCTACTCCTGCTGTAGCCTCTAGTAACTGTTCACCAGTCCCAGTTCCTGAAGTACTCCCAACCTGCCCTGATTATTGGAAATGCAGGAAATGGCAGTTTAAAAAAAAAAAAGAAAAATCACTTCTCTCTCTGGATTGTCTCAAATGTGGTTCCTTCCATCCTGCCTGGCTGGAATGTAAAAAAGTGCAGGTTTGGGAAGATCCTTCCTGAACAATGCTGTCTACTGTATCTGGCACCTAAACCAGTTTCCAAGGCACAGGTCTCAGTTCCAGCCCAGAAGATCTCTGAAATGAGAGAGACTTGCAGACCACAATCAAGGATGCAGTCTGTGTTAAAAACCTCTGGTACTTCGGTTTTCACGAAAAGCAGTTTAGATGTCATGCCAGCTAAATGTTTGTATGCCGGCTTCCCTTAAATCCACATGTAACTGAGAGCCATTCTTTGGTTACCAGGATGCCCAGGAAATAAAATAATAGCAAGAATAGGTTAGTGGATGGGGAGGGGGGGACCCATTCAAATTCCAGGCTCAGTACCTAGCAAGAGAAAGCAGACAGGTACAGGCCAGGGAGCCCAAGCCGGGTTTCAAGCGAGGCAGGGGTCAGTGAAGATCAAATCCAATCCGGGTCCGGACAGGTAGCAGGTAGAGCAAAGTAAAGTCCAATCCGGGTCGAGGCAGGCAGCAGGCAAACAGAGTAAAGTCCAATCCGGGTCGAGGCAGGCAGCGAGCAACCAGAGTAAAGTCCAATCCGGGTCGAGGCAGGCAGCGGGCAAACAGAGCAAAGTCCAATCCGGGTCTCGGCAGGCAGGTAGCAAGGCAAGGCAGAGTCAGGCACGGTCCGGGTCACGGCAGGCAGGCAACAAGGCAAGGCGAAGTCAAGTACGGTCCGGGTCTCGGCAGGCAGGTAGCAAGGCAAGGCAGAGTCAGGCACGGTCCGGGTCTCGGCAGGCAGGCAGCAAGGCAAGGCGAAGTCAAGTACGGTCCGGGTCTCGGCAGGCAGGCAACAAGGCAAGGCGAAGTCAAGTGCGGTCCGGGTCTCGGCAGGCAGGTAGCAAGGCAAGGCAGAGTCAGGCACAGCAAAGTCACACCAGGGCACAGCAAAGCACGGGACCTATTGAGAAGGCGTCTGATGCCTGCACTGCACCGCTTAAATCTCCCTCCCTGCTGACGTCAGTTTCCGGGGGCGGCCTCGTCCTCGCGATCCTGCCCCTTTAAGAGGCGGAGTTAGCCGCGTCGCAACCGATGCCGTCCCGCGACGGCCAGACGTCTGCACGCAGCGAGTCGTGCTCTGGGGGCCCTGAGGAATGGCGTGCCGATCCGCCGGCTGAAAAGAGGTAGGGAGACCCGATCGCATGCGATCGCGATCGGGCCTCACAACAGGCCGTCCCCCCGGGAGGTTTTATAACAGCTCTCTCCTGAGAGGCTGGAGGCAGTCCTGTATAATTTTTGGAGAGTTAGGAGGTGGTAGGCGTTTACCCTTTGTTGTATTTTCAGGCCCAGTTGGAGGGAACAGGCGTTAACCCTGCCTGGGAATCCTGACCAAGGTCAGGAGGGTGGTCCTGCCAGTCTGCTCCGTAGCTGGTGCAGATACCCCTTCAGGTTGTTTTCAGGATTTTGACCTTTTTTTGGTAGAAGCTTTGCTGGACATATCTGGGCCTTTCCTGGATTCAGGGAAGGGGGAACCCTGAGTTTGTGACGCACAGGGATTGGGAAGACCTGCCCATCCAAGGTGATTACCCGCTGCAAGGGATAACTTCGGTTAAGGGAAAAGACTATTAGAGATGAGCTTTGTTTTTCCGTGTTGGGTTTCGGTTCGGGCGCTTTGAGGGAAAATTTCGTTTTCCTGCAGATCGTTTTTCGGCGGTACGGATCCATTGCTCCTTCCATGTGACAGGGGCCGACCAATGGCACTAGTAGCCCCGTCACATGGTAAGGGGAAAGGGCTACAGCGCCATTTTGATTCCTGGCAGGCCCAACGGCCCGAGAAGGATACATCGCTCGCGGGACCCTGCTGGACCCCCAGGGCTTTTAGTAAGTCTTGGGAAGGGATCGGGATGGTGGGGGGGGGGGGTTGTAATAAAAATAAAATTGAAGGGTTGTTTTTTTTTCAAATAAATGTGCCCCTCCCCCCCGCACTAACCCGAAAAATAAATTTTCCCCGAAGTTCGGGGAAAATCTGTTTCGGGGTTCGGGTGCCCAGAACCAGGACGAATTAGGCAACTTCATTGAAATTGCCTAATTCGTGATAAAAGAATGCACATCTCTAAAGACTATTAAGTTAGACATCCAGGAGGAAGATTGTTTTGCTGCCCCTTCCTACCTGCAGTGGAGCAGGGTAAGAAAGCCTGCAGCCAGGGATGCCTCCTATAAGGGATCCAGAGGAGAGTTAGAGACTGAAATAAATTTAAAGAAGCTGGAAGAGCCTGCTAACCGTGAGTAACAGAACTGTAAAGATTCTAGAGGATGCCCGTCAGGAGTCTGCAGCCCCTGGGAAGAGATACTATTTTACTCTCTGTGTAAGGACAGGATTTTGACCACTTCCTTACCAGCTTGAAGGTTACTCTGCCCACCAGGACCTCCTCCCCACATTGCCTGTTGAAAGACTCCCGCAAAAAAGAAGCAAAAAGATTGTGGTGCTGGAATCATATTTATTGTGTCATCTGCAACTATTTAATTTAGTAAACTTAAGTTTGAATGCCCTCAGGTGACTCATGCAAGGTTTTCTGACATCACATTTCATGTGGTGTCACCTTGTTTGCTTTTGTTGGGAGCAGTTTCTGCAGATTGTTCTCAGTCATCAATGCCTCTCCCCAGAACTTTTCAAGAAAGTTGGCATTCAGCAGCGTATTCCTTGCCATCTCTATCAATGTGTTGCTCTTCCTCTTGACTACACCATTCTGTGTGGGAGCATAAGACACTGTGTTCTGATGCTCAATCCCTAGATACTTGAGGTACACTTGAGCTGCTATGTCCATGTAATCTCCTCCATTGTCCATATGCATGGTTCCAGGTTTCCAATGGAACTTATTGCTTGTCACTGCTGCGTATTCCTTGAGTTTCTCCAGTGTTTTACTTTTATGTCTCAGTTGATAGGCTTCGGTATATCTGGAGTAATCATCAGTGAAGTTCAGGAAATATCTGTTTCCAGAAGAGGTCGCTGCTTCATTTGTTCACACAGATCACTGTGAATTAGCTCCAGTGGCTGACTTGCTCTGCTGTGGCTTGCATGTGTTGCTTTGCTTTCCAGACAGCACATGCATGTCAGTGTCTCTGTGAACATGGATACCTTTAAATCCACATCATCAATTTGCTCTGCAAGTCATTTATTGCATCTGCATATCTGTACTCCAGGTGCCTGGGCCATGTGTGTATGCAGTTCCGGCAATGGGGTTGGGCAGCTGTTTTCACTTCATCTGTTCAGATGATTCTATACAAGCTGTCACCACCCACAACCCCTTGTGCCACTGTGCCTTACCCTTCTTAATTGTGCATATATCCTTGCAGAAGAGGACAGTGATGCCCTTGCTTGTTAGGTGTTTAGGTAATAGAAGGCTTACCTTCAGGTCTGGTGCATATAGCACATCTAAGCTGTCCTTCTCCTTTCCCCATCATAGAAATATATTTCACATCTGCTAGGTACACTTTAACTTTCATACTATACTCAATGTCTGTAAAAAGTTCTTTATTAAGTTCTTTATTACTTGTCATGTAGCTAGTTGATCCGAAATCAATATGTCAGTCTCTCACATTACTTCTTTCAGAGAATCTAAAACCACAGGTCCAAAGCAATTTAGCCATTCTTTCTGTAATGTTTGGCTGGCCATGAGATGGCCCTGTGACCAGCTGCACTCACCAAGCATGCCGCCAAACTTTGCCACAGATCAAATGTCACCATTCCTTGACTCCTGCTGGCTCGATCCCTAGGTGCATGCAACCCTTTGAAGGTTCAGTGGAAGAAAAACCAAACTGAGACACCTCCTGATGATTTCACATGGCAAAGAATTTAAGTCCTTGCCGCATTCCCCTCTCTGCCACAGCAACAGGTCCCCTGCCTAGTCTGCAGTGTGTGTTCCTCTTTGTGTTTCCTTGCCTTGTACCTTATCATGCCTTGTCTCTCTGCCTTGCCTTTTCTAGTCTGTGACTTGCCTTGTTTGTGCCTTGATCCTTTTCTTGCCCGCAGCCTTGCCTTGCTCATACCTTGCCGGTCTCCCTTGTTCTGCCTGGTCCATCCTGCCCTGCCTTATCCTCCAGTGTCTTGTTTGTCTTGGTCTAATTTTCTGGTACTGACCTCTGCTTCGGACCCAGACCACTGTCTTGCCTGCCGCCTGGTACTGACCTCTGCTATGGACTATGATCCAGCCTCCCATGCCACCTGCCCAGACCTCCACTCATACCTGGACTCTGCTTGACCACCCCCTACAGGACATTCACCTAAGCTCTGCTGGCCTCTGGAACCCAAGGGCTCAACCTGCAGGGAACGGGGCTGGTACTGGTGAAGCCCCAGCTCCAGTCCCAGTAAGGGCATGTCCTTCTTAGCCCAAGGGCTCACAACCGTGACAGTTTGCTGAGGACATGAACTCGGTGGATTCGCCCCCAGCTCAGGCGATCACAGGTTTGGTTCTACAGGTACAAAAGCAGCAAGACCAGTTGCGTAATATGGCTGGGATCCTCCAGGGCTGGCAGCTCATATGGACTCTATGCATTACCCTGCATCTTCTCAGGCCCCTTTTCTGGTTGCTCCTACTCAGACAGTGGCCTTCATGCCACATCTTCTATCTCCTTCAGGTATGAGGGCAGCCCCAAGGAATGCAGAGGCTTCCTTAATCAGTGCAGAATGCACTTTGAGCTGCAAGTGGTCAATTTCCCAGTGGACCGCTCCAAAGTAACTTACATGCTCTCACTGTTAGGGGGTTCTGCCCTAGCCTGGGCCTCCCCTCTCTGGGAGAGAGATGACCCACTACTAAGAAACTTGGACAACTTTCTGTACAGTTTCATCTGGTCTTCAATGAGCCAGGACACACTTTGTCCGCTGCCATGGATTTCGGCAAAGTAATCGCACCGTGGGCGATTATGCTATACACTTTCGCACCTTGGCATCTGAACTCCATTGAGTTGAAGACAGCCAGATGGCCATCTTTTGGCAGGGCCTAGTGGAATGCATAAAAGATGAGTTGGCAGGCCGAGTTATCCCTCTCACGATAGAAGACCTTATCACACTGGCCATACGGGTCGATCTGCAGTTTCCAGAACAACTTGGGAAAGAAGGGCATCTCGCCAACCATTCCATCTAGTTCCCAAGTTTCAACACTCCCTGGTCACACTGATGGAACCCACAGCCACAGCCTCCACTGAAGAGCCCATGAAGTGAGAAATGTGAAGTCCTGCCCCAACTGTGCTGTACATAATAGCTCCCATGCTCGCCCTTGGGGGCAGTTACAGCCATTGACAACCCCAGAGAAAGCCTAGACCCATTTGGCCACTGTCATTTACCTTCCCCTCTCTAATGTCTACATGACCATCTGGGTAGTAGTGGACTGGTTTTCCAAGATGGCTCATTTCATCCCTCTTCCCCATCTTCCATCTGTATCAGAACTGCATTTCTCTTTGTTCAATCCAATAAAATAAGGGTACGTCAAAAAGAGTGTAACATCTACAGATATAAGAGCCTTATTTGACATAACCAAAAGGATGTTTATTAGATAAATACAGATTATCCAGCAGATAAAGTCTTCAAAGGGTAGAGAAAAACAAAATGATAATTGTTACAGCATTGAAGGTCCCCCAATATGGGCTGTATTTTGCACAGGCTGCATGGGAGGGACGGAAACAGAGATCAGGAGAATCTTCAACAGGGTGAAAGAAAAATCTCCATACATATATTCATGGTATATTGTCAGGGGTAACCAAGTGGCTGGCAATCTTGAAATCAATTTCACCTGCATGGATTCCCCTTTCATATCCTCTTGAATCGTGGAGTACAATTCATAGCCCAGTTTTGGAGGAACCTTTGTAAAAAATTTAGGATTACCTTGGACTTCACCTCTGCTTACCACCTCCAAAGCAATGGCCAGTCTAAAAGGATCAATCAGATTCTTAAAGGATTCCTGAGAGCCTACATTAATGAATGACAGGGCAACTGGGCCTGTCTTCTACTCTGGGCAGAATTCTGCCACAACAATCATGTGGGTAGTTCATCCATATCCACACTCTTCCAAATTCTGATTAGCCAGCACCTGCAGGTACTGTTCCCTATTCCAGTGCCAGTGTCCAGCACCAAATAACCTGGCTCAGAATTTTGAAGGCTTGTGGCTGAAGACACACAGATTCCTTATTCTAGCAGCCGAGAAATTCAAGAAGCAAGCAGACAAAAAAACGCTGTCTGGCACCTCACTTCAAACCTGGAAAACTAGTTTGGCTCAGTACTCACAACCTCCACCTCAAAAACCCCTCTGTCAAGATTTTTCCATGGTTTATTCGGCCATTTCCTGTGGTTTGCCAATTAGGGCCAGTGGCCTGCCGACTAAAACTTCCACCCACTCTCAAGGCCCATGATGTATTCCATGTGTCACTCCTTGAAACCTTGCTCCTGTCCTGGCCCTCTCAGGTGGCTCCCAAATCAATGGAAAAAGAAACAGAAGTTGATTCCAAAAACGAGGTCTGAGAGAGCCTTGATTCCAGAAAACCTTGAGGTCAACTTCAGTATCTCATTTCATGGAAGGGCTTTGCACCCAAGGAAAACTTATGGGAGCCTGCTTCTAATCTTCAAGCCCCTTGTTTGGTAAAGGAATTTCATCAATGCTTCCCCCAGCAGCCTGAGCCTAGAGCCCTGGCAAGTGGGCTTAGAAGGGGGGTACTGTAACATTTGGTAGCCTGTGGGATGGCCCATGAGTAGCCACAATCACCAAGCATGCCATCAAACTTTGCTGTGAACCAAACACTGCCACTCATTGCCTCCTACTGGCTCGGGCCCTAGGTGCACACCACCCTTTGATGTTCCAGCAGCAGGAAACCCCAATTGAGGCATAAGAAGAACATAAGAACATGCCATACTGGGTCAGACCAAGGGTCCATCAAGCCCAGCATCCTGTTTCCAACAGAGGCCAATCCAGGCCATAAGAACCTGGAAAGTACCCAAAAACTAAGTCAATCCCATGCTACTGTTGCTAGTAATAGCAGTGGCTATTTTCTAAGTCAACTTAATTAATAGCAGGTAATGGACTTCTTCTCCAAGAACTTATCCAATCCTTTTTTAAACACAGCTACACTAACTGCACTAACCACATCTTCTGGCAACATATTCCAGAGTTTAATTGTGCGCTGAGTGAAAAAGAACTTTCTCCAGTTAGTTTTAAATGTGCCACATGCTAACTTCATGGAGTGCCCCCTAGTCTTTCTATTATCCAAAAGAGTAAATAACTGATTCACATTAACCAGTTTTAGACCTCTCATGAATTTAAACACCTGTATCATATCCCCCTTCAGCCATCTCTTCTCCAAACTGAAAAGTCCTAACCTCTTTAGTCTTTCCTCATAGGGGAGCTATTCCCTTACCTTTAACATTTTGGTCACCCTTCTCTGTACTTTCTCCATCGCAACTATATCTTTTTTGAGAAGCGGTGACCAGAACTGTACACAGTACTCAAGTGGTGGTCTCACCATGGAGCAATACAGAGGCATTATGACATTTTCCATTTTATTCACCATTCCCTTTCTAATAATTCCCAACATTCTGTTTGCTTTTTTGACTGCCGCAGCACACTGAACCGATGATTTCAATGTGTTATCCACTATGACGCCTAGATCTCTTTCTTGGGTGGTAGCTCCTAATATGGAATCTGACATTGTGTAGCATGGGTTATTTTTCCCTATATGCATCACCTTTCACTTATCCACATTAAATTTCATCTGCCATTTGGATGCCCAATTTTCCAGTCTCAGAAGGTCTTCCTGCAATTTATCACAATCTGCTTGTGATTTAACTACTCTGAACAATTTTGTATCATCTGCAAATTTGATTGCCTCACTTGTCGTATTTCTTTCCAGATCATTTATAAATATATTGAAAAGTACGGGTCCCAATACAGATACCTGAGGCACTCCACTGCCCACTCCTTTCCACTGAGAAAATTGTCCATTTAATCCTACTCTCTGTTTCCTGTCTTTTAGCCAGTTTGTAATCCACCAAAGGACATCGCCACCTATCCCATGAATGTTTACTTTTCCTAAAAGCCTCTCATGAGGAACTTTCTCAAACGCCTTCTGAAAATCCAAATATACTACATCTACCGGTTCACCTTTATCTACATGTTTATTAACTCCTTCAAAAAGTGAAGCAGATTTGTGAGGCAAGCCTTGCCTTGGGTAAAGCCATGCTGACTTTGTTCCATTAAACCATATCTTTCTATATGTTCTGTGATTTTGATGTTTAGAACACTTTCCACTATTTTTCCTGGCACTGAAGTCAGGCTAACCAGTCTGTAGTTTCTGGGATCGCCCCTGGAGCCCTTTTTAAATATTGGGGTTACATTAGCCACCCTCCATTCTTCAGATACAATGGATGATTTTAGTGATAGGTTACAAATTTTTACTAACAGGTCTGAAATTTCATTTTTGAGTTTCTTCAGAACCCTGGCGTGTATACCATCCAATCCAAGTGATTTACTACTCTTCAGTTTGGCAATCAGGCCTACCACATCTTCTAGGTTCACCGTGATTTGGTTCAGTCTATCTGAATCATTACCCATGAAAACCTTCTCCGATACGGGTATCTCCCCAACATGCTCTTCAGTAAACACTAAAGCAAAAAAATCATTTAATCTTTCCGCGATGGCCTTATATTCTCTAATTGCCCCTTTAACCCCTCGATCATCTAACGGTCCAACTGACTCCCTCACAGGCTTTCTGCTTCGTATATATTTTAAAAAGTTTTTACTGTGAGTTTTTGCCTCTACGGCCAACTTCTTTTCAAATTCTCTTTTAGACTGTCTTATCAATGTCTTACATTTAACTTGCCAACACTTATGCATTACCCTATTTTCTCCTGTTGGATCCTTCTTCCAATTTTTGAATGAAGATCTTTTGGCTAAAATAGCTTCTTTCACCTCCCCTTTTAACCATGCCAGTGATCGTTTTGCCTTCTTTCCACCTTTCTTAATGTGTGGAATACATCTGGACTGTGTTTCTAGGATGGTATTTTTTTAACAATGACTACGCCTCTTGCACACTTTTTACCTTTGTAGCTGCTCCTTTCAATTTTTTTCTAACTATTTTTCTCATTTTTTCAAAGTTTCCCTTTTGAACGTTTAGCATGAGAGCCGTGGATTTGCTTACTGTCCCCCTTCCAGTCATTAATTAAAATTTGATCATATTATGATCACTATTGACAAGTGGCCCCACCATCATTACCTCTCTTACCAAATCCTGTGCTCCACTGAGAATTAGATCTAAAATTGCTCCCTCTCTTGTCGGTTCCTGAACCAATTGCTCCATAAAGCTGTCATTTATTCCATCCAGGAACTTTATCTCTCTAGCATGTCCTGATGATACATTTACCCAGTCAATACTGGGGTAATTGAAATGTCCCATTATTACCGCACTACCAATTTGGTTAGCTTCCCTAATTTCTCTTAGCATTTCACTGTTCATCTCACTATCTTGACCAGGAGGACAGTAGTATACTCCTATCAGTATAGTCTTCCCCAACACACAAGAGATTTCTACCCATAAAGATTCGATTGTGCATTTAGTCTCATGCACGATGTTTATCCTGTTGGACTCTATGCCATCCCGGACATAAAGCACTACACCACCTCCCGGGTGCTCCTCTCTGTCATTGCGATATAATTTGTACCCCGGTATAGCACTGTCCCATTGGTTATCCTCCTTCCACCATGTCTCTGAGATGCCAATTAAGTCTATGTCAGCATTTACTGCTATACATTCTAATTCTCCCATCTTACTTCTTAGACTTCTGGCATTAGCATACAAACATTTCAAAGTTTGTTTTTTGTTTGTATTTTCATTCTGCTTTTTAATTGATAGGGATAAGTTGGAATTTTTTAGCTCAGGTGAGTTTTTAGTTACAGGCACTTGGACTACTTTTCTTATTATTGGAACCTCACTGTCGGGATGCCCTAATTCTAATGCATCATTAGTATCCTTTGAAGATACTGCCCTCCGAACCATGCGCTGCTGAGTGACTGTTGGCTTTCCCCTTTGTTCTAGTTTAAAAGCTGTTCTATCTCCTTTTTAAAGGTTAGCGCCAGCAGTCTGGTTCCACCCTGGTTAAGGTGGAGCCCATCCCTTTGGAAGAGACTCCCCCTTCAGCAGTGGGATATTTAAAACCTCACCAAGCTCCTCTCCCCGCCTCAGCAACAGGTTCTCTGTGTAGTCTACAGTACATGTGGCTCTTCATGTCTCCTTGCCTTGTGCCTTATCCTGCCTTGTCTCTCTACCTTGCCTTTCCTAGTCCATGCCTAGCCTTGCCTTATTTGTGCCTTGGTCCTTGTATTGCCTGTACCCTTGCCTTCTCATTCCTTGCTGGTCTCCCTTGTCTTGCCTGTTCCATCCTACCCTGCCTTGTCCTCCAGTGTCTTGTTTGTCTTGGTCTGATTCTCTGATACTGATCTCTGCTATGTACCCAGATCACTCTCTTGCCTGCTGCCTGTTATTGACCTCTGCTATAGACCTGGACCCTCTCTTGCCTGCTGCCTGGTTCTGACCCAGCCTCCCATGCTGCCTGCCCAGACCTCAGCCTGTATTTGGACTCTGCCTCTCTATCACCAGCAGTGATCTACAATTGTACCTGGACTTTCCTTTACTGCCTCTAAGGGACATTTGCACAAGTCCTTCTGGTCCCTGGAACCCAAAGGCTCAACCTATGGGGAACAGAGCTTGTATAGGTAAAGCCCCAGCTCCATTCTCAGTAAGGACAAGTCTGCTAGCTATCAGCATGGGCCTAGTAGATTTACCTGCATCAATCATACCACAGCCCAAGGGCTCACAACTGTGATACTTTCAGTTTCAAATAACTGTTCTCAGTACTAATAACTTTTTTGTCTCTGTTCACAGTCTTAATGATGTTTTTTATTATATATTTCCAGGCTGGGCAGTTTCTCTTCAAATGTTCCACCTCTTTGCTTAGGTTATGACCATCCAGTGACTACATCACATTCAATGTAGATATATCTGCCTCTCTTGGGCTATATCTGCCTGTATACTTTACCCACTGCTGTGTGAAGTATTTTTGCTCTTCTGGGCTATGTACATTTACCAGCCCCTTCCCCTACAGCAAAGACAGTTTGAAAATCTTCTGTCTTTTCTCTCCCCCATGCAAAGCTGCTTTGTCATTATTTTCTTTGTCTCCTATTGACCCTTCTGCAGACAAATTCATCTATAAATCTCCTTTTCATAGTCCAGTGTTATTTCATATTCTGGTCTATTCTCTAGTGCATTTAAGAAGGCATCATAGGAATCAAGCAAGCTGCATAGTAACATTGCAGATGCGTGACCATCCTTCAAACTCTCCCCTATGCATCTCAGTCCCTCTGTGATTTCTTGAACAGCATTAATGTGTTCCAACATTTCCTGGGTCTCTCTCACCTTTAGACTATGTACCTTGTGAAGCAGACTAGCACAGCATTAATGTGTTTCAGATTTCCTGTGACTCAACTTTAGACTGTGTAGCTTATGAAGGAGAAATAGTTTACTGTTCAGATTACATCTCTCAGGCAAACTCTTCAGAGTTCCACACATTTGTCTTGTGGCAATACATGTACAGGTGTGTATTAATTAATTATCTTCAGCAAGAAGAAAAAATATGCTTTTTGCTTCCATATCTCTCTGATTCTGAGATATGCATTTTCAATAGATCTATCCTTGCATATCGTGTCCCATAATTTATCTTTATTCAGCATTTCCATCTTAAACTTCCATATCTAAAAATTGATTAAATTTAACTTGAGTACAGCTGCCCTAAGATCTATGGTGAAAACCATGCTTTCTGAGTTAATTGCTTTTCTTCACTGTTGTATTCACAGTTTCCTATATCACAGCAGCAGGGTACCTACTTCAAGTCCTTTGCCTCCCCTGAGCACTGGATTTGCTCTGCATCTCTTTGGAGCTACATTGCTCGAGTCAGAACTTTTCCTCTAGGGCTTCAGCCTTCTCTGATAGAAATTTCTCATTCTCTGGTACCATTCTAGCCCAATCTACTTGTTCAGGGTGAGAACAGGGTGCATACAGCAGGGACCTTCATGCCTCTAGGCCAGAGTTTCCAAACCTTTCAGGGAACATGGATCCCTTTTCAGCATCAAAAAATTTCACATACCCCTACACACTTCTCTTTAATTTTTGTATACCATACAAAAGAAATATTGATATGTACTCCAGAATCATTCTAATGTATAAATATTGATCTAAACCCTCATAATTGAAGCTTGAAGCCATTCCTGCTTCCAATCCAGCTGCAATGGGGAAAAGGAAGCGAGTTAAAAAAAAGTTCCAGGTTGGTAACTTGGTATGAGCTGGCAGAAAATCAGCACCTGTACCTGCAGATCTGCCATCTAATTTTTAAAGAGAAACTCCTGTGGAATTTCTTTTGAGAACTCGGATTGGCAGGAGAAAGCCAGTACTTTTCTTCTGCATACTTTTCATCTGCTTTAAAGCAGGTACAAAATACATACGTGAAAGTTTACACGAGGATTTCAAAATTAAATCCCTGCATGTAATTTCCTTCCCTCAACCTAGCCCTACTCTTCTTACCCTGCTGGTAAAAGTGTGCAGACTGTTCACAGCTTAGGGACGTTTACCCTCAGGAGCAGGGAGTAGCTATTTTTAAATGGATTTTTTTACATAGGTAAAATAAAAAATTTTGAAACTTACCCTCCTTGAAAATTGATCCCCTTTTAGCCTGATTTTTTTTATACTTTATTATTTTCTTATTTGATTCTTACAAAAACATACAGAAAATGATAGTCAGTAAATAATTTAGATTTTAGAAAAAGCAAAACAACAGCCTGCTTTTAATGGGAAGAAGTCTAATGAGATCTCCATATCTATCTGTGTATCCCCGTAAATAATTTTTGTGTTTAATGTCACATCCATGTTGGCTGTTGTCTCACCCTCCCTCCTCCTTGATCCCTGGTGGTCATCTTTCCTTTCTTCCTTGCTGGACCATGGTGGTCCTCTAACCCTCCCTTTTTCTCTACCTCTGTCCACCATGATTCCTGGGGGTCCTCTCCTTCTCTCCCCTGCTAGCCTGCCATCCACTCATACTCCCCTTAACCAAGTCAATTATGGATTCCTGTCTCCCTCTTTGTCCTCCTTTTCTTCCTTCATTCCTGTCTCATTCCTTCTCCCCTCTGTCTTTCCCCTTATATTGTCATCCCCAGTCTTTTCTTCCTTTGAGTCATTCTACTCAGTTTTCTGCTGCAGCTATCCTCTTGTCTCTCTCTCAGGCCACTGGCAGAGCATGTGGCAGTAGTGAGAAATGTTTCTCAAAATTGTGATAACCCAGCTTTCCTTAACGTGCAGCAGAGGCTGTAAAGGTTTTGACAGCTGCAATTGGCCCCTCTCTTCCTCGTGTCCTCACAAAGTGCAGCAGTGGCATTTATGATTCTCGAGAGCTGCAATCGGTTCCTCTTTCTCACACCTCCGCTAAACATGCGGAAGTGCACTTTGAGGCTTCTAATGGGTGCAACCAACCCCTTTTTCTCCCTCCTCTTCCTGGTCTGCAGCAATGTGAGGTGAAGTTGTCAGGGTCATAATAGGCCCCATTCTGGCACTCCTAGCTTGTGGAAGCAGCTCAGCTAATCACAGGTAGCAGCAGCTCACTCCTTTCTCCCTATCTAAACTTTCTTCCATCCCTTCTGGAGGACCCTCCTGGGATGGTCTCATGGACCCCAGGTTGGTATCCAGTGCTCTAAGCAAAATGCTTACTATGAAGCAGAAATGGCTCAAAACTCTTCTGTGGCAGAATGCAAGGATTCTTTATTTGGGAAACTGGGATAGAAAAGCAATAAACATTATGGGCCAGATTTTAAAAGTTATGCTCGGGCGTAGATCTGTTCACGCAACCCGGTGCGAACAAATCTACGCCCGATTTTATAACATGCGCACGCTGCCGCGCGCATGTTATAAAATCCAGGGTTGGTGTGCGCAAGGGGGTGCACAATTGTGCAACTTGCGCGCGCCAAGCCGCGCGGGCTGCCTCCATTCCCTCTGAGGCCACTCCGAAATCGGAGCGGCCTCGGAGGAAACTTTTCTACTACTCCCCCCACCTTCCCCTCCCTTCCCCTATCTAACCCACCCCCCAGCCCTAACTAGATCCCCCCCTCCTTTATTTCAGAAGTTACGCCTGCACCATCACCCGGCACAGGCTGCTGTGCTGGAGGACTCGGGACCGCCCCCAGACTGCTGCCATGGCCCTGGACCCACCCCGGTCCGCCCCCTGACCCGCCCCTTTTTCAAAGCCCCGGGACATACGCGTATCCCGGGGCTTGCGTGCGCCGCTGAGCCTATGCAAGATAGGCTCGGCACACGCGGGGGCAGCTTGGGACAGTTTTTCGGGGGTTACGTGCGTATGTTACGGACGTAACCCTTTGAAAATCTGCCCCTATATGCATAGTTACATAGTTCTATATAAGTGATTGTGCTAGTGTGACTACCACAATAGGCAGGAAGGAAGATGAAGACTCAAATCACTAATAAAGGGTACATCTTATCTAGGTAACCCTTACAGTCCCACCTGTTTCCATACAGAGTCAGGTGACACAGCTGTTGAATGTTAACCCCTGGTTGTCTGATCTGGAGAATGACATTTTGCTATTAGCCCTCCAATAGCCACAAGGACCCCAGGCCATTCTGGATAGTCATATACACCAATCAGGACTTCACTGTTGCATGTACTCCCAGCTCCACAGTGGACGCACCTTCTCCATGGGGAGATGCTGTCATCTCGCGCCACGTCCCTCCCTAGGCGCACGCGCATCAGCTATTCTTTTAAAGGGACCATGGCGGGAACCTCACCCACGGCCCCGAATGATGACATCACTGAGTTCCGGTATATAAGGCCGGGCCCAGCTAAACGCTTCCTTGCCTTGGTAACAGGTCTCCACGCTGGTCGTGTCCTGAGTTGCTTGTTCCTGTGTCTCCTCCGTGTTCCTGGTTCCTGATTCTTCTGTGTTCCTTCCTGATCCTGGTACCCATTCCTGTTCCTGTGTTCATGTCTACCTTGCTTTTTCAATTGATTGATCTCCTGGCTTTGACTACTGCTTCGTCTGACCATGCTGCTGCTTGTCGTCTGGTATTGACCTCTGCTTCGTCCGACCATGCTACTGCTTGTCTCCTGGGATTGACCTCTGCTTCGTCTGACCATGCTACTGCTTGTCTCCTGGTATTGACCTCTGCTTCATCTGACTTCACTACTGTGTCTCCTGGTTTGACCTTTGCCTTGCCTGACCATTCTTCTACTGACTTCTGATATTGACCCCACGCTTGCCTTGCTACTCTCCTTGCCTGCTACCTGCCCTGATTTCAGCTTCTCTCATCTTCATTCTGGACTTGGCCTTTCAGGCTTCGGCCTGTTCTTACTCGGGTGCCTCTGCCTTTCTCCTGTATTCCTTGGCGCCCGGGTCTCCGGGACTCCACCTCATCATTCCTACTACTGCTGCTGGACCCTGGCTGACCTCCTCGTCGTCCCAGAGAAGACCTTGGACAGAGGCCCACTTAAGTCCAGCTGGCCCCAGTACTCAAGGGCTCAACCTGCAAGGAATGAGGGCTGGTATTGGCGAAGCTCCAGCCGGCCTCCGTCAGTCAGCCAGCTCCGCCTGCCGACGGTGGGGACCCGTAGGGCTTGCCCTGTGGGTAGCGTCAACCCCAAGTCGGCCCAAGGGTTCACCTCCTGCGCATCATTCATGATCATCTCCAACCCATTTTTAATGTGTAATTGGCTGAAGGACACTAACCAGATTGCTTTTAAAAAGCAATATTCAGATCAACCTTAAGCAAATCAAACCTTAACCCTAATGAGCTAAGTAAACACTGACCAGTCTTGAGTTTACCATTTCTAAGCAGGATCACTGAAAAAGTTGTACTATACAGCTATCTGACCATCTACAGATCACAGTCAGGCTTCAGGCTGCATTTTAGTACTGAGATGATACTAATAATCATAGCTGATAAACTATGTTTCTGCATGGATCATGAACAAGAAGCTCTGTTGATACTCCTTGACCTATCCATGGCTTTTGACACCGTTTACTACAATCACTCACCTAGAGATCCTAGGGCTCACAGACTCAGTACTAGCCTGCTTCAAACCCTTTCTCTAGAACCGCTCCCAGATCAGCTTTCTGGGGACAGCTTTATCACATCCCCATGCAGTCTACTGTGGAGCTCTGCAGAAACCTATGTAATCACCAACATTATTCAATATTTACATGGTCCCTCTAGGGCAATTCATCAGAGCCTATCAAATCATCTACTATTCATACATGTGCAATATACAACTACTAGTCCCTCTTGGCCCAGAACCCAACAATCCCAATTGCTAATCTAAATGAATGTTTGGGAAAAAAAACTCCAACTGCCAATGCCTACGTAACTTGTCACTAAATCCACAAAAGACATACATACTGAGCCCAAAGAGGGCTTAATGCCTGATTTAAGGTGCTAGTATTCAGCTGTTTAAAGTGCCTTAAGGCTGAATATAGATGCTTAAATAGATAAGGCACCTATAATAGAGGCTCCTAAATTTAGAAAAGATATTGACTCTCCTAAGTTTAGGCATTTTATTTAGGTGACCAACACTAGAAATCAGCACTGAATGCCTAAATATTTGCCACTGATCATGCTCCCTTTTAATGTGCTTAAATTTAGGCATTGAGCCTTGAAAAAAAATTGAATTCAAAAGTCTAGATGCCTAACTGTTAAGATTAGATGCCTAGGATTTTTAAATGTAGAGCTTACAGTCGATAGGTAAAAATGACCCTGGCTTCTTAAACACAAAAGAAATCCCTGAAGGGACATTCTTGTCTTTCAGTCATCAGGCTTGTTATTTGGGATCTCCTACTGAATTAAAAGCTCACTATGGAAGCTCAAGTCTTAGCAGTAGCTAAATTAGCATTCTTTCGATTATGCCAATTACTCTATCTGTGTTCCTTCTTTAATGATCCTGCTTTTGCCACAGTCATCCAAGCATATGTAGTTTCCCATCTGGATTACTGAAACTTACTGTACATTGGCATCCATCCCAAAAAATAAACAAGCACTTACAACTCATTCAGAACACCGCAGCTCGAATGCTGCTGAGTGCGAGAAAATTCAAAAGGGTCACCTTTATCCTACAATCTCTACACTAGCTTTGTTATAGTTCAAGGACTGTGGTAGTCAGATAGTGGACCCTTGGGCCGGGCCGCCAGGGGTGACAGTATGGCAGACCGGGAGGCGGAGTCAGATGCCTGGGAGGACTTCACCCGGGACCCGGAATCCCCCCGGGAGGAGCCCGTAGGGATCCAGGCCCTAGGGCTTAGGCTGTGCAGGGGAAGTTCAGAGGCTGATCAGAGGGAGTCAGTCAGGTAGCCAGAAGAGAGCAGGCCCCGGATCGGGTCAAGGCGGAGAAAGAGCAACAGAGTCCAGAAGCGATCCGGGGCTGGGCCAACGCTCCGTGGACAAAGGTCAGGGCAACCGTCGAATGGACAGAGTTCTGTAGTAAGGCAGGGTCTGGGCCGGCAGCAGGCAGGCAGGCGAAGTGCTGAAGCAAACTGGGATCGAGGCAGGCAGCGAACAAGCAAGCTGAGTACTGAGGCAGACCGGTATCGAGGCAGGCAGCAGACAGGCAGAGTACTGAAGCAGGCCGGGGTCGAGGCAGGCGGCAAACAGGCAGGTGGTGTACTGAAGCAGACCGGGGTCGAGGCAGGCGGCAGACAGGCAGGCAGTGTACTGAAGCAAACCGGAGTCAAGGCGGGCAGCAGACAGGCAGACAGTGTACTGAAGCAAACCGGAGTCGAGGCAGGCGGCAGGCAGGCAGACAGCGTACTGAAGCAAACCGGGGTCGAGAATCAGGAAGTCAAACGAGAACGTCACTGAAGCAGGTACAGGAACGGGAGGCAAGTAGTATTCAGAGAACCTCGTTGCAAGGCGTCTAGTAGGAGACTGGACGCCGGTTAAATGCGGTCCGGGGCGTGAAGTCAGCAGAAGGGGCCGTCCTGAACTTCCGGGTGCTGGGCGCACATAAGGGCCTCCCTCGTGCGTGCGAGGCAAACGAGAGGGGTGGAGCTTCTGGCGGCCTGGACGGCGTTCTCCACATGGCGAGATGAAGATAAGCAGACCCGACCCCGATCATGGGGGAGGCGGTTGGGACCGCAACAAGCTTCCACAATTTTATCAAGCTAAGTTGAAATTCTTGGTGCTGGTTTTGAAGGCTCTCAAAGACTGTGCCCCACTCTACCTCAGCTATCATAGCACACTTTCAGGCCGATATAGTAAAGTGTGCCCGGGCTAGCGCACCATTTTACATGATTTGGACGCACGTGTCCAACCCGCCCGGAAACTAAAAGAACTCATCACATGCAAATGCA
Organism: Rhinatrema bivittatum; assembly: GCF_901001135.1. NCBI lineage: Eukaryota > Metazoa > Chordata > Amphibia > Gymnophiona > Rhinatrematidae > Rhinatrema > Rhinatrema bivittatum. The sequence continues at coordinate 594,067,496 of NC_042615.1, forward strand.
TGTTGATAAGGTTATTAGTTATTTGCCTGGGATACTGAAAAAAAAAATGTGCAGCCAATCCGCACATTTTAGGCTCAATAATTAACGCCTGACAAAGGGCAGGCATTAATTTCTGAGCAGCCAGAAAAAGTATACAGAAAAGCAGAAAATTCTGCTTTTCTGTACACCCTCCGACTTAATATCCTAGTGATATTAAGTCAGAGGAAACAAAAAGGTAAAAAATAAAATAAAATAGAAAATTGTGCTGGCAGGTCAGGAAAGGAAAACGATCGCTCAATTTTATGAGCGTTCATTTTCCTAACCCATGGCTGTCAGTGGGTTCGGAAAACGGACCCTCATAGAATTGAGCATCCATTTTTGAAACCCGCTAACATCCGCCTCTCCTGGGTCAAGGAGGCGCTAGGGGTGCGTAATTGCGTAATTGCCCCTAATGCCTCATTTGCATTACGTATCGCGTGCCCAGGAGAGGGCCTGTGCGCGTGTTCAAAAAGCGGGCGCCGAAGCGGATACACTTTTTTTTAACTCATCCGTATTGTATTGGCCTGTTTATATGCCTTCCCACTCTCTGCATTCTTTGCTGCAAGCCTACCTAGTTGTGCAAATTTCTAGAAAGCTGAGCTTCACAAACACCAGAGAAAAATCCCATGCTGGATCTGTTCTAATATTATGGAACTCACTACCATTTAACATCAATCTAGCCTTCAGCCTGCTACTCTACAAAAAGCTATTAAAAACATGGGTCTTTGAAGCAGGGCCGGTGCAGGGGTAGTGGCTGCCCTAGGCGACTTCTGCCTTGCGCCTGCCCCCCCCCCCCCCCCCCTGTTCACGCCGCCCCTGCCGCTCTCGAGCCCAACTCCTCCTACCTCGTTCGCGCCACCCACTGTATGCTTCTCAGGGCCACGAGCAGCGCGCGCTGCTCCCAGCCTGACGAATATCTATTCCAATTTGTCGCAAGCAGCTCTACTCGCGGCACCACATGGCTGCTCTTTGGCGCCCCCTCCCAAGAATCGGCGCCATACGCGACCGCCTAAGTTCGCTAAATGGACGCGCCAGCCCTGTTTTGAAGCAATGCTCAGACTAGAAGTTAAAACAGAGCCCTCCTCTCAAACCTCCCCCATCTTTAAAAAGCCTGCTGGCATGTAGCAGAACTGCCCTCAGTCACTTTAACTGTCTTTATGCCTCACCTATTAGTACTATATTTTAGATATTTAATATCCCTGTGTTAGTTTAACTTAACTTTAATTGACTTCAGATATCAACCCTGTTGTATTATCAAATGGATGTATCTTGTCATAGATTCTAACTTGCTGCAACTCACTTTGAGCTCTTTAGTTGGAAAAGTATTTAAGAAATGCATGATGCTGAATGGATGACGATGATGTTGGTGGTACTGGATTGTGTTTTTAGAATGTTTTATGTAATAAAAATGCACCTATGTTTTCACTTTTGTCCATCCATCCATCCTGTCTGTGACACCAACATTACAGGTGGGCACACAAAAGTGAAGACATAATCACTGGAGCACTGTGGAGGAGAGGAAACATGAATAGCTGGCAGGACACCAAGGAAAGCAGCAGCAGCAGTGATGGTCCAACAAGGAGGGCTGCGGAGAGCTGAGATACCACCCACTGAAGTAACAGTGTAGTGGCAGCATTCCAAAGAGCAGGACGGCAGGAGATCCCAGGCCCTGTCCAGCCACTGAAGTACAGGAACCACGGTGGTAACCCAAAGTGCAGAGAGCTGGAAAAAGTGGAGGAGAGGGGATAAATGACGTGGAAGAGGGGAGAGGAGATAGATGAAGAGTGGGGAAGGAGAACGAAATGAGGAGGGAGAGACGGAGGAGGGAGAAGGGAAGGGTGGGGGAAGAGAGATGAAGCCCCCATCCTCCACACCCTAGACTTACCCCCACCCTACCTCCTCCACAGTCACACCACATATACAGACACACCTTGTACCCGCTCCACCCACAGCCACTCACCAGTCACACACATACACATCCTCAAACTTACCCTGCCAAAAATACCCTTGCCCATCCTACTGCCTGCACACCCTCAAACACCCTTTTAGAACAACACACATGTCTGCACAACACTATCCACCCAGCCGCACCTACAAACCCTTCTTCTCCCAGTCACACACACACATTCCTCCACCCCTAATCTTCCACCACCAGAGGAACTATAATACACGTATGCAGGTCATGGAATCATAAAACACCCTCTTTATGTTTGCCATGTAATCCTAGACTTGTTTCAAAATCCCTTTCAGACAACAGAACTCAAAGACTACCCTGGATTCCAGCATCCTAGCGTCCATAAAAACAGATTCACTAGACACACTTGTTTTGTGGGGGGGGTCTAACAAGGGACATATTCATATTATAGGAGAGCATTTTTAAACTTCCCCAGAATTTCTCTTTGAAAATTTTGGCTGTGCTGGCAGGGGAATGTGAGAACTTTATACTCAGGCACTTTAAACCTTTTTTACACAAGTACAATGTGTGAGTGTGAAGGTACACCTGGAGATTTGAAAATGAAACACATACACATACTGCACATTCTTCGCCGTCACTGATCTAACCCCATTGGGTAAAAGTGAGCGCATTGATTTTACCCACTCTGAGGGAGGCAATTTTTAACCACGTATGCAAGATACCTACATGTTAATTCACATAAAAAAATCTGAAAATTGCCCTCAGAGTAGGTCTTGATGCACATTTGAGTCTAAATCTTATGCTATTTACATTTTCTGGAAATATGGAAAAAAGGAGCATTTTTCATTTTCTGTGTACATTTCTCCTGGGCCTGGACTTATCCCACAAATGCAGAACTGAGGCCACCTGATGTCAAAAGGTCTTAGCATTCAAATTCTAGGGGAACGATATTAAAAAAAAAAAAAGGATAAAATAGGAACTTATGCCAACTGGTACATTTTCATTCACATCTGCTTGCTTGACATTAATCATTTAAATGTACATTCTAAATAATAAGGTACATGGTACAAGGCTCAAGAATAATAATTCTAACTGAAACAAGACAGTTCAAACAGCCTGCTTCAAATAGTTAGTGGGATTGAAATGTACAGTACTAAAAGCATTAGGCTGTTAAAAAACTAAAAACAGCTTTTTTTGATTTATTTGAAATACATTTTTGAAAGAGCACAGTACGTCCAGACGTGGGGTGGATATTTCTTTTTATGGGGCAGAGGGAAGTTTAAGTACTCATGACAGGTGCAAGATTAATAGTGCTGGAAGTCAATGTCATCAAGGTACAGCATGGATGCAGGCAGTTCAGATTCCCCACTTCTCCACCCCCCTCCCCCTCCCCCTCCCCCCTCCCCCAGTGTACCTCAGCGCTGTTCTGGAGGGCCCACCTCTAAGAATGATCATCACCGAGCCTGACTGCTGAGATTGCCGACAACGGTGCCACTTTGAGAGGATAACTGTTTTGTAGTGAAGCAGTTATCTGTCCCCTGGGACCACCAACTCTTTTCACAAAGCATCCCAAACTGATGCTCAGATAGCAATGACTTTCAGCCACTAGCAATCTGACCTAGATAGATATAGGCCTTGTTATTCCAAGATAACTCTGCCTCCATTCCCCACAGGCTCTGCAGAAAGGGTTAGAGGGCAGCTGGGTGTGTGTAGCACCTAAAAGCAAGCCCCAAAACACAGAAAATAACCTTAGAACTAATAGTCATTTTTTTCTCTCTGCTCACTCATTACCTGAGATAGATGGGAAATGGCAGGAGGTCCATTTTCAGCCACTGTCTGACCAACAAAGTTAGTAAACTTATCTGGCTAATGTTGTCAGGAAATTTAGCAGCATACCTGCACCACTGAATATTCCCGGCTTTCTTAAAGTTAGCCAGATAAATTTATCTGGCTAACTTTAGGACTATTCGGCAGTCTAAAGTTATACAGCTATGTTAGCTGGATAAGATGGAAAATCGGCATTTATCCAGCTAATTTAGGACCTGAAATACTACGGTTTTTTTTTCCCCATAGACACGGAATGGGAGAAAAGCCTTAGTAAATCAGGCCCTTAGCTGGACAATTAGCTCTGCTTTGCCCCCTGGAATACCCTTGCCCTGCACCTGAGCTAGCCAGAGACCATTTTAGCTGAATAACTTGTTGTCTGGCTATCTCAGGGTAAGTCAGCATGGTGGGATTTTCAAATCCTGCCATTTGTCCAGCTAAGTCCGAACATAGATGGACAAACAGCACTAAATGTCAGCCTCCAAGTGTACAATTAAAAGGAGGGAGAGAGACAGAAGAGGGACAATTTCAATGCTTCTGTCAGCTGTGGTATAGATAGGGTAGTGTCATGACAATAGGATCCCACAGTTCAGATGTTATTTCTGAGTACTCTCTGCTTTCATACCTGGCAGGGAAGCTCACATTTTGCCCCTCGCCACCCTGGGGCACAAGTGCAGGTTCCATGCAATGCATCACAGGCCCCTCCATTCAGGCATTGGCAGGTTAGGTTGCATCCGAGGCCCCATGTACCTCTGTGGCAGTTGATCGAGCAATCCACTCCATGCCAGCCTGACACAAGGAAAATACAGAATCAGTGCCAAGAAAACTGATAGGTCACAGCATTTCTTGCCGCTGATTGCAGTGCCACACAATTAATAGCAATAGACCAATTACGTTAGAATTTTCAACAGAAATATCCCTCGCTCCCATGAAAAGATGGCCTCCAGCTAGTCAGAAAGCTTATTCACTCCCAACTGTACTGCACAGAGAGGCTTCCTAGTTCCTATTGCAAGGTTTATAAAGAGAAGTGAGCAGATCAAATATTCCAATCAAAGGACAGTAATTGTTGGTAGTTAGAAAGGGTTAGAAACAAAGGACTCTGTTTTTTAAAATATTATAGTTGACTACTTGGCTGCTTGCATGAGAAGCTGATAAGTGCAGAAGAAAAATCTAGATCCAAACAGATGGAATGAAGGACTCAATGTATTCCCATACAACTTCAGTCACAGCATGTGTTCTGAGTAACTCGCTAGAATTGCTTGGGAAAAATGAGCAAAAGTGGAAAAAATGGGCAATGTACTCATTTATTACTTTTTCTGCCAAATAAAATAAGTTAAAAAAAATGTTAAACACATCCATAAAATGTAATTAATGAAACATATAGAATTATCCTATCCGTCTCAGAAAGGCAAAATACATTTCAAAATAGAAAAGAAAATGGACTTTTACTATTGGAAAAAAAGCATTTTGTAGGAAAAACATTAAACTTGTATGACTACTAGCATGTTGTGGAAGTATTTCTTATTAAACAGAAAAAAAAGAGAAATCTGACATGAAAAAATGAAAAAAGAAAGAACATAAAGAAATAATATGGATGCATATTAAAGACTGGAGAACTTTGTTATGTTTTAAAAATATACCACTAACTGCAAATGTTTATGCAGAAATGCAGAATTGTTACAGAATTTAGAAAAGGATGCTGCAGAATTTTCTAACCTGAAGGTAGGATGGGCTTTGCTTATAATTTTATATCTACAGCTATGTCTTCCCCTTTAAAATATAAATATAAATATATATATATTCGATCTGACTCAACCCTTAGGTTGTTTGTGTTTTGTCCAGACTTGATGTGTGTTGGTGTGATGCCGGTGTGAGGCTCTCATCGTGATAAGGGCAGCAGCACCTCTTTCACTTTGACTCATATTGGTAGAAGTAGCTAAGTTGGATGCGCTTTGAAAACTATTCATCTCAGGAAAGAAATAAAAAGAAGAGTGAGAAAGAGGATTTATGAAGGTTAAACTCCCTGCTTTGGGTTTAATTATCAAAGCGACTTAAGGTTGAAAATCAATTAGAAGTTTGTGGGAACCCCATGTCATGCATAATTTTACCTGTTCTAGGAAAAGGCATTCTGTTGTGACGGAGGACGGGGAAAGCATTTACACATCTACTTTTGATTTTCAAAAGTATGGGGTGAATTTTCAAACATTATGGGGTAGATTTTTAAACTTACATGCTTGCGTCCATGTGTGCGCACTTCCCGCATCGGCTCGAGCGCGTTATAAAATACAAGGGGCACGAGCACATGCGTGGTGGATTTTAACATCCGCGTGTGCATGTGCGTGCGGCTCAGGACTCGCGCGCGCAGGGGTGAGTACATTTTTAATTTACACGCGGTGGTCCCTTTTCCCAGTTCCCTCCCATTTTCCTCCTTCTGAGCAGTAGCAACATGCGAACGCCGGTGATCCCGTCCCTGGTAGAGTGACCATTTGCTGCTCTACCGGCCACCTCTAGCCCCACCCCACCCCTCCCCTCCCCTCTCCCCAACCTTTTCATTTGGCCCAGCACTTCTGTGCATAACAGGAGTTACGTGTGTGGCCGGGCCCCTTTGAAGATGCGCGTGGCGCATGCAAGGCCCAGCCACGAGCGTAACCCGCGTTTTCCATGCAACGTTTTAAAAATCTACCCATATGCGCGTAAAAATTAGTATATACATGCGTAAGTAGCATCCTCTTGTATAGTCCATATGCAAGAAAAAAGGGCAGTGTGGAGCATTCCCCAGCAGGGCCAACACATGTGGAAGTTGCTAATTTAAAAGACACTTACTTGTGTACATTTGCCAACTTATTTGCATATTTTTATACCTGCTAATTACCTACCATAAGTTCTATTAAACATGTTTATTGTGTACTATTGGCTGAGTGGAAGGTCAGGCTGAAGAACCAGGAAGCTCTCAATGACCTAGAGAAGAACTAGGTGAGCTGGAGGACTAATTGGTAAACTAATTTCATTCACGCATGCATGTTTTAAAATTGGCTGACTTATGCGAGTAGGTCCTACTGTACTTTTACACGTTAAATATTCATGCAAATATTTTTAAAATAGGTAGCAAAAGTGTGCTTGTTCAATGTATTGCTATACATGGTTTCAGTGCATTGCATGTATTTATATATATGTTGTGGAGTAAAGATACACGTATTTTATAAAATGCAAGTATATCATATGCATACATTGTAGTCTAGATCCTTGTCCTTTTTGGATATTAAAGCCTTCACTAGGAGACACTTTGATATTATTAACTCATCATTTGAAGCAGGTGTAGTTCCATTATTACGGAAATAAGCCAGTATAAGACCCATTCTAAAAAATTGTTCTGAATAATCTGCAGTGTTATCTAGATATCGAACAATCTCTAATCTTTGCTCTGTATGCCCAGTATGGCATGTTCTTAAGTTCTTAACAAGGACCCCAACATGGCCGTGTTTCGCATCAGGGCTGCGTCAGGGGTATTTTTTTTTTTTTCAACATCGCTACTCTGTATTCGATTTGCCAAAGCCTTTTCAAGCATTGATAAAGATACAGTTTCTACTGAAAATCTGGGATCGGCACTTCCTTCTACCTAATTGATTTGTTTGTTGTTCTAAGGAATCTCGCTGTCTAAAGATATGATAATTCCTTATGCCGCGGTCATCTTTCCCCAGCCGACCCGCAGCATACAGCACCTGATCCCGTCATTATAAACCATTGTTCTCATATGCAAGAGCCCATTCTGCGTCCTATCTATAAGACCTGTTAACTTCTCTTACGCCGCGGTCAGATTTCCTTTGCCGACCCGCAGCAACAAGTGCTTGGACCTCACCACTACAGTATAATCACCTTTTCTAAATATCGTATACAGTCACCTCAGAAGTTTGCTTGCACTGAAAAGTTCCCGTATGTAAGATTTGCACAGTGTCTGGTCCCCCTGACCCAGCCCTGATGCAAAACATGGCAGTGTCGGGGTCCTTGTTCCTACACCATTAACCACAGCTTTCTTGATTTATGTGTACCACTGATGTGACTGTATCTACAATAAAAACTTTTTATGTTAAGACGTATTGACCAGTGATTTATATTTGCCACGCATTAGCTATGTTGCATCTGCTATCTTAAGGTGTACTAGGCTAAATAAATGCTTGCTCCTGGACTTTTAATGAGGGTCTAACATACACTCCTTACAGAAGACATAAGCCACCTGTATGGACTCATGTGGATTGGGGTAGTAGGATGAAATGGAATATGTTCTTTTTCTCTTCTTTTGATCTGGGGCTTTGATCTGGAATGAAGCCGGGGGGAGAGGGGCCTGAAATCTCTCTCCTTCCCTGCAGCCACCTGGCTGGTATCCAGCAAGGCCATGGCTCCAGTACTGCAAAACTAGACTCCTAGTCAGTGTCACTGAACCACCTAGGTCAGGGCTTCCCAAACCTGTCCTGGGGACCCCACAGCCAGTTTGGTTTTCAGGATATCCACAATGAATATGCATGAGATAAATTTGCATATACTGAGTTTACATGGTATGCAAATGTATCTCATGCATATTCGTTGTGGATATCCTGAAAGCCCAACTGGCTGTGGGGTCCCCAGTACAGGTTTGGGAAGCCCTGACATAGGAGGAACTATTTGGGACCAACTCCGTTATCTGAGAAGAAGTTATATGAGAATTGTGAGCACTGAATACTCTCTCTTTTTGAAAAGGAAGGATTCATTCTTTATTCCCTATGCATGAGAAGAAAAAGACAAAAGAGCAATGCCATTCTGTGAAGAAGAGTAATAGAGAAAAAGTGTTTTGTTGTTAAGCGTTGGCAGATTAAATGTAAGGCATTGATAAGACAGGCTAAGAGAGAATTTGAAAAGAAGTTGGCCGTAGAGGCAAAAGCTCACAGTAAAAACTTTTTATAATATATCCGAAGCAGAAAGTCTGTGAGGGAGGCAGTTGGACTGTTACATGATCGAGGGGTTAAAGGGGCACTTAGAGAAGTTAAGGCCAGCACGGAAAGATTAAATTATTTCTTTGCTTCGGTGTTTACTGAAGAGGATGTTGGGGAGGTACCTGTACTGGAGAAGGTTTTCATGCGTAATGATTCAGATGAACTGAACCAAATCACGGTGAACCTAGGAGATGTGTAGGCCTGATTGACAAACTGAAGAGTAGTAAATCACCTGGACCGGATGGTATACACCCTAGAGTTCTGAAGGAACTAAAAAATGAAATTTCAGACCTATTAGTAAAAATTTGTAACATAAGAACATAAGAAATTGCCATGCTGGGTCAGACCAAGGGTCCATCAAGCCCAGCCTCCTGTTTCCAACAGAGGCCAAACCAGGCCAAAAGAACCTGGCAATTACTCAATCACTAAGAAGATCCCATGCTACTTATGCATTTAATAGCAGTGGCTATTTCTAAATAAATTTGATTAATAGCCATTAATGGACTTCTCCTCCAAGAACTTATCCAAACCTTTTTTGAACCCAGCTACACTAACTGCACTAACCACATCCTCTGGCAACAAATTCCTGAGCTTTATTGTGCATTAAGTGAAAAAGAATTTTTTCCGATTAGTCTTAAATGTGCTACTTGCTAACTTCATGGAATGCCCCCTAGTCCTTCTATTATTCGAAAGTGTAAATAACCAATTCACATCTACTCATTCAAGACCTCTCATGATCTTAAAGACCTCTATCATATCCCCCCTCAGCCGTCTCTTCACCAAGCTGAACAGCCCTATCCTCTTCAGCCTTTCCTCATAGGGGAGCTGTTCCATCCCCTTTATCATTTTGTTTGCCCTTCTCTGCACCTTCCTCATCGCAACTATATTTTTTTTTGAGATGCGGCGACCAGAATTGTACACAGTATTCCAGATGTGGTCTCATCCATTGTACCTGAAGACTGGAGGATAGCTAATGTAACCCCATTATTTAAAAAAGTCTCCAGGGGCGATTCAGGAAAATACAGATCGGTTAACCTGACTTTAGTGCCAGGAAAAATAGTGGAAAGTGTTCTAAACATCAAAACCACAGAACATATAGAAAGACATGGTTTAATGGAACAAAGTCAACATGGATTTACCCAAGGCATGTCTTGACTCACAAATCTGCTTCACTTTTTTGAAGGAGTTAATAAACATGTGGATAAAGGTGAACCGGTAGATGTAGTGTACTTGGATTTTCAGAAGGCGTTTGACAAAGTTCCTCATGAGAGGCTTCTAGGAAAAGTAAAATGTCATGTGATAGATGGCGATGTCCTTTCGTGGATTAGAAACTGGCTAAAAGACAGGAAACAGAGAGTAGGATTAAATGGACAATTTTCTCAGTGGAAGGGATTGGGCAATGGAGTGCTTCAGGTATCTGTATTGGGACCTGTACTTTTCAATATATTTATAAATGATCTGGAAAGAAATACGAGTGAGGTAATCGAATTTGCAGATGATACAAAATTGTTCAGAGTAGTTAAATCACAAGCAGATTGTGAAATATTGCAGGAAGACCTTGTGAGACTGGAAAATTGGGCATCCAAATGGCAGATGAAATTTAATGTGGACAAGTCAAGGTGATGCATATAGGGAAAAATAACCCATGCTATAGTTACACAATTTTAGGTTCCATATTAGGTGCTACCACCCAAGAAAGAGATCTTGGTGTCATAGTGGATAACACATTGAAATCGTCGGTTCAGTGTGCTGCGGCAGTCAAAAAAGCAAACAGAATGTTGGGAATTATTAGAAAGGGAATGGTGAATAAAATGGAAAATGTCATAATGCCTCTGTATCGCTCCACGGTGAGACCATACCTTGAATACTGTATACAATTCTGGTCGCCGCATCTCAAAAAAGATATAATTGCGATGGAGAAGGTACAGAGAAGGACGACCAAAATGATAAGGGGAATGGAACAGCTCCTCTATGAGGAATGACTAAAGAGGTTAGGACTTTTCAGCCTGGAGAAGAGACAGCTGAGGGGGGATATGATAGAGGTGTTTAAAATCATGAGAGATCTAGAACGAGTAGATGTGATTCGGTTATTTACTCTTTCAGATAATAGAATGACTAGGGGGCACTCCATGAAGTCAGCATGTGGCACATTTAAAATTAATCGGAGAAAGTTCTTTTTCACTCAATGCACAATTAAACTCTGGAATTTGTTGCCAGAGGATGTGGTTAGTGCAGTTAGTATAGCTGTGTTTAAAAAAGGATTGGATAAGTTCTTGTAGGAAAAGTCCATTACCTGCTATTAACTGAGTTGACTTAGAAAATAGCCACTGCTATTACTAGCAACAGTAACATGGAATAGACTTAGTGTTTGGGTACTTGCCAGGTTCTTATGGCCTGGATTGGCCACTGTTTGAAACCGAATGCTGGGCTTGATGGACCCTTGGTCTGACCCAGTATGGCATGTTCTTATGTTATTGCTGATGGTGTTGCTAACCCAATGCTGTTTGGAGCCTGTGAACCCTGAGATATCAGTGATTTTTAAGATTTGTTGTCTCTGACTGCTGAAAATCCCAGATTGGAAAATAAAGGTTTTCTTGTTTGAAGATACCTTTGAGTGAGATCTTCTTTAATCCCAAAGTGTGGGTTTGATAGAGGCATCGGTCGGTCTGAGAAAGAAGCTGGGGTGCAGTCAGAGGATTCAGAGGGGAAAGATGTATTTTAGTGTTAATTTCCTTATCCAAACTGAAAAACTACAGGCCTTGCCTATGAGCAGGTACACTATACGAGCTGCTTGACTATTTTTGATTTTTTAACTCAAAAAGGAGCCGATGTAATAAGACCCACGCTGATTTTTCTGTGTGAATTTTTTTGCACACAGCAAGAACCAGCAACAGGACGAGATGTAATAATGGCCATGTATGCTAATTAGATACATGCATAAAATCCACCAAACACACACACCATAATGCGCCCAGTAACGTACGCTCATGGCCCTATGTAGAAAATCGAGCAGACATTCGCAAAGAAACCCACGTCCAGAAGTTGACGTGAAGGTGGGTAGAGCGATATCTAACCCCTTTATGATCGAACTCCTATCGCCAGCAAGAGAGTGAAACTCAGATCAACTATTCTGCCTCCTTGAGAAGCTGCCTTCTCTCTACCATTTCCATCCACCACTTGGCTAACCCACTAAGGCATCAAAAAACTGATCTCCACACCAGCACTTTCCTTTAAATTCTGCCCTGACCCAGGCACTAAAAACCTCCCACACTAACCCACTCTCCCTGCTAGCATGGCTCCCTGCATTGCCCATGATGAGATAATCATCTCCTTTGCATGCCATTAGCATGCTCACACAGAACCTGCTGCGGGGTTTTTAAAAGGGTTCCGCATTCGTTTTTCCTATGCTGGATATGTTATTACATACCCCCATGAGACTAGCACGGGAAAAACCCATGCAGAAACCCACGCAAGTACATGCAAACACCCGCGGCAGCTATAGTGTTGCTTATTACATCGGCCCCAAAGATTGGTGCTTACTCACAAACAAACATCACACACTCTATCTTTTATGTGCCCCTAAAGGGGATTACACAGAAAAGAACAGGGAGATTGTGTGTAATGATTCAAATCCAACTGACTATACTGTTGATGTCACTTTGGTTGGACCAATTGAAAAATTGTCAACTTTTATGATCACACTTCTCCTTGACTTTTTCTGTAATTGCTTTTTGTGATTTTTCTAAACAGATAAGTTTCAAAGTAACTCTTTCTATTTTTTAATGTTATTGGAGAGTCCCTTTTTTGGCCTCTCTCTTACAATTTGTATTGCTTCTTTTTTATTAATATTCTATGTAACACTGCCTGATGTATCTGAACATTTTTAAAATTATATATAGTTATGCTTACATGTTCATATATTGGGGCCTCTGGTATAAGCATGAAGGTATCTATAAGTAGCTGTGGTAGATTCATGACAATGGAGATCCACAAGCTTTTAGTGGATGCATCTGTAAGAGAGGCTTAATAAAGGATGGCTGTATGTAACCACATGTGTGGCTATACAAATCATCAGGTTCTTATGTAGATCCCTCCTGTGTTTATTTCTTTAGAACTCAAACTCTATGTTTCCCAACCCTCTCCTGGAGGCATACCTATCCAGTCAGGTTTTCAGAATTGCCACAATCAATATGCATGAGATAGATTTGCAAACATTGGAGTCCCGGAGTATGCAAATATCTCTCATACATATTGATTACAGATATCCTGAAAACCCAACTCCTTAGGTGTGCTGCCAGGAGAGAGAGGTGATAGCACCATCTTTCCCTAAAGAAAAAAAGTAACCATACCCTCTATATTCATTTTTCTCTGAAAAACGTGCCCAGCTATGCTTTGCTTATGTACTACTAAACAGCAAACTGCATACAAGAAAATCTTACAGGAGAATGATCGATATTGTCTGTCTTATAATTTAAAATAAAAATATTAATAGATGGTACTCTTGTGGAAGAAAGGTTTCTTAATAACTGAAATTCTAAAGTTCTGAAAATTGAAGGAATTTCAGCCATTTTGTGCCTGTTGGAAAATGCCTTGACATATCCCCCTCCTGGTCTAGTTTTTGTACTCTACACATGTGTCAGGTGACCTGATTACATTGCTTACACACACTTATGCTTTACCATATTATGATGCCTTACCATAGACCTTCAAGGAACTTCATTCTGGTCCCTGGCAGTTTCCTCTTGGGCTTCTGGCTCAATCAAAATCGGCCTCTACTAGACTATGGTTCCATGAGCCTTCATTTGCAATTACCCAGGTGTGACAGATCCTACAGTTCTGTCACCATTAAGACCTGGGCGAGCCTTTGTTCAGCTACAGAGAGTGCAGGTTAGTGTGAGGGGTCTTGCATGGCCATCCCCCTGTAGAGTCTATATAGCAGCTCCCTACAGAGAGCTCGGCAGGCAGTCCCTTTAGGTTTTTTGAGAGTTGGGAGGCAGAGAGGAGTTTTGCTTCAGTCGTTTTTTTCAGGCCCAGTCAGAGGAGCCAGGCAAACCCTGCTTGGTGGTCCTGACCAGGTTGGGAGGAGTTTCCTTTTCCAGTCCACTCACTGGCTGGTTAGAATTTTCCTTCTGGGTCTATTTTTCAGGTTTTTAGATTTTAAGTGGTAGGAGCCTCACGGGACGCCTGGGCCTTTCTTGGACTCTGGGCATGGGGTATCCTGTGTCTGGGATTCCCAGGGATAGGGAAGACCTGCACCTGAAGTGATGGTTAGCCGTTGTAAGGAGGAACTCTGGTGTTAAATTCTGTTGAGGGGAAACAGTTTTGATTTTAATATCCAGGAGGAAATTTTGGCTGCCCTTCCTTCCTGTTTGAAACAAAGGGGGTCACTTTCCAACTCGTGTTATGGCGTTTTCGCATGTGAAAAATGCCTTAATGCATGTGAAAAGCACTATAACGCATGGTGTGATGCTAATTTTTAAAAGGGGAGGGATTGGGGTGGAGTTGGGAATTTTGTAAAAGTGGGCTGGCTTTGCAAAGTACAAAGCCATAATGGATAGTTTTAACGCCAAAGTAACTACATCTTTTTTGTTGGCATTAAGCTGTACAATGTAACATGCCCATGGTACAAATTGTGATTTTTTTCACAACTTCTGTTTTGGGCATTTTTAGGCTAGGGAGAGGGAGAGAGCCTCTGGGGTTGACACTCTAGTAAGCAGTTATTTATGCCTCTATAGGAGGCTCACCTAGTAACTCGAGGTGAGGCTTAGGTAGTAGTGTAGGGGCTAAAGGCCAGTTTGGCATGCCGAGTGAGCTGTATGAACAGAACAGTGCACTCTTGTGAAGATTTAATGTCTTTCTAAGTGTGGAAACTCACACAACAATGAGATTTGTACAAAGTTCTCTCAAACTAGACTGATGGACTCTCTACCTGGGTAACATCAAGCTAGGTTGAGAGAACATTGTACAAATCTCATTGTTGTGTGAGAAAGACATCAAATCATCACAAGAGTGCTCTGTTCTGTTCATACATCTCACTCTGCATGTCAAAGTGGCCCTTAACCTCTACACTACTACCTAAACCTCACCTCGAGTTACTAGGTGGGCCTCCTATTGTAGCATAAATAGCTAACTACTACAAGGCTCTTCTAGATAGTTTCTTTCTCTCTCTCTCTCTCTCTCTCTCTCTCTCTCTCTCTCTCTCTCTCTCTCATAATTGTGGTATGACCAAAAACTACCCTAGGGTGAGATTCACTTTCTGAGCCATAAACTTTTTCTCAGAGTGGAAGGGATTTTTTGATCAGTCTAAAGAGACCCTGCCCACCTGGGAGTTCCAGGATGTTTCCCTGGCCCTGATATGTAAGCCCTGCACAGATAGAGGGAAGAGAATGTAAGAAAAGAAAATTCTGTGTTGCTCTAATTTGAGTTATTGCGCCATTCATCACCATTGTTTGAACAGTAAAGACTTTAATTTTGGACACTAACCCGGTGACTCCTGAGTATTTATTAACTATTAACTGCACCAATCTTAAGGACAGGTATCCTTCCCAAGGGAACACAATGGACAAAAAAGAATGTGTAAAAAAGGTCACCCTTCTCACACTGGGCCCTGGAAGTTTATCTTCCCTCCACTTTTAAAGGAACCGGCCCTGGGAGTGAGATGTAATGTGAAAGAGCTAGCCAGTGAGAGGCTTCAGCTCCGAAGAGAAACAAATTCTTTTATGGTCTCACCCATGCAGGACAGGCACATTAGGGTGGGGTGACACAGGGGTTTTCACCAACTTTTAACTACCCCCTTTCATCTAGCCCATCCATTATAGCAATAGTCCTTGGCTATAGTCATATCCCCCAGATAGACCATGGAAGAAGTATCCCAAGGGCATAGGCATCAAAATAGGATGGGCCATAGGCGCCATGAGCCCAACCAACTTTGGGCAGGGGACGCTGCTGCAGGTTTGTGTAAAATATGGGTCTTGATGGCTGCAGGAACCTGAAACTTAAACAAAAAGGCAGGCGGATTGGGTCCTCCCCACCCTTGTGCTCCTTCCTGCTGCAGATCTGCCCTGTGCAGCTCTAGATGATCCTCCCATCCTACTTTTGGGCATGCTCAGTGCTGGCTCCAAGCAATGCTCCTCCCCTGCCCCCCCCCCCCCCCCCCAACACATTCAGGCCAATGCAACATCATGCGCTCAGGCTAGCGCACAGGTTAACCCGCGGTTGGACGCGTGTTTCGGTCACGTCCATAACCCCTGATGCAATAAGGGGATCAGTGCATGCAAAACACATGTCCAAACCCGCTCGTAGCTAATAGTGCTCATCACATGTAAATGCCATGTTGATAAGGTTATTAGCTATAGCTAGTACCCCGATGTAAAAAAAATGTGCGCTCAATGCACACATTTTAACCCTCAAAAATTTACGCCAATCCCGAGCTGGCGTTAAATCTTGAAGTACCCCAAAACCTGAACAGAAAAGCAGAAAACACTGCTTTTCTGTGGATCATCCGACTTAATATCATTGCGATACTAAGTAGGAGGAACCACAGAAAGCAGCAACATGAAAGAAAAAAAAAGTCTTGCTGGCGGTCAGGTTAGGAAAACAGACGCTCAGTTTACAAGTGTCCATTTTCCTAACCCATGACTGTGCACGGGTTAGGAAAACAGATGCTCATAAAATTGAGCGTCCGTTTTCCTAACCCGCGCAAAACCATGTCTCCTGGGCACCGGATGCCATAGACGTCCTAGGGACACACGTTTTATCCTTACCACGTCCTTTTTAGCACGGTGGCTCATTTGCCTATTAAATCGAGCACCCAAGAGAGGTGAATGTGCGTGTGGTAAAAAACGGGCGCTCAGTTTGGACCCCCGTGTTTTATGTGCACTTTATTGCATTGACCTGTTTCTAAGTAGAAGGTTGGCAGCGAAAGTTAAGAGGCCGTTAACATCTGCTGCAAGCAGTCTACACAGAAAGAGAACCATCACCATGTACAGCAGAAGCTGCATGCTGCTATCATTATTGATAGCCCTAACTTCTGCCCCTGGTCCTGTCGGCCGTCATTGCTGCGGCCTGCAGCTGTTACCTCTAGAGGACCCTGGGATCAGTCACAGCAGCTGCCACCACCGTAGCACTCTTTCTTCCTCTGTGGCTGCCGCCCCTTCTTGACACTGGAAGAGATGCAGAGGTCAGCCAGATGCTGAGCGGAAGGTGGGGAAGGCAGCTGGAGAGGAGGGGATGGGAGTAGGAGGAGAGAGAAAGCAAGAGGGGGAGGGTGTGGGGGCAAAAGAGGTGAGAGCAAGAGGAGAGGGATAGGGAGGAGGAAAGCTTGGAACAAGGGGAGAGGGCAGAGGAAGAGGAGAAGTACTGAAGGGGGAGGAGGGGGTAAGGACTGAAGTGAGAAGATGGGACTAGGGCCAGGGATAAGGGAGCAAGGGTGGGTGAGGAGAGGAGGGGGCTGAGGAGAGAAGGAGGCAGTCAGGATGCTGAAGGGATGAGAAAAGAGGCGGTAACAGGGGGAGAACGAGAGGAAGGGGCTGTGGTAGGGGAGGGAGGAGAGGATTGGATGCAGGAGGTAGATGGGGAGTGGGCTCAGAGGCACGAGGTGGAGGCTTGGGGCAGGAAGTGGGAGGATCAGTGGGAGTGAGGGTGGGGGGATGGGAGGTGATGGAGCTGATGAGGCCTTGTGATTGTTTTTGTGAGTGTGTGGGAGGGTTGCAGTATTATGTTGGGGCTGCCAAGCTTTCATTGTTTGTCTTGTAAAGGGGGATGTTAGACTGAGGCTGCGAGTGTTGTGTAATATAACAGCTCCCATGTGCCACAAGAACAATGAGTGGGGCTTGGCTTAGTATAGGAGGAAATGCCTTTCTGTTTTACACTGCATACAGAATGGTTTCTTAGGAGTTCCATTTCAATTTTTGTATGCACATTTGTAATTTGTGCTTAACTATTCTGTATTTGATAAAGGTCTGTCTGTATTCTGTGTGTGTGAGGGAAGTGAGGTTTTCTGCTAACAGGTAGTGGATCTGTAGCATAGGAAACTTTTGGCATAACAACTCATACATTGTTTCTGGCCTGCTGGTTGGATCTGACCATTAACAAAAGGCTGTTGTGTGTGCACTTGGTGTTTGTCGATGTTGGGCAGATGGTGTATGTGTGTTGCATGCAGTCTGTGGCCTAACCCGACAGTGGCATCAGAGGCAGTGAATGGCACAGCAGGTAGGGAGCCTGGATCCTGCCTCCTGAAGGGTATGTCATGCCCCTAGATCTGCTTGTCTGGTGGGAAAGTGAAGCCTTCCTAACTGAAAAGGTTTTCCCAAAGCAGAAAAGGAGCAGCTGTTGACAGAGGTGGGGATGGGTACACAAGAGTTGGAGAAGGGATGGAAATGGATCACACCAGAATTCTGGGGAGAGGAGGGGTGGGGGGAGGGGAGAGACGGGACTGAGAAAGAGTGGACCACACAGAGCCCATCTAATCACTAACTCACTCAGTACTCCCACCAGTCATATATATACCATATACACTTCCCCAGCTACTCACTTAATCACTCACACCCACTCACTCATTCATTCATGCACACACTCACACAACCTATTGCACCCCATACCTTCACTTTCAGAGTGACCCCCACATAATCTATCCCACTCGTGCCCTCCACATAGACACCAATGCCCATGCAACTATGCCACTGTGTACAATGAAGCATGTTTTACTGTGTGGTTTCTCATTTGCTTTTCCACTGGTACAACATGTTTTGCTGTTGCTTCATTTCCCCCCCAGGATTATACAGGACTTTTTTCCTGCTTTTTTTGTGGGAACTCTTTGATTTTCTCTACCAGCTTTGCAAAATGTACTTCTCTGATATCTTTTGGGGTCTATATTCAGCCGCTGAGTGGTTAATTAACAGGTTGATACAGTAAAAATCACGGGAGACTGGGCGAGCGCCCGCTCTCCCGTGCGAGCGATACAGTAAAGTAATTTATTTAAATTAGGGTCTGCGGCAAAGAGGCGCTAGGGACACTAGCGCATCCTAGCGCCTCTTTTTGGACAGGAGCGGCGGCTGTCAGCGGGTTTGACAGCCGACGCTCAATTTTGCCGGCGTCGGTTCTTGAGCCCGCTGACAGCCACGGGTTTGGAAACCGGATGCCGGCAAAATTGAGCATCCGGTTTTCAACCCGCGAACCGCAGGCCCATTTTACATTTTTTTTATTTTTTATTTTTTACTTTTTTTAACTTTTGGGGCCTCCGACTTAATATTGCCATGATATTAAGTCGGAGGGTGCACAGAAAAGCAGTTTTTACTGCTTTTCTGTGCACTTCCCTAGCGCCGGCAGAAATTAACGCCTACCTTTGGGTAGGCGTTAATTTCTTAAAGTAAAATGTGCGGCTTGGCTGCACATTTTACTTACTGTATCATGCGGGAATGACTAATAGGGCCATCAACATGCATTTGCATATTGCGGGCACTATTAGGTTCGGGGGGTTGAACGCGCATTTTCAACGTGCTATTACCCCTTACTGAATAAGGGGTAAAGCTAGCGCGTCGAAAACACGCGTCCAATCGCGGGTTAACAGTGCGCTCCGCTGGAGCGCACTGTACTGTATCAGCCTGTAAGTTAGCCAGATCACACCTATCCGGCTAACTTAACCTGGATATTCAGTGGTGAGGCAGCGCCATAAGAATATACGGCTAACTTTAGACCTGCCTACAGGGCCTACCACCTGCCCCGGGAACACCCTTGATATATCTAAATTCTAGCCAGATAAAGAATTGTCTGGCTAGAATTTAGCTGGATAAGTCACCAAATATCACAGCTAAGCCATTTAAACGGATAACTTTTCAGTAATCATTCTAAATGGCTTTTGAATATTTACTCTTTTGCATTTTGCTCAGCACTATAGGACATGCATTTCTGTTTTACATTTCTACAGTGAGGCATTGCATGCGGAGTATGACTTCTTGGCATTACCATTTCAATTTTTGTCCGCGAAATTCTCTTTCTGATCACATATTTTATATTTTGGTGAGGGTTGCTGTGCATGACTGAGGTGATAGCATGTAATTTCTGCATGGGGCTTTATAGCAGACCAGCATGTTGTGTTTTCCATTGTGAACCTCCTAATAGGAGATTTTTTGGTGTCCTGCGGCACGTTGCAATGCTTGTTGGGCTGTTCCACTTGACAGATCTCACTGAAATTTGGCAACATTGTCCCACCAAGTTCGTAGTAGTGGTATCAAATTTCAGCAAGATTGTTCCAATGAAAGGGCCCCTGAGGTGTCCTAACAGAAGGATCAACAGTGAAATCTAATGAGCAAAGAAGCAGCAGTGGGAAAGATTGGAAGGATCTGAAATATGCCTTCTGTACGTTACTCTATTAACATATATTTTGACTGCTTATATTTTGTATGCTCAGTAGGGATGTGAATCGTTTTAGGACGATTAAAATTATCGTCCGATAATTTTAATATCGTCTTAAACCGTTATGGAACACAATACAATAGAGATTCTAACGATTTATCGTTATAAATCGTTAGAATCGTGAGCCGGCACACTAAAACCCCCTAAAACCCACCCCCGACCCTTTAAATTAAATCCCCCACCCTCCCGAACCCCCCCCCAAATGACTTAAATAATCTGCGGGTCCAGCGGCGGTCCAGAACGGCAGCGGTCCGGAACGGGCTCCTGCTACTGAATCTTGTTGTCTTCGGCCGGCGCCATTTTCCAAAATGGCGCCGAAAAATGGCGGCGGCCATAGACGAACACGATTGGACGGCAGGAGGTCCTTCCGGACCCCCGCTGGACTTTTGGCAAGTCTTGTGGGGGTCAGGAGGCCCCCCCCAAGCTGGCCAAAAGTTCCTGGAGGTCCAGCGGGGGTCAGGGAGCGATTTCCCGCCGCGAATCGTTTTCGTACGGAAAATGGCGCCGGCAGGAGATCGACTGCAGGAGGTCGTTCAGCGAGGGTTCCGGCGCCTCGCTGAACGACCTCCTGCAGTCGATCTCCTGCCGGCGCCATTTTCCGTACGAAAACGATTCGCGGCGGGAAATCGCTCCCTGACCCCCGCTGGACCTCCAGGAACTTTTGGCCAGCTTGGGGGGGGCCTCCTGACCCCCACAAGACTTGCCAAAAGTCCAGCGGGGGTCCGGAAGGACCTCCTGCCGTCCAATCGTGTTCGTCTATGGCCGCCGCCATTTTTCGGCGCCATTTTGGAAAATGGCGCCGGCCGAAGACAACAAGATTCAGTAGCAGGAGCCCGTTCCGGACCGCTGCCGTTCCGGACCGCCGCTGGACCCGCAGGTTATTTAAGTCATTTGGGGGGGGGTTCGGGAGGGTGGGGGATTTAATTTAAAGGGTCGGGGGTGGGTTTTAGGGGGTTTTAATGTGCCGGTTTTGCGATTTTACGTTTTTTCGATTTTTTACGATTTTTTCACGATTTTTCACGATATTTTACCCCCCCAAACGGCAACAATACGATTCCCTCCCCCTCCCAGCCGAAATCGATCGTTAAGACGATCGAGGACACGATTCACATCTCTAATGCTCAGTTGTATGGTTCTGCTTTGCACACATTATTGGAGTGGAGTGAGTTGGATTCTGGATGCAGAGTATATATTTAAAGAATTGGAGGTGCAGAGGTTATATTATTAGTTTTGCACATATCATGATGAGAATGAACCTCACTGGTAAGCCAGGGTAGGTAGGATATCATCTCACTCTCTCTTAATACTTGCATTGCGCCAAACAGCTTCATTCTGGAATGTGTACAGCATAATATATAAAGGCAAAATATCAAGGTGAGCTTGTGAGTTCTTTTTAATCAGGTGAATGATGCCCAGTTAGTACTTATTCTGTATCTTTAGGTCACATTTCTTGGTCTCTGATTACATTTCTTGGTCCTTGATGATCTTCTCTCGTCTCTCTCTCCATGCACGATACAGAATTGTCTCTTAGAACTGACGTTTCTATTAGTTATGCTGTTTTTATGGTTCTCCTTTACCACTATGCCTGGTTTTCTAGCATCAAGCTTTTTTATTGGTTGGTCTGGAAATGAATAATTATACTCTGATTTATTGGAAGAATGTATGTAAGAAAGTATGACTAACTGTAAACAAAGAAATTAGCAGTAGGAGCTGGGGGTGGAGCTGGAGGTGGAGCTGAGGGTGGAGCTTGGGTGATTTTGCTTGCCGCCCACCCCTCCACCCAATCAAAAAGGTGTTCCACTGCCCCTGCCCAATGGCATCATCAAACCCAGTCCTCACAGACTGGCAACACTAAGGACCAGCCCACCAAGCCATTTGATGCCTGTTTCTAATCTTCTTCCATCCCAGAAGCAGCAGTCGTGCAGGGGGCATGCGTCCCAGCTAGGTGCCACAGAGAGGAAATCAATTTAGGCTCTTACCTGCTTTACAGATACAAGAACCGTCCACCGCAGAGCACATTGCATGGTTTTTGCAGCTGCATGTAGAGGAGCAGTTTACCCCATAGTTCCCTACAGCACAGGGAGTTGAACAATCTGCTCCCTATAAACAGACAAATATAAGAACAATCCAATTACTAACTAACCAAGAAGAAAATCATACATTTTAAATCATAATTTCAAAACCTGCACTTTTCAAGATTAACCATACATGAGGCAGATAAGAAAAGACTTTTAAACAAGTAGCTCTGACCTGCAAGGTGTATCATAGGAAATCGGAGCTATAGCAATTGATTGCATAGTGCAGCCTATGTTTATGGGAACTAGACTGTTGTGAAATGCTCGTCTGACTTATACCCATGGCTACTTCTGATGTCATACCCCATGCCACAGGCCTACTGTCAAGTAATAAACTGTAGTGCCAGTGTCTTGGGATACATTCATTTCTCCACAGTCACTGCCATACAATCTGCTAATGCAAATAAATAATAAATTCAACAAGAGCCTGAACTTTCAGCTTTTTCATGGAATGCATGGTGCTGGCTGTTTTAGCTTGCCAGAATTCTGCGGTCGCACTGCAGAGGTTTGCATGGCTTACCACTGACCTCGACAGCAAACAGAACAAAGAGAACGGGATTACATCTACCCACATGCAAGTGCTACTCAATATGATTACTACTACTGCTGAAGGGATTTAATTTGGGGTGGGGGGAAAAAAAAAGATAAAGGTGAAAGGGGACTCACTGTAAACCCAGGGGCACAGGTGCATTTTCCAGTCGCACTGTCACAGTCAGCACCGTTTTGGCAGCTGCAGATTTGCCGACAAGAATCGCCGTAGAATCCTGGAGAGCAGGTCTCATTGCAGTAGAGTCCGGCCCGGCCTGGCCTGCAGGAGCATTCTCCAGACATGGGATGACAGCTGGCAGAAGGAGATGACATGGATAAATAACATCGGAACTAAATATGATTCCAAAACACAACTAGTCATACAGCCCGAAATGCTGCTGCAGGCAACACTAGGGCACCTCTGTAGTACTGCAAATCCTTGCCTTTCTGTCTCAAAGCTATCAAATTCACTTTGGGGCATACATTTTTAAAGCCTTAGCTGGGAACCACATGGGTAAAACTCTGGGTTTCATGGGTAGATAGGCTGAATACGCCTGAGAGGCTAAAAATTAGGGATGTGAATCGTTTTAGGACGATTAAAATTATCGTCCGATAATTTTAATATCGTCTTAAACCGTTATGGAACACAATACAATACAGATTCTAACGATTTATCGTTATAAATCGTTAGAATCGTGAGCCGGCACACTAAAACCCACTAAAACCCACCCCCGACCCTTTAAATTAAATCCCCCACCCTCCCGAACCCCCCCCCCCCAATAACTTAAATAACCTGCGGGTCCAGCGGCGGTCCGGAACGGCAGCGGTCCGGAACGGGCTCCTGCTCCTGAATCTTGTCGTCTTCAGCCGGCGCCATTTTCCAAAATGGCGCCGAAAAATGGCGGCGGCCATAGACGAAAAAGATTGGACGGCAGGAGGTCCTTCCGGACCCCCGCTGGACTTTTGGCAAGTCTCGTGGGGGTCAGGAGGCCCCCCACAAGCTGGCCAAAAGTTCCTGGAGGTCCAGCGGGGGTCAGGGAGCGATTTCCCGCCGCGAATCGTTTTCGTACAGAAAATGGCGCCGGCCATACGCGTATGGCCGGCGCCATTTTCCGTACGGAAAATGGCGCCGGCAGGAGATCGACTGCAGGAGGTCGTTCAGCGAGGCGCCGGAACCCTCGCTGAACGACCTCCTGCAGTCGATCTCCTGCCGGCGCCATTTTCCGTACGAAAACGATTCGCGGCGGGAAATCGCTCCCTGACCCCCGCTGGACCTCCAGGAACTTTTGGCCAGCTTGTGGGGGGCCTCCTGACCCCCACGAGACTTGCCAAAAGTCCAGCGGGGGTCCGGAAGGACCTCCTGCCGTCCAATCTTTTTCGTCTATGGCCGCCGCCATTTTTCGGCGCCATTTTGGAAAATGGCGCCGGCTGAAGACGACAAGATTCAGGAGCAGGAGCCCGTTCCGGACCGCTGCCGTTCCGGACCGCCGCTGGACCCGCAGGTTATTTAAGTTATTTGGGGGGGGGTTCGGGAGGGTGGGGGATTTAATTTAAAGGGTCGGGGGTGGGTTTTAGGGGGTTTTAATGTGCCGGTTTTTCGATTTTTCGATTTTTCGATTTTTAACGATTTTTAACGATTTTTCACGATATTTTACCCCCCCAAACGGCAACAATACGATTCCCTCCCCCTCCCAGCCGAAATCGATCTTTAAGACGATCGAGGACACGATTCACATCCCTACTAAAAATACACGTGCACTTTCGCGAAGCACAGACTTTTAACGGCACAATGAGGCACTTCCAGGGGGTTCTAACCTGGTCAGGGCACAAAGCTCCACGAGTACATTTAAGTTGTATGCATGTCTTTACTTATTTATTTGTTTACAATATCTTCTAGTCCACAAATCCAAAAATTGTTCAGTGTGGTTTACAAGACACATACATAATTTAAAATCACAACATTAAAACAACAATTAAATCAAACATTTAAAACACAGAATGTAAAAATGTACTCTGCGCTCCCACTGGAGACGACTTAACATGCTCACCTACTTTTCATCCGCATAACTGCCTGCTCTTCCAATGCAAACTATACAGCTAGTTTGCCTTTGAAGACCAGGTCGATTTGTGTGGGGTGAAAAGTCCCCATGCCCTTTGTTAATTACCCCTCTGTTATCAGTCAGCAACAAAGTGAAAGTTATAAAGATCTATGAAATTCAAGCGGTGCACGGTTCCTGTAGACACAGTGATCCTGGAGAAAAAGTGGATTCATTTTGGCTTGTGATCCCTTTTGTTGAGTCGGCTAGAAAATCATCCAGCCCTGATGCTGGACATGAGCTTTGGACGCCACAAGACCCAGCCTTTTTTTCTGACAGTAACCTGGCACCAAAACTTGAGATATCGTTCAACTGTCTGATGAAATCAATCCTTAATATAAAGACCATACATTGCCATCACTGTGCACACTAATTCACATGACTGCAGGAATTTACAAAGCTGTTTGAGCACCAGGAAGTTCAGAGAAGTGCTAGAGGTTATTATGACAAGTATTGAATAAGGGAATGAAACAGGTATCATGGGGTTCACAGCTCTCTGCTCTAACCACTATATGGCTGCTGCCCCATCCCATACAAATGTCCTTTTTGTATCTTCTTTTTTGGACTTACATCAGATTGCCAAACTTACAGTGAATGTCTTTTAATGAAATGATACCAAATAATTCAGCATAAGGCGAAGTAGGGGACAATGTGTCAAAGAAATGACTTTTTTTTTTTTTTTTTTTTTTTTTTAAACATGCAGAGCCCCCACTTTGTGTACCTGGCATTCAAAACAGCTGTCTCTACCTGAAACAGCAGCTCCATTGAGCAAACAGCCAGACAGCTGTTACCTCCCAACAAATGGATGCAGGCAGCTGTGCACAGATATGGAAGTTTGAAAAGTGGATACAATGAGCCACTTGAGGCTCTCTGGCTCACAAAGCTCCTTGCTCTTACCAAACAACCAAATCTAATGTCCTACAATGGAAAGACTGTTTTGTGATCATCTTTCGATCACTGACAGAAGCAAAACCCTAGCACCCTGCCCCCACCCTCACTCCCTTCACAAGTGTCCCTGGTAGAAACATGTGGCCTGCGGAAGGAGCATACGTGACCTGCTGGAGCTAACACAGCAAATCTTTTGCTAAACTAGTAAATCCATCCTTTCTTTTTTTTTTTTTCTGTGCAGAGTATGTAGGACTATGGAGGGAATCCTTTCCCGGTTTGGCCTCCTCTCTGCTGGTGAGAGGAGAGGAGTGAAGGAGTCCATGTGGGCTGAGTACACGCGTCTGATTTGGAGGGCTGAAGGAGACTCTGTTTCCCCGAAGGTGTTCCATAAAGCTCAGCCCTTCTCTTTATGTACCAACTCTCTAATGCCTTCACTTCTTCTTTTGCCAACAATACTCAGATCTTGCTCTTGTTTCCTCACCCCCCCTCGGCCCATTAAGGAATGGCTGGGACATAGGTGGTTGAATGGAAATATGACACAAAGAGTGGCCTAGTGGCTACAGTAATGAAATTTACTTCCAGTCCTCGAGAGCTACAAATGAGTCAGGTTTTCAGAATTTCAGGAATGTGCAAGAGAAAGATTTGCATACAACTGAAGCAGTATACATGCAAATATATGTCATGCATATTCATTAAATATATCCTGAAGACTGGAAGTGAATACCACCGGTCTAGAGCAATGGCCTAAGAACCAGGGAAACTAGGATTTAAATCCCATGTTCCCCACTCTCACTGCTTGTGACCTTGGGCAAGTCACTTTATCTCCCTTTGCCTCAGATATCCATTTAGAGCGAAAACTCTTTGGGGGTTCAAATTTATTGTACTTGAATTCTAATAATGCTGTAAGCACCTTAGGCATCATTTGGAAAGGTGGGCTAAAAATCTAAATCCAATCCAAAAATATATTATTATACCTCAGGGTCTGATTCATCAAGGCATTTTTCCATAGGGTCAGAATGGGAGAAAATCCTTAGTGAATCAGGCAGTTAGTTTGGCTTATAGAGACCCAACTGGAAAGTAAACATGGAGAAGCTGTTTTGGAGAAATCTGGAAATGCAAGATTCAGAGGACAACCAAGGTTTTGAAATGAGATAACCGATAAGGTATATTTGAAAGTAACTACCAGGATTGAGTGGGCAGGAAGTCTGGAATATGTTGGTTCAGGCATGGCCTGGATCAAACTAGGGAAAGGAACCAACCAGGCAGAAAATCTGTAAGACTTTCAGGACAAGGAGGTTGAGCAAAACAGAGGATCAGGAAGTGAATGCTATGATGCTGTTGTGCCAGCACAGGATCCCTGAGGTAGCTGGGTTTAAGAATTGC
Source organism: Rhinatrema bivittatum (assembly GCF_901001135.1). Lineage (NCBI taxonomy): Eukaryota > Metazoa > Chordata > Amphibia > Gymnophiona > Rhinatrematidae > Rhinatrema > Rhinatrema bivittatum. The sequence goes on from NC_042615.1 coordinate 594,094,599, forward strand.
AGCCAACTGGAGCCTCACCTGTTCCTGCCCAATGGGATTCCTCAGAGGTATTGGAAACCTTTATAAGGCGGGACAACTAGTTGACAGGAATCCAAAGCTTCCTGTGGGTCTAAAGTTCGGCAGTCTAGTTCCCTGTTTTCTGAAACCCAGGACCACCAGTTCAAGCCATGCCTTCCCTGACAGTATTCACCCTTCTCTTAGGAACCAAAGCACTCAGATCTGATTTCTGGGAGTAGGCTTGATGAAAACAACCAACCAGTTGCACATTTTTAGCTGATTCCCATATGCAGTATTGTATCGGTGGACCCTTGGACTTGAGTGAGATTGGCTTTACCTGCAGGGAGGAGCCTTGCAGGTTCTCACTGCCAGCAGGCGGACCCAGGTGAAGTAGAGACCGGTTGGGAGTTCACCTTTACCAGTCTACATTCCTCTTGGATTGAGCCTTTGGGTGCCTGGCCGGCAGAAGGTGAGGGGTCTCTGCAGAAGACTACGGACATGGTCCAAGGTCAGGCTAGGGTCATAGGCAGGCAGTAATAAGGTGTATCAAGAGTCCAGGCAAAGGTCAGAATCAGGTTTCTGTCCAAGGAAGAGGAAGAGGGATGGGTAAGCTGAGGCAGGCTGGACAGGCAAGGCAGGCACAGACAGGACAGGCGAAGGCTAGACAAACAAAGGCAGAAACAAGCTAGATGGGATGAAGGTAAATATCAATGTAGCTGAACCTGGGGTGGGGGGTGCACAAAGTAGAAGGTTCGCCTAGGGTACCTAATACCTTTCCCCCGGCCCTGGATATATATACTTGTTGAAGATCTTGTTTGTTTACTCTTTTCCATTTTTCTAACTAATTTAGCCTAGCTGTGGAAGCCTCTGTACCCTGGTTTAATCAGTGCTTTTCACTCTCTATTATATACCCTGACTGCTGGTAACACCAGAAAATAAGTGTTGGAATATGTCTATTGAGTGAATCCCTATTTTCTGGTTTTAGTGAAGTTTGAAGCAGGCGAAAGCAATCAGAAGGGATCATAGAGGGGATACTCCTACAATCGAGATCTCTATCCAGCTCAGAAGCCTACACCCTCACTGCTTCTAGGTCAGGGTCCACTACACCATCTACATGACACACATTCCATTTTGAACCCTTCCGAGAAACCAGCACTTGGCTCACTCAGAAGCCAGAACCTCTCAAATTTTAAATGCCCGAACCAGGAGGGATTACATATGTTTATTAATTCCTATCCATCAGAAGTATCACTTGCTCAGGTTGTTATTTTGTATATATCAAAATGGCCAGCCCGCTAGGAGTCATGGCAGATGCAGAGGACTTCTAATCATAATGCCACTTCCAACACATATATTGTTGGTTCTTCCAATACAATCTCCCTGCTAGAAAAGATCTGAATTATCTATCATCAGTCTTATCTACCTTAGCATTTGCATGATAAGAGTATCCATTTATAATTTATCCCTAATTTGTGTCATTAAACCTGTCCTAACTGTATTCATAGCAACGTTTTCTATCATCAAAATTAGGGCAGATTTGCCTCTGTCCATAAGTCCAGCTTTCATTCTTTCTGGATAGGGCATCCAATTTACCATTCTGTGACCCTGGTCTGTAAGTCAAGGTAAAGAAACAAAAAAAAAAATATAGACCAATAAGCCTGGCTTAGGTTGAGATGCTTTGCTGTCTTCAAACACTCCAGGCTTTTATGGTCTGAAAAAAACATGTATTGGGAAAAGCGCTCTTTTCAGAAGATTAAGCTATTCCTCAAAAGCTGTCTGGATGGCTATTAGCTCCTTATCCCAGATATTATAGTCGTGTGTTCTGCTGAGGTCAGTTTCCTGGAATAGAATGTGCATGAGTGCAGGAGGTTTCTTGACTCTTCATTGTGATAAAATAGCTCCTACCACTGTAATGGAAGAGTCTGTCTTTTCTATAAAAGACTGTATTAGTACTGGTACGGAGGCGAAAGCTTTCTTCAGCAAGTCAAATGTACACTTAGCTTCTTCTGTCCAACTGAAGGAAATTTTCTTCTTTAATAAAGCTATGACAAATGCCTCTACTTTACCAAATCCCTTAATAAATCACCTCTAGAAATTGATGAACCCAAAAAATTGTTGCATCCCCCTTCACTTTTCTAGGTGATAGCCATGTTGCTGTCATAATCCTCCTAGGATCCAGGTACAGCCCATCTAGTGATATCACATAACCTAAGAATATGATGGTTTGCTTATCAAATTCACATTTTTCAAGCTTGGCAATCAGCTTGTGAGCTCTGAAATGCATAATATTATGGGCATTTGATGCTCATGTTTCAACAGCTAAGAACATAAGAATTGCCATGCTGGATTATATAATGGTCCAGCAAGCCCAATATCCTGTTTCCAATAGTGGCCAATCAAGATTGCAGGTACATGGCAGATCCCATAACATAGTCTAATTCTTCTTATTCACTCCCAGGGATAGCAATAATAGCTATCTTTAGTCTACCTAGCTAATAATGCATTATGGACTTTTCTCCAGGAACTTGCCCAAACCTCTTTTAAACCCTGCTATGTTAGTCGCCTTGAAGACATTCTCCCGAATAAATTAAAGGGTACCCAAAAGGAATTCTAGGAATTTCTGAACCAATACTGGCTACTGTTCAAGCTCTCCTGATTTGATCAAAATGGCTATGGTCATCAGGCTGTAAGGTAAACTCCAGTGACCCTACACAGGATGTGAATCATGAACATGAGGCCTACTGTTATGCACACAGACTGAATAAAAATTGCATGCCTACAGAAATGCAAACATGGAGTTTTGCAGCCATGTGATGATTTTGGCAGCTTTATATGAGACTGTTTTCATACAGAAGAGAAAAGACTGTATTTCTTCATATCAGAGTCATCATCACCTTCCAAATGAGAGGAGCACCTTGGACCAGAGCTGAGAACATATCCTTGGTAAAACTTTGTATCTAGCCTGAGACCAGCTATGAAATGGAATTTGTTCTAACACCTGTCTTGCTGGTGGACTCTAATGAGTGTATGATAATATTCCTATGCATCGGGACCCAGATAACATCATTTGCATCCCACTAATCCTGGGTCTATAGGAGATGGCAATAGTCAATCTGGATCAACGTTTGAACCTTATGGAACTGAATATTCAAGAGAGACTGAGTTACCCAGATGGACTTGGACATCTATCCGAAAAAGCCTTTGCCAAGGGCTTTCCCCCATAGATTTTTCCACAGATTCTCCAAGCTCTGCGAAGAGACCTTTGTTAACAGAACTTTAATTGCTGCAGTAAACCTGCAAGCTAAACTGAGTTTCAGGTACTCAGTGCAGTCTGCTCCGTAATCGAAAAGCAGCTGTTCTTGCCAACACCCCTTGAAAGACATTTGGCCAGTTAGTAAAGTTACCCTTTTTTTGCCATCATATCTCATGAAGATGTCTGTGAGACATTTTAGGTTTTACCTGTCATCCACCACAAGGGGCTTCACTGGATTAACCCTTGATGTCAGGGCAGCATCCAGTTACATGAGTGACCCTGGACTTGTGCAGTGCCTTGGAGGGTGAGAACACTTGTTTAATTATCTTTCAGCTAGACTAATTTAGTGTGGCAATTGCGTAATTTCTAAGTGCACCGTTAAGCTTATATAATGCATATAAGTTTTGTTACAGCTGTAAAGCTGTAACAAAACTAAAACAAAACCAAAGAAACAAAATAATTGTACCATATTAAACCGTGTTTTTACTTATGCTGCTAATAAACTAATTTATGGTTCTAATGAATTCGTATCATAAGGTTATTGGTTAAATCTCCTAATCTACTGTAAGGTTATTCACACCAGATCTTCCTACAAGCTTCTTAACTAAGAATGCCCTGAAATGGGCCAACCTCCACTGGAGCAGGACAAGCACATCCCATGCAGTCTGGACCAATTTCTAGGGCCAGCAGTTCAAGCCCTGGAATCTGACACTGCTCAGCTTTCATGCTATTAGTTGTGGCTTCTTGGATGTACTCAGGTTTCAAAACATTGAATTCTTCTATGGTAACTTGGGCAATCATGGTTTGGGAACAACCAGTGAAATAAGGAGGGAGATTCTGGCTGTAACTTGGGTACACTTTATTTATAGTGAAAAATAAACTCAAAACAAACAATGCAGCTCACCTTAGCTTCAGGTAATACACAGTCCTTAAAAATAACAGGTCTTAGTATACTTGGTCTCTGCCTGCTCCCCGGAGCCTGTTTAAACCTTCCAGGCCCTGAGTTCTTAAACTCTGGTGAGGGGCTCCTCCCTTCACCTAGGATTCCCTGTGGGTTTGGATTTTAAGTAGGACTGGGTGAGAGAGCTGTGCCTGGTCCTTTTTAAGTAGTTTGAGGGAGTTTTCTATATGCTCCCTCAAACCTTCCAAAATGGAAGCTTTGTGTTTGCCAGTTTTGGCCAGGTTTTTCATCTATCTCAGGGTTTTCTCTCTATTGCTTTCATTCTTTCATATTAGGGGTTAATAAACATGTGGATAAAAGTGAACCGGTAGATGTAGTGTATTTGGATTTTCAGAAGGCGTTTGACAAAGTCCCTCATGAGAGGCTTCTAAGAAAACTAAAAAGTCATGGGATAGGAGGCGATGTCCTTTTGTGGATTACAAACTGGCTAAAAGACAGGAAACAGAGAGTATGATTAAATGATCAATTTTCTCAGTGGAAAAGGGTAAGCAGTGGAGTGCCTCAGGGATCTGTACTTGGACCGGGGCTTTTCAATATATTTATAAATGATCTGGAAAGGAATATGACGAGTGAGGTTATCAAATTTGCGGATGATACAAAATTATTCAGAGTAGTTAAATCACAAGAGGATTGTGATACATTACAGGAGGATCTTGCAAGACTGGAACATTTGGCATCTAAATGGCAGATGAAATTTAATGTGGACAAGTACAAGGTGCTGCATATAGGGAAAAATAACCCTTGCTGTAGTTACACGATGTTAGGTTCCATATTAGGAGCTACCACCCAGGAAAAAGATCTAGGCATCATAGTGGATAATACTTTGAAATCGTTGGCTCAGTGTTCTGCAGCAGTCAAAAAAGCAAACAGAATGTTAGGAATTATTAGGAAGGGAATGGTGAATAAAACGGAAAATGTCATAATGCCTCTATATCGCTCCATGGTGAGACCACACCTTGAATATTGGGTACAATTCTGGTCACCGCATCTCAAAAAAGATATAGTTGGATGGAGAAAGTACAGAGAAGGGCAACCAAAATGATAAAGGGAATGGAACAGCTCCCATACGAGATAAGGCTGAAGAAGTTGGGGCTGTTCAGCTTGGAAAAGAGACGGCTGAGGGGGGATATGATAGAGGTCTTTAAGATCATGAGAGGTCTTGAATGAGTAGATGTGAATCGGTTATTTACACTTTCAGATAATAGAAGGACCAGGGGGCATTCCATGAAATTAGCAAGTAGCACATTTAAGACTAATCGGAGAAAATTATTTTTCACTAAACGCACAATTAAGCTCTGGAATTTGTTGCCAGAGGACGTGGTTAGTGCAGTTGGTGTAGCTGGGTTCAAAAAATGTTTGGATAAGTTCTTGCAGTAGAAGTCCATTAACTGCTATTAATCAAGTTTACTTAGGGAATAGCCACTGCTATTAATTGCATCAGTAGCATGGGATCTTCTTGGTGTTTGGGTACTTGCCAGGTTCTTGTGACCTGGTTTGGCCTCTGTTGGAAACAGGATGCTGGGCTTGATGTACCCTTGGTCTGACCCAGCATGGCAATTTCTTATGTTCTTACACTTTTCTACATCTGATTCTATTAAAACTCTTGGAATCAGTTTATAACCTGATCTCTACCTCTTTCATCATACTCATATTTAGGGACAGTCTACCAGAAGTTTGCCCCATCACTGAAGGCAACTCCTGCATGACTGCTTCACTATATTAGGACAACTGACACATTGAGGAGAGAGCTCCTTCCTAGGGATCTTCCTCATATTTCCATCTTCTCTTTTCTTGTGTACCAACTGCATATCACCTATACAATTTGTTCCTCTCTTACATTTGATTCCTGTCTTCCTTGACCACATGCTGCTTCTTTCTCTTGGTTTGACTACTGTAGTAGCCAACTTGCTAGTCTTTAGCTGCCAATGAAATTTTGTGGTATATTAAAAGTTCTGGTACTCACTTACAAATGGTCTTAATTCGCACTCTCTCTCTCTGCTCTTGTCCAATGGTGTACTTCACCTCATTCTTTCTTTTTCCAATCGCACATGCTTCCATTTCTCTCTGTCATGCCTTTTTCATTTTAGCACCTGCCTACTCTAACAAGTTATCTGCTCATGTTCAAGAAGCTACCATCTTACCAGTCTTTTGGGCCTGTATTGGAAATCTTTCTGGGTGATGGCCACACTCAGCTTGACTCAGAAAGAGTTATTGACATAGAGAAGGGAAATGCTAAGCTGCTTATAATAAAATGCCTTTGAGAGCTGCTTTGAAAATCATGTAGAAATGTTATGCTAATATTTTTATGAACATTCTCAGGCAAGAATCTGGGAACTGTAGTTAGTGCCAACAGTTCCAAGGTGGGAATGTAAGCAGTAAAGAGTCTGAGAGAAGGAGAATTTACAGGAGGACTCATAGATGTGCTTTGAACTGTTAAGAACACCAAGAGGGAGGGGATATCACTCCTATCCCAATCAGTTGCCAGTATTTTAGTATATAAAAGTGGGAAAAGCTAGAAGAGGAGAGGTTGCTTTCCGAACATGGTAGAGCAGACTGATCCCTTGGAAATGTAAGCTTTACTATACACACATATATCTATAATATCCATATCACTATATCTATCTACATATGTAACCCCATTCCCAGGTGTTGGCTGCACACCAGTGGGGGTCATAAAAGATTTTTTTCTTTGCTTGGGGCTGGATCTCCAGACTAACTCTGTTACTTTTTCTTTCCCCAGGACCTGAGTCCTTTTTGGGTGGTGGGAAAATATTTTTTTTTTCAGGGGTTCCTTTTTCCAGGGAGAGTTAATTCTTTCACTACTGTGGGTGCTGTCCGTGCCAAAAATCATACCAGAGACTAATTAAGAATGCAGAATAAAATCACTGATCGATAATCAAGTGGATAAATGGCACAATAAATACAGTTCCCAGCACCACAGATGGGTATTCTGTTTTTACAGCTCTTCCCTCTATCTGTTAAAGTGTCTCTTATCACCTAGACCAAGGAAGCATTCACCCTCCAGGGTTTGGCCAGGCGATGTCCCTAGTGGATAAGGTGTTCTTAAGTGGACAGGAAACCCCCCCCCCCCCCCCTCCAAGTCTGGTAGTAAATAGTTACAGTCTGTGCATAGAGCGTCAAAATCCTCTTCTCAGGTCTCAAAGACTCAGATTTGGAGGTCTTCCACTAGGTTTTCCCTATGATTTTACTCACAGTTAGTTCTCTCTCTCTCAACTTCTCACCTTTTTCTCTTGTTTCGAATCCCAAGCTGGAAGGGATCCTTTCAGGAGCATGCAGTTCATGATGTTCCTCCACAGATAGGAAGGGGACAGCAAAATTCTTCCTCCTGGTTCTTTTAACAAAATTCTGTTTCCCAAAATTTAGTCCATAAACACCAGAATGTCCTCATATCAGGTCACCACCAAACCTCTGGTCCCTGGATAAGGTTGCAAAGGGCCAAGTCTTCTTTATCCTGGGGCTCCATGGAAAGAGTTCCCCGTGCCCCTTCCCCAGGCGACACCCAAGAGTCTCGTGAGGCTTCTTATCACAAAAATGTAAAAAAAACCCAAAACCTGCTTGAAGTTAAGCCCAACTAGCCAGTTAGTGGACTGGTAGTGCAGCCTCTCGACCTGGCTTAGGTTCCCCAGGCAGGGCTTGTCTGGATCCTCTAAGTAGCGAGGCCGCAAATCCAAATGAGAAAAAACGTTCTTTCACTGCCTCCTAACTATCAACCAAAAAGCACTGCCTGCAGACTCTCAGTAGAGAGTTGCTTTTATGACTTACACGGCAGGGGAGAAGGACTGATACTTCACGCATATCCAGCATAGCTCTCTGCTTCAACGGCAGGGGAGAAAGACTGATACTTCACGCATATCCAGCATAGCTCTGTGCTTCAACGGCAGGGGAGAAAGTCTGATACTTCACTTTCAATGCATATCCAGCAAAGCTCTCTGCTTCAATGGCAGGGGGAATGAAGAAAAGTGGATCTATATACAGACAACAGCCAACAAGGACTGAATTACATAGTCTGGGTAAACAAATAAGCATGGGTGTAGCTTGCTTATTACGGCAGTTACTACCCCTAACTAATTAAGCTAGATATTTCACTTAGATGCAGTTCCAACACTGCTCTCTACATTAATGGTGGGGGTGGAAGGGAAATAGAACCAAAAGGTTACTAAGGGTCAAGAGTAACAGATAAGTATGAAATAAAAAAAAGAGTGCAAAAGCTTGCTGGGCAGACTGGATGGGCCATTTGGTCTTCTTCTGCCGTCATTTCTATATTTCTATGGCTGGCTATCCAAGCAACCTCAAAGGGAGGGGGAGGCACTGAATGATGCTTCCCCCCAACTGCAACCTACACTATCCCTAGCTAAAAGGAGTTTTCCCAGGGCCTTAATGGTAATGAGCCCGGGGGGGCTTTACATAAATATACATATTTAGGTATTCTCTTTATTAGTTGTTATTATCTGCAAGTAAGTCTTCTACATTATCTGATTTTATTTATTTTCTGTTTTATCATCTTAGGAATGAATTTTAAAAGTGCTGCTTGTGGCACATACTCGCATGTATGTGCCTTGTTAAAAGGCACATACATGCGAGTATCTGGGCCACGTGTGAGCAACGTCTATTTTAAAAGCCGCAAATTATGTGCATACATGCACGTGCGTGAGTAAAAAAAATAAAAAAGGGCGGAGTTGGGGTGTGTCAGGGCATTACAGGGCTGGATCAATACTTGTGCATGTGAATCCAAATTTGAAATCCAGTGGTTGCAGGGCACGGTGGACTGTTAGCCACTCGTGTTTACTTCTGTGCCTGATGAGGTGTAAGTCTGCTTAAATATCTGTTTAGGCCTAAAACAACTAGGTGAGGGGTCTGAGTCAGCTGGGGGAGATTGCAGGCTGAAGAACTAAAGGGGTCTAGATGACCTCGAAACGGACTGGGCAAACTGGTAGACTAATTGGTAAAACTGGGAATGCCCTTCAAGTGAACATGTTTTAAAATCCACTTACCCACGCGCATTAAAGCTGACAAAGTCCTAAGGAAGATAAGCAAATTACGCTTGCTCGAATAACCGCTTAAAATTAGGAGCAAACATACGCATGAGAGGCGTATTTTAAATCGTATGCGCGCAATTGCAGGCACAATTTAAAATTCTTGCGTATGAAGGCTTGTGCGCGTCTTTCGGTGCCCGCACGCTCGATTTAAAGTTACCATCATAGTATTTGCTTGATAGACGACATCCGCAAAACACGTACGTGTTGGGGAACACAGCTGCTTCTGTGAATCTTTATGGACATGAGTGTTTCAAGGACTGAATAAACAGTCTTGGATTTGAAATCATTCTCCGCCTCTTTCTGAAGCATTTGAATTAAATTTGTGGAAGTCTATGCAATCGTTTATGACCAGATTCTGCCATACAACATAATTATACCAGCCTCGAGTTGTCATTTTGAACTCCCATAGGGCAGGAGCAACTAGGGTTTCGAGGGAGCCTTTTATTTTGGTTTAGTGGATGGGAGGAGGGACCCAGACCAGGTGGCTTGCTTTCTAAACGTGGGCAGGGGCTTGCAAATGAATGAAAACCAAAATTGTGTTTATTTTTCTTTTTTCATTTTGAATACAAAACAAAATGAAATCAGTTCAAATGAGAGCAGATCTCTAGAACTTTTATGCTTCTAAATCATGTTTTGTGCGAATTACCATGATTTATGCACATGTAAGGAGACCCACTACTTCTGTTGCCCTTAACTTAAAAACATAAGAAATTGCCATGCTGGGTCAGACTAAGGGTCCATCAAGTCCAGCATCCTGTTTCCAACAGAGGCCAAACCAGGCCACAAGAACCTGGCAATTACCCAAACACTAAGAAGATCCCATGCTACTGATGCAATTAATAGCTGTGGCTATTCCCTAAGTAAACTTGATTAAGAACTTATCCAAACCTTTTTTGAACCCAGCTACACTAACTGCACTAACCACATCCTCTAGCAACAAATTCCAGAGCTTTATTGTGCATTGAGTGAAAAAGAATTTTCTCTGATTAGTCTTAAATGTGCTACTTGCTAACTTCATGGAATGCCCCCTAGTCCTTCTATTATTCGAAAGTGTGAATAACCGATTCACATCTACTCATTCAAGACCTCTCATGATCTTAAAGACCTCCATCATATCCCTCCTCAGCCGTCTCTTCTCCAAGCTGAACAGCCCTAACCTCTTCAGCCTTTCCTCATAGGGGAGCTGTTCCATCCCCTTTATCATTTTGGTTGCCCTTCTCTGTACCTTCTCCATTGCAACTATATCTTTTTTGAGATGCGGCGACCAGAATTGTACACAGTATTCCAGGTGCGATCTCACCATGGGAGCGATATAGAGGCATTATGACATTTTCCATTTTATTAACCATTCCCTTCCTAATAATTCCTAACATTCTGTTTGCTTTTTTGACTGCTGCAGCACACTGAGCCGACGATTTTAAACTATTATCAACTATGATGCCTAGATCTTTTTCCTGGGTGGTAGCTCCTAATATAGAACCTAACATTGTGTAACTACAGCAAGGGTTATTTTTCCCTATATGCAACACCTTGCATTTGTCCACATTAAATTTCATCTGCCATTTGGATGCCCAGTCTTCCAGTCTTACAAGGTCCTCCTGTAATGTATCACAATCCGCTTGTGATTTAACTACTCTGAATAATTTTGTATCATCCACAAATTTGATAACCTCACTCATCGTATTCCTTTCCAGATCATTTATATATATATTGAAAAGCACCGGTCCAAGTAAAGATCCCTGAGGCACTCCACTGTTTACCCTTTTCCACTGAGAAAATTGACCATTTAATCCTACTGTCTATTTCCTGTCTTTTAACCAGTTTGTAATCCACGAAAGGACATCGCCTCCTATCCCATGACTTTTTAGTTTTTTTAGAAGCCTCTCATGAGGGACTTTCTCAAACGCCTTCTGAAAATCCAAATACATTACATCTACCAGTTCACCTTTATCCACAGGATGCTGGACTTGATGGACCCTTGGTCTGACCCAGCATGGCAATTTCTTATGTTCTTATGTTCTTAAGCAGATTTGTTAGGCAAGACTTCCCTTGGGTAAATCCATGTTGACTGTGTTCCATTAAACCCTGTCTTTCTATATGCACTAAGATTTTGATCTTTAGAATATTTTCCACTATTTTTCCCGGCACTGACGGCAGGCTCACTGGTCTATAGTTACCCAGATCACCCCTGGAGCCCTTTTTAAATATTGGGGTTACATTGGCCACCCTCCAGTCTTCAGGTACAATGGATGATTTTAATGATAGGTTACAAATTTTAACTAATAGATCAGAATTTCATTTTTTAGTTCCTTCAGTACCCTAGGATGCATGCCATCCAGTCCAGGTGATTTGCTACTCTTTAGTTTGTCAATCTGGCCTATTACATCTTCCAGGTTCACAGTGATTTGGTTCAGTTCGTCTGATTCATCACCCCTGAAAACCATCTCTGGAACTGGTATCTCCCCAACATCCTCATTAGTAAACATGGAAGCAAAGAATTTGTTTAGTCTTTCTGCAATGGCCTTATCTTCCCTAAGAGCCCCTTTAACCCCTCAGTCATCTAATGGTCCAATCAACTCCCTCACAGGTTTCTTGCTTTGAATATGTTTATAAAAGTTTTTATTATGAGCTTTTGCCTCTATGGCCAACTTCATTTATTTATTTTATTCATTTATTTATTTATTTAGTGATTTTTATATACCGCGGCACGTTAATAACATCACCTCGGTTTACAATAAACAATAATTAGCAACAAGCTTTACAGATAATATTAAATAATGAGAACATATCATATATCATAACACATCATATATAAATATCAAATTCTCTCTTCACCTGTCATCAATGTTTTACACTTAACTTGACAATGCTCATGTTTTATCCTATTTTCTTCAGATGGATCCTTCTTCCAATTTTTGATATTTTTTTAGTTAAAATAGCCTCTTTCACCCCACCTTTTAACCATGACAGTAATCGTTTTGCCTTCCTTCCATCTTTCTTATTGCATGTAATACATCTGGACTGCGCCTCTAAGATTGTATTAAATGGCCACAGTAGTCTTGTCATGGCTAGCGTCAGTCTCGAGCAAGCACTCGAGGCTTGGCATACCAAGGCTCTCTAGGTGGAAGAGACGTGAGGTGTGCCCTTGCAGTGGTGAAGACGTTCCAAGTCCCGGCCACTGCGCTGACCCACAAGCCCCGGGAGACCACACTATTATGGTGGTCTCTGAACAGTCCTCCGACCATTCCCAGCCCTTTTGGACCTGTCACAGGGAGCAGCAGAGGTGGCAGGCCAGACGGAGGTCAGGTTGGCACAGAACTGAAGCGAAGCAAGACCTTGGAACTTGGAGCACAGCACAGAAGAGTTCAGGACAAAGACAGGAACAAGGGGGATGAGCAGGACCCTCAGGTGCCCTACCATTCCATTGCCAACGGGCGGCCCCAATGGATGGTCGTGGACCACACTGTCTCCTTCGCGCCCTACACAGCCCAGAGGCTGGTCACGGACCACGAGAAGAGCGGGAGAAGCTAGGGAAGTCACTCAGCTCAGGGTAGTGGAAACCCCTCGGGTCCTCCAGAGTTGGAACTAGGAATCAGCAGCAAGAGTCTAGGAACTCGGAACAGAAGCAGGAACTCTCGGAGGCATGGGTCCCACATCCTGGAGCATCAGGACTGGAACATCAGGGGCAAGCAGGAACATCAGGACTGGAACAAGTAGGAACATCATGAAGTCCAAAGGAGACACAGCCTAGGTAGACTAGCACCATTGCCGAAGCAAGGACTGAATGCAGAGGAAGTCCCTTTATAGGACAGGAACAAGCAACTCCCTGGGAGGAGTTCAGATGAGCCACACCTGGTTGGCCCTATAACTGGAGAGAAGAGCTGCGGGCCGGCCCCTAGGGAGAAGGGCGTGGTCCAAACCAGGAAGTCCAGGCGAAGACTGAAGCAGGCCCCACTGCCCAGGCAGGCCCCGAGGATGCCGGAGGTCTCCCAGGCCATGGAGCAAAACATGGGCAAGCAGATCAGGTGAGACTCCGGCTTCGGAGCGGCCTCCAGAGAAAGGTGAGAGGCCTCCCGTAGCTCCAACTACGGGAGGAATCGTAACAAGACTGGTGTGTAAGTAATTTAGAATCAGAGGTCTCAACAGACCCTGCCTGTTTGTGAGGTCAGTGTAAGGAGATGTGGTAAGGAGGTATGCATTTTTTTTTTTTTTTGCACACATTTTTTAGGTTTCCATACTTTTTTTTTTAACTCCCAAAGGATTTGCTTATTATTAGCTTACTCTATCAGGAGTTAATTAAGTTTTAGTGCATGTGTTAAGACAATGCACATGGAAATACCGTGCACATTTGTTTACTCCTGTCCTGCTCAGCACACATTTTTTTCATCAGGCCCTCAAGCAGATGAAAAACTGTTGGGTCTGAGTAGAGATATGATACCAATTCCTTATCAAGGAGATCTTAACAGCCCTATGCTACACATGAGACAGACTTTGCTTTCATAAAATAATTCAACAAAGGGTTTTCAAGTACCCCTACAGATACACCTAGTACATCACTGGTGTGAAGGCTGACAAAAACATGTATGCAATGGAGAGGATGAGTGTTTGTCAGCTCAGGTTCTTTGGACAAAATGGAGGGCATTAACAGTACATCCTTGGTGAATCCACCTCCTCATCTACTTGTGCTCTCCAAATATTGTTTTGCAGACCATGTCAAATATATTTTTTTAAATTGTAGCCAGTCCCCTTTTTGGGCAATTAGCTGCAACTATGGGGGCTACGGGTCCAGGTCCCAGTCCGCATGGAAGGGGAAGCTACCTTCCTGGGCCCCTGACATGGTCAATCACAACCACTGTCAATGATTCACACTCTAGTTCGATGAGAGTGTCCAGTATATGAGCAAGGAAGCCAAAAGTATCAGAATGGGTGAAAAGAAATACTCACACCAGTGTCCATCCATCCAGCCAATGCAAAAAGACAAAGGAGGAAAAATCAAGCAAAAGTCCAAAATGGTGTTTAAAATAATCAGTTTACTGAAAGTTAAATAGAAGTATCCAGGCCAAAATCACAAAAATAAAAAAGATTATTACAATGAAAACAATGGTTTCCTTGTCCATTTTAGATCTTTTCAACACTCTTCCTTCTCTTGCACCTTCACTTATAGCATAAATACCCTCCCTTTGCAGGGTAGGATAACTATAGTGCAGCTCCAGCATAGGCGAGTCAAGATGAAAAAGTATCCCCAAGCGCAAAAATATTGAGGAAAATCCCAAATGGGTCAAAAACTCTTAAACTGTAATTCAACTTCAAAACTTCAAGTCTCTTGAGTTCTTTTCTCACAAGCCTCAATGCTTTTCTTCACCCTTGCTGTTTACAGGTTGCCTGAGCAAAACGATCCTTTGATACAGCCTTTTGGGATACTGAGGGAATGCCCTTCCCTCTGGACTGATCAAGCTTCTTTGCAAAAATCTTCTCAAAAGCAAAAGTAACCAGTCAAGTCAATGGACCCCCCCCCCAGGGATGAGGCCAAGTCTCTTCAGATCTCCTCTTCCTCCACCCACTCTCTCCTCAATCGTCTTCCCTCTCACCCACTGAAAACTGAGATTGCTCCTTGGGATTTTTATATCCCACACAAGCCTTTCCCCAAAACAGTGGGGTTATGGCAAGGAGAGGAATCCTAGATATCAAAAACCCTTCCTACTGCCCATTGCTGAAAAAATACTGGGGATAATAAATAATAGCGATTGGCAAAGCCCCATCACATAATGAAAACCTCTTCTTAACATGGCTTTTACAATTGTTATTTCAGTTTTTTCCATTTTTCACCCTTCAGAGATCAAAATCATTTGGAGCTAATCAGCTCCCAGTTATTTGTCATAAGCTGACTTTTCTGATCAACAAAATTTAAAATTGATTCTGTGGCGAACAGCCACATATAACAAACATTAATATTTAATTGATGTATAAAAAAAAAGCTAGGACCCATAATAACACTTATTTTTATGCTACTGGATGTGCTCAGCCATGTACAATAGTGATATTCAGGCACAATGAATCCCTGTTCACGATGAGCTTACAATCTAAGTGGGTGCCAGAGACAATGGAAGATAAAATGACTTGCCTAGGATCACAAGATGTATTGATGGAGAAAGCAGGATCTGGTTCCTAACCTAGTGCTTTAACCACTCGGTAACTCCTCCACCATTTAATCTATCCACTCAAATCATTTCATAACAAAATAAGAACAATTTATGGACGTGTCATTTATTCAACACAGCTTATTGCAATTATTTCTCCCTCTGTTTCCAAAAAGGCTGGAAGAAAACTACTCTCTTCATAGAACAATCCAGGACATAGCCAGTTTCACAGATGAGAAAGGGACAGTTCATTAAGAGGCTTCTGGAAAGAAAGAGGAGCAGCACATTGTGCAGCCTGGTATCACGATATTCCCAGAGGGAAATTCAGGTTCATGTAAAAGATACAGAGGCTATACTTGCCAAAGTCAAGTTTAGATATGGCAGCTTCATTTTTTTATCCAGGCTTTCCCGCTCTTTGCTGTAGATATACTTCTATTTCGGCCCACTCTAGTGGAAACCATTCAAAAGAGAAGCTGTGTATTACGAAACAACACTCATCCCACGGATCACTTGTTCTTGCACACGGCCAGCTCTTGGAGCGTGCGACCTATGCAGTCACACAGAGTGACATGCATTAGGGAGCGCCCTCTACCTCTGGTGGTGCAGCTGAGCAGAGCTGCCTAGCTTCCACCAGCACACCTTGGGGGCTGAGGAATTGCACCCCTAGGCCAAAGCAGAGTTAATGTTCCTGCCACCCTTCCCATCATCCCCCTCCGCCCCCACAATGGTCTACAGAGCTGAATGGCTTCCACTGGATAGCAAGGCATAGATAGAAATTTCATTTCATTTAATATTTATATACCACACATACCAAACTTATAAAGCAGATCAAGGCACTTTACAACAGATAAACAGCATAAAAATACATAAAAACATTAAAGCCCTCTCATAAGAAGGAAAATGAAGAAATGACAGGAAACCCTGAAAAAGGAGTTAGGATGCTGATAAGAGGAAAACAGAAAAAGAAATGGAGACCATTTCTGTTTTCCTTTTTCTTTTTTAAATGTAATATTCTGCCAATTACCGAAGCATCTAGGTGGATTACAATAAAAAACACAAACATACAATTTTAAAAAAATTTAATACATTACAATCAAATACAGCACAGGCCTCACCTGCCCTTGTGTACATGCCTCTCTCCTGGCTTTTATGCACATAAATGCCCTTGAAAGTAACCCACTTAAATCGCAATTTTATTAGCATTAGTTTAATTTATAAACTTGAAAGTATAGTCTAAAAGCAGAGGTGGGCAATTGTGGTCCTCAAGGGTCCCTAACTGATCATGTTTAATGAATATGCATAAAACAGATCTGAAGTAGTTTGCTTGCAAATCTATCTCATGCATATTCATTAGGGTTATCCTGAACACCTGACTGGTTAGGGGCCCTTGAAGAATGGAATTGCCCACCCCTGGCCTAAAACAATGGAAATCTTATTACCTGACAAGCTACAGGAGCCCAGAGAAGGAGGCATGTACAGATGTGTATAAACTTAAGCACTTATCCAGCTAACTTAGCAGGATAAGTCTGAATATCACCATTCATTCAGCTAAGTTAGCCGGATAAGTAACCACACCCCAGAACGTCCCCATCCCACCCACCACTTAGAAGGATAACTATTTAACCAGATAAATTGGATTAACTAGTGGCTGCTGAATGCAGCTGAATATTTAAATGCTACCACTTAGCCAGATAAGTCCTAGCGTATCCAGTTAAGGACTACGTTTCCATCTCTTTACCTCATTAATAGTAGTCCCATTTGTTGGTATATTTTGAATAAATACAATTCCAAAATTGGCAGCTGATATTATGTTACACAGTACTCTTCAACGTGCTGCCAGATTTATTGCCAGTGTCATTTTGAAGGTCTCCAACTAAAGCTGCAGCCCAGGATGGATCTGACATAAAATGGCTACCAGGAAATCCAACATTTCTCTCATAGATGATGTGAAAAAAAATTGAAACATTGAGTCCTAGGTGCACAACCATAAAAGTTTACCTCAGTTTGATTTTCCAATATGCATTTCTTAAGAGAGAATCCTGCAATGACAATATCAATTGCAGAATATCATGGCTTCAAGACATGCTTTAAGAGTTACTGCAATATGACAGAATGGAAAACATTACTGCAAACAAACAAAAAGGTTCTGCTTTCAACATTGTCCTTCTAGTCTACACAATTGCAAAATGAATGAAAACCCAGCACTTTATCAGGTTACACCTACATACACATTGCAAACCTTCAAATCTGGATTTAAAGCTGGACAGCTTACCTCTGGGTATGCTGTGCATGACAAGGACACTTTTTGTCACATTTTATCCCATAGATGCCATCGGGACAGAACCTTGTTTCACAGCGTTCTCCGATATAGCCTGGTTCACAGAGACATACTCCACTGATGTGATAGCACTTCCCACCATTCATACACTGGCAAGTCTGTGCACAGCGAATACCGTAAGAACCAACTGGACACTCGTCCTGGCACCTGAAAAAAAATACAGGCAAGGGGAAGGGGGGGTGGGGGTTATATTCAAACAGTACATGTAAGTGATATTCAGCAGACCTGCTGCTTCTTCAGATCCAGGTTTTATAAAAGCCAGGCAACTTTGAACATGTTCACCAGATTATATCTGGGAATTAGTGGCGAACAGCAAAAGTGCAACATGCAAAAGTAGGCATAACTGGGTTAGGGGCGTCAGCATTCCTTGAACGTCCTGGCTTTTGTGCAAACATCTGTATGGCCTGTGTGTCTTTCCTTACCGCAGACTGAGAGAACTGTATCACCAAACCTTTCCGCACTGCCTCCCAACTATTTCTCTCGGTTATTGTTATGTGAGAAATATATGTAAGGAAGTCACCAAAGTGTCCCTTACCATTGACTTCAGTGTCTTCACAGATACTGCTAGAGGAGGTCAAGGAAGCAGGAGTATAGCGGTGTGTCTGACACTCTCCAACGGGAGGTGTCTTTCTGCTGTGAGTGGTTTAACAAAACTCATGAGTCCACTTAGCTCAGAGTTTATTTTGGGTTCTCCCTTTCCTTCCTGTCTCCTCTCCTGAAAGGTTAACTGATGGGCCCAAAGAGGGGGTTCCCAGGACATTAGGATCAAGGAGATTTTTCTTGGGATCCAAGAGTGGACGTTTGAGATATTTCAAGGTACCATAGAAGAAGTCTTAAGGAAAAGGAGAGTTAGTCCCATACTCCTCATCTGTCTGAGATTTCTCCAGTGTCTTGGAAAAAGAGGATTTTCTTTGTGGGGAGTCAAATCTGTTTTATGCCGTCTAGATCACTGATAGTTTAAGACAGAGCTTCAATCCAACCTAACACTGTCTAACCAGACACTCGACAGGTATCAGCAGGCAGTTGTTGAAGCAAAAAAAAATGTATATTTCTTGAAGAGAAAACAAATAGCTGGCAGTAGGCCACGAGTTGTTTTCCATTGTCTCCTGGATAGCAAAATTCCCTCATGCTGTACCTCCAACTGTATGAAGCTGCCAGACACTTTTGCTTATTTTTTAAATCCAAAAGTGTTCATTGATTTCTATGCCAAATTTCCACTCAACAATAACAATATTTCCTCTATATCAAATGACCAAACAGGATGCTGAGCTTGATGGACCCTTGGTCTGACCCAGCATGGCAATTTCTTATGTTCTTATCTAAATGGAACCAGTTTAGCCTGGCCTCCAAAGAGAAGATCTCCTGCATCATTGGATCTATGAACTCCTGCCTTCTAAATCCTTGGGATTCTAGCATAATGAAGGCACTACAAGATGATTTCAGCGGCTCCCTAGCCTTTCTGATTGTCACCTTTATTTGAGCAAATATCAGTCTGCCCCATGCTAAGAAAAACAAATTGTAACAGCACTGAGCCCACCAACTTTTGCCCTATATCATCCATCCCATCTGTGGCAAAAGTGGTGGAATATGTTCTACAGAAGCAAGTCCAAGATTTCCTGGTTGAAAACAACCTCCTTGACAATTATCAGTGTGGCTTTCGGTCCAAACATAATACCAAAGTCCTCATTCTATCAAGTCTGCATACTGTAAGACAAGGTTTTGACTCTGGTACTGGATTTTTATTAGTCCTCCTCAACATTTCTACCACCTTGACACACTGAATCATGAGATACTGCTATCCTGATCATCTTCTTTTTTTTGTATTTCTAGTACAGTGCTGAACTGGTTCCAGCCTTACCTGTCAGAGCATAATCAACAGGTTAGATGCAGCCCATAGATCTCTCCCTCGTATCCATTGACAACAGGGGTACTGCAAGGTTTCTCTCTCTCAGCTACTTTATTCAGTATTTACCTTTGTCCAATTTGGCCTTGGTCTTTACTATAGATAATAAGCTAATGACATTCAGTTTTTCCTTCCCATTACGTCTACAATTCAGAATGCCTTAGCATTGGCTGCTATTTATCTGACAGCCACTAAACGATGGTTAACATGCATCCAATTAGCTTTAAACATCTTCAGAATTGAATTCATTATACTAAGTCATTCCCCAATGCATAATGTTCCCCTGGATTTCAGTCTGAAAATTGCTTTATCCCTGTCATTAACCAGGTGAGACACCTTAGAGTTCTGTTTGAGTCTGATTTCTTTTTCCGAGCCCAAATAAAGTCAGTTGTTCGCAGTTCGTACTATGAACTTTGGGTCCTTCAGAAACTCAAACCACACCTAAATTCTCCAGAGTTCCCCACTGTTCTATAATCTCTTGTTTTAACCGGCATTGCTTATCTCCACCGCACAGATTATCTCCACAGCATAGATCCTCACTCGCACTACTCTAACCGATCATATTACTCCAGTTTTCAAGTCCCTCCATTGACTTCCAGTCCAGTGGAGAATTAAATTCAAAATTTTGACTTTGATACACACGGCTTTAAGCAATGACACCCCTTTGTGTATCAGCTCTTTGCTCAGATTTACAAACCTGCTAGAGACTCAGGATCTACTGGCCGATGCCTTCTTGATGTTCCTACAGCTCGATCAATACACCTGGCTGAGTTTCAAGACAGACGGAACTCCTTGCTGGAGGTGCTCAGGAAGGAACCACCATATTATGACCTTCAAAAACATTGGAGGGCTCCTTTCTTTGATGAAGCCTTTGGATCATTATAAATTCCTTACAGTTTACATCCAGCATGGCTTACTCCTTGATCAGAATTACTCTCTTCCGTAATACAAGCTGAGGATTTTTTTTTTCAGTTAAAATTGTTTTACTATGCCAAATCCTGCAGGCACTTACTATACCTGACTTGGTATGGTTCCGACATTTCTGACATCTTCTGCCAGCTGAGTAACTACCATTCACATTTGTTGGTCTTGTTTGCTTTATTATATCTGTGTATGTTTTTATTATAAGCTGCTTAGAACCAGGGATTATGCAACACACAAATATTTTAAATAAATACATAGAGGGAAAACTGTCTTGCAGGAGAAGTTCCCAAAGAGCAGCTGCTTAAAGGAAGGCATCAGCACAGGAGTTTCTGAAGAATATCAGCAGGAGCTCCAGTTTTCTATAAGCCAGGAGTGTGCATTCACTTTGCAGGTACCATTGGGGAAATGCCCAGGGAGGGTCCTTTGTGAAAACTATGTATTGCCAGGGAGTGCAGATTTACCAGTGACTGTAGTTGTGTTTTTTCCTCTGGAACTTTATTTTCTGTATTGAATGGCACTATTTAAAAGTGTACCTTTTGAGATTTATTTTTCCATCTGCAATCAATAAAGAGATTTATTTTTGAACAGCAGCTGACTTATGCTGCGTCTGTCTTTATTGGGTCTTGAAAGACTTTACCTTTCCCTCCTGTTGGGAAAAGAATCAAAGACCATGGACCAGAATGTGGTCCCAGTGATACCCATTGACCTCCCTGACCCTGTTAGTAGACAGTACAGGGGCTGCCTAAATGTAAAGGTGTTCCAAAAGGTGTTCCTTACTAACTGCATCACTGCCTTCACAGACACAGGGTATGAGTCAGTGAAAAGAGGATGTTTAGACAATCTCCAGTAGGAGACTCATTTGAAGGAGTATGTTTCTATAAACTCACGAGTCTACTTTGGCTCATGCTCCTCTCTTTTAGCCTGTCCTAGGAATGTGCTGAGGTTCAAGGGAGAAGCACTCCAGCATCTAGGAGTGGGAGTGCCATAAGGTCCAAGTTAAAGAGTGGTGAAAGGGAAGTTAGTTCCATATTCATTGGCCTTACAGGGCTGATGATTTCAAGTACATTAATAGAGCAATAGCCATTGTGGCATAAAGCCGTAAAGAAATACAGGCATGCATTGTCGTCATATGAGGTTTTTAAAGATCCTCCTTCTAGAACTAATAGACGAGGACACAACATTTGAGGGACGATACTTGCAGCAATGTTGGAGACACAACAGGAAGTTGCTTTTTATGTGCATAAACATTTGAGGGTAATAATTGGATTAACCTTGTCTCAGATCAAAATTTTCCATTTTGTGCAAATACTGACTGCATTCCTTCTTTTGTGATATAAGCTATTATCTGCTCGTGCCCATTGTTGTACGTGGGCCACATCAAATGCTCTGTAAAGATTAGATTAATAGAACATAGGAGATGTTTGGACACAGTGAAAATACAGGCACTGATTATAGAACACTTTTAAAAATGCATGTGTTTTCTGATTTGAAATGGGCAATAATTGAGCAGGTTTTCCCACCTAAACATGGAGGTGATCATGAGGCTTTACTTAACAAAAGACAGTTAAACTGTCTAGTATGAACACAGAGATAGAATTCTTTAGTATCCTAATAACTTTGGACTGACATGATAATGTCTGATTGGTTCTTATGTGACATCAGCGTCAGACTATTGGTGGTTGGACGAATATGCAGGACTTATAATGACTTGTTTCTGCTTGCAGATAATGCTGTCAAGAGCAGCTGTGATCTTTCTCTAGTAATATCTCTGAAGCACATGTACCATCTAAACATGGATCTATGTCGGGTACAGAAGAGATGATTCGTAATTGCTGGTCTTAGGATGGATGTCGCCTGCTATGCAGCCTCATCCTACCTTGCTGCTTCCTGCTATGACACCTCCTCACCAGCACTGGACTCTTACAAACTCTACTCTCAGCCATCAGAACCAGTTCCTCAGTGACCAACCTGAATCAGCCTGTGCTGCAGCCTTCTCCCCACTAGGATTCCTCAGCAGGCTTGGCTTCCAGAACTCACCAGGCTTCTCCTTCCTGCCTATTCCACACCCAGCCCCAGTTCTATTTAGACTTTCCTTGCCAGAACCTCCTCGCTGGTTCATTGAGTTACTCTTAGCTCTTTGTTCCTCACTCCATGGCCTATGGGCCTTCCTACCTTGTGACTTTAGACCCTTCTTGCTCTCGGTCTTGAATTGTCTTAGGGCCTTCTTGCTCTCAGTCTTGTCCTGTGGCCTACAGGCCTTCCTGCTTTGCCTTGTCTAAGCCCTGTGGCCTTCAGGCCTCCTGCCTAGCTCTGTGGCCTCCGGACCTTCTGTGTTATCTGTCTTGTCCAATCCTTGTCTTGTCTGTGTCTTGTCTTCATTCTGCTTTCATATCCAGCCCTTGCCTCCAGCCCTGGCATTCAATCTTGGGCTCCAGTCCATCCTTACCTCAGCCTCCAGTCCGGCCTTGCCTGTTCCAGTTAAGTCCTACTGGCCCCCAGAATCTAAAGGCTCAACTTGTGGGGGAAGGGGCTGGCTAGGCAGAAGATAGTTCCAGCTCCTACCTTGTGGTCCTGCCCTGTTCCTGAAAAGGCATCCCTAAATTCCACTCGCTATAACAGCTGGCTTTATCAAGATTTAGTTCCAGTCATATATAGAAGAAATGACTGACTCAAAATCGCTGGCTTTATGAAGACGAAGTTCCAGTTTGGTCTAGGATAAGTACTGTTCCATTTTATTTGTAGTTTGACAAAAAGAAACTACAAAAA
Organism: Rhinatrema bivittatum; assembly: GCF_901001135.1. Lineage (NCBI taxonomy): Eukaryota > Metazoa > Chordata > Amphibia > Gymnophiona > Rhinatrematidae > Rhinatrema > Rhinatrema bivittatum. Next base: position 594,117,935 of record NC_042615.1, read on the forward strand.
AGAAAGTAAAAATGTAAGGATTTTGAGCACAATAGGACAAATGATTATATTGGAGAGCAAATAGAGACACTGTGAGATATAAAGTGCCATTCTACTCATAAATGAAATTCCCATTTTTTTTATTACTATTCTGATTTTATCCATTGGAAGAATTATAGCACATGGGGATGATTTACAGAGGTGGATCCTTTTGTGACATATCAGTTTATGAATTTTTTCATTCTTTTAACAAACCCGTGATTTTTGTAACATGCCTTTCATTGGACCAGGGTGAAAATTACCCAAAGATGATGTACATGAGCTTTCAAGACCAAGCAGGATCCTCCTTCAGACGTGTCTGCTCGAAATTTCATATGCCTGATCATTTTTGGATTATTCTTCTGTTGGTTTAATAAAAGGCATCACAAACTGCAAAGATTTAAGTTCTCTCTGGATAAAGCACTAGCTCATCTAGATGAGTGGTTAATGGCAATTTTCAAAAACATTAAAAGACCTATGTTCTACAAAGCAAGCTAAAATTGGCTGCGCCAATTACATGTTTCTTTTTTTATTACATGTGGTATATCTGGTGTACCAAAATAATATGCAGAGCATGTGCATGCTTTGCAAAGACTTTGGGTTTCCAAACGTAAAGGGTCTATTTAGCATGGAGGAAGCCACCAAGTCATCCCAAAACTCAAATTAAGGCTTCTGGGCCCACACCCTTACCAGCATAAGGCTCCCTCTAAACCCTCTCCCCAATATAAGACTCTCATCCAGGATCCCTCCAAACATAAAATCCCCTGGACCTCTCTCCCAACATAAGGCATCCACCACCTTCCTGCTCCTTCAACTCCCCAAAGTTCTTATCCCCTTTAATCTTGTATCTCCCAACCCTTCCATCCAACCCCTTCTCAGGCTTGCAAGTAGAAGAATAGCAGCTTAGGTCCTACCGGATCAGTCTTCAGTGTCAGAAAATCTTGAATATTTAGTTGCACTTAATGAATTACAGTTTTGCAGAATCCTCATTTTGCAATTTGCTAAGAACTTGCAATTTGCCCATAATGGAGCTAGAAACTCAGCATTCTATTCTGTCACCCCTTACTATTTCAGGAACTTGTGGCCTACACCACAAATGGGTGACAGAAACAATATACAGTTCTAGTTGAAATGAAATGCTAATATGGCTCAAAGAACTTTAGAAAGTCATCCCTTTGGAAATGGTTGCATATGAAATGTAACAATCATATTTATTCTTTATGTAGCTCCATCAGGATACTTTGCACTGTGCAGATTAATTCACACTCAATAGTTATACTGACCCTTCCTTAAAGAGCCTACAAGCTATGCTTCAGCCTTATGCACGGTCAAACAGTGAGAAATGCAGGATGGAGTCTGCAGATTTACAACGCTGCACTGTATTCTCTTTGCCACAATGCCAAAAGAGGTAATTAGGAGTCACTTCTCAAAATAAATGCTCAGTGCCTTAATTTAAGAAGATCTTCAGTTGCAGATTCACCTATATTTAGACCCTTATAACTTAGGGGTCTAAATTTAGATCTGCAATTAGGAGCCTAAGAACATGATTTACTAAACCTTTTTCCCATAGACACAGAATGAGGGAAAAGAGTCTTAGTAGATCTGGCCCTAAGTTAAATGTTTAGTGCTGAAAATCTTTGCTAAGCACCTTACTTTTTTTCCCCACCCTAATTCTGTACTACTAGCCATCCATTTTTTAGGTTCCTAAATTTAGTCTTCTATTTATTTATTTATTTATTTATTTATTTAAAATCTTTTCTATACCGTCGTTTAGTAGAATACCGTCACAACGGTTCACATATAGGCACATATAGTACATTGTATATGCAACTGTTCCTATTATTAGTAATGGAGGTGCCTGATGATCTCGGTGACATCGTTTCATAGTAATGGCTAAGAGTTTAGTGATGATTAATCTGACCTGTGACTAAGATAAAGACTGTTAAAATATACATTTAATTTTAAAAGGTGCAATAGACAGACCATGACGTACATACATATAAAGTGCTAGTGCTGTATGCAGATTTTATGTGTACAGCTTTCAGCGTTTTTTTCTCTCTTGCTCTCTTTGTGGAAAGGCTTCTCTAAAGAGCCATGTCTTTAAGCTCTTTTTGAAAGTCTTGAAATCTCTCTGTAGTCTTATCTCTATGGGGCTGATAGTCAAAAGATCCAGGTACCTAACCTAAGGATGAAAATCTCCCCCAGGTCTCAAAATTATGCAATTAAACCCTTTGAAAATCGACCCCTAAGTTTATTGATAATATATGGAAATCATTTATGGGCTCCAGATAAATACATGTACACAAAGGGCTGTTGATCTATATAAATGAAATGGCAACCTGCATCACTGACTTTTAAGTCCTGGCTATTTTGATATTGTGAATTGCTGAATGGTGACACCCACTGGCTGGACAAAAGGTGCATATGTGTGCCAGGCTCCAGAGGCTGCGATCTGTGGCCCTTTGCCGAAGAGTCATTCCAATGGCTGGAGGGGGGGTAGTTGTGTGTGTGTTTATATGCGTGTGGGGGGGGAGGGGGTGGTTATAAAATTAGGGGGAAAATTCCAGATAGTTGCAAACAAAAGTTCATGCCATATCCTAATAAAGGCTGGTTTGGGCTGAGCTAGAAGCCCAAAGGAACAGGAGGAAACTGGGGTTGAGGGTGAAATACAGTTTAAAAATAAATAAAAGAATATTCAAACAGTTACATGATTACATTAGAATATAAAGTCTAGGTCAAGTTAAGCTAATCTACTTGTATTGTGATGTGAAGCTTTTTAACAAGGGAAAGACATAAATAAAAAGGGAAGCCAGAAAAAAAAGCATTAAAGAAAGACAAAGACCTATATCGTGCAAGTAGAGGTAAACTATAGAAAAGAAGAAAGTTAAAATGGGATGAAGTTTGAGAAGCTAAACTGGGACTTACACACCTAAAATAGAGTCATGGGCTTCAGCTGGCTGAATGCACTGAAGTGGATTTTCAGGTGCTAAAGTTAGGGGTGCAAGTTCAGAAGCCACATTAGTTTGCCTGTTCAGGTCTCGTTTCAGTGTCATGTTCCAAATCTAAAATCATAACTTACATTTTCAGAAAGCATGCATGCCGCTGGCATGCTGATAATTAACTTTATGCCATCGTTTTGAAAAGGGTAAAGTTACGTATAACCATTTAGCTGTGTAACCCGATATTCAAACTCAGTTTAGATAGGTAGATTGTATTTGAAAACTGGGTTGGTTTTGGGCGTGCTTAAAAGTAGGCATGGAACTTTGCAGTCAGGTCTACTACCGAAAAAACAGCCCTATAGGTCTAGGTTAAAGTTTCTAGACAAGGAAAGAGTTAAGCTTCAACGCTCATCTGCATGAAATTACATTACATTCCACAGCCCACCAAACACCTGCTACAGTTTCTTGTTACACCAGATACAGTTGCTCATCCTTCATTGGGCAAGGGAACTGTTTGACAAATTTATTTTTTATTTTTTTTTGTATTTTTAACAAACACAGTATGGAACAAAGCCACCAGCAGCTCTGGTTCTGTCTATGAATGCACAAATTTGAAGAGATGTACAAAATAATCTGATGAACACGCACAAAATCCGTGTTTTGTTGGATTGGCTAGTGAACCTTTCTTAACAAGTGTAGAATATTAATTAGGTGGAGCCAGCAGATATCAACCAGTTTTTATAATATATATATTAGCTTCTAGGTGGGAGCTGCACAGCCAGGAACAAGAACCGTCTGGCACAAAACCTGAATATTCCTTACAACTAGCGAGACCCTGCTGCAAGTAACACAACCAGAGAGGTCACAGCAATCCAGCAAAATCTGCTGCTGATTCACAGTTTCAGTTTCTGTAGTCTGGCAGATTTCCTTGGGTCCCCTTCAAATCTCCTTGCTTTCTGTTCAGATCCACAAGGAAAAATAATCGGATGAGTTTCCCCACAGATCTTGGGTAAAATTAATGTGTTTTTTTAAACTGGAAACCAAGCTGAAATCTTCCAGATCTTAGCCCCTTTTCTTTTACACTGTGGTGTACAAGAAAGAAAAGGCCTGTTAAATATGACAACGCTACTTGTAACTTCTTCCCACACAAAATAGGAAACATGAATAAGACTTGAGTCAACGTTATTTTTTTCTTTCCACTGTGATTTTTTTTTTTTTAACAGAAATAAAGCAAAAAATAAAATAAAATAAAAATAAACTCAACTGGAGAGAAGAATCAGTGCAGTCTCTAATATAAACTGTTAGCGGAGATAATTGAGGGTTGGAAGTCAGATCAGCTGCTACAGATGTTTTCCACTCAGCGTGTGTTCTGTGCCAAGATGTGATAGCATATACATGGAACCTACCAAATATTCTCTTTCATTCTGTGCCACTAGCAGCTCCACACTTGATAGCTATGGCACACAAAATAATATAGCACCACAGCAATACTAAGGCATCAAACCAATTGTTTTTAACCTCTGATTTATCCAGGAAAATCAGGAAATTATGTTTGCCTAATTGCCTTGTGAACGAATATATTCAGTACTCTTTTCTTTACACTGTCAGTAACGTTTAAGTCCCACATGCCAGTATCCCACCAAGTGGTACAGTGAGGCCTATTAGCGTAAGTAGGAGCAGACCCGAGCAATGATCCAGAGGTATGTGTTTTTTCCCTGTGTTTGCATGGACAAAATTCTTGAAGCTCCTTACTGGCTGACCAGGAGTTCACCTGCTGTGGAAGCTGGAAGTGGGCTGGCACCAGTTTGCGGAGACGGAGCTGGAAGTCGGGTGCCAGGAAGACGCAGATTTCTGTACTGGAAAGCCAGGGGTCAAATCCATCTTTTTCAGAAGTCACAAATATCATTATCTGGCAAAGTAGCACCTGAATTTAAACTGGTAGCAGCTGATCGGAAGGAGGTCTTGGATGATACTGATGTTTGGTGCCATAAAACTGTTTTGGTTTCCTGCTCATGTGCAGAAATGATGAGATGACCTGTGACAGCACAACAAGAAGGCACAAATGGGTAGACTGGATATACCAAGAGGCCTTTACAAGAGGAAGGGGTGGGGAAGGGATAGTTTATTGGCTGTTCAATTTATTATTGTAATTGGCATTTGATGCTTTACTATTTGATGTATATTTTACTACTACTACATAACCCCAAGCCACCTCTCGAAAACTCACCCCAAATCAAAGTGGCCCCTTTCAATGGTCCATACATAGAGTATCAGACTGAGCCCAATAAAAAGGTTCTCTCGCTCTCTCTCTCACCAGACTCCTGTGCTTAATGAGGAGCTGTAGTAAAGTGTCATGCATAAGATATGAGCGCCAGCTCAGGAAAATTTGGAGTTACACATGTCAGTGCTGGCCCTGCCTCTGGAGCATCCATGCTCTGCCCCTTTTCTGCTACTTTTTCTGGGCCTGCATACCTCAATGTATGCACGCCCTTCCCGACTATTTAAAATTTGTGTACCTCCTGCGTGGCCCACTTACGCACGTTTGTGGCCGTTTTTGCGCATGCAAGCCTTTTAAAATCTACCTTTAAGGCTGTAAGCGTACATAAAAGTAGCCTTGGGCAATAGCAGCAGAAATATGTTGGTTCCTTGAGAGACAAAGGAAGCTTCAGTTTTTGGAAAAATAAAGGCATTACTCACTGTTATAAGTGTAAGGAAACGTTGGTTTCCATACCAGAAGGACTGAACCAAACATTTGGGGAGGTACAGAGAGAGTAGTGAAGCAGAGGTTTAGGTATTGCTCCCTCATGTGGGAGAAGCAAATGGTGTGCTCAGAGCCCTTTATAAACCCCGCCACCATCTTAGAATGTGGATTTCAGTTTGGATTTTCAGTTGGAAGCTTATGTTAATCTTTTAAGGGGCAGCATAAGAACACAAGAACACAAGAACATGCCATACTGGGTCAGACCAAGGGTCCATCAAGCATCCCGTTTCCAACATTGGCCAATCCAGGCCATAAGAATCTGGCAAGTACCCAAAAACTAAGTCTATTCCATGTTATCATTGCTAGTAATAGCAGTGGCTATTTTCTAAGTCAACTTAATTAATAGCAGGTAATGGACTTTTCCTCCAAGAACTTATCCAATCCTTTTTTAAACACAGCTATACTAACTGCTCTAACCACATCCTCTGGCAACAAATTCCAGAGTTTAATTGTGCGTTGAGTAAAATAGAACTTTCTCCGATTAGTTTTAAATGTGCCCCATGCTAACTTCATGGAGTGCCCCCTAGTCTTTCTATTATCCGAAAGAGTAAATAACCGATTCACATCTACCCGTTCTAGACCTCTCATGATTTTACATACCTCTATCATATTCCCCCTCAGCCGTCTCTTCTCCAAGCTGAAAAGTCCTAACCTCTTTAGTCTTTCCTCATAGGGGAGCTGTTCCATTCCCCTTATCATTTTGGTAGCCCTTCTCTGTACCTTCTTCATCGCAATTATATCTTTTTTGAGATGCGGCAACCAGAATTGAACACAGTATTCAAGGTGCGGTCTCACCATGGAGCGATACAGAGGCATTATGACATTTTCCGTTTTATTCACCATTCCCTTTCTAATAATTCCCAACATTCTGTTTGCTGCACCACTTTGATTATTTTCTAGGCCTCTAGAGTGTCTCTACACAGAGACTTGGGACAAGAAAGGAACAAAGTTTCCTATCCTTGTAGTGTTTTGTCCATATTTTTGGAAACTGTTTTAGTTGTCCACCCTTCCTGCTGTTGCGATGCTGCCTGCAGCTGGAGCTACGGGAAGCCTCTTACCTCTCTTCCTCCAGCCTGCCTTCTTCACCACGGCTGAGAGCCGCGGACTTCAGTCTCTCTTCGCGGCACGGAGCCACCGCCCACACCATCTCCTGGCAGGGCTGGAGGTATGCTCCGCAGCAGCAAGGACGCCGCCATCGCTCCGCCTCCTAGCGGCAGGGAGCCGCAGCCTGCCTCTCTTAGTTCCGCGGCCAGGAGGCCGCAGACACCATTCTGAAATGGCCTGGAGGACGCTTTGAAGTCTCCTGCTTCCTGCGGCATGGAGTTGCTGACGTCACCATCTTCTTCTGTGGCCAGTGGGCCACTCAGGAGCTCCTCTTCATGGCCCGGAGGCCGCCAGCGGTATTTCCTGCGGCTGGGAGCCGCCCTTGGTCCTCCTTCATGCGTCAGGGAAGCCGCCTCCCATGTCGGGGCCTGCTTCGCGGCCTGCTCCAGCTCCTGCTTCTCAGCGGCGGAGGCGTCACTGTCCAAGGTCCTGCACTTTCTTCCTTCTCCTTAGGTGCGGGGCTGCACCTCTCTTCCTGTTTTGAAGGGCCAGCAAGGGAGTAGTCCCTCTGGCTCCACCTGATGACATCATTTCTGGAACCACCTCTCCTGCCTATAAAAAGGTCCTGGCTGCATTTCAGCTTTGCCTTCGCAAGGAGCTAGCTTTCTCTAGGACTTCTCTGCGTTCCTGCTCCTGCTTGGCTTCCTGTGTCCTTCGTGGGAATCCCTCGTCATTGTTGTCATCTGTTCCTGGTCTCTGCTGATGTTTCATGATCCGTCATGATGTTCCATGTTCAAGTCTTGATGTCCGTCTTGTCCAGCATCTTCCAAGGCTCTTCTCTCACCCTTCCCTTCGTGGTCCACAACCAGCCTGGCTGGGTTGAGTAGGCCGTGCAGCGGCCCAGTGGTCTGCGACTACCCCTGCTGGGGTATGTAGGGTGCTGGTGAGTCCTTCCATCCTTCGGGGCCGAGGAACTTCTATGTTCCTTCCTGCCACCTCCAGGGTATGGAGTCATCTAGATGTTCTGCTTCGCTCTTCCCGGCTGCCCTTCACTGAGTATCCTGGGAGTTCGTCGTGGATGTCTTGAACCTTCACCTTGGAGGCCTGACTTTTAACTTCCTTTGATGTTTTGGACTCCGGCTATGCCTAGCCTCCGGTGGACTGTGCTCCAGTGGGTAGCCTGTGGATCGTTCTGGCCACTACAGCCTCCTTTCCGGCTGAGGGTGTTAGCGTGATATCGGATTCCCCTCCATCCTGAATTTTATCATGATTTTAGCTTGTCTTATCCTCATTTCGCCTGAGTCTGATCATCATTTGAGTCTTATCCTCATTTCGCCTGAGTCTGATCATCATTTGAGTCTTATCCTCATTTCGTCTTCGTCTGCTCATCGTCTTCATCTGAGTCTGGTCTTCGTCATCATCTGAGTCTCATCTTCATCATCATCTGAGTTTCATCTTCATCATCATCATCTGAGTCTTGTCTTCGCCATCACCAGAGTCTTCATCAACAGTTCCAGTGTCTTCGTTCACCCTTGCCTCATGTCTGGCCTGTGGCCTCTGCCATTACCCAGCGGCAGGTCTGAAAGGGCTTGGAGTGGTCAGAGGACTAATCAGAGACCAACCTTGCGTTGTTGGCCTCACTGAGGCCGTGTAGGTCGGCGAGGGCTTGGTTTCCAGTCTCCACCCAGAGGAGGATCTGTCTCACTTGCCTCGATGCTTCCTTGGAGCTCCTTTCCAGGTTCGCTGAGGTCCAAGGGCTCACCTCTCCCCAGAATTGGAAGCGTCTCCTAGCGCTCCCTCCTACTGTTCTGCTACAGATTGCGAAGGCCATGTGCCCGGTGGGACTGTCCTTGTCCCATGTTATTCCTGGAGTTTTGTTTTCTGACCCACAACATTTTTTGGGGCATTTTTTGTTGCTTCCTTACGACCTTCAGGAGGCGCCTGCACTATGTTCTAGTTCCATATGTCCTTGCTGTGCCTGTTTCCGACCTCCTGAAGGAGGGGAGGGGACCCCCTTTGAGGGGGGTGCTATTGCGAAGCTGCCCGCAACAGGAGCTACAGGCAGCCTGTTACCTCTCTTCAGCCAGTCAGCCTGACTCCCGCCACCGCCTGCCTTGTTCACCGTGGCTGGGAGCCACAGACTTCAGCCTCTCTTTGCAGCACAGAGCCGCCACCCACGCCGTCTCCCGGCAGGCCTGGAGGTCTGTTCCGCAGCAGCATGAATGCCGCCATCACTCCACCTCCTCATGGCAGTGAACTGCCGTATGCCTCTCTTCGTTCCGTGGCCAGGAGGCCACAGACCCCATTCTGACGCAGCCTGGGGGCTGCTTTGAAGTCTCCTGCTTTCGCGGCATGGAGTCGCTGACATCACCATCCTCTTCTGCGGCCAGAGGGCTGCTCCGGAGCTCCTCTTTGTGGCCCCGGAAGCCGCCACCGGTATTTCCTGTGGCTGGGAGCCGCCCTCGGTCCTCCATGCAGCAGGGAAGCCGCCTCCCACGTCAGGGCCTGCTTCACGGCCTGCTCCGGCTCCTTATTCTCAGCGGCGGAGGCATTGCTATTCAAGGTCCTGCACTTTCTGTTTCCTTCTTCTTAGGTGCGGGACCGTGCCTCTCTTCCTGTTTTGAAGGGCCAACACGGGAGTGGTCCCTCTGGCTCCACCTGATGACATCATTTCTGGAACCTCCTCTCCTGCCTATAAACAGGTCTTGGCTGCATTCCAGCTTTGTCTTCGCAAGGAGCTAGTCTTCTCTAGGACTCCTCTGTGTTCCTGCTCCTGCTTGGCTTCCTGTGTTCTTCGTGGGATCCCTCGTCGTCGTTGTCATCTGTTCCTGGTCTCTGCTGATGTTCCGTGATCCAGTCCTGATGTTTTGTGATCCGTCCTGATGTTCCATGTTCCAGTCTTGTCGTCCTGATGTCCGACTTGTCCAGCATCTTCCAAGGCTCCGCACTGACCCATCCCTGCGTGGTCCACGACCACCCCCGCTGGGGTGTGTAGGTTGCTGGTGGGTCCTTCCATCCTTCGAGGCCGAGGATCTTCTATGTCCCTTCCTGCCACCTCCAGGGTACGGAGTCATTTAGATGTCCTGCTTTGCTCTTCCCGGCTGTCCTTCACTGAGGGTCCTTGGAGTTTGTCATGGATATCTTGAACCTTCACCTTGGAGGCCTGACTTTTAACTTCCTCCGATGTCTTGGACTCTGGCTACGCCTTAACTCCGGTGGACTGTGCTCCAGTGGATAGCCTGAGGGTCGTTCTGGCCACTGCAGCCTCCTTTCTGGCTGAGGGTGTTTGCGTGATATCCAGATTCCACTCCATCCTGAGTTTTATAATGATTTTAGCTTGTCTTATCTTCATTTTGCCTGAGTCTGATCATTGTCTGAGTCTTATCCTCATTTCACCTGAGTCTGGTCTTCAGCATCCTTTGAGTCTTATCCTCATTTCGTCTGAGTCTGGTTGTTGTCTTCGTCTGAATCTGGTCTTCGTCATCGTCTGAGTCTCATCTTCATCATCATCTGAGTCTTGTCTTCGTCATCACCAGAGTCTTCATCATCAGTTCCAGTGTCTTCATCTGCCCTTACCTCATGTCTGGCCTGCTGCCTCTGCTGTTACCCAGCGACAGGTCCGAAAGGCTTGGAGTGGTCGGAGGACTACTCAGAGACCAACCTTGCATTGTTGGCCTCACCGAGGTCATGCAGGTCGGCGGGGGCTTGGGTTCCAGTCTCCACCCAGAGGAGGACCTGTCTCACCTGCCTCAGCGCTTCCTTGGAGCTCCTCTCCTGGTTCGCCGGGGTCCAAAGGCACCCCTCTCCCCGGAATCAGGAGTGCCCCCTAGCGCTCACTCCTATGGTTCCACTACACCTGCCTCTTGTTGGGTTGTTTTGGTGCGTAATATTTTGCTTTTGTGTGTTACTGAATATCCCAAGGCCCAGGGCTCAGTCATTGCTGGTTGGAGATCAGGTGCCTTTTCTTTTGAAAGGAATGAGTAGAAGAGGTGTCAAAAAGAAACAATGGACTCAAATCCATCTCTAGGGAGAAGAAGCTGAGGTGTGGTGTAAGAATTCTGTATGAACTCAGGGATAATTTCAGAGAAGAGTGGTGTGATAAGGTGCCCATCAGGTGTCACAAAGTGAAGATTATTGAAGACTATGGGAAAGATTTGAGAGCTGGAGCTTTGTTGTGATCTGGGAAGAAATTTGGGATAATTTTTTTTTCCATTGCTATGGAAGGATCTGGAGAGTAAATTACAAGGGAGAAGGAAAGAGTCAAATTACTTAAGGAACTGGCTGAAGAAATTGGAGAACCGGTTGCTAGAAAAAAAGTATGGTCACAGATTTAATAAGTTTCATTTGTGAAGATTAATTGGGCAATTTTCAGTTTGAGTTGTTATAAACCATCAATTCACTTTTAGAATCTCTCAGAATAATTAGGTAGGAACCTACACAATCTCTAGCATGTTTGTTGCTGCTGCTGCCTAGATTGGGAAATCGTGAGTGCTAGTTACAAGGTATGGAACAAGAGACTTAAGTAGAGGTTGGGGTTAAATAACTAAAAGAGCCTTGAAGCTGAGCTTCCACCCACAGGGGATGCTGGGCTCCCAGAAAGGTGGTTCTGTGGCAAAATTGTGCAATCAGGATCTACACTTTAAGATGCGAGACTCTGGGTACAAAAACATGGATTTCCCGCCCAGAGATTACTTATTTATGGTGCCCAAATAGGGACCCCAATTTACATTATAAACAAGCCTTGAAGTGCAGAAATTGTAACTTGGACTGTATTTTACTGTTTCACTGGGTTTTGGAATGGAATTGCTGTTTTTAAAAGCGGCAACCGTGTTTAAAGATAACTGCCTTTCCTGCTGAGTGAAAGCAAGCATGAGGAGAGTTGCATAGCACATGCCAAGGTGTCATCACACAGCGTCAATGTTGGTGAGCCAACTAGAAGTGACTGTGGAGGGGTGCTGCATCATTATGCTCCCTACACTGGTGATGTTGATTGCTGAGCTTGTGAAAAGCAGAAGGAACAGGGCATGGCTTGGCAAGAGTGAGCGAGGAGTGTGCAGAGCTGTGCAGAGTTCTGTTTCGCTGGAAAAATAATTTTTTGCTTAAGACCGGACTTTACTGCGGAATCATTTGAGATCACTTCCACACTTTTGCGATCTTTGCATCAGGACTGTGACTAGCGGTACCCTATTCAAGATCATTTGAGATTGCTCACATAGTTTTATGATCCTCCAGCTTGCTGAGACAGAGACTGAGAATAGTCAGAGCCAATATGAGATGGAAGGTGCCATCAGACACCATGTCACGACGGTCTCATTGCCACCTACATTGCTGCCAAAATGCTGTCGATAGGTATTGTGTGAAATTACCACAATAAACATCAAATTGAACATCCAAATGCTTAATGGGCGCCCATATGGGTGTAGTTGGAGGCTGAATAGATTAGTGCCCCATATGAGCATAGATGTAAGTTTTGCCAAATGTGCTGGATGCTGGTTTTATTCACCAGCGGGGGTGACAGGCCATGTTGTTTATCAAATGAGACTGTTAACCTGGTGCCTAGTTTACCAATGTTTACAGCTATTTGCGGCCCATCACTGTTGGTGGGTGGTCCAGCTATGATACCCGGAGACCAGAAGAGCCATCCATTTGTATCTTCCAGGAGTGAGTGATAGTGCCCCCAGTAAATCCAAACAGGAGTCACTCAGCCCAGAAATTGTCCACCCCAGTAGCAGTGGGATGGGAAGTGGCCTTTTTTCCATCTACATATGACATTTCAGTTCTGGTGGCCCTAGATGTAGGACTGATCTTGCCAGGGCATGTGAGGGGCCTCCTGTGGACAGTAGTAACCATGCAGTGAGACCAAAGGTGGAGCTGCTCATCAAAATGTTATCCTCAATGCCTCAGCAGTGGGGAGAAATCAGAAGCTGTGGGAGTTAGGAGGTCACCAACACCTATGGTCTCAGAACATAAGATTGGGATTGGCTGCAGTGTGTTGCGGCAAATAGGAGGTTACTAGACTGCCTCCACCTCTATTTCATGCTGAAGCAGATGCCATGGAACTGTGAACTGAGGCATTAGAGAACTTCAGTCAGATGGAGCTATCATTGGAGGATGACCACGAGGATGTGTCATGTCAACAGAAGGATCCACCCTTGCTGCCCCCTAAACCTGATAATTTACAAGAGTATTTAGGCCTAGCAAAGGAACTGGGGCACAGTGTGTCCTCTTCATGGCTCAGTGAAGGAAGTGAAAGCTGATGCTCCCATAGAATTTTCTCCCCTTGTAAGGAAAGGGAGACCCTGGATCAATTCCTGGTGTAGATGCTTGGAGTGATTTATCCTCCTTATCTGATGTGGACTATTCAACCATGCCTATTCCAGATGCCTGAAGAAATGGGTACTAGATGAGCCCTGGAAATCTGCCAGTGGATAGCACTGTAACCTGGTTATCTCAAGCATATGGGGTTGTGTTGAGATAGATACAGAGGTTGTTTGGGCTCATTACCCTTATGTGCCTCTAAATATCATGGACTATGTGGTGAGATGGTGGGACAAATGGGTGAGGGAACATATTGAAGCACAACTGCTAAAAGATAAGTGATATGCTGATTATACAAGGAGTCATCTGCTGTTCCAACAAACTGTCTCTCATAAACTAAAGCAGATGTAGCAGGGGCATAACATTCACAAGTATTATGCCCAGAGGTGCCCACAGATACTGGTATGAAGATAAAATCTTGCCAAATGGGACTATTGTGAGGAAACCTCATCCCAAACTTTATCTGGTCTATTAGAAAGAAGATCCTGCCTTTAAAGGATTGGACTTTCAGCAAGTTTATTATCATGCTTGCTATTGTTTTGGGGGTGCTTTCTCTTCTTTTACACTGCAGGTCTCAGTAAGGGAGACCAATTAAGAACAAGAAGATAAAAGAGGTCTTTCATGAGGAGGCAGTATTAAGTTTTAGTTGTTAACCACTGGACTGGAAAATTCTTTATAAATCCATATACCTGAAGATCTTGTTATAGTTTAAGAAAGAAAGAATCATTATTCATAATTTGATTTGATTATTGCTGACATTGTTTGAGGGTGTTTGTGGGATGTATTGGTTTTGCGGTGTGCTGAAAAAAACATATAAAAATACCTTGCTATAAAAATTAATAAAATTTTGGGAAAAAGAGTTTATGATTTAATTTGTCCTACATCAATGCATTTGACTAACATATTTCAAATTTTTAGGTGAATACATTGGGCCAGAATTTAGTAGCTACTCGCAAACGTAGATTTGTCCGAGCAACCCGGCACGCGCAGCCGCACGCATGTTATAAAATCCAGGGTTGGCACGCACAAGGGGGTGAACACTTGTGCACCTTGCACGCGCCGAGCCCTAGGGGAGCCTCATCGGCTTTCCCTGTTCCCTCCGAGGCTGCTCCAAAATCGGAGCAGCCTCGGAGGGAACTTTCCTTCCGGCCCCCCATTTTCCCCTCCCTTCCCTTACCTAACCCGCCCCCAACCCTATCTAAACCCCCCCAACCTTTGTTTACTAGGTTGCGCCTGCCTCTGGGTAGGCGTAGGTTGCACGCGCCATCTGAGTGCCAGCACACGATCCCAGGCACAGCGGCAAATGGCCGCTGTGCCTGGAGGTTCCGGCCATGTCCCGCCCTGCTACCGAACCGCCCCACCCCCACCCCGCCCCTTTTTTCGAGCCCCGGAACATATGCGCATCCCGGGGCTTTACGCGTGCCACTGGGCCTTCTGAAAATAGGCCCGGTGCATGTAACCCCCCCCTACGCGCGTAAATCCGCCTGGATTTATGCATGTAGGCTTTGAAAATCTGCCCCATTATTGGAAGTGAACTTACTATAGTTATTAATCTATATTTCTTTTACAGATATTCTTAATTTTTTTTAAGAGGAGCATTTCCACTGGAAGTGTGTGATTTTATGCTATGAGAGAGATAAGGAATGTGAAGACATTGGGTGTTCTCACTGAGGGAAATCCAGAAGAACTTGAAGAGTGAGGAGGTTAATTAGGGAGAAAGTAGGTTGATAATTGATATGTAGTGTGAATTTCTCTTTAGGTTCGAGGAAGTATTTCTTATTGATGGCCACAATGAGAAATGTTCTTCACTGTTTAAGTATTATACGTTTTTTTCAGATGGCGAAGTTTTAAAGAGTTTAGGTTGGCTTTGTCATCAGAATCTCGATTTTCCTTTCCAAACTATATTGGTATGGTGTATATTAACAGTTAATTGTTTTATTCTACAGGATGTTGAGAGACTCTTGTTTCTTGGGATTCTGAGAGGATCCACCACAATTTAACAGTGAGAGTGCTATGTAGTAGGACAACAACATTCTATTTTACATGCAATGTTGGTTGGTTTCTTACTTTGGCAAATATCACTGGTAAACAAAATGCTATGGTACCACTCTGAAAGTTGAGGGGAGAGACAATGAAAACCTGAATGTATTTTTAGCCTGGTTGATAAGGGTAGTCTAGGCCTGTTAATCCATTTCAACGCAGCTATAGTAGATTGCTTTGAGAATTTCCCTCTTTATAGTCTGAAATAGGTGGCATTGGGTTGGATACTACAAACATACCCAAGAATTTCCAAAGTTTTGAAAGATACTCTTTGCAAGGCTTTCCTTCTTTATGCTATATAAGACTGAGACATCTGAAGAGATGGAGGCACACAGGAAGCTTGTTTGGTAGCATCCAGCTTCAACTGTCTTTGAAAACAACAAGCATGAAAGATAAGTATTTTAGAAATGCAGGAATCCAAGGCTTTAGCATACTGGGGAGAAGCATTTAGCTGCTGCTGTTCCTTTCTGATTCTATCAAGCCATTTAAAGAGTTTTAGTTCAGTAGCAAAAATAGGATACTGTGTGAAATTCTTGGTATCTATTGTTCTGTAATTACGTCCATGTAGATGTTTAAAGACTTCGCAACCATCACTGCTTTGTATTCCATCACTGGTGGGCTGTAGGCATTAAGCATTTCTGTGCTATGCACCAGCTCTATGGAATTCAGTTCCATATGATATAAAGCAGGAAGTTGAACTCTTGGAAATTAGTTAAAACTTGGATGATTGACCAGGCTTGGTAAGAGTTGGGTGAGTCAATCTGCAGAATTCAGGAGCTGACTTGAGTCGGAATTATAAGGGTAGGGGTTTGAAATGTTGCTATTTATAAGACAATTATGCACAAAGGGTATCGTGGGGGTTGGAGACATTGGCTGTAATTGTTTATTGTAAAAGTCTTATATATTGCTAATATAGGGGGTTATTTTTCTAAACGTTTATCGCACGCGTTAGGGCCTTATCGCACAAGATAAGGCCCTAACGCACGCATTAAACCCCTATCGCACGCGAAAGGGGGCTTTTCGTGTGCGATAGGATGTTAATTAGCTGGAGGGGAGGGGCCGGGGCGGGGAGGGGGAGGAGTCGGCCGCGGCACCGCTGCCGGCGATAATGTGAGGGACATTATTGTCAGCAGTAGCGCGGCAAATAGCACCACTTTTTACGGTGGCGCTATTTGTGGGAAAGGCTGCAGCCAGCCGCACTGCGGCCGGCGAAATCGCACCGCCGGGGTGTGAACAGCTGCAGCCTTTTGCAGGCCTGCCCCCTTTTTCGCTGGATTCATCATTCTGTGAATTCATCATTCTGCCTTGAACACAAACTGGGACAGGATTGAGACATCACTGACGTTAGCTGCCAGTTTTAGCAGAGCTGATCGGAAAGGGAAAAACATTAGGAAAACTATTTTGTTCATTTAAAAAAGTATAGTATAACAATTACAACTATTTTTAGCTCTAATACCATAAAGTGCATTGCTTTGTATCATATCTTGTTCCAACAGTAGCCCGGTATACTCCCTTACTGCTTAAGGAAATTAAAGTAGTAAAAAAAAATATATGAACTGAAGTTGTAAATTTAAGTAGTGAGAAGGTGGAATGGCAGTAGATGAGCAGACACTCAGACACAATAAACCTATACTCCAAAAATGGGAATACCAAAAGCAAGCTGAATCAGACCTGGATTATCCAAGTAGCCTGTGTGAAATTGTGGACAAGTTTTTCTTCAGCAAACCAGAGCTACAAGTTGCAGGAGGCAATAGAACAAAACGATCTGCCTGTTGCTGATAAACTGAAACTATTTGGTAATCCTAGCAACGGGCTGCTTTCATTCTGCGCCTACAGGAAAAGCAAAATCTGCTAGAACCAGGATCCACTGTATGAAATCAGGAAGTCTCATTTCTCTGTAAAGCAAAGTTTAAAACATCTGTCCAAACAGTCACTTTAATGTCTGAATAGTGACTATATCTGGCACACTGCTATATGTCATGTATACGAGTATAGCACAGTATATTTTGGTTTATAAATCTTCGACTCTCTACAAGTCCCGCATGCTAGGTACTTACATGCCATTTTTTTCTACCACGTTTTGGGCTGTTTCTGCCAAAATAAGATCCTACTGCAATTTTCTATGACGTTAAAGACATTTTAAAATCAGAAGTTTGCTTGGATCTGCAGCATTGCACAGTGCCATATGTTTGTGGATTTCAAACCCCCCCCCCCCTTTCCCTTTATTTGATTCAACCCGCTTAACAGTATTTGGATTTTCCCACAAAAATAATTTTATATTTTGTATTTCCTCTGTATGACATTTTTGGGGGTTTGTTACCAGAAGTTATGACTGCAATCCTGTGAAATCTTCCCACAGGAACTGACTGTGGTGACACCTGCCACTGAAGACAAAGCTGTGCTGGAACGTTCTCAGTTGTAGGAGTCTTTAGCAAATCCTGCAGGCTGTTAGTTTCTTCTGATACCTTTTTCTGTTGAATTAACACTTTAGTACCAGAGCCCCATAGCCTCTGGTGCAATGGACTCCATGGAGGGCATTTGAACCACAGAGTTCAGGGATAAGTGTAACATCTTTCTCAAAATGAAATTGCTATATGCCTTCCTAGTGTAGATATACTGAAAAAAACAGGACTGGTCTTTAGGATAGCCACAACATTTAAATTAACTCTGAACCAAAGGAGTTAGGGCTCATTAACAGAGCGGCTATCCGCTGGTACCGGCAGTCTTTCCGATTTATGCCACAAAACGCATTTAGGCATTATCGAGTTCTAAACCATGGCCAGAGGTGCCAGGAATCAAGCTGGCCCAATGGAAGGAAGAAACAGATAGCTTGCAAGACCAATGGAATAACTGGGTTCAGATGCTGTCTCTGCCGCCAGCGCTTGTTGGGACTCGTAGTACCTGTATGTAATTTGCTGTAAAGCCTGTCCTGGGGACCCTACAGGCAGCTGCGATTTCAGGATATCCATAATGAATATGCATGAGATAAATTAGCATATACTAGGCTTCCAATGTATGCAAATTTATCTCATGCATATGGACTGTGGATATCCTGAAAGCCCAACTGGCTGTGAGGTCTCCAGGACAGGCTTGGGAAGCCCTGCTGTCAAGTTCCCAGCTGTAGAATGCCAAGGTAACAGATAATAAAACGGACTGACTAGTCATGCAACTCACAACTGGATTTTTCTGACTACAGACACTGATGGAGGTAGAAACTCTCACTGATATAATCAGGGACCCACATTTTTCACAGGGTCAAGTTCTGGCTATTAGGAACCCCACCATAGACGGCAATAAAAAGTTAGGGAAAAGTTTGAAAATACCAGGCTCCGCACCTCCTTTGGATCACACTAATTGCAGTGGACATCCCGAAAACCAGACCTGTTTAAGGCACTCACTCGGGGTCTGCAGTTAGCTATCCCTGTACTTGGGAAGAGGAAAGGATTTAATCCACAGAGGGCAAAGCAACCAAGAAAGAAAACTGTGCGACTAATACAACATTATATTCAGTTGCAGTGATTCTTCCATACTGAGTGAAAGCAGCGCGTCGCTCCTCACCGTTCTCCAGTATAGCCTGGGCTGCAGTTGCACTGGCCTGTGGCAGAGTCGCACAAACCTCCGTTGTGGCACTGACACTCCTGGGAGCAGTTCCTTCCATAGCGACCCTCCTGACATGGCTGGCCACACACCGTGCCCTGGATTGAAACAGAATCTAATGAGTAGTTCTAGGAGAGCAAGGGGGAGGGAATGCAGGGCAGGAGGCTGAGATTCTATTTTCCAGATGTACAATATACTAAACGTTTTCAGCCTTATACTAGTTAATCGGCTGCCTACATGTCCAAGGTGATAATATGCCTGCATCTGCAGGCTGGAAGTCAAAGATAATAAAAGCCCTTATCTCAGAAAGGCCTTCTTTTGCTAAAGGAAGAAATATTGAGGACAGCTTTAACAATTTTTTTATGGCATTTTAAGTCAAAAAGCTGCACGTTGCCCATGGGTTGCCTCTTGGTAAAGCTTTAAAAGGTGCTGGGTAAAATGCCTCCCTTTCTGTCTTGTTGGCTAGGCAAATCAATTCACAAAGAGCGTGCCGTGCTGAGCAGCAAATTACTTTCTGGCCGATGCAGTAAATTGCGCTCAGGCCGAAGGCACCGTTAGCCCCCATTTGGACGCGCGTTTTCCACGCGCTACTTTTACCCCTTATACAGTAAGGAGTAATAGCGTGTGGAAAACGCGTGTCCAACCACCCTGGAAACTAATAGCACGTGCAACATGCAAATGCATGTTGATGAGCCTATTAGTTAGTCCCGTACGATACAGAAAGTAAAATGTGCAGCCAAGCCGCACATTTTACTTTCAGAAATTAGCGCCTGCCAAAGGCAGGCATTAATTTTGGCCGGCACCGGGAAAGTGTACAGAAAAGCAGAAAAAACTGCTTTTCCGTAAATCCTCCGACTTAATATCATAGCGATATTAAGTCGGAGGCCCCAAACATATAAAAAAAGAAAAAATCTAAAAAACATTTTTTAAAAATCTGCCCATGGGTTGGAAAACAGACGCTTTGCCGGCATCCGTTTTCCGAACCCGTGGCTGTCAGCGGGTTCGACAACCGACGCCGGTAAAATTAAGCGTCGGCTGTCAAACCCGCTGACAGCCGCCGCTTCTGTCAAAAAGGAGGCGCTAGGGATGCGCTAGTGTCCCTAGCGCCTCCTTTTTACCGCGGGCCCTAATTTGCATACCTGGGCTTCCTGAATCGCACGCCCAGGAGAGTGGCTTGGGCGCGCGCCAGGAGAGCGGGCGCTCGCCGGCTCTCCCGCAAAGTTTTCTGTATCGGCCGTTTGTAAATACTTGAATTTGGTCCCTTGTGAGAGCACAGAAAAACTGAATTCCTTTTCCTTCCTGATTACTGTAAGGTTGTCCCCCTGAAATTTCCCGAATGCTGGCAGTGATCTGATTCACATGTCACTGAAAGCACCTCAAATAAACTGTACCTGGTCACGAAAACCAATCAGAAAAGATTAGCATCAGAGCATCTTATCGCTTTAACATTGCACTCATTGGATAACTTCAGCCATTCTATACACAATTAGGTAAATACTCAGTAACCTGTCTTTCCTTTTTCTAAGCTCTAGACATGAAGAGGGTAATTGTAACAGCCTACGTAGAGCTAAAATCTTCTTTTTTATTCACAGACTTTAGCCTGAATGTTCAAAGCGGATTTGTGTGCATAATTCTGCTTTGAAACTTCACAGATATGCGCAAAACCCGCTGTGGCCAACACACACACAAAGTTACACCTTTTCAAAAATTGAAAGTCTGCGCATGAATACTTTCCCCGCCCCCTCCAAACCCGCCCCCGAAATGCCACCTTACTATGCATGTAAAAGTATGCGTACAATCACGGTCCACGTGTGCTTTTCCATGCATAGGCCCTGAACTGATTCGTAAATGGTGACTCCCGCGCAGAAACCAGGTTTTCTGCATGCACATCCTTATGGAAATCGGGCCCTCATATGGTGATTAGTAAGGAAATCTCTCTCATGTCTGCCTTTGTCTTTAATTCTGCTGATGTTATAGTGCTGTAGTGCAGCAAAGCGGTACTAGCCTAGCATGGAAAAATCAGCAACATTAATAAAGACCAGACAATGTCAAATTCATTTTAGATGATTAAATTACAATGACTACAGTAAATAGTAGACTCCAGTAATTAGCCATTGTGTTTATTCTACTAACTTTTTTTTTTATAATTGACTACTACTGAAATGATTAAATGTGGTCAGTGATTTCAGCAGTTGATTGCTTTTCTATTGATTAACATAGGAAAAGAAGGTCACCAGCAAAGCGATTATGTGCTGGATTTTGTTAACCATTTACCTTCCAGCCAGCTGGGCAGGAACAGTCTCCGGTGATGTGGTGGCAGACTCCACCATTCTGGCAGGGGCATCGTTCTTCACACTGTGGGCCATGCTTGCCAGGAGGGCAGAGATCTTCACAGCTAAAAGTTTTAAGGTACAACAAAGCGATTATTAGATACTCTCTATGGAGTGGGGTTCTTCCATTTCTTCACTGATACACGAGTGGTATCTGGTGAGAAGCTGAGAGGCTAGACAGGATCTTGGGCCACTCCTTCCATGACTCTGCTGCAGCTCATGGTTCTGTGCATATGCAACAACTGATCTAGCTAGGATCGTCAAACTCATTTTATTTCGGACCTTAATTTTGATATTTTCTGCAGTCTGGCACACCAAGCAATTAGCTTCTGCTTTGTGTAGAGAGAATACAAGGGATGTTACCAGTATCTAGTCCAGTACAAAAGGTCCAAATTACTGTACAATACGGGCATGATGTAGTAAAGTTGTTTTCCCATTCTGTGTTTACAACAAATATGGTTCGTCCAACAAAAATTCTGTAAGAAATTGGACAGTTTTTCCATTTTTGGCCCATCCTTAAATTTGACATGCCATAAGAACATAACACAAGACGTGCCATGTTGGGTCAGACAAAGGTTCATCAAGTCCAGCATTCTGGTCTGACAGTGGCCAGTCCGGGTCACAAACTACCCCTCTGATCCCCAATAGTTGATCTATTTCTTGTATCTCACTCCCAGGGATAAGCACCGGCTTTCCACGTCTACTTGGCTAATAACTGTTTATGGACTTTTCCTTCAGGAACTTGTCCAGTCCTCTTTTGAACTCCCACTATGGTAGCTGCCTTGACCACGTCCTCCGGCAACAGGCTCCATAGCATGATTGTGCGCTGAGTGAAAAAAAATACTTCCTATGATTTGTTTTAATTCTGTCGGTTGCTAGTTTCATGGACTGTCCCCTAATCCTAGTGTTGTTTGAAACGGTAACTAACTGTTCCCTATTTACCTGTTCCACCCCACTCATGATTTTATAAACCTTGATCATATCTGCTCTCAGTCATCTCTTTTCCAGCTAAGCTAAGGAATCCTAATCTGTTTAGCCTTACTTCATAAGGGAGCTTTTTCCATGTTCTGTTCAATTCTGCACAATATGTGATACTATCAGTGCAATAAAGCAGTGGCTATGACACTGGCAAGCAAGGCTGCTTTTTCCCTATGAGTAGAAGAGGCAGGGAAGCCCACTCCATGAGCACACAGGGCTCTGCCGCAGTGACTCTTCTGGCCAGTTCCTCTAATCGCAGGCCGCAGGTGACAGCCCTCTGCTTCCTGCTCCATCCGCAGCCTCTCCCTTCCCAGGGTCTGGGTGACTTTTTTTGCAGGGTTTGTCAGTACCACCTGGTAATGGAGGGAGTTTGTGTCACTGATAAAGAGGTGACCAAAGAATCTGAATTTATTTTCAGTGGTGAGTAGTAAGGGGGAAACATCCTAATTGATCCAGGTCACCCAGCCATTTCACAGATTACTTTCAACCAATGCAGTATGGATTTCTTTTAATTTATAAATGCATGGATTTCTTGATATATTTGGGGGGTTTTTTGCAGTCAACGCCTAAAAATCAAAGATGATACATTTAGACACCGTGACATGGTTTCTGAAAGATATTTGCATTATCAATAAATATCAGTTTCATGAATATACATATATTGCACGGGCCAGGAGGAGGAGGCAGCATGCAGTACGCAGTGCCCTCCTTTCACCCAGTGCAGAGGAGGAAAGCCGTAGCAGTAGGCAGGCAGCTTCAGATTAAGAGGGAGGGAAGGCAAGGAGGCGAATCCTGGGGCAGGCAAAGAGAGGCAGGGTGGCAGTCAATATGGAAAAAATAAAGGGCCCGTCCACACAAACTTGCCTAGGGCCTTTTAAGTGGGTCAGTGGCCCTGCTGGCAAGGAAATAATAAATATAGGGAGGGCAATAATCAAAGGCATTTCCACAGGTAAAAGCTGTGTTTGATTATTGTCCACCTTGTATGTGGGTAAAAGTACATGTGCACTTCTGCAATGTATATACATTTATCTTTATACCATGGGAATGGGGGAGGGCAGAGAACAGAACTACAAGCATAACTGTGTGCTGAAAACTTACATGCAGAGAAAGCAGGTGCAAATGTGTGGGCATAATATTTCCTTGGGTAAAGGAATACTACTAGGGCTGGCACATCACAATGGGTGAACTAGGCTGTGGCCTAGGGTGCCAGCCATTAGGGGACGACAAAGAGCAACCATGTGGAGCCGCGAGTGGAGCCCATCCCAATACTGGCTGAGAGGAGTAGAGACTCAGCGGGCCGTGAGCAGAGCCTATCCCGCTTGGGGCCGGGAAATGCAGACACTCGGCGGGCCGCAAGCAGCGCACATCCTGCTCGCGTCCAAGAGAAGCAGAGTCTCGGCAGGCCACGAGCAGCACCTCTGTTTGTGTGTGTATGAGTGAGAGGGATTGTGTGTGTACGAGACAGCAATGGTGAGAGAAAGGGAAGGAGCCTATGTAAGGGTGCATGTGTGAATGAGACAAGGAACCTAAGTGTGTGTAAAAGAGGGCACCTATCTGAGTGAATGAGGTCAGGGCCGGAGCCGGGGCCTGGACTGCGGGAGGGGGAGGCGGACAGGCAGAAGGTTCGGCTAGGGTGCCTAATACCCTTGCACTGGTCTTGAATACTACTGGTGTATAATTGCTTTGGATATTGATATAAACGTACCCATGGAGTTTGTACCAATGCATCCAGCTTCTATTGGTTTTGTTTTTTCATATTTGTGAAAAATGATGCTCACATGCCCTCTGGCAATCATGGTATCTTATTCAGTGGCATACCATGTGCCAAATATGGAGTATACTGTAGATTGCCATGTGTTGTCATTGCCCTGCCAATAGAGCTCTCTGTATGAGTCCTGTGGCTTGCCATAAGTAGACACACTACATACACACACATGAGTTCAGGCATGTCATGCAATTCTCAAGGATGTCCCTGTATGAGCCAGTTCTAGCACTGTAAGGATAATAATAGTAATAAATATTAATTTAATATAGTTATTATGCAATTATTTGAAGACATACTGATTTAGATCCAGAAGCAATTAAGAAGACATATAGATGGGGTCAACTTAAAACCAGCGGATTTTCAAAGGAGTTATGCATGAAAAAGTAGCAATTTTCAAAAGTCCATTTGCATGTTTACTACCCAGCTTTATGCACGTAAATCCTTTTGAAAATTACTTCCTATATGGATAGCACAAAAGCTTACTAAACTTTGCCCTCCCATGCCACTGTACACCCATATGCATGCCGTGATTGATAGACATTTTCACTCACAAAGCTCCGGTGTATCCAGGAGGACAGGTACATTCTCCAGTCACATGATCACAAGTAGCACCATTTTGGCATTGACATTTTTGGTGGCAATCATTCCCGTATGTTCCTTGGTTGCAGCGTTCTTCACAGCGCCAGCCCTTGAACCCAGGAGCACAGTGGCAGGCTCCAGTGATGGGATTACATAAGGCTCCATTCTTGCACTGACAGCGGTTACTGCAGTGAGGTCCCCAGTGGTCACCATCGCAGGCTGTGGGGTGGAAAGGAAAACATTATGGACCCTGTTTTGCTGTAATCATATATGGGAGAAACTCTAGGAAAAGCTAGAGTTCTATGTCATTTCCTCGGTTAACACAAATTCCAAGGTAACTCATGACATGATCAGGAGAAGCCATTACAATCTCAGATGCCTTAACAGAGGCATTCTTAAGTCTTTTCTGAATCTTACAAAGTTAGATCCAGAGCTGGATCCAATATTGTAGGAGAGATCTCACCAACAATCTATACCAGTGGTTCTCAACCAGTGTGTAGGGACACACTGATGTGTCACCAAGGGGTGGAAGGTGTGTCACCAAAAATTTGACACAGCAAGCCTATGCTTTCTATAACAGCCACGTGTGCTTGCTGCTTGAGGAGAGTGTGGAATAAGGAGCTGGTACTTAAAATTCCTCATCACCGCTCCCTGTTGCTGCTTTTCCCTCAACCCTGGCAATCACTGCCACCACCAATCCAAGCCAGAAATGTTGCAGGCATGCTGTACCCTGCCCTGCCATCTCACCGCACCTCCCCCTCCCCCTCCCACTTCTGGGAGTTGCAGTTTTTCTCTGTATGTTTGTTTATAATTTATGGTCTTTTATTCTGTATTAGATAAGTCAGTCTGCATTCTGCATGTTTGACAGAGGTGAGGGGATTCTGCTAACTAGGATGTAGTTTCTGTGTAGGAGTCTAGAGCAGTCTGGCTTGCTTTGTTATTCCCAATAGTAAGTGTACTGTGTTTTATATTTGCAGTCTTACTTTTTCATAGGTAAGTTTGTTGCCTTTCAAGTCCTGGGTGTTAGCATTCTTATGGTATGGCTGGTGTGCTATATAATTTCTAAATGTCTTTTTAGCAGGTTTTCATGTTATTTCATGAAGTGGCTGGCAGAGAAGGGATTCTGAAGTATTATTACTGCGGGGATACCCGATTTTTAATATATTTTTTATATGGTGAGTTAAAAGGGGAAATTTCCTAACTCTGCTCTGTATAAACTCCAGAAGAGGTCACAACTTTCTGAGGTTGACAGTGAAATGTATGAGAGTTTGTCTGTATCAAAAAACTGTGTGCTGCGTATGCATATCAGTCCCAGATTTCTCACTGATGCAATATGCAAAGATTAACATTTTTGTGAAAAATATAACCTTTAATAATGATATTTTATAAGCAGTTATTGAAATTAAAGAATATGTTATCTTTCTCCTGTATCATTTTCAACAATACAATATCTAGGATTTTTTTTCAGTATAGCTTTTAAATGTAGTGTGCAATGTGTCACGCACATGAGCATCATCTGTCAGGTGTGTCTTGACAGAAAAAAGGTTGAGAACCACTGATCTATACAATGGCATAATCACTTCCTTTTTTATTTATTTTTTTTTTAAAGAATTATGCCTCTCCCTGTGCAGCTTAGCATCTCTCCGGTTCTGGCCACTGTCTTGTTGTACTGTTAGTACTTTGAAAATCTTGGATGTAATCACCTTAAGGTCTCTTTCCTGTCTTGTGGACATTACTATCTCACTCTGCATCTTGTACTGCTTCCTTGACTCTTTGTGTCTCAAATTCATAACTCTGCAGCCAAGCATAGATCACTTCTCATTCTGTCTATTCTCTCAAGCATTTCTACTCTGTTGTAGATCTTAGTGTTATCTGCAAAAAGACAAACCCACTTGATTCAAGTTCAACCTCAAATGTTCTACATATATCGACTGAGAACTGTACTGAGTCTAGATACAGCATATAGGAGATAGATCCAAAGTCCTTCAAGCTATCTTTATTAATAAATATACAACTCTATTAAACAAAGCCCTTGCTTCAGGGGCTGTAAAGAATCACAAAACTCGGCCTGAGTCGGACTTTGTTTGATAGAGTTGTATATTTATTAATAAAGATAGATTGAAGGACTTTGGATCTATCTCCTTTTCTTTTCGCTACCTCATGCCTTTGATAGATCAACTCCCTTGTTGCTTTTTAGATACAGCATATAGACATACAATATGTAGAACATTTGAGATTGAACATGAACCAATGGTTCAAACTTTAATTTTTTTAAAACTCTTTACTTATAGTTTTTTCTTGGTATACAAAGATGAGCATACACATAACAATGCTTTTTCCAAGTGAATGATGAACTTCAACACTCGAATTGCTAGTAATCATAAACAACATAAACATAGTTCTGTCAATTCAATAGGGACCAATTATAACAATACCATTATTATTTAACCAGTTTTATAATAGGCATGGTATACTCCCCATATTAGTTCATATTTAAAGGCTTCATTTTGCAGATCATATTGTAAACGTTCAATATCTGCTATATCTTGAACTCGATCATGCCAGTAGTCGATTTGGTGGTTATATTTTCAAAAGGTGGCAATTGTGAATCTAGCTGCCAGTAGAAGCTGACCAAAGAACCATCCCATCTGCCAAGGAGACCTGTAAAGGGTACAATACCCACTGGGAAACCAAGTATATATGCTACTTCCTGTGTGATCTGTGTCCAGAATTGTCTGATCCCTTGGCAGTGCCACCACATAAGTATATATGATCCAGTTTCACCACACCCCCTCCAACAAGCAGTATCTGCTACTGGATAGAATACTGGCATACGGTATGTTCTATGTAACAGCCTAACCATTAATTCAACCCTTTTAACACATATAGAACTACAATGACCAGCAATCCAAACTTTAATTGTCATATTTTCCCCAGATCTGCTGCTGATTAACTGTGGCTTCACCAATTAAAGCAACTTCACATTAAATATGCCTGTTATGGTCCTTTCAAATTGGCCAAATCTGTTTAAACTCTGATGCGGATTGGCTAATATGAGAATTTCATACCAGAATATATATTTAAAATGTTGTACAACTAATCTGAGAAAACATGTAGCTCCAAAAGATCTGTGGAGAAGATATATGTAAGAGGTTTTTGCACCTCAAAGAAGATGTATTGCCTATAATATCTAAGGCGTATTATACACCTTCAAAAAAGAAGTCACAATTAGATCAAAATGATTTTCAGGTTTTGTTACCAAAGGAAACATCTAAGATTGATATTTCTGCTGTATTGGAACATATAGAGGAAGAAATACTGGAAACATCAACATTTGTGGTGACTTTTCTGATGGAGGTGGACAGAGAGTGGATCTTTAAAAGATATTTCTTACATAAGCATGAGATAGTTTTGAAACATAAGGTTCAAATCTTCCCAGACTTATCCATACAAACACAGATGAAAAGGCAACAGTTTTTATTGTTGAAACCACAAGCTAATCTGAGAAAACATGTAGCTCCAAAAGATCTGTGGAGAAGATATATGTAGAGGTTTTGCACCTCAAAGAAGAGGTATTGCCGATAATATCAAAGGCATATTATACACGTCCAAAAAGCAAGAAACCTGTGAGGGAGTCGGTTGGACCATTAGATGACCGAGGGGTTAAAGGGGCTCTTAGGGAAGATAAGGCCATTGCAGAAAGACTAAATGAATTATTTGCTTCTGTGTTTACTAATGAGGATGTTGGGGAGATACCAATTCCTGAGATGAGTTTCAGGGGTGATGAGTCAGAAGAACTGAACGAAATCACTGTGAACCTGGAAGATGTAGTAGGCCAGATTGACAAACTAAAGAGTGACAAATCACCTGGACCAGATGGCATGCATCCTAGCATACTGAAGGAACTAAAAAATGAAATTTGAGACCTATTAGTAAAAATTTGTAACCTATCATTAAAATCATCCAGTGTACCTGAAACCTGGAGGGTGGCCAATGTAACCCCAATATTTTAAAAATGCATCAGGGGCGATCCGGATAACTATAAACTAGTGAGCCTGACTTCAGTGCCAGGAAAAACAGTGGAAACTATTCTCAAGATCAAAATCATAGAGCATATAGAAAGACATGGTTTAATGGAACACAGTCAACATGGATTTACCCAAGGGAAGTCTTGCCTAAGAAATCTGCTTCATTTTTTTGAAGGGGTTAATAAACATGCGGATAAAGGTGAACCGGTAGATGTAGTGTATTTGGATTTTTAGAAGGCGTTTGACAAAATCCCTCATGAGAGGCTTTTAAGAAAACTAAAAAGTCATGGGATAGGAGGCAATGTCTTTCATGGATTACAAACTGGTTAAAAGACAGGAAACAGAGAGTAGGATTAAATGGTCAATTTTCTCAGTGGAAAAGGGTAAACAGTGGAGTGCCTCAGGGATCTGTAATTGGACCAGTGCTTTTTAATATATATATATATATATATATATAAATGATCAGGAAAGGAATACGATGAGTGAGGTTATCAAATTTGCGGATGATACAAAATTATTCAGAGTAGTTAAATCACAAGCGGATTGTGATACATTACAGGAGGACCTTGCAAGACTGGAAGATTGGGCATCCAAATGGCAGATGAAATTTAATGTGGACAAGTGCAAGGTTTTGCATATAGGGAAAAATAATCCTTGCTGTAGTTACACGATGTTAGGTTCCATATTAGGAACTAACACCCAGGAAAAAGATCTAGGCATCAAAGTGGATAACACTTTAAAATCGTTGGCTCAGTGTGCTGCAGTAGTCAAAAAAGCAAACAGAATGTTAGGAATTATTAGGAAGGAAATGGTGAATAAAACAGAAAATGTCATAATGCCTCTGTATCGCTCCATGGTGAGACGACACCTTGAATACTGTGTACAATTCTGGTCGCCGCATCTCAAAAAAGATATAGTTGCGATGGAGAAGGTACAGAGAAGGGCAACCAAAATGATAAAGGGGATGGAACAGTTCCCCTATGAGGAAAGGCTGAAGAGGTTAGGGCTGTTCAGCGCTGGAGAAGAGAAGGCTGAGGGGGGATATGATAGAGGTCTTTAAGATCATGAGAGGTCTTGAACAAGTAGAAGTGAATCAGTTATTTACACTTTCAAATAATAGAAGGACTAGGGGGCATTCCATGAAGTTAGCAAGTAACACATTTAAGACTAATCGGAGAAAATTCGTTTTCACTCAACGCACAATAAAGCTCTGGAATTTGTTGCCACATGATCTGGTTAGTGCAGTTAGTGTAGCTGGGTTCAAAAAAGGTTTGGATAAATTCTTGGAGGAGAAGTCCATTAATAGCTATTAATCAAGTTTACTTAGGGAATAGCCACTGCTATTAATTGCATCAATAGCTTGGGATCTTCTTAATGTTTGGGTAATTGCCAGGTTCTTGTGGCCTGGTTTGGCCTCTGTTGGAAACAGGCTGCTGGGCTTGATGGACCCTTTGTCTGACTCAGCATGGCATTTTCTTATGCTCTTATGTTCTTATTCAGTTGGGACTAATTTTCTACTTAAAACATCCATGTACATTGTTAATTAAATGTCAAGGTTTTTCTTATATATTCTATCAGCCCTCCCAATTAAATTCTTTTTTGGCTAATAAAAAACAGTTTACCTAGCTTAATCCCGACCTCTAGCCCAGTAACTCTATAGAAGCTGTACCTAGAGATCTTGTAAGAAGTATACTTGTCATCCCTATATATGGCCAATTTTTATTTAATGTTTGTATTTTGAATATAAAAAGAGATTGTGATGATCTTGATTCCAGATTGAGGGCTAGTGCATGAAGCTAGTTACTATATTTGATATTGTTAATTTTTTTCTTTACGTGAAAGGAAAGTGTAAGATGTATAATTTCTATGTTAAATATTGGATTTTGATTGTTATGCATTTCAATTCAAGTTTGATGCTTAAAAGTTTGTAAAAATTAATAAATAGAAAATAAAAAATAAAATAAAATAAAATGTTGTAAAATTAACCTGAGAAAACATGTGAAGAATGTCCTAGTTTATTAAACTGATTTACAAATTTTTTATGGAGTGGATTATAGGGTAAGGAGTATGGTGGGTGTTCGGGGCTGGATGGTGTGGGATATTGTGGGAGTTGGATTATTATGTTTTGTATTGTATCCTATTTTATTAGTAAATTTGTGTTGTAAACTATATTATGCATTTGACTGACGTGGGGTATTTTGACTCACCAAAAACTTTTGGTGTGTATGAAAATATAATTAAATAAATAAATGTATATATTATACCAGTGTAATAAGATCCCTTTGCCTTACTTAGTAAGTCATTACCTCAATTAGAGAGTGATACATTCTAGTCAGGGCCAAGAGTGGGGGAAGGATCTCCCATCAGGGAGGCTATGTGGGGTGCCCCTTCTGAAAATGTACAGGAATGAAAGTGGCACCTCCTCCTCCATCTGGGCAAATCTCCCACCCAAGAACTACTTAGGTGGGGGTGGGTCCCATCAGGACCCACCCCCTTCAAATCACAGGTTGGCCTGACAGTGATACTATTTTACAGTCCTCTGAATTTTGCCATGATGTGAACCCCACTGCCCTGAAAGGATCAGGTCTGATGAGACACTGTTACTCATGACTGGGAGAAAGTGTCACTGGAATGAAGGAGGTGGCTCCCCTTTCATTACAATGGCCTTAAAAATCTTGGCATGATTCCAGTCCTCCCATCTGACTTCATTTTATGTAAGCCCTTCTAGAAGAGGTTATACAATTTCTAAGAGGAATCTAGAGAATTCTTCACCATGATAAGAATGCCTGAGGAGCACTGGAGCTCTCCTGCAAGGAGTATGAGAGTGAAGTTTGGAGGAGTGGATTTCAATGTTGTGGATTAAGTTTATATATATTTGAGATCAACAAGACATGAGATTAGAACATAAGATGTACCATGTTGGATCAGATCAAAGGTCCATCAAGCCTAGCAACTTGTCTCCAAGAGTGGCCAATCAGGGTCACTAAGTACTAGGAAGTACCCTGCGATCCCAAAGATTATTTATTTAAAAAATTTTTCTATACCGTCATTAAGTTAAATACCATCACAACGGTTTACAGAAGGGCACGATAAAGAGAAATATGGGTGGTATAGATTACAAATTACTCGTGTGCCATCATAGTACGGTAACAATTTAAAATAATAAACTCAGTGTGTAAGTTAAACCCCATTGTTAGGAACAAATTAGGCAGTTTGATTTTAACATTAATATGCTTATGTAGGTTACTAAAAACTTCTAGCTTGGTGCATCCTTATCGCTCAACTATTTTTCTCCTTTTCTTTATCCATTCCTTGTTGCTTACTCCCAGAAATAAGTTGTGACTTTCCCAAGTCTACCTGTAATGTTTTGGCCAGTCGTGGGAAGGTCAGCAATAGGCCACACTTACCGTCGGTGCCAGTGGACATGCAGGATGCCACAGGATTCCCTTGTGGCAGGGACTCCAGCATCAGATGCTCCCTTGGTCGCGCCACGTTTCCCCCTAGGTGCACGCTCACTTGCCTGATTATCAAGGCCCCATGATGGGAAATAATCTGATGGTGCCCTCTGATGACGTCAGCACAGCTGGGTATTTAAACCCCAGCTGTGCTCCAAGTCCTTACCTCAGCAACAAGTCCTCCTGCCTTGCAGTGCATGTTGCTTCATTCCTGTGCCTTGCTGTCCTGCCTTGTCTTGCTCTCTTGTCTGGTCTTACTGTCCTGCCTTGCCTTTTTTCCTGTCATGACTTCTGGTCATGTTCCTGCCTTGCCCTGCCTCTCTTTTGCCTTGCCCTGTCCATCCTGCCTTGTCCTGGTCTTTAGTGTCTTGTCTCTGCCTATCTTGGCCTGATTCCTGGTTCTGACTTCTGCTACGGATACTAATTTCATTTCTGGATTTCCGCCTGCCCTGACCCCCAGTTTGGACCTGGATACTGATTGCTTGCTGCCTGCTCTGACTTTGGCCTGGACTCGGATACTGACTGTTCACTGCTAGCCCTAATTACTGTCTGCACCTTGACTTCATCTGACCACTCCCTACAGGACTTTTGCCTAAGGCCTGCCGGCCCCTGGAACCCAAAGATTCAACCTGTGGGGAACAGGGCTGATATAGGTGAAACTCCAGTTCCAGTCCCAGTAGGAGCAAGTCTACCAGCTGTCGGCGAAGGCCTAGTGGGTTCACCTGCCAGGCTGCATCAACCATGCCACAGCCCAAGGGCTCACATCCATGATACTACCTGGTTAATCATTGTTTATGGAATTTTCCTCTCAAAATTTCATCAAAAATTTTTTTAACCCAGCTATGCTAAATGCCTTGACCACATCCTCCAATAACAAACTCCACAGCTTTACTGTGCACTGTGTATAAAAATATGTTCTCCTATTTGTTTTAAATCTATTTGTTAGTTTCATGGAGTGTCCCATAGTCTTAATACTTTTTGAAAGGGTAAATAATCATCCCTTATTTACCTGTTTCACACAACTCATGATTTTAGAAACTTCTATCATATCACCCCTCAGCCATCTCTTCTCCAAGCTGAAGGGCTCTAACCTGTTTAGCCTTTTCCATAAGGGAGCCATTCTTTCCCGTTATCATTTTGGTCGCCCTTCTCTGTACCTTTTCTAATTCCACTATATCTTTTTTGAGATGGGGTAACCAGAACTGCACACAGTACTCAAGATGCAATCACATTATAGATCCGTACAGAGGCATTATAATATTTTTAGTTTTATTCTCCATTCCTTTCCAAATAATTCCTAGTATTCTATTTAGTTTTTTGATTGTTACCACAAAACTGAGCTGAGGATTTCAGCATATTGGGCCGGATTTTAAAAATGTTATGCGCGCCGGGCCTATTTTAAAAAGACCCGGCGACGCGTGTAAAGCCCCAGGACGCATGTAAGTCCCGGGGCTTTACAAAAGGGGCAGTCCGGGGGCGGTCTGGGGGCAGGGCCAGAGGCCTCCGATAGGGCGGCCATTGCCGCCCTGTCGGAGGATCGCGTGCCGGCAGCCTGCTGGCACACGCAACTTGCGCCTGCCCAGAAGCGCACACAACTTGCGCCTGCCCAGAGGCGCAAAAGGTAAGACAAAGGACGGGGGGGGTTAGAGTAGGGCTGGGGGGGAAAGGTTAGGGGAAGGGGTGGGAAGGTCAGGTTAGGGGGAAGGGAACGAGGGAAGGCAGCGCAGCTCGGCGCGCGCAAGGTGCACAATTGTGCACCCCCTTGTGTGCGCCAACCCTGGATTTTATAACATGCGCGCGCCTGCACGCACATGTTATAAAATCGCATGCACATGTAGGCCGCGAGCGCTTCTTTTAAAATCTACCCCATTGTCTATAATGACTCCTTTTTCATGGTGGTAACACCTAATATGGAACCCAGCTTTGTGTACCTGTAATTAGAATTATTGTTTCTTGTGTACATTACTTTGTGCTTCTCTACATTACATTTAATCTGCCACTTACAAGCCCTGTTCCCCAGTCTGGCCAGATCCTTCTGCAGTTCCACACAGTCTGCTGTTGTTTAAATAACTTTGAATAATTTTGTCTCATCAACAGATTTGATCATCTCACTCATAGCTCCCTTTTCCAGATCATTTTTGTAAATGCTAAACAGCAATGTTGCCGATAAAGATCCTTGGAACACATTACAATTCATCTTTGTCCACTGGGAAAACTGACCATTTAGTCCATATCTTTACAATCTATATTTTAATCAGTTACTAATCCACAATAGAACATCACCTCCTATCCCATGACTTTTTAATTTCTTGAGGAGTCCCTCATGAGAGACTTTGCCAATGACTTTTGAAAATCCAGTTACCTTATATCGGTTGATTTGGTTGCCCTTATCTACATATTTATTTACATATTCAAAAAATTCTAATAGATTGGTAAGGCAAGACTTCCTTTTGCCGAATCTGTGTTAACTCTTCCCCATTAAGCCATGTCTATCAATAAAACAAATGATTCCGTTTTTAAGAATAACATCTACTATTTTACCCAGCATCAGTGTCAGACTCACTGGTCTATAGTTTCCAAGTCACCTCTAGAGTCCTTTTTAAAAACCTATAGCCTTCAGGAACAGTGGTTGTTTTTAATAACAGGTTACAGATTGCTAGCAACGTGCCTGTAATTTCATATTTGCGTTCTTTTAGACCTCTGGTGGAAAATCATAGGGGGCTGGTGATTTGTTAATCTTTTGTTTGTCAAGCTGATCTAGTACATCCTCAATGTCACAGTTATTTGCTTCAGGCATTCAGAATCATCACCTTCAAAAATTATTAGGCGAGGGTATCTCGCCTAATAATTTAGTTTTTCTGCTATGGCCCTGACCTCTCAGAGTGCTCCTTTTCCCCCCTGGCCATCTAGACTCCCTAACAGATTAATTGCATTTGTTGTACTTGAAAAAGATCTGAGAGTCACTACCATTTTGGAACGAGTATTCCTGATCAAGCCTTATGCATGCTGCTTTGAGAAAGGAGTTAGAAACCTCAGGAATCTGGATGGTACTGACTAAACATTGGACCTAACAGGTCAATCCAGTACCGAGCAGTAGGAAGAGCTGCGTTAGTGCCCGGCGCACCCGCAGTTGCCGCACGCACAGTGCAGCTCACCTACCGCTTGATCCTGTATGTAAATAGCTTGCTAATGCAAGCTGCGTCTAAGAAGTGTCCGTGAAGCGTTAGGCCCGCGCAACCCGTTTTACTGTATAGAGCGCTATATAGCGCCTATACAGTAACCTGGTTGCGCGGGCCTAACGCTTCACGGACACGCTGGTATCTGTCATTTCAAATGTCATTTCAAATGACATTTGAAATGACAGGTACCAGGAAGTGGACAGTTCTCCGACGCTCAGGATTGTCAGCCCTCTCTCCCCTCCTCCCGAAGCAACAAAAGCGAAAACAAAAGTTGCAAGAGAGAGAGGGGAGAGAGGACGGGCAATCCTACGCTCAGGATGGCCAGTCCTCTCTCCCCTCCTCCCGAGGCAAGGCGCGAAAAGCAGCCTTGCTCCGGGAGGAGGGGAGAGAGGACTGGCAGTGTGAAGCGACCAAGCGACTTACTTTTTTTTGCAGCCCTCCGGAGGAGACGGCCATCAGCAGAAACGGATCGCTGCTCCCGGGGGAAAGCGGCCTCTGTGCGTGCAATTGGCCACTCAAGACGTGACGTCACAACGTTTGGCGACACGGCATGTGACGTCACATCTTGAGCGGCCAATTGCACGCACAGGGGCCACTTTCCCCCGTGCAGGCGTCCATCTTCGCCGGGAGGCAGAGGAGCCGCGATCCGTTTCTGCTGATGGCCGCTCAAGATGTGACGTCCATCTTCCTGAGCAGCTGGAGGCAGGAGAGGGGAGCCGCGATCGTCTTCGCCGATGTCCGGATGGGGGGGGGGGCTGCAAAAAGTAAGTCGCTTTATACTGCCAGTCCTCTCTCCCCTCCTCCCGGAGCAAGGCTGCTTTTCGCACCTGCCTCGGGAGGAGGGGAGGGAGGACTGGCAATCCCGAGCGTAGGATTGCCTGTCCTCTCCCCTCTCTCTCTTGCAACTTTTTTTTTCGCTTTTTTTTTTTTTGCTTCGAGAGGAGGGGAGAGGACTGGGGCTGCCCCGGAGACCAGCACCCATGGACTCGGCCAGGGCAGGAGAGCGGGGGCTGGGGGAAAGTTTGCCGCCTACCCTTACCCCTGCCTCTAACGCAGGGGTAGGGGTAGGCGGTAAGTTAGCAGGTTAAACGCACGGCAAAACGGCAGGGTAAAAAAGGGATAGTCGGGGCGTGCGTTACTGGATGGTAGGGAATAGCTAATTCGCTCGTTTACATGCAATATACATGCCGCGTGCGGAAGGGGTTGCCCGGGGATTTTAGGACACGGTAGGAGTAGGTTAAAGGGGATTGGGGATCGCAGGAAGTGCTAACGCGGCCGGAAAGTGAGTAGAATGCGGGTTAGGAGCGGGGTAAACGCGGCCACACTTTACTGGATAGACCTGTAATTGGGCTATACATAGAAGAAGAACTGAGAGTTCTTCCTGTTTGCTTGGAGCCAAAGGTCCAACAAATGACCAAAACTGTAATGAGTGTCTATCCCTCTAACATGCAGGAGGAGAGGAATAAGGGTATTAGTTAAAGCCAACTAACTTGCATTGGAAGGATGTAGAGAGACTGTTTTTTTCTTCTCTAAATAACAGCAATCTATCTACCTCTATGTAAATAAAAAGTCTTTAGGACTTGCATGGTGTTTTCATTTGTGTGAAACAATACCTTAAAAGTATACTGTTCTCCCCTACTGGAAAGTTTTAAAGATAACTCTTCCCCTCTATGGAAAAGAACCCCTGTGCGTGTATCATGCTTCTGAGCGTGCAAGGGCTACAACAGTTGGAAGGCTTCTTTTGTAAAACTTCTAGAAAGTTCCTAAACTAATAAATTCCATTTTCTTTTGGGAAAACATTAAACATGTTATCAACTTATGTTTTTCACAAGCTTGTTTTATCCGAGTAGCATCCTATTCACTGTATTAAATTTAGGTAATAAACAGCTGTTTCTTAATACCTAATTTGTTACAGCATGAAATCTTACTATTGGCACAATTGAAAATATGTACAATAATGAACACAACTAAAATATTCAAATATTTTGTAAAAATAGGTTGGATTTTATGACAATCTTGATATCTGTGGACACAATGGTTAACCATTGATTGCATTATGGTATCATGCAATCCAAAGGCTATTATTGTTCTCTCTTGGATGACTGCCTCAGCATTGTTCACTCGAGGTTCTCTCCAGGCAAAGCAATGAGGGAGAGGACAGACCTACTTTCTTCCACTAGGATGAACAAGCTTAAAGATACCGCCTCAGAGTAGAAATTACTCCACAGCAGGAACTAGTCACATCAATTGGACTAAGGTCTATTTAAGATATATTGCCTGTTCCAAAAAGGGTAATAATTTTCTATGTGTTTCTTCAAGGCTATTGCATAATTTGATGATAGTTTCTTCCATGTCCTACATTACTTTCTGCAAAAGCCATTAAAGCATGCTATATTTACCACAAGCTCTGTATTTGCATGGAATACAGATACAGTAGGAACAAAATATTTAAGAATTAACACACTCAGTAGTTACTCCCCAAGAATTCATTTTGTTTAAATAAGGTACAGATTGACTCTTTCAAATCTATTTTTCAGTCACGTATTTTTAAAACTCGTTTAATAAGAGAGAAACATCATCCTTCCATTTTTCAAAGTGAACTTTGCTTTATTTTGCTTACAGAGAATGACATTCCCAAGAAAACCGGCTAATATGCAGAACCACTCTTGCTACAAGTTAAAAGCATATAAAAGGCAGAAAATATTTTACATGTAGAACATACATAAGAGGTTCTGCCTTTTTTTCTCTCTCTGTCCTCTCTCATGCATGTGAATTTCTCGTGTATCTGTTGAGGCTTTTATTTGATACCCACTCACTGGCCGTGGAATACAGTATGATGGGATGCTCTGGCTGTTCCACAGGAATCTGATGCCCTTCAGCCCACAAGGTCTCAAGACTGGTGCAGAACCATTTTGGCCTACCTCAGACAGAGAAACTAATTTAAGCTTCCTGCTACATATAACTGGTGCTTCTCCTAGAATGAGCGCTGATGTTTTCTTTTTTTTTTTTATTTAGAAGAGAATTTTCAAAGTGATGTACATGGGGAAAATCAGTCTACCAAGGTAAATAGGCCACCAGAAAACTGCCCTCCCTCTACATAGCTAAAAGTAAGAGCAATGTTCCACAATTTGCATGCACTTTTAACCACAATATGAAGAGTTATTTTTGGGGACATACTGAAGTTGGAAGAGGAAAATAATGCATGTAGATTGCATTTTTAAATCTATATTTTATTTTCCATGAAAATGGTACTCATGCAACAAGTAGGTGTGTCTGCAGGTACTTTGTACCTGCAGCTAGTTTTGAAGGGAATTAGTGCAAAGCCCATAGATTCATGTGTCTGCAGACTTTGTCCCAATGTGGGCAGTTTGAAAATTGCTCCTTAATATTTATTGATTTTCATACTACAAAATACATACAGAGACTCATAAAGTATTTAAGCAAGTTTTAACAATTAATAGAATCCACACTGACCAAAACAGCATCCTGATTTCATTTAAATTGTGAGAGAATAAGTGTGGACTAAAACTACCAAACATAGGGCCATCTTTAGACTGGAGCAAATAATGAGACTACATTGGGCCCAAAGTGGTCACACACCTGCAGAGTAGGGCCAGCTTAACTATTAGACATACTAGGCGATCGCCTAGGGTGCCAGCTTCTAGGGTGGGCAAGGAACAGCAGTAGTCACAGTCAAACAATAGGACCTTACAGCTGTTGAAGGACCGATAGCAAAAGGTCATCCTTCAGATCAGACAATTAGGGGTTAAGATTTCTTGGCTTTGTCACCTGACCCCGATTTGAAAGGGGTGGGACGGTAAGGCAGCCAGGCTTGGGAAAGGCAACAAGATGGCTATGACTCCAGTGCCAGTGGTACAGGCCAACAAAGGACCGATCTCAGCGCATGGTTCAGACTTAACAATCTCAATTGAAAAGATGCAATTTCTTCAATCAAAATAAGCTTTATTGTCAAATGACAAACTGTTGCATCATGAGGTTTATCAAATGATCTAGGAAGATTTCATGCACTTTTTGTATTGCAAGAATTTTGTGTATCTTCTTATCTTGAGCTATTGTTCTATTTTTGAGTCTCATGAATTTAGAAACTTTGAAAAAAATGCTTTATTGATAAAAAAATAGAAATATCAGAAGGGTGATCACTATCATGATGTCAATTTAACACTATAGTTCTAAAATATCAGTCTTATGTAAGTCATTTAAATGCAGAAAATGTTTCTAAACAAAGCTACAGAGCACACTTTGGGGACTATGTACTAAAATTGCATTAAGAAATACCATAGTAACTAAGCTCCAAACATGAGGGCAAAACTAGTAGGGATGTGAATCGTTTTTTGACGATTTAAAATATCGTCCGATATATTTTAAATCGTCAAAAATCGTTAGGGCCACGATACAATACCAATTCCCCCGATTTATCGTTAAAAAATCGTAAATCGGGGGAAGGGGGAGGGCAGGAAAACCGGCACACTAAAACCCCCTAAAACCCACCCCCGACCCTTTAAATTAAATCCCCCACCCTCCCGAACCCCCCCCCCCAAATGCTTTAAATTACCTGGGGATCCAGCGGTGGTCCGGAACGGCCCCCTCAATTGAATCCTGTTGTCTTCAGCCGGCGCCATTTTACAAAATGGCCGCCGCAAAATGGCGGCGGCCATAGACCAAAACAATTCGACGCAGGAGGTCGTTCCGGACCCCCGCTGGACTTTTGGCAAGTCTTGTGGGGGTCAGGAGGCCCCCCCAAGCTGGCCAAAAGTTCCTGGGAGTCCAGCGGGGTTCCGGGAGCGATTTCTTGCCGCGAATCGTTTTCCGTACGGAAAATGGCGCCGGCAGGAGATCGACTGCAGGAGGTCGTTCAGCGGCGGTCCGGAAGCCCCGCTGAACGACCTCCTGCAGTCGATCTCCTGCCGGCGCCATTTTCCGTACGGAAAACGATTTGCGGCAAGAAATCACTCCCGGAACCCCGCTGGACTCCCAGGAACTTTTGGCCAGCTTGGGGGGGCCTCCTGACCCCCACAAGACTTGCCAAAAGTCCAGCGGGTGTCCGGAACGACCTCCTGCGTCGAATCGTTTTGGTCTATGGCCGCCGCCATTTTGCGGCGGCCATTTTGCAAAATGGCGCCGGCTGAAGACAACAGGATTCAATTGAGGGGGCCGTTCCGGACCGCCGCCGTTCTGGACCACTGCTGGATCCCCAGGTAATTTAAAGCATTTGGGGGGGGTTCAGGAGGGTGGGGGATTTAATTTAAAGGGTCGGGGGTGGGTTTTAGGGGGTTTTAGTGTGCCGGCTCACGATTTTAACGATTTTCACGATAGTTTACACACCCAAACGGCAACAATACGATTCCCTCCCCCTCCCAGCCGAAATCGATCATTAAGACGATCGAGGACACGATTCACATCTCTAAAAACTAGTGGTATTTCATGATATGGAGGCACATTAAAATTAAACATGCCCGCATAAGCTAAATTTGTAAAGGGCATGGTAATAACCTCATTAGTCACTGCTGCACTGTTTAGTAATAGCGTGATATGCTAAATATACTATGGCCTTTTACTGTAGAAAAGTTAGCTAGCACACTGACTCAGCATGGAAGACTTGGCTTTCTAGCATTTACAACACAGGGGAGGTAGTATGCCATCTATCCCCCAAATAAACACCTCCCTAGATTCTTAGTCCATCAGCAAGTGCCCCCCTCCCCCAAGACCCTAGTCTGAGTTCCAGTTATCAACTTACTGTCCAAGTGTGAACTGGTGCTCTCCTCCATCTTTTTACCAATGGTGGTGAGTCAACAAGAGGTAAAAATGCATTTCTCCTGCCAGTTGGACAGGTCTTGGAGAGTGGGGGATTGCTACTGAACCAAAGGTCTGAGGGAGCGGGCTTGCTGCTGGTTTGTGGATGGTAAGGATCTTACTACTGGGACTGGGGTCCATGACAGGCGGGTGGAGGGGGCCCAGCACTAACCAGCACTGTCACTTTGGGCTGGTCAGCATGAGGACATGTGTGATATGCAGAGTGCGTGTACTCAAAGGGCTGTGAGCCCTGTAATACAGCCCTTTAAGCATACTTGTACTCTGCATATATTCAGCTTAGTGTACGGCAGGTGGGGGATAAAGTGTACTAAAATCAGATATTCAGATTTTAGTGCACTTTTTAGTACAGAAGTACAAAATAGCAAAAGAAGAAACTGTGGTTAGTCGGAGTGCTGAAAATCTTAGTTTGCTGTGCTTCCCTGTTCCTTTGGCATTGTGGTGGGCATGGCACAAATTAGCTGTGCAGCACTGAGAATCATTATCATTTGTCTCAAAGCATCTGCATGAATGTTGGGACATCACAGCAAATATTCCACTTCCAGCAACCGGTAACAAGATATGTGCTAAAAGCCCTCAGTCAGCCAAAAATGGTTGGTTTGTGGCCCACAGTTTTCTTTTTTTACAGTATTTTATTGGAAGCAGCTGAAGCGAACTTGCTATCCTTAGATGGGTGAATAATTTGGTTTCTGAATCAAACTATAGGAATGTTGGCAGCATTCGCGCCACAGAAAGGTTCACAGAATATTGATATACTTAGTCCCAAATGTTTATGCAGTATCTTTCCTTGAGCTTGAGCTTGTTCTTTCATGGGTGTTTGCTGATTTTGCTTATTTTCCAGTCTTTTTTCCCAATTAAATTAATGAATACATCTGAACAATATATATTATTTGTACAAATGTCATCCTCTTATTCCTATGAATAAATTTCACCAAAGTGAATACCTGCTATTAAAATTTGAAGAGAGACCAAATCGCTCAGGCAGTAACTTTGAAACAGGCGCGTTTGCCAGCTCGCGCCCCAAGGATGCAGCCATTTTAGAACATTCACGAGCGTAAGCGCGCATTTTATAAAACAGGCTTTATGCATGCGTTTGTGCGCACAAGTTTAAGTCGGCGCACACTTATGCGTGCCAATGCTGCATCTACCACATAAATGGGGGGATTTTAGAAGCCGCACACGCCGATACAATTGCCCATTTTCCCAGTTCGTTCCCAGTTCGCCCAGTTAAGGGATAGGACTTCCAACCCCCCCCCCCCCCAGGTTTAATAGCTTTCCTTCTCCAATGTTAGCCCTGACCCTTAAAACCCTGCTGACATGCCTAGACTTTTTTATTCTATGACTTACCCGCCATCCATAGCAGAAGTAAAGTTACACAGCAGGGGACCCCCCGGTGCACGCCTGTGAAAGTAAGTATTTGCAAGCTGGTTTCATTGAGAAATCCAGGAATGCCCAAGCCCCGCCCATGCCCTGCCCCTCTTTTGAGAAAAAAATTTTTGTGCGCTTAGCAGTAGAAACACACACTTACTTGCAGGTGCCTTGTAAAATCTGCTCGGCGCGCGTGGGCCTATGCGGGTATCTCCAAGTTTTGGCACGCGCCGGGTTTTTAAAATTCACCTTTTACTGTTGAAACTTGTGTCTATGAGCGCTGAGGTAAATAGTAAAGCAATGGGGGAGGTTGCTTGCTCTTCCTACTATAGAAAATAGTGCCTGTTTAACCTGGATTTTGCTTAGTAGAACTTGATAAGTGGTCTCATGGGAACTTAAATCTGAAGGAGAATATGTGTGCTTATTCTCTTTTTAGGGGCCTGGATCTTTAGCCCAAGGCACCACAAGAAAGTGTCCTGAAGGGGGCATTTTTGGTATGATGAGCAAGAAAGATTTGTCCCCCAGACCATCATTCCAGCGGTTCTGCTTTAAAGGGTGTGGATTTGAGGAGTAAGCCCATTGCCAAGGTTACTATGATGTTTTTTTCAGATGAAGCAAAGAAGAGCCCGGAGGGCTGAGGGATGTTAAAACAGATCACAACCTGTGGCTGTGCAAGACAAGTGTATCGTGTAATAATGTGATTGTGTAGTGCCAGTGGTGTATCCAGGGCCGGAAAGAGCAGGAATTGGCCCGTGCCAGCTAAGAAAAGTAGACCCCTATGTAAGGTTCTGATGTGATACTTAATAGAGATGTGCTTCGTTTTACACTTTCAGGTCGGGCTTCGGGTTGAGCCCTTCATGGAAAACTTTGTTTTCCTAAGAGTTTTTCGGCAGATTTTTCGAACCGAAAAAAACCCCACTCCAACCCTTCAAATTTACTTAATTACAAACCCCCCCCCCCCCAAACCATCCCAATCCCCCCCCCCCCCCCAAGACTTACTAAAAGCCCTGGTGGTCCAGCGCAGTCCCGGGAGCAATCTCTCCCTCTCGGGCCGTCGGCTGCCACTAATCAAAATGGCGCCGTTGGTGCTTTGCCCTTACCATGTGACAGGGGCTACCGGTGCCATTGGTCAGCCCCTGTCACATGGAAGGAGCAATGGATGGCCCGTGCCATTTTCAAAGATGCCGTCCATTGCGCCTACCATTTTTCCAGAATTTCGGGGAAAATCCGTTTCGGGGTTTGGGTCTCCCGAACCAGGAC
Source organism: Rhinatrema bivittatum (assembly GCF_901001135.1). Lineage (NCBI taxonomy): Eukaryota > Metazoa > Chordata > Amphibia > Gymnophiona > Rhinatrematidae > Rhinatrema > Rhinatrema bivittatum. Next base: position 594,161,423 of record NC_042615.1, read on the forward strand.
GAATTAGGCAATTTCGTTAAAATTCCCTAATTTGTTCTAAATGAATGCACATCCCTAATACTTAATAAGAAAAATCGTTTTCTAAATTTCTCAAAAAATGTTTGTTTATTTAAGAAGGCTTTATGAGCATTTTTGTTACCAAATTCTTCAATTACAATTGAAATTTTTATTTATACATGTTAGAAATAGATATATTTAGCTTTTTCTAAAATTTTGCCCAACAAAAGTAGGCCCCTTGAACATTGTAGGCCCTAGCCAAATGGCCATGCTGGCACCCCTCTCTCCTGGTGTGGGTGTATCAAGGGGGTCGGGGGGGGGGGGGGCAAGGCCCCTGGGTGTCAGGATGGAGGGAACACAAGGGGGCAGGGGATCACATCATGCCCAGGCAAGAAAAGCCCCGTGACTTCAGGGGAACTCATCCCACACTGCAGCAGAAGTGGAGAAAGCCTGCAGTCTATGGGGGATCCCATCCCGCCAGGCAGCTCAACTGAAGAAGAAAGACTGAAGCCAGCGAGTGTGTGAAGGAGAAGAAGTGGAACCAGCCTGTGAGTGTGTGTGTGGAGGATAGGTGATGGAGTTAGCATGTGTGTGTGTGTGTGTGTGCAGAGGAGAGGGAATGGAGCCTGCGTGTATGTGGAAGAGAGGGTCTGGAACCATTCTGTGTGTGTGTTGTGTATGGAGGAGAAGGAGTGGAGCCAGCCTGTGTGTGTGCATGAGGAGAAGAGGGAATGCAGCCAGCCTATGTGTATGTCTGTGGAGGAGACGGGTTGGAAACAACCTGTGGGTGTGTATGGAGGAAAGGGGTTGGAACCAGCCTGTGAGTGTGTGTATGGAGAAGAGGGAATGAAGCCAGTATGTATGTGTGTGGAGGAGAGAGAATGGAGCCAGTGTATTTGTGTGCAGAGGAAGGGAATGGAGCTAGCATGTGTGCATGTGCATCTGTGGAGGAGAAGTAATGGAGCCAGTGTGTGTGTGTGTGTGGAGGAGAATGACTGAAGCCAGTACCTGAGAGAGAGGGAGCCAATGTGTGTGTGTGTGTCTGTGAGCGTGTGTGAGTTTTAAAAGAGCATTTGTGTGAGCATGAGGATGAAAATGTGTGTATATGAGAAAGGCGAAAGTTTATGCACCTCCATTCCCCTCCTACTACTCCACAACAATCTCAGGGTGAACAGAAGTCAAAAGTTCCCAGGTATGGAGAGTGAGTGATTTTTTTTATTCTTCTTGATTTTAATTAATTGGGTGTTATTTGATATGCATGCTGTTTTGAAATATTGTATTGGTGTTTGGGAAATTAAAAAAAATATTATGAGTTTTCAGATATTGGATGTTATTCTGTTCATCCACTATTTTGAAATATTAATTCTTTTTATTAGTATGGTTTTACTATTATGAATGATGCTTTATGTTTCTTGATTTTATTGTTTGATGTTTTCTAAGGAATGGTGATGTTTCTGTTTTTCCAGGTCTACTATGTACAAAGTCTGATTTGTTTCCAGTTCAGTTTATGTCTGTACTTTTCCATATTTTCTTTATGATCACGTTAATCTGTATTCGGCGAAGGTCTGTCTGTGCTCTGCATGTGTGACTTGAGATTAAGCATTCTGCTAACATGTCATTTTTTTGTAAAGATCTATAGCAGATCGGCTTATTCTTTTCCTAATAGGGGGTGTATTGGTGTTTTAGGGCCTGGTGTGATTTTGCAGGGTCACCTTTTCATAGGAAGGATTATGACTGTTTGTGTGCTGTCAGTCAGTGCTGTTTTTGAAGGAGAGGTTTATTATACTATAATTGTAATTTAGTTTGCTCATGGTTTTTTGAGGAACAAGCCCAAACCCAACATGTGTTACAATAGCCTAATACATTCTGTGTTGCAAGGGTCTTTTTGGCTTTTATAAAGGGTTTTCTGGTTGACACCCCAGCACTGCATGTAAATATAATATTCACACTGTTGTGATATTTTTATTTCAAAAGAAAGTACTTATATAAGTATTTTATTAAATATGCATAATTTAAAATTTTGGGTGAAGAGGGCCGTGGTGGAGGCTGGGCACAAAGCTGTAAGATTCACTTAGGATGCACTGACCCAATGAGAAAAGGAAACAAAACAAATTAAACATTAATAAAAACAGAACGAAGAGGGGCCTGCACAATGATTGTTCACACAAGGCAGTAAAAAAGCTGGCACTGCCCCTGCAAGGTGGCACCCTGTGGTGACGCGTGGTCGGGTTCCCACCCCTCCCCAGTGAAAAGCGACCCCACGTGGTGGTGCCGTATGGTTATGCTCTAGCGGGTTTCCCACCCCTGCCACTAGAAGAGGTCTGGCGCAGCAGAACTGGATGCCTAGCAGTGGTTCAAACAGTGATCTGCCAATGGGCTTTCCACACTCAGCCGGCAGGAAGAAGTCGACGAGGCATAATTGAGGCACTTACATGCCATTTACATACGTAGGGATCCATCTTTTTCTATTTTTACTTATTTTCCTGGTGATTCTTCTGGTCATTTTTGTATATTTGATTTACTGTTCTTAAACATCTGCCAGAGCTGAAAGAGTGAAACTACTGAGGACGAGGGAGGGAGGGAGGGAGCGTGATTGCTTGAGGCAGAGGGGGAACGAGAGAGAGTGACTGATGCAGATGAAGGAGAAGAGAGCGAGTGTGTGACTGCTGGGGATGGGGAAAAGAGCTGAGGATGAGGGGAGAGGGAAAAAGAATGGAGAGAGGGAATGAGTTGTGGGAATGAGAGAGACTGATAGAGAGTGACTGCTGGAGATGAGGGTGATAAGAGAGTGACTGCTGGAGATGAGGGTGGTAAGAGAGTGTGTGACTGCTGGGAACGAGTGGGACTGAGAGAGAGTGTGTACTGGGGATTAGGGCAATAGACAGATTGTGACAGCTGGAAATGAGGGGGAGGAAGAGGAGATTTACATGAGTGTCCAGATTACTTTATGGAATCTGCCAGGTACTTGTGACCTGGATTGGCCACTGTCAGAGACAGGATGCTGGGCTCGATGGACCATGGCCTGACCCGGCATTGCATGTCCCTATGTTATGAGGAAGGGAAAGAAAGGGATGGGAAGGGGGTGAGTGGGAGGGAGGGGAGTGACTGAGAGGGGAGGGAGAGGTTGAGTAATTGAAATAAATATATTTGTTTGGAAATGTTTGAAGTTTTTTATTTAATCCTTATTGTTCTTACTTATTAGATGCTCTGTCTGTCATCTGTTTTGAAATACTGTTTTTTTTATTAGTATGGTTTACTATTATGGTTAATTTACATTTCTTGGTTTTTGTTTTATGAGGAATGGTGAGATTTCTGGCTTTGTGCATTATTGCACTGCATATGAGTATGGATGAAACATCTTGGAGAGAAGAAGGGGCTGTGGAGCAAGACTCCTGAGGCCTGGGAGGTTAGAAGAGTGAGATTGCTACTGCTTCTGTTTCTCTGCAATGGGAAGTGGGAAGAATTAGATTTTTTTTGTGTCATTTTTGAGAAATGCATATAATGAATATTTCTAATTTTTTTTTTAGAGTACTGGAAAAATGCCATTTTTATTTATTTCTCTGGTGCTTATACTGCAGGCAGAGTCTGACTTTTTGGGATTTCCAGTTCAGCTTTTGTCTCCATGTTTCTCTTTCTAATCTGTGGTCAGTTATTCCGTATTTGGTGAGGGGACAGGCAGTATGCTGTAGTAAGACTGCAGGGATGTGCGCAGGCCTGGAAAAAAGGACAAATTTGGAATGGGTTTTCCATTTTTTTTCCTGATGGCCAGAAGTGACAAAATTTGAAATTTTGGAAGAATTTAGAAATTTTACAATGCAGTCCTTGACTCTCAGTCTCATTCTTTACCTGAGGCTGTTTTTGTTTTCTTGCAGTACCACAGAGGGAAGGGGCAAAGGGAACTCTACTGGCAGCCTGTCTGCAGGCAGGGAAGCTTGTGCCCCATAGGCAGCTCACAGTCGGTCAGTTCATTTAGTTTCTGGTGTTTGTATTAATGAGACTTTCTGTGACCGCAAGCATTTCTATAAGAAAGATGGTGGGGGAGAAGGGGGCCGCAGAGGAAACAACACAAATGCCTTGGGCCCTGGGATCGGGAGACCCTTCCCATACCTCTGTGTGGTACTCAGAATGGTGTTTAACGTTAAAGGTTGTTAATGGTTAACCAGTGTTTTCTGTATTTTGAAAGCATTTGTCCATTCTGCTTTGTGAGGGGAGAATGTAACAGTGTCAAATTCTACCCCCTGTAGCTCTGTTTGCCCTTTAGTGGAATGGCAATTGTGGCCTCAATAGGTCATTCTGCCAGCAGTGTGAGTCAGAGGTCTCCATCAAGACTCTGTCCCTATTTGTGAGGTCAGTGTACTTGGAGGTATATTAATGAACTGTACCACTGCCCACTGGGAGAGGTTTGAGCTCTAACAAAACTCCTGTGCCTATGTGACAGGGTGAGTTGGGAATCAGCCTTAGCTCAGGGCTGAGAGGGTGGTGCCCCTCCTTGCAGAGGGCACTTAAGGGGCCTTATTCAAACAGGGAAGTTTTGTTGCTGAGTAAGGAGAAGATTCTAAGAAGTAGAATAGAGGAGATTTGAGGAGAGCAACCTCTGGAAGTCCTAAAGTTGATGAAATAGGTTCTAGAAAATGGGGATAAGTATACCAGGAGGGGGTCAGAGGAAGGACAGGTGGCTTGGTAAAGTCTAACAGAGTGAAGTGGGAGCCCTAAGGAGAAGAGGATTTCCCTGGAGAGTTGGTAGACCAGTGTACTGGGAGGTGCCAGAGGAAGGACAGCCACCCTGGGAAAGTTCACCAGAATCAGAGACTGATTCAGCTACAATCAGCTTGAGTCTCAAAGAAGAGAGAGAGAGAGAGAAAGAGAGAAGGATCCTGGAGCAAAAAATGACAGCTAACAAACTCCTCCCACCTCACTCTATGATCGTCACATGGGCAGCTCTCCCTGGAATGCAAAACCTGCGTTTTCTCTTCTTTTTTCTCCAATTCCAGATGTGACTCACCAAAGCAGGTAACTTTTGTCCAGCTTGCAGTGGGCATCTTCTTGCTCCAGTCACCGACACTGCTCACCACATGCTCATCAACACCCAACTCCACAAAAACAAGATAGAACTCCCTCCTTTTATAACATTTTCACTCCTTGTGCTCCTGACTCATTGATTGGATTGGCCACCAACACCCACATGCTACCTCTCCCTAGTGATTTCTTCAATCACATCTGCAAATAAGCTCTTCTTTCACTTCCTCCCACCCAGGCTTCTGATCTGTGCAAATTCAGAAGTTCTTCGATTCTTCTTGTGGTACGAAAGTCTTCAGCATCCAACACCCTGGTCGCCATCTTGCTTCTATTTTCCTCTATGGAATCTCCACATCCCATGGTGAAAAAAATTAATGCACACTCTTTGAACTCCACACACCCCAAAATCACTTCCATTCAAATACCCCTCCATCTATACTATCTCCATTACTCATAATGGGCGATAATTTCATGTACCCCACCATGGTGAAGTGAACCCTGATGGAGACAGCAGGGATAGCTTACAAATCTCTGGACTGGTCAAGAAGAACTTCTATCATCCACCCCTCCATGAACTCTGACTCTTATCCTATCCTGTAATGCTGGCAGGAATAAAGCATTATGCAAAGTCACACCACTTTTAGATAAATACAAACTCTTAACTTTCTGGTTTTAATCCAGTCATCATATACGGGAATAGTGAAGGATAGTCATATAAATACTGAATATTCAAAATTCATCAGAAAAAAATAGAGTAAATCTTCCCCAAAGTATACCATATGGTACTTTACAAGATTAGTGTACCAGTCACTCAGCCTATACTTGAACATCAACTAAATCTCTCAATTCCACATCTCAAACATTTTACAGGCATAAATAAATGTTACAGTCCCTATAGTACAGTTCTCCCATCTTCACACCATTAGATTCTCTTTCTTTTCTATATTTCAACTCACTCCCTAAACCACAAGGAGCAGGTACAACACTCCCAGATTCCTCTTCATTTTAACACCAGACTCAACTCCATGTGGAAAATAAGGTTCACCTCTTAGGATTTATTCACGACTCCCTCGTCAATCAACATGTTCACTCCTACCTCTCCATTCCTCTACTCTAGCCACATGCAGGTCTCCGCAGTATCCATCATGCCCTGGGTTCTTCTTGGGGTACTCCTCATCTCAGAACAACCCCATTTCTTCTTTCTCTGGACATTTTCCTAAATGGTAGGAAGCGCCTCTATTCCACCCTTAGCTCCTGGACATTTCCTCAGTGGGTGGACATCCTTCTTTCACGCCACAGTCTCGTGCCTCATCTCTTGAGGAGAAGGGCACCTGCAGGGACCCCACTCCATACTTGAGTGGTTCCTGGGCCCACCAGCCCGCTGGCTAGTTACTCTAGGCCTCTAAAGCCTGGAAATCCATCTCACTCCAACTCCAACCTGGGAAAGGGCACACTCCTACCACATCCTCCCATTTTTATACCTCCTGATAAACCATCTTCCACCAATCATAATCTTAAGAGGACCAACACAACACCCATTAATCCAACACCATTAACTCATCGCATTGCTCAGCTCTCACAAAATGCCATCCAGTGGTCATTCAACATTATTACAAATGCAACATATAAAAATGTTGAACAATAAACTCCCTGGGTCTCCCCCACTCAAATTGGGCTAGCGTAGAGCATGATACACTTTAATGTGGGTGCCCTTTACAGATGATTTTATAAACCTCTGTCATGTTCCCTCCCAGTTGCAGAGCCCTAAGATGTTTAACCATAAGGGAACCGTTTATATCTTTTATCATTTTGTTGCCATTTTCTGTATCTTTTCTAATTCCACTATATCTTTTTTTAGATAGAGTGACCAGGACTACACACTATTCTCAACGTATAGTCATACCATGGTTTGAAACAGAGGGATTTTTATTAAGCCTTACTTAAAAGTTTCACAAAATGAAAATGTCTTCAGCATTCTTCTAAATATTAGATAATCATCAGAGCAACACATCTCTACTGGAAGAATAGTCTATAATTTTGGTACTATATCTCTAAAAGTTCTTTGTCTTATAACACATAACCTAAGATTTTTTAGTGCAGGTATTGCGGTCCTGGCCGCGAGCACCGTGGCCAGGCCCTTACCTTCTTGTTCCCGGACCTGCTCCCGCCTCCGGAACCCTGGCTTGCGGCCTGTTTGGCGGCGTCCCCACTGGGGCTGCGCCACCGCGAAGGTGCCTGAGGACGCCCTGCTCCTAGGCGCGCGCGCCACTTGGGCGCCTTTCTAGCCCATTTCCCGCCAGTAGTGACTCTGCCCAGTTCCTGACGTCAGACGCCGTGGCCTTGATAAGCCGGCTGCGGCCATCCAGTCCTCGCCTTGCAACGGGTTAGCTTCCCAGTTTCCTGTTGCGCTGTGCCCCAGAGTGACTTGCTTGGCTTCGTCGCTCCGTTCCTGCCACAGTACCTGCTTGGTTCCTGCCTGCCTGCTACCGTACCTGCTTGCTTCCTGTTTACCTGCTACAGTTCCTGCCTGGTTCCAGTACCCGACTCTTGCTACAGTTCCTGCCTGGTTCCAGTACCCGAGTCCTGCTATAGTTCCTGCCTGGTTCCAGGACCCGAACCCAGTTACAGTATTGCTACTGTCCTAGTCTGGTTCCAGTTACCTGTCCTGATCCACAACCCACCTAAGTCCCAGCGGCCAGGCCCCTACGGGCTCCTCCCGGGGGGGCTTCGGCTTCCAAGGGTGAAGCCACCTAAGTCCCAGCGGTTGGGCTCCTACGGGTTCCTCCCGGGGGAGTACCAGCTTCCAGGGTGAAAAGCATCTACGTCCCGCCTGAACATCTGCCTCCCGGCCTGCTATTCATTAGAGACGTTGACCATCTATTCCCAGTTTCCAGCAGGTCGGCCCAAGGGTCCACTAAACTAAGACTCCCACAACAGAAGGCTCATTTAATAAGTTCTTTGAGAAGAACACAATGGCTGCTTGGGCAAATACCAACATAAACATTCCTTGAGGCATCCTGCACCCAAACCTCTTAAAACTTTAAAGGCTGGAAAATTCCAAGATGGCATCTGCCTAGGAAGACACTGCTGCTCGATCTCCAGTGTTCCTTCTTTACCCTCTTATAATTAAAACTGTTTTTGCAAATTTATGGAGAAAAAACATAAGGGTATCTAACATCCCCCAGTTTATTTAGATTTTTATATTCTACTTTGTGGCACTTCAAAGCAGATTACATTCAGGTACTATAGGTATTTCCCTGTCCTCACAGGGCTTATAATCTAATTTTGTACCTGAGGCAACAGAGGGTAAAGTGATTTGCCCAAGGTTGCAAGGAATGACAATGAGGTTTGAACCCTGGTTTTGCTGGGTTGTAGCCTGCTGCTCTGCTAGGCTACTCCTCCACTCCAGGGGGAGAGTAAATACTTGGGTTTCATCACTAGCATTAGACTTGATCCCTCGGGGGCTCCAGGAGAAGCAGGTGAGTGCATCTATGTCTCTCCCTGAAACCATCAATGTCTCCCTGAGTCCAAAGGTTTGCAGCCCGCCATCAGTATCTGTGGGAACTCTTCGCCTTGACAGAAGGCCAGATTCACCTGCTAAAGTGGTGGTGGAGGCCAGTATAGTTGGGGCTTTCATCTCTGTGCTGGCCCCTTAGGCTGAAGACAGCATTTGGGCTTTCTACGAGAAGCATGCCTAATGGGATCTGGGCCTGCCAAGGAGCTTTTGCAGAGGGAGGCAGTGGGGAGAGTAGCTTTGAGGGTTCCCATTCCTGTTCTATGATTAAACTTGTTTCTCTGGAAGATTTGACAGCATCTGTGTCAAAGGAAGAGGAATTATTTTCCGGATCTGTTTCCAGCCTGTGTGTATTTACATTGCAAGCAGTTAGGAAATTTCAGGAACAGAATGACTGTTTCCAACATCAGGAAGCCCAGTTATATACTATTTTTTCTCAAATTTCTAAGGTTATGCATACAAAAAAGGCATTATGAAAGATAATGTATTTTTAAGAAGTTGTGTGGAATATTTGGAAAATTATGTCAGATAGAAGAATTTGGGAATAACAGTGTTTTCTAGATTGAGGACTAGTTCCCCTTATGAAACTTTTAAAAAATATCTTTCTGAAAACTTAAACATTTCCATCCAGCAAATGCCTCCTTTGACTAGAGTTTATTTTTTGCCTGAGACATTTTGGAATGCAAGAAGGGCATCCTGAATTGGATCTTACTGGTTTCCTAGAGTCTTCGCAGGACGAGGGTGTAAAAAAGGGAAATCTGATTGCAAGTTTTGCATTGGTTATGGACAGAGACTTAGTAATGAAATCATATTTTCCAAATAAGAATGTTCCCTGTTATGGGGGCCTTGAAAGCATTTTCCCAGATGTAATTTATGGAACACAAGAAAGGAGGAAGAAATTTTTGGCTTTGAAGTCTTTGGGACTTCCCAAGCTATTTTTCATTTGAAATATCCAAAGTTTGTCTTCTATGATCCTCAACATCTTGAAACATCTCTTTTTTTTTATTATTCATTATTTATGCAATTTTACAAAACATATTAAACAAGAAACCTCTTATCATGAAAACTAGAATTGACAATGAGAAATAATATTATAAAGGAAACAAAAACAAATATCAAAATTTGTAGATATTGTCGAATTCACTCCAAATCCAGAAAGAGGGGGGTCCAAACACAGTTTCAAGAAAATTATCAAATATAAGTAAAGCGTTATAACAAGGAGGCCTATTAATATATTGGATTCAAAAATCTGTCTAAATTATGGCATTTAGGTGACCAACTTAGAAAAAGAAGTCTGATCTACAGGTTTCTTATAAGCCAGCAAAAAAGATAATGGTGCAAGTTGAAAAAAGACATAAGAAGCACCCTTATATTTTATACAACATTTACATGGAAATTTCAAAAAGAACATCGCACCCTCTTGCAAAACTCTAGGTTTCAAAATTGAGAACTGCTGTCACCTTTTCTGGGTCTGCTTTGCCACATTAGGAAAAATTCTGTTGCGACTGTCGCTGCTCGACGCCCTCACTCCGCCCTCTTTACCTCTGTGGCGACTCCCTCCGGGTCTGATGGACGGTTAGCTGCCACAGCACCTTCTTGCCGTCTCCCTCCAGCGTCCCCGGACCGGCACAATGCTGCGGATCGGCCATGTTTCCTGATGACGTAGGGTGCGCGCGCGCGCACGATCCGATTGATGTACCAGCAAGGGCGCGAAACATAGAAATGACGGCAGAAGAAGACCAAACGGCCCATCCAGTCTGCCCAGCAAACTTCACACATTTTTTTCTCATACTTATCTGTTTCTCTTAGCTCTTTGGTTCTATTTCCCTTCCACCCCCACCATTAATGTAGAGAGCAGTGATGGAGCTGCATCCAAGTGAAATATCAAGCTTAATTAGTTAGGGTTAGTAGGGGAAGTAACCGCCGCAATAAGCAAGCTACACCCATGCTTATTTGTTTTACCCAGACTATGTTATTCAGCCCTTATTGGTTGTTTTTCTTCTCCCCTGCCGTTGAAGCAGAGAGCTATGCTGGATATGCGTGAAGTATCAGTTTTTCTTCTCCCCTGCCGTTGAAGCAGAGAGCTATGCTGGAAATGCATTGAAAGTGAAGTATCAGGCTTATTTGGTTTGGGGTAGTAACCGCCGTAACAAGCCAGCTACTCCCCGCTTTGTGAGTGTGAATCCTTTTTTCTTCTCCCCTGCCGTTGAAGCAGAGAGCTATGCTGGATATGCGTGAAGTATCAGTTTTTCTTCTCCCCTGCTGTTGAAGCAGGGAGCTATGCTGGATATGCATGAAGTATCAGTTTTTCTTCTCCCCTGCCATTGAAGCAGAGAGCTATGCTGGATATGCGTGAAGTATCAGTTTTTCTTCTCCCCTGCCGTTGAAGCAGGGAGCTATGCTGGATATGCGTGAAGTATCAGTTTTTCTTCTCCCCTGCCGTTGAAGCAGAGAGCTATGCTGGATATGCGTGAAGTATCAGTTTTTCTTCTCCCCTGCCGTTGAAGCAGGGAGCTATGCTGGATATGCGTGAAGTATCAGTTTTTCTTCTCCCCTGCCGTTGAAGCAGAGAGCTATGCTGGATATGCGTGAAGTATCAGTTTTTCTTCTCCCCTGCCGTTGAAGCAGAGAGCTATGCTTGATATGCGTGAAGTATCAGTTTTTCTTCTCCCCTGCCGTTGAAGCAGAGAGCTATGCTGGATATGCGTGAAGTATCAGTTTTTCTTCTCCCCTGCCGTTGAAGCAGAGAGCCTCGGGGGCGTCCCCCTGAGATGACGTCATCCGCTTCCAATATAAAAGGTCTCAGTATTTGCTAACGTATCGAGTTAGCAAGGACTTGCTTCGGCTGTCTAAGCTACTCTGCCTCCTCGGACTTACCAGGGATACCCGCTCCTCGGGGGCTTCGCTCTCTTTTCTTTATTTCAGATTGCCGATAGGAACCGGTACTCGTTCCTCGAGGGCTCATGTTCCTGAATACTCTGAAGATTCTCTACTGCCTGGAAGCTATTGCAGATTCAGACATTTGTGAGTTGCCATCGCTCTCTCTCAGAGCTTTTCCTGGAACCAGGTACTCGCTCCTCGAGGGCCTAACCCTTTCCAGCTACTGAGCTTCTTAAGACCTTATGTGAGTTTTGTCATCTAGTTCTGGCTATGAACACAGCATACCCTGTCTACTCAATATCTATAGTTTCTCTACAGCTCAGCAACCCTGGGATCGCTGTTCCAGTTCCTGAGAGACTTCAGCCCTGCCGGACATATCAGCTCACTACTGCCACCTCCGGTGGCTCTACTACCTGTCTAATAAAAGAACTATCTGTGTCTGTCTCCAAACCCAGCCTAGTCAGTAGTCCCTCTCAGGATATCCTCCTGGGGGCGTTGTCATCTGCCATCGGCCCAAGGATCCACCTATCTACATTCCTCTACAGCTGGGTGCCCTCTCCAAGCACTCCGCTGGTAACAGATTGCTACTCCTTCCCCATCAGGAGTCTTCAGCAACAGATTCATAACAGATTGCTACTCCGCAGTCTATACCTTTACAGTTTGTTAACTACTCCCTCTACAGGACCTACACATATCAGATTGCTACTCCTCCTTCCACAGGAGCCCGTTCATAACAGATTGCTAACTCCTCCCTTCTTGAGGAGTAGAGCAGAACAGATTGCAACTCCTCCTACCACGGGAGCCGATTCCTAACAGATTGCTAACTCCTCCCTCCACGGGAGCTGATTCACAACAAGATTGCTAACTCCCAGTTCTAACACAGAGCTTTCACAATAAATTCTAACCTGGTTTAAGAAAGGCTCAGATCCATGTCTAAAAAACAAGCGTAAGAACATAAGAAATTGCCATGCTGGGTCAGACCAAGGGTCCATTAAGCCCAGCATCCTGTTTCCAACAGAGGCCAAACCAGGCCACAAGAACCTGGCAATTACCTAAACACTAAGAAGATCCCATGCTACTGATGCAATTAATAGATGTGACTATTCCCAAAGTAAACTTAATTAATAGCAGTTAATGGACTTCTCCTCCAAGAACTTATCCAAACCTTTTTTGAACCCAGCTACACTAACTGTACTAACCACATCCTCTGGCAACAAATTCCAGAACTTAATTGTGTGTCAGGCTCAAGCAAAAAAGAGACTATCAATGTAGCAAGAGATACCCCCTCACTATCAGATTTTTTCCAATATAGCAGAGAGTGTCCAATTCCAATGATTGCGTAGAAACTTGTTGATCCAAATTGACAGTTTCTCTCCTAGAACCAGGTATATAATTATAACAAGCCTTTGACATAGGGGAAACAGCTTGTTCTGAGATCTTTAATATCTCGAGGAAATATCTTTTAAGCATGTCCTTAGGTGGTATCAAAGAGTTCTTAGGAAAATTGATAAATCTTAAATTTTTGCCCCTCATAAGATTTTCCATGTTCTCTATTTTGTTAGAGAAAAGGTATTTTCCTTGATAATAGCCTATTGCCAAGCCTTCAAAGAATCCACTTTTTTCATATTAGATTCAATACTTCTTTCAATCATAGTCTTAAAAAATTCCAACACTGAGACTCAGGACTCAATATCAGCTCCTTTAATTGCCAGAGGATTAATCTGGGTGGAAATCATCTGACCAAACCTTCAATAGCCCCCCATATCGTCTCGAAAGTAAAATGGATAGGTCTTACCAAAGTAAAAGGTATCAAAGGCACAGGGACCTCTGTTCTGGGCAAAGGAAGCAGTCTCTCTTCGTCCTCATTCAAACTGAAACTGCCAATGGGCCTTCCAAAGATGCCCCAATCTGGAGTTACTGAAGCCGCATGTAAACCTCTGATTCCTGGAAGGGAAGCCATTTTATCCTTTTTTTCCCTTATGTCTGTATATCAATACTCCAAACCATAAAAGTCAGGGCCCATGTTGGTTGTTATTTAAATCTAATTCCTCTTCCCCCCACTGTCGAAGCAGAGAGCAATGTTGTAGTTGCGTAAAAAGCATCAAGGCTTATTAGTTAAGAGTAGTAATCCCATGCCTTCTGTTAAGGTAGTAACTGCCACTACATGAAGGTTAACCCCATATTTATCAGTACCCCAGACCGTATATGCTGGGGCCCTCATTGGTTGCTATTTGAATCCAATTCCCACTGCTGTCAAAGCAGAGAGTAATGTTGCAGTTGCATCAAAAGTATCAAGGCTTATTGGTTAAGGACAGTAATCTCTATGCCTTCTGTTAAGAGTAGTAACAACTGCCACACCAATAAGTTACTTCCATGCTTCCTTTTCTTCAATTCTGTCTTCTAGCCTTTAGGGATCCACAGTGTTTTTCCCATACACCTTTGAATTCTTTGACTGTTTTCATCTTCACCACCTCCTCCAGAAGGGCATTCCAGGCATCCACCACTCTCTACGTGAAGAAATATTTCTTGACATTGGTTCTGAGTCATCCCCCCTGGAGTTTCATTTCATGACCCACTAGTTCTACTGATTTCTTTCCAATGGAAAAGGTTCAAAGTTTGTGCTTCATTAAACCTTTCAGGTATCTGAAGGATCTGTATCATATCTCTCCTGCACCTCCTCACTTCCATGGTATACATGTTTAGATCCTTCAGCTTCTCCTCATAAGTCTTCCAATACTGATCCTACACCATTTTGGTTGCCCTTCTTTGGAGTGCCTCCATTCTGTCCATATCCTTTTGGAGATATGGTCTCCAGAACTGAACACAGTACTCCAGGTAAGGCCTCACCAAGGCCCTGTACAAGGGCATTATCATCTCCTTTTTCTTACTGGTTATTCCTCTTTCTATGCAGGCTAGCATTTTTCTGGCTTTGGCTATTGCCTTGTCATATTACTTGTCATCTTCGATCATCAGACACTATTAACCCACGATGTCTCTCTTGGTCTGTGCACATCAGTCTTTCACCTTCCATCATATACAGCTCTTTTGGATTACCACATCTCAGATGCATGACTCTGCACTTTTTGGCATTGAGCTTTTAAATCATTTTTCATTCTCTCTACTCTTTCAGACTTGTCTCCTCTGTTGCAGATCCTAGTATCGACAAACTTTACCTACTATCCCTTCCGCAATGTAGCTCACAAAGATATTGAACAGAACCGTTCCCAACACCAATCCCTGTGGCACTCTGTTTAACAAGGCTCTCTCTTCAGAGTCAGTTACATTTACGATTGCATGCTGTCTCCTATCAGGCAACCAGTTTGTAATCCAGTATTTTGTATCCCTTTGGCTCTTTTAGTGTGATTGATGCCAACTTTTAAATTTGTCCCCATAAGGCCAGCAGGATCTCAGTAACAATAGTGTCCTGTGTTTTACAGAATTGTTCTTGGGCAGGGGGCAGAGGGGAGACCTGATCATAATTGCTGAATTTAATTATCAAAATATAAGGGGGGGTGGAGACCATATAAGTCTGTGCTCCAAGTCTTTAAAATACCTAGCAACACCTCTGCAGACTACCAATATATTTATTTTTTTTACTGGTTCTCTTTTTCTTTACTTGAGGACCTTTAACAACTTCTTAATTCAGAAAAATTACCTGAGCTCCAAGGAAAAAAAACACAGTAAACGGGGACGTTGAGTGGAGGTCAGTGCTGACCCCCATGTCAACCCAGGACTGCCAACCAAGGCAGCCCTGAATCCCCCCCACCAAAAAAAAGAACCATAAGGTGATGGCACCAGCCCCCCTTCCCCCTCCCCAAAGCTAAAGCATAAAATGGGGCCCTGGCCCCCAGCTGCCATACCCCCCACCCCCACCTCAAGTGACAGAGATTGCCCCTGAAAATAAAAAAAACAACTAAATAAAGGTTCTGGGCCTGGACCCCCCCCCCCCTCTTCCCAGCATCCCCCTCCCACATCCCCACCCCCGAAGCTTTAAAAGGATGAGTGTAGAGAGCTGGGTGCACCTCTGCAACTGGCCCGGTCAGCACTATTTTCCTGACCTTGTCCCCAGCCATGTCACTGGTATAAAGTCCAGGGATCGGACCTCGGCCAGGTGTAGTTTATGCTTCCAGTGCAGCTTTGACAGGAGCTGCGCTGGACACCACCAGGAGAGGGTAAGTGCTGACCCCACTCCTGGTGGGGATTTTTGGGCAGGAAGTGGAGGGAAGTTTAGGGGGGTGGAATGCGGCAGTGTTCATTCAGATTGCTGGGAGGGAGAGGGCCTGGCCTTGGTGAGTTGATCTCTAAAGGAGGGTGTTGTCTGCGGGGGGGAGGGGACCCTGATGGTTTTAAAAAAGTGGGGTGAGGGATGCAAGGCCTGGTAGTGTAATGAGGATTGAGAAGATGTGGACCCCTAGCCCGATGAGGAGTTGGTACTACCTGAGGAGACGGCTCCTCGGTTTCCTCCATCGGGTGGCGAGGTTGGATCAAAGCAGGAACTGGTTGAGTCTTCGCCACTGGAAGCCCGTGCCCCCCCCCCCCCCCCGGGAGGAGCCCGTAGGGACCCAGACTGCTGGGACTTAGGTGGGCCCTTGAGGAGATGGAAGATCTGTCGAAGTTCAGTCTGAGGTCAAACACCAGAGAATCCCAATTGCCAGTCCGAAGTCGAATACCAGAGATCCATCCAGGAACAGAGGCAGGAGGAAGGCTACCAGAGGGACCAGAAGACTCACAGGAGTGAACAGACTCGTTACCAAGTCAAAGAGCAGGAAGAGGAAGCCTCCCTATATATTCCCCAGGTCTATTAGGCAGCTGAAGGTAATTAGTCATCAGGCCCCTTTAAGAGTAGGGAGGAGGCATGGCTGCGTGCCTAGGGGAGGGCCAGCCTGCTGGAACCCGGAAGAGAGCTGCATGGCCTAACACCGAAGAGAGGAGGTCGGCATGCGCGCCTTTGGCGCCGACCTGCCCAAGAGGGCACGCTCAGCCTGGAGAGGTTTCAGGCCTCACCGGGGACGTCTTCCCGCCGCCGCCACGGCTCCGACGGCAGTCCAGGCGTTGCATCGAAGGTGAGCAGGGGCCATCCAGGCTCGACCGCGGCTGGAAATGCTAACCGGTAGGGCTACTTTAAGATTAAGTGGGGGGAAAGAAAAAAATTGGGCCATAGGCCCCCTTTAATTCTTGGGGGATTTTCCTGGCAAAGGCGCTATTTACTTTTGCAGATATCCAGGTAACTAGCAAATTATCCGGCCACACAAGCCGGATAACTTACAGTAAAACCCTAATGGCTATTTTCATAGTCATTTAGGTTTTTAAGTTATCCGGTTGCACTTTAAGCCAGGATATTCAGCGGGCTAAACTTTTCCGGATAACTTGTCCACTGAATGACCTACTGAATATTGGCTCTATAACTGTGGATATCCACAAGAAAATGCAGTCCAGTGAATCAATCCTTAATACCCAGATGGAAGCAACTGAATCTTTGTAACAGCAGGTAGAGTAAATGGAGCGGGTACAGAATGGAATGATACAAAGCAATACGGTTGTTTCTTGTAAAATTGAGCATTTGTGCTATTAATTTTCCTAAAATTGCTACCAATACGTCTGTGGCTATATTTAAGGAGTATTTCTTGGAAATATTGCATATCTTGCCTGAAGCCCTTCCCCTTATAAGTAAGGCCCTTTTTTTCTGTCATTGGGTGGTAAGGGCGGTGGTTCTTCTCCAGCTTTATATGAAGAGAGACATCTTACTCTGGACAGTTTGGACATCACTGTGATGATGAGGTAACTACTAGAGGACATTTCTTGTCATTTTTGGTTTTCCTCTGGATAAGGATTCTAATATGAAACTTTTTTTTTTTTTAATTAAATAAATCAGCTCTTTTTCATGGAAAGTGTAGTTATTATTTACAGACATCTCTAAAACTACTAAAGATTGTAGGAGGACAATTTTAGCAATGCGCCAGGAAGTTTTAGCTCTAGATCCAATGTTTGCTGTACAATTTCCATGCAAATGTATATACTGTGGAATAATGTTGAATTTTTTTATTTTTTTGAATCCTCACAACTTTGTTTCTTTTTATATTCTAAGAAACCATAAGGACCATAACACGGTAACAATTGGTATACAGTATGCTGTCTGACAAATAGATATATGCTGCTGTTCCTCTTAAATTTAGTTTTCTTTTTGATTATTTTCTCTTGTATAATGCTCAGAACCTTACTTGTATCTCCCCTTTCTAGTGTACTCAAATGGAAAAGGAAACTTTGCTTTTGGGGGGGGGGGGGGGGTTTTCTGTTACTTTGTTGCTATACTTGGATTACTGGTGCAAGCTGATACTTGTGTTAAAACTGAAAAGCAATAACAAAAATACTGTATATGCACGCAAATATTCTCCTAACAAACCTATGTATACCAAATAGCATGTGTAATTGTGTATGCGTAGTTTTGCAGGAATAATTTTCAAGTACACATTGAAAACTGGTATAATGTATGTGCAATGTTACAAAATTACCCCCACCATGGATACAACAGACACACTGTGCACAGAACCACAGCTGAAAAATAAAGTCTGCTCTCTTAATAACCAAGCAAAAAAAAATAGAAAACCCAGTTCTAAAGAACAAATGCTCATATATCCGTGACCCACAAGTGCATGCTCAGTGCCTTTCAGTGGCAAAACAACGCATGCTATTAAAAGAGGATTTCCTTTAGAATCTTTTATTTCTGTCTCATTCATTTGTTACTTTGCCGGATTTCTATCCTCTAGCAAGTCTTAATTCTCTCTCATTGCTCTGTATGAAAGAAAGGACTTTTTTTTTTTTATTATTCAAGATGCACCGGGATTATTTTATTCAGTTCCACTTTGTTCAAATTTCCTGATCCATGAAGTACACAATGAAAATGTGCTGGTTTTGCCCAATTCCTTTGATGGCTTGGAGCCTTATTGCTTTCATGTTGTCCAATTTAGAAGACCCTTTAATGCACTTTGGCCCTTATAAAAAGAATGTGGAGTAGCGAGAAGCTCTCTTATCCCCATGCCCTTTCATACAGGGATCTATTGCTGAAAAATAACTAGTTTCCTAAATTGCCATTTACATTGCATAGGTACTATTTGCAGTTACTCCACAAAGGCAACTGACTGCATTCTTTCTAGATAAGAAAATGGATACCAATATATGTCATGCAGTGAAAGCTAGTTTCCTTATCTGTGATTGTTTTCTAAAACATGGTAATACAATATAAGCAGGTATAAGATTCTTATCTTTTTTTGGAGGGGTTAATAAGCATGTGGACAAGGATGAGTCAGTTCATAATGTGTATCTGAACTGTCAGAAGACATTTGACAAAGTCCTTCATAAGGGACTCCTCAATAAATTGAACAGTCATGGGACAGGAGGCAATAAACTATTGTGGACTGGTTAACTAGCTAGTAGACTGAATTACTGTGTCACGAAATTATGTTTGTCTAAAAAGTGTGTCACCAACATGAAAAGTTTGGAAAGCTCTGCCTTAAGTACTGGGACTGGTGCTTTTTAATATAATTATAAATGAGCTGGAAAGGAGAACAACAAATTTGCAGATGATACAAAATTATTCCGAGTTGTTAAATCACAAGCAGATTGTGAAAAATGGCAGGAGGACCTTGTGAGCCTGGAAGATTGGGCATCCAAATGGCAGATGAAAGTTAATGTGGATAAATGCAAAGTGATGCATATGGGGAAAAGTAACCAACACTTTAGTTATATGATGTTAGGTTCCATATTACTAGTTACTACCCAAGAAAAGGACCTGGGTGTCAGAGTTGACAATACTTTAAAATCCTTTTTCGGTCTGTGGCGATGGTCAAAAAATCAAACAGAAGGTTAGGAATTATTAGTAAAGGAATGGAGAATAAAACAGCGAGTGACTTAATGGTGACACTGCACCTGGAATACTGTGTGCAGTTCTGGTCACCGCATCTCAAAAAAGGGATAGTTGCATTGAGAAAAGTACAGAGAAGGGAAACAAAAATGATAAAGGGGATGGAATGGCACCCCTATCAGGAAAAGCTAAAGAGGGTAGGGCTGTTCAGCTTGGAGAAAAGACAGCTGAGGGTGGATATGATAGAGGTCTATAAAATTATGAGTGGAATAGAAAAAATATATGTAAAGCTCTTATGCACTCTTTCAAAAAATACAAAGAATAGGGGACACTCCATGAAGTTAATAAGTAGCACATTCAAAACAAATTAGAGAAAATTCTTTTTCACTGAATGCACAATTAAGGTCTTGAATTCATAGCTGGAGAATGTGGTTAAGGAATTTAGGTTAGCTTGGTTTAAAAAAAGTTTGGAAAAGTTTCTGGAGGAAAAGTCCATAAACTGTTATTAACCAAGACTTAAAGAATAGCCACTACTTACCACTGCATGATAGCAGCATGGGATCTATTTACTATTTGGGATCCTGCCAGGTACTTGTGACCTGGATGGGCCACTGTTGGAAACAGGATGCTGGGCTTGATGGACCCTTGTTCTGACTCAATATGGCAAATTCTTATTTTCTTAGATAAATAGTGGAGTGTTGGAGGAATCTCTACTGGGACTGGTGCTTTTTAATACATTCATAAGTGATTTGGAAAAGAAAGTGATGATTGAGGATCAAATTACAGATATCACTAAATTATTCTAGGTTATTATATTACAAGCTGATTGTGAAGAATTACAAGAGGACCTTGAAAGACTGGAGGAATGGACATCTAAATGGCAGATTAAATTTAATGCAGACAAGTGCAAAGTGACGCATATAAGAAAGAATAATCCAAACCATAATGATATGGGTTCATATTAGATATCAGCACATACGACAAGGAACTTGGTGTCACTGTGGACAACACATTTGGCCCAGTGCGTGGCAGTGGTCAAAAAAGCAAATAGAATGTTAGGTATGATTAGGAAAGGAATGGAAAATAAAACAGAATATATCATAATGCCTCTGTATCAATCCATGGAACAACATACCTTGAGTATTGTGTGCAGTTCTGGTCATTCCATCTCAAAAGAAATATAGCAGAACTAAAAAAAGCAGAGAAGGGCGACCAAAATGATAAAGGAGATGGAACAGCTCCCCTATAAGAACAGCTAAACTAGTTACGGCTCTTCAGCATGGAGAAGAGATGTCTGAACAGAGATATAATAGTGGTCTACAAAATAATGAATGGGGTGGAACAGGTAAACAAGAAACCATTATTTATTCTCCTCTGATCCTTTCCACAAAGGAACCCCTTGCTAGACACTGCTTATTTAATTACCTGCTAAGTTCAACACCTCCATGTTAACCAAATATGTTTTTTGCTATCTGAGTTATTGCTCTCGTCTAAACTACTTCTTCTCTAATGACCATGTTTTTACACTCCCTGTTTATTGTAACTTTGTCTTTCTCTATCCGTGTTAACTGGTTTGTTTTTCCCCCAGTCTATTGTAAACTGGTACGATAAGACTTGTCTTGAGCATCGGTATATTAAAAGAAGGTAAATTAAATAAATAAATAAATAAATAAATAAATTATTTTAAATATTACTAGGACTAGGGAACACTCCATGAAGCTAACAGACAGCACATTTAAAACAAACTGGAGAAAGTATTTTTTTCCACTCCGCCCAATTAAACTGTTGAATTTATTGACAGAGGAAGTGATGAAGGCATTTAGCATAACTATGGTTTTAAAAGAGTTTAGACAGATCCTTGGAGGAAAAACTCCATAAATCATTCTTAGCCATCTTGACTTGGGAAAGCCACTGCTTATCCTGGTGATGAACAAGAAGGATTGGGCTTATTCTTTGGTATCCTGCCGGGTACTTGTGACATGGATTGGCCACTGTCAGAGTCTGATGAATATTTGGTTTGACCCAGTATGGCATTTCTTATATTCACTAATTTCTGAAAAGCAACCAGAAACTTCCCCACTAACCACAAGATAACCCAATGCTGAAATATTTTGCTACAATTTTTCTTCTATGTTGATAATCTCTACTTTCAAACATGTTTTGCCACAGGCACAGAATGGGAACAATTCTTCTGCATGTATATTGGGCCTTTAATGTGCGATTAGTGACCTAAAGTTTCTCTTAATCTAAACCACTGCTTCCCAAACCTGTACTGGTGACCCCACAGCCAGTCAGAATTTCAGGGAATCCACAATGAATATGCATGAGACATATTTGCATATTTGGTGTCTCCAATGCAAGCAAATTAATCTCATGCATATTCATTGTGGTTATACTGAAAACCTGACTGGCTTTTGGGGTCACCAGCAAAGGTCTGGGAAGCCCCGATCTACATATATTGAATGTTTTCATGCTGACACAAGTAAGCAATACCCAATTATAGTTTACGGTTTAGAGGAATATTTCTAAACTCTCCACATTACTTACAGGTCTGTAAGTACCCCTGATGGAGTTTCCCTTTGAAAGTTCACTCACAAGCCTTTGCCACGAGTAATCCTGTACTTGTGGCCTTTACACCTGCTCCGCAGCAGGGCAAAGTCAGCAGCATAAAGCAGGCATGAGGATTGCAAAGGGAAATCCCAACGCACTCCATGCCTCCCCCAACCCCAGCCTGTCCTCTTTCAGGGGCCGATGTAATAAGGTGCGCTGAAGCTGCCGTGGGTTTGTACGCGCGTTTTCCCGCGCAAAGCCCTATACGGGGATGTAATAAGGATTGTGTGCGCAGGGAAAAAGCACGTAGGAACGCGCTCATGGACCCGCAGTTTTTCCTGCACGAATGCATGCTAACTGCATGCAAAGGAGGCAATTAGCTAATCATAGGCAATGCAGGGAGCCGTGCTAGTGCTAATGCAGGTTTTTTAATGCAGGTTTTTTACCGCCATGGTCAGGCGGTGCTGACACGAGTTAAGTGTCAGCACCAACTCAGGGGCCTATGTTGGCGTCCGAGTCTCCTGAAAACCACCTAGCTGTGCGCCTATCTTGGAGTCCGAGTGGTCAGCTTAGCTAGGAGCTTTTCTGGGCATCAGAATGTATAGATTCGTGACCAAGTAAGCACCTAGCTCAGCACCCAAGCGGTAACAGTAGCTAGGGGCCCAGAAAGGCTAGGTGCTTTACTTGGTCGCGAATGTATGTCGGCGTGCGCCCAGAAAGGCACCTAGCTACCGTTGCCGCTCGGGCACTGAGTTAGGCGCTTACTTGGTTGCGCTTGAGCGGCAATGGTAGCTAGTCGCCTTTCTGGGCGCCCAATTGTGCAGATATGCAAGCAACTAAGCGCCTAGCTGAGCATCCAAATGGCAAGGTACTCTAGGCGCCTTTCTGGATGCCCAATCGTGCAGATTTTTCTGCCATGAATAGAGCACAAGTGGCCTGATAAGCACCTGGCTAAGCGCTTATCTCGGCTTCTGAATGGCCAGCTTTTCACGGTGTCCGAGGTAGGCGCGTCCCTAGGCGGACAGATACACGGCCAGAAGAGCGGCAAGATTGTTGTGAATTAGCATCCATGAAAATATTTGCCCTGCTTTCTGCAGCACAGTTAATTGAAATATTAAAAATACTTTCCAGGGTCATACTTTCACTTAATAGGGAGACCCGTTTGCTCGCTCACACACTTTTATGCGCAGATTATCGGCAGGGGTTTTGAGCACAGATGCGGCCGCCTATTACATAGGCCCTTACCACGCTTAGGTACGTGCATTTTTCTGTGCACGCATGCGGATTTCTGCATACAAGTCATTTGCATAATTTTTTTTTCATCTTGCGGAAGCGGCAGCTTCAGCCACGTGTTGTGATCAAAACCCACGCACATAACGAGTGCCTGTTTTGCCACGGGTCTTATTACATTGGCCCCTCAGTATGGTTAAAAGTACTTTCTCCCACAAAGGGGGCCAATTTTACCTAAGTACTTGCTTAATTATCTGGGTAAAAATAATTTGAAAATTGTCCTCTAAATTAAATACCACTAAACTTGTTTAAGCAAAGAAAAAACATGATCTTTTTCCTCAGCCTGGTATCAACAACAACCAGTGCATTACTCCCATATCTATGGCCGACGTCTGCTGGAAAAAGTCAAACCAGGCCAATGGATTGGCTGATTCATTTTTATATAGCATATATATTCCTTCTTTATAAAAAATAAACATCGCTTTTTATTTACAAAATTAAAAAAAAAAAAGCTACAAGCACATATTTCAATGAAATTAAGGTAAGCAAACAAGTATAACACAAGAATTCAATCAAATACAATGAAAAAATACATAATGAAATGAAAAAAGACTTCTTGAATGCTAGCTTTCTATAAAATCCCCCAAAAGTGTAAGGGGCAATTCCAGCAAAATTAGAAGAAAATGACAAAAAAACCAATATAATAAAACATAAAACAAGAAAAAATCTAGAGAGATTAGGAGAGAAAAATGTGGCATTGATTCTTGAAGCATCACCATTGGCTCCTTATGAAAAAAAAGTCCTAAGCTGTTTAGAGTCAAAATAAGCACATTAGCCAATTTAATCAAACATTTACATGGATATCGCAGGTAAAACATCCCTCCTAAAGTAACAATTTCCTGATCCATCTTCAAGAAATTCTTTTGTCTATTTTGCATCAGCCTACCTATATCAGGAAAAATCCACACCTTTTGGCCCATAAACATGCTATTCCTAGCTCTAAAAAAAAAGTCTCGATATTGCATTTTTATCTGTTTCAAAAACAAAGGAGACTTACTAAAGTAGCATAATTACTTCCAACCTCAAGGGAATTTTCAAAGGATGCTGTTAAATTCAAGCTGTCCAGAGTCACTTGATCTTGCACCTCTATGGCTACGGATCCCTTCATACACTTCTTACAAGGAAAGAAAAAGGTCCTATTCAGGGATGGCAAAGAGTCCTAAGACATCTTCAAAATCCTCCTCAAATATCTTCTGTACAGCTCAACTAGGTTAATCACTGGAACCTGGGAAAATTGAGACCTTAGATTCTAACCCACCAAACCATTCCCTCATTTCCATTTTATGCTGGATTGCTGTGACAACCCATATTACACATCACATTTTACACAGACTCTATCTGTGTCTCAAGAGTCTCCAAATTATTAGTATGCTGACTGAGTAGCAATGTTTTCTAGGCTGAACATTTGTTCCTTGAAATGTCCTAAAGCAGATTCCATGTCCTCCAGGCTCTTATTCACTGTTTCTCCAACAGGTGATGGCTTGCCAGATGGCTTCCAGAGCGATGGCATCAGGTCCCCGCAGACAGCTACTCCAAGTCTCAGGTGACTGGTGAGAGTTGCTACACTCCAGCATCTTGCAACACTGGCACCTCCATTTCCTTTTCCTTCCAACAGCAAGGACTGCTGTGGCTCCTCCCCGTCCCTCTGGTCTCCGGTTGACCAATGCTGCATTGTCCCCGGCTATTCTGCCCCCAACGGAAAACGAGCTGCCTGCAAAGAAGTTCCATCAGAGGACGCACTCCCTTGTAGGCCTTCTCCCATCAATCCCCTCTACTGCTCATCGGAATCAGAGGAGTTTCTCTGAAGTTGGGGCCGAGATAAACCTAAACCTCAGACTGGAGAGAGGCTCCCTCCTTTCTTCCTGCAAAAGAAGTTCTTGCCCCAGCACTGAAGCCGTTTGATTCAGGAATTCAAACCAACTGATAGCCATCCATGGGGAAGCTGATGACTCCACAGGAATGAGCCATATTCTCCCCTCCCTCTTCTGACCCATCAAAGCAGGAAAAAGAAAACGTAATGGCTTGGAGCCTAAGTTGCAGCATCCTAACACTATTTTGGAACTCTCTCTGATATGTATCAGTTGTAACATTTGGATCGGTACTAACAGGCTTTATTCACTCCCTGGTTTTTGGAGCCAAAGAGAGCAAGTGTCTGCTGATATTTGAGTTTTTCCAAATAACAACTGTTGGACTAGATAATATTCAGAAATATTCAGGTCAGTGAAAGAGATATTCATCACGATCTGAAAAAGGATATTTGGAGCATGCAAAAGAAGTTAGCAGAGACACTCCATTAAAATCCTCTGCTCCATCCACAATCATCTATTCACATTTTATTTACCTCTGGTATCTCTAAGATTTGACTATATTTACTCCTGATTGAGGATGGAATATTTCTGGGCCAGGAAAATGCTGGAACAACCCAGCTCCCTGTATAGTCAATGAGAGCATTTTTGACATGTCTAATTTTTTTTCCTCTGATGTGAAAAATAGGGCACCGACCTAGAACAATCAAGTCGTTTTATTCTATCACATAGCATAACAAAATACTCTGAAACAGTCTTCACCTATTATAAAATAGTGCTTATCTTTTCCTAGGCAAAAGTTGCTTTCAAAGGGACAATGGTGCTTTCCCATTGTGGACCATAGCATTTACCTTCCAAAAATGGCTTAGCCCTGACCTTACCACTTAACATTGTCTTACAGCATTCACACTATGTTTATTTTTCTCAATGAAACAAAAAAAAAAAAATCACCAGCTAAATCCTTTTTATGACTTAATATCTTTTCTTTTCCCACAGATATTCAAAATGTAATATAGGGACAATCATACGTGGAAAGTCTCTAACTCTGTACCAGAGAAAACCGCTCTCCAATTATACTCCCATTATCTTCTATGTTTATAAATGTGCCCTGTGAATTCACCAAAAACTTATATGGTTAACAAAAAACAGTGCACTTTACAAAAGCACTTAAACCATATTCAAAGTCATTTAGATGGATAACACAAGTTACTCATCTAAATGGCAAGTTATCCAGCTATTTGCAAGTTAGCCATTTAAATATTGACCTCAGAGTGTTTTTGTAAAGTGGTTTTCTCTGGTGCAAAGTTATAGAGACTTTCCACATATAGCTGTCCCTATATTAAGTTTTGAATAACTGTGGAAAAGAAATATAAAGTTATAAAAAGGATAAAGAATTTGGCTGGTGATTTTTTTTTGTTTAAATTTGCTTATGCTTCACTTAGCTTCTTGGATTATTTGACTTTATTGTCTTCAACTTTCATACTTTCACTGCAAAGAGACAGCATGCATTCATCACCCCATATCTTCTCAGAAATGGATAGAGATAGGCAAAATTGCACTCGCATACAGTTCTGACACTGACAATGCACAGCTCAGTGACAATCAGTACTCACAACACTACTACATGCAGGCTTATGCATCATACAAAGTTATGCACTCATATGTCTATCACATCGTGTGTATACTTCATCGCTCAAAGTTCATCTGCCATACACACATTGACAGAATCAGTTCATACATAAAGTAACAACAGACACAAGAAGTAAAATAAAAGGAATCATTATTAATCTTTCACATAAAGAAAAAGTGAAACAGTAAACTTTTAAATGCGGCCACTTTATTTAGTTTCTGCTGGCTTCCGGGAAGCGTCACGTGGAAAGCTATGGCCAGGCCCCTCCCTCTGGCCTCCTGCCAAACTATGGCTTAGGGAGCCTGTCTTACTCCTACAGCTGGAGCATGCCCTTGTGTGGCAGAAAGAGATGAGACGTATCATAATCAAACAAGTACTTAGCCCATCCTTGAATATTTTCTGCAACACAGTAAGTTATCTTTAGCATGTCACTCACAGAGCAGGGGAAGCTCGTAGACAGTGCAAATGAGGATGGAAATACTTATCAAGAAAGGAAGATTAGTGTAGTTCATAACTACAAACTGTGACTACTGTAATCGTCTATATCCCAGGTGAATAACCAAAAGTCAAAAACAAGTCATCATAATACATCACCAATCATTTGCAAGAGCATAACACCAACTCGCCAAATGCAACTTTCTCTTCCCATAACAGAAGCACATGGAAATAATCATTTCTGCACTCTAAGCTATCATTATAAGCACCTAGAAAGCATGGCATTATGAGGGCCAATTACTAATAATAAGCAAGAAACTGGCAACTCTGACAATAGGTACTCTGACAATAGCCACTCACAGGAGTCAAGCTGACACAATATTAATCCCTACATGCAGAGATCCCACGATTTCACAACTGCTGAAAAGCTCACTCCATGAAATTATATGACACAGCACAACCACATATATTCGCCCAGCAGAAAAAGAGAACATATTATTCATAACCACTCTAACGAGAGATACCAGCCGGATGCCTCCTGAGACTGCCAGGGCACCCCATTACTATGTGCTGTACCAGGAAGACACTCCTGGCTTTGCCAACCTTACAGGGTCATTTTCCAAGGTGTGATAGCCCATTATTGCGTGTGTTAGGGCATTATCGCATGTAACAATGCCCTGATGCATGCGATAATGGGCTTATCACAGTGGTAAAATTAAAATTAGGGGAAGGGGTGGAGTTTGGGAGGAGTTTGGGAGGGGTTTAGGGAAATAGGGTGGCGGCACCCCTGCCAGCGTTAATGTTTTGGACATTAACGCCGGCAGTAGCACGAGAAATAGCACCACCTTTTAGCGTGATGCTATGGGGGCGATAGTGTGCAGCACGGCAGGTGAAACCGCACCGCTGTGATGCGGTTGGCTGCACACTAGCTCCGCCTGTCCCTTTTTTCGCCCCCTGCCCCCTTTACCACAGCAGCTAATCATTCCGCAGGGAATAATGAATCTAGGCCTCAGTCTGCAAAAAAGAAGAAAAAAATCAATCAACATTAGTTAACATATTTTACTTTTATATTTACTTACCAGGGGTAGGCAGTAGGACCCTACACAGTACTTCCTATGGGTCCCAGTACTTATAGGCTACCATCAGCTGCAGAAAAGTGATCATCCATGTGTTGTGGACAATCAGTTGGCAAGGTCCCACTACTACCATCCTCAAACTCAATTAGTCAATGAATAAAATTATGTGACATGCATGACATGAGAGCCACAGCCCACCATAAGGTATTGAATAGGTCTGTAAATAATCATAGCAGCCTAGCATATGATGGCAGAAAAAGGTAAACTGGTCCATCCAGTCTGCCCAATTATTCTTGTCCACAAAGCAAGGGTATATCCCAGCTGCCAGCTGTAGAGTGTGATCACTTGTAACACACCTCTCCTTTTGTTGTCTTTCTCATTTGTACTGTACTGTCTTCGGCAGATGAGCATACAAGATCCCCTATTTCATTCATACCCAGCACCTCTTCCTTCCCATGACTAGCCACAAACTTTATAATAATCTAAATAGCTACCAATATCAGGGTGGCCATTACCCGAGCATCCAGCCTCCTAGGTCCCTTTTGCAGCCTACCAGACAGTTTCAGCTTGGATCTCTAACTATTACTGAGCTTGCAGCCTGCCAGACATACCCAGCTGCTACTTAATTCTATCATCGCAGTCTGCCAGACAGATCGTGTTGCATGGTTACCCACATTTTCACTACGACTTCTCATGTTTCACATTATCCACATTACCATTCATTTTGGCAAAACACAAAATAGTTGTTGAATCATTTAAGTGAGGTGTTTTAAACATTTAGGGCCAGATATACTAAGTTCTAATGTCTTTCTATGAATTTCTCTTGCTCAAAAAAAAAATTACTATAAAAAGAAAATCTATATCAATTTTATATACTTACTTCTATGATTATTACTTAAGACAAAATTTGCTAAACAGAAATGTTAGCCATTTTAAGAAGGTGGCTAAGCACTGGAGTAAGTTAACAAGAGAGAAGGTAGACTCTCTATCATTGAAGGTTTATAAGAATGCATGAGATAAACATCTAACTGAAATGGTTTAGGTACTGTGCATCTTCCCTGGAGGCAAGAGATGCACCAGGTGTCCTCTTGAGGTCTCTTCCAGTTCTGTCTTTTCATGGTTGTAGTATATGATTAAAAATGGCACTCAAAATCTTCCAGCTTTATCATTTATTTCTTATAATGACTAGATGGTTACTGCAATACCGTATCTTTGTTTTCTACTTGGTCTGACAGAAAGGCAACCAGCCATAAAAAAGATACATTTTATATTCCTTCAGTTTTCAGAAAGCTATTCTGACAGGCTTGATGTCTGAGCTGAGTTACCAGCTCCAGGGAATATGTTCAATATGCTGTCTATCCCAGCAAATGACATTGATCTGTCTATTGAGTCTGGTCAATAAATCTCTATTAGACTAATGCAATCCCTGTGAATGTCATCGCCTGTCCACTGTAAAGAAAGCATTTGGGAATTGTGTGCCTTTCGTTCCTGATTTTATTAGTTGGTTGCTCCACTGAAATATTTTGCCCTCATCAGAAAATATTTGGTAAAATAATGTTAAGCCAAATTGTTACAATTTTAAGAAAAATATAGATGGGATGTTAAACCAATTGCACAACAACCCATTTCTACAAAAAAAGAAGCAACAAAAGACCCAGATGGGGTAAGCATTTTCCTCTATAAATAAAAAAGAGAGAAAATCTTTACTATATCCAGTGATGTACTGCCAATTTATTGTCAAGAGATCTCACTAGTTCTGTTCCATTTGCTAAGGCATTCCTTGTTTTCACAAGAGAGTTTAACATTGGTCTCTGGGAGCCACCTCTATCATGCACTCCATTTTAGTAGAGTTCCCCAAGGATCTGTCCTGGAACCAGTGTTATTCAACTTATTCATTAGTGATCCAAAAAGGGAACCAACAAGTAAAGGGATCAAATTTGCAGATAGTTAAAACACAGCAGATTGGGAGGAACTATAGAAGGACCTTGCGAGATTAGAGAACTGGTCATCTAAATGGCAGAAGAAATATAATGTACACAAGTACAAATTGATGCACATAGCGAAAAATACCTCCTCTTTTAGATACACAATGATGGGTTCTGCATTAGAAGTAACCAACCAAGAAAATGATCTTGAAGTCATTGTGGGCAGTACATTCAAATCCTCAACTCAATGTGTGGCGACAGCCACAAATGCAAGCAGAATGTTAGGAATTATTCAGAAAGGAATGGGGAATAAAACAGACAGCATCAATCATAATGCCTCTGAATAGATCTATGGTACAGCTGCATCTTGACTACTGTGTTCAATTCTAATCATCCCATCTCAAAAAGGATATAGCGGAATGGGGACAAGTACAGAGAAGGGCATCAAAAATAGTTAAGGGGTGGAACACTTCCCTTATGAAGAAAGGCTAAACAGATTAGGGCTCTTCAGCTTGGAGAAGAGACGATTGAGGAGGGATATCACAGAGGTCTACAAAATCATGAGTGGAATGGAACTGGTAAATACTAGGGCCTGGCTATTTACCCTTTCAAATAATACTAGGATTAGAGGACACTCCTTGAAGTTAACACATAGCAGATTTAAAACAAATTGAAGAAAATATTTTTCACACAATGCACAATCAAGCTGCGGAATTTGTTGTCAGAGAATGTGGTCCAGGCAACTAGCATAGCTGGGTTTGGACAAGTTCCTGGAAGAAAAGTCCATAGTTATTAAACAGGTTCCCCAAGGAGACCTACTACTTGTCATAGGGCATGAGCATCCATAAATTGGATCTACTTTTTGGGTTTGGCTACTATTGGAGATAGGATGCTGGGCTTGATGGACATTTGGTTTGACTTAGCCTGGCACATCTTATGTTACTGAGTATATCTATTGCAAAGTGGGTCAATTAATTATGTCCTTCTTCATTAAGGGAGTCATTTTAAAAAAGGATTTATACACTTACTACAGGTTTTACACACGTAAATGCACTTTACCAGTGTAAGTGGGCTTTTGAAAATTACTACAATAAATGTCACTAGGTTATACACGTGTAAGTGCACTTTTCGTGCATTAATAAGCCCTCACACTCATACATAAAGCCATTCACAACCAAAACATGCAATGGTCACTGAACATCTCCAACTCCGCAACACAACCAGACCAACTAGACAGCAACACAAGGCCAAACTCCCAACACCATCCCCCAAACTCATGAAACACGCCACTATTAGAGAACGCTCATTCATCATGGCAGGAACCTCCCACTGGAATAAAATGCCCCCCCACCTACGCCTGGAACCATGCCACAAAAAATTCAAACAGAATCTTAAAACATGGCTCTTCAAACGCGCATACCCCGACTGATTGACTACCATCTACAACTACAACTCTACCCCCTGCCTGATCCAAACATTCTAATACACTTCCCGCATCTACCCGCCTTCGCATCTCCCTCCTCCTACTTCCATATTCCCTTCAGCTCACACTACCTCTCCGCCACCCCCCCTCCTCCCCAAACCTTTACTGTTTCCCATGTTATCAGTCAACTTTGTCTCCATCCTCCCTTGTATATAGTTAATTATCAGTCTCTTGTATATAGTTTACAACAGATAATAACCTATTGTAAAGCCTGTTACTATATCATTTTATAGTGTGAACCATTATTTATATTCATTGTAAAGCTATTTGCTATGTTATGTTACACTGTGAACCGAGGTGATGTTTTGCTACGTGCCCCGGTATATAAAATTCTTTAAATAAATAAATAAATAAATAAATAAATAAATAAATAAATAAATAAATAAATAAATGGCTTTTGAAAATTGCTACAATAGTATGTTACATTTACACATGTAACTCCTTTGAAAATTGCCTCCACAGATTTTAGTTCTACAAATATGACTCCAAAAGGTCATGGGTAGATAAGAAAAAGATACTCTATCTTGCCTTATGTCCATGCTTACAATTAAGCAAAGCTTTCCACTGTATGTCCCTGTTTTGCCCAATAATTCTTCTTCATTCCCCTATTATCCAGTAGATCAAAAAATGGACACCCATAAGGGAGTTGTTATCCCTAAGTCTTCCTGGCTAATAACTATTTATGGACCTGTCCTCCTGGAACTTGACCAAACCTTTTTTAAACTCAGCTGGTACTATAAGACTGGACCCCATTCTCTGGCAATCAACTCCACAATTTAATTGTATGTTGTTGTGATGTGGATTGAAATGTTTATTAAAGACTGTTAATAACGCAGTTAGTAAAGGTCTTATAGTCTGAAAAATAGTAAAGTTATTCACTGTTGCTGTTCAGATTGTGTGGCTGAGTCTCTCTGTGATGAGGCCCTGTTATACATAAATAACCAGCACAGAATCATCTATAATGTGACATGTTGTCAGAGGTTTGAATCTCAGGTGAGTCTGACAGCCTCAGAGCCAGTTTGCAGCCCGCAGTAAGCCCCTGGGCCCTCATTGCATCAAGATAGCAAAGCTCAGTCCTTCCCTAGGTTTCAACTTTGCTGATCTAGCATCCTGGCCTGGCACCAGTAGTTTGACAGATGCAGGATGGCAATCAAGCTGCATATGGAGAACAAGGTGGTGAAAGTGTGCATTACTCATTTACTTTCTGGGGCCTGAAGCTGGGCATATCTTCAAGTTCTTTGTCTTGCAGGCTGAGAGGGATAGAAACGGGTATGAGATAGAGAAAGGTCTGGTGGAGAGCCCACGATATTATCTCTAAGGGCATCTTCCACCTGCACCACATCCGATCTCAAAGTGCGCTGAACATGAGTGTCCATGGGACCTTTTATTAGGGATCCGGGGGTAGAAGCGAGTTCCTCCCTCTCCTTTGCCCTTCTTTTACGAACAGAATGAGGCACTGAAATCAAAATTTACTAAAACAGACCCCCACTTATCACTCAAAATTGTGAAAAAAGATAAAAGTTTTGAATCCTTGGGAGGAGTGAAAGAATAAGCCTTATACTTACAAAAACAACGTAAAGTCCAACCAAAGACTGTCCAAAGCTGAACAAAGCCGAACTAAGCCGGCGGCGACCTTGCGCCGCAATTAGGCCGATTTTATAAGCCTCAGCACCTCCCCCCTATGATGTCACAAAGGGAGCAGAGTCAGAATCGTCGTCGGGGCTAGCAGCCTCACCTCCAGCTGCTTCGGGGCCGGGCTCACCTCTCCCAGGTAACAGTCTCTGCCAGAAAGAAATCCTCTTTCTAAACTCCTCAGAACCTTAACTCTTAGGGAACCACCAATTAATCCGGCTATATCCAGGATCCAGGTAGAAGTGGGGGTCAACCATACTGCGGAAGGCGCAGGGAATGGTTCGACCATAGTGGGACCACTCCCTCCAGAAGGGAATGGGTATATAAACCAGATGAATCCCCTTGAGGGACAAACTGTTTCACTTGAAATGGTGCAAGGAAGGGTTCAACCCAGGATAGCAAAGGATGAAGATCTTGCCCACCTGTCTAAATTATCTGTACCACTTTTAGTAAAAGCTAATGTAGTAACCTTAGACGTGATAATGGATGCAATTGTTAGTTTGCAAAATGCAATGGTTGCTCAAGTAAACCCAATAGTTGAGAAGGTGAATTTTATACAAGATAAAGTGGTTAATCTGGAGAGGAATATTGAAAAAGAACAAAATGAATTTGATAGTATTAAAAAAGATTTAGAAAATTGGAAAACAGTTCAAGATTTAGCAGTAAAAGAAAATCAATTGCTGCAAGTAAAGATATAAAATTTAGAAAATGCTAATAGGAAGATAAATTTGTGATTCATAAATTTTCCAAAGCTACTTCTTGTATCCCCTAAGGAAATGTTTAAAAGATATATGCTAGAAATTTTTAAAATTCCAGAAACATCAATTCCACCTTTGGTTAAGGTTTATTATATTCCAGCTTTTAAAAAACAGGAAAAGGTAAAAGGACAGGAAGAGGCACAAATAGCTGAGGCAGATGTATTGGTGTCTAATTTAAACATCTCCAAGATATTAGAGACCTCAGTCAGTGAATTAGTTCAGGGGGCCACTTTGTTAACCACATTTGCTTTTGAATCTGACAGAGATTGGTTATTTAGATTATTTTTCAAACATAGCAAGGAAACATTTCTAACTATGAGTGTAAGAGTATACCCAGATTTTTCTAAACTAACTCAGAAAAGAAGGAGACAGTTTTTATTGCTGAAAGCTAAGATGCTCCAAATAAGAGCTACCTTCTTTCTAAAACACCCTTGTAAGTGTTTTATCAGTTACAAGGGTAATTCTTTTGTTTTTTTTCCTCTCTTCAATTGATTGAATTCTTAAAGGATAAAGTAATAGTAAATTGAATTAAGGAATGAACTCTACTGAGACCTTAAAATAGTGAATATCCCAATTAAATTTAATAATAGTGCGTTTGGAAATGTGATAACATTCAGTTATTTTAAGTATATAACTATTATAAGAAATGTATGAGTATTGGATCCTTTATTGTGGACTATAATGTAAGAAGAGAATTTAATATTGAATTCCGATTTCTTAATTATTGGATTTTTGTATGTAAACTTACTATTGTCAATCAAGATGTAATTCTTGTGAAAATGTTTTAAAATGGTATAAATAAAAAAAAGAAACAGGTATGAGAAGTTTCCTAGTAAGGTATGAGGAATACTTTATCCCCAAGCACAATGTAATTTACAAAGTTCTACTAGCGATCTCCGTTGAAGGGGTACCAGTGTAAACGTTCATTAGGCAGCCGAATGAGCGAGTTGAACACTGTGATTTGAGAAATGATAAACACGTCTAGATCTGGACAGGTGACTGGAATTAAGGACAAAGGTGTGTCACTGAAGCTACAAATGTAGCGGGACCTGACACTGTCCCACAGCCATAGAGATGACTAGGCACACTGAACGAGTTAAAGTACAGAACCAGGCTCCACATACACAGAGCATAGAGGAGGTGCCATGTGGCAAAAATAAGCCTCAGGGTAGGAAGCCAAGTCAGAGCAAGCTGCAATATCAAGAAAGCACCCAGAGAACTCACTCCCAGGGAAAAATGAGAAAATGCGGAAGTGTAGTGGAGATCATCTGTCCACCAATGTGTGCCCAGCCTGAGCAGTATATTGCTGCAAAGTGCCAGAAATTTGGCACTTTGCAGC
Source organism: Rhinatrema bivittatum (assembly GCF_901001135.1). Lineage (NCBI taxonomy): Eukaryota > Metazoa > Chordata > Amphibia > Gymnophiona > Rhinatrematidae > Rhinatrema > Rhinatrema bivittatum. The sequence continues at coordinate 594,196,611 of NC_042615.1, forward strand.
AATATACCGCTCCAAACAGGTGAAAGAAGCAGTCACACAGGAAAGTGAGGAACATTGGTTTCTAGGTTCTGCAGCACTAGAAAGCCAAAAGCTGACTGTGAAGTTAACGTCAGATCAAGAGCCAGCATGGTAAAAGACGCTGCACATTGCAGGTATTCCAGTGAAATTCAAACTGCATTTTACAGCAGACACCTCTATCATAGCTGCAACTCCTTATGAATGACTATGTAAGAAACTTTCCTTGGAGACAGTTAACCTGACTCTGATGAACCCGGGAGGTGTGGTACCAACAAGAAGTCAGTTCATAGCACGTACTCATCTCAACACCCATGAGGAACCCAGGGAATATTCTTTCTAGTTAGTGGTAGTAGATCCAGCAGATGAAAGTCTACTGAATAGACGAGTCAGGGTGGCAGTGAGATTTACTTAATGAGTCAAGGCTATAATAATGCAAGATGAGTTCTGGTTCTGGATCCACCGGAGGTCCTAACACTTCTCCCATTAGCTCAGGTGTAGGGCAGGGGTTTCAGAAGAACTCAGCTGATCCAGGTCCACTTCCCAAAAGCAGTGGATGTGGTAGAATATGATACACACAATAGCAGGTATTTGTACAATAGATAAAATATTCTTTAAGAAAATGAGCTTTGAACAAGTCCGTGTATTACAGAGGAGCTGTGCATGTGTTGGAATAAAACGTGAATCAGCATAGGGCGGGGTGTGTGAGTGATGCATGCGTGTGGGTGTCAGATGAGTGAGGGTGAAAATGAAAGAATGTTTCTGGTATTCTGGGGAAGTAGTCCTATACTTTCATAAATTAGCTATCCTTAAGAGGCCTGCAATTTATGTCTGCGTTTTCCTCTGTTCCCATGGTCTGCCTTATACTGCGGCCTTTGATTTGAGGAGCTTTACCTTTGTTCCTTCCAGGACATCTTTTAGTATGTCCTGGAAGTATATAACTGCGACCACATGGTATTTCTTTCAAGTTTCAGGATGTTTTCGTACATTACTTCTCACCAAAGGAGGAGACTGCCTGTTATGTATACTGACATCAGATGAGAAATATAAGGATCAGAGTTTATTTCCTAGAAGCAATAGTTTGGGCCTGGTTAGACTATGTTAGGTAGAAGTAGGAGGAGAAAGAGTTGCTCTGTCTTGGCTTAGGGCCAGTCTTGAGGGAATTTCTGCTGAAGCAAGAGTCGGTGAGAAAGAAATTAGCACTGGATATAAACTGGGGTCTACCTAACTTGCTAAACTATTTTGCTTGCTGAGGGGGAGTGTGCTAGAGCTTTAAAGTATGCTTAGAAATGTAATTCAGCTTTAAAGTACATTATTTTTCTGCTTGGGAGTGTGAAAGAGCATGGTTTGGATTAAGGAATCTTCAATGGATACTGTTGGAATGGAGAAGTCAGAATTTCCTGATGGAAAGGAGGTAGTGAAAGTTGAGGTAGCTCAGGTGGATTTAAACGAGGATTAGACAAATATGAATGTTTCATAATTATCTGAATCAATTGCCAACAATAACCAGGCTGTGATTAAGGGTAAAAAATTCCAGAAGTCTAAAAAATAAAATTGGAGAGTTAGGATGTATGGCACTAAATAAAGTTTTAGACATGTAGCCTGATCTCTGTTCCAGTTGTTGAGCCTAGAAGACAGAGGTCCCGGGACCAACTCCTCTCTCTTTCTGTATCTTTCCCATAGCATTTGGGTGTCAGGGTTTTACCAAATTTGATATATTCACTGAAGGGCAAATATTAAGTAAAACTACTGCAACAGGATTCAACTTCAAAAAGAGAGACCGAGTAAATAAGAAAATAAATCAGGAAGAAACTAAAAGGGGCAGTTGTAAGAGTTAAAAATCTGCATGAGACATGAAGATTATTTAAAAATATCATCTTGGAAGCACACATAAAATGTATTCCATGCATTAAAAAAGACTGAAGGAAGACCAAACCATTGCCTGCATAGTTAAATAATGCTCTGAAAGAGGCTAAGAAAACAAAAAAAAGCATCTTTTAGGAAATGGAAAGCAAGTGCAAAATAATGAGAATAGGAAAGAGCCCTGTCACTGCCAAGGTAAATTAAAACATTAATTTGGCAGGCAGAAAAAGGAATTTGAGAAGAAGCTTCTCACAAAGATAAAAGCTAATAAAAGATGTTTCAAGTACATCAAAAGCAAGAAGTCTGCGAGTCAGTTGCACTACTAGATGATCAGAGGGTACAATGGGGATTCAGAGAGTACAAAGCCAGTGCTGAAAAACTAAATTAATTCTTTGTCCGGGTGTTTACTGGAGAGATACCCACACTGGAACGTTTTTTGAAGATGATGAGTCAGAGGAACTAGAGCAAACCACTATTAAACTAAAGAATGTATTACAGAAAACTGACAGACTAAATAGCAACAAATCACCAGGACCTCATGGCATTCACCCCAGAATTCTGAAAGAAATCAAATATGATAATGCAGATCTGCTCCTGTTAATCTATAAAATATCATTAAAATCTGCCACTGTACTTGACGACAGGAGGGTAGCCGACGTAATGCCAATTCTTAAAAAGAGCCTCCAGGGAACTACATATGAGTAAGCCTGACATCGGTTCTGGAAAGAATTTATAGTCAATGCACCTAGGCTCCGCAATTTTGGGATAGCAGGAGAAACTGCATAAATAGCTTGTTGCCACACATTTTACAGTCTGTCATAGAATCAACATTCCTGAAAGATTTCACACCTCTTAATACAATCCTTTGAACAAACTGCAGGGATCCTGACTGCCTTCAGTGTCAACTCTCTCTACTTCTGTCTGCTCTGCTTTAGCCCCTCCCCTTGCAAATAGCCTGCAGGGAACCTTCTTCTGTTCTTGGTACCCCCACTTCCTCTTGTCCTGAAATTAAAGGGGAGTAAAGTTGGAGTGGACAGTGAAAGCAATCAGAATGTTTGATCCCCTCAAAGATCACGTAAATCCTTACCAAATCAAAGATAATTTTGATATAATTCCTGGATGGAGTGATATCCCCTTAGAACAGGGGTGGGCAAGACCGGTCCTCGAGGACTGCAAACCAGTCGGGTTTTCAGGATACCCCTAATGAATATGCATGAAATAGATTTGCATACAACTGAGGCAGTGTGTATGCAGGTCTCTCTCGTGCATATTCATTAAGGATATCCTGAAAACCCGACTGGTTTGCAGCCCTCGAGGACCGGAATTGCCCACCCCTGCCTTAGAAGAATTTCATCTTTATGTGAATGTTCTTGCACCTGCACATATGGTCAGTCAGCGTCCATTTACAAAGACCTAGATGTGTTTTGGAAGTGTGCAACTGCTAATGTGTCTCACAACTGGCGGAAAGGGCATTAATTTCAAGTTATAGAAGCCGTGATGACTGGCACTACTGCTGACAAGTTTCAACTTGTGCTAATAAATTCAACACCATTTTGTGTCAGTAACCATGTGTCCAATATATGTGCAAGTATCTTTCTGTGTAATTAACAGCGTGACAAACTGCTGATACTGAGCACATTTTCAGCATACATGAGCTCATATACTTAAAAAGACAATAACGACTTTCTCACTATTTCAAATCAAAACAAAAGTGACATTTCACAGTTAAAAGTTTGAAACTTATATGTCTTAACTTGATAAATTGTTAATTTTTGTACCTGGTACATTTCTTATTTGATTATATAGTTTGAATGTTATTTAAAAACAAATAATCTGAATAGAATTTAATTTAAAAAAATAACTTTTTTTGCATAGTCAAACTGGTTTTTATTGCATTTTTGCTATAAAATTTTAGGCTCCATTTTGTAATTTAACTGTATACTAGGTTATTCTATTGACTCTGTATTTTATAAGGTATTTTAGGTTGATATATTTTATTTTGTGTTGTATATTGTATTTTAAGCTGCAATATTTATTGATGTAAACCGATGCGATTGATCCAGAACACCGGTATATAGAACCAAACAAATAAATAAATAAATTTAATTAAATAAATAGGCAACTTTATGCAAAATGATGTCAAAAAATTGCTGCAGAATTTTGAAAAGTCTGCCAAAGAATTTGCTAACTCTTGCTGCAGAAGATTGAAAAATTTGCCAAAGAAAACCAGGGACTCCCAGTATAGTTAAGAACTGAATTGCTGGGCATATGAATAGGCATGACTTAATGGAAAAAAAAACAACATAGCTTTAGAAAAGGGAAGTCATCCTTTATTGGTCTATTAAAATTCTCTGAAGATGTTAATAAACATGTGGATAACGGTGAGCCGGTCAGTATAGTGTACCTGGATTTTCAGAAGGCATTTGATAAAATCCCACATGAGAGATTCCTCAGGAAATTACAAAGTCACAGGATAGGAGGCAAATTCCTACTGCGGATCGGTTAACTGGTTTAAAGATTTAAAAAAACAGAGTACATCTAAATGGTCAGGTTTTCCAATGAAGAGACGTTGTTGCAACCGTCCCTTCCCGACGGCTTCACTCCGCCTACCTTTCTTTCTTTGCACCTCCTCTAGCTATGGATGGACGCCTGGCTGCCACGGCGTCTGCCTGCCGTTCTCTCCGGTGTCCCTGGACTGGCTTGGGCGCTGCCTCCCGCCATGCTCCGCTGGTACCTTAGGGCACGTGTGCCGCGCGGCCCTCACTCTTATTTCCTACTTGGCGCGAACCTTAGGGGCGTCCCCCTGTGATGACATCACGCTGGCCGGATATTTAAAGCCTACACTGTTTGCTAGCCTTTGAGTTAGCAAGGGGGATTCTTACGGATGGGATTCGCTCTCTGTACCCAGCTACTCTGCCTCTCCAATTTCCATTGGACTCTTAAAGCTAACGGGGTATCCGCTCCTCGGGAGCCTCACTTGCTTTTCAGGTCGCTATCAGGAAACCGGTACTTGCTCCTCGAGGGCCCATGTTCCCTGACTCTCTGCCTGCTCCTACCTTCTTTTCTGCCTGGAAGGATTCGCTATCTTCAACACCAGTGAGTACTACCATCTTCACCTCAGAGCTGTTCCCTGGAACCAGGTACTCGCTCCTCAAGGGCCTACCTCCTTTCCAGCCCTAGTGCCATCTCCTACGTGGAACCACTGTGTGAGTACATCTCCTACAAGCCTCTCAGGGATCAGGTACTCGCTCCTCGAGAGCCTGCTCTTCCTATCCTGGGGTTCTCCATACTGGGGCTTTGTGTATATTCCACTGTACTCATTATTCTCAGTTCTTTCCACTACAGAACTGCTACAGGAGGAGTTGTTGTTCCAGTGCCTGAGGGATACTAGCCCAGCCGGGCTACTTCTGCTGCTCACTACTGCCACCCCTGGTGGCTTCATCACATTGTCTAATAAAAGATCAATCTCTGTGTTTGTGTGTCCTAAGCTGAGCCTGTCCTGTGGCCCCTCACGGGACTTCCCCCGTGGATGTGGTCAGCTGCCAGTGTCCAAGGGTCCACCCAAACCTCACTAATTTTAACAAACGTTAAAATTGTGTACTGGGATCAGGGTTGTTTAACACGGTTATAAATGATTTAGAAAAAGGAGCAAGGTTATCAAATTTGCAAATGACATAAATTTGCAAATGACACAAAACTATTCAAAGTAGTTAAAATACAAACTGATTGTGAGGAATTAATTGCAGGAAGACCTTGTAACACTGGGAGACTGGGCATCTAAATGGCAGATGAAATTTAATGTGGACAAATGCAAAGTAAAGCGCATAAGGAAAAGTAATCATAATGTAGGAGTCTATTTAGTACTAAAGAGTACTTTTTATAGTTCTGCTATATTTTCTTTTAAGTGTGGTGACCAGAATTGCATAAAATACTCAAGGTGTGGCCGTTCCATGGATTGATTCAGAGGCATTATTATATTGCCAGTTTTTTCTATTCCTTGACAAATTATTGCTAACATTTTATTTGCTTTTTTTTTTTGGTCACCATCGCATACTGAGCTGAAGATTTCAACATGTTGTCTACAATGACCCCCAAGGTCTTTTCCCTGGGTGGTAACTCCTAATGAGAAACCCAAGTTTGTGTATTTTTTCCAAAGTGCACCACTTTGCACTTGTTCACATTAAATTTATTCTGTCAGTTAGATGCCCATTTCCCCAGTGCATTGTCCTCCTGCAATTTCTTATAATCAGTTCATGTTTTAACCACTTTAAACAATTTTGTGTCCTCTGCAAATTTCATAACTTCACTTATTGCTCCCTTTTCCCCAACATAATGAATAAATAGGTTGATACCTTATTTATTTCAATTTATACCTCACCTTTCCACAAAAGTTTTCAGGGCAAGGAGCAATAAGAAATAATAACAATAAAATATAATAAGCACAATTACACAATAAATGATCAATTAAACAGCATCATTATAAAAACTAAATTTACTGATCATAAGAAAAAACAAGTCACACAATAAAATTAATAATATCCAGCAAACTAAAATAAACAATAAAAGCAAATACAGATTGCAAGAAAGAAAGAAAACCAAACAAATACCGCCAAGACCCTTTAGGTAAAAGTTGAATGAAACAGCCAGGTCTATCTTCTAAAGGCCAGGTACGCATTGGTTAAACAAACATTTCTTGGAAAATAATTCCACAAATGAGAAGCTTCACTGGAGAAGACTCATTTTCATATCCCATGCAGTCTTATTTCGGTTAGGCATAAGGTGCATTAAAAAACCTTCCTGAAAGAATCTTAAAAAATAAGTTGGTGTGGTAAGGGTGGGAGGAGTAGGATTTCCCAATGCGGTGGGTCACTGACTCATTTACTTATCTAGGAATTTTATTACATAAAGACCAAGCAGAGCTCTTTAAAGTAAACTTTCATAAATTGCTTAGTTCGACAAATGTTATGCTGCGGAGTTGGAGAGATTTCCTTTTCATCCTTGGCAGGCAGGGTAAACCTGTTCCAAATGATCATGTTGCCCAAATGGCTATATATGTTCCAGACTATATTCCCTGTTATTTAACCAAGAGGGATTTGTGCCAGGTAGAGAGATTAATATGAGGATGCCTGTGGAAAAATGTAAAGCCGTGAGTAGTGGTGACAAAGTTGATGTGCAAATGGGAGAACGGGAGTTTGGGAATGCAGACCTGAAATTATATAATGTTGCATGCAATTTAAGGCATGTAGCAGACTGGTTATTGGAAACTCACTTGTACACCCCTGTTGAGCTAGAGAAAGAGCTGTTCTCTCCTATGGGACTTGGTTATGTTTTACATTCTGCAATCACTATCTTACCTAGCTAGCTCAAGGGAAGTCCTTTGGTGGTCCTTTGATTCTATCTTGGAGACATTTATATTATCTCTTACAGTTAAAAGCTTCTATCTCCCCATTTTTACCAGGAATCTGTCATCAGGCCTTTACAACATGGGCTTCCAGAGGATTAAAAAGTAATTGTGCAACTTTTGATGGAGGAAGGAGTTATAAAATCTTTTCAAGAGTTGTCAACAGAATTTGAACTAAATAAAAAATATTTCTTTACATATCTACAAGCGAGGCATTGTGTTCTTTCCCTTGGGGTATACGATTCGGATAGTGAAAAGAGATTGATTTTATCAGAAATGTTTGATGTGGAAGACCCATCCTGCCACTCTGTATCTTACTTTTACCATAAATTGGGGGAAACAAAATCCAGTATAGATTTTGGGAAGGTATTGGGGAGCTGGCAATCAGAACTTGATTTACACGTAACGGACATCCAGTATGAGCAGAGCTTTAAACAAATTAAATCTATTTCTAGAAACATAGGGATAAATGAGGAACAATATAAATTTTTCACGAGATACTACTTTCCCCAGAATATAGCTTATAAAATGAAAATTGCTCTGTCTGATACATGAATTAAATGAAAAATATCGAGGGGGACCACGTGATTCTGTGAGGGAAAACAGGAGTGTTCCTGATCTCTCCAAGGGTCCTCTCCCCTTTACAATGATATTTTAACAAGTTTTCTCTATTAAACATGACCCAGGAGCTTACCATTGGCTTCCTCTACACTTCATGGACCTTACCGCACAACTTCTATAGTTTGACTCAACTTTGAAGATGGCAACAAAAGTGGTGAAAAAAGAAAAAGAGAAGGTGAGAGAGACAGATGCTAAAATGGCCGACACTCCTGACCCTACCTCGGTGGTGGAAAATTCTGATACGGCTGGTTCCGACATTGCTGTGGTGGTAATCATGGCCCTGGAAGGCAGATTTATTCATCTCTCATCTCAGATCACAGGAGTTAGCACACAATTAACAGCCATTCAGCAGCAACTTCAAGCTGCTGAATAATGTCTATCAGACGTGGAAGACGCCTCGGCCTCCATGGCTCACAAACTGAAAACGCTGAAATATACATGCAAAGCTCTACGAACAAAGGTCGAAGACCTTGAAAACAGGTCCCGCCGCAATAATTTAAGGGTGATTGGAGTGCCCAAATCCATTCCGGAGCAGACTTTGGGTTCCAGGATAGAGGTCTGGCTGACTCAGGCCCTCAACCTGGGCAGTGAACATGGAACCTTGAGGAAAGAATGCACTCATCGCCTGGGGCATCTAATCGCTGGAGATACAGCTCTTAATAAACCCCGGGTAGTTATCTTCAGAGTTCTCAATTTTGCACATAAAGTTCATATCTTGCGAGCCTACAGATGCATACCTGAGCTACGTTTCGAGGGAGAGAAGATACTGTTGTTTCAGGATTACTCTGCTTCTGTTGCCCAACACAGGAAGGCATTCAAGCCAGCATACACACAGCTAGCAAAGCTGAAGATCCAATCAACGTTGCTATTTCCAGCCAAGTTAAAAGTATGTCATAATGGACAGATATGTTTTTTTACTGATGTGGAGGCTGCTAACATTTTTTTACAGGACTTAAACTCTTGTTGATGATTGATGTGTGTGCTTTGGTTAGATGCCATGGGCTTAAAGATTTTGTTTCATATAGGAAGGATGAGGGGACCCTCACAGTGCAAATGATCTCCGTATTTTGGAGATTTTTGTATTTTGTGGTTGCTATGGTTGGTGCAGGGATCTCTTTTTATGTTTCCTTGCTCCACCTTGCATCCATATGGGGATGCAAGGTGGAGCCTTGCATCCCCATATCGCCTAATAAACCATTTACACGATATGTTCACTGCATAAACATATCGCCTAATAAACCATTTACAATGGTTTATTAGGCGATATGTTTATGCAGTGAACTTTTTTTTTTTTTTGCATTATTCTTCTTATGTTCCATATGTACTGGCTGACTTTGCTCAATATCATGGGGAATTGGAATATTATTGGGTTTCTTCAATATTCTCCTGGGGTGGGATCTAGGCTGGGGGATCCCATGTTCAGCACAATTACAGGTTAAATTCAGATTGCTTAGGTCATTTTTTTATCTATTCTATTGGTAGGCTTACGTTGTTGCACTTGGAATGTTTGCAATATAGGCTCTGTCACTAAACGATATAAGATTTTACAGGCAATGCATAGACACAGGATTGATATTGTCATGTTGCAGGAGACCAAACTCTCAGATAAGGAGCATAGTAAGCTACAAAAACATTGGGTTGGAAAGGTATTTTCAGTCTCCTCCAGCTCTCGGAAAGTGGGGGTTGCCATATTGTTTCACAAGGCTCTTTCTTTTAAGCTGCAAAAATCTGTGGTTGACCCTGAAGGGAGGTATATTGTCCAAGAAATTGAGCTGTTTGGTAGGAAGCTTCTCCTAGGTAATATTTATGCTCCAACTAATTACTCCCAATCTTTTTCTAATTCTGTATTCAATATACATTTCTCATATTCGCATTTACTGATTTTTTTTTTTTTTTTGGGGGGGGTTAATACAGTTTATGATTCTACTATAGATAGGCAGACCCCCAGACCTGTTTTGAGGGCTGATAGGTCGAGAAGTCTTCCCTACCTCTTTCATAATCTAGATTTTGTGGATGTTTTGAGAGTCCTTCATCCAGAAGAGGGGGACATTACGCATATCTCCAGGGCCCATGGGTCCAAGACTCATTTAGACTACTTGCTGATTAGTAGAGATTACTTTGCTTGGATTACTTGGATCATGCACCTGTATGGGTGGACATAGCTGGCTTATCCCCCTTGCATGGGAGTCGAAGATGAAAATTCCCAGCTTTCCTTTACTAAGACACTAAATTTCAAGACTATTTAGGAAAAAATGAGGGAGTATGCCTATTTTAACCAAAACCATCAGGCTGATCCAATTCTTTACAGGGAAAATGCCAAGGCAGTATTATGGGGGGAGATAATCGCCTATGTCGCATGGTGAAAAGGGAGCTAGCCGATGGAATTTTATGTTTAGAACATCAATTGGGGATTGCTAAAAGGAAATACTGTCAAAACCCCTCGGCCACAACTCAAACACAGTTTTAAGTGACACAAAGTACTCTGCATGACCTTATCCAACAAAAGACTCAGAAAAACTTACTTTATTATAAATATAAGCTTTTTCAGTATGGAAACAGAGTGGGGAAATTACTGGCAAATTTGGTAAGGTCTTGGGAGGGTAGAAACCATATCCTGGCTCTAAAAGATGATAAAGGACATATTAAGACTTCCACTAAGGATATTGGGGATATCGTTTACCAATATTACCAGGAATTATATACAGATGAATCATGCCCTCGGTTACAGAGCCCTCAGTTACAGAGCAGGACTTGCAAAGATTAAATACCCCAATCAGGTTAGAGATGATGGCCATAGCAATTAAATCCTCAGCTCTGGGTAAATCCCCAGGTCCTGATGGACTGTCCAATGAGTTTTATAAGATCCTGTCATACCAAAATTGCCCATCTTTGAGAGAATTATTCAGCACTTTGTCGGACCCGTGGCAGGCCAACAAAGCTACCTTAGTAGACCTACCCAAACCGGGTCGAGATCCGGCTTTGACTAGTTCATATCAGCCTATATCACTTATAAACTGTGATCTTAAACTTTTGGCTAAGATTATGGTAGATCACATGTCATCCATTCTCCCTAAATTGATACCATCAGCTCAATTGGGCTATGTTAAGGGGTGGCAAGTGGTCACTAATGTTAGATAGGTGCTGGCCTCTCTAGATCTCTCTCTTAAAAGGAAATTAAATTGCCTGCTAGTCAGCTTTGATGCTGAAAAGGCATTTGACAGGATGAATTGGCTATTCTTAATCGAGACTCTTAGAAGATATGGTTTTCATGGCCAGTTCCTTTCTTTTCTCACTACGTTATACTCAAATGTAGTGAATACTATCTAGGGGCATGCATCAGGGGTGCCCCCTGTCCCTTTTACTTTTTGTGCTATCTTTAAACCCTCTTGTGCGGCTCATAGATGCGGCTCATAGATGCTTCGAATGATATTGTGGGGATATGGTTTGGGACATCGTGTTTTAAAGTGGCATATTTTGCTGATGACTTATTGATTCACGTAGTGGACCATTTTAGATCTTTATCTCGTACACTGGTGGTCACTGCAGAATATGGGTCCCTAGCAGGATTCAAGTTGAATCTGGATAAGTTGGAAGCTATGATGATTGGTACAGGGGGGATGCTGAATGGGGAGATAAGTTTCCATTAAAATGGGCAGGGAATCATCTTAAATACTTGGGTGCATGGTTTCCCAAAAATATTTCTGCCCTATATGTTATCACTATATCTAAACTGCAGGCAAAGACTGAGGCATCGGTCCTCTCCTGGTTGCATTTACCACCCTCCCTCACAGGTCGCATTCAGTTACTTAAAATGACCATTTTATGCTGATGGCTTTATGTTATGGGGTTCTCCCACTTTTGCTGCATACTTCCACCCTAAAAAAATTTCTCGGGATTGTTAGTCGGTATCTTTGGAAGGGGAAGAAGCCTAGATTGGCCCTTAAAGGGATGATGAAACCAGTCGCTATGGGGGGGGCTTGGCCTACCTGACTTACGGATCTATAATCATGCTATTAATTTAAGATATATAGGGGACTGGCTTTTGAATACCACTTTTTATTCTGATGCTGATTTGGAAGCATAACTGGTTTTCCCTCTGTCTCTGAGATATTTGCTTCAGGCAAAGTACTCTGCCATATCCTCATATGTGCAGTCTACCTTGCTTCTTCAATCACTGCAGAGAACCTGGCGTTGGCTCCTGGCAAAAGCTTCTCTATCTCCCAGTGCATCTCCTTTCCTCCCTATACAGGGTATATGGGATTTCCTCCTGGAGTTGGGTTTTTCTATTTTTGAAAGGTGAGAGGTGAAGGGGTTGTGCTGTATTTCTCAATTGTTTGCATCTGATGGCACTATAATGTCTTTTTCTAGTGTTTGCATGCTGTACGATTTAACTCCTAATGATTTTTTTCCCTTATTATCAATTGAGACACTATATTCAGTCCCTTAGCCTCTTGGACTTGCAAAATCCGAACTGGCAGCCTCTACTGGACTAGTTTAATGTAGAAGATCCTCAGCGTTACTCCATATCATTTTTTTATATGGGTTTGGAAAGTATTTATAAAACGTGAACACTGGAGATGGCCTGAACTAAATAGCAACAGGAACTACAAAGTTCTGTATCACTTTCAACTTTTACTTCCTCCTTACAGGACACTTCCAAAATTACCTGCAATGTGCTACTAAGAGAGACGAGATACAAGGTGTTCTATTGTTTGCATTTTTCCCAACACCAAGCCTGCTTAGCCAAGATTGCAAATTCTGACTTATGTTTGAAATGCAAAAAGGAAGTGGCACCTTTGGGACACTCATTTTGGCAGTGTGATATTCTTCAATCATTTTGGAAGAAAGTGTTTCATTTTGCTGGTCGGGTGTTGGACCTTTTGATCCCATTTTCATCTCATATAGCTTTATTTGGGATTTTTCTGCTTTCGTTCACGGGAACTTTAGCTGACAATTAACAAAGTTTGTCTTTTAGCAGTTAACACAGTGCTTCGGATGTGGCAGAAACCCGAGGAGCTGTCCATTACACATTGGCATAATACTATTATTCACCTCCTCATGATGGAAACGCTCTCTAATAGACATGCAACTTTCATATCCAAGAAAAAGTTGATATCTGTTTGGATGCCTTACTCCATGTTCTTACCGCATAGCTCATGCAGCCAGTTTCTAAACTATTTGGACTATTAAATGCTTTTTCCTTTTGTGTTTCTTTTCTCTTTTCCTTCAAAGGCCTTCTCAGCAGGGGAAGAATGGATGGGGGGAGGAGGGTTGGGTGGGGGGGGGGTCATAGGGGCTTAGGAATATCTTATCACATTTTCATTTATGGTTCATATGGTATGTAACTGTTGCACTGCGATGGAAGGGAGTGCTAGGGGGCGCTCCCCAGTGCGGAACAAGGTGTGTGTGCCCTTGCGGAGAGACGGTCCTTCTCTGGGAACTGGAGAACCGGGGACCTCCACCGGACCTGCAAGCTTCCATGAGGCCACCAATGCAATGGTGGTCTCTGAGTGGTCCTCTGACCACTCCAAGCCCTTTCAGACCTGCCGCTGGGTAACAGCAAGAAGCGGCAGCCGGACAGAGGTCAAGGGCGGACGGAGACATCTGGCACAGGATGAAGACTCGGGCAATGAGGAAGACGAAGACTCAGGCGTTGAGGAAGACGAAGACTCAGGTGAGGCAAGGCACAGCATGGTATGGCAAGGCAAGGCAATGTTAAAATCAAGTAGTTAAAAGTCCGGAACCTCCAGGCAAACAATGTCCCTCCGGCGTCCTACACAGCCCAGCTGGGCTGGTCACAGACCACACAAGAAGGCATCAGAACCAAGGAAATCCAAGTACAGGACGGAATGGACAGGTAGGCAAAGTCCCTCAGGTGCCCTACACAGCCCAGCCAGGCTGGTCGCGGACCACACTAAAGGACGGGCCTGCCCAGGGAAGGACAGACATCAGGCTTATGGACATCAAGGCAAGGCAGACATCGGGCATCAGGAACAAGGCAGGTCTGACGAGGGACATGAAGATTCCTTGGCACCGTCAGATGAAAAGACCCACCAGCGCCCTACACATCCCAGCCGGGGTGGTCGCGGACCACTGGACCACTATGCGCGTTACTCAACCCAGCCAGGCTGCACACAGACCACGAGGGATGGGTCAGAGCAGAGCTGAGGACATCTGGACAATGGACGAAGTCATCAGGGCTGGAACGGAACATCAGGATATCAAAGACATCAGGACTGGAATGGAACATCAAGACAAAGAAGACATCAGGGCTGGAACGGAACATCAAGACGAAGACAAGAGACCAGGAACAATGACGACGAGGGATCCCAAGATGAATAACAGGAATGCCAGCAGGAGCGGATGTGGCAAAAGACCCTCCACCCACCACAAAGTTATGCATGAGCTTATGCATATTTATCAATTGGAAACTATATGACGGGGAGGCAAGGAAGAGAAAGAAAAAGGAGGAAGAAAGAAAAGAACAAACCCCCCAGGAGAGTGATCCTGAAACCAAAAGGGATCAGGGAGGCAAGCAACAGACTCCCAGAAGAAGAAGAGGCACAAATCCTGAACGCAAACCCGGGGAGAAAACCCAGAGAGCGAGAACTTATGCGATGGTGTCCTTGGAAGGGAAAGGGGAGCCAGAGGCGAACCAGCCCTCCCTGCAATCAAGAAGGGAGAAGACTAGGTGAGGCCAGATGATCAGAGAGAGGAAACCCCAGCTCAGGTGCAGAGAGTAACACGAAGTCATAGATAAGGAAGGCTGAGATAGCCGATAAGCACCAGAGCCAGGAGCTAGCCTCCTTCCTGCACAGCCTGCCCACTCTGTCAGCACCAAGCCCAGGAAGCAAGTCTCTCCCCTGCCCACATTCTCCAGCTCTCCAGCCGGAACCTGCTTCAGAGGGGAACAGAGGTATCGCCTGAAGTTGGAATCAGGGATAAGTAAGTTAGTCACAAGTATTAATCTCTTAAGCAGGCTAAGGTTTATGGCATATTTTGTTACCACCCATGATACAAAACTTTCTTTAGGGAAAATTGGTGCTTAATGGCCAGGATTTTAGAGATAGGAAATGTTATTTTCTAAATGCTATGCCTTGCCAAATCTGATAAATAAAAATCTATTTATTAGGAGAATACACATTGTCTTTTCCCTGACTTAGGATCACAAGTAGGTGGGAGGTCAGCTGGCAGTGTCTTGTAGCAGACAAATCCCTGCACCCCTAAACCTGCCTGCATTAGGTTGCTACTGTTATTGCCAATGCAGGTGAAGGCGCTGCTTTTTGATAATCTACAGGAGGTGGCCAAAGGCCAGACGTTTGTGAGATTATGGATCAAGAAAGTTGTCATGGTGGCCAAAAAGGCTATCCTGCAATGTTGGCTGGAGGAAGAACTCCCAAACATAACTCAGTTGAGAAATCAAATACATCACATATGTGTCAGTGAGAAATATATAGAAAAAACGGATTTGAAGATGAAGAAGAGAGTCTTTTTGAAGATTTAGGATTCTTATTTGCAGTCTTTACCACACACAGCTAAAAGTCTAGTCCTTAAAGACTATGGACATGATTCCTCGACTTGAGTATTGCATGCAGTTCCAAGAGACAATTACTATTTGAAGGACTTTCATAAGGGGGCTGCAGAGGGGAGGGGAGCGGAAGTGGGGGAGAAAAGTTTTGTTGCAGAAAACTAAGGTTGAGCATAACAGCTTTGGAATGTATAAACCAATGAACCCAATCGTGCCTCTGTAAATGTGTTGGCTGTATGTATGTTAATTAAAATATTTGAAACGTAAAAAATAAGTTGGTACATGGTGACAGAAGGGATTTTAACAAAAAGGGGGCATGCCCTCACAAAGCCTTGAAGGCAAACATCAGTATTCTAAAATGGGCATAAAAGCAAATAGGTAACCAGTTCAATTCCATCATTTTGGTTTAACATGGGCTCTAAATACTAGTCAGAACTGATAGAGCCACATTTTGCATTAATTGAAGCTTGTATCTTTACTTTTCAACAGTAGTCCCCCTTCCACCACTACCTCATATAGATTTATAACCTCCAGACTTAGATGCACAGCTGCATACTTTATTAAAAATGTAGTCCCTAATGTTTTGAAAATTATGTCGTCTGTGAACCACCTTTTTTTCCTGGTGTCAAGGAGAGAGAGAGAGAGAGAGATACTCTTTATAAGGCCTTCATAGTAGTACACTATTTATTTCACTATAGGAGGGCCAGCTAATAACTTGAGGTGAGGTTTTGGTGGTGGTTTTGGGTTTTGGGGCCAGTTTGACATGCAGAGTGAGGCGTACTGTGCTGTTCGTACATCTCTCTATATATAGAGAGAGTCTGGCTTGTTGTGGTTTCCATTTCAGTTTTTGTCTGCATGTTTCTATTTATACGTTATGGTCTTTTTATTCTGTATTTGGTGAGGGTCTGTCTGTATTCTGTATGTGTGACCAAAGTGAAGTATTCTGCTAGTGTGTAGTTTCTGTAGGGATCTATAGCAACTTCACTTCTTCTGTTTTTCCTAACAGAAGGTATATTGGTGTTTTACGACCTGGTGTAATATTTGCTGTTTTGCCTTTTCATGGGTGGGTTTGTTACTGTTTGAGAGACAGCAGTTAGTGCTGTTTTGGTATGGGAGGATTACTATTTTGTAATTATAATTCAGTTTACTCATGGCTTTCTGACAGCCAAGCCCTCACCCAACATGCATTACAATAGTTCTAATGCTATATGGGTTCCAAGTATCTTTTTTGTTGTTTTTTTTTTATTAAATATTTGGATTTAGCTTACACCTTTTCATTGGTAGCTCAAGGTGAGTTATATTTGGGTACAGTAGGTATTTCTCTGTCCCCAGCAGGTTTACAATCTAACCCCTAGATTCATCAAAATGCTATAAATATAGCAGAAATAGCACCCACGATAAAAAAAAAAAATGAGCATGGTTAGGCAAACTGTAGACTTACTGCATCGCACAGACAAATATCACAACACACTGTACATTATCGCATATTATTTGTGTTATCGCACAACCACAGTCGTTATCGCATTGGTGGGGAGAGAAAAAGAGAACTTTAATAGGGTGAATAGGACTCTATATATAAGGAGCACTGTAGATGGGCACACTCAACTCAGGGTGGGTTTTGGGGGGGGGGGGGGTTACATACAGAGTCAGAGGAATTAACTGCAAATTTGATATCACTGAAGAATTTCTATCATTTGAATCAATGAAAGGTACAACAAGAGGAGTTGATTTGTACAATAAAGTCTCAGCTAGAGACTGCAGTTAATTCCTCGGTGTATATAATACCACCGCCCAAAAATCACGCCACCGCCCCCAAACCCACCCTGAGTTGAATGTGCCCATCTACAGTGCTATTTATATAGAGAGTCCTATTCACCCTATTAAAGTTCTCGCTCTCTCTCTCTCTCTCTCTCTCCTGACGCAATAAAAACATTATCGCAGCAGTAACACAAGAACAAGGTTTGCAAAGAAAAAAGGTGTGGTTATTTCAGACATTAAATACCACATTCCACGCTAGCAGACGCTCCTACTTGCATATTTATTTATTTATTTATTTATTTAGAGTTTTTATATACCGACATTCTTGAAAAAAAATATCAAATCATATCGGTTTCCATTGAAACAGAACAATCGCGGTAATGGCATTACATTAAAACAAGTCGTCAATTAACAAGTATAGATAACAGGTATAAATAGAACATCAAATATAAATAACAAATGTAAATAAAAATATAAAACAATTATAATTAACAAGTATAAATAGAACGGCAAACAGTGGTAATAGGTCACAAGTCGACAAATAACGAATATAAAAGAAACGCAAAATAGTGGTGAAAGGCGTTGCATGAAATAAGGCGTCGAAAGGGTATCACTAAGAACCTGAGAGTTAAATAGGGCATAGGTGGGGGCCCTAAAGGATAGCGGGTAGCAGTGAGGAGAGAGGGAAAGGAGGAGCAGGCAGTAGAACAGAGGGAGGGGAAATGAGGAAGAGGGACAGAGCGGGTGGCATTAAGTCATGCTGAGGGAATATGCTGAGAAGGTGGGGACAATCATGAGTCTCTCTAATATTAAATGTAAAATTTACTTACTAAGGTATGTTGCATTATTTATTTTGGGGCGGATTTTCAGAGCCCTGCTCGCCTAAATCTGCCTAAATCCGGGCGGATTTAGGCGAGCAGGGCCCTGCGCGCCGGTGCGCCTATGTTCAATAGGCCTACCGGCGCGCGCAGACCCCGGGACTCGCGTAAGTCCCGGGGTTTGGCGAGGGGGCGTGTCGGGGGCATGTCGGGGGCGGGCCCGGTCGGCGCTGCGTTTTGGGGGCGTGTCGGCAGCGGTTTAAGGGCGGGCCCGGGGGCGTGGTTACAGCCGGGGGCGTGTCCGCGCCCTCCGTACCCGCCCCCAGGTCGCGTCCCGGCACGCTAGCGGCCCGCTGGCGCGCGGGGATTTACGTCTCCCTCTGGGAGGTGTAAATCCTCCGACAAAGGTAAGGGGGGGGGTTTAGACAGGGGCGGGCGGGTGGGTTAGGTAGGGGAAGGGAGGGGAAGGTGAGGGGAGGGCAAAAGAAAGTTCCCTCCGAGGCCGCTCCGATTTCGGAGCGGCCTCGGAGGGAACGGGGGTAGGCTGCGCGGCTCGGCGCGCACCGGCTATACAGAATCGATAGCCTTGTGCGCGCCGATCCAGGATTTTAGCGGCTACGCGCGTATCTACTAATATCCCGCGTACTTTTGCTTGCGCCTGATGCGCCAGCAAAAGTACGCCAATTCGCGCGGTTTGAAAATCTACCCCTATATGCGTTAGAGCAGTTTAATGCATGTTCAGGCCCTAATGCATTTTGATGAATGACCCGATAAGGGGCCTGTTTACTAAAGGTTTTCTCCTATTTTGTGTCTGTGGGAAAAATGCTTAGCAAATAGGACCCTAAGTTTGCATCTGAGGCAGTAGAGAAGGGGTGGGCAGTTCCGGTCCTCGAGGGCCACAAACCAGTCTGGTTTTCAGGATATCCCTAATGAATATGCATGAGAGAGATTTGCATGCACTCTGCCTCAGTTGTATGCAAATCTATGTCATGCATATTCATTAGGATATCCTAAAACCTCAACAGGTTTGTGGCCCTCAAGGACTGGAATTGCCGACCCCTGCAATAGAGGGTGAAGTGACTTGCCCAAGATCACAAGGCACATCAGTGGGATTGGAACCCTGACTTTCCCAGTTCACAGCCTGCTACTCTAAACATTAGACTATTCCTCTACATCATATCTGGTCGTAAATGATATTTTTACCTCAGAAAATTGTACTTTGAATGTCATTTTTCACATATAATCTGTTATTATAAATGCATAATTTTTGTATATGGAGACAGGCCATGGAGAAGCGAGGCTATAAGGTTTGCCTTTGGCACCTAATACCCTTGCACCAGCCCTGGCTGCACTGACTCCATGTGGGAAAGCAGAATTCTATCTGGAGCTATCCTGATTTAGGTCAGTGGCTCTCCCTAGGATTTGCTAGGGTCTTATTGTCTTTTTTTTTAAGCCCAAGAGGAACAGCATGGATCACTTATGGTATTTATGCAAGGTGATGCATATAGGGAAAAATAACCCATGCTATATTTACACAATGTTAGGTTCCATATTAGGAGCTACCAACCAAGAAAGAGATCTAGGCGTCATAGTGGATAACACATTGAAATTGTCGGCTCAGTGTGCTGCGGCAGTCAAAAAAGCAAACAGAATGTTGGGAATTATTAGAAAGGGAATGGTGAATAAAATGGAAAATGTCATAATGCCTCTGTATCGCTCCATGGTGAGACTCCAACTTGAATACTGTGTACAGCTCAGATCGCTGCATCTCAAAAAAGATATAGTTGCAATGGAGAAGGTACAGAGAAGGGTGACCAAAATGATAAAGGGAATGGCACAGCTCCCCTATGAGGAAAGACTAAAGAGGTTAGGACTTTTCAGCTTGGAGAAGAGACGGCTGAGGGGGGATATGATAGAGGTGTTTAAAATCATGAGAGGTCAATGTGTTAATGTGAATTAGTTATTTACTCTTTCGGATAATAGAATGACTAGGGGGCACTCCATGAAGTTAGCATGTGGCACATTTAAAACTAATCGGAGAAAGTTCTTTTTCACTCAATGCACAATTAAACTCTGGAATTTGTTGCCAGTGGATGTGGTTAGTGCAGTTAGTATAGCTGTGTTTAAAAAAGGATTGGATAAGTTCTTGGAGGAGAAGTCCATTACCTGCTATTAAGTTCACTTAGAGAATAGCCATTGCTATTACTAGCAACAGTAGCATTGAATAGACTTAGTTTTTGGGTATTTGCCAGGTTATTATGGCCTGGATTGGCCACTGTTGGAAACAGGATGCTGGGCTTGATGGACCCTTGGTCTGACCTAGTATGGCATGTTCTTATGTTCCTCCCCCTGGAGTAGGTAGGCAGAACAGAGCCTGAGGAACCATAAAAGCAGCAGACTCTGTATAGCCCACAGTCAACAGGAATGTTCTGAAGTGGCGGTGGCAGTGGAGAAGTGGAAGCAAGCTACAGTCACAGAAGTCACAGGTGAGCCAGGAGGTGTGCTGTATTGGTGAGGCTTCTGTCTGAGGTGGCTGGGCTGTTAGGGGTATCTGGCTGTGGAACAAGCAAGTTTCCTAGAGAGTGGGGATGCTGAGAATGGGAGGGAGTGGGCTGGAGAATGGCTGGCAGCAAGCAAGAATGTTATATTTATTTATTTATTTATTTATTTAAAACCTTTTATATACCGACATCCGTTTGCACATCGCATCGGTTTACAAGTAACTTAATAACTTTAGGCGAAGCCTTTACATTGAACAGTAACTGTGGTATTAAGGAAACAAAAACAACTAAATAAATATGGCTATAATTTACAAGGAGTAGGAAGATGGCTATAATTTACAAGGAGCAAGCACTTCTGGAGGGGGTGCTGCTTAGGTGAATGGGAGGGAAAAGGATATTTACACAAAGTTTAATAGAGATTGAGAATGGCATAATATAATACTATTTGACAAATAATAAGTGGAATTACATTAGGAGCAGAGGGAAAGGGGGGGAAGTAGAGATGAGTAAGCACGAAAGGAAGATAGGGTGAGAGGTGGGCGGGGGGGGGACGAGGGAGGAAGGATCAGATAACATTCGGCGAGAGGTTCATGTTGGAAGGATAATGCTGCTGCACTGCTGGGGTCGGGGCACTCACTCTCAGGCCGATACAGTACAGTGCGCGCCGATGGCGCGCACTGTTAACCCATGATTGGACGTGCGTTTTCGACGCGCTAGCTTTACCCCTTGTTCAGTAAGGGGTAATAGCGCGTCAAAAATGCGCATCCAACCCCCCTGAACCTAATAGCGCCCGCAACATGCAAATGCATGTTGCGGGCGCTATGAGGTATTCCCACGTGATTCACTAAGTAAAATGTGCAGCCAAGCCGCACATTTTTCTTTAAGAAATTAGCGCCTACCCAAAGGTAGGCGTTAATTTCTGCCAGCACTGGGGAAGTGCACAGAAAAGCAGTAAAAACTGCTTTTCTGTGCACCCTCCGACTTAATATCTTGGCGATATTAAGTCGGAGGTCCCAAAAGTTTAAAAAAGGAAAAAAAAAAGGAAAAAGTTTGAAATAGGCCCGCGGCTCGCGGGTTGAAAACCAGACGCTCAATTTTGCCGGCGTCCGATTTCCGAACGCATGACTGTCAGCGGGCTCGAGAACCGACGCCGGCAAAATTGAGCGTCAGCTGTCAAACCCGCTGACAGCCGCCGCTCCTGTCCGAAAAGAGGCGCTAGGGACGCGCTAGTGCCCCTAGCGCCTCTTTTTACCACCGGCCCTAATTTAAATAAATTAAATTACTGTATCGCGCACACAGGAGAGTGACCTGTGCGCGCGCCGAGAGAGTGGGCACTTGCCCGCTCTCCTACGATTTTTACTGTATCGGCCCATCTGTGAGCATATGAACAGCAGAATGTGTGTGGCTGAGAGAGTGGGTATGTGTGTGTGTTTGTGTTGGAGAGAAAGTCACACAGACACACACACACACACACTCTCTCTCTGACACAAAATGTGCTTTTTCCAACTCTTGAGACATCGGTGTACCATTAGTTTACTGCATCAGGAATTAAATTATTTTTAGCATGTTTGTTAAGAAACTGTGTGCTGAATTTCGGTGCACAATTTTAAAGCACAGCTTATTACATCAGTCCCATACTTCAATGCTTAGTTGCTTGTTCCCACCACACCAATCTCTTTATCCTGCCTTCATTTATGATAAAGAAAAAAGCGGCAAGGTTTGGTTATTTTTCCAGTAGTTCATAGAAGATACAATAGAAGGTTATTTGTTGCTCAGTACCACACAACCAATGATGGAAATCTAATTCAGAGACTCACTAGCACTGCTTTATCCTGGTGATGGTTTAAACATGATGAATAAAAAAAAACAAAACACATTCCATGTAGACCAACCTGTAGAAGGCATCATGCAGATAAGCTTTCAGGCACTTATAACCCGCTTCATTACACCAGTGTTCCTGACTACTAAAATGTTTCCAACTCCTAGGACTCCCCCCAAAAAACTCCTTCTGAATTCCTTATCTATATAGACAATACAAGTATACAGATACTGCATAATTAAAAGAATACAGCCTGCAGGCTGCATGTGTCAGTGGACTTCACGACACAATGCATGGCTGGCAGTCCTCTGTGTACTGTGGCTACGTGATCCAACCTGTAAGACTGTCCCGATCCATGTGATGCACTGAATGGCCAGGAGGAAATGTCTCATATCAGACCTCACCAACCTGCATTGCTCAGCCTACCTCCAATGTTGGTCAATGACAGTCTTATTTCCTTTTAAACAGAGATAGATAACCAATTACAGTTTATGAGTCAGAACAGGAGACTGGCATGAATGCAACATCTCTTTCACACTCTGCCAGAAAACTGGAAGCATGCCAAAGCCTGCAAAAAAAAATACATTTGCCCTGGCTAATCCCTGCTTGAAGTACAATAAACCGATGTGAGACGCTGGTCAAGCCTGCTGCACAATTGGTATGTGGAAACGTTAAAATCCCAGGGGATCTTGCACTTCAAGGTATAACAAAGGCTCTTTCACCATTCCAGTTGAGCACAAACTTCAAAGTTCTTTTTTTTTCACTTCTGTTGAAATATTACAAAGTCTCCAATAGCTATTCAAAGGCAGTATATTTCAGCACACATGCAAAACACAATAGAGGAGATTAACCATGGAGACTTCTGTGTGACAAGGCATCCTGCAGAAAATAATTAAGTCCTATGGTATTTTGGCTTATTTTGCTCCCTTCTTGGTCCTTTCCTAAAAATAAAACTGGTAGAATCGATGACTGGGACAACTATCATCCAATATCCAAAAACAGTATTAACCCAACTTGTAAATCACTTGGAAGACCAAGATATTCTCTTCCCAAATCAATTTGGATTTAGGAAACATCATTCAACTGAGACACTACTCCTCTCATTAACAGACTCTGTTTTATGAGAATTTGATGCGGATGAATCTTACTTTCTTGTGCTAATCGACTTAACAGCCACCTTTGACACTGTGGACCATACTCTGTTGTACCATCAGTTGAGAAACATTGGGATCTGTTCTCAAATGGTTCTCTTCCTTTCTATCTAATAGAACATTCCAAGTCAAACTGGATACAATACAAACTGGATCAATACAGGTTACGCCAAGTTGCGTATATTACATTGGTTGAAACCTTTATTAACTTTCGAAGACTTCAAAACTGTATTGCAAACTCAATTTTCTCAAATCTAGACTACTGTTAACTCCATATTTCTCAGTCTTCCCACATGTCTCTTAAAACCATTACAAGTACTACAAAATGCCTCAGTAAGAGTTTTGTTAGGAACTAAGAAATTTGATCACATTACACCCTCGCTGATTTCACTGCACTGGCTGCCAGTACAATCCCGAATCTATTTTAAAGTATTAACTTTAATATTCAAACTCATTAATTCAAGTAACACCGGTATGATAGGCATATCAATACAACTATACACACCACAACATGAGGAACAAATTTAATGAGAGATTTTAAAAAGCTCAACGTACTGACTAACGTGAAATTTGTTATTTTAATTAATTTTCTGTACTTCACATCGTATATCCTTAGTTAATATGTATTGGAATATTTAATTTGATAGATGTTAATGCCTGTTTATGAATACTACCTCTGTAACCTGCCATTATTTGCTGATTTATAGGTATGAATATTACTTTGTAAACTGTGTGATCTTTAAATGGAAAGACAGTATATAAAATGTCTAAATAAATTAAATAAATAAATATATATATATATATATATATATATATATATATATATAAATAAATAAATAAATAAATAATTTCAGACAATGTAGAATTAAGAACAATATCCTTATTTATGATATCACCAAGGTTTAGCCTCTGTAAGTAGATTCCAGTATAAATCACTGGCAAAGCTCATCCAGCCTCGAAAATAACAAACCTAGACCTGAAAGTTGGAATAACACATATTTGGGTGATTTTGTCAACAATAAATCTCACGAAGTCTCCAGATCTCACCAAGTATGCTTTCAGAAAAGCACTGCCATTCTACTGAGAAGAAAAAAACATTGGCAGATTGGCACTAATGTATTTATCATCATCTGTGTGTGTCCATCACATCAAGACTGGCATGGCTATACTTAAAGAGTGCAAATTCATTATGCTAGCACCAGTTAAATGTACAAAGAATCAGAGCTACAAATTCTCACTCTCCTGCCAAAATGAGCATACTTAACAAAAGAAGAAAGAAATATAAGGGACATTTACGGTCCCAGATAATTACCAGTCTAGAAAGACAATTTAGTTGGAGACAGACAGGAGCAGGTGAAGACTTACCACTGGAGCAGTCGGGCCCACCCCAGCCAGGTTCACACTGACAGGTGTTTGGTGCAATGCAACGGCCATGTACACATTTATCACCACAGTGAGCTGTCAAAGAGAGAAATCAGTGAAAAACAAGTTGGGCTCCCAAAAGGAAAAATAATCTTCACAGCACAGCTGTTTCATATTCTTGTCTCCAATGTCATTTAAAATCAAGAATAATGTCAGCAAGTTGAGTTCAGGCTTTGCAATTTTCCTGATGCATTTGGCAGACATACTAAAATACACTCCAAAACTATGCATTTCTGTCTTATTTCACAGCCGGCTGCATGTATCCTTTCATAAATCTGGCTCATATATTGTTCAAGTGAAAACTAAGATTCTAGGCTTCATTTCTAAAGACCCCCATTGTCAGAGGATGCATCCACGATAGTGACGGATATGACTTAAATGACTGTTAATTCAAACCCATCCAGTGTACACAAAACAAGAGAAGTTTGAAAGAAAACCATATCTTCTCCATACTGTGCTATATTCCAAAGGAAATGGAACAAAAGGAGCAGGTATAAAGTAACATCCATTAAAAAAAAAACAGAAGAAAAGCTATACAAACAAGTTTTCTGTGAAAATAAAATGTTTTGGTATTCTACTGAATACTTCCAAACTAAATTTAAAACAAAACAACTGCTAACAATGGCCATCTGGACTCAGGTAATAGCACTACATGCTATGGCAAGGGGAATCCAAGTTCACATCCCCTCACTCATCAAGGTTGGTAGGTCCTGTGCACAGTTGACTCTTGGGGGGAGAGGGAAGACACCTGCCAGCCAATGAGCAAAGCTGAGGATATATCTCAAAGGAGGTGATAGTGCAGCTTCAAGCTAACGAGGATTCCTTGAACCATTAAGACGTGATGTTAGGGGAGGTTGGCACAGAGATTGCCTACTGCCTACTTCTCCCATCTGCCTCAGCTGTGGACATCTGAGTATGTCATGACCTCCTGGGGCTTGGGCTTCTGCCATCCTGTGCTCCTTCATTCAGTGGGTCTCATGGTACATGCCATCAGATCAATTAAACAACATATTCCAGTTACATAGGATCAATCCAACAAGACATTGCAGCTAGCTCAAGGACAGCATCATTTCTTCTTTTTTGCTTCCTATAGCTCATCCATGTTTCCTCTCCCTGATGCTATCCCTCCCCAATCTTATTCACCATTGCAAACCATTCCAAAGATTGAGTCCATTGCCCCCTTGTCTACATTCTCTGTTCTACCTTGTCCGCTGCCGTTGAGCTTCAGTTTTCTTCCTTTCATTCAGCCATCAGCACTCTCCCTGAGGACATTTCATCCTCATTACTGTCATCATAGTTTCACTTCTATTCTCCATACTCTTCGCCTCTGCCTTCTCCTCTCAGTTGGCAATATCAGTTATAATTCTGGATCTTTGAATCAAATCTCATTCCATCTGTGTACATGAACCATTACCCCTCCAATTTTATCCTTATAGCCCTCCTTCTTCTCTCCTTTTCTAATGTTCTGTTAAGGTTGACAGTCTGCAGGCTGCCCCTGTGAACTGCTGCTCTCATCTCCAAGTCCAGGCAGGCCACACCACGACCTGATGCAAGGCAACAACACTAACGCACCATAACACCTCCCGGCACAGTGAATGCTGCCAGCCATCCATGCGGCAGGACGCCGCTGTCAGTAATACCCAGTGTCTTCCCTAGGCGCTTGTGCGCACTTCTTGCCAGCATTTAAAAGGCAGCAGGAAAGGACCCTCAGCCCCTAAAGATGGCATCAGCTCCACGGCCCTATAAGAGGGCAGCATTCCAGACACAACTTGCCTCAGCAACAGGTCCACCTACTGCCAAGTAGTGCGTGTTGTTTCCCAGTTGTTCCTGCCTTGATTCCAGCCTGTCTCCAATCTCATTCCAGCCTGTGCCATCCTTCGTTGCCCACTTGTTCCAGCCCTTGCCTGCCCGCCTCAGCCTGTCTATCCCTCTTCCTCTCCTTCGGATGGATACCTGGTTTGACCTCTGTTTGGACTTTGGTTACATCTGACTGCTACCTACACCTGTCCTCTGCCTGTCCCTGAATATGCTTCACCACCGCCTGCCTTCGACTCTAGCAACATCAGATCTTCTCTTCCGTCATTAACAGAGACCCACCTAAGTCCTGCCGGCCCTGTCCCCAAAGTCTCAACTAGAGGGGAACATGGGCTGGTAGAGGTAAAGTTCTTGACTGGTCTTTGCTTCGCCTGGGTCCACCTGCTGACAGTGAGAATCTGCAGGACTCCCCCCTCCAAGTGGAGTCAATCTCACCTCAGCCCAAGGGTCCATGAACACAACATTCCCTATGGATTGTCTTCTCTATTTCCAACAAGCTTGCGTACTTTGAAGGCCTTTTTATCTCTCATTCCCTGCATAGTCAGACTCTGACTGAAACCAGGCTTTCCCAAGGATTTTGTTTCATTTGCTGCTCTCTGCCATGGAGGCTATCTTGTCTCCCATATACTGCATTCAAAGCCTGACTTTCTAGGCCCTTTTTTCCATCATAGAAACAGAATGGGGAAAAAAAAAAGCCTTAGGAGTGAATTTTAAAAGCGTTACTCACATTAAAAGGCCCAAATACACGAATATCTGGGCCATGCGCAAGCAACGCATATTTTAAAAGCTGGAAATTACACACGAATATATGCAGGTGTGAGTACAAAAAATGGAATGGTACTAGGGCATGTCAGGGGAGTTCCAGGGCAGGCTCAACAATTGTGTGCGTAAAATATGGCAGCCGCCCCAAGTGGCGACTTGTTATAGAAACATAGAAACATAGAAACATAGAAATGACGGCAGAAGAAGACCGAATGGCCCATCCAGTCTGCCCAGCAAGCCTCACACATTTTTTCTCTCATTCTTATCTGTTTCTCTTAGCTCTTTGTTCTATTCCCCTTCCACCCCCACCATTAATGTAGAGAGCAGTGATGGAGCTGCATCCAAGTGAAATATCTAGCTTGATTAGTTAGGGGTAGTAGGGGCAGTAACCGCCGCGATAAGCAAGCTACACCCATGCTTATTTGTTTTTACCCAGATTATGTTATACAGCCCTTATTGGTTGTTTATCTTCTCCCCTGCCGTTGAAGCCGGGAGCTATGCTGGATATGCGTGAAGTATCAGTTTTTTTCTTCTCCCCTGCCGTTGAAGCAGAGAGCCATGCTGGATATGCATTGAAAGTGAAGTATCAGGCACATTTGGTTTGGGGTAGTAACCGCCGTAACAAGCCAGCTACTCCTCGCTTTGTGATTGCGAATCCTTTTTTTCTTCACCCCTGTCGTTGAAGCTATGCAGGATATGCGTGAAGCATCAGTTTTTTGTTTTTGTTTTTTTTGTTTTTCCCCTGCTGTTGAAGCAGAGAGCTCTGCTGGATGTGTGATGTATCAGTTATTCTCCTCCCCTGTCATTGAAGCAGAGAGCTATGCTGTATATGCATTGAAAGTGAAGTATCAGGCATATTTGGTTTGGGGTAGTAGTAACCGCCGTAACAAGCCAGCTACTCCCCTCTTTGTGAGTGCAAATCCTTTTTTCCATTACCTCTTGCTGTTGAAGCTTAGAGCGATGTAGGAGTCACAGTAAGCATGTGTATGTTTATTTAATATGGGTATTGTGTCAATAGCCATCATTCTGGCGAGTCACCCACTCTTCATTGGCGGCCTCTTGACTTTATGGATCCGCAGTGTTTATCCCACGCCCCTTTGAAGTCTTTCACAGTTCTGGTCTTCACTACTTCCTCCGGAAGGGCATTCCAGGCATCCACCACCCTCTCCGTGAAGAAATACTTCCTGACATTGGTTCTGAATCTTCCTCCCTGGAGCCTCAAATCGTGACCCCTGGTTATCAAATCGTGACCCCTGGTTAGCCACATATACTGCTGCTACTGATGAGGTGTAAGTCTGCATAAATCACTTTTAGGTCTAACACGACAGGGTGAGGGGTCCGGATCAACTGTGGGAAGCGCAGGCTGAAGAACCAAAGGGTCTGGACCTCAAGATAGACTGACAAACTGGTGGACTAATTGGTAAAACTGGGAATGTCCTTCACACGAGCATGTTTTAAAATCTGCTTACCTGTGCGTGTTAAAGCCAAAAAAGTCCTAAGGAAGATATGTGAAGTAAGTTTGCTCAAGTAACAGCTTAAAATTAGGAGAACACATACGCGCAGTAGGTGCATTTTAAATCATACGAGCACAACTGCGCGCATGGTTTAAAATCCCAGCATATGTCCACTCGCACACCAATATAAGCATGTATGGGCACCCGTGAGCTTGTTTTAAAGTTACCGTCTTAGTAAATAAGGCCTTCAAGAGGCTGCAGTGACAGTAGTAGTGCTGCTACTCTTCACTTCTTCCTCATTAAAGAGTAGATTTTCAAAGCAGTGCACACGTGCCTGTGCGGGTGGCACGTGCAGAAGGGCAAATTTTCGTAAAATACGCGCGGCGACGCAATCAGGCTTTCCCCAGTTCCCTACCCCCCTACCTACACTTCCTCCCTCTTCCCCTCTCTTCCCCACCCCCTAAACCTAACCTATCTTTTCCTAAATTTTTTATTTTATTACTTACTGCTCCTCTGGAGCAGAAGCAAGTTATGAGTGCCAGCCAGCTGCCAGAGAGCACTTCCCCGGAACAATGGCTAGTGGGACAGCCGGCCTCTCCCCACCCAGGCCACGCCCCCCCGACCAACCCCTTTTTCAGGGCCCAGCACTTGTGCGTGTACTGGGGTTTATGCGCATGGCCAGGCCTGTTCTAAAATGCACGCTGTGCGTGCAAGGCCCAACCACGCGCGTAATCCCTGTATTTTACGCTTGTACGCCTTTGAAAATTTGGCCTTAATTTCACTCATTTTATTCTTTTTTAGGCCCACTCCATCAACCTTTTAATCCCACAATCTTTCCAGGTATCTGTCATCTATTGACCACCTCCTCCTTCCTTACTTACTTCAACACCTGGCTTTCCATCTTCTTTGAGCCCTTATTCTTATGTACCTTAACATCCATGCTGATGCCCCTCCTACTCTTCTGCCACAATGTTCCTTGTCTTAATCTCCTCATTTGCCCTCCAACTATGCTCTACTGCAATGATGGTGAACCTTTTAGGCTCGGCGTGTCAAAAATTCAGATAATGCCTAACTGGACTCTGCTGGTGTGTCAACCCCACCCTCCACCCCTGAACAAAACAGACACATCTCTCCATATTCATTACAAAAATATATAGTTCCATCATGTCTAGTGCTATGTATTATATTATTTATTTATTATTTATTTGTTTTTATATGCCGACATTCAAACATGAGTATCACATCGGTTTACATGATAACTTGTGGGATAGTGTGACAACAGGCCATATTATCTTTACATTGTAACATTGTAAAACTACAGCGAAGTATTGTTTTAAAATTATAACATTATAAATTATAAACATTATAATATTAAAAAACATCAAATAATTACAAAAATTAAAAAACGAATAAAATAAACAAAATACAAAAAAACAGATTCATTATTAAAACAATTTCATACAGCACATTAATCAAACATGATGAAAACAGCAATTATGCAGACATACATTTACCCGGGGCGTAGCCATGGGCAGGCCTGGGTGGGCCAAAGACCACCCACTTTGGGCTCAGGTCCATCCAACCAAAAGAGGCCTGTTGGAGCAACACTGTCCTTGGATCCCATCTCCACGACAGCGAAGAGGAGGGCCAGAGCAGCAAGGCCATTGCGAGATTCCATCCCCACAGTGCGGAAGAAGGACTTTGGCTGTGCCTATTAAAAAGGCCCTGCATGCGTGTGTGAGAATGGGAGCCTGAATGTGTGTGTGTGTGTGTGTGGATTAGAATGGGAGTTTGAATGTGTGTATGTGGGTAAGAATGACAGCCTGGGTGTGCGTCTCTATGTGTATAAGAATGGGAGCCTGGGAGGGGGGGTGAGAGAGTGAGAGCTTGTGTGTGCATGTATGATAGAGCATGTAGAATGACAGCCTATGTGTATGAGAGACTCTATGAGAGAAAGCGTGTGTGTGTGTGTGTGTGTGTGTGTGTGTGTGTGTGTGTGAGGGAGGAAGGGAAGAAGACAGTAGAAGAGAGACTGAAAAGGAATTAGGAAATGAGCGACAAGGGAAAAATGGGACCAACTGATTAAAAAAATACAAAGATCAGACAACAAAGGTAAAACAAAAAAATTATTTTGAGATTTTAGCAATTTCAATATGCCATCTGTGGGAATGTGCATTTCTTATATTTTTGTATTTAGCTCTTTCTTCAGTATTTCACTGAACAGAGTCTAGTTTCTGAGGCTTTCTATTTTGGTTTTGTTTGCGTGCTTGTTTCTGTTTCTAATTTGTAGTCTCTTATTTCTATATTAGGTGAGGGTCGGTCTCTGTTTTGCCTGTGTGTGACTGAAGTGCAGTATTTCTGCTAGCATGTAGTTTCGCTGTAGCAGTCCAGCTTGTTCTGTTACTCCAGTAGGTGATGTATTAACATTCTAGGGCCTGGTGTAGTATTTGCTTTACTGCTTTTTCATAAGGTTACTGTTTTTGAGTCCTAAGAGTCAGTGCTGTTACTGTATTGTATGGCAAGGTTTTAGACATCTCTTTTTTTTGCAGGAATTTGTTACTTCACAAAATAGCAGTGAAGGGATACTTTTTGCTGAGGTGACACCAGAATTTGAATATTTTTTTCATGTTGGTTATAATGTGCTCTGCTCTGCATCTGTTCATTTAATTTCATTTCATTAATTTATTAAAATGTATTTATCGCTTATCACTATCATCATAAGCAATGTACAAAATAAAACATTCATAAAAGTAAAATATAAATAAAACAAAACATATTAAAACATATTCACTACCTAAACAAAATCATAGTACCCAGAGTGGACGCATTTCAGAGGAGAACCAATATCAATGCTCTTCCTCTTATCCAAATGCTTGTTTTAGCAAAATTCTCTTCAGCAGGCGTCGGAATTTCTTTATACATTCAGACATTTTGAGTTGCATCAGTAGAGTATTCCAAAGAATAGGTGTTGCCACCGAAAAGGCGGATTCTCTTGTTACTTGAGCGAGCAACTCTGACTGAGGGCACATCAAGCAGTCCCTGTTGAGAGGATCTCAATTGTCCAGATGGTTCATGTACTTTTAGAAGAGCATTAGACTAAGGGCAAGAGCTTGAATTAATTAGCTTGAATATTGTCATCCCAATTTTATAAATAATTTGCTGATGCAATGACAACTAGTGCAAACTGTTAAGCGCCAGGATGATATGTTCATGCCGCTTAGTCTCAGTGATCAACCGTGCAGCAAAGTTTAGCATAAGCTGCAAAGGATGTAACAATTTCAAAGAAATACCCAGATACAGACCATTGCAGTAGTCAATGAAAGGAAAATAGATGCTTTAACAATCGTACAAAAGTCACAGTTATGCAACATGTCTTAACCCTGCAAGCACACGTAACTTAAAGAACCCAGATTTGATTATGGCTTTAATTTGAGGCTGAAAAGAGAGCGAAGAGTCAACCAAAACCCCTAAGCTTTTATTCAGGGCACTAATTGGAAAACTTAAATCATCATCAAAATAGATTCCTGATGGAAAATTGAATATGGTCTCTGAATCAGTAAAACTTCAGTTTTAGACATGTTAAATGGCAATTTGTTTTGATGTAGCCATTGTTTAATTGAAGATATACAAATATGAAGATATTCCAGGGTTTTCATTCCAAGTGGGATGCAATGGAATAAAGAACTGCAAATCGACAGCATACATTTTGTACCCGTCACAAACACTAGCTAGTGGTTTGGTAACTGGAGTTAAATAATACTGCTGCTAAGGCAGAATCCTGAGGAACACCAGCCTTTAGCACGCACCATTGTGAGAGGTCATTCCCAAGTTTTACCTGTTGTGAATGATTACTAAGATATGCTGAGAACCAGTTCAGAACATTCCCTGAGATACCACATTCTTGCAGTCGGTACCGGAGAATGTCATGATCAATGGTATCGAAAGCTGAAGAGATATCTAACGAGACAACCAGGAACTGATGCCCGCCATCCAAGCCCCTTCTGATGGTATCAATTAAGGACAGTAAAAGGAGTTCGGTACTCCTAGAACGCCTAAATCCAAACTGATGAAGATCTACTATTTCTTTTTCCTCTATAAACTCTGTCAGATGTTATAAGATGGAACTCTCAATAACTTTAGAAATGAATGGCAGGGAAGAAATAGGCCAAGAATCTAAACCAGGTTTCTTCAAAAGTGGTCTTACAACTGCTTTTTTTTAGGCTGTTGAGAAAATAACCCGATTGAAGAGCTTTATTGACCATAAAATGTCAATGAAGGAGTAATGGCATCTTTAGCAATCTTAAAAAGAGCAATTGAACAATTACTAGAAGGGCAAAAAACATTGTTCATTGAGGAAATAATCATACCTACTTCAAGCTGGGAGACATCAGAGAACGATGTCCAGATCGGACAAGGTGGAGAAATAGTACCATTACACCATAAAGGAATATCAGCAAAGACAAGATTAAGTTTTTCAGTTTTCAGAGAAAAAAAATCTCAGAAAAGCTTTTGCAGATGGCACATCAGCAGGAGATGATAAGACTTTTGAAGTGCACGTGAGATTCTTGGGTAGTTGGAATAGTGCCTTGGGGCATAACCAATTTGCCTATTTTCAGAGTAAAAATTCTTTTTGGCCTCTAAAATTTTTTATTGATATTCAGATAAAAGGGGTCTGTTAATCGCAACAGCTTACAGGGTCCTATAATTTTGTCAGGTGTTGGTGGACGCTGGCGTGTCACTCAGAACTTTGAGTCATGTCAAAGGTTCACCATCACTGCTCTACTGCCTCCACTCACCAGTATGGCCAGCAATGTTCCCTCTAATTTTTCACAAGCTCTCTGCGGAAATGCCCTACCATTGAGCACATAAATAACTTTTACACATGAGCAGCTAGAGCGAGGGTGGCCACCAGACCTGAATTTGTCAATAGGGTGGCTGAAATCCTTGGGGGGGGGGGGGGGGAGCAGTCTGGTTGAAGATTTACTGCTTTCCAGCTGTGCTGAACTGTGCTGAATCTCACTCAGCAGAGAATAGGCCTCTGCTTCCTGATCCAACCCCTCCCTTCCCAGGCACGGTGCATGAAACAGGATGGGACGGAACTGAATCTGGAGAACACAGAGCATTTTGGTAAGGTTAGAAGGAGCTGAATGGGAATTATTGGGGGATAAGACTGATGGATGAGGATGGATCAGCTGGGGAAGGGGCAGTGCCTGTGTGAGTGAGAGAGGAGGGATTGGTTGTTTTGTGTGTGTGTGTGTGTGTGTGTGTATATGTATATATGCGACAGATTGAGAAGTTAGAGCTGGGATGCAAGGGGGAGCAGAACCAAAGCACAGTAGGGTCACCTACCTCCCCTCCCCCACCCCCTTATCTCCCACTGCAATTCATGTTCTCTTTCCTTTGATCTCTAATTCTATCCCACAGATCCTGGAACCTCCCTTCCTTCCTCTCCCATCTCTCCAGATCCTGAAACCCAACTCCAAAACATATCCTAGTCCCTTTTCCCCCTTTCTCAAATCCAGAATCTCCCTCCCTCTCCTTCCTTTTCGCTCATCCCAAATTCCTGATTTTGCACCTTTTCTCAATCTTCCCTATCTCCTATCCTCCCCATCCCCAGCTTTTTCCACCTCTCCACCCCTCCCGTCTCCAGTCCTCTTTTTTTCTCACACTCCTCCCTCCTTTTCCCAGTCCTTTCACCTTCTCTTCACCCCATTCCTAGACCTCCTCCTTTCCTCTCTCCATCTCTGGTCCTCTCACTCTCTCCTTCTCTTCTGCCCATCCCTGACATCTCACCCTGCACTAATAGCTTAAGATCCCTTTTCCTCACCCACTAAAAAAATACATTATACAGTCACAAACAAAGTTGGAAAATTATATCATTTTTATAATATAATATAAATGATGGCGATGTTTGTCAATGTGCTTTCAAATTTTCCAAATTTCTCCACAGAATCTATCCCTGAGCTGCCGCACAAACTATGGGGCTATGCCTTAGACCTCCTGCTCCCTGTCGTCTGACCTTACCGGTTCGGGGAGCAACAGCAGCAACAGTGCCTAGGAGTGGCAAAACTCTAAATCCGTCTCTGGGGGCAATAAGAGACTGATTTATACCATAGTGCCACTACTTACCACAGCCTCTAACCTATCACCAAGGACCCAAGTTCTTTCTTTCTTCTTCATGCTCTCCAATTTTCTCTTCTCGATTTCTCTTTTCTCTTCACTACCATCTCTTCTCACTCCTCCCAAGGTTTTTTCTCAAATCTTTCCGCTCTCACCTATCTTTCCATTTTGCTCTCTCCAAAGCCTTCCATTCCTTCTCCTCCCATTCCTTTCACTTCCTTCCCCATTCTTCCATCTGACACTATCCATCGTCCTTATACTGCCTTCATTTCTGTTCTTAACCCTTGCCACCAACACCCTTCCATTTTCCCCCATCACCAGGATTCACTCTTCTGCCTCCTCCTCATAAAGACAGACAGGGCTTAATTGGGAAGAGGCAGTATGGATTTAAGAAAGGGAAGTCTTCCTTACCCATCTATTAGCATTCTTTGAAGATATATGCAAGCATGTGAACCAGTCGATACAGTGTATCTGGATTTTCAACAGGCATTTTACAAAGTCCCTCGGTAACAGGTTTAGGGACAGGAAATAGAGTAGGATTGTATGATCTATCATCCTAAGAGACAGAGGAGGGATACATAATGCTCCAGGGATCTGTACTGGGATCAGTGTTTAACAAATTCATTAATGATCTAGAAAAGGGAGCAATTAGTGAGATGATCAAATCTACAAATGGCACAAATTATTCAAATGTAGTTAAAATACAAGGAGACTGTGAGGAATTGCAGAAGGATCTTAAAAGACTGGAAAACTGGAATTCTAAATAGCAGATGAAATTTAATGTAGACAACTGAGAAGTGATGTACATTGGGAAAAATAATTCTAACTATATGTGTGCAATGCTGGGTTCTACATTAGGAGCTACCAAAAGAGAAAGGGCTTTGGACCAGCCAAAATCCTCAGATCAGTGTGCAGCAGCTGTAAAAAATGCGAATAGAATTATATGAATTATTCAGAAAGGAAATGAAAATAAAACTGAGGCTATCATAATGTTTCTGTACAAACTTATGGTATTACTACACCTTGAATATTGTGTGCAATTCTGGTTGTTTCATCTTACAAAAAGATATAGCAGAGCTAGAAAAGATGCAGAGAAAGGCAACAAAAATGCTGAAAGGAATGACACCTATGAAAAAAAGTTACAGGTAGGGGCCAGGACCAGACTCAGTATGCAGTGCAACAATGGAAAACCAAAAATACCACCATTCCTCACAAAACAAAAAAACAATACAATAAATATAAACAGGAGATTCGAGAGAAGGAGAAGTGAGAGAGAGGACCCAGCGGCCTTACCCAGGGTGCAGTGGACTCATCGGCCCTGACGGTGGTACAGCTGAGTGCCTAAAAAGTGTCTGACATCATCGAAGGGGGACACACAGGGGCCTTGAAAAGTGCCAAAGGGGCGCGCGGCTTTGTCCCAATTTGGAAGCTATCCAAAATCTCCTTCACGAAATGTCAATTTACAATTGAGAATGCCTCTCCTGACTCTTTGAGCCTCCAAGTGATTTTAAGTGGACCCAAGATGAAGTTACTAACAAGCCATATATAAGCATCCTTAAATGTGTGTAATTACCTTTAAGAAATGCCTCACTCAGCCCGAAAGAGGAGAGCCAAGGAGCGTCAGGTCTCAGACGCAACAGTGGTAACCCCTAAGGTGGGACCGATGGATGCCCATATACGATGTGGGATGGATATGGGGTATGAGTGTTCGCTGAGCGCTGAGAGGGAGGAAGAAGAGCCCTCCGACATTCAAGAACTAATGTCATCACTCTCCCCTGGGGAAAGATCTCCGCTGGTTAATCCTGCGGCGAGGCTCCTGTTGGACCAAGGAGACCTGGGACCGACTGAGAGTGTTGGTGAGAAGGAGTCTCCCATGAGGTGAAGTGATCATCAGGAAAACCCTACAGCTTTACATAACATCCAAGAAACCAACCAATCTTCCATTGGAGCAGCAATTGAGGGGCCTGGAGTGAGTGAAGCGGGACCTTTAAGCCTCTGGTAAGGCCACAAACATTCTCCTTAGAATATATTTGGGAAGCTATTAACGATTTGAATAAAAATATGGGTTTACAAATTGCAGCAATGTTAAAAATAGCTAATGATACAAAAATTAATGTTGAAAAGATGGAAAAGGATAATTTGCAGATGAAAAGTGAATTGTAAATGTTAAGGTTGAAATAGGAAAAGTAAATGATTTACAGGCTGTAATGATTAAAGAAAATCTCGTTTTGCAATTGAAGATAGAAACGTTGGAAAATATTTCAAGATCTAAGAACATTCGTTGTATAGATTTTCCTAAACTCCCTACTCAAACACCCATGCAGACATGGAGGAGATACTTAATGGAGGTTCTAAACTTACCTGAGGCAACATTGCCTATAATTTTCAAAATATATTATTTGCCTCCATTAAAGAAATCCTCAAGTCTAAGAAATGTAGGAAATATTCAAATGCAAGAATTGCAGCAAAGACAGCCAGTTCAAGACACTAGCCTTAATATTTTGGAGATTCTGGAACAAACAGAATCAAATTTAGTGACGCCCTCAACATTATTGGTGTCATTTATGCTTGAATCTGATAGAGATTGGGTTTTCAAGAAATACATTTTGAATAGGTCTAAAAGAGTTCCTGGGCTGTAAGGTCCAGCTGTTCCCCGACCTAGCACCATCGTCTCAAAAGCATAGGAAACTGTTTTCTGTTAAAACCGCAAGTATTACAATTAGGAATGTATTTCACTCTGAAATTCCCTTGCAAATGTGTAATAAAGTTTGAAGGAAACACATATATGTTCTCTCAGCTGATACAGTTAACCCAGTTTATTGGTAACAGAGTGAGCCCAGCTTTAAGCTCAATGCCAGGAACCACATAGAAGCACTCCTTAGAGGTGAAGTGATCTCTCTGATAGTAGCCTACTATCAGAGAGATCCCAAAATTAGGATTGTTTTGGTTAATATACGATTTTGTGTATATTTTATGATTGAAATTGTGATATCCTGGATCCACTATGATGGGCTTGAAAGACAGGTTTGGGTGACTGGGAGTCCAATCCCTATGTTATGATTTAATTAGTGGGTAAACTAAAGATTTCTTTTTTTGGTTTTCATTTATGTAACCTGTAATGTAACTCAAGTTGTATATTGCTTGATGTTTAAATTGTAAAATGCAATAAATAGATAATAAAAAAAACTATACTAACAATATTTTCAAACAGCTGATGAGTAGAATAACATCTAATAATTAAGAACTCAAATAGCATTTTTTAAAATTTTTCCAAGCAGAAATAAAATATTTCAAAATAGCAGACAAACCAAACACCCAATAATTAAAATTAATAAGGATTGAAAAATCTCTCTCTCCGTACCTAGGAACTTTTGATTTCTAGTCAGCCTGAGCTTGCTGTGAATTAATGGGGCAAGGGAGAAAGGACACAAACGTTTTCCTTTCCCTTTCCCTCTCAGACTCACACAAAAGCAGGTAGGCTCACTCTCTCACACAGGCAGGCAGGCAATCTCTCATACATAGTCACAAGACGGCAGGTTTTTTCTCTCATTCTCACACACACACACACACACGCAGGCAGGCACACAACTTCTCTCAAACTCTCACACATTCATGCAGGCAACCTCTCTCACTCTGTTAACACATATACACACACATGCAAACAGTCCTTCTGACTCCTACACTCCTCACACTCCCACACACATGCAGGCAGGCAAGCAACCTCTCTCACACTCACACAGGCAGGTAGGCAGGCAACTTCTCTCACTTTTACATACACAAATGCAGGCAGGCAACCTCTCTCACTCTCAATACACACACATGCAGGCAAATGAGCAACCTCTCTCACTCTGTCTCTCATTTTCACACACATGCACAAGCATGCAGGTGATCTATCTCACTCTTACACACACATACACATACAGATGGGGGGGGGCAAGCAATCTCACACACACGCACACAGAGGCAGGCAGGCCACCTCTCTTACTCTCACACACAGAGGCAGGCAGGCCACCTCTCTTACTCTCACACACATAGGTAGGCAGGCAACTTATCTCACTCTCACTCACACATAGGCAGACAAGCAATCTCTCTCACTCTCACACACGTAATCACACAGATTGGCAGGCAGACAACCTCTCACTCTCTCTCTCGCTCACACACACACACATACACAGACAGGCAGGCCAGGCCACTTCTCTTACTCTCACACACCCAGATAAGCAGGCAACCTATCTCACTCTCATACACACACACACACACACAGGCAGGCAACCTCTCTCACTCTTGGGATGCACAGACAGACTAGGGGACTCCTCCTCCTTCTTTCAAAACATTTGCAGACACTGCGATTGTTCTGCCTTCTTCCTGCCCATGAAGGCCCATGTGAGTCCACATAATAGACCTTCCTCTTTCAAAGCCTGTGCAGGCATTTCACTGCAGCACCTGGAGTTTTCCATTATTTGCCTGGAGACTCAGCAATTCTTTTAGAATTCTGGAATCTCTGGATGAAGCCCAGAGTTCCCAGCT
This sequence comes from Rhinatrema bivittatum, assembly GCF_901001135.1. Lineage (NCBI taxonomy): Eukaryota > Metazoa > Chordata > Amphibia > Gymnophiona > Rhinatrematidae > Rhinatrema > Rhinatrema bivittatum. The sequence continues at coordinate 594,236,186 of NC_042615.1, forward strand.
ATGTTCATACATTTCAAATTCACACTCCCTCCCAAGTCTTCTATTGCATTTGCCAAGCAAACCTGCTATGTTCATCTGATAAACAGCCTTGCCTCCAACCCCCGCTATCTGTTTGCCACCCTCACCTCCTTTCTTACACTGCCTCTTCTTTCCACCCCCTCCTTCCCCACCCGCCATCCCTCTCTTCCCGTATGGTAGACTTCTTCCATGATAAGGTTCACAAGATTAATCTTCATCCACAGCACATTACAAAAGAAGAAAATGTTCCACTTACGGACACATAACTCCTTGTTTTCATAAAATCCAGGGCAGCACTGGGATTTGCGTCGGTACATGGTTTTTTCTCCACGTCTATATGCTGTACGATAACTGATTCTGGAAAAGCAGAGACGTCAGTGTTACATTTCTTGAAGGGGTAGTTGATTTAGTCAGTGGAAACCAATGGAGCAAGACTGGACTAGTGAGTTGGACTGCAGCTGGACAAGGGCAGTGACGTCTCACTGCATCATAAAGACATGATGTGCCTAGGCCCTAGAGAAGGGGGAGCAGGTACAGTGCCTACAGCATGAGCAGCCCCTACTGGCAGAAAAATGGCATTGAAATGTTCAGCCATGGAGAGCACATCCCCTTCAACATTTATTTAATCAGCAGCTTCAGATAAAACAGCTATCAAAAGAGAGAGAAAAGCGCCCCCTTCCCTTGCCAGCCGGCATGATAAGGACTGGATCAAAAATGGCCACCCAATAGTATCCTGGTGTGGATATTTACACAGCATTCAAGCAGAGCCAAGCAAAAAGTCACAGCTTTAACTGTGCGGTGCTATTGCATTGCTTGTTATTGGGATGCCAAAATACATTGGAAGGGGGAAAAAAAATAATGATGTCGATGAAGATAATTCTGTCCTGCCACGTGCTGGTACCCTCTCTGCCATCAGTTCCCTAACCTCCAGTTGGGTTCTGTGAGGAAGCTGGGACTGCTAGAGTTTTTCCTTTATACATCCAAAGCAGCGGATCACTGAGCAGCCCAGAGCACAAGGGGAATGTGCTTAGTCTGATTTGCTATGTGTGGAACATGTTTAGTCCCCCTCCAGTGCTGAGATACAGTTGAACATTACAGAAAAGAACAATTACATTTGGGGTACGCTTATATTATTAAACACTAACTGTATTGTTTGTAATTGTAACTATTGGTTGTTTTTACTCCAAAAAGATGTGTTCTGTGCTGCAGTACATGAGCCCCATCCACGTGCATGTATCCTATCTCTCCCGTATCCAGCCTGTCCTCCAGGGTTTACATGTTTCGACACTTTAAATCCATTCTCCATATGCTTTACAGTGAAGACCAGTGATCATTATAGTAGCCATCCTGTTGGAGTCAGTCCTGAGGGTGGCAGCTAAAATTATCAGTAGTCTCTGTTCTAAAGCATATGGGGATAGACATAAAGAGATACAGAACGATATGATTTTCTGTCTGGTGGGGGTGGGGGAGGTTGAAAGTACAGGTTGTTCTGATGTTAGTGTACATGTTTTGATTGATGGCAGTTTTTATGAGTGTATAATTGCTGACTCTGTATTACAATCAAATTTAAATAATAAAAAAAAGAAAGACTTAAAGATCTAAACATGTTTACACTAGAGGAAAGGTGAGACAGGGGGAGATATGATAGAGACATTTAAATACCTCCAAGATTTCCATGCAGAGGAGGCAGGCCTCTTTCAAAGGGGCTCTAGAAAGAGGGGTCATGGGATGAGGGTGAAAGGGAGTAGACTCAGGAGTAATTTTAGGACATATTTCTTTGCAGAGAGGGTAGCAGATGCATGGAACAGCTTCTTCGTGGAGATGGTGGAGACAAGGACAGCATCTGAATTCAAGAAGGCATGGGATAAATAAAGGGGGATCCCTGAGGGAGTGGTAGGCATTGTAAAGCTGAATAGTTGATTGATGTGGATGGGCAGAATGGATAGGCCGTATTTGTCTTTTTCTGCCGTCATGTGTTTATGTGTACAATTACGTCCATATTTAGAGCTGAGCTGCCTGAAAATAGTAGTTCATGCATTCGTTTTATCTTACTTGGACTACTGCAATTCCATCAATGCAGGACTCCCAAAAAAAATCCTTAAAGAAACTTCAGGTGGTTCAGAATTCTGTAGCAAGGCTGACTCTCAATAGGCTTAATTCTGATAGAGCCGCTCCATTGCTAACAGAGTTACACTTGCTTTTCATTGAGGCACATATTCAATTTAAAATTATGATGCTTACAGTCACATTGTTCAAGGAATATAGCCCATGATATCTCAAAGAATACCTAGAATGGTATAATTCAGTCAGATCACTAAAATCAGCAGATCAGGTTCTGTGTTACATTTACCAGCTCGAGGGATGGTCCCAGAAGCCGCCTCACTCACCCCCAATGCCAGCAGCAGAGCTCTGTGAATGGGACACTGCCAGCAGTCTAGCCTCACCCATTCAAGACGCCGTCTTGGACTTCGAATGCCTAGTTTGGCATGGGACGCCTCCCTACTTCCTTTAGGTGTGCACACGCCCCACAGTTCTACTCTTACAGGGCCTGTGGCGAGAACTTAGCCGCAGCACCCTCTGATGACATCGCCAAGCCCCTGGCTTCTTAAAGCTTCTCCTGAGGAGCATCAGACAGCAACACGTCTCCTGTCTTTGTAGTGTGTGGGGTTTTTTGGGTTCCTGATTCCTGTAGCCCAGCCTTGCCTCATGCAGCCTTGCTTCATCCAACCTTGTCCCTCAGGCCTTGCCTCATCCAGCCTTGCCTTGTCCTGCCCATCTCGTCCAATGTCTTCTGTGTATCTTCATCCACCCTTGGCCTGACTTTCCAGATCTTGACCTCCTGCTTGGCCCTGACCACAATTACCTGCCGCCTGAACCTGACCTCTTGCTTGGACCTGACCATGACTGACTGCCACCTGGTCTTCATCTCTTGCCTGGACCTGAGCATTTTTGTTAGCCGCTTGCCCTGAGCTTGGCCTGTCTTTGACTCTGTTAGTCTGCTGCCTGCCCTGACCCCGGCGTGCTATTGGATTCTTGTTCTAGCCACTGCCCTAGGGACCCTCCTAAGACCTGCCAGCCACCAGAACCCAAAGGCTCAACCTGCAGGGTTCTGGTGGCTGGCAGGTGAAGCTCCAGCCTGACCTGCTACAGGACGTGGTCGCCATCTGCCAGAGCTGCTATGTCCACTATACCACAGCACAAAGGACTCGCACCCACACCGCCCTTCACATTTTGTTAACAACTTCATCACTGAATGTTATCTACCATGCAAAGATGAGAACAAGAGATTTTTCCTGAATGCTCTCTCCCGATATCCTTGAAGTTAGAAACCAATTATTTAACCATTACAAAAGGCATGAAAATGTATCTATTTTCTGAATTGGAGAACTGAGCTGCAAAAAGCTGAGGGACTAAAGAGAGATTTGGAGTATAGGCGAGAAGTTGCCCAAATCTTTGGAATAATGAGATAATATAGATATAGTATTTAGGTTAGGGAATGAGATAAGGTATTGCTAGTTGTTGACCTTATGTGCAGTTTTAGACAGATCGGTTAGAGCAGTGATGGCAAACTCCAGTCCTCATGTGCCACAAACAGGCCAGGTTTTCAGGATATCTACAATGAATATGCATGAGAAAGATTTGCAGGATATCTATAATGAATATGCATGAGAAAGATTCTCATGCATATTCATTGTAGATATTCTGAAAACCTGGCCTGTTTGTGGCACTCGACGGTTGCCATCACTGGGTTAGAGCATTTTGGATGGGGAGCAATGCCATTTGTCAATTAGTTTTGATGACGTCTGATAGCCTTGCTTTTGCATGATTAGAATTCGGTCTGGATGGAGTATCTAATATAATTGCGTTTATCATCACTTGATTTTCTGCAATTTATATACTGTGTATATATATATATATATATATATATATATATATATATATACACACACACACACACTTATACTGTATATATAGTATGTTATAGATGTGGAACATTTTGAGGTTCTGTGATGTGCTTGATATATGGTCTATTGCAGATACAGGACCATTTGTGGCCCTATGATGTGTTTAATGTTATAAGCTATAAATGTTTTTAACTGTAAATTGTTTTGATCATTTCCTGGAAAGGCAATTAAGAAATAATTACATTACAATTTCAAAACAAAGATTTGTTCCTGTTTTCATATTTTTTGCTTATATCTGAGAACCATGGGGTATGACTTACTAAATCCAATAAGTAAATACATAAATGATGACAATATATGTTTATTAATAACCATGCTCCAATAATACTGATGGATCACTAGTATACAATTAAAGTTATTCTCATTTAAATAGGTATTTAGTAGAGTAAGGTAAATTGTACACTTTTGACAAATGCATTTCTTGTAAGATAATAAGAGTTTCAAAGAAAGTTAAATAGTGTGCTTAGGGAGAGAATATCCTGATCAGCTCAGGGAAGAGTCAAATTTTGCCAAAAAATATATGCAACAGTATTGGCATTACTCTGGAAAACATGATGGAATTATATAGCTTTCTATAGGAGATTTAACCAAAAATTGTAATAATCAATCTAAAAATGAAAGATACTATAAATAGTTATTTACCAACTTTTACTTCTGACACAATGAGAAGGAGAAATGAAATGGGACTCCTGACTGATACATAAACCACAGTGAAGCCAGCACTGCATAGGTTATTGCACACTAAGATCCTTTGTTCTTCTTTCAAATGCTAATGTCCATTGCTGTTTCTTTTCTCCTTTTGATGGTTACTCAGTGATGCAAATCAGTAACTGCCTTCTCCAGGGAAAGAGGAGAAGGGCCTTGGAACAATCTGAAACAATGCTGTGGTTTCCTTTTTTCCTTTGGTGATAAGGGCCCGAAATCAAGTCCTGATCACTAGAAATTGGTTCTTAAAAAAATTTCACGGATGCCACTTAATCTCTACCTGTGGATTATGGTTATGAGTTAATGTGGCAGGGGTTTACTTAGAGAATTTGGTATATTCTTTCAAGGTAGTGTTATGAGGGAAAAACCACAAAGGGGAGCTTCCTCAGGGTCAACAGAAGGTGGTATTCAGAGCAGGAAACAGGTTTCTGTGTTTCCTGCTGAGACCTGAGTGGGGAGCTTCACAGTTTCTTGTAAGGCAGCTGGTCTCCTCAGTCCAGCCAGGCCACGCCAAGCCAAGCCATGGAAGGCCAGTGAACCACTGCTGGGTTCCTGGGCATGTGGGAGGAATATAGCCCACAATAGCCTTGTGAAAATCCTAAGCAAGAGAGTGAACTGTGCTCATGACACATAACTGAGAAAAAAACCCATGAGTAGATCTGATACCGAACCTCTTCTGAACTGAGGAAGAAGGGGAGGTATTTTTTGTGCTGCTATTCAAATGAAGATTTGTTGTTGGTGATGCTGCAGTATCAGTGCTGCATACCTCTGAACCCTGTTTTAATCAATGAATTTTAATACTGTTCATCTCTAATTTGTTGCACGCCCAGTCGCGCTAGGGCTGCGACTGGCCCTGCTCACCTTCCAGACCCAGCCTCGACTGCTCCCCCAGTCTCTCCTCAGTCGTAGCTAGCCGTCTGTGCCCTCGGGCTCCTAGCTCCTCGGCCTCCTCAACTCTGGACCAGGTTCCCTCCTGCTCTGGTGCTCCGCGTCCCTCGCGGCATGGAGAAGCCCGCGCCACGCCTTCCTGCAGTCGGCCCCTTGGCGCACACATGCACACAGGGTCGACCTTTAAAGGCGACGCAGCGACTTCACGGCGCTCAGCAAATACGTCACCAGAGCCCTGCATAAAAGGCAGGACTCAGCCCTCCATTCCTTGCCTGGCAAAAGGGTTGTCACATTGTGTGAGCTAGTTGCCATCCTCGTTCCTGAGTTCCTGTGCTTGTTCCAGTGTTCCCGAGTCTGTTCCTGTGTTCCTGTTCCTGCGTTGTTCCTGTGTTCCTGTGGTCCTTCCTGTGTTCCTTCGTTCCTGAGTTTGTTCCACATTCTGCAACCCAGGTTGTACCTTCTCGGACTGATACTCGGTACTGACCTCGGCAAGCCTCTGACCACACTTGGACTGATACCTGGTTCTGACCTCTGCTTGCCTCTGACCACGCTTGGACCGATACCTGGAACTGACCCTTGCTTTGGCTCACCATCCTCAGACGGATACCCTGGCTTTGACCCTTGCGCTCAATTCAGACACTCTCTTTGCTTATCCTGAGACCACCAGGTCCACTTGCCTTGACGCTGTCTGCGGCCTTCCTCAAGCTAGACCCTAGGCGCTGCCTACCTTGCCCGGAGGACTTTCAGTTCCTGCCTCGTACCCATAGTCTTCGGTACTCTCTGTTCCGGTCTAGCTCATCTGTTCACCGTCAGCCGCACACCTCTTCTCTTGGTGGGCACACCTCTCCACCATCTCTCCGGGAGACCCCCAGAGGCCCACCTAAGCCCAGGCAGCCCAGGAATCCAAGGGCTCAACCCGTGGAGCCCCTGGGCTGTTATTGGTGAAGCTCCAGCTTGCCTTTGTCTCCTTGTGTGCTGCGCCTCCTGGCGGCAGGCGCCCTCTGGGAACCCTCAGAGGGCCGTACCAATCCTGCACCAGGCCAAGGGTCCACCTCCAGCGCAACATAATTCTTGGAAACCCTAGAAATAAAAGTTTTGTTTTGTTGAAGAAACTTGTTGAGCAAGATCCTCCTTTATTCCAAAGTGTGATTTTGTGAGAGGCATCATTCAGCGACAGAGGAGTGGGATTGAAGATTTGGATTTTGTGGGGCACAATTAGAGGGGGTCATAGAGGGAAATAAGGGCCCTGTACAGTTGTCCCTATCCAGCTTGAGAAATACAGCCCTTGCCTGTGTGCCAGGTCCACTACACAATCTGCTCCACTGCAGTTTTATTTTTTCAACCCACAGAGAGTGCTCCAAAGCAGGCATCAGACATCGCTCTCATTTTATATGCTCCAAAAGGGGATTACACTTTCTTCTGATAATGAATAGGGATTTTTTTTCAGTTTCTGGAACTGTTTTTGAAATTCCAGATCTGGTTCTTTATTACTGCTCTTTTTTTCCAAAAGCCTCATTCTTGTATCCACCAACTCGGTTCTCCTATAGAGGTTCATCTTTCAGTCCCATGCACTATAATCCGGTTAGCTTCCTTCTTCCACTTCTGTCTCTCCATGTTTCCCTTCCCTTTTTAAGAGTATGAAATTCATATTTAGTTGGCCAAAAGATGGGGATTCACATTAGTGAATTTAGTCTGCTGGTTGAATTATTAGTTTCCTTGACTTTTCTTAGCCCTACCTGACATCCTTAAGAATGATGAGCTGCAGAAAATGGCCAAATTAAAGCAATAGTAGAGTGGGGCACTCCAGATCAAGAACCTTTTAAAGCCATCCTGTGTCATTCTACCTTCCCCATCTTTCTGCCTTCGACCAAAGGGCAAAAACGTCACAGCAGACACCTGTGAGCCAGAAGGCAATGTGCGGCTCTGGTGGGAGCCCTTGCAATGGTGCCCTGCGTCCTCTGAAGCAAGCAGCAAATGTTACACCAGAAACACCATCTGGAATCATCAGTTATTTCTACACCAGTGTATCAGAGATTTAGAAATAAGATATCTGGATAGAAGATAATCTGGTCACAGAAGGAGAAGGATGGGATTTGAACCTTGCTTTAAATTTCTGTGCTCCGACCATTAAGATACACTGTCAACCCAAGTTCAACTATTTCTAATTTGAGTATTTTTTTTTCTAATCAGATGTGGAAAAGAGGATTGTCACAGACCCGCATGACCACCCAAAACTAGGCATCTATATGTTGTCACTTGTTGGAGCTTTGTTTTAGAGATATAACAAGTGGCTCTAAAGTTGACAATACATGTGCTCCTGAGTTAGTAAAGGTGACATAAAAATAAATTCAGCTTTATTTTAAAGTTTATTATACATTTAGGATCACCACTACCTATTTTAAAGAATTTTAAATTACAAATACAGTATCTAAACAATACAAGTGTAACAAGCTACTATAAACCAGGTTCCTGCCCTTATCATGTGTTGGAGCCTTACAATGTGGCCCGAGCTGCGTCTGGATCTTAGTGATGTTTTTGGACCTGCCAAAAAGGGGTTTTCAACAATAAAAATATGTCAGTACCCATATGTGCTCTCCTGTGAATGACAAATGTTCTGTAAGAACCAGCATCCAACACTCACAGTGTTAACAAGTTGGGAAAAGGGCTGTACTGTTTAGCCTGCCCAGAGAACATCACTGCATAGCCAGCAGAGGAGGAAACCAAAGGAATGCTGGGAGACCATTTAAGGAAGAAAAGGCACAATTGGGCTGGCTCTGTCTGTGTGTGCGGGGCAGGGATGGCAAGGAATTGAGTTGAAGCCAGGAGCCAGAAAGAGAGGAGTGTATCTAGCAGCCCTGCAATCAGTTCTTTTCCTGAAGAGCTAATTATCAATAGAGAGAAACATTAGACTGTGCTCTGAGGAATTAGAGAGACAGACATCTGTTATTGCTTCATAGCAGAGCTACATGTAAAATCCCAACAAGGTACAGAGAAGCCAGGAGCTGAGAGACCAGAAAACTTTCCTTTCCAGAGATTTCCAGGCCCAGGAGCACATGACTGGATCACCCTCCTAAGAAAGCGAGTTAAGTAATCTAAACTTTGCACAGAGATTATTTTAGAGGAGGGAGAAGGATTAGTTCCTTGGCTTTTATCACAAATTCAGTATCTCATCTTAACTGCTTCAGCCTTTCAGATGAAGTCAAGTTTAAACCTGTTAGGGAGTGCTAGGGGATTGTGTGCCCTTGGACCACGGCACAACCCCAGAGAGCTCCAAGAGGCTGGCAAGATGTGTCCGAGCATGGGTGTAGACTGCAGACCAGGCCCCTGCTGACCGGCACAGCCTTGGTGAGGCCAACCGCGCAAGGTTGGTCTCTGAGTGGTTCTCCGACCACTCCAAGCCCTTTCGGACATGCCGCTGGGTAACAGCAAAGGCGGCAGGCTGGACAGGAGACAAGGGCAGACGAAGACTCTGGAACATGAAGACTCAGACGAGGAACTTGAAAGGACTCAGACGAGACTTGGAACTTGGAAGGACTCGGAATAAGGATTCAGGATTAGACAAAAGTACTGGGTGAGAACTGCAATGCAGCGCGCCCTACACAGCCGCACATGGCTGGTCACGGACCACGCTGAGCGCGAAGCGGACTCCAGGAGTAGAAGTGGAACTTGAAACTGGAATATGTCAAAAATTCAGTAGAGACCTGCACCGGTGCACGCCCTACACAGCCGCCTATGGCTGGTCACGGACAACGCTGGAGCAAGGCAGGTTCCGGCAGAGTCTTGGTCATGGATGGAAGCAGACACAAAGGAATCCGAGGGCCGGGACGAGATTCAGGACAGGGGACCAAGACGGAACTTGGCTTCAGGCAAGAATGACCTTCCGGATGCTTGTGCTGCAGGCAAGAAGACCTTGTACCACGAAGCGCCCTACACAGCCCCCCATGGCCTGTTCATGGACCACAACAGTGGCACGCCAGGAAAGGTGGACGAGAAACCAGGGATTCAGGACATCAAGGCTCGATCACGGACATCAGGGGCATCAGGACTGGATCATGGAACATCAGGGACATCAGGACTGAATCACAGAATATCAGGAACATCAGGACTGGATCATGGAACATCAAGACTAGAACACAGACCATCAGGTCATCAGCAGAGACCAGGAACAGACAACGAGGGAATCCCACGAAGAACAAGGAATGCCAAGCAGGAGTGAAGATGAGAAGTCCCAGGATGGACTAACCCCTTGTGAAGGCAAGGACTGAGTGAAAGAAGGGCCCTTAAATAGGACTGAAGATCAGAAGACGCCCAGGGAGGAGTCTAGGTGGGGCCCGGGGGCATATCCGGCCGTGGGCCCTTTAAATGAGGAGAGAAGACGTGGCCCTGCCCCTTAGGGGAAGCAGGAACAGGAAGCAGGACCTTGGACAGCGGCCATGCTGCCGCTGAGACGCTGATACAGGGCTGAAAGCAGGAAGTAGGCCCCGGCAGAGAGAGGTGGCATCCGAGCCGTGAAGAGGCTGACTGAGGGTGGCTCCTGCTGCCAGTGAGGCCGGGGACTGCAGCCTCCAGCCATGGAGGAGCACTGAAGAGGAGCACTGAAGTCCGTGGCTTCCTGCCGCAGTGAAGAGAAGGAAACATCAGCGGCCTCTGGGCCGCGCAGGTAAGCGCCTGCTCGCAGCTGGACCCGCGAGCAGGAGTGTAACAGTACCCCCCTCAAAGGGGGTCCCCTCCTGTCTTTGGGAGGTTGAAAACCCAGGCAAAACAGCTGAAACTAGAATGTGGATGATGCAAGCGCCTCCTGCAGGGCATATGGAAGATACATTGGAACATGGAACTTGGAAACCAGACACTGGAGATGAAACTCTGGAACCAGGCGCCTCCTGCAGGTCGTACGAACCCAGAAAGAAAAGGTCTTGGAAACAAGGGCTCTTAGAAGTCCAAAAGTGTAGGCCCATCACAGGAATACTGGAACAAGGCAAGGCAAAAAAAAAAACAAGGCAAAAAATAATGGAATAAACAAAAACAGTGAAACACGCAACAAACAGAGGAACAAGCAACAAACAGCGGAACAAGCAAGAACAGTTGAACAAGCAAGAACAGAGGAACAAGCAAAAAAGAACAAAACAAGCAAAGAGCAGCGGAACAACCAAGAACAGGAGAACAAGCAACAAAACAAGGAACAACGGAACAAAGAACAATGAAACAAAGAACAACAGAACAAATAATGGAACAATCAAAGGAACAAACAAAGGAGTGGCAGTTCCGGGCCGCGAAGAGGAGCACCAAAGTCCACGGCTCCCTGTCGCAATGAAGAGAAGGAAGCATCAGCGGCCTCCGGGCCACGCAGTTAAGCGCCTGCTCGCGGCTGGACCCGCAAGCAAGAGTATAACAAAACCCTTGCCACAGCCACACAGCTCCACCATCAAGAGGGACTTCATTTTCTTAATTTTTTTTCCACACAGTTTTGTGTTTGGGACAGGGTGCACCCTTTAGAAACTGGTGACATTGGGGTGGGTTCCTGCCCCCCCTCCCCTTTTTGAGTACTCAGGGGTAAAGACAATTTTTGAAAGCTGTTTACCTCACTGCTTTTTCTCTCAACCTTTCTCTATTAGCGTTCCTTATTTATTTTTACTCTCCATATGAGTAAGTTGGTTGCCCTGGCTGACAGGCTATACCCAGTGTTATTTTTGCATTGCTTGATATAAAATAAGAAAACTGCTAGTTTATATTATATTTCCCCTACTGCACTTTTCCCATTTAATGTTCTGGGGTTGGATTTCCTGTCTACTTATATAAGGCTAGTAAAAAGGTTAATTACTGTTTTATTCTGGTGTGATGGTTTTATCTGGTCTGTGGTGCCACAAGTGAGAGGTTGTTTGGGAAGGACCCAGAACTGGTGTGAACGGCAAACTGTCTCATCTCCCACTAAGGCTACCAAGCAAAAGATAAATCATAATAGTAATTATAATTTCTCATGTGGTATTCTCCACCCAAAGCAAAAGAGTAATTCATAGTCTGGACCAAGTGGGAGGGGGGGCACATATGGATGCATTAATTCAGTAATCTCTCCATTTATTTCAGCAGGCAGCCATGTAGCACTATATACTTGAAGCTAAAAGTACGCAAAGAAATAATCATTTAATTATTATAAACACATTTTATATTTCATTGCATACCATATTTCTTCCCCTTTGCCATTCACAGAGAAAACAGAAATGAAGTTTGTTTTTTTTAATGTAAACTTTTATTGACCATAACAAATTATCACAAATAACCTCTCATGATATATACAGAGCTTCAATACAATATTGTCAGGTAATTTTATACTATTGTAATATTATAATAAACATATTCAAACAACAAAGTGTTGAGTCTTTACATTACCCTTCCTACATCCCACCCATCCCCCCTCCCCTTCTCTCCAAAAGGAACCCCCAAATCTGAGAAAATAAGGATGAAGTAGCAAAACTGGCTAAAAGACAGGAAACAGAGAGTAGGATTAAATGGGCAATTTTCTCAGTGGAAGGGAGTGGACAGTGGAGTGCCTCAGGGATCTGTATTGGGACCCTTACTTTTCAATATATTTATAAATGATCTGGAAAGAAATACGACGAGTGAGATAATCAAATTTGCAGATGACACAAAATTGTTCAGAGTAGTTAAATCACAAGCAGATTGTGATAAATTGCAGGAAGACCTTGTGAGACTGGAAAATTGGGCATCCAAATGGCAAATGAAATTTAATGTGGATAAGGGAAAGGTGATGCATATAGGGAAAAATAACCCATGCTATAATTACACAATGTTGGGTTCCATATTAGGTGCTACAACCCAAGAAAGAGATCTAGGTGTCATAGTGGATAACACATTGAAATCGTCAGTACAGTGTGCTGCGGCAGTCAAAAAAGCAAACAGAATGTTGGGAATTATTAGAAAGGGAATGGTGAATAAAACGGAAAATGTCATAATGCCTCTGTATCGCTCCATGGTGAGACCGCACCTTGAATACTGCGTACAATTCTGGTCGCCGCATCTCAAAAAAAATATAATTGCGATGGAGAAGGTACAGAGAAGGGCTACCAAAATGATAAGGGGAATGGAACAACTCCCCTATGAGGAAAGACTAAAGAGGTTAGGACTTTTCAGCTTGGAGAAGAGACGACTGAGGGGGGATATGATAGAGGTGTTTAAAATCATGAGAGGTCTAGAACGGGTAGATGTGAATCGGTTATTTACTCTTTCGGATAGTAGAAAGACTAGGGAGCACTCCATGAAGTTAGCATGGGGCACATTTAAAACTAATTGGAGAAAGTTTTTTTTTACTCAACGCACAATTAAACTCTGGAATTTGTTGCCAGAAGATGTGGTTAGTGCAGTTAGTATAGCTGTGTTTAAAAAAGGATTGGATAAGTTCTTGGAGGAGAAGTCCATTACCTGCTATTAAGTTCACTTAGAGAATAGCCACTGCCATTAGCAATGGTTACATGGAATAGACTTAGTGTTTGGGTACTTGCCAGGTTCTTATGGCCTGGATTGGCCACTGTTGGAAACAGGATGCTGGGCTTGATGGACCCTTGGTCTGACCCAGTATGGCATTTTCTTATGTTCTTATGTTCATTAAATTGGCAAATGTAAAATGACAAAGTCATCCCAAAGTATGAAGTCTGTGGTTTGATGTGACAATACATATAACATTTAGCCTATTGAGGTCTGAGCCTGCAGCCAGTTGCTCAAAGGTGACCAAGTAGCTTGAAATACCTGTAATCTATCCTGCCTAATCGCTGATAAATGCGACAGGCGATAATGTGTATGGAGCCTGTGTATCACGGTTGGTAGCGAAGGAGGATTAGAGCATTTCCACGCCTTCACCAGTTCACAACGAGCGGCTATAAATACCTGAGTGCAAAGAGTTTGGATCGACCTGGCCAGGCCCTCCACCGGTAAGTTTAACAAAACTTGTTGAGGTTGCAAGGACACCTTCCTTCCTGGCCACAATGCCTCCAACACTTATTAGAAGTGGCTGGGAACATAGTATGCAGTATAACTGGGGTCAAATGCCAGCGATATAATAACTTGGAACAATGATCCTGTACAGAGGCAGATATGGAGCTTTTCGCTACCTTAGAGAACACCAAATCCCAATCATCTTCGGTTAAGGGGACTGCAAGGTCCTGAGACCAGGCCGTAAGATGAGAGAACTTTGATTTTCTCAGAGTGTTCACAATAATTTTCGAATAAAGATTTAGAAAGACGCAGATACTTGCCTCCCTGTAACGCTGTCAAAAAGTGGTGAACCTGGGCAAAGTTCAAAAAATGCTGTGCAGCCCCTGGATATTTACTCTGGAAGTCAGCGAAACTCATCATATATTTTTTTAGCCGAGATGCAGTGGATATAGGTGACATTAAAATCTCCCCCGAGAATTAGCAGCCCTTCCGAATGTTTTACCAACATTGGGAGCGTATACAGTTATTAAGATGATAATTTCTGTCCAAGCGCAACTTTAGATGAACGTATCTTTCTTGGGGATCAGTAATAAAGGCTATCACTTCGTGAATCAAATCCTGGCTAATCAAAATGCCCACACCCATATATTTTGCTACTTTAGAGCTTGTTGGAAGATATCTACGGGGAAAATGCCGAAATGACAATAAGTGTTCATGCCGTTTACATAGGTAGATTTCTCATATCATTCCAATGGATGCCCTCTTAGTTAGGAGCTCCTGTTCTAATAGAAAGCGCTTTCAATGATGATTGAGCCCTTTCACGTTGATGGATACAACTCACTCATCTAATGCCATAGTGTGAGAATAGAAAAATCTCCTTAGCAGCAATGATATCGTCCACTAAAGACCCCCGGCCCCCCCCCCCCCCTCTGTATAGTTTAAGAGCAATTCCCACTGGAGAGATCTCCCCCCCCCCCTCCCAAGCAGACCTAACCACCTGGATGGTCATATCTCCCCTCCTCCTCGGAGGGACCCTGACGTTTTCAGGGATAGTCTCCCACTTGTTCCCCCCCCCTCCCCCCGGAACATTCAAGAAAGATACTATCTACTGAGCATTTGAGATATAAAAATTCTAGGAACCATATATATCAACCATAATAACCCTAGTAAACCAGCCCCCCTAGGGACCCCTTAAATGACCAGCACAGTTTCCCCTGGCAAGTCTGGCTTATCGGTGAAAGCCTGTACGGAGTCCTCTAAGCGAAGTATAAGAAAATAGTGAAGGCAAAAGGATAAAAGTTCAAACTTCAGCCCTGGTCCAAGAGGGCTGCTCTCGAGTTCTCCGAGTGTCTTTGTAGCCGCCTTCCTCCCTTGCCAACCCGGTGCCAACGTGGCTGGTCGATTTTCTGTGATTTGGGTGCATTCTTGGAGGGTGCGATGCTGAGTTTAAGGCCAGCCTTATCCAGCGCCGCTGTTGCCTCAGGTAAGGTTTTTACCCTGTATGACGATCTGTTCACCATAAATTGAAGACCAAAGGGAAAGGTCCATCGATATCTAATGTTCTCAGCTCTCAGGAGTGCCGTCGCCTCTCGCAGATCATACCTCCGCTTCAACTTCGAAGCTGCCAAGTCTTGATAGATACTTATAGCGTGGCCGTCCCAGGTCCAGTTATTTTTCTTCTGAGCTGCTACCAGTATCTGGGTGTTTTGCACATAACTGTGGAAGCATATGATAATGTCTCTCGGTCTGGCATCTGACCTTTGGCCCAGGGCCCTATGAGCTCACTCTATTTTGATAACTCATGGGCTATTAGCCACCTCGCCAGATGTAGATTGGCCCTCCTGGAGAATAAAGTTGCATATTTTCTCTGCCACCTCCTGTGCATTTGCAAGATCAGCTGAGTCAGGGACCCCTCGGATTCTAATATTACACCTGCGGGTTTTCTAAGCCCTCCAGTTTATCTTGGAGGGTGGCTACATCAGTGGCCTTCAAGCCATGTTGTGCCTGTAATTTATTTAAGGCTGCAGCATGATTGTCTGCCCTCACGTCCATATTATCCACGCGGTGACCCAGCGATACCAGGTCTTCTCTTAAATTCGTAATGGAGGCTAGCAGCTCTTTCTTATGGGTATAAAATTCTCTAGGTCTACGGACAGAGATAAAGTTCTTAAATTGTTTATGTCGAAAAGAACCTCTCTCTACTTGGGTCAAAAGATCTGGATATATCTGGACATAGCTAAGGAAACTCAAACTAGAAGGAAGAGATTTATAACATTGGCAAATCTTGCTAAAACTTTTGGAATTCGTATCACTATAAGGTTTCCATGTAAGTGCATAATGTGGGTGAAAGATAAAAAGTATATCTATTATGATCCACAAAGTTTAGAAAAATTCTTAGAAGAACAGAGAGTCCAGAAAGAAGGTGAACAGACTCTCTAACCAAGAACAGTATTGGTATTGAAAGGTAAATCTGAGAAATTTTGTTATAATTTGTATAGGAATTATTTCCGTTTTTGTCTTAGAATTTGCTCATTCTTAGGCTCCCATTTCCTGAGTAAATTGGAAGAAGGCGATAATCATTAGTTTGAGTATTGTTTAAAATGTTAGGAATATTTACGTTAACCTTCTTCCTCAAAAATAATCTTCATTGTATGAATATTATACATGTTTTATCTTTGTTTTTGATTGATTAATCTGTAATCAAAAAATGATAAATAAAGAAGATCAGCCCTAATTTCCTGGAACCAGCCCCATATTTCATCCCGTAGCTGCAGGGTTACTGGAGAACTGTCTGTTCCACCAACCTGGAGTTCTCCGGCACCATCTTGAAAATTTAGCTTGGATGCACCCACAGTGGCCTGTTCCAGCCTGTCGGCTGTGTCATCAGCCAGCTCAGGCGGGAGTTTGGTGAAAGAGAACTGCTTTAAATCAGCAGTTTTTCATTTTACTACCATTGCGGCTGTGCAGGCAACTCTGGATCGTGCCGGTAAGCTGATTTTTGGGGCTCAGGCTGCACGTTGTAAGCTTTTATTTGTTCCGGGAGGGAGAGCTCCGCAATCATGCGGCCATCCCCGTCAATGGCTGAAGAGCGCCCCAACAGAAATGAAGTTTATTACTTCTACTAGTATCAGCTAGGAGCAGAATGAAAAAATAAATGCACAGAAAAAAATTACAAAATGTGCATTTTTATATATTATGGCTTATTTCTTCAGTTGTATTTTGATAAGAGTATGTTACATCCTGGACTTCAGGGTATCTCTGCCCTTACTCAAAGTCACTTCAGAAAAAATAAGAGGCTTGGGTTCCATGCCCAATGATTTCCTCCTCATATTTGCTTCATTTTTTAGTTAGAGTCACTTTTTCTATCTTTTCTTGCTTCCTAGTGAGAACAAATTATTCCCTTCGGACTGCAGTCTCTCTGGGTTCATGACCCCATCAGACGATAAACGTGCAACGGCCTATTGAAGTCCAAAGCAGAGTAAATTGAGCCTGAACTGCACATTGCATCCACACAAAGTGTGACGGGGGTAAAGAGAGTGAATCTGGAAAACAGTGGATGTGAGCTGGAAGAGAGTGAACAGAGATATGCTTTGTGTTCTCATCAGCAGCTTTGAGCAGTGTAAAACAAACAAAGGAAGGAAAACAGTCAAAATCAAGAAGCAAAGAAGAAATGAGAAAACAGTTCATGTCAGCCCATCCCGTTAACTTGTACTACAGTCTATAGGAATCAAAAAAATGATATTCTAAAATAGTTTAGAAGCACAGCGATACACTACAAATCAGATCAAACCTCACCTATTTCTCAGGTTGTCAAATTGATCACTTTTTAAAATTAGGATACGCAAATATTTCTAAAGAAAACCATAACAAAATGTAGCGTGTATGACATACATTTATATTACCAACATGCAGTGCTCATGTGAATACAACAGATCAGAGGACATACATGTTCAGAAAAAGTATGTGAAAATATGAACTTGTATATAAACCGTACCTGTGCCTTGTGCATTTAAACCAGTTCAATATATCAGTGCAGCTGGTGTAGTAAACTTGATCAAAGGGATGTGCATAGGACTCCTGAACGGTAACTGAATAGCTAAAAAAGAAGGACAGCATTATTCTTATGTTAGGATTATTATACATAGTACTGACAGGGAATTTATTGCTGCACAAGGTAAATATAAGTATATACACCAATAAAGAAGTGCTTATAGGTGCATTTTGTAAGGGATCTGCAATCTAAGTTGGAGGAAAATAAATCATTACAAATGTACATTCGTTTTCAATGAATGCAAAAAAACTCAACAAATAAGGCCATTTTTGTTCCAAATAGAACAAACCTAAAATAGCATCCAATGAAAATACCCCAAAATTTTGGATAATTTTTTATTAGTCACATATAAAAAAAGGGCTTCTGGAAGCTCAGTGCCAAGGCTAAGCTCTGGGCTGGGTCCTGTGTTAGCCATGGCTAGGGCCAGGCCTGGTACCAAGGTCTAGCCCCAAGGTTGAAGTTTGGTGCCATGGCCACCTGGAGTGGCCCAAGGCTGGGTCATTGTCAAGCAGTGGGACTGAGAGCTCCCATCCTGTCCTCTTCTTACCCTCTTCCTGGATCCAGTAGTGAAACGGGAAAGAGATATGGCCAACTGCTCCTGCCTCAACACTTTAAAAACAGATTCATCCACCTGAGTCGGCGCCAAAGTCATGTTGCTTTGGCGCCTTCCTCCAGTGCGGCTGGTGTCATTTTGTTGTACTGCTGTAGAAATGTACAGCCATACAAAAAATAAATTAGCACCAGACGCAGTGGAGGAAGGTGACAAAGTGATGTCACTTCAGCACCATCTCCAGATGGACTGCACCATTTTTTAATGCACTGGGACCCAGGTGGGAGAAGAGGCAGCTTTACAATGAGAAATAGAATGTCTTTTTGGTATCTTCAGGTATTCCTGGATAGTGGAGGGAGGAAGGGAAAGCTTTGCACCTTGCATAGGGGAGGGAGTTCCAAAAATGGACATCTCAATATTTGAAAGCTCTTAAGAGGTAGATTTGGGGAAGATAAAAGGGATGTCTTACATATGATCACTCCTTGATAAAACCTGGTGGAGTATTAGTCCTAAGTCTTGATACTAGTGCACTCATATTAGGGAATAGCAAGAGGAAAAGCCTGGAGGTGAGACTAAATGTGGAGAGAGGTGTGTACAAATCACTGGGTACACAGAATGGGGTACAGTCAGAATAAAAAGTCTGAGATGCAGGTGGAGGGGCAGAGAAGTTCAAAGAATGGAGAGCCAATAAAGAGACTCAAAAGGTAGACATAGATAAGCAGGAGAGGATAAATTAGGGCAAGCTAGATCCGGGGATATATATATATATATATATATATATATATATATATAAGAGTGCAGCTGAAATGAGGATGTCTTGAAGTTATATCATCATGTACAACATACATTTTATTCTAAGCACATATTCATTAGATAAAAAAGTAGTGAATCAGTAGAGATTGGAAGCAATTCACATTGTGCCTGTAAGAGCCTATGTGGAGATTTTATTTTTAAAAAATGTAATTGCCTCAGGAAGTAAAATGTGACTTTCTGTGCCATTCCTGCTTCTCTCTCCCAATGATTAAACAGATTTCCTTTTATTTCAAATCAGTTTCACATAAATCAAAACAACATGACTGGCTACAGGCTCAGGAATAATGTTGCTGATGTTAGAATCAACCTAATAAATGAAGGTTGACCGACGTGCCGCAAATGCGCAGTAGAGAGCAGCTCTACTGCGCATGTGCGGGCGAGCACGTCGGTCAAGCACAGCGTCAGCTGTTGAAAAACATGGCGGCGGTGAGGAGCAGAATCGGCGGTGAAGAGCGGCGGTGGCGACAGCGAGGAGCGGCGGCAAACTCGGTGGTGAGGGAGGGGGCGGCGGCGGCAGCGGGGAGCGGCGAACTCGGTGGTGAGGGAGGGGGGCGGCGGCAGCGAGGAGCGGTGAACTCTGTGGTGAGGGAGGGAGCGGCGGCAGCGAGGAGCGGCGAACTCGGTGGTGAGGGAGGGGGGCGGCGGCAGCGGGGAGCGGCGAACTCGGTGGTGAGGGAGGGGGCGGCGGCAGCGAGGAGCGGCGAACTCTGTGGTGAGGGAGGGAGGGGGGCGGCGGCAGCGGGGAGTGGCAAACTCGGTGAGGGAGGTGGCGGCAGCAGCAAGGAGCAGCGAACTCGGTGGTGAGGTGAGGGGAGGGGGTGGCGAGGAGCAGCGAACTCGGTGGTGAGGGAGGGAGGGTGAGAGTGAGGGGCGGGGAGGAGCTGTGAACTCGGTGGTGAGAGTGGGAGAGGGAGGGGAGGAGAGAGGGGGAGGAGAGAGGGGGTGAGAGTGAGGGAGGGTGAGAGTGGGAGAGGGAGGGGAGGAGAGAGGGAGGTGGGAGAGGGAGGGGAGGGAGGTGAGAGAGGGGAGGGGGAGGAGAGAGAGGGGGGGAGGAGGTGAGAGTGCTGTGTTTGAAAATGGACTGAAAAAAAATGTAATGTAGCCCGTTTTAACGGGCTTAACGGCTTGTTTTAAATAAGCAAGACAACATGTGAGTATCTTTAAACAGCTGTATTACACTGGGGAGGCCTGGTGCACTGTCAAATAAGTAACTTGGTCCAGTAGTCTGTCTTCACCTACCAAACTCTGGCATTTCCCTTTCCAGGAAAGTGCTCATGCACACACACAGGATGGTAACGCACACAGGAAAATTGATGAATTAGTGCAAGTTTGAAACTTATGAGCCACCACATCAAGGCTTCCGTTTTAGCTACTGCAACATTCATAAACATTCATAATCCATTCGCCTTTCTCAGGCTTAGATGTTACAATGCAGAAAGGCAGAAGATGTAGGAATGTTGATGAAAAGTGATTGAATTTATGACTGTTTAGAAAGGATGAGTGAATGGCACAAAACCTGTGCTAATTAGAACCATCTTTCTGTGTGTCCAGCCTTCTGTGTTTGAGAAAAAATAAGTGTAATATTACAGGCTTTGCTAATTTTAATGTGGGCATTCAGCAGTGTCGGAATATACATATGAAGAAAGAAAGTTTCATAAATCCTATGTAGCTGTAATAACAGACAGTTAAATGTCACACAGTTAAAGTTCTCTTTATATGTATTGCAGGAGCTATAGTGTGAAAATGCCCACATAATAAAATAGAACAAACTGTTCACGAACACCATGCACAAACGTTCTATGGTCTACTGGTAAGTAGAATTCTGGAAGGCAAGTGTCAATGGGATTGTAGAGCAAGGATTTAATATTCTTCTTTTTTTTTTAATTTCTTGGAGCACTTCAGAAAGAAAACATTTAATTTATCCTATGTATTATGAATATTAAATTATATTGCAGAAATGAATGCCTGTACTGATGCATATCTGTCCTTGTGGGTTTTTTTTAATCATTTTGTACAGACCTCAAAAGCAGTAGTTTTAACTCATAAGCAGGAGAGCAGCCAGTGAAATGGGACGGCGTGGCACATGGAAGTCTAGGTGGGAGACAGCAGTGCCTCAAGCTTGTATCAGCAATACAATCCTTACCTCTCCCAGTGGCTGCATACATTTGGATCCTCCAGATTTAGAGACAATGATGTCCCCATCCATGGATGTAACAGGATAAATGGAAAAAATCTTAAACAGTGTGAAAAGAGAACCATCTTTCCAGACAAGTAACCTGCAAGAGAAGACACAAAATGTCATGACACAAGAATGGAAAGCTCTCTATATAGAAAAGCATAAAAACAACAAACCTAATTTCTGTTGTAAACGAGCCAGTGAAGCCATGTGAAACTTCTAGGAAGATGCATTGAAAAATTAGGATTAACATTCAGGCTTGTGAAGGCTGAACTCAATGAATAAATAAATCAATTAATTTAAAATGCCTTCGATTCCACCTATATCAGTTTCATCCATCCTAATGGATTATAATATGAATATCGATATTATTAAAATATATAGGAAAAACAACATCTCTTCTCACTTAGCTTAAAATAATACAGACAGAAAATCAAGAATAAAATTCAGGCAGAAAATCAGAACTAAAATTCTAAGCAAAGGCCTGTTGTGTTATATTTGTACACTGTCTCCCTCAAACAAAAGTTTGACCCAAAGCAGTTCACAATAATGCTAAACATACATACATAAGATCGTACATGGCTTCATGAAAAATGCAATATAGCCATAAAATATAATAATAACAAAAATATCTAAATGCATCCTAGCATAAACATAATCAATAAATGCAATTCAAATACAATAATTTAGAACCATAGCCTGGAAATAGATAGCTATATAAATATAGATATGTTGATCTGCTAAAATATATCTAAATAAATCTGTTGAAATATATTTATTGATATTTTATTTGTGTTCTGGGAAAATAAACCTTGGATTCATTCTGTGAGCTCATTAAGGTTAGTATTTGTTTGCAAGTGTTTATAATTGTAAATTTGCAAAAGTCACTTATTTGATCTGAGAAGGTACTGGTTCCTGGGCAACTAGTAAATAGTTTGATTACTACTTTCCCTCCCTCCCCATCTTCTACCCACCCCAGTCACTTTTTTGATCTATAGATTATTACCGCCATTAAGAGGAAAATCTTCACAATAGGAGTTAAATAGTGATTTAGATTGACATACAATTAATCCAGATTTTAATGACTAATTTTACTTCAGTTGCTAGTCATTCACAAATTAACAGTCACGTTGCAATCAAATTTAAAAACCTAGGTTTTAAACAATTCTTAATAAATACATTTAAAAACCCTTAAATTGAGATATATCCACTCTATAATCAGCCTTTAAATCTTTAGTAACTCAACAAAATTAAGATGCAGGCAATGGTCCAGCAGCAAGATGAGGGCTACACAGTCTTTTGCACTGATTAATCTACCTTTTGGAGGAGGTTGTATTTGGGCACCCCAGAGCAAAGAGCTCCTGGCTCTCAGAAAATTGTCTGATCTCGGGGGGCTAGAGAGGCAGATCTGGAGGCACTGGGGCAGATAGAGAGGTGTATATATAGACCTCAGGGACATAGTAGAGTGGTTCGCATTCCAGTCTATACACCCTTGTGTTGCTTTGGAGGAGCAAGGTCACCTTGGTGTGGCAGGAAGTACCTAGGGCCTTCCCTCTAGGTGATGCTTCATCCTTTCAAACTGTAGATGTGTCTCTAGGGGTTTGTGCCCAGGAGGGAATGGTTAGGACACTTGTTATAGTTGAAGATTCGAACATTAGGAATGTAGGTAGCTGGCTGGCTGGTGGTCACGAGTGATCATGTTAATTTGCCTGCCTGGTGAGAAGGTAGCAGGCCTCATACACCATCTAAATAAGATTTTAGAGAGTGCTGGAGAGGAGCCAGCTATTGTGGTACATGTAAATACTAATGATATAGGATGGTGCAGAAGGGACTTTCTGGAGGATAAATTTAGGCTTTTAGGTAGAAAACTGAAATCCAGAACCTCTAGGGTTGCATTCTTAGAAATGCTCCTCATTCCACACACAGGGCCCCAGAGACAGGCTGAGCTCCAGAGTCTCAGTACGTGGACCTATTTATTTTATTTATGATTTATATTCCACTTGGCACTTCAAAGTAGATTACATTCAGGTACTGTAAATATTTCCCTATCCCCAGAGGGCTCACAATCTATGTTTTGTACCTGAGGCAATGGAAGGTAAAGTTGACTTGCCCAAGGTCCCAAGGAGCAGCAGTACGATCTAAACCGTGGTTTCCCTGGTTCATAGCCTGCTGCTCTAATCACCAGGCTTTACATCTGTTAGGAACTGGGGAACATTCTGCGGAAGGGGGAACCTATTCCAGCAGGACAGGCTCCACCTTAACCAGAGTGGAACCAGGATGCTGCCGCTACCTTTTAAAAAGGAGACAGAGCAGCTTTTAAAATAGCCCATGAGAGAAGGCTTAGCATAAAACTCAGAAATGCTTTATTTGGAGGGAGGTATCTTCCAAGGATACTTGCAAAAGAGAGAAGTTAGAATATAGTTAAAGCTGAAGTAGCTCAGACGGAGGAAGAAAAAGAGGACACAGATTTGAACATGTGTGTCCTGTCACCTTAGGTGCTTTCCTGTTTATTCATTATTGTCCTGCTTTTATATAGGCTGATATAGTATGGTGCACTCAGCCGAGCACACTGTCTAGCACGCGATTGGCCGCACGTTTTTGATGCGCGTCTATTACCTCGTATACTGTAAGGGGTTTAGCACGTCGAAAATGCGCAGCCAACCCCCCGAAAACTAATAGCGCTCATCACATGCAAATGCATGTTGATGAGGCTATCAGTTAGTCCCTGGGATACTAAAAGTAAAATGTGCGGCCAAGCTGCACATTTTACGCTCAGAAATTAATGCCTCCCAAGGGCAGGCGTTAATTTCTGAGCAACCCAGAAAAGTATACAGAAAAGCAGAAAATAATGCTTTTCTGTACACCCTCCGACTTAATATCCTAGCGAGTCGGAGGAACCAAAAAATTTAAAAAATCTGCCCACCGGTCAGCAGGTTAGAAAAACAAACGCTCGGTTTTACCGGCGTACGTTTTCCTAACCCATGGCTGTCATCAGGTTTGGAAACCGATGCCGGTAAAATTGAGCGTCGGTATGCGGAACCTGTTGACATCCACTTCTACATTAATAAGGAGGCATTAGGTATGCGCTATTGACCCTAGTGCCTCCTTATTAGTGCAACCCCTCATTTAAATAAAGAATCGCGCGCCCAGGAGAGGTGGCTGGGCGCACATTGGGAGAGTGGGCGCTCAACACGGAGCACCCGCTCTCCTGCGATTCTTACAGTATCGGCCTGATAGTGTCCTGCCTCCATGGCAGCTTCTGTTACTAATGTTATTGTTTGTGCTTTACTCTGTATAGTTTCTGTGTTTGCTGTTATACTGCAAACTGGTGGTCAGCCTGCATGTTCACAGCTTCTGCTGTATTCAGTGCAGCTGGCTCTGAAGGGTTAACTTTTGACTGAGGCAAAGGTATACGGGAGCTTTCTTGCCTCATGATTTTTTTTCAGTCATCTCTGGTCAGTACTGGTCAGGCTTATATGAATCAGCAGCTATCCTGGCCAACCCTGCATAATAATTTTCATTTTACCTATCCTTATTTCTATGGCCCAGACTTTGCTGGCCGCTATAATCTTCAGTTTTATGCACATTAAGACTCTGTTATTTGTTTTACTTATTAATAAATTTTGGAGTTGAAGATGTGGCCTCCTCTGTCTGTGAGTAAGGACTAAGTTAAGATATCTGTGGAACTGAACATAGGAAATGCAAAGTGTATACAGAATAGAGTCTGCAATGTCTGTATTATTTGCTAATAAGCAAATAAAAAGCATAACTTAAAATGCCAGAAATCTGAATAGTAAGATTGATGAGTTATAATGTATTAACGTAAGAACATAAGAAAATGCCATACTGGGTCAGAACAAGGGTCCATCAAGCCCAGCATCCTGTTTCCAACAGTGGCCAATCCAGGCCATAAGAACCTGGCAAGTACCCAAAAACTAAGTCTATTCCATGTTACCATTGCTAATGGCAGTGGCTATTCTCTAAGTGAACTTAATAGCAGGTAATTGACTTCTCCAAGAACTTATCCAATCCTTTTTTAAACACCGCTATACTAACTGCACTAACCACATCCTCTGGCAACAAATTCCAGAGTTTAATTGTGTGTTGAGTAAAAAAGAACTTTCTCCGATTAGTTTTAAATGTGCCCCATGCTAACTTCATGGAGTGCCCCCTAGTCTTTCTACTATCCGAAAGAGTAAATAACCGATTCACATCTACCCGTTCTAGACCTCTCATGATTTTAAACATCTCTATGCATTATATGAGAATGGCGATTCACTTAGTTTTGCTTTAGTTCCTGAGCTTCATAAAGCAGGAAAATATCTAGATTTCCTCTAATAAGAGCCTTTGGAGGAGTTAGAAACAGCCTG
This sequence comes from Rhinatrema bivittatum, assembly GCF_901001135.1. Lineage (NCBI taxonomy): Eukaryota > Metazoa > Chordata > Amphibia > Gymnophiona > Rhinatrematidae > Rhinatrema > Rhinatrema bivittatum. The sequence continues at coordinate 594,261,666 of NC_042615.1, forward strand.
CTACTAAGATGGATTCCAGGAAGAAATCTTGGGAGTAGGTTGCTAGGTTGATTTGAGTAGGCAGGTGTGGCAGATAGGGTGTGGCCTATTTCCAAGCCTGGGATGGGGGTGGGACGTCCGAAGATACAGTGTGGTATCCACTTCTGCAGTAGTAGGCTAGCACCTGTATCAAGCAAGTATTGCCAGTAATGGAGCAGAGAGAGGGAAACACAGGAACACAACAAACCAGATAGCTCAGCCGAGCCGAGCCACAGAGATTGAGACCTCAAGACCAGAGAGGCAGCTCAACACAAGAGCTTGGTGAAATGGAGGAAGAATTAGAGGACCCAGATCCAGAAGAAGGATTTAACAAGCAACCCACAAGACTAAGTGAAACTTTCCTTTTTTGGAAAGAAAGCTGTAAACAAAAAGACTTCCTAGAAGTCCTGAGTCCTGTGGGGAGCCAGATAGAGCTAAATACATGAGAACACAGGCTAACCATACAGAGCCCTGTTCTTCAGGTGTTCATGAGGGGTTTTTTGGTCAGTTAACTAGTACTAAGGTAAACAGCTGCCTGTTTATTAACAGGCAGGACCTGTTGCAGCTTAAGCTAGAAGCAAACAGTGGTCAAGATAAAGACTCAAATGATACCAAAGTAAGATTGAGAGAGAGAAGCCCAGCAGTGGTCAAGCATTGTTTGTTATAGATACATTGGGAGGAAATTAAGAGTAAGGGGACTGCCAGAGATGCAGAGACTGCAGCCAAAACTAATTGAATATTAGCTGTTTGGGGTTAAGCCTAGAGAATGGGACTACTACAGCCTGTGGAGATACTACGACTGGTGTTTCACTGCAAAGCGTATTATGATTTCTGCCTTGAGAACTGTGTTTCTGCCTCTCTGTGAGAAGTGATATGAATCTGCTGAAATGCAAAGGTGCTTAGGTGCAAAACTCCTACCAATGTAAAAGTTGCTGTTATTGAAAGCCCTGCTGTATTTTCACTTTTCAAAAGGAGGAGAATGGACAGAATAACTATGCAATCAGAGGGATTAAGGCCAGGCAGTTTATGGGTCCTGGGAGCTGGAGCTGAAGCCAGCCAAATACATAGGCCAATACACTAAAAATCGCGGGAGAGCGGGTGAGCTCTCCCGCTCTCCCGGCACGCACACAGGCCACTCTCCTGTGCACGCAATTCAGTAAGTTAATTTATTTAAATTAGGGCCGGCTGTAAAAAGAGGCGCTAGGGACACTAGCGCGTCCCTAGCGCCTCTTTTCGGACAGGAGCGGCAGCTGTCAGGGGGTTTGACAGCCGCCGCTCAATTTTGCCAGCATCGACTCTCAAGCCCGCTGACAGCCACGGGTTCGGAAACCGGATGCCGGCAAAATTGAGCGTCCAGTTTTCAACCCGCGAGCCTCAGGCCTATTTCAAATTTTTTTTTTTTTTACTTTTTTTTAACTTTCGGGACCTCCGACTTAATATCACCATGATATTAAGTCGGACCACCATGACTTAATATCACCATGATATTAAGTCGGACGGTGCACAGAAAAGCAGTTTTTACTGCTTTTCTGTGCACCTGAAAAGATGCACAGAAAAGCAGTTTTTACTGCTTTTCTGTGCATCTGAAAATAAAATGTGCAGCTTGACTGCACATTTTGCTTTCTGAATCGCGCGGGAATACCTAATAGGGCCATCAACATGCATTTGCATGTTGCAGGTGCTATTAGGTTCAGGGGGGTTGGACGCGCATAACACCGATCCTTAAGAAGCTCCATTGGCTCCCAGTCAGATTCAGAATCCTCTACAAGCTTTTAGTAATCACCCACAAAGCCATTCTTAACATCTCTCCGCTGGACCTATCGACCCCCCTGCAACTTCATACCTCAACCCGTCCTCTGAGATTAGCGCAAAGAGGGACTCTTAGAACAGCTACATTTCAAAACCTCCTTTAGTAAAAGAGCCTTTTCCACCGCAGGCCCCAAACAGTGGAACCTGCTCCCACCGGACTTTAGGCTGGAACAATGCCCAATTACATTCAAGAAGAGACTTAAGACGCCACTAGTCAGACAAGCCTTCCCATAACCCTCGTCCTTGCCTCATCCTCCACGGACCTTCTCTTCCTAAGCTCAGATGCCTAAGCACTTTTTCTTCCGCTACCTAAGCTATTTAATATGTGTATATTAGTTTCATCAAATCTATGGTAACCCTCCGCTACCCTCCCCCCCCCCCCCCCCCCCCACCTTCCAACCCCCTTACAATCCCTCATTCCTACCCCCTCCCTCGGAATACCTTGTTACCCCAAAAAGCCAACTCTTATCAGTTCTTACCAGTTTTGACACATTACTTCCCATGCTTAAGCTGTATCCAAGTTTTTCTCTCCCCCTGTTCTATGTAAGACAACTTTGTCACTGTTTTTATGGTTGCAATGTAAACCGGAGCGATAATTAACTCTGTTATTTGAACTTCGGTATAGAAAAGTTATAAATAAATAAATAAATAAATTACCCCTTCCTGAATAAGGGGTAAAGCTAGCGCGTCCAAAACGTGCGTCCAATCGCGGGTTAACAGTGCGCTCCGCCGTACTGTACTGTATTGGCCTGAAAGTTGGGGTTGAGAGTTTAAAGGGAATGAAGCCACTATGTAGGAAATCCCAGCCATGCTGAATGTCTCCGACTTAAAAATCAGTAAAGGGATTTAAAGTGACATTTGGAGCCTGAAGCTAGGTTGCAAATGCAGCTGGGGCAAGTAGTCTAGACCTTTTTTCCACCACTCTTTATTTTATTGTTTTGTTTTTTCACAACTTCATTCATTTAAAAAGTGGGCATGGACGTGTGCAGTTCTGTCATATCCTTATAGGCTTCTCTTCTTCCCTTTCTTTCACTGCCTTTCCTTTTTGGATGCATGGAACAAAGCTTAAAAATGGAAATAAAAACAATACTGAATTTGCATCAACCCCCTAGTGAAGCCCCTGATTGCACTCCAGATCATTTACTTAATTATTTTAGAAAATTATAACAGAAAATCAGTCCAGCTGATTAGCGTTGCAAGTGTTTAGTAAGGAGGAACAACATGAGTTCATTTAACTCTTGCCATCTCGTGTACAGTTTCTTATCTGCCTGCAAGTGGTAAAACAATATGCAAATCCTGCTTTGCAAATCTTTGGGTTTATGAAAATACAGGGGTGTAAGTGTAATGCCAGGGAATGAAAAAAATGCATTTGCTGATGCCTGCAGAATTCCCCAAATGCAGAAATGGAAGGATATCTAGGGATCTTTAACTCTTTTCATTGTTTTTTCTCATGCTGCAAAAATAAAAAAAGATTTTAGGACAAATTGTCAGCTCTGTCCTATGGAGCCTTTTCACAGAGGTGTGCAAAAGAATCAGGCACAGGATGTCTCATTAAGTCCATTCTTTCTTTTCATTAAGCTACCATGGCACGACCACCAGGAGAATAGCATGCTAGGAGACAGCTCCATTCAGTCACAGTACTTTTAATTAAAAAAAAAAAAAGACTGTTCTGATAACTTTCCATAAATAAGCAAAAGCAATCCCAAATTCCATAATCCATAGCATGGATCTGATCTTGAGTGTGAAATTAAAGGTGTTCCCTGGGCCTATTTTTCTGATGACCCATCTTTCACCAAAGGGCTGTGTTTCTTTTCATTGCTGGCTGCTTCCCCTTTGATCTTATTAAAATTAGCATAGATAGAGTAATTTTCAAAGGGCAAAACATTACTCTGCCAACAGAAGTGGCTCTTTAGAAAACTGCGCATAAAATTGCATGCATGCACGCTGAAAACACGTACTTTTACGCACATAAGTAAGAAGCATTCCAGATGGGGGAGACTAGGCAGGGCTGGACGTCTGCACATACTTTTTCATTTTAAAAAGAACGCGCATAAATTCTCTTGGCAAAATTGCATGCACCAAATAGCAGGTGCAAGTTTGTACACAGAGTTGTGCCGGAATAATTTCCCAAGCAGACTTGTGCACGCAAGTCCACTTTGAAAATTAGTGTAACTTATGCGTGTATTTGCTGGCTAACTTTTGCGTGGTGTTACAAATGTAGCCAGTCCCCCGTTTGGCTCTGTTGCTTCATGCAGGGGTACTACGGGTCTGGGGTTCAAGTCCAGATGGGGGGGGGGGGGGGGGGGAATTGGCTTCCTGGGCCCCTGGAGTGATCAGCAAGTCCAGTATTCAAACCCTCAGGATGGTGAAGGGTGTCCCACAGGAAGTGTAAGAGAAACCACACAAAACCCAGAAAAGAAAAAAAAAACACTTTGGCAGTAGCAATCACTGTCCATTCACCACAGTTCAAACAAAACACCAGGAGGTGGAAATGACACACTGGGAGTCCAAGCGGTGTTCAAAATAAAGAATTCACTGCAGTTTAAAAATAAGAATCCAGCCCAGTATGGTGAAAATAAGAAACAGAATCAAAAATATAAGAATCAGAAAAACAATGTTCATTTTTTTAATTCCTAGTTGGTCTTTGCACTTCTGCATCACCATTCATACTCAAAAGTCCTTTCCCATGGAGGGTAGGATAACTTGAATGTAACTCCAACATACATTAGGTACAAACTGGAAAAATCCATGTTGAAAAATAGCTTTTACAGTCAAAAGAGTTCCCAAAAATCCCAATAGATCTTCAGATTCCAACCCAGCGGTAACAAAAACCGCACAGAATCTTCTCTTCTTCTCTCCCTTGCCTTTTCCTTGCAGCTAGGGCAAAAAGATGCATGACCCAGCCCTTCTGGATACAGAGGGGATGCCCTTCCTTCCAGACTGGCCAAAATCCACAAAATTCTCAATAGTCAAAAAATTCCTCCTCTCTTCTTGAGCAATCCCACGCTAGGATGGCCAAGATCAACAGCAAAAACTCCTTCTTTTTCTTATAATTACCAACCTCCAGGGATGAGGCTATGGCCATGGCCATCAGCAAAGCTCCTACTCCTCTCTCAGTGTCACCTTCCCTCTGAAGACTGAGCATGCTCCAGGGACCATTTACAGCCTACAGGAGCCTCCCACAAAATGATGGGGTTAAAGCTAGAGAAGAATGCCAAGAAGACAAGAAAAAAAAATCCCTCCATCTATGATGGAAAAATATAAGGGAAACTCTTTATTGACAGGCAAGGCCGGGTCACACAAAATTACCTCCAAAGAGAAAACACATGAACACCAAATGCTAGCCTTACTACCTGAATTAAGGGTGAGCAAAACTATAACATGTCTTGCCGGAGATCTTTGTTCTTCAGTGCAGGTGGTCAAAGGAGAATGTTTCAGATAAAATGAAAAAGATCACCTAAGTAGCACCTGCCAATCAGGTGAGCTAAATGTTTTTAAACAAAGCCAGTTTTCAGTCTTGTGCTTACAAATTAACTTTTTATTGACAATGGATGCATACAGAGCAGTAGGTGATTGAGGTCGTGCCCACCCCCTTCAACTACAACATGCACAAGAGGAAGACGACTGCCCTCCTAACTGCACCACTCACCACCACAGACATGACACCATCATAAGACTAGTTTTGATTTGGATCATGATCCTCAATCAGTTTTGGGGGTTTTTTTTGATAGTTGCAAAAATTGGATTAGAAATAGCTAAGCCATACTTTGGATGGGAGTTTCTCAGAGTAACATATGGACAAATTTTTTAAATGACATTCAAAGCAAAACTATTAAAGATTAGGATAAGGCTGTTCTGGAAGAACTTATTTCTGTCCCAGAGCCCACTGGGCTTTAAATTCTCTTCCAGCTGGTAAATCAGTAGGACCTGATGGATTTTCAGTTTAACTCTATAAAACGTGCATAGTTGTTCCCATTACTAACTGAGGCCCTGAATGAGACTTTAAAAAGTAGGAATGTACTGCTGTCCTTTCTACATGCCTATGTTACCAACATACATTAAAGTGGGAAGCATAACCTGTTGTGCAGTTCATAGACTAATCTCCTTGATAAACACCAGTACTAGGATTATGGCTAAATTTATTTCCAGATGGCTGGAAAAATGTACTTTAGACTTGATCCATAATGACCATACTGGGTTTAATAAAAGCAAGAGTTTGGCAGATAATATTACAAAGGTATTAAATCTAGTCCATCACTTAAAGGTCAGAGCCAATTTCCCTGCTCTTTTCCTATCTTTAGATGCCGAGAAAGCCTTTGACAGAGTAGAGCGGCCATATCTCTCTACTCTGTTAGAGAAAATTAATTTTGGTCCAGCCAAAAATTAGCTTAAAAATAAATGGACGTTAACTTAGTCCTTTATTATAGGAAAAAGAACCAGGCAGGGTTGTCCCCTATCTGCTCTACTCTGCCCTGTTCCTACTGCCATTAGCCCAAGCAATTTGTACTTGTGGGGATATTACAAGGATTAGAACTGGGAACTCAGAACATAAATTAGCATTGCATGCTGGTAATGCATTATTATTTATAACAAACCTATTGGTTTCTCTGCCCAATTTATTGGCTGTTTATAAGCCCCAGTGGCCTAGTGAATAAGGCATTGACCTCCTAAACCAGGGATTTTGGGTTCAAGTCCCATCTAGGATGGGTGAATTTTTCAATAAAAGCAATAACCTGAACTAAAAAAGCTGGAAAGCTATGAGCACAAATGCTTGTAGTTTGGGCATTAAAATCCTAGATCTGCAAGCCCTAATGGTGGAGGTGGACTAGGACATTGTTGCTGTCACAGAGACGTGGTTCACAGAGTCTCATGATTGGGATACGACCATACCGGGCTATAACTTGTTAAGGAAGGACAGAAAAGGGGGAGGAGTGACTCTTTATGTCAAAAACAATATGGGCCGACCTAAAAAAAGATGATGGGGAATCCAATTTTATTGGAGTGGTTTACAGGCCTCCAAATCAAATGGAAGAACTTGACAGAGATCTGGTTGAAGACATCCAAAAGATGGGAAAGAAGGGAGAAGTGGTGATTGTTGGAGATTTAAATCTTCTGGATGTAGACTGGAGAATCCCTTCTGCAGAATCTAATAGTAGTAGAGAGATAGTGGATGCCCTGCAAGGGGCTCTGTTCAAACAAATTGTAATGGAACCCATGAGGGAGGGCGCTATGCTCAATTTAGTGCTCACTAACGGAGATAATGTCTCTAATGTCCAGGTGGGTGCCCACCTCAGCACTAGTGATCATCAAACGGTCTGGTTTCATATCACAAATAGGACATGGAGAAGTCGCACAAAGACCCGGGTTTTGCAGTTCAAAAACACAGACTTTGTTGAAATGAGGAAGTACCTGGAGGAAGAACTAGAAGGCTGGGAGAACAAGAGAGATGTGGAACAACAGTGGGCCAAACCAAAAGGAGCAATTACCAAGGCAACTAATCTATATGTTAGAAAAGTAAAGAAAAACAAGAGAAAAATGAAACCTATCTGGTTCTCAAAGGAGATGGCTGATAAAATAAAAGCTAAAAGAACAGCGTTTAAGAAATATAAAGGATCCCAAAGGGAGGATCACAAGGAAGAATATCTGGTGGAACTGAGAGAGACGACGAAAGTAATCAAGACAGCAAAAAGTCAAGCGGAAGAAAGGATTGCCAAAGAGGTAAAGCGAGGTAACAAAACATTTTTCAGATACAAAGTGGTATAGTGAAATTGAAAGGTGAAAAGGATCAATGTGTGGAGAGAGACGAAGAAATGGCAGAAATATTAAATGAATACTTCAGTTCAGTGTTCACTAAAGAGGACCCTGGAGAAGGACCGTCGCTAGTTAACAAGAAACTGGAGGGGAGTGGAGTAGATGAAACTCTGTTTACAGAAGAGAATATATGGGAAGATCTAGGAAAACTGAAAGTGGACAAAGCCATGGGGCCTGATGAGGTTCATCCCAGAATACTGAAAAAGCTCAGAGATGTGCTGGTGGGTCCGCTGCGTGACCTGTTCAATAGATCCCTAGAAACGAGAGTGGTGCCGAGTGACTGGAGAAGAGAGGTGGTGGTCCCGCTTCACAAGAGTGGGAGCAGAGAGGAGGCTGGAAACTACACGCCAGTTAGCCTCACCTCGGTGGTGGGAAAAGTAATGGAGTTGCTACTGAAAGAAAGAATAGTGAACTATCTACAGTCAGAAGAATTGCTGGACCAGAAGCAGCATGGATTCACCAAAGGAAGGTCCTGTCAGACAAATCTGATTGACTTTTTTGATTGGGTGATTAGGGAATTGGATCGAGGAAGAGTGCTCAATGTCATCTACTTGGATTTCAGCAAAGCTTTTGATATGGTCCCGCACAGGAGACTTGTGAATAAAATGAGAAGCTTAGGAGTGAGTGCCGAGGTGATGGCCTGGATTGCAAACTGGTTGACAGACAGAAGACAATGTGTGATGGTAAATGGAACTTACTCTGAAGAGAGAGCAGTGTTAAGTGGAGTGCCGCAAGGATCGGCGTTGGGACCGGTCCTGTTCAATATCTTTGTGAGCGATGATGATTCTAAGATCTGCAACAGAGTGGACATGCTGGAAGGAGTGGAGAGAATGAGATGGGATTTAAGGAAGCTGGAAGAGTGGTCGAAGATATGGCAGCTGAGATTCAATGCCAAGAAGTGAAGAGTCATGCATATGAGGTGTGGAAATCCGAAAGAACTGTATTTGATGGGGGGTGAAGGGCTGATGTTCAGAGAGCAGGAGAGAAACCTTGGGGTGATAGTGTCTAACAATCTGAAGTCGGCGAAACAATGTGACAAGGTGATAGCTAAAGCCAGAAGAATGCTGGGCTGCATAGAGAGAGGAATACCTAGTAAGAGAAAGGAAGTGATGATCCCCTTGTACAGGGCCTTGGTGAGACCTCACCTGGAGTACTGTGTTCAGTTCTGGAGACTGTATCTCCAAAGGGACAGAGACAGGATGGAGGCGGTCCAGAGAAGGGCAACCAAAAAGGCAGATGGCCTTCATAAAATGACTTATGAGGAGAGATTGAAGAACCTAAATATGTATACTCTGGAGGAGAGGAGGAGCAGGGGTGATATGATACAGACTTTCAGATACTTGAAAGGTTTTAAAGATCCATGGTCAACAGCAAACCTTTTCCGTTGGAAAAAAATCAGAACTAGGGGTCACAATTTGAAACTCCAAGGAGGAAGACTCAGAACCAATGTCAGGAAGTATTTCTTCACAGAGAGGGTGGTGGATGCCTGGAATGCCCTTCCGGAGGAAGTGGTGAAGACTAAACCTGAGAAGGATTTCAAAGGGGTGTGGGATAAACTCTGTGGATCCATAAAAGCTAGAGGATGGGAATGAAGAGAAGAGCCATAGGGGTGGCTTGTTGGAATGGAGGCTACTACCTGGTGATTACTACCCTTACTCAATAAGCCTTCACAAAGTCAATGCAACTCTAACATTGCTCTCTGCTTCAACGGCAAGGGGAAATGTGGAAAACAAGATTTGCATTCAGACAACAACTAACAAGGACTGAACTACATAGTCTGGGTAAACAAATAAGCATGGGGGTAGCTTGCTTATTGGGGTAGTTACTACCCTAAAACAATTAAGCCTGATACTTCACTTTGAATGCCTATACAGCGTTGCTCTCTGCTTCAACGGCAGGGAAAAATGTGGAAAAGAGGATTTACATTCAGACAACATCCAACAAGGCATTGATTTGTGCAGTCTGGGTAAACAAGCATCGGGGTAACTTGCTTGATGCAGCGGTTACTACTCTTAACCATTAAGCCTTATGCTCATCTTTGATGCAACTCTAACATTACTCTCTGCATCAATGGCAGGGGGTGGCAGGAAATTTGAATCAAACAGTTACCAACAAGGGCCCTGAACTTGGTGGTTAGTGAAACAGATAAGTATGGGAAAATAAGTGTGGGAGCTTGCTGGGCAGACTGGATGGGCCGATTGGTCTTTTTCTGCTGACATTCCTATGTTTCTTTAAGGAATTTGGAGAGCTCTCTAGTTACAAACTTGATGACTCTTAATCCATCACTGTTCCCTTCAATATTCCAAGCCAATTAGAAGAATACATCTGTTGAGTTATTAATGTTCATGTTCAGATCAATGACTTTGTCTGAAATTTTCCTCCTCTTTTAGTTGACTTCAAAAGGGATTTAGTCCACTGGTCCCATATAGAGGAGTTGCTTAAAACTAGGAAAATGTGATAAAAATGAATATAGTCCCAGACAGTTCCACTTTCTTACAATGATTTTCTTGTCTAATCCCAGACTATTTTTTGCTGACTAGCTTTGTACAAATATATCTGTAATGATTCATTAAAGAGAGGTTGGCCCCTTGCCCCCTCTTCTGTATATAGTATTTATTCTATTTTATTTCACTTTATATATTTATTGCTCCATTCACCCCCTCTTTATTTTCCTACTCCAAGTTAAGTCTTCCTTGTTATAATGTAACTGTATGCTCCGTATCTCTTGTTGATTGGTTAATTGTATATTCTGCTTAGTTCATTGTAAACCGAATTGATTTGATTTGTATCAAGAAAGTCGGTATATAAAAGCCTTAATAAATAAAATAAATAAATAAATAAAATGATTAACATCTGAAAGTTTTATTTTGTTATTTTTCCCAAAAACTTTGGGCTGTCTTGCATTACCTAATTTTAAAACTCAGCTCAGCTGCTCAGCTCAACTGAAGGCAACTATGTCCTGGTTCTATCCCAATATACATCAATATTGGGTAGAAACAGAGAATTTCTGTATAATTTGTGTAATTTACTGTTTTGCCTGAGAGAACATCTGCACAATCAAATATACTCTCACCCAATTATTGCAATAGGCTTCAATGTATGGAACAAGGGCAAATTGGTGACTTAGGAGAATTTATTAATTTAAAACTAGTTTTTCCTCTGCTAATGTAACCCACTGTTACTAAATCCCTTTCTAATGATCCAGTTATCCCCAGGTAGAAGACACATCTGGTCCTGTCTGAGGGAACTGGGCATGGTCCTGGAAAGAATGAAGAAGAGACAATGAAAAGGAGATGGAGAGTTAAAAAAAAAAACTGCAGTAGACGGTGGCAACAAAATGGCACTTGTTTTTACCATCCCAGATCTCTGGTAGAGCTCCTAATTGCTCCCAGAGCAGATCATGCACAGAACTATGTGAACTTCCAGGTGAAAGGAATCTCAGAGAAACTATGATGGTGATTTTTCTGTGGTGAGCATTCCTTTGATGATGCGTTTTTGGACTTGAAACAAATAAGTGAGCTGGGTTTAATGTGTATAATATGGTGCCTGGAGGTAAGCTGTTTGTTCTTCAAGTTTTTGGAGTATCGGATGGATACGTATTATAAAATGAATAAGGAGATCTTAGTAAGGGATTTTGAAAATGAATACCTTCCTTTGACGTGATTTGAAGCTGTACCCTCTCTAAAGACATCTACACATTCTGATGCACAGGTGTTTGGAATTTTTGAATTATGTCCACTATTGTGTATATTGTACACTGAGTTTATGTAATCTTCCTCTGAAGAAGCACTGTTGTGCAAAACATGTTGGGAAGAATAGAATATTTGTGATTTTATATGTGTGTTTGTGGTTTTGTATGGTTGTGAATGATATGAATGCCATTCATATCATTCACAACCATTCATTGAATGGTGTGATTTTATGACATTATAAGGTTTTGGGATTTGTTGATTGGTAAATATGGTGTTATTAATATGTATTAATAAAGCATTTTTTATATTGTCGATTATGATATGAATTTTGTTATATAATTGATTTGTGTACATCACTTATTTTTTTATGTTTTTGATGTGTGATATATAAATGTATACTGCCTTTTTTAATTAAACGTATTTAAAGCTTAGTTAAACAATGCATTACCGAGTCATGGGTAAGGGACTAAACACCAATGAATCTTTTTAACCAATCACAGTCATCTCTTTGAAGTCAGGAAGTAAAAGGAGGTTATCCTTTGTTTTGCAGAGAGAGAGAGAGGAAAGAAGAAAAGAACAATAAAGTAATTCCTGAAATCTCAGCCTTTTTAGTTGAGTGAGAAAAAAAAGGGACATAGGAGTTTTTCTTTGCTGCAAGGAATTTGCTATTTGGCTGCTCTCCTATTCAATAAATTGAAACAAGCATAGCCTTCTGATTGTTTTTACAAATACAAGTAAGGTGATTTTTAGATATATTTTGGTTTTATTTATTTTCTAGCTAGCTGGACAGTATTAGAATAGTCCTTACATCCTAATATTATCAGATAAATTTAGTTTTAGGGAATAATCAAAAGATTTGTTGCAATTTTATTCAAAATAGAAAGGAAATAGGGAATTTAGGCCAGGATTCATCATTCCGTGCAGAATGATGAAGCCTGCGCTAAAGGGGGCGTGGGGGGCAAAAGAGGGGGCGGGCAGGCGATAGCCCACAGGTGATCGCACCACGGTGGTGCGATTTCACCTGCTGCGGTGCGGCCGGCTGCAGGCTATCGCGGGCATAGCGCCACTGTAAAAGGTGGTGCTATTTCCCGCGCTACTGCCGGCGATAATGTTCGAAACATTATCACCAGCAGCAGTGCCGCTGCCAACTCCTCCCTAACTCCGCCTCGACTCCTTCCCTCCCCCTAATTTTAATGTTACCACTGCGAAAAGGCCCTTTATGCATGGTTAGACTCTAACGCGCGCGATAAGGCCTTAGAAAATAACCCCCTTAATTTGATGAGATTTTAGGGGAATTTTCTACGTGAGCAAAGTGATTGGTCCACGTGGAGCACTAGAAGTCATTGTAAATTCTAGAGATGTGAATCGTGTGCCAGATCGTCTTAACGATCAGATTCGGCTGGGGGCGGGGGGGGAAATCTGATCGTTAAGATATGTGAATTGGAATCGTTTCTGATTCCAATTCACATCGCTATTTTTTTTTTTAGGGAGGCCCGCGCCGCTAAAAAAATAAAACCCACCCGACCCTTTAAATTGACCTCCCCCTCCCGACCCCCCCAAAACCTTTTAAAATTACCTGGTGGTCCAGGGGGGCCTCGGGAAGAGATCCAGGGGCACCTCGGGGAGAGGAGAGATCCAGGGGGGCCTCGGGGAAAGATTTCCCATTTCCAGGCATCAGCTGTTCTAAAAAAAATAGAGCCGATGCCCCTTTGCCCTTACCATGTGACAGGGTATCCATGCCATTGGCCGGCCCCTGTCACATGGTAAGAGCACTGGATGGCCGGCGCCATCTTGGCCATCGTTACTCATCAGCCCCTATTATAGAGTATAGTATAATAGGGGCTGATGAGTAAAGATGGCCGGCGCCATCTTTAAAGATGGCCGGCGCCATCTTTAAAGATGGCGCCGGCCATCCAGTGCTCCTACCATGTGACAGGGGCCGGCCAATGGCATGGATACCCTGTCACATGGTAAGGGCAAAGGGGCATCGGCACCATTTTTTTTTTTTAGAACAGCTGATGCCTGGAAACGGGAAATCTTTCCCCGAGGCCCCCCTGGATCTCTCCCTGAGGCCCCCCAAGGCCCCCCTGGACCACCAGGTAATTTTAAAAGGTTTTGGGGGGGTCAATTTAAAGGGTCGGGTGGGTTGTTTTTTTTTAGCGGCGCGGGCCTCCCTAAAAAAAAAGGGTCGGGAGGGTGGGGGAGGCTAAGGGGGGTCGATTTGAAGGGTCAGGTGGGGGTTTTTTTTTATCGGGCCATCGGCGCCATTTTAATTAGTGGCAGCCAAAATGGCGCCGATGGCCCGAGAGCGGGAGATCGCGCCGGGACCCCCCAACTAGACCACCAGGTAACTTAACATTTTGGGGGGGTTCAGGAGGGTGGGGGAGGGTAAGGAATTGGTTTTAAAGGGTTGGGGTGGGTTTAGGGGTTGTTTTGGTGTGCCGGTTTTCCCTCCCTCCCCCAAATAATTCCTGTGCCTTATTTAACGATACAATACAAATGCCCCTGACGATAAAACGGGGGCATTTGTATTGTATCGTGCACTCTAACGATTTAGAACGATTTTAAAATTATCTGACGATAATTTTAATCGTTCAAAAACGATTCACATCCCTGGTAAATTCCATAATCATCCTGCAACTGCATTATCATACAACTGGAGCAACTGGCCTCCAGAGAAATTAATATAAAGTATTCCGCTATCATGTGAGGTTGAACTGAAAAATCATATGCTAATATTCTGGCCAGAATATAGATGGGGGAATTAGAAATGTATTTTTAATTTTCTTGAACTGAGATGTCTATTCCCCAGAGCTTTCCTCTTCAATCACCCTTCTCCTGTTCCTCTTCATCTCTAATCAGGGAGTCATCATCCATCTTCCTTAGTACAGGTGAATGCAATAAAGTGCGCTCAGCCTAGTACACAGGTTAACCTGTGGTTGGACGCGCATTTTGGACGTGCTAGACTAACACCCGATGCAATAAGAGGATTAGCGCATCCAAAATGCAAGTCCAAACAAATGCGTAGCTAATAGCGCTAATCACATGTAAATGCCATGTAGATGAGGCTGTTAGCTATTGCCGTCAATGCAAGAAAATCACCATGCGCCCAACGCACACTTTTTAACACAGCAAATTTAATGCCAGCCCCAGAGCTGGCGTAAAGTCTTGCCATGCATTAAGAGCTCAACTAAAAAAAAATATACTGCTTTTCTGTGGATCCTCCTACTTAGTATCATCACGAAACTAAGATATACTCCTTGCGATGACTACAAATTATTATAAAATGAAAGGCTTGATGAAGAAAAAAAATTGTGGGGCATATAATATACACATTCCAGGCTGTGTATAATGTGTGTATAAATATTGTGCCAGTAAATTATCTGCGGAGGGATAAAATGGCCACTCATATTGAGCATCCGTTTTCGTAACCCGTGCATAGCCACGTCTCCTGGGCGCCCGATGCTTTTGAGTGCTAGGCATGCACAATTTAACCCTAGTGTGTGCTTTATAGCATGGAAGCTCATCAGAATATTGCATCATGTGTCCACTGCAAAAATGGGAGCCCAGTTTGGAGGCACATTTTTAAGCACATGACATTGCATCAGCCCCTCCCTGTTCTGCTGTATGCATGTACTAAATACTATAGCAGCATTTGCTACGTGGAGGACCAGACCCAGCTCTCTCAGAATTATTTCTGCTCTGATGTACAGAAATTTCTATCTTTCAGTAGCATTTACAACCCAGGCTTGCCCCAAAGGCAGGAACCTACATTGGAAATCATGGCTAAGTGTCCCTCTTTACGCTCCCTAATATACAGGTCAAAAATATACAAAATGCAAATTCAGAATGTTATTCAGTATATACTGCACAGTATGTGCACTAAATTGCATTTAACTTAGTTCTCTTTTAAACCTAAAAATACATCAGTGTCTGATTGCCCAGTATGGCAGCCCTTATCAATTCGACTGGCAATAGAATAACACTGGCTCCCCATCAGAGAAAGGGTAAAATTTAAGATCATGACCTGACTGTATAAAGTGGCCCAAATGGAGGAGCTAGATTTTTATGAAAGCTAGTAAGTAGGCATGTTCCAAGCCATAATCTACTATCTGCAAATGGCGCCTTGATTGTTGTCCCTGGGGTATAAGAGATCAAAAAGGTAGCCTTTCGGAATAGAGTGTTTGGGCCTACACTGTGGAATTCAGCACCTTTGGACATCAGGCTGGAGACCTGATGTCTTTGGCTTTTAGGAAGAAAGTACAGGCGTAGCTCTTTCCAAGAACATAATAGGGTTGCTAGGCTGTTCAGGTTTTTATGTTTTCATTTGACTGTATTGTGCCGATATTTATATTGTTTATGATGATGCTGTTAACTGCTCTGATCAGTTTTCTGCATGTGGGGTATAAAAATGCCTGGAAATAAATAAATAAATAAATAAATAAATAAATAAATAAATAAGACACAATTTGTACATGAAACAAGACTCACTGTCTCTGGCACCCACCAATCTGGAAACTCTAGATGTCTGGCACTCTACGGCACCCTAGCTCTCAAGTATTTGCCAGCACAGTGTCATATCCAGGATAACACTAAAAATACTGTACGTTCAAGGATAACAGCACCATCTCTTGTTCATAAAATAATAAAACTCTCTTATCAGGGATCTTCTTACTAGCACGGACATTTAGGATTCTAATTCAGAAATCAAGAGTAATTGTGGATATAATGAGGCACTGTTTTATGCTACATAGTAAAAAATTAAGGGTCCTTCAGCTTAATTGTCACAGCTGCTATTAGACTCTTAGCAGTGATTGACTGGAGTGTGTTGGGTGCCAGGCCAATAAACGTGCCACCATGCGGCAGAAAACCAAGAGTTCGTACTGCCACCAGGCAGGTAGGAAATAACTGCTTTTCTGCCAAAACTTGTAACATCAGCCTGCTCTGCAGCCTGGTTCATTTAAACAGGGGACTGGTATAAGTGGGTAGTAAGGAAAACCTCAAATCCAAGAAGCAAGGAGAAGTCCAACCATTCCACATTAAATCTCGAAACAAGGAAATAAAATGTGGGGTGGATGATTTGCACAATTCACAGCAAATGTTTGGAGGTTGCTAAAGCCATTCCCTTAAACATTCCTTTACTTTACCATAAAATACAAAATGAAAATAAAAATCAATGAAAGAAAGCTTTTATTATTAAGTTATCTGGGTATCATACAACGATACTATTAGGCCAGTGAGACTTGCAAGCTCATCTGACATCAGATACACTTAAAAACAATTTTTTTTGTACATTTTGCAATTAAAAAAAAAAGAACTGTGCATATAAAGAAACTGTTTCTTAAATTTACAGTTTTGTATTTGCATGGCTATGTCTTTAAATGAAAATCAGATGTGATCACAATAGCACTCGATCACCTGATCTTGGAGAAAGGGGAAAAGCTAACTGACATATGATATTAAGTCAGAGGGTGTACAGAAAAGTAGTTTTTTTCTGCTTTTCTGTACATTTTCCCGGTGCCGGCTGAAATTAACTCCTGCCTTTGGGTAGGCGTTAATTTCAGAGAGTAAAGTGTGCAGCTTGGCTGCACATTTTACTTTCTGTATCACGCGGGACTAACTAATAGGCTCATCAACATGCATTTGCATGTTGCGGGCGCTATTAGATTCAGGGGGGTTGGCCGTGCGTTTTCCACGCGCTATTACCCCTTACTGTATAAGGGGTAAAAATAGCGCATGGAAAACGCGGGGCCTAACGGTGCGCTCGGCCGAGCACACCATACTGCATCAGCCCGAACGTGAGCAGAGCAGAGGAAGAAATCAAACAGAACAGCAGGACCCTCTAGCAAACACATCTGGAAAGCTTATGAATTAGCAGACCTTCATAACAGGCACTACCGGCCCGAATTTAAATGGCCTTTGCTTGCCTTATGCATAATCATTGGTCTAGTCCATTAACACCACATTTTATGTTTTTTGATTATTTTTATATTTATACAAATAAAATCAAACTTATTTTTCTTGAAGGACAGCAACATGATAAGTCAAACCCCGGCACGGTCCAGGTTTCGAAACGATATTCTGCATCATTTTGGAGCCAATATGTGGAGACACTGACAGAATCAGGTCAGTGGTTCTTCCGCTCTATACATTAACTATTTTGCTTTTTAGTATGCATAGGCAATATGTGAAGTTGCTATAGTTTTCTGCCTTAAAGGTTTTTTTTTTAAATAACCTTTTTGCTAGAAATATAATTCTGAAAAGGATCTGAAAAGGATCCAGCGAATGTATCTCCTGATGCAGAATATCGGTTTCGAAACACGGACCATGTCGGGGTTCGACTAATCATGTTGCCGTCCTTCTGAAATCAAGAAAGTTTGATTTTATTTGATTAAATATAAAAATAATCAAAAAGACATAAAATGTGGTGTTAATGGACTAGACCAATGATTAAGCATAAGGCAAGAGAAGGCCATTTAAATTCAGGCCGGTAGTGCCTATTATGAAGGTCTGCTAATTCTTAAGCTTTCCATTTGTGTGTACTAGAGTCATGCTGTTCTATCTGTAACAACATCCAATAATTTGTTGCAGTGGGTGTACACCCCTTGTAATGGGTGTGAAGGACAGAGGTGCAAAGGGATCTCAACTTCTGCAGTAGCAGATTATAAGTGTTTAGGTAAGTGTTGGCAGATTTTTCTGAAATAAGCAAATCTCCGTCACTCTGACAGCAGTTTCCAGTGACAATGGAATGAATCCTGGTTAGAAGTCAGCACGTAGCCTTATTTTCAGGGAAGTTTTTATGACTGGCTTTGACACACCCATCCTCCATAAGCACACACACCTGCAAAACCGAGGAACCATGCAGCCTGGCTGCACAACACAAACAAAGCTTAAAACATTCACAGCTCCCTCTCCTACTACCTCACATTTTGTCCTGCTATCTTTTCCACCTGGGTCTCCACATAAAAGCCACTTTGAAAAAAAAAACCCAAGACCTTCCTCGTGCCTGAGAGAAAAAAAAGCTCTAGCTTGCCTTGAACCAGCAGAGAACTGGTACAGAAGCCTGAAGGCTTGCCCTTGAGCCACAGGCCAGCTCCAATAAACTGCAGCAGGGTTGCCCAGAGGAGGGTTGTATCCTATTTGAAGCTCCACCTGTTTTCACATCCCTGAGGATCTGGCTTGGTCCTTGGGGATTTAAATGTGGTTTGCTGCCATACAAACAGAGGAGCCCGAAGCAAGAGATCTGCCCCCGCCTCCCAGAAAGAGCAAATGTGGAAGTACCAGATTTTGTACATTCGGATGAGCCAGATTTGTTTCTGACAGAGGGAATCTGATTTGATAGCAGCCTTCCAACTCCTATGTGCCAGAAAGCCGACACCAAGGCTATCACTAGCATTGGCCACAAGGTACTGTAAACTAAACTTTTCATTGTCTGAAGAGGCCTGAGCCAGGGGAAATTATTCTGTTCAGATGTTGGTGTCATGTTAGCGGGAACGCTAGGGAGCGATCCCAGCTGAGGGGTTTTAGTATGCCCTTGGGCCTCGGCCTGAGCCCAGGCGAATCCAGGACCGAACCGAGGGTTGGTGGCGTGTCCCAGCATGGGCGAAGACAAGGTCTGACCCTCTGCCGGACGTGCATGCTTCCGGAGCCAACAAGCTAATGTTGGTAGATGAACAGTCCTCCGACCGTTCCCAGCCCTTTTGGACCTGCCGCTTAGGAACGGCATGAAGCAGCAGGCTGGACTGAAGATGAGGGCAGACGGAGGCCTTGTGACATAGAGGACTCGAGACGTGAAGACACTGGAAGAGATGAGAATCTTGGAAGACTCTCGACGAGACAAGGAGCTTGGAAGATGAGACGAGAAGCTGGGAAGGTTAAACATTGGCACTGTCTCTCAGGGCGCCTTACACAGCCCACTACTCAGGGCGGACCCAATGGGCTGGTCATGGACCACCCTGTCCCACTGCGCACCCTACACAGCCTAAGGAGACTGGTCATGGACCACGCGGGAGCGGGACGAGCGCAGGAAGGAATCCAGCCAAGGCGAGACTCCAATGACGAAGCCGGTGTCACCCGGAGAACCGCAAGAGCTGGCAGGTCAGGAAGGCTCAGGAATGCAGGAAACGAATCCAGCTGCAGGCAACTCCAATGATGGAGAAGTGTCACCCAGAGATCCATGGAGCTGGCAGGTCAGGAAGGCTCAGGAGCGCAGGAAACTAATCCAGCTGCTGGCAACTCCAATGATGGAGAAGTGTCACCCAGAGATCCATGGAGCTGGCAGGTCAGGAGAATTTGAAGGTACTGGAGAAGAACATCAGGAAGGCTGAAACATCAGGAAGCGAGACATCGGGAAACAAGACATCAGGAAGCCTGGACGAGGGACTTCAGGAGACGAAGACACGGACCACAAGAACAGACGAGACATGGAACTCCAACGAAGAAGGAGACCTGACGGAGCGCTGGAAGATAGGGACTTCCAGGAGAGAAGTAACTCCGATGCAAGGCAAGGGTAAAATGCAGGAGCAGCCCTTTTATAGGGCTGACACAGGAAACAGTCCTTAGGTGGGGCCCAGGGCATATCCGGCCATGGGCCCTTTAAATCTAGCAAGAAGGGGCGGCCGCGCGCCTAGGAGCAGGAACAGGAAGCTGTGCAGGACCATGGTCAGCGGCCCTGCACAGACGCCGACGAGGACGAAGCAGAGCTGGGCCGAGGAGCAGGCCCCGACGTTGGCAGCGGCTCCTGCCGCTGCAGGAGGAAGCAGAGGCGGCTCCGGTCGCCAGGCAAGCCCGGGGATTGCGACCTCTGGCCGCAAAGATGACGCTGGGTTCGGCGGCGGCTCCAGCCGCAAAGAAGCATGGCGGCAGGCCTGCTGTGCCGGGGGGGGGGGGGGGGGGCAGCCCAAAGTCTGCAGCTCCTGCCGCGGCGATGATAAGTAGCTGACAGCGGCACCGGCCCCAAGGAACTTCGGCGGCTCCGTGCCGCGTTGGGAAAGCAGCAGCAGGGAGGTAAGGAGCCTGCTCGCGGGGGAAGCCCGCGGGCAGGATTCATGACAGTTGGACTTCCTCTCATCTCAGAAGGTTAGCACTAATCAGGCCATTACAGTCTGAGTGAATACAGTAACATTACTGTTTTTTAATAAAACTTTTAACCCAAACCCACAAATGGTATCACTGTAAAGTGTTCAGAGGAAAGGCACGTGCAAGGCTGTGCACCTGACTTTAACTCTTGGCTAAGGACAGCAGATCTGGAGCAGGGGCATTGTAACCGCCAGGGAGGTGGTTGTTGTATATGCTAATAATTGATAACTCTGCTTCTTTTCTAGAAGTTTTGAGCCAGCTTGGATAGTCCCAATTTCTGAGGTTATGGAGGGTATGGGAGAACCAATGCTTTCCCCGTGGATTAGGAATCCATGCACTGGGGATAAAAGCAGCCTTTGGGCCAAAAGAAATCTCTGGCTGGCTTTGAGCCAGTGGAGTGCTGGTTCTTTGACCTTGAGCTACCGGCCAGTTTGAATGAACTGCAGCAGAGCAACCCGGAGGGGGGGGGGTGAATACTTTCTGGACGTCCAGACCTGTGGTCATACCCCTGAAGATCTAGATTGGTCCTTAGGGATTCAAAAGGCAGTTTGCTGGGAACAATACACTGTTCCAGCAACTTGAGGGATGTGAGCAAATACAGTGGAGCCTGTAGCAGACGATTTCCCTCCCTTTCCCTTCAACCAATGCTTTGCCTGGACCTGACCTCCAGACCTGGCTGGGCAGATTCTGACCTGAACTGGACCTTCCTGCTTAAGGATTAAGAATCTGCTGTGCTCCAAGCAAATTTGAGTCTACATTTAGTTCTCGGAGACAAAGTTAACCAAATGTTTTTGTGGTTTTGCAAATAAAGGCTGAGTTGAGCCTGCAGGAGTTGTGTTTCACGTTTCTGGGCGGGCAACCTGACACTGTCTATGGACCATCAGGTCGCGTCTGCTCCAGCTTACTGGTTTAGAAAAATCCCCTTTTTCACACATTATAGCCTGGGATGATTGCTTCAGGAGCTGGTGCTACTAGACACATCACTTTACTCTGTTATTTGCCAGCTCTTGAATGACTATCCCTGGCTTGCCAGTTCCATTTACCGAGACATTTCTCCAGACAACTACTTTCGAATGGCAGTCTTGGACTTTTCTTGAAAATATCAATCTGCCAGTTTCTGCGGCTCCTTCTACTGGTCTTGTTCTTGGCTCCTGTTTTCTTTAGTTTTGGTTTCTGTGTTCATTTGAAACACGAGGACTTAACTACACAATACCTAATTGTAACTCTTAAATATATAATGATATCAACATACATAAAAAAAATGAATCTCCCCTTATAAAACTTTTAAAAAGTATAATATTTCAAAGTTCCTCTGACACTATAGTGAGCTCCTATTTCTTGAACCGTCATAGGTAATCCGTAACCTGCCAACTGCCTGTTCACACATCCCAAATGCACAGAGAGGCGTAAATTGCTCATACCACGGCAGTTTGGGAAATATTATAGACAGGGTTGGAAAAAAGCCAGGGTGCCAGGTCAACCAGGCACCTAAAATTTGACGGTTGGCACCTGCCACTGATGTGGAGTGGAGAAGATGCTGCAGGATGCGCAAGGGCCTGGCCCGAAAAGCCACTGTCATCACTGATGCTGGGATCTGGGCTGAGACACTGTAGCCCAGAGCTGCCTTTTGTCTTTACGCACTCTACTAGTGTGCCACTATGGAAGTGGGGGAGGGAGTGCCTGGAGAAAGGGGAGGAGGCGAGGGGGGAGAGATGGAAAGAGTGCTTGGAGAAAGAGAGATGGGGAGAGAGTTCAGGGTGCAGGAGAGAATGCGTGGAGGAACAGAGGCCTGGAGGGAATGGAAGCAGCAAGGAGGGGTGGGGGAAATGGGAGGAGAGAGCAAAGAAAACGAAAAGCAAAAAGAATAAAAACCTAAAGATAAAAATAAAGCAAAATAAAGAAAACCCCAAATAAGTAAAATAAACAAAAAAAAAAAGAGAAAAAAAGGAAAAAATTCCCTGCTTTCTAAAAATGTTTGGCTGGCACCTATGTTTTCTAAATATTTTTCCACCCCTTATTTTAGAAACCTAAAAAACAAAAGGTTGATTAGCTGACTAAACAAATGAAGAATTACCCCATGTTCTACAAGATTTGGATTATCCTCCAAAAGTAAGACTGTGAGCCCCCTGGGATTTCTTATATACACTTTCAAAGAGGCAGCTGCCTGATTTCCTGCTGCTTTACTCAGAAAAGCAGTCTCATCCTGCTTAAATCCCAGCTAAAAATCCTTTTGGTTCTGGTGTTCCAAAGTCATAGCTTTGTTTTAACCAGAAGCTTCTCATCTGGGTTGTCTTGTATCTTCTCTGTGAGCCTTGATTAGACTGTAAGCTCCAGGGAGTAGGGACTGTCTGATGTGTATGTGTACAGCGCTGCGTACATCTAGTCAGCATTTTAGAAATGATAAACAGTAGTAGCGGATTATAAGTGCCGCATTCCCATGTAATACTGGACCTGCAAGAATCATGACGAACAAAGAATGTGAAAGAATTCATCGTGGCGTTGCTTTTCGCAAACAGGTCATAACGCCTGACCACTGCAGGGCCTAGCCACCGTCTAGCTCTAGCAAGTACCACGAAAACACATTTGTCATTTCTAGTATCTAGACAAAAAAAAAAAAGGGATTAAAAGCTCAGATTTCTCAGGACTTCCAAACAAGACATGCCGCAGCTGCACATCAGACTATGAGCAACTGTTCCCAAGTCCTGCCCCAGCACAACAAGCTTCCTGTCTTCTGGGGGGTTTTGTGCAGGTCATCTGCATGTGGTGTGGATTAAAGTGTCTCTAAAGGCCTTATTGTATGTCAGCGCTTGAGCAGCGAGTTTGCATACAGGGGCTGCAGTGCCCCTGGTAAATTCTGCCACCTGACCTGCTCTTCAGATATCTTTCCAAACCCAGATGGTAGATACAGTCTAGCTCTGTGACAATATGTTTTCTTTCAACACTTAACAAAAGTTTTTTTGAAAAGGGCCTGAACACGTTTCGGGCGTACTGTGTTAACAAAGCAGACTTTTCTGCTGCTAAGGCAGACAGCGGGTATGGTGAAATATTGACTGAGGACTCTCTTACTTAAAAATAGATTCCTACAAGAGAAGGCATGGTGTACAGATTAGAGCAGTGGGCTGAGCTCCAGGGAAACCAAGGTTAATATCCTGCTTACCTCACTGACATTCCCTCTGACCTCGGGCCAACCTGTTGCCTCAGGTACCCACCTATAGGTTGCTGTAATAAGCACAGTTTCCTAATACACACACACCCACACAAAATTTAACTCGAGGTGTAGTAAACTAATAGTATGCTAAGGCATCAGGAGTTTAAAATAGAAGCACACAAACACAAAATATGTGCAGAAAATATGGATATTGATATTCAGACATACAGCAACTAGTTAACAGGGTCATTTATCAAATAGCCTTATGGCGTTTTCGCATGTGTTAAGGCGTTTTCGCATGCATTAAGCACCTTTAATGCATGCGAAAACCCCTTAACGCATGCGAAAATGCCTTTAATGCATGCGATAGCACCATAACGTATGGTGCGATGCACATCAGAAAAAGAGGAGGAGTTGGGGCGGGAGTGGGCTGGGTTCACCGTTTTGCGAAGCCCTATCGCACGGCTTTAATGCAGATTTTAGCTACACCTTTTTCAGTGGCATTAAGCCGTGCGATAGGGCTTCGCAAAACGGTGAACCCAGCCCACTCCTGCCCCTAACTCCTCCGCTTTTTCTGATTTGAATGGACTCCATCACAGCGAAAAAACAAGAGGCTTTACGCAGAGAAACCAAAATGGGATTTTTCTTTGACTCAGACATGAACTCTGCCCCAGGACTCCCAGCATTTTCAAGGTCTGGGAAAAAAGGGCTGGCAGTTCATCTCTATGGAAGAACCATACTATAGTCCTATACGATTCTAATCCTGGAGGAATTTCACCATCCTCAAGAAAATCTGGATTGGCGTCATCGTCCATGCCATCCAGATGTCTATCGGGTAGTACCACTGCCACTCTAGGAGTACTCCAGTGCTTACCAGTCAGTCCAGGCAAGATTTGCACCTGCAACTCTGACCTGGGAGCATTGGACGGTGCTGAGAAATGCACCTGTAGAAAGGATTGCAGTCCCTGGAAAAATTCTACCCATGAAAATGTAGAAGTATCCAGACCAGGAGGTACCTGAGGCGTACTCTCTGAGCTGCCTTCCCCTGCTGAAGAACCGGTTAGGGGAAGGCCCCACCTGAAAGGTCTTTACCCAGACCTACATCCAGCTGGAAAAAACTAGGCTTAGTGAAGTTGTAGGAAGATAATTCTCCCTGAGCCTCCAAACAGCACTGGCACAAGTCAGTGGGCACTCGTGATTGAGATACCTGAATAGGACAGGCAATGCAAAGAAAAAAGCGCTTAGATTTCTTAGACATAGGTGCCATTAGACCAGCAGCGCGCTATTTGTGGCTGGAAGCATGCATCTAGCTTTTTATTTTTTTTTGGGTGTCCAAAAATTCTAGGCATCCAACCTAGGCATCCAAAAATTATGCGTCCAACACCTTGGTGTCCCAATGCCTAAGCGCCCAAGACTTAGGTGTCCCTAGGATAGGCGCCGTAAAAAATTAAGCACACAGCAATGCTCAACTTGTGCACACAGGTAAGCGGATGGCCATTTAAGGCGCCGCTTAACTTGGATACACAGACTACTAGACCTGCCTAAGTGTCCAAATACTGGACGTACAACTTGGACGCACAGACTTAACTGACACTCCTGTAGAGGGCAGCCTAAAGAAAGTGCGCGAAATGCTGTTAAGGCTCACCATGCGACACACAGCAAAAAAGCCTCAGAGCGAGGCCTAGCCTACAAGGCTGCTCAACTCGCCAGGCTGCCCACGTCCCTTGACCTCCCATAGAGCGAGATGAATGTGGGAACAGTGCGCCAAACAAGGAGACCGGGGGAAGGAGGAAGCCCTACAGCAAAAAAACTCTCCTTCTCTGTCTCTGTATTTCTCTTTTTTTTTTTAAACTTACCTGAGCTCAGCCTTACCTGGCTGAGTACAGAGATGGTCTCTGGCTGCTCATCTTCCTGCACTTGCTGCCTTTCAGCTGCTTAACAGCTAAGTCCACGCCACATGTTGACTGGTTCATAAACTCTGGCTCACACAGATGCTCACTGGTTTAAATACTGCTCTTGCTCACATATATGTTCATTGGCTCGCTCATTCTCTCTCATTCTCGCTCTCACACATGCTCTGGAAACCACAGCAAGTCTAACTAATATGCAGTGCACCAATGGAAAAACAGAAACATCACTCTTCATAAAGCATTAAGCAATAAAGAATAAATATATCAAGCAGGCAGCATCCAAAGAGCATTTCCCAAATGACAAATATTTCAAACAGCAGACATATGAAATAACACCCAAAAATCCACAACTGTCCTTACCTGGGATGTTTTGATTTCCAGTCTCCAACAGATTGTTGTGGATTGGGGAGGGGGATCTCACAATCTTTATCCTCTCTCTTCCCCCCCAACACACACATAGGCTCTCTCTCACTCTCATATATGTTGTCATACACAGGCTCTCTCACTCACACATACACACACACACACACACACACACAGTCTCTCTTGCCCTCACATACACACACACTCAGGCTCTCACAGGCACATGTAAGCTCTGTCATTCATACGCAGTCTCTCACACATACACAGGCTCTGTCGCTCTTTCATACACACGCAGGCTCTGACATACAAATGCAGGTTTTCTCGCACATATACAGGCTCTCTCATACACACATGCATTTACACATAGAGCTTTCAGGCCACCCCCTTTCTTCTGACCTTGTCTTTGGCTACTGTGAGATGGCAGCACTGCTCCTCAATGCCGGAAGGGAGGTGGAAGAAAGCCACTGCTTCCTGCTGCTCCTGCAAGATGGGGGCTGGGAAGGGGAGGGCCACAGCCACGCAGGGCCCTCTTCAGGCTGAGGCAGGATGGGTTTTGCTGCGGCCGTGCAGGCCTCCCTTCAGGCTGCGTCAGGATGGAGTCTGATGCGGTTGCGCAAGCCTCTTTTCAAGCCACATCAGGATGGAGTCTGACACGGCTGCACAAGCCTCTTTTCAAGCCACATCAGGATGGAGTCTGACGCGGCTGTGCAGGCCTCTTTTCAAGCCACATCAGGATGGGGTCTGATGCAGCTGTGCAGGCTTCTCTTCAGGCCACTGCAGGATGGGCTTTGCCATGGCTGTGCTGGCCTCTTTTAAGGCCGCAGCAGGATGGGTTCTGCCGTGACAGAGTAGGCTTTTCTTCAGACCATGACAGGATGGGCTCTGCCACGGCCCACGAGTTTCTCTTCAGGCGGTGGCCCCGCTGAGCTTTTCTTCGGGCCAGGAAGCTGAAAAAAAAAAACCCACATGATCGGAGCGACCGGCCCATCAGGGGATGCCCAATCCTCTGAAATGCCAATCCACTCCTGTTTGCCTTTCAGTCCAGCCTCATCCTGCTTTGCCTTGCCTTCCAATCCAGCTTCATCCAGCCTTGCCTTGTCTCCCAGCCCAGTCTGCCCAGTGTCTCCTGTGTGTTCATATCCACCCTCGGCTTGCTGCTCCTGACCTGACCCCTTGTTTGGACCGATTACGATTGCATGCTGCCTGAACCTGACCCCTTGCCTAGACCCGACTACTCTTGCTCGCTGCCTGCCCCGACCTTGGCTCTCCTCTGATTTCCGTAAGCCTGTTTTTTACTCTGTTTTGGACTCTAGCTACCACCACTGCCCTAGGGACCCACCCTAAGTTCCTGCCGGCCAACCAGAATCCAAGGGCTCAACCTGCGGAGGAGGCAGCTGGTAAAGGTGAAGCTCCAGGCTGTCCCACTACATAGCAGTTTCGCCAGCTGCCAGCGAGGCCTCGGGGGCTCACCTCAAAGCTGTATAACCACTCCGTAGCATTAAGGGCTCACATACCACCTATCCATTTCAAAAGCTCAGTAGTGGAAGTCTGGAAACCCCCATTGGGGCTTGAAAAGCAGGCTTCTCGCTTGCGGGGCCAAAACTAAACAATAACCATGTAACTGTTCTAGAAAACTATCATGAGGTGCATATTTAAAACAAAACTTTCATGTAAGCTAGCCGGATAAAAAACTTATCCAGCTTACTTACATGGGATATTCACCAGCACAGCTCTGCTGGTGAATATCCCTGTATTTAGTGCTACTTAGCTGAATAAGTTATATCCAACTAAGTCAGACCTACTCTATGGCAGGTAACTTATTCGGTTAACTTAATGGGATAAGTATGAATTTCACTACTTATCCGGCTAAGGGCCAGATTCATTAAGGCTTTTCTCCCATTTTGTGTCTATGGGGAAAACTCTTAGTGACTCGGGTATTAAGTTAGCTGGATTAAGAAACACCACCCGATCCGCCCACTGCCCGTCCACAACTTATTCAGCTAGCTACTTAGCCAGAGAAGTGACTTATCTGGCTAAGTGGCATTTGAATATTGGTCTCACTATATTTATAATTTGAACACTTCACTATTAGATGTGCAAAAATCAATAGTTTATGTAATCTTAGTATCCACTGTACTACAGTGGGAGGATCGGACAGGCTAGAATTGTTTTCTTGCTATCAAAAAGTTTCCTTTAAAATAATATTTTCCTTTTGCTTTCCAAGGCCAAATCCTTCAAACACTTCAAAGAGACAAGAGACAACTTTAAAGACAGTGGTGTCTTACACATAAAGGTGAATTTTAAAAGCACTGCTCATGCAAAAATGGCCACATATGTGTGCATATGTCAGCTGCATGTAAGCAACGTGGATTTAAAAAAGCTGTGAAGTATGCACAGATACCTGTGCACATGCCAACAATAAGAAGGTGGAAAATGGGTGGGGCATGAGCATCCCAGGGCGGGGCCAACCGTTTTTCATGAAATTCCGTATTTTAAAACTGGAGACTGTGGCACAAGTCGGCTTGTTAGCTACATAACTTTACTGCTGCTCCTGATGAGGAGAAGCAAGTCTGTAGATCTCGAGATTTACGGCTTACAATACAGGGTGAGGGGGTCTGGGTCAACTGGGGGGTGTGCAGGATGAAGAACCAGAGAGCTCTTGAAGACCACGATATTAACTGGGCAACCTGGTGACCTAATTGAAAAAACTGGATTGTCCCTCGTGCGAGCATGTTTTAAAATCTGTCTACCTATGCACATCAAAGCCAGCAAAGTCCTATGGAAGATACAAAAGTACGTTTGCTTGAGCAATCTCTTAAGATTAGGCACCTACTTACATGCAGGAGGCATATTTTAAAACATATGTGTACGATTTAAAATTGTGCAAGAATGTGCATGTATGGGCATATGTGTGCTTGTTTTAAAATCTGCCTGATAACTTTCTTGAGATATTTAAGTAATTCCTGCCAAAAGGATAATATATGTGAAAAAGATCAAAAAGTATGCAAATAACCTCTATGAGTAAAACACTTGATATATTTATCTGATTGAATTAAATGTTTTAAATGCCCACCTTTCAGGCACATACTAAGTCTCAGAAATTTCTATTGCATGTCCCTCAGGGTCACATTTTCTGTTATATCTTTAATCTGATTAGAAACAAGCCTGTAATTCCTCCAGTGTTATGCCAACCTCTCCATCTCCCTGCCAGTCATCCAATAAACACATAATTGTATCACTATCTTCTATTTCATGTATTGCTTTATACAAGGAAGCTCAAGACCCTTCTTTTGCTGAGCTATCAAATAATACTTCTTCAATAGGTTGTATATTAAGAAGTGTTTTATCTTTAGTTTATGACTGTCTTGCTTGTAAATAAGCATGGAAATCCTTGTTAGATAAATCATATTTATGCTTCGACTCTTGAAAATACTCAGCGCCATGCATGGTTGAAAAAAAACATGCATTTGCTTTTCTCCTATTTCTTTAAAGACATTTGTATCTCCTATTCTGAAACCGATTTTTCTACTTCTATCCTCCGCAAAGAAACCGACTGCAACACTTTACTTTCATACATGAGTCATCATCCGCAGGTGCTATGGGATAATAGTTTTTCAGATTCTGCCGCCTCTGTGCCTGTCTAAAACTATGATGTCCTGTTTTATTTCTCAGGGTTATCCCGCTCAATCAAACGCGCCCTCTGTGTTAACCGGGGCCTCTTTTTAACTCAGGCACCTGCTAGCTCAACGGACCGCCTCACATGTGTCCTTCCCTTTTCCACTTGGGTTGGAACGGTTTGTTCGGTTATTAGACGCCATTGGCCGATTCTCAGTCCACATGCGATTTTTGATGATAATCCCCGCTTTGCCTTTCATCACGGGAAAAACCTATGGGACCATCTTGTGCATTTGGAACACCGTCCTCTTACTTCTCCCCAGTCTCCTTGGGTCCTGGGGCACCAGCTGTGCAGTCACTGCTCAGCATGCCCCTTCTTTTTTTGGCTACATTTGTCGACTGGAGAAATATATGTGATAGCCTGTCCCTATCCCTTGTTGTACGTCGGGAAAACAACATATCCTCGAAAATTCGTATTTTCGAACATCTCTCCTGCCTGCACACAGCTCACACTGAAGCTCCCCTTGTATCACACTGGGTTGAAGTTTCCCATCCCCTCGCTGACCTAGAATTTTTTGCAATTAATATGATCATCCCTGCAGCAGCTCCAAACCCTCCTCGTGCAGGGCTTCTTGTTACCATGGAAATTCATACAAGGGCATGGCCTGTACCTGTGTGTTGGTTCATAGGCCCCACACTGACTTCTGTTACTAATGCTGTTGCTGATGCCTGAAAAGCACCGACCTCTGAGGCACTTGAAGGTTTTGTGAACCCATTTGGCATCCCAACCCCCAGTTTGGGAAGCCCTGGGCTAGTACACACAAGACATAAAAATAATTATAAAGACAATTAAAAGTATCCCCCACACACACACACACACACACACACACCCACCAAACCCCTCTGGCAATAATTAGACTCAGCAGCCTCCAGTATACAGATTCTAAAAGTGGAATTGTGTCTGTTTACAACTGGCCCGCAACTGATGGTTGAGCAGAGCTTCTCTTCTTGAGATGTGATAGACAAAATGCAAACAAACTAGTTCAGCTCAGGAAAGCTCTGGTCCCCTCCCTCAGGGTTACACTGGTCACTCTCCAAATGTAAAAGGGGATGCCTGGCTGACAGTGAGGGTCAGGTAGCATATTATAGGTCCGCTAACAAAAACCTCTGTTTGAAAAGTCCTACTAAACGGTGAGCCAGGGCTACTGCAGCCTTCAAATAAATAAGCAGGCAGAGGTTTATCTAGTCTGAACCAACAAGATCTACCAGGAAGCCTAAGCAATGTTCCTTATCATATACAAAACAAGACAAATCGGAATAGCTATGAAAAATAATCCTCCACAGTTGCAATGATTATGTCGGGATAGTGTATTAAAAGCTGGTGTCAGGTGATCATAAATTAACCTAATGAGAGACAAATCCATAGGTAAGTTTAATCTTTTACCCGCCCTTCCATTAGCTCCCTTGCTTATCAGGTAGTGTAAATATCTCCAGAGTAAAACACTTGTCTTTTCATAACAAGATCCACCGAGAAGCTTAAGCAAAGTTCCTTATCGTATACAAAAAAGAAAAATGGGAACCGCATTCAAAAATGATAGGTTTATCTAACACAGAATGAAGTTTATCTGGTACAAAATGACGTTTGTTCTCACAAATATACCCGTATTTACTGACAGCACATTTTAATAATAGCAGAGAAGAAAAAAGGCTACAAAAATTATGGAAATCAGAACAATTCAGGTGGGAAGTTGTTTGTTTTTTTAAGGGAAATTATTGCAAGATATCATGATAGAACAGCAGAAATCCTTTCCATAAACTGAGTCAAATAAATATCTCTCAGTAATCCATGATACAGATTCCAGAAAATTGCCAGTTTTAGATCTAGCTCTATGTAGCAAGCTACTGTAAACTAGGTTCCTGCCCTTATCATGTGTTGGAGTCTTACAATGTGGACTGAGCTGCATCTAGATCTGAGTGATGTGTTTTGGACGTTTTTCAACCCTGCAAAGACTGCAAGCCGCGACAGCCAAGGTGAAGGAATATAAAAATACGTCAAAACCCCTGTGCGCTCTCCTGTGAATGGCAAATGTTCTACAAGAACCAGCAACCAGCACTCACAATGTTAACAATTTGGGGAAAGGGCTGTACTGTTGCTAGAGAGCAGCACTACATAGCCGGCAGAGAAGGATACCAAATGAATGCTGGGAGACTATTTAAGGAAGAAAAGGTACAATTTGGCTGGCTCTGTCTGTCTGAGGGGCGGGGATGGCCAAGAGTTGGAGTCAGGAGGCAGGAAGAGAGTAGCACTTCTGGCAGCTCTGAAATCAGTTCTTCTCCTAAAGAACTAATTATCAAGAGGAAGAGACAGTAGTCTGTGCTCTCAGGAAATAGAGAGACAGACAACAGTTCTTGCTTCATAGCTGAGCTACATATAAAATCCCAACAAGGGACAGAGTAGCCAGGAGCTAAGAGACTGAAAGACTTCCTTGCCAGAGATATAAAGGACTAGGAGTGCATGGCTGGATCACCCTAAGAGACTGAGTTAAGTAATCTAAACTTTGCACAGAGAGCATCTTAACAGAGGAGAAGGGTTATTTCCTTGCCTTTTGTCACAAATTTAGTATCTCATCTTAACTGCTTCAGCCTTTCAGCCGAATTGAAGCATAAACCCTTGCCACAACCACATGAGATAGGACAGGGAAAGCTGATGGACTGTGGTCTTTCTGTAAGAGACTGAAACCAAGCCAGCTTTCTACTTAGTACCAAGTAAACAATTTGGGGAAGCTCCCCAGGAGAGAGAGACCTTCCACACACTACAGTGCTCATCAATATGGTTTGTCATCTAGCAAGTTTATTTATTTATTTAGGTTTTTTATATACCGGCATTCATGATAAAATCACATCATGCCGGTTTACATTCGAACAGGGTGTGCAAAAGTACAATAACTGAATCTAGTGCAGAGGAGTAGCAGTTACAATGAAACAGGGGTAATGGAACTTGGACAAGAGTGGAAAAAGCAGAAGAAGGTTAACATCATAAATTAATAATTATTTACAGAATCGAAGTGGCTACATTCTTTGAGTATATAGGTTGTGATTCAGGTATGGTTAGGGAAGGCTTGTTTGAACAGCCAAGTTTTCAATCTTTTTTAGAAGGTTGGCAGGCAAGGCTCCTGGCGAAGGTTCGTGGGGATGGAGTTCCAGAGTGATGGACCGGCTGTCGAGAAAGCCCGTTCTCGTGAGGATATGTACCACGTGAATTTGGTATTGGGTATCTGGAGGGATCCTCTGTAGGCTTCTCTGGTCGGTCTAAGGGAGTTGTGTGGGCTGAGCGGGTGTTGAAGGTCAAGTAGCGTACAGTGATGGATGGACTTATATATGATGGTGACGGATTTGTAGATGATTCTGAAGTGAATAGGGAGCCAGTGGAGATCTTTTAAGATGGGTGAGATGTGGTCTCTTCTTCTGGTATTCGTGAGTATTCTTGCCGCCGTGTTTTGGACCATCTGCAGAGGTTTAATGTATGAGGATGGGAGTCCTAGTAGGATAGCGTTGCAGTAATCTAACTTAAGTCTTGCAGTAATCTAACTTAAGTAATCTAACTTAAGTCTCTCTTAATAGTTTCACCATTAAGAGAGACTTCTTCATTTTTTTTTTCCACACAATTTTGTGTTTGGGACAGGGTGCGCCCTTTACAAACTGGTGACATAGAGTTGAATCTGTTCCCCCCCCCCCCCCCCCCTTTTGAGTACTCAGGGATAAAGACAATTTTTGAAAGCTGTGTACTTCACTGCTTTTCCCCCAAATGTTTCTCTAATAACATTCCTTATTTTTTTCTACTATCCATAGAGGTCTGTTGGTTGCCCTGGCTAACAGGCCATACCCAGTGTTATTTTTGCATTGTTTGATTTAAAATAAGAAGAAAACAGGTTTATATTATACTTTACTACTGTACTTTTCCCATGTAATGTTCTGGTTGGATTTACTGCCTACTTACACAATACTAGTAAAAGGGTTAATTACTGTTTTATTCTGGTGTGATTATTTTACGTGATCTGTGGTCCTCAAGTGAGAGGTTGTTTGGAAAGGGCAGAGAATTGTGGTATCGGGGTGACTGGGACCCTGTCTCATCTCCCACCCAGACTACAAACCCGAAGAAAAATCATATTAGCAAATATACTTTCTCAAGTGGTACTCCCCATCCCAAGCATAGGGGAAATTCATAGTCCAGACCGGGCATGGGGGACGGGGGGCAGCACACATAAGTGCAGTGGAATATTGAAATTCAAACTATTTTCCTGAGAGTTTTATTCTCACTGTAAATGTACAGGCTTAGCTATGTTCTATATGTACTTTTCTCTTCTAAATATTTCATATTTACGGAGCTTTATGTGAAGCATCTACCATGATACCATGAATCTACTATGAAAACCATATTCTTTTTACCTCTCAAAACCATTGTTGTTTTTTGTACCATTTTGGGCGAAAACCACAGGGACAAAATGCATGGTAAAAACGTTCCAACACTGCTGCTTCACACAGCTTGTACTCTTTTATTACTGTCAAGTAGTTCCCCGCCCAAAACACACACTCGTACATGCACTCACACACTCACGCTCACAGTTAAGGAGAATTTAGGCAAAAGTCAATAAGGATAAGATGTTCTGAATACAGTAGTTAAAATGTCAGAAAGTAGTTTAGAAAAGTTCTGCTGTATTATATAATTTATAGAGGTCAAGTGCAAATCCTCTACTCCCAAGGAGGAAATCTCCGGAGTTACAGGATTGCTGGAGCAGCTCTCCCATTACAGCT
The DNA here is from genome assembly GCF_901001135.1 of Rhinatrema bivittatum. NCBI lineage: Eukaryota > Metazoa > Chordata > Amphibia > Gymnophiona > Rhinatrematidae > Rhinatrema > Rhinatrema bivittatum. Next base: position 594,295,922 of record NC_042615.1, read on the forward strand.
CACAAAGAAATTCAATATTTCATATAGTCACACTGCTTATTTCTGTTTCTCTATAACAGGGGTGGCCAACTCTGGTCCTCCAGAGCCACAAACAGGCCTGGTTTTCAGGGTATCCACAATGAATATGCATGAGATGGATTTACATATACTGCATGCAGATCTGCCTCATGCATATTCATTGCTTCGTATCCTGAAAGCCTGGCCTGTCTGTGCTTTCAAGGACTGGAGTTGGCCACCCCTGCTCTATAGCATCCTTTCTCAGGGAGGCTAATATGGTTGATAAGGATCTGTCTTTATTTAGCTTGGAAAGAGATGACAGAGGGGGTGACTTGATAACAGTTTTCAGATGCATATACAGTGGGGTTACAATAAGGGCAGCAGTTAGCTGTTCCCCACTTTCAATAAGGAAAGGACAAGAAGGAATGGGTTTAAATCAAAACACAAGAGATTTAGGTTAGCTCCTCTTCCGTGTTTGCAAAAAATGTATAGAACTCAGCATGTGCTTCCCCAAATCACTGTAGCTAGTTTTTGCTTTTACAGAGCAGGACCTGGTGATTCTATGTACATGGTTAAAGCAAATTCCAAGATGGATTACAGCCAATCCAGATACTGTACATGCTAGCTGATTGTTGTCAATTAAGTGTTATGGAAACCCAGACAGCAGGAATAATCAAACAGGACCCGAATTTAATACCTCAACTGCATTTAATGTGCCAGCAGCTGAAAGAGCAGAGTTTTTCTCTGAAGTAAAGCTGTTAAGCATTTTCTGTTATGACTGCACAAGTGGCACATGGCTTTTGCTGATGACTCTTCCTTGCAGGTGCCTATTGTAAAGATATTAATGCCACCAGCATTGCTTCAAGAGTTATTACAGACCTGGTTCGGTAGAGTCTGATCTTTTAAAAAAAAAAAAAGAAACCTTCACATGACGGCTTCCAGTGTATCAGCTTACTCTGGGCTAGTAGGCATAGTCCGACTGTTGACTTGAGTAAGGCACTGATGCCAACCAGCCATGAATAATAGCCTCTTTGTGCTACTGTCCCATGAGCAGTGTTGTGTTCCTTTTATTGTCACTGCCGGCTTAGAGTGAAAGGCATGGCTCCACCCCAACCAACCCGTTTCCAGGCTTGCTCTTTGGCAGGATCCTTATGTATCAAAGAGTTTCATGATTACTTGCCTAGAATTAATGTCTTAAAATCCTGGAGCTTGCAGATTCAGCATCTGCTGCCAAATAGAAGACAACATGTAAAGCATGAACTACACTTTATTACCTTGCAGGTAGGAGAAATATACACAAACCTGAATTTTTGCAAAATCAGGCTGAGACAATTGTCTGGCTTAATCATTTTAACTACGATAAAACAAAGTCTTTCATTTTAAGTAAGGTAAAACCAAGTCTTTCATGTGATTGCATGTCAGCTATGCCAAGGGTCTCTAAGAAGCAGGAAAACACAAATCAGGCAATCCAATGCAGCTGATTTTGACTATTTCAACAGGTAAAGGCCCTCTACATACTGGATACATAGACCTATACATGGCATGAACTGGGCAACCAACCATTCAAATTCCACTGAACATAAAGTCCTGTAAATTATGAAACAACAGTGTCCATCTCAGTAAGAATGTCCTGGCTGGGTAATAATAATAGCAAGCCCTTATGGGAAGGCAAAGCCAACTCAGAAAAACATTTTTGTTAATGTAAGAACATAAATGACATACTGGATCAGGCCAAGGGTCCATCAAGCCCTGTTTCCAACAGGATCCCAAATAGTAGATAGATTCCAAGCACATATCCCAAGGGTTAAGCAGTGGCTTTCCCCAAGTCTACCTGGATAACTGTTTATGGACTTTTCCTCCAGGAACTTGTCCAAACCTTTTTAAATCCCAGCTACTTCTAGCTACCTTTACCATATCCATCATCTGGCAATGAATTCCAGAGCTTAACTGTGATTTAGTGAAAAAAAATGTTCTGCAATTTGTTCTAAATGTGCTACTTACTAACTTCATGGAGTGTCCCCTAGTCTTTTTATTTAATTTAATTTCACTAAAAGAGTAAACAACTGATTTACATCTACCTGTTCTATTCCATTTATGATTTTATAGACCTCTATCATATCTCCCCTCAGTCATCTCTCCTCCAAGCTGAAGAGCCATAACCTCTTTAGCTTTTCCTCTGTAATAAGAACTATCAAGGTTAGAACAAACGTGCATATATTCTTTGTAGATTTTATCTGCGTTTCTAATTCCACCAAGCACTCAGTAAATCAGGGCTTCCTAAACCTGTCCTGGGGACCCCACAGTCAGTCGGATTTTCAGGATATCCACAATGAGTATGCACGACATAAAATTTGTATACCATGGAAAGTTGGTGTATGCAAATTTATCTCATACATATTCATTGAACATGACTGGCTCTGGGGGCTAGGGATGTGCATTAGTTTTGAACATATGTGCAATCTGCAACGGATAGGTCCCTATTCATTGCATTTGTGGGTTCGCGAAATGCATGGCGAACCCCCCTCAGCGCCATTTTGATTACTGGCAGCCAATGACCCTTTGCCCTTACTATGTCACAGGGGCTACCGATGCCATTGGTCGGCCCCTATGACATAGTAAGGGCAAAGGGCCGTCGGCGCCATTTTGATTACTGGCAGTCGACGGCCCAAGTGCAAGAGATCGCTCCCGGACCCCCGCTGGACCACCAGGGACTTTTGGCAAGTCTTGGGGGGTCAGGAGGGTGGGGAGTTGTAGATAATTAAATTTAAAGGGTTGGGATGGGGATTTTTTTTTTGTTTTTCCAACTTTAATGGAAAATGAATACTGAATGTAACTAATGGACGAATCGGGTTTCCCCCTATGAAAACGAATGCAATGGATTTGGGTCCCAGCGTAATGAATACCGAATAGCAACGCTACCTTTTCCTTCTGCACATCCCTAGTGGGGGCCCCAGAACAAGTTTGGGAAGCCCAGAAGTAAATATTATGGCATTTCTTAATCTAACTTTTAAACTCCATTTTGGTGTCATAATTATTGCTGCTATTTCTGTAGAAACTTTCATTTTTAAATCAAAAACCTTCAATACCCCTAGCAGAGGAAGCAGCCAGGTGACAATGGATGAGCCAGTCTGCCATCCACTCTTTGCTTTTACTCTCACCTTGATGTCCTAGTACTGGGTGGTCAACTCCTGTCTTCAAGAGCCACAAACAAGCCTGGGTTTCAGGATATCCACAGTGAATATGCATGAGATAGATCTGTATGCACTACCTCCATTACTGGCAAATCTATCTCATCCATATTCATTTTGGATATTCAGAAAACCAGGCCCATTTTTGGCTGTTGACAACCAGAGTTGTCGACCCTATCCTAGTAGTCCATCATCCTTGCCAGGTTTATGGTACAAAATAGCCTGCCCTTCTTGTGTTCTAATATTATTTTCTCTAGCAGAAAAGACTGTAGTGCTCCTGAAAGCTTGAATCATTAAACACTTTAAATAGTCAGTAACATGCTGTCTCTATCCAGCAACTATGTTTCTTTTATTTGTTAAAACAGAACCAACAATGACTTCAGTAACAATGAAGAAAATACCGAGGGCTCCTAATTTTGGACTCCTCCTTCACAGAGTTCTGAATCAGCGCTGTGTTGAGAACGTCCTTGTGAGATCTCTGAGTTGCATATTTATGTCTGTTTTTATAACCTTCTCAAAGACATTGGGGCACATGCAAACCTTTTATACAGTCAACCTATTCTCCATGGGCAGCCAGAGGTAATCTTTCAGGAGTGCCCAAATCCATCCACCCAACGGACTGATTGAGCCTTTATTGGTGAATGCATTTGTACCATACAGTCACATGCTAGATATGTACAAAGATTTGAATCAGTTCCTTTTTCTTATGGGTTACACACACTAACGAGTTAATTTCTTCAAGCTTTGTGCCAGTTTTCCTTCAGTGCACAAAGTACCCCAGTTGTATTAGAAAAAAAATATCTCTTTAATGTCAATGGGGAAAACAGTGGCACAAACGTTCAATAAAAGAGCCCCATAAACTGAGAGGGAATGAGAGCTTTGATGAAGACCACCAAAAAGTTCCAAATTCCTGTGAAAAATCTGCAGGCAACTTTGCAATGCAATGGAGTTTCCTGGAGACAGCTGTGGATTGCCCCCAGAAACAGAGAAGCGCATTGTAATCTAGTTCCTCTTGGCATTTTCAAACATGGACGGCCCAAACACCAAATGCACCATGCTAACATGTCAACAAGAAGGGGCTGGGGAGGCAAGGAAGCATCTTTAAACTAATAACTTCTGAGAGTCACAGTCAGTATGAAATAAAGCTTTTTGTCAAGGTGTATTCCCCTACTCCTTACAATTTAAATCTTGAGAATTCCCATCAGAAGACTGCTCCCAAGGAGCTATCAAAACTGTGGATAAAGAGGGAACTTGGAAAAGCTCTGATAGCTCTGCTTGTCTGACCTTTTCAATACTTCTTTAGCATTGGGAGTGGTTCCAAAAGAATGAAGACTGGCAGATTTGTTTCCTATTCACAAAACTGGAAGTAATGAAGCGGTTGGGGACTGCAGGTTGGTCAGTTTGACCTTAGTGGTGATGTATTCCGCCCTAGAGGCAACAGTTCAGTTCCATGTAAACCGGTGCGATATGTATTGTATACAGGAACATCGGTATATAAAAATTAAAAATAAATAAATACATTAATAGAATCTGTGCTAAAGCAGAAGATAGTTCAGTTTCTGGAGCTGAGGCATCCATGGAGTTACCAGAGGTAGGTCTTATCAAACACATTTAATCAATTTCTTTTACTGAATGACTAGAGAGTTAGATCAGGGGAGCGTGCAGGATGTCGTGCAATTGGATTTCAGCAAGGCCTTTGACACCCTGTCTTAAAAACAATCTAAGCATCCTAGTCGTGGGCCCGTATAGAGACTAATTAGGTTAGAAATGGGTTGAGTGGATGCAAAAAAGGGTAGTGGTAAATAGAGTTCACACTGAGGAAAGGGGAGGGGTCACCAGTGGTATGCCACATGGCTCAGTCTGTGGTCCACTTCTGTCAACATTTTTGTAAGTGATGTTGCTATCAGATAGAATTTGAATTTTTGCAGATGATACAAAAATCTGCAACAGAATAGATACCCTGGAAGATGTGGAAAACATGAGAAGGGATCTAGTGAAGCTTGAGGAATTATCTAGAATCTGGAAGTCAATATTTAATGGTAAAATATGCCAGATCATGCATCTGAGTTGTAAAAACCCAAGGCAGCAGCACAGTATAGACAGTGATGTTCTTCACACAAAACAAGAATAGCATATGGAGGTGATCATATCCAATGGTCTTAAAGTGGCTAAACAGATAGATAAGGTGATGGAAAAAGCCATAAAGATGTTTGGGTGCACAGGAAGAGAACTAACCAGAAGGAAAAGGAGGTGATATTGTCTCCGCATAAGTCTCTGGTAAGAGCTAATTTTAAGTACTGTATACAATTATGGAGACAACTTCAAATGGATATAAAACAGATGGAGTCAGTCAAGGGGACAGCTACTAAAATGGTCAACAATCTTCATCGCAAAGCATATAGCGACAGACTTAAAGATATAAACAGGTATATCCTGGAAGGAAAGGGGAGATAGGATATAAACATTTAAATACTTCCAAGTAATAAATGCATAGGCGGCGGGCCTCTTTCACAGAAAAGAGGCTCTAGAATGAGGGGGGTCATGGGATAAAGGTGAAAGGGGGTATAATCAGGGTTGATCTAAAGAAATATTTCTTTATGAAGAGGTTGGTGGACACAAGGAATGGACTCCCAGCAGAGATGGTGAATGCAGGGACAGTGTCATAATTCAAAAAAAGCATAGAACAAGCATAAAGGATTCCTGAGGAAGGCAGAGACTGTACAGCCAAGGAGGAAGTGTAGATAGACAAACTGGATGGACCATATGATTCTTTTCTGCCATCGTTTTCTCTGATTTCCAAACCAGTCTTGGGGATCCCACAGCCAGTCAGGTGTTTAGGATAATCACAGTGAATGTGCAGGAGATATATTTGCACATGGTGAGTCTCCAATGCTTGCATATTCATTGTAAATATTCTGAAACCTCGAATGGCTGTGGAATCACCAGAACAGGTTCGAGAAGCCCTTCTCTACCCATATAATTGCAAACTCCTTTGTCCCAGATTTATTTTATGTTGAAGCGTGTCACACAAATATAAGGTTTTCCTTTTTTAGGAAGACCTTATAAGTCCATGTCCAGAGAGATAGGCTGAGCTGGCCATGCTGTTATTCTCATTTCATCTATAGATTTAAGAAACTGCAACTACAGGTCCGCAAACATGACTGAGAGTAAAACAAGGACCAGCTCATCCTGCTGTAGGTTCACCCCCATCTTTTTGTACAGTCACAATATTTTTTTCAAGACACCTGCACCTCATCACACTTGCCTACTGCTGTCCCTCCACCTCTCCTCCTCCATAAATAAAGAGCTTACCTCAGCTTCATAATGCACAATATGTGTTTTCAAAGGGAGTATATGACACTGTAGCAGGAATGAAGCTGGGCAGAGTAGATGGGCCATATGGTCCTTCATTTGCCATCATATTCTATGTTTCTATGAATGGCATACTAAAGGGGGGGTATGGGGGTGCAGTCCACCCCGGGGGACAGCCAGGAGGATGATGTCATCAAGAAGAAGATTGGCGTCCACAAACGAAGTCCACCCCACTCACAGCAGAAGAAGAGGGAGACCCCTGGGCTGCAAGCAGAACTCATCCTGCTCACAGCGGAAGAAAAGAGAAGCCAGTGGCCGCATGCAGAGCCCATCCTGAAGACAGCAGAAGAAGAAGACCATCAAGCCACGAGCGGTAGAACAGAGTGAAGAGAGCGGCTGGATAGCCACAGGCAACTGAAGAGGGAGACAGCCAGACTGACCTCATATGAGCCTATGTGACTGAGAGAGAAAGGGTTGCATGAGTGTGTATGTATGAAAGAGATTGAGAGCCTGTGGGAGGGAGGGTGTGTGTATGTATATGTGTATGTGAGTAAGAGATTGGAAGCTTGCATGTGTGTATATAAGTAACAGACTAGAAGCATGTGTTTGTGTATATGGGAGTGAGGGGGCGTGTTTGTGAGTGAGAGAGGGAGCCTGTGTGAAGGGGCGTGTATGTGTGAGGGAGAGACAAATGGAGGGAGCCTGAGTGCAGGAGCGTGTGTGAGTGTGTGCAGGAGAGAGAGGAAGCCTGTGTGAGGGAGAGGGGAACCAGAGATCACTGGGTGGGGGGGGACAAAGATGTGGTCCTTGGGGGGAAAGGAAGTATTCACCCTGGTGCCAAATACGTTTGGTATGCCACTGAGCACTGTATAATGTCACTTAAACAGTAAAAGCTGAAAATATATTCATCTGATTCCATTCAGGTGTTTTACTTATACAGTGGTATTACAACCAAGTAGATCAAACACTGAAACAAAATCCCAGTGAACTTTAAGAAACAATTCAATTAAAAAATATATTTTCCAGCATTTGGCAAAAAAAAAAACTACAGGAGCTGTGGCAGGCAGGAGCGGACTTAGGAGGGGGCGAGATGCTGTAAGTTTCCAGACAAGAAGCAGCAGACATACAGCTGTTTCCCTGGCTACCCAATCTGGGGACCCTAAAAGGAGGTCTGATCTTGGCCCCATGTGACTGAGCAGTGTTGTTGAAGAGAACAGATCTAAAAAAAATTGTTTGAAAATTATATTTTACCTTATCACTTTTGCATTAAAACAATTGCATTCCATATTCTGCCTCCCTGACCCAGACAAATGAGTTCTGGACATGTGTTCAGTGTGTAAGCTTTCTAACTTTTTGCCTGATGCTAAAATAAGAAACCTTGTCTGATCACATCACTGAAGTCCATTTTGTGCCTATGGAAAAGGACTTGAACAGGTTAATGTAAATTAACTCTCTCACAGGCCGATTTAAAAAAAATGGCGGGAGAGCGCACCCAGGCACCTCTCCTGGGCACGCGATACAGTATTTAAATTAGTGCCGGCGCTAACGTGTCCCTAGCGCCTCCTTATTAGCGGAAGCGGTGGCTGTCAGTGGGTCTGACAACTGACACTTAATTTTACCGGCGTTGGTTGTCAAACCTGCTGACAGCCACGGGTTCGGAAAACATACACCGGCAAAATTGAGTGTCCATTTTCCAACCCGCAGGCAGATTTTTTTTCTTTTTTTAAAGTTTTGGGTTTTTTTAATTTTTGGGGCCTCCGACTTAATATCGCTATGATATTAAGTCAGAGGGTGTACAGAAAGCTGTTTTTCTGCTTTTCTGTACACTTGCCCGGTGCCACCTGAAATTAACGCCTGCCTTTGGGCAGGCGTTAATTTCTGAGAGTAAAATGTGCAGCTTGGCCGCACATTTTACTTTCTGTATTTTGGGCGAGTAACTAATAGGCTCATCAGCATGCATTTGGATGTGATGAGCGCTATTAGATTCGGGGAGGTTGGCCATGCGTTTTCCACTGCTATTACTTACAGTATAAGGGGTAATAATAGCATGTAAAAAATGCGGGGCCAAACGGGGGCTAAATGGTGCGCTTAGCCGAGCGCACCCTTCTGTATTGGCCTGTCAGATAATAGAAGGACTAGGGGGCACTCCATGAAGTTAGCAAGTAGCTCATTTAAAACAAAACGAAGAAAATTATTTTTCACTTAGCTCAACGTTAAGCTCTGGAATTCATTGCCAGAGGATATGGTTACGGCAGTTAGTGCAACTGGGTTTAAAAAAGGTTTGGATAAGTTCCTAGAGGAAATTCCATAAACTGCTATTAATCAGTAAGGAGTAGCTTGAGATCTATTTAATATCTGGGTACATGCCATGTGCTTGCTTGGTCTGACCCATTATGGCATATCTTATGTTCTAAAAAGCCCCTACACTGAACAAGGCCCTTAAAAGAGCAGAGAGGATTAATATGAAAAGGGAACTGACCAAGAAAAACTTTAACAGAATCGTTTTAGAAACTAAGCCAAACTGAAAATGGGAATACTTTTTTGTTCCTGGCTGAAAATACACATGTTCCCAGTACAGTGTATTTATTTATGTGAAAAATATCTATTCTGCCTTATATGATGGGTTCCTGTTTCTAGGAAGACACTCTGATAAGAAGGTCATTTTGTACATTAATTTCTCCCATGCCCAGAAGAGAATAATATGCAACAGCCAGAGGACTGAGAGCAGGGGTAAAGGTCTCCAGGACGGTAAAGCGGTAAGAAGGAGTTCTCGCCACACGTTCACTTCTCACTATTGCCTGGATAGGGATGGCCAACGTGACAGTAGGTTTGGCCAGTCTGTCCTCCAGAATCTTTCAGCTCTCAACCTAATTCTTCCTGCCTAGAGCCCTTTTTTTGGGTGAAGCGGTGATAAAAAATATATTCCAGGACCAACTGCTCAGACTTTGATATAAAAAATGATATTCTCTGTTCCTCATGCTCTGATTATTACAAGCTGCACTGTAGGTAACCGAAACAGTAAACTAAGAACAAAAGTGTAATCGTGCCAAACAAACAAATAGGGCAAAAATAAAAGCAACCAGCAAGTTTGCTGTTATTTAGAGTGGCCGTAATCTAAAGACGCTGATCCAGTCCTGGTTTTACTAGTCCTAGTGCTCAGCCAACCTAAGAATAATTATTTGACCTGACTTGTTTATTTCTATATATGCTCATTCTGCTATAATGCTTCAATGCTGTTAAGAAAAATGTTCACTTTGTAAACCGTTATGATGGCTCTACCGAATAATGGTATATAAAACTCATCAAATAATTAAATAAGGAAGTCAGATCTACAGCTTCATGCATGACCACTGGCATTACAGCAAAGCTCAAAGAACAGCACTGGTCACCAGTTTTAAATGCTCACTATTATTCATAAGATACGTCATAGTGAGAATTCACAACGTTTGAAGAATACATTAGTGTTGCGTTTCTACACCTCTTCTACGTTCTTCAGGGCAAAATCCTCCTTCTTGTCCCTGCTCTTTGGCACTTTAAGTTGCAAGACACTGGCAGAAGAGCCTTTCTTTTATCGGCCCAACGAGCTGGAATTCACTGCCCAGTGTTGTTAAAGAGAAGTCTGACTATTTGAGTTTTAGGGGAAAAAAAACCTGAGGCTTTTTTTTCCCTTCAGGCAGGTATAAATAACTTTAGGTTTGAGCCAGTCCTGCGTTACACCCATGACTGCTACTAGCATTTATTTTAACCACATATGAGTAAGAACATTTTTCTCCAGCAGCCGCTCTCAACCCAGGGGTCTGTGGAACCCAGGGGGTTCCTCCAGAGGTGGCCAGGGGTTCCACAAGAGATCACGATTGAAAAAAAAAAAATCAAATAAACCTCGGTTTGTTAACTTCACGCGCTATCCTCCTGCCATTCACAGGAAAGCAATGATTATTTTGCTGCAGCTTTCAACTTCTTACATGCGTGAGGAAAGCTTTTTCTTGCTTAATAAGCGTCGAGAGTAAGGACAGAAATCGTGTCATTTCAGTGGACGATGAAATCTGTGAGTGCTTATCTCAAGTTCGACACAGACGTATTTGGGCAGCAGCAAACCAGCACAGGTTTTGCATTAAAGAAGTGCATTTCATTCTTTATTTTCAGTTTTCAAAAGTAAAACTTTTTATGCCTATATAGGCCTATACAAGAGATTCAAGAGCTTTTAAAAAGTATGGAGGTGGAAATAAATATAGAGTAGGCTGATGAGCTGACAAAATAAAACAGATCCGCAGCAAACTCTCATCCTCTACTCAAAAGAGCAATGCAATTGTTACTGAATTATTATATCTACAACTTACTGATCACACTAATGAACCATGAGCTGTAGTAGATATAATAATTTTTATGCAGGGGTTCCCTGAGACCCACAAATTATTTCTAGGGTTCCTCCACAGTAAAAAGGCTGGATGGGGATTTTACATGTATTTATCTAAAACATTTACATTCCGCTGCTACATCCAGCGCCTGCTGTCTTGTGCGGAGAGCAATAGAGCCTGGACATTTAATTTACATGTTTATTCTAATGTTATGACTGTAGTAATCTATGAAGGTTTTTAATGTAATCCACACTGAACAATTAATTGGATATTTGCAGATGAGAAGAATGCATAAAGAAAAAGAAATGCATACAATGGGGCACAACCAGGGCTGGAGCAGCCTCTTTGGGCTGACCTGGGGGAGGTGGCCACTCTACTCTTCATTCATGATTTTCTGCTCCCCCACTCCCATCCCCCTTCCCCAGGTCACTCATAGCCAGTGGGAAGGGCAGGGGCCCAGCCATACTCCAAGACCCTCTAGTAAGGGGATCAGAGGACTTTCCAATTTCAACCCCCTGCTTCTGCCGTGTCTCAGGTCCATTTTGTGGTTTGTACCCAAGTTAATGTGCTCAGTACATAGAAGCAGTGTAATCAGAGCAGAACCCTTCCTTCTGCCCCATCACAATCTGCAAACAATACAAAGTGATCACTGAAAGGAAAAAACATTTAAAAAAAGGACACACTGGCCATCCTAGGCACAGCAGTGCTTAACCTGGGATTCAGAAACCGCTTCTGCTCTTTGAAGCCTCTTTTACACCACTGAAACGTTACAATCGCCTACAACAAAACGGACTTACTACTCAGAGGTTATGAAGAGCAAAATGTCCCCTTGGCAGCTGGCGCTCCGATACTTTGTGCTGCTGTGTGGATCCTGGAGCAGCAAAGGCCGAGGGTGGCAGCAAGTCCAGCTCGGCACTCACAGTGCACCCCACACCGCAGGGGAACCAGGAAGGGTTTGCATCTCTGGGGGAAACTCTCCAGGGGGCAGCGAGAGGGCGAGGGGCAGGCACTCCGAGCCTTAAGTTCCGCCAGGCGATTGCAAGCAGCCACCGGCACTCGGAGGCGGTGCAAACACTTCCCCCCCTCCTCCCCCCTCTAAGAGCTTTCAGAAACTCGGAAGTCCCCCAACAAACAACTTGCTCCATAAGACGTGGGCGCTTTCTGCGTTACTTTGGAAACAGAGCTGAAAAAGGTCATGCCAGTACAGTTCCCCTCCTCGCCTTCTTTAGGGCTTACCTCATTCAAAGATGCTGCTCGCGGCACAGCCCGAGGTCCAGTCCTGAAGACGGGGGCAGTGCTTTCCCCTTGACGGTGAAAGAAAACTCAGCTCTACTGCAAAACAGGCAGGCGAAGGAGGTGTTTTGCCCCCCTCCCCCTTCCTCCCCAAGAGCACAAGAAGGCTCTGTCCAGTGACCGGTGTTTGTCCTGAAAGTGAAGTTCCCAGCACAGCCAGTCCCTTCTCTCCCCCCTCTGCAGGGAGGGAGGCTGGCAGTAGGAGTAGTGCTGCTGCTGCTGCTGCTGCTGCTGATGATGATGATGATGATGGTGCCTCTTCCCTGCTGGTCCAGCGGCTCCCCAGATGCTGATCTTGCTGTTGCTGTCACTCTGCTCCACAGAGAGGATCCGGCTTAGTTTCAGCAAACAGAGGAGGGGAAAACCTCTGCAGGCACATGCACACATCATGTGCCCAGTGGTGCCAGGAGCACATGCCAGCCGCTGGCAGTGCCTGCCTCAGTATCCCCTCCCTGCGCTGTATACAGAGAGCCTGCCTGCGATGGAAGGCAGGGGGCGCCTTCCAGCCAGGGCTGATGGTGATGCTGGCTGCTCATGCCAAGCCTCAGCGGGAGGGACTTGCAGGCTTGCAGTCATGCCTTCGCTGTTGTTACTTCTTTGGAAGCTGCAAATGCCATTTTTCAAGCCATTCCACCTTTATTCATTCATCTCCATCTACCGTGTAACCAGTGAATTGTAGAACTGCAAGGATTCCTAAACATCTGCAATTTATAGGGATCTCTGGAATCTACTGAACTACAAACCCATTTGTTTATGTATGCATTTATTTATTTATTTAGATTTAGCTCACACCTTTTCATTGGTAACTGGTGGCCAGGTACATTCAGGTACAGTAGATTATTTCCCTCCCCTCAGAGGGCTTACAATTGAAGGGGCTCGTTCAAGTAAGCCACATTAGGATATTTACCACATTAAAAAAAAACAGTTTTCCGTGTGGTAAATGGCCTAACGCAGATATAACAGAATATATTTCAAATATCCCATGTTATTTGAGCCCCAGCTCTGTGCATATTAAATGAGCTTATTAGCATACAAATGCATGCTAAGAAGCTCATTAATACCCTAACCTATCCTAAACTATGCAACTCAAATAATGCGACTTGCAGAAAAAAAATCACAAGCTGAGTTATTTCATTAAAAGTTAGCTACAGCACTTGAGTTATAGCTATTTTCCCCTGGGAGCTTCAGGATGTTAACGTACATCCTGAAGCTCTTGGAGCCTTGTCTTAAAGGGGTCGCTTGGCCCCGGGTATGTCCACTTCCCCTAAATTGTGAAAAACCCTGGGGGTCTGCAGAGACTCCCCTATCCCAACCACCCCTTGCCACCCTTTCAGGCAGCCTGTTGAAATTTAAAAAAATACACTTTTCACTTAAGAGCAAGCCACACCCCTTCCCCCACCCCTCCCCTTCTCTCCAAAAGTCTAGTGCCAGAGGCCTGGACTCCCTCCCCCTACCTCACCCCTCTGGATCCCTCCCCTTAAAGACAAAATTACAGAAGCAAAGGATGGGCGGTGCTGTTTTGGAACATGGCCACTGTCTGGCCCAAATTGGATGTTTGTTGTCTGTGAGTTGCCCCAGAAATGAGCAGATTAATCCCAGGAAAGACAAATCCAGGCCACTAACAGTAGTTAAACTTTCACATAGGCCAGCCACCTTCCCTTCAGGTTGAGTCCTCTGGTGCTGATGGCCGGTGAGGTATGACAACCGTGGGAAGCCCCTGACACAGACAAGGATCAAGAGGCCTGAAACATGGTAAGAAGCAGGAATGAAAAATCACAACAAAGGAGCTGTGAGACTGCACTCAGCAATCAAACTGTACAACTTCTGGGGTGGTCTATGTAATTAGTTGTCCATGTCAGAAACTGTATGTCGGCAAGACCTCTTGCATGATTAAAACCTGGATTATAGAACACCGTTCGAATATTAAGAGACATCGGGAAAATGCCCCCCTGGTTGATCATTGGACCCAGTTATCCTACTCTTTGCAGGACCTACAATTTTTTGTTCTTAATATAGTTTGTCCCGCTATGCGGGGGGGGGGGGGGAGCAAACTATTCTGAAATTTTGATCAGGAAAGAACAAAAATGGATCTACATGTTGGATACTGTTGCACCTAAAGGACTGAATGCTGAGTTGGATGGAGTTTTTTCGCTTGATTTTTGCACTTGATTTTTTCTGCTGTGATCTGATTGGCTATCTTCTCCTTCATTGATTGGTTTGAACTTTCGCGTCAAAAATGTGTCAGCGTTTAAATCCCCGCAGTGCTGTGAGCTTGTGCGCTCCCTGTGAATCTTCACTGCCTGTAAATTCGGTATGTTATTTCTATATGTTCTTGCTCTAATGTCAGCTTGCCCAATTATGTTTGGTTCTGATATGTATGTTTGTATTTACAGAATAATGTTGTAAAGACGATTGTCCCTCCCGACGCAGCCTGTTTGGCGAAACACAGGGTTCGTGTCGGGGGACCCTTTGAACTGTCTCTAATACAGTGGAGTTGCAGCTTATTGGAATATTAAAACTTATATAAAAATTACTGGACCATAAATTTATTCTGCGCTTGTGTTGAATACAAGAAGCAGGAATGAACCATAAATCCAGGAACCTAGGAAGAAGAACAAACAGGAATGCTGAATGTAGAAGCTGACAATAATGAAGTCTTCTGGATTCAGGAGTGGAGCGAGAATATGAGGACCAGAAGGTAGGACCAAGCTCTGCAACTGGCTGCTGAGATTGCCTCGGTATAAGTACAAGTCTATACAGCAAATGAGATGGCCACTAGGGAAAGTGAAGAACACAGAACTGGTAGGACTAGACAGCCAGTTCAAGTGGCTCACAGTGCCACCTGCAGGCCAGAGGAGCATTTGGCAACAGAGCCTTACAGAACTCTGCCCCCCCCCCACACACACACACACATACTTCAGGATGCATTGCTAAGCAATGCAAGGATGGCTCCTTGCATTGCTTAGCAAAACATTTCTTCAAAAAGACAAAGTGCATGGAGTTTAGATACATCAACCTATATCCTTTCCAAAGGAACAAGTACTAACTTTATTACAGGATTCTATAGTCCAGAATCTCCTCAACCTCGAATTCAGGTTGGCCATCATCCAGAACCGGATCTATAAAGGTTCCTTGATTATTGAAAGGATATGGCATGGCCGACTTAAAAAGGAGAAGTGAAATAAATATGGTATCTTAAGAGTGTTGGAAAGCTAAAGGCGCATGATTACTAGGTAGATATTCTCAATAATGGCATATAGCCCTATGTATTTAGTGCCAAGTTTAGCACAAGAGAGAATCAGACATAGATTCCTTGTGGACAGCCAGACTTTGTTGCCAACCTGAAACTGGAGTTCCCATCTACAATGATGGTTGGCAAATTTCTTCTGCTGGGTCATGGTTTTCTCCAAATTATTGCACATCTGTGCCCAGGTTTTTTGTAAGTATCGCACCAAGTCATCAGATGAAGAAATTTCCATAGCTGGAGTAGTAGGACATAAACAGGGTGTCAGTCGTAAATTGTGAAGAATGGTGAAATTCCCATAGATTTGCTAACGTGATTGTTGTGAGCAAACTCATTTCAAGGGAGCAATCTGGTCCACTCATTCTGATGAGCAGAGATGAAACATTTAAGGAACTACTCAAGGTCTTGCTTGATCTTCTCTGAAAGGCAATTTGTCTGAGGATGGTATCCTGACAAAAATTGCAAATTGATACCCAAATCTTTAGAAAAGCCCTCCAGAATTTGTCAATGAATTGGGGATCTTGATCTGATCTGATAGCGGTCAGGTTTCTGTGTAAAAGGACCAGCTCCCTAATAAAAATGATGGCCAGTTGAGTGGCTGAAAGCAGCTCAGAGATGGGGATGAAGTACACCATTTAGGAAAAATGGTCCACTAGCACCAAGATGGCAGCAGATTTATTAGAAATCGGAAGATCTGTGATGAAATCTGTGGAGAAGTGAGTCCACGTAGAGAAGGAATTGGGAGTGGGTGCAATTCACCCAAAGGTTTAGCACAAGAAACCTTGGTTCTAGCATACTGGACAGGCCAAGATATAAATCCTACAATCTTTGTGCAGGGAAGGCTACCAAAAAATCCCGGAAATCAATTCAAAGGTTTTCTTAACCCATACATGTCCGGAGACTTTGGACTCGTGCCCCCATTTAAAACATTTGGGTGGCAAGTATTTGGAACAAAGGTACGCCCAATAGGAGCCCCTATAGGAGGTTCCTGGATTGAAGATCCCAGGTTAATTTTCTCCATCAGATCACTCTTGACTTTAATTGTGACAATCTTGGAGGCTGGTATGATGGGGTCTTTATAGCAAGGTTCCAGAGTCTCCTCAGAAGTAAAATGTCGTGACAGAGTTTTAACCTTAGCAAACTTCAAGCCAAGGCGACAGAAGATAATGAAATGAAAGTGAGTAAAGAACATGGCCCACCAGGCTTGCTGGGGTTTGAAACGTTTTTCAGCTTCAATGTAAAGTAAATTTCTGTAATCCATGAGGGTTGTAATCAGAAAGGTGACTCCTTCCAACAGGTGTCTCCATCCTTCCAAGGTCCACTTAATAGCGAGGAGTTTTTGATTTCCCATATCATAGTTGTGTCCCACAAAAGAGAACTTCCAGAAAAGGTAAACACACAGGTGGAGCTGAGAACCTGGATCAAGTCTTTGCAACAAGACTGCACCTGCACCAACCTTAGATGCATCTAAGACCAAAAGCTTGGCTGGATCAGGATAACGCAGGATTGGAGCAGATGTAACGAGCTGCTTCAGTTCTTCACAGGCTTGCTGAGCTTGGAGGTTCCAAGAATTCTATGGCGTGCCCTTATGTGTAAGGGCAGTAAGTGGAATCACTATTTTGGAAAAGCTCTGAACGAAGTACTGTTGATAGTCAGCAACGCCCAAATAACATTGGGGTACCTTGAGGCTAAATCAAAAAGAGTCAGTGGTAAACCACACAATATATACTCATCAAAAAATAGTGGAAACCAGAAAATAATTTTTAATATAGCCTAGAAGGTGTCAGCAAGCCAGGCGTTGTGAAACTTAAAAAGTAACCAACCAGTCTACTAATCATCCACCTTCAAAAATTCTTTTTAATGAAAATGTATTTTTTGGATTTTTAAGTTTTGTTAAAATGTTCTCAATTTTTCAAGACGAAATTATAGTGAAAGACTCTTCAACATTCATTTTCAACGAGCGGTTTGAATTTAACATTAAAAAGTATTTGTATGTTACAAGTAACAACTTCTAGTTTGGTGCGTCCTGATCAATCAACTGTTTTTCTCCTTCTCTTTATCTTTATTAAAAGCTTGTTTAAAGAGCCAGGTTTTCAGTTTTGTTTTGAATATTTTCAAATTTCTCTGCAGCCTTATTTCGAGTGGCATGGGGTTCCATAGCACGGGGCCAGCCAGTGATAGTACTCTTTCCCTTACTTGTGTGAGGCGTGCTGTTTTGACAGATGGGACAGTTAATAAAGCATCAAACTGCATAGGAAGGCCTGGGGGAATTTCCATTATAGAGGCCACATGTGTGGAAGCTATAAGTCTAGGTCCAGAATATAAGAAGAGAAGCATGAAGGAGACCAAAAGACAATCTGTCCTGATCGCCAATCGATGAGTGGGTTATGTAACTGAAGCCACGGTTACCCCAGAAGAATCATTCAAGAAGAAGATTGATGAACCCAAAAGGAAAGGGTTTCAGAATGCCATGTACCACTAAGAGATTCAGATCCACTGTGACTCATTGCACCTCTCCTTGATTCAGATGCTGTCCATCAATGTCAACAACTGAGACTGGTACAGGATTGGATCAGATAGGAATTACATGTTGACCAACAAAATCCAGACTAATGAAACTGCCTAATGTCCTAGAGTCAATAAAGGCAATGTTCTCTTCTGATCCTGAAGGCCAACGTAAGGATACTGAGAATGAGAGATGCTGAGCCAATGACTGAAGGACACCTCAATAAAGTCCTATGGAATCTGCTCCTGTGAGATAGGTGATGAATAGGGACCAGACCTGGGTTTATGTGGACAATTTCTGACTAAGTGAGGTCAGCACAGTACAGAAAAAATCTCAGCCACTTCCTTCGATCTTTCTCTATTCAGGAAAGGTGAGTGCCAATATGGCCTAGTTCCATAGGTTCCTGAAGTAGAGAAACAGAATTAGCTTGCGGAGCTGTGTGGGGTGTAGGACTCATGGTGGAATACTGGAGCTCTGATTGTCATTCACAAATAGGGGCATCTAGGCATAGGCACAATGAGATGAAAGCATCCAGTTCTGAAGGTAGCTTCCAGCAATTTATCCTTGATCCAATCCATTAATCCATTCTGGAAAGCTGCAACAAGATCCTCCTTATTTGAGCCTATCTCTGCCGCAACCGTGTGGAATTTACAACCTACTACCCCATAGTAAGGGTCCCTTACTTCATGCGGAGAATGAAAGTAGAGGCTGAAATCAAGTGGCCTAGGTCACTTAAATGCCATGAAAAAAGCATCACAGTCTGAGATCAATGATCCTGTTTTTATCAGAGTGAGAAGGCCCAGGCCAGAGCCTCCCCAGTCAGTAGCAATATTATGCATGCTACCTTTGACTTATGGTCAAGAAAATGGGAGGCTTGTGTCAGGCTGAAGACTACTGCAGTACATTCACACAGGAATTATGTCTCAATAATGGTGTTAATAGAAATGATAATAACATAACAGTTCCCAACTTATGCACTGCAGGTAAACTTAAGCGGTAATTCACAATTCGGGCAAGGCTTACTTCCAGTCCAGGTATACAGCCAAGATCTTTTCAAGGTAGTTCTCTTCAGCAACAGCACACAAACATGACTGGAGATAAAACTTCTGTTTATAAGAAATACAAGACTTCCAAAAATTAACAGTGCAATATAACATTAATACATCTTAAAAGAAGAACTCACAGGTCTACTCCAGGATCCCAAATCTTATTTTGGCCTCCATGCTGTCTAAATGCTGGGACACCTTGCAGGTGTTCCCAAGCTACTTTTGAAAGCCTTCAGGACCAATTCGGATCTTCATGAGTGGGGTCACATAGCAAGCTATCTTTAGTCTGGAGTTAGCTTTCTCTGAGCCATTCTGTGGCTCTGAGTATGAAACACCAACCCTGAACCGAACCGACACCGGTTCAAATACAGTTTTTTCTCTGACAGATTGCAGGTTAAAGACTCTAAAGTACTGATTCAAAAAATCCCAGTAGGCTTTTGGGTCTCCAGAAAAGTGTAGTAGAGTTTCCACCTGGGGCTCCTTATGCGTTCGCTCCATAGCCACAGGGTGTATAGGAATGGAAGGAGGTACTTGTGACAGTGATTCAGAGGGCCCCATGAGATTTCAAACAAGGGCATTAACTTGTTCCTGCAGGTTTGTCAGGCATTGGTATGTTCTTCCAGGTGCTCATCCTGGGCTGCCAGACACATGGCCAGCTCAGTGTGGTCCATATTGGCCAGTCCTTGATGTGATGGTTGTTATCTGTGGGTTGTCCCAGAAATAAGCGGCCTAATCCCAGGAAATTCAAATCCAGGTAGTAGATGGACTCCTGCCTATACCAATCACCTTCCCTTTAGGCTGAGCTCTACGGTGTTGGTGGCTGACAAAGCATGAATACCAGCAGAAGCCCCCAACACAGACAGGGAACGAGAGGCCTGAAACAGGGTAAGAAGCAGGAATGAACCAGACATTTAGGAGCCCAAGAAAGAGAAAAAACAGGAGTGCTGATTGTAGAAGCTGAAGATAATGAACTCTTCCAGATACAGGAGCAAAGCCAGAGTACAAGGACTGGAAGGTATTACCAAGCTCTGGAATCTGATTGCTGAGACTGCCTCAGTATTATCACAAGTCTATACAAGAAACAAGATGGCTGCCAGGGAAGTGAGGAGGAGAACAGAGCTAGGAGGACTGGATAGACAGTTCAAGTGGCTCACAGTGCCACCTCCAGGCCAAAGAAGCACTTGGCAAAGGATCCTTACATGGAAGCTAGGAGGCATTCCGGGCCCCCACTAGACTACCAGGGACTTCTTGATGAGTAAGGAGGGGGTTTGGGGATCCATTAGATCACCAGTGATCTTTTTATGTGTAAGGGAAAGGACCAGGGACCACTAGAAATCATTTTGTCTGTCAAGGAGATCCAGTGCTGTGGGCTAGGGTGAGGGAGGCATCCTTGCCTCCCTGCCTCTAAAAGCCAGATATTTTGGAAAGGAGAGGGACTGGGAGGCAGGAAGTGGGACTTGCACCAAAGTGAAGAAATATTAGTTTTTTAATTTAAACAATGGGCTGCCTGCAAGGACAGTGAAGAGGCTGGGACGGAGGGGTGGAGGGCGGGGGTCCATGCAAACCTCTGAGATTTTTCACAACTCACGGGGGGGGGGAGGTCATACTCAGGGCCAGGTGGCCCCTTTAAGAGATGGAGGCTCCACAATCCCGGGCCACCACTGACCAATGTTTGGGATGCTTTCACTCCCATGGTATTTTGCCCTGTGAAAAAATGCTGCGGTATTTTACCATAGTGAAAATGCCGCTGGAGTCACAAAGCCACAAGGCCATTTACTGCAGCTTGGGGAGGAATATCTTGGCCTATTAAAGGACTTCAAAGTTTGTATCTGAGGCAATGGAAGGTAAATCTGGCTAGCTCCATTAACTGTCATTCCATATAGTTTGCTACCATAACAGTAGCCATGGGGGTAACCTGCACAGAGCGGCAGTTAATACCCTTAACAGGGCTTAATTCTTTAATGGGAGTAAGATGCATGGAGCAACAGTTACTACCAAAAGCAACTTGCTGGGCAGACTGGATGGACTTTTGGTCTTTATCTGCCATAATTTACTATGTTACTATGCTACTTCTGTGTAAATATTCAATATGTGTGTCATGCTCCAAAAACATATTTGTGCTGTCTTTTTTGGGAAATGTTAACGACTGATTTAGTTTCCTTGGGGTCTACTCTCAGTATCCCACCAAACAAATTGTCCCTTAACAACAAAATACAGTTAAAATGTCTTTCTCAGGGAACACGTAAAGCTGGAACTTTTCCATGCCTTTCCTGTGGGTGAGCACGTATGCACGTGTAAAACGGGCTTTGGACCAGGGTCTGGCCTCTGTGCAGGGCAAAGCGTATGTACAGTGTAACAGCGGATTAATTTTTTTCCCATTGTGCAAAAAATGTGCACATTTATTGGCAGCTGAGAAAAGGGCTGCAAGAAGTTCCCAGTGGTGATGAGATGACAGGAATGGGCCTCTGCCTGGGTAAAGGCGTTTTTTTTCTCGTTAGTTTTGAAGGGCTTTTACACTACTTTTTCCGTATCTCTCTGTTACTCTTTTACGTACTTTCTGGCTCTCTTTATTCTCTTAAGATGCTTTTGATTAATGGAAATGAGATCTTCAAAGTCTTGAGGCTTCTGCATGCTGTGATACCTTTCCTTGGACCAAAAAACGACCTCTGCTCTCACTGAGTCTGTCTAGCATCTAGCAATGTGCCACCATATCTCGCCTGCACAGCTACCTAGCCCATTGTTTGCCTATCGTTTCAGTCTGTCACAGTATCTTCAAAACAGACCTCAATGCTCACCCCCAGAGCCGTAGCCAGGCCATTTGGCACTTATGGCCAAGCGAAAGAGTGCGCCTTCACACTTAACACAACATACACCACCACAAGCTGCGAGACTCTGCTAAATGTAAGGAGCTTTGAGTTTTCTGTTGACCCAGCAGTTTCCTCCTGCTCCTTTGGGCTTCCAGGTCAATTGGAACCAGTTCACAGACCCTGGCACCATGAGCCTTCATTCACAACTACCGAGGATCTTTTTTCCCCTTATTTTATATCCCTTCCAGGCACTGCAGTGTCAGTCCTGAGCTGGGGACCGTGCACCAGGGCTCCCTTCAGAACCCTGCAATCATAGGCCCCTACTCCAACCACTAGGTGCCACCCTCCCTCCTGGCCACACCCTCCCTGCACACAATTAAAAATTATGCATTCATAATGCCATATTTTACATGAATAAGTACATTCTAAGGTAAAAAAATATATCTTTCAACAACATGTATATTATATTTACATGCACTGCTGTGGTGCCAACCAGAAAACCCTGCAAAAAAAGTTTTAAAAAAATATGGTATTAGGATGTAAGCTTGGCCCTCAGATATCCATGAATAAACTGAATTGGCAAATACTACCATGGGAAGCTTGCAGGGCAGATTGGATGGACTATTGGTCTTTTTTCTGCTGTCATTTCTATGTTTCTATAATAAACCTCCTATACCAAAACACTACTAACTGCCAGCACTCAAACAGTAACAACCTACCTATGAAAAGACAACACTGTAAATATTACACCAGGCCCTAAAACACAAATATACCTATTAGGAAAACAGAACAAGCCAGGCTGCTATAGATCCCCACACAGAAACTACATGCTAGCAAAACATCTCCCCTTGTTCACAAATGCAGAACAAAGACAGACCCTCATCAAATTTTGAATAAAGAGACCATATAGTGTAAATAGAATCATGCAGACAAAAAACTGAACTGAAAACTGCAACAAGCCAGATTCTATATGCAGTAAAGCTATGGAAAAACAGAAACATCACCATTCCTCATAAAACATCAACAACAAAATCAAGAAATATAAATCATAACAGTAAAACCATACTGATAAAAATTATAATACTTAAAAAAACTGATGAATAGAACATGCAATAATTAAAAATTCATATGAAACTTTTCCAAATGCTAATAAAATATTTCAAAACAGCTGATACATCAAACACCCAGTAATTAAAACTAAGGATAAAATAAATCTCCTGCTGTCCATACCTGGGAAATTTTGATTTTCAGTTATGAGATGGTCATGGATTAGCAGGGAGAAGGAGAGCGTTATTGTGTACATTGTCAACCATTCACTCACGTTCATTCGTTCTCTCTCACATGCTCAATCATACACATACATATATGCTTAGTCGAGTCGCTCTCTCTCATTTATACAGAAAAACGCACTTATTTGCTCTCTCTTGCATGCTCAATAATACCATCTCGCTTGTTCACTTTTTCACATGCTCATACACACACACACACACACACACACACTCATTTGCTCTCTCTTGCATGCTCAATACCCTCTTACTCGTTCGCTTTTTCTTACGTGCTCATTCACACACATATACTTGTTCACGCTCTCTCACATTGTCAATCGCGACCAGGAAGGTGGAGGATCTTCATCGGATGACGTACGAGGAGAGATTGAAGAATCTAAATATGTACACCCTGGAGGAAAGGAGGAGCAGAGGAGATATGATACAGACTTTCAGATACTTGAAAGGTTTTAATGATCCAAAGGCAACGACAAACCTTTACCATAAGAAAAAAATCAGCAGAACCAGGGGTCACGATTTGAAGCTCCAGGGAGGAAGATTCAGAACCAATGTCAGGAAGTATTTCTTCACGGAGAGGGTGGTGGATGCCTGGAATGCCCTTCCGGAGGAAGTGGTGAAGACCAGAACTGTGAAGGACTTCAAAGGGGCGTGGGATAAACACTGTGGATCCATAAAGTCAAGAGGCCGCCAATGAAGAGTGGGTGACTCGCCAGAATGATGGCTACTGCCTGGACACAATACCCTTATTCAATAAACATACACATGGTTACTGTTACTCCAACATCACTCTAAGCTTCAACAGCAAGAGGAAATGTGGAAAAAAGGATTTGCACTCACAAAACCGGGAGTAGCTGGCTTGTTACGGCGGTTACTACCCCAAACCAAATGTGCCTGATACTTCACTTTCGATGCACATCCAGCATAGCTCTCTGCTCCAACAGCAGGGGAGAAGAAAAACTGATACTTCACGCATACCCAGCATAGCTTCAACGGCAGGGGAGAAGAAAAAAGGATTCACACTCACAAAGCGGGGAGTAGCTGGCTTGTTACGGCGGTTACTACCCCAAACCAAATGTGCCTGATACTTCACTTTAGATGCATATCCAGCATAGCTCTCTGCTTCAACGGCAGGGGAGAAGAAAAACAACCAATAAGGGCTGTATAACATAGTCTGGGTTAAAACAAATAAGCATGGGTGTAGCTTGCTTATTGCGGCGGTTACTACCCCTACTACCCCCTAACTAATCAAGCTAGATATTTCACTTGGATGCAGCTCCATCACTGCTCTCTACATTAATGGTGGGGGAGGAAGGGAAATAGAACCAAGAGCTAAAAGAAACAGATAAGTATGAGAGAAAAAATGTGTGAAGCTTGCTGGGCAGACTGGATGGGCCGTTTGGTCTTCTTCTGCCGTCATTTCTATGTTTCTATGTTTCTATGTTTCTATACACACACACACATGCACTCACCCTCTCTCAAATGCACAATCATACACACACTCATATGCTCTCTCTCACATAGACAATCATACACAAACATGCTCACATGCTTAATCATACACACATATGCTCATATGCACTCTCTATCATGCTCATATACACATACTTACATACTCTCTCTCATATGCTTAATCATTTACACACACACTCATATGCTTTCTATCACATGCTCAATCATACATAGACACACACACTCACATTCATACGCTCTCTCACATTTTCAATCATATATACACACACACAGGCTCATATGCTATCTCTCACATGCACACACACACACACACACACATTCATATGCTCTCTCACATTTTCAATCATACACACACACACAAGCTCATATGCTGTCTCTCACATGCACACACACACACACACACATTCATGCGCTCTCTCACATTTTCAATCATATACACACACACACAGGCTCATATGCTGTCTCTCACATGCACACACACACACACACACATTCATATGCTCTCTCACATTTTCAATCATACACACACACACACAGGCTCATATGCTGTCTCTCACATGCACACACATTCATACGCTCTCTCACATTTTCAATCATACACACACACACACACAGGCTCATATGCTGTCTCTCACATGCACACACACACACACACACACATTCATATGCTCTCTCACATTTTCAATCATACACACACACACAAGCTCATATGCTGTCTCTCACATGCACACACACACACACACATTCATGCGCTCTCTCACATTTTCAATCATATACACACACACAGGCTCATATGCTGTCTCTCACATGCACACACACACACACACACACACACATTCATATGCTCTCTCACATTTTCAATCATACACACACACACACAGGCTCATATGCTGTCTCTCACATGCATACACACACACACACACATTCATACGCTCTCACATTTTCAATCATACACACACACACAGGCTCATATGCTGTCTCTCACATGCACACACACACACACAAATATGCTCTCTCTTTTCACCTCTGGAAGCAAAGGGGTGGCAGCCTCCTCCTTCAGCCCTTAGGGCCCAGCAGACTTCCTCTTTCTTCCAGCCTCCAGAGGGGGCTGGAGCAGAAGAAGGGAGGTAATGCTTCTTGGGCCCCGTGGGATGAGCTGCTCCTCACCGTGGGGGCGAGAGGAAGGAAGGATGATGTTTCCTACGATATTACAGGCTGCACTGTTCCTCACTGCTGGGGCGGGGGGGGGGGGGAGGAGGGGAGCCCGATGAGGCCCCGCGGGCTGAGCTGCTTCCCATTGCCAGAGCTGGGAGAGGGAGAAGGAAAGTGATGCTTTTCGCGGACCTATGAGCTGTGCTTATCTTCACTGCCAGGGCTGGGAGAGAGCGAAGGAGGCAATGCTGCCTCTGCTGGATGGCACCGATAGCCATGGCCACATTGGTTATAGGCTTTGCTGCAGCTCTGCTCACCCCATAAAAATGTTGCTAGCAGTAAGTTTGTTATGGGTTTGACAGATGCTTGGCTTTGATTGTAAATATTACTACCCTTAACATAAGGTTGGGGGTAACCTGCACGGAGCTGTACTTATTACCATGGGAAACTTGCTGGGCAGACTAGATGGATATTTGGTCTTTTTTTGCTGTCATTATTATGTTACTATGTATTTAAATTCATCTTCTCTGCTTTTTCTGCCTTTTTTTTTTTTTAATGCATCAGGTTTACTTAGGCTCAGAGAATTCTCTGGCTCGGTTCATTACTCACCTCTCATCTTCTTTTTCTCCATCTGATCTTACTTTTCTGTTCTTGTCGTCATTTGTGTCTGTCTCATCCACCTCCAACATTTTCCTCCCTGTCTCGCTTGTCACTCTGTTACCTTTGAACTCTGGTGAGAGTTCCATTAAAGTATTAAACCCATGCTCTGAAATCTGTCTCCCACCAAATCCTGGTGATCTGCTTCACTTTTCAGCTTGTTCCGCTGTTCGCCAGCACTTGTGATGCCATCCAGCAATCAGGATGGATTACGGCACTTCATGGTCTTACTTTCAGAATCCAGTTTAGTGTCACAGTCACTGCTGCCCTTCAGACAATCTCTTTGAGACCTGGATGGCAGTATAAGAATGTTTAAATAAATAAATATTTCTGTAGCCAACTGAACTTTTACAAATCCAAAAATCCTTCAATAATATCTGATTCTGGGATTACACACAGTACGTTATTGCACATCTCCAACCATTGTCCTCTAGGCCTTAAATTCTCTTTCTCTCACACTTTTTGTCATTGACATCTGTTTCACTTAATACCAGGAAGTTACGATGCATTTATCAAAGAAAATAATTCTTCAAAACCAAATTTTCTTCCTCCTGATACTCTAAATTCATTCACATCTATACCTTATTCAAGTAAATGTTTCCATCATGCTAATAACTTATTAGCAGGATAGGTGGTGTTTAATAGGGATGTCCATTTGTTTTGTTTCATTACTTTATATTCACACATTTTTTTATACTTGTAAAATCTTACATTTATAAAATCAATTTTAAATGCATATGCGAGTTCATACGCATGTGAAAATGCATTTTATGCACATAAGTAACAAAAAAATCTAAAAAATGCACCACAAAAACAAGAAAAACAAACAAAAATAAAATGTTTCCCATGCACATCCCTCGTGTTTAACGGCATCCCAGCTCTGACATTTCGGTTTCCCCAGAGAACACCACCCACAGAGCATCTCTTGAAATCGCTCAGGACATGGCATTACACATCCTCATGGCTTTCCTGTGCACTGCTTCCTGTTTTTCTGTCTTGGTGGGTGGCATTATTACTTTAACACCTCATTCACTGACCCTTCTAGTCAAAGGACCTTGGAAGAAGAAGAACAGGTTTTGATTCCTGCCTTCCAGTTCACATTTGCCCTAGACCCGATGGGGGTTAATCACTTTCGTACCAATGCTGCTGGTAAAATGTGTTTCTGAAGTTATGCGGAATTTATTTACCCCCCTACAACTTGTACCTCGCTGCTCCCTACCTTAACCCCAGGGATTTAGTTTTAGTTTCATTGTTCCCCTTTTAGATAATTAAAGATTTGAATCCCTTCAGCATTTATTTATGTTCCTTGACCGTGAGAGAAACCGCTTTTCTTACACTGTAGTGCCACCTGGCTGCTGTTTCGAGCAATGATGAAAAGTTATTAAGGGCCGGACTGGAAATGCAGATCAGCATCCAGAAAGGAGAGCTGAATATTCTGGAAATGAGAGGTGGGACCAACGTGGGCGTGAGTCAAATCAGATGGGCTCTGAGATGTTCATCTGCAAGGGCAGACAAGAAACTCTTCCGTTTCCTGCTGCCCCTATCTCTTCCTGCATCCTAACAGTTGTCAAAGCCAATATCTTACCGACAGACCATGGGGGCGACAGTGGAGCTGCAGCAGGGGATCAACATGTTTCCTGTCCACTCCTGCTGTGACCCCCTCTCGTTTTTCTCTCAGCACCAGCCACCAAATGGAGAAGTGCAACAGTGGTGGGCTGTAGACACATTTAAAGCGGCAGAAAACAAAATGAAATCACAGCAAAGAGGGGAGGTTAAGCGGGGGTCAGGACTGAACCCCGTCTCAACCCGGGGCCCTCACCTCCTTCCCATACCCACCCCCCAACCCCCAAGTCCAAATTAGGGGCCAGGCCCACCCCATCCCCTCCACTCCATCAAATAAAAAGCTAGACCATGTTCCCGGCCCTCCCTTCCCATACCCACTCCCTCCCCGAAAGGTTAAATTGAAAAACAGGGTCCCGGGTCCCACCTCCCCTTCAGCCACCCTCCCCCCCTGAACCCTAAAAAGGACCCTGCATTGGAGCTGGGTGTACCCTTGTACCCGGTCCACTCAGCAACACTTTCTCATGCTGGGGCAAGGTCAGGTCAGGTGTGGCCCTGACACTGCATCCTTTTTAAAGTTCGGAGGGGGCGGGAGAGGGACAGGGCCCAGGACCCTCTTTTTCAATGTAACCTTTTGGGAAGCTGGGCCAAAGCCTAGTCTAGATTTTTATTTGATGGAGTGGGGGGAGAGGGATGGGGTGGGGGTGCCATGGTCCTGAACCCTAATTTGGACTTGGGGGGGGGGGGGGGGTTGGGGGGTACGGGAATGGAGCCAGGACCCTAATTTTCATGTTTTTAGCTCTGGGGAGTGGGGGGGCGGGGAGTGAGACAACTGTTTTAGTTTATGGACTGGGGTTTGGGGGCTGGGAGCCCGGAAGCAGGACAACCTTTTTATTTAATGGATTGGGCAGGGCTGGGGCCATCGTTACACAGGCTCTTTTTTTTTTTTTTTTAATATTTTGGTGGAGTTGGGGCCAACTTGAGCGATGGCCGCAGGTTGAGATGGGGAGTCAGCCCTGAGCCCCACTCAAGCTCCCTATTTGGCAGCACTTTTTTTTTTTTTGAGCCAGCGGCCCTTTAAACTCATGGTGGCCCCCTTGAGGATGGGGGCCACTAGATGCGTTCTTTTGCCCCGCAGGATTTAACCGTGAGACAAAAGAACGCGCCATTGAGCCATGATGTTTTTTCAGGGGAGGGGCCCCACGACTGCAGCAACACCCCCTTCCCCCGCAATTGTGGGACCTTCCTGCGAAAAAAACATGAATCTAGGCCTAAAATTGTTAAGGCACATTAAGCCATCCCTAAATGCAACAGATTTCAGAACAGTACTGCAAGCTTTCATTTTCCCTTCTTTCGACTATTGTTGCTCTTTATTGAATGGGTTACCTCACATTAATGACACATTGTGGTCATTACAAATCATTCAAAACTCAGCTGCAAGAATGCTAATTGGAGCCAGCAAGAGAGAACACATTACTCCTGTTCTTTTTTCACTACACTGGTTACTCCTAGAGTAGTGCATCCAATACAAACTGGCTTTAATGATTCATAATCTATTGCACAATATAAATTCTCCATGGATTAAATCGACCTCAAAAAATATACCCCCCTTGCCGTAATTGCAGTGCTCCGGACAATAGCTCCTTCCCCACGCCATGCCTGTCTTGAGTCCACAAGAGAAAGAGCGTTATCCACAGCTGGCCGAGCCTTTTGCAACGCACTTCCAATACAACTCTGCCACATCGTAGATACCAAGGAATTTAAAAAATCTCTCAGGACCTTCCTATTTAAGATCGCCTTTAGAGATCTACTAGACCAGGAAGTTTTTTGTTTATTTTTATGTTATAATTAGACCTTAACTGATGTCACATGTTATTTGTTACAGAGAATGTAGAAGTTGTTCTATATTAAGTTTGGTCACAATCATTATGTATGTTTTTATGTACCCCGCCCCGACCTTTGGAGGGAGCGGGCTAACAGTGATTTTATATAAATAAAATACCCACACATTTATTACTAACACATACTCGCCCATTCTAAACACTATACAGGAATACATTTTCTAAAAACGTGTGCCACGCAGAATGCACTATTACTTTCAAAAACCTACCACCTCAGCTATCCTCCATCTTCCACAGTTTCTCATATCAACAGAAACCTTCTCCCACTCCCTAGTCAATATTCTAGGTCTTTTAATGCTTATATAGGGAAGCTTGTAATTCCTCCA
Organism: Rhinatrema bivittatum; assembly: GCF_901001135.1. Taxonomy (NCBI): domain Eukaryota; kingdom Metazoa; phylum Chordata; class Amphibia; order Gymnophiona; family Rhinatrematidae; genus Rhinatrema; species Rhinatrema bivittatum. The sequence goes on from NC_042615.1 coordinate 594,326,022, forward strand.
GTAACAATAAAGGCTTCCTTCATCTTTCCCTGGTCTTAATTTTCTGGGTCCTCTGGAGTTTAGCCCCATATTAAAAGGGGCTAAAAGCTACTGTTATTATCTTTTAGGAATCAAAAGCAGCTTGAAGCATCCAAATCTTTAATTATCTCCAAAAAGACAGAAAATCGCATATAAATTTTTTCTCACATGGCTTCTTTCTGTGATGGAATCACCAGCAATTGGCTTTCTTAAGACTGTAAGGCATGTGGGTACAACCACTTTCTTAGATACACCAGATGGCATGCCAAATCTCTTCAAGACCATAAAAGTTTGGCAAAGTACCTTACATTATATCTGGTTCTGCACTGAAAGCAGTATATCAGTGACATAGTCACAGGTGGGCCTGGGTGGGCCACAGCCCACCCACTTTGCACTCGGGCCCACCCACTCAGAGTTACCCAGCACCTGAGAAGAGAGTCCTGATACAGGGCCATCACGAAACTCATTCCCATGGCCAAGGTCTAACCTGACGTTTGCAGGGCCTTCAGGGAGCTCATCCCACGTGGCCCAAGAAGAGGGGTCTGATCATCTCAGTGCCATTGCAGAGCTCAACACGCATGGCCAGAGAAGAGGCCTTACAGCAAGGAGGCCCAGAAGAGAGGGAGAGGTCCTGATAGAGTGTTTGTGTATGTGTGTGTGTAAGTGTGTGTAAGTGTGTGTGTGTGTGTGTGAGTGTGTGTGTATGTATGAGAAAGAGATGAAGAATGGGAGTGTATGTATGAGAGACAGCATAGAAGTGAGAAGCCGCTATATGTATGTATGAGAGAAAGCATGGGAGTGAGAAGCCTGTGTGTGTGTGTGTGTATGTGTATGAGAGAGAGCATGGGAATGAGTGGTCTGTGTATGTGTATATGTGTGTGTGTGTGGGGGGGGTGTGGGGGGGTGTATGTGTGTGGGTGTGTGTAGGAGAGAGAGCATGGGAGTGAGAAGCCTGTGTGTATATGAAAGACAGCATGGGAGTGAGAAGCCTGAGGGTGTGTGTGTATGAGAGAGAGCTCAGGAGTTAGATGCCTGTGTATGTATGTATAAAAAAGAACATGGGAGTGAGAAGCCTATGTGTGTATGTATGAGAGCATGAGAGTGGAGAGCCTGTGTGCGTGTATGTATGAAAGAAAGCATGTGGGTGTGGGAGACAGCATGTAAGAGAGCCTGTGTGTGTGTGTGGGTGTGGGAGACAGCATGTGGGTGTGGGAGACAGCATGTAAGAGAGCCTGTGTGTGGGTGTGGGAGACAGCATGTGGGTGTGGGAGACAGCATGTAAGAGAGCCTGTGTGTGTGTGTGGGAGTAGAAACCTTCGTGTGAGAATGGGAACCTGTATGTGCTAATGGGAGCCTGGGAAAAAGGAAGTGTGTGGGAGTGGGAACCTGTGCGTGAGAGCTGCATGTGAGTGTGAGAGCCTGCATGTGAGAGAAAGCATATGGAGTGGGAGCGTGAGTGGGAGCCTGTGCGACAGAAAGCATGTGCTTGAGAGAGTGCATGTGAGAGAGAATCTGTGTGCATGAAGGAGGAAGGAAAGAAGACAAGAGGAGAGAGAAGAAACAGAAAGAATAAAAGAGAGCCTGAAAAAGGAATTAGGAAAAGACAGACAAGGGGAACAAAGAGACTGGGATCAACCAGTTGGAAAAATAAGATCAGACAACAAAGGTAAAAAAAAAAAATTCTGACTTTCATCAATTGGAATATGCCATCTTTGGGAATGTGCATTTCTTATATATTTGTATTTTACTGTTTCTTTAGTATTCTAGTGTTCACAGAGGTTGAGGCTGGTTTCCATTTCAGTTTTGTCTGTATGTTTATTTCTAATTTGTAGTCCCTTATTCTGTATTAGGTAAGGCTCTGTCTATGTTACACATGTGTGACAGAAGTGTAATATTTTGGCTGGTGTGTAGTTTCTCAGTAGGGATTTGTAGCAGTTCGGCTTGTTCTATATGCCCACTACATAGTGTATTAGTATTCTAGGACTTGGTGTAATGTTTGCCTTTGCTGCCTTTTTTTTAGATAAGGTTACTTCTCTTTGAGTCCTGAGAGTTACTGCTATTATAGTATAGCATGGGAAGGTTCTAGGTGTTGTTTTTGTTTTTGTAGGGATTTGTCTTACTTCACAAAGTGTTTGGCATTGGAGGAAGTTTGTTTTGCTGTCACTGAGGTGGAACAAGTATTTGAATATTTTTTTTTGCATGTCCTAGTTCTGCTCTGCACCTATTGCAAATCTTAAGTTCTTATGATGATTAGTATGATTATTGCAGTTTTATTGTAGTTATGATATTCTCTGCATTTTTTGAAAGAGGATTCATAAAAGTATACATTTATATTTGTTTTATTACATAATTGGATCTGATATTGCTGTTTAACTTCTGGTACTTTTTACAAGATGTGTATTTATAAACTTCAATAAATATAAAATAAATTAATATAGATTAATAAAGTATGTTTAATGCTGGTAAGTGCTTGAAATAATAGAATTAAAATATTTTAAAGCAACACTCATGATGAAAATACTTAGAAATCCATTGTCAGATGCATTCTAAGGCGTTATTTATTGATAAGAGTACAACTATTAGGGCCTAGACTTGTATGTCAACTGCCCACTCATGTTAACCTTGGGCCCCCAAAAAATTAATTTCTGGCTACACCACTGCAGTATATGCTTATTAGCAGAGATGCTACCACATTATGGATTAACTGCAGATGCCTGATGTCCTTTCCAGGGAGGCCTGCGTACAAGGCATTGCAGAATTCCATGCATGATATGATCGCAGTATGCACCAGTGTGACCAGACTGTTCCTGGTAAACTAGGGCTTGAGCTTCCAAGATCTTACACAGATGCAAGAAGACACTACCAGCCACCTTGGAAATCTGTGATCTGAGCTTCAAGTCCCCCTCTAGGCATATGCCAAACTGCATACCTCTGCATTTCATTTTTCACAAACAACAGCCGTAACTCTTGGTTACAGAATTGTTTTGCCCAACAAGAAAGAGAAGACTCTTGAGTTTTACTTACGTTTAAAGAATTTCTTTTACCTGTCCAGCATCCTCCTGCAAGGTCCATACCATTGCCTGCTGTTTCCTTCCTGCCAGGATAGTATCACACGATCGAGTCTTCTTCATCCCATTACCAAGCAGCACACTAAGCTACTGTAGAAAGCTTCCTTCTAATTGTATGGACCACCAACCTGAGAAGCAACCAAATTAGAATCATCACCATATTAAGAAAACTCTCAGACAAGGAGGAGTAAGTTTGCCAAAACCATCTGCCTTGTACCTTTACACAAGAGACAGAGATAGATCCTTTCCAGGGGCACCAGGACTTCCCCATTTTGTTTTCCCAGTCAAGAAGCAGCACAAGCTGCAGAGCAAAGCTAGATCCCTCCCACATGGCAATGACCACAAAGCAAGGGCCTTTCCACATGGCACAGGTTAAGAGCAAGGCCCCTACTGCACAGCAGCAATCAGCTAAGTCCAAAAGCAAGGCACCCTCTGAGTGGCAAACAACTGAGGCGCTGCCAGCGTTGCAAGAGTTGCATTTCCGTATTGCTGCAAGATTTTTCTGGTGCATTCACGTACAGAAGAGGTTACTTAATCAAGGTTAAATATGGAACCTCATATAAGACAATGTTGCAAAGTACATCAAAGCTCTACACATAATGAAGTTTTATTATTATTTCTTATTTTCATCCAAACATTATATAATATCATAGAGTTGTAATCTCACTTTATCCCTCCCCATTTTATCTCCACAGAGATGTGAAGAATACAGGAAGTTGTCATTCAAGAAATGACTCATCAAATTTAAAAAAGAATTCCAACATTTCTAGTACTGCAGGTCTTTTGATTTCAAAATATATAGTTGTTTTTCTCAGGAATACTGTTGAAAAAATTATTTTTCTCATTGGACCACCTCTGGGGTGGAGGTCTTCTAGTTCATTACTATAATTTTCAGTAATGAAGGTTTGAACGCAAATAACATATGGTAAGAAAATTTCAGACAAAATAAAGTTTGACAAAATGAGTAGATGCTGGACCTGAAGTCCTGGTACGGCAGATAAAAGAGGAGTGGGCAGTGTACAGCAAGGCATCACTGCCAATGCTAAGAAATGAACGAAACCGCAATACAGACAAATCTAGTTTCTTCCAAGAGACCTTGAAAGAAAAGGAAAAGTTTTAGCTTGATAGTGCAGCTTTGAAGCCATCCTGAACCTGTCTGTTGCCCTTGAATATAACCTAGAAGTCAAGAGACACCTTAACACCTGTGCAATTACTGGAGGCCCATCACTGCTGGAACTCAGAGTCTATGACTAGGAGTAACCAGAGCCTTAACCCCACTTAGGGATCGAGGCAAAAGTTATTGTTCTGCAACATGTGGAATCCTAAGGCCAGGGGCATTAAATGATGATGACGACATAAGAAGGGGGAGGAACAGCACTGCAGAATGGAAGGATGGGGGGGAAGGAGTGCTAAAACAAATACAATCAAAGGACAAGAAGGGAAAGAAGAGAGGAAGAGAATGTTGAGAATAAGGTCAGAACAGACCTGGTATCATCAGCAGGCATTAGGGGGCATTGCCTCCCCTCCAGTTTCCTCACTGTCCCTTCCTGGCCAGTTGCTTTGTGTGCTGAGAGCATAACATTTACTCCCAGACTGCATCCTCTGTTGAGCAGCAGTGTTGCCAAGTCCTTTCATGAGCAGGAAGCATTCACAAACAAACAGACAGTAATGGGAGTGTTAAAGAAGAAAGATGACTGAATAGGAGTGCTAGAGCTTCCTAGACCCTGTCTCCTCCAATGACTGTGGCTGGTGGCGGGAAGAGAAGGACAGTGAGTGGTCCATGAAAGCCTGGAAAGAACTTTTCTCCGCTATCCCTTTACAGAGGAACATTAGCCTTGCTTCTTAAGGCCACAACACAGAGCTGCGGCCAATTAGAACAAGCAGCCACTGTGTCATCATCATGACATCACAATTAACTGGGAGAGACCATCTGAGCCTGACACAAGAGGGGAGAAGAGCAGAGGAGGCTGTGCTCCCAAACTTAGTTCAGAGTTATGGCTGTAAATGAATTAAAATAATCTGAAATAAGCCCTGAATTATACTGCTCATAGTTATTTGTCTTTACTGTTGTACAGTTTCCTTCTGCCTGAACACTGACCTCTACCTATTTGTAACCCAATGTTTGCATATCCCAGGCTCACTACTCATATCACAATTTAGTGATGGGGTTTATGCATGACAAATCACAAGTTCTCTGACTTGTCTGGACAGGATGCCAACTTTCAGATTGATATTCAAAGGGTTTGTCAGAGTACCTTTTGCAATTAACCGGACAAAACCCGAGATCTGAATAATTCCTTCTGCTCTCCAGGTGGTGCTCATATTCAGTGCTATATGACTAAAGTTAGTCTGGTCAGAAAAACAGCTGAGCTAAAGTTACTCATATAACTTTATCCGAATGAACATTTATCTGGGTATTTTCTGCTGAATATCCAGGAAAAGTTGTCTGGATAACTTTCCTACTCACCGACTGTGCTTGGACATTAGGATTTAACCTGATGGAAGTCTTAGTTTATACCTTGGTGGGGGTGGGGGGCTTGAAACAGTAAATCTCCCAAACACATGGGTGGAAAAATATTTAGAAAACTTGGGCATCGGTTTCTTCCCATTTTATTAAATTATGCATTTTCCATTATAGAAGTACAAGAAAACATTCATATTACCTTGTAATAAATTTTAAGGCAAAGTGTGCCCCCCCCCCCCCCCCCCCTTGGTCTGGACTATGAAGTACTCCTATCCTTGGAGTGGGGAGTCACATGAGAAATTATATTTACTAATATGCTTTATCTTTTGATTTGTAGCCTAAGTGAGGAATGAGACAGGGTCCGGGTCACCCTTATATCGCAATTCAGTGCCCTTCCCAAACAACCTCTCACCTGTGGTACCACAGACCAGATAAACTCTTCACACCAGAATCAAACAGTAAGTAACCTTTTTACTAGAATTACCAGAACATTAGATGGGAAAAGTACAGTACTGAAGTATATATAAACTTGCAGTTTTCTTATTTTAAATCAAGCAATGCAAAAATAAGCAGAAATTAATACTTAGCTGATAATTTCCTTTTCTTTAATGTAGATAAGTGAATCCACATCAGTGGGTTATGCACTTCTACCAGCAAATGGAAACGGTGCAAAGCTGATGTCACAGTATATATACCAGTATTCTCTGCAAAAGCCAACTGTGGACAAACTAACAAAACTTGATTATTAACAAACAACCACTCCAGCACTCAGCTAACAGGAAACCATTGAGCTTAGACAAGGAGTGTAATAACACTAGTCTAGGAACTGGATTGGCACTTACCAGTAGGGATGTGAATCGTTTTTCTGACGGATGAAAATATTGTACGATATTTTCTCATCCGACAGGCATCGGGGGGAGGGGGGGGTCCCCGAAAGCATTAGGAAAACCCCACAAAAGTTTTGTGAGGTTTTCTTATTGTTTTGTGGGGGGGCGGGAAGAAAGGGCACTCAGAAAAACAACCCCCAAACCCACCCCGACCCTTTAAATCAAATTATTTAGAATCCCCCACCCTCCTGACCCCCCAAAAACTTTTCTAAAGTACCTGGTGGTCCAGTGGGGGTCCTGGGAGAGATCTCCCGCTCTCGGGCCGTCGGCTGCCACTAATCAAAATGGCGCCAATGGCCCTTTGCCCTTACCATGTGACAGGGGCTATCGGTGCCATTGGCCAGCCCCTATCACATTGTAGAAGCAATGGATGGCCTACACCATTTTTTAAGATGACGCCGGCCGTCCAATGTTGAATGAGTTGACTAGGCAACAGCTGCTCAGCATCCATATACGTGGCCATGACTACCTCCTTAATCCAGCAGGCTATTATAGCCTGTGACGCTTGCTCTCCTTGTTTACTACCACCATGGAGTATAAACAGCCGGTCCATCTTTCTGAGAGGTTCAGAAACCTCTAAATACTTCAAGATATGCTTCTTGACATCCAAGGACTGTAACAGGCATTATTCATCTATATCTCTCTCCCTGTCCAGATTCGGCAGGGAATTGATTGATTCAAGTGAAAATGCGAGACCACCTTTGCAAAAAGGATGGAACAGTACACAACTGTAATCACAACTGTAGTCACCCTGGAGTCACCCGCAGAAACGGTTCCTGGCAAGACGAGACCTGCAGTTCGGAGACTCTACTCACAGAACAACTGCCGCAAGAAACCCTGTTTTCAAGATAAGTAAACTCAAGGAAGGCTCCGCAGCGGTCAAAAAGTGGGACCTGCCAGAAAATTCAAAAACCAGATTAAGACTCCACAAGGGCACCGGAAACTGCAGGGGAGAATAAAGATTCTTCACCCCTTTTAAGAAACGAGTCACATCTGGATGAGGTGACAAGGGTCCACCATCCACTGGAGCTCGAAAACAGGCAACAGCCGCTACCTGTGCCTTCAATTAATTAAGGGCCAATTCTTTATTCAATCCATCTTGCAAAAATTCCAAAATGAGTGGAATCTTAACCAAACGAGGATAAATCCCTCGATACTCGTACCAAACTTCAAACATTCGCCAAACCCACACATGGGCTAAGGAAGTGGAGAACTTTCTTGCTCGTAGCAAGTCTGCAATCACCGCAGTGGAATATCCACGCTTCAACAACCTAGCCATCTCAAGGGCCATACTGTAAGACAAAATTGAGTCAGATCTTCGTGAAGAACAGGCCCCTGATGTAGCAGAACTCTGTGAACCAGCAATCAGATAGGAGAGGCCACCAGGAGCCTTCACAAATCTGCATTCCACAGCCTCCTGGGCCAATCTGGTGCCACCAAAAGCACCACCCCTGAGTGACTCTCGATCCTCCGAATCATTCTGCCCAACATGGGCCACAGGGGAAAAGCATATAGGAGCTATAGGAGCTTGCTCTCCGGCCACTCCTGCATGAGGGCATCGATGACTAAGGAATTTTGATCTCTCCTGCGACTGAAGAAGCGAGGAACCTTTGCATTGTGAACTGTCAGCAGCAGATCTAGAAATGGGAGGTCCCAGGGGTCCACTATGAGCTGGAATGCCTCGTCTGACAATTCCCATTCTTCTGGGTCCAAACTCTGTCTGCTGAAAAAGTAGGCTCTTACATTATCTTTTCCTGCAATGTATGAGGCTGAAGCCTCCTGAAAATGCACTTCCACCCATTCTATGGGTTGGGCTATTTCCTGCAACACATGCTGGCTCTTGGCTCCTCCCTAGTGATTGATGAAAGTCACTGTCATCACATTGACTGAAATTATCTGGACCGCTCAACCCTGCAATTGGTCGAGAAATTGTAAGTATGCCAACCAGATGACCCAAGTTTCCAGCCGATTGATGTTCCAGAGAGACTCTTCTGTATTCCAGCGCCCTTGCGCTGTCAACTCCTGACAGTGAGCTCTCCAACCCTGGAGGTTCGCATCCATCGTGAGTACTAGCCCGTCCGGTGATCATAGGGAAACCCCCTTGCTTAGATGGTCCGCTTACAGCCACTACTGCAGTTGTATGCTGATCTCCACCAGTAGGCAAAGCAGTATTGAATAGTCCTGAGACTGTGGACTCCAACAAGCCAGCAGAGTGCACTGAAGAGGGTGCATATGCACTCTTGCCCACAGAACCACCTCTACTGTAGCTGCCATCAACCCAAGCACCTGTATACAAGACTACACTGCCAGGTGTATTGTTTCAGTCAATAGTCAAACCTGCACAATCAGCTTCTGAATGTGGCCCTCCAGCAGGAATACCCTGCCTTGCTTCATGTGGAACCGAACACCGAGATACTTCAGAGTCTGGGATGGCTGTAGAATGCTCTTGGCCAAGTTCACCACCCAACCTATTTCCTGTAGCAAGGAGGCACCTTGCTTGAGACCTGAAGGCTCTCTTCCAGACTCTTGGCCTGAATCAGCAAATCATCTAAGTATGGATGGACCAGAATGCCATCCTTTCTCCACACTGCCACAACCTCTACCATAACCTTGGAAAAGATTCTGGGCATGGAGCCCAACACAAAAGGCAATGCTTGAAACTAATAATGCTGCCCCAAAATAGAGAAATGCAGAAAACATTGATGCGCCAGACGGATGGAATACAAAGGTATGCCTCTGACAAATCTAGAGACGTCAGAAACTCCCCCAACTATACTGCCATTATCACTAAGCATAAGGTTTCCATGTGAAAACAGGTCACCCACAAATGACAGTTGACTCCCTAGAGCAGGGGTGGGCAATTCCGATCCTCGAGGGCTGCAAACCAGTCGGGTTTTCAGGATATCCTTAATGAATATGCATGAGAGAGACCTGCATACACACTGCCTCAGTTGTATGCAAATCTATTTCATGCATATTCATTAGGGGTATCCTGAAAACCCGACTGGTTTGCAGCCCTCGAGGACCGGACTTGCCCACCCCTGCCCTAGAGATCTAGGACGGGGCGAAAGGAGCCCTCATTCTTGGGTACAAAGCAATAAATGGAATATTTTCTTGTGACATGGGCACTGGAACTACAGCCCGCAGGCTGAGGAGCCTTGACAACATACACCCCACTGCTTGGCTCTTCTGCAGAAAGTTGCAGGGAGACAACATGAAAACATCTCGAGGGATACTGAGAAACTCCAGAATGTAGCCATCTCTTATCATCGCCAGAACCCACTGGTCTGATGTGATCTTGACCCTCCTCTGATAAAATAGAGACAGGCAACCCCCTGTCTCTTGTTCCCTGGGGTGGGTCGGCACATCTTGATTGAGAGGCTCTGGGGACACCACTACCCAGGCCTGTGCCCTTTCTGGGCTGCCTGGAACAAAATGACTGAGACCTACCCAAAGGCTGAGTCCTCTGAGAAGCCACTCCTTTGTAGGGTCAAAAGTGTCTGAAACCCCTAGCATGACCTCTCGTGCCAAAGGAGCGCGACGTCTGCTTCTTATCTTCTGGTAACTGAGGAACCTCGGACTCACCCCACTTATTGGCCATTTTTTTTCCAGCTCACTCCAAAACAAGAAGGACAATTTCATAAGATAAGACTTTGCCAACCAATTCCTGAGTCATAGCTGACGCCTAACCGCTATTACCGAAGCCACCCCTCTGGCCGAAGTACGGACCAGATCGCAGCCTGCATCTGACAAAAAGACAGCTGCCGGTTCCATCACTGCCCTGGAATTCACACAAGATTCATCAACTTCCTGACGGAGAAGTAAACAAGAGCAAGCCACCAGGAAGAAAAAAAGCTATCTGCAAATTCATTGCCATCGCTTCAAGGCCCATACAAGCACATCCACTTTCGGAAGCACAATTGCTCTCTCACAGCTGGATCCAGGGGCTACAGACCTTCCAAGGCTCTTCCTCTTCTAAAATTAGCTTCCAGGGTGCCCCATTCAAGATCAAACAATTCTTGAATAGCCTCCATAATAGGGAAGAAACATGAAGCTTTACGCAAAGAAACCAAAATAGGATCTTTCTTTGGCTCAGAAATGGAATCAGTCCCCGGTATGCCCTCCATCTTCAATCTCTAGGAATTCAGAGCCAGTAACTCATCTCTATGAAAGAAACGTAACATAGTTCTATATGACTCCAGCCCCAAAGGGATTTTCCCAATCCTCCAGCGAGTATGGCTTGGCTTCATCATCTGTGCCATCCTCAACCCTATTGGCGTGACCTGCAGCAGGTCTAGACTTACTCCGACACTTACCTGTAGCACCAAGCATGAGGGAAACCGCAGCCTGAGATCCTGATCTGTTAAAATTGGCTGGGGCTGATGACTGCGCCTGAAGAAAGGTGTTGTGAGTGTGGAGTCGCGGTCACTTGCTCTAGAGGGGTTGTGAGCCCTTGGGCCATGGCGCGGTTCAAGGAGGAGCCCCAAGAATATGTAAGCTGTTTATATGATGTTTTGTACTGAGGAACCTTGAGATATTTTGTAATAAATATTTTGGGGTTTATTGTCCCCATTTTAGTAACATGGTGATTAAATTATATATTTCCCTTTACATTGGTCTGCCAAAAAAATGAAATCACTACTTGCAGCCCATATAATACACAGCAGCGTGGAGCCTGCTCAACTTCAGCAAATTCAATCGAGTCATTCCACTCCTAAAAACCCTACAATCAAGGGCCGGATGCCACCCTACCTAAACAACTGACTTTTCCTGTATATTCCATCCTGCCCTCTACATTCACCTGGCAGTACAAGCCCCAAGGAAATGCAACCCTCTAGCACAAAAAAGGTAACCTTTTCAGAATCAGCCCCCATCCTTTGGAATGCTCTACCACTGGACATCAGGCTCACGCCTGACTTCCTCACTTTTAGGAAAAAACTAAAAACATGGCAGTTTATAGAAGCTATCAGCCCATAGCTGAAACCCTCCTGACTGTCATTCTCAACTTTAAACCTCACAGCTCACCATGCTAGCTCCACTATGTTGCTGCCCTAAATTTCCATGATCTTAAGATTTCGCTGTAAGAACATAAGAACATAAGAAATTGCCATGCTGGGTCAGACCAAAGGTCCATCAAGCCCAGCATCCTCTTTCCAATAGAGGCCAAACCAGGCCAAAAGACCCTGGCAAGTACCCAAACAACAAGAAGATTCCAAGCTACTGTTGCAATTAATAGCAGTGGCTATTCCCTAAGTAAACTCGATTAATAGCAGTTAATGGACTTCTCCTCCAAGAACTTATCCAAAACCTTTTTTGAACACAGCTACACTAACTGCACTAACCACATCCTCTGGCAACAAATTCCAGAGCTTAATTGTGCATTGAGTGAAAAATAATTTTCTCTGATTAGTCTTAAATGTGCTACTTGCTAACTTCATGGAATGCCCACAAGACTTTCTATTATCCGAAAACGTAAATAACCGATTCACATCTACTCGTTCAAGACCTCTCATGATCTTAACAACCTCTATCTTATCCCCCCTCAACTGTCTCTTCTCCAAGGTGAACAACCCTAACCTCTTCAGCCTTTCCTCATAGGGGAGCTGTTCCATCCCCTTTCTCATTTTGGTTGCCCTTCTCTGTACCTTCTCCATCGCAACTATATCTTTTTTGAGATGCGGCAACCAGAATTGTACACAGTATTCAAGGTGCGGTCTCACCATGGAGCGATACAGAGGCATTATGACATTTTCTGTTTTATTAACTATTCCCTTCCTAATAATTCCTAAAATTCTGTTTGCTTTTTTTGACTGCTGCTGCACACTGAGCCGACAGTTTCAAAGAATTATCCAGTATGATACCTAGATCTTTTTCCTGGGTATTAGCACCTAATATAGAACCTAACATCATGTAACTACAGCAAGGGTTATTTTTCCCTATATGCCACACCTTGCACTTGTCCACATTAAATTTCATCTGCCATTTGGATGCCCAATCTTCCAGTCTTGCAAGCTCCTCCTGTAATGTATGACAATCCGCTTGTGATTTTGCTACTCTGAATAATTTGGTATCATCTGCAAATCTGATAACCTCAGTCATCGTATTGCTTTCCAGATCATATATATATATATATATATATATATATATATATATATAGAAAAGCACCAGTCCAAGTACAGATCCCTGAGGCACTCCACTGTTTACCCTTTTCCACTGAGAAAATTGACCTTTTAATCCTACTCTCTGTTTTCTGTCCTTTAACCAGTTTGAAATCCACAAAAGGACATCGCCTCCTATCCCATTACATTTTAGTTTTCTTAGAAGCCTCTCATGAGGGACTTTGTCAAACACCTTCTGAAAATCCACATACACAACATCTACCAGTTCACCTTTATCCACATGTTTATTAACCCCCTTCAAAAAAAAAGAAGCAGATTTGTTAGGCAAGACTTCTCTTGGGTAAATCCATGTTGACTGTGTCCCATTAACACCTTTTCGGTCCACCCCAAATATATTTGTCAGTAAGCCTATTATATTGTGTTTTCTCGTCCTGAAATGGGTTAAACCATATCTTTCTATATGCTCTATGATTTTGATCTTTAGAATAGTTTCCACTATTTTTCCCGGCACTGAAGTCAGGCTTACTGGTCTATAGTTTGCCGAATCGCCCTGGAGACCTTTTTAAATATTGGGGTTACATTGGCCACCCACCAGTCTTCAGGTACAATGGATGATTTTAATGATAGGTTACACATTTTAACTAATAGATCAGAAATTTCATTTTTTAGTTCCTTCAGTACCCTAGGATGCATACCATCCGGTCCAGGTGATTTGCTACTCTTTAGTTTGTCAATCTGGCCTACTACATCTTCCAGGTTCACAGTGATTTGGTTCAGTTCATCTGACTCATCACCCTTGAAAACCATCTCCGGAACTGGTATCTCCCCAACATCCTTATTAGTAAACATGGAAGCAAAGAATTAATTTAGTCTTTCTGCAATGGCCTTATCTTCTTTAAGAGCCGCTTTAACCCCTCCGTAATCTAACGGTCCAACCAACTCCCTCACAGGTTTCTTGCTTCGTATACATTTTAAAAAGTTGTTATTATGAGTTTTTGCCTTTATGGCCAACTTCATTTCAAATTCTCTCTTCGCCTGTAATATCAGTGTTTTACACTTAACTTGACAATGCTTATTTTTTATCCTATTTTCTTCAGATGGATCCTTCTTCCAGTTTTTGAAGGATGCTTTTTTGGCTAAAATAGGCTCTTTAACCTCACCTTTTAACCATGCCAGTAATCGTTTTGCCTTCCTTCCACCGTTCTTAATGCATGGAATACATCTGGACTGCGCATCTAGGATTGTATTTTTAAACAATGTCCATGCCCGTTGAACACTTTTAACCTTTGCAGCTGCACCTTTCAGTTTTTTAAAGTTGAAAGTTTAATGTTAGAGCTGTAGATTTACTTATTGCCCCCCTTCCAGTTATTAGTTTAAATTTGATCATGTTATGATCACTATTGCCAAGTGGCCCCAGCAACGTTACCTCTCTCACCAAATCCTGCGTTCCACTAAGAATTAAATCTAAAATAGCATCCCCTCTTTTGTTGGTTCCTGAACCAATTGCTCCATGAAGCAGTCATTTATTACATCCAGGAACTTTATGTCTCTAGCAAGTCCTGATGCTACATTTACCCAGTCAATATTGGGGTAATTGACCCAACTCGAACCCTCGTCTATTTTAAAATCCCCTGCTTTTTTAGGACAGAGCTTGCGGGGATCTCGTCGCCCATATCGGAATCGATACAACCGTTACCAGTTGATAGGACACCAGGAAACTTACGAACCGCGAGTAACGCAGTCACAACAAGTCAAGGATCTTTGATATTAAATTTATCATCTTGGCAACTCTCACCGACGCAGCTACAAGTTCTCAAGCAAGGGCTCTCATTTGTTCCAACTAATCGAGGAGATAAATTTTCTCTACAAGTGGCCTTATTCCGTTTTGTTCGGAATCTTAAGATCAAAAAATTTTTGTGTCTCATCCACCATCTGTAGATTCATCAATTTTGTCAAATCCATCTACATGGATTCCTCCTGGACCTGAAGATCCTGCATTGAAAGTTTTTTACCAGCTTGTTTCACAGGATATTTCATCTCTTGATTTTTCTACCAATTCACCATTTTTTAATTTGTCACGTTTAGAAAGAATTGCTCTTCAGGAATTACAGTCTGCTAAAGACTTAATTATAAAACCTGCGGATAAAGGTTGTAAAATAGTTTTGCAGGATCGAGTCGATTATGATAACGAGATTTGTCGACAATTGAGTGACATTTGTTTCTACACACGTCTTGATTCAAATCCAACCACCGATATTCAACAGCTGATTTCTGCAATAGTTAACAATGGCATGAAGTCCGGTTTTTTGACTAGTAAGGAAGCTAATTTTTTGATCAAGAAATATCCTTGAGTTCCCGTTTTTTATACGTTACCTAAGATTCATAAAAATATGGAACATCCTCCTGGGCGCCCGATAGTGTCTGGTTGTGGTTCACTTTTAGAACCTCTTTCTCGTTTTGTTGATCACTTTTTGGCTCCGTTTGTGCCCTTGATGCCTTCTTATGTGAAAGATTCATCAGACATGATTATGTTTTTGGAACAACTGGAAATTGATACAACTAATTTGAAAATGGCTACTTTGGACGTTGAAGCTCTATATACATCTATACCACAGGATGAGGCTATCGAAATTGCAGAAGAATTTTTTGATAAGCGCCCTAGACCACATCGCATTCCTAGCAAATTTTTGTCTCAATTATTACAGATTGCTTTGAAGAAAAATTTTTTGCTTTCAATCAAGACTTTTTTTCTACAAATTTGTGGGACTGCCATGGGGGCAACCATGGCCCCTGATCTTGCGAATCTTTATGTGCACAATTTTGAAGTCCGTTGGCTGTCTCATCATCCTTTTGAAGAAAATCTCGTAGTTTGGAAACGATACATCGACAATGTATTTGTTTTATGGAGGGGAGATGAAGATACTTTTCAATCTTTTTTATCTTGGTTGAATTCTTGTAATTTACATCTCAAATTCACTGCCACCATTGAGTCCTATCGTATCACATTTTTAGATATCCGCATCACTATAGTCAATGGAAAATGTGTTGTTTCTCTGTATCGTAAACCGGTTAGTTCAAATACTTTTTTTGCATTATTCGAGTGCTCATCCCAGAAACCTGAAAAGGAATTTACTTGTTAGCCAATTTATTAGATTAAGACGCTTATGCACAACTGCAGGAGATTTTGAAATTCATTCACAAATTTTACGTGATCGTTTTTTAGTCCGAGGCTACCCACGCTCAAGTATACGTAAGGCTTATTTACGAGCAAAATATTCCCATCATGAATGGCTATTTCTTCCACATCAAGCAGATGACTCTTCACGGCATACATGTGTTCTACCTTATTCATCAGTTGCTCTGCAGATTCGTCAATCCATCCTTAAGTATTGGCATGTGTTACAGTTACATGATATTTTCAAATTACCTCCACGGATTACTTTTTCACGTGCCATGAATTTGAGAGATCTGCTGGTAAGATCTGACAGCTCTGTTGATACTTGATCGTACGACACCCAGTCTGGATCGTACTATCCTTGCAATACTTGCTCAGTTTGTATTTCCTCTATGACTATTCAGGATCATTTAATTGTGCATACGGGTTATCAGATTAACCTTAGATATCATACCACTTGTGATTCCACAATGGTTATATATCTTATTCAATGCCCTTGCCCGCTACTTTATATTGGCAAAACAAAACGTCATCTGCGGACGAGAATGATTGAACATCGGTCCAATATAAAAAATAACAGGGAAGATGAACCTCTGGTTTTACATTGTATTGAACTGGGACACATTTTTGATGATCTAAGATTTTGTGCAGTTGATCATATTCCTGTACATTGGCATGGTGGAAATCGTGAATGTTTTCTTTTACAGTCAGAACAACGCTGGATTTATAGACTGAATACTGTTGCTCCATTGGGTTTAAACAGCGAGTTAGATTTACATACATTTCTTGGGTGAATGCAATTGTTTATTGTGTCTGTTTGATCAATTCAGCATTGACACATCATGAACGATTTACCTGGTCGCTGATGTCATATAAACCACTGAGGATTTAAAGAGACGCGAGCCTCAGCTTCAGTTCCTCCTCTTGTGTTCCTGATAAGATGGTTGAGACATCTTGTCCCATCAAAATGGGTAGCTCTGTTATTTTAAGATAAGTATCTGTTTCATCCTTACTACAATTTTTCCTAATCTAAAATGGTGATATTGTTAATGTTTTAGGTTATTGACTCTTGGTAACATGTTTTCTATATGCCCCTGAGGAAGCTGAATAAGCGAAACACTGGCCGTGTTGGGCATTATACACAATCTGCTGTCAAGAGTCCAAGCTATCTTAAATGTTTATGGATGGAGGACTATTTTAAGTAATAAGAAAAAAGCAAAAAAATAATTTTTTGATGTATTAAAGTATGATGAAGGTGAATGATTGAGAAGACCGGTTGGTGTCTTTTTGATAAAGTCACACAACGTCAGGTTTGCTGACACCTTCTTAGGCTACTATTTCAAATAACTTTGGGTTCCACATTTTTTTATTTGATTTTCTGTTGTGGTGAACCGACGACTCTTTTTGTGTAAATGGTAATTGAAATATCCCATTATTATTCACTGCCACATTGGTTAGCTTCCCTGATTTCTCTTAGCATTTCATCATCTGTCTGACCATTTTGTCCAGGTGGATGGTAGCATACTCCTATCACTATACTCTTACCCAACACACATGGGGTTTCTACCCATATAGATTCTACTGAGCATTTAGTCTCTTATATGATCTTTATTCTGCTGGACTCTATACCCTCCCGGACATAAGGTGCCACACCCCCACCAAGTTGATCCTCCCTATCGTTGCGATGTATTTTGTACCGTGATATAGCACTGTCCCATTGGTTATCCTCCTTCCACCAGGTCTCTGTGATGCCAATTATGTCAATCTCATCATTTACTTTTATACACTCTAATTCTCCCATCTTACTTCTTAGACTTCTGGCATTGGCATACAGACATTTCAAAATGTGTTTTTTGTTTGTATTAACAACCTGCTTTTCAGTTGTTAGGTATAATTTGGAAATCTTTAGCTTCGGTGATTTTTTACATATAGGCACATGGACTATGTTTGCTTTTATTGGAACCTGTCTTTTTGGATGCCCTAACTCTCCTGTTTCATTAGTATCCTTCAAGGATACATTTCTCCGAACCATGCACTGTTGAGTGACTGTTGGCTTTCCCCCTTGTTCTAGTTTAAAAGCTGCTCTATCTCCTTTTTGAAAGTTAGTGCCAGAAACTTGGTTCTACTCTGGTTAAGGTGGAGCCCATCCTTTCAGAAAAGTCTCCCTCTTCCCCAAAAGTTTCCCCAATTCCTTACAAAACTGAATCCCTCTTCCCTGCACCATTGTCTCATCCACGCATTGAAACTCTGAAGCTCTGCCTGCCTCTGGGGACCTGCACATGGAACAGGAAGCATTTGAGAGAATGCCATCACACTAGCACCAGTTTACCAAAATGATTATTAAGAAGATAAGATTTGCCATACTGGGTCAGACCAAAGGTCCATCAAGCTCAGTATCCTGTTTCCAACAGTGGCCAATCCAGGTCACAAGTACCTGGCAGGATCCTAAAAGGTCAATAGATTCCATGCCTCCTATCCCAGGAATAAGCACTGGATTTCCCCAAGTCCAGCTTAATAATGATTTATGGAATTTTCTTCCAGGAACTTGTCTAAACCATTTTTAAACCCAACTACAGTAACATCTTTCACCACATTCTCTAGCAATGAATTCCAGAGTTTAATTATGCATTGAGTAAAAAATGTTTTCTCCTATTTGTCTTAAATGTTTGATTTTTTATATTCCGCTTTTCACACTTTTTCAGCACTTCAAAGTGGATTACATTCAGGTACCGTAGGTATCACCTAGTAACTTAATTGAATGTCCCTTAGTCTTTGCACTTTTGGAAAGTATAAACAATGAATTTGCTTTTTTTCCATTCCACTTCACTCATTATTTTATAGATCTCTATCATATCTCCTCTCAGCCATCTCTTCTCTAAGCTGAAGATCCCTAACCTCTTTAGCCTTTCCTCATAGGGAAATCATTCCATCTCCTTTATCATTTTGGTCATCCTTCTCTCTATCTTTTTAAATTTGCAATGTCTTTTTTTAAGACAGTATTCAGAACTGCACATAATACTCAAGGTGTGGTTGCACCATGGAGCGATACAGAGGCATTATGCTATTCTTTGTTTTATTCTCCATTCCTTTCCTAATAATTCCAAGCATTCTGTTTGCTTTCTTGGCCACCACCACACACTGGGCAGATGATTTCAACTTATTATCCATGGTGTCTCCCAGTGTGGAACCTTGCATTGTGTAGCTATGATTTGGGTTGCTCTTTCCTACATGCATCACTTTGCACTTGGTCTACCTCAAATTTTCCCCATTGCACTGTGCACTCTACCTTGATAATGCTGCTTCCTCTTCACCTATCATCTATCTAAAAATTACACCCTTGGATAACTTATCATGGAAGTTCTGACTGCCTTGCCATCTAAGTATGATTGATTTGATACTATATCACTGGTGTACTTTATGTCTATTCTTACATGCTTGCTCTCACTTTATGGTTGTAGTCTTTGCTCACTGTAACCCTCTCACTTGAATGCTGCATTGATTATCACTGCTGAATACTACTGCCTGAACTCATCTGCTGAAAAAGCGTGAGATAAATAAACTCTGATGATGATATAAGAACAAAAGAAATAACCTAAAAGTACCAAAGAAAGATTGCTTTTTTACACATATTGAGAACTGTATAACATCTGCAAATTCATGCAAATGTAATCTGACCATTCTGTCAGGCTATCAGTAAGCTTTAGGAAATACTACTAATACAGCCTAGTGAAAGAAATAATTAGGAGAGGATCCATTCATGTGCTGTAATGGATGTCCCACTTCAGAGGTTTTGTAGCAGAGCTCTGCCAAGAGCTCAGGGGCAGTATAATTTGTAGTTCTAGAGGAAGTTTATAGATTTTTAACTCAGTAATATTTTTGGCCTACCTGGGGACCTGGGCTCCATCCTGCTTGGGATTTTTCAGGACAGGTCGAGGGCTCTCCACTACTAAAGTGCACAGTGGTTGTCCTGGGAATATTTTTCATTTTGGACTTTTAAGTGATAGGAGCTTTGCTGGACACCTGGGTCTTTGCTGGACACCTGGGCCTAAACCCTGTGTTTAGGACACTCAGGGACTGTTATGTTCGTGGACCCTTGGGCTGGTTGGAACAGAAGATGGAGTACAGTGGAGGTCCACAGCGAATGTCCCAACCAGGAGGCGGCTCGGAAGCTCGGTGCTGGCTGACGCTCTGGTCTATGGTGAAGTATTTTACGACCAAGGACGAGACCCTCAGTGGACGGATGGACAGTGTTGGACCGAAGAGGAGAGGATTCTTCGCCCTGGAGACCGGTACTCCCCCGGGAGGAGCCCTTAGGAGTCCAGCCGCTGGGACTTTAGGAGATTCGCCCTGGAAGCCGAAATCCCCCCAGGAGCCCGTAGGGACACGGCCGCTGGGACTTAGGTGACTTCCTGAGGATGCGGGTGGTCCGGATGCAGGCGCCTCCTGCAGGTCGTGGTTCTGGACGGCTGGCGCCTCCAGCAGGTCGTGGGAAATCCAGAAGTCAGTCCAGGAGTCGGAGTCCACGGATGGTCCGCAGCCAGTCCAGGGGTCGGTATCCAGTGAGCGGTCCACAGCCAGTCCAGGGGTCAGAGCCAGAAGAATGATCCAAAGCCGATCCAGGGGTCAGAGCCAGAAGAAGATCCGAAGCCGGTCCAGGGGTCAGAGCCAGAAGAAGATCCGAAGCCGGTCCAGGGGTCAGAGCCAGAAGAATCAGCAGCGGAGGGAAGGCAGAAGCAGGACGAAGACAACCAAGACCACAGCAGCACAAACCAACTCCAGGAACCTTGTTGCAAGGCACTGGAGTGAAGTAGATGCAGGGTACAAATACCCTGAAGGCGTCTGACGTCATCCACAGGTGCAGCAGCTGAATAGAAGATTTTCCCGCGCTGGCCCCTTTAAGGAAGGCTCCTCCCCGCGCGCGCGTGCATCAGGGGGCGGGGCCAGCCTCGCCGAGCCGTCGACATCTCTCCCGAGGAGGGAGAGACGCGCTGAAGGGCCTGCAGGCCCGGGGAACCTCCGAAACGGCCCGGGCCGCCCCCGAGGTAGGTGGAGGGACCGGGGCACGGCCCGGGACCGCAACAGGGACAGGGAAGACCTGTCCCTGTTGCAGTCCCGGGCCCGGGTTATTTCCTTTTTGGGGAACCAAAAATTATTTTGTGAAGATTTGAGATAAGTGTTTTCTGCCCCTCTTCCTACCCGTCCAAGGACCTGTGAATATACAGTTCCAGCTTTGATCCCTCCCAAAAGGGATCCCCATCGAAGTAAAAGGAGAAAGATCTACTAACTGTAAGTAAGAAACTCTTAAAAATCGAGGACACCTGTCCGGAGTCTTCATCCCCTGGGGGGAGAGAGGATTTACTCTCTGTGAACAGACAGGAATTTTCCCATCTTTGGTCAGCATTTTCCCGACCATCTTAGGGTTGCCCTGCCCACTGGGACCAACACTTTTCCTAATCTAGGAGGGTGGATGGATCCCTTGCTTACTTAAAAGAATCCTGCACAGAAAGTGGAAAAGGACTGTAAAAAAGAGCCAGGAAGAAGGTGGCGCTGGATTCATATTTATTGTGCCATTATTCAGTCAGTGTTCACAGTAAAGACTTAAATTTTGGATAGGGATGTGCATTTGCTTATGACGAAATAGGAAATAGAGACAATATTTCCTATTTCGTCATGGTTCGGGGGGGCAACGAAACGATAAGAAAACCCACGAATTTCGTGTGGTTTTCTTATCGTATATTGGGGGGGGGGGGGAGAAAGGGCGCATTAAAAAAACCCCAAACCCACCCCAACCCTTCAAATTTAATTAATTGCAACCCCCCACCCTCCCAACCTCCCAAGACTTGCCCGATCACCCCCCCTCAATACTTACCGATTCAGTAAAAAAATTTATTTAAATTAGGCCCGGCGGTAAAAAGAGGCACTAGGGACGCTAGCACGTCACTAGCGCCTCTTTTCGGACAGGAGCGGCGGCTGTCAGCGGGTTTGACAGCCAACGCTCAATTTTCCCGGCTTCGGTTCTCAAGCCCGCTGACAGCCATGGGTTCGGAAATCGAACGCCGGCAAAATTGAGCGTCTGGTTTTCGAGCCGTGGGCCTATTTCAAATTTTTTTTTTTTTTTTTACTTTTTTAAACTTTCGGGACCTCTGACTTAATATTGCCATGATATTAAGTCGGAGGATGCACAGAAAAGCAGTTTTTCCACTGATTTTCTCCTGTTTGTATTATTGTCATGATAAACCCTGATAAATTCCCAGGAAAATTTTAAAAAATATAAACCAAAAAAGAAGGTTCCTAAATGTTGTTAATGTTTGGGTACTTGCCAGGTACTTGTAACCATACCCAGGAATTCTCCAGATTTGGCCCGGAGACTTCAGAATTCTGCCAAAATTGCAAGGTCTCCCAGCCAACATCCATAAACTCCGGGTGCTGCTTCCTGTAGAAGCCTCGGAAAATGACTACAGGAGCCGCGTGGGTAGGAAGTAGGAGGCGTGACAATCCCATGCAGGCAGGAAATGGGCACATTGACCCCATGCGAGCAGGAAGTAGGAAGCACGTCGGCCCCGTACTGAGGTTGGTCAGTGTCTCTGAGTCCATGGAATGGGCTGTGGTTCCTCTACAGTGTCCAAAGAAACAGCCCTGTAGCATGGCTGCCACAGATCTCATCCTTTGGCAGCCCAGAAGAGGAGACCTAGCAGCAAGGCTGCCGCGGACCAGGCCTAGAGGCGAGGGGAAGGTTGGGGCCTGATTAGTGTGTGTGCAAAAGAGAATGCTTGTGCATAATAGTCAGTGATTATGTGAGGGTGATAGCCTGTATGTGCTTGAGAAAGAAATACAGCATATGAGAATGAGAGCTGTGTGTGTCTGTGAGATGGAGACATCGTGTGTGAGAGCCTGTGTGTGTATTTGAGGGAAAAAGGGAAGAAGAATCAGAAAAATTGGCCCTAAAAAAGAATTAGGAAAAGAACATGAAAAAAGAGACAACGACCAGCCAGTTAGAAAAATAAGATCAGACAACAAAGGTAAAAAAAAAACTAATCCATTTTATTTTGATTTTTTAGTGACTGGCATGTTATCTTTGGGAATGTGTTTTATATATTTGTATTTTGCTCTTTCTTCAGAATTCCATTTAGTCTGGTTTCTCGACCTTTCCATTTTAGGGGTTTTTTTTGCATGTTTCTGTTTCTAATTTGTAGTCCCTTATTCTGTATTAGGTAAGGGTTGTTCTGTATTCTGTGTATGTGACTGTGGTGCAGTATTTCTGTTGGCACGTAGCTTCTCTATAGGGATTTTGTGGGAAATATAGAGTGCCACACTGTGCTCACCCCTTTTGACCTGCCTACCATGAGAACTGCCTCAAGTGTCTTCTTTGCCTCCATACACAACAGATTTTTAGCAGCACGGCTTGGACTGTTTCCCTTTAGGTGTTGTATTAGTGTTCTAGAGCCTGTTATAATATTTGCATTGCTGCCTTTTCATAGACAAGTTTGCTACTGTTTGAGTCCTGAGATTTAGTGCTGGTATGATATGGCCAGGTTGTAGATTCCTTTTTTTGATTGTTAATTCACGAAAGTGTTTGGCAGTGGAGGGTGTTTGGTTTGCTGTTACTGAGGTGAGTGTATGTATTGAAGGGGGAGAATTAACAGGTCGATCCAGTAAAGTGTGCTCCGTCGGAGCGCACTGTCACCCTGCTCTGGACGCGTGTTTTCCCTTACCCCTTATTCAGTAAGGGGAGGAAAACACGCGGCCCACCCGCAGCACCTAATAGCGCCCTCAACATGCAAATGCATGTTGATGGCCCTATTAGGTATTCCCGAGCGATCCAGTAAGTAAAATGTGCAGCCAAGCCGCACATTTTACTCTAAGAAATTAGCGCCGCCCAAAGGTCGGCGCTAATTCCTTCCGGCGCCAGGGAAGTGCACAGAAAAGCAGTAAAAACTGCTTTTCTGTGCACCCTCCGACTTAATATCATAGCGATATTAAGTCGGAGGTCCCCAAAAGTAAAAAAAAGTAAAAAAAAAAAAAAAAAAAAAATTTTGAATTCGGCCCGCGGCTGTCGGGCCGAAAACCGGACGCTCAATTTTGCCGGCGTCCGGTTTCCGAGCCCGTGGCTGTCAGCGGGCTCGAGAACCGACGCCGGCAAAATTGAGCGTCGGCTGTCAAACCCGCTGACAGCCGCCGCTCCAGGCCAAAAGGAGGCGCTAGGGACGCGCTAGTGTCCCTAGCGCCTCCTTTTCCTCGTTTGCACCGCGTCGCCTAATTTAAATACTGGATCGCTCGCACCGGCGAGGGGCCGGTGCGCGTGCCGGGAGAGCGGGCGTTAGTCCGCTCTCCCACGGACTTTACTGGATCGGGCTGCTAATGAGTGTGCAAGTGTGTTAAAGTCTGTGGGTGAATGAGAGGTATGAGAGTGTGGATGTGGATCTGGATGTATGAGAATGAGCATGTATATGTGTGAAAGAGAATATGAGAGTAAACGTGAGCATGGGAATATGCGAATCTGAGTTTGTGCGCATGCAGTAGCCGCAACCCCACCCCATTGTTAGGATGACTGGAAATCAAAAGTTTCCAGGTACGCTTGCAACCTGGATTGGCCATTGTTGTAAATAGGATGCTGCCAGCTGGGCTCGCTGGACCCTCGGTCTGACCCAGTATGGCAATTTTTAATGTTCTTATGGACAAAGTATCCAGGAAGGGAAGCCTGCCTAGGTCATTTACATTTTACAGGCACATTTTCTGGAGGAGGCAAGCACTTATATTTTTATCGCGCCCCGTCTCCATCTCAAACGTCTCTTCACCCCCTGCAGGCGATGCCGCGCTACTTTTACCAGAGTGACGCAGAAACCTGGGACGCTCCAGCAAGGGGCGCACCCGCTCGGGGACAGCCAAACTAGAGGCCCCGCCCCTTGCTGCTCACGTGACTCGCTACCGGAAGTGTGTGGCGGCGGACGGAAGGTACGGACTGTGCTGGGTTGCGTGGCGCCGGCTGGGAGAGGGTGGGGGTGAGGTGCGCGTGCGCTGCGGTCTCCTGCACGTGGGTGGCGCTAGTGCCAGGGCTTTAGGTGTGCGTTAATTGCCCGGCGCTGACCCGCTGAGTCGGTCTCGCTCGCTCGGGGTGGGCAGTGACAGGGATTATTTACGAGGAAGTGGAATCGCGGCGTTACTAGGAGGTTATTTATGTTCTGATGATTGATGTTTTAGAATTCTGTATTTATTTGTTATTGCACTTGAATTGAGAGACCAGAAAGGAGATTTAGGTGTGGAATATTTTGTTTAAAAACCGTGGTTTACATTGCGCTTCATTTGTTGTTGAACGCAGAGCCAGCCACCACTAGGATAAGCGGCGATGATATAATCAGACTTGTTCCTGGAGCCTTCTCGGCTGAAAGAGCTTAAGAGCTATATTCTGTCTGCCAAATAGGTTAACACATTAGTAATTGTAATCAGAACTTTGTATTGAGCTAGATTTATCAAATAGTTTTCATGTAAAAACAAATTTAGAGAAAACACGATTGAGACTTATTCTTGTAGAGATGACAAGAGAGTACAATCTACCGGCCGATGCAGTAAAGTGCGCTCATACTGAGCGCACCTTTAGCACCTGTTTGGCCGCGTATTTTCGACATGCTATTTTTACCCCTTATACACGGGCCGATACAGGAAAAAGTGCGGGAAAGCCGGTGAGTGCCCGCTCTCCCGACGGGCGCAAAGGCCACTCTCCTGTGCGTGCAATTTAGTATCGGCCCGCATGCAAATGAGGGCCTGCGGTAAAAAGAGGCTCTAGGTAGGGACACTAGCGCATCCCTAGCGCCTCCTGTTTGACAGGAGCGGCAGCTGTCAGCGGGTTTGACAGCTGACGCTCAATTTTACCGGAGTCGGTTCAGATGCCGGCATAATTGAGTGTCTGTCTTGCAGGCTGATTTAAAATTTATTTTTTTTTAAATTTTTACTTTTTTTTTTTTTTAACTTTTGGGGCCTCCGACTTAATATTGCTATGATATTAAGTCTGAGGGTGTACAGAAAAGCAGATTTTTCTGCTTCTCTGTACACTTCCCCAGTGCCGGCCGAAATTAACACCAGCCTTTGGGCAGGTGTTAATTTCTGAAAGTAAAATGTGCGGCTTGGCTGCACATTTTACTTTCTGAATCGCGCGGGAATAACTAATAGACCCATCAACATGCATTTGCATGTTATGGGTGCTATTAGTTTCAGGGGGAGTTGGCCCTGAGTTTTCGACGCACTCTTATCCCTTACTGTATAAGGGGTAAAAATAACGCATCGAAAAACGCACGGCCAAATGCGGGCTAACTGCGCTCCACCGGAGCGCACTGTACTGTATCGGCCTAACAGTAAGGGGTAATAGCGTGTCGAAAATGCGCTGCCAAACCCCCCCCCCCCCCCGAAACTAATAGCGCCCACAACATGCAAATGCATGTTGATGAGCCTAATAGTTATTCCTGTGCGATACAGAAAGTAAAATGTGCAGCGAAGCCGCACATTTTACTTTCAGAAATTAATGCCTGCCCAAAGGCAGAAGTTAATTTCGGCCGACACTGGGAAAGTGTACAGAAAACCAGAAAAAACTGCTTTTCTTTACACCCTCCAACTTAATATCATAGCAATATTAAGTCGGAGGCCTCAAAAATAAAAAAAAAAAAATTAAAAATCTGCCCACGGGTTGGAAGATGGACGCTCAATTTTGCCAGCGTCCGTTTTACGAACCCGTGGCTGTCAACGGGCTCGAGAACCGACACCGGTAAAATTGAGCGTTGGCTGTCAAACCCGCTGACAGCTGCCGCTTCTGTCAAAAAGGAGGCGCTAGGGATGCGCTATTGTCCCTAGGGCCTCCTTTTACCGCGGGCCCTCATTTACATACATTTATTTACTGGATCACGCGCCCAGGAGAGTGGCCCGCTCTCCTGTGAAGTTTTGTGTATCGGCCTACTAGTTTGTTACATTAAAAAAAAAATTGCACTCTCTTGCCCAGATGACTAGTGTTCGTGTCTCCTGTCTAAGGCAAGGAATACTAAAGTTTTGAGCTGTGGCTGGCCTTCCATCCATGCCGTTTGGTTGGCCCCTCC
Source organism: Rhinatrema bivittatum (assembly GCF_901001135.1). Taxonomy (NCBI): domain Eukaryota; kingdom Metazoa; phylum Chordata; class Amphibia; order Gymnophiona; family Rhinatrematidae; genus Rhinatrema; species Rhinatrema bivittatum. The sequence goes on from NC_042615.1 coordinate 594,352,831, forward strand.
CGCAAGTTGGCTTGGTGTCAAATTCTCTAGCCAGTCTATCTGCTCTTGAACCAGTTGCGAAGCTGCCAGGCAGCCACACTGTTAACCAGAGACCCAGCACCCCCATTTAGTTTCTCATCCTTTTTTTTTTTTAACTTTATTAATTGTTCAAAAAATTACATATTTAAATACATTTCAAATGTTTTGACCCAAATAAACTTTCTCATAAACATATCATAATCCCCAGAAAAAAACAAAGTTCTTAAACTTAAACTCTCCCAGTTCCTTTTGTGACAACACCTCAACTTCTCATAACCGGAGCGAACATGCACAGAAGTGCACACACGCTCTTTCTCCACATCCAGACAGGTAGGCCATCACACTGATAAAATGATTAAGGGTGAAAAATTTTCAAAAATTGCACGTACAAGCCAACATTTTTTGGAATTGGGAAAAACTGTATCCCACCCTGCCCAACTTTTTTTTTTTTTGCATTTTTACCATTTTCACTAATTGTACCTATTTTTCTCTTTATTTTTCTCTTTATTTTTGTAGTTTACTATTCTTTATTTTTGCATGTTTGTTTTGCTTATTCATTTTTTTTGCACTTTTTTCTTTATTCTCTCTCCTTAATTCCCCTTCCCCATCTCATCCTGCAGGGACAGCTCTAGGGTAAATGGAACCTTGGGTGAAAATCAGCTTCTTGCCATCTCTTCATTTTCTTTCATGCTCACAGTTGAGGCCAGCAGCACCCAGGGCACCCCTCAGCTCATGGCATCCCTGGCAACTGCCCAGAGTACCCTATCCAAAGGCTGGCACTGTCCTCCTGTCCCCGCCACCTTCCCTGCCCATTCTTGTCCCCTACCTCACCATTTCCTTTCTTCTGGGAGGGTAGAAGCTGCAATCTATTGCCCTGGGTAAAGGACCCAGTAGCAGCAGGAATACTCTGAATGGGGTCCTGACGGTGGCAGTCTTCCTGGGTTGTAGAATACCATAGCAGTTCTTCCTATGTTTGGACCCACTGCAGTGGAAATGACTTCTTTCCTGGGCCCACCATAACGAAAGTGGTTCTTCTCCCAGGTCTGCTGAGTCACATGGCTAAGCAGTGGTATGCTTATGATAACATCATTACCCTCCTTCCCTCCCTCCTGAGCTTGCAGTGCTTCTGTGGTACTGAATCTGAACAGCCCAACCCTATTTTTTCTTCCTTGATTTGCCAGCCAATGCGCCCTCTTTTAGACCTGGGGAAATTCTGCACTACTGTGGAGCACAGAAATTCTGTTTTCTGTACAGAATTTGGCAGGCCCACTTGCAGGCGAAGAAGCAAGACCAGGCATGCCCTGAGTGGAGGCCGCCCGCTCACGGCGAAGATGGAGCAGGCTCTGGTGAGAGTGAGTCTGTGTGCGTGTGTGTAAGACTGTGAACCTGGGGGGAGAGAGAGAGAATGTGTGAGGGGGCGTGGGTGTGCTTGCCAGAGAGAGAGAGGGAGCCTATGTAAGGAGATTGTAAAGGAGTATGTGTGTGAGAGATTGGGAGCTGATGTGTGTGAAAAAGGGATGGTATGTATGTGAGGGTACTTGTTTGTTTGTGAGAGACGGAACCTGTGTGAGGGTGTGTGTATGTATAAGAAAGAGAGTCTGTGTAGAAAGATATGTGTGTGTGTTTGTGATAAATTGCAGGAGGACCTTGCGAGACTTGAAGATTGGGTATCCAAATGGCAGATGAAATTTAATGTGGACAAGTGCAAGGTGATGCTTATAGGAAAAAATAACCCTTGCTGTTCTGCAAACGTCTTCTGTACAATCAAGTCATTTTGCTCCCAGCAAGGAAAAGCCGGGTAGAGTGCCACACTCCTCCTACCATACAGGTTGGCAGGGTTGGGGAGAGGAGTAGGAGAATAGGATGCAAATAACTTGAACCTGCTCCAGCTGCTAAAATGTTTAGCTATGGCTCTGACTTGATTCTACAGAAGACATTTGCAGAACAGGTGATACAGAAATGTAAGCTCATGTAATTCTGCCATCCCTCCCTGATCCCCCCACAAAACACACATACACACTTGGTGCTCAGAACCAGGTAATCTGGTTATTAGATTTAATATATGGGGTTTGGTTAAACAGACCTAATGAGAGTTTACAAATCAGCTGCCAAGTCAAATAAAGGAAGGACAGTGTAATTATCATTGTTGGTATATTCTGTTTTTTTGGGCACTGCTCTGGTATTAAATTCCTGTTTCCGTAAAGACTTGCTCTCTGTACACTAGACATGCAGTCTCTCAGATTTTCTTTTTCCATCCAGTTTTCTTTTCCGTTTAAGCCGGAGGTTCACTTCTGCTTTATCCACAGTTGTAACAACATTATGTACCAAATGGGGTTAGGTGGCAGACCATTTAAACCCAAATACACGCACATTGTATAGGTTTTCAGTCATACCCAGAAAGGACCATCCTCTGCTCACAGCTCAGACCTTTCATTTGATCTTAGACAGAAAAGACAAAGGTCTGCACAAGTGCTGAGAACTGACAAAACCTCTTGGGGTCAGATATAAGGATTGGGCAGGCCACCCGACCGTGCTGTGTGCATGTGTATATTTTAACTTGCACTATTTTGTTTTCTCACAAGTTTCTGTCCGGGTGCCAGATTCATATCTTAGACAAAATTGGCACTTTTTCAAAACCGTGCAGTTGCTGCAGTGTTATGCCATTTTTGCTTTGTTTTCTAATGCACAGTAATTTACGTAGAATGGTGATTAAAAAGGAGGGAATGTTTCTGGTGCAGTAAACATTTAAATAAGATTTAAGCCTCAGGCAAAGAGCCACTCGGCCTGGATTATGTTCTGTGCTTTTGAAAAGATGATACATTTTAACAGCTTTGTTGGCAAAACTGAATTTTATTTTTTTTTTACACTTTTTAAAATAACCAAGAAGGCCCTGACTTCTGCGGTCTTGGGTACTGAGACTCAGGCATAAGGGAAAAAGCACAGGATTGGTCCCTGGTGAGACCTTACTTGGAATACTGTATACAGTTCTGGAGACAGCACCTTCAAAGGGATATAAACAGGATGGAGTCGGTCCAGAGGGTGGCTACTAACATGGTCAGTGTTCTTCAATCTAAAGCATATAGGGATAGACTTAAAGATCTAAACATGTATAGCCTAGAGGAGAGGCAACATAGGGGAGATATGATAGAGACATTCAAATATCTCAAAGGTTTCCATTAACAGGAGGTGAGCCTGTTACAATGGAAAAGAGACTCTAGAACGAGGGGTCATGAGATGAGGTTGAAAGGGAGTAGACTCAGGAGTAACCTTAGGAAATATTTCTTTACAGAGAGGGTGGTGGATGTGTGGAACAGCCTCCGAGTGAAAGTGGTGGAGTCAAAACCAGTATCTGAATTCAAGAAAGCATGGGATAAATACAGGGGATCTTTAAGGGAGTGATGAGAATTATAATGCTAAATTAATTGACTGATGAGACTGGATGGGCCATACGGTCTTTTTCTGCTGACATGTTCCTAGATGAGTGAATATGCGCAGGTAACAGCCTGATGCGTGCTGTGTTCACCATTTTTAAAATCAGAATTTACGCGCATGAATGCCTCGATCCACCCCAAATCCTTTTTTTTTTGTGCACATTCTGTTGGGTACGTGCATGTACGCACGTAGTTTTGCGGTTTTAAAACGAGTTGTACTCGCGCATGTGGGCCTTTTAATGCAAGCAGCTCTTTTAAAATTCACCCCAAACCGTGCAACAAAAATAGTTATTAAGAAAAAGTAGTACTGCTTTGTTTTATATTGTGCTTTGGAAGAGAGCAGGTTTAGCCACAGGTATAGACTCCTTTCTCACAAATGCCTTTGCTAGTTTTTACGTTTAATTTTTCTTTTTTAAGACACCGGTATGCCTGCCTCCTGGAGCAGTACTCTGTCTTCAGACAAGAGGCATTATCTTCAGAGATGCTTAATAAGCTGGGATAGATGTTTATCATTAGGCATTTAGAACAGTGTTGTGGCGTGAGTGGAATATACATTTTTTTAAAGAAATGCTTGAGATTTAAAAAGCCCCTTTCTCCATGTAGAGAGAGTAAAGCTCCTGCTAGGCTGCTGCCTTTGTGATCTGTGGCCTGACTTACCTTCAGGTCTTCTTCACTCTGCTTCCCAGTGCACAGAGAGGCCCACAGATTATTCTGTGCTAACAAAAACAAGAGACTTCTACATGCCGACCTGAACTTTTTTGTACTGGGGAAATGTTTCTTTAAAAAGGTGAATTTGTAGAAAACCATTTATTTGTAACAATTTTGTGTGAATTATAAGTGGCTGCGTTGAGCCTGTGCCATGTTCAGCAAGGTTCAGAGTGCCTTCTGTTGACTTTGGGCTTTGTACATTTCCTTCTTTCTATCTGGCACTTTGCCATGAGGTGCAGATTTCAGACATTGTACTATATCTGTGTAGCATTTATGGACTTGATTTATTTTTTTAATGCACTGGAATAAGAAAATACACTTTAAATAGAGGTTTTTCATGAGCATTCACAGAATGGAGGGCCAGATATATGAAGCATTTTTTTCCAATAGAGACAGAATTAGGAAAAATAAATAAATCTTTAGAACACCTAGCCCAGAGTGTAGTTAGCCTCCACAGCCTGAAGCCTGGCTTGAGCCACACCTGGCTTTGCATTTTTGACTCTCACAGACTAGCCAAACAAGAGATGACCCAAGGTCACAGTCTCCTTCTTACCACCTCCAAAGAACTTCGGTTCTGTATAGCTCAGCTGAGTTGAGTGTAAGCTGGGCAGCGTGGTCGTTATCAGCCCTGTGCTTTTCTCACAGTACTAGAGGAAGTCGACTGCCAGGAGGCATCCCAGACATACTCCGCTGAGCTGGGTGGAGGGAGCACGGTAGGCTGCATGGTGTGAGAGGAGAGACCAGCTGGGTGAAAAGGGGAGAGAGCAAAGGATAAGGGATAAGCTAGGCTAAGGAGCCCGTGGGTGAAAGTGAGCAGGGAGGAGAGAGAAACAAATTTGGCCAGGGAGAAAGAGAGGCAGTCACAAACGTAGAAAGGGAACAAAAAACGGAAGTGAAATCTCTGAGATGAAAACTGGATAATCAGATGTTTAAAAAAAAAAAAGCATGAATAAGAAGAGAGAGAGAGATGAAAAAGACCAAGAAAAGAAGGAATGAGGTGGGACATCGGATAAATCAAACCACAGACATGCAAAGAGGTTGGAAAACCATTTATTTTAATTGTGGTTAAGACAGAGTGCTTTATTTTTTTTGTTTGTTTATTTGTACTGAACAACTGGCTCAGGTCGTGTGGCTCAGGCTCGTCTTTTACCTAGTTTTTGTTGGCCCAGGATAAGAGTTATTCAGAGATGGTGAAGTATCCAGGATCGCTAAAGAAGAGATCTGTCTGGTCACGAAAGCTCAGGCACTGGATTAATTCTTCTCTTTGTTCTTTGCAGGCAGTTTTATATCCCCAGTGGGAGGGTTGGGTGGCAGAGCATTAATGCCCCTCTCCCCCTCCTTGAACAGGTTCTTGATCTCAGCCAAAAGGCCAAGAAGGGACAATCCTTGGCTCATGGCTCAAACCCTACATTTCATCTTGGTCAAAAAGGCCAAGAAGGGGTCTGTTTTGGTTCAATAAAAGTTAATCCAGTCTGCTAAGAATCCATGGAAAGGATAGACGGCTGCTTTATTCCTCGTTTCTTAATAGTGTAAAACTAAAATATCGATGTTACAAATCAAACAAAAACTGTAAAAGCACAAAAGCTGCCCAGAAACACTAAAAGGTCAATATTGAGTGATCCCGTGAACGGAAAAGCTATCTGGAACATACCCAAATAACTATCTCTTAGCATTTAGACAGGTGGCTCCAGAACAAATGGGTTATGCACCTTTACCAGCAGATGGAGACAGAGCAAGGCTGGCATCACAGTATATATACTCCTGCAGTGACATCAGCCCACCAGTATTCTCAGTCTCCAGCAGATGGTGGATGTGCATCTCCCTACTGGGGATTGCTTAAAGTTTTCAAAAGGAGAAAAGAAGAAAGAAAATTAATTTGCCCCGCTCTTCATATGGTCCCTCCCTCAATTGAGAATTCCTGAGGTGATATATATTGGATTTTCCCTCAGATGAGTGCCTTGGACCGGTAGTTGGTTTTCAGCCAGCATGGACTTAGCTGCAAAAAAACAGCTGAAAGGCAAGCAGGCACAAAAAGCTGAGCACGGCGGTGACAGTATATGCCCTCTCCCCCACAGTTGGAGACTGATTCTGTTCTCTGCCAGGATGGGCTGAACTCAGGTAAAGCAAAAAAAAAAAAAAAGAGAGAGAGAACAGAGGAGAGTTTTTTTGTAGGGATTCCATGCTCGATGGGCTGATTAGATGTTCGTTCTCGCCTCCGAGAGAGTTTAGGGGACATGGGCAGTCTGGCGGGTTGAGCAGACTTTTTGGGCTAGGTGCCACTTAGTAGGCTGTGGCAGCATTTTTGCACATTTTCCTGTGCATTAGGTTGTCCTCTTCAGGACTGTTGGTTCATGCGAGTGCGTCCGGCTGTGCTTCCAGTTTTTGAATGCTTAGTTCGGCGCCTTCTTGGATGTCCAGTTGGTAGCAGCGTCTATTTGAGGTGTGTGCTTACCTATACACACAATCTGGGCAGCACTGAGGGTGCTCAAGTTTTGGGCGCTCGTCGGGGCACAAGTTTGTACACTTAAATTTTGGGTACCTCATTTTTTGCAGCATGAATATAGCTGGACGCACAATTTTCAGTCGCCTGTTAATGCATACTGACAGACTGTTGCTAAGAAACCTAAGCACCTTACTCCCTGTGATGCTTAGAGAATTGCCTTCGTCTGATTTTACTAAGCCTGGTTCTTCCCAGCCTGATGTGGGCCTGCATAAAGATGTGTCAGAAGGGGCACCTGACTTTGGAACTCCCCTAACTGGTTTGTCAGCGGGGGAAAGTAGTTCAGTGGGCAAGGCAGGTGCCTGCTGGTTTTGGCATGGATCCTTCTGCTTTTTCTTGAGTGGAATTTTTTTTAAGGATTGCAGTCCTTTCTTCAGACACAATTCTCTGACCTGACTAATCTTGCCAGGTCACAGTCTGGTGATCTCCCACATGCCTGAGGCTGTGGTTAAGCATTGAAGTTCACCTAGATTGGTGGCTGGTCTTTGCCGATAGGGACCTGAATAGCACGGATTATGAAGCCGATCCTTAGTCCCTGGAGGATGGGAAATTCCTCCAGGATTGGAACCATATAGGACTATGTTGCAGTTCTTTCATAGAGATGAGTTGCCATCTCTGATTTCCCAGACATTAAAGACGCTGGGAGTTTCTGGAGCTGAATCCATGTCTGAGCCAGAGACAGATCCCATTTTGATTTCTTTGCATAAAGCCTCTTGATTTTCCCAATTATGGAGGCCATTCTAGAATTAATTGAAGCTAATTTCAAATGGGGACGAGTCTTGGAAGGACTGTACCCCCTGGATCCAGCTGCAAGAGAGCAATTACGCTTTCTGAAAGTGGAGAACATGTGTGTGTACCATCACCAAGCAGACGACTGTCCCCATGGAGAGAGGAGCAGCCTTGAAGGATGCGCCCGATAGGAGAATTGAGAACATCCTTAAGCAAGCATTTGAAGCAGTGGCAGTGACTTTGCAGATAGCTCCTTGTTGTTCCCTGGTGGCTCACTCCTGTTTACTTCTTTCTCAGGGGGTCGATGAATCTGGTGGGAATTCCAGGGCAGTGATGGAGCCAGCAGCCACCTTTATGGCAGATGCGGGCTACAATTTGGTCTGCACCTCAGCCAGATGGGTGGCTTTGGTAATAGTGGCCAGGCATCAGTTATGACTAAGAAATTGGTCAGCCGATGTGACCTCCAAGTCTAACCTTATGAAGTTACCTTTTAAAGGCTCGCTCTTTTTTGGGAGCGAGTTGCAGAAAATGGCCAATAAGTGGGGCGAGTCCCTGGTTCCTCGGTTATCGGAGGATAAGAAGCAGACACCGTTTTCCTTTAGCATGAGAAGTCGTACTAGGGGATCCAAATGTTTTGAACCCTACAGAAGAGCGGTCTTTCATCCCAGACATCACAGACGGGGCGGAGACTCATGTAGTAGAACCCCCCCCCCCCCCCCCCGAGCCTCCCAATGAAGATGTGTAGACCCACCCCCGGGAACAGGAGATAGGGGGTCACCTCTCTCTCTTCTATCAGATGTGGGTCAAAATCATGTCAGACCAGTGGGTCTTGGAAGTGATATGAGATGGATATGTGCTGGAGTTTTGCAGTGTTCCTCGGGATGTGTTCATGGTGTTTCCTTGCCACTCCCCACAGAAGAGGTAGGTAGTGGAGTGTACATTGTTAAGGCTTCTCAGTCTGAGGGCTGTGGTTCCAGTCTCAAAGTACAGGCTGATATTCCATTTATTTTGTTGTGCCCAAGAGGGAGGGCTCTTTTTGTGCCATCTTGGATCTCAAAGGGGTCAACTGTCATTTGCAGGTGACTCATTTTCACGTGGAAACCTTGCACTCAGTGATAATGGTCATGCAGTTGGGGGAGTTTCTGACGTCCTTGGATATGTCGGCATAACTGTATATTCCCATCCGGCTAGAACATCAACGATTTCTGCGATTCACAGTTTTGGAACGTTGTCATCAGTTTTGAGTACTGCCTTTTGATCTGGCCACCACACCCAGTACTTTTTGCAAGATTATGGTGGTGGTGGTGGCAGAGTTGAGAAAGGATGGGATTCTGGTCCACCAGTACTTGGATGACTGGCTGATTGTTGCAGGAGCTCAGTTGGGTGGTGAACCTGACCAAGAGCAGTCTTCAGCCATCTCAGTCGCTAGAGCATCTCTGTATTTGGTTTGACACAAAGCAGGGCAGGGTGTTCCTGCTGAAGAGTTGTATTTAGAAGTTGATGGCGCAGATACGTCTATTGATGAACACAATACACCCGACAGTGTGGTGTTATCTACTTGTGCTCAGATTTATGGCAACCCTGCAAGTGGTGCCATGGGCGAAGGGGCATATGCGTCCTCTTCAGCGCTCCCTGCTGTCTCATTAGAGCCCACAGTGTCAGGACTATTCGATTTGGCTTCACCTGCTGATGGACATATGCTCTCATCTGCAGTGGTGGTTAAAGGTGGATCATCTGAGAAGGGGGTTTCCCTAAGCTCTCTGGACTGGCTGGTATTCACAACAGATGCGCACCTCCAGGGTTGGGAGACTCACTGACAGGAGCTGACAGTGCAAGGGCGCTGGAGTCCAGAAAAGTCAATCAGTTGAAAGTCCGTTCGGGCCAGTAGGCATGCTTGCAGTTCGGCGACCGATTACAGGGCCAAGCGGTCTGAATAATGTTGGACAATGCCACAACAGTGGCTTACATCAGTAGGAAGGGAGGAACCAAAAGCCAGCGAGTATCACAAGAAATAGCCCAGCTTATGGAATGGGCGGAAGTGCATCTTCAGGAGATCTCAGTCTCACATATTGCAGGAAAAGACAGTGTAAGAGCAGAATTTCTCAGCAGATAGAGTTTGGATCGAGGAGAATGGGAATTGTCAAACAAGATGTTTCAGTTGATAGTGGATCACTGTTGCCTTCCGTTTCTGGACCTACTATCGACTTCTTGCACTGCAAAGGTTCCTTAATTCTTCAGTCACAGGAGAGATCCAAAGTCCTTCGGAATCGATGCCCTTGTGCAGGAATGGCCGAAGGGTGAACTGCTGTATGCCTCCCCCCCCCCCCCCCAAGGCCCATGTTGGGCAGAGAGATCTGAAAGATCAAGGGCCACAGGGGGGATGATGCTTCTGGTGGCACCAGATTTGCCCAGGAGACTATGATATGCAAAACAGCGAAGACTCTTGGTCGTCTCCTCCCTCCAGCTTCCGGCACACAGGGTTCTGCTGCGGCAGGGACTTGTTCTTCACAGGAATCCAACTCACTTTTGTCTTATGGTATGGCCCTTGAGAGGGCTCGCTGTCTGAAGCATGGATATTCTACTGCAATGATTGCCACCTTGCTACTAGCTTGTAAAGTTCTCTATTTCTTTAGCTTATGTGCTGGTTTGGCAAGTGTTTGAGGTTTGGTTTGAAGATTGAGGGGTTGTTCCTCATTTGGTTAAGATTCCGCTCATTTTGGAATTTTTATAGGATGGATTAAGTAAAGGGTTGGCCCTTAATTCCTTAAAGGTACAGATAGTGACTCTTGCCTGTTTCAGAGGTCAGGTGGATGGTGGACCTTTGTCGGCTCATCCAGATGTGGCCCGTTTCTTGAAAGGAGTGAAACATCTTTGAACTCCCTTGCAGTTACCAGTGCCCTTGTGGAATCTTAATCTGGTTTTGGATTTTTTGACGGACCCCACCTTTCAACCGATGCGTAAGCTCTCCTTGCAATTCCCGACCTTGAAAACGGTGTTTCTTGTGGCAGTTTGTTCTGTGCGAAGAGTATCCAAGCTTGTCAGAGCCGTTCCTTCAAGTGACTCCGGGGGTGATACAGCTGCGTACTGTTCCTTCCTTTTTGCCAAAAGTGGTTTCAGAGTTTCACTTGAATCAGTACATTTCCCTGCTGTCTCTGGACAAGGAAAGAGATGCGGAAGAATATCATCTGTTGTGGCCCTTGGATGTCAAGAGGCATATCTTGAAATATCTGGAGGTTTCTAAGCCTCTCAGAAAGTCGGATCGCCTGTTTGTTTTCCATGGTGGGGGTAAACAAGGTGAGCTGCTCTCATGGGCTGCAATAGCTCACTGGATTAAGGAGGTAGTCATGGCCATGTATGTGGCATGCTGAGCAGCCGTTGCCTAGTCAGGATAGGGCTCATTCCACTAGGGCTCAGGCAGTGTCATGGGTGGAGATTGGATTGTTGTTTCCTGTCAACATTTGCCGAGCTGAGATGTGGTCCTCCTTACACACTTTTTCCAGGTATTATTGTCTGGATGTGCAGGCTCGGGAAGACTCAGCCTTCTCACATTCGGTTTTGACTGAACCGCGGGCAGCCTCTTGCCCTTTGGAAGTAGCTTTGATATATCCCACTTGTTCTGAATCCATCTGTCTAAACGAGTGGTTCTCAACAGGTGTGTTGGGACACACTAGTGTGTTGCAAGGTCACAGAAGGTGTGTCGCAGATCCAGCAGAAGGCTGCTCTTTCCTCATCAGTCTGGATAGGAGTTGGCTGATTTCTCCTTTATTGGGTATGAGAGGGAGCTGCTCTTGCTTCCTTCTTCTCTTCCTGGCCCAGTGGGAGGTTATTCCCTTCTCTTTTATCCAAATCAGAACAAGATATCTCCAATTCCTGATTATATGGGCCTGACAGGGCACAAACATTATCTTCCCCTATCTGACCTGGCAGTGAGGCTGCTGTTGCTGTCTTTACCCCATGGGGCCTAGACATGAAAGCAAGAGCATGAGGGAAAGAGGTGCTCTTGCTGCCGAATTCCTCTGCTGTTGCCTCATCTTCTTCCTCTCCTCAATGCTTCTTGTCCTCATCTGCTGCTGGTAAAGTGTGAGGGACTATCTGGATTAGACTGAAGGCTTTTATGTTGGCTGGGAGCCAGGAGGAGGGAAAAATGTACGGGACAGGAAGGCTTTGGGAGATAGGGAGTCAAGAGCTGCTGGGTAGGAAGGGGTGGGGGAAAGGAGGTTGAGGATGCTGGGTAGGGAGAGGTAGAGGAAGGAGGGGCCTCTACCTCTCCCTACCCAGGGGGTCTGCTGGGCAGGGAGGAGAGATGGAAGTGGAGGGAGAGCTGGAGGTGTGGGGCCTACTGGATTAGGGGAGAGGGGAGGTCAGGGGATGCTGAGCTGGAAGGGGTAGGAAAGATGTGGTCAGAGGTATGCTGGGAAGGGCAGGGAGAGTTGAGCAGGGGAGTTAGGTGGCACAGGGAAGAGGATGTAGGGGTGGAGGGTGTTGGAATTGTTGGACAGGGATATGAACATGTGAAGGATGACTAAGTAATTGGGAGAAGTGAATGGTGGTGGGGGCATGGAGGGGAGTGACAGGTACAAGAGCTATAATATTGTCAGTTTTGAGAATAGGCATTTCTTCTATCTTTGAACTTTGCTTAGTGTAAGAGGAAATATATTTCTGTTTTGCACTGCGTGCAGAAGGTCTTGGTGTTTCCACTCCAGTTTTTGTTTCCACATTTGTAAACTGTGGTATTTTATTCTATATTAGGTGAAGGTAGGTCTATATTAGGTGAAGGTAGGTCTGTCTGTATTCTGCATGTGTGTGACTAAGATATAGCATGTAGGGATTTGTATCAGTCTTATTTGTTGTATTTTAAGAACATAAGAATATAAGAAATTGCCATGCTGGGTCACACCAAGGGTCCATCAAGCCCAGCATCCTGTTTCCAACAGAGGCCAAACCAGGCCACAAGAACTTGGCAATTACCCAAACACTAAGAAGATCCCAAGCTACTGATGCAATTAATAGCAGTGGCTATTCCCTAAGTAAACTTAATTAATAGCAGTTAATGGACTTCTCCTCCAAGAACTTATCAAAACTGTTTTTGAACCCAGCTACACTAACTGCACTAACCACATCCTTTGGCAACAAATTCCAGAGCTTAATTGTGCATTGAGTGAAAAAGAATTTTCTCCGATTAGTCTTAAATGTGCTACTTGCTAACTTCATGGAATGCCCCCTAGTCCTTCTATTATTTGAAAGTGTGAATAACCGATTCACATTTACTCGTTCAAGACCTCTCATGATCTTAAAGACCTCTATCATATCCCCCCTCAGCCGTCTCTTCTCCAAGCTGAACAGCCCTAACCTCTTCAGCCTTTCCTCATAGGGGAGCTGTTCCATCCCTTTTATCATTTTGGTTGCCCTTCTCTGTACCTTCTCCATTGCAACTATATCTTTTTTGAGATGTGGTGACCAGAATTGTACACAGTATTCAAGGTGCGGTCTCACCATGCAGTGATTATAGAGGCATTATGATATTTTCTGTTTTATTAACCATTCCCTTCCTAATAATTCCTAACATTCTGTTTGCTTTTTTGACTGCTGCAGCACATTGAGCCGACAATTTTAAAGTATTATCCACTATGATGCCTACATCTTTTTCCTGGGTGGTAGCTCCTAATATGGAACCTAACGCTGGGCTGGTGGTGAATTGCTGCCTTTTCATGGGTAGGGCTATTGCTGTTTCATTTCTTGGAGTTAGTGCTGCTGAGATATGGCAGGTTTGATAGACATGTATAGAGTTGGGGTTGTTTGTATTATTTTTAAGTGCACCTGATAGTAGAGGGGGTTTGTGTTGCTGTCATTAAGATGATATCAGAATCAGAATATCTTTTTTGTATGATGAGTTATACAGGGAAATGTCTTAGTTCTGCTGTGCACCCATTGTTAAGAAGCAGGAGATTCTTGTGGATGCAGAGTATATGTTTGTTTAGACCCATGATGGTCATGTGTTCAATGTGTCACGCATGTGAGTGTCATCTCCCAGGTGTGTCCCAATAGAAAAAAGGTTGAGAACCACTGGTCTAAACACTAAGCAATGAGAAATTATTATTCACCTGACAATTTTCTTTTCTTTAGTATAGACAGGTGGATCCACCTTCCCGCCCTTGGCTGCCAACGGGTTGTGCTATTATCCTCCAGTGTGGCTGCGTGTTCCAGGGGTTTACTGGAAAGTGTTAATCCCGTCCCTAGACTACTGTTAATACATTCTTTGTCAAAGCTCAGTGTTTTCCTGTTGACTGGGTGCCGGAATGGTTATGTTAATAATCAAGATTTTTTGCTAGTTTGTCCACAGTTGGCTTTTGCAGAGAATACTGGCAGGCTGATGACACTGTGATGTCAGCTTTCCTCCGTCTGCATCTGCTGGTAGAGGTGCATAACCCATTTGTTCTGGATCCACCTGTCTATACTAAAGAAAAGGAAATTATCAGGAAAGTAGTAATTTCTCATTCCGCTGATTATGCCCAGATAAATTTAGCATGTTAACTTTAGGGTAGGCAATTTTTGGACCAGACTTGCCCATCTAATTTTATCCTGGTAGTGCCGACAATCGGTGCTGGCTGGACAAAGTGAAACCGCTCCCCAGGAACATCTCCTGTGCTGTCTCTTTGTACCGGGCTACAGTTTGTGCAGGTAACGGGTTTCCCAGACAAAATGTAGCAATAGAGCCGGGCGGGGGCAATATTCAAATCTTGGGTTTTGTCTAGGTAACTCCAAATGTTACCTGGACATAAGACATGCCATGCTGCGTCAGACCAAGGTCCATTGAGTCATAAGAACATAAGAGCATGCCATACTAGGTCAGACCAAGGGTCCATCAAGCCCAGAATCCTGCTTCCAACAGAGGCCAAACCAGGCCACAAGAACCTGGCAAGTACCCAAAAACTACGTCCATTCCATGTTACCGTTGCTAGTAATAGCAGTGGCTATGTTCTAAGTCAACTTAATTAATAGCACGTAATGGACTTCTCCTCCAAGAACTTATCCAATCTTTTTTTAAACCCAGCTACACTAACTGCACTAACCACATCCTCTGGCAACAAATTCCAGAGTTTAATTGTGCGTTGAGTAAAAAAGAATTTTCTCAGATTAGTTTTAAATGTGCCACATGCTAACTTCATTGAGTGCCCCCTCGTCTTTCTATTATCCGAAAGCATAAATAATCGATTCACATCCACCTGTTCTAGACTTCTCATGATTTGAAACACCTCTATCATATCCCCCCTCAGCTGACTGATCTGGATAAAAGGTTAGGACACAAGTACCCAGCAGATCCCAAAAAGTAGGATCTACGTTTTTTGTTGTTTTCCCAAGACTACCTGGCTAATAACTGTTTATGGCCTTTGCCTCCAGGAACTTGTCAAAACCTCTCTTAAACCCTGCTGCTTTAGACGACTTGACCACATCCTCCTGCATCAAATTCCACAGCTTGACTGTGTGTTGATTGAAAAAATACTTTCTCTGGTTTGTTTTGAATCTGGTGGATGTTAGCTTCAAGGTGGTTTCCCCTGTTTTAGTATAATTTGAAAGGTTAAACAACCATCTTTTATGTACCTGCTCCACTTTACTCATGTTTTTGTAAACCTCTATCTTATCTCCTCTCGCTCACCTCTTTTCCGAGCTGAAGAACCATAAACCTCTCTTCAGAAGTGTCATTCCATCCCTTTATCATTTTTGTCGCCCTCTGTATCTTTACTAATTCCAGTTTGTCTTTTTTGAGATGGAGCGACTAGAACTGCATGCAGTAGGCAAGACGTGGTCCCACTATGGATCGAGCAGAGGCATTACAACATTCTCTGTTTTATTCGCTATTTCTTTCTGAATCATTCCTGATATTCTATTTGGTTTTTTGGGTTTTTTGTTTTTGTTTTTGTTTTTTTTACTGCTGCTGTGTACTGAGCTCAGGATTTCAATATATTGTCCACAAGGACTCCAAAATCCCTTTCCTGGGTGATAACTCTCAATACAGAACCTAGCACCGTGTTCTTGCAGCTGGGAT
Organism: Rhinatrema bivittatum; assembly: GCF_901001135.1. Classification (NCBI taxonomy): domain Eukaryota; kingdom Metazoa; phylum Chordata; class Amphibia; order Gymnophiona; family Rhinatrematidae; genus Rhinatrema; species Rhinatrema bivittatum. The sequence goes on from NC_042615.1 coordinate 594,368,261, forward strand.
TATTTTTCCCTGATGTACATCACTTTGCACCTCGCCATCTGCGATTCAGATGCCCAGCCTTGCAAGGTCTTAACATTCCTCACAGACTGATGCTGTTTTAACAACTTTAAGTTTGTCATCTGTAAGTTTATTTAAACGTTTTCATAATCTGCCTATATTAGTGATCATATTAGTGATCACCTGACTCGCTGTTCTCTTGTCTAAATCGTTTATGAGTATGGTAAACAGCACAGGACCTAGTCCAGATCCCTTGGGCACTCCACAAACGACTCTTCTCCATTTGGAAAAACTGACCATGTAGTCCTACCCTCTGTTTCTTGCCTTTTAACCATTTATCGGTCCACACTAGGACATTGCCTCCTATACCGTGACTTTCTAGTTTCCTGAGGAATCTCTCGTGAGGGGCTTTTTTCAAATATTCTGTAGCAGCTGGCTCACCCTTATCCATGTGTTTGTTTATACCTTCAAAAAATCTAATAAGATTGGTAGTAACGAGACTTCCCCTTTGCTAAAACCATGGTGATTTTTCCCCATTAAGCCAGGTCTGTCTATGTGGTCATTTTGGTTTTTTTAGAATAGCTTCTACTATTTTGCCCGGCACCAACACCAGGCTCACCGGCTGTAGTTACCTGGCCCCCTCCTGGATTTTAAAAATTAGTGTTACATTCGCCACCTTTCTGTCTTCAGATACTGTGGTTGATTTAAATGATAGGATACAGATTACTAGCAACAGGTTTGCAGTTTCAGGTGTGAGTTCTTTTAAAACTCTGGGGTGGATACCTTCTCTATTACATTCTGCAGTTTCAGTGATTTGCTTTCGTCGCTCAGAGCCCTCACCATCAAAGAACGTTTCTGGTGAGGGTTATGTCTCCCAACATCTTCCTCAGTAAAACCCAGGCAAAGAATGAATTTGCTTTTCCTGCTGTTTCCTTATTAATTTAATTTTATATACCACCCTTGCACATAAGACTCTGGGCAGGTTTACAACCACAAGAACCATTAAATGTTCACAATTGCCTAGAATTACATAGTCTTGAGCCCTGAAAATGAACCCAGAGAGGGCACTAATATCTCAGATATCACATTCTCAGATAATCCTGCTCCAAGTACTTCCAGGGGGCCTTTTTCTCTAATTCTGGTTTAACCCCCTCTCCGGGTGCAAGTCTGCCTCCTTTTGGGGCAGGATCACCAAGGCTCGCTCTTTGCCCAGCTTTCTCTTCCCCAGGGCCTGAGTCCCTTCGTTGGTGGGGGGGACGAGGGGAGGACGCTCCTTTCAGGACCCAGGGTGAGGCAATACTTTCTTGTCCCCTGTGAGAGCTGCAAGTGCCAAATTACATACCGGAGATCCAGTTTTGAGTGTCCAGAATAAATACTTTACTGATGGAGAAGCAGAATGAATGTATGGCACAGGCAACAGGTTCCTTAGTACCACAAATGATCTCTTGCTACAGATTCTCCCTCTATCTGTGCATGGGAAGCACTCACCCTCCCGGGCCTGGACAAGTGAAGGTCCCAGGTGGCGAAAGTATCCTTGTATGGGCAGGAAAAACCCCTCCCGCACTGGTAAAAGGGTAAAATACAGTTTCCGCACAGAGTATCCAACTCCTCTCTCCCCAGGGCTTGAACACTCCGTGTGGGCAGCCTCAATAGGTTTCAGTTTGGTCTTACTCATAGTTCAGCTTTCACTCTCTCGATCTCTCTTATTCCTCTCCAGTTCCACGATGGAAGGGATCCTCTCAGGAACAAGCAGCTCTTGATGTTCCTTTTCAGCTAGAAAGGGGCAGCGAAACACTTCCTCCTGGCTCTTCTAAAGAAAAATCCTAAGAAAATGCCATACTGGGTCAGACCAAGGGTCCATCAAGCCCAGCATCCTGTTTCCAACAGTGGCCAATCCAGGCCATAAGAACCTTTTTCCCCCCCACAAACCGATCAGAACTGCAGAAGGTCCTTGCATCGGGTCACCGCCATGGAGGCTGCAGAGGAGCGGGACTTCCTTATCTTGGGTCCCCCCCCCCCTTCCCCCGGGGAAAGGGTTGCCTCACGCCCTCCGTCCAGGCGACACCCGTGGGTCTCACAAGGGCTTCCTTCCATGAAAATGTCCGAAACCTGAAAAGCCAGAGGTATGCCCCACCAGCCAGTTAGCGGCCTGGTAGTGCAGCCTCCCGACCTTGCTCAGGAACCCCCAGACAGGCCTTGCCTGGATCCTTTAACTAGGACACAAATCCAAGTAAGAAAACACTCCTGTGGCACCACCTAACTCTGAACTCAAAAGCACCGTCTCCAGTCTCAGTAGAGCGTTGCTTTTATATCCTCTCCAGGGGTCGGCCAGCCCAGCTCCCTCACAGGAAGGGGCTGTCCTGAATGACACCTCCCCTCAATCTCCATCTCTCTGTCCATAGTTAAAGGAGTTACCCTAAGGGCACCATTGGTAGGCAACCGGCGCCACACAAATTCAGAACAGGCTAAAAAAAAGATCATGCCCTGAAGAATGTTCCTAGAACTTGGTAGAGGATATATATCAACACCTTAGCAAACACATGTGGGTTCCACCCAAAGTATCCCCCACAGGCTGGGCCCCAGGTACCTGGAGGTTGCCCCTGAGGAGGGGAATAGTTTTTGGGGTGGTGAAATTCAGGCAGGGACTTGAACTGGGTTCAGGACAGGAGTCCTAACCCTCAGACCAGCTGGGGACCTGAAGCAAAGGGGAAGCAGCAGAGAAGAAGGGACTGTTTCAGGTAGCCCCTAAGGCACCAGAGATTGGCTGGAGCTCAATCAGATAGTTTTGCAGAGGAACAGGAAGTTGTTTGCAGCAACCCAAAACCTGACTTGCCCTCTTGTTATCAGATTTGCTACACATCAAGGGGCCGATGCAATAAAGTGCACCCAGCCTAGTGCGCGGGTTTACATGCAGTTGGACGTGCATTTTCGACACGCTAAGACTAGCGCCTGATGTAACAAGGAGATTAACGTGTCCAAAACTCTTGCCCTAACAAATGTGTACCCGATAGCGCCTGTCAGATGTTAATTGCGTGTAGATGAGGGACATTAGCTATTACCCCTGATGCAGTAAAGCGCTGGGTGTCCAACGCACACAACACTTTTCGCATTACCATAGAATTTGGACGTCCATAGGAAGGGGTGCCTAATATTTTGCTGAGGTTGCTGAAGTGAATTATAGCAAAAAATAAAAAAAAAAGTGGGATCAAAACAAACTCTCATATGGAGCAACCGATGCAATAAACTATGGAGTACCTCAGACATTTAATTCTCTATTAGCATACCCTTCCAGGGGATGTGGTTGCACACACGTTAGGAAAATGGGTGCTCTATAAGAGAGCACGTCGTGTTGCATCGGCCCCCAAATGTTCAATCTTCAGACTCTTTGTGGTAAAACTTTGAATCCAGTCTGTTACTGTAGCCATGTATTTCCTTCCTGCAGTTATATCAGTGCCAGTGTTTTAGTTCTGGTATTGTGACTTGTTCCTGGCTAGGTTTGCCAACTGGCTCCAGATTTTCAGGAAAGGTTAATCCAGGCCTGGTTTTACCCCATTGCATTCTGGGATTTGTTCTGATTTCCCTATTACCTTCCCTAAGAAAAGCAAGACTATATAAGTACCTGTATGAAGTGGAGTAGAACCCGGACTGGATCAACCTGTCCTGAAAATCTGGAGCCAGTTGGCAGCCCTATTCCTGGACTGTGATTCCAGTATACTTCTTCCAGCCTTGTAACAAGCTTGCTGATTTCAAGTCTTGCCTGATAGTCCAGCTCCAGATTCAGTTCCGCTCCAGCTTTTGTTACCTGCTGACTTCAAGATTTAGGCCTCGGTCTGCCTGAGTGAAACTCTTGACTCCTTGGTTTTTTTCAAGCCTGAGCTGTGCCTTGCCCAGCCTGTGTGCCGACACCTGAGGCTTAACCCTGTCCAAGCCTCGTAAGTACCTATAAGATGGGAACCTGGCAGGGCTAGGGGGGCCATAGTTACCCAGGTTGTAATGCCCCTTACCTCCACATTCCTGGCATGGCTTCCTGCATCCTAGGGCCTGATTGAAACTACCTGCACTTCTTGTAGCCCTTTTATAGACCATACATCCAGCTTTTCCTGTTGGTGCAGGCTAATGATATCATCCGAGTTGTGGTATAAAAAAGTTCCACCACCCAGCGCCTCAGCAACAGATCCTCCTGCCTTGTCTGCAATGCGTGTTGCTTTTCTTTGTTGTGCCTGCCTGTTTCCTGTCCTGCTCCTTGTTGACCTGCTGTGGTTTCCGTCCAGCTCTTGGTCTCCCTGCCTTGGCTCTTGCCCTGCCCTTTGACCGTCCTGTCCTGTCCAGTACTGTGCCCAGCCTTGCTCTTCTCCTTGTTGATCCAGTCCAGCACCCTATCTGCCTGTACCAGTCTGCATCTTGTGTGCCCTGGTCCTCGTCTCTCTTGTTCCATCCTCTCTGATTCTTGGTTCTGACCCAGGCCTGGTTCCTGTGAGTCCGCCTGCAAATAGTGGGGACCTTCCCGGGTCAGCAGTTGGGCAGCCTCAACTTCACCACAGTGCAAGGGCCCACACACCGTGACCCTGGTAACCTGATACTTAATGTTTTCCAGTACTTACCTTAAGGTGCAGTGATCCTGGGGAACCTGTGCAGGCCGAAGGCATATCACCAACAAATATAAAATATTTTTCTAAAGGGGAGAGGCATAGGAAGGACAGGCTTTTAATCCATTTTTAAATATTTTATTTCAGCCCTTTTATTGTACCATGCTGCAGGGTGTTTTACAGACAGAATGACGCAGCAGCACAGGTATTATTGGAAGCCCAGAGGAATGACCACACAGCTCCATTTTTGCCTGCACTTTCACTGGCTTCCAGTGCCATGGTGCACTGCATTTAAAATCCTGACGCTAATCCATAAGCTTTAAGGTTTATTGCTTTTCTATACCGTCACATTGGGGGGACCTTCCCAACGGCTTACAATCAGTTACAAAGAAATACAATAATATATTAAAAATGAACAGCTAAGAATTAAAAAGAAAAAAAGTATAGAAAACACATAATTTAGCTGTTAAAAGCATTAAAAATTAAAAATATATAAACATTGCACAATACTTAATAAAACAGATATTAAAAATAATAAAGAACATTATTACTAAACAAAGACAATCTCTAACTCTATTAAGCAGGCTGAAAAGATAAGCCAAGGCGTAACTAGTGCTCTTGCTCTGTATAGGCACATTTAAAGAGCCAAGTTTTTAACTCTTGTTTTGAATTTTTTCTTGTCTGCTTGCAGTCTCAGTTGAGTAGGAAGGGAGTTCCACACCTTTGTTCCTGCAATTGATATTACACGTTCCCTTACTTGGCCAAGTCTAGCAGATTTTATTGTTGGCACATTTAAAAGTCCTTTGTTATTCGATCTTAAATTGTTGTGCGGAACGTACAATTGTATGGATGTGTTTAGCCATTCAGTTCTTTCATTATCTATTATATTATGTATTATACAAACTGTTTTATATCGTACCCGATGAAATACTGGGAGCCAGTGTAAGGAAATCAGAGAGGTTGTAATGTGATCACATTTTCTTTGGCTAGTTAGTATTCTGGCCTTGAATGCCAAAAATGCCTCTTAGTATCAGTGCAGTTCTAAGAATCTGCAGACCTTTGCATCGGTTAAGATTTTGGGGAGCAACCTGCTGAATTTCCCCTTGATATGACTTTGTAAATAATGGAAAAGCACATTCACTGTGGTGGGTACAATAGTCTGGAGTTTACTTCCAGAGGCCTAAGAACAAAGACAAAGTATTAAGACATTTAGGAGGTAGGTAAAGGCAATGATGTTTGCACAGGCATTTGGCACTTGACGTTATAGAAAGAGAGGGTGGCTAGACAGCTTAAGACAGCTGCTAAATAAGCAGAGTCTATACGCTGAAGGAGCGCCATGTAACGTTTTGTCTGATCTCGTGGTTTTATATATGTTATTGTTTTTGAGTTTTATGAATGTTAATTTGCACTCTGCCCAGCTGGGAGATAGTTGGATAATACATTTCAAACGCTATATAGTTCAAAATAAGACAAAAAATAAAGGAGGCACCACACTACATGAAAGCTAGTTTTGAAAAGATTGTTGAGCTCTGCATGTGGCCTGCGTTCTGTGCCATCCTCTCTGCTTTTCTCTTTCTGCAGATGCTTTGGTTATTGGGCAGGACTTGGCAGCAGCAGCTTGTGAAACACTATGCCGGACCACTCATGAAAAGACCCTGTTCATCTAATAAGGATATTCCTATATTAACCTTGTTCACAAAGGTATACAATATTTTATGCACCTTGCTGATATCTAACAGTTATGTGACAATGATGTACCTGAACGAGCAAAGAGGGATGTGTGGTGCCGGTGATTGCAAGGGACTGCCAAAATTCGCTCGTGGGCAAAGAAAGCTATTCTCCAATTTGTACACCAGGAAAGCTGCCCTGTGGTCAGTAGAGTAAGAACTGAAGCGTGACAGCTGGGAATTTCCAGCCATGAGCCTTGTGGCACCAAGAATCAGCCAAAAAAAAAAAAAAAGGCATCATGGTGCTTAAGTTCAAGGACACTTAAGATATGATTATTGGTTTTCATAAGTGCTTACTCGGAGAGGGAGCGCACATCTAATATGTCCCCTCCCCCCAATGATCGAAAGAGTTTTGGAGGCCACGTCCCCTTTATATTATACTTGTGGCTGAGCGTGGTTTCAAGAACAGGGTTCCACTGGAGCTAAAAAGAGCTGCATCTCGCAAGATCTGGTACATTCCCCTAACCCACTCACAGTCCCTGTGACAAATGATCTAAAAGATGAGCGGCAAGCCCTGAAGTACTTGGAAAAGATGTGCTTCCTGTACCATGAGCAATATTTTGGCAGCCAAAGCTTCTGAATGGTTTAGATTGGCGTTTTTGTCTGATGGCCTAGAGAAGGACCTCAAGGTGGAGCTTGCTCAGAGTGCAGGTGGTGGCAAATTATCTCGATTAGAAGTCCTTTTAAAGGCAAAGGATCTTTCTCTTAGATTTTTAGAGTAGCCAGATTGACTAGGCTGGGAGGTAATGAAACCCTTATCCCCCTGGAGCTTAAATTTTAGTTTTGAAGGCACTCGTGAAGCCTTCATTTGAAACACTGATCTGTTTCTCATTATTTTATTACACCAAAGATGACATATTTGATGTTCATTTAGAAGTCACAAGTTGACTCTTCAGTCGCTTTGCCTTCATTGTTTCCTGCCAAGCTTTGACCTTCCATTTCAGTCAGGAGATTGTTCTGCCAGTGCTGTGCTTGCAGTTTAATCAGAGCTAAAAAAAAAAAACCCAAAACCTTTCTCAACATCAGGAGTTGGCTGAACTTATATTTGCACAGAATTTCTCTGTTCTGTAAAATTGAACAACTATTTATTAAAATATGTATGTGCTGCTGTATCCAAAGTTCATAGCAGCTTACAATAAAAACATAATAGAATAACAATAACATGATAAAATGGGACACCATTAGATCAGTGTAAATAAAATAAAATAGACAAAAACAAGTTAAGACATAAAATACTTATAAACCTGTATGAGGCTAATATGAGAGAAATCTGCCTCCACTGCTTCCATTGCCAGATGGAAAAAGATTTTAGGGGCCGATGAAATAAAAATGTGCCAAAAGCGGGCGCTGAGTGTTCAGCGCCCACTTTCCTAACGTGCACCCAGACACCTCTCCTGGGGGCACCATGCAATATTTAAATTAGGGGTCAAGCCCCTAGCACCTCCTTGGCAGCAGATGCCCAGGAGAGGTTGGCTGACTGCGGGTTAAGAAAACAGACACTGAATTTATTGGCATCCATTTTCCTAACCAGCGCAGAGCCATAAGTTTCCCTAACCTGACCACCGGCACTCTTTTTTTTTCTTTTTTTTAAACTTTTCATTCCTCTGACTTAATATCGCCACAATATTAAATTGGAGGATGTACAGAAAAGCAGTATTTTCTGATTTTCTGTATAACTTTTTGGGGTGTTCAGAAATTAATGCCTGCTCTGGGCAGGCGTTAATTTCTGAGCGTAAAAATGTGCGGATTGGATGCACTTTTTTTTTTTTTTTGCATGTGGGGTGAACAACTAATAGCCTCATCGACATGTATTTGCATGTGTGAGTGCTATTAGTTCTGAGGCACATTGGACGCGCATTATGGAGGCACAAATCCCCTTATAGCATAAGGGGCTGTGGACACACCTACAAAACACGCATCCAACTGTGGATTAAACAGTGCGCTCTGCCCCTTAGATCTTTGAGGCCTGCAAAGTAGGCAACTACCAAATGACTGAATTTGTGAAGGCTGACTCGAGGGCTATGGATACTCCTCAGTAGAGGCTGTCTGGAAGTACTGTCTGCCTTCGCTGAGTGGGATTCTGCATATGCGACTTTGGATGCAGAATGGATGCTCTTTAGGCTGTAATCTGTCCTTTCTAGAGAAAGATGGCTGTGGTGCAGCTGCATCAGGTTTTGAAGAAGACTGGCATAATCTGCAAGGAAAAGACCAAGGTTAAAATCCAAACATCAATGAGCAGGTTTTTGGTGGCTGTATAGATGTCAGTAAACTTGCTGATTAGAAATGGAAGAGGGCCCGAACATTGAATTAAGTATGAGACAGTAATAAAGAGGAATACGACAATGTTGAAAAACTTCAATAGCCTTATCAGTGGAACGGAGGGAGACCCGCACGTGTAATGGAATCTGAGTAAGATATGGAAGACAGCGGTAGAAACTGGATTGAAAGAGTGAGAAAACTTGGTGATACACAGCGGTCTAGGGGCAATTGGGCTGGTAGCACCAGGCTATAACTCCCTAGAATCCAGTCGGGTCAGTTTCAGCAGGTTAATAATGGCTAGGTATCATCCCTCAAGACCTAGGGGACCTACTAGGCTGAATGTTTGGGCAGTGGCATTACTGTCTTTGGGTGAAATGAATTTGTGTGGGGGGGGGAGGGGGGTGCTGATGGGTGTTGGACTGGGCATGGAAGATTGTATACTCAACTGCATGGAATGGTGGAGAACCAAAGAGCAAGATGACCTCGTTTGACTTGGATAAGGAACGAGATCCTACAAGCAGTTTGAACGTCTGTGAACCGGAGTGACTGGGCCCAGCGACTAGACCTGCTGGCGTTTTTCTGCTGTCATCTACTGCGTTATTGTCTGGTACAATCCAGTTATTTATCTCACAACCCCTCTTTGTTGGACTCGTATCAAACGGAACCAGTTCTCCCTGTATATCCTGAGTGTGTCATGTGGTGGTGGTTGGCAAGTACTGTTTAATTCTGTCAGCTCCTGCAGGCTCTGGACTGCTAGCAAGTGAGTTGGGCAACTGTTGGGGGAGGAAGTGACATGCTCTTGAAAGAAGGAAGGGAGGAGGAACTTATAAATTCCTGCCAATCTCATCCCAGCAGGCTGTGCTGTACCCAACTGGTGAGAAAATTAAGGAAACTAGCAAAGGTAAAAGGTAAAGGTGGCATAACTGACCATCAAATTGTTTAGTCTGTTAAATCCATAATTATATATAGATATAATTAAAAAGGAATTGTATTGTGAGCCATCGGGGGGCTAAGTTTATTTTTGTTGATCCTGACCATTTCTTTTCATAAAAGTAAGCCTAGTAAGATCATCTCAAGTCCTTCCATCTGAGGTCATTATGAGCTGCTTCATTAATATTTCCTGGGTTGTTTTAAGTATTTATTTTCCTCCTCCTAAGTATTTCTGTATTTCACCTGTTGGGGCCTCCTGAGAGTGGACTTGATTCAGTTGTGTGTTTACTTTCATTATAATTTGGGTTCTTTTTTCATATTTTGTTTTACATATAGTGACTGAATTTTCTGTTGCATGGGTTTTGATATCATGTAATTGCAAGTGCATGCAAAAATCAAACAACCCCCCCCCCCCCCCCACCAAAACATAAAATGCTGAAATATCTGTGTGAATAATTATTTGTAATATATCATACCATATATTGAAATACAAAAAAATATTTAAACTGGTTCTCAAAAATACCTTAACTTTTTTTTTTTTTTTAATGAGTTTTTGTGAACCAGTTCCCAAAACATCACTGAGATGCTTTGGCATTTTGTGTTTTCTGTGAGTGTGCTTTCAGTACTTTAGTGGTTTTTAATCATATATAGTTATAGATTTAAGTGACTGCACATTTTTTTAATCTTTCATTGCTTCCTTAATTTTCTCTGCCACTTTCTTTTCCTTCTATTCTGATCTGAGACCAAAGAAATAGGTTATCATGTAAATAACTCTGTATTATTCTGAAGATAACTATTGATAAGTTAGAATAATTTTGTATGTATTTCATTTAAGGCTTAGAATGATTTACACTGCTATTGTATCTGCCGACATCACTTGTCTCTAGCGAATGCCTTGCATCCGTGTTGACTCTTACTCTCCAGAGCATGAAAAATAAACTTTGATGACTGGAAAACAATGAAGAATACACTGGAATTTCTTGCTGGGTCTTTTTTAAGGGAACTTGATTGTTCCTTCCAGTTGCCAGATTCTTGTATTAATCATATTTGTTTGAGTGGGGAAGTGCAGTCCTGTGAAACCATGGCTCAGCGGATTTTCGAAGACATTGCTTTATTTTGCCTTCCATGGTTGAGTAAATCACCCTGAGTGCCAGAAAACTGAGGTTATTTTTATGTTCCCGTATTGTTGCTCTGTCGAGAGATGTGTGAAATAGTTGGTATGATTACCAAAATGACTGTGAGTGAAAATGTTTAGAGTTTTTTTTTTGGAGTTACAGTTCATGAAACATAAACTGCGTTTCTCTTGCCTTAGGATCAGTGCCCACTGTGTGATGAAGCAAAAGAAGTGCTGGAGCCGTACAGACACAGGGTAATGTGACTGATCACACACGGCTGAAAGAAGGGTGATTTATCTGGAACCTTACCGTGCAGGCTATAACTCTGTGCCTGAGTTATTCTTTTTAATTATGTACAGTCTTTTCAACTAGCACAGTATAATTAAACTGCTTTAAGTAATGTCTCAGCTTTGCGTCCTCTAATATTCAGTATCAAATCCAACCATTTTTCTCAGCTCTTAGTCTGAGGCCGGCATCAGTAAGCACTGTGTGTGTGAGCAGCAGGGCGGGGTACGGGGCCTCTCAGTTCTACTGTTCCTGGGTGCCCTGTGCCCAGCCAGAATGTGAGTCTGCATCAGTGAGTTCTGCAAGATGCAAGTGGTTCCGGTTCTGTATCTTACTTCGGATAATATGATGACAAGCGTCAGTGAGATCTGTCCATAGGACGGGCAATTATAGAAATCCGCACGTAGTGGCCACTTCTGCGCATACCTGTTCCATGTGGAATTTACCTCTGATTTTCAAAGTGATTTTATGCACAAAAAAGTCACTTTGAAAATGCTGGGGGGAAGATTCCTAGCTCACGCACAGGTTACGTGAGGGAAGTTCACCTGCTGCTAGCAGTGCATAACTTCTGCCTGCAAATGTATGCGCAGACTTTTGAAAATCCAAATGCCTGCATGTAAGTCCCATCCCTGCCCCAGCTCCAGCCAATGGAATGCCTACTGTGAATGCAGGTAAAAGTGCACATGTAATCAGGTGACACACATAAGGGCCATTTTCAAAACCAGCTTTTATGCACATAAGTGGCTGTGAAAATTATGCCTGTGAGCACCATTAAGACAGGACCAGCCCGATAAGCAAGGTACTATAAAATGAAGTAGAAGGGTGGTGTTTGGTGTGCTGAAGGCACCCCTGGATAGCCCTGATCAGAGGAGAGTGCCAGGCATAAGTCTTGAAGGAAGGTGAAAAGAGAATGCAGAGCAGGAGACCTTCATGAAGGCTCAGAGTGAAGCATCCGAGCACAGTAACATAGTAGATGGTGACAGACAAAGAGCAATAGGTCCATCCTGTCTTTCCAGTTATTTTGGTCTACAGTTTAAAATACAAATCCCAGCTGCCAGCTGTAAAAGCTTGACTGCTTCTAGGGTATTGCACCTTATCCAATTCAGTTTCTGTTCTTTTTGTCTGTCTCTGGTTCTCTATCATCCTGTCTAGATGAGATTAAAGCTCCCATACTTCATCCAACACCCAGAAATCCTTTATGCCCTGCCCCCCCTCCCCCCAGCCATTATGTGTTTAGCACCAAGCTCTGTAATAAACCAGACCTCTACGGGCCGATACAGTAAAAGTTGCGGGTGGCCTGTGTGCTCTCCCGGCGCGCACCCAGGCCACTTTCCTGTGCGTGCGATTCACTAAATTAATTTATTTAAATTAGGGCCCGCGGCAAAAGGAGGCGCTAAGGACACTAGCGCATCCCTAGCGCCTCTTTTTGGCCTGGAGCGGCGGCTGTCAGCGGGTTTGACAGCCGACGCTCAATTTTGCCGGCATCAGTTCTCGAGCCCGCTGACAGCCACGGGTTCGGAAACCGGACGCCGGCAAAATTGAGCGTCCGGTTATCAACCTGTGAGCTGTGGGCCAATTTCAATTTTTTTTTTTTTTTAATTTTTAACTTTTTTTTAACTTTGGGGCCCTCCGACTTAATATCGCCATGATATTAAATCAGAGGGTGCACAGAAAAGCAGTAAAAACTGCTTTTCTGTGCACTTCCCTGGCGCCGGCAGAAATTAACGCCTACCTTTGGGTAGGCGCTAATTTCTTAAAGTAAAATGTGCAGCTTGGCTGCATATTTTACTTACTATATCGCGTGGGAATACCTAATAGGGCCATCAACATGCATTTGCATGTTGCGGGCGCTATTAGGTTCGGGGGGTTGGACGCGCGTTTTCGACACGCTATTACCCCTTACTGTACTGTATCGGCCTGCTTTAGTGAGGCTGTTGTTCAACTATTTGGGTGCCTTGATGGATAGTACAAGGCCGTCACCAGCTGTCAGCAATGACCTGGTTTGTATGGGGAGTTGTAGCCTTTTGATTACAATCCAGCTAACCCATGGCCTACAATGTTGCTTGGCTGTGCTTCCTGTATCTGCTTAGAGCACCAAATTTTGAAGACCCCCAAATACCTGGACTGAAGGCCTCAAATACCTGCTCCCCTTTGCTTTACTGTCGTGGTGCCAGCATCACTTCAAAGGGATGCTGCTGTGGTACTTTCGGAGCCCCGCTAGAGACCTTCCCCTACCCCTGATCATCAAGCTCCAGGGGAAACCCCCCCCACTCCCTCTCTTCAGTTCTACCTATGGGTGCAAAATCTTAAATCTGGCTCTCATATGTCCCTTTACTTCTTATCACCAGACCACCACAAACATGCTGGCATCAACCCACTTGTCTTCGGGGGAGTTGTAGCCTGCTGGGTACACCGTAATTTGTATAGCTCGTCCATGCTCCCTTTATCTTTGCCTCCTTTCTCTTTATCATCTCTGCCTTTGCTTCTGCTCTCCTCACAGAACTGGTTTCCACTACATCTGCTGGGAGGTTATTCCAGGCATCTGGTACACTCTCATTAAAGAATTTGTTGCTATCTCCACTGAGCCTTTCAAATTTATCTCATATCCTGTTGTCTTTGGCCTTCCCCTTCCTGTCATTTAATTACAGCCTATCAAGTATTTAAATGTTTCGGTCACATCTGCTGCCCTTTTCTCCCTCCAGTGAGTGCACCTTGAGCCTTTTTAAACCTTACTTTCTAGGGTTTGTGTTGCAGGCCCTGCAACCTTATTCTGAACTGCCTCCAGAACTGCACACAGTACTCACTAGAGACCTATGTAAGGGTGATACTACCTCCTTTATTCCATCAGATGATATCTCTGTTTACTCCCCCAAGCATACTTAATTTCTAGGGGAAAGGCCCAGAACACAGTTCCACCCCCTTTTGGGGGTTTTTTTCATACTTAGGCAGAGCAGCCAGGGGTGTTCTGCTCCTGCCCCTCCCCTCTAAGCAGCCTGCAGGGAAGAAGAGGAGAGAGCTGAACCTGGAGCAGACAGAAAAGAGAATAGCCAGTCTGTTCCCTAATCCAGCCTCCCTCCCCCTCCCCTTCCTGTTCTGTGTGATCCTGAGGCAGAGCAAAGAAGAGACAAAAAGAGTTTGAATTAGCACAAGTTTGAAAATTACGAGCAGTAGGGTCTTTTTTTTTTTTTCAAGGTGTCAATCCTGGCCTTGATGAATGGCACTGCTGCGCACAACTGTTAAGCTTGCGCTTATTCATTTCTTTTTTGTGTCTGTTACCTAGAGTTTAATTTCTGGTGGATTGACCCCCAGAACAGCATTCTGCTACATTTTGTTTCTGGGATCCAAGGAAACAGAATAGAGTTGCCAGTGTAAATCAGTTGTGGCTTTTACATGGAAACAGAACAGAGCCAGTAGTGGCACGAATCATTTCTGGCCACCCCACCCCTGGAGGAAACAGAGCAAGGTAGAGAATGTTGGCGCTACATACCCTGGTACAGGACCAGTCACAAGGCCTTGATTTTTGTGCAGTTTCCCAGCACAATTGAAGAAGTTGAGGGAGAATGGCCAAAGTCACACACAGTGAATGCCTGTCAGCCCCACTGTTTCTGTTGCTAGTGGGGTATTTGGTTTCCTGGTCACACTGATGCTTATTGTGCTGGCTTCCTGAGCCCCATCATATCTGCCTTTGGTGACCACACTGAGGGAGAGAGAAGGGACAAGAGGGTTAGGGAAATAGGAAAAGGTTGTGATCAAAGGGAGCGAAAGGAGATTGAGTGAGTAAGGGGATATAAGAGGAGGCAAGAGAACATAAGAACATGCCATACTGGATCAGACCATCAAGCCCAGCATCCTGTTTCCAAGAGTGGCCAATCCAGGCCATAAGAACCTGGCAAGTATCCAAACACTAAGAAGATCCCATGTTACTGTTGCTAGTAATAGCAGAGCCTATTTTCTAAATCAACTTAATTAATAACAGGTAATAGACTTCTCCTCCAAGAACTTATCCAATCCTTTTTTAAACCCAGCTACACTATCTGCACTAACCACATCCCCTGGCAACAAATTCCAGAGTTTAATTGTGCGTTGAGTGAAAAAGAACTTTCTCTGATATAGTTTTAAATGTGCCACATGCAAACTTCATAGCGTGCCCCCTAATCCTTTTATTATCTGAAAGAGTAAATAACCGATTCACATTTACCCGTTCTAGACCTGTCATGATTTTAAATACCTCTATCAAACCCCCCCTCAGCCGTCTCTTCTCCAAGCTGAACAGTCCTAACCTCTTTAGAGAGTGAGTGGAGGGGATGTAGGAAGGCAAAAGTGAGTGAGCAGATCAGAGGGACTGGATTGTGTGGAGGAGAGGACGATGAGCGTAAGTGAGGGGATTGAAGGTGCTGTGGGGAGTGAGTGAGGGGATTGGAGAGACTGAGCTATGAATGAGATGATCAGAGTTGGGAGGCAGTCTGTGAATGAGGCGATTGGAAGGAATGAATAATTTCAAGATTCTTCCACAGCTTCCACAGACTGTCCCTACCCAGGGCCTATGTTCATGTTTTAATCAGCCATAGTAACTTGTCTCCCTCTCCCCCTCCATTAGTCAACTTCCCTCCCCAGTCGGCTTGAAATCCCTCAAGTCCACTTCCTTTTATCTGTACACATTATTTTTTTCCTAGTTATGTTTATCCAAGTTGTTCTCATCCTTGTTCATTGTAAGACATATTCTGTCATTATTTATTGCCTGTTGGAATGTAAACCAGAGTGATAAGTAACTCTGTTACCTGAACCTCGGTATAAAAAAGTTATAAATAAATAATAAATAAATGAATAAGGGGAGGGGACAGAAAGGAGTGAGGACAACATGTAGATTCTCCCCCAAAGAGGCAAAGAGTAGGCGTTGCTTTTGAATTCTCATCCCCCCTCCTCCAGTCTGAGGAGAGTGAGTAGTACACACCAGTTTGCCCTCAAAGGAGAGGAGAGCCAAATGATTCTGGCTCAAAAGTGAGGACTGTGCCTTACTGGCTAAAGAGAGAGAGGAGAAGAGTTGCAGGAGAAGATAATTTCTCAGAGGACAAGCAGGATGGCAGTCCTCACACGAGTAACATCATCTGGAGCCCGGAATGGAGAACTTATGTCAAAGTTTTTAGAACTTTGACTGAGCCTCTCTGAGCATGCCCAACCATGCAATATACCACTGGTCCACACGGGGTCCCTTCAGTCTTACTTTTTCCGCAGAGCCCGTCTGTTCATGGTCTGTGAGTCTCTCACTTTTTTGTCTCTTCTCATTTTTCAGAAGGAAGGATTTGCGCCTCATTGAAGCAGGGTCCCTTGGTTCCCCTTTGTATCATCTCTGGGTAGGTTTTTGGCATTTCTGCTTAGTTTCCTTTTGCTTTCAAACCCCCTGGGGCAGTGGTGTGGTCAATGCCTGCCCACCATTGATGGCCACCGCCATTGCTTTTGATCTTGCGTCCCTTTTTATTTTGTTATGCTATGTCAACAGAATTCCAACGGTGCCCTCGATGCGTGAGGACCATGATAGATGTGTCCTTTGCTTGGGGGCATCACACGACATCCAGGGTTGCCGAAGGTGTGTTCAGATGACCCCTAAAGGACGCCGAGCACATCTGGAGAAGATGGAACAACTCTTCAGGCGCTGAAAGACTGACCCATCAATATTGGCATCGGAGACATTGAAGGACCTCGGAGCCACATCAATGGTAATCGAGCCATTGATATTGGTGGGGGCCATCTGTTTCATCGGCTTTGATGACCATTAGGGAGTCTGAAGATGGGCCATCACCAGGTTCCACCTCTTTGGCCCCAGTACCTGGGAAGGACTATACTGAGCATTGAGGGAAGCTAAAGAAGCATCAGCATCTGTCCCTGTCTATGCATGGTGCTGGTCACAGGAATGCTCCAGCTTTTGCCGAGAACCCCCAAAGCAACTCCATGGTGAGGACAGCTCATCCTACACAGTACCTAGATGTTTGCCACGGCCTCCATCAGACCAGATGTCAGCCACCAATCGTCCTCTCAGTTCCAAAGATCTGGTCACATATTCTGGTTCCCAATCAGTGATGACAATGGCAATCTTCAAGGAGCAGCTGTAGAAACGAGTGAGGCTTGCCGTGGAGAAGGTGTTGCAGGGCCTCAATGTTAGAGCATTGACAGCACCGGAATCAGCACCATCGCTTCTCAAACTGCTGCTCAGCTCCTTACAGGCACTCGGTGGTGTTCTGTTAACACCATCACCAATGTCTATGTCTGCTGCGGCATCGGAGCTGCTGTCTACTGGTCCGGTGTTCATCCATAGTTCCTCAGAGGAGGAAGCTTCCCTGAGGATGGGATTGCCTCAGGGTCCCACCCCACCTGGCCTGTTGCACCAGTACCCATACCGTTGGCCAAGGACTAAGCACCACGGATTCTCTCTCCTGTTGGTGACAGTGAAGAGAATTCCCTTTATTCTGGGGGGGGGGGGGAGACTCTTCGGATGCTTTCGAAGATGAAACATCGGAGGGCCTTCCCTCCAATCCCTCACCTCCCGCCAGCAGAAGGAAGTCTCCTCCGGAAGACCTCTCCTTTGCAAGGTTTGTCCAGTTGAGCAGAGGCCATCCCCTTTACTTTGCAGATGGAGGAGAATACCCGACACAAGATGCTGGCTATCCTCCAATACATGGAGCCTCCAATGGAGATCATGCAGTCCCAGTGCAAGAAATCCTTATGGAGTTGCTGATGAGGATGTAGGAGAACCCCTTCTCGGTGGCTCCCGTTAAGAAGGTGGACACGGTGTACCTTGTCCAAAAGGCTCCCAGATTCGACAACTGCCAACTACCACATGAATCAGTAGTTGTCAAATCTGCTCTCAAAAAGGCTAAGATATTTGGACCCACTCTTCAGTGCCCCAAAGATGGATACTCTTGAAAAAAGGTGTTTCAGGGAGCTATGCTTATTGCCCATGTAGTGGCCTACCAGCATTTCATGGGCCAGTACATGCAGGACACCCTGAAGCAGGTGCAAGAGGGGGCCAAGCAGCTTCCTTGGCAGCAGCAAAACACCCTCCACTCACTGGTGAATAAGTGTCTAAAGTGTGGAAAACACAGGGTCTAGTCGACCTTCAATGTTTTCAAAACTGCATCGAGAGACTATGCCACAGGGATCAGCACCTGCAGATTTTCCTGGCTGTGGACATGCACAGGAGTGAATCTCTTCAGAGATCGTATGAAGGATGCGGTGGCTCAGATGCATGATCACTGTGCGACACTCCAGCAGCTCTCTATCAGCACTCAGGAGCCGGCCTATTCATCTAGGAGGACTTCAAGATCTGGCCTGAGGAAATCTTTCTTCCACCTGAAGAAATACTATCCTCTACTATCTCGGTCCCGATCTCGGCAGGGCCCTTGTAGCCATCCCAAGCAACAGAGGGCCCCTTAGCCCCCTGGTTGGCGTCTGTCAACTCCAGGGACAGGGTTTTGACTGGACCGGAGAGAGAGTAGGCAGTGTTCCTGATACTTCTGTCAGAGGACCTTCTGAGCTGTGTCAGGCTGGGTGTCTTGCCAAATTGCCCACCAAGCCCACTTTGGGGACTCATAGCATATCAGGAAGTGCTCCTCTTTGAGCTCTCCTCCCTCTTAATGTCCAGAGCGGTCGAGCCCTTTCCACCAGGACAAAGAGGGTGGAGATTCTATTCCCAGTCATAGTTCTCTCTAAACTGAGCATGTGAGTGATTGCTCATACATTTCTGAGTATCGCTCACAGGTTTTGCATGGACACTCATATAATTTTTTCTTTGTGCTATATACAGAAATGCAATGCTAATACTGGCGCTCAAAAATTGTTGGTTTAAAAAAATTGTTGCTCACACAAAAACAAATTTGCACACACCTAATCACTCCTTTAAGGGAGCATTACTCCTGCTACTTTCTGATTCCAAAAGAAACTGGGAGGCTTCATCCCATCCTAGACCTAAGGGCCTTGAACAAATTTTTAAAAAGAAAAAAGTTCAAGATTTCCCTGGAAACCTTTATCTTTTTTCTGCAAAAAAGGGGACTAGCCATGCTGTCTCACTCTAAAAGATGCTTACACTCACATCAAGATCTTCCCCAGTCACTGGAAGTAACTCAGATTTGTAGTGGGAAACCAACACTTCCAGTACCATGTTTTGATATTTGGGCTGGCATTCGCCCTGAAATCTTCACAAAATGCTTAGCTGGGATGGCGGCGCATCATTGCGGCGCATCATTGCGGCGCATCATTGCGTCCCTAGCGCCTCCTTTTGACCCGGAGCGGCGGCTGTCAGCGGGTTTGACAGCCAACGCTCAATTTTGCCGGCATTGGTTCTCGAGCCCGCTGACAGCCACGGGTTCGGAAATCGGACGCCGGCAAAATTGAGCATCTGGTTTTTGGCCCAACAGCCGCCAGCCCAATTTAAAATTTTTTTTTTTTTTTTACACCCTTTGGGACCTCCGACTTAATATCGCTATGATATTAAGTTGGAGGGTGCACAGAAAAGCAGTTTTTACTGCTTTTCTGTGCACTTTCCCGGTGCTGGCAGAAACTAGCGCCTACCCAAAGGTAGGCGCTAATTTCTTAGAGTAAAATGTGTGGCTTGGCTGCACATTTTACTTACTGAATCGCGCGGGAATACCTAATAGGGCCATCAACATGCATTTGCATGTTGAGGACGCTATTAGGTGCCGCGGGTTGGACGCGCGTTTTCCGCCCCTTGCTGAATAAGGGGTAAGGGAAAACGCGCGTCCAAGGGCAGGTTAACAGTGCGCTGCGTTGGAGCGCACTGTATCGGCCTGTGTGAAACCCTTTCCGCTACCTCCTTTGAGAACCACATTATGCTCTTTCTCCTTATCCCTTTGTTATTTAGCTCTCCACAAAGATTTGTTGCCTTCTCAATACTTCCTTTTGCTGCCAAACAAAGTTCCTCCTTTACCCTTCAGCTGTCGGATTCCCAGTAGCATTTCCTCAGCACTCACTCATCATTTTTGAAGTCTTACCCTTCCGTATGATTTAGTTCAGATCAGAGTTAATATTGAACCACACAGTACAGTTGGATCCTAAATTTCCTCTTACCATGTCTCCATGTGCCAATACCAGTATAGTCTGCCATCAAGTGAAGTTTTTATTTTTGTTTTTTTTACTGTTTGCCTGAGGAATGCCCCTGGAACAGCATTCCTAGTTGATGTTGCAGTACAGTAGGCTCCGGACCCTCCTTTACATGCTATCCTGGTGTTGCTTCTTACCATGTTTGAATCAACTTTCCCTTTGCTGGAAGTCAGTATAATACTCCCATGTATACAGAAATTCCCTTAGATTTTCAAGGGAAATCCACATTAATTTAGGTTTTCCCTGCTCTCTATTTCATTGGATACTATTATGTTCCTAATATAAAGAACTATTCCCCCTCTTCCTTAAAAAAAAAATGTATATATAGAATGACATTTTTTCCCCACTGATTTTTCTCCCGTTTGGTTCATTATAATACACATTGATAAATTCCCTAGGAGAATAAAATAAAAAAGCTGATAATGCAGATCCCTAAAGATTTAGTAATTGCAAATGTATCCAAGTAAGCCTTTGCCATGGTGGCCACCTACTCAGTGATTTTGCTAGCAAGACTTCAAGCATTGATACACACGAGTCTCCAAGGCAATGCTCCTCCTTCCTCTATTTATATTTCCTTTTGTTTTCTTCTTATTTTTTCCATTAACTACTTCAGCAACTTTCTCCCCTCTAGTTTTGCTTGCTTTCATCTGTATTTTATTGCTGATTTTTGGCTTTTCTCCCTTCAGGGCTTGCCTCATTTAACTCAACTGTTTTCGTTAGTGAGGTGGAGCAATTAATGCCTCCCCTTTCCTTAGTTTAAATGTTGGTCTAAGTAGAAGCGATAGCTAAGGTCTGTACTTCCCTTCCTGGATAGATGTAAACCCCAGCCCATTTCATCCCACTGTCCAAGAGAACATACACCATGGCATGTGCAAGGCTGGGAGTAATTTGCATTGAGCAGGGTTGACCCAAATGAACAAATCAAATGTGCTGAAAGTGAATTTGTTATATTTCCAAAATGGTGCTTATAACAAGAGTCAAGGAGGCCCTTCCTCTTGACTTGAGAGAATTCAGTAGAGTCTTGACAAGCTTCCTAGGTAGTGGATGTTGTGGTAAAGAGAGGAGCTCCATGAACCAACATTAGCGGTGACTAATCTGTCCTTTTTTTTTTTTCTAAGTTTGTCTTACAGGAAGTGGACATCACGTTGCCAGAGAACGCCATCTGGTTTGACAGATATAAGCACGACATACCTGTTTTTCACTTGAATGGACAGTTCTTAATGATGCACCGAGTAAACTGCAGGAAACTGGAAAAACAGCTTTCGAGGCTGGAGCAGGCACATGAGGGGCGATGAGAACCTGAAGATTTTCTTCAGCTTCTGGGATTTTTGGAGTCCTGGTAATGTCATAGTTATGAAATTACTACAGAAGCACTTTCCTCCAAAAGCCAAGTTTTGAAATATGAAATTACTCTATTTTTAATGTATTTTTAATATCAGTTATTCATATTTTACTGACTAGACAACATTTCTACCCTCGGCAACTATGTTTTTGTGACTCTGCTTATCCTGAATATTAAATAAATAAATACATGACCCTTGTATGCTGATAGAGCTGAATGTTTAATCCTGAAATTTGCCAGATAAACATGTTAAACGGTAGCCCTGTGTTCAGCCTGGTACCAATGATTTGCAATCCAAATAGTGAGCCTGCCATTTCAAAGCAAGAGAAGTGGGAGGTACCCCAAACCCTCAAGACAAAATGCTGAATATTTAAAGAACTGCAGATGGGAGAGTATCCAGCAAGCCTTTATTCTCCTAGTTCGCCCAGTCCATTTACAGCTCGTGAAGACCGTTCTGGTTGATCAGCCTGAAGCCCCCTCATTTCATCCAGACCCCCCCCCCCACCCAATCATTTTTTCATTTCTGAGATGTTTACGATCTCTTACAGTAGGTATTGAGCAGGAGTAAATATACCAAAATAAGACTTGTGTGCATCGCTTTGGCAGGTTGTAAAACTGCAATTTATTCGCGAAACTGTAGGCCGCTACCCAGTATGCCCCTGGCCCATCCTTTTTTTTGTCACATGCACGTTCACTCATGGTCCCCAATATATGCACAAATGTTGCAGTTTTTAAATTAGCATATTCTCGCTTACATGTTGCTTTACGCATGTGTTATTTTTTTGCATGCTCATCTTTTGAAAATTCACGTGTCTGTGTTTCTGAGGTAATGGAGAGTGAAGTGACTTGCCCAAGGTCACGAGGAGTGTCGGTGAGGGAAGCAGGATTAGAATTCTGGCTTCCCTGGGGCTCAACCCACTGCTGTAGCCAGGAGACCATTCTTTCACTAATTTTAACTAGCTCACTTCAGACATCAGGCTGCACAATATATGGCTTGAAGGCCAGAATCCTTTATGCTGTAAACTTCCATGCAGCCCACTGGTTCCATGGCTGAAACAAAGAGTGAGGCCACGAGCCTTCTGAAGATTGTCTGCCTGCCAGCACTAGCTATACTTTTTTAAAGCTTGTGGATGGCTGTACTAGATTAGTATGCTTGCATGGTGCTGGCAGGCAGATAATCTTCCAATGCTGTGCCGACCCTCAACTTCACTTCATGAGGAAGAGGACATTTTTTGCATTGGGCTGCATCAGCAAGAACAAAGCAGGCCATGACTCTGTAGAATGGCTGGGCCCCACCAGCCCCTACACAGCCAGCCTCAAACCTGCTGTCAGCAGGGAGAAGACAGTTGGCCCATCATGGCCCCAAGCATCTTCACTGACTGCTTGCCCCTGTTGTGTTCCTCTGGCCTGACTCGGAGAGCAGGGCTGCTGGAGACAGTGGGTAATGGGGCTCCCTGGTTATCTTCCACTGTTGGGAGGAATTGGTGACCACTGGGAACCTTAGGGATTAGAGGATGGGAGCCTTGAAGGCCACCTGGTGGGAGGAAGAAGAGGCTGGTGATCAGTGGGGATTGGGATCTTAACCTGAATCCTGAGGCTGCAGCCCAAGACACCACGGTGTACTATCTGCTAGCCGAGATCAACTGAACTGAGAGAGGGGGGTTAGGAAAAGGATTATTCGGCATGAAGGGGTGTTAAGAGCGAGGCTGGAAAATTCCCTGGAGGCAGGTCACCTGCATGTCTAACAACTGGCACCTGATGAGTAAACTTCAGAAAAGCACAACATAAAAAAAAGCCCAAAACTAAAACAATAAAACAAATTAAGAGAAAAGTCAAACCAAATAAGCAAAATAGCCACAAGAATAAAAAGTGAGGAAAAAGAAAGGAAAAAATGTTCCCTGGCTCCTGAAAGTTATTGATTGACATTACATTTTTTAAATATATTTCCACTTCTGGGTGAGAGAGATGGGAACAGGCGGGGGGGCATGTGTTTGTCTATTTATGTTCTGTGTGTGAGGGCAAGGGGGCGGGGCTGAAAGAGAAAAAGGCTAGAGAGGAAGTAGGGATATGAGAGAGAGAGAGCAGGACCAGTGTAAAGGTAGAGACCCCTCCTTCCCCCACCTTGGAATCTATTTTCCTTTCTCCCTTTCCCTTCTCTCCTTCATATCCTGGAACATCACCTCCAAACACCTTTCTACCTCCCTCCCTCCTGTTCTCCTTATTCCAAATCCCTGATTCTCCCTATCTCGCAATTTCTTTCTCTCTCCTCCCCCTCCCTGATATTCTCCCCCTATCCCAATCTCTGGTCCTCTCTCCTCATCCTCTGTCCTTTGTCCCTCTCTCCTCCCCATCCCTGATCCTCTCACTCTTTACTTCCCCCATTCCTGGTCCTATCATTTTCTTAAATTCTTCCCAAGCGTCCTTCCCAAGCGTCCTCTCACGCTCTCCGTCTCTTCATCCTTAAGATCCTTTCTTGGCGCTGATACTTTTTTCTCTTTCCTACCTAAAAAAAAATCCAAAATAAATTAGACACACAAGCAATTTAATTTTATGTAATATAAAATTAACATTGTTTAATATGCAAAAGGGTGCAAAATTTGGACTGTTTTAATTAATATCATTCCACAATTTGCTCACTGGCCCCCATAAGTGTGGCGCCTCATACAAAAAGGCTGGACAACCCATCTCCCATGCTCACATTCCTGCTTCCATTGATGGATTTGTAAACATTTGCTATTCCACCTTTTCCTAAGCTAGTCTCAAGGCGAACAATAAAGTTACAATTAAAAATGACTTAATGTTGCATCACAAAGTATAATCAAACCAAAACATTAAGCATGAAGGTGGAGCATAAAGACAGATAAAATAGTAGATAATAAGTGGGTCTGAATAGAGAGATGCAAATTCTTATATAATAAGCCAGCATCTTGTGCAGAGGTAGTAAGAATCCATCAGCTAGGATCGATGCAGTAGTAGCTGAGATTGTGAACTCATGTTCAAGCACTTAATGTGGAGGAAAGAAGAATCCATGAATTAAGATTTGCCCAGTGGTGGGAGAAGTTCTGGGTTCATAATCTGGAAGTTCTGGCAGTCTAATAGTAGAAGGGAAAGTCACTGACATGGAATCTGGATTATGGCCTGCCTGACCAGCCAAGCCTTGATTTTTTTTTTTTTTTTCCGGAAAGTGAGGTAACAAGTCTCAGGGCATAGGGGTAGCAGTTTCTTATTCCATATTTTCGGGGCATAGCATCTGAATGCTCAGTCTTGTGCAAGTTAAATCTGGCAGAAGTCAGAGGAGGGGGAGGAAAGGAAGGCCATTTAGGAGGATCGAAGTTCCCTTGTGGGTGGGTAGATGCTGGGAACGATACTAAGGGGTGGGCCTAGATTTAGGCATTGGCAACTGCCTAGGGCGCCAAATATCCAGGCCAAAGAGAGCCTGCTTCTACTTACTGTAGGGCCATGTGCTGGCAGAGCTTCAAAGGAGCATCACTGTGGTGCTCTGCCTGTGGGCATCAAAATCTTAAATCTAGCCTTGCTTTGGGGCCCATTGGTTTATGCAGAGTTATGGATTTGATCTGCTTTCAGCTAGGAGCCACTGTAACTAATTCTGCACCAATCTTCAGAAGCACAAGTAAATAATGCAAACTTCATATTGACACTGTCCCACTCCTCTCAGATTTCAGCATTGTGGCTGCCTCCATACCTAAATGTATTACATTGTTTACCCCTATTGACTTAGACTGATAACAGGAAATCCCCCTATCTACTAATTAAGTTAAATTTCTCTTAATTTATTTAACTCCAATAATTCTATCTTGAATTCTTTAGAAGTGCACCCTCTGTTAACCATTATTCCATAAATTCAGTAGAGGTGGGGCTAGTGGTTTGGTTCCCTGCCTGCAATAATTCAAAAGCACACCTTCCTCACTATATGCAATTTTACTATACAAATTCTGTCGCACTAGATACTGTTCAGGCATCAGGGGTACAATACAAAATGATATGACATACAACATCCAGGTAAGGAAGATCCAATGGCTGATTAGTCCATAGTCACATTGACACTGTGTGGTGTCTCAGCTGCCCTCGTCCTAGTGTGTGTGTTTACTGAATTGCCCTTAGAGACCACCCTTGTTTTGTTAACCATTTTGAAAATGGGTCACGAAGTTGCTCTTTCAAAAATCTTGCAGACTCACCACTGCTATTGCTTCTTTTGTTATCTTGTAAAACCCATGACTTAAACCCATTTTAAACCCCCTTCTTCAAATTCTCAGGTGAAACTCAATGCATCACATTTAAAGGCAAGAGATAATAAGAGTTGTGCAAAACACTGATAAGCCACATGTTTTCATTTTCCAAGAATTCTGTGGCAGGCTTTACATGTTGCAAATAAAGCAGCTGAGTGTGTATATTATAGTTAAATTGACATTCTCAATCTGTGGCCCAGACACATTAACAATCACATATCTTATCTTGGTCTACACATGATCTACAGTGCTTCCTCCAGCTCCTACATCTACTAGGACTTGCCGAATCTCTCCAGAATTTACTGCCTCCTTTTCCTGTGTATTTAGAACATTAAGCCTCCATAATGGTGGACTCACATTGTTTGTCCCTTTTAGATCAGTAAACATGTTCTTGCAGCTCTTATAATACATAACCATGCTCCCATACTCAATCTACATGCATTCTCTTCTCTTCATATTATTTACTTAATCCATAGCTTGTTGGTAAAGCTCACTGATTCACGTTTAAAGTCAAAATGTATTTAATGTGTTTTCTATTTTGCTATTCCAACTTTAGCTGCTTGCACTAGATTCCAGTAAAATACCCTGTGCTTTTTCAATCTGAGTCCTTCATAAACTGAATATCCAGTAACTTTGGCAAAAATCTCTGCATAAATATCACTTGAATCATCAACTTGTATCCCCAGAATTGTCAAGCTATTTCTCCGATTTCTGTTTACACCTTCAAAGATCCTGTTCGGTTCAACAATGATTTTGACTTTGTCTTGTAGCAGTATCACAGTATCTTCCAACAGGGAAAACCTTTCCTGTCTTTTGAAATAAAAAGAATTGTACTGTAAGGGAAGCCACCTCTATTATAATTGCTTTCATTGTACCATGATTTTCAGTCATTATTTATGTATTTATTTATGTATTTATTTATTTAGGCTTTTTATATATCGTCATTCCAAAAGAAGATCACAACGGTTTACAAAAGCAACATTCATATTCTAGGTCAACATTCAAATTCTGGGTCAACACAACAACAAATACATGTTAACTACAGGTCCTTCATGATCAGCATAAGGAAGTTTTCAGCAGTGGCGTGTAGTCAGGGCCTTCAAAGGGTTCAGTAAATCCCCGGCCCTAGCCCTCAACTTCAACTTTCCCCCCCCCCCCCCCCCCATCCATGGAGTCACTTGTGGCTTGTCTATAGAAGGAGAAACACAGCATCTGACATCGGGCATCCTGTCCCCTGTGTGCATAGTGGAGGAGGGGCCGAGGCATGCCCGCTGGAGCAAGCCAATTAGCCAAACCTGAGGTGCAGGAACTGGGAAGGGATCCTCAGAGTGACAGGTCAATCGGGACAACAGCAGCAGCAGCAGCAGATGCACGTTTGCACAACAAGATGCAGAACAGCACAGCAGGAGGAGCAGAAGGCGGGAACTTGCTTCACTGAATCAGCTCGAAGCAAGGTCCCGCCTTCTCGTGCGAAAAGCAGAGTTCAAGTGTGGGATGGCTCGTGAGCTGATAAAAGATGCAGTCAGAGTCAGACAGACGCAGTGAATGTGATGTGGTTTGTGGCCCTGTGCAGACGGCGCTGGAGGACAGTGCTGAGGACAGGACCTGGAGATAGGATATTCGGCAGGATATATAATCTGCTCTGTGCTCTCGCAGCCTCCACTTCAAAAGGCATGGACTCTTTTGTGCATACAAAACCCTTCATAGGTGGTACAGGCTTTCTTGTGGTTTTCTTACACAGAATATGTGTGCATGGACTGGGAACAAATATCCCTACTTATCTGCTCCCCCACTGATATTTACATTTCTTAAGGAAAGTGAGTCCTTAGGAGCTTGCAGCTGAAATGCACAGCTCTTTGTGAACTAACCATGAGACCAGTGAATGTGAGATGTAGTTCCACCTTGGAGCTAATTTTATTTAAGTGCTCCTGGCTCAACTCAACTGGCTAATGTAGTCTTATTATTCTGGCAGCCTTTGAGGGTTAAAGTCACTGATAGATAGTGATTCTCAGATTTTCACAGAGCTTAACATGGGGGGGGGAGCTAGATTGCTGGGTTGGGTGTGAAAAGTGAGAGAGAGCTGCAGTGCCATACTAAGGAGAGTTGTGGTCTGCCCCGGGTGACAGCCAGCATGGGGAGCCAGCCGGGAAGGGGGTGCCATCAAGAGAAAGGATGTTTCCAGGAGCAGAGCCCATCCCGCTCGCGGCACAAGAAGAGGAAGGCTGCCAGGCCGTGAGTGGTGGAACAGCGAAGACAGCGGCCAGATAGCCACAGGAAGCTGAAGAGGGAGAGGATCAGAATGACTGTACGTGAGTCTATGTGATTGAGAGAGGAAAGGGTGTGTGAGAGTGTATGTATGGGAGTAAGAGATTGGGAGCCGTATGGGATTGTGTGTGTGTGTAAGTAAGAGACTTAACTAGTGTGTATGTGTATGGGTGTGAGGGTGCATGTTTGTGTGTGAGAGGGAGCCTATGTGAAGGGGAGTGTATGTGTGAGAGAGAGACAAATGGAGGGAGCCTGTGTGCAGGAGAGTGTGTGAGATTGAGCAAGAGAGAGAGGGAGCCTGTGTGAGGGAGAGGGAAACCAGAGATCATGGGGGGTGGGGGGGGGCAGAGAAGTGAGCCTTGAGTGTGGGTGCCAAAGGAAGTATATCTGGACAGCAAGAGGATTGGGACTGGGAAGTAAGACTACTAGGGGCTGGAAGCTTTGGAAGAATGGTTAAGCTTTAGCTTAATCACACCAATATGATGTACACTGTCCCTTATTTAATTTAGATTCCACTTTTGAGTTTCTTTAATTTATATTCCACCTTTTGGCACTTCAAAGCATTTAGGTAGTAGTGTGGTAAGGAGAGGGAGCTACTGTGTGAGAGATTACACACACAGGCATAAGAAGTGCAGGGAGCCACTGAGTGTGAGAGAGTGCCTTTGTGTGTATGTACGTGAAGAGAGAACCACTCAGTGTGAGAGAGTGCCTTTGTATGTGTGAGGGACAGAGAGCCTGTGTGTGTGTGCATGTGCGTGTGTGAAGAAGAAAGAGCCACTGAGTATGTGTGTGTTAAGTGTAAGTGTATGGCGGAGAGAAAGAGGATAACGTTTGTACACCCTCCCCCCCACACACACACACACCTAATCCAGGACAATCTCAAGCTGACTGGAAATCAAAAGTTCCCAGGTATAGAAACCAGAGGATTTTTAAAATCCCTATTAGTTTTAATTGTTGGATGATGTTTGATGTGTCTGCTGTTTTTAAATGTTTTATTGATGTAATATTTGCAGTGGTGCTCTTTCCTAGGTAGAGTTGCTGTTTGAGTCCTGAGCGTTAGTGTTGTTTTGATATGTCAGCTTTCTCTTGGGGTAAACTGTATTCTTGACAGGCTGTAATAGTTTTTATTGGAGCTATGTAAGTATTATCCCAAAATACTGTATGTGAGCTATTGAGAAAATATCAGACCTGTTATAATATGTGAATATCTCTCATCTCACATTTGAAGAAGGGGCCTATGTACTTTCAAAAGCTCTTGTACAATATGTTTGGGTAAAGGTATTTATTTTGCAGATATTTTAGGGCAGCCTGGCTTGTTCTGTTTACCTAATAGGTGGTGTATTGGTGTTTTAGGTCCTGATGTAATATTTGCATTGTTGCCTTTTTATAGGTAAGGTTTTTACTGTTTGAGTACTGGCAGTTAGTGTTGTTTTCGTATGGGAGGTTTACTATACTATAATTGTATATTCATGGCTTTCTGAGGGCCAGGCCAACACCCAATGCATATGACAAAAAGCCTAATGCCACATGGATTCCAATTGTATGTTGTGGAAAGGGGGCAGAGGGAGCGAGACAGCTGAAGGGATGGGGAGGGAGGGTAGAGAAAACAGAGGAAACAATTTTGTTGGTGACTCTCGAGTTGGGGACGCGGGGAGTTGGAAGAGGAAAGGGGCTGAGGGAATGAGACTGAATCCCCAACTATAAATGTCTCCACATGCCACTGGGTTTCAGATCTGCTTTCCTTGCCAGCAGGGCAACATCTGATAGAGAGCCCTGTTTGGGCTTTTTTTTTATTGTGGGCGATACTGTGAAAACTGCTTCTGTTTTGCCTGCTTTACCGCTGGCCATGACAGTTATCTCTTAGGATAAGTAGTTGGAAGAAGCAGCAATTTTATTTGCAGAGTTTTCTGCTTTTCGACGTGTTTCTTTGGAGAACAGATCACTCACACAGCCATCCAGCAGCCAACTCTCTAGCACCTCCAGACGGATTAAGGTTTAGGTCAATGTTTCCCAACCACTGTGCCACGGGCAGGCTGACGTGCCTTCAGCCCTAATCAGGTGCGCCATGGAAAAGAGACCACTGCCGAATTCTCAGGTTCAGACCAGCACCCCGCCTCACCTCTAAGCACCTCCCAGCAACAACAGTCACCAGTGGTGGCTCTTAAATGCGCAGGAACTCCTGGCAACCTGTATGTGTGTCTTTTCTTCCTAGTCAAGGCAAGCGCCCTGGAGTGTGATAATTAATAGGCAAACAGGCGGAGCGCCCACACTGCACGTAGCGCCTCCTCATCTTTTTCTCGCCTGAGGTTCCTCCTTTGAGTCCTTACAGCCTTTGTCTTGTCACCAGGCTGACTGAGACAGAGCCCTGAGCACTGACTGTGACAATTTCTTGCAGCAGCAGTTGAGAAGCATTGGCTTTTAATACATATGTCACTAGCTTTCCAGCATTATCCTCTCTTCATCAGGTTTTCAATAAACTAGTCTGTCATGTCAGCTATATTTGCTAATGAGTACTCTATATGTAAAAAGTTTTTTGCACTGAAGAAATGGAAGTGGGGCTGGTATTTTTTTCACGCACATGTTAAAACCCCCTCCCCCCCTGAGGAGAGGGGCAGCCACGTTGCCCAATCTCGTGACGCACTGGACCACTACGTGCAGGATGGAAAACATGGGTGCTGTGAATCGGGGGATAGGGACAAGCCTGCAGGGCCACTAAGGTTCACACAGTGCACAAAAATAAACTAGACTTTTCCAAAAGTTGGGTTCCAAGCAAAAAAAGTAGCTTTAGTGGAAAAAAAAAAAAAAAAAGAATAATTCAAAATTCCAGCAGATACTACAAAAAATAAAATACAAAACAAATCCACAGGGCAAAAAAAAAATAAAAAACCCTCAGCAACTGCTTGCAGTTCTTTCATAAAATCTCAAAGACAGTGGTTCAGTCATAGCTCTTATTCTCCTTAAGTTGTCTTAGAACACCTTACAAATTCTCCTTACAGGTTTTTTTCTCTGCTTAACCCCAGGGAAAAAAATTAAAGTATCCTTGAAATTTCTCAAAATACTGTGGCTGGCCCAAGACAACTCTTCCCATTGCTTTCTGGTGGTCTGAAGTTCCTGAGCTGTCCCTCGCTACTTGCAGATGACATCATGACAGCCTCTCTATTCAAAGGACCACAAACTAGAACCCCAGGCTAGGCCACAGCTCCTTGATGCCCTCCGAGGCTCCCAGCAGGACACAAACTCCAAGCAAAATCTCCTTTAGTTCCATTCAATGGGGCCGATGCAATACGGTGCGCCGAGCCGAGCGCACTGTTAACCTGCAGTGGGACGCGGGTAGAATAGGCGCTAATCAATCCCCTAATGCTGTAAGGGGATTAGCGCCTATTCAATGCGTGTCCAACGCAGAGTGAATCTAATAGCGCTCATCACATGCAAATGCATGTGAATGAGGCTATTAGGCATTCATTCCCGATGCAAAAAAAAAAAAAATGTGAGTCTCGCCCGCAAATTTAACTGTCATCTATTAACACCTGCCAGGAACAGGCGTTAATAGCTGTACGCATCAAAAACAGATGAAAAATAAAAGAAATAAAACAAACAAAAAAGACTGACAGTCGGACCCATCACAAAACCGACACCGAGTTTATCAGCGTCGGTTTACCTTACCGGCGGTCAGCCACGAAAACTGACGCCGATAAACCCGGCATTGGTTTTTGTGACAACCATTCGCCGCTGAAAACCAACGCCGAGTTTATTGGTGTCTGTTTTCGTGGCTGTCCGCCCATAAGGAAAACCGACGCCGATAGCAGCATTGGTTTTTGTGACTACCGTTCGCCGCTAAAAACCAACGCCGAGTTTATCGGCGTCAGTTTTCCTTACCAGCGGACAGCCACGAAAACCGACACTGATAAACTCGGCGTTGGTTTTCTGGCGTACAGCAGTCACGAAAACCGATTGGGTTCGCGTTAGCAAGGATGCAAGCGACCCTAGCGCCTCCTTGCTAACGCGACCCCCTCATTTAAATATTGCATGGCGCCCACCTGTTCAGCGCCCGCTTTCTACGCGAGTTTATTGCATCGGCCCCAATGACTCCTCAAGATCTCTTCCCATTGCCTTGTGGAAGCACCCTTTATAGTCCTATTAACCCATCCCTTTAGGAGAAAGAACCCCTCCTGTCATTCACTGCTCACAAGAACTCCCTCTGAACCTCCCACTGCTTGAAAGTTTCTTGTCGTAAGGGACCTACCCTTTAACACACAGAAAAGAAAACGCCCTTGGGTGTCTGGTCTGGGAATTGGGGCACACCTGGAATTCACCAGTGCCTTGTGGCCTGTTCTCAGAGGCTGCTTGTGATGGATGTGGTTTCCTGAAAGCTGTTGCTTTACTCCTTGTCAGTAATGAGCAGCTGGCTGTCTGCGGAACTGTAAATTAGATTAAAAAAAAAAAAAGTTGTGAAATTCAAGGTTAGCAAATTCCTGGCAATAGCTCAGGCAATTTCTGAGATCTGGGTGTATAAAAAAAAAAAAAGAGAGGTAACCATAACCACAGTCCACGGTGTTACAGAGAACATAGCCCTAAGACAGCAGTTCTTGGAAGGAGCCTAACTGGATCATCCTGGGTGCCCAGTGCTACTGCCCCAATCATACCCAGGAGCTTGGCGGCCAACCACATCCCTGCCATTATAATACGCTGTCACAGCCACATGGAGAGGAATAAAATAAAATTAGTGATTTTTTCCACAGCACCTTTGTTGGAGGGGCTGTTTTATAAAGGGAAATAATAAATGAATATCAAATAGACTCAGATCAATCCATCTATATACTGTGACAGGGAGAAGAATTTGTTATACTGTGTAGATGACATGCTAGTGCTAACAAGTGACACATTTCTACAAGGAATAAAGACTTTTCTAAAGACCAAGATTGAACTAAAAGATTTAGGAGAGCCCAGTTGAATCTTAGGCATTGATATGGAGAGAAATGCAGATAAGAAGCAACTGCCAATCAGTCAAAAGAAGTATTGAAGAAACTATAGAAAAAAAAATATTGCATTGAGTGACAATAAGCCAGTATCAATACCCATTGAGAAAATAAAGATTCACAAGGAATAAATCATCCTGATGTTCCATACCATAGTCTTATTGGAAGTTTAATGTATCTTGTACAGGCAACAAAAGCAGATAATACATTTGCAGTCCATTATTTGATCCATTTTAATATTTGCTTTATGACTGTAACACTGTAAGATGACCAAATGTGTTCTCAGATATCTTCAAGGAAAAAGATAATATCTTATATTACAGAGGGGCAGATTTTCAAAGGGGTAGCGCGTAACATACATGCGTAACCGCCGAAAAGCTGCCCCTGCGCGCGCAAGCCCCGGGACGCGCGTATGTCCCAGGGCTTCGAAAAAGGGGCGGGAAGGGGGAGGGTCCGGGGGCGTGGCAAACAAATCTACGCCTGCGCCTATCTTTTAAGGTCTGGCCCAAAGCTTCTAGAGAAAGAATAATTGGTTATTCAGATGCAAGTTGGAAGTCTTGAACTCAAGATGGAAGATCTACCAGAGGTTATTTATTTAAGTCTTGTATTTTGCCACCTCCAGAACATTCTGTCTAGGTTATGTATATAAGCTATTGCGAGCAGACATTAGCTGGAAAGCTGTTAAATTATAGATCAGGAACGGCCAACTCTGCTCCTCGAGAGCCACAGACAGGTCAGGTTTTCAGAATATCCACAATGAATATGCATGAGATAAATTTACATGCACTGGCTCCATTGTATGCAAATCTATCTCATGCATATTTATTGTGGATATCCTGAAAACCTGGCCTGTTTACGGCTATTGAGAACTGGAGTTGGCCACCCCTGCTATAGATGGTGTTCTTATCTACTTGTAAAGCTGAATATATCATTCTATGTGAAATTATCAAAGAAGGGAAGTAGTTAATTAAAATTCTGGAAGACCTTGGATTTAACAAACACTGTGAAAATGCAGCTGGCAAAAACTGATGGCCAATCTACAATGAAACTGATGGAGAGTACAGCTCAACATCAGTGAACAAAACACATTGGGGCAGATTTTCAAAGGCTACGCGCAAAACATACGCGCGTAACCAGAGAAAGTCTGCTCCTGCGCTGGCCGAGCCTATTTTGCATAGGCTCAGCGGCGCACACAAGCCCCGGGACGCGTGTATGTCCCGGGGCTTTCAAAAATGGGCGGATCGGGGGCAGGGCTGGAGGCGGTTCCAAGTCCTCCGGCACAGCAGCCGTGCTGGAGGTTCGCAGCCGTAACTCCATCAAGATTAAGATCAATGGGGGGGGGGGGATTTAGGGGGGGCATCCAAAAAAAAGTTCCCTCCAAGGCCGCTCCAAATTGGAGCGGCCTTGGAGGGGAACGGGGAAAGCCATCGGGGCTCCCCTTGGGCTCGGCGCGCGCAAGGTGCACAAGTGTGCACCTTGCGCGCGCCGACCCCGGATTTTATAAAATTGGGCGTAGATTTGTGCGCGCCGGGTTGTGCGCACAAATCTACACCCACGCATATGTTTTAAAATCTGGCCCATTGATCTTAAATAGTTATTCATAAGAGACAAAGTAAAACAGGGAAAAATTCAACTGAGCGGTGTCCCAACAGAATGCCTTGACCAAGCCACTTCAGAAGAATAAGACTCAATTCCGTATGTAAGACTTTGTGTTCCTTAAAGAAGATTACCATAGCTAGTGACATTCATGCAAGTGAGTGTTGGAAACTGTATTGCATCGCACTGTATTGAGTTATCTAGTACTGAGCTGTTTTGAGCTGCTAGCGCTTCTATAATGCTCTGCATTAAGGATATGCTTTCATTTGAAACAACATTGTTTATATTGTTTTATCATGTTGTTAAAAAGAATTTTTTTTAGTGTGCACTATTTGCAAATAGTACATGCTATAATAATAATATTTATTTCTTATATGCCAAAAGTGTCCAAAGCAGGTAGAACATACACTCAGTGTTCAAAAATGGTGCATATATTTGCAGATTATTGTGTACTATTCAGAAATAGTGTGCACTATTGGCTGAAACAACAAAAAAAACCAAAATAAGCTCCCACTGAAACAGAATTCAAACTTTCCCTCTAAACAAAATGACATTTTTTGGCCTGCACACAGCTACTTTCCATGTGTACTTACTTGTTTTCTGTTTCAGTGTGATTTGAAGGTTTTTAGAAAACAGCTGAAGACATTATTGTTTAGAGAGGCTTTTCATTGATGATTTGTCAAACTGAAGATTGTTTAAATATATGTTTGTGATTTTATTATTATATGTTAAGGTGTGATACGTTTAGCATGATTGTATTATTATAGCTGGGCAAAAAATGGTTTTAAATAAATACTGCAACATTTGCCCCTGAAAGCCAACTTGACGAAGGATCTTCTAAAAAAATAAATAAATAAATAAAAAGCAACCCCAGGAATCCCTATTGAAGGCTTTCCCCACATCAAACTCTATAAGAATGAGGTCAATAAAATCTTTCCACTTGCACATTTCCAAAAATCGCACTAATCTACAAATATTCAGAGCCATAGTCAGGCATTTTAGCGCCTATGGCCAAGTGAAAAACTCCACAACCCATGAGACCACGAGTTGGGAGACGGGAGACTGTTAAAATGTTTGTACAGTAATGGCCAAGGCCGGTGCAAGGATATTAGGCATCCTAGGGAAACCTTACAGCCTTCCACCCTCCCCCACCATTACACTCTTCCCACAAGCAATTAAAGATTATGCATTTATAATAATTTTACATGAAAGGATATTCAAAGTACAGTCTTCTGAGGTAAAAATCACTTACACTATGAAGATTATCTTTATGTGCACTACTATGGTGCCAACCAGTAAACCCTGTAAAAAAGCACAAAACACTTGGAATCCACATGGTATTAGGCCTACTTTAAATGTCGTGGGCACAGGCTTGGCCCTCAGAGAAAACAGAATTACAATACAATAAACGTTCTATATCAAAAGAGCACTAACTGCCAGCACTCAAAGGCAAAAACCCCTACCTATGAAAAGGCAACACTGCATGTATTACACCAGACCCTAAAACACCAGTATGCTCCCTATTAGGAAAACAGAACAAGCCAAGCTGTCATAGATCCCTACACAAACTGTACACACTAGCAGAATACCTCACCTTGGTCACACATGCAGACCCTCAAATGTAGAATAGAGACCATAAAATAGAAATAGAAATGAGCAGACAAAAACTGAACAGAAAACTGCAACAAACCAAATTCTGTATGCATTGCAACAACGGAAAAACAGAAACATCATTCCTCATAAAAGAAATATAAATAATATTATTAGTAGTAAAACCATTCCAATAAAAAGTATAATTCAAACAGCTATGCAATAGAATAACATCCAATAATTAAAAACTCATTTAAAAATTTTCCAAACACCAATAAAATAATTAAAAACAGATACATCAAATAACACCCAATAAATAAAACTGATAATAATTTGTAAAAATGTCCCACTCTCCATACATGGCAAATTTTGATTTCCAGATGTCTTGAGATTAGTTATGGATTACCAGGCATAGGGGAAGGGGGCTTGTTTTACACACACACTGTCTCCTCTCTCTCTCTCTCTTAAACACACGTTTTCTCTCTCTCACACACATACACACACGTGTTCTCTCTCATACACATAACACATGTTCTTACACACACACTCTCCCTCTTTATCACACACACATACGCATATGCAATGCTCTCTCACACACACTCATACACATATGCATGCTCTCACACAAACACATGTGCTCTCATCTCACACATGCATTCTCATGTACAGGCTCTCTCACTCTTGCACACACACACAAATGCTTTCACTCTCATACAAGCTCTCTTATTCTCACACACACAGACAGTCTCTATCACTCCCTCATACTCTCACTCCTCTCATTCACTCCCTCCCCCACTTGAAACAGGAGCAGTAGTCTTCAGCCACCATGGCCAATGGGTCTACTTTTTTGGACCATAGGGGCCAGCTCTGCTCTGGCCATGAGTTTCTTCCTGCAGGGCAGTCCGTGGCTTTCTTACTCTTCCTAGGCCCCTCTGGCCACGCTGCACTTCTGGTGGGGCCACATAGTGCAGCTCCTCCTCTTCCTAGGCCTCCCACGCCTCCTCTTCCTAGGCTTGCTGCTACTCTTCTTTCTAAGGCCCTGTCAGCAGCACCTCTACTCTTCTTCCTAGGCCCCGCTGCAGATTACGACATTACCACACTGCTTTTGATGGCTGCAGCAGGAAACATTTTCCTTCTGTACTAGCGTTGCTTCGGCACCCTTTGGGTAGTGACACCTATCACCAAAGCCATATTGGCCAAAGGCATGCTATGGCTCTGATGTGTTCAGGATTGTTTATCCCGTACAAGGCCAGCTTGATTGTGGGACACCAAAAGTGGTAATATATTGTTTAACCAGGTAGCCAAGACCTTGGTATAGATGTTCACATCTAGGTTTAACAAAGAGATGGCAGCAGTCAGCAAGTCACATCCAGGCTTTGGAAGCCCCATTTTCTTTTAAAATTTGTGACTGCCACAGCCCAAGGCATAGCGAGCCAGCAGCAGTGAAGGGAGCCAGTGGGAGGAGAGATCAGTAGATGCCATTAAGATCATTGTGAGGTAGGTAGGTAGGGCATGAAAATGTGAAAGACAGGCCGCTATTGACCCATGGGCCACTTTTCCATCCCCAGAAGAAAGAGAGAGAGGGGATATGAGAAAGACATCCAAATATCACAAAGGTATTGAAAATATACATAAATAATACACAAGTTCTAGAGTAAGGGGTCCTAATATGCAGCTCAAAGGGTAACTCAAGTGTAACATAAACCAATAGCTCTTCCCAGAAAAGATACAGCCTTGTGGTTAGCGTGTTATTCCAGTTAAGTGCATGGAAATAAAGATTAACAAACAAACAAAAATAGTATAAGGTGATGCTATTGTGTTACACTAACAATACATTTTTTGACTAGCTTTTTGGAGCTATAGTAATTGATGCGATGGAACAGCCTTTCAAAGGAAATGGTGGGATTCTAACTTAATAAAATTAAAAAAAAATGGGATAAGCACAGAAAAGTAATACAGAAATGTAATGATAAAGTCTTTGATCAGGTAGATTCTATGATATTACTAGGAATATTTGTCTCAGATTGTGGATTTACACAACCCCAAATTTTGGGGATTAGAGGTTTAAGCAACTTGTTAATTACTGTTTGACAAGTAATCAGTCACTTTAGTTACTCAATCTAGATACATTTTCTCATTAAATGTAATTTAAAGATTGTGCATGGGAAAGGATAGTTCATGTCCCATAATTTGATCTTTCTGCAGATTGAAAAGCGGGTATAGTTTTGTAAATTAAATAAATTGTCCTGAAATCTCTAAACAGCTTGTTTTGGATCATCCTGCATGCAAAATTTCCATATTGCATTTTCATTACTACATAAGAACAAAAGAACATGCCATCCTGGGTCAGACCAAGGGTCCATCAAGCCCAGCATCCTGTTTCCACCAGTGGCCAATCCAGGCCATAAGAACCTGGCAAGTACCCAAAAACTAAGTCTATTCCATGTTACCATTGCTAATGGCAGTGGCTATTCTCTAAGTGAACTTAATAGCAAGTAATGGATTTCTCCTCCAAGAACTTATCCAATCCTTTTTTAAACACAGCTATACTAACTGCACTAACCACATCCTCTGGCAACAAATTCCAGAGTTTAATTGAGCTTTGAGTAAAAAAGAACTTTCTCCGATTAGTTTTAAATGTGCCCCATGCTAACTTCATGGAGTGCCCCCTAGTCTTTCTACTATCCAAAAGAGTAAATAACCAATTCACATCTACCCGTTCTAGACCTCTCATGATTTTAAACATCTCTATCATATCCCCCCTCAGCCGTCTCTTCTCCAAGCTGAAAAGTCCTAACCTCTTTAGTCTTTCTCATAGGGGAGCTGTTCCATCGCCCTTATCATTTTGGTAGCCCTTCTCTGTACCTTCTCCATCACAATTATATCTTTTTTGAGATGCGGCGACCAGAATTGTACACAGTATTCAAGGTGCGGTCTCACCATGGAGCGATACAGAGGCATTATGACATTTTCCGTTTTA
Organism: Rhinatrema bivittatum; assembly: GCF_901001135.1. Taxonomy (NCBI): domain Eukaryota; kingdom Metazoa; phylum Chordata; class Amphibia; order Gymnophiona; family Rhinatrematidae; genus Rhinatrema; species Rhinatrema bivittatum. Next base: position 594,407,267 of record NC_042615.1, read on the forward strand.
TTCACCATTCCCTTTCTAATAATTCCCAACATTCTGTTTGCTTTTTTGACTGCCGCAGCACACTGAACCGACGATTTCAATATGTTATCCACTATGACACCTAGATCTCTTTCTTGGGTTGTAGCACCTAATATGGAACCCAGCATTGTGTAATTACAGCATGGGTTATTTTTCCCTATATTCATCACCTTGCATTTATCCACATTAAATTTCATCTGCCATTTGGATGCCCAATTTTCCAGTCTCACAAGGTCTTCCTGCAATTTATCACAATCTGCTTGTGATTTAACTACTCTGAACAATTTTGTGTCATCTGCAAATTTGATTATCTCACTCGTCGTATTTCTTTCCAGATCATTTATAAATATATTGAAAAGTAAGGGTCCCAATACAGATCCCTGAGGCACTCCACTGTCCACTCCCTTCCACTGAGAAAATTGTCCATTTAATCCTACTCTCTGTTTCCTGTCTTTTAGCCAGTTTGCAATCCACGAAAGGACATTGCCACCTATCCCATGACTTTTTACTTTTCCTAGAAGCCTCTCATGAGGAACTTTGTCAAATGCCTTCTGAAAATCCAAGTATACTACATCTACCGGTTCACCTTTATCCACATGTTTATTAACTCCTTAAAAAACGTGAAGCAGATTTGTGAGGCAAGACTTGCCCTGGGTAAAGCCATGCTGACTTTGTTCCATTAAACCATGTCTTTCTATATGTTCTGTGATTTTGATGTTTAGAACACTTTCCACTATTTTTCCTGGCACTGAAGTCAGGCTAACCGGTCTATAGTTTCCCGGATCGCCCCTGGAGCCCTTTTTAAATATTGGGGTTACATTTGCTATCCTCAAGTCTTCAGGTACAATGGATACCTGATCCATACCACTAATTCTGTATACAATCCCATGTATATAATACCACTAATACTGTAAACTGTTGTAATTTCTTGTTTAATGCCCCTGCAGCTTGTTCTCTATCCTTCTATGCTTCTCTCTCGTTCTCCCCTCCCAAGTTCCTTTGCCCTGTTATAATGTAATTTTCTGCTCTGCTGTTGATATGTGAACCGGTGTGATGTCCCCACTAACGCCGATATATAAAAGTTTTAAATAAATAAATAAATAAATAAATTTAAAAAATGGATGATTTTAATGGTAGGTTACAAATTTTTACTAATAGGTCTGAAATTTCATTTTTTAGTTCCTTCAGAACTCTGGGGTGTATACCATCCGGTCCAGGTGATTTACTACTCTTCAGTTTGTCAATCAGGCCTACCACATCTTCTAGGTTCACCGTGAATTGATTCAGTCCATCTGAATCATTACCCATGAAAACCTTCTCCAATATGGGTACCTCCCCAACATCCTCTTCAGTAAACACCGAAGCAAAGAAATCATTTAATCTTTCCGCGATGGCCTTATCTTCTCTAAGTGCCCCTTTAATCCCTCGATCATCTAACGGTCCAACTGACTCCCTCACAGGCTTTCTGCTTCAGATATATTTTAAAAAGTTTTTACTGTGAGTTTTTGCCTCTTCGGCAAACTTCTTTTCAAATTCTCTCTTAGCCTGTCTTATCAGTGTCTTACATTAAACTTGCCAACGTTTATGCTTTATCCTATTTTGTTCTGTTGGATCCTTCTTCCAATTTTTGAATGAAGATCTTTTGGCTAAAATAGCTTTTTTCTCCTCCCCTTTTAACCATGCCGGTAATTGTTTTGCCTTCTTTCTACCTTTCTTAATGTGTGGAATACATCTGGACTGTGCTTCTAGAATGGTATTTTTTAACAATGACCACGCCTCTTGGACATTTTTTTACTTTTGTAGCTGCTCTTTTCAGTTTTTTTCTAACAATTTTTCTCATTTTATCAAAGTTTCCCTTTTGAAAGTTTAGCATGAGAGCCTTGGATTTGCACACTGTTCCTCTTCCAGTCATTAAATCAAATTTGATCATATTATGATCACTATTGCCAAACGGCCCACCACCGTTACCACTCTCACCAAGTCCTGTGCTCCACTGAGAATTAGATCTAAAATTGCTCCCTCTCTCGTTGGTTCCTGAACCAATTGCTCCATAAAGCTATCATTTATTCCATCCAGGAACGTTATCTCTCTAGCGTGTCCCGATGATACATTTACCCAGTCAATATTGGGATAATTGAAGTCTCCCATTATTACTGCACTACCAATTTGGTTAGCTTCCCTAATTTCTCTTAGCATTTCACTGTCCGTCTCACCATCTTGACCAGGTGGACGGTAGTATACCCCTATCACTATAGTCTTCCCCGACACACAAGGGATTTCTACCCATAAAGATTCAATTTTTTATTTAGTCTCATGCAGGATGTTTATCCTGTTGGACTCTATGCCATCCTGGACATAAATTGCCACACCTCCTCTTGGGTGCTCCTCTCTATCATTGCGATATAATTTGTACCCGGGTATAGCACTGACCCATTGGTTATCCTCTTTCCACCATGTCTCTGAGATGCCAATTAAGTCTATGTCATCATTCACTGCTATACATTCTAATTCTCCCATCTTACTTCTTAGACTTCTGGCATTAACATACAAACATTTAAAAGTTTAGTTTTTGTTTGTATTTTCATTCTGCTTTTTAATTGATAGGGATAAGTTAGAATTTTTTAGCTCAGGTTAGTTTTTAGTTACAGGCACTTGGACTATTTTTCTAATTATTGGAACCTCACTGTCGGGATGCCCTAATTCTAATGCATCATTAGTATCCTTTGAAGATACCTCTCTCCGAACCATGTGCTGCTGAGCAACTGTCAGCTTTCCCCTTTATTCTAGTTTAAAAGCTGCTCTATCTCCTTTTTAAAGGTTAGCGCCAGCAGTCTGGTTCCACCCTGGTTAAGGTGGAGCCCATCCCTTCGGAAGAGACTCCCCCTTCCCCAAAAGGTTCCCTAGTTCCTAACAAAACTGAATCCCTCTTCCTTGCACCATCGTCTCATCCACGCATTGAGACTCCGGAGCTCTGCCTGCCTCTGGTGACCTGCGCGTGGAACAGAGAGCATTTCAGAGAATGCTACCCTGGATCTTCTGGATTTAAGCTTTCTACCTAAGAGCCTAAATCCGGCTTCCAGAACCTCCCTCCCACATTTTCCTATGTTGTTGGTGCCCACATGTACCACGACAGCTGGCTCCTCCCCAGCACTGTCTAAAATCCTATCTAGGTGACGCGTGAGGTCCGCCACCTTCGCACCAGGTAGGCATGTTACCAGGTGATCCTCACACCCACCAGCCACCCAGCTATCTACATTCCTAATAATCGAATCACCAACTATGACGGCCGACCTAACCCTTCCCTTCTGGGCAGTAGGCCTTGGGCAGATATCCTCAGTGCGAAAGGACAATGCATCACCTGAAGAGCAGGTCCTTGCTACAGGATCCTTTCCTGCTGCACCTGGTTGGTGCTCTCCCTTCATGAGACCTTCTTCCTCCAAGGCAGCACCAGGGCTGCCAGTCTGAAGTTGGGACTTGACTACTATGTCCCTGAAGGTCTCATCTATATACCTCTCTGTCTGCCTCAGCTCCTCCAGATCTGCCACTCTAGCCTCCAGAGATCGGACTTGTTCTCTGAGAGCCAGGAGCTCTTTGCATCACATGCACATGTACAACTTCTCACTAGTGGGTAAAAAACCATACATATGACACTCGATGCAAAAGACTGGGAAGACCCCTCTTGCTACTGGACTGCTGCCTTCATCTCAATTTTGATCAGTTCCTAGTTAAGTTTTAGGTTGCTATGGGAGTAGGAATGTGTCTAACGTCCTTTAAATGTATTAGTGAATTCACTATGTGTCTGGTAGTGGCCTACCGGGGGTCTGATCAAATTCTCAATAAAGTTTTTGTTGATGTTTTTTTTTTTTTTGTGAAAGTGGCACCTGCCTATAAATTAAGGGATAAGCTAGGGTGGGTGCTTTGGGAAATACAAACAGTCTAACTTCAGTTAGTCAGCCAGAGTGACTCACTGCTGTCTTGATTAAAAAATGTTGGTCCCTATTCAAACCCAATCACACTACCTCAATACTCAGTTTGTATTAAATACACTCAGTTCTTTAAAAGTCTGCAGAACACTCAGTTCTGCAGACTTTTAAAAATAAACACACTACCTACTGCTTACTAGCTACCTTATTGACTGACTATTTAAAAATACAGTCTAACTTGTTTATTCACTGCCTTTCTGACTGTTAAAGGCACAAACACACAAACACACAAAATAATATTCCCAAATAGTTAACTTTGCCCCAATACTTTAAAAAAAGACAGTGTCCCAAGCAAAAACTTACTGATTCCTTTCAGCCACCAGCAAGGTGATCCTCTCCTCTCAGTGTTATTATTTGTATATGTTTGCAACCAGTGTACAACAACACAGAAGTCTTCAAGTGAGTCAAAATAACTAAAAATATATATTTTTTTAAACTAACTGGTTACTTTATTGTTGGAGCGACCAGCAACTGATTTTTGGGAAAGTAAGTAATAGCTGCAACTACATGCAGTCCATTTCACGACTGAACTTTGTCAATGCATGCTTTATGTTCCTTTTAATGCCTATTTCTGGTTCTTGATGCTTTCCCTGCCAGGAGAAAGGAACAGAATGCACATGTTCAGAAGCTGAGTTTCATAACTGACCAAAATTGTACTTGTCGGCCTTTTAAATTGGAAGGTGGAAGAGAAGGAATTCTGCCTGGTCTTAATTTCATTCCTTCTCTCAGCGATTCACAAAAGAGGGCTGTAACAATCGTTTCTCTTACAGTATTTCACAAGCGCAAGTGACAAGTAATAACAGTTGCTCTTTAGAAAATGAAAACGGGAAATTACTGCTAAGTAGTTACTGTAATTGAAATGCCTCCAGCCTTCTGCCTGCAGTTTTCTTTGGACACCTGGGTGCCTTTTTTTTTTTTTTTGCAGGAGTCATGGGTGACCTCACACTTGCTGGAAAAGAGGTGTTCCATGGTGACTATGGTAGCACTTCTGGCAAGGCACTGACATTCCGGCCAACGCACAGCATTGCCTGCAATTCAACACTCATTTTGTGAGCGTAAACTTTACTGCCGATACAGCAAGAAGTTTTACACTTGCAAAATGAGCATTCTAAGGGGCTGATGCAATAAAGTGCTTCTATTTTTATTTATTTAAAAATTCTTCTATTCCACTACCTCCAACTAATGTTCGGCATAGCATAGCGCACGAGTTTACGTGCGGTTGGGCGTGTGTTTTGGACGTGCTAGACTAGTGCCCGATGCAATAAGGAGATTAGTGCATCCAAAACACGCGCCCTAACAAATGCGTACCTGATAGCGCCCATCAGATGTGAATTCCCTGTAGATGAGGGCATTAGCTATTGACCCCCTATGCAGGAAAGTGCTGGCCGCCCAGCACACACTTTTTAACACAGTAAATTTAACTCCAGCCTCCAAGGTGGAGGAAAGTCAACTTACAGGCAAGGGCTCATGAAAAAAATTAAAAAAAATAGGGTTCTCTGTGTTGCGATAAATGTGTCTTCCTCTTTAGTGTTGTGACACTTTAGTGCCTGCAATGGAGAAAAATAAATGTATATTTTGACTTGATTAAAAGAAACCCACTTTTCTTATGGCCACATAATTTAGACAGCCATAGCAAGGAGCACCTAATATTTTGCTGAGGTAGCGGGAATGAATTATAACAACAACAAAAAAAAAAAAAGAAGGATAAAAACAGATGCTCATTTTGAGAGCCCATTGCAATAAACTGTTGAGCGCTACATAAGAAGCTAAGACTTGCCATACTGGGTCAGGCCAAAGGTCCATCAAGCCCAGTATCCTGTTTCCAACAGTGGCCAATCCAAGTCATAAATACCTGGCAGGATCCCAAGGTATAAGGGAACCTGCCAGGTGAACCGCTGCCAAATAGATTGGTACTTATCTGGGCAAGTGGCAGTGGCTGCCACTGTTTACCCAGATAAAGCCCTAAAGATCAGAAGATTAAGGAGCAGCGCAGGACAGTAAGAGCCACAGGCTCATGAAAGGTCAGACAGTGGGAGAAGGGAAAGTATCAGGAATACTGGGATGACTCCCCCACTTTCCTGAATTAAAATGTGCATTCAGCCAATGCCAAATGCACATTTTACAGTTTATGCTTGTTTTTTAGTTTACTGTATCGGAGTTAAAAAAATTTAATCTGAGCGATACAAATTTGCACTGAAAACTAGTGCACAGTTTTTTAATGCTTACAGATGAATTTTCAAAGGAGTTACGTGTGTGAATGCAATGTACTTTCGTAGCAATTTTCAAAAGCCATTTAGGTGTGTAAAGTGCACTTATGTAAGTAAATCCTATGGACAATGCAATGGCATATATTGAGGCAATTTTCAAAAGCCCACTTACATGGGCAAAGTGAATTTACATCTTTAAAATCAATTTTTAAGTGCCTAAATGCTTTCGAAAATCAGGCTCTTAGATTACTGCATTGGCCTGTTACTGCATGAGCCAATCAGAGCCAGCGCACTGTATGCTAACTCATTCAGTTATTCCCAAAGATTCTGGGGACTTGCACCTGAACAATGTAAACATTTTCAGCAAAATGACTTCAATTCCTCTCCCTCTCCTCCTCTAGCTCCTTGGGCTTCCAGCCCAATCAAAACCTGCTTTAACTGGCAACATATCCTTTATTCATGGCTACCTGTTCCTGTCTAGCTCTGTCAGTGGTAGCCCTGTGGCTGAGAGCCACTAATCACAGCTTTCTTGCGATCCTGAATCAACCAGTAGGTGACGCTCTTGCTCGATGGCTAAGAATTTGAGTCTTGACGGGGCGACTGGGCAGCGGAGCAGGAACCAGGTCCAGGAATCAAACCTTGGGCCGCCATACATGCTGATGCCGACAGATTGGACCAACAATAAGATCTTTCGTTGCTGGAGAGTATCACTGTTTGATGTGTGCACTTTTTCAATACTTCACAGTACACAGAGCATTTTTTAAACCATACAGTGGAATATGACCCATTGCTTACAAAAGATCGGGGAGGAGACCACCACAAGAAATGAACCTCCAGCAGAAAAAAACAAAGTAGGGAGTGAAAAGCGGAAAACTGGATATTTTAAAAATGTGATCATAAGTAAGACAAATTGCTAACTTATTAGTCAGTACCGGATGAAAATCGGAGCATTAGTTTAAAGAAAGAATCCAAAGCTTGAGCGCTGCGGTAGGTTCTGTAATTTTCCCATGTCTCTTGGTTGAATCCCTAATACAAGAAGTCAGACAGAGCTAATAGCCACAGCCTGACATTAGTCATCGAGCCGTATTTGCAATAATCAATAAAGCTTTTTTTTTCCCCAACGAGAGAAGACTTAAAACTGACCTCGAGGATCGAGGGCACACAGTGTCTGCGCTATTTTTGGCATTCCTCCTTAATACCTGGAGGAGGCCCCTGCAGTGCCGCAGCGCGTCCAGCAGGGCCCCCCCCCCCCCTTCCCCTGCGGCTCCTCCCCCGCCGCTCGCAGATTGGCAGCGGGCCTGCGCGCGCCCGCCCCCGGGCGGTGGGTGCATGTGGCTGGGGGAGGCTCCGGGTTCTCGGCTGGCTCGGGAGCTGCTCCCGGCGCCGGGGTGTTGGAGAGGAGCTGACAGCGGCCGGGCAAGGAGGCCGGTGCACCGTCTCAGCCTCAAGACCAGACTTTCATCCCTCACCCCCCCCCCCCCCCGCATCTGGGGCAGCAGACGGAGCAGGGAACGCGGAGCAGGAGGAGCCCGGAGCAAGAAGAGGAGAGGATTTTTGCAATTGCTCTTTTTTTCTGCACTCGAGGGAGATCCAGTGGAGCAGGGTGAGTGCATGCGGCGGCGGCGGCGATGGCCGTGGGCTTTTTTCTGTGATCGGGGGGAGGGGGAGATGCCGTGTGCACTGTCGGTGGAGCGCACTGGTGCAGATGTGCAGCGACAATGTGAGAACACGAGCCAGCCTGTCACTTTCTTGCCATCGCTACGGAGGAGCCCTGATGGACTCGGAGGGCACTGACTGGGTGTCGTGTTTTTGTAGGGGAGGGGGGTGGGGGGGATGGTGTTGTTTGTGGTCTTAAGAAATTGCCATACTGGGTCGGACCGATGGTCCATCAAGCCCAGTATCCTGTTTCCAACAGTGGCCAGTCCAGGGGTCTTGAACTTCTGCGGGGGGGGGGGGGGGAGGGGATGATGGTTGGGCTCGCTCTGCGGGGCTAGCGGCTCTGTGTGCCTGGGGCTGTCTGTGCCCGTGAACTTTAGGAGCTTTGCCTTCCCTGCATAATTCCTTGCGGCTGCTTTCCAGCCCCGGCAGACAGCCATCTGTGAAAACATAACACGCACAGCGCTGGGGAAAAGAGCCACGAGGAAACGTGTGCGCCAGGGCTTATTGATCGCCAGGGCTCGTCCTCTGCTCGGAGCCGTACATGACAGATGGGTTCCCGGGCTACAAGTAGCTGGGGACGATTTGGGGGGAAGCAAGATAGCAAGAGTAGGAAACGATAGCCCTAATCCCTATAAAAAATCTCTTAGCAGACGTCTACATCAACATTCAGTCTAGTGCTGCACGCGGTATGGTTTTCATTACTGTAACAGGCTCGATCTCTCTCCAGTACCTCCCCATACTTGTCTGTTTCTAGATTGTCTTCAGTACAGCTGCTGATTTTTTTTTTTTTTTTTAAGCAAGAGAAACCCTTGACAGAATAAACACTTTAAGTCTTAGATGTCAGCCCGTTTGCCTGTCATGGAGCCAGCTGTACAATTTATTATCTTTCACGTGTTCCGTTTATACTTTTTAAACTTGGAATTCCCTGACAAGACCTCCCTGAAGAGAGAGAAATATCAAAAGTGGGGGATGTATTAGCCTAAAACGGTCTGATGACTCACTCTTCCCACCCCAGCCCTTTTTAAAATTTTTTTATTTGTTTTCAGAGCCTTTGCCTCTAAAAAGTTCAGATTCACTTGCTTTCTTTCCATTTTATGTGTTTGGCATAAGTAACTAGTGTGGGACCCCATAGCCATGAAGTTGTCCAGCCAGTGGGTTCCTTACACAGACAGCATAAGAGTTTCATCCTAAGCATGTGTGTGATAATGCTCTGACGAGTTTCTTGCTGCTAACGTGATAAATAATGTGCGCCCATGAGTTGTCCTCTGGAGAACATCCCTTTCCCAGTAACATGCATACTGCTGGGTCTAGGGCACGTATGTGACACTTATTCCCGTGTGCCATGTTTCAGAGGATGGGGGGGAGAGAGAGATGGAGCAATGTTGTTATTACCTAGTTACCGTCTGGTAAACTTGAGCCACAGTGAGCTAAATCTGTTTGGCAAGGTCACACCCAGAGCGCGTCGGGGGGGATCTGCGTTTGCATCCCGAGAGTTTTCCTGCCTTTGTAGTTCAACTCGCCCAGGAGCAGGCGCCTCCTTCCTGGTTCTGGGCGCATCCCTGTAAGTCGGGGTCTGCTGTGGTTGATTAAGGCTGGAAGGACAAACAGAAGCACGTCTTTTGAATGGAACAAAAGCACCCCCATGTCTTTTGTGTGCTCTTTAGTTCGTTTTATTTTATTTTATTTTATTTTTTTCTGGCCAGCAAAGTTTTCTGTTTCCAGTATCATACAACGGTAAAGTGAGCAAAAAAAAAAATCTGATTTAAATACTTCTGTTTTGGGTGTCCCCTATTTAGCATAAGGAACTAGATCAATTGATTCCTTTTACTTCTCCTAGGTTATTTATTTACCTTGGCAGTTGAACTGTGGAGGGTCATAGGGAAAGCACTGCTGGACAAAGCATTAAAAAACCTGATTATACAGAATTCTGAGGTGAGAAGTAATTACTGTGGAAATTCAACAGCTAGTTCAAGAAACCCCCTCTTTTTGGCTGTCGTATGCGGTGTGCGTAGATGTGGCACCTAAGTGTGCTGTCTCTTACCATATACTTGGCGCATGCTGTTCTGCCCCTTCCCATGTAAAGTTGGCCCTGTATTCTGAGTGCTGACAGAATCATCCTCAGGAATGCCTTTGTCTGTCTGCTCAGTTAGGGTACAAAATCTTTCTGCTGCTCCAAGCTTATATTCTTTTTTTTTTTTTTTTTTTTTAATTAGTTTTTGTTTGCTCTGAACAAAAGTTAATCGTTTTACACAAACCTTAAAGTTACTGAACAAGTGTAAAGAGAAAAAAAGGTATATTTTGTTTCAGTGTTTTGCAGGGGAAAAGCCAGATTTTGCTCCCTGTACATAAGGGGCCGGTGGAACCTGTGCTTCTCGTCCTATCCAACTACTTGAAAGTATTTAAAAGCCACCAGAAAGGGATTTGGGGACCAAAAAAAAAAAGGCCTATGCAGGGACAGTATTACCCAGGCTCCCAGCTTTCTGCAGCGCTTCCGCAGCCAGGACCATCAAATTCTAGAAGATAACCTCCTAGATTAGGATTCATATTTGCATATCATTTATATTGCTTTATCTGCACTCAAAAATTATTTCCTTTAAAAACAAAAAATGTTCCAAACTTGTGTATCTAGATAAAGGCTTGTCTGCTTATGCACATGTACTCCATTTCAATTCTTTCTCTTCTTCTTTTTTGCTTACTTCTTTTTTACATACTTTTTTCTCTATCTCTCGTTTCTTACCGCACCCTTTCTTCCTATAGCCTGTCTCTCCTCTTCTCACCTATCTCTCCTCTTTTCATCTATCTCTCCAGCCTCTCTTCCTATAGCCTGTCTCTCTCCTCTTCTCACCTATCTCTCCAGCCTCTCTTCCTATAGCCTGTCTCTCCTCTTTTCATCTATCTCTCCAGCCTCTTCCTATAGCCTGTCTCTCCTCTTCTCATCTTTCTCCAGCCTCTCTTCCTACAGCCTGTCTCTCCTCTTTTCATCTATCTCTCCAGCTTTTCTTCCTATAGCCTGTCTTCTCACCTATCTCTCCAGCCTCTCTTCCTATAGCCTGTCTCTCTCCTCTTCTCACCTCTCTCTTCAGCCTCTCTTCCTATAGCCTGTCTCTCTCTTCTTCTCACCTATCTCTCCAGCCTCTCTTCCTATAGCCTGTCTCTCCCCTCTTCTCACCTATCTCTCCAGCCTCTCTTCCTATAGCCTGTCTCTCCTCTTCTCACCTATCTCTCCAGCCTCTCTTCCTATAGCCTGTCTCTCCTCTTCTCACCTTTCTCTCCAGCCTCTCTTCCTATAGCCTGTCTCTCCTCTTCTCACCTATCTCTCCAGCCTCTCTTCCTATAGCCTGTCTCTCTCCTCTTCTCACCTATCTCTCCAGCCTCTCTTCCTATAGCCTGTCTCTCTCCTCTTCTCACCTATCTCTCCAGCCTCTCTTCCTATAGCCTGTCTCTCCTCTTTTCATCTCTCTCCAGCCTCTCTTCCTATAGCCTGTCTCTCTCCTCTTCTCACCTATCTCTCCAGCCTCTCTTCCTATAGCCTGTCTCTCCTCTTTTCATCTATCTCTCCAGCCTCTCTTCCTATAGCCTGTCTCTCTCCTCTTCTCACCTATCTCTCCAGCTTCTCTTTGGTTCCTCTCAAAGCTTCTCATTCTTTCTCCTCTTCCTTTCCATGTCCTGCTTTCCTTCCCTCCAGTCTATCTTCTTCCTCCTTTGACCAGTTTTCTCTACACCTGTCCACCTCCTTGATAGCATGGATGTGCATTCATTTGAAAGGACATGACAATATCTACAACATTGCATATGTTGTTCCATTTTGTTTTTGAAATTTTGTGGATTTTTTCCTGTCATTGTTTTTGTGTCCAGTACTTCCAAATAGTACGCACAGGTACCCAAAATAAACAGTGCAATCCGGGGGTCTCCGAAGAGACCCTGTCTCCCCCAATTCCCACCACTCTGGAGGCGGTCGTTTCCCAAAAAAAGTAATATTTTATAAACTTTGCCCCGGAACACAGGCCCTGCCTCCACCCCACAGCCCTTCCCCTTTGTTAAAAAAATCCACCTTCTTGAGCTGGACCCCCATGACCCACACTAGCCCCCCTCTCACCTCCCTTCCCTCTCGGACTCACCAAATTCTCCTTGGTGATCTAGTGTGGGGTACTGTTTGCCCTTTCCTTCTGTCATGTGACAGGGGCTATTGATGCCATTGGGTAGTGCCTGTCACATGATGGGGCAAAGGGCGGGCAGCACCATTTTTTAAAATGGAGGCTGCCGGGTCCATGAGTGGAGGGGTGGCCTTATCCGTCTAAGTAACGGCGGCTGAATATCCAGCCCTGCTGAACATCCGCCACTTAGCCAGCTAAATGGTGGGCGGGGAAAGGGCGTTCTGGGGCAGAGCCAACTTAGCTGGATAAGTTATTTGGCTAACTCAGATATTCAGAATTAGCTGGATAACTTATCCGACTGAGTCTGGTTGACCCATACGGTTGACTTAAAGTTAGTCAGGTAAACTTATCCAGTTAACTTTAAGATAGCTGGATATATTCAGCTGTGTGGCCCCGCTGTTGAATATATGGGCTAAGTTAGCTGGATTAGTTTATCTGGCAAACTAGCCGAGCCACAGAGTGGCTCAATAATCTACATTTTTTCGGAAAACGGCAGCTTTTGGGGCGATGGGGGTGGGGGACTTCGGACAGGGGGGTCTCCGGAGCCCTCTGGGTTTTTTTTTTGTTTCAGAAAATAGTGCGTGCTATTTGCAAGATGAAAAAAAAAATCTGAAACTTAAAAAAAAGAACTGAAAAACACCAAAAACAAAATGACCTAAAAAAAAACTAACTGGAATTTGTTGCTGTGCACACCTCTATTTATTATTTATTTTATTTATTTGTTGGTTTTTATATACCGACATTCGTCGGAACATCATGCCGGTTTACATTGTAACAAATTAACAAGAGAGTGAAATACAATAAACAGGGATGGGGAAGGGGGAGCAGCAATGAAAGGAGGAGAGAGAACAGCAGTAGGAAGGATAGAGAAGGAGAGATTTTATAGGAACATTCGAAATATAAATTAACAATAAACAATATATGTACAGGTGGGCTGGAAGGTACCAGACCATTGATGTCAGTGAAAGGGATAGAGGGGGGGGGGGGGGTGAAGGGAGGGACAGGGAAGGATAAGCTGAGGGTGGAGGAGGGGAACTAATAACACAGTATTTAGTAGTCTTTGCTAGGGGGAAGAAACATAGCAGCTCCCGCAGGGGTCATCTTGTATTAATGTTTACTTTGAGCCCCATGGTGGGAGGGAGGAGCGTGATACTAGTAATTTAAAATTTTATGCTGATGATATTCATTTATTTTTTTTTGTTTCTAAACTTTCTTCATGGTCAGCAATCAGCAAGTACTTGAACGTATGTTTATCCACTATTCAGGCTTTGCTAACCCACAATCACCTGGCACTGAACACTGACAAAATGGACATTCTCATTGTGAGCAGGCCTCCTGTAGATGCTGCATGCCCCTGTTAGTTTTTAATCTTGTAGGTGTTGATGTCAGAGTGTCCCCTTATGAACAGAACTTGGGGATTTCATTGTCTATGAAACACCAGATAAATTCCGTTGTAAAATCCTCCTTTGCGAAATTAAGGATGTTGCCTACCCTCGATTTCCAAACTGTTGCTAGGGCTTTGGTAAGACAGGGGTTAGGCTCCTGCAAGTCACGATTTGTTGGTCTTCCGGCCAGACAACTGTGCACCCTGCAGATAGTGCAGAAATCAGTGGCTGGAATTATAGGGAGGTCTTAGTTGGCGGGATCACATTACCCCAGTTTTACAGTGCCTTTATCGACTGCCTGTAAGTTGGCATTTTAAATTTAAGGTGATAATGCTGGTTCATAAATTACTGAAGAACTCCAATCTACCTTGGATATATTCAGCACTAAAGATTCACAGGCCCTCCCGTCCGCTCTGTTCAGCTAATAAATTGCTGCTTAAGGTTCCCTCCTTTTGACTGATCCATCTAGGCAAGGCTCGTGAAGGTGTCTTTTTTGGTAGCTGGACCATCATTGTGGATTACCCTTCCAGAAGAGTTCAGAGGCCTTATCTGTATTTCTACCTTTAAGAAGGCAGTGAAAACTCTTTTTTTTTTTCAAGATGCTTATGGCTAGGTTAGCGCTCCTTAACCTTCTTAATAGGTTTTTAGGGTGGAAGGATTTAAGGATTTCTCTTACTGACACCTTTTAGAGCAGAGTTTCTACCTTTTCAGTCTCTGGCTGTCTCTAGTTTTACTGCTGGTCATCTTGTATTAATGTTTTATTGCTTATGCTTGTATTTATTATTTTACTGTTTAGTGTTTGTTTAATTGATTCATTGCCATGATTTTGTCGTACTTGCTTTATGTTTTTATGTATTATTATGAATGCAGTTGTGTTATCCACCATGAAGGTAGGATATGAGTGGAATACAAATTGTCGAAAAAAAGAAATAATAGTAGGAGAGAGGGTGAGAACGCAGCAGGCCTGAAGCCCTTTAGCGGGAGGGAGAAGAAGCCAGCACTGAAGGAGGCCAGTACGAAGGGAGAATGAGGCAGCAGCAGTCTTGTACCCAACAGCGGAGGGAGGGAATCTCGGATTCAGCGGTTTTGTGTCATCCTGCGGCCAGGCCTGATTCCATGTCAGGATGTAAATTGTGCAGCATTTGCCACAGCCGCATAAGTGCAGGAAATGGGGGTGAGGGGGAGGCAGAAATATGGGGAAGGTGGGTCACTGAATATTACCCTCCATTGCAAGCATGTCCCAATTTGATTTTTAGAAAGGGAAAGGCCTGAGGCAAATTGAGCCCTTATGCGAGCACTACCTGTTGAGTTTGTGGTTGTTGCTTAGAAACGTTCACTGCAGAGGGCAGGTTGGGGGTTGCTGAGACCATTGAGGGAGTTTGTATTGACCATTATTGGTTGGAAATACTTGGAATTGCAGTCTTCGTTGCGGCCTGCTCTGCTGAAGCCTTCACAGTGCTGAAACACACCCTTCCTTCCCTCTGTACCTACAGCATCTTACAACAGAGAGAATCTGGGGGAGAGGGGGCCGGCATTTTCAGAACTGTATTGCCCCAGTGAATTAACAGGTCAGATGAACTGGCAGGAAACAGCTAACTGGGCCTTATTTCCAAACTGTATGCCCCTTGCCAGTAAGAAAGAGAAAATAATCTCTTTTTTTTTTTGCCTAGTTTTCTGAAAAAGGCTTATGAGATTGCTGTGTCTGTGTGTGCCCCTAGTACCCGTTGTGCTCGGTGTCCTAGCCACATCAAATTTTCAGGAAATGTTAGGGAGGCACATGAAAACTGACAGGGTTGATGTGTTTGGGTTTTTTTATTATTATTATTCTTGCAAGTGCACGCCCCGGAAAGTAGGCTCCTTTAGTTCTGGGTGGAACGTCTTGTTTGAAACTGGATTGCACAATTATTAGTGCACTCAGACCCTGAATAAGTTCACGCGTATTTTAATTTGGTTGGAAGCTTTCTTTCTCTTCTAGAAATTATAATCTCGTGATGTTCATTCAGAAAGTACGTAGAGAAGCAAGACAGGTCAGTGGAGAATTGCAGCCCAAGCGAGCCCTGAAACCTAGCTAAACAAATAAGGCCAGACACCACTGAGGGATGGAAGTTTGTTCAAATACTAACACCCTGTGAACTGTTGCAAAACAAACTCCAACTTTGCTTAAATTCAGAGTTTCTGTTTGCGAAAGTCATGTGCGGTTTAGAACAGGAGTTGCTAAGTGACCTGACTCATGGATGGCGATTTCAGTCCAGTCCTGGAATACTGACAAACCCCCATCTGGAGGCGTTGTGGTACCTGCACTTCTGATTTCGTTGGCAGAAGCAGAGATCTACGGAGACCACAATGCAGTGGGACACAAGTTAAGAAAGCGGGACGGCCAAAAGTCTCCCACCTGGAAGTGGGCCACTTGGCAGTTCTGTTTGAGCCCAGGAATATTGGTTGATTGCAAGGTTCCACGTGAAAAGAGAGAGGCCGAGCTAGATCTGGTCATCGGACCATGCCTTGTTGCACGCATAGTGCTGCTCACCCTAAGAAGAAGCAGGAACCATTCGCCATCCATGTTGGGAGGTGAAATCAGGACTGACTTGCCCTCTCCTTTTTCGCACGGAGCAATGTGATGTGGCAGAAGCGAGTACGTCTCTTTGCCCTTTAGGCTTCGGCCTACGCATTGAGTTGAATTTTAAACATGCGTGCATATGCATACGTATGTTATAAAATGGCCGTGTCCCTGGGTGCGGGCCGACGTGTGCGCGCCAATGTGCACCCGTGTACCGGTTTGAAAGTTACCGTCATTGTTGTACTAGTAAAGCAGATATGATTTTGTCTGCTGTCAGTACGGGAGCAGGCCCGGTTTTAATGGAAGAGCGCTTGTTTACTCTTAATTGATTCATACCTGTGTTTGCTTTGAGAGGACAACATTTTTGGGGTCGAGCGAGAGCGGAGTCTGAGATGCGCAATGTTTCTATCCATGGCTTAGTATAGTGCTGTTTTTTTTATAGACCTGCATGCCAAGCTTTCACAGTTCCTGCCCTGGGCAGGCTCTTCTCCCTAAAAGAGTAACTAATTTCCCTCTCTGTGCTGACGATTGCTCTTTCGAGGCAGTTTGGTGGCTCTTCTGTGATGGTCTGATGTTTAGCATTCGTGAGTTCCCCTGCCTTACCTACACTTATATGTCACGAAGGAGTGTTTTTAAGGCAGCATAAAGGCTTTAGTGTTTGTTTTTTAAAGACCAGTCAGTTAATACACGAACGTAGAACCATAGACTTTGGCTGACAGCAGATAAGGCTGGTGAGCTCCATCTCGTCTGCCCAATTTCATTGCTGGTGCAATGCCGTAGACTCCCGATGATCTCCAGCTTTCCTCCCCGTTCTTTACTAATCCCATGATCTCTTGACCTCAGTTGGTTTTTGCACCTCATTCCCCCAGAAGGGTATTTCATGAATCCACCATCCTTTCCATGAAGAAAGGTGTTCTGATGTTACTACTCAGGGCTTAATTTGTAGATAAAAAGGCAGCAGAACCATGGAGCAGTGGAGGGAGATGGAGTGAGGTTAGGCCTGGGTGTGGCCTATGCAAGGGGGATGGGCCAGGGCCAGACGTGACCTCGCTCTCTCCCAGCACACACACTCTTGTCTATAAGCAAAAGAGCGGCACGTCAAACTCTTCCCTTACATTATCCCAGGGATTCTCTAACTCCAGCCCCTACCAGCGCTGATTCTCCTGCCATTCCTCACCCACCAGGGGCAATGATGTTTCCTCTTTCATTTCATTTTCAAAACAGAAGGTGCGTTGATTTTGAACACACATCCTTTAAAAAAAAAAATAGTAAAAATAACTTCTGCCAGTCTGGGTCGCCGCAAATAATCTGGGGCCAGGTCCTCCCTTGGCTGGGCGGGACTGAGATGAGCCCAGCCAAGGCGTCCCTGGCCGCACTTATTCCTTCCATGGGGTCCTGAGTCATGAAAGGGCAGGAGGGAATCCCCCTTGTTTCCTGTACTCACCAGTTCCCTGGAAAAATGTCATTGGCCGGTGCCGACATTACTATGGCGCTGGTCTCAGGGTGGGCCATCTCCATTATTTCAAGAGATGCCATCGGGGCACAAGGCAAGTGGACATCTCTCCTGCCCCTTTCACTATACAGGACCTGCACAGCAAGGAAAATTTGGGGCTGGGGAAGTCCCCGGCCCCCATAGGATTTTTTGGGTGGGAAGGGATTGTAGAGGCCCGGGGATGGCCCATTTCAGTTCTTTTTCTTTTTTTTTTGGCAGGGGGTGGTTGTTAATGTTTGGTCATTTTGGCAAACGACCCGAACCTAAATAAACATGAGATTAAATGAAGCATGACAACCCCTCCCCCCCCCCCCCCGAAAACAAAAAAATGAACGGAAATTAAATTATGGGGGCCTGCATATTCCTACTCCACAATATTACTCACATAAATAGTGAGTAGAAGGTGCCCTAGGGCACGCCACAGTTAGAGTAGTAGAGGAGCTTTCGAGGACAGCTCAGGTAAATCTACACAGGGGACAAGTGCAGTCCTGAAAGCTCTTGTACAAAGTCCTTGAATCTTTCTTGTGCTGTTCCAGTGAAAGAGAAAACCTGCCGCAAAGAGTCTGGCTTTCCCCTCTCCAGGCTAAATGGCTGCCTAAGTGCTGCACGAGCCAAGCAGAGCAAATCATTGGGATCTTACAATTTTTCTTCCGTGCTCTCTCTTTTGCTCCTGGATGACTTTTGGGTTTAAAAGTTAAAGGCGTCTGCCACGGAGCCACGCCCTTAAGGAAATCAAAGTGCCGCCGTGCTGCTCCTCATCAGAACCGGCTCGCACCGCGCAGGCCAGGTCGCACGTGAAGCAGGCGCATGGCCCAAACAGCCGAAGAATGAAGATTATTTTCAAACTGGAGGCGCCGCCTTACTAAGAGATGCACACCTTGCTATTCTAAAAAGCTGCCGGAGTGGAGGACAGGAAAGCAGATCATAGGAGGAAGCCGCCGAGCCAGGAAATGGGACAGGCTGGAGCTCCAGCTCCCACTGCTGTGAGATTTCCTGCTCTGGTAACAGTCCTTCAGGAGCTGTTCACATTCAGGCCGATACAGTACAGTGCGTGGAGCGCACTGTTAGCCCGCGTTTGGCTGCGCGTTTTCGACGCGCTATTACCCCTTACTGTATAAGGGGTAAAAATAGCACGTGGAAAACGCGCGGCCAACAGCCCCCGAAACTAATAGCGCCCGCAACATGCAAATGCATGTTGATGGCCCTATTTGTTATTCCCGCGTGATACAGAAAGTAAAATGTGCAGCCAAGCCGCACATTTTACTTTCAGAAATTAACACCTGCCCAAAGGCTGGCGTTAATTTCTGCCGGCACCAGGAAAGTGTAAGAAAAGCAGAAAAAACTGCTTTTCTGTACACCCTCCGACTTAATATCTTAATCTTACCAATAATGATCCCCCTTTGCTCTCTCTGCTTCAGGCTCACCCCCCTCCCATGCTGCCTGGGAAGGGAGAGGCTGGATCAGGAAGCAGAGGCCTATTCTGTGCTCAGCCCAGATTCAGCACAGCTAGAAGGCAATAAATCTTCAGCCAACCTGCTAACCCCCCCCCCAGATTTTTGCCACCCTAGGCACAGGCCTGGTGTGCCTCTTGACAAATCCAGGCCTGCCGTTACTTTTGCAAATTCCAGGGCGGCCAACAATTGGAAAGTCATTCTCACCATCGCAATCCCTTTTGCAGATCACATTTATCTTAGACAATTACGCCTTATTTTATGATTTGATTTCTCAGAGACTTTGCAAGTTTATCAGTGTTATTATTCGAATCTGTTTTCCATGTTTTCCAAGTTCTATAACCTTGTTATATGTACCGCCTCTTGGCATAATTTTTATGTTTCAATGTAAACCGATGTGATCTGTATTTTAATACAGGAACACCGGTATATAAAAATCTAAAAATAAATAAATAAATAAGTAAAGCCTGGCCAGTTCCGTAAGATCTTTTATTATCATCCTCATTATTTGTCGTGCTTCTTTGAGAATTTACAGCTTATCTTTTTCCAGCCTCGGTTTCATTATATATTTGTTGTGAACCAAATCGGTCTGCTCGTCATATGGTTTTCTCTCTCTCTCCCTTTTTTTTTTTTAATATTTGGCGGTTACTGAAGTTTTTCCACGTACGGTGCGATGACCCTCCGTTTGTTCGTGTCCTTGGCTTGGTGGGTGGGAAGCGGATGCGGTCGCAGTGAATGGACGGGCGCAGGGCTGGAATGCCTCGGCGGCAACCTGAGCGAAAATGTGGCCAGAGCGGGGCCTGGGCTGCTCTCAGCGGGTGAGCAGGCAGCCCTCAAAGCGCCTTTTCTAATGCACCAAAGCAGCTGCCACCGCCAGAGAGGTTTTGAAATTTGCCTGTGCACGGGGCCGTAATGCCAAATTGTTTCATGTCCGTGTGCAGGAGGGATCCGGACCGTGGGAGCCACATCCTCTCTGGGCTGCGGCACTACGAGCCCCCGTCAGGGTCTGCGGATCAGAGCTATCAGCAACGCTTTTAGCTTGCAAGAAGGGATTTTGCTGTGTAATTAATATTAATATATATGTATTTTGTTTTTTTCTTACGAAGAGCATCATGACAAGAGGCTTGTCACAGTTGACTGTGCCTGCAGTAAGAAACGTTTATTGTGCTGGAAAGAGATTGCCTCAAACTTAATGAAGCATTAAGGTCCCCTTCAAGAAAATTGATTTTTTTTTTTTTTTGAGCGATCGGCCTAATAATACACCCTTCTTGCTATAATCTGATTGTATGATTTAAATCTCACTTTTTTTGTTTTAAGTGACCTGAAACCTCTTATTTGCTCACACACGTAACATCTCCCCAAGGGGCCCATGTACTAGGCATTTTCCCCGTAGACACAAACAGGCCGATACAGTACAGTGCGCTCCGGCGGGTAAGGGGTAATAGCGTGTCGAAAACGCGCGTCCAAACCCCCCCGAAACTAATAGCACCTGCAACATGCAAATGCATGTTGATGGCCCTATTAGTTATTCCCACGCGATACAGAAAGTAAAATGTGCAGCCAAGCCGCACGTTTTACTTTCAGAATTTAGCGCCTACCCAAAGGTAGGCTCGCAGGTTGAAAACCGGACGCTCAATTTTGCCAGCGTCCGGTTTCCGAATCCATGGCTGTCAGCAGGTTTGAGAATCGACGCAAAATTGAGCGTCACCTGTCAAACTCACTTACAGCTGCCGCTCCTGTCAAAAAAAGAGGCGCTAGGGATGCGCTAGTGTCCCTAGCGCCTCTTTTTACCGCAGGCCCTAATTTGAATATTTTGTTTTAGTGAATCGCGCGCACAGGAGAGCGGGCAAGCCCGCTCTCCCGCGAACTTTACTGTATCAGCCTGAAAGTAGGGAGAATACTTCAGTTCATCAGGCCCAAATGTATTACCTGCGTCTCACTGAGACTTCTGGCAACAGTGATTATTCATTTTAACTCCTAAACTAAGCGCTGTTTCAGAACCGAGATTCTGCATGAGGGTGGGATGGAGGGGCGGGGAGGGGCGACTTCTGCTTTGACTTACTGTGGTTAATTAACTGCAGGGGTTTTTTTTATTCTGGAACCAGCCAGAGTGCAACTGGTGCAAGCGGTGCCGCAGACATGCTTCTCTGTGTCATAGCCAAAGGCAAGGCGGTGCGATCCTTGCAGGGCCGTATTGATAGCGCTGTGTGTGTTGGGGTTCAGTGGTGTGGACATAATTTAATTTTCCTTTTTTTTTGATCTAGCAGCTTCCCCTTCTCTTCTTGGACTTCCTTCTCAGTTGGAACTGGGGCTGAACCTTTTTTTTTTGTAGCTAGCTGGGCATTTTTCCTAATTTTTAACCCACTCCCATCTAGCTAAGACGGCCTCCTTCCAGACGCTTGGCGTATGCTTCATCCTGAGGTTGGCCGGTAGGTGTTGCCATCGGGCGAGGCCGGTGCACTCTGTTGAAGGCTCTGTCTGGGGAAATGTTTTCCAGTCTTATCCTGGCCCTGCGGTCTTCACGCTGTGCTCGGGAGATCCTGTTAATCATAAGGAAGATCAGTCCTGGCTCGAGGTTGCAGAAGAAACGGTGCAGCTGAGTTGGGAATTGTGCCTGAGGGGGTGCCGCGCCTTGCTTGGGATTCTACAGGAGGCTAGAGGTCTCCTGTTGTACTTGGTCCTTTTGTGATCCCCAATTCATTTTAAAATCAAATTTTAAGGAACGGTCAAGGCTTTGGAAGCTGGGCTTCTGAGCAAAAACAAAACAAAAAAAGTAAAATCATTCATCTCTAGCACAAAAATCCATAAAGCTGCTTATCAATTAGGAGGACAAGAGCAGGAAACTAATGAACAGGAAAGGGACCAAGGAGTCCACTTCTCTGAAGCCAGGTTCTCTGTTGAGCTTGGCATCTCTTCTGATGTGTTTGAATGATCTGTTCTCCCTCCCCCTCCACAGCAAGGCCTGATTCCGCTACAGGGCTGACTGGGAAAGGGAGGAAGGAGCCTGTTCCAAGGAGACCATAAAGCTGACAAATAGAGCAGCAACGGGGCTGCTTCGAGCCCCAGGCAGAGGTAGCACTAGCAGGGACACTTGGCATGGAGTAGAGGCAGGACCTCAGAAAGCTCTTAGGTATGATTAAGGGAGATGGCAGGCCTCCTAGTATAAGCAGCAGGCTGACTTAGCTGCACTCCCCAGCTAAGGAGTGATCTGTAGTTGGTCAAGCTTGTGCAGCTGACAGCTGGGAGATATCCTTAGGTAGAACAGTGTAGGTGGGAGGAACTGGGCAGACTGGATGTGCCAAATAAGCCTTATTTGCCAACATCAACTACGTTCCTATATCATTTTGCAGCAGCAGCTTTTTTGGCAGTTCATCTGTGTGCCTCTCAGCTTGACAGAAAGGAACTAATTGTTAAACGGATACCTAGCAATAAGATCCTACAGTTACTGGAGTCTGAGTACAGTTCTTACCTCCCACCAGCAGGTGCCTTCAAGGAGCATTGAATACCAGCTGCTTAGGCCTCCAGGCTCTGTGGCTTGGAGGTCCTGTTGGCAGCCATGTTTGGTGCTGCCTCACAGTCAATGCCTTGCCTTAGCTTGCTTCAAGTTCTGGTCCTAGTCATGGCCCCTCATGTGTTTAGTCTTAGCCTTTGTGGTCCTAAACTGATGCCTTCTAGACTTAGTCTTATCTGTCCAGTTTTTGCTTTTTTCTTTTTTTTTGTGGTCCTAATCCGAGGCCTCCTAGTGTTAGCTTGTTCTGTCCTGTTCTCGTTAGTTTGGTTCTGGTGTTTTGAAATTTTTTGTGTCTGGTCTGTTCTAGTGAGTGCCCTTCTGTTCCCCTTAGCTCAGTCCTGCTTTTGTGGGCCTCTTCAGTCCCAGTCTCGAGTGTGTGTATTGCTGCTGTAAGTCCTGCCAGCCACCTGCACTTGAGGGCTGAACCGAGAGGAAGGTGGCCGGTACAGCAGAAGATAGCAGATTCCTGACCTGCTCCATTTAGTCTCACCAGCATCCAGCCCCGCTCCAGGTCCAGGGGTCAGAAGACCGGCAGTAGGCTGTGATGTGTACCAAGGAACACCCTCAAGTGCAGTAATTTAGAAGCTCATTTAGCAAGAATTTCAAATTGGCTTTGCACTGTCTGCTAAACCCAAGAACCCGGTGGCATATCTGCATTCCTCCATACCTTACAGCAATATATAATGTCTGCATGTGTTTTGGAAATGTAAATCTTGGAAGACTTGCGATAACAATTCAGCTTTCATCTCTGAGTGCTTGGCCAGGTTACTGGAGCAGTGCTGATCCCTGCCCTCCATCCCTACATGATTATAATACACATATTTTCCTTCACTGAGCTGAAAGGGAGCTTTGGATACCAATGAAAGCCATCCCCTCCCGTGGGATTAAATAGTTGAACACGTGCCCAGAAAGCCCGAGGCTGCTGGATGAGCAAACTCTGGCATGCGACAGTGATCCGGATTTGAATCGGATGACAGCAGCTATTCATTCACTCGCTAAGCAAGGCCCAGGCAGAAGGGAAAACAAGTCCCTACACCAGAGACAGCTTAGGAGCTGCCGCAGTAACTTGTCATGGAGATCGCGCTCTGTGTCTTGAACAATTCCCTTATCCTATTTAGAGAAACCTTTGAAGCAGCACAGTCAGCAAACGTTGTGTAAATAATCCAACTGTATATAAGATTCCCCCTTTTCGCTTGTTCGGATATATTTTTTTTTTAATATTTGAGCTATTGTCAAGGGTATGTTTAAAGAGTTTTTGAAGATTTCATCAGCTGCTTATCCCACTCCAAGCCTTACAGCTCTAAATCAGTCGGACTGGCTGTGCTAATTCTTATCCGAACCCCTTGATTTGCGCCTTCGGGAGGATTTTTACAAAACTGGGCAGGGGAGGAGTGTGGGTGTAAAAGGTGCATGAATATAAAAAATACCAAATAAAACCAGGAAGAGAAGGATGGAGCCCCGAGGGAAAGGCCAAATCATGACGTGCAGCCACTCGGAAACAAGACAGGTTTATGTTGAGGACAGTCGGCACGTGGCTGCTTCTGGCACCGTTCCTGTACAAGCGCAGGTGGGCATCTCTTTTTCCAGACGTAGACCCGAAAGTGGGAGCTTGCTTGACAGGAAATGCTTGACAGGAAATGGTCTCACCACAGGTGGCTCGGGCCTTCCCTTGGAGGCAGGTGAAGTCCTGCTTAGAAGCCGCCAAGGTTGGAGCCAGGGTCACTTGGCAAAACAAAGAAAAGCTTTACTGCAGCAGTTCCTGTTCCTGTTGGGCGTGGGGGAGAGCAACACAAAAGTCTGGCCACGATGGCTGTGGCTCCAGGTCGGCCACATACTGACACGGAAAGTTAAGGAGATGCACAGGCACGCCCTGGGTGGATAGCACTGCAGAACAGTGCTACAGCCCGTCAAAGGGAGAACAGTGCTTTTAACGTAGAACTTGGTAAATGATGGCAGATAAAGGCCATAATGGCATATCCAATAAGGTGTTTAGGGTTGGAGCTGCTGCTCCGTGCTGTTTCCATGCAGAAAAGTTCCCTCAGGTTACCTTTGGTGCTTCGTTACCGTCCTTTAGCCACTGGGGATGCTCTGTGTTTATCCCACACCCTTTTGAATTCCGTCACTGCTTTGTCTTCACCACTTCCTCCGGGAGGGCATTTCAGGCATCCACCGCCCTTTCCGTGAAAAAAATATTTCCTGACATTGTTCCTGAGTCTACCACCCTGAAGCTTCATATCATGATCCCTAGTGCTACAGCGTCCTTTTTCATTTGAAAAGGTTTGATTCTGGTGCATTTTTTTATACCTGTTTGGTATTTAAAATTCTATCATATTTACCCCCCCCCCCTCCCCCATCTCTCCTTTCCCACCCAGCATCCCTCTGGCTCTAGTCACCGCCTTGTCACGTCGCTTCACTTCCTTCAGATCATCAGACACCGTCACTCCAAGTCTCTCTCCCGCTCCGTGCACGTCAGTCTCATCCCCTATCACATGCAGCTCCTTTTGGATTTGTGCACTTTGTAAACATTATGGTCTTTCCTCTCTGATTCAAGGCTTGGCCTGTACCGCTGGCATCCTTTTTCCTTTCCCACACAGCTCGTCGTAGCCCTCACCGATTGCCTTCCGATGGGATTGGAGAAGCAGCCAGATGCAATGGCTTTTCTTTGGATGTCACAAAACTTGAAATGTGAGAGGACAAATAAGTTCTTCCCAGCTCACCGGATTTCAAGAGATTATGAAGGATGAACTTTCGGCTTCCTTGTGTCCAAACTGACCGTTGCCCTTGGTCTCTGAATTCTAGGCCATAGCGCAGGAACCCTGTGAATGTAGATCGCCTTTCTGCCAGGCGGGGCACTCCCTCCTGCTGCTTACTGAAAGTTGGCACAGAGACAAAGGGCTTTAGCAGTTGTTTACCTCCTGCTGAGCCTGTGGATGCTGTCAGGTCTGTGGCTGGTCTTCATCCCTGAAGGAAGGCTGGAGGCTCTGCCTGAAGCCGCAGGCCTGGGTCTAATAGCTGAAAAAGATCAAAAATTCACACTGCTCCAACCCAAGAGGAAGCACATACTTTTATTTTGAAACATGTGTTCTTAGTTAGCTTGTCTTATTTTCCCAGATGTTGCTAAAGTATTAGTAATATGCCCTTTTTTTTTTTCAGTTTCTTCTTTGAGAACATCGATTAAGTGTCTTGACCCACTACATCGGTGCTTCCCAACCTTTTGAAACTCAAGGCACACCCACTTTCACAAAAATGTGGTGTGGCGCACCAGCCTTCACGGAGCAGGCAGTGCAGATGTGGAGAGGACCTGTATGGTCAAAAGAAGAGCTAGGGAAGCACGGAAAGCACCACCGGTTTTTATAGCACAAGGAGCGAGGGGAGCAGAAACGCATATGAATCTGTCATAATGGACCAGCTCCCCCTATATATAGTACAAGTGCAGGATAAGGGAGAAGGTGTGGTGTGGGCAGCTGACTTCAGTTATCATGGCTGCTACTGCTCCCAGCACTCAAATAGGCCAACGCAATATCGTGCGTTCAGGCTAACACACAGGTTACCCCGCGGTTGGATGCGTGCTTTGGATGCGTATCCATAACCCCTAGTGCAATAAGGGGATCAGTGCGTCAAAAACATGCGTCCAGACCAGGGCGTAACTACCGGCTCTCATCACATGTAAATGCCATGTTGATGAGGCTAATAGCTAGTACCCCCTAAAGTAAAAAAATCACTGTGCGCCCGACGTGCACATTTTAATCCTCAAAAATTAACACCAGCCCCGGAGCTGGCATTGAGGCACCCCAAACCCTGAACAGAAAAGCAGAAATTACTGCTTTTCTGTGGTTACTCTGACTTAATATCATCGTGATACTAAGTAGGAGGAACCACAGAAAGCAGCAATATGGAAAAAAAAAGTCTTGACAGCTGTCAGGGTAGGAAAACAGACGCTCAATTTACGAGCGTCCATTTTCCTAACTCGTGGGTTCACGATGCCATGGATGCGCTAGGGACACGCGATTTATAACTAGCGTATCCTTTTTAGCATGGCGATTCATTTACCTGTTGCATCGGGTGCCCAAAAGAGGTGAATGTGCGGGCGGTAAAAAATGGATGCATGTTTTTTACACGCACCTTGTTGCATTGGCCTGAAAGTGAGCCACATCCGGTGCACACTCTACCGATCTCACTCAGCCTGGGGTTAGGACATAGGCTGGAAAGACTCAAAAGGAGGGGAAACGGGAAAAGATGCCGTGAGAAATGTGTATGTTGCATAACGTGAGGCCTGCTTATCCATGCCCTGCATGCTGCCCATTAATTACATACTCTAGGGTTCGTGCTGTAGCTTGGAAGAAGAGGCATGCATGAGTACACACATTCTCAGGAGCTTCTACAGGTTTTACAGCCACCGCTGGTGTCTCTTGTTGCTGTAAGGTGCTGAGAGCAGAGCCCAGGTGCTGGCCTGGATCTTAGAATCAGGCATTTGTGACTTTTCCGTGGCCCGCCTGATTAGCTCTGAAGGCACATCAGTAAGCCATGGCAGACTAAATTCTGCACTACATTTTACAGCAGGGATGGCTAACTCTGGTTCTTGACTACCCTGAACGGGTCTAGCTTTCAGGATTTCCAGAACTATATTCATAAGAACTATTTGCGTGTATGTGATCCAAGAAATATCTTAGTTTGCATAATTTGATGAGCCTGAAAACCAGAGCCCTTGAGGAATGCAATTTACCATGATGGCCTTCCAGAGGCTTGGGTCCTGTGATTTCTTTGCCCGCAGGCATGCCTCCTGCCCTGTATTCTACCTCAAAGACCTGTGCACAGACTCGTAAGGGTAGCTGTTCTCTGCAACTGAGGGGATACTGTCGCTTTTGGAATATTACATCCATCCTGGGTGGAACATCATGAAGCTTTGCTTTGCCTCATGGCAAATTTGGCACAAAGTGTGACAGATCACTGGTACATTACACATAAGCAGGCCTTGGTTTGCCTTGTGTATAAGAAAAGGAATCTCACAGTAGATGACCCCTTGAGTTATAGACCCATCTCTAATTTGTCCACCTTGTGGAAAGTCCTGGAAAAACTTGTGTGTACACAGTTTAGAGACTTTTAAAGTAATAACAACATTTTGCACCATAATCAATGTGGTTTCCAGAAGAACCACAGTATGGAAACATTAACTTGTTTCAGTAATGGATTTTGACCTTCGTCAACTTGATAGTGACAGTCCTGTAATTGCCGTGTTTTTAGACATCACCGCGGCTTATGACACGGTCGCCCATGAGACCCTCCTACAACGTTTGGAATTGCTGGGCATAAGTGAGTCTGTCTGTTAATGGTTCAGTTCATATTTAGGAGGGAGGCCCAGGGCCTGTTCAAAATGGTACAAATTACCATTCAGGGCGCTGCAAGGGTCTATATTATCAGCTGCTCTTTTTAACAGGTACTTTTGTTCTTGGATTGAACGGCTTGGCATTGAGTTCAGACAATGCGCTGATGATTTACAACTTTATTTTTCTGTGAACGTTTCTTTGTCTGTAATAGTGGCTCATATTTCAAAATGTCTTGCCACTATGAATGCTTGGATAGAAGAAAATAACCTGTTTTAAAATTTGTCTAAAACCAAGATCTTATGTTTTTCCCGAAAGGTTAGACCCTCCCCTCTGGATCTTGAGGGGTGTCTGGTCTCGGTTAATGGGACTATTATTCCGATCAGGACAGTGGTACAAAATTTGGGGGGGTCCTTTTTTGTTCTCATTTAAATTTTTCACCTCAACTGAGATCAGTTTTAAAATTGGGGTTTTACAAGCTGCGTATTTTGTGCCATGTAAAATATATATTGGACCGTAACGATTTTCATCCTCTTTCAGTCGACGATCGCTTGCTGTAGTGGTTTGTACATAGGCCTTCCGTCCTCAAGCATATGCACTTTACGAGTATTATAAAACTCCGCTGCCCCAATTGCTTATGCGAGGGCTGCCTTGGGACCATGTTGGTCTGCTCTTATGGGAATTACATTGGCTAACCCCCCCCCCCCTCCACCCAGCAATGTATTCAGCTTAAAATAGTTTTAATTTTTAAGTTAATCAAGACGGATTGTCTTTGCTATTTGTCTAAGGGTATTCCCCTGCATTGATTCTCCATTCTCAGGAAATGGTTATTTAACTGTTCCCTCAATCAAGAATGCCCACCCAAAGGAAACTAGACGTCGGGCATTCTCTATAGTAGGTCCCTCGATATGGCATTCTTTACCTCTTGCTTTGTGGTCTGTTAATGATATAAAAGTATTTTGTAAGCAGGTGAAGACCCACAAAGCTTTTGGTGAGGTCTAACAAAGGTGTTTTAGTGCAAGGAGATATTACTCTGGTCAGGATGACTTTATATAAAATGTCAATCACAAAATAAATAGGCTCTATTACACTTTATGTGTTCCGGGTACCCCCCTTGTAAAACAAAATATTAAATAATAGGTACACCTTAGCATCTATTGTAAATTGATTAGAGATTAGCTACTATATATTTTTGTGGGACCTCTCCTCCCAGGGTCATGGTATTTTTACCAGACTCTCCTTTGTGGTCTGTGGTCCATTTTACTTTATATTTTTTTAAGTATTTTTGTCTATTTATATCACCACACTTTTACCCTTAAAAACTATTATTAAACATTTGTTAAATTTTTATCAAAAAACTAATGAAACTTCCTAACCACAGTCCAATTTGAAAAAATCACTTTAGCTTAGTTTCAGGAAACGCTGTATTCTGCAAAAGTACTTATCTGCATCACCCAACGCAATCGCGTTTCGGACCCCCTATCTCTTAGGGTCCTGCTTCAGGGGAAAACATTTGCATTTCTTCTGTGACGAAAAATCGGTAGGTAGAGTTCAATAGCTATATTCAATCCTTCTGCTGATTTTAGCCGCGATCCCAACGTAGACCGCCGTTGTTTGAAACATGGCTCACTGTGGACACAATTTAAGGAAATGAATGCGGAAGTACCTCCCTCGTATTGAATTCCTGATAGGTCAATGAAAAGTGTCAATCAAGTTAAGCCCACCCCAGGCTTTCTTCAAAATAGTTCTCTCTCACGTCGTCTCCCACCTATTTGTTCATACACATTTATTCATAACACACGATTTATTTCAAGGGCACATACTTTTCCCGATTATCCTAAATGACAACCAGATGTCGCCGGAGTGTCTCAGAATGGACTGAAACCGTCAATTACATCACATATATTGTGTTTGGAAAACGCAGCTCCTAGCACAGTTTTCAACCAGGTCGGATCGCTCACGTCATCAGCTGTCAAAAACCTATTTCAAAACCCCGCCTCCACCATATTCTCCATTGCGTGGTTTAATGTATCTAATTTTAGCAACCAAACATAGTTCGTCACCCCATTTTACACTCATCAGAGCGAATCATATTTTGAATCGTTACACCAACAGTGGTTTTAATCGAAATGGGCAACGTGGCTGATTATATAATTTTCAACAACTCATATAAAGTATTGACTGAAGCACAAGACACTCCTCATCCTATAAGATGCTCATGTGCATCTTATAGGATGCACATGAGCGCCCCGGCGGTCATCTAGTAACAATCATGATGAACAAGTGTAGTAAATACAGTTTGGAGGAACTCGATGGTGTAGGAGAGAGTGCTATATAGAAAAAACAAAAAACTTGGATGACAGATATCAACAATGTCATAATCGAGAGGAGTGTCTTGTGCTTCAGTCAATACTTTATATGAGTTGTTGAAAATTATATAATCAGCCACGTTGCCCATTTCGATTAAAACCACTGTTGGTGTAACGATTCAAAATATGATTCGCTCTGATGAGTGTAAAATGGGGTGACGAACTATGTTTGGTTGCTAAAATTAGATACATTAAACCACGCAATGGAGAATATGGTGGAGGCGGGGTTTTGAAATAGGTTTTTGACAGCTGATGACGTGAGCGATCCGACCTGGTTGAAAACTGTGCTAGGAGCTGCGTTTTCCAAACACAATATATGTGATGTAATTGACGGTTTCAGTCCATTCTGAGACACTCCGGCGACATCTGGTTGTCATTTAGGATAATCGGGAAAAGTATGTGCCCTTGAAATAAATCGTGTGTTATGAATAAATGTGTATGAACAAATAGGTGGGAGACGACGTGAGAGAGAACTATTTTGAAGAAAGCCTGGGGTGGGCTTAACTTGATTGACACTTTTCATTGACCTATCAGGAATTCAATACGAGGGAGGTACTTCCGCATTCATTTCCTTAAATTGTGTCCACAGTGAGCCATGTTTCAAACAACGGCGGTCTACGTTGGGATCGCGGCTAAAATCAGCAGAAGGATTGAATATAGCTATTGAACTCTACCTACCGATTTTTCGTCACAGAAGAAATGCAAATGTTTTCCCCTGAAGCAGGACCCTAAGAGATAGGGGGTCCGAAACGCGATTGCGTTGGGTGATGCAGATAAGTACTTTTGCAGAATACAGCGTTTCCTGAAACTAAGCTAAAGTGATTTTTTCAAATTGGACTGTGGTTAGGAAGTTTCATTAGTTTTTTGATAAAAATTTAACAAATGTTTAATAATAGTTTTTAAGGGTAAAAGTGTGGTGATATAAATAGACAAAAATACTTAAAAAAATATAAAGTAAAATGGACCACAGACCACAAAGGAGAGTCTGGTAAAAATACCATGACCCTGGGAGGAGAGGTCCCACAAAAATATATAGTAGCTAATCTCTAATCAATTTACAATAGATGCTAAGGTGTACCTATTATTTAATATTTTATATAAAATGTAACATTTTTATTATTATCTTTGTTTGAATTTTACATGTTATGTATTGTAACCCGCTTAGCATGACTGATTTGCTATAAGTGGGTTAGAAATATTTTTCAATAAATAAATAGACATTCTAGTGGGGATGGGATGTCAGTTTTGAGAGCACCTTAGTTTTTCTTTATTCTTTCCTCAAAATGTGTGGCCCTGCAGGAGCATTTTTAACCCTTACCTTGCTGCACAAAAAGAGAGCTGGTCTTTCTGTTTTTTTGTTGTGTAGTTACCAGCTGTTGCGATCATTGCCTCGGGTACCAAGTTATCGTTAGCCCTCGTTTGTACTTGAATTGTAACGCGTCTTGAGCTTGGGTTTGGAAAGGCGGGTCATTAAATCCAAATCCATTCCATTGCGCATGTTGTTCTGTGCAGGAGATGGCCCTCAGTGTAGGTGTTCTCTTCACACGCAGGACTGATTTGCATGCATGGTCTGACGAACACAGGTGGTGCTACTACATCAGTTAATGAACAGAGGTTAACACCCTCGTGATGTTTTCAGGACTGTATCTTTAACGCCAATAATCAGTAACAGCCTGTAAATACACGCATGATTTGCTGTTGATATCAGGGGTGTGCTATCAAAGTGAGACCCCAGGCCTTTGCAGGCTCGTCCTCCCACTTTGTGGTTTGTAGTTGAGTTTTTTTTTACCTTTTTTTGCCCTGTGTTTAGAGTTTCTCGGATCCCTTGGTTTCAGGAACCCCCAGATTGGAACATTTCATTCCATGCTCAAAATGTACAAACCTTTTTAAGTGAATTGTCTGTGTGTGTGTGTGTGGTTGAGGCTCCACTTGAGAGAAACTGTGGTGCTTTATTTCAGGGTTGGTGCAAGATTTCTGGCTGCCCTGGTCAGCTTTGAAATTCGGCGCCAAGACTCTTGCCAGTACCAGTGCTGACAATGCCCCCTTCCATCGAAGTCCCCGTGGGGTCCAGTATATGCCGCCTTCCCATCACACCCACTGCCCCCTCAACTGCTGCTGATGCCTCCTTCTAGGCCTTCACCGCTTAGCTCGTCAAAGGTATGGAGGGTGGTCCCACAGGTGCCTGAAAGTGGGGCCTCTGAGCGGTTCTGTACTCGGTCCCAGTGACGCGTTGGCTCTGCCTCTTCCCCTTACTTTAGAAGCAGGCTTAGAAAGGGGAGAAGGCATCACAGATTGTGAGCATGCTACAGCTTGATCCTCTGCCGTGCAGGAGGCTATTACTGAGGATCCAGAAGATGCCAGAGAAAAGGATCAGGAGTGAGGAGGAGGGGTGACAGCAGAAGGCAGTTTTAACGCTTCCTTATAGCTTGCCACCTGAGTCATGCCGGCCTTGAGAAGAAACTCTATAACGCACAATCAGACAGTCCATGTTTGGATTTTTTTTTTTTTTATAATCCAGACATTCGATTTGACATATCACATTGGTTTACATTCAGGTACTGTGGGTATTTTTCTTTCCCCAGAGGGCTTACAATCTAAGTTTTGTACCTGAGGCAATTATGGATTATGGATTTCAGGGGAGAGAGGGGTAGGAAGTGCAGAGGAGAGAAGCAAATGGTACAGTGTACACAAGGCACCCCCCACCCAAAATTGTAAAACCTGATAGATCATGCCATTCTGAGGTGTCAGGTATTACAGCTAGAATTTTAAATATACATTCGGGCCGATACAGTACAGTGCTCTCCGACAGAGCGCACTGTTAGCCGGCATTTGGATGTGCTAGCTTTACCCCTTATTCAGTAAGGGGTAATAGCACGTCCAAAACGCGTGTCCAACCCCCCCGAACCTAATAGCGCCCGCAACATGCAAATGCATGTTAATGGCCCTATTAGGTATTCCCGCGCGATTCAGAAAACAAAATGTGCAGCCAAGCCGCACATTTTGTTTTCAGAAATTAGCACCTATCCAAAGGTAGGCGCTAATTTCTCCAGGCACTGCTTTTCTGTGCACCCTCTGACTTAATATCATGGTGATATTAAGTCGGAGGCCCCGAAAGTTTAAAAAAAAAAAAAATTTAAATGGGCCGGCGGCTGTCGGGTCGAAAACTGGACGCTCAATTTTGCCGGCGTCCAGTTTCCGAGCCTGTGGCTGTCAGCGGGCTTGAGAATCGACGCCGGCAAAATTGAGCGTCGGCTGTCAAACCCGTTGACAGCCGCCGCTCCTGTCAAAAAAGAGGCGCTAGGGACGCACTAATGTCCCTAGCGCCTCTTTTTACCGCCGGGCCTAATTTAAATAAATTAAGATACTGAATCACACGCACAGGAGAGTGGCCTGTGCGCGCGCTGGGAGAGCGGGCGTTCGTCCGCTCTCCCGCATTTTTACTGTATCGGCCCCATAGTAAGCTATTTTACCTGAAAATGAAATAAAACATGTTTATCTTTTGCCTTTTTCCCACATTATATTGTTCGTTCTCCTTTGCTTTCAACCTTTGGCTTCTTCTGAAGCCTTTTCCCTGTTTTTTTAAATTTTTTTTCATATAATTTTTCTCTAACTTTCTTCCTTTTTTCAGCCTCCCTCCTCTTCCTTGTCACTTCTTTCCATCTTTTGTCTGCTTCTTCCATTCATCTTTTGCATTTCATTTATTTTTTACCTCTCTCCTGTGTCTCATTCCTACCCAGTCAGCTTTGTCTGACCATCCCACCCCGTTATCAACCAGTTGTCTCCCTCTTTCCCTTGCTCAGCTTTCCCTATCCCTTACTCCCTTGTGCCCCATTTGTCATTTCCTTATCTTCCTGCCAGACCAGTCATTATGTCTGGGATTTCCCTATTTCATAGCTTAACTGAGACAGAGGATACACTTTTTTTTTATGACGTCACTCTGGGCTTATGGACAAACAGGTCCTGGCAGGGCCGAGAGCCCAATTGATAAGAGCGCAGGCAGCATCTTGGGCCAAAGCATCCTGAATCTCCCTGGATGAAATCTGCAGGGCTGCCACATGGTCTTCGTAACATCCACAAAGTACTGCTGACTGGATGTGCAGGCCAAGGCAGACTCGGCTTTTGGAGCGGGGGTTTCTGAGGACAGCTCTTGTCTTCCTCCCATCCCAGCAAAGGGAAGCTTTGGTAACCTCCCATACATAACAGCTGATCTAGCAGGAAGATAAGGAATGCTACATCAGTCTCCCATCCCTTCCTTTCCCTGTGTCCTTGCTTACTTCCAAGCTTCTTAAATCATTGTTGCCCCTATTCCCTCTCTATGCTTCCTCCGTCCTCCCCTCCATCCCTCACATATAGCTCTCCTGCCCTTTTCTCCTGCTTCATGTTCCCTCTCTCATGCTCTCTCCCGATTGCCCTCTCTATTTCTCTCCCCTCCCTCCATTATGGTCATCCTCTGCCACCCATCCTTGAAGATCCTCTGCCTGTCCCCTCCCTCCCTCCTCATGCCCCCTCTCTCCTTCTCTTATTGCTCCCCACTTCTTCTGCCCTCCCTCCCTATGCCCCTTGAATCCTTTTCCCCACCCTTACCTTTGGCCATTTCTCCTCATGCCTCCTCTTCCTCATGGCTCCCTGCCATACCACTTCTGCTATTGCTTGTTTCTGTAATGCCACAAGGTGTATGCAGTGCTGTATAGATACACATATGAGAGAGAGTCTCTGCTCTGTGGACCTTACGATCTAGTGATGGCAAACTGGTGTTAATTATAGAACTGAGGACAGGGATTTTCCTCCATCTCTCTCCCATCCCCGCAGGGTTGCCAGGTTTTCCGCAGCAGCAAGCCCTATTAGCTCTGAAAACAATGCACTAAATCTCCTGGGAAGCCTATGAGGTTGCGGAAGTTAGGGAAAAGAGCAAAAGAAACAGTTATGGGGTGTTAAAGCAGAAAGAAGAGACTTAACAGGAGAAGTGCTGCAGTTTATAAACACTTGCATCTCCAGTGCCTATGGCTGGCAGAGAGAATGGAAGAAGAGTCATG
This sequence comes from Rhinatrema bivittatum, assembly GCF_901001135.1. NCBI lineage: Eukaryota > Metazoa > Chordata > Amphibia > Gymnophiona > Rhinatrematidae > Rhinatrema > Rhinatrema bivittatum. The sequence goes on from NC_042615.1 coordinate 594,442,407, forward strand.
AATTAGCAGTTATAATTTTTTTTTATGCTCTCCCTTTCCAGGAAAAATGTAATGTCACTCACTCCCTAGTACAGAACTGAAAACTAGCAACTCGGGGTCAGAGGCATAGATGCAAAGCCAATAAAACAACTTGAAAAAGCTTAAAACACAAAAAAATAAAGCCATGTTATTTTGTGTACATGACAAATATAAAGAGGAAGGGATTCTAAGTGCTGATGGCTTTTTTGAGTTTCTGTCATTTTAAGGACATGTGCTGCAGGCTGCCCCACTTCCTAGAAGTTGCCGCCCTGTGCAGATGCACATCGCACCCCAAGTTACATGAGTTCAGCTTTAATTCCGTTTTGGTTTGTGACACATCGTCAGAGTGTTGCTGATACTTCAGATCTGCTGTAATGGCATTGGAGTATTTTTTTTTGCTAAAGATAAAGAGATGCAGCCCCTGGATATGGGGGTAGCATGAATTTGTGCAAGGTTCTGTTTCTAGTGTGACACCTATGCGTGAGATTAAAGCTGAGCTGTTAGTGTGGTGATGTGCATTCATTATATATGCCATCAAAATTTCAAATGTAGACTGCAGATCATGTTTCAGTCTCTAATACAGTAAACGATCAAGGGCATGTATGAGCTATCCAAATAATTAACTTTAAATATGCATTCTTTTGTGATTGTGCTTCTATCTGGGTGAGCTAGGGATGACATGCATCCTGGGATGAATTTTGTCAGTGTTGTTCTGACTGGACTGATGTCAGGGGCTTTTCTTCATAACTATTTAGGATGGAAGTATTAGAGGTCACCAGCGAGCACTGACTTGTTTTTGTACACATTATGACATTGTTTTCCTGCTTCCAAACATTATTATGTTTCTCTGTTGACGAGCAGGCCTGAATTAGCAATTACGGATGGATGTCATCATGTGAATGCGCCGACATGGACTCGTCTCTCAGAGCTCGATAAAGACTTTTACTGACCATGTGCGAGAGTTCCTGCTCATGCTGCTGCCTTGTGAGCCCCTCGTGTTTTTCTTCATTCAAGCTACTGCCAAATGTATCCCTGTCTCTATTAGAATTTTTCTACTTTTTGGGGCCTAGTTCTCCTATGTGTCCTGTTGCTTTTAAAATTTTTCTGCTGCTGCCTCAGCAGTTCCGCAAACAGAACTTTTAAGTTCTTAAAAAAAAAAAAAAAAAAGCTTGAGAATTTAAGAAGTAAGATGTTGAAGAGCACGGAGAAGCTCATGCTCAAGAAGCCTGCGTTAAGTGGCTTTAAGGCCCTCATCTGTGGGCGCTGGATGTCCATCACAGACACACACTCCATCTGTTAACGCTGTTTGGGCCCAGATAACGACTTCGCCAGCTGCTGCAGCTGTGGTCGGATGATTACCAGGGAACTGCAGTACTGTGCTCGGAAGATGAAGTCCTAAGGAAGGTGCCAGCAGGTAACAGTCCCAAGCCTTGGAGTGATGCTGAGCAATTGTGCCGCTTCTTATTAAGGAGTGAAATTTGTCAGATTCCTGCCGCAATAAAATGAGGCAGGAATTCCGCCCCCCCCCCCCCTCGTATCCAAGCATGGAAAGGCTCCTGCCTCTTGTGACACCAGCCTCCTGATCTGCCTCAAATTGTGAGGATCTGCGGGCAGTGCTTACCTCCCTGCAGGGACCCTCAGTGGCCACATGTAATTGCTGCTTAGTTTTCCCAGGCTCTATGGCTTGGAGATTCTGCTGGCGGCCATATTCTTCCGGCACTGCCACACTTATAAGCTAGCCTCACATCGTGCTCGGTGCCAGAGCTTGGGATTCCTAGTCTTGGTCCCAGGCCTAGTCTCTGTCTTGTTTATGCATTGTGCTCTTGCACTTTGCTCTTGACTATAATCTTGTGGCCCAAATTTGAGGCCTTAACTGCATATTCTATGCTCCTGTTTTGTGTTCCTGTCTGATTTTGCCTTGCCTTTGTGTTCTTGTGTGATCCTAGTTGCTTTTTTATTACTAGTCTTGTTTTTGTTTAGTGGGTGTCTTTTTGAATCCTGTCCCTGCTTTGGTTCTGCCCTGCTCCTGTGGGCGCCTGCACATTCCCTGATGTGTATGTCTCTGTGCACTCCTGCTGTCTAAATCCTGCTGGTCACCAGCACATGAGGGCTCAACCCAAGGGGAAAATAGCTGGTGCAAGCAGAAGATACCCTTTTCCTGTCTTGCTCTGGATCTATTCCCCAGTCCTGTACTGGGGTTACAACACTGACAAGAGCACTGACTGCACACCACGACACAAGTCAGAGGTTGACTGTGGTGCAGAAGTCTGTGGTGCCAAAGGAGGCATCAAAAAGAACACTTAAGAGCCAAAGAAGAGATTGGGGCAGGGCTGTGCTGGAGCAAGGCCCTTTTCGACACCAAGGTGGGACTTAACCTCATAGGCACAGGTGCCGTCTTTGTTCATGGTATAGTGGATTCCCATGGCGCCAAGCCATTTGGACCCAGGACAGACTAGGGCACTGATCATGTCCTTGGCTCATTCTACTTAGTGTGGCAGCTCACTATGCCAATAGTGGTCTTGCAGTGGAGTACTTTGGCACATAAATCCAAGTGTATTCCGCAATGACTACAATGGCATGGAAGGAAGTACTAATGCCATTTATAGAGCAAGGTTCTAGTTGACATGAATTGTTGATGCAACCAGCATGGAGTGCCTCATTGCTGACTACCTTTATGGCAGGGGATGCTGCCTTGATGTCATGTTCATCTTCAGCTTTACCAGCAGCCCTAAATGAGGATGAGCTGATCTGAGTTTCTGAAGGGGGATGTCTTTCCTCCAGTTCAGGTTCAGAGAGTACTTCAGCCAGTGGGAGACCAGTTAGAGGTAGTGAAGAATTTCTCTGCTTCCTTAAGCCCTAAAAACCTAGAGAAGAACCTCTCCTGTCCAAGATGATGGGAATTTTACAACTTAGTGGGGCAGCTCTAAGTCCTACGTCAGTGCATATCTCACTGCAAGTGCTTCCAGCATTGGAGGTAAGCCCTCACCCCCTCCTCCAGGCAAGTCCCTTCATGAATCAGAGGCTAAAAAATGGGCTTAGTCCACTCTGAGTTTCTTCCAGGTGATTCCGTGTTGGACCAACGAAGATCTCTGCCTCATTCACCTTCTTCATCATCAGGGTCATGACTTGGTGTTCCCCCGAGGTCAGGAGATGAGGAAAATTATACAGGGATTCTATCTGATCCCCTTCTGGACGTTCCACAGAATACCTACCCTCTTGAGGATGTATGCTACTCCATGTTCTTGGATAAGCTGACAAAGACTTTGTCTATCAGTGTCAGGAAAGCAAAGGACCCAAGAACAGACATCTTCAGGCTCCTTCAATTCCTTCACCCCACCAGAAGATTCTTTGGCTATTCCAGTTGACAGGATCTGCAGATGAAGATGTGGCAAGCACCTACATCATGCCTTCCGGTAACCCAGAAACTGAACTTGAATTATAGGATGCAGGCCTCCCTGGTTTTGGGATAGTCTAATCACCACACCTCTTCAACACACCTCCAGGGAAAGACCCAAGGACTTTGGATGTATTTAGGAAGAAAATCTTCCAATGCGGAGTGCCCAGATTGCATCCTACTAGGTCTACATGGTGCAGTATTTGCACAAATGTGTCCAGAAATTAAGACCTTCAAATGGAATCATCATACCCTGAGAAGGCATATAGAATGTGAGAAGCACCTTATCCATTCTGTATGCAAAGCTTTCAGTACTGTAGTCAGGATTTTGGCAGCTTCTATAAAGCCCCAAAGACTGACATAGTTGCAGGCAAGCAGCCTCTGAGAGCATGTGCATGAGTGTCTGGTTGACGTGCCTTATACAAGTTCAGTCTGTTTGGAAACAAAATTCAAGAGACAGTGGCACTGATTAAGGAGCATCAATCAACATTACAATTCTTACCAGATGCGGCAGGGAAACAACTAACCCCTACCCAAAGCCAGTAATTCTCTTCCAAAACACCCATTCTTCCATCCAAAGACGTACCTTCTGTTCTTTTCGGTATCATTGAGCTCCTCCTTCTCTTCAGCAGCTGCTCACTTGAGAGAGAGAAAAGCATCGGCCTAAGCCTCAGCTGCAGACGCAGCTTAAATCAGGCTCCAGTTTTTAATGATTCAGAGACCTGCCTGCCCATCTCCTCTCGTTGGGGAAAGAGTTCAGTCCTTCCCGAAATGACTTCAGATCATCAAGCAGCTTTGGGTCTTGAGAACTGTGGCGTATAGCTTCTGCTTATACTTCTTCTTCCCTCCTTAGACCCAGCGGATTTCAGTCTCTTCTCCAGGAGAGGGTAGTCAAACTTGTCCCTTCCCGCAAGTGTGGTCAATTATTCTATTCCCAGTATTTCCTAATCCCCGAGATGTTAAAGAGGATTTAAGGCCTTTACTGGATTTGCAAACACTGAACAAATTGCTGGTTCAGGAGAGGTTCAAGGTGAACTCCTTCCAGACAATCCTTTCTTTCAACCAAGGGATTGGATGTGTGCCTGGATCTGAAAAATTCTTATGCACCTGTTCTATTCACACTGCCTGTTGGAAGATCCTCAGGTTCGTGGTGAAGGATGTGCACTACCAAAACAATGTGCTTCCTTTTGGCCTCTTGGCAGCCCTGAGGGTGTTCATGAAATGCCTCGCAGTAATAGTTGGTGGCACAACCTCGTTAGTAGAGAGTCTGCATATTTCCAATATGTGGATAATTTCGTGATGACGGATCCATGTCTGTCAAGAGTTCTGAGTTCCAGAATCCCTCTAGAAATTCTGACAGAGCGTGCGAATGACTTCTCCAGTCCCTGGGGTTCCTGTTCATCTTTGCTAAATCAAACCTGGTTCTGGTTCATAGGAGCCTGGATGGACTTGCTTTAGAAAAAGGCATTTTTCCCTGTTGAAAGGGCTGTCTTGCTGATGGGCCTAGTAAGGGCTTTACTTCATCAGGGCTGAGTGTCAGCAAGATCAGCCCTGGTCCTTTTCAGCCACATGGTAGCTGTGGTACATGTGTTGACTTTGACTCTGCAAATGCAGGATCTTCAGTTGAGCCTCTGAAGCCAGCGGGATCAGTTCTATCAATCATTATCCCACCAAATATCCATTACTTCCAGGATAAGAGCATCCCTTTAGTGGTGGAGGAAGCCAAAAATTCTATAGATAGGTCTCTGGCTATGCATCCCACTGAATCAAGTGGCTCACCGATGCCTCTACCAAGGCACACTGATGCAATATGGACCCAAATATTGTGGTCCCAAGTAGAGAGTCATCCTGAAAACCAACCACCTGCAGTTGTAAGCCATTCATTATTCTCTGAGGTCTTTCACTTTCTTTTGGAAAAAAGAATTTTAATCCATCTGCACAATCTTAATCCAGATGGTCAAGTGGCCATGTTCTGCATAAACAGGAGCAGGATGTGTATTAATAAAGTAGTACTGTTCTGTATCAGAAACAATTTTCCCAAAAGAAGGGGTGAATTTTCAGTATTCTGACTGAGCTGGTTTATTCACGGTCTTTGAATATCCTGCTATTATTGACTACTTTATGCGCAACTGCTTTATTCCATGCTTTGTGTTTGCTTTTCTGCCCTTTGCCAAGAGGCCATCTGCAATGCCTATCTCCAGGCAACTCCTCTTCCAGGAATCCAGAATCTATGGTCAGACTGCATCAGCAGAGTGTTGCTACTGCAAGAGTGGTCCTTGAACCAAAAAATAGATAACCTGTTTGGGTACTGGGGAAAGATGATGGATTGATCTGTTCACCTTAGAAGTAAACAGGAAGGTCAAAGTTCTGCTCCGTGCATCTGAGCAACTACAGATCAGCTCCTGATGCTTTTTTGCTCACTGGAATGTTGGTTTGCTCTCTGCATATCTATCAGTTTCTCCCGATTGCCAAGACTTTCCAGAAGGTCCTTTCGGACAAGGCAAGGATAAATCTTTGTAGCACACGCCTGTCCTCAATAAGGGTGGTATCCATATCTCATCCATCTGTCAGTTCATTCTCTGTTTCCACTGGGGATATCCCCTGTGCTCATCTCAGGCAGGTGAAAGACTCTGTCATCCAAACCTGACATTGCTGGCCCTCACGACATGGATGTCGAGTGTGCAGTAGCCTCCTCCTTACACCTTCCAAAACAGGTGGAGGGCATACTGATTTCTGCCAGAAAGCCTTTGACCAGAGGATCTTATAGTTTCAGTTGGAAGAGGTTCTTAACTTGGTGTGGGGCCAACCATCTGGATCCCTTCTCCTGTGGTCCAAGGGCCTTGCTTCAGTATTTAATCTTCCTCTCGTCCTCAGGCCTTAGTACCTTTTTTTTAAACATTTATTTATTCATTTTTTCGTCATTAATAACCAGAGGAAAAAAAACCATAGGGGGGGGGGGGAACTAGGGTCAGAGCCAGAGCTTATATATAAACACAATGGAGACTCCATTGGTACTCTGTGAAGAATACATACCTGGACTCTCTGTGAAGAATACATACTAGGACTGGCTCGCTAAGGGTTTGTACGGTTCAGGTAGAATTATGCCTTAGCACCTTTTTACTAAAATGTAATTTCTGTGCCATTATGGCGTTATCACCAAGAGGTGGAAGGAGTTCTAGGCTCCATCCTTTGGTGTTCAAGTTCCTGGAAAGACTGTGGCATTCCAAAACTCCGGTCAGTAAACCTTCAGGGCCTTTGGACTTGAGAATAATCCTAACTTGATTTATGAAACCGCCTTTCAAACCTCTCAACTCAATGGACTTGATGTTTCTTACCTGGAAAGTGTTGTTTTTTGTTGCAGTCACTTTGGCACAAAGAGTAAGTGAACTACATGCTCTGGTCTCATATTCACCATACCTTCATTTTTTTCACAGTATGAATTCACCCTTTCCTTTCAAAAGTGGTGTTTGCCTTCCATATTAAGCTAGTGTGCTTCCTATATTCTTTCAAAGATCTCATGTGCACAAAGGACCTTAAGAAGACCCTGACATATTACCCCAAAGAGGATTCAACCTCACCGTTAAGCTTTTCAAGTGTTTGTTTTCTTTGATCCCAGGGGTAGTTGCCAAACAAAATCTATCCAATTGACTAGTGGACTATATCACACATTGTTATGCGCTAACTGACTTGCAAATTACAGACTCTTGTCAAGGCTCAGGTGAGAGCCATGGTGACTTCATTGGTTTCCCTAAGGACCATTTCTATGGAATGCATATATACAATTGCTCCTTGGTCATCTGTGAAACACCTTTATGCCCCACTACTGTTTGGATAACAGTCCTGAGCAAATAGTAACTTTAGACAAGCAGTTCTGCGCAGCCTGTTCACCTAACAGCCCACGCTCCACTGGGGTCAGGTTGTCTTTAAATAAGTGCTTCTGTAGTACAACCCTCAGCTTGGGACTTCCCATGAGTAATGTTTAATTCATGCTTGCTGGTCAATGGAAAATGCAAGTTTATTTACCTATGAAGAGGGTTCTCCGTGGACAACAGGATGAATTAGCTATTCTTAATACCCACCTGCCTCCCCGGAGAGTCTATTACCTTGTTAAAGCTTAAGTTATGGAAAGGACTGATGGGTTCCCATGCATGCAGTGTGCATGCATGGGAACTCCCTCACATGTTCGGTAAAGTCTTTACTGAGCTTTATGAGTTGGATCATGTTGGCGCCATCATAAGACATCACCCACACGTAATCGCTAATTCTTCCTGCTGTTTATGGAAAACCCAGTTTATAGATAAACAAATTTGCTTTCCTATCAGTTGATCATAGCAAAGGCTTCAAAACATGTCCTGATATCCAATCATGTTAATCTGTGGACTATGGGGAGTAGTCGTCTAGTGGTTAGAGCAGCAGGCTACAAACCAGGGTTTGAATCCTAGTGTGACTCCTTGTGACCTTGGACAAGTCACTTTACCCTTTGTTGCCTCAGGTACAAAATTAGATTGTAAGCCCTCTGGAGATAGGGAAATACCTACCAGTACCTGAATGTAATCCACTTTGAAGTGCCAAAAAGCAGAATAAATAAATAAATGATACAATGTTGAGTTTATCTGTGCTGCAACATAGGACCTCAGTCTGATTCTTGATGGAGAAAAGTGGGATTGGAGCTTCTGCTGAAGCACATAATTGCTGACCATGGGGGGAGAAGACTGAAACCAATATAACTCTGACAGTGGCTCGTGCTGGTTGGCCCATGGGCATTACTAGAGGTACTGCAGTTCCTGCTGGTGGTTTCATCTGGATGCAGGGGACGTGGAGCCCAAGTGACTGCAGAATATAATTGAGCAAGGGGCCTGAGGCAATGATGGAACTGTTTGCCATGACCTGTTTGCCTGTTTAATGGGAGTCATGAAAACTTAAGAATTAAAGCAGGGAAAATGGATGTATTAAGCCTGTGCTTGTCTGACTTATTAGAGCTTTGAAGTCTTTATAGTTATCCTAAAAATATAATTTTCTAACTTAACTCTATTTTCCTAGTTCTTGTTTTAAGTGTGAGCTGCCAACATCTGGAATAATGAGGACCAATAAAAAGAAAATCAATAGCTTAGATTTAGTGGTTGCTCCAGCCATGTACTGGCTAATTTTGCAGTACGGTCGTAGTGGGAGTGCTATATCATCGCAGCAGTTGCAGGAAGCATTTGGGAGAATTTCTTGTAATATATCATTTTTGTCTGTATAACAGAGAGCAGCTTAGTAGGAAAATGATGAGACTGAATATTTTCCAAGATTTTGTATACAAGTGAGGTTTTGCGTCAGAGTTCTGATGTAGAATGGATAATCCCTTTTTCAGAAACACATTTTTAATAAACCTTGCCCTATCTCCCATCTCTTGTAGCTGCTCAGAAACAAATGCCCTGGGCCACTGATCTGGGGTGGAGAGAGGCAGGAAGGGCTGAAAAAGAGGCTATCTGTAAGGCTGAATGCCTTGCGTACCAGTGGGGCAGTCATTATTTCTTCCCTTCCCCCCCACTTCAGAGGCCTAGTGTGGGCCTGAGTGCATCATGTCCAGGACAAGCTGGACCAGTACCAAGTCCAGTAGATGAGAGCCCTCGTTCAGGCAGTGGTGTGCAGTCAAAGGCACTTGATGTCACGTGTCTGGTTCTGTGTGTGAGAGGGCCAAAACCACCTGGTCTCAGCAGATCTCATGCCCGTGTCCTGTTTTTGATTTGCCAGTATGGGTTTTGATTTGCCAGTATGGGTATTGTGTGTAATAAAATGTTTTGTGGCATGTGACGTGAAATAGAAGAGATAACTAAGAGTGGTGTCTTCTTGATTTTTGCAAAAGGCAGGTACTACTATTTTGTCTTCTGAATAATTGGGCTTTATTGACAAATTACGGCTCCTGCTTCTCATTCCCCCATTAGTGAGGCATTAACTGGATTACAGGCTGGACTGTTAAATATACTTTGAACTCCGATGTGTGCACAATGGAGTGGGTTTCCTTTAAAAGTAGAGCTTTACTTGGTGACATCTACAAAGTGATGCACTCAAAAAATGTTTTGTTTTATCTCAAATTACAGCCAGTGGCAATGTTTACATAGGCCAGAGCCTGCTTTGTTGTTGTTTATTTCTCAAAGCTGCTTCAGGTGTAATCAGAAATGTACAGATTTGATTTCTCTGAGGACAAAAACATATTTGACAAATAATAGATGAATGGAGACTAGCAGGGCAATAAACAAAATCATAATAATTGCGGCAAACCTTCCTAGTGACCTGCTTGGATTGTAGGAGAACTTGGGGCCTCGTCTGTAAAATTCCACCAGTGGCCTCAAAGTTCATTTATTTAAAAGATTTATAATCTGCCTATACAACAGACATTATTCTAGGCAAATTGCATTTAAACAATGACATTGTTTAATTGCAACCAACAAAATAATGGTAATTCCCATTTGACTAAAAACCTAAGCAAACTGTTGCAAGAAAGAAGAAATGATATACTCTGGAATGCACTGAAGAGACTGCTGTACTCCATTTTTACCCTGCAGGAAAGGTTTAATGTGACCAGATGAGTTTTAACTTTCTTTTGAAATTCTTTCAAATCAAGATCATCCTTAATAGCCTGGGGCAGCACGTTCCACAGAGGGGGGGTCAGTCACTGAGAACGCTCTACTGTGGATGCTCTGAAGACGGCAGCTCTTTAATGGGAAGGAACCATCAACAAAGATTTGTTTGTGGCCTGCAGTGCATGCACCAGAGTATAAATCTGATGTGAATCCTTAAAAAATATGCAGGCCCATTATGTATAAGAATTCTTAAAAATTGTCAATAAGATTATAAATCTATAAATGAAAAGACACCAAGAGCCAGCGTGGCTTCTTGAGTCATGGAGAGATATGGCCAGTATGAGGACAGCGTGCAGTCAGCTGAGCAGCAGCATTTTGAAGATGTTGCAAGGCCCGTAGCTGATTTTTAGGTAGACTGGAATAAAGTAAATTACAGTAGTCAGTTGTTCTCAGAATTAATGCATGAACAATTGTATGAAGATCAGAGACAGAAAATATTTGAGTCCGTTGCACTAAGTGCAACTTACAGAACCTGATTTGTGCACTGTTCTGATTTGTGACTTACCGTATAGGTCACTGCAGAATCAAAAATAAAACCAAGATTTTGAACCTGAAAAGTGGGAGGACAAACATTTACCGTACTTGAAGTTAAGAACCTCAGTGGGACTGACCCTCAAAACTTTGTGCTTTTGAAGATTTAATGCTAATTTGTTAAGGTGCATCCAATTTTTATTGCTGCAATACAATTAGGAGTGATTCCCATGGATTCTTGTAGAGGACCCAACTGACAAAAAAAGCTGGATATCTGCATAAATTCTCCTGTGTATACCAAAGGTAGATATGAACTTCCCTAGAGGATGCGGATAAACATAAATTACCCCAGATGTAATTGTCCTAGCAGAGGACAAGTTGCCCCCTGTTTTCACTTGCTGAAAACATTCATTAAAGTTTGGAACCAACACAATACTGAGTCTCCCAATCAAATGGACTTTAGGAGGACCATACTCTAAACCATTTATCTGGATAACTCAGAAGTTATCCAGCTAAATGAAGATTTGTGCACATATTCGGCTAAATTCTAGCTGGATAATAGTTAGCTGGATAAGTTTGGGGCATATCTGGGAGGAGTTGTGAGTTATCCGGCTAGCTCTGGTTGTTCGCTAACAGGGTCATTCTTTATTCTGCGATGTGCCAGTCTCGTGTGCGGTACCGGCCGCATCATGGTGGTATTATTCTAATTAGGGGAAGGGGAGGAGTGTGGGCGGGGTTTGGGCGGAGTTATCTCCCAGCAGCGCTGTTTTTCACATTATCGCCAGTAGCATTGCAGGAAATAACTACACCTTTTCCCATGGCGCTATGGGGGTGATAGTGTGCGGCACGGCCTCACTGCGATGGGTAAAATCGCACTGCCGCGATGCGTCCGGCTGCCCACTAACACTCACCCACCCCTATTTTTTTCACGCCTCATCATTCTTCTATAAATATAGCAGAATGATGAATCTAGGGGTAAGTTAGCTGGGCTGTTAGCTGGATACGTTTATCTGGCTAACTCTCGGGCCGATACAGTAAAATTCGCGGGAGAGCCGGTGCTCCGAGGCGAGCGCCCGCTCTCCCAATGCATTCCCAGGCCACTCTCCTGGGTGCGCGATCGAGTATGCAAATGAGGGCCCGCGGTAAAAGGAGGCGCTAGGGACACTAGCGCGTCCCTAGCGCCTCCTTTTTTAACAGGAGCAGTGGCTGTCAGCGGGTTTGACAGCCGACGCTCAATTTTACCAGTGTCGGCTCTCAAACCCGCTGACAGCCACGGGTTCTGAAAATGGACGCCGGCATAATTGAGCGTCCGTCTTCCGACCCGCGGGCCACCGGCTGATTTAAAATTTTTTGTTTTTAATTTTTGATTTTTTTTAAATTTTGGGGCCTCCGACTTAATAACGCTATGACGCGCTATTACCCCTTACTGTATAAGGGGTAAAAATAGCGTGTCGAAAATGCGCGGCCAACACCCCCCCCCCCAAAACTAATAGCGCCCACAACATGCAAATGCATATTGATGGGCCTATTAGTCATTCCCGCGCGATCCAGAAAGTAAAATGTGCTGCCAAGCCGCATTTCGACGCGCTATCACCCCTTAGGTAAAAATAGCGCGTCGAAAACACGGACTAACAGTGCGCTCTGCCGGAGTGCACTGTATTGTATCGGCCCGTCTCTGAGCTGCACAGTGGCTGAATATGGACCTCCAGGTGTCTAATCAGTGTCACCAGACACAAAGTGTCAAAAGCTGTAGTCACATCAAGAAAGGTTTCATGTAATGCCCCACAGCAACAGTTCAGTTCTATGTAAACCGGTGCGATATGTATCCTATACAAGAACATCGGTATATAAAAGTTAAAAATAAAATTAAATAAATAAATAAATAATAAAAGCAAGGATCACAGAGTTCCCTTTATCAAGTTCACATTGGGAAAAAATCAGCAACTGATACTACTAATAAATTCTCAGTACTTTGGCCAGTTCTACATCCACATTGCTGGACATCCAGAGTCTGATGTTCATATCCCCTTAGTGAAGAGCCCTCTTGAGCTGGTGCATATTCAGGGTACATTAAAACAGGTGATTAAACATCATTTACAGCAAGTGGCAACAGGGTTCTATCAGCCTCTGCCTACCAGAACGGGAATAATGTCATTTACCTTTTTTTATATCATGGCACACTTTCAAGTTTGCTGGATCCTCATGGCACACCGAACGAAATTTTACAATGTCACATATATTCATACCCACTGGTCATGTGACTATGAAAAGGCCAGAAAATGTACTTTTAACTAAATTGATTAGCACTACCTTCCCTCCACAAGGGCCAACCCAAAAAGCACTCTTTTTCTGTTTAAACCCAACTCCCCTCAAGATCCAATCCCAATCTTCTTCTCCCCAATGCCCAGTATTCCCTTTAAGGATTGGTTTGCTATGTGCAAAAATGTTAGGTTACATTACCCTGTGAGCATTACTTTCTTTGATGCAAAAGGCCTACCAATTTTATGCTCACAGCAACCCAATCCTAAAGGGAACATTAGCTAAATCCATCCCTTGCTTAAAATAATTGCTTGATATCTACTAACAGCAGTGAAAATAAAATGTGTATGAAAAAAATATTTTCAGCAATAACATTGAACACTGCTTTCTGCATGCATGCAGGTGAAATTAATAAAGAGCAAACTGTTGTTAAAACAGTAATGAAGAAAGGTTGATCACAATACCATAAAAGCCAGTGATAAGTACCATCATTTTCACAGCAAGAATTAAAGTTATACAAGATAGATCCTCACCAAAACAAAATAAAAAGGCCATAAAATAGAAATAGAAATATGCCAACAAAAACTGAAATGGAAACCACAAGCCCAACTGTATTATGCAGTGCAACAATGGAAAAACAGAAACATCATCATTCCTCACAAATCATCAAGCAATAAAATAAAGACATAAAACATTCATAATTTTAAAATCAAACTAATAAAAAGAATAAATGTTAAAACAGCTGACAAACATCCAATAATTAAAAAAAAAACTTGTTAGAAATTTCCCAAAACACCAATAAAATATTTCAAAACAGCAGAAACATCAAACACTACCCAATAATTAAAATAAAAGGGATTGACTTCTGCTCTCCATACCTGGGATCTTTTGATTTCCAGTCACCCGGAGATTGTCATGGATTGGGGAAGGGAGGGCAGCACAAAATTTATCTTTTCTCACTCACAGAACACAAGACACATTAATTCTCTCATACCCTCCCTCTCTCATATATGTGTCTATGCTCTCACACACATTCCCTCTCTCTCGCATACACAGGCTCTCTCTCCCTCACAGACACATTATGTATGTGCATGCCTGTGAGAGCCTATATGTAATACATAAGCTTTCATAAGCACTCACACTCACACAGGCACAAACAAGCAAGCTTCTAATCACTCTCTCTCTCTCTCACAGGCACACAAACAAACAGGCTCCCAATCTCTCTTTTTCTCTCACAGGCGCACAAACACAGGCTCTCACACATGCAGGTTCCCAATCTCTTTCTCACACAGGCACACACACAAGCAGGCTCCCAATTTCTTTCTCTCAGGCACACACACAAGCAGGCTTCCATCTCTCTCTCTCGCACAAGCACACACATACAAACTCTCACACAAGCAGGCTCCCAATCTCTCTCTCTTACAGGCACACACATAAGCAGCTCTCCTGGCCCTACTGGGCCTTTCTTCTTTGGTTGCGAATGGGCGGGCTCTGCTCGTGGCCGCTCCGGGCCTTTTTTACTTCTTTGGCCGCCAGCAGGATGAGCTCCGCTGGTGGCCCCACCAGGTCTTTTTCTTCCTTGGCTGCGAGAGGATGGGCTATGCTGGCACCGCCACTAGGCCTTTTTCTTCTTTGACCAGAGCGGATGGGCTCTGCTCCGCTCATGGTCCCACTGAGCCTTTTTCTTCTTTGGCAGCAAGAGGATGGGCTCCACTCATGGCCCCGCCGGTTTGTGGGGTGAACGGCAGTAGGCGTCGCGTTTATCCTGACATCATCTCCTACTGGCACCGAGCTGGTCTCATGATAAAAGCTGTGAGACTGGCCCCATGGCAGCAGGAGAGGAGCTAGGGTAGGGAGGTATGTCACCACTGATCGGGTCGGGCAGGGGTTTGGTTTATCCATGCCCAATCCAATGTTTAAAGTTGGGGTGGCACTTGCACCCTGTAGCGAAGCCTATGGGATGAGGATTCACTGGATCCTTTGAAGGCCCTGACCGCACGCCACTGCAAGCAAGGTAGCAAAACTATTGTGGGAGAAAGGAGGGAGGCAGGGAGATTACTGCGGCACAGTGATTGAGAATTTCTGCTCTAGACACGTGTTTAATTATGCACAAATTCACATATGCGAATAAACAATATAGAAAATAGAAAATTTAAAAAAGAGTTGATTTGTCACATGACAAATTCATCGAGAGCAGACAACGTAATACCTCAGACAATCAGCAAACACTCATTGTTGATAGAAAGGTAGTTCATCAGGGTCCACATCCAAAATACTCCTCCAGGTACATCAATTCAGTCCAGGGAAGACATAAGCCAGAAACAGAGTGAGAACAGATAGTGAGAGAACACAACAAACTAAAAACAATGGCCTCCAAGGAGGGCCTGGTTAAAAGCAACACTATCCCCCTTCACTAAGGCTCAGTATTCTAAAAAAAACAAAGGAAAACACTACTTCCCTCAGCAAATACCAAAATAAAGGCAATTAAAACAGTAAAAACAACATCAAAACATGAGCACTAAGGGGTGCACAAAGGGGCCCGCCCATAGGCACAGGCAGGCCTGCCTGCAAGCAGTCCCCCTCGAAGGGTTATTTCACCCTCGAAGAAGGCAGGCCCTCAGCTGGCATCAGTCAGAGTTGCTCTCCCATGCAGAGTCTATCCCCTGTGGAAGGGAAGGAGAGCTGGAAACAGTGCTGGATAGTCCCGAGCTGGTTGACAAGTTGCTCCCTGAGAGTTTTAGATGTAGTGTAAATGCAAATATTTGCATCCCGAGTTTAAAGATAGTGCTGGGAGGGCTGCCCCAAGCCTCCCTGGGTTTGTGTGGCCTGCAGGCCCTGCTCTTGTCCTCGGCCTCAGAATATTCTCTTCCTCGTTTTTCTGCTGTCGCCGCCCTTCATCGTTCCTTATAGGACAATGTGTAGCCCTCAGTGACATCATTTACCCCTGTAAAAGAGGCAGAAGGAGCACAGTGAGCATGCCCTGACTGCTAATGTCACTGTGGGCTTGAAACCACACCTGCGGTCAAAAAGGGAAACTTTTCTCACTGGGATTTTCCCCGAGGAGGGTTCCCATGGCAACTGAAATATTGGTGGTAATGTAACCAGGTTTCAGTTAGAATAAAACCGGGTTAAAGTTACTCTGTTTTTGAAGTGCTTGGCCTTTGCGACTTTGACACAAAAACAGGAGATCTCAAGCCATGCTTTTTATGTTAGGAAGTTATTTATTTACAGAAAGGGTAGTGGATACCTAGAACAGACTTTCAGTGGCGGTGGTGAGGGGTGGGGGTGGGGTAAACCTAATGTTAGCAGAATTCAAGAAAGCATGGGATAAGCAGGAGGATCCCGAGCTGCAGGAAAGTGAAGATTAAAGTTCGAAATCAAGTAAGGTCTGTGGTATTGCCGCAAGAAGAGAACATGGGTAGGCTCCTTGGGTCTTGCTATCTTGATCAGACGTCACATTCTCTCTGATTCTCTGATCGGTTTTATAACATTTAGAAGTCACAACTGCACACCTAGATGACGTCGGTAGTTCTATTCCTGTGCCTTCCATGGACACACAGGCCCCTGGAAATACTCATGTTCTGCTCTTTCAGGACCGTGCTGCTCTCATAACTGTAGTTTCATTTAAACCTCCTTTCTATGGGATAATTCCAGAAGTATTTCCGCAGTGGAGGAGTGCGTAGAGCCCCCCCGTGCAGTCCGTGTCTACTCTTTATTTCTGAGATGCCAGGCACAATATTGCATTGCACACAAGGGCTGCAAAAAGCCAGATCAGGCTGTGCTGAGAGAGGAAGCCCATGGTGGACAGGCCCATCTTTATCTCACTTAGCATCTCCCAGGCAACAAGTCTGCCTCCATCCAAGCGCTGCTAGCCCTCCTTTTCCTCACACCTGCTCTCCAAACTCTGACTTAGCTAAGCTAGTCCTGGCAGGTGATGGGAGGAGGGGGAGATGTGCACCTTACATCACAAGAATTTCAGGTCTTTACCAACAGCTGATAGATGGAAACTGATGTGATTCCCCCACTGAAGTTAATAAAAAGTATTATTATTCGTTTCTTTTAATTATTGGTGTCAGATGGCTTATCTGTTCTTGGGTAAGTGTCTCCAAATGGGTTTGTTTTGTGTAGACCACGACAGGAATGAGCCCCACTTTTAAGCCATAGGGTGTTCTTAGTTTGTCAAATGTCCTGCGAACGCTATTTGTAAGATTAGCATTGTGCCACCAAAAGCTTCTATCGGGAGCTTTGTAAGGTGCACTATTTCCAGGCAAGATTTGCTTGGAAGTTTTTTTAATTGGGCCAGTGGCACCTAAGACAATTTGGTCTATTTCTGTAACTTTTTGCCACATATTCTTGCTCTCTGTTCACATCTCTTGGTTCTTGATGATCTTCTGTCTCCCCATACAAAGTACAGAATAGTGACCTTGAATTTACCTCTTAACTGTACGAGGGACTACGGACTAACTGCTGGGTAACCGCCAGCAACTTTGTTTGAACTGGGCGGAGCTGGCAACACCCATGAAAACTACAGGGCCTTGTGTGGTTCAAACTGCAAGAAGGACTGGAGCGTGCCCAGCAGTTAGAAGGGTGCAGCGTGGACAAGGTCGGTTACTTGGTACTGATGCTTCTATTACCGGTGTCATTCTTGTGTTTTTCTCCTTTACCACTCTGTCAAGTTTTCTAACGTTGAACCTTTCATCTGTTGGTATAAAAATGACCCATGTGGTCATACATCTTCAATCTCGGCAGCCCTGTCCTCAGTGCTTCTCTGCCACCACAATGTTAGAACGCTTATTCTGTTTACAGTGGGTGAGCCCTGCTACCCTGATATGCCTTTCTGTATCCAGGCCTTCCTTCTATTATCAGCATGGCGCAGCCAGCCATGAAATGGGAAACCATCTCCAGCTCTGTGCTACAGAAGCTGCATTTATTTTATTTATTTATTTATTTATTTATTTATACCAGTGTTCGATTTTACATATCACATCGGTTTACATTTAAACAAAATTTGCAGGAACTCATGCGTTACCTTTGTCAAATACATTAAACATTTAAATATGGGGATTGTTAACAAGGGATATAAAAGAACATGGGGAATGGCTAACACTACGGGATGCACGAAGAGGTATTTGGCTCTTTTCTGTTTCTTCCTGTTTACAAAGCATTTTTCCCATTGACATAGAATAGGAGAAAACCTTCAGTAAATAAGCCCCTATGTTTAACCATTTTATGCATAATCCATAGTCCCATGCTGGATTTTTATAAATCTCTCACTTTTAGGTTTACATTCACCTTTTTTTTTTTTTTGCCTTTCTTGTCTTAGGCCATGATGTGCCCACGGTTGTTGAAGTAACTTTCCATGTATCTGATTTGGTGCTGCTGTTGGTTATGTGTGTAATGTTTGTGTAGTGTAATGAATGGTAATACTGCTGAGTCAGGCTTACAGGAAGCACGAAGGGTGAAGATCATGTGTTGGGAAGGCTTGGGCTGGTAGTATGGGGGTTAATGTGTAAAGATGCAGAAGAGAGAGAGAGAGAGAACCCTGGTGGTGGCAGCCCAATAGATGCAGGCTTGCATATGTTTCTGAAAGAAGTAGATTAGTACTGAAGGTTTTCTTTGGATTGTTATCTATTCTCTGCAAGACTTTTTCCGTGATTTCTTATCCAGATCCTGTCATTTAGCCATCAAGTAGGATTCTCCATACTTTCCTGTTTTCTCAACCCACTTGTGCATTGGCCAACTGCTGCTACCATCTCCTGCACCTGAGAGCAGGATGCAGTTCCCTGAGATGTTTTTCAGTCTTTTCTCTTTGACCAGCCAGCTATAACATTAAGGAGGTGCAAGGCTATGGATTGCTACAAATGTAGAAGTATGTCATGTGAATTGAATTTCTTACATCACTAGAAGCTCATGTAAGAGTCAAGAGAATAGGGCATGCAGAATGAGCAGCTGAATTCTGTGGGATGATTAGAAGTGGCAGGAAGATCAATCCAGAATATAATTACCTGAATTAAGGCAAAAGAGAGAGGGGCTGAAGGAAAGAGTTTCACAAGCATCAGTTCTGGAAACAATGAGTAGCTGGAATGTTGCATTCTTGGCCAGTTCAGAAATCTGAGATTGAAAGGAAAGACATGAATCAAAGAGAATTCCAAGGTGAGATGAGAACCAGAGTCAAATGCAATTGAACTAGACTGCAAAGACAGTATGATAGATGAACGAGGGGGAAAAATCTTGGATTTTAGTAATGTTTTTGATGATGCAAAAACATCACAATCAGAAGCAGCTGATAGGTAAGAAAATTGGTTGAATAGGGAAAGATGCATTAGATCTGATTATCATTGATTATCATTGTTGGCAGCCAAAAGGTGAGATGAGAGAAGAGTAGGTTGAATAGGGAAAGATGCATTAGATCTGATTATCATTGATTATCATCGTTGGCAGCCAAAAGGTGAGATGAGAGAAGAGTAGGTCAGAGGCAGGCAACCTTTCTGAAGTGGCGTGCCAAGATTTAAATTGGGGGTAAACAAGTCTGGTCCTTGAGGCCACATGCCCTAAGACCCGCACTCCCATCCCCAGCAGCTTCATGCTCATGCCCCAGAACTCCCACCAGCCTCATGCTTACCCCTGGACCCCCACCTCCAGCAGCCTTGCACACATCTACAGACCCCGCAGCCTCACACTCCCCCCCCCCCAGCTCCCACAAACTCTGTTACTGGTAGCTATTCTCCGAACTCCTACTCTCACGCTGCCTTCTCAGTCCACTCCTTATCTCTCCTGGCTGACTGATCCTCCTTAATGGGAGTCCCATGAATACTGTTGTTGATCCTCATACTAACCATGCCTGCAACCAGCCTTCCTACCTGCAGCACAAACTCCTGAGTTGGTTTCGGGCCCTGTGCAATTCTTGGGCCCACGGTCTCCCTCCAGTGCTCCTAGCTCCTACCCCATCAGCGACGATCAGGACCGCCATCTGCAATTAGTCCCTCTTGCTGAGGCTGCCACCGAATTATTTCTAATTGGCTACCTGCTTCCGCCTAGGCTGCCTCCTTGATTGCCCCGCAGGGCTGCTGCTGCAGCAACCTGGTGTAGGGTAGATCCGGACTGAGAGACAGTAGCAGATGGTAGTATCTGGAGCTGCAACACACATCTCCTGCTCTTTTGTTATTCAGTGCTACTGCTGCCATGCCACTAAAATTTATCTTACCTGCCACAGCTGCCAACCGCTGGATAGCTATAGCTGGAGAAAAGAAGGAACCAAGAACCAAGCCTTGAGGTACAGACACACAGAGGTGAAAAGAGGAAGAGAAGATGATGATGATCAAAAATTAATTCAATTTCAAGATTAAGTTAATTTCAAGATACACTCCAATACGATCATTAAGATCATCTGAACAACATCTTTAGGATATTCTAGCTTAATCTGTCAAACTGACAACTAGAAAGACAGCTTTTAACTATGTGGAACAAATTGCTTGTTTAAGGAAGAACAGAATTAAAATTTCATAGCTCAAGATGTTTATTTATTTAAGGTATTTATATCCCACACACGTGTATAAATATTCTGGGCAGATTCCATATTTAACGTACTATTAAAAAATAAGGTACTCATGGCTATTTATTCAGGTCTTAGGATAAACATTCCAGATTATTATATTTAAAATGTGATGAGGAAGAGTATTGGTGGAATTCTGCTGTAATAGTAACATTCCAAATTTGTTAGATTTATTTTTTAAGTGTTTATAATTTGTTTTTAATGTTTTATTATGTTTTTAAACTGAGCCCAGTGTTGGGCTCTCTATTAGCTATTACCCAATTTTAAACATCACTGCCACTAAAACAAGTTCGGTTCTGGTAATTCATAATTTATCTTGACAAAATGTTCTCAAATCTAACATCCACATTCTTCTCATTTGCCTCTGAACTTGTTAATCATTCTCTGCCATGAATTCTCCAATATGAATAACTAAGGCTCAGCAATTGTATCTCTTTTCTCAGTCTACAAAAAATTGGCGCGCAAACTGGCTGTTCCTTCTATTACTTTGAATAGTATGAGAAGAAAGATGGAACAAAAGTTGGAAGGAGGAGCTGTGCTTTTTACTTCTAGAAGACAATTACTGCAGTTTTGAAGGCAGAATGGAAAATACCAGTAAACCCATGGATGACATGAATTATATGTGGGAGAAAGACAGGGATTAAGTTAAGAAGCAGGTCACAAGGTATAGGTTCTGGGAGTGAGTGAGATAGTGATCTTTGAATGAGAGACCAGATAAGTTCTTGGAGGAGAAGTCCATTAATGGCTATTAATCAAGTTTACTTAGGGAATAGCCACTGCTATTAATTGCATCAGTAGCATGGGATCTATTTAGTGTTTGGGTAATTGCCAGGTTCTTGTGGCCTGGTTTTTGGCCTCTGTTGGAAACAGGATGCTGGGCTTGATGGACCCTTGGTCTGACCCAGCATGGCAATTTCTTATGTTCTTATGATAGTTAGGGAGTTGATTAGGATAAAAGAAAACCAGAGGGCTATCAAGCCTAACCACCTTCCGATTGCCTAACACCCTCCTCTCTGTATGATAATCCAGGGGAAGTTGAAAAACCCTATCAGTATTCTGTGGTATGAGGATGGGCAGGTTTCAGCCAGGTTGGAGGGTACTGAGAGATCCAGTTGATATTGGCAGTAGGAGGTGATCTAGGTAAGGAACATTTGATGGCAAATATTTTGAGTGAAATAAATTGTAGGGTTCAAGGGTGACTTTCGTAATGTGTAGCAGGAGGAGGTGTCTGCAGCAGAAGGTCAAAAATCACAACCAGGCATCATGGATCTTTAGCTACAGAAGACCTTACAGAAGGACAGATGAAAGAGCGGAGCAGACAGAGCGGCACAGGGAGTTGAATTCCGAGTAGTCCTTGCCAAAGTGGAACAATATCTACTTTGCCTGCATAAAGTGTAGTGGGACTGGTGCAACTGAGAGAGAGTAAGCAGAGCTGTGGTGATGGAAAAAAACAGCTAAAAGCAACTGGTTTTATATATATATATATATATATATATATATATATATATATATATATATATATATATACACATATACATTTTAATATGAAAATATTTTAGCAGTAGTTTGTAGGTGTTTTGTCACCACCGTCCTCTTGTTATCAGTTTCCTGTGGCTGGTTGTTTACCTCTTTTGTGTGTTGCAAATGAGAGACTTGTTGAAGAGGGGTGCTGCAAGGACAAAGCTTATCAAGGGAAGCACTTGGAGAAGGATTAAAGGCGTTCATAGCAGCATTAGCACCAAGGAGTGAAAGGTCCGAGAGGAGAGAGCTTAGGGCAACATGCACATAATGAGTCTCTGAGATCACACAAATTACAAGAAGCGAGATAGCATGGCTGAGAGATGAGTGGATTGTCTTAGTTTGGCAAGAAATAGCAAACAGGGTGAGAGGATGAGCTGAATGTTGAGTTTGTAAAATGAATATGAAAGTCAAGGAGCCAGCCTTTGGAGAGGATTAGAAATTCAGGCAGTGATCTGCAGTGCAGGTATGCCAATTGAATTCCATTTTCCTTCTTTCTGTTAGACCAGTCCTTACACATGGGATTTCTCCTCCACAGCTGCTAGAGACAGAAGAGACGCCTTTTTTCAATGTGAAACCTCATGTAGCTATAAGGGAGGTGTGGTCCTAGGCAGTTGCCAGTAGTCTCTGTCTCCAGCAGCTATGGACTAGCAAGGACAGTTTCTAGCAGGTCCCAGGGTCTTGGTTAGTCCTAGGCCTGGTCGAGACCACTGGCTTATTGGACAACAGTCCTTAGGTGTTGCTTCCCCCAGTAGAAGCCCACTCCCAGAATTAAAAAAAATATTCTGGTTGAGCTTTCCCTCAGGTTCAGGTCCCAGTGTCCTTACCAGGACCAGTCCTGGTAGGGAGATTTCCTCCTTGTCTCTTGAGACAGGGGAGCCAGGGTGAGTAGCAGGGTACAGAAGCTGGGGCTTCCCCCTCTGCTTGCTTCTGTGTTTCCTTTATTTCCTTTCTCCTTTATGCTCCTCTCCGTGGGAGCATAAAGTAAAAATAAAAATAAAGGTCAAGAGGAGGAACTCTAAAGGAACATCTCTATGGCAGGCCTAAGCCTTCCTGGAGGTGGTGAGTAATTGCTAGGATATTCCATGTGGTAAGAGTGCTCATGGACACATAGGGGTTCTTGTTTTGTTTTACTTGCACCACTACAGAGAGGCTGCTGTAACATTTCTGAAGGTGCCCTCCTCTTCCTCCTCCCCTCCTCTGTGGAGACATTCCCAAAGCTGCAGGTGTGAGGCCTGAGGAATGGGGTGGCCCCTGACAATGGCAGGCTCCTTCTGCCCCATTTGCGACCACAATACTGAGCAACCTGCACAGGAGATTGCCACTGCAGGCTCCTTTCTCCCCCAGGGAGCAGCATCAAATTTGGGCGCATCCTGTTGTTGACGGTGTCGGAGGCAGAAAGCCTCCAGATTCCACAGGTTCTCATCCTCTCGGCCCCCCCATCTGATGTTTCCTCAGCAGGGAGATTATGTACCAAAACCTGGCTTGGTCAGTGTTGCCCCTCAGGAGCTGCAGGGCACCTTCCCCCTCCATTGTGTCCCCAGGGGCATTCTCTCCGGAGTTTGTCCTAATGCATCAAGCCTCTTGTGCTATGCAAAGACCAGGTTCGGGACTGTTATCTGCACTGCCTGGCCCTTCTTGTGCCTTTGACCGTAAAATACTGCTCCCAAAAGCTCCCCAGGTACCCTGTAAAAATGTCTGGGTCCTATGCTCGCTCTTATAAAAGAGTCACTGAAAGCTTCCTTATCAAGAGAAGATTCTGACATGATCCATTCCCCTAGACTCCAAGGAAAAAGAAGAGTAATCAGCAGTGGTCCGGCTCTTCCAGAGATAGGAACTGTCAGCCCTCATTTCCAGTGTAATGACTGCCCTTAAAATCTCGGGGCCTAATGGGGAAGAAAAATTGGAGGGGGATCTGATCCTGCAAGGAATCCAGAAGCCCCCAAAGGCCTTTTTCATTGTGCCCAGCCGTAAGAAGTATGGTCTTAATGGAATGGGAGCCCCATAAGGGGGTTTAAAGGGGAGGCAGGCTTATCAGTAAGATTTATCCTGTACCCTTGGAATATAGGAATAATCTCCTTAGAGTTCCCAGAATGGCTGCTCTTTGTCAACAGCTACTCGCAAAATGACTATCGCAGTTGAAGGCAGGACAGCCTTGAAGGATCCCCAGGATAGGAAGACTGAGGCAATTCTGAAACAAGCCTTTTCCACCAATGCCATGGCTTTGCAGGCCTCCATCTGCAGAGGTTATGTGCAATGGGCAGTGGTGCGCTGAATCCAGCAACTACCAGAGAGTGAAAATACAGCCAGGATGGAGTCTGCGCTGGCCGTTTTAGCCCACACATTAAATAATCTTATTAAAATAGCATCCCCAGCGATGGCATCAGGGGTGGCTGCTCTGGCTACGTAATTGGGTGGCAGATGCCGTATCTAAGGCACGTCTTGATAAGCTCCTCTTTTAAGGGAGCAGCTCTTCAGAGAAGAGCTGAAAAAATTAGTCAAGGACTTGGGAGAGTCCAAGCCACTGAGAATCCCGGAAAACAGATCCTGGTCAGGCAGATCGCCTCCATCCTTTCTGTATCCTTTTTGAGATACGGGCTCCAGAACTGAACACAGTACTTCAGATGAGGCCTCACCAAGGGCCTGTATAAGGACATTATCGCCTCCTTTTTCCAGCTAGTTATTCCTCTCTCTACGGAGCCCAGCATCTTTCTGGCTTTAGCTATCGCCTTGTCACATTGCTTCACTGCCTTCGGAGCGCCAGACACTATCACCCCAAGGTCCCTCTCCTGCTCCGGGCCTATCAGTCTTTTGCCCTCCCCCTTTAGATTACTGCATCCCAGGTGCATGACACTGCACTTTTTAGTATGAATCTATTCATATTCCTATCAGGCTTTTGAAGTCTCTTTCCTCCTTTAAACAATTTACCTTCCAGAGGATTTAAACTTTTGTGGAGTGTTTTCTTTGTTTGTACCCTTCCTTTATTTTTTTGTGGACTTTGTTTACCCTGTCATCAGTTAAAGTAAGGGTTTTTGTTTTTGAATAACAGCTTGGGATTTCAGCGTGGGTTTGTTTTTGGTTTTTTTTTGGGGGGGTGTGACTGTACTGGCGAGCAGGAATAGCCCCTGTGTGAACAAGGAAACCCTGAAGAGGCTTCGAAAAAAGACTTGATCTTCCCTTCCTTCCCCCACCCACCCGTGCGGGGAATCCTGGGTGGTCATGGGGGCCTTCTGTGGTCCCTGGCCCTCCCCGTGTGCCCTCGTGTCCAGAATCAGAACGGGGCAAGAGCTAGCTATCTACATAGTATAGATATCTGAATTCTGTAATGCCAGGGGCTTCAGATCTGTTCTCAAAGGACGTTAGCAAATTCTTTATACTTGCCCTTAGGGAGCCATTTTTTTTTTTTGACAGCTTGGTGTATCAAACACTCTCCACGGTTGACATCTTCTTCCCGTCTCTCCAGGGAAGTAGTAGTTCACTGATAATGAATGTGGGAAGAAGGAAAAAGCCCACACTGTAAAAGAAATAATCACTGTTCCTGCCGTTAAGAGTTTCCTTTAAAAAAAAAAAAGGAATCTTACACAGAATGTCAGAAGCCTAATGTAGACGGAAGGGTACTTCTAATTTCAGATGAACTTGTATTGCTGCTGCCTGGAAACCATCTCATGCCGGTGGGGTTTTCATGCTCCCTGGTGTGCTTATTGTGGTGCTCTTGGCTACTTCTTAAACAGAAACAAAATTTCCAGCAAGCCAAGCCAAGAATCTGTGCCAGGTCACAAGTAACAGTGTTGGTTTAGTCTGTTTCTACAGTTACAGTACGGGCAGGCATTTACTCCACTTATTCTTAGCACGTTCTGCTGGCTTATGTTCTGTGTGTGTTAATAGCAGGAGGTGCCTGAGGTCTGACTGGCGCACACTGCACTCTTGGAATTGTGGAAGTGTTTGGGGCTAACTTATGTAAAGTTCAACATATATTCTTTGTAAATGAATATCTTTTTTTGCCTGCCTCCCATGAAGCAAGCCTGTCTTGCACTCAGAAGAGAAATCCTCCTGTGCTTGTTGTTTTCAGAGCAGCACACTGGGCATTTGCACATCAGATTTCTGGGCTTGTAATAAACATGGCTGATATTGTAATAAACACTGCTGTCTAAGAAATTGTTCACCCTGCTTAGTGTTAAGTATACATTCCTATTCTTATATATATATATATATATATATATATATGTGTGTGTGTGTGTGTGTGTGTGTGTGTGTGTATGTATATAAAGTGCTGGAAAGGTCTGGGTGCCAGATTGACAGGGCACCTAAACTTTGGCACCCGCTATGTAAAAATCATTTATGAGTCATACCTGGGGCCAGCTTCTGCCACACCACCCCAGCACTGGGCTGATCCTGGGCCCGGGCAGAGACTTAGCCGCTGGGAAAAGAGACAACTGCTGCAGTCACTGTTGGGACCCAAGGAGAGACAGCTGCTGCCTCTCCCAGCAAAGCCCGAGCCTGGGCAGAGACGTGGCTACTGCCAGCATCGGGACCGAGGGAAAGACATCATGGCCCGGTGCTTTCCCCCCTGCTACTGGACTGCCTAGGTGGAGAGAGAGATTGGTGGGCAGGGAGGGTGCCAAGAAGCTGGAATGGAAGTGGAGTGGGGAGAGAGGGGAAAAAGTTCATCTATATACAGGGCTGGAGAAATCCTATAGATCCTTGACCCTCCAGTTTAGTGAGGGTCCATAAAGTCTCTTTAACCCCCATTGCCTCAGGTACAAACTGAGGGCCAGATTCATTAAGGCTTTTCTCCCATTTTGTGTCTGTGGGAAAACCCCGCAGTGAATCAGGGCTTCAGATTGTGAGCCCTCTGGGGACAGAGAACTACCTACAGTACCTGAATGTAATCTGCTTTGAAGTAGCTGAAAGGCAGAATATAAATAAATACAATTAATAAGGGTTTTAGTCCACTTTGTTCTATTATTGACTCTTCATTTGGGAGAGACTGCTTTTTAAAATATCTAACCTCAAGCAAAATCCGGATAGCTATGATCTGGTATCTGAACCTCCAGTATTGTATAAGATAAATGTATAAGTATTGTTGCTCCACATCCAGGAGTTTTAGATGACAAGATCTCTGATGCCCGCCAGTCAGGATTCAGGACCTTTCATAGCACTGATCTCCTTCGGATGAAGAAAACCCTCTGTTGCCTGTCAAGGCCTCTACCAATCAGCTGGCCCCTCTGACCCGACCCCACCCCGAAACTGTTGCAGGGGCTGGGAACCTCCCTGGCCCAATTTACTCCTTTAGGGTGGGTTCCTATATCAAGAAAGAGGCAGGAGGGATGTCTATTTGCCTTCGTCCTCCACCAGCATTCCTTTAAAAATGACACCAGTTGGCCTTGAGACCAGTACCATAGTGACATCAAAATGGCACCAGTCTCAGGGGTGGCTGGCACCATTTTGTTATACAGCCATATGCTTATACAGCCATACAAAAAAATAATGCCAACTGGTCCTGAGAGCGGGCCCCTTTGGATGTTACTGTGGCCCCGGTCTCAGGTTCAGCTGGTGCTATTTTCAAGAGAGACCGAGGCAGGAGACAAGTGGGCATTCCTTCTACCTCTTTCTTGATACAGGATCCCTAGAGAAGGGGTAAGTAGGGGTCGGGGAGATCCCTAAACCCATACTGGGTCAGACCAAGGGTCCATCAAGCCCTGCATCCTGTTTCCAACAGTGGCCAATCCAGGCTACAAGTACCTGGCAAGTACCCAAACACTAAGTAGATCCCATGCTACTGATGCCAGTAATAGCAGTGGCTATTTCCTTATTACAGCCCCCAGGGAAAATAAAACTTTGCGTCATGTATGGAGTGGCATAAACCCAGGACTGGATCAACCCCTATTAGGTGAATCTGGAGACATTTGGCAACCCTATCAGAGGCTGAGTTATTGCTTCAAATATCTTCATTGAGCAATAGATGACTATCTCTGATGAAGGTGCAATCTTTTACTTGGGCTGTGCCCTTTCTCTGAAACAAGTTGCCTCTCTAACTTTTAGATACCAGTTAAAGGATTGGTTGTTTACGACTTAGTTGAGGGATTACTGGTCCACTGATTGGGTTACAATGCTGCGATGTGCCTATAGGGTTCTTAGGTAGATAGAGTTGTGATGTTAAGGGAGCCCAGACTTTTGTGAGCACCAGAGGAATTAGTTGGGAGGTTCTTGTTAGAAAGCATTTATTGCAGAGGTCAGGGAGGTTTGGGAGGGGATGGGGGAAATGTTGGAGCTGGGATGGATATATGTACTCTATAGTTTATGTGTGTTGTCTTACTTTTTTGTTAATTGGTATTGACTATTTTTACCCCATTCCAGGTGCTTATTGCAAGGGGAGAGTTAAACTAAAATAAATCAGTGAAATAAATCAGTGAATCATCTTCAGCATGGTTTATTTCAATCACGCTTTTCCAACCAGAGAGTTCAGAGCATGGTACAACAGGTTATGATTACAATGGTCATAGTAGATAAGGTGTACGAAGGTGTAAGACTGCAGCTGTTAACAAGGTACCAGAATTTATCATAATACAGTGCACTACTTCAGATGCATGGTAACAACTGGTTTAAGGATTGGGTGAGTTAATATCGTGTAGAGGCAGAGGGTTCTGAAAATAGATATCTAATAACACATAGTGCTGTACTTAGGGGGTATTTATTAAGTCAAGATATTTTATTGCAAGGGGGCCAGATATCGCGGGGAGGTGTTTCCTCATGGAAAAACTCAGTAGTAAAAATATCATGGGGAAAGGGGCAAAAATGTGCGATATTGGCCGCCATCTTATAAAAGGGTCACTTGGCCCGAAAAAACACCCCACCTCCCACAATGCAAAAATCCCCTGCCCATCCCCCTCACTGCCTCTAGTCAAGCAGCGATGCCCCACCTCCCTTCCCAAACCCCTCCCCAATGCACAAAAGTCACCCCCAAACCAAAGACCCTCCTCAGAATGCAAAGGTCCTCCCCCAACTCCTCCATTTACATACCAACTCCTCCCCCAACTCCCCCATTTATATACCAATATTCCTTTACATACCAATACCCTCCACATACACACACCCTTACACAGAAGAGGCATCCTGGTGGTCCAGTGGCAGCCCGAAGCACCCCCTTAGCTCCAGGCTGGTCAACACCATTTTCCAAAATAGCACTGGCCAGCCTTTGCCCCTGTTACATGAGAGGGGCACAACTGATCACCCACTTAATCCCCCTCCCCTGTCTCTTACTACTACTGATAACTATAATTACAGGGGAAAATGATGTCTTACAGCACACTGCTATAAGGGTTCAGCCACGTGTCCTGGTTACTGAACTGACATCACAAAATGTGTCAGTCTCCAGTTCAGAGTTAGCCGTCGTGGTGAATAAAGGTTTGTATTTACTGCCATTTGAGTATGTAGATGGATGCGGCGTGAAATGCCAGTGGCATCTGAAATGGCTCCGTCACTGCAGTACGTAGCACTGCTTAGCAGTCACATTTTCAGTGACTGCAAGTCAGCTGTGGACGTGGCCACGGGCAGTGGAATATCTCACATTCAGGCATCTATTACTTACTATTCCAGTCTAATATTTGTATCTCGCCTCTCCCCAAGGATAGGGCCCGAAGCAACTAATGACAGCATCCCCTAGCATGTAAAATCATTTATTGTTAACCATTCAAAAATCTTGCCAGACATGACTGCTAGAGATAAGTGTTCCTAGCTAATGTATTTATCTTAAAGCAGGGAGCCGCAAAGGATTTCTGTGTGTAATGAAATGGTATATGGCAGTTTGGGTTCTCTAGGTAGTAATGCCCTGAATCATATGGATCGAATGTAAAATATAACCCAGAAATTATTCACCATTATTAGGTTAGCTGCAGGCTCCTCCAAATCTCCTTTGCCTCTAATCTGCAGAATTTCTGAGATGTTTGCTGCACACTATATTATTTTTTTCCTCATACTGCAAAAAAAGATACTCCATCTGGTTCTAGAGACTATTTGGTCTTGTCTTGCAGAGATTTTCACCCGTGCAT
The DNA here is from genome assembly GCF_901001135.1 of Rhinatrema bivittatum. Classification (NCBI taxonomy): domain Eukaryota; kingdom Metazoa; phylum Chordata; class Amphibia; order Gymnophiona; family Rhinatrematidae; genus Rhinatrema; species Rhinatrema bivittatum. The sequence goes on from NC_042615.1 coordinate 594,472,293, forward strand.
AACTTTTTGCACACCTGTGAAATCCTCAGAGAGGGATTTTAGCCTGGCTCAATTTTCAGAATTTATTTTCCCTCTCCCCCAAGGATCTTGGGACAATCTGATGCAGCACTGAGGAAGTCCAAAGCTAATCTGTGAATCACAGGAAAACCGTGGAAGATTTCCTTGAATCCTCTTCAGGATTTCTGCAAGTCAGCTGCCAATTTTTGCCCCATATGCGGCTTATCAGAGGTTTCATCAAACTGATTTGATGAACTTGTGCACTTTTTTCACAGGTTTGTACAACTGGGTGGTGAACTGCTTCTGAGGCAATTCACAAATCTCTAAAGATAAGAGGAAGCATTTCATAGATAAAACCAAATTGATTTCTCTGTAATGCTGAACTAGTCCTCTTTTGGAGGACCTGAGGAAGGAAGGGGAGTGAAGCTGAGCTCCGTTAAGAGCAGAAGTCAAATGAGAGTGCATCATTTTGAAATGATTATGAGTTTAATAATTTAGACTTGTAAATGTGAACTTCAGAGTTACTGCGTGAACTCCTTGTTTTGAGGTTATTTTGGTGTGGATTCGTTAAGCAACCTTAAGAGTTTTTTGTTCTTTTCTTTTGAGGAGGGCTGATCTCCTTTGTTCTATAGCTTCAGCGCACCGTCTTCCCATCCCGTCTGTTTGCCATGTGACTCTCCAGTAGACTTAATTTGTGCACAGAAAGGACCACCTCTAGCACTGTGACAGAAGGCGTGCATGTGAAACTTAAGTGTAAGCTTTCAGATCTTCCCTCTCCCTTCAGAAGTAGAGTGTAGCTAGGAGGCTTAGTGGCCTACGTTATAATATGGATTACAGGGTTGCTTCATGAGAGACTGCTGCGGATTATCTCCCCTCAACCTCTGTCTTTCTGCTTAATGCTTGCAGGATCTGAGTTTGCTTCTGTAATTGGTTTTCCCATATGTTGCACGAGGCATTGAACCTAAAAATACTATTTTTAGAGATTTGACTGTTTTGTCAGTTTTTCCCGATCGATTTCATAGTTATGTCATAGAAAACCTTACTCGGTATGCAAGTGAGCATTAAATGCAATTTAAAAATAATAGGGGAAAATAATAGGGGGCAATATTCAGCCACTGGCCAGCTAGTAAAGTTAGCTGGATAATCTTCTTTGTCTTTGTTGGCACTGCAGCACCACTGAATATGCCCGACTATCTTAAAGAAAGCCAGATAACTTTAAGACTATGTTAAGGCATGACCAGAGTTAGCCATGTAAGTTTTCTGGCTAACTCTGAATATCGGAGTTAGCCAGATAATTTATCCGGTTAACTAAACTCCATCCCAGAATGCCTTGGGAACACACATACGATATCCAGCTAAATTTTAGTCAGATAATTGGCAGAAATATTGCAAGTTAGCCAGCTAAATGTCTTTGAATATAGACCCCAATAATGTTTTGAAGGGTACAGGTTAAAAGTAGTTACAGGTTTACTCCTCCGATTTTGGCAATGGTCGTAATGTAATGGCCTCTGCAGTGAGATCAAGTAGCAGGTGGTTAACCCCCGCTCCTCCCAGCCCTCCAATATTGTATGGTTTCTCAATCTAGGCCAAGGGACTGACTATCCTTAGCTCATAGCTTGATTTTACCCCAAATGAGGCCAGGAAAAGTTGTTTGCTAAATGCTTTTTTCCCTTGGCTGTCGAGAGTAGAAGTAAATCAAGGAACACTTAATGTTTTTATTGATTTACTTTTCAATAATTGCATAGTTGTTGGTTAATTGAAGTTAAAAAATAATGGTAGTCTAATAGCAGGTTTTAACCCAGTACAGATTATATGGTCCGTGTGATAAGCTTCTAGGATACACAGTGGGTTTATGACGAGATTGGCATGCCCTTAGCTGCAGTTGATAAGTGACAATCTATGTAGTAATGTGTTATGCTTAACTTGTTTACTGGTGTTCAGCTTTTAAGCCTACTGTATAAATTACATCACATCTCATAATGAAGAGAGATGAAAATAATTATTAGCAAGCAGAAACCTTTTGTCCAGATATTGCCCATACGCAATACCCAACAGTGCTTAGTCATGGAGGTGAGAGATACTTTGTGTGGGTACTTCAAAAGCTCTGGGACTTCAGACTAGCACAGAGTTGGTACATCTGCTTGGCTCAACTCCCTGGAGTATATGATATTGCCTCTTTTAAGACAGATGGGCTACATGAGATGTTAAAAAAAATACAATATGGCAATTATGTTTTGTGCTCATTAGTATGAGTTGTTGACTTAATTTTTGGAAGTCATAAAACTCTATTCATAGAAATTTGGAAGCATGCTGATGTTTTTGGAAGCCTGATGTAAAAATAAATATCAGCTTTTAAAGAATAAAGAGAACCTTTATTTTATTGCATTTCTTTTTCTTGAAAATCAGTTTCATTTTACCATCTTGATTTTTGAAAGTGAAAATAAAATCGAAATGGCTGTTCTTTCAAGTCCTGCTCACGGACTCATACGAAGCAAGGTGGGTTGTACAGCATGGATTGCTGACTGGCACCTCTACTTTCCTCCATTCTCCTACGGGTGCTGTGAATTTATTCATAGAATTCCTCCACTGAAGGAAGTCAGAAAGTACCCACCCCCTGCATATGAATACACAGCCACACTGGATCTTGCATGGGCCATGCAGCTTTTCAGGGAAGTGAGCAAGGTCTTTTCCTCAGTTCCAGCAATGATAGTGTCCTGCCATTTGCACAAAGAGGAACCATTTTATTGCTGCCCGCAACTAGGCTTTGTGGAAAATTGCACCAGAAATCATAGCTGACATTTTGTTTAGAATCCCAACAGCATCAAGATCAGGGCAGCACTGCCTGTTTGCTTTCATGCCTCCCTTTTTGGTTCTTATCTCTAGGCCTCCTCTCTTTTTCTGTCCTGTCTCTTCTTCTGTTTATGCATTTTTGTGAATAAACAGTAGGCACTTTTTATTGTATCCAAGTCCCCCTGTTTTGTTTTTTTGCTTTTTTTTTTTTTAATCTCTCTCCAGGCCACTCGTTGGTGGTGTTTGGTATGGACATGTGATCCCTGCAGAGACTTTTCAGGAGATTCAGCCCAGCAGCTCCTGATTTACTTAGACTTTGTCTGGTTAGAGTGGTTCAGCGGGAGAAGCTTCCAAAAAACCTTTAAATGCTCATGTCTTCCAGGAATGAAATAAGTCAGAAGAAACTAAAACCATAATGGTTTTGCTTTAATTGCTAACGGAGCTAGCTGAAAACCTATTTCTTGGCTAGTAGTGCGATTGGTTTCTAGTCCATAGAAGCAAGCTCTGGATGTTGCAGCTGTAATTCCTCAGAAGGCAGACAGCAGAAGCCTCTTGTCTCTCCCCCTGCAGTAGAACCTCTGTTCTCTTCCCACATCCGCCAAGCGGTGATGTCAACCACCGAGGGGCAAAATTCAGATTCCATAATAAGGAAAGCCTTATGAGAGGTCTAGAATTCAGGAAACCCAAACCCTCTATCCTCCTTTAATTAATTTCAACTTCCACAACATGATGTGAGGAGTAGACTTTTTCCACAAAAAGGATACCAGCAACCTATCCAATTTCTTATAAAAAGAGCTTGGGGGACGCGCAGGAGACATACTCAAGATATTATTAATTTGGGGTGCAAGAACCATTTTAAATAGATTCCAGTCTCCCCCACCAGGAAAGGAAGAGAGGAGACCACCTTGCCAGAGTTTCTTTCACCAATTTTGTGTTCTTAAGCATAATGATTTGTAACATAAGTTCCACATCAGACTGAATTTAAAACCAAATACAGTCTAAATCCTTAATTATGACTCATTAAGAGGCATCATTTCTGTCTTGTCCCAGTTAACCTTAAATCTAGAAATCTGAAAATTGCAACATTAATGCAAGAAAGAGTAGGTATTGACATGTCGGGAGAGGACAAAATAAGTAAATCATTATCTGCATACTCAGCAACCTTACATCCAGTTTGTGCAAAAGAAAGTCCAACTATAGTAGGAGTCTGCCTAATTGCTAATAGTAAAAGTTCAAAAGACAGAATAAAAAGCAAAGGGGAGAGCGGGCACCCCTGCTTGGTACCCCTTTATAAATTGAAACTATCAGAGTATTATTCACTAATAAACGAGACCTGGCGAAGCTATGCAAAACTTGAATATATCTATGAACCTGTTCCCACACCCAAACTGTGTGCGAACTTTGAACATATAATCCTACTCTTCACGATCAAATGCTTTCTCTGCGTCAGATACACACTGCTAGAGTACAACATGATGGGCCATTTAATTTAAATCATGAAAAAGCCTAGAGTTATCAAAAATGTATCGCCCTTTCATAGATCCGGCCTGATCAGGATGAATGAAATTCCAGGAAAAAAAAATATCAGAGTCCCGAGTTACGGTTAGGTCTGGGCGAACTTTAATTGCAGCAATCCAGATTCAGTTTTTCCTCCCTGCTAAATATTGGGCCAACAATCTGCCAGACTTATTATTGTCGGAATAATAGCTAACTATATTCATAAAAATACTCTTCCCAGCCCTTAAGTAAGGTATTATATTGATACTCTACTTTATGAAGCTACATAAGATTCCCTTGAGACACACACACACCCCTTTCCTGAATATGCTCCAGTTCCAAAAGGGCAATTTTCTACTGAAGTTGATTTTCATTACATTTCCTTTTGTAGTGCGCCATATAACAAATAATTTCTCCTCGCATAGTGGCTTTAAAAGAATTCAGCACAGTTGAGGGCAATATACAGAATCAACATCATTGTAAGAGAAATACTGAAGGGTGAGAACTTTCATCTTATCTAAAAAAAAAAACCTTGATTATCCACATCCACTGGAGATGAATTAAACCTGCATACAGAAGAAGATAGTTGAGATTGCAATAAGGACTGAAAGAGTAATGGCAGCGTGATCAGACACTAAGATAGGCAACATTTCAGCTTTATCTATCCTGTGCAATATAAATTTAGAAACCAAAAAATAATCCGTCCTTGAATAGGACTGGTGAGCGGAGGAGAAAAAAAGTAAATTCCTTCCCAGTAGGGTATAAGAATGGCCATGGTCCACAAGGCCCAATTCTGTCTGCATAACTTTAATGTCCTAGAAGCATGAGGTCTAAATACAGATTGCCTGTCCAGAATTAAATCCAAAGGTTGATTAAAGTCTCCTCCCATCACAATAAGTATATCCCTATATTCCAATAAAATGTTAGGCACATATTCATAAAAGACAGGGGAATCAACATTCAGGGCATAAAAGCCTCTGTCCCTCTAACAAAGTAACCGTCAGTATCCTCCAAATCAGGTACCTGAGACACTCTGTGAATATCAGGAGACTTTTTGAAGAGGAGAGCCATTCATTTTTTCATTTTAATCACTGCAGAGACAGCACATTCACCCACCCAGTCCCTTTTCAACTTTAACATTTCCTTAGCAACTGAATGAGTTTCTTGAAACATTACAACATCAGCTTTCAATTTCTTAACATAGCCAAGCATCTTCTTCCGCAAAATAGGATGATTAAGGCCATTAACATTGAGACTTGCAACCTTAAGAGAATTCAGACACCCGATCACAGCACCAAAAAAGAAAAAAAAAGGGGGGGAGAGGGGCGGGGAAGAGAACAGGAGACAGAAGCTCAAACATTAATGTACTCAGAGAAAACTCAATCACACAGGAAATACAGGACCCCCTGAAACTGTACAAAGCGCATACAAATCCCCCTCCTCAAAGAACAAGAAAAAGAAACATCTTTGCAGGTCCCTGTGGCACAGCTGAGCAGTTTTTGGGCTGCAGACACGAACCACATAGGACTCCAGCTTTCTCTTCTTAATGAATGCTTTATTTTATAACAGCGATGGTTCAGGAGCCGCCTTCTCCTGGTGACCTGGGGGTCGGCCTGTTCCCTTCTGGGCCTTCGCCCTTATTCCTGTTCTCATGGGACCCTACCTGTCAGATGCCTGGTAAAAAACTGTTTAAGGAGGGATTTCAGGGACACGTCTTCACAGTCCCTAACAGCATTAAAAAAAAGAGAGAGAGAGAGAACAGGCAGCCATGCCTCAAACCGAAACAATGAGGGCCCCGGAGACCGCACAATAGAAGGACCAAAATAGATCATCACCACTGCCAAAGAAGTCTATGCGACCTTCCACAGTAACAAACAAGAAAGTTCAAAGGGAAAATTTCAATTGTATGCAAACATCCTCCAATAAATCCAACAAATAATAGTTCAGATAAAAATAAAACTATGCAGCTAAGAGCATGCCACTGTTCAGTTCACTGTGCCTGATACCACCATGAAGACAATAGGAATCGGATGATGAAAACAAGCCCTTTATAAAAAATGCCCGACTCTGGCCGAGTTTTGCTCTTTTGCACAGAGCTGCCTCAGGGGCAATTGATTGTACCAGGACTTAGTTTGGTTAGCATTGAAGATGTCGCAATAATGTTCAGTATAGTTGAGTTCGTATCAAATCAGAACTTTTTCTTAGCCACACAGCATTGCCATGTGGTAGCAACAGTGAAGGCAATAATATTAGATAAATTGCAGACCACGTTAGGGTCCCGAGGCTCCTGCATTAGGTTAACATTTCTTCAATAGGTAGTGTTAAATTAATGCGGCTGATAACTTTCTAAGTTGGCCACATTCATTTATTAACATCAGATTGCCTATTCATGAGCTACTTTGAATGGATTTGCAAAATTCATGCATGAAAATTGCAAGTAAAGCAGCTCATTGTAATAAGGGAGGGAATCTGGGCAGGGCTATATAAAATATTGCGTGATATATGCTGTTTAATGAGCGTTAGAACCCTACTGCACCTTGATACATCGTCCAGTAAGATTGAAAAATGATTGGAGAGGAGCAAGATGGCGCCGTGATAGGCTGTTCTCCTAGGAGCTCTACATTTATTTTTCTTTAATTTTTTTTCCTGCTTAAATGAGATGATCAAAGCGTAAGAGGAAAATCAGATCTTACCCTGAATTTTTGACATCCATAATTGTGAGACTGATTGTCAATTTCATGGTGGCTGGAAGAGATAGCAGTGACGGGGTCGTGAATCTTTCGGGGAATCAATGGGAGAAGCAAAACCTCAAACGTGACGTTAAGCCCTGAAGCACACACTCCACCCCTGGGAGCCCTCAGGGACGCCACAGAATTCCACATCTATGGCGCTGTTCACCAGGGTGGAGCATCTGGGCCCTTGAAGCAGCCTGTGTTTCCTGTTTTTTTTTTTTTCTCCCCCAGCCATTGTGGCTGTATGAAGACAATTTCTTGATATGCACCCTTTGGTGCTTTCTATTGGCGTTTCAATGTATATTAAATTTCCTGCTAAATGTATAATTAAATATTCAGGGAACACTTACATTTTTGTGGACCCTGGTCCATTAAGGTCTTTCTTGCAAGGGAAGTCTTTGGTTGGAGCATCTGAGTCCTCCATAGCAAAATTGGAAGAAGGGGCATCTCCACCCGGGAGTGGTTGAGAATGCATTAAGTTCTGTACGCAGCGATGTTTATGAAGATGTTTTATTCTTTTTTTTTTATCTCTTTGTTTCCTTATGCTCTTTCCCTCCATGGTTTATGGACTTGGTATAAGGTATCCCTTGATTATTTTGGTAATAGAATGTAGTACATTTTTTTTCTTTTCCCTGGGGATAATCCTTATTTCTCTATTTCCATTTTATGTAATATTCTTTGGAGTTTTGCTTAAATTGAAATAAAAAATGTAAACAGAGCAAAGATTGAAAAACATTTATTTTTAAAAGAGATTTAACATGGAGTCTGACATATTTACTTTCCTAACGCATTGTAAAATATGGCAAATACTCTAAAAAATTAAAAATACTCACAAGCTGACAGGAAATTAAATACTTAAGAGGTAATTTTCAAAAGGTTTTATGCGTATAAATGTAAATCCTTTTGAAAATTACCTCCTGTGACACTGAGGGGGATTTTGTAACAGCCCACGTAAAATTAGTCGGTAAGTACCAATGATCATCCTACGGTATGGTTTGATATTCCCACTAAGGTGGAGTGGAGTCGTACAAAGCTAAAAGCTCTCAGTGTTAAGAATACTGACTTTTGTACCATGGGAAGGTACCTCAGTGAGACTCTGGCAGGATGGCAGGTGGAAGAAGAGCGGGCTAAACTACCAGGAACTACAGCGGGGGTGACAGAGCTTTGTGCCAGGAAAGTTTAATAAAACTAGGCGGAAAAAGAAAACCAGCATGGTTTACCAAAGAGTTGGCAGAAAAGAGGCAAAGGATTTGCATTCAGAAGGTACAAAGGATCCCAAAAAGAACCCAGGAAAGAATATCTAAGTTAAGCTGAAGGAATCAGGAAAAGAAGCCGGGCTGGCCAAGGTGCAAAGGGAAGAAAATATGGCAAAAGATCTAAAATGTAGCATCAAAGCTTTCTCCAGATATGTCAGTAAAAGAAGGAGGCCCAGAGGAGGACCTGTTAGATGGAGAGGAGGTGAAGATTGTTTAAACAGCGCATTATTTAATCCAGTCTATCTTCAGGATAAAAAGCATAAATGCTAAATAAATACCTCTGTATAGTTTTCATGAAGAAGGGTTGGACAAGGATCGCTGATAGTTGCCAAGGGTACATGTGAGAGCAGGGTAGATGTCATATCATTTACAGCGCAGAGTGTCTGTGCGCATCTGGCAAAACTGAAAGTGGACAAAGACATGGGGGCCAGACGGGATGCAGCCTAGGATACTAACAGGTGAACTTCAAAAGCCCTGCGCATGTCCCAACCGGGAGATGCGCACCTGGGAGCATTTCGGGCCAGTGCATGCCGAGCAGATTTTAAAAGCCGCCCGGGTATGTGCATATCTCCCACTACGCGCACAAATACATTTTGCCAAAAAGGGGTGGAGCATGGGCAGGGTCTGGGCGAGGCCTGGGCATTCCTGGCTTTATGAATGAAACCAGCACGTAAATACTTACGCACACAAGGGCGCGCCTGTCCCCTAACGTGTAACTTTACTTCTATGGATGGTGGGTAAGTCCTAAGACAAAAAAAAAGTGAACAGGTGAGCAGGGTTGTAAGGATGGGGCTAACAGGCTAAAAGGGAGTCTAATTAACTAGGGGATTAAGAAGTTCTATCCCTTACCTGGGCAAACTGGGAACGAACTGGGAAAACTAGTAGTAGCGTCAGCGTGCGTCCCTTATAAAATTCCCCCACTTACGAAATGGAGGCATCATTTATGCAAACATGTGCGCATCCATTATAAAATGGTGCACACATGTACGTGCCTTCAGCCCATCTTATTGCATGTGCTCTTATATGCGCGTAGGTTATAAAATGGCAGCAGCCTTCTGTGCGAGCCAGCATACGCACATACATGTGCGCCCGCGTGCTGATTTTAAAATTCACTTTTAAGGGAGCTCCAAGATGTTCTGTCTGGACCGTTGAAGGATCTGTTCAATAGATCTTTGCAGTCGGGTATGGGCCCTCAGACTAGAGAAAGGCTGATGTGGCCCTTCTTCATAAAAGTGGTAACAGAGAGGAGGGTGGAAACTACAGACCAGTTAGCCTTACCTTGGTGGTGAGAAAATTGATGGAAAGGATAGTAGACTATCTACAGTTCAGTGGATTACAGGATCTGAGGCAGCATGGTTTTACTGCATGCATATTGTGTCAGACAAATCTCATTTATTTCTTTGATTGAATGTTTAGAGAATTAGATCAAGGACGTGTACGGGATGAAGTTTACTTGGATTTCAGCAATGCTTTTTGATTCTGTCCCACATAGGAGACATGTTAATAAATTGAGCAGCCTGGGGATAGCCTAGATTAGAAACTGGTTGAGTGATAGAAGACAGGGGGTAATGGTAAATGGACTTTCCTCTGAGGAGAGAAAAGTGATAAGCGGAATGCCTCAGGGACTGGTCCTAGGTACGGTTCTGTTCAATACCTTTGTTAGCGATTATTGCAGAGGAATTAGAGGGAACGTTTGCCCTTTTTTAGAATGACGCTAGGATCTGCAACAGAACGGACACCCTTGAAGGAGCAGAAAGAATGAAAAGTGATCTAAGAAAGCATGAGAAGTGGTCTAACACTTGGTAATTAAGATTTAATTCCAGAAAGTACAGTCATGCCCTTGGGGTGCAGAAATCAACAGGAGCAGTATGTGGTAGGTGATGAAGAGTTGCTGTGCACTAACCAGGAGAGGGACCTTGGTGTAATAGTGTTGGATGATCTCAAGGTAGCAAAACAGTGTGATAAGGTGGTGGCCAGACCCAGGAGAATGCTTGGATGGCATAACCAGTAGGGAAAAGAGAAGATAATTATGCTTCTTTACAGGTTGTTGGTGAGGCCTCCCCTGGAATGCTGTATTCAGGTCTGGAGGCTGCATCTCAGAAAGGATACAGAAAGGCTGGAGAGCAGTCAAAATGGCGCAGGGTTTGTACGGGAAGCCCTATGAAATGAGACCGAAAGAACTTCATAGGATGTACACCGAGGAAGAGAGGCAAAATGGGGATACGATGCAGACATTTAAATAATTGTTGAAAGGTATTAATGCACAGGAAGCCAGGCGAAAAGAAACTGTACAACTAGGGCCCACAATATAAAACTTCAAGTGGGTAGATTCAGGAACAATGTCAGGTGGTATTTTTTTTCATGAAGAGGGTGGTGGCTCCTGGTATGCCATCCTGGAAAAGGTAATGATAAGTGGCAGACGTCAAGAAAGGGTAGGATGGGATGAAAACAGCGGATCCCCGGTGGCAAGATAATGGTAATGAGGAAACCGCGCAGCCATCGCTGAGGTTGCAGCCTGGGGCAGCAGTAATGTGGCTGCATTGGGCTCCCTGGATGGCATCAAGAAACTTGCACGGGGCAGCAGTTGCAACTTTAAAGGGGACCCAGTGGGATTGGGGTTGGGTCCCATGTGGAAATTTGTTGTACTGTAGGTAATTGCACATAAAAATCACCGCCGGGCAGACTGGATGGGCCTTCTGGTCTTTTTCTGCCATCATTTATTATGTTACTATGGAAGAATGTGCATAAATTACACAGCTTTTTAGAGGGGAAAGTATGCACATTCTTTCCCTATTGAAAGCTGTTTCCCCAAACGACCTGCACGCAGTCAAGCCTGCCTACGTGCAGATATTTTTCAGGAAATGTTACATGCATACTGCTGAAAATGCAAAAATGTGCATGGAAATGCAAGCCCCGCCCCCAGAAACGTCTCGGCTCAGTTCAGGTAAACCCTATGCACAGACATGACACACGTGCGTAAGTTTACCCGCATGTCAGGCAGGCAGTTTTGCAAAAGGCATTGCTGAATGAAAAACAGTGCTTTACCTGCAGAAGTCCCTTTTGAAAATTACCCACCAAAAAAAAAAAAAAGCTATATATTGTTTTATCAAGGAAGACTCTCTGTGAGCACCGCTAGACAGCCCACGCCATATGCTCGCTGGCAGAAGCCACCTGGTGTGCATTCCACCTACAATGCATAATAGCCTTCACCTCATATCTGCCTTTACCTCATATCCCCTCTGACCCTGGCCTGACAGCCGCAGGTACTGCATAATGCACAGATGCTTTCCTGCCTCAGAAAGTCGGCTTTCACTCTATTGAAAAAGGAAAAAAAAAAAAAAAAGAAGTGACTGGTTGCTCAGTTTTGCATTGTACATCTGCGAATCATCTTTTTTTGGAAACTTTCTTGACGATATGATGTGCACGTTGCAGAAAGAATCTTAGCCGGCCTTTTGAGAGCACGATAGGACATTTTTCAGGACATCCGGAGGAATGTGCGCTTGTTCTCTGCCAGCAGGCTATGCAATGCTGCATGGAGCAACTGGGACTTCCTTTTTTTTTTTTTTTTTTTTTAAGTTTGCTGTATCAGGCAATACAAATATTGAGACAGAAATGGCAGCTTCCTGTGTATCAGATAAGAAGCTGAAGGCAGAGGCGGAAAAACAGTGGGGCATTTACAGAGAATTACTGCAGTAAGAGGGTGAGGGAACGGAACGGGTACAGGCAATGAGGCGCACACAGCGGAAAGAAACCTAACTGCAGGGAAGTCCAGGAAGGAGAGAGGAAGGCCAGGAAAGGAGTTCAAACTAGGCAGCTGTTACAAGGTATACTGCTGGTGAGAGTAAGACTATGGAGGACATTTTCAAAGGAATAACGTGCGTAAATGTAACATACTATTGTAGCAATTTTCAAAAGCTCTCTTACTTGAGTAAAGTGCATTTACTCCAGTAAAATCTAGTTATACTGGAGTAAATGCTTTTGAAAATCAGGCCCTAGGAGGGAGAAGTCCCCCAGAAAACCTGTAGGACCTAAATAGGAGTTGGCGAGAGGAGCCCCTAGTAGCAGGATAGTGGCTAGAAAGAAACAGGGCCAGGCTGAGGCCAGAGAAGGAGCTGTGCATGTGACCAGAGCCAGCAGACTGAAAAAAATACTTCCTTAAGTTTGTTGTAATTCTGCTACCAGTTATTTTCATGTCCCCTACTCCTAATTCTATAATTCACATTTTTATGTATTTTTGTATTTTGTTGTATGATAATTATGTACTTTTATTGTTGAAAACTGCTTTGCAGAGCTCTGATGAGTTGGGAAAACAGTGAATAAGACATTTTAAATAAAGTAAAGTAAAATAAACTGTTTCCTATAAACTAGTAGGAGCCAAAAGTTTTGATGTATGCAATATGTGTGAGCTGAGTTCAGAAAAAGTCTGTCATGCACTTCTTCAAAAAAGAACAATGCCAGATAAAGGATTCTCCAGATACAGAATCAGCTTACAGCGCATGCAGAGCTTGGAGAAACATCAGAGCCAATGACAGAAAACAAAATGCTGTCAGAGTGAGAAATGTAGACATTTTGCAAAGGACTGCTAGTTTGCATCCAAGGAAAATAAAAATCCTGAAACTGCAAAAGGGACTAATTATTTTTCAAGCAATGAAAGGGCTCAAAGAAAAAATAATCAGAGAGCAAAAATAGCCGGAGTCATCTAATGATGAAAGCGCTGCTTGGCCACCAGTAAGCAATATGCATTTCCATGTAAAAGCAAACCATATGTATGTCAAAAGACAATTGACAGCAAAGAGCCATTTTTAGTTGCTTCTGGAGCCTTAAGTCATTTAACTTGACAGCATGAATTTACTCGATAATTAAACTGCAGAACAGGACAGATCTGTAGCAATGGCAGATGACACGTCCAAGGAATCAGTGGGAGTAAGGTGTATTCAATTCAAGCCATATGGAGACAGTGACTATGAAAGTCTGACAGCTGAAGATGTACTATATATATACCTAAATTAGCTGACAATCTCATATCCATTTCCAAATTAACAAATGCTGGATTGAAAGTGATTTTTGACAAAGGCAGTTGTGAAGTCAATAACTGCAAAGAAATTTTGTTTACTGCCTCAAAAGATTGTGGCATTTGTCGGATGAGTGATCATGCAAACAAATATTGCATAAGCAATTGAAGCCAAGTTGTGGCACGAATACCTTGCATATTTGAACTATGACACTAACTTTTATAAGTGAAAGTGGGAAATTCAAAGGTATTCACTCTTAATAGACTGCCTTTCCATCATAAATTAAAGCAGTTAACAAAGATAATATAGAAAACAAACTTACACAAAAGTTTCACATAATAAAATATCAATACATAATAAAATAAATCATAATTTAAAATTATGAGAAAATCTTAAACAGGTATTCCTATAACATCCTTTACTGTTTTTTATCTTGTTTACCTTTTCCCACTTGTTACTTAATTAATCTTTAAGTATTATATATTCTATATGCATTGTTTGCACATTTCTCGGCCCTTCAGCCGCTTTGTCTATTCTCTCCCCCACCCCCCTCTGGTTCTTTGTAACTTCCTCCTGCTCTCAGTTATTATGTAAACCGGCATGATGTTCCCCACTAATGTCGGTATATAAAAACCTTAAATAAATAAATAAATAAACAAACATGTTTGAAACATTATCTCAGCATCTAAAATGGAGTCTTCCACTGATGAATTAATACTTTTACTAAGGAGTGAATTTTCAAAGAGGTTTCGCACGTAAAAATAGCATATATATGCATAAATAGAATGTACACATGCAAGTGCTATTTTATAAACATCTAGGGGTAGATTTTAAAAAAGTGCGCCTTCGCGTACTTTTGTTGGCGCATCAGGCGCAAACAAAAGTACGCTGGATTTTAGTAGATACGCGCGTATCCGCTAAAATCCTGGATCGGCGCACGCAAGGCTGCCGATTTCGTGTAGCCGGCGCGTGCCGAGCCGCGCAGCCTGCCGCCGTTCCCTCCAAGGCCGCTCCGAAATCGGAGCGGCCTCGGAGGGAACTCTCTTTTGCCCTCCCCTCACCTTCCCCTCCCTTCCTCTATCTAACCCACCCCCCCCCCGGCCCTATCTAGACCCCCCCACCTTTGTCGGGGGATTTACGCCTCCCGGAGGGAGAAGTAAATCCCTGCGCGCCAGCGGGCCGCTAGCGCGCCGAGATGGGACCTGGGGGCGGTTCCAGAGGGCGCGGCCACGCCCCCGGGCCCACCCCCGAAACGCCGCATCCCGCCCCCAAAACGCCACGCCGATCCAACGCCCCCGACACGCCCCCCTCGAAAAACCCAGGGACTTACGCGAGTCCCGGGGCTCTGCGCGCGCCGGTAGGCCTACGGAACATAGGCGCACCGGCACGCAAGGCCCTGCTCACGTAAATCCGGGCGGATTTACGCGAGCAGGGCTTTTAAAATCCACCCCCTAGCGTATGTGTGTATTTTTGTTTTCACTCATACATTTTACCAGGTAAAAATAAGGCGTGGTCTAGTGGCATTTTGTGGCAGGGTTAAGAAGTACATGCAGAGGTTGCAATTTTTTAAGAGATATACATGTATATATTACCAGACTCGTTCAGACATGTTTACACCTGCTAATTGGCACAAGTGAAATCAGACTTGTCTGCAGTTTTTGGTTGGGTGGTGTGAGTGAAGTGGTGGGGATTCAGGGTGAACTGCTTAGAGGGTCTAGGTGGTGTGGAGAAGGACTGGGAGAATTAGTGGAGGTATCGGTGAACTGGTGATTCCAAGTATTCGTGCATATTTTAAAATATACTAGCCTTCACGTTTAATTATGGGTGTTTATTTGCGCATTGTCACAATTATTTCACGTGTAAAATATGCACATGTACGTTTATAAAATGGGTAGAGAAAGTATGCATTTTCTTGCATCGGAAATATGCAGGTACTGAAACATGCGTATTTACTTTAGGTGCAGAAATATGCGGAATTTTATAAACTACAACTCTCAAGGTACAGTTTATAACATACTAGCATTAATGGTGTACTGAGGGAGGATAACTTTAAAAGACCTGCACGCATGCCCATAATGCATGCATATGGGCATGTATATAATACTTTTTGGAGTGTATAATTTATATATAGTGTATAAGGTTATCCACAATGTATAAGGTTATACACAGTCCCTTTTTGAGTGTATAATTTGCAATGTTACATATTATGTTCTTCTGTTGTTTTCCATCAGGTACTGTTCCTTTTCTCCTCTTCCTGTTTTTCCCTCTGTTCTCTCGCCCATTCTCTCTTCCTATCTGCTCCCCTCCCCCCACCCTGGTTTTTTGTATTTTCCTCCTTCAGTTATATTGTAAACCGGCATGATGTACCCATGAATGTCGATATATAAAAGCTAAGAAATAAATAAATATGGCCACACACAGATGTAACCCAATATTTTATAGCCCACGCGTATCATATACACGCAGGTAATAAAATATGCATAATTCTTCCCTGCAACATTCACACATATGTAAAAAATTTGCGTGAATAGATATTCAAGCTAGCTCGATAAGTCTTAAAAGTGCTACTTATCCGGCTAAGTAATATAGTTGAATAAGTCTCAAATAGAACTAATTTTTTAGTTGGATATGTAGCTCTATTTGAGACTTATCCGGTTATCTTACTTACGGACCGATACAGTAAAGTGCGCTCCGGTGGAGCGCACTGTTAGCCCGCATTTGACCACGCGATTTCGACGTGCTATTTTTACCCCTTATACAGTAAGGGGTAATAGCGTGTCGAAAACGCGCAGCCACCCCCCCCCCCCAAACCAATAGCGCCCGCAACATGCAAATGCATGTTGATGGCCCTATTAGGTATTCCTGCGCGATTCAGAAAGTAAAATGTGCAACCAAGCCACACATTTTAATTTCGGCCAGCACCGGGGAAGTGTACAGAAAAGCAGAAAAAACTGCTTTTCTGTACACCCTCCGACTTAGTATCATAGCGATATTAAGTCGGAGGCCCCAAAATGAAAAAATAATTTACATAAAAAATTTAAAATCTGCCGCGGATTGGAAGACTGATGCTCAGTTTTGCCAGCATCCATTTAACGAACCCGTGGCTGTCAGCAGGCTCGAGAACCGACACCGGAAAAATCCGCTGACAGCTGGCGCTTCTGTCAAAAGGATGCGCTAGTGTCCCTAGCGCCTCCTTTTACCGCGGGCCCTCATTTACATATTTTTTTTTACTGAATCACGCGCCCAGGAGAGTGGCCTGGGCGTGCATCGGGAGAGTGGGCACTCGCTGGCTCTCCCGCAGGTTTTTCTGTATCGGCCTGTTACCTGCCTAAGTAAAGCTTTTAAGACTTATCCAGATAAGTGGCGCTGTATACACATTTTTTTTACTTTATATTTTAAAAATATATGCGTGCAAATCCACGTATAAATGCACGTGCATGCATGAAATTACCAGTTTTACCAGTTAGTCTGCCAGTTTGTCCAGTCCTTCTCCAGGTCATCGAGACCCTCCTGGTTCTTCAGCCTGAACACCCCCCCCAGTTCACCCAGACTTCCCACCCAGTCAGTTCTTCACAATAAAGACGTTAAATATCACACCAATGAACAGATGTAAATATGCACAAATAAGCTGCCAAATCTACACACGTAAAGTCACTATTAAAATAGCAATTTACACACACAAATTTTGGCCCTGCCCCAGAATGCTCTTAGACCGCCCCTATTTTACACGCATATATTTATGCACAAACCCTATTTCCATATGTATATATAAGGTTTATAAAATAGCGCATACATAAGTACATGCTATTACACATGTGTATGCAAATTTTTAAGCACGTAGCATTCTGAAAATTCACTTTTAAGTGTACAACTCATAGGACTGCTTCAATAACCAGGTCTTCATCATCTTCCTGAATTTTAGGTAGTTAAGACTCCTTCCATGCTTCTGTTGATAGACAGGCTTTCTAGATACATATGAAGACTGCATCAAAGGTAAACATTCAAGAACCATTTAAAAGCAATTTCCAAGGATCCAAGCAAAATCCCTTTGGAGCTAATACATCCATGCCAGTGAATTCTGTTGGGGATAGCTAGTATATATTTATCATCACAGATGATTACAAGCAGAAGTTGAATCCTTAAGCAAAGTGCCAAATGTTTTAATTGACTATATATGATTGTAGCACAGTGTGAGCAGTCTTTGGCTTGGTTCCTCTGGAACGACCTCCACTCTGGGGGTCTGTCTTCTTATCCCTCTCCCCAGGGGAAACACCCTGCAACCAGGAATCCCTTGTGGGGTGTCTTAAGGTGGATCAGGCTAAATGCTTGCTCCTGGACTTTTAAGGAAGGTCTAACATTCAATGATACTCAGAACATCAAACAGAAGCTGAAATGAGTCCATACTGACAACAGAAGTGTTTATCACGGATAAAAGTGAGAATTTCATGAATGAGTATGGAATTCATCATGAGAAGACTGTTTGATATTCACCATCCCAGACTAGAATTGCAGAACACGCTAATCAAACGCTATTGGAAGCAGCAAGAGCAATGCTCATGATCTGGCCTGCCAGTCAGGTTTTGGGTTGAAGCAGCAAGTATTGTTGCTTACATAAGAAACATTTTGTGGCAACAAGTTACTGAAAGAAAAATAGCCAAAAGTAGCATGGATAGGCAAGAGGCAATCTATAGGATACTTTAAAGTGTTTGAACGTCTCATATATGCTTGGATTGCCAAGCAATATCAGAAGACGTTAAATGCTGAAAGTAAACCTATAGTCTTTGTTGGTTATTGCAAAAACAGGAAAGGATATTGCTTGTATGATCCCAAAATGAAGAAGCTTATGACAAGCAGAGGTCCAAGTTTCTTGATCAAGAAAAGGAACTGAAATTCTAGAAAATGGAGCTGACACTTTGAGGAAATATGGTCACGTCACTTATTTCCCAAATGAAGAGAACTCTGGACATTATCATATTGATGAAATACTGAGGAGCGAAGAAGAAAAGTCAATTAAAGAGACAGTGCTAGCACATGAACTTCCATCATCTATAAAAGAAAGGAATGGTGAAATCCCATTAGAATAAGAACAAACACAGCCGGACTCCTTGATAGACTCGTGCCTAAATTAACAGCAAAGCCTTATTGCAGCAGTGTGCATCATAAAGTGAAAGAACCAATATGCATTGAAGATGCAATGAAGACCAATCAGCATAATAAGTGGGCAGAGACTATTGCTGAAATGTATATCTTACAACTGGATGAAAACTTGGCCAAGAAAGGACATGAAAGTTATTAAATCAAAATGAATATTTTAGTTAAGTCCTAATGATGATGTGGTGTGATATAAAACATGACTAGTGGCAGTTGATTATGATAAGCGATAGTCTATTCCCTATCAAAAAACATATTCATCATCAATAATGAAAATGACAATTCTTGGATTATTATTGGCAATAGCAAATGAAGAAATTTTAATTATGTGCTAATCTGATGTGAAAACAACATGGGGTCCATATTCAGTAGGACGTTTAGTGGACAAATTATCCGGCTAGGTTTTGCCAGATAACTTGTCCTGTATATTTAGTAGAATAAACGTCCCACTGAATATCCCTATTTAAATTTATCCAGCTAACGGTAGCCGGATGACTACACATAACCGGCTATATTCAAAAGAATATAGCTGATTAAATGGCACTTCATGGGGGAAAAATGATTACAGGCCGGATCTAGACTCCCTTCCACGAAGCAGTAAAGATGCTGCCTCCCCCTCCTCAGAGTGGCGACATCTTGAAAAAAAGGAAAAAATAGGGACAGAGTCCCCTCTTTTGGGTTCTCAGCTTTTTAAAAAATAAATGTTTGTATCTCCAAGGCCCTCTTCCTAATCCTATCCCTCCCACCCACCCCATACCTTAAATGTGCTTTTCAATATGGCTCACAGCGTCCTACAAGGATCTGGGCCTGGCCCTTCAGCTTCTACTGTTGCTAGGCATGTCATGTTGCCTAGCAACTGTAGAAGCTGAAGCTTCGGGCCCGGATTTCAGTAGGACACTGCCTCAAAGCACTTTTAAGGTATGGGTAGGGGTGGGAGAAATAAGATTGAGGTGAAGGGTAGGGAAGGAGCCTTGGAGATACAAATATTTATATTTTAAAAAGCTGAGAACCGAAAGGGGAGACGGAGGGGGGAAGCTATATGCTCTTACCAGTCTCCAGCCCTGTTTTTTTCCTTTTTTCAAGATGCCGCCGCTCTGAGGAGGGGAAGGCAGCATTTATACTGCTTTGTGGAAGGGAGGAGTCGTTCAAGATCAGGTCTGTAGGCCCGTGATCATTTTAATTTCCCCTTGTGAAGAGCCGGTTATGTGTAAAGTTATCCAGCCACACAAGGCCAGATAAATTAGACCTGCAAGGTCTGAAGTTATCTGGCTAACCTAGCCGGATATACCCAATATTTAGCTAGGTTAGTTGGATATTTCAGCCCCTCCCTGACAATAGCTCTGAAATGCCCCTTTTATCCAGCTAAATGATAAGTAGTTATCCGGCTATAATTTAGCCGGAAGTGGCTGAATATGCCTACATTAGCCATTTAGACGGATAACTTATGAGTTATCCGTCTAAATGGCTTTTGAATATTGACCTCCATATTTTTACAGAAAACTACAAGAAGTCTATGTGGAGCAATCTCCAGGGACTAATAGAGGAAAAGATGACAGGAGTTTGCAAGCTCAAAAAGGCAGTATGTGGATTAAAACAATCACAACAAGGTTGTGCATGGTACATGACAGACCAAATATTACATGAAAAGGATTACTAACAAATAGAATTGGATCGGTGGGTCAATATTTATTTATCTATCTATCTACAGCACAGCTTGAGGTGGCTTACAAAAATACATACATAATTAAAAGCATGCACAATTCAACCCAAAACATTGTTAAAATGTAAACAATCTAACACCAAACAATACCCACAGTACTGGCCCATGAAATATATAATAAAGGCCAAAAAGACAAAACTTAAATACCTTTTTATAGGTTTTAAAGACACCGTGATAAGGAGAAGAATATGCCATACTAGCTATTTATGTAGATGACATGCTAATAGTTACAAGTGACAAATTCCTACAAGGACTTTTCTAGAGATCAAAATTGAACTAAAAGAATTAGGAGAGCCCAGTTGAATCTTATGCAGTTGACATAGAAAGAATTGCAGACAAAGAACAATTGTCAATCAGTCGAAAGAATTATATTGAAGAAATCCTAGAAAATGTTGGCCCTAGTGACTGTAAGCCAGTATCAACACCCATTGAGCTAAACCATAAAGGAAATGAAGATACACAAGGAATCATCCAGATGTTCCATACCATAGTTTTATTGGAAATGTTGATATATCTTGTACAGGCAGCAAAACAAGATATTTCATTTGCAGTTCATTATTTGAGTTGTTTCAGTACAACTGAGCATTGGAAGATTTCCAAACATATTATCAGTTATCTTCAAGGAACAAATGTTAACATTTTGTGTTTTGAAGCTTCTGGAGAAAGAATCATTGGTTATTCAGATGCAAGCTGGATTCTTGGACTCAAGATGGAAGGTCTACCAGAGATTATGCATGCAAGTTATTGCAATCGGCATTTAGCTGGAAAGCTGTTAAACAGATGGCGTGTTTATCTTCTTGTAAAGCTGAATACATCACTCTGTGTGCGAAACTATCAAAGAAGGAAATTGGTTAACTAAAATTCTGGAAGAACCTGGATTTGCCAAGTACTGTAAAAAAAAAAAAAAAAACAAGTTAACATAAACTGACAGCTAGTCTGCGATGACACTGGCAGCGAGTACAGCTCAACATCGGGGAACAAAACACATTGATCTTAACTACTTTATTCTTAAGAAATGCAGTGGAAACACGGTGAATTTTAGCTGAGCTAACAAAAGAGATGATCATTGATGCCTTAGCCAAACCACCGTAGAAGAATAAAAATAGGTTCTGTATGCAAGGTGATTTGGGCTCATTAAAGAAGATTAGCATAGTATCTGTCATTCACATGAGAGGCAGAGTGTTGGAAACACGTTTAATGTCACTGTGCTAGATTGTATTCTGGTAGCTGCTGCTGAACTGTTTTGAGCTACTAAGGCTTACATACTGCTCTGTATGTGTACTTCCTTGCTTCCTGTTTCAGTGCCAGTTGGGTTGCGAGCTGCTTACAGCTCCACTTCACCTCTGTTGGGACCCCCTTAGGCTCTGCACTAGATAGCCCTAGCCTAAGACATGGAGTTGGGAGAGGAGTGTACCTGCATGAGGCGGCTGGAGCGGTGAGCTCCTCCTGTCTACACAAAGGCAGGCAAAGCAGGAGCTCAGTGGTTTTTCAGTCAGTTCTAAGGTGAATCAGTGATTTTCCTTTGGACTAGGCCTCGCGGCCTAGTTCCCAGAGTTAGGAGGGAGGCAGTACACCTTCTCAGTCCACAACCTGGCTGGAGAGGCTGCCTCATTGTTTTGCAGATTGCTGAGGATCTTTTGGATTATATATACTTTTTTGGCATTTTGCCCTGGATCCATCCCCCAGTCTTGCCTCGAGGAGGGAAAAATCTCTTTGCCTCAGGTTAGGATCAGGGTGCAAGAAGATCTGCTGGACAGTGGGGATTCTGTTTTGAGTGGCTGAGTGTTTTGTGAAGGGTTTTTGTTTTTTTTTTGGGAGGAAGCTTGCTGCTGCCTTTCGTACCCAAGAAGGAGGAAAGGAGACAAGCCTATTTTTTCCCTGCTGCCAGACCTTTCAATCTAAAAGATCCCAAGTTACCGTTTGGAGAGGTGAAGTGAGAGTAAGAACTGTTTTGTTTTTTTTGTCCATTTTTTTACTGGAGATCCCACCAGAGTCTTTGACTCGGGAAAGAGCAGAGGATTAAAAGTTATGGAGGATCCGGTACATCAGGATCTCAGGTATTGTTTGGGAAGGGAATTCCATTGCTTCTGGGAGGCTCCAGGTCCACCTGAGATGCCCTGGAGAGCAAGTTCATTTCAGAATATAAATATCAAGGCATGTTTTCACAGATAGAGGAACCTGGATGCAACTAGAATCAAATGTATATGGTGCCAGTTAATTACCTTGAAAGACCTGCAGTAAAGTTTAATTTCGGAACACCCACCCAGAGTGTCCCGTCTGTCTGACACCTACACTGTTTCACAGCAGATAGCTAGTAGATGGCACCCATAGCAAGAGTCATCCCGTACACCCTGGCCCTGAAGGTTTCTCCCTCCCCCCAACAAAGAATCCATGCTCTGGATCTGTTGGTGAGGATTTAATCCCAGTACTTTGTGATCCCCTGACTTCCTGGGTAATACCAGTAGAGAGGGACTGCACCTTGTTAATAAAAGTAGTGCTGTATTACTGCTTTTGCAAAGAGCTTCTTTATTCTTCTTTAGAAGGCACTCTCTTATCGAAACTAACTCCTTTGTGCCACAGAGCTCTAACATGGGCTGCTATGTTTTTCTTCTCTGTTTTTGCCTTGTACTGAGGTTTCTCTCTTCTTCCTCCTAGTTTAAACCATGGATGGCCAAGGCCAACTGTCGTCAGCCAAAGGGTCCATCTGACCCTTCTGCAGATTTTTAAGGGCCACACTTAACTCCAGGATCATGAGGTCTGTTGCAAGCATGTATGTTGTATGTCAGCTACAGGAATAACCTGTGGGCCACAAAACTGCTTGAGATCTGCATGCAGCCCACAGGCTGCCAGTTGACAGTTACCCATTAAGCAGAATGAACGGCATTCCTACTTTTTATGCAGAAGGATAGGACTGCAAATTGGAAAACAAATGTAAGTAGTGCACAAATGACTCTATTTAAATTGGGTCTTTAGACAAATATTCGGTCTATTTCTAGTTCTTCTGAGCAGCATGCGAATGAAAGAATGGACTGGAGATGATTGCCAGAAGAGTGACTCGCTCACGTGGTACCCAGTGTTGCGTGAGCCTGTGGCCACATCATGCCCTGAGGATCTGAGAGGACAGAGAACTTGCTCTCTCTTCACTTGCTTCCTTCTGTCATGCTGAAGCACTGTGATACTGCTTTGCGGTGGGGAGCAAATCGCTTGTGGCACTGCAGGGTAATAAATCCACTTTTCCGTGGAAATTTGCCGGTGCCACTCTCACCAGGACAGTTCTGTCCGTTCACCAAGCACTTTACATGCAGAAGCACTGCACTCGCCTGACTGTATTTTCAAGACGTATCTAACGAAGCGCGCCCAGATGATTTGGATAGCTGTGGTAAGAGAGCAGCTGCCTAGTGACCTGTTTTGATGAATTGTCTGTGCGCTTTCTGAAAAGAAAGCGCACAGACAAAAATACTCTGCTAGAACGAGAGCTTGATCGGTTTTCGTTTTTGCAAACTGTTTGACATTTGAGGCTGAATCCGCATTGGTGGTGCACGGGAATCTCTGCGCAGTGCATCTCTCGGCTATAGATTAGCATCTGGCTTTGTAATCGCCCCGAGATGTTCTAAAGATGTCCGCTGTTAGACGCAGCATGCATCTTTTATAATCTTCACCTACAGCGGTGGGTGACTCCTGTTTTAACAATCAGCGCATAACCCCGAGCAGATCTGCAAGATGATGGCAGCATCTGTGATGCGACCTTGGGCAGCGGCTCGGCGTCCTGTGGCATGTGGCGCTCGGAGGCTTTTCTGCTCTACAGCTTTGTGTTCTGCTGCTTACACTGTGATGAACAAATACCTTGTATTAACTGGGATTCTTTCAGGGACAGATTCTACAACCTGGATCCCCTTTGGTGAGGGGAGTTGGGGATTCCCCTCTGTAACAACTTGTTGCAACAAAAGAAATTTCAGGTTTCCGGTTATTTCTTTTTCCCTTTCTCGACCAGGCATGCCTCTGATGGCTAAGTCTAAAAATTCTGGCTCTCTCGTATCCCCCGAGCGCGCTGTAATTTAAGCCCAACTGTCGTAATGTGCTGTAAATGCATTTGGGTTGGAAAGGGTTATCTGCAAACGTAACAAAATTATTTGTACAGTTAACATGAAGAGCTGTGGGGCGCAGGGCGGGTTCCTTCTCCTGTAGCTCTGTGGGGCAGGCCCCAGCCCCACCGAACTCCCCACGTTGTTTTTACACAGAAAAATCCGTGCACATGCATTCGACCCAAGGTAACAGACACCAAAAGGGGTTGAAACTTGTGATAATTCAACCCCTTTTTTCCCTCTGCTGCATTGCATTGAAATTGTGACTGTTCAAGGCAGGTGGTGCTTGTATTTGGGGCCAGCTCTAGCCTAACTGACACTCTGTGCAAAAACTGAAACTGGTGCCCCCTCCCAGTGAAAAATACCAGTTTCTGTCGTGCCACCTCATGCGGCCCCTCTGCTAACCTTCCATCCTCCCCTCCTCGCTCTCCACTTCCACCCCTGACCTCAATGCCCTCCTTCCCCCCCCCCTCCCCCCTTACATTTTCCATCCCTACCCCCATGTCTTTTTCCATCCTCGCCGCCTCACGCTTACCTTTCAGTTCTGCCCCGGCCTGGCACCGCCGACGGGAGAGCTGCGCTGGGGGCCTGGGAGTTTTCTAAGCGCTGCTTTGATGTCTTATGCAGTTCAGATCATTCCTGCTGCATTTGAGAGAGACACCGGTGACAAGAAGCAGGATTGAGAAGTGCCAGGCCCCCAGCACAGTTCGTGTGTCAGCTGGGGGGGGGGGGGGGGGAGCCAGCAGCAGCAGCACTAGGGCCCCCTCAGGCTACGGGGGAAGGGGCAACACTGGGCAGCAACTCTCTGTCAGCGTGGGGAGGGGGGCACAGTGGGAGGTGGCAGAAACCCTTTCTCATCCACTCCTGGGCTGTCTCAGAAGAGGGACCGCAGCTCATGTTCAGGCTAGTGGCCGTATGGGAGGAAAGAAACCACTTGTGCCCCTAGTGCTTGGCACCCCTGTGCATGGTACCAGCGATGTTCAGTGTTGTACTGTTTGTCTCCTACAATGGGAAATCCCTCCCAGCTTTCCATCTGGGAGGCTTCCGGGATAAGGGCTGGCTTACTGTCTACTGCAGGGAGGAACCAATGAATGTACCCTGAGCCAGAAAAAAAAAGGGGATCTTGGATTTCTTCAGTTAGATTAGATGATAACTCAAATCAGCCTAATCTAAGGCAATCTAGCAGAAAACCTGCCTATCTGACGTGTGCCATTTGGCACATCTCTCCCATTTTCAAATGACAGGTTTCCTCTTTAACGGATAAGGAAAAGTCGGGACCAGCTTTTTTTTCTTCTTGCCTGCCTTAGAAAATGTGGATTTTATTTTATAGCACTTGCACCGGCTCACCTCCAGAGATGACCAAATGCAGAAAAATGAAACTATTAGAAAGAATACAATCACAGAACATATAGATAGACATGGTTTAATGGGACACAGCCAGCATGGATTTACCCAAGGGAAGTCTTAACTCACAAATCTGATACTTTTTTTGAAAGGGTGAATAAACATGGACAAAGGTGAACCAGTAGATGTGGTGTATTTGGATTTTCAGAAGGCGTTCGACAAAGTCCCGCATGAGAGGCTTTTAAGAAAACTAAAAAGTCATGGGATAGGTGGCGATGTCCTTTTGTGGATTACAAACTGGTTAAAAGACAGGAAATAGAGAGTAGGATTAGATGGTCAGTTTTCACAGTGGAAAAAGGTAAACAGTGGAGTGGGTCAGGGATCTGTTCTTGGACCTGTGCTTTTTAATATGTTTATAAATGATCTGGAAAGGGGTGATCAAATTTGCAGATGATACAGAATTATTCAGAGTAATGAAAACATAAGGGATTGTGTTAAATTGCAGAAGGACCTTGCAAGCTCATCCATATGGCAGATGAAATATAATGTGGACAAGTGCAAGGTAATGCATATAGGGAAAAATAACACTTGCCGTAGCTATACAATATTAGGTTCTATCTTTGGAGATACTACTCAGGAAAAAGATCTGGGCGTCATAGTTGATATTACATTGAAATCGCCGACTCAGTGTACTGTGGTGGTCAAAAAAGCAAACAGAATTTTAGGAATTATTAGGAAGGGAACGGCAAATAAAACGGAAGATGTCATAATGCCTCTGTATCGCTCAATGATTGGACCGCACCTTGAATACTGTGTACAGTTCTGGTTGCCACATCTTAAAAAAGATATAGTTGCACTGGAGAAAGTACAGAGAAGAGTAACCAAAATTATAAAGGGCATGGAATAGCACCCCTATGAGGAAAGGCTAAAGAGGTTAGGCTGTTCAGCTTGGCTGACGGGGGATGTGATAGAGGTCTACAAAATCTTGAAAGGACTTGAACGGGTAAATGTGAAACTGTTGTTTAATCTTTCAGCTAATACAAGGACTAGGGGGCACTCCCTGAAGTCAGCAAGTAGCACATTTAAAACAAATCGGAGAACATTCTTTTCAACTCAACGCACAATTAAGCTCTGGAATTCATTGACAGAGGATGTGGTTAAGGCTACTAGTGTATCTGGGTTTAAAAAAGATTTGGATAAGCTCCTGGAGGAGAAATCTATAAACTGCTATTAATCAATAAGGAATAGCCACTGCTTGTTCCTGGCATTATTAGCATGGGATCTGTTTAATTTTTGAATTCTTGCCAGGTACTTCTGATTTGGATTAGCCGCTGTTGGTGACAGGATACTGGACTCGATGGACCCTTGATGTGACCCAGTATATCACATCTTATGTTCTTAAGAAATCATTTTTTCTTACCCATAACAGTGAAAGAAAAAGCTGTAGCTACTTCCTAGGCTGTTTGCCCCTTGCTTTCCCATGCTCTGCCTCTGTGGCGGTTCTGGGTCTGAGGTCTGTGGTATCCACTTGTACGAAAACAGCGCTGGGCAGGTTTAAAGCTCAGGGTGGCCAGCTCAGGTTTTCACCAGCGCCATCCTCCTGTCAGCTAAATGAGTGTCACTTGTAAGTGAAGAATAATGACCCTGTAACCTGACTGCAAAGCGCTCCAGATCTTACAAGACAAAGCCCTCAGCGGGTAAAATATGGCTATTGTGTGTGGCGTAATAGCATGGCAGTTAGTTAAGTGAGCTATGGGATGCGTTACGTGTTGCTTACACTTCCAGGAGGAAGGTAATATTTGTGCATTTTCAGCAGGGAACACTCCTGGCTCATCTGGGTCTCCAGTGTGTAATGAGTAGCTCAGAGGGGCGATTCACTGGATGAGCTCATGACTGGAGTAGTCTGCAGCAGTCTCTTAATGTCTGCCTCGCCTCTGTCAGGATACGGCTGGGTGAGGAAATAAGTATTGATTATTATACAGAATTGTGAGTCATCTCCAAAGTAGCACTTTTAACTAGAAACAACTGCAGATGAAGAAGTCCGTGAATGCACACTTACACGTTGATATCGCTGCTTTACTGACTTACACTGGAGAAGGATATTTAAGACAAAATGACCTACTTGTTTTAAAGGTTTGTAGCTTTCCTTCCCCCTTTTCCTCTTGTCTGCCCAGTTGCTCTCCTGAATCTTTAGCGTGCTACAGTCGCTCGCTGCTCTTTAATGGTCCAGGTCAGTCCCAGACCCTCCAGTTTCCTGCAGTTCATTTCTTTTAGTGAAAACCAGCATGGAAAGGCATCTCTGCGCTCCAGTATTCCCTGAATTCTGAATTAACGGGCTGCTTTGCATGATATTGCATTGCAGCAGCTCATTGGTCGGAATTTTAATAAACTTTTGTGCATGGTGGACTGCATATGAGTTTACTACTTGCAAAGGGGCAATTTTGCAGATTTTTGTAGCAAAAAAACCAAAGCAAAACACAAATGTCATCATTTTCATATGTTTCAGCTCGTTTGGCATGTTTTTTCATGCTGAGGCTCCTTTTACAAAATAAACTTGCCCTTCAGTACATTGGCCTCTCTGTGTGGTTCTATTTTTCTGTTCTCTTTCATTTTTTCCCCTTTTTACTTAATTTTCATTCATTTTTTTTCACGGTTTCTGACGTCTTCCTTTTCATCTCTCCTTTTTTGGTCCACCCCTCTCACAGCAGTCTACCTCTACCCTATTTCTCCTCTCCCAGTCTGTCCTTTGCTTTGTTCCTCCTACAATCCCTCACTCTTGGTCCTGGACTATTTTCTCTCTCCTTCCCTTTATTCCTCCACTTTTCTTTCCCTTTCTTCTGGTCTTCCTCCCTCATCTCCAGCTTTCCCTCCTAGTTTTCTCTCCTCTACTCTCCGCCTCATTCCACAGTTTTTCCTCTCCTCCACCCCGCATTGACTTTCCCTCCCCTCCTCTCATTTTCCGCACACCCTCCCTGCTGCACCACCTTTCTTTCAGACGTTGGCCTCCTGCTGCCGGCACTGCAGTTCTCCACTTAAAATTAAGAAATAACAAGGAAACGTTGTTTGGAAAGTTACGGGTATAACTTCTTTATCCACAGAAGACAAACCACTGATGTTTTTTCATCATGGCTGAAGTTTTCTCACCATGGAATAGAAACAGTGTTTTATCTTCTGTGGGTAAATTTGATCTTTTAAGTTTTGAATTCCTGAACGGCTTTTCTTTTTGATTTCATGAATATGGATGAGGGCACCATCTCTTCTGGAAAGCTGTTTATAGATTTATGAGGAAACTGTGGTTCATGTGGGGGTTTTGTTTTTTGGGTTTTTTTCTGGACTATTTGCTTTCAGCCATGTGGTGGGCAGGAGGAGACATGCAGACCAAGTCACCGGTGACTGAAGGGAGAAGGTGAGAGCCGTGGTGTTGGGGACTGAGATGTGGGAATGGCTGTGGAGAAGAGCTGCAGACAAGAGGCCAACTGTGAGAGTGGTGACTGGGATGGCAGTGAGTTGGGGAGGGGATCTGAGGGACCAGGCAGGATCGGCAGCAAGCGACAGTAAGAGATGCCCCGGCGGCAGGTGGAAGGGTGAGCAGAGGAGAAGCAGAATCAGTGGGGATGGAGAGGGTTAAGGAGAGTAGCAGTTGGTGGAAAACCCGTCAGAGGAGATGTGCTGGAGCAGGTTGGGGGTGGGAGAGGAGAGCTTGATAACAGTGAGGAAGGAAGCTGGAGGAGAGGTGCAGTAATGGCAGCAGTCAATAGAAGGGTTGGAAGAGAGGTGCAGTGGCAGTGGAGAGGATGCCGGGGGTGGGGGGTAAAGATATGAGAATGGTGCTGATCAGGAAAAGAACTGGAAGAGAGCCTTCCCCAAACAGGAGCCGAGACAGATTGCAGTTTCCCCATGATTTCACGGCCAGAAAACAATTCTGCAAGAGAAGGCAATTTAAGGGCATCATGGGAAAGCAGGAGCCGCCACCAACTCTGCCCACCCGAAGTGACCTCCTCCGGTGGCTGAGGAGGCAGGGTGCAGGCTCCTTGGCAGCAGATGATCAGACACCTTCCTGAAGGGGAGAAAGGGACGTGGCCAGCATTCCCAAAACCAGCCAGCACCCGGGGAAAGTGTCAACCTTGGGGGTGACCCAGTGTGCAGGGCCGGATTTAGGAACAGGCAACGCAGACACGTGCCAAGGACGCCAGATTCAGAAGCAGCCCACAAACTGGGACTCCCCTTGCTACTCTGACTTCCGAGGGTCAGACCCCCCTCCAGCCGTGGTCCCCTGCCTATGGGCACCATGATCTTAAATCTGGCCCTGCCAGAATGGCGTTCCTTATGTAAAGTTGTGATTTGCAGGCACCCTTGGGAGGGAAGGGTGTGTGCACTAACGATGCTAAGGACGTTTTAAATTTCATGGCTCTGGGATTCATAAACAAGATACAGAATGGGACGCTGCAGGAAATTGTGTTTTAAACAGCGTTATAGAACCCAGAACATCCCATGTATACCACCCCCCCCCCACACACACACACACACATCTAAAAGCAGATGCACTGGTGAGATTCTTTGCACCATCAACTGGCCTGTCTCTCGGCTGCATTGCTTTCAGTCTTATCGTAATATTTTATTTCTTGTATTTTTACATTTAATAGAAGCTGTGCTCCTTCTCTCACACCCCTGTTTTGATGCATCTCTGTCCTTGTGCCCACACGTTAGCTGCTTTTGTTATATTGTTGATGCTGGGTTATGGATTGGGATCTGTGCAGTGGATTCTTACTAGTAGGCATGACTAAGTGAGGGAAGCTTTCAAAAACCCAAAAGGGGGTCAGATTGTGTGTTTGGGGGGGGGGGGGTGTCCTTAGCATTGTTGGTTTAATATTGAACTTTAACACAATTCATACTTTTGTCAGGAGAGCTTCCTGATTGGATTTCTTCCTGACTGCTGCCCCCTGGGGGCAGTGTCACCATTAAACCAATGCATGTGCTTGATGGCTGCAGAACGGTTTTTTGACAGGAAGGTAGAGAAAAGTCAGCGGGAGTTGTGGTGTTTCTGCTTTGAATTGCATGACCATAAATATTTGCAGAGCTAATCATTCCAAATATTCCTGCTGCCAAGAATGGATTACCCGCATTGATTAGCTATTTATTTTTTATGAACGCTGCTTTCTCTCTCGTGATGGATGGCCGTGAATATACAGTCCATGCTGCTGCTGCTGCTGCGGCTCTTGATTTGCAGACCTTTGTTGGCTGGCCCGAGCCGTGACTGGTGCTGCGAGCTCCCAGGCGGCGCGTAAATCCATAAACGGGGAGGCGCACATCTCTAATTAAGTGGATGCACAGAGCGGCCTTGAGTCACCCAGCAATGCTGGCTCCCTGTTAAGCCTCCATGTACTTTTCCTCCACCGCACTATAAACAGCACTCTTCCTTGAAAAGTACAGGTTGCGGGCTGAAAGCAGATTTCAAGCTGCAGGCCTTTTCAGGTGTTTTGTTGAGGAAATCTAATTGCAGTGCATCTCTGAAGCCAGTGCATGAGTAACATGCTGCTAAGTGGGGTGTGCTAACTGGTTCCTGAGGATGTGGATTACATCACGACTGAGGCCCCAGCTTGGACCTTGCTTGGAAAATGTGTAGCAAACCCCAGCAAAAAACCACCAGTGCGGGTAATACCTAAATCAAACCAAAGCAAATCCCACATGTACCAAAAAATGTTACATTTTTCTTTTATAATGTGAAATGTAATCACTTTTAAAAAATCGTTGCGACTTCAACACCGAAAAAGTTTTTTAAGATGTGTGGTGGTCGTTTCATAAATGAGCGCAGGTCCCATCCAGGTTAACCCGACTCTTATTTTTAATCATGAATGGCCCACCGTCCATCCATATTTTTATTATCTCTTTAATCAAAAAATGTTCAAAAATTCTAAAAAAAAACCTTCAAAACAACATCCTTTAAGAATTATATATTCAGGCAGCTCGCCGCCACTCAACTTCAAACACACGGTTCTGTAACCAGTGTCAAAAATTTTTTTTTTTATCTTGAACACGACGTAAAAGGAAACGCTTGATTGTATAAGCTGAGCACAAGCTATAGAGAAATGACGAAGTGAAGGAGCACTTAGCTTTGGTAGACAGGAGCGCTTGAACCCGACATGGCCAAGTTTCGAAAATTCTTTCTTCCTCAGGTCACCGCTCACCCACATGCCGTCTTCATTGAACTCAATCTACATAGTCTAACTACAAAATGTCAGTCCATAAACATTTCTGGCTCACTCGCAAAGTGCTGCCTCAAAAGATTTAATCCAAAATGGCGAACCTGAGCTCCCACTCTCGGCGTCTTCTTTTTAAAGGGATCAGATCATGTGATCCTGAAAGGCGTGACGTTTCATAGTCAACAAAGTAGCTACAAAGCAGTCAAACACAAGGCCAAATTACAAAAGAGATGACCAATCAAATCATTCAATCCAACAGGGTGTTCGGTCTTTAATTTGTATATCCAATGTGGTTCTCTATAGTTAAGCAACGATGCTATATCGGCAAAAGGAGCTCTCACTTTAACTTTCTCCAAAACAGTCCACTTAAGGTCTTCAAAACTGTGTCCCAGTGTTATACAATGTTCAACCAACGGTGCCATCAACACTTTGCTCCTAATCCTGGAGCGATGTTCCATCATACGCACCTTAACAGGTCTCTTTGTGCGCCCCACATACACTTTGGGGAAAGTACAAGTGATGGTATATATAGCGTTAACTGAATTGCACTTCGTTGACTCTGCGGGTCACTTTCAACCCCGAAATGGGGTCAACCCACATGTCGTTAGGCCCCATGGAGGGGGTCCATGTTCAGTGGCATTTAGCCAGGTAACTCACAAGTTCTTCAGCTAAATGCCGACTTTTCAGTATTTCCCCCCCACTTATCCGGCCAAAGTTCAGGAAGTTAACTCATTATGCAGATAAAGTGTAGCCAAATTAAGTAGGGGCATTCTGAGGGCATTACAGGGTGGAATTAAGTTGGCTGAATAAGTGATCTGGCTAGCTCCAATATTCAGAGTTAGCCAGATTACTTATCCGGCTAACTCTGGTTGTGCCGTGGAGTAGTCCTAAAGTTACTCAGATAAACATTTACTGCCACCTTTTAAGATAGTTGGGCATATTCAGCGGTGTAGCTGCACCTCAAATATCCTGCCAGAATCAGCCGGATAAGTATATCCAGCCAAACATGCAAGCCCGCCAGGGACTGAATTTCACCCCCCCCCCCCCCCCCAATGTGTCTTCTGGCTGCTTTTAGTGAGCGCTGGGCAGTTCTTCTGATCTAACAAGGATCCTTTAACCTTCACGGGCCAATACATGTGAGAACCTGACCTCTTATAGCAGGGATAGCAAACCCTGGTTTTGAGTTCCACAGATGGATTGTTAGGATTTCTTCAGTGACTGCTCATTAGATGTCTTTGCTTACATCTGATCCAAGAACCCGATTAACGTGCCTTGTCTGAATGTCCTGAGAACAAAGAAATCCTTTCTGGTACTTAAGGACCAAAGCTCGCCATCACCGCCTTAAAGAAATTGTGGGAAAAGAGCACAGGGCAGTTATCTGTCGCCTCAGGTTCATGTTAGCATTTCAAGGATGAGTATGCCACAGCACAATCGTGTCCAGCAGCAGCAGGCCCAGGTGAGAGTCTAAAATGAGGAACGTCTCTGCTCTCCGGGGCCGTTTGCAGGCAATGTATCCAAAACGCAGCAGGAACTTCAGTAAGCAACCAGGGGATGATACGTTCAGGTCAGAAACTGCAGCCAGAAATGAATCCATTTGTTTTGTTTCAAGTTCCTTCACTGGGAAAGCCAGAGTAAGGCAAACACCTTGTGTTCAGCTGGGTCCTGGGGGGGGGGGGGGGGGGGGGGGGAAGAGGTGGGTAGCAGACTACACGGAATATATTACGTGAAAACCAGCTTTTATCCTGCCAATCACACACATTTCTAATTGAAACTTTTGCAAGTATGAGCATGTGTGATTAAGACCGTCTAAGGGGGTTTTCATTTTGCACTGGGGTGTGTGTGGGGGGGGAGGGGGGGAGCATGTGGTATATTTTTGCCCCGTGCGTTCAATTTGAGGCATCCTGCGCATGAGTGTGCGCACCCCTCGTCTGCAGGGAGACATACCTCGTACAGATTTGGGTTTTCAGAAGGCGTTCGACAAAGTCCCGCATGAGAGGCTTCTAAGAAAACTAAAAAGTCATGGGATAGGAGGCGATGTCCTTTCGTGGATTACAAACTGGTTAAAAGACAGGAAACAGAGAGTAGGATTAAATGGTCAATTTTCACATTGGAAAAGGATAAACAGTGGAGTGCCTCAGGGATCTGTACTTGGACCGGTGCTTTTTAATATATTTATAAATATATTAAATATATATTTATAAATTATCTGGAAAGGGGTACGATGAGTGAGGTAATCAGATTTGTGGATGATACAAAATTATGCAGATTAGTTCAATCTTAAACGGATTGTGATAAATTGCAGGAAGAGCTTGCGAGTCTGGAAGATTGAGCATCCAAATGGCAGATGAAATTTAACATGGACAAGTGCAAGGTGTTGCATATAGGGAAAAATAACCCATGCTGTAGTTACAGAATGTTAGGTTCTGTCTTAGGAGTTACCACCCAGGAAAGAGATCTAGGCATCATAGTGGATAATACATTGAAATCGTCGGTTCAGTGTTCTGTGGCGATCAAAAAAGCAAAGAGAATGTTAGGAATTATTAAGGAAGGAAATGGCTAACAAAACGATGGATGTAATAATACCTCTGTATTGCTCCATGGTGAGACCACATCTTGAATATTGTGTGCAATTCTGGTCGCCGCATCTCAAAAAAGATATAGTTGCGATGGAGAAGGTACAGAAAAGGGCGACCAAAATGATAAAGGGGATGGAACAGCTCCCCTATGAGGAAAGGCTAAAGAGGTTAGGACTTTTCAGCTTGGAGAAGAGAAGGCTGAGGGAGGATATGATAGAAACATAGAAATGACGGCAGAAGAAGACCAAATGGCCCATCCAGTCTGCCCAGCAAGCTATGCACATTTTTTTCTCCTACTTATCTGTTACTCTTGGCTCTTAGTAACCTTTTGGTTCTATTTCCCTTCCACCCCCACCATTATTGCAGAGAGCAGTGTTGGAACTGCATCTATGTGAAATATTTATTTTATTTATTTATTTTTAATTTTTATATACCGAAGTTCTTGTAGGGACTACAAATCACTCCGGTTTACATAAAACAATGAACTGCCCAACAGAGAGCGGAGCTTTACATAGAACTGTAGAATATTACTGTATTATATATATATATATACTATATATGTTATATATGTATATATAAAACATATATAGTATATATATATTATATATACTATATATATATATATATATATATATACTATATATATATATATATATATATATATATATATATAGTATATACATATATATTATATATGTATATACTGTAGAATAGAACTGTAGAATATTTAGCTTAATTAGTTAGGGGTAGTAACCGCCGCAACAAGCAAGCTACACCCATGCTTATTTGTTTTCCCAGACTATGTAATTCAGTCCTTTTTGGTTGTTGTCTGAATATAGATCCTCTTTTCTTCATTCCCCCTGCCGTTAAAGCAGAGAGTTATGCTGGACATGCATTGAAAGTGAAGCATCAGACTTTCTCCCCTGCCATTGAAGCAGAGAGCCATACTGGATATGTGTGAAGCATCAGTCTTTCTCCCCTGCCGTTAAAGCAGAGAGCTATGCTGGATATGCGTAAATTATCAGTCTTTCTCCCCTGCCGTTGAAGCAGAGAGCTATGCTGGATATGCGTAAAGTATCAGCCTTTCTCCCCTGCCGTTGAAGCAGAGAGCTATGCTGGATGTGTGTGAAGCATCAGTCTTTCTCCCCTGCCGTTGAAGCAAAGAGCTATGCTGGATGTGTGTGAAGTATCAGTCTTTCTCCCTTGCCGTTGAAGCAGAGAGCTATGCTGGATATGCATTGTCATTCTGGTTTTGCACTTCAGGGTTTGTCAGCCAAGTAAACCTGCCTCCATGAGGAGATATGCCCACGGGACCAGCTTTTTCAGCACCCAGGGCAGATATACAGAGTTACGTACCCCTTTCCCCCTCTTTCTCTTACCAATGTCTGCTCTGACACAGCACTTTCTCCTTTAGCAACAAAGGCACAGATGTCAAAGTGGTGGCAGCTTCAGCAAAGCACACCCTCTTCTTTCTCTCTCTCTCTCTCCCCTCCTATCCAGCATCCCTCTCTTTCTCTTCCCCCATCCCATGCAATCCCTTTCTCTTCCCTCCCCCCTTCATCTATATACCTCTCTCCCCCACACTCCACTGTACTCTGTGCCCTGAATCCTCCTATTTCTCCCCCACTCCTTGCCAGGCATCCCCTACTACTTGCCCTAGGTCTTCCTCTTTCTCCCCCACCCACTACTTGTCTTGCATGCTCTTGTCTTGCATGTCTGCACTCACAGATGGAAGTGTCCTATTGTGGCTTGGTAACTGGTTAAAAGACAGGAAACAGAGGATAGAACTAATTGGTCAGTTTTCCAAATGGAGAAAGATCATTAGTGGTGTTCCCCAGAAGTCAGTACTGGGACCTGAAGTATTTAGCATATTAATAAATGATTTGGATGAAAAAAAACAGGGAGTGAGATGACCAAATTTGCAGATGACACTAAATTCTTTTGAGGAGTAAAATCAACAATGGATTGTGAGGAACTGCAGAAGAACCTTGTGAGACTAGGAGACTGGGCATCTAAGTAGCAGATGTAATTTAATGAGGGCACGTGCAAAAGTAATGTTCATAGGGGAAAAATAATCCCGGTGGGTTCTGTGTTAGGAGTTGCCACTCGGGAGTCCTTGTGGACAAAACTGTGAAATCTTCAGCTCAGTCAGAAAGGCAAATAGAATGTTAGCAATTACTTAGAAAGGAATATTTCTTTCTTTCTTGCTTTCTTTAAAATTTCTTGTTAGAGAGCAAAACTGAGAATATCATAATGCCTTTACATAAATCCATGGGA
Organism: Rhinatrema bivittatum; assembly: GCF_901001135.1. Taxonomy (NCBI): domain Eukaryota; kingdom Metazoa; phylum Chordata; class Amphibia; order Gymnophiona; family Rhinatrematidae; genus Rhinatrema; species Rhinatrema bivittatum. Next base: position 594,508,927 of record NC_042615.1, read on the forward strand.
CGACCACAGCTTGCGTATTGTGTACAATTCTGGTCGCCTCATCACAAAAAAGACACAGCGGACATAGAAAAGAAACAGAGAAGGGCAACAAAAATGATAAAGGAGATGGAAAAGCTCCCTTATGGAGAAAGGCTAAACAGGTTAGGGCTCTTTAGCTTGGAAAGGAGACAACTGCGATGGGATATGATTGAGATTTATAAAATTGTGAGTAGAGTGGAATGGGTAAATAGGGAACGGTTATTTCCCCTTTCAAACAACACTAGGACTAGGGGGACACTCCATGAAACTAGCAGCCGACAGAATTAAAACAAATTGTAGAAAGTAATTTTTCACTCAGCGCACAATTGAGCTATGTAATCTTTTGCCAGAGGATGTGTTCAAGGCAACGAACATAGTGGGAGTTCAAAAAAGAGGATTGGACAAGTTCCTGAAGGAAACAGTTATTAGCCAGGAAGACTTGGGAAAGCCGGCACTTTTTCCTGGGAGTGAAATAGATCCGCTGTTTGGGATCTGCCGGGAAGTTATGAGCCGAACTGGACACTGTCTGAGTCAAAATGCTGGCGCTTGATGGACTTTGGTCAGCCTGGCACTTCTTATAATTCTTATGTAGAAATGTGTTCTTATTCTGTGAAGAAGGTCGACACCAGGCCGGATGTGTTTTTGTTTGAATTTGTAAAGGCGGATTCTTTGGTACCTCCCTTGCGTGGAAGGCTGCAGCAGGCAGGGCTCCTTCCTCTCCGGTGCAGCTGGGGCCGGAGGGCGTGACTGCCACCCTGTAGTTCCTGTCCTCTCTCGGGTTCTCCTCCTCATTGTGTTTCTCTGGGGCTGGGTGCGCTCCTATCAGTACACGTGCAGCGTCGCCCTGTCCGGTGAGCCGGGGAAAGCGGGTGCTGCACTCCTCTCTGGCCCTCCCGTGCTTGCAGGAACTCTTCTTCCTTATTCCCCCCCCTCCTTCACGTACCACACTTTATTTATTTATTTAATAAATAGATTTATTTAATAAATAAGAAATTTAATACATTTATTTAATAAATAAATAATTCTTCCTTATTCCCCCCTCCTTCACGTGCCCACACTTCCTTCCCCCTCGCTTTCTCTTGCTCCTGTGCGCCTCTCTCTCTCTCACCCCTTGCACCCAACCTTCCCGCGCTCTTTCTTGTGCTCCCCCCATCTTTCTTTTCATTTCCCTTTTTATTCTCACTCCCTTTCCTTTTCTCTCCTTCCCTCCACCAGAGATTAATTTAAAAAAAAAAACAAAAAAACAACAGGATGTGGCCATAAGAGGGTGCACCCGTTTTATTCCGTTAAAATGGAAACGTGAAATAATAACTCAGAGCTAAGAAACAGGCAGACTGATACAGTATTTGGCCCTCGGGATAGTGCGGCAGCCTTCAGTAACGAGCACTTCACTGTGGGCCGGCTGGAAGGAGCATTTTCCTCAGAGACTGAAAGTACGCCTGACCCGAAGAAAGCAAGGCAGTGTCCCCTCGAACTACATGGTTGCAGTCCCTTGTTTCCTGCTAACGGTGGCTGTAAAATGAAATGGAAAAAGAGAGAGCAAGAAAGCCGTCGGCCTGGATTTAGATCCCTGGTGGACTTTATTTAGAAACACCACAGGCTGTTGCCTGTTCAGTTTTGTTAGCAATTGTTTTGGTCTGTAGCTATGACTCGGGATACACACTGCAGCCAACAAATACGTAGATGAAATCACCCTGAACTCTGAAGGGGGACCGAATAAAAATGGGCTTTCCATTTTCAAAAACCTCTCATCTGAGGCCTTCCTGCTTGCCAGAGCACCACGGCCAGGCCTCCTTGTATTTTTCTTCCGGTGGCGTTGTCCGATCCCGTGGGAACAAGAGTGCCACGCTCTGCCCTGTCTCGTCGGAGCTCTTAGTCCCTTTTTTCTCGCTCCATGAAGGATCATTTCTGTGTTTGGCTGAGAAACATTTTGAGCCTGTGCCTTTAAAGCGACCTTTTAGGGGCAGGTGGTCAGCCTTAGCTGGAAAGGAAGCCCCTTTCGCTGCTTTGCAGTTAGACATCGCTTTCTAAGACGGCAAGCCTGCCAAGGTGTCCGCTTACCTTTAGTCCCCGTTCCCCAGCGCTCAGATGTTGGTTTTTTTTCACTTTGTTTTTTTTACCCTGTGTGAATCTCACTTTTTTTTTTTTTTCCAGTAAACTCTACCCACGTACAAAACGTAGCAATAGTCTGTACCTTTCCGGTGACTCAGCGAATGCATCAGATGGGGAAAGACAAACCCGACTCTAGTTAATTGCATGTTGCAGCTAATGCTGGCTCTTGGACAACACCTGTGGTTGAGTGGAGTAACATGGACTAAGTTCTCTTTTTTTTTTTTTTTCCAGTAGCTGGTGCTAGCACCAGAATGAATCCCCAGAAACCTTTGCTACATCCAGGAGCGAAGCTTGAGCTGCCTGGCACACAGCGCTGTGTGCTCCTGCCCGAGATATCCAGCGGCGCCCTGGCCTTGCATCCTTTTGGTGCCATCCAGGTGTAAACCTTTGCATTATTTGGGCTGATCAGAATCGTGGCAGTGTGCCCCTCTAAACAAGCCCAGTCTGGTTTGCCAGGCTCCAAAACTTGGCCCTGTACCAGCAAAATGACCAGCATTTTGCGAAAAGTAAAACGATGAGCCCGCCACTGGCTGAAATCAGAGTGACTGAAGGTGGAAATAAGAAAAATACTTCTCGCTTAACACTGCCTGTGCAGCAAGTGCACAAGATTAAAACACAAGGGCTACAGATTCTCTGCTTCCACTCTTAAGCAATTTTATTGAAGTTGTACAGCGAGAGGTGGAGAATGAATCCTGATCCGATCGGACACCTTGCTTTCACAGTCCTGGATAGTGAAGTGTAAGCACAAACAGCAGCACTCAGAAAAAATCTCACTCCACTTGCCCCTGAATAGTCATCTTAGAGGGACCGAAAAGTGCATATAGATATATTAGACAATTATGGCTCTTTATTAAGCAATAAAAGGGTCACAATCTTGTAGGATGGGCTTTTTTTTCCCTGTGTTTCGGGGTTTGGTGTGAATCTGGTGGTGTTCCAGACTTCAGCATAGCCTCCCTGATAGAAAAGGGCTGGAGGGCAGCTGAGTGCAGGGCATGCAAAAATCAATCCTCAATTTACGGAGAGAGAGAAAGCCCAGTAACTGAGATTTCCCCCATCATACCCCTGCAGGGACTGTGACCGCTAGGCAACAGAAACCGGCTCTGGGAATCAGACCCATCTCCTGCACAGTACTACCCAGAACAGTCACTCTCTGAAGGTTTCCAGCGGGGCATCCCATTGCCTGTAACCACTATCATTAACTATTTGCACCTGAATCTCCTAAAATAAATACTCTAGGCATGATAATCCTCTCATTTTAATTCACTTTTGCTACTATATGCCAGAATCCTCAATGCTGTAATTCCTTGTTATAGTTTTACAATTTTAGGTATTTAATACATAATATGGAGAAGGGTTTATGTTGTTATAAATGGAAGTAATTGTTACTTCACATTTAGTACCTTTATGAAGACTGGGAGGAAGCAAACTAGTTTACTGGAGGGGGTGAGACCTGTGTGGTTGGCCAGTAAAGTTCAGAGGAAACATGAGAACATTATTTCTTTACTGAGAGAGTGGTAGATACACGGAATAGACTTCCGGCAGAGATCGCCAAGCTGCGGCAGACACAGGGATAGATGCAGGGTGCGATGGTAAGGTCAAGTGGAAGGCAGCAGGTGGATGAAATAAGGACGGGGCCTTGAGTGTTTTGCTCAGTCATATGGGCCGAAAAAGAGAGAATACAGCCAGTGGGCAGAGAGTGGCAGTACAGCTCTGGCAGATTTCCAAAAAGGCTGGATTAACCTGCCTGTAGCAGCCAAGGTTATAACTTAACATCGAGAAGCACAGGGTGGTGGATGTTTTGGACAACTAGCCTAGATAGTTTTCGTGGAGGTTACAATTATTACAAAGTTTGTTAAGTAACACCCTTTGAGCATCTTATGTGATAAGGTGTGAAATAAATACAACGTATTATTATAACCTACCAGCAGAGGTGGTGGGGTTTGAGCTTGCATGGATCAGATGGAGAGGAGGCAGCTGAGAGGGTGGGTAAAAGACAGGAGAGGGAGTTGTTGGCTTAAGCATGGGAAGTTATATGCTCTTCTTCCCGAAGTGCTCAGAAAGCCAGAGAGGAAGACAACAGGGCAGGCTGGATGGGCCCAGCTGTTCCTTATCCGCTCTTACCTACTATGTTACCATGTAAGCCGATAGTAATAATGCTGCTTCCCCGGTGTCTTATATCCAGGGATTCGCTTCCTCTCAAATCTCACACCCCAGCTGTTTGTTTCCTGCAGACCAAGCCCTTGAAACCCAAGTTCCATCCTTCTCTCATTGCACCTATTGAGTGATCTGATGGCAGAATATTTACCTCTGCTGCACCTATTGTGTAAGTGCTTACCCTGAAACAACACTGTAAAACATAGAAAACGCCTTGGAGGAGGAGTAGCCTAGTGGTTAGAGCAGCGGGCTATAAACCAGGAGACCAGCGTTTGAGTCCTGCTGTCGCTCCTTGTGACCTTGGGCAAGTCACTTTACCCTCCATTGCCTCAGATACAAACTTAGATTGTAAGCCCTCCGGGGATAGGGAAATACCTACAGTACCTGGATGTACGGTAATCCACTTTGAAGCGCTGTGAAAGGTGGAATATAAATCTAAAAAATAAAATAAAATGTCAGTTGTGCATGTCTTTGATGGTGACCTTGCTGAGAGATATCACAGGAGGGGTATAAAACAAAGGCTTTTTCATTGCATTTCAGAAAGTGTACGTAAACTCAGCGAGCAGCCGGTGGATGTACTTGTAAGGACAGTAAGCTTTGCTCTTAACACCCAACTGGAGCTGCCAGTCAGCTGGAAAATTAAATGCAAGAGGTATAGATGCTGGTGGCAGCTGTATCTGCACTGCTGGTTCCTGGAGAGTCCAGCAGCAAGAGTTAAAAATAACCATGGCCTTGCGCTCTCTTTAGAGGATCCTTTGAGTCTATTCTCAAGAAAATAATGCGCCGTTTTACATGTTCTTATACTAGAATGTGTTTGGTTTGTAAGATATGTTGGAACTGAGCAGCAATGGGCTTTCTCTGAGCATTTAAAACCAGAGCATTCCTCTGTGCTTTTCTCATTAGTGGTAAATCCCCCATATTTTTCTCACTGGCTCCCTGCCAGTTAGGTCAGCTGAGGCACCCTGTCCTCTTGACTGAGGGCTTGGGAGAGAAGCCACTTTGCGGCTGATCCTGTCAGTGCTCTCTCTTACAAGCAGGTGGTGCCTTTTCCATCTTTGTCTTCTATCCCCTTCCACCCACTGGGTGTTGAGAGTAAGTGCGAGGAATGGTTATAAGCTCTCGAGGCTGGTTCTGAGGGGTTCTGTTTGATGTTGGTTCACCATGTCCTTGCTGTATCAACCCATTTTCTATGTTGTTGTCTGCTGGCTTTCCAGGAATGTAAGTTTTTATGGCAATTTATTCCAGGCCATTCTCTTATAAGTGTAACCCCCCTCTTCGGGGACCTCCTGTGACGCAGGGGCACAGGGTTGTCTCTGAGGCCACTCTTACTCCCAATTCTCCTTCTTCTCGCACCAAAGTCTACTTAGCCCCAGGGTGCCGGGTGTTGGCTCCAACGGAGAAGAGGCCAAACCTCCAGGGCCCTAGACTCATTGAGTAAGGACCCCTCACACAGTCTCTCAGTCTGTCTTTGGAAGTTTGCTCAGCTTTACTCACTGTTCTGATGTCCTTGCTTTAGGGCACCTCCGACACTGAATGAAGACACTAGGACACTGGTGAGGTGTTCAACAAACATGCACTGCCCACCAAAAATACTTCAAGTCCAATTCACAACAAAAATTTGTCAATTTATTTCCCCGCAAAAATAAACAGTCCAAAGTCACCTATTTCTCAGTTCTGCTAGCTGAATCAGTGTCCCTTAGATGGCAGGCACTAGGTAAAAATCCAGCACTCCCGAGTGACAGAATGTGGACTCCTATTATGGGCAGGGACCTCCTATCTCTTTTCTCTGATGGTAAAAGCTGTCTTCTGATGGTAAAAAGTCCCAAAATGTTCACAGTCCAAAATCTCTCCTACTTCTCAGTGGCAAAAGAATTCCTCCCCAAAACACAAGAACAATATTCTCTGCAAAACCACTCTCTTCTTTGTCTGGTGACTGCTGTCCTCACTTAGCTGGGTGGAAGGAATCACAGCACCTTATCCTGACCTCCCAATCCTCCTTAGATAGGAGCAGGCTGTCACGGGGGGGGGGGGGGGGACTTCTTTTCGAAACTCCTCTTCCACATCTCCAAGACAGTCCCTTCCAGGCGGTGGGGTACTGGCCAGGGCAGAGTTGCATCCCTTAATTGGAGGCTGAGGGCCCAGTATGGGAAACCTCTAACACTCTTCCTTTTCTCCCAAATCTCTTCCCAAAAAAAAAACCCCACTTCCCCTGGATCAGGCTGCAGGGCGCAATGAATGGGGAGCTCTCAGAAGTACAACTGAAAACTCAGAATGCCAAACCAAAAATCACACTGCTCCTTGCGCACATCTTTCTTTTATAGTGCACTGCTGACCAATCCAAAGAAGCCTCGGTGGAGGTACCTGCAGGGATGGTCTGCAAACTACAAAATCCTAGCCCAGGAATTAATCTAGGGACCAGTTGGATATTGGAGACCTAGAGGTCTCTACACAAGATGGCCAAACCTTGCCATTTAATGCTGTCTGTTATGTTGTAGACTAGATTTCATTTCTGATTCTGTCTGCCCTTTCCATCATATTGGCATGATCCTCCTTCCCACATCACCTCCTGGGCAATGAACCAGGATAATTTCCTTCAGGTTTAATTTACTTCCTTGGATTTAGAATTAAACAAAAGTGGAATAAAATGTATGCAAACGTAGCAGGGGCATTCCTTGCTGGTTCTCGGTATGAAAGGCACGTGCTCAGACAGTGGTTTGACTGGATATAGAATGTTCTCTCGTTTGTGTACACTTCTGACACACAGTGATATATGATGATGTAACCTTGAGGGTCAGTGAGATACTAGTAAAGCTTGCAAAGCTGCTGAACAAATCCAGACAGACACAGGAAACTCACAGAGTAGTTTTTGTGGAAACATTTTTTTACCTTTACGTAATAATGTCCATTTCAGACCTCATGTGCCCATAAAAATGGTGTCCATTTAAAGGTTTTGAAAGCAGCTAGAAGTCAGCCTAGGGACACTTCCTCAGTCTTGCCCCTTGTTTTTTGTAAGGTCAAGAGAAACCAATGTTTTACACATGGGCATCACTCAGGAGTTCTAGAACTTGGTTCCCCAGTTCTTCTCCAGAGTAGTAAGGTGCTCTTAAGCCTTTGCATGCACAGTGAATTATTGGTGGTATCAGATAATTTATTCAGCTTCGTACCTTCAGCTAGAGCAACAAAAATATGGTAGCCAATGGCCACCCCCGACCTGTAGCAGGTGAGCACGAGCAGACTGATGCAGGCCCACAGCATGCCCGGCGGGGTTACTGAAAAAGCCCGTGCTTATGTTTACCGTCCCTGTGGTAGTCCTCCAGCTGCTGCTTCTGTTTGTGACGCCAGCGTCCAGAAGTCGGCACAAATGCCGTGAAATAGCGGTGGCAGGGACAGTGAGCACGTGTGCACTGGCCCTTTCCAAAACTCATGGGGCCTGCTGTGGGCTTGAATTCTTTTGCTCATGCTGGGGAGAGGAGAAGGGAAACAGGGAGGAGATGGCTGCTGGAGGGCAATACAGAGACTAAGGGAAGATGAACTGAGAAGGGTAAATGGCAACAGGGGAAAGCAGAAATGGTTTAAAAGGGGAAGATGGAGGACTGTGGTTTGCTGAGAGGGGGAGATGGATGGGCAAGGTTAGAGATTGAGAGGGAAGTGAAGGGTGCAAAACAAACGACAGGTAAGATGGGAAGTGAAGAGGTACTGAGAGAGCAGAAAGATAAAGTGGAGAAGATAAAAATGAAAAGTAAGATGAGAGAGAGAAACATTGGCAAGAGGTGAATGGAAAGGGACAGATGGAGAAAAGAGACACATAAGAAAAAGTTAAATGGAAAGAAAAATGGGAAAAGAAGTCAGATGACAACAAAGATAGAAAATCATTTTTTAAATTTTTGGCAGTTATTGAAATGCAATACGTTGCAATATTAAGTTATCATGTATTTTCTCTACAATTTTTAATTGTTTAAAATGATATGTGCAATAATTGGCACATGCCCTGCTCCCTCACTTAAATGAAACCTTTCCGATATCCTGTTTTAGCTGACAATTAGAAATCTTGCTGGATTCCAAATATTTGGAAGTTTTGAAGCCTTGCCTTCAGCTGTTGGAGAGCTGCCATAACCCTTGTAAGCGCGCGCTTCTGGAGTGGCAGGGGTGGTAGGTCCCGGAAGGTTGCCACCTCACCCAGGTCAAACCGAAGAAGCTGAGCCGGTCCTGATTGTGCCCCATGCTTGCCTCAGGGCAGAACCAGGACCGGCTCAGCCACTTCAAGCTTGGCCTGGGCAAGCATGATGAGATGGTGGGCTTGGAAAAGAAAGTGTCCTAAATGCTACTTGCGCATATCCTGGCAATTGTTGACGCACCGTGAGAATCACCATTAGCTACCGGACACCCAGCTGCTTTTACACCTTATTGGTCCTGGGGGGAAAACAACCATGCATCGGGTGCTCGGAGGACTGTTGTCTAGAGCCCCCTACCCCCACCAGCCAGCTCGCTGTTTGTGTGATATGAAAACCAGCAGCTGTGACATGGTGAAGAAATAATTGTACCTTGGCTGGGACATAAGACAGGCCTCGAGTCTGACATGGCTACAAATGGTTTGTGTCAGGTTATTTGTAATCCAGCGTTCTCCTGCTGGAGGGACAGGTGATGAAGTGCACTTAGCGGCTTTCCTGTCGGTTCTGCACCTTTTCCCCCTGCCAAAATGTACCGCCTCTTGGTGTATTCTGGTGCAGTGCAAGCAGCTCATGGAAGTGAACGTGGAGTAAATACCTCAATATCTGCAGCTAGAAAACGAGGGGTGTGTGTGTGTGGTGGGGTGGGGAGCCTTACAGTTTCTAAAAATCAAGTTGAGCATGCATGCGTGTGGCATCTGGTGACAGTCCAAGGACAATGCACAGCTAAGGGTGATTTTCCTGCTGACAATAAGGCATTGGAGGGGGGGGGGGGTGGGGTTATCCCTACCACTTCTCTAGTTTCCTAGAAATCAATAAACCTGATGTGTGTCGCATGCTGGCATTCCTCAGAAAAATGAACCATTAGCAGCTGCCTGCACCTTCCCTCTCTTTTGTGTGTGGAAAAGCCTGAATGGATAAGCGACAGGAGCGTGCCCCTGTCCTGCCGCTGCCGACCAGTGCCGTCAACAGGCACCGGCTACTCCGCTGACTAACCAGGACCTCCCCCCCAGTAAACCTGTGTGTGTGTCTCTGATCTGTTTTAGATGGGAATCGGGTCCGGACGTGGCAGCTGTTAGCGGAGTCCCTGCTGTCCGGCACCATGACCAGCAGCCGCTGCAGTCACCTGCCGGAGGTGCCGCCAGACTGTGCCGGCTCAGCCCCTTCGGTGAAGACGGTGGAGGACTGCGGGGGGCTCAGCGGGAACGGACAGCCGCAGCCGCGCTATGTCATGCAGGTCTCAGCCAAGGACGGCCAGCTGCTCTCCACGGTCGTACGGACTCTTGCCACCCAGAGGTAGGCCGAAGAGTTGGGGGGGCTGCTAAACAAGCGCCGAGGGGGTGCAGTGAGGAGCGGGGATAGGAAGGCATAGGGGGCACTGGAGGAAGAGGTATGAAAAGGTGCTCGCTCGCTGACACTTTCGGCATGCCTTATTTTCCTTTTTTTTTTTCTGTTGGTTTGCAGTTAAAACTTGCTGACCCTTTTTTTTCCACCCCTTTCTCAGTCCTGAGTATTGGCCAGGGTGAAAGAAAGCATTTTGCATTCTTGTTTCAGACATACTGTCTTGCAGTGAGTGGATGTGAGGGTGGAAGGGCAGGTTGTAATGGTTTATTAAATAAGGGCTGGGATTAAAGGACTGACTGGGGGTTGGTTTGGGTGGGTTGAGGGTGGGAGATTATTTTAGGATGTTATTTGTATTGTAATGGTTTAGAGCTACTTGTTGAGGGTGGAAGGTGGTTTGGGGATTGTTTGTTTTTTTCTGTTTGTTTGTTTTATTTTTTACTATAACCTTTTTGAGCTGTTTGACAAAAGTGGATAATCAAGTTGAAATATTGAATTCATTAAGCAAGCAAGCACTGGCACCTTTACAAGCAGGTGTGGCAGACGATGGTGCTCAGCGGGAGGAAATGAGCGAGGAGCTGGGCAGATCCCCCACTCTTTATCACTGAAGTGGGGCCTGCTCTGGCAGTCGGGAGGGAGAGAAGAAGTGGTTTAATTTCAACGCTGTACTGCGCTTGCCAGCTGCTTCCAGGTCACCACTGCTGATCAGAATGCTGCTTTCCTGGGAACTCCATGCAGGCATTGTACAGTAAGCTGCTCAAATTGATCCTCGGCACCCCCCACGTCCCCAATCAGTTGGGTTTCAGGATATCCCCATTGACCACCTGAGATAGATTTGCAGATATCGGAGGCAGCAAGCGCAAATGTATCTCGTGCACGTTCTTTAGGCAGATCCTGAAAACATGGCTTATAGGGGGAGGGGGGTGGGTGGGCCTGAGAGCCGGTTTCAGCACCAAGGCATTAAGCCATTTCCTAGGGGACCGGAAGCCTTTTCTGACTCGGAAGGAATGCTGTATCCTAGATTCTATATCCGGCCACCAGGTGTTGGCCTGGACGATGATCGCAGCCTCCCCTCTCCCTCCAGGGGCTGTGAGCGCTGCCTCCGCAGCATCCCCCAGCTCTGGCCAGTCCATGGGGCGCAGGACTCGACCTGGACGTTGAACCGGGGGACCTTTGTCATGGCAGGTGCACGATGCTTGCTACGGAGCCACAGGGCTGGCAGCAAAATGCACCCTTGATTTTCTTGTATGTAAAAGCACAGAAGGCCTGACAAGAGTCGTCTGTGCCATTGCACTGGTAAGGTCCGTGAAAAATGCAGTTACCCTGCCCGGGACAGGACTGTGTGTGGTGGAGCTTCCCTGCACTGTTTGTCGCCAGTGGAAACTGTCAGCCTCCAACCCTCTTGCGTTCAGCACGTGGAGAAAGTCTCAGGGAGTCCATGGGTAGTGCCAGGTGACAGCTTTGCTCTGTGTCTGCGGCTGTGCCGCTTTCAGAATTCGAGGTGCGAGTGCATCCATGCCCTAGCCTCTCCTGAGTCCTGCCCGACCCCTGGGAGCAGCGTCAGAGCATTAGCTTTCTCTTTCTCAGGTGTCAGGGAGGGTAAGAGCAGCAGACTAACGTCGCGCAGCAGCAGCATTCTACTTAAATCCTGAACACCTTCTAGAACAATATTCCGACAGTACTGAAGTGTAAAGGTTTTCTTCCCTTTCAGCTGCCCCACTTTTACTGCAGGCTCTACTTACTGCGCTTGAAAGAGTTAATCATTCGCTCTGTCCCTGTTCACCTTTTTAACGGTGCTGTCTGCACTGTTGATGCCATATAAACATAATCCGAAGCAGAAGATGAGCTCGTCTCCTTCCTCTGACAGTTCAGACACGCTTTTCCGTGACCTCTGGGAGTCTTCCACTCCCCGTTCTCAAGGGCCGCAGTCAGGCCTGGTTTTCAAGCTCACTAACCTATGTGACCAGACTATAAATCAGAGCCCACTCTGCCGTGCTCTCATGAATATTTTCTCGCGGATATTCTGAGCACCAGACCTGTTTGCGGGCCTTGAGTGGTCTCCTTAGTTGGCTAGCGCTCTATGCTCATTTGGAGAAGTCGGCCTCGTTGTTAAACCCTACTAATGGCACCAGGTTACATCATCCATCCTGGCCTGCATTTGACCTCAAATTGGAGTGCTTTCTTTTAATCTTAAAAAAAAAAGAATAACAAATTTAAGACGATAAAAATAACTGACTTGCAAACATTTTTATAATTTATTTTCTTATTGGAAAAAAAAAAATGGAGCACTGCCTTTGTTTCCACACGATATAACAGTACTCTAGTGCTTCAATCCGTAAATATTTCTGACATCCAAATCTTTATTGTTTGGTTGGAATCCTGTATCCCTATGTATTGGCTTCGGTGTACGTGGGAGGGGGAAACCCAAAGCCAGGATCAGGGCCCTGTGATGTTTCTCCTGTTCTCTTCCACAGCCCTTTCAACGAGCGGCCCATGTGCAGGATTTGCCACGAGGGTGGTGGCCAGGAGGACCTGCTGTCTCCCTGTGAGTGCACGGGGACGCTGGGCATGATCCACCGCAGCTGCCTGGAGCGCTGGCTCTCCTCCTCCAACACCAGCTACTGTGAGCTCTGTCATTTCAGCTTCGTGGTGGAGCGCAAACCCCGGCCATTGGTGGAGGTGAGCACGTGACACGCGGGCAGTGGGAGTGGGTGTTGTACATGAAAGGAGGGCGTGGTCTTCCTTCTGGCCAGGATCACGCAGGCTCCACCGATGCAAGCCAAAACCAAAAAAAAAAACCCCCTAAATAGAACAGACTGGGAAATTCGATTTTCATGAGAAGAGGGGACCTTCAGTGATACGTGAATTTTGTTTTGGTTAAGAAGGCTAAAATATTTTGTTTTGGAGGGGGTGTTTCCTTTGTTTTTTGAATGCTTTGAAAATGGTCTCTGAGCAGAGCACAGAGGGCCGAGGGTGTGGTGAAAAAGTCTGGGCACATCCCCCCACAGCAGTGCCCCACCAAAAACAACAGAGACCCATCATTAGTGTATTCAGAAATTATTACTGTCTGCTTACAGGTATGTGGCACAGTACTTGAGGGGAGGGGCTATGGCCTTACAAATAGCTGACTTTTGCATCTTTTAATGTGGACCTAGTAATAACAAAGCAGATTAATTTGACTGCAGAAAGTAGAAAGAGTTAGCTTTCGAAAAATAAAAGTTATTTAAAATTAAGCTTTACAAATGTTTCTAAACAAATGAAGGTATCAGCTCTACTCAGCGTTTCCTTTTCTTGCAATTAATAATTGAATTTATATAATATTAAGGATGCACAAATAATTTGAGATTAATCTTAAATCAGGTGGATTTTACCCTAGTTTGAGCTTGTAAAAGAAAATTGCAGCATTCTCCTATCTGTTTGGAGTTTTCCGCCACAGCTTCTAAAAACTCAGTTGGGAAATTGGCTTCTAATTTGGTTTTTTTTTCCTCAAAGATACTGAAGCAAATTTCAGATTTGACACACAATCTGGAAGAGTACACACACATATATGGGGCACATGGCAACACGTGACAGAAAAATTGCTGCATGCGTTAGCACAAGTTTGAACATTGGGTGCAGTAAAACCACTCTAGGCCAGAAACCTTGTGTTAATTCAATCATTGTATGACACAAAATCCCAAATTTTGTTAGCAAGTTGAAACTTGAGCTTATTTTGATAGTTCAAAAACCTGAAAGGTTAATGTTGTCAAACTGGTAGATAAGGCAATGGAAAAAGCCAGAAGGATGTTTGGGTGCATAGGGAAAGGACTAGCCAGCAGGAAAAAATTATGAGGTCACACCTGAGACTTATACAGAAGCAAAAGTTGGAGTGTTCTGTACAATTTTGGAGACCACATCTTCAAAAGGTCTCTGTTTCTCAGTCCTTGGACTGGGTGTTTTCATCATTTTTGTGAACGACATAATGGAAGGATTGTTATGTACGTTTTGTCTTTTTGCCAATGATACCACAATCTGTAACAGGTTGGAGATCTAGCAAAGCTCGAGGAATGGTCAAAGGTCTGGCAGCTAAGATTTAATGCTAAAAAGGAGTAATACATTTAGGATGTAAAAACCCAAGGGAAAGGTACAGTATTGGAGATGAAATTCTTCTAAGCACAAAGGAAGAGCGGGATCTGGGAGTGATTGTATCTGATAACCTTAATGTGGCCAAACAGGTGGATAAAGCAACAGTAAAAGCCAGAAAGATGCTTGGCTGCATAGGGAGAGGAATGGTCAGCAGAAAAAGGGAAGTGATAATGTCCCTATATAGGTGCCTGATAAGACCTCACTTGGAATACTGTGCACAATACTGGAGACCACACCTTCAAAAGGATATAAATGGGATGGAGTCTGTCCAGAGAGTGTCTACCAAAATGATCAGCAGTCTTCATTCTAAAGCATATGGGGTTAGACTTAAAGATCTAAACATGTACACCCTGGAGGAAAGGTAAAATAGGGGAGATATGATAGAGACATTCAAATATCTTAAAGGTTTCCATGCACAGGAAGTAAGCTTCTTTCATCGGAAAGGAGGCTGTAGAATGAGGGGTCATTCAATGAGGTTGAAAGGGGATAGACTTAAGAGTAATCTTAGGAAATATTTCTTTTCAAAGACAGTGATGAATGCATGGAACAGCCTCCCAGTAGAGGTGGTGCAGGCAAAAACAGTATCTGAATTCAAGAAAGCATGGGATAAATACAGGGGATCTCTAAGGAAGTGATGAGAATTATATTTAAAACTGTTTATTGAAAATATACAAGAACAAAAGCTTGACATACAAGACTCTGAAGCATGTCAAACCTCTCACAGTTCACAGTCAACAAAATAATTCAAAACATTTTTAACTTTTTCCCCCACTGAGTTATCCAACCACCCCATCCCTCCGCCACTCCCATGCCTCAACCCCCCCCCCCGCACCAGAGCAAGCCAAGAAAGAGCACACAACCCCAGCGAGACCATTCCTATCGGGAATTAGAATGCTAAATTAATTGGACGGATGGGCAGACTGGATGGGCCATATGGTTTTTTTTCTGCCATCATGTTTCTATGAGTTGGTCCAGAGAGTGGCTACTAAGACAGTCAACAGTCTTCATAAAGCATTTGGGGCTAGACTGGCGTGAAAGAGGGAAAGGGGAGATATTTTAGAGACATTTCAATGTCTGCAAGGAATAAATTCACAGAAAGTGGGCCTTTTTCAACATAAAGGAGGTACTGGAACAAGGGGTCATGGGAGGAGGGTGAAAGAGGGTAGACCGAGGAGTAATCTAAGGAAATATTTCTTTACAGAGAGGGTAGTTGGTGCATGAAGCAGCCTCCCTGTGGAGGTGGTGGAGACACAAGGACAGTATCTGAATTCGAGAAAACCTGGGATTTCTGACGGATAGGAAGGGCCACACAGCAGAGCAGGAGATGTGAATGGGCCAGATGGGCCTTTATTTGCCATCATGTCCTATATTTATAAATTATTTTTTATTCAGACTTTTTAAAAATGTACGGTATGTGTTAAAATGTCCGGATTTTCTGTCAGACCTGTTTTGGGAGGGTTCGCACTTCTATATACAGTACCACAGCCATAGGACACCGGCAGATTCTTGGGGTGTCCTGTAGTGGCAGTGTCACCCGTGCTCACCTGCAACCCCTTCCAGGATTAAAGGAGTTTTTCTCCTTGTGCAGGATCGTTTTTGTTACCGTCAGAGCCATGCAGAATCACTTCACAGCAAAAGTAAGAGTGGCAGAAATCGAGCCTTTCGCTTTCTGGGAAAAAGGCTTCTTCCGTGGAATGTAAACCCCCCCCCCCCCCCCACTTTTTTTTTTTTTTTTAAATGAAACAATTGGACGAATTAAATTTTGGAATCCAGGAAGGGCTGGATTCCATAAGCCTCTCTGCCATGTAGAGATCAAGCCATTTTTGGGTCAGAAAGTAAGAATTTAGATGGATGTCTCCAGAACCATTCACGCTTATTAAAGAAGCTTTCTTACAGGCCGATACAGTACAGTGCAATCCAGTGGAGCGCACCGTTAACCCGCGGTTGGACGCGTGTTTTCGACAAGCTAGCTTTACCCCTTATTCAGTAAGGGTTAATAGCGCGTCGAAAACGAGCGTCCAACCCCCCCGAACCTAATAGCACCTGCAACATGCAAAGATAGGCGTTAATTTCTCTCGGCACCGGGAAAGTGTACAGAAAAGCAGTAAAAACTGCTTTTCTGTGCATCCTCCGACTTAATATCATGGCGATATTAAGTCGGAGGTCCGAAAAGTAAAAAATAATAAAAAATAAAAAAATTTAAAAGCAGCCCTTGGCTCACGGGTTGAAAACTGGACGCTCAATTTTGCCGGCATCTGGTTTCTGAACCCGTGGCTGTCAGCGGGTCCGAGAACCGACGCCAGCAAAATTGAGCGTCGGCTGTCAAACCCGCTGACAGCCACTGCTCCTGTCAAAAAGGAGGCGCTAGGGACGCACTAGTGACCCTAGCGCCTCCTTTTACCGCGGGCCCTAATTTGAATAATTTTATAAGTGTCCTGTGCGCGCGCCGGGAGAGCGGGCGCTCGCCTGCTCTTCCGCGTTTCTTTCTGTATCGGCCTGTTAATTATCAGCAGGAAATTACTGACCTTTCTGATAATTCTTTTTAAGGTATCCTGAAAGTGCAAGATTCATTGTAGATAAAACTGTCGTAGATTTTTCGACTAGGAACAGATTGGTGGATTTTTTAGTATTCAGAAGTAAAATGGCACAGTATGAAAAGATAAACACTGTGGGGTTAATGTTCAGAGAACATTCCAGATATTCAGCATCGCAGATATACCGCTGAATGTATCTGTCTCGAGGGAAGTTAGCCAGATACGTTTATTTGGCTAACTTTAGGCCTACTTTTAGGGATTCCTAAATTTAGTTGGCTATTTTAGCTGGATAATTGGTGCCACCCCTGGCATGCCTCAGGTTATCTGGCTAAGTTTCAGCAAGCTGACTACTTAGCTGGATAACTCAAAACCATTCAGTATGTTGGGATTTTGAAATCCAAATATAGCCGGACAGATGGTGCTGAATATAGACCTGTAAAGTGAAAGGACAATATATTTAAAAGTGCATTTTCTGGAGTGGATTGCATGTGCTTTTAGGCCCACTCAGACAGGACCCATTTTCAAATATGGGGCTTCCTCATATGTTGTATTGGCATATCAGGTTATGTGACTAAAATTACATATGCTGAAGTATTTCAGATCAACGAGATAACTTGCATAAGTTATATGCAAGCCAGATTGCTCATACATTTTGCAAATTAAAAGCCTGATTTTAAAAAGCATTTACATGTTTAAAATTGGGTTTTAGATGTGTAAATGCATTTTACCCATGTAAGTGGGCTTTTGAAAATTGCCTCAATATATGCCATTGAATTGTCCCTGTGATTTATCCATGTAAGTGCACTTTATTTGCATAAATGGCTTTTGAAAATTGCTACAGTAGTATTAAATTTACATTCATAACATCTTTGAAAATTCGCCTGTATAGGTGTGCGTGTAGTTTCCGATAGGGATGTGCATTCATTTGAAACAAACAGGTAAAATACAACAAATGAGTCCATTTTCATTTTATTTGTGGACCTCCAAAACAAATGGAGCGTGCCCATGAACTTAAATTAAAAATTTCATCTCATTCATTTGTTTCCCATTCAAGTCTAAGGCTTATTGAAATCTATGGTTGAAATGAGCAAACAAACTGGTAACTATAGCAACCAACTCTTGCTGGCGTGACATTACAGCCTCCTGGGAGCAGAGGCAGAACAAGTTGGCAAAGAGACCAGACAGACAAGACTTCTCTATCTGGCAAAGAGTCTCAAATACTATAAATAAATGGTACCTTAAATTTATAAGGATTATTTATTGTACAATTAAATGCATTTAAATGAAACATTTATTCCAAACATCATCTCTCACATCTTCATAAAAACAGCCCCAACATTCTCAAAAATCCCTACTAGGACTCTAGTTTCAACAACCCACGGTCATCTTCTCAGGGGATACCCTCCCATTAAAACAATATCCCAATTTTTTAGTAGAACATTGATTTTACAATGTAGCAGTAAAGAAAACAAGAATCGGATAATAGAAAAAGCCCTTTATTGAATTTGCCCGACTCTGGCCGAGGTTCGCTCTTTGGTCGAGAGCTGCCTCGGGACAATCAAGTAGCACCAATCGATTGCGGCTGAATCCTCGTTGACATGCTCTGCAGTCACATATGTCCTATCTGAGGTTTGATGACACAAACTGAATGAAGTGATCGTTGGTGCTACTTGATATTACCACATGGTTCAAAGTAGAGATTTATGATTAAACAGGTTTTAGTTGATGCATACAACTTGAGGCTTAGGCCCTGCAGGCACACAATAAGTCCTACTAACATTGATTGCCCCTGAGGCAGCTCTCAACTAAAGAGCGAAACTCGGCCAGAGTCGGGCAAATTCAATAAAGGGCTTTTTCTATTATCCGATTCTAGTTTTCTTTACTGCTACACAGCCAACTGGATCGGCTTCTGACTTGTTTTCTGGGTCCATTGATTTTACAATTACAGCCTAAATATTGCACATGTGTAACATTGTTTCATAGGTATGAGATATCCGTTTGATTTATCCTTCCATAATGCATTGTCAATATATTCGCTGCTCCTATTGTCAATCCCAGCAACATAAACAACTTGCTTTAGTCAAAGCTTGTATTTAACATGTCCCTTACATATTCAGCAATGTTGTATTTCACCATCATGTTAAACCGAATCTTATTATTTTCATTATAAATTTTACATATTTATTCAAGTGCTTTTCCTTGAGTACACAAGCTAACAAGGGCGATCCCACACCAAAGACATGTTGCCTGCAGAGAACCATCTCTCCTGACACAGGCTATTGCTCAAGCAGCTGAATGCCCTACCCCAGAAAAGGTGACCCCCAGCAGAAATTTCTGTGACATGATAACAGAGCCCATTGAGGACATGGACACAGATGCATTGGCATATTGGGCACACAAGTCCATAGACTGGCTTTATCTGGTCAAGATGGTTCAGTATACTCTTCCCTGCCTACCAACCAGCATACCTAGCAATTATGTCTTCTCTGTGGCAGGAGTCATCATGAGGCCCTCAGCACTCAAGATTGGTGCCAGAGTTGATAGAAAAAATTGGTCTTTTTGAAAATCTATATGCCTTTGCTGGGTTTTCCAGAATTTCCATGCGAGCGGAGAGACAACTGACAGCACCTTGGAAGTCTTACTGCCACTCTTCCTAGCTGCCATACCCCCAATATACCACCTTCAGGTCTTGCTGCTTCTATACTTACCTTCTGTGCCCCAGATGTACTACCTTCGGGGTCTTTCTGCTTTTATGCATACCTGCATGTCTCAGATGTATCACCTTAGAGGTTTTGATGCCTCTATGTTGTTTGCTGTTTGGATCCCAGCCTAGTTCTCCCTCCCTGCTTCAATCTTGGCTATACTGAGATGTTTTGTTCCCAAAATAAAAATGTGAAAAAAGAAAAAAATACAAGTTTCTCTCCCATCCCATCTCTTTTCTGGTTTTCTGCCTTGCTGTCTAGGCCTTTGTCCTGTTTGTGATATTCCGCATTCTATGCCTTGGTTTTTTGACACCTTTGTGCTGTTTGCAATTCCTCGCACTAAGTCTTAGGGGTCAGTGCTTGCCAGTTACCACAGTGCTCTAGAGTTACCACAGTTATCTAAATAACAGATGGACCCAAAACTGATTTAATAAGCCATCTTCATTTTCACTGTACCTGCCATATGTACTTAACATGTGCATGGCCTCAGTCTTTATTCTTTGACAGAAGATATGTTACTGGTATTATCAACCAGGTAGGCATGCCTCTGTCTGGGACATGTATCCCAACTGCTGTAGATTAACATGCAGTGAACTGGGGTCCACCCTCTGCTCTCCAGTGGAAGGAAGGCCTTAGCAGAGCTAAGAACAAAAAGGGAAGATGCCCTAGCCTCCCCTGGGTTGGGATGCAGGGTAGTCCCATACTCTGAAGAAAGAGCAGTCATGAAAGCCAGAGGAATGTGCTGTCCCAACTCCAGCTGTCAGGAGAATAGACTGATTCTGCATCTGTGCTCAGGCCCCTGGGTGAGCTGCCAGAAGAATTGGCCTTGCCATGCAGAAGATAGCTCCTGGTGGTGGGATCTCCTCACACATGCCACAAAGTCCTCTAGAAGGGACCGAAGGAGAAGCCATTCTTAGTGCCTTATGGTACTTCCTCCTCTGCTCTGGCTATCTTCAAGGTTCTTTCCAAATCCCCTTCCCCTACATTCCTTGCTGACCTTTGGTCTTGCTTTGGCCACCCATTGCTTTGCATACTTGCTGCACCACAGCTTGGGCTCTTCAT
Source organism: Rhinatrema bivittatum (assembly GCF_901001135.1). Classification (NCBI taxonomy): domain Eukaryota; kingdom Metazoa; phylum Chordata; class Amphibia; order Gymnophiona; family Rhinatrematidae; genus Rhinatrema; species Rhinatrema bivittatum. Next base: position 594,529,141 of record NC_042615.1, read on the forward strand.
GCCATTCCTGGCACCACTTTCCTCCTCCTGGTGCCTTGGGCTTTTGATGCCATTGTTCCTCCTGCTTCAGTCCTCGAAATAAACTTTGGGCGGGTTTCAGCTACTCTTCTTACTGCATTGTGCTGCTTCTACTGTTTCTGATTTTAATCACCAGTACCACTGGTGCCTCTGCCACTTCAAGCCAGTCTTGATGCCTTAGGGTGCTTCCTCTTCTGTTCAGCTTTCTTTGAAATTCTTTCCAAGTCCCCTTCCCCTATTGTACTTGCCAGTTCTTAGTATTTCCCTGGCCAACAATTGCTTTGCATGCTTGCTGCATCATTACTCAGACCCTTCATGCCCCTCCTGGTGCCTTGGGCTTTTTTTGTGATTCACTGCACTGTACACCTTTAGGGTTTTGATGCCTTTGTGCTGTATGTGATTCCCCACACTGTACGCCTTGAGGGTCTTGCTGCCATTCTGCTTTGCTGCCAGGCCTCTGAGTTTTTCTTTCTTAGCCTTTGCATTTGGAAAAGGAATTTGCCAAATTAAAGAAGACCTGGCTTTTTATTTTAGAGCCTTTGATGTTTAACTGTCCACAATTTGACATTTTTTAAAGGTTACATTTTCAAATGCTTACATGCTTTTTGTAAGCATAAAAATAGAGTTAACTCACCTAAGACTGTCATAACAGTGGCATGAGCCCCTGAGGCAGCACGAAAAGGGCAAAGTGGTATGAACATCCTAAGGCACCATGTGTAATTGTATTTTCTCTTTGTATGATTCTTGTACAGGTTTTATTATTATTGTTGTTGTTATGATTTTCTTTATTTTATTTTTGGATTAGCGGTATATTTTATTTATAAATTTAGGTATTCATATTTTAACTTTGGCTGTAATTTTTGTTGTATTGATATTGTTGTTTTATTGTACATTCCTTTGATTTTTTTTAAAGAAAGAAGAGTTATCAAATCCAATAAACTAAATTAATCTACACTTGGGAGTCTTGCTGTCACACTGCTTAGCAGCCATACCCCTGAACCTACACATTGAGGGTCTTGCTGCCATACTACCTATCTGCCATGCCTCGAATATAGACATGCTGCCTAGCTAGAATGCCCCAGATGTACCAGCTTGTGGGTCTTGCTGCTATACCACAGACTTTACACCTTGGGGTTCTTTCTGCTACTCTGCCTTGCTTCCATACTCCAGACTTTACACTTTGGGATGTTCCTGACACTGTGGGTGGCTGCTTTGCAGCTGTCATGATGTATTGGAGTCTTCATGCCACTCACTGTCCTGCTTTTTCCTCTATCGGTGCCTGCTTTTTTTTTCTGCCACTTTTGCTGCTTTCCTCCCCATTCATGGTGCCTTAGGATGTTCAGACCACTCTAGGTGCCATTTTGCCCTTTTCATGCTGCTTTGGGGGTTCATGCCACGGTTATTTGTTCCCTCTTTTGAAGGCTTGGGGTATATTTGACACTTGCTGATGATTTGCTCTTCTGATGGTGTCTTGGAGAACTCCTGTCACTGCTGGCACCCTTTTGCCCCTTTATAGTGCTTTTATTTATTTATTATTTTTATATACTGACATTTGATCTGAGATATCACATTGGTTTACATTCAGGTACTGTAGGTATTTCTCTATCCTCATAGGGCTTACAATCTAAGTTTTGTACTTGAGGCAATGGAGGGTAAAGTAACTTTTAGCTGTTTATGCCAGTTTTGGTGCCACTTTGCCACAGTTTGCCTTGGAGTTCTCTTCCCCTTTCTGATATTGTCTGCCCACAATTTTCATTAGAATTGATTAGAAAACCTCGATTTTTAAGCACAAAATAGGCTGCATTATTTCCCAATTGATTTTAATGGGAAATGAAAAAACTAATGAAAAAATAAGCAGAAAAAAACCTTTTCATTTGTAACTACTGAATTGAATGGAAGTGACCTATAAAATAAATGAATGAACCAAAATGAAAATTTTGCCTCCACACATCCCTAATTTCCAAACACACCTCTGAAGTGCCTCTTGTTTTTTTGGAGGGGCCCAATAGTTCCTTTTTTCCCCTGTTTTCTTCCAGCTCAGTCATAGCCAATGATGGTGTTATGTTTTTGTAAGGATGTGAACCCTGGGCCAAGATGAAAGATGTCTCCGCCCACAGGGAGGTGCCCTGTGAGCCTCACCGTTGGTAGGTGCGGTCTCAGCGGTGTAGGACACAGCTGTATGTTAGAGACTTTATTATGAAGGAAGGAAAAGCAGAGCCCGCAAAGTGGGAGATGTAAATAAGTACAGTTCTGAGCAGTGGGGTATACCCAAAGTGATACCACTGATGTGAAGATCTGGTAGTGACCCGCAGAGCGGGGTACACCAGGAAGTCCCTTCAGACGAGTAGAGATTACCTCAGAAGTGCAGATCCGGTAGTGGCCCGCAGAGCGGAGTATGCCGAGGATGTCTGTACTGTAGATGATGATGATGATAAGACTTAGGTGCAGGACCCGGAAGTGGATCTTGCAGCTGATGTGGCAATACCCTGCAACACAGGGTATACTGGAGCAAATTCACTGAATAGGAAATGGTAGTGACACGGGGTACACTGCAGAGAAGCTTCAGTAAAGCTAGTATCTTTGAAGTCTGTAGTAAAGTACTCACAAGTGGTAGTTCCAGGAGAATGTCCCGAGAAGTAGGTCAGGTAGATATCCCAGGCAGGAAGGCTCTCCAAGGAGCGGATAGCCAGGAACGCGGAAGGGCCCCTGAGGAGCTGGTACCCAGAGCATCCACATGCCAAGAAAGGAATCTGGAACTGGAAGTCCAAGAATGGAGAGGATTCAGCATTGAGGTAACTCCTTGCTAACTCGTAGCAGCAGAGGGCCGGTCAGCTTAAGTACAGCAGCGAGTTGACGTCATCCGGAGGGGACGCCCCCGAGGTTCCCGCCATGACGTGTACAAAGGAGGCCCTTGCGCACGTGTGCTTTAGGTGATTCCGGAGACAAGATGGCAGTCGGCAGCGCCCACACCATCCCGGGGAGGTCGGCGTTGGTTGGCGGAAGCCGCCATTCTTCCTAGGATTGACGGAGCAGGGAAAAAGGAGGTGAGCATGAAAGGTCACAGCCGTCTGCGACCAACAGGCGTAACAGCTGGGACCCTGGGACCATGAGCCTGCATTCACACTTAGCTGGGGATTTTTCCCTCTGGGTTATTCAACCTGCCTCTTTACTGTTCCTAATCTGGTCATCCAAGAATGTAATTTCACTCTTAAATGCATTGCAAAGAAATTGAAAATACTTCATTTGGCTGGACCCCATAAGAAAAGTACTAAATGCTGCACCATATAAATGGTTTATTATGTCTTACACATGAGATAAATACCTGCTTTGTATTGTAGACTTCATAAACAAAGGAACATGTGTCTTATACTTTGAATAAGTGCCTACTTTATATTTATAATCATTGGCCCAAAGGAAAATCCAATCCCAAGTACATTTTTTTGAATTATTTTATAAAGCAATTAAAAATGCTAAATAATAAAGCAACTTATCTTGAAGCTCCAACAAGGGAATGAGCATGATAGACACCGGTAACTTTGTCAAGTGCTGTCTCTTGAATTGTATGCTGAACCCAACAAAAGCCCGATGGAGCAGCGTTTCAAGTTTTAACTCTTCTTCAGGGGTCGAGGTTAGCACCTGCTGAAAAGGCAGATGCCAAATGTTAAAAAAATATATTACTTGAAGAATCAAAGCATGAATTGAGTCGGAAGCTGGACAGCACCTCAGTCCCGCGGTATCCAGTTACTTTCAGGCCACTAAAAATCCACTGCCCCGAATATGACAGTCTTAGGTGAGTTAACTCTATTTTTATGCATACAAAAGGCATGTAAGCCTTTGAAAATGTATCCTTTAATGTTGCTCAAATATTTTTTCTGTACCTGGCTTATATTCTGTTTAGTTGGGACCAGTAAGTCTGCTCTGGCTTGTCTGACTGATGGTATTGTTGTAATGTACAAAGTGCTGCTCAAGGATTGACAGATTAACTCATTGTTATTTTTTTAAATTATTTATTTGTAAAAATTATCAAAAATGCAGAACATCATATGGACTTGAATGAGCAAAATAAGGAAACAGTAATGGACTGTAAGATTAATTACTAATGCAATAATTCACTAGATCTAGCCCACAATATGATAATGAAGGAGAGGGATCCATTTCTGGTAGCCAAACATATATATAGAAAAAGGAAAAATATTTATACGAGTAATACTTGTTCCCCACAAACATAATATAGAGCTGGCACATGCTTGCCCCAAGCCAAACAAGAAAAACCCCATCTTCACCTTGCTCCCATTTTCTTGGCCTCTAAAAAAACATTGTAATTGAGAAGGCTGAAAAAACACATTTCTAATATTGATGTTAAGCAAACAGTTGCAGGGGAATCTAATCAGGAAAGGAGCAACAAGCAGGAGATACTTCAGCTTCATAGCAATAAATTTCATTCTCTGTTCCTGAGTAATTCCAGATCTGGATAGTGACTTAGTAATGGTAGTAGAAAAAGACCAAATAGTCCATCCAGTCTGCCCAGCACGTTTCTTATGGTAGTAACTGCCGCTCCGTGCAGGTTACCCCCAAGCCTTATGTTAACTACTAGCAACATTTTTATTTGGGTGAGCAGCCTTGATAATTGAGACAAGGCTGCTTGAACATGCTTTGCTTCTAAACTTGGCCATCGCAGCAGTCCTGCACTTTTTTCCTAATGTCTGGATATCAGTAACCCCGGACCGTAAAACTCAGGGCACAATGTTGGCTGTCATCTGGATCCAAGTCCTCTTTTACCCCCGTCGCTGAAGCGGAGAGCAATGTTGCAATTGCAAGAAAATCATGAAAGCTAATTGGGTAAGGATAGTAATTGACGCTTCATGCAGGTTACCCCCATGCACTATTTTCTTTGTTTCCATGTTCTCGCCTTTAGGGATCTACAGGGTTTATACCATGCCTTTTTAAATTTGTTTACTGTTTTTGTCATAGTTGATATTACATTGAAATCATCGGCTCAGTGTGCTATGGCGGTCAAAAAAGCAAATAGAATGTTAGGAATTATTAGGAAGGGAATTGCGACTAAAATGGAGGATGTCATAATGCCTCTGTATCGCTCAATGGTTAGACTGCACCTTGAATACTAGGTGCATTTCTGGTCACCACATCTCAAAAAAGATATAGTTGCACTGAAGAAAGTACAGAGAAGGGCGACCAAAATGATAAAGGGCATAGAATGACTCCCCTATGAGGAAAGGCTAAAGAGGTTAGGGTTCTTCAGTTTCGAAAGAGATGGTTGAGGGGGGATATGATAGAAGTCTACAAAGTCATGAAAGGACTTCAGTGGTAAATGTGAAACAGTTATTTAGTCTTTCAGATAATACAAAGTCTAGTGGGCACTCCATGAAGTTAGCAAGTAGCTCATTTAAAACAAATTAAAGAAAATTCTTAATTCACCCAATGCACAATTCAGCTCTGGAATTTATTGCTGGAGGATGTGGTTAAAGCAGTAGGTGTAGCTGCGATTAAAAAAGGTTTGGATAAGTTCCTGGAGGAGAAGTCCATAAACTGCTATTAATCAATAGGGAATAGCCACTGCTGGTTGCTGACATTGGTAGCATGGGATCTGTTTAATGTTTGGATATTTGCCAGATACTTGTGACTTGGATTAGCCACTATTGGAGACAGGATACTGGGCTTGATGGACCCTTGCTCTAACCCAGAATGGCATTTCTTATGTACTTATTTCCTCACCACCTCTTCCAGAAGGGTATTCTAGTCATCTGTGAAGAAATATTTCTTGGTGTTGGTTTGAGTCATCACACTTGAAGTTTCATTCATAATTTCTAGCTCTACTGTCTGCTTTCCAATGGAAAATTTCAAAATTGTGCATCATTTAAACCTTTCACGTATCTGAAGATCTGTATCGTATCTCCCTTGTACCTCTTCTCCCCCAGGGTATACATTTATTTATTTATTTGGTGCTTTTTTTTTTTTTTTTTTCTATACCAGCATTCATGATACAATCTTATCATGTCGGTTTACATGGAACGGGGGTACAGTAACCTTAGATATTAACATAGCGAAGAGAAGCAGAAGTTACAATAAAACAGGGGTGCTGGAACTTGGGGAAGAGGAGGACAAAGCATAAGTAACTCAATGGCAAGAGGAGCAATTATTTACATTGTACTGAATGTGCAGTAATGATTGCTAAGGTGAATCAGTGATTTTCAGGAAAGGCTTGTTTAAATAACCAAGTCTTAAGCCTTTTTCTAAAGGTCAACAGGCAGGGTTCTTGTCTGAATTCGGGGAGAATATGATTCCATATGGTTGGTCCCGCTGTAGAGAAAGCCCGTTCTCTGGATGCTAGATGGTGTTGTATTTAGTTGGGGGGGGGGGCATGCAGGGTTCCTCTATAGGCTTCTCTGATAGGTCTAGACGAGGTGTGTAGTCTGAGTGGGAATTGAAGGTTGAGAGGGGCTTGGTTGTGGATGGTTTTGTGGATGATGGTGAGGGACTTGTGTGGAAGTCTGAAACGTATTGGTAGCCAGTGTAGATTTTTGAGAATGGGAGAGATGTGGTCTCTTCTGCAGGAGTTTGTCAGGATTCTGGCCGCCGTGTTTTGAAGCATCTGAAGTGGTTTGATGGAAGAGGTGGGGAGACCTAGCAAAATGGAGTTGCAGTAGTCTATCTTGGAGAATATTATGGCTTGGAGGACAGTTCTGAAGTCTTGAAAGTGAAGAAGTGGTTTAATTCTTTTTAGTACCTGCAGTTTATAGAAGCAGTCCTTGGTTGTATTGTTGATGAATGTTTTTAAATTTAGACGGTTGTCGATTAATACTCCCAGGTCTCTTGCTTGGGTGACAAAGGTATTGGTGAGTGACTTTTGAGGAGTAACACTGTCGTCCGGGGAAATGAGGAGTTCAGTCTTAGCTGAATTGAGTATCAGGTTTAGGTTAGAGAGGAGGAGGTTGATCTGTCGGAGGCAATTTTCCCAGTGCTTGAGTGTTTTTATAATGGATTCTGTAATGGGGATCAAGATTTGAACGTCGTCTGCATATAGGAAGTGTTTTAGTTTAAGGTTAGTTAGCAGCTGGCACAGAGGAAGGAGGTATATGTTGAAGAGGGTGGTGGACAGGGAGGAACCCTGAGGAACTCCTAGTGAGGAATTGAAGGAGGGGACTCTTTATTGTTGATTCTGACTTTATAGCCTCTGTTACTGAGGAATGATTTGAACCATGTAAAGGCGGTTCCTGTGATTCCGATGTCAGATAGTCAGTTGAGGAAGATGGAGTGGTTTACGGTATCGAAAGCCGCCGAGAGGTCATGGAGAATTAGTAAAAAGGATTGTCCTTTGTCCAAACCCATGATGAGGTGATCAGTCAAAGAGATAAGTAGATGAGTACATATTTAGATCCTTCACTCTCTTCTCGTAAGTCTTCCTATACAGATCCCACCCATATTGGTCGCCATTCTCTGGACTACCTCCATCCCATCTCTATGCATTTTGAAACACAGTCACCAGACTGAACACAGTAGATCAGGTGAGGCCTCACCAAGGACCTGTAAAAGGGCATTATCAACTCCTTTTTCTTACTGGTTATTGCTCTCTCTGTGCAGCCCAGCATTTTTCTGGCTTTAGCTATTGCCTTGTCACATTGATTCACCATCTTCAGATTGCCAGACACTATCACTCCAAGGTCCCTTTGCACATTAGTCTCTCACCCCCCCCCCCCCCCCCCATCACATACAGCTCTTTTGGATTACTGAACCCCAGATGCATGACTCTACACTTCTTGGCATTAAATCCCAGCTGCCAAGTCTTCAACCTCTCTTCAAGCTTTCTTAAATCACTTTTCATTCTCTCTACTCCTTCAGGCATGTCCACTCTATTGCAAATCTTAGTATCATCCACAAATAGACAAACTTTAACTTCTATCCCTTCCTCAATGTCGCTCACAAAGATATTTACAGAACCAGGCCCTAAACCGATCCCTGTGGCACTCCACTTAACACCATTCTCTCTTCAGAATGGATTCCGTTTACCATTACACACTGTCTCCTGTCAGTCAACCTGTTTGTAATCCACTTCACCACCTTGGCGCCGATTCCAAAGCTTCTCATTTTATTCATAAGCCTTCTATGTGGGACCATATCAAAGATTTTGCTGAAATCCAAGTATATGTCATCGAGTGCCCTTCCTCGATCAAATTCTTTAGTCACCCAACCAAAAAAAATCAATCAGATTTGCTGACAGGACCTTCCCCTGGTGAAATCATGCTGCCTCAGGTCCAGCAACCCACTGGATTATAGATAGTTTACTATCCTTTCCTTAGCAGAGACTCCATTCATTTTCATAGCATCTAGGTGAGGGTGTAGTTTCCAGCTTCCTCTCTGCTACAGCTCTTGTGTAGCGGGACCACCACTGTTGTTCTTCAGTCACGCGACACCGCTCCCAAATTCAGGGATCTATTGAACAGGTCTTTCAACGGACCCACCAGCAAATTTCTGAGCTCCCTTAGTATCCAGGGATGTACCTTATCCAACCTCATGGCCTTGTCCATTTTCAGTTTTCCTAGCTCTTCCCATACATTCTCTTCTGTAAATGGAGTTTCAACCACCCCACTGCCATCTACAGTCTTGTCAACCAGCAACGGTTCTTCTCCAGGATTTTCTTTAGTGAACACTGAACTGATAGATCTATATTTTTTGGCCCAGCAATAACTTTGAATGATTATGAAAGAACAAGAAAAGGATGGTATCTCACTCCTGGAGAAAAAGAAAAGAAACCAACAGTACAGCTATGTTGGATTGCTCCACAGAAGAATTCTCTAGTAGTCCTTTCAAGTCCAGACTGTCAACTGATAAATCCTGTACCATAGCTCTTTCTCTGAGATTCCGGTCTCTTACAAGGAGGCAAAAATATATTTTGTCAACTACTGGAATGGCTTTACCAGGAGCACCCCAAACCATCTGCAGATATTTCTTAAAGATCAAAAGGAGAAGTTGAGAGAACTTTGGGAACATTTGAAATCTGGAGGTTATGTTGTCTAGCCAAATTCTCAAGATTTTTGTAACCTCCAATGAACAACCAGTTTATCCTGCATCAGTCCCAGTTACTCTGCTGATATCTTAGTTGTCTGTTCCAAAATCCCCAGTTTCTCAGCATAGAACCTGAGGACAACATCCTGGGACTTGAAACTTCAGAGGTAGCAATTGTAAGCAAAATAAAATGGACTTCTCCAGTGAAGCCAAGGCCAAGGAAATGGTGTCTAACATAAAATTGTCAGGTTTTATTTGGGGACACTGTTCCACTGAACCAAAGTGGTTCCTTCAGATGCCAAAACTGAAATAATGCCGTCTGGCCCTGGGGCCCCTGATGACTCAGCCCCAATTCAATTGCCAAATTTAGCCTAGGTGTCTCCATTTGGGCCAGTGCTGTATCTGACACTGCCGTAGCAGCCGCTGTCACTGATCCCTCCACTGGCTGTAAGCCAAGTACCACATTTGGGTCTTGCAGGCTGATCACCAGAGCCACTGCACCAGATTCCAGCTTTGAGGAAGGAGTTCTGTTGTTTGGACTGAGAGAGATCTCAACATTTAGCTGGACCACTGCTTCTATCCCGGCTCTGCCAATGGATCCCACAAGCGAAGAAACAGGTACAAAACAAAGACATTCCGTCATCGTCATCTGTTGTAATGGACCAGGCTGAGAGAGATCGGAGGGAAACACCTCACCTTGCCCTTTCATTTGCAGGTCATCAGAAACCAGAAGAGGCAAAAGATTGAAAGGTGCTGGATCGCCATGCATCTCACTCGGCAGCCACCTTCTTCTTGTGAATGCTCTGAATTCCAGTTTGTGGACTTAAAGTGTGAGAAAAGTCGGGATCTTTTCTGATAAACCAATTTTCCAAAAGCATTTTTTCATACCATATGTGTTACCTTTTTCTGTACCTATGGTGTATGCTTTTGCATGTAAATCACTGTATAAAATATATTTTAAAAGACAGAGAATGGTGAAATTGACCTGTTTTGTGGCTTCTGTGAAAGCCCTCTTCCACTTACGTTTAAAAAATTTTTTAAATTTTATATAAACCATTGTGGTTGCTGTGTTAGTCCACTTCGGTATTTATTTTGATTCGATACACAGAAATAAAGGTCAACAGGTTGTAGACGATACCATTGTATTGAACTGAGCTAGTCACAAATGTATTTAGTCCAATGAAAAGGAACCACCTACAAAACATTGGTTGATCTTTAATTCTACATATGAAAAAAAAACTACCTGGTAAAATGCCACAGAATTGCAATTCTGGATTTTTACAGACTGTTTGCAAAAGAAAATGTTCGCTTTTTGTGCACTTTCATTATTAATCATAGCATCGCTTTGCCTAGGATGGCCCTTGCCAGCTGCTTTTCATGAGACAGGGGACATGGGATGGAATTGCCAGAAGTGAATCGGGGCATGGCTCTTGGTTAGCATCCGAGGTCTCTCGCTCTGACCGTTGGGGCATCTTTCTACCGAGCTATCGGAAGCCGCAGAACTCCCCGTCTGTGGAGGGACGCCTGGCAGGTCCCAGGCTGTGGCCAACCCATGCCCACCAGGCGCCTGCGCGCCATCACAGAATGGCACTGTGGATGCTTTGTGACCCTGAGCCCATCACTCATGCTTAGCATCTCAGCCTTAGCTGAGCATCTCAGCCTTAGCACTCATGCTTAGCATCTCAGCTTCCTTAGAAGACGTTTCTTGCTTTTTGTGCACGTACCATGTCAAATGTCAGCGAATGACTGCTTGCTGACTTGCAAGTTTTTCTTGTCTTTTAATTACGGTAAACATTTTGCGCCATCCAGCCAGAGAAGACAAAAACAAATGGCTCTGCAACCCTCCCTGGGTTTTCTTACAAGCTTGTAACTCACTAGTGAACAGGAATTTTGTTTATAAATGTGTGGGTGAGGGGGTGGAGTTGGGGCTATTTTGCTTTTGGCTGTAGAGATTCTCTCTCAGAATTTAGTGGAAAGAGAGTTTTTATCCCTGGTGACGAGCAGGTGTGTCTGAGATCATCTCTGCAGTGGGTAGCATTAGGCTTTTCGCTAACAGAGAGACAAATAGACATACTGGCTTCCTGCTGCCTTCTCTCCCTTTCTCTGGGCTCATGTGCCTCGCCAGGCAGGGGAGATTTCTGATTCCTGGACCCCTCTTCCAGGACCAGCGCCGCAGTGCCCAGCTGGGATGGGAATATAAAATAGGGGAAAGGATCACTGGGTACTTGCAGACACGAAGGCTACTGGCCCCAGGATCCAGGACTGGTTCCGACTGAACTTAAAGTACAAAGGAGCAACCGAAAACTCCCAAAAGTGCTTCCTACATGCCTGACTAAAACTTAAAAGACTACAGTACTTTAGAGGACCTGATCACTGATAAACAACTGTACCCCTAAAGATAAAAAGTCTGTTTGTTTGGGGGGGTTTTTTTGGGGGGGGGGCTTTAGTTCTTCTGGTGGGATTTTTAAGCTTTTTTTTTTTGTTTACAGAGCATGGGAAATTAGCAATTTTCTAGATCAGGTAGTTTTGAGAATGCCAAAAATTGGAAGCTCTTTCTCTCCGCCTTCCCAGTCCAGGATGTTCAAAATCTCTCTCAGCTGATGTGCCAGCAGTCAGAGGTTTTACTGGCTCCTCCTGCTCTTGAATCCCTCTGGCCAGGTATCTGAATGTACCTGGCACGCTGTGAAGGATCGCTCCTCCAGGATAAATGATCTCCAAGCTGCCGTGGACTTGGGGTGGGGGAGGGCGGGCCTCACACCCGCCTTCGCTCTCCTGTTGACTGAACGTGCACAGATGGAATGCGGCCTGGTTTTCTCGGAGTTGGCCAGGATTGAGTAAAGCTAAAAATGAAAGCCGACCCTTCCCCCCGAAGAAGAGGAGGCTTTGTTTGATCAGTCCCCGGGGAAATGAACTTGGTGTTTGACAGAGAGCGATAAAAAGAGGAGGGGGAGGGACACCCTTGTTTTCTTTGGTTTCTCGGTTGGAGGACATTGAAAACCAGGTGTAAGTGATTGTGAACTCCCCCCCCCGCTGCCTCGTGGGGCCTGCTCGGCGTGTAGCATTCCCCTCCCTGCTAATAAAGGACTGGTTGGGACAGTTGGTCCGGGTGCTCGGCTGGCTTCCATATGCTGTGTGCTTTTTAGGGGAGACACTCGATTCTCCTTTCTTTTAGACCTGACCCCCCCCCAAAAAAAAACAAAACAAAACAAAAACAAAAAAACAACGAATGCGTTTGTAACGTGTCCCATGCCCTTGCCCCAATGGATCCCCCAGAATCTTTCTCAACACAGCATTTTAAGAGCTGGCTGCCCTGTGCACTTCTCCTTGTGTAACCACAGTGTTTGTTTATTTATTTAGACATTTTATAGACCGTTCCATGTATAGATCACAGCAGTTTGCAAGATGACATTCATAGTTATACATTCAACAGATAAACCTAGACAAAACAGAATGATTGGTTAGGATGTTGGAGTTCATCTGTAGGCAGGGCCGCCATCAGGAATTTTGAGGCCCCATACAGCAAGCAGACAGCGACGGCCCGCGCGCTTTGCCGGCGCATACTGTCTGACGCGGCGGTGACGTCACAGCCACGTCAGACAGTGAACGCTGGCAGGACAGAGCGCGCGGACGAGTCTCTGTCTGCGGTGCTCTGTAAATCAATGCTATGCGTGTCTAAAAGACACGCATAGCATTGATTCTCTCCCTTCTCTGGGGCCCGCACCCAGGGCCGGCTCCAGGTTTCAGTAGGCCCCTGGGCGACAGACTGTCGGAGAGAGCCTCAGTGGGCCTCTTTGCCATGAACTAATACATCCCCCAAGCGCACCTGCTGCCTGGCGGCTGCGGCGGGCCCCCATATGTGGCAGTAGATCCTGGGGCCCCATACTGCAGGCCCAAGAATACTGCCCTGATGGCGGCCCTGTCTGTAGGTATTTCCATCTATCTAGAGACGGTTTCTGGGGCAAATGGAATTAGGACCAGAACATAAGGCAAGGTGTGTTGGTAATCACAGATAAGAAGGTAGTTTTCACTTCTTAGCGTGTGGGTTGTTTGAGAATCATGCATTCTCTCATTTGATTTATTCTTCATGCTGCGATTATCATTTGCCTTTCTTGTCTTTTATTGGGTCCCTATATTCTGAGATTTAAGTTAAATTATAGGCATTAATGATTAGCCATGTTTTTAATTCACTTTAAAATTTCTTTCTGTCTGGTAGCATACGTAGAGTTTCCTGCAGAAAGTTCTAGAGCTTTGGACCTGCTATGGAGAGTTCTCTCTCTCTTATTTGCGTCAAATGTGTGTTCCGTATAGTGGGAATATTCAGGAAAATATTCAGCGTTATGTAACGTCTGCTTTTTATTTAGTGGGTGCTTTAGTCTGTCCTGGTCTCCCAGGCCACCGTGTTTAGGTCTGTACATTGGGCTTTTTTTCCCAGCAAGAGTGAATCCCCAGGGCACGTGGTTGTGCTTGAGACTCTGGCAGAGGAGCAAGACCGAGACGATATTTTGGTATCTGTAAAAATTGAATTCTGAGGGTGTTACCCAGAAGTGGACAGGAAATTCATTGATTTACCCTAAGGTAAATTCTTTTTAAAATCTGATCTTTTGATGACTTCACAGTGTAGTTCCAGTTTTTTCCCTTTGTTGTGCTTCAGTTGTAGATTTATAAAAAAAAAAAAAAGGGGATGGGGAGGAGGGAGTAAATTGCAGTCATCAATATTATAGACGTATTCTCCTGTTAGTTTTTTTAATAAAAGAGGAGGTGTTTGTTTTTAACATAAGAACATAAGAAATTGCCATGCTGGGTCAGACCAAGGGCCCATCAAGCCCAGTATCCTGTTTCCAACAGAGGCCAAACCAGGCCACAAGAACCTGGCAATTACCCAAACACTAAGAAGATCCCATGCTACTTATGCAATTAATAGCAGTGGCTATTCCCTAAGGGGTAGATTTTCAAAAAGTGCGCCTTCGCGTACTTTTGTTGGCGCATCAGGCGCAAACAAAAGTACGCTGGATTTTAGTAGATACGCGCGTAGCCGCTAAAATCCTGGATCGGCGCTCGCAAGGCTGCCGATTTCGTGTAGCCGGCGCGCGCCGAGCCACGCAGCCTGCCGCCGTTCCCTCCAAGGCCGCTCTGAAATCGGAGCGGCCTCGGAGGGAACTCGCTTTCACCCTCCCCTCACCTTCCTCTCCCCTCCTCTATCTAACCCACACCCCCGGCCCTATCTAGACCCCCCCCTACCTTTGTCGGGGGATTTACGCCTCCCGGAGGGAGAAGTAAATCCCCGCGCGCCAGCGGGCCTCTAGCGCGCCGAGACGGGACCTGGGGGCGGTTCCGGAGGGTGCGGCCACGCCCCGGACCGCCCCGGGCCGAAACCACGCCCCCGGGTCCACCCCCGAAACGCCACGTCCCGCCCCCAAAACGCCGCGCCGATCCAACACGCCCCCGACACGCCCCCCTCGAAAAACCCCGGGACTTACGCGAGTCCCGGGGCTCTGCACGCGCCGGTAGGCCTATGGAACATAGGCGCACCGGCGCGCAAGGCCCTGCTCGCGTAAATCCGGGCGGATTTACGCGAGCAGGGCTCTTAAAATCCGCCCCTAAGTAAATTTGATTAATAGCTGTTAATGGACTTCTCCTCCAAGAACTTATCCAATCCTTTTTTAAACACAGCTACACTAACTGCACTAACCACATCCTCTGGCAACAAATTCCAGAGCTTAATTGTGCGTTGAGTGAAAAATAATTTTCTCCGATTAGACTTAAATGTGCTACTTGCTAACTTCATGGAATGCCCCCTAGTCCTTCTATTATTCAAAAGTGTAAATAACCGATTCACATCTACTCGTTCAAGACCTCTCATAATCTTAAAGACCTCTATCATATCCCCCCTCAGCCATCTCTTCTCCAAGCTGAACAGCTCTAACCTTTTCAACCTTTCCTCATAGGGAAGGTGTTCCATCCCCTTTATCATTTTGGTTGCCCTTCTCTGTACCTTCTCCATCGCAACTATATCTTTTTTGAGATGCGGCAACCAGAATTGTACACAGTATTCAAGGTGCGGTTTCACCATGGAGCGATACAGAGGCATTATGACATTTTCCGTTTTATTAACCATTCCCTTCCTAATAATTCCTAACATTCTGTTTGCTTTTTTGACTGCTGCAGTACACTGAGCCGACGATTTTAAAGTATTATCCACTATGATGCCTAGATGTTTTTCCTGGGTGGTAGCTCCTAATATGGAACCTAACATCGTGTAACTACAGCAAGGGTTATTTTTCCCTATATGCAACACCTTGCACTTGTCCACATTAAATTTCATCTGCCATTTGGATGCCCAATCTTCCAGTCTTGCAAGGTCCTCCTGTAATGTATCACAATCCGCTTGTGATTTAACTACTCTGAATAATTTTGTATCATCCGCAAATTTGATAACCTCACTCATCGTATTCCTTTCCAGATCATTTATATATATATTGAAAAGCACCGGTCCAAGTACAGATCCCTGAGGCACTCCACTGTTTACCCTTTTCCACTGAGAAAATTGACCATTTAATCCTACTGTCTGTATCCTGTCTTTTAATCAGTTTGTAATCCACGAAAGGACATCGCCTCCTATCCCATGACTTTTTAGTTTTCATAGAAGCCTCTCCTGAGGGACTTTGTCATACTTCTTCTGAAAATCCAAATACACTACATCTACCGGTTCACCTTTATCCATATGTTTATTAACCCCTTCAAAAATTGAAGCAGATTTGTGAGGCAAGACTTCCTTTGGGTAAATCCATGTTGACTGTGTTCCAGTAAACCATGTCTTTCTATTTGCACTACGATTTTGATCTTGAGAATAGTTTCCACTATTTTTCCCATCACTGAAGTCAGGCTTATCGGTCTATAGTTTCTCAGATCACCCCTGGAGCCTTCTTTAAATATTGGGGTTACATTGGCCACCCTCCAGTCTTCAGGTACAAAATAGTTCCAGTTTTCAAGGATTTTCAATAGTTCCAGTTTTCAAGGATTATAAAAAAATGTTTTGAAAGCGACTGCTGTCTTATCTTTGAAGATTTTGTTTACATATTTCACTAAGGGTAGCTTAAACTCTTAAAAGCAAATTTTAAAAGCCCTACCTGCGCCAAAGCCGGGAGAAGTCAGGCCGGCGCATGCTGTGCGGATTTTACGTGTATCTCCCGGTATGTGCGCAAAAACATTTTTCAAAAAAGGGGAGGGGCAGGGCAGTGGTCTAGGCGGGGCATGAAATCTGTGTGCAAGTATTTATGTGCACAAGCGCACGCAGGAGTCCCCTGCCACGTAACTTTATTTCTGCTGTGGATGGCGTATAAGTCCTGAAACAAAAACTAGAGGGGTTTTAAGGGTTGGGGCTAACAGGATAAAAAGTAGGCTAGTTAACTAGGGAGGGTAGGAAGTCCTATTCTTTACCTGGGCAAATTGGGAACAAACTGGGGAAACTGGTAATTGTGTTGGTGCGCGTGTCGACTAAAATCCCCCTGCTTACACGGTAGAGGAGGCATTTGAGTGCACATGCGTGCTTCTATATAAAATTGTGCGCACATATACGTGCGTGCAGCCTATTTTATACGATGCACACATATGCTGTCGGACGTGGGTTAAATAGGCGTTAATCCACCCCCTAATGCAATAGGTGGATTAGCGCCTATTTAACGCGCGTCCGGGGAGCGAATGAGTTAGCGCTCATCACATGCAAATGCATGTGAATGAGGCTATTACTCATTCACTCCGCATTCAAACAAATAAGCAGGCGTTAATAGCTGAGCGCATGTAGAAGAAGTACAGAAAAGCAGAAAAAACTGCTTTTTGGTAGTTCTTCAATTTAAAAAAAAACAAAACAAAAAGAAACCTCAGCGGACCGCCGAGTTATGAAGACCGAAGCCGGATTTACTGGCGTCGGTCTTCATAACCAGCAGCCGCCGCGGGGGTCGCATTAGCAAAGAGGCGCTAAGGTCGCGCATATCTGAAAAGTCAGCTCCCACTTTCTGCAAAATTTATTGCATCGGCCCCTTGGTGAGGCTGCGGGCTTCTAGTATTCATAGGTTAAAAATATGTTTTCACCCCTCTCCATAGAATTGTGCCAGCTCCCCTGGATAGCAGATGTCTTTTCTCTCTCTCTCATTCATTTTCTCCCATGTTAAAAAAAAACCAAAAACCCATCAAAGAGAGAAACATGAATGCTAATTCTGGGGTACCACAGCTAACGCAGATAAGATAGCCCCCATCCCCACAGGCCCCATCAAGGCAGCAGCTTTGTTACTGCTGTGCCAGGCAGGATTATAAAATGACAGCAGCACAAACGTCCACAAGCATCAGTACAAGCCATTGCTAGGCTGGGCCCTCTGGCTGCCTGGAGAGCTGTGCTGTGTTTCATACTGATAATGAATGGCAAACAGAGGCAAACCTTGACTAAAATGAGCCATGCGATCTGTCCTCGTCTGAGTGAGAGAAGGCGTGTGCTTTGTTGCTGGCCGGCTGTGTAGCTGCAGGCTGAGGGTGCTGCAGGCGTTACTAACCAAGGCAAACCTTTCCTCCCCCCCCACCCCCGTCATACTCCCTGGCAGAAAGCAAATCGGGCAGGGTGCTAACAGGGGCCTTAGTTCAGCTCATTTTGAAACTTTTTTGGTACTGCCATGAAATATGTAAAAATCTTAAAATAATAAAGTATTTGAAATGTAAACGTTGAAAAATCTGTCATATATATCTATATCTATCTATCTATCTATCTATCTATATATGGCCAATATTCAGTAAGCCGGCAAGTGGACAAGTTACCTGGCTAATGTTAGCTGGATAACTTGTCCCAGATATTCAGCAACATAAATGTCCCTCTCAGAATCCCTGAAT
Organism: Rhinatrema bivittatum; assembly: GCF_901001135.1. Lineage (NCBI taxonomy): Eukaryota > Metazoa > Chordata > Amphibia > Gymnophiona > Rhinatrematidae > Rhinatrema > Rhinatrema bivittatum. The sequence continues at coordinate 594,547,054 of NC_042615.1, forward strand.
AAAGTAATCTGGCTACCTTTACCTGGATAACTTTAGAGCTAATTGGCCATCTTTTGAAAATTGCCAGTTAGGTTTAAAGTTATTCAACCACCTGTAGCTGGATAGCTTAAGACTTAATCAGCTATATTCAAAAGAATATACCCAGTTAAGTGGCACTATTTTGTTTAAAAAAATCAAAAAATGAAGTGTGGGTCTGCAGCCCGATTCCCCTACCATTCCCCCCAATATTTATCAAATGGCCCTACTGGGCCCAGCACACCCCCAGCCCTCAAACCCCTCCGAAAGCACATAAAACAATGTGGTGGGGCCTGCAGGATGGCCTCTCGACCCCCCCCCCCCCCCCCCGTTCCACAGAAAATGTCCCTAAGTGCTCCTCCACACTCTCTCACTCCCCCTTCCCCCCTCCCCTGTGTTCCACAGAAAATGTCCCTAAGTGCTCCTCCACGCTCTCTCCCTCCCCCTCCCATGGTACCTTGAGAAATTCAGTCCTTCTGTTGGGCTCAGGGTGCTTTAACTGCCAGCATGGCTCCCATAACAATATTGATAGTGGCCAGGAGAAAGGGGGGAGGGGCACTTAGTGGGAAGGCAATCCCGCTGCCCTCACCACATTATTTTATATGCTTTCGGAGAGGGTGGGAGATGCTCAGCCCAACACAGTTATTTATTAGATACTGGGAGAGGGTGCGAATCGGGCCACAGGTCTGCACTTCACTTTTTTGTTTTTAACAAAATAGTGCCACTTAACTGGCTATGTTCCTTTAAATATAGCCGGCAAAGCCTTTGGTTAATCTGGCCACATGCGGCCAAATAACTTTAGGCCTGCTCTGAGGCAGACCTGAAGTTATCTAGCTACCTTAGCCGGATATAACTGAAAATTGGCTACGCCTCATATTGCCTTTTTGCTTTATCCAGCTATATTTTAGTCGGAGAAGGGCTCCTAACATTCAGAAGTCTGCTTTTAGCCAGCTAAATGCCTTTGAATATTGACCATACACACACACATGCACATCTTTTGTATCCAGGGTTCTGAAAATATGCTCGCCTGGGGTGAGTGTATTTTCTGGGCTGGCGAGATGGGACAGCAGATAGTAGAAGCATATTTGCCACTGAGAAGGGCTTAGGAGGGAAGAAGCTTTGGGGCCTGGCAGGAGTTTGAGAGGGCTGAGAGAAAGTGAGGGAAAGTGGGAGATCTTAGCAACGAGAGAGAATATGGGATAAGGAGAGAGAGTGCTGCATAGTATGGGGGGGGGGTAGAGCTGGTGAAGCAGGCGATGTGCGCTCCCCAGGGAATAAATACTCATCATGTGAAAAGCCTCCATCGGTTACCTCTCTCACAAAGGATGGTGTTAAAAGTTTTGGCGCTAACGCAAAGAAAGCATTATTCTCCGACTCGTTTTTGTTCAGCAGAGAAATCACGATGGTATGTTCCGAATCGCTGTTTGCAATCGGCTTCTCACAAGTTGTTGGTCGTTCCTTCACCACCTGATTACTGCTTACAGGAAATGCGAGCACGAGCATTTTCCATTGCAGCACCCGCGCGTGGAATTCCTACCGCTGGAAGCGTGAGGTGAAATAGAGCGGGGTTTCCCAGCCCCCCCGGAGGCACACCAAACCGGTCGGCTTTTCAGGATTGCCACACTGAAGATATATATATGAGAGAGATTTGCATACATTGGAGACCCAGTGTATGCAGACCCATCTCATGCATATTCATTACGGAAATCCTGAAAACCCAACCGGTTAGGTGTGCCTCCGGGGGAGGGCTGGGTAACACTGAAGTAGATTTTTTTTACATTTTGGAAGAAATTAAAAGCTTTGTTTACTCAGGCTTTTCCTGATTGAGATGATGTATTCTTGGAAAGCAGGTGCGCTCTTATTTGTATTAATGTTTTTTTTATAAGTTATTATTGTTTTTATTTTTTGTATTGTGTGTTGTATTTATTTGTTTTATTATATGTGGGCTTTATTGTAAACTGCATTGAACAAGATGGATTAAATAAATGTACTCCTGCCCCTCCCCTCATCCCCCCCCACCAAAATCCAGGGTGAGAAATTATGATTTTGGCACCCATAGGTAGGACCAGAGAGCAGGGGGTATGAAAGGTGGATTTTGGGGTGGAGAGGGAGACGGAATGGGAGAGTTTTGTCCCTAGCGAATAAGTTCTGGAGAATATTTTTAGAATCCCTGTCTATATCTACACCTGTGTGGGCGTTTATAACACTGTGTACTCAACAATTGTGAGCTAGTGGCAGCTCATGCACATCTCAAGAACAGCCTGTGATTTTTCTGACTTTGTGTTTGTAGAACAGATGTACAGGGTGTGTTATGTATTGTATATTTAGAGCTAAAAGAATGGTAGGATGTTCAGGAGGGCAGGAAGTTGTAAGGACAGGCATTGCACATTCAGTCTTTCCCTGTAGCAGAGCATGAGCTCCCCAGGGTCATGTCCTGACTTCTAGAATGGCTCGTTAGAGGCTAAATAGGGATTTGTGAATCTTTGCAAGATAAGGCATGGAACTATCTCCCATCTGTTTAGCTGGGACTGTGAAGCCATCACCAGGGTTGCAGGGTTAGCTTAGGTCAATGGGTCGGGATCGGCAGAGTGCACGGCCAGCTAGCAGAGGCTTGCAGGCCCCACTGCTTTACTTCTACTGCCACAAACGGGAGAGATGGGCAGCATGGTATGAGCTCCCAGATCAAAAGGAGAAGAGGATTTTGGCAGGCCAAGATTTAGGCAAAGCCAACTACCTATGGTGCCAGATTTTGCAACTGCCAAATACCTTTCTCTCCAGACTGAAGTGGAGCCTGCTCCAGCTTACGCTGGGGCCATGCACCAGTGCTGCTTCTAAGTGCTGCCACTATGGCACTCTGCCCTCCATTCCCCCTACCCTGTTCTCTGAGGGGCACAACCCTGCTGTTTGACCTTCACAGGGCACCTGTCATACTCCCCCTCCCCTGCTTTCTAGTCCTACCTAAGGGTGCCAAAATCGTAATTCCTGCCCTGGATTTTGGTGAGAGAAGTGGCCCGACTTCTGCATAGACAGTAACATAATACATGGCAGCAGATAAAGACTGAAGCCTGCCCAACAAGGCCTGAACAGTGCTGTGAGAAGCCTGTCTCTGCTCGCTGCAGTGGTGGGGTCAGGGTAGGTCTCTTGCCCCCCCATTCCAGAGTGAATGCCTGCATCGGATGTGAATCGGCTCGGATGGGGGATTGAGGCAGACAGCACACGGGAGATTTGTTGTATCCTTAAATAATAAGAGGTCCATATTCTAAAGCATTTGGCCAGCTAACTCAGAAGTTAACCAGCTAAATGAACATTTGGGCACATATCCTGTATTCTCCTAGGACAAGCAGGATGGAAGTCTTCACACATGGGTGACATCATCATCTTTATAAATGGCACGGGCCATCCATTGCTCCTACCATGTGACAGGGGCCGGCCAATGGCACCGATAGCCCCTGTCACATGGTAAGGGCAAAGGGCCATCGGCGCCATTTTGTTTACTGGCAACCGACGGCCCGAGAGCGGGAGATCGCTCACAGGACCCCCACTGGACCACCAGGTACTTTAGAAAAGTTTTGGGGGGGTCGGGAGGTTGGGGGATTCTAAATAATTCGATTTAAAGGGTCAGGGTGGGTGTGGGGGTTGTTTTTGTGTGCCCTTTCTTCCCACCCCCACCCCCCCCAAAATGATAAGAGAACCCCACGAAAATTTTGAGGGGTTTTCCTATCGCTTTTGGGGACCCCCCGATTCCTGACGGATGAGAAAATATTGTACGATATTTTCATCCGTCAAAAACGATTCACATCCCTACTGAATATGGACCGCTAAGTGTGCCTGATACCTAACTTGTTATCCTCAGCTGCTCAATGAATCAGAAGACTCGGGGGTCCTATAGAGCCACTGGAATCTGTACATCCTTTTGGTCAAACGGTTTTATTATGCAATCCGTTTGGATTCTTACATCTGAGGAGTGCTGTCTCTGTAAGGTATTCGTATAATGACACTATCGGCCATTTTCAGTGATCCCCTTGACCTGTAATTAGTATGTTTTTCTTTTTCTTTTAATAAAAACCAGCGCATTTTAAATGTAACACGTGTTGCTGCCAAACTGTCGCTTTTTAAGAGTAATTATTTCACTGTGGACTTAAAAAAGTAAAATCATTTGAGAGAGGCTCAAAAGCCCATAGAACTTTATGATCAGCAGTGTCGACTGGTGGCGAGTTAAAAACCTGCATTTTTTAAAAAAAACTCTTTTCAGAGTTCTAAACAACTGGCTCCATCGCTCAGTCTGGGGAAGGGAAGTGTGGCTCTCTATGTCATTGAGCAGCAGGCAGGAGAGGAATCAAGAGGCACGCGGACCGTGAGGGAAGGCCACCCGTGGTTAGGCTTCATAGCCAGTTTTCTGCTAGGTCAAGGCTTGTATCATGCACTCACGTATCTTAGTTCAGGGGTGCAGCTGCCTTCACCCAGTGTTCATAGCCATAACCCAGTTTCTGAGTTGCGTTTTCTATGATGCAGCTGCCTTGGCTTCTGAGACTTTGTTGGGGAACTGGAGCCACTGTACCGGGTATCGATCCGTGCCACATGCAGACATCACTGCTGATCAAGGTGGCCGCCGTATTCCAGAGGGAACATTTTCCACAGAAATGTGTGGACGGTTAAGTGATGCACATTTTCGTGTGGTGTCGGTCACTGCTGGCTATTGGAATGCTGAAGGCCTGACCTAAAAGGGTGTTCGGTCTCCCATTTTGTGCTCCATTTTATGCATGTCAGGCCCCCAACTGTGTCCGAGTTCTTGGAGAATGTGGAGGTATACAGCTGAATTATATCTTGAGCAATATTCTGCTGGGAGCTTGTAAGGGCTGTGAGTCCTGTTTGATACTAAACTCAGTTCTGCACTTGATGCCTTACTCGCAGATCACAAAAGATAGCGTTAGATAAGGACCACCTAGGTCATCAGTTCAATCCACTTGTACCCGCCAGTTGTGCTGTCACAGGTCTCATGCCATCTCTGGTCTTCTCCATCCCTCCGCCACTAAGGACCCTTTGTGTCCTATCCCACGCACCCTCGAATTCTGCGACTCCTGCAACCGCTGGCGGAAGTCGGTTCCAGGAGTATTTTTTCACATTCCTTCTGAACCTTCCCGCCTTCCACTTTTGAATTTTATTGTATTCTTTTAAAAACTGGTATACAGATGTTCCCTTCGGAGTTCTTCCCCCCTGCGGATCTTCTCAGATGCCGGCACGACGGGAGGCAAGAGATCCCATGCCACATTTCCTGATTCCTCCCCCTCAACTGGGTAGCACCACGCAAGGGGAAACCGTTCTATCCATCCCACATCCCAGGCCTGAGGAGGATGTGCTTAAAAAAGACACGTCAGTAGAACTAAGTGTGAAGGCTGAAACAGCAGTAGGTCAAATCAAAATCACTACATTTGGGGTTCGGTTTCTTTTTTTAAAAGAAGAGCATGGCAGAGGTAACGGGTGTCAGTTACAAACTGCAATTAGGTAATGCGGGGTGAAGTTTTATTTTAAAAAAAGCAGAAACTTATCCAGCAATCAGATGGAATTTTACAAAAAAATAAAAGAATGTGTTTCCTCCTCCATCTGCGCCAGAGAGATGTGCTTGACAGGAGTTGGCTGAATATGTATTAATGGACCTCATGTGCACCTGGGGCAGTCTGGATTTAACCGGCTAAGTGTCTCTCCTGAGCCGGTGGGCTAAGCCACCTTGCATGGCCTCTGTACATTTTCCCCTGTGAAGGTTTCATTTTTCTGAGGGGGGGTGGACTGGAGGAGTTACTGCTTTTCTGACTTTTTTTAATGTGATGTGAGTTGGCAGTGAGGAGCAGGATCGGAGGGGGTGAGTAGATTGCAAGGCTGGCTTCAGGGCAGGAGGAGATTTTTATAAAAATAAGGCACCACCTCCAGCCTTCCCTCTTTATCCAGGTCAAGTCAAACCGTTTATATTTCAGCTGCTTGTAGATTTTCACTCCTGCCTGCTGGTCTCATCCTAGGCAGAGTTTCCACAGGATTTCGGATCAGTACATATCGAATGGCGACCTACCTGTGAACTGCAGCTGTCCCTCCTAGAAATGTATTCAACCCAGACAGCCAAGAGTGTGACCGGAGCAACCAAATATTCTGTTTTTAAAAATTCCCGGTGCATGGTAAGAGGAGGGGAGGGGAAGAAGGAGAGGTAAAATAATTGGGGGGGGGAGAAGCCTGGGTGTTGGCTGGGTGTGAAAATTTGTGTGGTCGTCTACCCAAAACAGTTGAGGGCCACCATGGGGAGGTGCCAGCACCAACTTGTGCAGAGCGACAGAGCCACTGCATCAGGCTCCCAATAAGAGGCCGCACGATTAACCGGCGCACAGCGGCAATAGGGCTTTAGCGCATTCCCAGACGTAACTAGGGGGAGGTGGCAGGTCCCTTATGTTGGGTAGTGGGGCTTACGCTGCTACGCTTCTCAGCCCAGGCAGGAAAGGAATCAGTCTTGTAGGCTGGCGGGTGGGAGATATCCTTATGCTTTGTGAAGGTTTTCTTTCGTTTGCTTCAAAGTAATGCCCATGGTACAACAATCAGAAGAAAGCAAGCTTCCTTAGCCTAAAGCTCAGGGGTAGGGAATCTGAATCATGATAGTGGTACGTGAAGGAAGATTTGTCTTCAGAAGGATCGAAGCTCCCAAGACTTTTCTGCCAGTGCGCGTGGTACTGGCGTCTGGTTACCCGGCAAGGGCCTCTAGTCTTCCCCCCCCACTGCAGAAAGGCATTGAGCTTACCATTTAGGCAATGTTTGGTGATGCTCTCTTTTGGACTTCTTTCCCTTGCCCTGGTTTTTAAACCCCCACATTTTTGTGGTAAATAATTTCCTCCATTGTATGATTTTGATGATTCACACAGGCTGCTCTGAGCCAATAGAACTATTTCCACTTGTTTTTGTAAATTGTATATATTTTTTTTCTGGCTCTGTATTTTTCTCCTGCCCTAAATGTTTGTCTCGATTAGTTTGTAAGCTCTTCTGGAAAGGGACTCTCATATGTTTTTGTACAGTGTGAGTACGTCAAGTAGTGCCATAGAAGTGTGTAGTAGCAGTGGGTTTCAGTGCCATGAATCTTAATTCCTGGAAGTTTCCCTATTTTTAAACCGTTGCCCAGCATCCCAGCTCAGCCCAGCCCTTGCACTGAGTCTTCAGCAAGGGGTCACAGATCACGGCGCCTTCCATTACCTGGGATACATGCATCCTGAGACTCAGCACTAGACATCGCTATTGTATTATAGCGGACATTTTCTCCAAACCCACCTCCTCCCCTAGCCACTGTGAATACTGCCTTGGCAGATCTCCACAAATTAGGTTATCAATTCATTTGGCTTTTTTTTTTAATAATGTGCAGAATGGTAAAAAATAAATAATAAATAAAAAGGCATGAGTTAATGCATAAGACATAGGTTCAGACTAAGGGTCTAAATATTGTTTAAGACGCTATCGTTCAAAGTATTGAAATTTCAACAGTTAACTGTTTAAATGATAAATACACAGAGAACTGCCTGCAGCTGGGGGTGGGGAGGAGCAGGGTACCTCTGCCCTTCCCTGTTCTCCATCCATGCACTCCCCAGGCTGGCCAATAGCAATCTAACCTGCCCCGCCATGGGGGAACCTGGAAGTTACATAAGAACATGCCATACTGGGTCAGACCAAGGGTCCCTCAAGCCCAGGATCCTGTTTCCAACAGTGGCCAATCCAGGCCATAAGAACCTGGCAAGTACCCAAAAACTAAGGGGCAGATTTTTAAAACAGCGCGCGTGGGGTACATTTGTGCGCGCTAACCGGCACGCACAAATGTACACCCAATTTTATAGCGTGCACGCTGCATGAGTCATTTTTCGCTTTATGCAACACCTTGCACTTATCCACATTAAATTTCATATGCCATTTGGATGCCCAATTTCCCAGTCTCAGAAGAGGTCTTCCTGCAATTTATCACAATCTGCTTGTGATTTAACTACTCTGAACAATTTTGTATCATCTGCAAATTTGATTACCTAACTTGTCATATTTCTTTCCAGATCATTTATAAATATATTGAAAACTACGGGTCCCAATACAGATCTCTGAGGCACTCCACTGTCCACTCCCTTCCACTGAGAAAATTGTCCATTTAATCCTACTCTCTGTTTCCTGTCTTTTAGCCAGTTTGTAATCCACAAAAGGACATCATCACCTGTCCCATGACTTTTTACTTTTCCTAGAAGCCTCTCATGAGGAACTTTGTCAAATGCCTTCTGAAAATCCAAATATACTACATCTACTGGTTTACCTTTATCTACATGTTTATTAACTCCTTCAGAAAAGTGAAGCAGATTTGTGAGGCAAGACTTGCCTTGGGTAAAGCCATGCTGACTTTGTTCCATTAAACCATGTCTTTCTATATGTTTTGTGATTTTGATATTTAGAACACTTTACACTATTTTTCCTGGCACTGAAGTCAGGCTAACTGGTCTGTAGTTTCCCGGCTCGCCCCTGGAGCCCTTTTTAAATATTGGGGTTATATTAGCCACCCTCCAGTCTTCAGGAACAATGGATGATTTTAATGATAGGTTACAAATTTGTACTAGTAGGTCTGAAATTTCATTTTTTAGTTCCTTCAGAACCCTGGGGTGTATACCATCTGGTCCAGGTGATTTACTATTCTTCAGTTTGTCAATCAGGCCTACCACATCTTTTAGGTTCACCGTGATTTGGTTCAGTCCATCTGAATCATTACCCATGAAAACCTTCTCTGATATGGGTATCTCCCCAACATCCTCTTCAGTAAACACTGAAGCAAAAAAATCATTTAATCTTTCTGCGATGGCCTTATCTTCCCTAATTGCCCCTTTAACCCCCTTGATCATCTAACGGTCCAACTGACTTCCTCACAGGCTGTCTGCTTCGGATATATTTTTAAAAGTTTTTACTGTGAGTTTTTGCTCTACGGCCAATTCTCTCTTAGCCTGTCTTATCAATGTCTTACATTTAACTTGCCAACACTTATGCATTACCCTATTTTCTTCTGTTGGATCCTTCCAATTTTTGAATGAAGATCTTTTGGCTAAAATATCTTCTTTCACCTCTCCTTTTAGCCATGCCGGTGATTGTTTTGCCTTCTTTCCACCTTTTTTAATGTGTGGAATACATCAGGACTGTGCTTCTAGGATGGTATTTTTTAACAATGACCACGCCTCTTGCACACTTTTTACCTTTGTAGCTGCTCCTTTCAGTTTTTTTCTAACAATTTTTCTCATTTTATCAAAGTTTCCCTTTTGAAAGTTTAGCACGAGAGCCGTGGATTTGCATACTGTCCCCCTTCCAGTCATTAATTCAAATTTGATCATATTATGATCACTATGGCCAAGCAGCCCCAACACCGTTACCTCTCTCACCAAATCCTGTGCTCCACTGAGAATTAGATCTAAAATTGCTCCCTCTCTTGTCGGTTCCTGAACCAATTGCTCCATAAAGCTATCATGTATTCCATCCAGGAACGTTATCTCTCTAGCACAGCGCTTCTCAACCAGTGTGTCACGACACACCAGTATGTCGCCAAGCACTGGCAGGGGTGTCACGTGCTCCCGGTCTCTCCCGCTGCTCTTCCTTCCCTGCTGCCGTTGCCGCCGGGCTAACAGCACATTCAAGCCCAATGGGAACGGCAGCGTTGTTAGAGGAAGCTGTGGCAGCCGCAGCTGGCCTTTTCTTCTTCCTGCGCCTGCCCCGAACAGGAAGTGATACGCAGTGCAGTGTGAGGGAAGGTGAAAGAGCCGTGCCGCGTGGAAAAGTAGCGGCGGCAGTATCGGCCCCCAAGTAGTAGCCAGCAATCAGCAAAGGAGACAGCAGTATAAGCCTCCCACGGCCGATGAGATTCTTTCTTGGTCTGCAGGGGCTGGAGGAGGCTGCTGCAGCTACCATTTGTGCTCGGAGTGGGGGGGGGGGAAGTGAGTGAGAGAGAGAGAAGACAGCCAGCCTGTAAGTGAGAGAATGTGTGTGTGATTGAGAGCATGTATTTGATTGAGAGCATGTAATTGAGAGGATGTGTGTATTTGAGAGCATGTGTGTAAGTGTGTGAGAGAGCATGTGTGTGATTGAGAGAAACTGGTCAGAGAGGTGATGTGTGTATATGTGAGACAATAAAAGTGAATGGTCAGGAAGATGACTGGAGTGTGTGTGAGAGAGTGAGAGATTGGTCAGGGAGGTGACTGGGTGGTGTGTGTGTGTGTAAGAGAGAGAGAAAAAGCATGGAAGTGAGAAATCTGGGTATGTGAGAAAGCATGGGAGTAAGAAGCCTGGTGTTGTGGGGGTGTGTGTGAAAGAAAGCATGGGACTGAGAAGCCTGTATATGTAAGAGAGAGCATGGGAGTGGGAAGCCTGTGTGTGTGTGCATCCATGAGAGAGAGACTGGTTGGTAAGGTGATGGTGTGGGAGAGAGAGAGACTGGGGTGTGTGTATGTGAAAGAAAGTGATTAAGGGAATGAGAAGCCTGTGCATGTGGAGAGAGTGAGCATGGGAATGAGAGAGAGACTGGTGCGTGTGTGTGTAAGAGAGAGAAAATGATTATGGGAATGAGAAGCCTGTGCATGTGGAGAGAGTGAGCATGGGAGTGAGAAACCTGGGTGTATGGGTGTGTGAGACAGAGTATGGGAGTGAGAAGCCTGAATATGTAAGATAGAACACATGTATGGCATGAGAGAAACTGTTCAGGAAGGTGACTGGTGTGTGTGTCAAAGACTGGTTGGGAGATGATTGGTGTGTGAGAGACAGAAACTGGTCATGGGGGTGTGACTGGTATGGTGTGTGTGTGAGAGATAGAGAGACTGGTCATGGGCCCTAAGGAAGAGGACCATGAGTATAGAGCTTAGCCACTACTGCTGCTTCTGGTGTGTGCTACGGCCTGCATGGAAGAGGACAGGAGTAGGAGAGCTGCTGGAGGGGGTAAGTAAAGGTGGCTTTTTACGTTTATCTTTCTTCATTGACTGCCATTTTAATTATTTAATATTATGTGATGTGTCTGCTTTTTTTAAATATTTTATTGGTGTTTGGAGAATTTTTAATAGTTTTTATGAGTTTTTAATTGTTGGATGTTATTCTGTTCATAGCTGTTTTGAAACATTTATTCTGCTTATTAGTATAGTTTTACAATTATTTCTGTGTGGGGATCTATAGCTGCTTGCTAGTTCTGTTTTCCTAATAGGAGGTGTATTGGTGTTTAGGGCCTGATTTAATATTTGTAGTGTTGCCTTTTCATAGATAGGGTTGCTCCTGTTTGAGTGTATTCCATAATACAGGTGTAACTGTGTGCGGATTAGTTTATGTGCATTACTACAGATCCTGGGAGTATGTTAGGTTGGTTCTGTGTGTGTTACTGAGGTGAGATATTTTACTAGCTTGTAAGTGTTTGTATCAGTCTTATTTGTTGTGTTTTCTCTAGAGGACATGCATTGGTGGTAAACTGCTGTCTTTTCATAAGTAGGGCTATTGAGCCTGGAAGTAGAAGGAGTTTGAGTTGCTGTTACTGAGATGATACCAGAACCAGAATATCTTTTTTGTAGGGTGAGTTGTATGGGGAATGTCATTATTCTGCTTTACATCCATTATTGTGGGTCGGGGGGGTTCCCGTGGATGCAAACTGTACTTTTACATCTAGCCCCATGAAGATCATGGGTTCAGTATGTCATGCATGTGAGAACCATCTGTCAGGTGTGTCCCGACAGAAAAAAGGTTGAGAACCACTGCTCTAGCATGTCCCGATGATACATTTACCCAGTCAATATTGGGGGTAATTGAAATCTCCCATTATTTCCACACTACCAATTTGGTTAGCTTCCCTAATTTCTCTTAGCATTTCACTGTTTGTCTCACCATCTTGACCAGGTGGACAGTAGTATACTCCTGTCACTATAATCTTCCCCAACACACAAGGGATTTCTACCCATAAAGATTCAATTGTGCATTTAGTTTCATGCAGGATGTTTATCCTGTTGGACTCTATGCTATCCCGGACATAAAGCACCACACCGCCTCCCGGGTGCTCCTCTCTATCATTGCGATATAATTTGTACCTCGGTACAGCACTGTCCCATTGGTTATCCTCCTTCCACCATGTCTCTGAGATGCCAGTTAAGTCTATGTCATCATTTACTGCTATACATTCTAATTCTCCCATCTTACTTCTTAGACTCCTTGCATTAGCATACAAACATTTCAAAGTTTGTTTTTTGTTTGTATTTTCCTTCTGCTTTTTAATTGATAGGGATAAGTTAGAATATTTTAGCTCAGGTGAGTTTTTAGTTACAGGCACTTGGACTACTTTTCTAATTATTGGTACCTCACTGTCAGGATGCCCTAATTCTAATGCATCATTAGTATCCTTTAAAGATACCTCTCTCCGAACCATGCACTGCTGAGCGACTGTCGGCTTTCCCCTTTGTTCTAGTTTAAAAGTTGTCTGCCTTGAATCTATCCCATGCCGCAGACCTGGAAAACTTTAAACAGTTAAATGACTAATTGTTAAGGTTTTACTTACTGTTTAATATACCCTAGTCCTTAGTCTAGACAAGAGTCTATTGGCTGTTTGTTTTTTTTTCTCTGTGGGATGTGGAGGGGAAGGTACAGAGTTTACTAAGTTTTTCCTGTGAATGATTCATGGCGGGGTGCATCTCCTGGTTTGCCCTTTACCATCACAGAGACATGAAAGGCTGTTTCTGGCCCTGCTGACAAGGACAACGGAGGATCCAGCAGCTTGTGAAACCCAAGGTCGTGTGCATCGTAGCTGAACTTTACTCCCTGTATTTGAAGGTGTCTAGTCTGTTACATTATTTTAATTAATATTTCAGTTAGTAACTTCTTTCCCCTTTCAGTTCTTTGAAGAATCATTTGTATGATATATGGTGCTGGCTTCTTCTAAGGGTGAGGTGATTTTATTTTGGCAATTATAAGGTGCACTCAATTGGGAAGAGAATATTCTGAGCAATTTGCTTGGGATTGCATCTTATCACTGCCAAGTTAGTATTTTTTTGGGGGAAAGGGATATAGAGAAATATGGTTGGCCCAGTGGTTCTTCCTCAGCTGGAACCAGTGCTGGAATGCTGTTAGGATGAATCTTCATGCAAAACTACCCATGGACTTTTCACCCTATTTTAATAGACCCACCCTTCTACTCTTCCTAGTGTAGTCACTGCAGTAATGGGGAGGCAGGCAGCAGAGCTTCTGCTGGAATCCTGCACCATGAGATCTAAATACAATCACCAGGTGTGGCCCTGATTAATGACTCACACACACACACACACACACACACACACCCGACCCTCTCAGGGGCCGTGAATGCTAGCTCCATAACATCCCTAGCCCTGGCCAACCCATGGAGCGGGAATTGAGCCAAACAGGTTGGATTCAAATAGATTACCCTGTTAGAACATTGTCCCCCTCACCACGACTTTTAACCGGACTAAATACAGGGTTTTGCTGGGATGGGGTTGTTTGTCAGAGAAGTAAACAGCTCATATACTATATAGTTGGATTTTTCAAATGTATATGACGAAGAAGGCTGTAAAGGACTTAAAAAGGCATGGGATAGACTATGCGGATCCTTAAGGAAATAATTCCAGAAGTTCTCAAGAGTATGGGGGATGAGCGGAAACAATAGGGAGGAAGTAAAGGAGACATTGTGAAGAAGATAATAGGATAGAACAGCAATAGGGAATGACTTAGACTATGTGGGCCCCCTAAGGAGCTATAGCAAAGGGGCATAGGGTTAATCGGTTTCAATTAACCCTAGTGACAATCATGCCGATTCAGTACGGCGCACTCAGCTGAGTGCACCGTTCAGCACCCATTTGGCCGCGCGTTTTCAATGCGCGTCTATTACCCCTGATACTATAAGGGGTAATAAGGCCTTGAAAACGCGCGGCCAAACACGCGAAAAGTAATAGCAAATGCATATTGATGAGCCTAGTAGATAGTCACCCGAGATACTGAAAGTAAAATGTGTGGCCAAGCCGCACATTTTACTCTCAGAAATTAATGCCTGCCCAAAGGCAGGCGTTAACCATAGGCAGCACTGGGTAAGTGTATAGAAAAGCAGAAAAAAACTGCTTTGCTGTACACCTTCCAACTTAATATCATAGCGATATTAAGTCAGAGGCCCCAAACATAAAAAAAAACAAAAACTTCAAGAAAAATAAATAAAAATCTGCCCGCCGATCGGCAGGTTCAAAAACGGATGCTCAATTTTGCCGGCATCTGTTTTCTAAACCCGTGGTTGTCAGCGGGTTCGGAAAACGACGCCGGTAAAATTAAGCATCAGTTGTCGGACCCGCTGACAGCCGCCACTTATTAGCGCGGGCCCTAATTTAAATACAAAATTGCGCGCCCAGTCAGGAGAGCAGGCGCTGGCCTCAGAGCGCTGGCTCTCCTGCAGGTTTTATTGCATCGGCCTGAATGAAAGGACCCAGACTAAAGATCTGTGATTCGAATTCAAAACAAGCTTGCAGGGCAGACTCGATGGACCATCCGGTCTTTATCTGCTGCCTATTTCTATGTATCTATGTATCTATGTGTGCTGTTTTACTGCCCCCAGCCCCTCTGCCACGTCATCCGGTTACAGAAATAGCAGGCGTAAATGTAGGCGGGCACATTGCCCGGGCTGGTTCTCTTAGGGCCAGTTTTGAATAGCCTTCAGGGTTGCCCGGCTTTTAAAGGGAAGCTGCCTGGAGCTACAAGCAGTGCGCGTACTCTGCACACTGAAGGCTGTACAAAAGCAGCCCCTAAGAGTTCCAGCTGGGGATTTTTCAGATGAGCTTTGCGTTTGGTTACCTGATTAGTTGGCTCTGAATTTTTAATTTATTTTGTATGTTTGGGAATGTAGGGTAATCATATGTGATTTGGATTTATTTGCAATCCAGAAAAATTGGGTGGATTGGGGGGGAGGGGAAATATGCACATATTTGATCTGTGATATGGCCTTGTTAGTTTCATTTTAACTGTAGATGACAATGTAAACACCTTCCTCTCCTGCCCGCACTGACTTAAGAAGATAAGAACATAAGAAATTG
Source organism: Rhinatrema bivittatum (assembly GCF_901001135.1). Lineage (NCBI taxonomy): Eukaryota > Metazoa > Chordata > Amphibia > Gymnophiona > Rhinatrematidae > Rhinatrema > Rhinatrema bivittatum. The sequence goes on from NC_042615.1 coordinate 594,562,146, forward strand.
CCATGCTGGGTCAGACCAAGGGTCCATCAAGCCCAGCATCCTGTTTCCAACAGAGACCAAACCAGGCCACAAGAACCTGGCAAGTACTCAAAAACTAAGTATATCCCATGCTACTGATGCCAGTAATAGCAGGGGCTATTTTTGAAGTCAACTTGATTAATAGCAGTTAATGGACTTCTCCTTCAAGAACTTATCCAAACCTTTTTTAAACCCAGCTATACTAACTGCACTAACCACATCTTCTGGCAGCAAATTCCAGAGCTTAATTGTGCATTGAGTGAAAAAGAATTTTCTCTGATTAGTCTTAAATGTGCTACTTGCTAACTTCATGGAGGGCCCCCTAGTCCTTCTGTTATCCGAAAATGTAAATAACTGATTCACATCTACTCATTCAAGACAAACAAAAGGCCGCTATACTGGAGCCAGCAAAAAGAGCAAACCAAAACCAAAATCTAAAGCATAAACCAACAAACAGACTAGAGAAGTATACAGGTAGCACATTTAAAACAAATTGGAAAAAATTCTTAGTTCACTCAACACACAATTAGGTTCTGGAATTATGTCTCTTGCATTCACAAATGCTGCCATAGCCCCACAACACTGCCCCCCCCTCAAAAAAAAAAAAAATCAAGCAGCCCATCTCCTTCCACTCACTGTCCTTTTGGCAGAAATCCTTTCTTTTGTTTCTTTATTTTGCCTTTGTAGCAGTCAAAGGTCTTTCAAACACCTGGCTCTGTAAAAGCAATGATGTTGCACCACAGGTCACATAAATGTGTTCATTAACTTGGCCTGGTGCTGGTGACAGCAGCAGCAAACAAACGCTTTCCGCAGAGGTTTTCCTTCCTCTGAGCTGCTTGATCCTTTTCAGTGCAGTGCCAGCGGTGCCGAGGGCAGGGGCTCACCACCAAATGCACTGGGGTAGATTTTTTAAAGTTATGCGCGGGCGTAGATTTGTTCGCGCAACCCGGCGCGAACAAATCTATGCCCGATTTTATAACATGCGCGCGCTGCCTTGCGCATGTTATAAAATCCAGGGTCGGCGTGTCTAGGGGGGTGCACAATTGTGCAACCTGCATGCACCGAGCCGAGCAGCCTGCCTCTGTTCCCTCCGAGGCCTCTCCGAAATTGGAGCGGCCTCGGAGGGAACTTTTTTTCCGGTCCGGTCTTACGTGCGTCCCGGGGCTTTGCACGCGCCGGCAGCCTATGAAACATAGGCTCGCTGGCGCGCAAGTCCCCTGCACGCGTAAATCCAGCTGGATTTGAAAATCTGCCCCACTGTGAATAGTGCTACAGGTAAAGGAGCAAGCGGTTCTGCCATTCTGATAGACAGCCCAGGAAATGAGGAGGAGAAGAGGGCAGACCCTGATGGCTGAGCAAGGGCATAGCCTGTGAAATTTGTAGTGGTTTCCAGGAGGACCTTCAATCTGTGATCCTTAAGAAAATTGCATAAGAAGTTGCCATACTGGGTCAGACTAAGGGTCCATCAAGCCAAGTATCCTGTCTCCAACAGTGGCCAATCCAAGTCACAAGTACATGGCAAGAACCCAAACATTAAATAGACCTCATACTACTAATGCTGGCCACAAGCAGTGGCTGTTCCCTATTGATTAATAGCAGAAATGTATCCAAACCTTTTTAAACCCAGCTACACTAACTGCTGTAACCACATCCTTCAGCAATGAATTCCAGAACTTAATTGTGTGTTGAGTGAATTAAGAATTTTTTCCAATTTGTTTTAAATGTGCTACTTGCTAACTTCATGGAGTGCCCCCTAGTCCTTCCATTATCCGAAAGAGTAAATAACTGTTTCACATTTACCCGTTGAAGTCCTTTCATGATTTTGTAGACCTCTGTCATATTCTCCCTCAGCTGTCTCTTCTCCAAGCTGAACAGCCCCAACCTCTTTAGCCTTTCCTCATAGGGGAGTCATTCTATGCCTTTTATCATTTTGGTCACCCTTCTCTGTACTTTCATCAGTGCAACCTTACCGTATTTGAGATGCAGTGACCAGAATTGCACACAATGTTCAAGGTACGGTCTAACCATTGAGCGATACAGAGGCATTATGACATCCTCCGTTCTATTTTTCATTCCCTTCCTGATAATTCCTAACATTCTGTTTACTTTTTTTGACTGCAGCAGCACAGCGAGCCGACAATTTCAATATAATTTCAATGATGATGCCCAGATCTTTTTCCTGGGTGGTAGCTCCTAATATGGAACCTAACATCGTGTAACTACAGCAAGGGTTATTTTTCCCTATAGGCATCACCTTGCACTTGTCCACATTAAATTTCATCTGCCATATGGACACCCAGTCTTTCAGTCTCACAAGGTCCTCCTACAATTTATCACAATCCGCTTATGATTTAACTACTCTGAATAATTTTGTGTCAACTACAAATTCCACATCCATCATTCCCAGAGCATTGTTCGAATGGAGCCAAAGTTCATAGGGTCACTCATTCTCATGGCTCCTGTGGCAATCTGTGCTTTATTTTCATTGTAATATTTATTTATTTATACTTATTCTAGGCGATAAGCACTGGAATTAAAATAGAACTGAACAGTAAAAAAAAAAAAAAGTGAAGAGTCTATAATTAATTACATAGCACGCAGAGTTTACAGTACAGTGTGTTTTATTTTCTGATTTTGCTTTTGTTTTGGGGTTGATTTGTTTCTTAATCTGCTGTGGGCAGATGGGGGGAATGCACCAAGGGTCCATGGGAGCCGCGTATGGCTCCCAAGCTGTAGGCTGTTTTCTCTTCCTTAAAACAAGTTGGAAAGTGCATGGGGACAACCCAAACGGGCAGCGGAAGTCTTTATTGACTAGGAGGGAGGTGGAGGGTTAGAGGCCAGGCAAATTGTCCCTAACTCCATCCTTTACATTCACAATTAACGTCATTCTTTCTTACAAATATTCTTCATGTAAATTGCCTCCACCTTCTTCCTCTCCCATTAGCCCCCCCCCCCACCTCCTTTCCCCTGCTTCCACCCCACCCACCTCCCAAGAGAAAACAATGCGGCCAGGGGAGAGAGGAGGGACTTGGGGGGGGGGGCAAGGGGGAGAGAGAAGTGGGGCTGGAGGGAGAGGTCAGGGCAGGGGGCGCGAGCAAGAAGAGGTGGGGATGGGGGGAAGAGAGCAGGAGTTGCTAAAGGGAGAAGAGGATGATGGGGGATAGGGTCACAGGAGAAATGGAGGATGGGACTGAGGGGAGATGAGAGAAGCCTGAGGCTTGCTCCCCACGAGAAAAATAATGAAGGTTCAATAGCCCCAATGTAATTACCTCCTCTCCACAAAAACTACGATCTCTCTCCTTAGCCCCCACCTCTTTCTTCCTGCCCCAGTCCACTTCTCTGTCCCTCATGCTCCCAGATCTCTCTTCTCCCTACATCCTCTCCTAACATAGTGAAGTAACAGTGATTCAGATAAAGACCAAATTGTCCAGCCCGTCTGCCCAGCAAGTTGCTCCTGCAGGTTACCCCCGTGCACCGTTTTCTTCATTTCCAAACTGTAGCCTCCAGGGATCTGCAGTGTTTATCCGATGCCCTTTTGAATTCATTTGGTTTTCGTCCTCACCACCTCTTCTGGGATGTCTTGCCAGGCATCCACCACCCTCTCTGAGAAGAAATACTTCCTGGTGTGGATTCTGAATCGTGCCCCCTGGAGTTTCATTTTGTGGCCCTTAGTTTCCTTTCCAACAGAAAAGGTCCCCAGTTCATGCATCATTAATACCTTTCAAGTGTCTGAAGGTCTGTATCCTGTCTCCCCTGCCCCTGCTCTCTTCCAGCTTCCTTCAGCTTCTCCTCATAGATCTTCCGATACAGACCCCACACCATTTTGGTCACATTTCTGTGGACTTCTTCCATCCTGCCTCTATCCTTTTTGAAATAAGGTCTCTAGAACTGATCACAGTACTCCAGGTGAGGCCTCACCAAGGACCTGTACAAGGGCATTACCACCTCCCTGTTCTTATTGGTTATTCCGTTCTCTATGCAGCCCAGCATTCTTCTTGCTTTAGCTATCGCCTTGTCACATTGCTTCACTGCCTTCAGAGCACCAGACCCCATCACTCCAGATTCCCTCTCTTGGTCCGTGCACATCAGTCTTTCACCCCCCATCATATACAGCTCTTTTGGATTACCATATCCCCCTGATGTAGGACTCTGCACTTCTTGGCATCGAATCCCAGCTGCCAAATCTTCAACCATTCTTCAAGCTTTTCCAAATCTCTCTCTCCCCCTTTCCCCAACCTTCTTGCTCTCATCCCTTGCTCTGTCCTCTCCCTTCAGTCCCCCTTCTTTCTCCACCTGCTCTCATCCCCATTCCTCTCCCTTCAGTCTCGCTCCTCCATTCCTCCCCTTCCTTTTTCTCTCTCACTCCTGGCTGCACCCCTTCTTACTCTCTTCTATCCCCCACCCCCTGCCCCAGCTTTCTCAGTTCACCCCATCTTCTATCCACCATCCATTTATCTACTGGTGGTGTGATGCTCTTCCCCCCCCCCCCCCCACCTCCAGAGCACTGATGGGGGCAACAGCAGCAGCAGCAGCAATGAAAGTGGTCCCACAGCAACGAGGAAGGTAGGTCCAGCCGTGGTGGTGGCTGCAAGGGAGAACATCTGGCAGCTGCAGCAACACAAGAAGGCAGGTCTGCAGCAAAGGAAGGGGAAGGCAAGTCGGTCTGGCGATGGCAGGAAGGCAAGGCAGGTCCGACGGCAAGGAGGACTTACATGTGCTGGCGCTCTTTTTAAGTTTGCTCGCAGTGGAAATTATGTCTTTAAGACATAACTGTGCATCTTTCTTACCACTTAGGTAGCCTGACTAGCAATTTTTGGCTTGCTGGCCCCTATTTTGGTGGGGCCATGGCCTCAGTGGCCCATCTTATTCCCTCGCCTATAACAAAGGTGCATGTCCCTTCCTCCAACTAAGTGAAAGACAGCATGGGGGCAAAGACTAAAAAGTTGTCAGGCAATTATAACTTAGCACTGGCTCGAATCAAAATCACAATTCCCCTAACAACTTTATCTCGATCCCAGTGCCACATTTCAGCCAAATCCATCTTTCTGAGTTCCAGCATGCATATGGACAGACAGGTAGATGCACCGTCAACAACAGGAACTCTCATATTCGTGAAACATACCTAAAGAAAAAAGAGATTGTTCTTTGATCACATACAACCATTAATTTCAAATGTTGCCTATCACAGGAGAAGGTGGCATGGTGTTACTGCTGTAAACTGGCTCACTGAACTCCATTAAATCCATCCTAGTGTTTGCAAAGACCACGTCAAATGGGGATGTTTATTCTTTCACACATTATCTAGGAGCACCAGCTTCGTCCATGCAGCATCTACTGCAGCTGCCCAAGAGCTGCCGCTCCTTGGGATTGACAAAATAAAAATGCAGCGTCTACTGTATCTGGCAGGATAAGGGGACCCGGAGCACCCCATCACACTTTGAACAGCATATTGTGGAACCCTTGAGGTTCGTCTCGACCATGAAGCTTAGGCAGTTGGGCTGGGGAGGTGGATCTGGAAGGAGACCAGCCTGCATTCTTTATTGGCAGATAAGAAACTTCTAGGTTTTAGAAGTAAATTACTGTGCCATCTACTAATGGATCAGGGTAACACTTTACAATGTGTTAAAAGTCTGTCACTGTCAAAGGAAGAAAGCTAACCTTTGTCATACTATAAAAAGGTTGATGCTCGGAGCTATTTTTTCACATCTCTAGTAGAGTTGCACGTGATCGTCCAGACTGCTCTTCCTCTCGCAGCCGCCTAGTGGGAACGAGCCCATTATCCTGCCATCAGAGCCACAAAGAGTGTTTTGAGCAGGTTCTGCGTAACACTAATGGATTTGTCTTGCTGTGGCAAGCACTCAAAGCACTTTTTCCTGAAGTGGGTTAAGGCGCTGAGTAATTTCCCTAAAGGCTTGTATCCAATAATGGGAATGGTTGTCGTTTGCAAACACAAGACTTATTGTTTTACTCCTAGTCACCGGAAGGACTCTTCTCCCTGTAGATGTGTGTTTTTGGGTACAGTGAATAAGCAAGAAGGGCTGCAATAGTAGAATTCTACTTCTAGCAGAAAGCTTCTGCGATGATAACATGGCTGTGTGCTCTTGATAAGACGTACAAAAATATGTGTATAGGAAAGCATAATAAAAACTAAAAATCACTCCATAAACAATTTGCTTTTATTCTATTGCAAAATGCCTGCAGCATCTGTATCACAGGGTACCTGATATCCGAGCAGTGTTGCTCATCCTTGCCCCACCTCAAAGTCCCATCTGGCACCTACTACTTTTCTATATCTACCTCCTTCCTGTAGATCAACTCATTTCATCCTTTAATTGCTGCTGTCATTCCTATGCAGCTGACTCCCATCTGCAGTTCCTATCTGATTCACTTATGCTGTTTTAATCACTGACCCCTCTGCTCCTGCATTTGTTAATACTGTATTTAGATCTGGATTGGTTAGTCTGACCTGGCTCCCTGGTTTCTCCCCCTATAGGAATACTCCAGGAATAAATGCAGAGTAGTTTCTCTCTCCATTTAGGCTTCTTTCCAGGAATTGACTGTACAACAATATTCATGTGAAACCGGCTCTGTGATATTGCACTAATGCGAACACGAGCAGCAGCGAGTCTAGAGTGAATGCGCTTTCGCAGCTGAATTGGAGGTGTGGGTGGAAACAGCATTAATGATCCTTGCTTTCAGAACCTGGCCGGCTGCTTTAGGTGAACTTATCACGTCGGCTCAGCCCTGCGCTGCTGAATGTTTGTAAGACTGGCATCGTCCTGCAGCCCAGGAAGTCCCTCACTGCTTATAAATCTTAATGCCCTGCCTCCCTGCTAGACCTTGTTATCAACATTTGCCTTTAAATTTGGGGGCCACCCAAGATCCAGAACTATCCCTGGGGCCTTGCCCTTCTCCCGCCCCCACCCCCCCGCCTTTCACTGGCTGTGCGATGTTAAGGTTTGACCCTTTGTTGATTCTGCCTCTGCTGCAATTCTCATTCATACTTTTATTCCATCACCCTTTGTGTACTACAGTTCTGTCCTAGGCCCCAGGAGTCCCGTTTGTGTCCAGAAGTCTTCACTGAGCTTTCACCTTCTTATCTCTGCCCTTCTGACTCCCATCTCTTGATTAGGTGTGGTATTTGGTATGTCCATTTATGCAGGGTGGTGGAGAACCACTGAAGGATAAAACAGGAACTGACTTGGATATGGTGCGATATCCAACAAGCAGCCAAGCCTCTAGGGCTGTCGGCCAGGATATGTACTTCACCATGCAGAGTAGAATAACTGGGGCAGGCTGGAGGGGCCAGTTGGTCTTGACCTGCTGTTATATACTATATTATTGTGTCTCTCGGTCTTGTCGTTGTTGCAGCACATAATCCCAGTCTCCCACTGCCTGGCATAACGTATCAGTGCCTCCTCAGCTCCCCAGCCCGCTCCCCCTCTTCCAGTCCTGCCCTCTCACCTGCAAGTACCAGGGAATGCCCTGGCCAGCTCCAGTCTAGTGATGTCTGAACGTGCCTTGTGTGTGATTTATAAAGCCCCTTGGCAAATCTCTTGCGTGAAAGACGCTGAATGAAACAAACCTGTACTTTTCATTGTGGTTGTGGTGCTCAGCCATTTCATTTAAAAGGAAAAAAAAAAAGCTAAAATTGTTTTGATTTTGATTTTCATAGTAAAAACTATGAGGTGAACTTTTAAGAGTGGCTCGCGTTTAAAGGCCCAAGTACGTGAGGATCTAGGCCAAGTGTGAGTAACCTGTATTTTAAAACAGCCCAATTAAATGCATTTGTGCACATGCGTGAGCAACTCAACGGGCAGAAAAAGGAGAGGAGTCAGGGCACGTCAGGGGCGTACGCATAAATCTGTATTTTAAATCTGGCGACTGCAACGCGTTAGCCACGCATGTTTACTTCTGCTCTTGATGAGGTGTAAGTCTGCATAAATCTCTTCTTAGGCCTAAAAAGACAGAAGGCGGGGTCTGGGTAAACTGAGGGGAGTGCAGGCTGAAGAATCAGAGGAGTCAGGATGACCTCGAGATATGCTGGGCAAACTGGAGGACTATGGAGTAAAACTGGGAATGTCCTTCACACGAGCAGGTTTTAAAATCCGCTTACCTGTGCGTGTTAAAGCCGACAAAGTCCTAAGGAAGATATGCAAACTTGCGGGCCGACACAGTAAAAATCGTGGGAGAGCGGGCAGCGCACAGGCCACTCTCCTGTGCACGCGATACAGTAAATAAATTTATTTAAATTAGGCCCGGCAGTAAAAAGAGGCGCTAGGGAACTAGCGCGTCCCTAGCGCCTCTTTTTGGACAGGAGCGGCAGCTGTAAGTGGGTTTGACAGCGACTCAATTTTGCCGGCGTCGGTTCTTGAGCCCGCTGTCAGCCACGGGTTCGGAAACCGGACGCCGGCAAAATTGAGCATCCGGTTTTCAAGCCGTGGGCCTATTTCAAATTTTTTTTTTTTTTACTTTTTTAAACTTTCGGGCCCTCCAACTTAATATCGCCATGATATTAAGTTGGAGGGTGCCCGGAGAAATTAGCGCCTACCTTTGGGTAGGCACTAATTTCTGAAAGTAAAATGTGCGCTTGGCTGCACATTTTACTTACTGAATCGCGCGGGAATACCTAATAGGGCCATCAACATGCATTTGCATGTTGCGGGCGCTATTAGGTTCAGGGGGGGGGGGGGTTGGACGCACGTTTTGGACACGCTATTACCCCTTACTGAATAAGGGGTAAAGCTAGCGCGTCAAAAATGCGCGTCCAAATGCCAGCTAACAGTGCGCTCCGTCAGAGCGCACTGTACTGTATCGGCCTGTATGTTTGCTCATGTAACTGTTTAAAATTAGAAGAACACATACGCGCAATGGATATTTGAAATCTTGCGTGCGCAATTTCACGCACGATTTAAAATTCCTGAGTATGTGCTCCCGCACACGTATATGGGCGACTGAGCATATGTTTTAAAGTTACCATCCCTATATGTAGATGATAAAACAGGTCCCCACCCTCAGTCTGAAAAACATTTTTGTTTTCATTAACACTGCAGAAGCTTAACAAAGTGCCAAGGGAAAAGCCTAAACAGCACATGTTTAACCTGTCTAGGACCGCTCTCCCCTCAGCGTTTTATCGCATTACTTTTCTGAAAGTAGTCCCTTGAGGAACATGGCTTTATTTAGGTATTCTATCTGCGCTCATTATCTGTACGTGTTCCCGTTTAATAAGTAACTTGAAAGGAGCAGGTGCTAACAAAGGAACCTTGTCAGAAGGGAGTGTTTGTCCTCATGAATGGGGCACTACTCATTTGTCAATTAATAAGTAGCAGGTAAAATATCCATCAGGACTCAGTGGGCGCTTGAGGGGTGGCTGAGTCGGTTGCTGCCCTCGAGAACAAAGGCTAGACTTCTTGTCTTGGAAAAATGCCTCCATTACTGATTTATTTCTGAAATAAGCACAAACAAAAAAAAAGCTCCTATGAGCTACTGATCTTCTGTCTTTATTTTTTTTTTCTCTCTTTAAATATAATTCTGAGCACAAGCTCTTTCCTTTTGAAAGCATATCAGGTTTTAGCATAAATCCAGCTCTGCCTGCTAGCAGGAGAGCCCTTAGAATATTCAACCACCTTCTCCAGTCTCTGGCAGCGGAAATGCAGAGCACTCTGACCTTGTGCAACCTGCGTTCTCTCATTACATTAGAGCATGACGTGGATTTGCATCCTGCATCTCCTCAACCAGGACCACGCGGGACACAGACAAAATGTGTCTTCTTGTCATGTCGTTCCAGTAGCGGTGTTGGTCCTGAATAAAATTTGTAGGGTGTGATATATTTTGAAAGGCCAGCCAAAAAAAAAAAAGATATAATAGCACATCAGTGTTTGCTACCTAGCAGATCCCTTCAGATGTGACTGTAGTGGTATGAGAAGGAAGCTTTTATATCCATAGACCTACAGCAGCAAATCCAGCAATATGGTGTACCTCATCCAGTGCAAGAAATGCCCTAACAAGCCATGGCCCTGATGTAACCGGGTGTGCTAGACTGTGCACACTTTATTGTATTTAAAACTGTACTCCTGCCACAGCGAGACGATTTACACCCACAAAATGCAGACACAGATTAGCAGTCCTCCATGCAAATCCCTTGTTAATCAAAGCATTAGCTTTTTTTTTTTTAATTGAGTTTTATTGCAACTGAACACAATTATAATTGTCAACAGCATTCATAATGTCATCAGCAATGAAATTCCCAGACTCTCTCCCCCCTTCTCTTCTGCCTCCCACCCCCCTTCCCCCTGCAGGGTCCAAATCCTTTCCGTCTTTTCAGGTCTTGGAGGTAGCTAATGTGGAGTTCTGGTATTTGTAGTTTGTATAAGTAAGGATATAGTCCTGCTTGGAACGTGGTAGCGAATTCCAAAATTTATTCCATATGGCAAAACAAACGTTCTTGTCCTTCAATGGTCTTGATCTTGCTGTCATGTATTCGTGCTGCAGCAGATGAATCAGACGAGAGTGCCAGTGTGCTGCTGTCGGTCGGTCCACCGTGATCCATAGTTGCATAATCGTTTGCAAGGTGAGCAATAAAGCTTTGCTAAGGAATGCAAGCTCATATACCAAAATGTCCGCATGAGAGTCATTAAATAGTCTTAAAAGGCAGAATTTAGGTTCACGAGAGATCCGAGTATTGAATAATTGACCCAAACTATCCAATACCTCCACCCAGAATAACACCATTTGGTTGCATTCCCATAAGCTGTGGAAGTAAGTACCCCTCTCCTTCTGACACTTCAAGCAAAGGTCTGAATCGCACATCTTTGCTGCATACATTCGAGTTCGAGGCATATACATACAGTGCAAGATCTTGAACCCCGTCTCTCATATTTTCAGAAACCTGAGAGCAGCCTTAACAATGTCATCCAGTGACAGATAAATATCTGCCTGCAATACCCACTTATTTTGAATGGCCTTAAGGGCTGTTTGGTCAGGAATTGCACGTAAAGCCTTGGAAAAGGAAAAACAGGAGTTGGCTCTCCCAGGGCCCAAGGTGAGAAATTGCCAAAGCCCGTCCCACCAATGTGCCCTTGGCTGGGTCCCAAACACCATCTGAATATAATGTCTCACCTGCAGAAAGGCAAAGAAATCCTTCAGGCTAATGTTATATATTTCCCAAAGATCTCCAAAACTGCGTACCACCCCCATCGAAGGTTCATACAGTTGATACACCCCCCTTAGGCCTTTACTACTCCACTGTTTAAACACCTGGGTCTCTAGTCCTGCCGGAAATTGAGGATTTCCTCTCAGGGTGAGTACGGGTGTGAGACAACCCCCTAGATGTAGCTTGTGCACACAAAGATGGCACCATGCCTGTCTTCCTGATGTAAGTAGCATCTGACTGTAATATGGCGCCATGACCGAGGAGTATGGTATCTGCATCATGTTAACGGGGGTATAAGGGTGTAACCAGTCACTAAGGAACTCCTGGGGGGTGAATCGTCCAGTTTCGTCTACCCAATCTTTAATATGTCTTAAAAGGCAAGCTAAGTTATAGTCCTCCAATTAGGACATCCCAATCTCCCTTGGTTTTTAGGCAGTTGCAAGGTGTGCAGAGCTAATCTCGCTTTTCGACCTCCCACACAGAAATTTACGCACCATGTTATGAATTTTCGTAATCTCTCTTTTCAACAATAGGAACTTGCTGCAAAACATAGAGCCAGCGAGGTAGCTCCATCATTTTCAACAAGAAAATTTTACTAGTCAACAATAGGGGCAAAGCACTCCAGATTTTCAATTTATGGCCCATGTTTTTAAGTAACGGTCCTATATTAGCTTCGTATAGTTTAGCCGTGTCACGTGTCAGTTGGATACCTAAATATCGCATTTCCTGGGCAACCCACCTCAGCGGGAATGTGCCTTTCCACTATTCTTTCACTGCCCTGCCCAGGTCCATGGCCTCCGACTTCTCTACATTAATCTTTAAGCCCGCAAAGAAGCCAAACATTTGTTGAAGGCGCAATACTCGCTCCAGTGATCTTAGATGTGATGTTAAAAAAACAAGTACATCATCAACAAAAGCTGATAGTTTGAATTCCTGTGACCCCATTGTAAACCCTGTTATTAAGGGATCGGCCTCTACCTTGCGAAGTAGAGGATTAATTGAAAGAATGTAAAGAAGTGGGAACAAGGGACACCCCTGCCTCGTTCCCCAATGCAGTGGAAAATCTTTAGAGACCTGCCCATTAGCAAAATAACGGATTGGGGGTTTCTATACAGCATAGCAATATTATGGACGATATCTCCAGAGAAGCCATAGCCTTTTAGTGCAGAGAACATATATTCCCAGGACACCCTATCAAAGGCTTTCTCAGAATCGAATCCGACTACTAGAGCAGCTGTGTCTTTCTTTTTACATTCTCCCATAGCTATCAACAATTTAGTCAAGTTGGTGCTAATGGACTGACCTTTAATGAACTCAACTTGATTCTGAGTGATTATAGTAGTCTATCTGCCAGGATTTTAGCACATAATTTGGCTTCATAATTTAGGAGGGATATAGGCCGGTAAGACGCCGGTGATGCCAAGTCTTTACCAGGTTTCTCAAGTACTGTAATATAAGCCCTGGTGGTCCCCTCAGGGAAGTGGCCTCTTCGTTGAGCTTCTCGGTAAAAGTTTAGGAGATCTCCTGTGGCCTGATTAAGCAGGCACTTGAAATATTCAATGCTGAGGTCATCAGGACCAGGAGCCTTGTGTGCGCTACTGCCTTTAATAGCCCCCAGGAGTTCCTCTATCTGAATGGGCATGTTTAAAAATTCCAACTGAGCCACCGTGATTTGGGGGAAATTCCGCACATATATCTGTTGCCATATGCAACAATTTTCCGGATCTATCCTTTAGTTTGTCAATAATCGTTTTCCCTCTAGCCAGACGCACCATATTGGCCAGTAAACGCCCCGATTTATTACCAAACCGGAATAGAGTATGAGCCCTTTGCGCAGCATCTGTTGTGCCCTTTCATGTAGAAGGGAATTTAGGGTATATAGGGTGGACTGATATGCGATTTTGGCTTCCTTAGTGTTTTGCTGCGCCAATCTAGCTTTATCTTGTTCAAGCTGCTTTTCAGGCACTAGGATTTTGTGAGACAATACTTTAGATTTCGCAATCATATCAGAAGTAATCTCACCTCTCATGACCGCCTTACTAGTCTCCCAGTATAGCCATGGGTCACTTTTATGCTGCGCATTGTTATGTTCGAATTCTCTCCATGTCCCCTGTAAAAATTCTGTAAATTTTCTATCTCCCATCATATGACTCGGGAAGCGCCATAATTGGGCCCAGGCATTCCCCGCTCCCACCTCCACATCTGCCCATATCAGGGCATGGTCTGAAATCTCTATCGGCCCAATTTTTACCTGGTTCACCTTGTCAAATAAAGAATCTGAAACTAAAATGTAATCTATCCGTGACATGGTTGAGTGAGCCCTCGATACATTTGTATAATCTCTGGCTGTCAGAGTTAACGTCTGCCAAATATCCAGCAAGCGTAATTCTACACCTAAGTATGCTATACCCTTTTCCGTGAGGTCCAGCATCAGTGAGATGGGACTGGATCTATCTAACCCATGTTTATGGACACAATTGAAGTCCCCCATTAAGATCAGAGGGCCTCTTTGTATCAGGAGCAGCTTTTGTATTAGACCCTGAAAAAATGCATGTGTATATGAATTTGGGGCATATATAGTGCAGATCGTAACTTCTTTCCGCTGTAGCTTCCCACGACAATGAGGTATCTACCCATATCATCAGAGTATTGATGTGACAGTTTGAACTTAAGATTTTTATGTATCAAAATAGCCACCCCAGCCTTATGACCATGAGCAGGGGTGTAATAACATTGTCCCACCGATTGTTTTCTCAGTTTAAGACTTTCCCCAGCCGATAAGTGGGTTTCCTGTATGCCTGCAATTCCCACCTTCTGTCTCTGTAAAGCACTGAGGACCTTCTGCCGTTTGATGGGGGTACCTATGCCTCCCACGTTCCAAGCTATATATCTCACCTTGTCTATCCCATTGCCATCTGGGTTACGTATTCATGTAAAATCCGTTGCCAAAGACGGCTCGATGATCTCCCAGCCTGGAGCATCAGCCTACCTTGTCCAGGATCTCCACCTGCATTGTGTCTAGTGGTATCGAAAGCTCACAACCCTGCACCCCCCCCCCCCCAGCCCCTCCCCTGAAATGTATCCTGAAAGAAGCAAAACCCCATTCCCCTTATGGTTTAGATATAACTGCCCTGAGAACTGGGCTGGAGGTCCACGATTATTGCGCCCAGGTGCTAGCCCCCCTGGCTAGTATTACCTTAACTGCTATATGGTCTAGCAAGAACATATTTAAATTTCCAAAATCAGGTAACAGATTACAACTCACTGTTACCATCATCTGCAGGAAACTACTGTATCAACCAGTTTGTGGCACAGCATTCAACTTAACAAATACCCTTCTCACTGCACCAACCGAGCCAATAGTGAAAAGTGTCCCTTCCTGAAAAAGAATGCCAGTCCAACAAGTTCTGGAATAGTTACGGAGGGCCTGCGATATTACCAAGCCAGGCGGTCACTTTTTCTGGCTTCCCGCCACACCTTCAGAAGTGCTGGGAATTGAAGTGCAAAAATGGATGTTTTTATTGTAGAGGTCACTGCATGTAGTAGAGAAAAGCCTCCTTTTGGCCACCACTGCTGCTGAAAGGTCCTGAAAGACAACAATCTTGTGGTCAATATATCTCAGGTCCCTTCTTTTTCTATAGGCTGAGAGCACGGCTGTGCATTGCACCCAATTCATGGACCGGGCGATGACGAGGCACGGGCGGACATCAGAGTCTCTCCTGGGGCTTAGCCAGTGTGCCCGCTCAATAGTTAGCTTTCCTGCTAACGACTCCAAGTTCAAAGCGCCAGGGAGCCAAGTTTCCAATATATTTTGCAGTTCCCCCTCCTGCACATCTTCTGGCAGACCCAGAAATTTCAGGTTGTTCCTTCTCGCCCTGTTTTCCAGGTCTTCTAGTTTATTGACAGCCGTTGTCACTGGCTTCTCTAACTCTGCAACCCTGGCCACGAGGGCTTGCTGGTCTTCTTCTACTGCTGCTATCCTGCCCTCTGCAATCTCAATGCGGCGTCCATTATCCCCCAAGAGATTCTTTTACAGCCGAAATGTTTTCTGCGATACCTTCAAAATTGGGTTCCAGCGCCGTCACCACTGCCGCAGACAGCCGGGAAATCGCCGCTTCATCTAGGCCTGCATTCGCAGACGCTTTCCCGCCGTCGGCCATTTTAGACTCTGCACCGTCAATTTTTGCTTTTTCCTTCTCCTTTCTGGGCAGTTTCGCTGACATCGCCGTCGCGCTGGGAACAGCTATTTGTTCCGTGTCTGCTCCGCTGCACTCTCGCACCTCCAAAAGATACTTTGTTCAAGGTTTGTCACTCCGGATCGTCAGATTTAAGAGGTCCATCACCCAGAGCTCTGGTGAACGCAACTCACCAGGCTATCGCATCACGTGACCTCCAAAGCATTAGCTTTTACTCCCCAATGCAGAAAGGTGCATAGACTTTGCTCAGGTTTTCTTAAACTGTGGAAATCTATTTCTTAGTGAAAGGTGGAAACGTTTCTGGGGCTAGTGTTTGTCTATGGGATTGAACCTGGAGTTTGTTGTATTGGGGATCCTGTATGCAGCATGTATGCACACAAAACATGATGTGCGCACAATTTTTATGACCCATCTTATGCTCCTTAGTCGTCGTGCACACATAACTTTTAGGGGCACAAAAGTTTTATTCCTAACTCATGTTTTGGCTGCAGAAACATTTATATATGAGCAAAGCATGTTTTATGCATGCTAAGCACATGTATGGACATACATATTTGTGTTACCACACATTTTCTAACTCCGGATGCATTGGCGTGCTATTAGTTTACTGAATCAGGCTTTAATTCTCTCTTAGTGCATGGGTAAAGAAAATTTGCACTGACCTTCAGCATGCATTTTTTACTCCCAATTTATTACATCATGTCTGAAAGAGCCAACAGGCCCTCAAAACCAGGATGCAGCACTATTGATAGACAATAACTGACCCTAACACCGACATACCATGGAACAGCAGATCCTGCTAGCAGAAGTAGTCTCTGACTTAAATACATTAGGCTTCAAAACAATATTTAAACTATGCAGGAAAGAGAGACATGAAAACTGAAATATATTAATCTATTTCATTGTAAAATTATTGAATTAAACCGAGATAAGATTCACGACACATTTATGAAAAACGTTAACATCTGTTCTTCTTTGTCCTAACAAATTATTCTTCTGTTCTTATTACATGTTTTTTCTTCCCTGCGTTGCTAGACAGATAACCTCCAAAATGAATGTAGCCAAACTTTACTACGCTCCAATAACTCAAGTTACTTAAACATCCCTACCATAAAAGATGCACATCTGGCAACAACAAGAGAAAGAGCCTTCTCCATCGCCTCCCCCAAACTCTGAAACACACTACCTGAAGACCTGAGAACACAGCACAACATAAAAACATTTAAAAAAAGATCTAAAAACTTTTTTCTTCCGCAAATTCTTCACCGACCCACTGTCAACTGACCATACCAACCATCAAATGAATTCTCAACTCTAATCTCCAACCAAACTTGCTTCCCTCCTCATCCAACCTAAGAATAATTATTTGACCTGACTTGTTTATCTCTATATATGCTTATTCTGCTATTATGTTTCAATACTGTTAAGAAAAATATTCACTTTGTAAACCGTTATGATGGCTCTACCAAATAACGGTATATAAAACTCATCAAATAAATAAATAAATAAATAAATAAATAAATAAATATTCATGATTTCCCTAGAATTATTGGAGAGCAATCTTTGCTGACTAAGAAAGTATTTTCTTAAAATATTGCATTGTGAAATTGAATCTTTTCCTGTGACAAGATATATTTTTGTCTGTTTCCTGTCACAGTGCTGCAACAGTGAATCAGCCTTCTCATTCCTCACCCTTTAATTTCACTATTTAGAAAACTTGGTCTTGAAATCATTGAGAGGGGAACTTTGTAGTTTACTTTGTTTCTGAGGCAGTCCTGAGCAAAGTGATGTGATTATACTTTATAAATCTTTCTTTAAGGCAAGAGACTTTAGCTATAGGAGCTATGTTTACGCTAAGATATCCCTGTTCGAGGGAATAATAATGGTTATATCTTTTTTTTTTTTTTGCTGCAGAACAGCTTCAGTCTTTTTTTGGACTCCAAAAGATTAATATCTTCCTCTATTCTCAATAGAACGCAGTGAGGTATATTTAGGTATTAGTAGGGAACATGCTAATGCAATTTCCTTAATGTTTTTACTTTGGTTTCCCATTATATTTCAGCTTTCACTGTTAAGGTGTTTGACCTAGTATGGGAATGATTTCTTGATTTATATGTTTTCATTTCTAATATTTATTATTTTTCCAAGCATTCCTTATTACAAAGAATGTTTTTGTGTTGCATTAATTATGGAAAACTTAATGAATATAATAAGAATGACTCCTTAACTTTCAAAACATTTCAGACCAATGAATAAACATGAGAACGTCGGTATATAAAAATCCGAAATAAATAAATAAATAAATAAAACTTACTGGGGCCGATGCAATACAATGCGCACAGCTTGTTGTGCCATTGGACATGGATTTTGGACACACTGGAATAACTCCTGATGCAACAATGGGATTAGCGCGTCCAAAACATGCGCCCAAACCTGCGCATAACTAATGGCGCTCATCACATGTAAATGCCATGTTGATAAGGCTGTTAGCTAGTACCCTGATGTAAAAAATCACCGTGCTCCCGCCGCGCACGTTTAACCTCAGAAATTAACGCCAGCCCTGGAGCTGGCATTAAGCCTTGAGACACCCCAAGCCATCAACAGGAAAGCAGAAAATATTGTTTTCCTGTGGTTCCTCCAACTATATTGCCAAGATACTAAGTAGGAGGAACCACAGAAAGCAACATGAAGACAAAAAAAAAAGGTCAACAGTAGTCAGGTTAGGAAAACAGATGTTCAATTTACCAGGGTCCATGTTCCTAACCCGTGACTGTGCGCAGGTTCAGAAAATGGACATTTGTTAATTAAGTGTCCGTTTTTCTAACCTATGGCTGTGCGCACATCCACGTCTCCTGGGCGCCCGATGCCAAGGACGCGCTAGGCATGCACGATTTCCCCTAGCGCGTCCTTTTTAACGTGGCTGTTCATCTGCAGATCGCATCACGTGCCCAGGAGAGGTGGATGGGCGCCTGTTAGGAAAACGTTTTTAGCACATCCATCTTGACTGGAAGATGAAATGGTATCAAGATTAACCGTACCGATTTGCTGGCTTGTTACAGCTGTGAAGATTTTCTGGAATATTGTTGCTAATTGGTAAAACGACAATGCATCTTGGGGTCTCAGAGAGACAGGGGCTATTGTTGCTCATAGCCTTTGGTTAAAATGCCCAAGAATCAACACTCCCCCTACCTCCATGTCTTATCCCAGCTGCGGGTCTTTGCTGGGTAGAAGTGATCCCAGTTACTTTGGCCCCACCACAATAGTTTTTCAAAATTGTGCTGGTCGAACTGAGGCTGGTGCCATTTTGTTGTACGGAAGAATCTGCTATAAAGCAATATGGCACCAGCTTCACTTTGGCCAGCGCCATTTTGAAAAATTGCAGCAGTGGGGCAGCAGCAGCAACTGGGGATTGCTCCCACCCCATTTAAATCTGCAGATGGGATAAGACAGTGGGGAGGAGGATCCCAGGGGATAGTGACAAGTCAGGGGGTTGTTTTGGGGCAGCAGCAGGTATTTTTCAGACAGCGAGGAGAGGCTTCAGGGCTGGCTGAGCCTACAGGTTTTTTCTTTTTGAAACTAAACACAAACAAAATCTCATTTGTCTTTCTTTCATTTTCGAACATAAGCATATCCCTACTCTTACCACTGTTCTAGAGTGCGCTACTACTCTTGCTTCTGGATCCATGTTTATGCTCAGAGCCATTCTTGCTGACTCAAAACGTTTGTGAAGCTGAACTACTCCCTGAAGTTAATGGAATGAAGTAATTTTCTCCATAGTTTGGGACTTGGCCTCTCTCTCCAGCAGTACTACAAGACCCAGGAAACCTGACAGAGGGGCCGATGTAATAAGGTGCGCTGAAGCTGCCGCGGGTTTGTGCGCGCTTTTTCCCCACACAAAGCCCTATACGGGGATGTAATAAGGGTTTTGTGCACGGGGGAAAAAGCACATACGAACGCGCTTACATACCTGCGTTTTTTTCTTGTACGAATGCATGCTAACGGCATGCAAACGAGGCGAGTAGCTAATCATAGGCAATGCAGGGAGCCGCACTAACGCTAGTGTGGGGTTTTTTTTTAATGCAAATTTTTTACTGCTATGGTCAGGGCACGAATTAAGTGTCAGTGCCAACTCAGGGGGCCTATGTCAGTGTCCAAGCTGAGCACTTATCTGGGCGTCTGAGTGGCCAGCTTAGCTAGGTGCTTTTCTCAGTGTCGGAGCAGCCAGATTTGTGACCAGCTGAGTGCCTAGCTCAGCGCCCGAGCGGCAAGATTAGTAATTAGCCTGGCGACTTTCTGAGCACCGGATCATATAGATTCTCGACCTGAGCCGCAACATTTGCTAGGCACCTTTCTGGGTGCCAGAGCATCCATATTCGCTCCCAGCTCAGTGCCTGTGTCGGCACCTGAGCATCCAGATTGGTGCCCAACTGAGCACCTATCTCGCTGCTATGCCAGCGTGAATTAGCATCCATGAAAATATTTGCCATGTTTTCTGCAGCACAGTTATTTGAAATATTAAAAATACTTTCCAGGATCATGCTTTTACTTACTAGGAAGACCAGTTTACTCGCTCGCTTTTATGCGCAGATTATCAGCTCGGATGCAGCCGCTTATTGCATAGGCCCTTACTGTGCTTATGTACACGCATTTCTCCGTATGTGCGCAGATTTCTGCATGCAAATCATCTGCATAATGTTTTGGGTTTTTTTACATCCCACAGAAGCGCCAGCTTTAGCCGCACGCGATGATCAAAACCCGCGCTTATAACTAGCGTCTGTTTCGCCACGGATTTTATTACATCAGCCCCAGAGAGAGTTGTGTGCTCTTGCAGCAGTTCCCAGGAACAAGCCTCAAAATCACCCAGATAATATTTTAAATTGAAAGGAGGTAGCAAAGGGTTTTATTTTTGCACTGTACACCCTCAAGTAGCATTTCAGCCTCTGAGTCTTTGCGTCAGCAAAATTGCTGTGGGGTTTTTTTTTAGACCAGACGAGTGGTATCACCCAAGTGGGCTAACATTTTTTCTCCATAAATGAAGTAATCTCATATAAAATACTAATTTAATTAGTAAAGGAACATGTACAGATTTGTAGACATTGTCCCCAAAGACAACATTATATAAGCTATCCTGCAGCACCAGAATCAAACTATATCAACAGTCATGCCACAGCCCGCAGTTGTGTATATTGCTGGCATCCCTGATGCATTTCAGCACCTAAGGGTCTGCCTCATATACCTTGCTTTCCCGCAAAACCCTGGAAAAAATGTAGCACACCTCTGAAAAACATTGATGGGCATGAAAACACCAGGTTGCAGAAATGCTTGTTTTAATTCTGAATTTTTAAGCTCCTTGCAGAAATTCATCCAGGAAATCCCAGACTATAATTCTGAAGTGGTTTCTTTGTGAATAAAACCTTTTCTTGCAGGGGGTAGATTCATGCTGTAGGGTTTTTTTTTCTGAGGATGTGGAGACATCTTGTGGCGAGCTCTGGTATATACGAGGTCTCCCTGTTCTACTGTTAAGACCTGTCAGGCTCTGTTGCCACTTTGATGCGGTGGCATTGACCTCACCGCTGGAATTTTTACTTTTTGTAATTCTAAGGACGTATCCATCATGTCGAGTACCTTTCACAGACCTCTCACTCTGGCATGGATTTCAATGGGAACAGACAGTTTTTGAAGCATATGTGTACTCTTCTTCTTCAGTATTTAATGTGCAGGGTGTGCCAAAACAGCAAGTTACGTACAGGTACAATGCATCCCTGGGGCAAAGCACTTCCAGTCTAAATGGGAACCTGAGGCAGTGGGAGTGGGAAAGGGACTTGCTCAGTGCCGTCCTTAGTGCTCCATTTTCTAAACATGCTCTTTACAATTCTGAGCTATACTGGATCAATTATCAACAGCAATGCAAATAATTTTATTCACGCCCATCATGACAACTTAAACATCCCAATTAATTACTGAAAAGGTGGCCATCTTAAGAGTAAGATGAGTCAAGAAATGTTATGTAATCTTTAAGAAAAAGCACATCCTGGCAAGCTCCTTACTGATAGCTCTGCATGTGTTTTTGCTTGTCGTCTTCCTGCAGTGGCTAAGAAATCCAGGTCCTCAGCATGAGAAGCGGACGCTCTTCGGGGACATTGTATGCTTCTTGTTCATAACACCACTGGCGACCATCTCTGGCTGGCTGTGTCTGCGGGGGGCAGTTGACCATCTGCACTTTAGTAGCAAGTTGGAAGCCGTTGGCCTCATTGCACTCACCGTTGCACTCTTCACAATTTACCTCTTTTGGACGCTTGTAAGTATGATGGTTAGTAGTACTAATAAAATCGATGGATGTGGCAAAGGAGCAAAAAAAAAAAAAGAAAACCAAAACTCCCTTCACCTTCTCTTACCATGTCCCCTTGTTGGCTGTTCTCCAGCTCTTCTCCTGATCACCATCTTTCTCACACCTTTCCTCCAGTCCTTCTAATCACTGCTGCCACTGCTATTCTCTTACTCCTAACCACCATCAGTCCTCCCTCAACTCTCGCTGATTCTCCTCTCCTCCTAGCTATGGCCCTTTGTCAGTTCTTATTTTATTTTCCCAGGAATTTATCAGTGTTTACTATAAACAAAAAAAAAATGGGAGTAAATCAATGCCAAAAATGACATTGATTCCCCACCGATTTTGTTCCATTTTGGTTTGTTATTATAAACAAGGCTACATTTGTGGGGGAAAAAAAAAGTAAAATAAACTGAAAACGAAAATCCCTACTCGTACCCCACCTCCAAACATCTGCTGCTTCTTCTCAAACTTCATCCTAACTGCTGCTCTTCCCACACCTCTCTCCTTATCCGCCTTGTCACTGGCAGCTTTTCTGTTGCTTTCATCCAGTCCCCTTCCTCTGATGATCCAGCTTTCATTGCCTCTCTTCTTCCTTTTGACCCCCTCACTGCTGCCTCCTCCTGGCTCCTGGCACAATCCCATAGCTCTCCTTCCTAGCAGTGGTAGGAAGTGGGGTTCAGGAAGAGGGAGGGGAGCAGTGGGGTCAAGAGTGATGAGAGAGAAGAGGGAAAAGTTCTGATAATAATAGAGGAAGGGAAGGGTTTGATCAAAGACAGGAGGAGTGAGAAATTGACAAAGATGACAGGGGCAGAAAATGAGGAGGAAAATCTAGAACATAAGGGAACAGAATAGAAGAAAATATGGAATGATATACATGAGATTCTAAAGAGATGGATTCAGGAGCACCATCAGGAAATATTTTTTCCCTGGAAAAGGGTGGTAAATGCATGGAATGCCCTCCTAGAGGAGGAGGTGGTGGTGAAGAATGAAACAGTGATGGATTTTAAGAGGGCAATCTTCAACGCTGTTTGCATGGGTTCATAGTGATTTATCTGGCTGAAATGACTTGGCAGTTAAAAGTATGTAGCCGAGTCTGTCTGGCAGGTTATACAGGGGCCCTAGGAGGCAGGATGTTTGGACAATAGTCACACTAGTATTGGCAGCTATTTAAATTATTACAAAGCCTTGTAGTTAGATATGGGAAGGAAGGGATGCTGGGTATAAACTAAGTGGGGTCTGCCCAAGATGGCAGAGTACAAATGAGGAAGATGAGAAAAGCTGTCCTAGATAAGGAGAGAGATCTTGCAGGTGTTCATGCTCACTGGCTGCAGGCTGGGATGTATCCTTAGCAATGTGGACAGGAATAACAGGGCCTACTCGATGGGCCAGATGTGGGCTTTTTCTGCCGTCATCCACTATGTAAACAGAAAAAGTGGTCACCAAAATAAATAAGAAAAATTCATGTATACCTGGTGAAACAAGAAAGACAAAGAAAGAAATCAGGAAAACAAAAAGTCAGGTGGAGGCAAAGATTGCCAGAGAGGTAAAGTGAGGTGACAAAATCTTTTTCAGATATATCAGAGAAAGGGAGGCCCGAGGAGGTAATGAAATTGAAAGATGATGAGGAGCAATGTATGCAGAGACACGAAGAAATGGCAGAAATATTAAACAAATACTTCAGTTTGGTGTTCACTAAAGAAGACCCTGGAGGAGGACAGTTTATGGTTGACAAGACCATAGAGGGGCATTGTGTAGATGAAACTCCATTTATGGAAGAGAATGTATGGTAAGAGTTAGATAAACTGAAAGTGGACAAGGCCATGGGTCAGATGAGGTATATCCCAGGATACTGAAGGAGCTCGGAGATGTGCTGGTGGGTCTGTGTCAATAGATCCCTGGAAAAGGGAGTGGTGCCGCAAGAGTAGAGAGGAGACTGGAAACTACAGGCCGGATCGCCTCATCTCAGTGGTGGGAAAACTAATGGAGTCGCTGCTGCAGGAAAGGATAGTGAACTGCCTACAATCAGGTGGGTTGCTTTACCCGAGGCAGCATGGATTCACAAGGGGAAGGTCCTGTAAGACAAATCTAATAGATGTTTTTGATTGGGTGACTAGAGAATTGGATCAAGGAAAAGTGCTTGATGTGATCTTCTTGGATTTCAGCAAAACCTTTGATATGGCCCTGCATAGGAAGCTTGTGAATAAAATGAGAAGCTTGGGCATGAGCGCAATGGTGGCATGGATTACAAACTGGTTGACTGATAGACAATATGTAATGGTAAATGGAACCTACTCTGAAGAGAGAACCATGTTAAGTGGAGTGCCATAGGGATCGGTGTTGGGACCAGAGCGACACTGGGGAAGAGATAGAAGGTAAAGTCTGTCTATTTGTGGATGATACTAAGATCTGTAACAGAGTGGACATGCCTGAAGGGGTAAGAGAATGAAAAGTGATTTAAGAAAGCTTGGAGAGTGGTCGAAGACTTGGCAGCTGGGATTCAGTGCCAAGAAGTGCAGAGTCCTACATCAGGGATATGGTAATCCAAAAGAGCTGTATGTGATGGGGGGTAAAAGACTGATGTGCACAGACCAAGAAAGGGATCTTGGGGTAATATTGTCTGGCAATCTGAAGATGGCGATGTAGTGTGACATGGCGATAGCTAAAGCCAGAAGAATGCTGGGCTGCATAGAGAGAGAAATGGCCAGTAAGAAAGAGAAGGCGATGATGCCCCTGTACAGGTCCTTAGCGAGGCCTCAGCTGGAG
Organism: Rhinatrema bivittatum; assembly: GCF_901001135.1. Lineage (NCBI taxonomy): Eukaryota > Metazoa > Chordata > Amphibia > Gymnophiona > Rhinatrematidae > Rhinatrema > Rhinatrema bivittatum. The sequence continues at coordinate 594,586,603 of NC_042615.1, forward strand.
TACTGGGTTCAGTTCTGGAGCCTGTATCTGAAAAGGATAGAGTCTGGATGAAGGTGGTCCAGAGAAGGGCGACCAAAACGGTGTGCGGTCAGAATACTTATGGGGAGAGGCTGAAAGATCTAAATATGTATATCCTGGAAGAGAGGAGGTGCAGGGGGAATTATGATGCACACCTTCAGATACCTGAAAGGTTTCAATGCTGCACAAGCTTTGAACTTTTTCCATTGAAAAGAAATCAGAACTAGGGGTCATGAAATTAAATTCCAAGTAGGATGACTCAGAACCAATGTCAGAAAATATTTTTTCACAGAGAAGGTGGGAGATGCCTGGAATGCCTTTCCAGAGGAGGTGGTGAAGACGAAAACAGTCAAAGATGCAACTGCAATATTGCTCTCCACTTCAATAGCAGGGGTTAAAAAGTTATTGATTTAGACAACAACCAATGAGTGCCCCACATTTTACAGACTGGGAAATTGATAAGCATGGGGATAACCTGCATGAAGCAGCCATTATTACCCTTAACCAATAATTCTTGCTTCCTTTGATACAACTATAACATCACTTTCCACTTTGATGTGGGGGAGTGGGGTGGAAAACAGTATTGGATTCAGGCAATAACCAACACAGGCCCTGACTTTTACGTTCTGGTGGACTGATACATAGACATAAGGGGAAAAGCACAGGACTGCTTCTACGGCCAAAGTCCATAAGCAAAGCACATCAAGCAGCACTGTCTGAATTTTCAAGGCGGCTCCTCACCCAGTAAAAGAGAAACATGGAGGTAACATGTACAGCATGGCAGATACTACCATAAGAAGCTTGCTTGGCAGACTGGATGGACTATTTTGACCCATTTCTGCCATCATTTCTATGTTACTATGTATATAAAACTTTTTTTAAATGCTTGGTCAGTCGCTTCATTTCCCTGCAACAATCCAAACTTGGTTATCACACATCAGATTACAACTGAACATTAAAAAAAAATGGAAATCCTCAATCGAAGGCAAAATGACCAAATCCCAGAACAATTTACATTTGAATCTCACGCATTACCCATCAGTAAAAATGTCTGCAACTTGGGCGTCATCTTGGACCATGGATAAGCAGATAAAAGTTGGGACCCGCTCCTCATTTGCAAAACTGAGACTCCTCAAGGCATCTGAAACCCCTATTAGAACCCTCAGACTTTCAGTCAGTTCTATAGGCACTAATCCATCCCACTCTAGACTACTGTAATTCTCTTTACCCATTATTCAATCAAATCACTACAACTGGCCACTGCACAGCTACTGTCAGGTACTAAATACCACGATCATAGCACCCAGGTTTGGAAAAACAACATTGACTGCCAGTATAAGTTCACAGTCAGTGTACATAACCAACTAATAATGTAACCTCATCCTGGATTTGCTCTACCCTTAAAACTTTATACCCCTTCTAGAATTCTCTGCTCTTCCTCACTCATTTTTATTAGATATTCCATCAGCTCAACATGTTCACTTTGCATTAACCCGAGAAAGGGCATTTTCTGTTGCTAGACAGTCAATGTGGAATTCAAGTATAAAAGTTCAAATGATTTCACAAATGTACTAAAAACTCATCTATTTAAACTAGCATATCCAGCACTGGATTGACTGGACCTTTAGCAAAGGGCATGACTAACATTTTTAGACAGCTGTTGTCCGTTTTCAGTTTTAATTTGTGATTTTATATTATGATTATAAAGGATGAGTGTGTGTATATATGATTGTTACCTGCCCTGAACTATGGAGGGTGCGGGATATAAAATGTTTGTTAAATAAATATTTGTAAAGAATATTTAAAAACTTGAAACGTTTTCCCAAAAAGACGCACCTAAAAGTGGTAGATTAATATACACGTCTGTGCAAATACACGACCCAGGTTTTTTTTTTTAACTCTCAGCACAAAGCTTTCACGGGAACCCTGGGGGCCCTTGGTGACAGGCCGTGAAGCTGGAGTGCCGTTGTAGACCAGGAGTTCTTAGACTTTCCTGGAGTCTGTCTTTTGTCAGTCTGTATGCAGCACAAGCACATACCACCGACGTTCTCTCCAATTGAATTTGGAGCGAACATGTCTTGTTTCACAATAGCAATGACATTTCTACTGTCTGTGAATGAACATTCCATTTCTCTGTCCTGAATCGTCCTTTGCATTTACAAAGAAAGTAGAGGAACCTGATATTTCAGGGACAGTGCCACGAAAGAGAACAGGAGTAAGAATGACAAAAGTGCGCCGTCTGCATTAGCTCGTTCCTCTTTATGCTTCTTGAAATCTTTCCCTGCCTCTGTGTTCTTTCCACAAACTCATGGCCATTTCTTCAAATTGGCATTTTTTTTTTAATTGCTAAAATTAGTCAAGAAGTCAAAGTAGATTTGTAGAGCTGATACTGCGAAAGAGTGCTCAGTAGTACTGGAGGCTTGCATCTTTAAATATTTGCTAGCCCTACAAAAGTATTTTTTTTCTGCCTGGCTACTTTGTTGGTTTCCTTTTAGATAATTTTATTTTTGGCGGGCTAACACAATACTCCCCCCCCCCATCCCCTGTATGGGGTTTCTCAGGGTGTTCACAGAGGAGAAGCACGATTGCCCAGCAGAAGTGGCATCCATAGAAAACCACCACCTGTAATCTGGTTACCACCTGCAGATGTCTGGAAGCCGTACATAGCAGCCGGGATCCCACACTGCGCAGTTGTTTCAGGGGTCACAACTAGATTGAAAGTCAGTGTGGTTGGCTGAGAGGAGATAGCATCTCTCTCTGCACCGTGTAGAAAAGGAGACGAAAGCCATAAGCTAGGAAAGCCGGGGTTTTGATCTGAAAGGTTGGAGCTTTCCATGGTAAGGATTGGCCGTGCCCTCCCTCTTACCAGCAGGAGAGATCTCGTGCCCTCACACGTTTGCAGATGAAGGCCACAGTTATTCCGGCTGCCATTAGCAAGCAATGAGCTTGTGCAAATGAACTAATCCCTTCCTAATAACCTATACTGGTGTTTCCACCCAGGAGGTGGTCAGCAACAGCAACTGTTTGTAATAGTTTCAATGTGCCTATCAATATGTCTAGAAGAACAACAGGCACACATACAGAATTAAAATAATAATTTCCGTTATAGTATCAAAGCACCCCCTGACAACGAAGCAGGAGACTAGAGCTGGATCATAGTCGCCAGAGGGGAAAAACAGTGGCTTGGGCCAGATTGGAGAGGAGACAGACATTGTGCAGTCCTTCCCTAAGCCTCATGCTTGCACTCTGCCGGATTTAAAATGTAAAACATTGGGGGATGTGCAGTGCCCCCAGAATTTTTGTTTGCTTGTTTTCCCCGTGATGAGGGATTTGGAATAGGGAAGGCTTCCAGGTTTCATTTTGTTCAATGTTTGTTTGGTTTGTTTACCAAACCAAAATAAACAAAAAAAAAGAAAATGAAATGGAGCCTTCCTCTGACCCTTTTCACCCCCTTCTCCTGTAAGAATTACCAGTGCCAGGGACCTTCCGTACGGGCCCTGTTTTGTGAAAAGGACTGGAGGGATTCCTATTTGCCTCCTTCCTGTGCTGCTGCTGTCTCTTGAAAATGGCACCAGCTGGTCCCGAGAGCAGCTCCATTTTGATATCACTGTGGCGCTGGTTTCAAGGCTGACCCGTGCCATTTTTTTTTTTTAAAAGGGATGCCAGTGGGGCAGGAGGCGAGTGGGTATCCCTTCTGCCCCCCTCCATGATGCAGGACCCCCAACAAAAAGGGTGGGTGGGGCTGAGGAGGTCCCCAGCCCTTGCAGCTTTTTTCAGGGGATCTGAGGGGTCCAGGGAGGCCCTACCTGGAGTAGGGCCCAGGCCCCAGATTATTGGCAGAGCCCTCAGGGAGGCCTGGACTGGCAATTGAGTTTTTTTTCTTTGTTTTAAACAAAGTGTATTCAAAATGAAACAAAATAAAAACCAATGAAATTTTGTTGGTTTTTCTTTCATTACATTTTGAAAACGAATTGAAACAAATGCAGATCCCCAACAAACAGAAAGGAGAGACTGCTATTCAATTTATCCAGCAGATGGGAAAATAACCACTGACTTAGCCTATTGGGGACTAAATTATAGTTCTCAGTCTCTGTCCAGTGTTGTTTTGGGGGTTTTTTTGCTGATTGTTCCCAGATTGTCAGGACACTCCTCTCAAATTCACAACTAGTTAATAGGTCCCAAAACAAGGAAGGGCCAGGCCTCCCCTGTCTTTTGGCACACTTCACAGTAAAACCAGGCTGAGCCTGCTGCCTGTTTTCCTACCCGCACAAACAGGTCAATACAGTAAAGTGCGGCCGCGGTTACCCTGCTCCTAACCCGCTTTCTACCCACTTTTCGGCCGCGTTAGCCCTTCCTGTGATACACAATCCCCTTTAACCTACTCTTACCGCGTCCTTAAATCACCGGGTAACCCCTTCCGCCCGCGGCATGTATATTACATGTAACCGATCGAATTAGCTATTCCCTCCCATACAGTAACGCGCGCCCCGACTATCACTTTTTTAACCTGCCGTTTTGCCGCGCGTTTAACCTGCTAACTTACCGCCTACCCTTACCCCTGCGTTAGAGGCAGGGGTAAGGGTAGGCGGCAAACTTTCCCCCAGCCCCCGCTCACCTGCCCTGGCCGCGTCCATGGGTGCTGGTCTCCGGGGCAACCCCAGTCCTCTCCCCTCCTCCCGAAGCAACGAAAGCGGAAAAAAAGCGAAAAAAAAAAAGTTGCAAGAGAGAGAGAGAGAGGGGAGAGAGGACCGGCAGTGTAAAGCAACGAAGCGACTTACTTTTTTTTGCAGCCCCCCTCCGGAGACTGACATCGGCGACGACGGACGCGGCTCCCCTGCCTCCAGCTGCCCGCGATGATGGACGCATCGCACGGGCGAAAGCGGCCCCTGTGCGTGCAATTGGGCTGCTCAAGACGTGACGTCACATGCCGTGACGCCAAACTTCGTGACGTCACGCCTTGAGCGGTCCAATTGCACGCACAGGGGGCGCTTTCGCCCGTGCGATGCGTCCATCGTCGCGGGCAGCTGGAGGCAGGGGAGCCGCGTCCGTCGTCGCCGATGTCAGTCTCCGGAGGGGGGCTGCAAAAAAAAGTAAGTCGCTTCATTGCTTTACACTGCCGGTCCTCTCTCCCCTCCTCCCGAAGCAAGGCTGCTTTTCGCGCCTTGCTTCGGGAGGAGGGGAGAGAGGACTGGCAATCCCGAGCGTAGGAGAACCGTCCACTTCCTGGTACCTGTCATTTCAAATGTCATTTGAAATGACAGATACCAGCGTGTCCGTGAAGCGTTAGGCCAGCACACCCAGGATACTGTATAGCGCTCTATACAGTAAAATGGGTTGCGCGGGCCTAACGCTTCTCGGACTCTTCTTAGACGCAGCTTGCATTTGCAAGCTATTTACATACAGTATCGAGCGGTAGGTGAGCTGGACTGTGTGTGCGGCAATCGCGGGTGCGCCCGGCACTAACGCAGCTCTTCCTACCGCTCCTTACTGTATCGGCCTGAAAGTTAGAGACCATCTGTTCAGTTCTGCCCAATAGAAATCCTGTACCATTCATGTGACTCGGAAGCAGAATCCTAGGTAAAATATTTATCATCTCCATGGCATTTCTTCTGCCCAGCCAAGAGCCTGGTTCTCTAAATTACCAATGTTTTGTTGTAGAAAAGTGTTACAAATATTTCGGGGGTAGACATTGCATGTAACCAGTGGGCTCTTTCCCCTCCCCTACAGGTGTCATTTCGGTACCACTGTAGATTGTACAACGAATGGCGTCGGACCAATCAGAGAGTGATACTCCTAACCCCAAAGTCTGCGAGTCTGCCTTCCACACAGCAGGCCTTGCTGCGCCCGCATTCGCTGAAAAGGAACTCCAAGGAGACAATCGTTTGACAGCTCACAGCAGGAGCGCAAGGACTCTCCAACATATCCACCCTGCCATGGGCTCAACGCACGAGATGGCACCCGCTTCCCCGACGCCCACGGCCAAAGCCACTCCCGCCTCTCCTGCCAGTCCAGGAATGGCTTTCGATGCAGGGTGGGACCAGCGCTTCGGCCCAGAGTCACGGGGGGGCTGCGGTGGGACGATATTTGCTAATCTGCCAAACGCGTTCATTCAGCAAAGACTTACTGAAGCCTTATAGACACCTCTTTCACGCCTGGCACTGCCAGTAATGCAAGTTTTCCCTTTCTACAGTTAAAAAGAAAAAAAAAAAATATATATATATATTAAAAGTATGTTAATTCACAATTCAAAAGAGGGCTTCATTTTCTGCTGGTCATCATAGCACATCAGGAGGGGTTATAGCCGTTCTGACTCATCTGGTGCTCCTATATTTCACTGGCAGAGTATGAGAGAAGGCTACCTCTGTGCTCCTTTATTTTCAGTTTTTTTATTTCGTTTTCTCAGGAATTTCTCAGTGTTTTATTACAATATCAAAAACAGGAGCAATCAGTGGGGGAAAATTACATTTTTCCTGGTAAACATTTCTGTTCTTTTTGTAATAAACACTGAAATTCCTGAGAAAACTTTTTTTAAAAAAAAGCTGAAAACGAAGGTCCCTAGTCATATCAGACAGTGAAAAGGGATTCTAATCTCAGCCTTGTTTTAAAAGATATCACCTTCAGTGTCAATATAAAATATCTTCCCTATAGCGTCACTTGTAGCACATTACAGAGGGCCTCTGACTTCTCTAACGTCAAACGTTTTGAGAAGAAATCCCTACCCCCACCAAGCCTTTCAGTAAAGCCATTCATGCCGCACAAGCTGTACCGTAAAGAAACAAAAAGGATAATTATTATTTTGGGAAAAATCCGATTTCTAAGTCCCCTGAAGAAACCTGCTAAACTGTTGCCAGCACAGCGGTTTGAATGTTTGTTTTCGTAGAGGAAGTTTTTCCAAGTGAATATAAACCAAAGATTACCCTTCTGACCCTGGATCTAGGAAATGATACTTTGTGAAATATGATGTGTACCCTGTGCAGGGCATAGTCTAGACAGTAATGGGCTGCTCTGCCGTTAAAGCATCGCACAAACGGAGAGGCACTGCAGCACTAGGGTCCAGGTGCTGGGACGGAGAAGCAAGAGAGCTGGCCAAAATGTGTTTTTTGCACCAAACTAGCGTGGAAATAAACTTCCGCTCATGCAGATTAGTTACCAGAATTAAAATGTTACTTTTTAACGTGTTCAACGCAGCATGCTAGCATTAACCCGTTGATTTTTTTCAGTGTTTTTCTCTGTTGTACCAGGAATGACCAGACTAGATGGGCCTTTCTGTCCTTATCGACTATCATTTTCTATGTTTTTGTGAGAAGAGATTATAATATTAAAAGGATTTCTCTGTGTGTTTGAGAAAGGGGAAAAAAAAAAAAGATTCTGGATCCCGTCTTTGATTTTTTTAAAAACTGAATTTTATTTGTAAAAAAAAAAAACACATTGTATAAATTGAATTTCCATACACCACTGTCAAGATTAGTGCCTGCATGACTGGGATTTGATTTAAATTTTCAGGCCAGCAAGTGACCATTCCTTAGTTCTTACAGGAGAAGGCTCACTCCCAAGTACCTACCTGCCCAGATGGCAACATTTTAAACCCAAGTAAGCCTAAAGTAGTGATTTACAGGACAGAAGAATGCATCTTTTCAAAAGGATGTTCCTTATACCATGTGACCCTATGGATGATTGGCACTGCTAATTCAGCTTTTGTACTTGTACCCAATATATTCATCTGTGGCCCTGCTCCCTAAAATCATTAAAGGTCACGAGGGTGCAGGAAAGATTGTTCTTCAGGAGGGAGGGCAGTAATAGCACTCAGCAGTGAGGAGTGAATCCCTAGGCTGGATATGACCACAGGTGAAGAGGAGGGCAAATTCCACAAATTCAGATTGCTTTTGCCTTTTGAGTGCACCCAAAGCTCTTGTCTTTACCAGGTCAGGATTTACACACAGGTCTTCTAGGTCTATGCCCAGTTGATCTCCAATCCTACTGCCCCCTGCCCCCCCCCCCCCCCCCATGACTCTCAGTCCTAACCCTCTGCCTTGCCAATCTCCCACCGATCTACAAAGCCCATGGCCTCTGCTCTGTCATTATGGATGGAACCAGCCTGAGGCCCTGCCTCCTACACAGAAGCCCAGACAGGGTGGGGATGCTGCAGTGCTGGTTAGCACTGGGCCATGCATGGACGCAGTCCACCCACTTGCTGCCTTTTGTCAACAGCAGAGCTGGAACTGGGTGTCTGAGGTCTGCTCAAAGGGTAGGTGGCAGGACAAAAAAGATCACAGGTCTGACCAGGGTGGGGATAAGACACATTGGAGGTCTACCAGGGTTTGTGGGGCAGAGGGGAGAAAAATTGGAGGTTTACTAAGGAGTTTGGAGGGTTCAGAGGTTTTGGGAAGTGGGGGGGAAATCATAAAAAATGGCTGTATCAGTACACAAGTGAGGTCCACTGCATCATCTACTTCAGTAAGTGTCTTATGCTAGCAGGCATATTGGGGCCAGAGTAATAAGCACTAAAACTGTGTGCTGAAGTTCAATACCCAGTTTAACACAACTCGCTTTTTTTAAACTCCAGCTGCAGAAAGCTAATATTCTGCTAATGCATTGGAAGTTAAATGCACTCCAACCAGAAAATGTGCACCAAGGAAAGGGTTAGTACACAGAAAAACCAGATTTATGCACAGAAATCATTTTATGCGCAGAAAACATGGTTCATGTGCAAAAATCATGTTTTCTGCACATAAAATACCAACTGCAGTTGCTGGCATTAGAACTCTTGCTTCTGCCCATAGATTAATACCATCATCGGAAACTATTCCACCTCAAACCAGGACTAAAACCTCAAGAGCTAAGAAAATACGAGTTAAACCAGAGCTCTTCTCTGCATTGGGGGAGGTAATGGCTAATGCCTGCATTGCATGGGAATTCCACGTGAGCGCGCTAAGCAGTGCGTTCAGTTCTGTGCACATGTGTGCATGAAAAACGTCTTGCTGCAGTGAGACTAAAGTTAGCACACAAAAATTGTGTGCTCTTGTGAGTGCACCTTCTTACCGTGGACCTTTATGGGGTTTTTTGTATTACAAAAACTGCAAAAGGCCTATGGATAAGAGGACACAAGCTTCGCCATACTGAGTCAGACCAAGGGTCCATCAAGCCTAGCATCCTGTTTCCAACAGTGGCCAATCCCAAGTCACCAAATACTTAGCAAGTACCCAAACATTAAATAGATCCCAAACTACTATTCCTTATTAATAGCAGTTTATGGACTTCTCCTCTAGGAACGTATCCAACCTTTTTTTTAAACTCAGTTACACTAACTGCTGTAACCACATCCTCTGGCAATTAAATCCAGAGCTTAATTATCCACTGAATGATTTGTTTTAAATGAGCTAATTGCTAACTTCATGGAATGCCCTAGCCCTTTTATTGTCTGAGAGAGTAAATAACCGATTTACATTAACCTGTTCAAGTACTTTCATGATTTTGTAGACTTCTATTATATCCCCCCTCAGCCGTCTCTTCTCCAAGCTGAACAGCCCTAACCTCTTTAGTCTTTCCTCATAGGGGAGCCGTTCCATCCCCTTTATCATTTTGGTTGCCCTTCTATGTACCTTCTCCAGTACAACTATATCTTTTTTGAGATGCGGCAACCAGAACTGCACACAGTAATTCAAGGTGTGGTCTCACCATGGAGCGATATAGAGGCATTATGACATCCTCCGTTTTATTCACCATTCCCTTCCTAATAATTCCTAACATTGTTTGCTTTTTTGACCACCACAGCACACTGAACCAAAGATTTCAATGTATTATCTACTTTGACCCCTAGATCTCTTTTCTGGGTAGGAACTCCTAATATGGAATCTAACATCATGTAACTATAGCATGGGTTATTTTTCCTCTGTATGAATCACCTTGCATTTGTCCACATTAAATTGCATTTGCCATTTGAACGTCCAATCTTCCAGCCTCACAAGATCCTCCTGCAGTTTATAACAATCCGCTTGACATTTAACTACTCTGCATAATTTTGTGTCATCCACAAATTTGATCACCTCACTCGTACACCTTTCCAGATCATTTATAAATAGATTTAAAAAACACCAGTCCAAGTACAGATCCCTGAGGCACTCCACTGTTTTATCTTTTACTACTGTGAAAACTGACCATTTAATCCTACTCTCTGTTTCCTGTCTTTTAAACAGTTTGTAATCTAACAAAAGACATGGCCTCCCGTTCCATGACTTTTTAGTTTTCTTAGTATACCCCTATTGCTATTCTCTTCCCAACACCCATAAAGATTTGATTGTGCATTTAGTCTCATGCAGGTCCATGCCATCCCGGACTTAAAGCATCACACTGCCACCAAGATGCTCCTCCTCTGCCATTGCGATATAATTTGTACCCCGGTATAGCACTGTCCCATTGGTTATCCTCTTTCCACCATGTCTCTGAGATGCCAGTTAAGTCTATGTCATCATTCACTGCTATACACTATAATTCTCCCTTCTTACTTCTTAGACTTCTGGCATTAGCATATAAACATTTCAAAGTGTGTCTTTTGTTTGTATTTGCATTCTGCTTTTCATTTGACAGGGGTAAATTGAAATCTTCTAGCTCAGGTGAGTTTTTAATTACAGGCATTTGGACTACTTTTCTTATTATTGGAACCTCACTGTTGGGATGCCTGAATTTCTAATGCATCATTAGTATCCTTTGAAGATACCTTCCTCCAAACCATGCGCTGCTGAGCAACTGTCAGCTTTCCCCTTTGTTCTAGTTTAAAAGCTGCTCTCTCTCCTTTTTAAAGGTTAGCGCAGGTAGCTTGGTTCCACCCTGGTTAAGGTGGAGCCCATCCCTTCGGAAGAGACTCCCCCTTCCCCAAAAGGTTCCCCAGTTCCTAACAAAACTGAATCCCTCTTCCTTGCACCATCGTCTCATCCACACATTGAGACTCCGGAGCTCTGCCTGCCTCTGGGGACCTGCATGGGGAACAGGGAGCATTTTAGAGAATGCTACCCTGGACGTTCTGGATTTCAGCTTCCTATCTAAGAGCCTAAATTTGGCTTCCAGAACCTCCCTCCCACATTTTCCTATGTCAGTACCCACATGTACCACAACAGCCAGCTCCTCCCCAGACTGCTAAAATCTTAAAACACACATGTAAAACTCTCAGCTTTTGCCTGCTTCTGACTAGCTATTTAACACAATAAAAATATACCCCAATAGTTAATTCTCCCCAAAACTTTTACATTCTAAAAATTTCCCAGAGCAGTACTTACCAATTCTCTTCAGCTACCAGCAAGGCAATTCTCTCCTCTCAGTGCTCCTACTGGATTGTAGTTTACTGAGCCCAGTATCCCGTTTCCAACAGTGTCCAATCAAGGTCACAACGACCTGGCAGGGTTCCTATAGGTAGATAGTTTCCATGCTGCTTATCCCAGGGACAATCTGTGGATTTCTGCAGCTCCATCTTAATTGTAGATTATGGACTTTTCCTCCAGGAACTTGTCCAAACCGTTTTTAAACACAACTACACTAACAGCTTTCACCGCATCCTCCAGCAATAAATTCCAGAATTATGCAGTGAGTAAAAAAAATATTTTCTCCTATTTGATTGTCCCCCCTAGTCTTTGTACTTCTTGAAAGGTTAAATTTGCATTTACCCATTCCACTCACTTTAAAGATCTCTATTATATCTCCACCTCGGTCGTCTCTTCTCCAAGCTGAAGAGTTCTAACGTCTTTAGCTTTCCTCATAAGGGAATTGTTCTATCCATTTTATCATTTTGGTCACTCTCCTTTGTACCTTTTCTAATTCTACTATGCCTTTTTTTTGAAATGCAGTGACCAGAACTGCGCACAATACTAGAGCTGTGGTCACACCATGGAGCAATAGAGGCATTATGATAGCTTCTGTTTTATTCTCTATTCCTTTCCTAATAATTCCCTAGCATTCTATTTGCTTTCTTGGCTACCACCACACACAGAGAAGAGGATTTCAATGTATTATTCATGAGAACACCTACTTATTATCTTTCTTTAAAATCTGGGATGAGGAGGGGAGGTTAAAAACAACAAAACTTGTAAATCTGGAATCATAGATTTTCTTAATGCATAAACTTAAAACCATAAATGGAAATCCTGTCTTTTCCAGAAGAATCAGGCAGTGGAGTTCACAATTCAAAGACTCCTCAGACTGATTGTTATGGTTCTGGTGCCCACATCTCAAGAAAATATAGGGCAATATTCCATTTATTTTGTTATGCCCAAGCCCATTTTGGATCTCAAGAGGGTCAACATCACTTGAAAGCGACTCTTTTTAATGAAACCTTACGCCTGGTAATAATGGCGGTCCAATCAGGGGAATTTCTGATCTCCTTGGATCTGTCAGAGGCTTACCTTCATATTCCCATCTGGTTGGAACACCAATTCTTTCTACGCTTTGAAGGGTTGGGGTTGGCCATTATCAGTTTCGGTTGCTGCCTTTTGGTTTAGCCACAGCTCCCAGAACACTTTCCAAGATTGTGGTGGTGGTAGCGGTGGTCTTGCTAAAAGAAGGAATCCTGGGGCACCCGTATTTGGACGACTGGCTAATTCGAGAAAGGTCTCGGGAAGAGAGCCGCCTGGTGACACCAAGATGATCTCCTTATTGCAGGAGCTCGGTTGAGTGGTGAATCTGACCAAGAGCAATCTTCAACCGTCCCAGTCGGAGTATCTAGGGGTCCAGTTCGACACGGGACAAGACAGAGTTTTCCTACCAGAAGTTCAGATCCAGAGACTGATGTCTCAAGTGCGCCAGTTAATGAACACCATACGCCTGATGGTGTGGTCCTACCTACAAGTACTCGGCTTGATGGCAGCTACCCTGGACGTTGTGCTGTGGGCAAGGGTGCATATGCATCCTCTTCTGTGCTCTCTGCTATTCGTTGGAACCCACAGCCTCAGGATTATGCGGTTCAGCTCCACTTGCCAATGGAAATCTGCTCCCACCTCCAGTGGTGGTTGCAGGAGGATCATTTGAGAAAGGGATTTCTCTTGTCCTCTCCGGCCTGGTTGGAACTCACAACAGATGCGAGTCTCCATAGTTGGGGGCTCACTGTCTGGAGTTTACGACCCAAGGGCATTGGAATGCAGATGAGTCCCGCTGGAACGTCAATCACCTGGAGGCCCGGGCAGTACGGCTGGCATGCTTTCAGTTCAGCTACAGGCTATGGAATCAAGCGGTTCATGTAATGTCGGACAACGCGTCAACAGTGGCCTATATCAGTCGCCAGGGAGGAACCAACAGCCAGCAATTGTCGCAGGAAATAGACCAGCTGATGGAATGGGCGGAAGGTCATCTGCAGATGATTTTTGACCTCTCACAGTGCAGGAAAAGACAAAGTAAAAGTGGACTTTTTCAGCAGGGAGAGTCTGGACCCAGTAGAGTGGGTGTTGTAAGCTGAGGCATTTCAGCTGATTGTGGATTGCTGGGGCCTTCTGTTCCTAGACCTGCTGGCGACGTCTCAAAATGTGAAGGTTCCTTGCTTCTACAGTCGCAGGGGAGATCCGTGGTCCCTGGTAATAGAAGCTCTCATACAGGTCTGGCTGGAAGACAGATTGCCTTATGCATTTCCTCCTTGGTCCTTGCTGGGCAGGATAATTTGTAAGCTCAAAGGCCACAGGGGGCTAGTACTCCTGGTGGTGCCAGACTGGCCAGGTGTCAGTGGTATGCAGATTTGCAACTACTCATGGTGGAGGCCCCCCTTTGTCTTCCACAGCACGTGAATCTGCTTCAGCAGGGAATGGTTCTTCATGAGGTTCTGACTCTATTCTGTCTTACAGTTTGGCCTTTAGAGAGCTCTCCTGTTATAGCATGGTTATTCCTCTGTGGCAATTGCTACTTTACTCCGCGCTGGTAAGTTCTCCACTTCCTTGATTTATGTGCATGTTTGGAGAGCTTTTGAGGCCTGGTGTGAGGAGCGGGGTGTTCTTCCTCATTCAGTTAAGATCCTTCTCATTCTGGATTTTTTGAAGGATGGATTGAATAAGGCTTGGCCCTTAATTCCTTGAAGGTGCAAGTTGCAGCTCTTGCCTGTCTCAGAGACCTTGTGAATGGTGTTTCCTTGTCGTCTCATCCTGATGTGTCCGTTTTTTGAAGAGAGTGAAGCACCTTAGGCCTCCCTTGAGGTTACTGGTTCTATTGCAGAATCTTAATTTAGTGCTAGACTTTTTGGTGGGCCCTAAGTTCCGACCACTGCGTAGCCTTTCCTTACGGTTGTTGACTTTGAAGATTATGTTCCTGGGTACTATATAGTCTGCGTGCCTTGTCTTGCCGGGAGCCGTTCCTTTGGGTGACAGCTGTGTACTGTTTCATCCTTCTTGCCCAAGGTAGTCTTGAACTTTCATTTGAATCAGTCCATTTTCTTGCCATCCCTGGATAAAGTCAGGGTTGTGGAGGAGTTTTGCCTTTTTCACTCCTTGGATGTGAAGCATCTTGTCATGCGGTATCTAGAGGTCTGAGTCTTTTCAAAAGATGGATCCCCTGTTTGTTCTCCACGGCGGGAGTAAGCAGGGAGCTCCAGCTTTGCAGGCTACCATAGCTTGTTGGATTAAGAAGGTGGTCACGGCCACACATGTGGATGCTGGAAAGCCATTGTCTACTCAGGTTAGGCCTCATTCCACTAGGGCTCAGGCAGTGTCATGGGCGGAAGCTAGTCTGTTGTCTCCCGTCGATATCTGCCGAGCTACAGTGTGGTCCACCTTACACACTTTTTCCAGGTTTTATCGTCTGCATGTGCAGGCCAGGGTGAATGCAGCTTTTACACGTGCGGTGTTGACCACAGGCAGCCTCCCTCTCTGTTGGGCTACTGGTCCTGAGTCCATCTGTCTACACGCTGGGAAATGGAGGAATTACTTACCTGATAATTTCATTTTCTTTAGTGTAGACAGATGGACTGAGCTTCCTGCCCTCGGCTGCCACATGAGTGTGTCAGTAGTCCTGTGGGGCTCTGCGTCCCAAGGGATTACTGGTTAAGTGTTCATCCAGTCCCTAGCTTGGGGTACCTAGAATATTATTTGAGTTCAGTGTTTATGGTTGATTGACAACAGTTCTGTTTTTAATCAAGTTTTTTTGCTAGTCTGTCCACAGTTGCTTTTGAAGGGAATACTAGCAGGCTGGGGTCACTGCAGGGTGATATATACTGTGATGCCAGCTTGCTCAGTCTCCATCTGCTGGCAGGGGAGCATAAACTCGCTGGTTCTGAGTCCATCTGTCTACACTAAGGAAAACGAAATTATCAGGTAAGTGATTTCTCCATTTTTGTTTTTACCTTTGCTCAGAGAGGAAAACAAAACAGAAACAGTTTGTGCAGAGAGACTGGGCTTCAACAGGGTGTGGCCCTGCAGAAGTGAATACCAGAGTTGGCAGTTTGTGGGGTGTGGAGAACAGGGTGTGGCCCTCCAGCAGCCCTACAGCTCAAGGAGTGTAGCTGCCAGAGAGAGCCTGGGGTATTGCTATGGAAAACCTGAAGTGGAGCCAGTGGGTGTGCTGCAGTACAAGTGAAGGAAGAGAAGCCAGCCTGCTTGAGAAAGGTAGCAGCCATGTACTTTTGTTTAGTAGGAGTTCCCCACTCGAGAGCTGGATGAGAGGGAGAACCTGAGGCTGGAAGTATGGCAGCTAGAGAAGCAAGCCAAGATAGTGGAATTCAGAAAATCCACTCCCGGATGTCCTAGCTGCACAGAGAAGTGAATGGCTATAGACGGTGGCTGAAATACATGTGATTGTGGCAGAGATCGACCAAGTGCTGAGCTAGCTGCAGCAATGTGTTCTTGAGGACGCAGTGGGCAGTGTTACAGAGGAACTAAAACAAGCGGCAGAAGAGAGAGAGCCTGATAGGCAAGAGTAGGCACAGCGGAGTGCAGGAAAAGTGAATGAAAGTCAGGTAATTGAACCTGTAGTGACTAAGTCTGAGAAACAAGAGAGCTTGGGGGGGGGGGGGGGGGGGAGCTTTACAGTCTGCCCAAAAGGGGCAGTACAGAAGGGCCTATGTAAGGTTGCACAGCAGAGAGGACTGAGAGGCACTACACAGGAGCCCACGGAAGGCACTACAGATAGCTCAGAGGGGGGTGCTGTAGGATGCCCAAGCAAAACCATTGTGGAGTAACCAGAAGGAGGCGCTGAGGGGGAGACAGCACAGACGAATCACAAAATGCCAAGGCAACAGTTGAAAGAGTGAAAGGAGGTCGAATTGTGCAATGATTGGAAAAGAAACCAGTGCTGGAGGAGAAGTGGAAGCTGGAGCTGCATATGGACTCATGTGAAGGACTGAAGGTGGGCACTGGGCGAGGGACACAATGGATGATGGTGGATGGTTGTAATTGGGGTGACCCTAGTGAGAGGGAAGATGTGTGATCCTAAGCCCCAACCAAGTATTTAGCTGGTGGGAGTTCAGAAAGTCTATTGGGAAGTAAAACCACTTCCCTGGTTGTGAGCCAGGGTGAGTAAAGACACTTGCCCCAATGGTTTCAAGGTGAGGGGGGGGGGGAGGGTATGTGAAGGAGTGGCCTTACTACAACTACTCAACCTTGCAGGACCAGACTAGATGCCTGGTCCACTTTAAATCCCAACAAAGGGAGAGAGCTGTGGGTGGGATCCAGCTGGGGAGGTTAAGAGGCAGAGAGCCCAGCTGGGACCAGCATACCAGGTCCAGGTCTCCAAGGGAAGACAGCACCTGTATACATTTCTAACCTATGGCGAATCCTGTATGTGAATGTGATTTACTGTGACTACTGCTGAAGGTAAGCAGATAAGCTGCGATTTTATGTGCACTGTAAATAAAAGTACTTAAAGAAGCCTTGACCACTCATTTACCATGCCACACAGGTATTGTGGGTATTTCCCTGTCTCCAGATGGCTTACAATCTTAAGTTTATATCTTAAGATTTTAAGTTTATATCTGAGGCAATAGAGAATATGAAGTGACTTCCCTGGTTTGCAGCTTGCTGTTGTAACCACTAGGCTATTCCTCCACTCCAAGGGTTGCCTCATTTAGGCGCTCTTCTTAGTGCCATGCTGAACTCCCTACCTGAGACAGATCGAGGAACAGGCGTTGTGGACGGGGATGCCTTTCCATGCTTGCGGCAACACGAGATGGAAGATTCCCATCTCTCTATCTCTTGCTCTGTGAGTCTGATCGTGCCTTATTCTTGGAGGAGGAGTGGTTCTACTGTTCAGTCTCGGGGGCTCTTACCCTGCCAGCACATTCCTTAGGACCGCCATCTTCCAAGTATGGTTCTCTTGTGCCCTAGGAGACATCCGATCACAGATGTAGCAGTTGGAGGAGTCATGGTCCAGGCGACGATAGCAGAGTGCATATCTGTGGTAGACATCTGGTGCCCATAGATTCAGGCTTTGAAGCAGCTGACCATACGTTTCTTGGCCTTGGCCTTTTCTGTATATATATATTTTTCTGGTAGAACACAAGTTCTATTTGAGGGGCTGCTGAGGCAGTGGTATAAACTAGAAGAAGCAACAAAGCAGATAAGGACGATTTCCTAGCGTGTAGCCAGATGGACTCAGGACCAATGGGTTTATGCTCCCCTGCTAGCAGAGGGAGAAAGAGTCAGGCTTCAAAGCTGACTTCACCCTAGATCCACCTCAGCCCTTCAGTATTTCTCCAGCAGATGCAGGCATGCTTTCCCTATGGAGATCGCTGTACCTTTTGGAAGAAGAAATTGTACTTTTAAATTGGAGAAAAGACTGAACCTCACTCTCCTGCAGTGATACCATAAGGTCCTTCCCCCAGTTGAGAATTCCTGAGGTGATTTCTGAGATACACCTCAGAGGTGGGCCTTGGTCCGGTAGCTGGTTCCCGCATGGACTTTTCTGCTGAAGCGGCTGAAAGGCAGCAGGTGTAGGAAGCTGAGCACGGTGGTGACAGCCAAAGTGCTTTCCCCCCTCAGCCAGAGACCGTCTCTGTACTCGGCTGGTAAGCTCTGAGGATTTCCTCCCGATTCAGAGACGGAGGGGTTTCAGTAAGATTTCCTCCGGTCTCCATGCTTGGCACGCCATACCAACATCGTTCCCGATCCCGCTGGGGTAAGGGGAAGTGGGCTTCTGAGCGGGTTGAGCAGCCCCCCGGTGGGCTAGGTTCCGCTTTAGGCTTGGTTGGCACACTGCATGGTAGGCTGCGGCGGCATCATCTTGCACGTTTTTGTGCCTGTATTGCCCACCTTAGAGCTTCGGTACCTGCAGTGCGTGTCGGCTCTGCGCATGCTCCGTGCGCATAACATCGTGCACGTATATACGTGCACCACTTACTAGGTGCACAATACAAGTAAAGCCAGGCGCACAGGTCTTTTAAAGTATCGCTCCTCTTCGGAAGCAAATCAGAAAAGCTGGCCAGTAAATGGGGTGAATCTCCAGTACCCCGGTTACCAGAAGATAAGAGAGAGCAGTTATAGCGCCCCTCACCCATGAAGGGTCGATCCAGAGGCTCCCAACGCTTTTGCCCCCTACAGAAACTCAACATTTCAGAGGTCTCTGTTCTTTGGGAGGTCTCAGTCCTTTTATTTTTTTTTTTAAACTGCCTTACTCAAATTCATATGCAAAGTGGAAGATCCCCTCCCCCAGAGCGGCATCGGAGCCCAGAGCACCTAAAATGTCCGCCGTTCCCACGCTTATCGGGGAACGGGCAGGTCTCTGTGGAGGAGCTGTCTGCCTTCTATCAGCGCCTCGCGAACGCGGTAAAAACATTCTTTTGCCTGAAACAGGCAATTGTGAAGGTCCTTCTCCCCCAGGGAGGCAGCGGTGACAGAGGCCCTCTCGGGAGAGTCGTGTTACCGGCTCTCCACAAGCAGTGCACTTCGATCCCCTCGGCAAGGCCGCACAAAACAGCCGAGCAGTCAAGCAAGTGCCTCCAGAGCCCCGGGCACTTACGACAAGCTTTTTTTTTTTTTTTTTTACACAACAGAGCCAATTAAAAAAGCAGGGGAATGCACCTCCCTGAACAGCCACAGGCTATAGAGCTCCCCTTCAGAGGAATGTGATTTCTCTGGAATCGTAGGGGGGAGGGACCGGCCCACCGGTAAATCCCCCCTTACCTAGGTATTAGTAAGATCCTCCAGGTACCGTGACTGGAGGGCACTAAGCCCAGCCCTGCCTGTTACAAGAGGGGAGAAGGATCTGTACTTTCTTTATGCTTTTATAATTTTTTTAATTTTTTTTTTAACTAATTATAAAAAGCTGATCTAGTCAAAGTAAACAAGAATAAAAGGAACATCTTTCCAATAGAAATGAACCCCAAATTTTGGAAAAGATCAGGACCGCAAGTTGTGTCTTCCTTCATCTGCTGGAGTCAGAGAAATACTGAGGGACTGGCAGGTGGCACCCTGGGTTTTCAGAGGGTGCCTTCAGCTTTTTTCTCTGACTCCATCTGCTGGAAGGGAGACACAACCAGCGGTCTGGACTGATCCTTGTACGTACAGGGAACTTGTTTTTTCTCTCTGTCTTAGGTAAAGCTAGTCTTTAGCCTGTTTAAGTTCCTGACACCCCTTATGGTATTGCCTACAGCCAGGCCCATTAAACCAATTACTGAAAAAAAAACCCCCCAAAAAAAACCCTTTTAAACTGTTTGGTTCTGTGGTCCTCCCTGATCGCCAGTCTCCTCAGTGCTCTATCCATGCCAGTCCTTTGTATGCTGTTGCGAGCCATAGATCCCTGTGCTCTGTATACCCTGTTTAGAGCCACAGGTTCTCTCTGTGTTCAAACAATCTTTTTTTTCTCTCAGCTGTTTTACTTTGGTGTACTCCCTGAGACACATCCTTTTAAAACTTTTCAATGCTCTGGTACACACTACAGTTTGACTCCAACTGCTTCTGGCAGGCAACTCACACAACAAGCTCTTTGCTTCTCTATTTTCTTCTCTTACCTCCCCTGGAGACTTGGGTTTTCTCTGTGCCTTGCATAGAGAAAAATCCCCAAACTGATACCATATGTGCCACAGTAAATGAGCGGCCAAGGCTTCTTTAAGTACTTTTATTCACAGTGCACATAAATTCACAGCATATCTGCCTACCTTCAGCAGTAGTCACAGTAACAATCACCATTCACATACAGGATACACCTTAGGTCAGCAATGTATATTGGAGTTAGTTGCCTTCTCCTGGAGACCTGGCTCTGGTCTGCTGACCCCAGCTGGGCTCTGCCTCTTAACCTCCCCCAGCTGAGTTCCACCCACAGGACTCTTCCTGCTCAGCAGAGTCCTGCCCATAAAGTTCTCTCCCTCTGGGGGATTTAAGGTGGACCAGGCATCTAGCCTGATCCTGCACAGGTTAAAGAGGGGTAGTAAGGTCGCTCCTTCACAACCTGAATGCCATATGCTTTGAAGAATCACAAAAGATGGAATATAAATGTAAAACAAATATTATGGAGATGTCTAACTTTATCAGCGTAGGACCCTTTTTCGAGGCTGGTCCTTTCCCCTTTCATGGTGTAGAAATCCCCATTTCACTAAAGTCATTTGTTTTACCCACACTCAGCACCAGTGTGCCATCCATGTAATTGGCAAGGAGCTCACATTCTAGGGTGCAGTCAACAAGGCACTGATCATGTTGGAGCAGATTAACCCAAGACTCCCACACTGCTGGAGCTGTGGTGGAGAAGGAGGTGCTGCTGCTGCCGTCCATGGAACAAGGTGCTATTTAATGGGCATTGTCAACATAACCCGTCAGGGCATACCGCGGAACCAGCCGCTTCTACAGTGGATTTAATTCATGGCACAAAGTTTCTCCTCGGCTTCACCAGCAAAGCTCAGTGAGAATCTGGGTCTCTGAAGAGGATGTCTTCTCTCTTCCCAACTCCGATGCACAGGGGTCCTTCAAGCCAATGGGGAGCCCAGTTATCAGAATCTAGTGAAGAATTTTTTTGCCTCCTTAAGTCCTGAAGACAGAAGAGGGGACATCACCTGCGTAAGGGTATGTCCACCTCTGAAAAAAGGAAAATGTGAAAATTTAAAAGCTGGAACATTATGATGAAGAGCCGAGGGGCTCCAGAGAAGTTATCAACATTGTGTAGGGTCTGTTATCAGAAGCCTTGTATGCTTAGAATTCTAAAGGTGATGGGTATCAATGCACAAGCAGCAATCCTGTTTTCAAGTGAAAGGATGTTCTAGAACAAAGGGTCATGATATAAAAGACTGATGAGAAACAAGGAAATATTTTTTTCTGACAAAGGGGCAGTGGAAGCGGCAAACATTCTCCCAGGGTGAGCAACGATGGTGGCTCAAAACAGTTAACTCAGTTTAAGACGACACGGACTCCACCGACTCATACTGCAGGTGCCAGAAGTAAAATTTTAAGCTCCAGTGATTTTTTTTCCAACCCTGCTGATAGCAATGTTGAATCAAAAATGGTAATGAAATCTGTAACGGATAGCCCCCTTGGTTTCAGATTATAGGCAAAATACATATGCACATACAAAATTAAAAAAAAAAAAAATACAAAAAGGTCATATCACTGTAACAACCTTTTAATTTTGTATCTTCACATAAGAAAATTTAAGCAAGTTACACTATCTTTAAAAGCTCTACATAGTTTAACACAGTCTCCTCCCCCCTCCCCCACACCCCGTCATATAGTTGATTAAGAATCTATATAAGGAAAATGGATTCCAATTAAAAAAACACTGCGTCCACCCTTCCTTCCCACTGGGTATTTTCACATGAGGATGTAAGTAGTCCTCAAATTATGAAGCTGCTCTTTAAAAAGAAAAAAAAAAATACCCCCTTCCAAAAGTTGAAATCTCAATTGTGTGATACAAAACTAATAGAAAAAGTTCATAATGGTGAAAAATGTGTCCTCCTTCCAAAAGAGACTTGGAATAGCACAGTAAAGTACGACATCAAGAGGTGAAGAATAAAAGAAAGGGTGTCAGAGACATCCAGTCGTTTCTTCACCTTCCTAACAAGGGAATACAATACGACTGTCTGCAAAATAAGGCAGTTTTCACAGGAAACACCACCCCCCCCCCCCCCCCCCAAAAAAAAAAAAGAGGTATAGAGGCTAGTGCCAATCATTCACATCTTGAAGTTACAAATACGATTTCTTTTACAAAAGTTCCTTTTTCAGTGCTGAAAAAAAAGGAAAATGTGAAAATTTAAAAGCTGGTACATTATGGAGTCTTTGAAATTCACATGATTAGAAAACTAGTCTGTGCTTCCGAAAAGACTTCTGCGCTGGAGGCAAGGACTGAATTCGAGGAGGCTGGGTCTTCATGACCAGGGATTACATGATTGCACAGCTTCGGTTGGTTGTCCTGGTATCTCCCTAGAGTGAGAACAAATTAACAGCTATTAAAAAATAATAGCATCTAATATTTCCTACACATTCACAGCACAGAACAAAGAAAACACTTTTTTTTTTTTTTTTTCTTCACACACTCCTAATGAACTACCTAGACAGCCACTGACCATCCAAAGAGAAGCAATATAACCTCAGACTAAATATGAAAAACCACAGCAGTCAAGGAATAACCTCACTTATCCAACAGCAAACCAACTTTTCAGAGACTCCTCTCGCTATATATATATGGAGAGAGCAATTTTCAAAAGCCAGTTACCTGGGTAACCAGTTTCACCACAGCCGATTCACCTGTGTAAGACAATGTCTGGAAATTGCCCAGCCCTTCCCCTGCTAAAAATACAGGGGGGGGGGAGGGGGCAGAGGATAATCAACAATGCATGCATTTTTAGCCAGGTAAAAGATATGCAGGTTCAGGGGTGTACCCAGACTGGCGAGGAAGACAGCAAGCTTAGATTATATTTTCAAAACTACGCTTGTTATTTTCAAGGGAAAAAGCACCCACGGAAGAAAACAGGAGCAAATCTCAGTAAGTACCTTTTCTTGGGGCAATTTTCAAAGGGAAACTACGCTCATACATTTTGAGAACCGGTGGGAAGTCTGCAGGCAAAAGTACCCACAGACTATGCACCTATGCAGGTAAGCTTTGAAAATGCCCCCAAAATTTTCTAACTTTGTGTTGGTCGCTGTAGATCATGCTGCAAACCCAGTAGCTGCCCTGAGTTTTTGGGCTATTTACTCACTGATTTGCTTTCCGTAGACTCAACTCTTAGTATCCCCAACATAGGTTCTAACGTAATAAGCTTAATGGAAGATGATATAAAGAGAAAAATTATTTTTGCAATCTGCGGGCAGGCAGTGTGGAAAGAGAGCTAAACATAAGTGCAGAGACCTAAATCACGTATACATTTAGTGGTAGAGAGGGCACTTCAAAGAGCAGGTTTACACACTTACATGGAAGTGTGTGCACATCTCTCACCATGTACGCCAGTGGCTCTGTGTGTTCATCATTATATACATGCTTAAAATTGTCAGTTGTGCTCTGCCAATTATCTATACACGTCTGCCGCTGTTTTTTTTCCCCCCACATTCATCACAAAATACACACATACAAGAACAATTTGATTCCTCTACATATCTGGTTAAATTGTCTTTGCTCCTATCAGTTTGGATGGGTGTACACACACACACACACACACACACACACTGGGGGAAATTTTCAGAAGGATTTACATGCTTACATGTGATTTTTAAAAGGAGTTTCATGAGGACTAACAGCCTTCTGTCCTCTGAGAACACCTCAGAAAGCAACTCTGCTTTCTCTGAGGACAAAACATGCTAGTAGTCCTCACGCATGGGTGAATCCCTAGCTACAGGCTGCTCCCCAACAAAAAAGGGACCAGACAACACCCGACCAGGTGCCAATGGGCAAAACAACACTGGTGCTGTTGATAACAGAGGGGGAGACAGCCTGAACCCAAATAACGGGCCCTAAGTTGAGAGAGTTGGGTTCTACATCTCAAACAGATTCTGGAGGACAGACTGGCCGAACCTACTGTTGCGTCTGCTATCCCTATCCAGACAGTAATGGGATGTGAATGTATGGAGGGAACTCAACGTCATAACATTGCATATTTCCTCCACAGGAACTGCTTGCAAGTGGGCCACCAACGCTGCCATGGCTCTAGCAGAATAAGTCTTGATATAACCCCCGCATATAACTGGGCATGCTCAGTGTGCCTAATCAAAGTTATAGAAACTCTGACAAGTTTTCCGCATCGGGGTTCCATCTGATGTCACCCATGTGTAAGGACTCCCATCCTGTTTGCCCTCAGAGAACTGGGTTTTACACATGTAAATGCACTTTACCCTTGTAAGTGGCCTTTTGAAAATTGCTGCAATATATGCCATTTAACTGTCCATAGGTTTTATGCATGTAAATGCACTTTAAGCATGTAAATGGGCTTTTGAAAATTGCTATGATAGTATGTTACATTTACATGTGCAACTCCTTTGACAGCTGTCTCCCCTATGTATATAAAATTGGGACTCTCACGCTTAGTTCAAAACTCAAGGTTCTATAACAATAGATCCCAGTATTTCAAACACTCTTCTGTGGCGTAATTACAATCCTTAATATATATTAAAAAGGATGCTTCCCATAAGAGTCCAGAAAGTTCCCAACAAGCAAAGATTCAGGAGCAGCTCAAGAGTCACAAAATTTAATGATAAAAAAACAAAGCGTGTGATAGGGCCCACATTTTGGCATGAAACACCTGCGTTAGGGAGCCAGTAAGCAACAAGGTAATATTTAGTTGTGCTAATGTCTATTATTGCTGATGCACAAAGGGAGGCTTTTAAATATCCAGCAAGTACGTGCACTGTGTCACAATAGCTGTACGGTACGTAGTGACGAACTGATGTGAAAGAACATGCAAACTGATGTATGCTGGCTGCCCACAAACGTGATGAGGTCCTTATGGAGTAGATGCCTACTGGTTAGGTTACCAGGCGGTGAGCCAGAGAAGCCATAGTTCAAATTCCACTTCTCCCACAGACGCTCCTTGTGACTTTGGACAAGTCCATTGCCTCAGGTACAAACAGATTGTAAGTACTCTGGAGGCAGGGAAAAACCTACAGCATCTGATTGAGTTACTAATGAAAACATGCGAACTAAATCTAAATACAATTTTTTTTAAATAGCAAAGGAAAAGCTTCATATAGTACATAAGTCAATGGCATTCTTCTACCACCAGAGGGACTATTCACAAAATAGGAAACTAACAATGAAGCACAGAATGCTTCAGATATCACTTAGATTTACAGTGAAACCGGCAAACAGTAAGATCCAAGATCATTGGAAACGTGTTAAAAAAAAAAAAACTGCAGACATAAAATACAGTTGTGAAAAAACTGTGTCTTTTTATGTACACCAAAAAAAACCCAATTCATACCAACTACAGAACATCATATGTTTCTAGATGAATTAAACACACATATAGGAATTATAAATACACATTCTATTGAATCTCATTATTCAGGTCACCAAGGAAGGAAGCCTGAAAAAGAGCATCTCAATCCCCTCCCCACCACGAGCTTGTTTTACATAAGAACATAAGAAATGTCATACTAGGTCAGACCAAGGGTCCATCACACCCAGTATCCTGTTTCCAATTTTGGCCAATCCAAGTCACAAGTAGCTAGCAAGTACCGAAACATTAGATAGATCACAAGCTACTATTGCGTATTAAATTACCGTAATAGCAGTTTATGGATTTATCCTTGAGGAAGTTATCCAAACCTTTTTTAAACCCAGTTACACTAACTGCTGTAACCACATCCTCTGGCAATGAATTCCAGAGCTTAACTATGCGCTAAGTGAAAAAGAATTTTCTTTGATTTGTTTTAAATGAGCTACTTGATAACTTCATGGAGTGCCCCTTGATCCTTCTATTATCTGAGTGAGTAAATAACCGATTTACATTAACTTGTTCAAGTCCTTTCATGATTTTGTAGACTTAAATCATATCCCCACCTCAGTCGTCTCTTCTCCAAACTGCACAGCTCTAACTTCTTTAGCTTTTCCTCATAGGGCAGCCTTTCCATACCCCTAATCATTTTGGTCGCCCTTCCCTGAACTTTCTCCAGTGCAGCTATATCCTTTTTGAGATGCGGTGAGCAGAACTGCACACAGTATTCAAGGGGAGGTCTCCCCATGGAATGATACAGAGGTATTATGACATCCTCTGTTTTATTTTCCATTCCCTTCCTAATAATTCCAAACATTGTTTCCTTTTAGATTGCCACAGCACACTGGGGCAACAATTTCAATGTATTATCCACTGTGACACCTAGATCTCTTTCCTGGGTAGTAACTCCTAAGAACCTAATATTTGTGTAACTACAGCCAGAGTTATTCTTCCCTATATGCATCACTTTGCACTTGTCCACAATACATTTTATCTGCCATTTGGAAGACCAATATTCCAGTCTTGCAAAGTCCTCCTGCAATTCATCACAATCCACTTGAGATTTAACTAATATACATTCTTGATACTTGTGCAATAATCTCTGTCTCCTAACTGCTCTTACCTAATCTCTAAGCTATACTCTGCACCATACCTCTCTCTATCCTATACCATACCACGCTCTATTCTGTACTTCACAACTTCAATCCACATTCGCTACTGCAACTAATTGATAACTTTTCCCCTAGTGTATTATTAGCAACCTTGTAAGTAATTTTAGTGCTGTGTATATAGGTCCCTTTATATTTACTCTCCATGTTTGTCTCCCCATACATATACATATATATAATCATATAGATATATATATTGTTCTTGGCATTGGATGTATTTGTTCTCCGGTTACCTGTCAAATGCCACTTAAGCGTAGTTTCTCGTTTATTGTAAACTGATGTGATATCCATAATGAATGTTGGTATATAAAAACAGTTACACTAGTCTGAATAATTTTGTTTCATCCACATCATTTTCCTGAGATGTAGGCACAGGAACCACAGCCCTCAGTTGGAGGAGCCACAGAAGCGTAGACCCCACTGCCTGCTTCTTTTGCGGGGAGTGGCAACGAGACACCATGAACACATCCTGAGGAATGCTGTGAAACTCCAGCACATATTCTTCTCACAGCACTTCCAGGACCCATTGATCCAATGTGATCTTGGCCCACCTCTGATAAACGAAAGAAAGCCATCCCCCTATCTCCTCCTCCTGAAGGTAGGTCAGCAAACCTTCATTGGGAAGCTCGGGATGGTCCACCACCCGAGCCTGCTCCTCTCTTGGACTGTCGGGGATAAAAGGACTGAGACCTACCCAAAGGCTGAGTCCTCTGAAAGGTCAGGTTTCTGTAGGGACGAAAACGCTTGGAACCTCTTGAGATGACCCCTCATAGAAAAGGGGAGCTGCAATTGCTTCTTAACCTCCGGTAACCAGGGAACTGGAGATTTTCCCCACTTCTGGCCAGCTTTTCCAACTCACTCCCAAACAAGAGTGAGCCTTTAAAGGGCATTTTTATAAGATTAGCCTTGGAGACTGCATCAGCTGACCAATTCCTCAGCCATAGCCGACGACTGGCCGCCACTACCGAAGCCACTCCTCTGGCCAAGGTACGGACCAAATCACAGCCCGCGTCTGCCAAAAAGGCAGCAGCGGGTTCCATAACTGCTCTGGAATTCACCCCAGAATCATCCACCTCCTGAGAAAGCAGCCAAAAATGTGCCACAAGAGTGCAACAGGAAGCAATCTGCAAGGTCATTGCCATTGCATCAAAGGCCTGCTTAAGGATAGATTCAATCAGCCTATCTTGCACATCCTTCAAGGCCTCTCCTCCCTCCACAGAGATAGTCGTCTGTTTTAGATACAGCACAGACAAGCACATCCACTTTGGGAAACCGCAAACGCTCTCTCATAGCTGGATCCAGAGGGTATAGGCCTTCCAATACCTGACCCCCTTTGAAATTTGCCTTCAGGGCATCCCACTCAAGATCAATCAATGCTTGAATGGCGCCTATAACAGGAAAAAAGCAAGAGGCTTTACGCAAGGAGTTCTTCTTCAGCTCTGACAAAGAATCCACCCCAAGCACTCCCAGCATCTTCAATGTCAGGGAAATCAGGGCCGGTAGTTCATCTCTATGAAAGAACCATCACATGATTCAATATGGCTCCAAAGCAGGAGGAATTTCACCATCTTCAAAAGAATCAGGATCTGCCTCATCATCCGTGCCTTCTGGGACCCCACCGGGGGATACCAGTGGCGAATCAAGGCGTGCCAAGGTGCTTAACCATAGGAGTGGAAGAGGGAGAGGCCACCAGCTGAGGGTCCGACTTGACCATAGTGGGCAATGAACAATATTGCCTGAACAATATTGTTTTTATCTACTGGCAAAATATTTGTAATTTAACACATGCACTGATGCTTTTCACATTTTTCATTTGGGGGGGGGGGGGGAACCCGAAAAAACTGGGAACATTAAGATCAAGTGATTTCCATCTATTTATTTATATAATAATATATTTATCCCTGAAAAGTTGGCTTGTTGCAACATTTTTTTTTGACCGCTGTTCATTTTGCTACTTAGATAACAGTCAATCCCAGTAAGACAGGATTGCGTTATGGTCGCCTACCCTGCTTTAGCAAAAACAAAGTAACTTGCGTAAGAAAACCAGGAGGTGTGACAATCACTGAAGTTAGCAAAGGAGCTGGGGTGGTGGGGAGGGAACACTTGGTCCCGCCATCTCAATTATAAAAAACAGAGATCATCACTGAAGTAAATCGTGTGCGTTTGTTATAAAATCAATTCTTCTATATACTACTGTCTAAGCAAATGTATTGGCTTCTAGTCCATTTGTTATGAGTAGTAAACACTCGGTAAGGTCACAAACGTGTCTGCATATAGGGCTCGGATGGTACTTGCTGCAATGTAGTAGTAGTAGCAGCAGCAGCAGCATTTTTTCTGCCCCAGACTACCCGAGGACAGGTGGAGAAAGAATAGCAGCTGGAAAAACCTGCTATTCTTCTTCCAACACCCTGGTGGCAACAGCTGTGACCCCCCCCCTCCCCCTCCCCTACCTGTTCTACTGCCTCCCTATGGTCCTGCTCTGCTCAGTTTCCCTCCTCCTACCTCCCACCAATACAAGCAGCTTCATTAGTGACAGCAGCATAAGGAAACACAGTGCATGCGCTCCTATGCCCCACAGCTATTTCTCCTCCCACCCCCACCCCCACACACGCACACTTCTCATCTCGAGAGTAAGCAGGCGACTGAAGGGGTGATGCAGCTGTGGGGACTGTAACATACAGACTCGGCGAGGCCGTATACTGCCGGCCACCTGCTATGGCTGAAAAGGGAGGGGGGAGGGGGGAAGCAGGAAAAGAAGAACCTAGGGAGGTGGAGAGAAAAAAAAAAAAAAAAAAAGACTGCCTTGAAAGTGGGAGTGAGAAGAGCAGCCTCCAGATTTTCCCCCCACTTTAACCCCCTGTATGTATGTTATGTAATCATGCATCAGTGTAATATGCATGAGGCAAAAACTACTTGCGATGAGATGTAAATACTGCTGCACGGTGCCATGACAAGAGGTAACAACTGACAGCTGTACCGTGCCTTTCATCCAAACTGGATCCCAACAGACTTCAGAAACCTGCATGGTGCCACCTTGGTCTTACGGTTCATTAATGGCAGCCTCACTGTACTTTTATATCTCCAGGTAATGTCTTTTTTTTTTTTTTTGCTCATTAGAATTCCGATCTGAAGAAAAGAGTTTGAGCTCTTGAAAGCTAGTCAAGAAATGTATTTTAAGATAATCCAATAAAAAAGGTATCACCCGATACATAATATTTTTTGTTTTTGGTTAACCTCTACGTCTGTGCACCTCTGGAAATAGTCATGCAGCTCAGGTGCAGAACCTGCCGAACAGATTTCTGCCCCCACAAAGGAAGAAGGATCAGTATTGTTACTGCTGAATTGTTGCTGGGTACACAAGGCAGGGGAGAGGAGGAGGCTTGCTTGAAGCTATAAAAAGCCTAGTCACTCTCAACTCTCTCCTCTAAATCACCAGCCCACGCCTTCTCCCTACCTGAAGATTTGTTTTTTTTTCCTTTTAAAGGCACGTGGTGCAGGTGCGTAGTTCTCACAATTATTTAGCAAATCACCATTTCTTTCATTCTAGTTTGATTTTTTTTTTACAGCTAACACAAGAAAAGCAGGTGGAATATAGAGTGGAAGCCTGTTATGGCGAAGGCCTGACATTCCCAAAAGGCGGCTTCGTCAGAGGACCCCCCACGCAGCACCCCCCCCCCCCCATTCCGGAAAGAACAGAACAGGTCTTCCAGTGATCTCGCACACAAACAGGAGAAACACACAGACAGCTTACAAACTTACTGCTATCACTTTTACATCAGCTTCTCTAAGGAAAGTAGATCAGGTTTGACTGGATGTATAAACTATGCATGAAATGGCTTCATCTCAAGTTGTTTTTCCATTAAAATAAATTAGGCTCCCTAGCTTTATTTTGGCTCTAGCAGAGCTCTGTCCCTATACGGAGGTTCCTACTCTATTCCTACACACTGGAAACAAAGGTCTGCAATATGGACATAGTTCCTGTGCATTCAAGTAACGCTGGGTTTAAAAAAAAAAAAAAAAAAAAGACAAATGCTTTCTGTTCCAGGTAAGAGAGAATCATGGCCACAGCTTCCAATGTCAGAATAAGGCTTTCCTTGCTACTGTCATTCAAAGGTGCAAAGCTTTTACAAGAACCGTGTAGAAACCGTGTAGAAGACGACCCTGCTAACATTTCACAGCAGAAATGAGGTTGTCACAGAACAGCAAGAGTAGCACAACGCTGAAAGCTAAGCTTCAGAAATCTACAGAGCGGGAAGGGGGTGGTGGGAGGAAGGTAACCAGTCGATGTACTTCATCTGGTTATCCCCAGGCAACTGTTCCATCAGCAATCACAGACATGTACATTATGGTACTGCAATAAATATGTCAACATGCTTATCCAATCCAGTCACTGCCTAGAAAAGGTTCTGTGCTTTATCCTTCACAGAGGCCTGTATTCCAAGGCGGAGAATCCCGCAGCATCACCGGTCAAGCAGGGAAACAGTTTTGTAACATGCGCTCTGCATTTTATAAGTATTTTCAGAAAAACACGAGACGTGCCAGACTTCATACGACAGAAGTCCACAGTACCTGCTGGTAGCGAAAGTGCTCCTCAATAGCTTCTAAACCTTCTTCCTCCTCCACCTCCTCAGGAATGGTTGTTTTAAAGACAGTGGTTCTCTGAGCAACTTCCTAAAATAGACAGACCAACTTTAGTAAACGCTTCATAGGCAAATTCATGCCAAGCATATACTTTTCCCCCAAAGTATGAAGGGTTTAAAAAAAAAAAAAAAAAAAGTATACAGCCCAATCCAGCGTCGTACCTCTCCCTGAGAGTTTTTCAGTGTAACTTTCACATCTTCACCAGTGCCCCAGGAGTTCTGGCTCTTCCAGATGAGGTCAGAGGGAGGACTGGCGGTCACTCCAGCATTAGCAGCCCAGATCTGGTTTGACAAGCGAACGAGGCAAGAGTCAGAAAGTTACAATTGCAGGAAAGTTGCACTATGGGCTGATGTCACCTTGCAATCTAAACTTATCCATGTCGCTGGTGACTTGGGAAGAAAAAAGCCCCAGGGAACTTTGGCAATTATGCATAAATGAGAGAGAGAAACAGAGGGGGATACTCAAGTACATAATTGCTAAAGTTCCCTGGGGCTTTATTTAAATATTTATTTATATTTATATACTGTGGATAGATATGAAAAAAAACAACAAAACCTTCAAATACTGGTCTTCCGGCCTCAAGGCACAGAGTAGAGGTAATCTTTGCATCAGGCCCCTCTACTTCTGAATTATCAATTACACCTTCAACCTCTAGGAGGCACATCAGCATGACACCCATTGACTGGAAATCAACAGATGCATCTTAACATACCGTGACGGTCTGGCCTGCTTTCAGTACATATCGTGAGGTAAATTTAAAATTCACAGAGCTGTCTCCAATTTTCCTGATCATCTCCCAGCCCCCCAAGGGCTGATCCTGTAAAGAAACAGGAAACTCAGAATGAAGTAAAAAAGGAAAAAAATAAAAAAAAGCATACGACAGGTCTGAGCTGCTAGTGAGCATGGCTCTCTGCTTTCGTGGTATCATGCAAAGTGTTTACACTTCAAAGTGAATAGGGGAGAAAACTACTTCAGTGAATTAAACACATTTAAAAGTTATGTGAAACATTTCTGATCTATTTACTGCTCCCATTTACTTGTTACTGGTTATATACCATTCACCAATACTTTATGGCAGCTGCGGGCACTACTCTCTTTCCAAATCATCATAAAAGGAAGGTAAAATACATGACATGAATTAAAATATATAATTACAAAAAACCCACCCCTCTAATTCATCTCCAAATAATGACTATTCATTGAATCTTTTATGTTAATAATAAACTAGAAGTCCTAGCAGAAACAGGTGCTCACACAGCAGAGTCTGGCTGGCAGTCTGTAGTGACAGAATTAAGTAGCTACTGAGTATGTCTGGCAGGCTGCAAGTAAAGTAATCACAAAGTCCCATCACAAACACTGCTACACACACCACCTTCGGCCTGGCAGACCAAGCAGGGCAGCTAGGAGGCCAGATGTTTGGGCAACAGTTATTTCAATCATTAACAATTCTTGTGCTTAGACATGGGAAGGGAGGGGTGCTGGGTCTGAACTAAGTCAGGGATTCTGTATACCCATCTGTCCAATATGTAAGAGCACAAATTGGGGAAGACAAAATCTGTTCTGGATAAGAAGAGACTTAAGAACCAGTCATACTGTATGACTGGCAGTTGGAATATATCTATGCTGTATGAACACAATAACGGTGTAGACTTGATAGAGCTGGTGGGGTTTTTTCTGCTCGTCTACTCTATTTTGGAGTACATTTCTTCAGTTTGATAGCCTGAGAAGGAGAACAGACTACTGCAATAGTGATACATAATGACTTAATACCTTGCTGTTTGTATCAACATATTGGAGAAATTACTTACCTGATAATTTCATTTTCCTTAGTGTAGACAGATGGACTCAGGACCAGTGGGCTTATGCTCCCCTGCCAGCAGATGAAGATGGAGCAAGCTGATATCACAATATATACAGCCCTGCAGTGACCCCAGCCTGCCAGTATTCTTTTCAAAAGCAACTATGGACAGTCTAGCAAAAAACTTGATTAAAACATGTAACCAAAACTGTACTCAACCAACCATAAACACTGAACTCACGTAAAATTCTAAGTGCCCCAAGCTAGGGACTTGATGAACACTTACCAGTAATCCCTTGTGACCCAGAACCCCACAGGACTATGGACACACATGCGGCAGCCGAGGACAGGAAGCTGAGTCCATCTGTCTACACTAAGGAAAACAAAATTATCAGGTAAGTAATTTCTCCATTTCCTAGTGTGTAGACACTTGGACTCAGGACCCGTGGGATGTACCAAAGCTACTCCCCAACAGGGTGAGAGGCTGCCTGCGGTCCAGTCAACACCACATGTGCAAAGGCTGCATCCACCTGGGCCTGCACATCCAGATAAAGCTTGGAAAAAGCTTGAAGGACAACCAGGTCGCAGCTTGGCAGATATCAACGGGAGACAACAAATTAACTTCTGCCCATGACACTGCCTGAGCTCTAATGGAATAAGCCCTAACCTGAGTAGGCAATGGCTTTCCACATATGCAGCATGACTACCTCCTTAATCCAACGAGCTATGGTAGCCCATGATGCCGGAGCGCCCTGCTTACTCCCACCATGGAGAACAAACAGGGGATCCGTCTTTTGAAAAGGTACAGAAACCTCCAGATACCACATGACAAGCCGCTTGACATCTAAGCAGCGCATGAGGCAATACTCCTCCGCATCCCTGACCTTATCCAGGGATGGAAAGGAGACAGACTGATTCAAATGAAAGTCTGAGACTACCTTGGGCAAGAAGGCTGGAACAGAATGCAGATGTAACGCCCCCGCAGTCACCCGAAAGAACGGCTCCCGGCAAGACAAGTCCTGCAGCTCTCGATGCACTGAACATATAGTCACCAGGAACACAGTCTTCAAAGTCAACAACTGTAAGGAAAGGCTATGCAAAGATCAGAACGTAGGGCCCACCAAAAAAATCCAGCACCAGGTTAAGACTCCACAATAGAACCAGAAAACTCAAGGGAGGCCAAAGATGCTTAACTCCCTTAAAAAAATGGGCCACCATCAGGATGAGATGACAATGAAACACCATTCACCAGGCCTCTGAAACAGGCAAGAGCCGCAACCTGCACCTTTAAGGAATTAAGGGCCAATCCTTTATTCAACCCATCCTGCAAAAAACCCAGAATGAGACGGATCTTAACGAGGAAGAACACCCCGCTCCTCACATCAGGCCTCAAAAACGCTCCAAACCCACACATAAGCCAAGGAAGTGGAGAACTTGCGAGCGCGGAATAAGGTGGCAATCACTGCAAATGAATAACCACGCTTTAACAGGTGAGCCCTCTCAAGAGCCAAACTGTAAGACAGAACAGAGTCGGATCCTCGTGAAGAACCAGTTCCTGCTGTAACAAGTCTACATGTGGGAGAAGACGAAAGGGAGCCTCTACCAGGAGTCTTCACAAATCTGCTTTGGAGGTTGCATCAGCTGACCAATTTTGCAACCAGAATTGATGCCTGGCCGCTATCACTGAAGCCACTCCTCTGGCCGAGGTACAAACCAAATCTTAGAATGTGCCTGCTAAAAGGGCGGCAGATTCCATAACCGCTCTGGAATTCCCTCCAGACTCATCAACCTCCTAAGAGAGAAGCAGATAAAATCTCGCCACTAGGGCACAACCGGAGGCAATCTAAATTCATCGCCACCGCCTCAAAGGCTTGGTTAAGAATAGCCTCAGTCCTTCTATTATGTACATCCTTCAGGGCTGCTTCTCCCTCTATGGGGGATAATCGTCCGCTTACAGATGACACCATAGCAGTGCATCCACTTTGGCAAAACTCAAATGCTCTCTCACAGCCATATCCAGCTGGTACAGGCCTTCTAATGTCCGACCCCTTTTAAAATTTTCTTCTGGGGCATTCCATTCCAGATCAAATCAATTCCTGAATGGCATCCAAAGGAAGAAAAGAAGAGGTTTTACGAAAGGAAACTAAAATATGATTCTTCCTTGGTTCTGACATGGCATCCAAACCAGGGACACCCAGCTGTTTCAATGTCTGGGAAATCAGGGCCAGCAATTAATCTCTATGAAAGAACTGCAACATGGTTTGATACGGCTCCAGCCCTGGAGAAATTTCCCTATTTTCCAGGGAATCAGGATCAACCCAGTCATCAGTGCCATCCGGATTCCTGTCGGGAACACCTGCGGGGAGCAGAGGCGAGCTCCAGCACTTATGCATAGGACTGGAAGAGGGAGGAGCCACCGGCTGAGGACTGCACCTGTAGAAAGGCTTGTGAGCCTTGAAAATATTCCACCCAAGAAAAAGAAGCTAGGTCCAGGCCAAGCCCAGAAGGAACTTGAGCTGGTCCCACAGAACTGCCCTCGCCAGCGGGGGGAGCCAGTCAAGGGAGAACCAAGATCTCGCATCCCCCCCCCCACCCCCAGTCAAGGCCGTGACCAAACCATCATCAGAATGGGAAGAGCCAGACTTAGCAAAATCAAAGGAAGACAACTCTCCCCGAGTCTCTGAGCAGCGCCGACACAGGTTAGAAGCCAGGTCAGGCTGAGAAGCCCTAATATGGCAGGCAACACAAATAGGAAGACACAGGCTTCTTGCTTACAGGCGCCATCACAGCAGTAAACGTGCGTCGGAACGCTCGTACTCAAAAGAGAATACGCACAAAAAAATAAGTGCCTAGAAGAAAGCGTGGCAAGGTGCGTGCATAACTTGTGGGTTCAGGGAAAAATGTGTGCGCGTAAAAAGTGTCACCCAAAAACCGAGCGCACAAAGCAGGCGCAGAGCCGACACATTATGCACACCAATGGCCTGTAGAGGGCAGCAGAACACGCACAGGAGTGTGTGAAAACGGCTGCCGCGGTCTACCACGCGGCATACAAGAAAAAAGCCTAAGTGCAGGGCCTAGCCCACCGGGTGCCGCTCAATTTGCCAGGCTGCCCAGTTCCCCAACCCCAATGGGAGCGGGATTGAATATCGGTATGGCGCATTGGGCACAGAAACATGAGGAAATCCTGAAACCCCTCTCTGTCTGATTCAGGTTAAAACTTTTTTTTTTTTTTTAAAGCTTTCCTGAGCTCAGCGCTTACTGGCTGCGGGTGGAGAGGGCCTCCTGCACCCGCTGCCTTTCAGCTGAACTAGCAGTTAAGTCCACACGGGAAATCCAGCTACCGGACCAAGGCACACCTCTGAGGGACCATGGAAATCACCTCAGGAATTCTCAACTTGGGGAGGGGACCCTAAGGTAGAACTGCAGGAGAATGGGGCTTTCTGTTCCTGAATTTAGAATTTCAAATTTCTCCTTCCAAAAAGCTTGACATAATCCCCATAGAGAGATGCACATCCACCATCTACTGGAGACTAAGAACACTGGCAGGTTGGAGTCACTGCAGCTTGCTCCGTCTCCATGTGCTGGCAGGGGAGCATAAACCCACTGGAAATCCTGCTTTTCCATCTTTAACTTACTTATTTTTTCTCTCTGTCTCAGGTAAAGATAGTTTCTTTAGCCTGTTTAGCTCATGACACTCTTATGGCTATCCCTAATGCCAGGCTCATTAAACCAATTACTGAAAAAAAAAAACCCTTTTAAGCTGTTTGGTTTTGTGGTTCTCCCTGAGCAACAGTCTTTTACAGTCCTCAGTGCTCTGTCCACGCCAGTCCTTTGTATGATGTTACGAGCCACAGGTCCCTGTGCTCTGTATCCCTGTTTAGAGCCACAGGTCCTGAATCCATCTGTCTACATGCTTGGAAATGCATGATTTAGGAATGGCATGGACTTACAGCACATTAGGCTGACATTACACCCTGATGCTGCATTATCTCTTCCACAGTTTTCTCATTTATTTTCTATCTTAAAAAGAAAAAAAAAAATCTCCCCAACTCACAGGTTTTGAAAGATAGAAAAAAAAGATAGAAAAACACTCTGCTGTTAAAGGTCCATTTAGCAATCAGAGTGTACGGCATAGACATGAAGGTATTTAAGGACGGAACCGGTTCAGTGTTCTTCAAACTGCCATATTTCTGTTGCCAAAAGGGAACCCCAGTATTTACATTTTGCTTAAGATGAAAAGTGTGGCTACCAAAAATGCTTCTTAAACAAGCCACCCACAAGATTTCCTTCCATCTTGGTGAGAACATATTCTGATTCTATGGCTTTTCTTCTAGGGTTCAGCTAAGCCTTGAGTCCTGGTAGGACTACACATTTAGCCTATTACATGTCCTAATCTTTCTATTCCAGCTGCAGCTCTCTCTATCCAACTCCTTTACACTCCTTTCTCCAAGAATATTAACCTGCAAAGGAAACCCCCACACACACACACACAGCCTGTCATCCTCCCACACCTGCTCCGAGGTATTCTTCAAGCGGATGAATTTCCCATCTACATCCAGTTCCTCAATACAGATATTCCCAGTTGCAGAAGCGGAATGGGAGATACTGATGCTGCTACTGGCTTCAGACTCTTCCACATCAACTCTCTTCCTCTTGCCTCTGGCTGTGCGCACACTGCGACTCGAGGAGGCACGGGACACTGTCACCCGGGAAGAAGGGCTGGGAGAGAGCTTCAGCCTAAAATCAAGGGAACAAGTTAGTCGCACAACACCTATCACATGCAGCAGGGGTGGCCACTGTGGTCCTGCTTTTCAGGATGTCTACAATGAATAAGCATGAGATATTTGCATACACTGGAGGAGGTGTCTGTCACTCTCTCCTATACATATTCATTACAGATATCCTGAAATCCAGGCCGGTTTGCAGTTCTTGAGGACTGGAATGGGCCACCCCTGACACACTGTACAACATATCATTAGTTTGACAAATATGAAGTTCCTTATAGTCTGCAAGACACGGGATGAAAGGTGGCATCTCCCAGTGCCCCCAGCTGAATCATCTGCGGTATCCACTGTTTTTCATTGCCCACTGGTATCCAGGGCCTGGAGAGGACTGCACTGAATGGAAGGAGTACTTCAGTATGCACTGACAGAAAGGAAGAATTTCCCACCATTGTAACTATGACCTTTTAAGAGCATAAAGAACTTCACATTTATTAACTTCAATTTTTTTAAATATTTTAGATATCTTTTCTTAATGAAAAAGAAATGAATGATACACAAGTATTGTCTGGTTTTCTGAGCATACAGATCATAACTACTGGGTCATTTTGGTGAGGTTTTCTGTATTTAGAAATGCTCTACAAACAGGGAGGGGAGTGTGGTGTGTGTGTGTGTGTATTATATAATCTTCATCAGGGAAACTTTCACTATGAATCTAAATGTATTAATGGCTGGATTTGTCAGAACCACCAGATGGCTTCAGTTTTACTAATATTCAACATCTGTTTTTCAAGACATGGTGATTTTTTTGGCTAGACTGAATTTAAATTCTCTCAGTGATGGGCACATCCATCCAGTTTAAGGACTCAGACTTGAACTGATAAAAAAAAAAACAACTAACATTCCAGACATTCCTTTAAAACCCCATATCCAGCAGACGCTTAGAACAGGTTATTATAAACTACATATGCTTCGATATTTAAAACATATTATCCTTTCTGCTTACAGTTATTGATTACTGCAATTTGCTGTATATTGGGCTTCCCACCTCTGTTAGGGCCTTGCAGGTCTTACAAAATTCATCTACCCTTCTTGTAATGAGTGGGCATCGATGGGACCACGTAACCCCGCTTTATATGAATTGCACTGGCTCCCTGTAAAGAGGCGAGTGAAATTCAAAATTTTAGTTTTAATTTTTAAAATCTGTGAAGCAGGACGGCCTTTCCTATCTTGCCATCTTATTATGTATAATCCTTCTCGCACCTTAAGCTCTTTGGGTAAATTTTTACTAGAGGTTCCATCTGCTAAGGGCTCTCTGTTATCCAAGAGGCACAACTGGTGAAATTACTTACCTGATAATTTCGTTTTTCGTAGTGTAGACAGATGGACTCAAGACCAACGGGTATTGTGCTCTCCTGATAGCAGATGGGAGACTGAGTCAGATTTCAACTCTGAC
The DNA here is from genome assembly GCF_901001135.1 of Rhinatrema bivittatum. NCBI lineage: Eukaryota > Metazoa > Chordata > Amphibia > Gymnophiona > Rhinatrematidae > Rhinatrema > Rhinatrema bivittatum. The sequence goes on from NC_042615.1 coordinate 594,625,703, forward strand.
GTCAGCCTACATATACCCGTGCAGCAAGCTTAGCTCTTCTGTATTCTCCTCGAAAAGCCAGTGTGGATATATGTTGCTTGATACTTGATTACACTTGAGTATACTTGATTAACTTTGAACTGGTTCAACTGATTATATATATAAGAAATTTTTGGCACTAGAGACCGCCGGTGCGCTGAAACAATAAATGCTGACACCTAGGTAACTGCGGGTGTCTTAACATAGAGGTAGGCCGAGGCTTACCCGTACAGTCTCGAGATTGATATCCGAGATTCTCTATTTCTGGAGCAGCTGTGGGCGGGATGCTGAGTCCATCTGTCTACACTAAGGAAAACAAAATTATCAGGTAAGTAATTTCTCCATTTCCTAGCGTATAGCCAGATGGACTCAGGACCAATGGGATGTACAAAAGCTACTCCCCTACCAGGTGGGAGGCTGCCCCTGGCCCACTTAGTGCTGCCCTTGCGAAGGCTGTATCCTCCCTGGCCTGGACATCCAGGCGGTAGAACCTGGAGGCGTGTAGGGAGGACCATATCGCCGCCCAACAGATCTCGGCTGGCGAAAGCAGCCTGGTTTCAGCTCAGGAGACTACCTGGGCCCTTGTAGAATGCGTCTTGACCTGTAGAGGTAATGGTTTTCTTGCCTCTATGTAGGTAGCATTAATGACTTCTTTGATCCAGCGGGCTACAGTCACCCGCGATGCCGCTTCCCCTTGTTTGTTCCTGCTGTGAAGGATGAACAGGTGATCAGTTTTGTGCATGGCTTCCGATCTCTTGAGGTATCTGACTAGGAAACTGCCGACATTCAGGTGGCGAAGGAGGCGTGAGTCTTCCGAATCTGTGTTCATCTGGTGATGGTAAGGATATGGTCTGGTTCATATGGAACTGGGAACCACTTTCGGAAGGAAGGATGGTACCGTACGCAGCTGTATGGTGCCTGGGGTGAACCTGAGGAACGGTTCTCGACAGGATAATGCTTGAAGTTCGGAGATGCGCCGAGGTGAGCATACTGCGATCAAGAATGCAATCTTTAAGGTCAAGAGGCGTAGAGACAGACCGCTTGTTGGTCTGAAGGACTCCCCTGCTAGGAAGTCTAGTACTAGGTTGAGGTTCCATAGAGGCACCGGCCACTTTAGAGGTGGCTGGAGTTCTTTAACTCCTTTCAGGAAGCGAGACACATCAGAATGAGTTGATAGTCTGATGCCATTCGCTTCGGACCTGAAACAGGCCAGTGCAGCGACTTGAGGGAATTGAGCGACATCCTCTTCTGCATGCCATCCTGTAGGAATTCTAGGATCATGGGAATCTTGGCTGTCCTCGGAAGGAGGGCGCGGTCTTCACACCAAGCTTCAAATACTCTCCAGATCCGTATGTAAGAAAGATATGTGGAGAACTTGCGTGCTCGGAGCAGGGTGTCAATCATGGCTTTTGAGTAGCCACGCTTCCTTTAGGTTAGTCACTCAAGGGCCATACCGTAAGAGAGAATCAAGCCGGGTCTTCGTGGGAGATCGGTCCCTGCTGAAGAAGGTCCCTGTATGGCGGTAGACGCAGAGGATTTCCCGCCAATAGTCTTCGCATGTCCGCGTACCATGGTCTTCTTGGCCAATCTGGGGTAACTAGTAGAACTAGTCCCCTGTGGTGCTCTATCTTGTGAATGGACCCTGCCTTGACCCTGCTCAATGTTGAGCGTTTCCTGAGAGCGTTGGAGATATTACGATGGAATAAAGCGAAGCATTTTGGCTCGCGGCAGCTTCTTAAAGAAATTTGCAGTGGAGGAAAGAGTTCTCAAGTTAATCTTCCATCAACCAGAAGCATCCGCTCGGTTAACAGAACATCAAATAACTTATAGCCTCGGAGTGGTATGGAAAATCTTGGAGTTTTGGAGCAACAATCTTTAAGATAAGTAATCCGACTATCAGCATTATTAATTTACATCCCCTGAAGAAAGACCTTTCATGGTCAGAAACAAAGCCTTGTCGGGTGGACTTTAAATTTTTCTGAATACAAGTCGGGTGGACTTTAAATTCGTCTGAATATAAGTCGGTGTTATCACTTATCAGGCGTCACTCTAACTTACCACTGCTATTTATAGTTTAATTTTAAAAAATTTTAGCGCACTTTGAAATTCACAAAAAATTCAAAAAATGGTTGGAGGTGGAAAGTTCATGATTAAAACTGATATTCAGCATTACAAGCCAGTAATGCTTTGAAGTTCTATGAAACATTCCTCTTTCTTCCCTACAAATTTTCTTTAAATAATTATCGTTATGAACATAAGTTCCTTGATAGAGGAGGTTTTTCCCCTTTAATAATCTGAAATATATCTTTGGAAAACTAATACATAGGACACTTTGTATGTGAGTTGGAATTATTATTGATATATAAGTGTCTTTTACAAAGTATTTAATTGGGTGCATAGTGTTTTGGTTTATAGCAGCTTGGAAGCATTATTTTGTTGTCTTGAGTCTGTTTTTGTTGTCCTGATTTGTAATGTATTGATTTTGTTGAAATTTTATATATCATTATTTTATGTTTCAAATTTGCATTGTATTCTGCTTAGCACGGTGATCCATTATAGGCAGAATATAAATATTTTTAAATAAAAATACTTTTGTTTGCTAAAATAAAGGAAATACAAGGAGATTATTTTTTTGTTTTCTTATCTACTTTGTGGAGTAGCTAGCTATTCTTCTGTAGCCAATTAATTAATTTATTTTTTGCACAAACACTCACACCTAAGACCTCAAGGGATAGATATTTAAATGCTACTTAGCCGGATAAGTAGGACTTATCCAGCTATGTTCCGCGTCCGCCATTTAGCTAGATAAGTATTTATCCAGATAAGTAGATAGCCAAATATCTTGGGGGCGGATCAAGGCAGGGTAACCTTTCTGGTTATCATAACCGGGTAAGTGCCTATATTCAGCCTTATCGAATTAATTTAACCAAATAAGTTAGACCAGTTCAATAGCAGGTCTAACATTATCCAGATATAACTTATCTTGTTAACTAGCACTTATCCAGTTATATTTAGCAGCACAGCCATGCTGCTGAATATCCATTCTAAGATAATTGGATAATTAAAATCTGGCTAACTTAGATAATCGGATCTTCGAATACTGGCCCCCAAATGTTCAAAATTCTGGTACAAGTATGTTTGCTTACGTAAACAGTGCTCTCCATAGACAGCAGGATGAATTAACCACTCTCTCTAGCTCAGCAGAGCTTTTATACTCTGAGCATATGTGCATGAGCACTGCCTCATGAGCCTCCTCAGTACATTTGTAGCCAAATTTTAGCAGGGCAGACTCTCCAGGGAGGTGAGCAGATATTAAGTACGGCTAATTCATTCTTCTATTTATGGAGAACATTGTTTACAATAAGCAAACTTGCTTTCTCCATTGACAAGCAGGGTTCAATTAGCTATGACACGTGGGGAATCCTAAGCTGAGGGCTGCACTGGCAGAACATTTATGAAAAAAGCAATCTGGCTCCCCCATGAAGAGTGGGCTACTCAGTAAACAGGTTATGCAAAACTGCTTGTCGAAGGTTACTGTCAACTCTTGAGAGACCGCCCAGACTAGAGGGACATGAATTATATTCATAGATCAAGCTGCAGCTATGCAGATGTCAATAGAAACAGCTCTCAGATAAGCAACAGAAGTAGTCATAGCTCTGACTTGATGAGCCTTGATGGAGTCTTGTTATTTGAAGTCTAGCTAGCGAATAATAATGCATTATAAGTCTGCTAGCCAGCTGGAAATGGTACATTTAGCAACCGCTATTCACAGTCTATGAGGATTGTAGAATACAAAGAGCTGAGAAGCTTGACGATGAGACTGTTCTCTTTAAGTAGGCCAATTCCCTTTTGCAGTCCAATGTGTGAAAGACTTTTACATCCTATACATAAGAACATAAAAAATAAGATATGCCATACTGGGTCAGACCAAGGGTCCTTCAAGCCCAGTATCCTGTCTCCAACAGAACAGTGACCAATCCAAGTCACAAGTACCCAAACATTAAATAGATCCCATGCTAATGCCGGGAACAAGCAGTGGCTACACTGTATTGACTAATAGCAGTTTATAGACTTCTCCAGGAACTTATCCAAGCCTTTTTTAAACCCAGCTACACTAAATACCTTAATCACATCCTCTGGCAATGAATTCTATAGCTTAATTGTGTGTTGAGTGAAAAGAATTTTCTCCAATTTGTTTTAAATGTTCTAATTGGGAACTTCAAAAAAGAGCCCCCTAGTCCTTGTATTATCCGAAAGAGTAAATAACTGGTTCACATTTACCTATTCTAATTATTTCATGATTTTGTATCCATGCCCCTCAACTGTCTCTTCCCCAAGTTGAAGAGCCCTAAACTCTTTAACCTTTCCTCATAGCTGTTCCATGCCCTTTATTTTGTCACTCTTCTCTGTACGTTCTCTCTTTTTTGAGATGCAGCGGCCAGAACTGCATACAGTATTCAAGGTGCGTCTAATTATTGAGTGAAACAGAGGTATTATGACATCCTCCTATTTACCATTTCCTTCCTAATAATTCCTAACATTGTTGCTTTTTTGACCGCCACAGCACACAGAGTCAATAATTTAAATGTAATATTGTCAACTATGATGCTCAGTTTTTTTTCCCTGGGTGGTAACTCCTAAAATGGAACCCAACTTCATTTAAATACAGCATTATTTTTCCCTATATGCTTCACCTTGCACTTGTCCACATATTTCATCTGCTATATGGACACCCAATCTTCCAGTCGCACAAGGTCTTCCTGTAATTTATCCAATCCACTTGTGATTTAACTACTCTGTATAATTTTGTGTCATCTGCAAATTTGATCACTTCACTCATCGTATTTCTTTCCAAATCATTTATATATATATATATATATATATATATATATTGAAAAGCACCGGTCCAGTTACAGATCCCTGAGGTACTCCACTGTTGTCCTTTTTTCACTGTGAAAACAGACCATTAATCCTATTTTCTGTTTCCTGTCTTTTAACCAGTTTGCAATCCACAAAAGGACACTGCCTCCTATGCCATGGCTTTTTAGTTTTCTGAGAAGCTTCTCATGAGGGCCTTTGTCAAACGCCTTCTGAAAATCCAAATACATTTATTTATTAGTATTTATCTACCGGTTCACCATTATCCACATGTTTATTCACCCCTTCAAAAAACTGTAGCAGATTTGTGAAGCAAGTCTTTCCTTGGGTATATCCATGCTGGCTGTGTCCCATTAAACCATGTCTATCTGTATGTGCTGTGATTTTATTCTTTAAAATAGTTTCCACGATTTTTTCTGGCACTGAGGTCAGGCTCACAGGTCTATAGTTTCCTGGATTACCTCTGGAGCCCATTTTATATATCAGGGTTACATTGGCCACCTTCCAGTCTTCAGGCACAATGGATGATTTTAATGATAGGTTACAAATTAATGGCACGATCTTAAAAGGCCCGCGTGCCTAAAAAACGGAGGTTATGCGTGCTGCACGCATTTTACAAAGGGCCCAGCCACGTGTGTAACACCCATAATGTGCCGAAGTGCTAGGCCCAAAGAAAGGGGCAGGGTAGGGGCGTGGTCTGGGCGGACTGGAACAGTGCCATTAGCTGATGTGCCGGGGAGTCTACTGCTCCTCCAAGGGAATAGAAAGAATTTTTTTTAATTTTGTACCTAATAGGTAGGAGGTAGGGGTCAGGGAGCAGAAGAGAAAAGGTAGGAAGGTTAGGATAGGAGTATAGAGAAGTTCCCTCTCAGTCCGCTCATTCATTGGAGTGGAGTGAGAGGGAAATGGGGAAGCCCTACTCGCGTCACCGGGCATTGCTTTAAAAAAAAACAAAAAAAAAAAAAACCCTGCCCCCACTTGCGCAGATGTTAAAATCCGGCACGCATGTGCGCACGGATGTAATATTTTATAACATGTGCACGGCAACGTGCATCCATGTGCAGGAACCACGCACATATGGAAGCCCACGGATCTTAAAATTCGACCCCTCATTGTAATAAGTCTGAAATTTCATTTTTTAGTTCTTTCAGAACCCTAGAGTGTATGCCATCTAGTCCAGGTTATTTTCTACTCTTCATTTTGTCAATCTGGCCTCCTACATCTTCCAGGTTCACCATAATTTGGTTCAGTTCATCTGAATAGTCATCCTCGAAAAACATCTCCGAAAATGTATTTCCCCAACATCCTCCTCAGTAAACAAAGAATTAATTTAGTCTTTCCGCGATGGCCTTATCTTCCCTAAGTGCTCCTTTAACCCCTTGATCATCTAATAGTCCCAACCAATTCCCTCGCAGGCTTCCTGCTTCAAAAATAGTTTTAAGAGTTTTTATTTTGAGTTTTTGCCTAAATGGTCAACTTCTTTTCAAATTTTCTTTTAGCCTGTCTTATCAATGTTTTACATTTAACTTGCAAATGCTTACTTTTTCTTATTGTCTTCTTATAGTCTCTTTCACTTCACCTTTTAGCCATATCAGCAATCGTTTGGCCTTCCTTCCACCTTTCTTAATGTGCAGAAATCATCTAGACTGTACTTCTAAGATGGTTTGTTTTTTTTAAACAACGTCCATGCCTGTTGTACACTCAACCTTTGTAGCTGCACCTTTCAGTTTTTTTTCTATTTTTCTCATTTTATCAAAGGCAGAAACCATCTTGGGAAGAAATTTCAGATGGGTGCAGAGCACTACTGTATTGTGGAAGAACTGAAGATATGGAGAATAAGAAATCAATGCCTGAAATTCACCGACTCGTCTAGCAACGTGATGACTACAATGAATATTACTTTCCAAGTGAGGAATTTCAATGGAGCCAACTCCAGGGGCTCAAATGGAAGTTTCAAGAGTTGTACCACTGATTAATGGGTTTCAAAACTGGTGGCTCGGCATGCAACAGACCTTTCATAAATTTGGAAACCAATAGATGAATGGAAACTAGTTTGTTTTCGATTTATGTATATGCAGCAATAGCACTTGGACTCGCACTGAAGAGATTCAGAGACCGGAGAATAAGTACAATAAGTATTTTATTAAGTCCTTGGGAACTCATGAAAAAAAAAAAAAAAAACCCAACCCACGGATCAGGGAACTGGTTTTGCACCATGAGGAGAAACTCTTCCATTAAAAATGCATACACATTTCTGGCTGAGATTAATACATCTTTTCTTTCTCTGGAGAATGTTAACAAAAATATTACCGAGCAGTCAGCGAGTCAGATGGATTGGGATGTGCGCATAAGCTTCCTTCATATTCAGGGCACATATCCAGTCTCCCAGCTGGATAAAGAAGAGAATAGTGTGAAGGGCATTCATCTTGAACTTCTCCCACAGAATGTATTTGTTCAGTTTTCGTAAATCCAGGATTTGTCCAAGGTCTCCCAACTTTTTTGGTATAAGGAAATATCAGGCGTAGAACCCTTGGCCACATTCCCACAGGGGAACTGGTTCTATCATTTGTTGATGAAGTATCGCTACCACCTCTATAGATAGCTGAGGGTGTGAGAAGGATCTGGATAGAAGACTGGATGCTGAAAGTAGCACAAGGTATGGGAGAAATGCAAGTGGTTACATACTCCTGAGGACCCACTGGTTCTTGATGATGTTCCCCATTTGTTCTGAAATAATTGGATCCTGCCTCCAACAGGGGGATCCATGCTCTGAGATTCCAGAATTGTCAAAAACTAGGGACTGGTTTTGACTGGGCCTATTACTGCTGCTTCAATTATCACCGCTCCCTTTGGTGTCCCTTCACCAGAAGCTGTTGAGAAAGCAGTGTGAACAGGGCTCTGTTCTGAAAGGCCATAAGAGGAGTTCTTTTATTTGAGAAACTGTATTTCTGACTGTCATCTACGCAAGAACAGTAGCTAGTTTTTTATGGATGTCTTTCCTTAGGCTACTAATCCAAAGCCAGGCCACATGATGAGCTGCAATTGCAATGGCAGAGGACAAGCTGAGGTGGTAAAGGATTCATTCACAGATTATATAAAGGTGATGTTGAAATTCCTCTTTATCTAGGAGGATTTGACAGTAATGCTCATGTCCCCCCTTCCAAGGAAAAGATCAGAGGCTTAAGCTTCTTCACACAGTCATGCAGGTATTGTACCAAGTACAACTGATGAGCCGCAATATATGCATTTAACATGGTGCTGTAGAACAACTTTTTACTGAAGTTGTTTAGCGACCTTGGGTCTTTCCCAGTGGAATATTGGAGAAAACAGTCTTCTTGGGTCATTTCAAGGCTGATTCAGCCACCACTGACTGGTGGGGAAGTTGAATTATCTCAAACCCAGGGGACTGTTGAACCCTGTATTTGAGATAATAGATAATAAGAGTGTCCTACATCTTGATTTATAGGTCCCACAAGATCTGTAGTGGGCTCCATCAGTGTCTGCAGAATCTTTAGGATACCAGAAATTTCTATTCTGAGGTCAGTATCTTGGAAAATATCGACTCCCAATTCTTTGCTCAGCTTTAGCAGGATTTTGGCATAGATGAGATCCTCAAATGGGGGAGGAATACTCCAGTGAGGGGGGAGGGGGCGGTGCTCGGACAGAATCACAGTGGACCCATCCTCTTCAGATTAATAGATGTGCATACCAGGACTCTAGTGAAGATGAAGGCAATCAGGGTTCTGGCCCCAATCTCCTTAGAGGAAAAATATTTCCTGGATCACAGCTGCCTAGACCTTCCAATGCACCTTCCAAGGAAGGCCCGGATCCTCCACCAAAAGCATCCAGAGCAGAAACCCCTGAAAGTCTCGTATCTAGGGCTCCAGATGGAACTCCCTTGAGGGCAGACAGCTTGGATAGAATTAGCTGCATCATGCCTTTCTTCAAACTGTCTATCAAGAAGGAGAAAAATAAACCTTACTCTTCACCAGCTCTGTAATTTAATCTAGAAACTGCTGTGACCGCTGGGCCACTGTTGAAGGAGAAACTTCGTCTGACACTAGAACAGGATCATCCTCTTGCAATACCGCACCCCCCCTCAAGAGCATCAAGAGGGTGGTTTCACAATTGTTTTCATGAAAGTCAGTGGGAGGATGGAGTGAATGGGATCTGTAGAGTCTAAGTCTGGCATCTGGCCATCAAAAAGAGTCCTCCAGAGGCCTAGCTGGTCTGGGATCAGGAAATAGCAGGTGAGACAGAGATACTGGTATCTTTTGGTCCAACAGGGAAGAAAGAATCTGGAAGGCAATTCCCTGCAAAGCATTCAGGTCACCCATATCCCAAGAGCCAGGCCGAAGAAAAGAGGTGGTCTGGGGAGGGGCGGGGGTGGAGCTGGAGGCAGCCTGCTGACTGGTGTAAATTCAAAAACAAACAAAAAAAAAAAAAGATACGGCCTTTCAAGGGGTCGGGGAGGAGAAGGGAAGAGGGAGGGTAGGTGGGCGGGGGGGGGAGGAGGAGGAAACTGGGGGAGCCCTGGTCTTGTCGCCACACAAATTGCCTTTTTCAACCCCCCCCCCCCTTGTGCATGCTGCCCCAGATTTTATAACATGCGTGCGCCAGCGCGTGCATGTTATAAAATCATGCGTCCATGTGTGCGTGCCGGGTAGCGCACACACATGGACGTGCACGCGTATGTTTTTAAAATCTACCCCTAAGTGCACAGACTTTTCCGAGGAGCAGCGGTGTTTATGAGGAACCTCGGGGTTCCTCATGGGGGAAGAGGTTAGGAAATGTGGCACAAAGCCAGAATGTAACAGCACCCCCACATCATTTAGATTTGCTTAATCCCAAGATCCTGACAACCTGGAGGGGCCTGGAAGTGTGTGTGTGTGTGGGAGGGGGCATCAAATGAAGAATCCTTACTTGAGCCAGATGAGTGGGAAGAGGATCGATGCCTGTGGCCAAGGGCTCGGCAGAGTTCAGCCATTCAGTAGGCTCGATTCTTCCTAGCCCTTGGGAACATTCTGTCACAGATAGTTGGCCACATCATGGTTCAGACCAAGTCAACAGTAGCAGACCTTTTTTTTTTTTTTTTTTTTAATACAGAAATGAAATGTGCTGAGTTGGGGCTTCCAGGGGAGAAAGGCAGTGAGAAAAGAAAACTGAAAGAAAAAAAAAAATTCATCAGAAATTCTAAAAAGTATTAGTAAGAGAGGGTACATGTGCGTGTAGCTGTGAGGACGACGACTGAGGAGGATCATGAGGCAGTGTTTATTCGGGAACTCCCATGTGTATGATCATCTGAGCTAGAGAGAAAAGTCCATTTGGTGCCATCAGATGAGGTCACCCACTAATTCAGCCCTGCTTGTCCATGGAGAGTGTATGTTTTTCATGAAACATAGTACACATCATTCACAATCTGTGTTCTCTAAAATTAAGAAGGCATTCTCATAGCCAAGATATACTGGGGGGGAAAAAAATCACAATAACCAACCCTGGAGACTTATAAAGAGTATAGTTTAGGATATATGTACAGCTTTCAGAAAATTATTATAAAAATACCCCACATCCTGAAAATCAAATATATACCACGATATTAATAATGACCTGAAAGCACTGACAAAACTGCTCAGTAGCCGCACTAAAAGCTTGATTTTAAAAAACACGCCGATTTTATAACATGCACGCATCTCCTTGTCTTTGTGCGCGCTGGGCTTTATAAATATTTAGCCTTAAGCTCTCTTACCTCTCCTCCTCACCCTCCAAGAGTTTGCGGTATGCACTGATCTCCATGTCCAGAGCCAGCTTCACATCCAAAAGCTGTTCATACTCGTCAAGTTGCTGCTTCATCTGGTCTCTGATCTCCGCCATCTCTCGCTCTCTCTCTGCCAGCATTTGCCGACAGGTCTCCCTTTCCCTAGCCAGGGTGTCCTCCAGCTCTTGCATCCGTTCATGCCAGGCTCTTGACTACAATAGGATATATATTTAAAAAAATAATTGATAAATCATCATTGATTACTGGGAACTGCATATACTTCATATCTATAATCTATTTATAAATATGTAAAGATATGTATATTTATTTAAAAAAACAACAAAAAATAAACCCCAACTAAACTTGTTACCCGTTCTTATCCATGGTTCAAGGTGAGATACAAAAAGATATTCATAAAATTTTAAAACATCACATAAATATGTTATGATTAGACATCAATCTTGACTATCTAAAATTAGAGTAGAGGACATGCCTATGAAAATTAACCTAGCTCAGCAGCAGCAATAGTGAATATCTGATACAACCTGCTAACTAGTTACCAATCTCAAAATGCTTGTTTGAATAGAATACACACATACAATACCTGCCTAGGGAAGTCTTTCTTCCTGACACAGAAGACTCCAGAAATACAGGGTCAATTTAGCACATTGGTACCTTTTACTATGCTTATTTATTTATTTATTGAGTTTTATATACCGTCATTCGGTTTCGCCATCATAACAGTTTACAAGCTTCGATGAATTAAATGTATGTTAGGATGTTAGTATGTATATTATGATATCCCTACTAATTACTTAAATTAAAGTTGTAAGTAATCAATTTGGAGGGTTGCAGGAGGTTATTTAGAACAGGTAAAGTGACATATTCGGGTTCACATGGATGCAGCAGGATATATAGATAAGGTTAAGTTTATAAGTTAACATAGTTCAGAGGAAAGGATGTATAGAGGTCCATTAATATGGTGTGTCCTTGATAGGAAGATCGATTGTCCTTGTCATTGGATGTTTTGGTAAACTTTGGTGAACAGCCATGTTTTCAGTTCTTTCTTGAAGGTTTTTAAGTTAGGTTGTGTCCTTAGTTCGGTTGGGAGCGAGTTCCAGAGTTTGGGGCTTCCAAGGGATATGGCTCTTTCACGGGTTGAGCTCAGTTGTATAGTGTACTCCTGATAGCAGATGGGAGACGGAGTCAGATTTCAAAGCCGACGTCAGCCTACATATACCCGTGCAGGAGGCTCTGCTCTTCAGTATTCTCCTCGAAAAGCAATTGTGGATATATGTGTGCTTTAATAACTTGGTTAACTTGATTAACTAGGACTGGTTCAACTGATTTCCAATTGGAGACCACCAGTGCACTCAAACGGATAATGCCAACACCCAACAATTATGGGTGTCTTGAACTAGGGGTAATACCTGGCTTACCCATGCTTGTCTTGTTCTCGGGGCTTGTCACCTGAGGTTCCCGGATTCCGGGGCAGCTGTGGGGCGGGTTGCTGAGTCCATCTGTCTACACTAAGGAAAACGAAATTATCAGGTAAGTAATTTCTCCATTTCCTAGCATGTAGCAGATGGACTCAGGATCAATGGGATGTACAAAAGCTACTCCTGAACCGAGCGGGCAGCTGCCCGTGGCCCTCTTAGAACTGCCCTTGCAAAGGTTGTGTCCTCCCGGACCTGGACATCCAGGCGGTAGAACCTGGAGAAGGTATGGAGGACCACTTCGCCGCCCGACAGATCTCGGCAGGCGACAGCATCTTGGTTTCCACCCAGAACACTGCCTGGGCCCTTGTAGAATGGGCTTTGACTTGTAGAGGTGGAGGTTTCCCTGCCTCTACGTAGGCTGCCTTGATAATTTCTTTGATCCAGCGGGCTAAGGTTGCCTGTGAGGCCGCTTCCCCCTGTTTCTTCCCGCTGTGAAGGACGAATAGGTGGTCCGTCTTTCATACAGATTCCAATCTTTCCAGGTATCGGACTAGGAGTCTGCCGATGTTTAGATGGCGAAGAAGGCATGGGTCTTCTGAGTCCTTATGTTCGTCTGAAGATGGCAGCAAGATGGTTTGGTCTAGATGAAATTGAGAAACCACCTTCGGAAGAAAGGAGGGGACAGTGTGTAGCTGTATGGATTCCGGTGTGAACCTGAGGAATGGTTCCTGACAGGATAGCGCTTGATGCTCGGAGATGCGACGGGCTGAACATATTGCCACTAGGAATGCAGTCTTCAAGGTCAGGACCTACAAACCGCGTGTAGGTCTGAAGGAAGCTCCCACTAGGAAGTCTAGTACTAGATTGAGATTCCATAGGGCACCAGCCACTTTAATGGTGGTCGGATTTGTTTGACCCCTCTCAGGAAGCGTGAAACATCTGGATGGGTTGATAAGACTGATGCCATCCACTTTGGCCCTGAAGTAGGCCAGCGTGGCCACCTTAACCTTGAGGGAGTTGAGATACAACCCCTTCTTCAAGACGACCTGCAGAAATTCCAGGATCATGGGGATTTTGACTGTCCGCGGAAGGATCTCACGGTCCTCACACCAGGCTTTGAATACTCTCCATATTTGTATGTAAGCTAGCGATGTGGAGAACTTGCGTGCTTGGAGCAAGGTGTCAACCACTGCCTTAGAATATCCGCTCTTCTTCAGGCGAGTCCTCTCAATGGCCAGACTAAGAGAATCGAGTTGGGTCTTCGTGGAGGATAGGTCCTTGCCGGAGAAGGTCCCTGTGGGAAGGTAGGCACAGAGGGTTCCCCACAAGAAGTCTTCGCATGTCTGTGTACCATGGCCTTCTTGGCCAGTCCGGGGCCACTAGAAGTACTAGTCCCCTGTGGTGTTCTATTTTGCGGATGATCCTTGGCCATGGGGGAAAGGCGTACAGCAGGTCTTCATGAAAGTGTCGATTCCCCGGGATTGCGGTTCTCGTCTGCAGCTGAAGAACTTGGGAACTTGGGCGTTGGACCGGGTTGCCAGTAGATCCATGGCTGGGGTTCTCCAGTGGTTTACTATCAACTGGAAGGCCGTGGACGACAGCGTCCATTCCCCTGGGTCTAGGCTCTCTGCTGAGGTAGTCCACAGAGACGTCTTTTCTCGCTATGTGGGCGGCTGAGATCCCTTGCAGGTTTGTTTCCGCCCACACCATGAGTGAGTCTATTTCCAGGGACACCTGTTGGCTTCTGGTTCCTCCCTGGTGGTTGATGTAGGCAACTGTTGTGGCATTGTCTGACATGACTGATAGACTCGCTCTGGAGTCTGTGGCAGAATCGTAGACAAGCTAGTCTGACTGTTCGGGCTTCCAGATGGTTTATGTTCCATCCCGCCTCTTCCTTGTCCCATTGTCTCTGGGCCGTCAGTTCCTGGCAATGTAACATTGTTACTTCACACGCATTTAGTGACAAAAAGTACAGTGAAATTCACTGATCTGTCAAGGCAACAGTACAAGCAGGAACACAAGTTCTAAGAGCAAAAGCCCAGTATGCCTTAACGTGATATCAAACATCTACAAATTTCATATACATTACTGTTTTATAATAAATCAATGCTATTTAATATGAAGAAAATATCACACACACACACACCTGCCCTCCAGACAGCTTGCAGAAAACACTAGGGGGCCCTTATAATGTCTTTAAAAAATGTATAGCTTCAAGGGAAAACCAAGACTGAATAAAAAAAAACCAAAACCCTTAGTCTCAATTAGGTCAATGTAATAAGGTGCACTAGGCTGAGTTCACATAACTTTGCTCATGGTTTAAATAAGATTTTAGCGTCCACAAAATGTGCTCACAAATCTGCGTGCCTCCATGTAAATTCCATGTTAATGAAGGCATTAGTGCTTACTTCCCCCATTGCAGGGAGCTGCATTAAAGTCGTAAAAGCTTAACTCCTGTTTACTTAACAATGGAATCTTAACTCTTATGTCACAGGTGGAGTCATTTCTGGGGACAGAGTAAGACTATGGGGCTGTACCAGCAAAGATCTCAGACCCGGAGGCACTGGTACGAGGGTCCTGGACATGTGGCTCCCAGCTTGACCACCACACCTGGCAATCCCAGGAATGGGAACACATTGGCACAGCAACATAGACTAACACTAGCCCCAGAATTGCGAGTTAACTTTACTCTACCCTCTGATTCAGGCATTAAATTACCAAACCTTTAAAATAAAAAAAATTTAAAAAGTTTAAAAAACCAAATGCTAACCACTAGTCAAGTCCAGGATCCCAAATGAGAAACCCTCTGCCCTGGGACTCCCAAACCAAATATGCAGAATTGCTGTATGTTCAACATCTATGGTTATGTAAGGTCTTTTTGGTAGGCTGGTAGGCACTTATAGTACAACTGTCAACACTGCACAGAGCTCGCTAAATGTACAGCTGTCTAGTGCTGTCACCTCCTGCTTCTCCAGATATGTGCCAAACTTTGAGAATAGCTGGCAGCAGAACTGTTGGCCAGGCAGGAATTGCATGATGTTAGAGCGACCGGTACTGGGAGGGTCAGCATGTCAGTAAAGAAAATGTGCACTAAAAATTGTTTTATTACATTGGAGCCATATTATATGATGGTTTTATGAGTAATAATATGGCCTGTGCATCACTGCTTACAGTCAAGGATAAAAGTCTTTGTAGTTTTCAGATCGGCAAGAATGTGCATGTTACTACAGGAGTGCTATTGCATCACATTCTTACTATCATCACTTCCTCTACAGAAGGGCCATATGCAATGTCTGAAAAGCCAAATTACTAATTCCTCTTTTGAAAAGCTATAATCTTTTAAAATTTCTAGTTGGCATAAAAATATTACTAGATAACCATCCAGTAACAAAAATCATAACAAAAAATAACTATATAATCCCCTCATAATAAGCAGCAGTGGTAGGGGATTACCTTGATAGAGGATCTGGCAGGCCCTCCGTCACTGGTAAATTATTTGCCCCATATCACATCAGAACTGCCTCCCATCTGCAACACAATGGCTTGCTCTGCTGCTTTGCCCACAGCAGTCATGTGATCTAACCGCTCCCAACAGAATGCCCTTTAATTTTTTTATTTTATTTTATTTTTTTTTAATTTTGGTGTTTTTTTGCAGGTCCTTTCCTACACAGTTTTAGGAAAGAAAACAACCTTAGATAATACAAAGAATCATCACTAGAACTGGCAGCTCTCTTTCTAGATGTGGTAAACCACCTCGGCTTCACTCTGATGGTTCACAGACTCTAGCAGCACACAACACCAACAACCTTCCAATCAGCCACTATTACCCTCTAGTTTTATTAGCATTATTTGAAAGAGAAAGAGTATGAAATTAGGAAGGAAATGAGTAAGCCACACTGCAGTGGTGACACACCCTTCCCATCTCTACACATATTAAAAATAAAAAGGCATCACAAATGTAAGTCCTCTAGATGAAATCCAAGAACAGGTGGCCGTTACCTCTTTCTGCAGACTGGCTAACTGCGTGGAGAGATTGTCAATGCGCATACGGCTCTCCATCAGCTCTTCCCGGGTGCTGTTGACTGTGGAACTATTCATCTCGGAGGCCAGTCTAGCGTTCTCAAGCTGGAACAGATCAAATAGGTGCGTCAGGTTCCCTTGCAAGCAAGGAATCATAAAGTCAGAGTCGAGTACATTTCAAACAGCTACAACTAGGACGCCCCAATTTCCTGTCCACATGTGCAAGACAGGAAAGCGTGTCGTATTTTTTTTTTCTAGTGTTCTTACAGCATGTCCAACACACAAAATACAAAAACAAAACCCCTTTGCTTTTTTACTGAGCAAAAGTCACTTAGAAAAAAAAACCACAAAGGGCATACAACAAAGATGTGTGGGTTTTTGCATGCAACACGTGGCCCAAAACTGACAGAAAAGGCTTTATAATGTCTTGGGAGGTGCCTGTATGGAGGCAGTACATTTACGTTGATCATGCTCTTGTTTTGCTGGCCAATGTACATAATGCCCAAAGTTGCTTCATGGCTCCTGGACAACATGGCACAGTATCCAGTCCAGAACCAGCTTTACTTTGGAAAAAGATAATTCGAGCCATCAACTGACTGCATGGCATGTTTATAATAATACTGCTATCATTACATATCAGTCAAAAAAAAAAAAAGAATGCATTTGGCTTAATTGCCGTATGCATCAGAACTGGGAGAGGGGAGGCGGAAGATTTTAACCTGCCATCTAAAAATGCTTGCATGCCTTAATAGGAAAAAAAAATCTAACACCATCTTACAGAAATATGACAAAACAACAATATTGTTACGTCAGTTGTTAGTAAACTGGACATTTATCTGACAAAATAAAAAAAATAAGTTTACTTTATCATCTAATTAAATATAGGATTATTTCAAGTATAAACTCTAGATAGTAATTTGTTTATTGTTACCAATTATTCTCTAAGTGTGATTAACTTAATAAGATGTGTGTGTGTGTGTGTACTTTCATAACTAAGGGCTAGATTCATCAAAGTATCGCATGCAATAGGAAGAGGGGCGTGTTTTATGGTAACAGCCTACTTATCCCAATATGCGCTATCTTAGCGCTTCGCATAGGTAATACCACAATTATCGCATTTCCTACCTGCAACCATTGGGGTGGGGGAGAGCACGAGCGAGAGACTATCTATAAGGCCCTTCTAGTAGTTAGCTATTTATATCTCTATAGGAGGGCCACCTAGTAACTCGAGGTAAGGTTTAGGTAGTAGTGTAGGGGTTGGGGCCACTTTGACATGCAGAGTGAGACATACGAACAGAACAGTACATTCTTGTGAAGATTTGATGTCCTTCGGAGTGAGGAAACACACAACGATGAGATTTGTACAATGTTCTCTCAACCTAGAGTGCATAAATAGCTGCTTAATATGGTGCCACCCCCAGAGGCAGGCTGGCTGGCTCTCCCCTTCCCTCTCTCTCCTCTCCCATCTCAGGCCCTCTCCCAATCCCCCCCCATCTCAGGCCCTTCCCCAGCCTAAAAATGCCCAAAACAAATTTGCGAAAAAAATCATGATTTGCGTTATGGGCATATCGCACAGCTTAACGCCAGTGAAAAAGGTGTAGTTATTTTCGATGTTAAAACAATGTGATATGGCTTTGCAAAGTGCGAAGCAAGCCCACTTTTCCAAAAATCCCGCCCCCAACTCCTCCCCTTTTAAAAATTAGCATTGCATAGCACGACTTAGTAAATAACCCCATAAATAATGCAGTTTTTGTAAAATTAAGTAACCTTTTGAATGTTATTTTTGAAAATTTTCTATTAAACAAAAATGAAAGAAACCTCTCTTTCCTGACAAAAAAAAATTAAAATTAAGTTACAAGATCCAGTGGGGCGGATTTTAAAAGGGTTACGCGCGTAATCCTTTTAAAAGCCTCCTGCGCGCGCCGCGCCTAATTTGCGTAGGCTCAGCGACGCACACAAGCCCCGGGACGTGTGTATGTCCCGGGGTTTGAAAAAATGGGCGGGGAGTGGGTGGGCTGGGGGCAGGGCCAGAGCCTCCAGGAACAGCGGCCATTTGCTGCTATGCCCAGGATTGCAGGCCGGCCGTCGCTGGGGCGCACAACCTATGCCTGCCTGGAGGCAGGCGCAACTTAAAAATTAAAGGTATGGGGGGGAGTTAGGTAGGGCTGGGGGGGGCGGAGGGAATGGAGGAAGGCTACGCGGCTCAACGCGCGCAAGTTGCACAGTTGTGCACTCCCTTGCACGCGCCGACCCTGGATTTTATAACATGCACGCAGCTGCGCACGCATGTTATAAAATCGGGCGTAGATTTGTGCGTGCCAGATTGCGCGCGCAAATCTACGCCCGCGTATAGTTTTTAAAATCTGGCCCAGTGTGTCCAAGAGGCACCACCAAGCCTTGGTCCCTTTAAAAATGTGACTTGGCTATCTTTTTCGGGGTTTTTGTTTGTTTTTTTTAAGATGCAGTACCATTCCTTACCGTTCCAAAAATACACGCACTGAAACCATTTATAGCAGTTCAGAGGTGGTTAAAATGCATTGTTTTTTTACACAAGCTTCCCCCAGCATCAGAAAATGCCCTCTGGGCAGGGGCAATGTTCCATTCCCACGTGGCCCGCTCTCACCTTGGCATGGTAAGTGTGCTCCAGCTCTTCTTTGTAGATCTTCACCTGTGCGTCCTGCTGCTCTCGCATGTCAACCAGCGCCTGGGCCAGCTTAAACTCATACTCGACCTGTCGCCCGGAGTCCACTTCCACCAGGCGGGTCTCATGCCGCCGCTTAGTCTCCTTGATTTCCTGGGGACAGAGGGACACGGGTCAGCAAGAGAGATCACCTTACAAAATAGCGCATAGAGGGAAGACTCTGGCAAGGCAAACAGCTCAAAGGCAGAGTTGAAAGTGGCGCCAGAGAACTTCTGCTGCAGCTCTCTCAGAAAACAGACAAACAATAACCTGGCATTGTGCAAACCAGGAAAAAAATCCCACCCACACATACATACATTTTGGAGAAAATATTCAGGTTGTACAACAATTTTACTATTCTACACCAGCAGCAATATGGGCATTTAACATGATTGACAGAAGTTGAAGTGCGTCTTTAGGTGTTCCCAGGGGCTGTTTAAAACTGCAACATTGAAAGCAAGCTGCGATGAACTTGCCTGCTTTTCATCTAAATATTAGTGAGTTTTGTATTACTATGCATTCCATACTATTTCCTGCAGTTATCTAAAACAAACCAAAAACCCACAAACAAAAACACAGAAATTTTGCATGATCTTTGCATTAAAATAAACATGATGTTATATATTTAGTTGCAGAATAAAACCACACAAGGAATGTGGAGATGAGCAAACACACTAGACAAAATACCAGAATGACAGGTGTGTTGCAAACAAATGTATTATTGATGATGCAAATAGCCACAAAGTGAATGTTTAAAATAAATACGAATTGCCTTCAAAATGTGTACATAGCAAGATTTATTAAATAGGTCCCCCGACACAGAACTGGATTTTGCCTGGGTTGCATCAGGAGGGACAGCATATATGTGATAAGGAAGCCATACAAATAAATTGTTGAATAAGAATTCCAAAATAGCAAGATATATTCAGTTGCCTCATTTAAGATCTGCGATGGATGAGGTTTGGTCTGAATCTACTTTAATACGGAGTTGGATGTCATCAACAAAATGGTGGCAACTCAGTGTTGAAGGACTGGATGATTGTATATAATGAAAAAGGCTCGTAATGGCACTTACCCGGAGGTATTCCACAGATGAAGGCTCTGGGGGAGAATGATTTATTGACCCATGATACAGACTGGGTCTTGTTACCCAGAAAAGGTTCAAGTAATATAAGGATTATGCCTTCAATGCCAATGTCACTTAAACATTGTGGGCCGAATTATAAAAGCCCTGCGCGTGTAAATCCGGCCGGATTTACGCGCACAGGGCACTCGCGCGCTGGCGCACCTATTTTGCACAGGCCGCCGGCGCGCGCACAGCCCCGGGACACGCGTAAGTCCCAGGGCTTCGTAAAAGGGGCGGGGGAGGGGGTGTGGCGCCGGCCCGAGGGCGTGGTCGAGGCCTCCGGACCAGCCCCTGGGTTGGGTGATGGCGCGCCAGCAGCCTGCTGCCGCGCAGATTTACACCTGCTTTCGGCAGGTGTAAATCTGCCAACAAAGGTAGGGGGGTGGGTTAGGTAGGGGAAGGGAGGGGAAGGTGCTGGGGAGTGGAAAGAAAGTTCCCTCCGAGGCCACTCCAATTTCGGAGCGGCCTTGGAGGGAACAGGCAGCGCGCGCCGGGCTCGGCGCGCGCAAGTTGCACAAATGTGCACCCCCTTGCGCGCGCCAACCCCGGATTTTATAAGATCCAGCGTACTTTTGTTCACGCCTGATGCGCAAACAAAAGTACGCGCTTGTGTAAATTTATAAAATCTACCCCTGTAAAAAGAGTTTGTGGTTGACAGTGTCAAAGGTGGCAGAGATATCAGGTAGGACTAGGAGAGATTTTTCAATCTTTTTATCATAAGTGGAAGCTATTATTGTTTATAAAAAACAAAAACCACCCCCTCTCCCACAGAGTTATCAGACATCCAGGATTAATAAACCCAGAATCAGTTGGATTACAGTAGATTCTGGCAGAAAAAGACCTGTGACAGTCATGCAAAGGAAAAACATCAATCAGCAAAAAAAAAAACCAAAAAAACAGAAAAAGTTCTTAGGAAGTGCAACATAGCAAGGGAGAAAAATTGGAAAGCTATGACTGCAAATGCTCGCAGTTTGTGCAATAAAATCCCAGACCTGCAGGCCTTAATGGTGGGAGGCAGACTTGGATGATGTTGCTGTCACGGAGACATGGTTCATGGATTCTCATGACTGGGATACGGCCATACCGGGCTATAAGTTATTAAGGAATGACAGAAAGGACGAGTAGCAGCACTTTATGTCAAAAACAATATCCAAGCAACTGAACTTCAAGGAAAGTGGGATGGAGAAGAAGCATTATGGGCTGTCCTAAAAAAAGTTGATGGTACATCCATTTTTATTGGAGTGGTGTACAGGCCTCCGACTCAGAAGGAAGAACTAGACAGAGATCTGATCAAAGACATTATAAAGGTAGGAAAGAAGAGGGAAGTGTTGATTGTTGGTGATTTTAATCTGCCAGACATGGACTGGAGTATCCCTTCTGCAGAATCTAATAGAAGTAGAGAGATAGTGGATGCCCTGCAAGGTGCTCTGTTCAAACAAATGGTAATGGAACACATGAGGGAGGGAGTTTTACTTGACCTAGTGCTCACTAACAGGGCTAATGTCTCTAAGGTCCGGGTGGGTGCTCACCTCAGCACCAGTGATCATCAAACAGTATGGTTTGATATTGCAAATAGGATCTGGAGAAATGTCACAAAGACCTGAGTTTTGACCTTCGAAAAAACAGACTTTGTCGAAATGGGGAAATATCTGGAGGCAGAACTTGAAGACTGGGAGAAAATAGGAGAGGTCAAACAACAGTGGGCCAAACTAAAAGGAGCAATTACAAAAGCAACAAATTTTTATGTTAGAAAAATAAACAAAAGTAAGAGAAATAAGAATCCAATCTGGTTCACAAAGGAGGTGGCTGATGTAATAAAAGCAAAAAAAAGCAGCTTTTAAGAAATATAAAGAATCCCAAAAAGTGGAACACGGGGATGATTATCTGGTGAAACTGAGGGAGATGAAAAAAGTAATCAAGAAAGCAAAAAGACAGGCAGAGGAAAGGATTACCAAGGAGATAAAATGAGGTGACAAAACATTTTTCAGATATATCAGAGAAAGGAGAAAGGTACACAGTGGTATAGTGAAACTGAAGGGGATAAGGATCAGTGGGTGGTGAAGGTGATGAATTAGCAGAAATATTAAACAAATACTTCTGTTCAGTGTTCACAAAAAGACGACCCTGGAGAAGGACCATCACTTGTTATCAAGACTGTAGAAGGGGGTGGAGTAGACGAAACTCCATTTATGGAAGAGAATGTATGGGAAGAGCTAAGAAAACTGAAAGTAGACAAAGCCATGGGGCCTGATGAGGTTCACCCCAGAATACTGAGGGAACTCAGAGATGTGCTGGAGGGTCCACTCTGTGACCTGTTCAATAGAAACGGGTGTAGTGCCTAGCGACTGGAGAAGAGCGGTGGTGTCCTGCTTCACAAGAGTGGGAGTAGAGAAGAGGCTGGTTAGCATCACCTCAGTGGTGGGAAAATTAATGGAGACTCTGCTGAAAGAAAGGATAGTGAACTATCTACAATCCGGTGGGTTGCTCGATCAGAAGCAGCATGGATTCACCAGAGGAAGTTCCTGTCAGACAAATCTAATTGATTTCTTTGATGGGGTGACTAGAGGACTGGATTAGGGAAGAGCGCTCGATGTAATTTACTTGGATTTTAGTAAAGCTTTTGATACGGTCCCACACAGAAGACTCATCAACAAAATCAGAAGCTTGGGAGTCAGCTCCAAGGTGTTGGTGTGGATTACAAACTGGTTGACGGATAGAAGACAATGGGTGATAGTAAATGGAACCTACTCTGAAGAGAGAATAGTGTTAAGTGGAGTGCCATAGGGATCGGTGTTGGGACCAGTTTTGTTAAACATCTTCGTAAGTGACATTGCGGAAGGGTTAGAAGGTAAAGTTTGTCTATTTGCGGATGATACTAAGATCTACAACAGAGTGGACATGCCGGAAGAAGTACAGAGAATGATATGGGATTTAAAGAAGCTGGAAGAGTGGTCTAACATATGGCAGCTGGGATTCAATGCCAAGAAATGCAGAGTTATGCATCTGGGGTGTGGTAATCCAAAAGAACTATATGCGTTGCGGGATGAAGGGCTGATGTGTATGGAGCAGGAGAGAGACCTTAGGGTGATAGTGTCTAACAACCTGAAGTCAATGAAGCAGTGTTACATGGCGATAGCCAAAGCCAGAAGAATGCTGGGCTGCATAGAGAGAGGAATATCTAGTAGGAAAAGGGAAGTGTACAGGTGTACAGGTCCTTGGTGAGGCCTCACCTGGAGTAATGTATTCAGTTCTGGAGACCTTATCTCAAAGGAGACAGACAGGATGGAGGCGGTTCAGAGAAGGGTGACCAAAATGGTGGGTGGACTCCATTGAATGACTTATGAGGAGAGGTTGAAGAACCTGAATATGTATACCCTGGAGGAGAGGAGGAGCAGGGGTGATATGATACAGACCTTCAGATACTTGAAAGGTTTTAATGATCCATGGTTGTCAACAAACCTTTTCCATTGGTAACAATTTAGTAGAACTAGGGGTCACGATTTGAAACTCCAGGAAGGAAGACTTAGAACCAATGTCAGGAAATATTTCTTCACTGAGAGGGTGGTAGATGCCTGGAATGCCCTTCTGGAGGAAGTGCTGAAGACTTTCAAAGGGGCATGGGATACACACTGTGGATCCCTAAAAGGCTAGAGGATGGGAATAAATAAAAAAAGCTAAAATGGCATGGAGCGGCAGTTACTACCCTTAAGAGAAACATGGAGGTAACCTGCATGGAGCGGCAGTTACTACCATGGGAAGTTTGCTGGGCAGACTAGATGGACCATTTTGGTCTTTTTCTGCCATCATTACTATTGTTACTGTAAAGGAATTTTAATTTACCCAAAAACAAAACAAAAACACTAGCCCTCCTTTCTTGACCCCTCAAAATACTCAAATGAGTGGCAAGTTTGGACTTCTAGTGACAGATGCTTGTTTTATGCCCCCCAAACTGAAAATGAACTTAGTCCTCGGGTAGAGATGCACCTCACTCACCAAACCCTCAGTCACTGAGAAGGGAAGTTGGTCCAGTGACAGAAACCAAAAATCAATGAATATACAAGGCTGGGTTACTAGTTTGAAGCAATTCAAATTCTAAAGCATATCAAGATGAACCAAAGAACAAACTCAACTACAATAAAGAAGGGAATCATTACTCTAGCCTTGGAGGGCAGTAAACTAATCTGGTTTTCAGGTAACACAGCTATATAAAATTTACCTACTTTTTAAACCAAACATAGTCAAATGTTCTCTCTAAAATCCATTGTTGCTATTCTAAAAGCCAAACCCATGTGTACCCCCAGCAATAAATTTTAATTTTCTTGTAGGATTATGAAACACTTTTTTTGGACAAATACAGACAGTTTATATTCAACAAGCAAGGTACTTGGCACAAAAAAAGCCAATTCCGTTAAAAAAAAAAAAAAAAAAAAAAAAAAATCCCCACCCTCGATATAATTAATTTTTGAAGAGAATGACTAGAACACTGCATTTACTACAGTCTTTTAAGCAAATAACATGCAATGACATCTACCCAGCGTGTGTAGTTGGGGGTAGGAGGGGCACAAAAGAGGAGCTCAACTATCACCGGCTCAAGCTAAGCAGTAAAACTGCCAATTTGCACGCATTTTCCAAAGCCCAGCTGTGCCACCAACACCATGAAGCACCTCGCGACTTCCTGGTTCATCCCATTACAATAAGGTGGCGTTGACAGATCAACGAGAACAAACTGTTGCAAGGAGAGGAAAATAAAGATGTTTTAAAAATAAATAAATAAATAAAAGTTACCTCTTCGTGAATGCTCTTCCGGAAAGCCAGTTCTTCCACCAGAGACTGGTACTGGTTTTCGAGATCCACTTTAATTAAAGTTTCATCAGCCAGTTGTTTTCTGGCAGCAGCTAAGGTGGCTTCCAGCTGTACAGAACAAAGAGATAATTCATGAACCCAGACCCATCTGCACTATTGGTTTTCTGCCACAGACAGCCAGGAATCTCACCACCTGCAGGGCAATGGGACAACGCTGGCCACTGAGCTGTAATCAGATCTGAGGTGTGAACAAATGCTAGCCTGGGGTGGGACTGGAGGGAGGGGGGGAGAGCACAGGAAATGTTTGAGAAACAAACTATGGTCATGCAATGTAAAACTGATTTGATTATAGAAACAATCAAGGGCCAGGTGTAGTAAAGTATTTTACCAACTGAGGGTCCCCAGTATCCAAAGGTAATGTAAAAGAAAGCAAGGTGCCTCGTGAAATCAGTTTTATCCCATTCATGCCAACAGGACAAAGTTCATACCGGAGAGCAATTTTCTCAACGGGCTTAGGTAGAGTGCTAAAAGTACTAATGCCTTAGAATACGTTTTTTTAAAATAAAGATGTCTTACAGATGCATAACTAACTAGCCAAACTTGCCCGATTCACTAAGCTTCTCTCCCTCTCCCCCCCCCCCCCCCCAATCCACTCACCAATAGACAGACAATGGGAGGCCAAGTAAATCAAGTCTTACGTTTTACAGGAATTTACAGGCCTGTGTAAAGGCATGCCCTTTAAAAACTGAAACTCCTTTACATCACCAAAAAAAAAATATCAATCCAAGGGCTATGGAAATGGCCACGCCAACCTTCCCTTTCTCGGGGCCAAATTCTGTAGACGTACCACAGGAATTGCCTCATAATCAGTCCAGGCTGCCTGTCCCAGGCATCCGCTCCCAGCTGTGAATCATGAAGCCGGGTGCCAGCAGCAGCCAATTGAAAAAACACTTTTTTTTTTTTTTTTTTTGAAAAAGTCATCTTTTTGCAATTAACCTTTTCTTGATACTCCCCAAGCTCTTTTTTCCTTTTCCTTATTTGGGAAGTAGGAATGGGGAGATGCAATGCATGATGACAGATTTAGTGCACATTTGAGAAATCTGGCAGCCATTCAAGGCAATGCCCTCCTGGAGTACTGAGGGCTTTCAGCATCAGCAGGACCCAGGTTCAGAACACATGCAGAGTGCAGAGTGGTGGAGAAGGCAAGAGATAGTCATTACAGTCGGGGGTTGAAAAATATTTAGAAAATTTAGGTGCTAGTTTAAAAAGATGTTTTTAGGAACTAAGGAATTTTCTCTTCTTTTTTCACCTTTTTTTTATTTGCTCATTTTAGTCTATTTTTTTTTGTTCTCTCCTCCCATCTTCCCCTCCTTCTAGTCACAATCCCCACCTATCCTCTTCTCCCATTCCCCTCCAGGCACTTTTTTTCTCCTCCCTTCCTAGTACAGGACCCAAGAGCACAAGACAGACCCAGGGCCACGGCATTTTGGCTGCGCCTTCACTAGTGGCGATGGCAATGGCTTTTCGGGTCAGGGACCAGGAGCCCTCCCCACTCAAGATCAGCAGCAAATGCCAAAATTTTAAGCACCCAGTTTCCCCTCCCCCGCCCCCGCCACAGCATTAAAACACAAAAAGACAAACCAACCTTTTGGATACAATTTTGCATCCCGACTCTCCTACCCTCTCAAGATCTACCAAACAACCTGGAACCACCACCTGTCAGAGTCACTTTAATTTCCCGTTTCTCGCTTGCTCAACTGAAACCAGGAAACTATATTTATTTAAAAACGGACACATGGACACAGCCTGTGTGACATGCTCACCCAAAAGCCGATCACATCCGGGAGTAAGAGTGTTTGCTGGCTAAGGATTGGCATAGGGGGAAAAGCAAATGTTCTGAGCTGCATGCAGGGCCAGAGTAAAGCAGGGAAGCAAATGACACCCATGCCATCATTTCCATTAAACACAGGCAAGGAAAACAGGGATGCGCATGGCAAAGAAACACTGGTTTTCTTTCATTTGGGTTTTAGTGCATGCTGAAATGCAGAAACGAAATGGCATTTTGTTGTTGTGTAGGTCACTTTGGATGGGAAACACTAGAAAACAAATGTCACTGTAACGTCCCTGTCATTCTGAACAGCAGCAGCAAATCCCTAGAAGAGGCCAGCAGAAGAAAAGTATCAGTTCAGCGTCCAAGGCTTGAGGGGGACAGACAAAAGGCTAAGGCTGGATCTCTGGGTGCAGCCTTCCAGCCACAGCTCTCTTGCCTCCCTACCACTCCCAGCTCTCTCTTGGGGGGGGAGGGGGAAGAGTAAAACCAGTTTTGTGTGATGCTTCCATAGTGTCAATACTTGTTTGCCACAACAGATTCCTTGAAAACCACTTGTGGGATGTCCAATGTCCACAGCAGAACTTAAGAAATTCCTTTAGAATAGATTTAACAACCAACAAGATTTAGGGAGGGCTGGACTGCCACTTGATGTACACGAGGCTAGCTGTACAGCAGTGTTAACAGCTAGAAACATGGTGAAAATCTGCAGGAAAACTAGCGGAGAGCTCCGGCACAAATATTACTTCCCTCATAATAATCCACATGCAGGAATTTTTATTACTTCCCTCATAATAATCCACATGCAGGAATTTTTATTACTTCCCTCATAATAATCCACATGCAGGAATTTTTTTTTTAAACAAATTTTACAGTCCCACTTCAAAGCTACAGAATGGGTAAAGAGTCTAAAATGGTAATCACAAAACTATTCTAGTGCTCTTCCAGTGGCAGGCACCAAATACACATCATTGCAAAGGGCTGAATGAATCAAGTTTTCTCCAGTGAGCTGGGCACAAATTTTCTCCCCCAAGTATGTCCCCTCCCCCCTTCCAACATGCCTTACTGCACACAAATCAGAGTGCAGTTAAAGGTGGGCGAGAAAGCCACAACCACGACGTACTCGTCCAAGCTGATCTCGCATATCCTCCAGCTCTCCTTCCAGGGTCTTCTTCTCACTGAGGGCAGAGGCCAGAGCAGCATCTTTGGAATTGAGTGATGCTTCAAGGTCTCGAAACCTAGCCTGGAGTCCATTCAAATCAGAATCTTTCTTTGCATAACTGCAAAAAGAATAAAAAAGAAATTCCTAACTAAAATGAAACCCTGTTCAAAAGAGGAATGTTCTGCACAAGGACTGTCACAATAAATCTCCACAGTAATTGCCTGCCTTGTAGTCAAATTTCATGGCAGTCTTGCTTTATTATTCGCAGTTACAGGCATGACCCATGATGTACTACTTACCTGCCCAACATCACATCTCACTTTGGATTCACTGCATGGAGCATTACCCTTTTATTTTGGATCAATGTAACAATAACCCCCAAAATTACATGTTTTCAAGATCACAGATTCCTTCAGATGTGACCATGCTTTTCAACTATAAAACTCCACAAACTTCTACAAAGCGTCAACTTCTTTCCTGAAACCCTCTATCAGCAGCTCACATGTATGCCAAATAATTTTGGCATCCAAAAAGCCATCAAACAAGTGATGCCACAGCCTGGAGTTTTTCACAGCCATCCTTGGGTAACCTCTCCTTCCAAATTTGCCAGCAGTGCTTATCACCTCCATTGGCCTTCTGTTTTGCTGGCTTCACTCTGAAGTTGGGGCATGCGAGGCCCTGCCAGCACCATGCCTTCAGACTGAAGCTAGAATAAAAGAGGTAGATATAGGTATGTTACTAGCAATCACAGTTCTCTTGCTGGCAGGAAAAGGGGAAGGAAGGAGAGAAATGCACACGTGTGAGAGTTTTGGGGTGGGGAGAGATGTTAATTTTTTTCCCAGGGCACTGCACCCACTCTACAATGTACTCTGCCCCCTCCTGACTACTTAATGTAACTATGCTCCCAGTCGATGGGTTGCAAATTATGGTCTCAAATAGGAAACTGAAAAATGATCATCATCATCATCATCCTAAACCCCAGTTATAATCCTGGGAATGAGCAACAAATAAGAGTTTATCAGTTCATAATTGTAGAATGATAATAAAATATCCAGAAACTTAATAAAAATGCCTAATACAGTTCTACTCTCCACTGCCAAATGAATACAAATCAGGAGGGATCTGCAATTGCCTTAGATCAGACAAGGCTGTATTGACTCCTGTTCAAAACCAAAATGAGTGCTAGACAAGATGGTTCCAGAAGTGTAATGCTGGGAGAGACTCCTGTATAATAGTCTAGAGTAAGCAGTTGTCACCTAAACATCATTACCTTATAGTCACAGGATGTTGAACTTTACTATTATTTATTTATTGCTTTTATATACCTTCAATCTGTATTACAATCTTAAAGGTGTACAAGGTAGTAAAATAAAATCATAAAAATAAAATTATAAAATCATTAATTAAATAGACAAAAATAAAATACAAAAGAAATAAAAGATATAAAATCAACATGAATAATAAATCAGACAATCATACAAATAAGAGCATGCCAGGACTGCTATTTCAACTATCGTAGGCCTTTTTAAATAACTAAGGCCTGGATTTTCTAAGGTCACAGACCTTAGAAAATCCGGAGGTAATGGGGGGCGGGGGGGGAGAGGCGGGCCTGTGAAAGCCGGCAGCCGTCGCACCACTGCGGTGCACTGGCTGCAGGCTTTCGCACCAAATAGCTACACCATAAAAGGAAGTTATTTGGCACGAAACTGGCGGCGATAAGGGTCCTTACTTTTGCCACCAGCGATATATCCGGAAAGTCAGCCCCGGTGCCTCTTCTTCTGGGGCCGACCCCGCCCTGACTCCACCCCCATTTAGTGATCATGTGTGATCGCTTTTCAAAATGGCCCCCTAGGTTTTTAAGATCTTTTTAAAAGCTTTTAGGTCTTTCTGCATCTTTAGCTCACATGGTAACTCATTCCACCGTTTTGGGCCTGCAATTGAAAATGCTCTCTCTCTAACTTCTGATAAATGAACAGATCTGATAGAGGGGACTGACAGTCAGCATACAGCGAAACCTACCAAACTACCACTTGCTTGCAAATTGGCTCTAGTACCGTATGTTGATTTTATTCTTGGTCTATTTCCTTGTTTTCATGTATATTTTATCACAGTGCGCTCATTATGGTGCACTGTACCAGTGCTGCACTAACAACCCCTTTATCAGTTCAAAGTCATGCACAGGCATCCCTGATGTCCTTTTTATTCTCCATTTTCATTTCTGCCTTCACCAGAACATGTACTGCACCCATCCTTTTCTCTTTCCAATCCACCAAAATCGCCACTTCAGATTTTTATGCGTGCCACACTCTGCTACAAACACCACGTTCTCCAGCTTCAACTCTGCTCTTACTCATTCTTCTGCCTCAAGTCTCTCCCCCACACACTTTTACCTTTTAAATGTTTCCTCGCTTACGTCCCATTAAATTCCATTTTCAATAAACATTTATAATAAGCATCTATTCAGACCGCATGCCCACTATTGCATCTCCAAGAAATAATCTCCCATCACAGTCAACAGTCCAAGAAAAAAAAAAAAAAAGTCAAATTTAAAAAAAACTCATTGCACCCAGACTTCCAGTAGTGCTCCCGCTATTATCCGACTTAATCCTCTGCTTTTAGTGAATCACTGACTACTAAGTGCATGATGTGGAGATCTAAAGAAGTGTGCACACACTCGATTCCCTCCCTGTGGACAAACCAAAGGAACAAACTCTATAAAAAGCAGAATCATCCCACTGCAGCCTTGTCAGGAGCAAGTGTGGAAGGCTCGGCTAATGAGGAGGAACCTGGAACTGCACAAATAGAAACTGATTAACACACACAACCGCTTATGAAAACCTTTGCTGATAAAAATTGACCAAACTTGATCTTTGGCTTAAAACTATAGTCGATAAGATTGCCCAGCTAGTGCAGTCTGTACGGGAGCAGCAGAGCATCTGGAGAATACAGATTCAAAAATTATGGATCTGGAGAAGGCAGAATAGACAGAAACCATATCTCAACTTGGGAAAAAATAGACAATCTGGAAACAATCACGGAGATGTAATATTCGAGTTTTTGGTCTGCCTGATCAAGCTGAAGGTCATGACGCTAGGCAATTCTTTTCAAAATGGCTGCCTAATCTGCTGCATATAACAGCCAAACTGGGTGTCAAAGACTGACTGAGATCATCGTGCATGTGCTCCAACCCCGACACTGGAGGACACTCGTGTGCAGTTATTAAATTGCATAACTTCAATGACAAATGGCTGATCCTGAATGCACTGCGTGAGGCAAAAGAGCTGGAATGCCAGGGAAGTCGAGTGATATTTCAAGACTTCTTGGTGGATTTGCAGAGGAAATGGAAGTCCTTCACCAGAGTTAAAAAATAAAAAAAAAGCTGGAGAAGCACAATATCTAGCATGCTATGTTGTACCCGGCTAAGTTGAGGGTGTAGGTTAATGGTAAGCCAGTCCTCTTTAACCATGTGCCATCCATGGAGATATTTTTGCAAGACACACACCAAGACCACGTGGAACGAGACTAGTGCTTTCCTTTATCCTAAACTAATTGCGCGATAGGGGGATTCGAGTGGGAGAGAGAGTCTGGGCTTAGGTTGGGTGTTCTGAAGTCCTTGCTAGAACTGTTTCAATGGGCCTTTTTCCTGTGATATTTTATTTAACTTTGCTCTGCTGGCACCATCTTGTTTTGGCTGCGGACTGCTGCTTCTCTTGGCCTGAGTTCTTGTTTTCGCCTGGTCTGTAGTTTCCTGGATGGTACAGACTCCTCTTGGCGTGGTGGTTCAGAGATAGGAGTGAAGCACAATGATGAAGAGGTTAGCAAATGCCTGTTATACTCCTGGACAAGGTCTGCAAATTTAATCCAGGAGGATCTTACAAATCATTGCACGTTATCATACAGTGCAGACCTGCAGGGATGCGTTGCCCGACTGAACTTATTCGACCTGTTTAGTGCTACCTTAGCTGCATGGGAAGTGGGGGTCTCAGATGTTAAGCTTGTTCTTATTGTTGTTATTTCTGCTGCCTTTTCCCCTTATTTTTACATTTTAACACACTCCTGCTAGAAGAATTGCAAACTCAGAGCAGGGTCTCTGCTCATTATGTGACCAGTTTGGAGGGCTTGTTTTGTTTAAAAGTAATGAATCTTTTTCTTTACATGTACCTCTCACTGTATATCAGTTTCTACAAGTTAGTTCCAGTGGACTTATCCTGCAGGGTGTGTTTGCAGGATAAGTGAGGGGGAGGAAGAAGGGAAAGCTCGCCTTACCAGTCTCAAAGGTGTTCTCACTAGGGGGGGGGCCAAGGTCTAGATTGCAGAGGGTGTGGTTTTTCGGTTATGGGAGAAGATGGAAGGTTAATAGGGGTGGTTTGAAGGCTCAAGTTTTGGTTGCTAATCCTCTGTGCTAAGAGACATACAGGCAAATACAAGCTTGTTACTTGTTCTGAGGTAGTTATTATTGTTTAGCATTTGCACACGGTTTGATTCTCAAGGATCTGGCTATTTTCACTTTCTATGCTTCTGTTACATTATAGCACTCCGTCCTTTGCATGGGTTCTAATGTGCACATTCTCTGTCTCTCAATCAGGCAGATACAGTACAGTGCGCTCCGGCGGAGGGCACTGTTAACCCGCGATTGGACGCACGTTTGACGCGCTAGCGTTACCCCTTATTCAGTAAGGGGTCGAAAACGCGCATCCAACCCTCCCGAACCTAATTGCGCCCGCAACACGCAAATGCATGTTGATGGCCCCATTAGGTATTCTCGCGCGATTCAGAAAGGAAAATGTGCAGCCAAGCCGCACATTTTACTTTCAGAAATTAGCGCCTACCCAAAAGGTAGGCGCTAATTTCTCCGGGCACCGGAGAAAAGCAGTAAAAACTGCTTTTCTGTGCACCCTCCAACTTAATATCATGGCGATATTAAGTCGGAGGTCCAGAAAGTTACAAAAAGAAAAAAAATTTGAAGTCGGCCCGCGGCTTGAAAACCAGACGATCAATTTTGCCAGCATCTGGTTTCCGAACCCGTGGCTGTTAGCGGGCTTGAGAACAGACGCAGGCAAAATTGAGCGTCGGCTGTCAAACCCGCTGACAGCCGCTGCTCCTGTCCAAAAAGAGGTGCTAGGGACGCGCTAGTGTCCCTAGCGCCTCTTTTTACCACCGGGCCTAGTTTGAATACTGAATCGCGCACACAGGAGAGTGAGCGTTCGCCCGCTCTCCTGCGGACTTTACTGTATCGGCCCGAATGTTAGGGGAGCCTCCATGCCTGTTAAAAGGAAGGCATAGTTCAATTTGCCAGACAAAACAAAGTTCAAAGTTTCCTATTACAGGAGACACATCTTACTAATTCTGAACATGAGAAATTAAAGGCCAATTGGCCTTGGCCAGGTGTTTTATTCCTCATACCACTCCAGAAGTCAGGGGTCTGTGTCCTTATTGAAAAGAATTTACCGCTTCACATTCTCCGCTGTCATTTTTGCTTCAGGCTTAACGATTCTGATGCCGTTGCTGGTTAAAGGGTAATACTTTGCATTCATGTGAAGATTTACCCTTACTTTTCAATACATTTATAAATGATCTGGAAAGAAATACGACAAGTGAGGTAATCAAATTTGCAGATATAAAATTGTTCAGAGTAGTTAAATCACAAGCAGATTGTGATAAATTGCAGGAAGACCTTGTGAGACTGGAAAATTGGGCATCAAAATGGCAGATGAAATTTAATGTGGATAAGTGCAAGGTGATGCATATAGGGAAAAATAACCCATGCTATAGTTACACAATGTTGGGTTCCATATTAGGTGCTACTACCCAAGAAAGATCTAGGTGTCATAGTGGATAACACATTGAAATCGTCGGTTCAGTGTGCTGCGGCAGTCAAAAAAGCAAACAATGTTGGGAATTATTAGAAAGGGAATGGTGAATAAAACGGAAAATGTCATAATGCCTCTGTATCGCTCCATGGTGAGACCACACCTTGAATATTGTGTACAATTCTGGTCGCCGAATCTTAAAAAAAGAAAAAATTGTGATGGAGAAGGTACAGAGAAGGGCTACCAAAATGATAAGGGGAATGGAACAGCTCCCCTATGAGGAAAGACTAAAGAGGTTAGGACTTTTCAGCTTGGAGAAGAGACGGCTGAGGGGGGGATATGATTGAGGTGTTTAAAATCATGAGAGGTCTAGAACGGGTAGATGTGAATCAGTTATTTACTCTTTCAGATAATAGAAAGACTAGGGGGCATTCCATGAAGTTAGCATGTGGCAGATTTAAAACTAATCGGAGAAAGTTCTTTTTCACTCAACGCACAATTAAACTCTGGAATTTGTTGCCAGAGGATGTGGTTAGTGCAGCTGGTATAGCTGTGTTTAAAAAAGGATTGGATAAGTTCTTGGAGGAGAAGTCCATTACCTATTAATTAAGTTGATTTAGAGAATAGCCACTGCTATTACTAGCAACGGTAACACGGAATAGACTTAGTTTTTGAGTACTTGCCAGGTTCTTATGGCCTGGATTGGCCACTGTTGGAAACAGGATACTGGGCTTGATGGACCCTTGGTCTGACCCAGTATGGCATGTTCTTGTTCTTAAGAATGTTTTTGTTACTGTTCTGTTAACATCACCTTACTAGATCCTCAAAATTGACTTTCTGGAGGGGAGGAGTTAAGATGGCCACACAAATGGTAATCTTTCCATTTGCCTCTGCCATGTTTCTTGGGGGTCTTTTATCCAAATTTACTTCAATGCCATCTAAACGGAAGGGTTAAGTTTGGGTCTTCCCTTGAGGCAATTAGTCACAGAATGTGTTCCTCCCAGCCATGATGTGAGGGTACTTACCCCCATTGCTGAGGCAGAAGCAGGAGATCCTTCCTCAGCTGGTGAAGAGGCATCATTGAGCCTGCTGGACTGCCATTTACCCCCCTACCCCCCCCCCCCCAGAGAGAGTGTTCACGGCAGCGCTGATGTCTCCCAGCCACGGGATGACCACCTCATTGGGAGCAACTCAGTGAAGGAAGTTATCGGGACTCAAACTTTGCTGCGACTGGAGAGAGAGCTGTGAAGAGGAAGTCCAGGCTTCCAGTTTGTCGAAGCAAGCAGTCTCATGTTTCAATCTTCCGAGGGGCGAATCGTCTTGACATCAAAACTGTAGTGGAGTTCCTGCAGTTATTGGTGAGTCAGCTCAGGGCAAGAGGTTTTCCTTACCTCCTAAGCCAGCCGTTGTGACTCTGGAAGTGCTGTGGGACTTAATTGCCAGTCTTACCACATCTTTTTCTGAATGTTATGCCAAGGAGGACTCCCTATCCCAGGAACTGGTGTCCCTTGCTCGAGTCCAACAGAGAACGGCATTTGAACACTCAGAGAAAATATGTGTATTGGAAGGAGCTGTTTCTAAAATGGAGTCAGAGAATGCCACCATAGTTCAAGAGCGTAGGATCTAACTCGTAGAATGGAATTCATTGAAAAAGTGCTTAAGATCCCATAATCCGCGGGCCAGGACAGCGCTATTGATCGCTCAGGAGCTGAAGTTGCAAAACAAACAAAAAAAACAAACAAAAAAAAGGATACGGTTTAGGGGGTGGGGAGGAGAGGGGAAGAGGGAGGGAATTTAGGTAGGGAAGTTCCCTCCCAGTCCTCTCCTTAATTGGAGCGGCCTAGGAGGGAACTGGGGAAGGCCCGAGTGCATCGCCGCGCAGATAATGCAAAAGTCCCCCGTCCCCCCACTTGCGTGCGCTGCCCGCACATACGCGCGCAGATTATAAAATACAGCGCGCATGTGTGCACAGCCCAGGGATTTTCTAACATACGAGTGCTGGCATGCACATGCTAGAAAATCGGCACGTCCATATGTGAGCACAGGGAAGCACACGCACACGGACGCATGTGCTCACAATGGAAAATCTACGCCAAGTGTAACTTTTTGTGAAAAATATTGGAATAAATGGCGGCATTTCTATAGTGGAAGAAGGCTCTTATTTAAGATAGAACACACAAAAAGCTTTTGATCACACATTACTTCTATTTGCTATTATGGGCACATGCAAAACAGACCCTTTTCTAAACAGCATCAGGCTTCCAAGAAGAACTGGGCTAGCCTGCATGAAGTGGTATATAAAGCTGCATCAGGCTTCCAAGAAAACAAGAACATGCATGGAGTGACCATGGTTAAAATCTAATCGTCAATGAGCATGAGAAGCCCAGATGTTTTGGATAATGATCTCACTAATTTTGCTGGCTGGGTGCAGTACTGCGAAGCGGCCCAAGCATTGGATCAAGTATCTGTTTTGTAAGAATTAAAAAGGAAGACAGGTAGGCCTGAAATGACCCTACCAGTGGGTGGTAGACAGCGCAGTGGTGAATTCTGGAAATGTTTGGGACAAATGTGGAGGGCCATGGTGGGAAGGAGGTTGAAAGGTCAGGTGGAAGGCAAGGGAGAGAAGGAAGGAGCTGGGGTTGATTTGCATAGTGGAACGTATATGGTCATCTACCATAATGGTAGAAAAACAGAGGAAGAATATCAACTGGTCAGAATGAATGAGCCAACATTTACTTCTGTTATTTATGAAGAAAGATCAAACATGTTGGGGCTCTTCAGCTTAGAAACGAGGTGACAGAGGTAGCACATTTAAAACAAAATCTGAGAAAGTATTTTTTCACTCAATGCACAATAAAGCTTTGGGATTTGTCACCAGAAGACATGGTACCAAGACATCTAGCATAGTGTAGTTTAAAAAGGGTTTGGACAAGTTCCTGGAGGAAAAGTCCATAAAACATTATTAGCCGGGTAGATTTGGGAAAGTCCAGACTTATCTCTGGGAATGAACAAGAAATGGATCCTACTGTTTGGGATCTGCTGGGTAAAATTGTGACCTGGATTGGCTACTGTCAGATGCTGGGGCTGACTCGGCCTGGCACATCTTACGTTCTTATGATATTCAGTTCCTAAAGGATTCTTGAAAGATGAATGTTGTCTACTTTACAGACAGCAAAAAAAAAAAGCTTTAGTGTAAAAAAATATTGAGTAAATTTAATGAATCCCATTCTTTCAAAGAGATTTAAATATCCTCCAGATGTGAATGTGCTGATATAATTTACCCAAACCACATTCTCGTAACTCTCATTCTAAAGTAACAACATTCTTACAAATAGTAATTTAGCATGGCTAAAACACACGAGTTTCATTCATTACTCAGGCCGCCTTCTGGTTACATAAAGGCTGGAAATGAAGGAATGTCATCTACCCTGATTACAGACTCGTTTCCAGCTAGACTACTAGCTTTACTTGCAGCTGATCCACTAATTGAGTAGAGGAGAAACACACAGCATTTTAAGGGAAAAATCACATCCTTCATCTTAGCAGTCTCCCCATGTCAACCTCTTATCAATTTCCACGCTAAAAATATTCTCTCTCCGCTTCTGACACTTGCATACACCTCTTCCAGTCCTTGCTGTAACATCACCTGCCCTGCATCCTGGGAGGCTTAAGCCTCTGGAAAAATAACATGGCAGCTGTCTATTTCATTTCTCTTGAAGCATTGGAAAGCTTTCTAATTTGGTACGACACCTGAACAGGAGGGATGGGTTTTACTTTGGCTCAGGCATGTCTTTCCTGCTCCTTTTGGACTTGCAGGTCAATCAGAAAATAGCCTCTACTGGACGGTGGCACTGTGAGCCTTTAATGTGCAACTCTCCAGAGTTTCTTTTTTTTTATATCCCCTTCCCAATTCAATTCAACCCAGCCACCATGGCAGGGCCAGCACAAATCACAGCTTCCTCCAGAATGCTGCAAATATGCACCAACTGGCCACTAGGTGCTGCTACTGAGCTGAAGCTTTCCAGTTGCCTCCCCCCCCCCCCTTTCCAGGAATTCAATGCTACTTCTGCAGATCCCCCCCCCCCCCCCCCCTCCGCTCGGTCCAGAGACTGAACACAGGTCTTCCACACAACAGCACACAATATTTACCATTGAAGTGAGCCAAGGAGGAATTTTTCTTAGCATGCTTTGCATTTTTTAAATATACTTTGTAATCTCTGTATTTTTATGATGGTGCACATAGGGAAAAAAAAAAACCCACACCAGGAATTCAATGCAGTGATTGAAATTCACTTCATCTTCCGTATATAGCCCGTACCTGGAGATTAACCTTACAACAAAAAAGCTAATATGCAAATTTACCCCAGCATGAGTTTCTCAACTTCTGCTTCATCACCAGGTGCTGCTGGTTAGATCATGTTTATTTACATATCACCAATACTAAATCAGGCTCTATTGGGTTTACATTTGTTTTAATTGGATGTTATTTGCCCTTCATGTTACATGAAATATCACCAATATTAAGTTAAGTGCGTGCAATAAACAATTACAAGCAAGGGAACATCCAAGATTGTTTGGAAGGACACTATTCATAAGAACATGAGATGTGTCATGTTGGGTCAGACCAAAAGGGCACATCCTGTCTCAGACAGTGGCCAATCAAGGTCATTAGGGTATACCATATAATCCCTCTTAAATCACTATAATAAAAAAGTCACAACATTAGCTCTCTGTTTGCTTCCACATACAGTTCAAGTTTCTCTTACTCACTTCTGCAGCTCATTACCTATCTTTTCTCTCTTACACCCTTCCTCCTGAATTCCAGTCACTCTTATCTGTGCTTGTCTCCTTCACTGCCAAATCAGATATCACACTTTCCACCCTGCTTTGCCCTATGCCTGGAATAAAATTCCTGAGTCAATGCATTATCCTCCCTCTCTCTGGCCATATTCAAATTCAGTCTAAAAATGCACCTTTTACAGGCTTTCAAATTCTAACCACTTCTCTGCAACAAATACAATTCCCACAGACAACTTTGTCATATATATTTGTCCTGGCTAGATTGCAAGTTCCATGGAGCAGGGATTATCTTTTATGTGCATCTGTACAGCACTGCATGTGTCTAGGAGCACTTTAGAAATGATAAATGGAAGATCCCAAAGACTAGATCCACTCCTTGATGCTTACTCCCAAGGATAAGCAGTGGCTTTCCCTAGTTTACCTGGCTAATAATGCTTTCTAGATATTTCCTCTGAAAATGTCCAAACCCCTTTTCAACCCAGTAAGAGTACTAGATGTCTCAAACATGTCCTTTAGCAACAAGTTCCACATCTTGGTTGTGCATTGAAAAAATAAAAACTTTCAAATTTATTTTAGATCTGCTGATAGTTTCAAATTTGAAAAGGTAAATGACTATTCCTTATTTACCTGTTCTACCCCACTCACAATTTTATAAACCTTTATCATATACCCCACCACCATTCATCTCTTCTCCAAGCTGAACAGCCACAATGTTTAGCCTTTCATCTGAAGGAGTCATTCTATCCCCTTTATGTCACCCTTCTCTGTACCTTTTCTAGTTCCACTATATCTTTTATGAGATGAGTGTCCAGAACTGCACACAATATTCAAGGCACATTCGCACCATGTACTGTCACAGAGGCTTTATGATATTCTGTTTTATTTTCCATTCTTCTCCAAATAATTCCTAACATTCTATTTGCTTTTTGTGACTGCCACACTGAACTGAGAATTTCAATGTATTGTCCACAATGACTCCAAGATCCTTTTCCTGGGTACTGACTCCTAATACAGAACCTAGCATTGTGAACCTATAGTTGGGATTATTTTCCCTATGTGCATCGCTTTGTGTCTCTCCACATTAAATTTTATCCACCACTCAGATGCCCAAGTCCTGACTAGCAAGGTCTTCACTGTCCTCTTGTGCTTTAACTTTGAATAATTCTGTGTTACCTGCAACTTTGACCACCTCACTTGAAATCTCCTTTTTCCAGATCATTTATGTTAAACAGCATCGGTCTCAGTGCTTAGTTTGATTGTTTCACTTTCTTCATTGGGAAAGCTGACATTTAGTCCAGCTCTCTGTTTCCCTTTGCTGAGTCCATGTTGGCTTTTTTCCAGCAAGCCATCTTTATCCATATGGCCAAAAATTCTGTTCATAAGGATATCTTCTACTATTTTGCCCGGCACAGACATCAGGCTCAGTGGTTTATAGTTTCCTGGATCACACTTGGAACCCTTTTTTTTTTTTTTTTAGAACTGTTTCATTGGCCACCCTCCAGTCTTCAGTGGCTGATTTCAATGCTAGATGACAGATTGCTAGTAAACGGTCTACAGCTTTAATACTGGAGATTTTAGACTTCTGGGGTGAATGCCATATTGATCTGGTGATTTATTACTCTTTCGTGTTTCAAGTTATTCTATTGCCTCTTCCAGTTATTTGTGTCAATTCCTCTAAATGATCACTTTCAAAGATGGCTATAATGTAGGTATCTTCCCAACATTCTTCTCAGTAAAGAACTCATTAAGTTTTACTCTGACTGCTCTCCCTAAGCACCCCTTCCCCCTGGTCACCTAGTGGTCCAATCGACTCCCTCACAGGCTTCTTGCTTTTGATAGCCACCTTGCTCCCCTCTACATTTAAACTAGTCTCCCAAATTCCTACGCAGGCACAGCAGCAGCTCCTCTTCCCAGCCTGATGGCAAGCACCAGGAATCAAATGGCCCCGGTGCCCAAGTTTTTTCTGCTCCTACATATAAGCAGAATTGTATTTGTATTCTTGATTATTTGTTAGTGCTTACTGTATTTACTTTGCATTTTATTTATAGTCTAATGACTGTCTGTACTACACTAAGCATAATATGGTAGTGAATCATATAAGAATAACTGTATTACTACTACTACCATTAGGGGCTAATGGTCTTGAGCTTAAGTAACCAAACAATTGAGGTAACCTGTCAAGATACAGCAGTAATGGAGGTTTATAACAGATCATGGCCTTGAAACTGTTGTGCCCAGTCGCAGACGGCTGCAACCTTTGCTGCTCACCTCATTTTCCCCTGTAGCTCCGATTCTGGCAAAGATGGCCACCATTGCCTCTGCATGCCGACCTCCCTGGCATTCCCGGGATGGCGTGGGTGATCCTGGTCGCCATCTTGAATCTGGAGTAACTTAGGGCATGTGCCTGCCTCCATCTTATCCATGTCATGGGGGAAACCTCGGGGGCATCCCCTCCACATGTCACTGCCTACGTGTACTTAAGCCTATATAATTGTGATGGAGAAGGTACAGAGAAGGGCGATCAAAATGATAAGGGGAATGCAACAGCTCCCCTATGAGGAAAGACTAAAAAGGTTAGGACTTTTCAGCTTGGAGAAGAGATGGCTGAGGGGGGATATGATAGAGGTGTTTAAAATCATGAGAGGTCTAGAATGGGTAGATGTGAATCGGTTATTTACCCTTTCAGATAATAGAAAGACTAGGGGGCACTCCATGAAATTAGCTTGTGGCATATTTAAAACTAATCGGAGAAAGTTTTTTCACTCAACGTACAATTAAACTCTGGAATTTGTTGCCAGAGGATGTGGTTAGTGCAGTTAGTATAGTTGTGTTTAAAAAAGGACTGGATAAGTTCTTGGAGGAGAAGTCCATTACCTACTAATTAAGTTGACTTAGAAAATAGCGACCTCTATTACTAGCAACAGTAACATGGAATAGACTTAGTTTTTGGTTACTTGCCAGGTTCTTTTGGCCTGGATTGGCCACTGTTGGAAACAGGATGCTGGGCTTGATGGACCCTTGGTCTGACCCAGTATGGCATGTTCTTATGTTCTTACCAGACCTTCCTATCAACGAGTTAGCAACAATCCCATCTTGCTCAATTCCTTTCCTCAGAGACGCTTCGCCTCACTGTTCCTGCGTTCCAGACTGAGTGACTCAGGTACCCGCTCCTCGGGGGCCTTGCTGCACTCAGGGCTATCTGCTCCTCGGAGAGCCTTCTCTGCGAGTCTCACCTTCACCAGCTTATGTGAGTACCTCTCGCTAGTTCTACGGACGACCCTTCAGTGTTCCTACTACTCTTAGGTATAACTAATTGTAAGCAAGTACCGTTTTACTTTATTTATTTATTTGAAGGGTTTTATATACTGTTATTTGGTAAAGCCATCATAACGGTTTACATAATGAACAATTTTTATCATGGAAGTTTTGAGATATCATAACATAGTAAACAATTACAGGAATAAACATAACATAACAAGTCTAGGAAGTAATATAAGTTGGATGAGGAGGAAGTATGTTAGATTGTAGATTATAGTTGTGAGTTCATTTGAGAGTTAGTACGAGCAGATGATTGGGGGTCCGTGAAGAATTTATGAAACAGTAAAGTTTTTAGGTCTTTTTTGAAGGTTTTTATGTTGTGTTGAGTTCTCAGGTCTTCAGGTAGAGTGTTCCAAAGATTGGGGGAGGCGATGGAGAAGGCTCTCTCTCTTGTTGCTGTTAGATGAGCATCTTTGATGGTGGGGATTAATAAGTAGTTTGAGTTATTGGAGCGTAGGTTTCTTGAGGAGTTTTGAAGAGTTATGTTAAGGGTGTTTAGCCCTTGATGTTCATTGTTAAGAATTTTGTGGATGATAGTCATGGATTTGTATGCGATTCGTGCAGTACTAGGGAGCCAGTGAAGAGAGGACAATATGGGCGTAATATGGTCATTTCTTTTTGTTCCAGTTAGGACTCTAGCAGCCGAGTTCTGAAGTATTTGGAGTATTTATATATAGCTACATTTTTTTTTAAATTATTTTTGTTTAATTTTTTTACGTAGATAAAATCAGGTTGAGTAATCAAATTACTTGTTAAGTAAATGTTCTGATTATACAACTCTCCCAACCTAAATCTGCTCAACTTATAGAAGTGCTGAGACTCATAAAACTCATCTTGCCTGATGCTGTAGGTTGTTTCTGTTGTAATCAAAGATTTCTTAGAAATCTGAGTTATAACCTAAGAGTGGTTATCACCCGCAGAAGAGGTACCGGACATCAGAGCTTGCCTCAGAGAACACTGCCTGAGTCACAGCATGTTGGTTAATGCTCTGCCAGTAAATGTCTGCCCAGAAATTCTCTCAACCTACCTACTTTCCTTCTCTGTGAGGATACTGTAAGGAAAGAAGGAGGAAAAGCTTTTTCAGCAACACCATATGCAGATACCTGTTGTTAAAACTAATGAGTTGCAGTTGGGGGTAGTGTCTAGACCGTGAATTCACACATGCTTAGCTGCAATCAACACTAGCTGTAATAAGACTTCCCACGAAATATCCAATTTCCCCATTAGAAGCCCTTCTCCTATACACACAACGATTAAACAATTTCCTAAAGTTATTGTGAATTATGTCATTATTTCAACATGAAGCACAGGACAAACGCTCAACTTGCATCAGACCAAAATCGTGACCCCCACTGTTCAGACCCGCAATGCCGGATTCATTTCCCAATGCTTCCGGTGGTCAGGTATTGATGTCAGCATATCCAAGGCTGGCCTCCGCCCTCTCCACTCAGGAGGTGCAGATAGCAGCATGGCAGGCTTGGAAGGAAGTTGACAGCTCATACCATGATATGCTATGCTGTTCTGACTGTGTAGAGGGGCACAGGGAGACCCCTTGAAGGACAGCAGCGAATGCAGGTGGTAGTGAAGCTGACAGCTCCTGCCACTACAGATACTTCAGGGATGGGGAGGGATGACCCTGTAAAGAGACTTGTCTTGCTTTCTTTAGGGACGATGTAATAAGGTGCGCTGAAGCTGCAGCAGGTTTTCCCACGCAATGCCCTATACAGGTATGTAATAAGGGTTTTGTGAGTGGGGAAAAAAGCACGTAGAACATGCTTACAGATCCCCAGTTTTTCTGCA
Source organism: Rhinatrema bivittatum (assembly GCF_901001135.1). Classification (NCBI taxonomy): domain Eukaryota; kingdom Metazoa; phylum Chordata; class Amphibia; order Gymnophiona; family Rhinatrematidae; genus Rhinatrema; species Rhinatrema bivittatum. Next base: position 594,669,140 of record NC_042615.1, read on the forward strand.
TGAGTGCATGCTAACGGCAAGCAAGAGAGGCAATTATCTATTTATGGGCAGTGCAGGGAGCCGCACTAGCAGGGAGATCAGGTTAGTGCAGATTTTTAGTGCATGGATCAAGGCAGAAGGTAAGTGAAAGCACCGGTGTGGAGACCGGTTTTTTGATGCTTTTGCAAGTCAGTCAAACAGCGGACAGAATGGGTAGAGAGAAGGCAGCTTCACTGATCTGAATTTCACTCTCTCACGGACAGTCACAGTCCGATCATGAAGGAGTTAGATATTACCTACCCACATTCACATCCACTTCTGGACCACTACTTTATTTATTTATTTATTTTAAAAGATAGGCTTTTGCCCCGAGAATCAATTGCAAGCGTTCACACACTGATGGGTGTCCATGCGGGTTTCTGCGCAGATGTCTGCATGTTTTACTACATAGGGCCATTAGCACACGTTCTGCACGCATTATGGCACGTATGTTTGCTGAACACGGATGTTTTGCATGTATCTAATTAGCATACGCAGCTGTTATTACATCCCGCGCTGCCAGTTTTTTGCCGCACGTGCCAAAAAAGTCTGCAGACAAAAATCAGCATGGATCTCATTACATCCTCCCCTTTGTCTCACGGCTAGTGTAATGGTGCTAGGAAGGCACAGGCAGCCACCATGTGGAAAGAGATCCTGCTGTTTGCTGCGTGTTGCACTAGCAGAAAGTGGCATAGAGGTGGGGTTACACAGAGACTGTACTGTATTTATTTCATACATTTTTGGCATATTGAACTTAATATACTTGATCCTAGCAGATAATAGAATTAAAACAAAAACAAAATAATATCATAATACATACATTCTACACCACTAAAATGAAACTGCCAGGTTTTGTTTTGTTTTTTTGTTAAAAAGAAGCAACAGCAGGGAAAGGCATGTTAAACAATTTAAATCTTTAAAATATCTCTATGCTTTTAGTATTAAATTGAGGGTTATTTGGTGAAAATTGGGTACTGGGCCTTGGCGAAAGAACCAATCTCTTCTTATGGGAAAAGTAACATCAGATGTTTTCAAGATTCAGTTGTGATTTAAGTCTGAGAACTTAATGCATACAGGAAGGATAGTCAGACGTGTGTGTGGAAATGCCCATTCCCTCTTAGCCTGGACAGCTTACACACTAACAAGCAGATTTACTAAAGCTTTTGCCCTAATGCAAATACTGCTCCAGTTTTGCACTGTTGTCTTCCCTCCATGAGAGCACTACAATATTTTCACTAATAGATCTGGAGCAATATCTGCATTGATTTCCAGTCTGTCAGGACCAGTCAAGACCGGGCATACACAGAGGGAATGAGGCCAAGAAGCCACTATAGTGGCCCATGCCAACTGAGATGTGTTACTCTGCCCAGTAAATGTTCTACTGCCACCCCGGTTCGGTGTGGGTTTCAGGTGTCAATGATGAAAAGTACAAAAAAATGAAAACACCTAAAACAAAACAATAATAATAAACCCCTTTCTTTTGATAAGCAAATGTGTACAATATTTCTGAAGCATATACAGCAGATATTCATATTAACAACAGAATGGCATCTCACTGGTTTATACACAGTGCGTGTGTGTGCGCACGTGAGTTATGTCTTTTGTGATACTGTAGCAAATACAGACCGAGTGATCCAGTATTAGATGGAATTTGTGCATTTTGCCCAACAGCAAAAAGTAAATACAAAGTCTCAACAGTAAAATTCTTACTTAACATATGGTGCTGCTTATTTCTACTTGCAACGCGAGGCTGCAGGTTACTTAAATCACAGTTTGACATGGTCCTTCCCTTAGAAATCAATTAGAAAAGCTTTGAGGAGAAATATAGTTTGGAAGTCCACTTACTGAAAAGTTGCCAGAAAGCAGGATCAAAGTGCTATTGTGCCCACCACTTGTGCAAAACTCACCCACTTCAACTTACAACTGCAATGATGAGCCTGAAAATTGAGAGAAGATGACAAAAAAAAAAAAAAAAAAAAGACAGGAAAACCTAGATGCTATACACAATTTCTTGACTGTGCAGTGCACTAACAGAAGTGGTGCACAGCATATCACATCGTGTTCATGAAGTGCAAGGGAGAGAACGCAAAATGATCCCATGCAGTCGGAGGCACAAACCGGGGTAACACATACCACAAGTAATCCAAACAAATCCAGCCACAGCTGCAGCCACCATTCCTCCCTCAGACTGTAATTTCCTTGTCAACAGTTGTCTTACATGCCAACTGGACAGTTCACACACTGGCCACAACAGTGAAGCGGTCAATGGGTCTCTCCAAAGCTGCCCAAACCAGAAACCTGCCTTCATGATAAAGTGCTGTCAGCGTCTCTACTCCTACAAGTAGGCAAGGGAGAAGAAAAGAAACTGAGAAAAAGGCAAGAAAAACTGAACTGTTTGTAAGGGCGGATCATATTCACAGCTACACGGTGCAGATCAGGGCTGAAAGGTTCCTTGGAAATTCTAGATGACAGTCACAACTTTTAGATGCCAAGAAACCAAGTGCTTATTTTTTTCTGATTCTCTTCCTCCTCTCCCCCTCTTCCCATTTCCATTCCAACCCTGCCTCCAGCCTCTCTCCCATCCCTCCATTGTGGGAGGATACCGGCAGCCCCTTGGCCCTGCAATAGCATTGGCTCCCCGGCCCCGGTGGCAACTCCCTGGCCCTGCCATTGATTGCCACAGCAGAAGCTCTACAGCCCCTGGCTGGAACAGGGGGGTCTCCAAGCATCACATTTTAGGTGCTGCTGATTTTTTTCAGCCCTGCTGCAGCTACGCTTGTTCCTGTATTTTAAGGAGCTGAAGTGCGAATCCAGATTAGCTGTGCCAACAAAGAAAGGGTGGCATAAAGAGACCCCTAAGCTGTGCCTTGTCCCACCTGGAGAACAGGGGGATCCAGAAGACAAGCCATGATGCATAGAAACGTGAAAAACTGCAATCAGCTTGAAGAGACAGTGAATTTATTTAATGGCAATAACAAATCTAAAGAGTAGGCAGCCCTACAAACAAATATCAGTATCAGATTCTTAAAAGGAAACCCAAACAACAACAAATGGTTACATATACAGTGTGAACTAAAACAAAAAGTGTTTGTGTGTAAACATTTAATATTCCACCTAAATCAAGCAGGTCTCCAGGTGAATTACAATCAATTTATAATAAAATTATTGTACATTGGTAAAAAACTATGCATCAAGGGGGACTCCAAGGAGAATATACTGAGAGGAGGATGACGTGGTTAAATAACAATAAGGTGTCTTAGCAGAAGAGGCTACTGGATTCATCGGGGAGCAAAGAGATGAAAGATACTTTAGCACGGGTGCACTGGTAAAGGCACGCTCTTGGTGCAGGGAGATCCAGGGGTAAAGGATACAGTTATGGGAACAAGTCCCGGTAGTCAAGTGATAAGATGGAGTCTCCACTGCTATCTGAATGCTGTTGTCATGCACATTAACAGAAAATGATAATAGGCATAACTAGCCAAAATCGGAAGGCTGGCTGTGTCTCATTTCATTATTTTTTTTAGTCACGATTCAACCGAAGCATAAGTCAGGTGCACATGGATTCTGGATTTCATGCCCATTTTATTTATTTATTTTTGAATTACTGTTTAAAATATACACAGTAGCATACATGATAACGCAGTAGATGATGGCAAACATCAAGTGGTACATCCAGTCTGTCCAGGTATTTTGAGCTACCCTGCTAAGAATATATCCCAGGTGCTAGCCTGACCGCTTTTAGACTACCACACTTTACCCATGTAAGTTTTTGCTGTTTTCCATACCCTAGGTCAGAGCTTTCCAAATTGTATGTTGCGACATGTTAGTGTGTCGCCTGCAGTGTGCAAGTGTGTCGCGCAAGCCCGGTCCACATAGCCGCTCCCTTCCAGCATCACGCATATACGACAGCATGTGACACCATGCCGTCAACTCTGTCGCTGGTTTAGGCTTTTTTTTTCCTAGCGATTCACTTTTTTTTTTTTTAAGTTCGTGGGTTGCTTATTATTGGGCGACTTTTGCTGTCAATCATGGTTTTTTTGGGCTTGGTGGGTGGGACTTGGGCCCAGCTGTCCCTGTCATTGGCTGCTGCTGCCGATGAGGCCTGGCCACGAGGAGTACTGACTGCAAGCAACAGTGTCTGGTGATCCTGGAAGGTATAAGGCACCAGGGCAGGCTTGAACCCTAAAGGGAGTGAAGCACTTAACGGGCAACAATCAAAAAGAAGAGGTACATGAGTGTGGGGGCCAGACATGTGCTAGCGGGGGGAGAGAGATGAGTGTGTGGGGGACAGACATGTGCTGGGGGGGGGGGAATATGAGTGTGTGGGGGACAGAATTTGTTTTATTATTGTTACTCATAAATTATGACAATAACATTAATCTTGGAATATTATATATTTTTAATATAAATGAAAGGTTTTCATGAGATAGGTTGTGTCGTGAAACATTTTATTTATGTATATATTTAAGGAAACATACATAAATTGTTGAAAAACGTTTTGTTCATTTAACCTTTAACCTCTGGTTTGCTAGTAGACTGAATTACTGTGTCATGAAATTATGTTTGTCTAAAAGGTGTGTCACCAACATGAAAAGTTTGGAAAGCTCTGCCCTAGGTAGTTAAGCATACACATTCCCACATGCAGCCAGACCATTTTCCAAGCTTTGTAATGATCTAAACAGCTACCAAAACTAACGATGCTGCTAACCGAACATTCATCTACTTATGCCCCTGTAGCCTGGCTGAACAGCACACTTGGTCACCACCAACCTGCCAGCATAGATCCACCTATTTCTGGGGGGAGCTGTAGCCTGGTTTCCACCTGGCTACCCCATGGCTTGTAGTTTTGCTAACTCATGCTTCTTTTATCTGCATCTGGTCTTCTCCTTAGCATTTCTCCTTTTGCCTCTTTTCTTGAAGAAACAAAAGGGTGGGTTGTTTACAATATTTCAACCTCTATCATTGTCCTCTATATCTAACCCAAGCATGCTTGAATTGTCATGATTTTACCTCTGCTGGTAGGTTTTTCCAGGCATCAACTACTCTGCAACTTTATACCCCATGTCCTCGAAACTCCTTTCCTTTAGAAAACTGTGCCTATACTTTATTGAAGCCCATGAAATATTTGTATGTTTGTGTCATATAGCCTTTTCTCTTCTTTCCTCCAACAAGTACATTTTAAGATATCTTAAGTCCCTCTTTGTTTGACCTCCATTGAAAGTCTTGTATCATTCATTTTGGCAGCTCTTTTCCAAACATCTTCTTGAATGACTTTACGAAGGTACAGCCTCCAGAACTGAACACAAATACTAGAGATAGGGGCCTCAGTGACCTACCGTATATAAATGCAATATCTCCTCTTTCCAGTTAGTTATTCCTGTATGTCCATTTTTACCTCATTCAGGGTTCATCTGTTCTCTTCATTGATTTAGAAGCTGAAGTGCTTTTGATCCCTTTCTGGTCTCCTTGTAAATGTGTTACATCACAAGGCACTCAGGACAATGCACACGTCTCAGAGCCAACTGGGTAGTAGCCATATGGAATCTCTCAGTATGTTGCCAAAAAAGCAGCCGGCTGGCTGTCCCTGGCACTGAAGTTAATATTACTTAATTTACAAACATTGTGCATAGAGATGCTGACTCATAAACATGCGGTTTCTTACAAAAAAAAAAAAATCTGGTATAAAAAGCACACCAGGCTAGCTAATAAGCACCAATCTGCTCAGAGAGTTTCACAGAAACCTGAAACCATGTTTTCAGCTAAAGTGGATGCAAGCTACTATTCAAAACATAACTAGCAGCCAATTGCTACTACGTCCTAACAATAAGATTTCATATTATATTAAAAAATAAATAAGTAAAATCCACAAAACTGCACTCTGGTGTACCTCTGCAGAACATGCCCAAAAGGTTCGCTGGAATTAAGACCCCCAGCAAGTTTCACAACAGACCCCAGCTGCAAGAGGTACTTTCGTTTCTGGCAGAGCATTCCCCCATGTGAACAGGAATGTGTGACATGTTCAAGACTTGCAATCATTAAAGGCACTTAATTAGTACATTACAGCTTTAAGGAAAATAGAGAGGAACGCTAGGTCTGCCAGAACTCAGTATATCAGGCAGCAATGATATATATATATATATATATAGCAAAAGTTAAAATATTGGTTTATGTTTCATTCCCTGGGAGAACTCAGCAAGAGGAGGGCAATTTTCTCCAAGTCATTTATTAAAGTAAGCCAGCCTAACTGAAAACTGCCCTCCTGAAATGCAGCCAAAAAATACACACAAGGGGTCCACGATATGTATACTGCCACCTGCATTAAAAAGAGGGGCATTCACCAAACATGAATCTTCAGTGGGAAAAGACCTGCATGGTTTCTCTTTGAAATTTTAGATAAAGTATGCATGCACTTTGCAACTACATGGGCCACTCGGAAATTGCTCCTTTGATGTTTTAAACAGTTCATTCTCCTCAGTCACCACGCTAGTTCTTCACTCTTTATGTATGTCTAGATCCTTCTCAGTTGACTTACAGGACTGAAATTTGAGCCAAGATTTTCCTGACCATAAGGTAAGTGAAAATAAAATTCTTTTAGCGATCCACAAGGGAGGGGAAAAAAAAGACATTATCCTGCATAAAAGATGACACTATAAATGGAAAAAAAAAATCACGTTTTGATTCATAGATTTATTATCCCCATTTATAACTAAAAACGCCATATTTATTTAAACGTCTACAAATCTGTTGGTTTACTATAGCCCATCCTCAAAGCACCCTTATACATCATCATGAAATCTGAACTCCAAGAGTGACCAGAAAAACAAGTGCGCAGAAATACAGTGCCCAGGAGCAAGGAAAAAAGTAGGCAATTTAGTGTTTGAAAGATTCTGAGCAGAATGATTACCCTTAAAGCAGCTGTACTAGCTGGATTTCTCAATTGATTCATTTCCTGACCACTGCTTCCCCTTCTGGGTTTTAATCTTAGGTCTGCTTTAAGACACAAACCCTTTACTATGGCCACTATTTTTTTTTCCAGAAACTCCTGCAGTCCACTCTTTAGCTGGTCCCTTAATCTTACAAAGGTTAATGTAGCAGAACATTAAATTAGAGCCACATTTCCTAAGGTATGTTTCCCCCCCTTCTGTCTTAATGGGGAAAAATGCTTACTGAATCAAGCCCTTACTATATTTACCAAGGGCTAAACATGAGGAACTTTTAAACTTGAGCCACTATGATCTCCTGAAAACAGGAAATAAGAATGATGATGAAACAAAGCAGCGAGTTAAGCAGCTTCCACAGGAGTCCTGCATTGTTTGCTTTAAGAGGAGTAGGACTGGAGGCAGGAAGCCGCCTCTCTTTGTAGTACTGAGGTGCGAGGGGCGGGAGCTTGGTTTCCGTCTCCGCCTCCTGTCACGCCGGAGGAAGGGGGAGGGAAAAAAAAAAACCCTGCTGCGCAATCCACTCATTCATCGCACTGCAGGGAACGCGAAGCGCAGGAACAAAGGGAGAGAACTCGACATGTCACGATCTAAACAGAAAGAAAAGGTTTCGTTGCCCCGATCCCCGGGCCCGACAGTAAATCAGCAAAGGAAGGGCTGAAAAAATGCGGCCACTAATTCCGTATTATGGTGCGGTTTTAAGTAGATGACAGCAAACCGCCCTCCTTCCCACCATTATGTAAAGGATAGCAATATTGCATTTGATCTGATCACCAATACGCTAACGCAGTCTGCAAAAAAAAAAAAAGCAAACAACCCTGTGCGAGGAGCGTCTGTGAATGAAGGAAAAGATTTAACATGCACCCACTTATATGCCGCTTTCCCCGTCCCACTCAAGCATTCTACCCAGCTGCCGAAAGGCAGTCTGTACCTTCCCTCCTGTTACTGCCAACCCATCCAACCCCACAGCGACCTCCCACCTCCCTCCTGTCACTGTCACACTATTCAACGCAACAGCCATCATTGTCACTTAAACCCTTCCGCCCATAAATATTTGGGAGCTTATGGCACTGTTAATATTCAGGTAGAATAAGTCCGTTCCCCCAAAGAGCTTACCATCTGAGATAAAGCAACCTGCCCAAGGTCAAAAGAAGAGGCGAGGAAGGGGCTAGAGATTGCAGGGAGATCTGAACCCCCCCCCCCCCCCCCCCCCCCCCCCCCCCCGTTTCTCAGCCCAGTATTCCCCTACCTTTTCAAGCCCAAAGCACACCTACATTAACAAACCTGTGTGGCACACTGACCTCCACCCGCTGGCAGCGTGGAGGACATGGAGAGGGCTCCTATGACCAGAAGAGCTAGGGAAGCACTGAAAGCCCCCAACAGTCTCTCTCTTACAAATTTAGGGGCCGATGCTATAAGAAATGTGGAAAGCGGGCACTGAAAAGTCAGCGCCGGCTTTAACGTGCGCATGGCACCCACAAGGGGGTCGTCATGCTATTAGGGCGTCGCGCTAGCAAGGAGGCGCTAGGGTCGCTTGCGGGCCCCCAGCACCTCCTTGCTAACACGAACCCGTGGCAGCTGCCGGTTACGAAAACCGTATCAGCGCCCGTTTTCATTACTGGCAGACGTTAATTCCGGAGAGCTAAATGTTAATGCGGAGTGAATGAGCAACAGCCTCATTCAAATGCATTTGCATGTGAAGAGCTCTATCACATTCACTCCGCGTGGGACACGCATTAAATAGGCGTTAATCCCCCTATTGCGTTAGGGGGTGGATTAGTGCCTATTTAACTCTAGTCCAACTGCAGGTTATACAATGCGCTCGGCTGAGCGCACTGTATTGCATCTGCCCCTGAAAGTGAGAGGGGTGGGCGGTTACACATGAATCCATCACAGCGGACCAGCTCCTTCTATAAAAGGGCAAGAGAAGGGAGAAGTCAGTGGGGTGCAGGCAGCAGACTCAGTTATATTACTTTGGCTGCCGCATGTGGCTGCCAGAGCTCCTTCACTGCTGCTCTCACCCTTCAACATTAATCACACCCAGTGCTCACTGCATGCTCTCCCTGTCTCACTGAGCCTGGGGATAAAACAGGGGCTGGACTGACTCAAAGGAGGAGGAACACGAGAAAGCTCTGTGTGCGCCATACAAAGTGAGGCCCAATTATCTATAGCCTGTACCTACCTGCCTAATTCCCACATTCAAAGCCTCATGCTGTAGTGAGGAAAGACAGGCATGCGCCACTATACAGCCTGGAAAAGGGGGCTCTACGTGTTTAAGATCTACTGCTGGTGTCTCCTGTCGCTGTGAGGTATTGAGAGCACAGTCCAGGGGCTGGTGGCGATCTGAGCATGAAGCTGATGGTGACTGTTCCCTGACACACACCTGATCAGCGCTGAAGACACATTACTTGGGAAACACTGCTCTCACCACCACTAAGCCGCCCCACAGTCATCTCACCACTCCCCCCCCCTGCCGCTGCCAATGCCAATCCATCCAGTGCTACCAAGATCACATACTGTGTGTGTATATGTACATGCATCAGCACTACCCACAGCCACTTGTTACAGTATCCAACACTGTACCCTCAGCCTAGTTACTTATTTCATCCTGCTCGTCGCATTTCCCGCTCAAGGAACAAGTTATCGAGTACTCAAATAGTACAGCTAAGCCCGCCCTTTCCTGCATATTACTAAGCATTAAAAAAAAAAACCAACAAGAACAGCCTTGTTTCCTCTAGAGAGAATATGAACTACCCCGCACCAATGCGGCTCTGCTTGATGAGTTCGCCATTTCCCAGCGCTTCCAGGTACACGTGCAATGAAATAATACACTTAGGAATGCAGCTCCAGTCTCGTTCCCTCTTGGCAGGACAACAGTAAAAAGTCACTCGCCATTTCCCACCTCGCCGCGGCTCAATGCAAAAAAACCCTCAGAGGCAAGCTAAATCTGCCAGTGCCACCAGTCGGACAGATTACTCCATTGGCATAATCTTTTTTTTTTTTTGGGTCCACGTGTTTCCAAAGTAGTACATAAAATAGTTTAAAAAAAGGGGAAATAGTTTACAAAACAGTGATACACAATAAGTTAAAATTCCATGGCACGGGAAGGCGTCACCTCCGCACAGCCAAAAAGCCATGTAACCACAGGATCTCAAGTCACTAAATCTAGCCTGTACAATCTCAAACCACCTACTACTTGCTTTTGTTTCGTTCTCTAATGTTGCATAATATTCCCCAGCAACATGGCATGAAACCTCTTCCCCCTCGGCCGCCAATCCACTTCCTGAAGCCAATAGATGGTGCTGCTATTTGGCTCCAGATCATCAAGGCAGGCCGAGCGGGTCCTAGTTTTACTCCCCTACAGCACGGATGCCTAGCCTTACATTCTCTTGTAAACAGCAACACGACCACCAGAACTTCAAGTCCCTGTATGCAACCGGACAAAACCAGGACCGGATCAACCCGTCCGTGGAAATCTGGAGCCCGGCGGAAAGGGGGGGGGAGGGGAGGGGGTGTTTAGATTACGCACCTGTGCAGCAGCTGCTCATGCTCGCCGCGGATCTTGCCCAGCTCGATCTGCAGCTTGGCGCGCTCGCGGGCCGTGTCGTCGAGCGAGCGGCGGGCGTCGGCCAACTCGGTCTCGTAGAGCGCCTTGATGCCGCTGAGCTCGCGGGTGCGCACCTCCTCGCGCTCGGTCACCTGCAGCTGCAGCGAGCTGTTCTCCGTCTCCAGGCTGCGCACCTTGTCGATGTAGACGGCGAGCCGGTCGTTGAGGTGCCGCAGCTCCTCCTTCTCCTGCAGGCGCGAGATACGCGTGGGGCTGAGCGGGGTGCTGGCGGCGCTGCTGCGGCCGCTCGCCCGCGGCCCGGAGGGGGTGGAGGTCGCCATTGCTACAGCGTGTAAAGGGAGGGCTGTCTACCGAGGCGTGCAGCAAGAGGCACCGAATAACGATTTAAAAAAAAAAAAAAAAGGAAGCAAATAAGAGCCGCTAAGCAAACCGGAAAAAAATGTATTAAAAGAGAATCCCACCTGTATAAAAAAAAAAGCGTGAATGTATTAAAAAAAAAAAAACAACACGATAAACTGTAGAAAGGAGATACTACTCTAATTGCAATGTCTTATCGCTAAGGCGAAATAAGTAGCAGAAATTTTTCACAAGAAATGCATGACTTAAAAAATGAAAATAAGCTAAAGGAAAGAATTAGCAAATAGCAAAATAATAATATAATAAAAGAAAAGCAGAAAAGTTGCAGCGGTGGAAAGCCCGCCGCTTTTTTTTTTGTCTGCCAAGCGAATGAAAGGGGAAAGGCGGGGGGGGAACCGGGGATGGTCCGATGAGGCAGAGCGCGCGCTTGGAGCACGTGATCTTGCGAGACCAACGAGAGCAGCCGAACGCTCCGGGCAGCGTTCTATCTCCTGCGAGAGGTTAAATTCAAACTGAGGAAGATGCAACTTCCTAGTGGGCAGCAGCTTGTTCGTGCTGCTTGTAGAGAGCCAAACCACTTGCTTCGGGCTATTTCTATCTCTTGTGTTTCTTCGTCGGGGTTTGCGTTATAGCCGGGTCACGGTGAAAGTGGGCAAACTGGACGTCGCTGCTGTTTGCGTACGACTTGGAACAGCGAGGGCTACAATGTCCGTGACAACAGTAGCAGAACTGGCTTGGGATACAGAGTCCGTCCATGCTGAGCGGCTGTTGAATGCCTTGCTACAGCAATAGAGCCAACATATAAAAAATAAATAAATAAACGACCTTATCTTCCACATGTTAAACATGGTGGGCCATTAAACATTTGCACTCTTCAGAGGGTTTTGACATTTCTCAAACATTCAACATTTGCCAATGAAATTAGATGTTTCAGGTACTGGAAATTGGACAAGGGTACTTGAGATTATATAAAAAATCTGGCCATCTAAAGGAAACTTTAGTACATACAATGGGGAAATTAAAAAAAGAAGGTATAAGCTATCCTATGTTCATTAAATAAAAGTGAACATGCACTTACAAATAGTTTGGGGTTTGGGGGCTTGTTTCTTTCTTGTAAGCAGGATATATTAATTGCTTACCTAATCTATAAAAAAAGCCAAAATATGAAAAAGATCATATTTTGTGCATTTTCAGAAATTAAAGTTAAAAACTTCATTAAAAAAAAAACAAAAAAAACAACTTTGTAGCAATGCTCTATGTAACACTACATTAATCTCACCTCCAGTGTAATTGTGTCTGAACACGGTTACCTTGTTTTTCAGGAAAAAAGAGGTATCCATCATTGTACAAGGAAAAGAACATTTCAGAGTTGTGATGGAAAAACAGGGACATAATTGACATGGAATGTATTGGTTACTGTGTTTTCTGGTAAATATTTTGCAGATCCTACTTGTATCCTACAATATATGAAAGTTCATATTAAAGAGCAAATGTATGACAATTTATCAAGAGACAAAGGTCTAAAAGAACTGTGCATATTGTTATATTTGAAATATAAAGCTATTTAAACTAATTGTTCACTGGTTTCCTGCACTATAGATCCATATACACATTCAATTTACTTTACCAAATCTTCCTTAAAGTTTTAAGTGGTAGTAACATGATCTCTACAGTTCCCCTGGCTTTTGAAAGTAGTGCAGCTGTTCTGTGAAACAGTGTATATAACTACAAACGGATACTCTCCATGCAAGAAAAAGTAGTTACAATAGAAAACATAACAGTTATAAGTAGTGGCCAAAATTAAACTCACATAAGATTCAACAATATTATGACAATGTAAAGGGGTCTATTTACTAAAGTGTATTAACACTAAGTCAAGCATTGATGTGTGCATTATAGTCCACATCTATATTGACTTACGGGCCGATTCAGTAAAGTCCACGGGAGAGTAGGCGAACGCTTTCCTGGTGCGCGCACAGGTCACTTGCCTGTGCGCGCGATTCAGTATTTAAATGAGGCCTGGCGGTAGAAACGGGCAAAAGGAGGCGCTAGGGACACTAGCGCGTCCCTAGCGCCTCCTTTTGGCCCGGAGTGGCGGCTGTCAGTGGGTTTGACAGCCGACGCTCAATTTTGCCGGCGTCAGTTCTCGAGCCCGCTGACAGCCATAGGCTCAGAAACCGGATGCCGGCAAAATTGAGCGTCCGGTTTTCAAACCGACAGCCGCCGGCCGACTTCAAATTTTTTTTTTATTTTTATTTTTTTTTACTTTTTTTTACCCTTCGACTTAATATCGCCATGATATTAAGTCGGAGGGTGCACAGAAAAGCAGTTTTTACTGCTTTTCTGTGCACTTTCCCGGTGCCCTTTGGGTAGGCGCTAATTTCTGAAAGTAAAATGTGCGGCTTGACTGCACATTTTACTTACTGAATCGCGTGGGAATACCTAATAGAGCCATCAACATGCATTTTCATGTTGAGGGCGCTATTAGGTTCGGCGGGTAGGACGCGCGTTTTCTGCCCCTTACTGAATAAGGGGTAAGGGAAAACGCGCGCCCAATGGCAGGTTAACAGTGCGCTCCGTCAGAGTGCACTGTACTGTATCGGCCCAAAAGTGTGGCCTAATGCAAAAAAATAATAAAATAAAATGAGATTTATTGCAAGCAATACTGATTGCTGAAACAACTGTGCAAATCATGTTAAATAGATAGTGTGATTTGCATTTACCCACCAGTAATAATAGAAACAGAGAAACACGATGGCAAAAAAAAGACCATTAAGGCTATCTAGTCTGACCATCCACACCAACTATTCAACTTTATCAATCCCTCAGAGATTCTAACTGGCCAGTGCAATAAAGTGTACCCAGCCTATCGCACAGGTTTACATGCAGTTTGGACGTGCTAGACCAGCGCCCAATACAATAAGGAGATTAGCACATCCAAAACATGTTCCCAAAGAAAAGTGTAGTCAGTAGTGCTCATCACATGTATATTCCATGTAGATGAGACTATTAGCTATTACCCCTGGTGCAGAAAATCGCAGAAATTTTTAGCACAGCAAATTTAACTCCAGCCCCGGAGGTGACGTAAAGTCAATTTGTGAGTTAAGAGATCATAAGAAATAAAAAAAAATTATGGTCTTCTGTGGTTCCTCCTATTTAGTAACATTGTAACACTTACATTTACTGTTTGCGATGTTGAAAAATAAATGTATATTAGCTTGATTAAAGAAAAAAATTCTGCACATACAATTTAGATGCACAATGTAGACACCTATAGGAAGAGATGCTTAGCTAGGAGCATCTTCAGCAAAATCAGTCAGAAGCGGGATAAAATCAGACGCTCGTATCGAGCACCCGTAGCAACTGTGGGCGCCCAATGCATTTGGGTGCCAGGGACGCACAATCCTTCACTAGAGTGTCCTTTTTTTACGCAGCCCCTTATTTAAATACTATATTGAGCGCCCAGGGGATATTGCGTCTGTGTTTATCCCGTTCTTTCTTGAATTCAGATAATGTTCTTATCTCCTCTACCTCCATGGGGAGGCTGTACCATGCATCTATTGCCCTCCTTTTCTTTGAAAGAGGCCCACCTCCACTGGATGAAAATCTTGAAGGTATTTAAATATCTCTATCCAATCTCCCCAGCCCACCTTTCCTCTTGGGTACATGGTTAGATCTTTAAATTCTGTCCCCTTTATGCTTTAGAATAAAGACCACTGACTACACCTCTTGAGTTAGTCACTGCAGGCTAACACATCTGTTGATGTGGCTGGATCCCACATTCCCTCACCTCTGAATGCAAGATAATTTAATTTTCAATTTCTGTTCCACCTTTCGTGACTGGACAATCGTTTCAAAGGGAATTACAATAAAGTTAGGAGAGCTGCTGACAGAGGTTTACAATTGAGACACAGTTTAAGGTGGATTTCAGTAAACCTATAGTTGAATTAAGATGTTGAGGTGTTGCATGTGTAGACATTAAAGGCTGAATAATTATGCACATTGTTGAGGTAAGTGACACCCTAAACGTGTTATTTAGCTTATGTCACCTGGGAGCAATGGCCAAGATTGTTTATCTGATTGGTTGGTCTATAGTGCAGCTCTGGAAGGTTCATAGTCTTGCTGGTTGAAGAGCCATATTTTCAGCTGGTGACAAAATGTCATGCAGTCATTGGTTGAATGCAGGTGAGGGGAGGAAGAGTTCAACAGGTCTGGTACCACTCCACTTAAGGCCTGGGATGTGTTTTTTTTCTTTTCAATTGGATTGGAAGAGGGAGTCATTAGATGTTGCTTTTGGCTTGATTGAAGGTTTCAGATGAAATGATAATCCTTCACTTTATCTGTTGAATAAGTGAGGATGATGGCCTTCATGTCCTTCACTGTGTGGTTGAGTCCAGCAGTCAGCCCTGCCTGGCAGAAGAGGAGGGCACAGCCCAACGTACTGCCATGCTCCTCCTTGCCCCCAGCTCAGTGTGGGAGATGGGGAATTGGTTGGGGAGAGAGGAGGGATTTTAACATGCCATCAAACAGCCTCAGCCTCCATAACTTGGCTGAGCCCCTGGTCTCCATCATCGATTCCACAGGAAGGAGAAGATTTGCCATCTCTTCCCATGGCAGCAAAATCCCTAACAATACATAAGAACATGCCATACTGGGTCAGACCAAGGGTCCATCAAGCCCAGCATCCTGTCTCCAACAGTGGTCAATCCAGGCCATAAGAACCTGGCAAGTACCCAAAAACTAAGTCTATTCCATGTTACTGTTACTAGTAATAGCAGTGGCTATTTTATGTCAACTTAATTAATAGCAGGTAATGGACTTCTCCCCCAATAACTTATCCTATCCTTTTTTAAACCCAGCTTCACTGACTGCACTAACCACATCCCCTGGCAACAAATTCCAGAGTTTAATTGTGCGTTGAGTGAAAAAGAACGTTCTCCGATTAGTTTTAAATGTGCCACATGCTAACTTCATGGAGTGCCCCTAGTCCGTCCTATTATCCAAAAGAGAAAATAACAGATTCACATTTACCCGTTCTAGTCCTCTCATGATTTTAAACACCTCTATCACATCCCCCCTCAGCTGTCTCTTCTCCAAGCTGAAAAGTCCTAACCTCTTTAGTCTTTCCTCATAAGGTAGCTGTTCCATTCCCTTTATCATTTTGGTCACCCTTCTCTGTACCTTCTCCATTGCAACTATATCTTTTTTGAGATGCGGCGACCAGAATTGTATACTGTATTCAAAGTTGTGTAGTTTTTGCCCTTGTTATACAATTGGTGTAATATTCCATTTTTGCCTGATTGATAGCCCTCCTTTAATTTTTTAAAGGATAATGCCCAGTCCTGAAACCCTGAATACCTCTATCTTCTTTCTGCCATGCAGAAGATCTTTTTCAGTTGTCTGACAAAGTCTGAGAATGAAGGTGTGGTGTGATTGGTGGGAATTCATCTTTTTGTAAGGGGAGTCACTTGATCCAGGGTGATCTTGCATGATTTATTCCATTGAGGTGAAACAGGTAAATAGGGAATTGTTATTTACCCTTGCAGATAGCACAAAGACTAAAGGATATTCCATGAAACTAGCAGGTAGCAGATTTAAGACAAATTAGAGAGAGAATTTTTTCATTCATGAATAATTAAGCTGTGGAATTTATTGCCAGAGTATGTGATCGGAGCATCTAGTGTAGCTGGATTGAAAAGGGGGTTGGACGAGTTCATAGAGGAAAAGTCCATAAACCATTATTAGCCAGGTAGATCTGGGAAAGCCACATCTTATCCCTGGTGGTGAGTAACAAGAAATGGATCTGCCAATGTCATGAGGGCTAGGGTCAGGAAATACCTTCTCAGGAGCTGGGTCTGTTTTCTGCCAAGCCAGCCTCCTCCCCCACAGTTTGAGCCCTTGGGTTCTGGGGGCCAGCTTGACTTGGTTATGATGGATGAACATCATGGTGAAAGCTGGGCCACTGGAGAGGCTGAATAAGCTGATCAAGGCATGGCAGACACAGGCTGGACATTGAGGGCAGAAGGACTGGAAGCAGAAGCCTGGGAATGTAGGTACAGACAGCCAAGGGCTGGAGACTAGAATAGTGAGGTGCTGAGGACTGGATACTGGGACAGGCTGGGGGCTAGGCTGGATACAGATAAAGGCTTGGGCAAGGCAAAGCAGGGAAAAGATACTAAGTACTAGACTAAGCAGGGCATGACTAGGCAAGGTTTTTGGTTCTGTTATTAATGTGTTATTGTTATATTGTTTCATTGTATTTCCCGCCTGAGTTCTTTGTAAACCGGCATGATGTGCTTCACGAATGTCGGTAAATAAAAGTTAATAAATAAATAAATAAGGATAAAACTAAATGAGGCAGACAAGGATGACACAGAACAGAACACAAAAGCCCGAAGGCAGCAAGGCTGGAAGCCCAAAGGCCACTAAGCAAATTAAGGCCTGAGTAGGACACAGAGCTAGGCCTAAGGAGACAGAAGGCTCAGAGGCCACAAGGCAAGGCAATGAAGAGCAGGTCAAAGAGCCAAGGTGACTGCATGAAATAGCATGTAAGTTCTGGCAAGGCAGGGTTAAATGGGGCTGGAGCTTGGGTGTGGTTCAGGCAGTAAGGCGGAGCTTGGCAAGGCTGGACTTGAAGCTTGCAGAGGACCCCTGAAGGAGAGGAGGCTGAGCACAGGCTGAATCAAGCAGCCAGTGAGTAGATGGCTTGGAAGAGACCTGACTGGAGATTTCTGCAGGTGGGGAGGCATTATAATAGTCCAAAGCAGGGTACAATGAGGCTGTACAGTAAACAAAATCATAATAGCCGAGTACTTTCTAATGATCCAGATTGGGCATTGTCAAATACAGGATGCTGGACTCAATGAAGTAAGCTATCATCTGATTCTCAAGAGATATTTTCCAGTTAAGTACTGAGGGAATCTAAGGAAAGAGAGGTGTTGACCTTCCCTCTGGTTTTGATAATCTACTTTTGGGATTGTGGCTCTTTTATCCCTGAGCTGGTGTTAAGAAGAATACATGAGATCATTGAGTGTATTGTCTGTCTTGCAAATGGATCCACTGGTTTTTGTTGAATTGGAGGCAAATAAATCAATGGTGCATTATTCTTTGTGTATAGGGGTGTGCACATGGAAAATTTTCATTTTGTTATGCATTTATTTCATTTTTTTTGTGTTTAATTTCTTTTCTATTCTGTTTGCTTTTGTTTACTCAAAACAAAATAAACAAAAAAATCCCAGAAAACCCAAACTAAATGAAAGTATCCCCTCCCTCACCTACCAAGCAAAACTCCAGCCCTCAGGACCTTACGACTCTCCCCCACAGCCCTTATCCCATCACAGGGCTGTGGGTTTTCTCAGGGCAGGAGTGATCCCCATTTACTCCTGCCCTGCTGCTTCTCTTTCCAAAATGGCCATCAGTGAACCCAAGGCAGGCACTGTGAGGATCCATTGCCAATAGTCCTCTCAACTCTGTTCTCTTTACTTCCCCCCAGTAGACATCTTGTTTCCTGCTTGGTTGTGCATTTGTCAGTCAAGTTGTGAAGTCCTCTTACTCTGTCTTTGCTCTAGTTATCTGCCCTCAGAAGACTTTATCATTTTCTGATTTTGCCTTCACTTTTGTGTATCTGATTTCCTGGTCTGCCTCTTGCCCTTTTCCTAACTTCTAGCTCTGTCCATTATACTGGGGGTTACCCCTGTTACCTATGCCTCGATGGCCACCAGCACCTGAGGGCTCAACCCGAAGGGAAGATTGTGGTACAGGCAGAAGATGTTTTTAAAGTGTCCTTTAAATTGACTCATGTGTTGTTCGTCTTTTTTTACAAACTGCTTGTTGCATCATTGCCTTCCTTCAATGTATGCGTAGTATGTTTATCTCCTGCATTCATTTCTCTCTGGTTATTGGCTTATTTGTTGATGCCAACATTTGTTTGGGTTTTTTAATTGTGATGGGGGACTTCACTTTACATGTTGATTTACAGCCAGCACTTGATTTTTGTGTACAATTTTTAGATTTAATGTTGTCTCTGTGATGGGGAACAAATAGTGAATAGACTGACACTCAAAGCAGACCACCCTCTAGGTTTAATTATATTGAAAAGGGATACTTTTTCCCTTAATAGCACACCACCCTCTTCTTTTTATATTGAGAACACCAAGCTACTCTGGTCTGACCACCATTTATTTTCCTTTACCTGTACCCATTCTGGGGCCAAATTGTCCTCTAGCACAACACCCCATATAATTCAAAGGAGGTTATATTGAACCCGACCATCTACAATGTGTTTTGATTCCAGCTATAATGCGTGGTGCGGGAGTGAGCCCTTAATGCTGTGGCATAGTTGACACAGCCTTGTAGGTGAACTTACGAGGCCTAACTGACAGCTGGAGAATGCACCCTGTAGCAAGAGACGGGAACTTCACCCTATATCAGATGTCTCTTCTGCATGTTGAGTCCTTGGGTTCTGGCGGATGACAGGACTTAGGCAGGTTCCTAGGCCAGTGGAGAGAGCAAGGGCACACGGGGGTCAGGACAGGCAGCAAGCTGAAGGTACCAGGACAGGTCAAGTGTCGAGGCAGGCTGCAAGCAAATGTGGTCAGGTCCAAGCAAGGGGTCAGATCCAGGTGACAGGGACTCACGGTCAGATCCAGGCAAGGAGTCAGAATCCAGAAGTCAAGTCGGGGATAAACAGAGACACAGGAGACACTGGACGAGACGGTTAGGTACCAGTGCAAGGCAGGATGAGTCAGGCTGGACGAGGAAAGCTGGGCAAGGCAAGGCTGGACGCAGGAACAATCAGGAACCATGGTTTAATGGACCACAGTCAGCAAGGATTTACCTAAGGCAAGTCTTGCCTACACATCTGCTTCACTTTTTTGAAGGGGTTAATAAACATGTGGATAAAGGTGAACCGGTAGATGTAGTGTATTTGGATTTTCAGAAGGCGTTTGACAAAGTCCCTCATGAGAGGCTTCTAAGGAAACTAAAAGGTCATGGGACAAAAGGCTGTGCTCTTTCATGGATTACAAACTGGTTGAACGACAGGAAACAGAGAACAAGATTAAATGGTCAATTTTCTCAGTGGAGAAGATAAACAGTGGAGTGCCTCAGGGAACTGTACTTGGACTCGTGCTTTCAATATATTTATAAATGATCTGGAAAGGAATATGACGAGTGAGGTAATCAAATTTGCAGATGATACAAAATTATTCAGAGTAGTTAAATCATAAGCGGATTGTGATGAATTGCAGGAGGACCTTGCGAGACTGGAAGATTGGGCATCAAAATGGCAGATGAAATTTAATGTGGACAAGTGCAAGGTGATGCATATAGGGGAAAAATAATCCATGCTGTAGTTACATGATGTTAAGTTCCATATTAGGAGCTACCACCCAGGAAAAAGATCTAGGCATCATAGTGGATAACACATTGAAATTGTCAGCTCAGTGTGCTGCAGCAGTCAAAAAAGCAATTATTAGGATGGGAATGGTGAATAAAATGGAAAATGTCATAATGCCTCTGTATCACTCCATGGTGAGACCACACCTTGTGTGCTGTGTACAGTTCTGGTCACTGCATCTAAAAAAAGATATAGTGGTGATGGAGAAGGTACAGAGAAGGGTGACCAAAATGATAAAGGGGATGGAACAGCTCCCCTATGAGGAAAGGCTAAAGAGGTTAGGGCTATTCAGCTTGGAGAAGAGACGGCTGAGGGGGGATATGATAGAGGTCTTTGAAATCATGAGAGCTCTAGAATGGGTAAATATGAATTTTTTATTTACTCTTTCAGATAATAGAAGGACTAGGGGGCATTCCATTAAGTTAGCAAATAGCAGATTTAAGACTAATTGGAGAAAATTCTTTTTCACTCAACGCACAATTAAGCTCTGGAATTTGTTGCCAGAGGATGTGGTTAGTGCAGTTAGTGTAACTGGGTTTAAAAAAGGTTTGGATAAGTTCATGGAGAAGTCTATTAACTGCTATTAACCAAGCATTCTCTTAACCCACTCATGTATATTCAAGATATATGTATATAAATTTACTTTCCCTGTTCATTATTAGTTTTATCCAAGTTAATTCACCCTGTTCTATGTAAGACATCATAATCTAGTCTTTATTTTATCATTGTATTTGTTGAAATGTGAACCGAAGTGATTAGTAACTTTGTTACCTGAACTGCGGTATATAAAACTGTTAAAATAAATATTAATCAAGTTGTCTTAGAGAAGAGCCACTGCTATTTCTAACATTAGTAGCATGGGATCTATTTAGTGTTTGGGTACTTGCCAGGTACTTGTAGCCTGGACTGGCCACTGTTGGAAACAGGATGCTGGGCTTGATGGACCCTTGGTCTGACCGAGTATGGCAATTTCTTATGTTCTTAACCAGGAACACTGGAGCAACATGCACTGCTACTAGGCAGGAGATCTGTTGCTGAGGCAATGACAGGAATCATGAGTTATACTTAAATAGGGAAATCCTTCTGATGACATCGTTGGGCACCATAAGGCTTTTACTGCCACTGGCCCTTTAAGTACGCCTGTGTGGCATATGCGCCTATAGGGTCCACAGGGGAAAACAGGACGATGATGGTGGCGTCAGCGCCACACCAGAGGCTGGGGCCTGCAGAGTCATCACAGCGTTCCTGCCGTGTCAAGGAAGTGGTGCCAATGTAGGGGTGAGTCCAAGAGAGCGGCCAGTCACAGGCCTACCCTGCGGCCTTCCTGAATTTGCTTCTCCAGACATTCGGTTGCTGGTTCCTGGGTCAGCCCACCAATGACTGTCATCACAGGCACCACGTTGTACCGCAAAATCTGCCATACAATGTAATGGCACCAGCCTTGGCATCCATTATTAAAAGCCAGAGTAGTGAGGCAGGAATTTCTCCTGCTCCCAGAAGACCTGTGAACCAGCAGACCCACAATGGGGTAAGGGCTGGTGAGTGGAAAGGTCAGATGGTCCTGGAGACAGGGTAAGCTTTTCTTAATCAGGTTTGGTGGGTGGTGGGTGAGACCCAGAGTGTATTTTTTTTTTTTTTAATATACTGTGGCAATGGTATTCAAAATGAAACAAACTAAAAATGTTCCATTTTGAAGCCAAAAGAAAACAAGAAATGTTGTTAACATATCCTATTTCATTTCAAGTGATAGCACATCCCTAGTTGTGTGTGGGAGAAAAGTTCACCTGTTGCATGTTAGTGACTGTGTAGTGTTTAGGAAGTTTGAGGCTGCTTTGTGCTCTGGGTCATCAAAGTGTCAATTGAAGTCTCACAGTATTGAGAAGTGGGGTAGAATCTAATGCCAGGTTAGTCATCAGTTTGGTAAGATCTTCATTTTTCATGTTTGGTGTTGACTGGGTGGGGAGGAAGGTGGTATAAAATAAATGCATAGGCCTAGTCGATAGCCTCTGCCCAGTTTAACTTATAGTCTTTCATAATTGGGAGTTTGTTTTAAGAGTAGCATGGAGTCTTTGTGAATGATTGCTGCTACTCTGCCATATTGATGATTAATTATGTAGCCAAAAGAGAGGTGCTGTGTTAAAGTAGGGCCATGGGCTATGAAGAGCAAGGCTGGTGCATTATCAAGCAATGATCAGGGACTTATTTACCCCTGATCTTCTGCTGACACACTGTCAGGTGTCATCTGTGCACTTTGGCTTTTGGTTGCGTCATGGGGAGGGGGTGGTGGTGTGTGTATTGACCATGGGCTGTATGGAGGGGAGACCAGACATCAAGACCATGAAAGTGGGATGACTGATTTTCTTGTCTGGGGCTTGAGTAGGAGCCCTGTTTTCAAGGGAGCACCATATTCTGTGATTACTTTCATCACTGGGGGTTTGCATCATTTTGTTTTTCTTGAGGTTTTTTGGTTTTTGTTTTTGTTTTGTTTTGCTGTTTCATTTTTAATTTCCTTGTGTTTCATTATGTAGGCACACAAAATGCATTTTTAACTGTGTAGTCCCCATCACGTTCAAGTTTAGGCATGAGGTCACAGACCACGCAAAACCCTGTAATCTCACAGGGTTCCTGCACGGGGGTAAATGATGTACTTTTCAAGGCTCTTAGGGTTTTGTACTCACAGGGGCCCTTCCTGTTCACCGGTCCAGGCACTCTCCCCCAGTCCAGTTTTGTTTTTGATGGCAGGGATAACACTTGTGAATAGTGCTCATACAGTAACACAACCCAAAAAGCCACCAAAAATGAATCGTTTCTCTTTATCTCTTCATACTTCTTCCCCAAAACAGGTCAGCTCTTTGGGCTGGGCACCCCTTCCACGCTGGGCCCTCCCAAGCCTGTTTGGTAGTTGTAATCTTTTCTCCAAGATCCTTTTCCCTTTTTCCTATGGAGTCTCGGGATGATTTTAGCTGAATCAGTATCTGATTCTGAACTTTCCCAGGCAGGCTGCTCTTTCCTCTGTCACTTCCTAGTACGCTCACCCCCAGCTCTTAGGACGCTCTTTCTCTCTTATGGATTCCCAGGAACTCTTATCCTGGAATCCTTCTCTCCACTGCTTTGAGCCTTCTCGGTGAAGGGAAAAGCCCCTGTGCTACTCGAGATCTCCAACTCCTGTCAAGACTCCAGATCTTGGAATCGCTAACTCATTTCATTTAAAACTAATCGGAGAAAATTCTTTTTCACTCAATGCACAATTAAGCTCTGGAATTTGTTGCCAGAGGATGTGGTTAGTACAGTTAGTGTAGCTGGGTTTAAAAAAGGTTTGGATAAGTTCTTGGAGGAGAAATCCATTAACTGCTATTAATCAAGTTTACTTAAGGACCAGCCATTGCTATTAATTGCATCAGTGGCATGGGATCTTCTTGGTGTTAGGGTAATTGCCAGGTTCTTGTGGCCTGGTTTGGCCTCTGTTGGAAACAGGATGCTGGGCTTGATGGACCCTTGGTCTGACCCAGTATGGCATGTTCTTATGTTCATATGTCCTGCTTCACATGGGAGAAGGTTTTTTTTATGCTCTCTGAATGGGGAGTCGTATTTCTCCTTGACACACTAACCCTATGCTGACATTACAGGCAGGCAAGGTCTAGTGAGACCAGCTGAAACCGCATTCTGCATGTTTGTAAGGGGAGGAACATTTTCCTAGGGGCAGAAAATAGGCACCTCTTTACATTCATACATAAAAAATGTACGTGCACAAAGTGACAAAACAAAATAAATGCACATCACTGTTGATACCATGATGTCAGATGAGAAGAGAGATAATATGGTGTAAAATTAGGGACCTTCATTTTCAGTTTTAATTTTCTTTTTTCTTGGGAATTTCAGTGTTATAACAAAAAAAATAAATCAGAGGCAATATTACTTTTCCACTGGGTTTTTCTCCTGTTTGTTATAACAATAATTTTTTCACTGATTTTTTTAATTTTGTTATAACATTAAAATTGCCAGGAAAAATAAAATAAAAACTGAAAATGAAGGTCGCTATGAATAATATAGTTAGAGGTTTTATGTGTTAGCAAGAGAAGCATTATGATCCAGGGCCTCTTGGTGTGGCATGGATGCAAGGCCTGAGCAGGAGAAAGCCAGGATGTGGGTGATGTGAGTTGTTTTGAATCTTATGATAGTGGAGGAAAGAGCCAACTTCTAGACATGGGAAGCATGGATGAATGCGGTGTAGATAGGACAGTAGGATGGATATTCCAATAAGACGGAATATAAAATCTAATAAACTAGAACTAGAAACTAAAGTTCAGTTTATAATAAAAAAAAAAAAAGTAGGTGTATTTTGCCTAATCCGTCCTATCCCACTTTAAACAAATAAAGTTCCCTGCCTGCCCTAAGGTGCTTCCTCCAACCCCCACTCTCCTTCTTCAGTTGAAAAAGGAAGACCGGGCCCTCCCTCCTCCAAGACATGTGGGGTCCCCTGGCACCATTTTTTATTTCCCTTTTGCCCTATCTTCATTTGCAGCACTTTGGATGGGATAGATGAGGAGGGAGGGGGCGGGGTGATTAGGCCTTAGCTGGCCCTTCAGCTTGACTCAGGAGGATGAGGGGGCACCTTGGGCCTAGCAGAGGTCCTTTCTTCATCTTGGGTGGAGGGAGGATCGGGGCACAAGATCTCTTCCAAATTGGGATGTGGGAGGATGATTGTGGCTCCCATCAGTACTGGCATTTCCACTGCTGATAACACAGATCCATTAATGGCTTCGGTCCCACCCACTTTTAATGCCGCAGTCATCATGCAACAGACACACCAGTGGCTAGACTTAGGGCCTGCATTTAATTTTGCAGCACTGCAGAAAGGGCACTGGTGCGTGGGCCTTTCCCAGGACTGTCGCCCTAATGGCTCAGCCAAGCGAGCTGGGAAGGGACTAGCAGAAAAAAAAATCTCTGGATAGTCACAAATGAGAGCTCATGGTGCCGTAGTCCAGTGAAAGGTGGTTCTAGTTAAGCTGGATGTTTCAGGTACTGGAGGAAACTGCTGGGCCAAAATAAATTAAAAAAAAAAAAGCATTCTTTTAAAATGCATTTTGCCATTGATAGAAACCACTTAGGAAAGCAGGTTCCAATCTTTAAATTTATGCTGCTTCTACCTGTCATTTTTCCAGTACCTTTTTTCAGAATGTTTTCTGCATCACACGAGCCAGACACATTAAGCATTTTTTTTCCATAGACACAAACTGAAAAAAAAAACCAATTGTGGAGGAGTAGCCTAGTGGGCTATGAGCCAGGAGACCAGGGTTCAAGTCCCACTGTTGCTCCTTGACCTTCGGCAAGACACTTTACCCTCCATTGCCTCAGGTACAAACATAGGCCCGGATATATCAAAATGCACTAAATATTGCATGCAATAGGAACAGGGGTGTGTTTTATGGTAATAGGCTATTTATCGCAAAGTATGCTATCTTAATGCTTCGCATAGGTATTACCGCAAATTGTGATAACTTTTTCACACTTTGTGATAAGTGTTGTGTTTGTGGCATTGTGGACCCTTGGTCGCTGTGGAGATGACTGCCCACGGGGAGGGGCCCCGTGAGGAACCACAGCGATAGGCTAAACTCAGATAGCAGACACGGAATGAATGGAGGGCTTTATTGTACTGCTGTAGATAGATGGTATGAAGCAGGAAGGTAAGGCACGGAGGTCCGTGAGGTGCCAATACGTTCAACAGTCTCAGATGTAGAATCTCACCCAGATGTTCAAGAGAGGTGGGGACCCACGGTGCGGGCAACGCTGAGCCTGGTGGGTGGAGTTGGAGCACCGAATCGTAGAGGTACTCATAGGAGTGTAGGCGTCTTCCTAGTATTGAAATGGTGGGACTGAAGGTCCGTGGTACAGGATACATAGACTGGTAGGCCCTCGAGGAGCGAGTACCGGATAGTCTGGAGATCCTGAAAAGAATAAGAGAGAGAGACCCCCAAGGAGCAGTTGTCTCAGTAGAGGCCCCGAAGGGTAATGGAAGCAAGAGACCCCCGAGGAGCTGCTGTCTTGTGCTTCTAAAGGAGTGAGGCCCTTGGAGTGTAGAGCGGTGTCTAAGCATGCAGCTTAGAGCAGTCAGAGTAGCTTAAACTGAAGTCCTTGCTAACTCAAAGGTGGTAGTGAAGCGGAGGCTTTAAATACCCAGAGGTATTGATATCATGCAGTGGGGACACCCCTGAGGTTCCTGCCATGATGTGTATTTGAGCACAGGAGATGTGTGCGTGCATGCCCTAGGGGGCCACGGGAGTGAGCATGGTGGACTGGAATGCCCATCCTAAGCTGGAGACATTGAGGCCCTCGAACCAACAATAAAACAATAAGAGTGAGAGAGAGAAAGAGAGAGAGAGAGAGAGAGAAAGAGAGAGAGACTAGGTATAATGCCCTCATACTAGGTAGGTATTTATACCTCTATATGAGGCCCACCTAGTTACTCGAGGTGAGGTTTAGGTAGTAGGATAGGGGTTAGGGGCCACTTTGACATTCAGAATGAGACATACAAACAGAACAGTGCTCTCTTGTGAAGATTTGATGACCTTCGGAGTGAGGAAACTCACACAAAGATTAGATTTGTGCAATGTTCTCTCAACCTAGCTTGATGTTACCCAGGTAGAGAGTCCATTTTAACACGTCTCCAACATAATAAACATTTTAAAAGGACATCCGGCATCTGTCTTTTTTGTTTCCACTGTTATTATGTTGTCATACTCTATAATTTTTTACATGTTTAATAATTATTTTATAAGGTCATTTGCCACAACATTTTATCTGACAGTATAAAGAGGAGGCAGCAAAACACTGCACGGAGCGGCAGTAGCCACAGAGGCATTCACGGAGCGGGATGCCAGTGGCCAGTGGCCAGTGGTTGGTGTTCCACCTTCACGGAGCGGAAGGATGGAGGGCTGCCATCTCTAAATTAAAAAAAGAAAAAAAAACACAAAAAAAACAGGGATGGGTTCATGGGCTATAGGTATTACCAATTATTAGGCTTATTCAATTACCAATTATTAGGCATTTCAATATTAGATGATAGTTAATGTGTCTTTCAAGGCATACTTCACTTTCAATGCATATCCAGCATAGCTCTCTGCTTCAACAGCAGAGAGCTATGCGGCCGCTTAACCAACTAATCACACTTAATATTTCACTTGGAAGCAGCTCCATCACTGCTCTCTACATTAATGGTGGGGGTGAAAGGGAAATAGAACTTAAGGTTAATAAGAGCCAAGAGAAACAGATAAGTATGAGAAAAAAGAAGTGTGAAGCTTGCTGGGCAGACTGGGAGGACCGATTGGTCTTCTTCTGCCGTCATTTTCTATGTTTCTACGTATTTTGCTATATCATTTAAATACACATTCTGAAATCTGTCCCTATCCCGTGTACAGTTGAAATGTGTTAATTGCAAACATTTTTTTTTTAATTTTTGTAAGACAAAATTGCTGCACTACAATTAAGAGGTGGCATATGTCAGGGTGCGAGTTAAATTACATCAGTAAAATGAATTCCCCTGGTGTGCTGTGAGGTACAGCGAAATGATATGTGCCTTCAGAGGCTGGGAAGCACGCTGGAATCATTTCAAGGACATCCAGAAGTTCATTATTGCATTTCGAAGATGTCTAGGGGGCCCAAAAAATGCATTACTACTTGAAAAATTAAACAAAAAATGTTGACTTTTATGAAGTGATTGTTCAGCTTTCCCATAGATTTCAGCAAGGCTGTAGTACACTTTGTTTAACCAAGTAGCTTTAAAGCTGCCTTACTATTGATCAGTGCCTCATGAGGTTCACAGTACCCTGCTGCACCTACTGCCCGTACTCTGTGTGTTTGTGTGTGTGTGAGAGAGAGAGAAGTTTGCACATCTACTGCCTATGTTCTGTACCGTGTAAGTGGCTGACAGCACGGGTAGCAAAAGTGCAAGCTACACAGACATACAGATACTCTGCCCCATGGCCCCCACCTCAGAACAAGTACTGGACGTGCGTGAGCAGTGCAAGCTTCAACCATGCACAGGGTATACAGTATGGGCAGTTTCTCACACACAGACAAACATGATATAACAAAGCAACAGCAGTGCAAATTCACACACACACACACACACACACACGTGAGGCCTGTGCTGAATACCGTATATGTGTGTGTGAAGCTTCTACTCATCTACTGCTAATGCTGATGATGCCTCTGTTGTGTGTGAGACAGAGTGTGTGTCTGGATCAGTCTGCACTCTGTGCGCTACCAACGCATAGAAAGCTAAACTTTTAAATATTTTTTTAAAAGAACAGTGACTTCCTGTCCTCTATATGGAGTGCCTCAGAGTGGGGGTGGGGGGTGCGCCACACACACACACACACGCCACAATAGCGCAAGTTTTTTGTTTTTTTTCCCCATAGTTCCTGCTTCTTATAGACCAATGACACCATTGTCATCTCTGCAGTCCCTTCCTTCATTGGGTCTGCACAGGCTAATTCACAAGCATCTTATTGACCGGCGTGCCAGTGACACTGCTTGATGCACATACAATGGGGCCGATGCAAAAAAGCTGCGCTGAAAACAGGCGCTGAGGTGTTCAGCGCCCACTTTCCTAACGAACCCCCTGGCACCTCTCCTGGGGACGTGATGCAATATTTAAATTAGGGCTCTTGCTGTCGAGGAGGCGCTAGGGGTGATTGCGTGCCCCTAGCACCTCCTTGACAGTGTGCCCCGGAGAGATGTCTGCTGTCGGCGGCTGTCCGTTGGTTAAGAAATCCGACACTGAATTTATCACCGTCCCGTTTTCCTAACCAGCGCACATGCATGGGAAAGGAAAATGGACGCTGATAAATTCAGCATCCATTCTCTGAACCTGACTACCGGCACCAGAAGGAGTCTATAAATCAATATTAAAGGGTCGGGCACTTAAAATTAATTTATTCACTCCACTTATTGCCGATTGGTCCCTTCACTGTCACATGTTAGTGAAAGGAGCAATCACCTTTCAGAAGGCTGTCCTGAAAGGGGATTGGTCCTTTCACTGACATGTGCCAGGGTTTCAGGAAACGGATGCTTGTCAACTGAGCATCCGCTTCCTACACTCAACTGCCAGCGCTTTTTTTTTTAAAGAATTGTTCCTCCTACTTAATATCCCAATGATATTAAGTAAGAGGCAGTACAGAAAAGCAATGTTTTCTGCTTTTCTGTACTAGTTTTAGCAATTAACGCCTGCTCCAGGCAGGCATTCATTTCTGTTCGGTAAAATGTGCATCCTAGACACACTTTTTTTTTTTTTTACATTGGGAGTGAATAGCCAATAGCTCATTCATATGCATTTGCATGTGATGAGCACTATTAGATTCACTCCGCGTTGGAAGCGGGTTGTAGAGACGCTAATCTCCTTATTGCATAAAGGGATTAATTAGCGCCTATACAACGCGCATCCAACTGCGGGTTATACAGTGCGCTCGGCTGAGCGCACTGTATTGCATCGGCCTCAGAAAGAGTTGTGTCATGTATACCTTAGAGAAACCACCCCTAAAAAAAAGAAAGAAAAGCTGGAAAGAGGAGCCACAACTGGCCTGCTGGCCATACAATGAAGAACGCTGTCTTACAGTGAAACGTTTTAGGGATCATTAAATATTTATTTTGGGTTTTGCTTGAATGTTCACCAGTTTCAGCTTTGCAACCATAATACCCCCAGAAAACAAAGACTTTGATTTTCCAGACGCTATTTTGCAGGTCTGATGCTTTTGGATCACCGGAGAGCATCCTTCATGGTTCTTAATTCAGGAAAGTAGAAAGAAAGCGATGAATTCAGGGAAAATAAAGCAATATTTTTAAGATAAGAACTGAGTTTTCAGTTCAGTGAATGACTGTTATCAGGGCTCCCACTGCCCTGAAACGTTGGTAATTATGTACTCGTATTAAAACTTTATCCTTTTATTTTTGCTAACATTGCTGGTTTCTTTATGCTGCCAAATGTACCGAGTGGATTTGACTCTTCCACTCTTGCTCTTCCAGCAAACCAGCTTGATATCCTTAATATAATTTCACAGTTTTGTAGTCTTCTTCTCTGATTTATAATCTAAATTCATGCAAATATTCTTGGTAAATAGTACTCTTGCTATGTTTCCTCTTGTGCTGGTCCAATCAGAGATTTTGACCCATTTGCATTTGTAGAAGTTTCTGTCTTCCAAGCTTGCCTTCATTCTAGTTTCATAGTGTCCTGCCACAATCAAACTCTCCACCCCTCCCCCACCTCTGCCACTATCCTTGAAGTAGCTAAGTTATACACCCTACAAACGTTTTTTGTACAGTAGGAAAGTGAGCAGTGCACAGTGAGTCAAAGTAAGGGATATTAAACAAGAGAACATAATCATTCTGAAATAACCTGCTGTGTGCCCAGGGAGAGGAATGATCCGAAAAAGGGAAGTGATATTGTCTCTGTATAAGTCCTTGGTGAGACCTCACCATTCTGGAGACTGCACCTTCAAAAGGATACAAACAGGATGGAGTCAGTCTAGACTGAGACTACTAAAATGGTCAATGGTGTTCGTTATAAAGTACATGGAGAGAGACTTAAAGATTTAGAGAAAAGGCAGGATAGATACACACCACCTTAAAGGATGGATGATGCAAATCTGTGCATGTAAACTGTGCACAAACATTTCAGAAAGCAATGCTATACATCTGAGTTGCTCCCCCCCCCCCCCGACCTAACTCCACATCCCAAAATGCACCTGAGCTGTCTCCCCCGACCTAACCCTACATCCCAGAATGCCCTTTTTTGCCACAGATAAATCTAGCGCAGCCCTAGCCAGTTTTCAATGGGGCAGATCTAGCTGGCTAATTCCTTAGTTATTTGGTTAGATGCCTTTAAAAATGATCCTCAAGATGGCTAGTCTGGTTTCACCAGCTAAGGAAAAGGCACACAAAAAAGGAGAGTAGCAGAGCTGTCTGGTTACGAGGGATCTCTCAGATAGCAAAGGAAGCCTTTTGTGCTCGGGACTCCTCTAAACGTTTTGTTAGTATTTTAGTGAGAGATTAAGGCATATCCTCCTCTTTCACCCAAAATATCCACCTTTAGAACGTGGCAGTTAGGCATTACACATGCAAAAAGAATCTCTCAAAAGATTTCTTAAATCCTTTCTCAACTGAACTGTAGCTAACCCCTTAATCAGCTCTCACGCCACACCCTTTCTGCCCTCTCTCTGCAGTGTGTCCTGTGATTTCATGATTTTCTTTCCTCAGTTAATCCATATAACAAGTTCAATTTGCTCGTGCATGCATTGATATGAATTGCTGTTTCTTTGGTAGCAAAAAATGGCTGCAAAAGATGACAAACCGGCAAAATATTTAAAATGCAAGTTTCCAGTGCAAGGAGGTGAACAAGAATAAACTTGTGAACAGAAAAAAAAATAAGCTGACAGCTTAAAACACTTTCTTTTCACGTGTTTTTGGCTGTTTCCCAGGACCAGTTCTACTTGCTCTGTTGCTCTATTAGGTGTCAGTGCTTTAAGCACTTAGATTCACACAATAATTATTGACTAGATGGGATTTGTCTATGCAACCCTTACTTGGGGGTTTAGTCGCAAGGGCACACAAAATATTTATTTTTCTTCGGGGCTGCTTCAGCTAGCAGTTTACTCCCATGCTTAACTCTTTATCCTGGGGGGATTCTTTTTATGGGGGGAAGCTCTCGTTTATGGCCCGGGCCATGGTGTCTTGCTCTCAGTGGGGTAGATTTTCAAAGGGTTACGCGCGTAACCCCAGAAAACCTACCCCTGCGCGCGCCGAGCCTATTTTGCATAGGCTCGGCGGCGTGCGCAAGCCCTGGGACGTGCGTATGTCCCGGGGCTTCGAAAAAGGGGCGGTCCAGGGATGTGGCCATGGGCGTGGCAGCGATCCAGGGGCGTGGCCATGGGCGTGGTGACGGTCTGGGGGCGGTCCAGGGGTGGAGCCGAGTGCTCCGGCACAGCCAGAGGCAGGCGTAACTCGACGAAATAAGGTAGGGGGGGATTTAGGTAGGGCTGGGGTGTGGGGGACCAAAAAAAAAGTTCCCTCCAAGGCCGCTCCGATTTCAGAGCGGCCTTGGAGGGAACGGGGACAGCCATCGGGCCTCCCCTAGGGCTCGGCGCACGCAAGGTGCACCCCCTTGCGCGTGCCGACCCTGGATTTTATAACTTGCGCGCGGAAGCGCGTGCATGTTATAAAATCGGGTGTACATTGTGCGCGCCAGGTGTGCGCACACAATGTACCCCGTGCACATAACTTTTAAATTCGGCCCCACTGTGTGTAAATAGTAGATGCAACCGATGGGGTGAGATGCCGGGACAGGTCAAACAGGACCAGGTTCTGAGTGTTAAAATAAAATTTACTGATTGGTAATAATCAAATTAAAGTCCATTAGTCCACAATGTTGAAGTTACATCTGAGTGTGGGTACATGTGTATTTCTCTATAAGTAGCTGTCCTTTTAGTTCAGGCATCTGGGTAGAGCTCCCATGGTGATTTTTATCTGCGCAAAGCTCACCCAGTGGCTAACCAGGATTCCTTTTGGAGGGGTCCTCAACTTCACAGCAAAACAGTCCTACCTGACTCCAATTCCTTCCTGGACACCCAGCCCATCCTGGTTCCATGAGGGTGGATATCCGACTGGGTTCTCCCGGTCTTGTTCTTAGTTGTTGTTACTGAGGACTCTCTTAGGGAAAAGTCAGAAGGGATCAGGCTGTGCCAGCACTGCATCCCTGTGGGGAGGCGTGGATCAGAAAAAAACTTCTCACACTACTTGGGTCCAAAAAATACTTCTAATTGTAAAACTGGACACATCTTCAGCCATCAGTCTCTCTCAACAGGATCCATCACTGGTGCTTGCCCACCTAGTATTTAGAGTGGACTCACTGGATGAGAGCCCTTTTGCCCTGAAAGGGAATCAGGCGTAAAAATCTCTCTCTCTCTTAAATTAATAGGAAAAGGACCCTCTGACAGGGAGTGCATGGTGAGGTATGTCTTCCAACTGAAACTCCAGCTGGGAGGCCTCACGAGAATGTAAAATTTAAATATCCACACTGTTACAAGGCTTCTTGAATCTGATCCCTCTGAGCTCTAAAATGGCTGGGCTAAATAGGGTTGAGGCATCCAACAACAGCCCTCCAGGTGGGAGGGGCTGATGAGGGATGAAAGGCTCATGATAAAGTTTTTTACAGGGACCTAGTGACATCTAGTGGCCAACTTGTGAGGGTGCCACATCTAAGAGAACCTTCTAGCAGAAAGTAAGTGACTGATGTACACGGATAAGCAGTGCACACAAGCTTATTTCAGGGCTTACCTAGTAACCTGATGATTTACCCTTTGTATCAACTGTTAGTCCAAAAGGTCTCGCCTTAACATTAGTGCCCAATGCTCACATTTGGGAGAATTGAAATTTCACATTAATATTTTTGTGATAAGTAAGATATTTCCATATTGACTCTAATTCTTTATTTTTAAATAGTTTTTGCATCCGTTGGTATCATTTGAGGTATATTTAGTCACTCTGTGTTTGCGGCAGCCATCTTGAAAGTTGACCTTTTACAACAGCCACGTGTGTTTTTGGTTAAAAAGTTCCTCTGCAGGTAAGAATAAAATGTTTTTTACAAAGTTTGCTGGAAAACTATACAAAAGTGTTTAGTTATCATTTTGATTTTATTTATTTTAAAATTGAAAATGTTTATAGATATGTAAATTGCATCGATTCTGTGATGTTCCCAAATGGGAACAATGGGCACAACTGTGACTATGTTCCCATTTGGGAACATTCTTATATTTCAGTGATTTAATATTCAATATGCTGTTATATCTTTACAGAATGTCTAAGAAACGACTTTCCAGTGCAGAAGTATTAACATTCATTTTAGATGAGTATCAAAGTTGTGAAGATGGTAAATCCTTAGAAGAATATGAACGTTTAGCCAACGTTATTGACGAAGCCGTAGAAAGTGATGACATAAGAGACATAGTGTTGCTACCTCCAAATAAAGTTGATAATGTGTCTGATGAAGAAGTGATTGACGAAGATGATCTACTGCCTTCAGCTCTGCCAAATGAAGTGCCTGGAACTGTAGCTATACTAAAGGATGCGGCAGCCATTGGTTCCTCTGATGGAACTTCGAGGCAGCAGAAAAGGCGAAAAGTTGTTCAGAAAAAAGGAGAGAAACATGGTATTAAATGGAGCAAGAAAGTGGAGTATACACATAAAATACCTTCAGCTCAGCTAGAAAATTTAGCCCAGAGGCATCCTGAACTTCAGGATAAAACATCATTTGAACTTTTCAAACTGTATTATGACAATGAGCTGAGTGACATGATTCTGACCGAAAGCATTCGATATGCTCGGCAGAAGAACAACATGGATTTTGAACTTGAGGCCAAGGAATTGGACATTTTTGTTGGAATTCTTCTATTGAGCGGATATAATTCCTTGCCTCATGAACGGCTATATTGGAATTGGGATGAAGATGTTCAGCAATCCTTTGTTTCATCCCATATGACTCGTAACCGTTTCATGGACATAAAGAAATACATACATCTTGCAGACAATGACAAGATTAATCAAAATGATAAACTGTACAAAGTTCGTGCTTTCATTGATGCACTGAATGGTTGCCTGCAGCAGTTTGGAGTATTCAGTGAGCATCTGAGTATTGACAAAGAGATGGTCCCATATTATGGACACCATTCTGTGAAAATGTTTATTCGAGGCAAGCCGATTCGCTTCGGCTATAAACTCTGGGTTCTGGCCTCATCAAAAGGTTATCTTTTCAATGTTGATGTTTATTGAGGAAAGACCAACTGCGAACAGGATGGTCAGAATCAAAGTTTTGGGCTAGGTCATCGTGTTGTGACATCATTACTGAGCTGCATAGAAAATCCATTATGCCATGAGGTATTCTTTGATAACTTCTTCACCTTCTTCTGGCACTGCAAAAGCAAACCATCAAGGCCACTGGAACTGTTCGCGAAAATAGGTTGAAGCAGTGCTATTGATGGAGACAAGCCAAATGAAAAAGAAGGAGAGAGGCTGCTTTGATGCCGTATGCGACGGACATGTCTTGGCTGTGAAATGGCATGACAACCAGTGTGTTATTGTAGCTTCAAACTACAACAACATAGAACCACTGGGAAAAGCAAGTAGGTGGAGCAAAGCCAGAAAGTGTCCAGTTGACCTTCCACAGCCAGCGATAATTGGCTTATACAATACCAATATGGGAGGAGTGGACATGCTGGACAGATTTATGGCAAACTACCATCCAGTGTTTCGTTCAAAGAAATGGTGGTGGCCTCTATTTGTCAACGGCATCAACATGGCAGTTGTTGCAGCTTGGCGTCTTCATGTTGAAGTAGGAGGTAAATTTGATCACCTGGAGTTTTGTCGGCACATTGTTCACACCCTGCTTCAGCGTTCAGAACATCGCACACCATCGAAATCTGGACCTTCCGGTAGACCAATCAACGATGTGAGGTTTGATGGTTATAATCATCACCTTACTCCATCAGAGAAACAAGGAAGATGTAGGATGTGCAAGAAAAACTCCCGCCTGGTGTGCACCAAGTGCAGGGTTCCGCTTCATCTTCATTGCGAACAGCAGTATCATACCCAATGATCATTGGATCAAACAAACTCTGCTGATTGAGAACACAGTTACTAAATAGTTTCCCGTAGCTAATTAAATGGTTTTCTGTAGTTACTAGATAGTTTTCCGTCAAAACTGCTTAAAATACTTGAGTCTATGATTTTAATGTCATTAGTTCATAATTAAAACAGTGTTGTTCCCAAATGCGAACATGGTACCATATGTGCCCATTGTTACCAAATGGGAACGAAGCGCCATCTTGTGTACGTGACAAATATTTTAAAAAATTGTTCAGTCAAGTGATCCTCTCATGTCATGTGTTTCAAACTTTAAGCTAAACCAGTATTGCTTCACTACGTAAGATTTGGGGAACTCAGTACGATCAGTCCCTCAAAATTTTCTCTCTACATGCACAGACAGCAGAGCACATTGTTCCACCAAGAGAGAACCCTGCAACAAGCACAGTCTGAGGGGGTGAAAGTGTAGATGAGCAAATCCAGGGTTCAGCCAATGTATGTGCCCTTCTGTTCTCTGTGCTCTTCTCATACTGTTGTAGTCGTTATCACCATTTATTTGTTTCACACTTTTCCAGCAAAAACAGAGTTCAAGGCTCATTACAAAAGACTCAAGTTGGAGTACCATCTTTCAGGCTAATTTTAAAACATGCATGTATGGACACGCAAGCAGAGATAATGCTGGAATTTTAAGTCACGCGCAAGTTTACACACACAACTTTTAAAATATGCCTACCATGCATATGCTCCTAATTTTAAGCCGTTACTCGAAAAAATGTACTTTGCATATCTTCCATAGGGCTTTGCTAGCTTTAGAGTGCATATGTAAGCGGATTTTAAAACATGCTCACGCAAGGGACATTCCCAGGTTTTCCCATTAGTCCAACAGTTTGCCCAGTCAATCTCAAGGTCATCCAGAACCCTCTGGTTCTTCATCATGCGTGCACCCCGGGTTGACCCAGATTCCTCACCTTGTCATGTTTGGCCTAAAGCACAATTTCCGCACACTTGCTCCTAATCAGGAGCAGCAGTAAATATACGCGGCTAACAAGCTGCCGCATGCGGAGGTTTTAAAATATGGAGTTACGCGTGCAGCTGTTGGTCACGTTCCGGAATGCCCATGCCTGCCCCAACTCCGCACATGTACATACGCACGTAATTTCAGGCTTTTAAAATCCACGTTGCTTACATGCGGCCCACATATTCGTGTATGTGGGCTTTTTAGCGTGAGCAACACTTTTAAACATCCTTTGCGTATACAGTTTTGCAAGGAGAGAACAGGGTTCTTAAACACAACCAGAAAATGAGAAGCAGATCAATAAAGTAAGCAAAATATTTGTGGGTGTGATTTAACAGTAGTGGGTAAGATTATGCATCCTCATATTTATACAAGGAGCTTGACAAGGATGGGATGCCAGACAGCCCACGAGAGTGCAAGCAGCAGTGTGCGCCAGATCTGAAGGCCTCCTCCTGCACTGCCTGCCTGTTCATCAGAGCCACCTCTGAGAGTGATGCGGATTATCCCCTGCCTCCTTTATTTTACTTTTGCAGCTTTTATTTGGCGCCTTACAACAAAGACAAAATAAGAGTTGGTACGGGACATATTGAAAAAGGATGGTGAAACAAGAACAAAATAGAAAAAAAAAAATCCCTCTTCCCTGGGGCTCAGTGCATTGCCTTTGTAATGACCCAGTCTTAGGAGCAGCACACAAGTCCAATAAATAAACCTTGCCTTTATCAACGCCCAAGATCTGGAAACTCAAACCTGATTGGAAGGAAACCCAGTATACTGAAGGATGTCACATGACAAACCTATAGATAGGAAAGGCCAAGGAATTTATTTATTTATTTATGTAGGGGTAAATTGCTTTAAAAGCAATGCTCATTTTTTAAGTGACTGCAAAAAGCTCTTATGGAAAAACGTATTATTGCAATATTAATAGAAGCACAAGCCTGTGGAATCCAGAGAGAAACTTCTTGATAAACAGCCCAGTGTGTTCTGAAGTCCTAAAACCTGCTTTCTCATCATGAGATCTTTTTTTTTAAAGTTTTTCAAAATTAAAAAAGAAAGATTGTCTTAGATCCAGATATGGATTGGGTTCTCCATCTATTTTTCAAGAACCAGGAAAACCAATCCCTTATCTGTAAGATCTCAATGTTTCCGGATATAAATAAAGTCACGCAGAAGTAACATAGTCATTTTTTTATTGTTAAGGCCAAGTGTTCTTCAGCTTGGTGGCGTTTTTTGGCTTAATTTTCCATAGAAATGTGTCATTAAATACTTAACTATAGGATACATATTTTATGAACCGTCCCAGCTTGTGGCATATTTAAGCAAAAATGTGTCAACTTCCTCTTCCATTTCTACTGATCCCAGTGGGCTTCCTTCTTATTTCCTGATTTTTGTACAATCTGAGTTGATCTTTCCTGGAATTGTGTACACCTTCCCCCCACTAATTAGTGGACTAGTAGCACTGGTATGGTTTCTCTAACTTTACTTTTGGAAATCATTGTGTATTTTCTGGCTTTCTAGTTTTTTCAATGCATTTGAACACAAGATATATTTTCTTTGTTTTGCATTTAAAATTCTTGATAAATAAAATGTAAAAAAAAAAAAAAAAAAAGTTATTCAGAAAAATGTCTTCATTCAATCTGAGCTTCTGCCTGAGTGCCCAGGAATGTGGTAGTGCCTAATTAATACCATCCATCAGCATAAGCCTGCCTCAAGTGTGGGATTAGGGAGGTGCCTGCTGATTCTATAGACCTGGGCAATGTGACATTGGATTTCATGAAATTTCATGTGCTCAGGGAAATGGGCAATTTTTCTACCATGAAATCTGAACTAACTACACAAGTATAGATAACTTATCATATGTATCTCTTTCACATGTCCTGCAGAATCTTGTCCAGAATGACACCATGGATTACAATGCCATGATCTATTACACAATACTTGAATTAATTTATCATTATAAACTAAACAGCAGTGGCCTAGAACAATAGATAATGCTGCATACTGATTGGCCGACATGTACCAATCTATTTATTTCAGTGGTAACATAGTAACATATCAGCTGATAGGGACAGCAAGTTTGCTCAATGCTCCCCGTAAATGGAGTTTTCCATAGATAGGATGAATTAGCCATGATCTGTGGATGGTATCATCTGGTGGCACCAAACGGACTTGTTTTTCCTAGCTAGTAGAGCTTTGGGATCTACTGAGAATGTGTTGGAGTTCCTGTGTGGGCATTGCCTCGAGAGTCTCCTCAGTCTATATCATTGCTAAATATAGCTAGGTAGTTGACTCTTCGTGGAGACGGATGGGCATCTCATGGCTAATTCATCCTTCTATCTATGGAAAACATCATTTACAGTGAGC
Source organism: Rhinatrema bivittatum (assembly GCF_901001135.1). NCBI lineage: Eukaryota > Metazoa > Chordata > Amphibia > Gymnophiona > Rhinatrematidae > Rhinatrema > Rhinatrema bivittatum. The sequence continues at coordinate 594,708,421 of NC_042615.1, forward strand.
AAGCTTGCTTTTTCCATTGATAAGCAGGTTGAATTAGCCATGATCTGTGAGGAGTCGCAAACTGAGAATTGCAATGGAGCATTTACGGGTAGATTTTAAAAGGGTTACGAGCATAAGGTACGCACGTAACCCTTTTAAAACGCCCCTGCGCACACCGAGCCTATTTTGCATAGGCTCGGTGGTGCGCGCAAGCCCCGGGACGCACATAAGTCCCGGGGCTTCGCTAGGGGGGGCGTGTTGGGTGCGCGGTGCGACGTTCAGGGTGTTCTGGGGGGCATGGTGCCGGTCCAGGGGCGTTCTGGGGGTGCGGCCGAGGCCTTTGGAACAGCCCCTGGGTCGGGAGGCCCGCTGGTGCGCCCGTAACTTTTACAACAAGGGTAAGGGGGGGTTTAGATAGGGCCGGGGGAGTGGGTTAGGGAGGGAAAGGGAGGGAACGGGCAGCACGCGCAGGGCTTGGCGCGTGCAAGTTGCACAAATGTGCACCCCCCTTGCACGCGCCAACCCCGGATTTTATAAGATACGCGCGGCTATGCGTGTATCTTATAAAATCCAGCGTACTTTTGTTTACGCCTGGTGCGCGAACAAACATACGCACGCGCGCTGTTTTTTAAAATCTACCCCTTACTTAATAAACAACCTGGACTCCACCATGGACAGTAGACTACTGCGAGAACAGGTTACACAAAACTACTTGTCTGAAGTTACTGTCAGTCCTTGAGAGGTGTTAGTGTCATATGTGACAAATAGATGTGAAGTTTGGTGATGCAGTTGAGTTCTTTTCTTATATTAGAAGAAGATCTTTTACAATCTAAGGCATAGAGGGCTTTTTCTTCTTCATGGACACACGGTCCTAGAAATAAGGTAGACCATAAGATGGATTGATTGATATGGAAAACCGAGACAACTTTTGGTTGAAAATTTGGGTACATGGGAAAGGACTACCTTATCATGGGAATATTATATGCATGGCATATAGTGGACATGAGCCTGGAGTTTGCCAACTCTCGTAGCTGAGGAACCTGCTGTGATGAATGCTACTTTCCATGTCAAAAACTGAAGAGAATCTGCAGTGACCCGAAAGGCAGCCCCATGAGTTGAGAAAGAACCACATTCAAATCCCATGGAAGATGAGGTTAATATGCCAGGGGCTAAATGCAGTACAAGCCTTTCATAGAGCTAGTTATCAGTGGATGAGTAGAGATGGGTTTTGTGTGTACATGAACGCGGTAAGCCACTAAGGCACTGAGATGTATTTTCACCAGTGATTTGGAAAGGCCTGTGTCAGAAAGGAGGAGCAAGTACATTAGTAAGTGCTTGGACTCACAAGAAAATGGGTCCAAGGATTTTTTGTCAGTATCATTTGGAATATCTGATCCATTTGACAATGTAGCACTCTCTTGTGGATGGCGTGCTAGATACAACCAAAATGTTCTCTATCACTCTAGACAAAAAGAGATGAGCAAGTATTGAACGTACAACATCCAAACCATTCGATTGAGGTATGGAAGGCCTGAATGATAGAGTGTTCTTTTGTCCTGAGATAACAACCTAGGAGTCCTCCCTGGATATATGGGGCACTACTGGAAAGTTTTATAAGATATGCAAGCTGTCTGTCCAGGCCACACAGGAGCTATAAGAAGCAAGCAAGCGTCGATGAGGCTTGTCCAGCAATCGAGGAGGAAAGTGCCCAGAGCCAGTCTGAGATTGTTGGGTAGAACTAAAAAATTTATCTAGTTTTCTGTTCTGTTCTGATACAAACAGGACAATCAGTAGCCAACCCCTTAAATTGAAGAGTACGTCAGTTGTCAATTGTTACAAAGACCACTCATGCGGCCGGAATACTTTGTTGGAGGCTCATGGAAGATAGATGGCTTGTAGAACATTCCAATGTCTTTAACACTTCCTTGCAGAGAGGCCATGATTCTGCACCTGTTAAGTTCGTGGACCCTTGGGCCGATCGGAGCCTGAAGAGGAGCTGCTGTAGGTGTTTGCAGCAGCGACCCCGACCGGGCGGCGGAGAGGAGAGACTAGTGGCTGGCCGAAGGTGGAACTCTGGGAGCCCTATGCGACCAAGAGCTCTGGCGAGGGCAGAGGTGATGAAAGCGCTGGCACTGTGTCGAGGAAACCTTCGCCCTGGAAGCCGATCTTCCCCCGAGAGGAGCTCGTAGGAGTTCGGCCGCTGGGACTTAGGAGATTCACCCTGGAAGCTGGAGTCCCCCCAGGAGGAGCCCGTAGGGACCCGGCCGCTGGGACTTAGGAGGGCCCGCGGGGGCCTGGTCAGCTGTGGTCCAAGGTTGAGTGCCGAAGGGTCGTTGCTCGCCAGTCCAGAGTCAGGAACCAAAGGATCGCTGTCAGCCAGTCCGAGGTCAGGAGCCAGAGAATCAACGCAAGCCAGTCCGGGGTCAGAAGCCAGGGGTCAACGAAAGCCGGTCCGGGGTCAGAAGCCAGAAGATACCAAATACCAGTCCGGGGTCAGGAGCCAAGAAGATACGTCAGCCAATCCGAGTCCGAAGCCTAAAGGAGACAAGACAGTCCAAACGCAGCAACAGAAGGCAGGAACAAGCCTGGGAACCTCGTTGCAAGGCCAAGACTAGGCCCAGCTGCAGGGTTTAAGTACCCTGCAGCGTCTGACATCACCAAGAGGCGTCCCCGAATATTCCCGCGCTGGTCCCTTTAAATATAGACCCGGGACGCGCGCGCGCGTCTAAGGGGCGGGGCTTATCGCCGCGAGACGCCGGCTGCTCCGGCGCGGCAAGGAGGCAGCAGGGGAAGCGTCTGCAGGCCCGGGCGAGGTGGGGAGACGCCGGGCCCGCGGCGGCCGAGGTCCCCGGAGGCCCGGGGCGCGCGGGGCCCGAGCGGAGCGCCGACGAGGTAGGGGAAGGTTCCGGGGGCAGCCCGGAATCGCAACAGCACCTCTCTATTTGCTGACATAAAAATATAACAACTTGGGAGGATGTTTGAATTAAGGTGCTTTTCCTTCACAGAAGGCACGTGAACTTTAATAGAGTATACCTGATCACCCTTAATTATGATAATGACTCTGCTTGCGAGATCATGTGCCTTGGGATCAGAATGATCCTGTGTGAGCATCCCCCACTTTTGAGGTGTCCAACTGTCCATTGCTAGTGAGGCTTGATGAGGGATAGTGCAAAGTGGCATCCCATCTTAAATCACACAGGGGTTTTAACACTAGAGTAACTCTCATCTTGGAAAGCTGGATTGTGGTTTATAATATTTGGGTCAGCTGATCCCAGTGAGAGCAAAGACCTCAGTGAAGATACCGGATATAAAGGCGGGCCAGGAGACCATGTGCAATAGCTGCCATCTTATATCCTGACACAGTGAGAATTGCACTGGCTGTTGCATGGTGAGAGGTCTATAGTTTGGGTATGAATAATATCATGGCATACTTTCAATCTGCCATCAGAAACACTCTCACTTGCAGTGAATCTATCAATGCTTAAATGGCTTTCATTCTCTGATCAGGTATTAGATTTGTCTTCTCAAAATTGACTATAAAAGTCCAAATTTTATAAAAGATAGACCATCTTGTGCAGGGAGAGCAATGCTTTTTCATGAGAGCCCATTACAATTAGCCAATTGTCCAGGTATGGGAAAGAAGTTGAATCACTTGGTGACGGAGGTGTGCAACTAACATTGTAAGGCATTAGGTAAAGAATCTTGGAGCTACCAATAAGACAAATTTATTTATTTATTTATTTAAGGTCTCTTATATACCGATATCCGTTTGCACATCGTATCGGTTCACAAAGAACAAAAACTTTTGGGCGGCGCCCTTACATAAAACCGAAATAATAGTACAGAATAACAGGGGGATTAGGCGATGCAAATTAATAGATCAATAAATATTGAAAACTGTAAATATAACATATATAAAACTATATACATATATACATGGCATCAGTAGTCATAAGAGCACAAGGCATACATCGGTGGTCAAAAGGGAGTAGCTTGTACTGGTAGTGGGAAAAATCCTCCTGGAAGCAAAGATAGCACCAGTGGGAAGGATGGATGGTTACATGAGCAAAAACATCCTTCAGTTTGAACGCATATCCATTCCTATTTTTGGATATAGGGAGAAGTACACTGATAAAATCCATTTTGAATTCCTATCAATGCAAATGTATGTTCAAGTGTCCCAGAAACAGAATGGGCCTCAATCCTCCTGATTTCTTGGTGATTAGAAAATATGGGGAGTAGAAACTCTCACATATTCCAGAATTTGTTGCACCAATGTCCGGTTGAGGGCACCCAATAATATAATTTATCCAACCATATCCTCTGGGCTAGAGAACAGTTGTGATGAGCATAAGAAAGCTGTATCAGTGGGTTATATCAATGCCAAGGTTTATAAGGCAAAAGAAACAGTATATGCTTGAGGTCTTAGATCAGGGCTTCCCAAACCTATCCTGGGGACCCCTTAGCCAGTCAGTTTTCAGGATATCTACAATAAATATGCATGAGATAAATGTGCATACAATGAGTCTCCAGGGTATGCAAATTTATCTCATGCATATTCATTGTGGATATCCTGAAAACTGACTGGCTGTAGGGTGTCCCCAGGATAGATTTGGGAAGCCCTGTCTTAGATAAACATGGCTTAGACATTTTTTGTATTGTAGAGTTCTGGCATCATGATTCTGATAGTTTTCTACTTAATAATGTGTGTCCCCCAGGATTTATTTATTTACATCAAGCCTGCCAGTTTAAATGAGGAGGGAGATTATTGTTTATCTATAATAAAAGTCTGACTGTTCATGCCATTGAAACCTCATTATCCCCATTGTGGAAAAATCGTATGGTTAGGGTAAATAATTTAGTTCTTAGTATTGTTTATTTTGTACCTAATCATTCCAGGGGTGAATTGCAAATTTTATTAGACTTTTAACCTTGATACCTGTAAAATATCCTAAATTGATTATTATTGGAGATGTTAATTTGCACATTGATAATTTAACGATTGGCCAAGTACAAGTCTTCCTAACTGTTATGACTGCTGCTAATTTGGTGCAATTTGTTACAGGACCGACCTATGCAGCAGGTCACATGTTAGATTTACTATTTGGTAATGAAGAATTTAATGATCGTATCTCTCACCCAATGTTGCGTCGGAGGTGAACCCTTGGGCCAAGGTAGGGTTGACGCAACTTGTAGGTAGGGACCTACAGGTCCCCACTGTCAGCAGTGGAGTGGGCTGAAGATTGAGGCCGCTGGAGATTCACCTATACCAGCCCTCGTTCCCCTCGGGTTGAGCCTTTGGGTGCCGGGGCCGGCAGGACTTAGGTGGGCCTCGAGTGTGGTTTGTAAAGAGAGGTGGTTCAGCCCAGAGACAGCAGTCTATAGATGGCGTAGTCCTACCCTGGACTGGATTCGGTACAGGAACTCAGGCGCCAGTGGAATGGAGGCACTCAAGAAAAGAAAGGCTGGAGCCTTGTAAGTCCACGTCCAGGGAATAGGCAAGAGGAGGCGTCACTGACAGGCTGGGATCAGGGCCGGCAGCAAGCGGAGGTCGTGGCAAGCAATGAAGAATTCTGGACACGGAGAAGTCTGTAGTAGGGATGTGAATCGTTTTTTGACGATTTAAAATATCGTCCAATATATTTTAAATCGTCAAAAATCGTTAGAGGCGATATACAATAGGAATTCCCCCGATTTATCGTCAAAAATCATAAATCGGGGGAAGGGGGAGGGGAAGGGGGAGGGGAAGGGGGAGGGCGGGAAAACCGGCACACTAAAACAACCCTAAGACCCACCCTGACCCTTTAAAATAAATCCCCCACCCTCCTGAACCCCCCAAAATGTCTTAAATTACCTGGGGTCCAGTGGGGGGGGGTCCCGGTGTGATCTTCCACTCTCGGGCCACAGGTGCGTTAATAGAAATGGCGCCGGCGCTACCTTTGCCCTGTCATATGACAGGGCAAAGGTAGCGCCGGCGCCATTTTGGTTCCTGTCCCCCGACGTCACGAGCGCAGGAGATCGCTCCCGGACCCCCGCTGGACCCCCAGGGACTTTTGGCCAGCTTGGGGGGGCCTCCTGACCCCCACAAGACTTGCCAAAAGTCCAGCGGGGGTCCGGAAGTGACCTCCTGCACTCGAATCGTATTGCCGTATTGCAAAATGGCGCCGGCCGTATGGCCGGCACCATTTTGCAATACGGCAATATGGCCATACGGCCGGCGCCATTTTGCAATACGGCAATACGATTTGAGTGCAGGAGGTCGCTCCCGGACCCCCGCTGGACTTTTGGCAAGTCTTGTGGGGGTCAGGAGGCCCCCCCAAGCTGGCCAAAAGTCCCTGGGAGTCCAGCGGGGGTCCGGGAGCGATCTCCTGCGCTCGTGACGTCGGGGGACAGGAACCAAAATGGCGCCGGCGCTACCTTTGCCCTGTCATATGACAGGGCAAAGGTAGCGCCAGCGCCATTTCTATTAATGCACCCATGGCCCGAGAGTGGAAGATCACACCGGGACCCCCCCCCCCCCACTGATCCCAGGTAATTTAAGACATTTTGGGGGGGTTCGGGAGGGTGGGGGATTTATTTTAAAGGGTCGGGGTGGGTTTAAGGATTGTTTTAATGTGCTGGTTTTCCCGCCCTCCCCCGATTTATGATTTACACGATTTAAAAAAACCCAAAACCGCGACGATCCTATTCCCTCCCCCCCCAGCCAAAATCGATCGTTAAGACGATCGATCACACGATTCACATCTCTAGTCTGTAGCATAGTCAATCAAAGCAATGGTCAGGGCACGAAGAAGGCAGGCGTAGTCAAATGTAGCAGAGGTCCGGGGCTGGAGATAGGCTGAAGAATAGTCAGGCATAGCAGAGGTCTGGGGCTGGAGATAGGCTGAAGAGTAGTCAAACAAAGCAGAGTCGAAATCCAGAGAGTCAGTCCAACATATAGACAAAACAGGAACGAGGAAGACAGGAACTGGGAACCACAGGAATCAGGAACACAAAGTAGAGAGGATTCTCTATCAGCAACGAGTACTTTGAGTATGAGGAGACCTGTTCCAAAGGCAACGCTATCGAGTCAGGCCTCAGCTTATATATGCTGAAGAGTCTGACTTCAACATCCGGGGCCGCGGCCAGGTTCCCGCCGCGTGCCCTTTAAAAGGATTAGCGATGCGCGTGCGCCTAGGGAGGGGCGCAGTTCCACTGGCGGTGTCTCTCCATGGGCCACTCGAAGAGGCCCGATGAATCAGGGCATCTTGGCTGGCAACAGTGGGAACTATGGCAGAGCCGGAGGTGACCTGAGGTCGGAGCTGGTGGCCCACTGCCGCCAATGAAGAGAAACCAGGAGCTGGAGTCCATGTAAGATGGTGAGAGGGCCGCGCCGTGGGTCTGCCGCGGGTGGCATGCATACCAGTACCCCCTCCTTTATGCTCCCCTCTTGGAGGTCGGGGTTTGCCCGGATGGGCATGATGGTAATTTAAGAGGAGAGTCTTGTCCAGGATGTTTCGAGCTGGTTTCCACGAATTCTCTTCGGGTCCATATCCCTCCCAGGAAAAGAGGTATTCCCACTGGTGGCCCCTACGGTGGACTTCTAGGACTTCATGGACCTTGTACGTTGTATCGGTTTCTGCCACCAAAGGAGGTGGCTCAGGGGCTTTCCGGGCAGGCCAAGATAAGATCACAGGTTTTAAGAGTGATGCACGGAATGTATTATGTATTCCCAGCGAAGGAGGCAGCCGAAGCTGGTATGTAACAGGTCCGATGCATCGGGTAACAGCGAAGGGACCAATGTATCTAGGAGCGAATCTCTGAGACGATATTCAAAGTCAGATATATCAAGTACTTAACCAGACTTTCTGGCCTGGGAGGAATTCAGGAGCCGAGCAACGTTGACTGTCAGCAGTTCTCTTGGCCCGGGAAGCGGCCTGATGCAAGCGGAGATTTGTCTGCTCCCATAGAGTTTTAAGGGCATCTGCAGTAGCCTGTGCTGCAGGGGATGGCACTGATAGAGATATGGGTAGTGGTGGACATGGTTGTTTCCCATAGACAACAGAAAATGGAGATGTTCCAGTAGTAGTGTGTTCAGTTCGGAGTTAACGGTCTGCTTGGGATTAGCAATCTGTTGTTATTTAGGAGAGTTGTGGGTGTATCCTTGGACCGGTGGCAGATGACCACGCCCCCGGGGGAAGATCCCGAGAGGGACCACCGGTCAGGCTCAGAGTATGGAGACAGACACACACTAGTTCTTTTATTAGACAGTATACTGAACCACCAGAGGTGGCAGTAGTGAGCTGGAATGCCTGGCTGGGCTGTAGTCCCTCAGATACTGGAACAGCGATCCCTGGAGGCTGAGCTGTAGAGAAACTGAAATATAGTGAGTAGGCAGGGTATGCAGAGTTCATGTACTGAACCAGATGGTAACACTCACACAATGTCTCATAGAAGCCCAGGAGCTGGAATGTAAAGGCTCTCGAGGAGCGAGTACCTGGTTCCAGGGAAAGCTCTGAGAGAGCGATGGTAACTCACTGATGTAGTTGGCAGTGATGACTTCCAGGCAGAAGAGAGTACTGAGTAAGTCTGGGAACGAGGGCCCTCGAGGAGTGAGTACCAGTTCCAGACTGTCACCTGAAAAACAAAGGAGAGAGCGAGGCCCCCGAAGAGCGGGTACCCCTAGTAAGTCCGAGGAGGCAGAGTAGCTTAGGTAGAGTAACCCTTGCTAACTCAATCTGTTACAAATTCTAAGATCTTATATATCCGTCGCGGGTGATGTTATCTTCGGGGGACGTCCCTGAGGTTCGCACCATCGCCGGTACTTCATTCGGGGCTGCACCGTGCGCGTGTGCCTCTAGGCCTCCAGGAAACATGGAGGGTTGCAGCGTCTAGCCGGTCCGGGGACGCTGGAACCTTGGCAGAAGAATGCCGCGGCAGCCAATCTTCCCACGGACGAAGAGGGAGGTGCCAAAGAGGTAAGGAGGGCAGAGAGAGGGCATCGGGAACTGACGGACACAACACAGTGGCAATGTGAGAGTTGTGAGAAAACTCTGCCCAGAATAAGAGGTTGGACCAATTATCTTGTCGGTCATTGATGTAAGCACGCAGGAAGGACTTCAAAGAGCGATTCATCTGCTCAGCTTGCCTGTTGGCTTGGGGATGATAGGTGGTCATAAGGCTGTTAATACTGAATTTTCGGCAGAGGAAATGCCAGTACCTGGCAACAAATTGAGGACCTCAATCTGAAACAATGTCCATGGGTAAGCCGTGCAGTCTGAACATGTGGTGGAAGAATAATCGTGCTAGCTCTGGTAGGCCCGGTAGAGGTACAAAATGGGCCATTTTAGAAAATCGGTCTATGGTGACCCATATTACGGTATGACCCTTTGAAGGCAGCAGATCCATGATGAAATCCGTAGACAAGTGAGTCCACGGTTCTTCGAGTGCTGGAAGTAGTTGTAAAAGACCCCAAGGTCACCCGACCGGGGGTTTTTGCTGTGCACATACGTTACAGTATTCGACATACGCTTTCACGTTGGAGACCATGGTAGGCCACCAGAAGAACCGCTGGAGCAGTGCCACGGTTTGTGCTCATCCTGGGTGACCAGCAAATTTGGAATCGTGGGCCCAGTGGAGAACTCTCTCGGAGTCGTCGGGGCACAACCGTCTTTCCAGCAGGAACTGGATGAGTGGTAAATAAACAAATACAGGCCAGATCGATTATATGAGTTGGTTCTTCCGGAGTGTCTTCAGGCTTGAAGTATCATGATAGGGTATCTGCCTGGAGATTTTTGTCGGCTGGGCAATAGCGGAGTTTGAAATCGAATCTGGAGAAAAACAAGGACCATTGAGCTTGACGGGCATTGAGACGTTGTGCTTGACTCAAATGTTCCAGATTCTAATGATCGGTGACCACAGTAAATTTGTGTTGTGTGCCCTCTAGCCATGGGCGCCACTCTTTGAGGGCCAATTTTATGGGGAGCTGCTCACAGTCCCTGATGCTGTAATTTTGCTCTGCAGATGAAAATTTACGGGAGTAAAAGGAACAGGGAACTATGCTACCAGAGGCGGTGCGTTGGCTCAGGACTGCCCCAGCCCCAATGGCGGAGGCGTCTACTTCGACTAGAAATGGGCAATTCGGGTCAGGATGGTGCAGACAGGACCCCTTCTGGAAGGCTTCCTTCAGACGATGGAAGGCGGCAATGGCCTCAGGAAGCCAATTTCGCATGTCTTGGCCTTTACGGGTCAAGGCTGTCAGTGGAGCAGCCAGAGCAGAATAGTGTGGGATGAAGTGACGATAGTAGTTGAGAAATCCCAAGAGGCACTGGAGCGCCTTGAGGCCCACTGGCTATGGCCAATCCCGAATTCCCTTTAGTTTGGCTGGATCCATAGAGAAGCCTTGCCGAGAGATTATATAACCAAGGAAAGGTAGACTGGATTTCTCGAACAGGCATTTATCCAATTTCGCAAACATATGGTTTTCACGAAGGCGCTGGAGGACGGTTCAAATGTTGGTGCGATGAGTGTCAAGGTCTTTGGAAAAGACATGGATGTTGTCCAGATAAGCCACGGCTTTGGTGTTTAGTAGATCTCTGAAGATTTCATTTATCATTCGTTGGAATACTGCGGGTGCATTACAGAGGCCAAAGGGCATCACCAAGTATTCGTAGTGCCCGTCCTGGGTGTTAAAGGCAGTTTTCCAAATGTCATCAGGACAGATTCTTACCAGGTTATACGCCCCACATAAATCCAACTTCGTAAATATGGAGGCACCCTGGAGGTGGTCAAATAATTCAGAAATTAATGGCAAGGGATATTTATCCTTACAGGTGAGGGCATTTAGGCCACAGTAGTCAATACACGGCCTCAGTGACCCATCTTTCTTGGTCACAAAAAAGAATCCCGCTCCAGCGGGAGATGTAGATGGGCGAATTAATCCCTTCGCGAGGTTTTCCTGAATATATTCCGTCATTGCCTTCGTCTCGGGCAGCAACAGAGGGTAGGTGCATCCTCGAGGAGGCGTGGTTCCTGGAAGGAGGTCGATTGGACAATCAAACCTTCAGAGAGGCAGAAGGAGGTCGGCCTTTTGTTTGGAGAACACGTCGTCAAAGGCTGCATATGGAGCAGGTATGCCGGAGGGCGTAGTAGCCAGAGGGATCACAGGAGGTGGTATCACTTTCTGGAGATAGGACTGGTGGCAGGCGGGACCTCACTCCACCAGTTACAACAAACCCTAATTGAACTGGGGAGAGTACTTCTGTAGCCAAGGAGTCCAAGCACTATGGGATGGATGGATTTCTCTAACACTAGTAATTCGAGTTCCTCAGTATGTAAGGCCCCAGTGCGTAACTGGACAGGTTCCGTAGTCAAGGAAATTTGGCCGGGTAGCGGCTCTCCATAGATAGAAGGAATGCATAGCAACGTATCAAGCGAGTGGGTCTTTATGCCCAAAAGCTGAACAAGGTCCTTAAGAATAAAATTACCTCCTGCTCCGGAGTCTACCAGAGCAAAATCGAAAAGGACCGGGAATCCCAGATCAGAATAACTGGTTCAGATAACTGAGGAGCTGGAGAAGTTGCAACCAAGTTCAGGATCCCTACTGAACTTGGGCCAAGGAGTTTCCCGTAGGGAAAGTCTGTAGATGGTGGTCAGGTGCTCTGCAATACAGACACAGACCGGTTTGTCTCCACTGGAGGCGCTCTTCCGGTGTCAGCCGCCCACGACCAACTGCATGGGTTCTTCCATCTTGACCACTCTAGTATCACTGCCAAATGCAGGCTGGTAAGAGGTGGTGAATGGGAACGAACCTGCGAAGGCTTCTTGGGCATCTGACTCTCCTGGTGACATTCTTGAAAACGATGGTCGATTCAGCCTGCCAAGTCTATAAGGTTCTCCAAAGAGGGAGGGAGCTCTTGTGCAGCCAGCTCATCTTTCAGCTGCGAGGAGAGTCCATCCAGATAGATAGCTCGGAGGCAGTCTTCCTGCCAAGGGAGCTCAGTATCCAAAGTCCAAAACTCAATGGTATAATCAAAAAGACTTCTTTGACCTTGACGGAGGTGAGGTAAGCTGGTGCTTGCCACAGCATGTCAACCGGGATCATCGAAGGTCCGTCTGAATACAGCCACAAACTGAGCCAGTTTTTTCAACAAAGAGTCCGAGTGTTCCCACAGGGGAGAAGCCCAGGCCAGCACCTTCCCTTCAAGGCGGGATAGGATGAAAGTGACTTTTGTCAGCTCGTCCTGCAAGACGGAAGGCTGCAGAATGAATTGCATATAACATTGGTTAATGAACCCTCTGCAGAGTCTGGAGCCACCACTGAAGCATGGGGCCGCTGGAAATGTCAACAAGGCTCGAGGCATCGATGGAGGTGGCTGTGGATGAGGAGGAGCCGGAAGAGGAATCGGATTATTTGTAAGGCATCAAGCCAGGCATGAAGATGATCCATGGAGAAGGCCAGTACCTCAAGAAACTGCTGCTGTTCTTATACCTTGGAGGCCAGGCCTGGGATGGCCTGGAGGGCATGTGGCTCCACCGAGACCATGACCTTTGCAACCTGTTGCATCGGAGGTGGACCCTTGGGCCGAGGTGGGGTTAATGCAACCCGAAGGTAGGGACCTACAGGACCCCACCGTTGGCAGGTGGAGTGGGATGAAGATAGAGGCCGCTGGAGCTTCACCTATACCAGCCCTCGTTCCCCTCGGGTTGAGCCTTTGGTTGCCGGGGCCGGCAGGACTTAGGTGGGCCTTGAGTGTGGTTTGTAAGGAGAGGTGGTTCAGCTCAGATACAGCAGTTGATAGATGGCGTAGTCCTACCCTGGACTGGATTTGGTACAGGAACTCAGGCACCAATGGAACAGAAAGTAACTGGAGGCGCTCAAGCAAAGAAAGGCAGGAGCCTTGTAAGTCCACGTACAGGGAATAGGCAAGAGGAGGCGTCACTGACAGGCTGGGATCAGGGCCAGCGGCAAGTGGAGGTCGTGGCAAGCAATGAAGAATTCTGGACACGGAAAAGTCTATAGTGTAGACAATCAAGGCAATAGTCAGGGCATGAAGAAGGCAGGTGTAGTCAAAGCAATCATCAGGGCATGAAGAAGGCAGGCGTAGTCAAACATAGCAGAGGTCCGGGCTGGAGATAGACTGAAGTGTAGTCAGGTGTAGCAAACGTCCAGGGCTGGAGATAGGTTGAAGAGTAGTCAGGCGTAGCAGTGGTCTGGGACTGGAGACAGGCTGAAGAGTAGTCAGGCAAAGCAGAGTCAAAATCCAGAGAGTCAGTCCAACATGTAGACAAAACAGGAACGAGGAAGACAGGAACGGAGAACCACTGGAATCAGGAACACGAAATAGAGAGGATTCTCTATCAGCAATGAGCAGTCGGAGTACGAGGAGACCTGTTGCAAAGGCAATGCTATGGAGCGAGGCCTGAGCTTATATACGCTGAAGAGTCTGACGCCAACAGCCAGGTTCCCGCCACGGGCCCTTTAAAAGGATTAGCAAATCGCATGTGCGCACCTAGGGAGGGGTTCGGCGCTGATGGTGGCGGCTCTCCGTGGGCCACATAGAGAGGCCTGATGAACCAGGGCATCTTGGCTGGCAACACTGGGAACTATGGCAGAGCTGGAGGCACCGGAGGCGACCCGAGGTCAGAGCGGGTGGCCCACCACCGCCAGTGAAGAAGAACCAGGAGCTGGAGTCTGTGTAAGAAAGTGAGAGGGCCACTCTGCGGGACTGCAGCAGGCGGCACGCGTAACTCCCAATTCATGAAGTCTGGTAGCTGGACCATTATTTTTTTAATTTTGAGATTGCTGACAACATCAAGTTAATGACCTCAGCTGTCTCTAAAGTAAAGCAAATTAGTCCTTTAGTAGATATTGGTCAGTTTGGGAGTGTGACCTGGGACCAAAGTTCTATAGCAGAAAAGATCAATGTGTGAAATTTAGGTTTGTTAAATACCCATGAAAATTTAACACAGCCATGAGATGTATTCATTAGGGAACTCAGAAAGCATGCACTATGGTTTTCTAAAAAGTTGGTTGATTTGAGAAAAAATTTGTGTAAAGTTGATTGAGGATGGAGAAAAATGGGAGATTCAGGTTCTCAGCAGGCATATTAATGTCTTTTTACAGGAGCATAGGTGAGCCTGTACCATGACTAAAAAAAGAGTATTTTATTAAGACCATAGAGAATGCAATAAATAAGCCATTGGAATTATTTCATGTAGTCAAATTGTTAACCTCAAAATCATCAGATTGACACCTGTTGGCACCTGATATTAATGCTTTGGCAGATCACTTTGATCAGAACGTGTTGAATAGTTGTAAACAGCTGGCACCTTGTATGACGGATAATATTCAAAATTCCAGTACGGTTGATATCAGATGGTCTCAATTCCATACTGGAACTGAAAGGATTTTGGCATCTACTTCCTCTCTGTTGGATCTCTGTCCTTTCAGATATGTAAGAGCTTTAAACAAGGAATCTTTTGGTATCATTCAAAAGATAGTGAATAAATGCCTGACTGAAGGCTATGTTCCTGATTTCACTCAATGTACAATTAAGCTCTGGAATTTATTGCCAGAGGATGTGGTTAATGCAGTTAGTGTAGCTGGTTTTAAAAAAGGTCTGGATAGGTTCTTGGAGGAGAGGTCTATTGATTGCTATTGATCGGGTTGACTTGAGGAATAGCCACTGCTTTTACTGGCATCAATAACATGGGATCTTTTTAGTGTTTGGGTACTTGCCAGGTACTTGTAGCCTGGATTGGCCACTGTTGGAAACAGGATGCTGGGCTTGATGGACCCTTGGTCTGACCCAGTATGGCAATTTCTTATGTTCTTATTAAACATGACTACAGTAAGATCCATTAGAAAGGATAATAAAATCTCTGTTTTGGATCTTACTAGTTATAGGCCTATATCAAATTTGCCAACGTTGGCTAAAGTGTTAGAGAAAAGTGTATTGTTCCAACTCGATGAATATCTAGAATATAATCGTGTGCTTGACAATAACCAGTTTGGATTTCGGAAATTCCCGCAACAGAGAGTTATTATTCCTTTCATTGTTGAACACATTGTTTCAAAATATCCAACTTAAGGGAACATGAATTTTGATCCAGCTAGATATGTCTGTGGTCTTTGATACTGGTTTGCACAGTCCTAATTTCTAGATTAGATAGTTTGGGCTGCATGGGGACAGTATTGAACTGGTTCAGTTCATTTTTGGAGAACAGGAAGCAACAAGTCTAAGTTGGACAACATCATTTCACTTGGAGATCTTTGGAGTCAGGTGTACCTCAAGGCTCTGCCTTATCTTCTGTTTTGTTAAATCTTTATTGTATCCCTTTAGGTTGTCTCCTTCAGTCATTAGGGGTTAAATACTTTTATATGCTGACATACAACTATATATACCCAGTAGTAAACACAATGAGTTACCAAAGAATGAATTTTGTAATCTTATATCACACATTAAGAAATGGCTGTCTGAAAATGGGTTAGTGCTGAACCTCCAAAAAACTAAACTTTTATAGGTTGCAAAATGACCTTTGGGAGAGGAAGAAAAGCAGTTGACATTTAATGGAATTCATCTAACCATTTTAGCTGAAGTACGGAGCCTGTGTATTATATTAGACTCTAAATTATCATTCAAGCTGCAAATCTGTCATTTGGCAAAAATTGCTTTTTATAAGATGACATTGCTGCATCTGGTAAAATCATATTTTACCAGCAAATATGTTTCACACTGTACTTCAGTCTTTAATTCTTGGCCATATTGATTATTGCAATTCATTGTGGGGGGATTATCAGATAAATTTATGAGGGTTCTACAGCTTGTACAACATACTGCCGCCCACATAGTGCTAAGGTTCTCATGATATGATCATGTGACCCCCCCCCCCCCCCCCCCAGCTTTATGAGATCTACATTGGCTGCCTGTAAGAAGCAGATGCAAATTTTGATTGTTGGTAATGGTACATAAACTTTTATATCACTTTTACTCTTGCTCTTTGCAAAAAGGCCTTCAGTGGTATATTCCTTTCAGGCCATTGTGCTCTTTAGTTATATTTGCTTCTAGTGCCCATATCTCAACAGTATGCAACAAGGCGAGACACATGCGGACCAAAACTTGAGCAGTGTGGAAAGGATGCTAGCCAGGAAAAATACAAATGGTATCCAGACTCCACAATTTAGAGGACCTAGAAATTATTCGTTATCTGGCACCACGCCTCCAAGAAGATTTGGATCCTGTCCCCCTCCAGAACAGAGTTTGGAGGGATGAAAACCTGGGCCTGGGTGTGTTTTGGGCCCATTTTGCAGCCTTAGGCTGATGGCGCTCATGCTGCTGGGGTGGGGCCGGAGGTAGTTGCTAACATTCAGCTGGAAGAGATGATAATTGATACTACTGTAGGAGATATTAGAAGTTTTTACAACTGTATGCAACAAAATATGAACACTGACGTCACCAGAGGGATGCTGACTTCATAAGATGGACACCAACATGTATATTTCAACAGAAAAACAAGATGAGGAGCTTTTGACCAGAATGACAATACGTGCCCAGGTTATCTGATCTGCCTGTTTAACTAAGGGGTATAGCTTCTTTCCACAAACAATGTTTCTTGGGAAAACAACCCAGATCTGCATGGAGATGAAAGACAGCCTATCTAAAGGGCAGTTTATCAGACAGGTCAGCTCACAGAAAAGCACTGACACCAAAAGACAGCTCATGGGTCAAGAGATTGTAGGACCTAGATAAAATCCTTGTCCAAGGTTGCCACACAGCAGAGGCAGTAACCCCCCCCCCTCGATAGGAAAGGGGGGGGGGGGGCTGCAGATCGAAATGGAGAAATAACCCTGTCTGTCCCGCCGCTTGACTATGCATGAGCTTCTAATATATTCATTCTTTTCCTGTTAAAAGCAACTGGGGAGAGGGCTTGGGGGCCAGCAAAAGAAAAACCCTTAACACCTGAGGATGACACCCAAGCCGGCACCCTCCCCCCCCCCCCCCCCTGCGATGAAGCAGATGAGCTCCCGTGTCCGTGTAAGAAGCCCTGTTACTACCTGGTTATTTGTCTCAAACCTGTCTTTTTCTTCTCCATGGCTCAGACCAATCTTAGTCCAGCAAGTGACTGGGGCCAAGAATGCCTGCTTCCTTCGGTAGAGACTGCTTCCTTAAAGACTGCTTCAGGGTGAAATGGAAGGTAATCTCCTAAAGTTATGGGGTCAGTTAGCTAGTTACATTTATTAATATACTGTGATGGAGTGCCCCTATTTTTCCCCCCAGGGAGAAAGCTCTCTGGGCAGGTCCCTGCTGGGCCAGAAGAGCTCTGTGGGCAAGACCCTAGGGGGATGTTAAGAGTGTGAGCCCAACTGGGATGAGGAGGCCGCTGTTGTCTCCAGGAGTAGGAGCTCCTGACTCTGGGAAGTTTTGTATTGTTAAGAGTCCTGCAAAGGTTGGCAGTTATTGTGGATATTATTTTGCTGTTTTAAGTTAATAAAGTGAAATTGCATGAGAAAGACTGGAGTTAACGTGGTTCCAGTCATCCTCACATATGGTGTCAGGTCAGGGATTTTCTCTAAGCAAGGCACAGAGAAAAAAAACCAAGTCTCCAGGGAAAAGTGTGAAGGAAAGTTTGTTGGGTGTGGCCTGTCAGGAGTTTGGAGGCAAGCAGTGCTCCTAGAAGTGTGCACAAGAGCATAGAAGCAAAGTAAAGACAAACCCCCCGCCCCCAAACAAACCCTGAAACTGCCTTTAAACAGAGAGTGGTCTGTGGGGACTCGAATGAAGCAGGTTTAGGGTTTTTGTGCAGATTAAAGAGGCAAGCTTTGCCTGAGCTAGGGCTGATATTCAGTGAAGTCAGTGCCAGTGAGGCAAGTTTTTTTTTGTTTTTTTTGGGGGGGGGGGTTAATTACTTTTTTCCTTTTTTTTTTTTTGTATTATCTCTTTATTGGATTTTTCTTCAGAGACAAAACATTTATCCATCCTCAAATTACAGAAGCCAAGAAACATTCAATCCCATGCTTATTGTCTCATCCCCCATCCCCCACCCTCCCCCTTTCCACCCTTGACCTTGGCAACCAGCTTATTTAGTAGTTACACCCAGCAAATTTAATGCATAACAAGTACAGTGCAAAACAGGAACATGAGCGAGACCATAGCACATCTTTCTATGCTTGATCTTCCATTACCTAGATCTTTGATAGATTCCTTATCCTATTATTTTAAATAAGTTTGCACAACTTTTGGGAACCAAGTGGAGCATGGAAGACCAAATATGCATAAATGTTTGCTTGGACTTTGCAGCCAGGGGGTCCACCGATTTAGCTTCCAGTAGCAATAATTCTAACATATTGCCTTTCCACATACGCATTGTAGGTGCAGTTTCTGCCAGCCACTGGATGAAAATACATCTCTTTGCCATAAGAGCTGCCTTTAGGAGGAGAGGCTTATGGGTTTTTGGGCATATGGTCTTATCTCCCTGTACTCCTAGCAGGCAGAAGGTGGCAGACCACATTAATTTGCTTTTCAAGCATATCTGGAGAAAGCTTATAATCTCTGCCCAAAACTGTGTTATTGTAGTACACTCCCAAAGACAATGTAGCCCTTGGGTTTTTACATTTCAAATAACAATCTGTATGAGCAATACGTGCTTTATGCTGCATCGGAGGTGGACCCTTGGGCCGAGGTGGGGTTGAAGCAGCCTGTAGGTAGGGACCTACGGGTCCCCACCATCGGCAGGTGGAGTGGGCTTGAAGTTAGAGGCCGCTGGAGCTTCACCTATACCAGCCCTCGTTCCCCTCGAGTTGAGCCTTTGGATGCCTGGCCAGCAGGACTTGGGTGGGCCTCGAGGTTGATTACTAAGGAGAGGTGGTTCAGCCCAGAGACAGCAGTCGATAGGTGGCATAGTCCTACCCTGGACTAGGTTCGGTACAGGAACTCAGGCGCCAACGGAACAGAAGGTAACTGGAGGCGCTTAAGCAAAGAAAGGCCGGAGCCATGTAAGTCCACGACCAGAGGATAGGCGAGAAGAGGCATCATTGACAGGCTGGGATCAGAGTCTGCGGCAAGCAGAGATCGTGGCAAGCAATGTAGAACTCTGGACATGGAGAGATCTGTAGCGAAGTCAATCAAGGCAGGGGTCAGGGCATGGAGAAGGCAGGCGTAGTCAAGCAAGGCAATGGTCAGAGCACGGAGAAGGCAGGTGTATTCAGGCAAGGCAATGGTCAGGGCACGGAGAAGGCAGGTGTATTCAGGCAAGGCAATGGTCAGGGCACGGAGAAGGCAGGCGTAGTCAAGCGTGGCTGAGGTCCGGGACTGGCGATAGGCTGGAGAGTAGTCAGGCGTAGCAGAGGTCCGGGGCTGAAGAGTAGTCAGGCAAAGCAGAGTCAAAATCCAAAGAGTCAATCCAACACATAGATGAGGCAGGAATGAGGAAGACAGGAACTGGGAACCACAGGAACCAGGAACAGGAAGTAGAGAGGATTCCGTATCAGCACGAGTAATCGGAGTACAAGGAGACCTGTTGCAAATGCAATGCTATGGTGCGAGGTCTGAGCTTATATTTGCCACGGGCCCTTTAAAAGAACTATCGATGCGCGCCTAGGGAGGGGCGCAGTGCCAATGACGGCATCTCTCCGCAGGTCATGCAGAGAGGCCCAACAAGCAAGGACATCTTGGCTGGTAACACTGGGGACCATGGCAGATCCAGAGGCACCGGAGGCGGCTTGAGGTTGAAGCGGCGGTCCACTGCCACCAGAGAAGAGGAACCAGATGCTGGAGTCCGTCTGAGAAGGTGAGAGGGCCGTGCCGTGGTTATGGTGCAGGCGGCACGTGTAACACTTTATATGCTTTATTGGCCACAAGTATATCCAATATACCATCATAATTTGCATTTCTTTTATCGCCATGGATTCCGTAGCTACGCTTACGGATTTCAATCCCTTTAGTATATCGTTTTTGGTAATATTTTCATCCAGGTCTTTACTCCATATCTCTGCTAGATAATCTGCCAACCTATAAGAGATGATGGAATGCAGAAATCCTTATGCCTGAGACAAACAGATTTTCCTTGCTCTCCCCATATGTAAACATTTTTGAAAGGCTCCTGAGGTGTAAGAACCTTTTTTGGCCTTTAATAATGTACAATTTGGTGATATCCCAAAAAGTCCGTATTCTGAAACCTTAAAGCTCTATGCAGTATCTCAACAATTGTGGCTTCTCTGTAAATCATAAAAAAATGGCATTGCATTGAGATTTTCTCTTTCTAATCTTTTATATAATAATGTGTTCCCCACCGGGAATTCTGGATTGTCCATAAAAGGAAGACAAGGGGAGATTTCCCATGTTAGCCTCAACAGTGTTCAAAGGAATTTCCAAACTTTTCATATTGCTGAGAAATACATAGATTGACATTGCATTTGGAAGAGCCCCTTTTTGTGCATGCAGTACATATCTTAATTGAAAATATGGAGCATAATGAGCTGCCATTTTCATTGTTATCGAGGTACTGGTGTTAGCTAATCATTCTACATTTTTCCTTTTAAGAAATAAAAAAAACTTAAAAGACAAGAGAGAAAAGCAGTTGTGCACTGGTACTGGAACAGGGCATGGGCCAGGAAGAAAGTCAAACTACTAGTAGATGCACAGGTTGTAGCCTCCAACACTAAGCAGGCTTTGCACTAGGTACCAGAGTGCAGCAGAGTGGAACCATGGCAGCAATTAATCTACAAGCATTTGTTCAGAGTCTCCTAGAAGGGCAGAAGCAGCTATAGGAAAGTGTCCTGAAGTACCAGAGTCTCTGGACAAATAGAAGGGGAAAACAGGAAGCAGACAGGGCCTATATAACTGCCAGTCTAGCTAAAGTAAAACTAGGACCTGACTCATTACAGCTGGATGCAGAAAGAGTGCCACAACTAAGCCATCTGCCTGCTCTATTCTTAAAAGGGATACTGTGTCAGAGGAAGCTGAAAGCAGCAAGGCAGCTGCTATTAGTCCAGGTCCTGAGTGGCAAGAGCCCACTGAGAAGCAGGCAATGGGGCAAGAGAGTGCTATGAGGAACCAGATGGTCTGGGAACCACATGGGGCTCAGGTTACAATCTGCCTGGCAGAGATACAGATGGAAGCAAAGGGAGCACAGCAGCTCATTAAGTCTCCTGTCTACAGCCTGGCCATTCAGAGGGACTGATCTCTAGAGAGTGCTGAAAGCAGTCAAAGGGCAGAAGACAAAACAGACCCTGAGTTGCCAAAACAGCTTGAAACTGAGGCAAAGGAACTTGCCTGTGATGGAGTTTGGGAAACCAGAAAGCTCATGGTGGACCCCATAGCCTGGCCTGAAGAAGACAACACCGACTGCCGAGGAAGGAGCAATACAGAATAGCATGCTGGATGCAGCCTTGACTGGCCTGTGGGAAGTGCTGTCAAGGGCCGAGATGCCTGCACTGGGAAGAAGTTCCTGAGGAATGAGTCTGCAGAATGTGACTGAGATACAAGAGAGCCCAGGGAGAGGAACCATGGAGAGCCCAGAGAAAGGCTCCATGGAGAGCCCAGAAAGAGGTGCTATGGAGAGCCAGAGTGAGCACCACAGGGAACCCCAAGAAAGGGAGTGTGCCAAGCCCTGAGAGAATGGCCATGGAGACCCCAGCAAGAGGGGCTGCCAAGAGCGGCATTAGAGAGGAGGCTCTCAAAGTAGTGCAAAAATTGCAAACTCAAGTGGTGGGTTTGCAGATGGAGCTGAGAGCAGGGAAGCAGTTGTGCTATCAAGCAGAGAAACAAGAGGACATCCTCAGGATGGACCTGGAAGTGGTGACATTAGAATTAAATAGCTGCCAGCAGACCAGGGATGACCAAGTGAAGCTCAAGGACCAGATCTCCATGCTGACCTCCCACGTCTGAAGCTCTCTGAGAGAAGCAGAGGATGCCTGAGTGGCCAGTGAGTGAGAGAAAGAGAGAGCATGTGGGTGGGACACAGAGAGAGCATTTGTGTATGTGTCTGGGACACAGAGAGAGAGAGCATGTGTGTGGGAGTGAGAGAGCATGTATATGGGAGACAGAGAGAGTATGTGTGCATGTGTCTGGGAGAGAGGGAGCATGTGTATGGTAGACACAGAGCATTTATTTATTTTTATTTGTTTATTAGATTTTTATATTCCACTTTTCAGCCCTTCAAAGCAGATTAC
Source organism: Rhinatrema bivittatum (assembly GCF_901001135.1). NCBI lineage: Eukaryota > Metazoa > Chordata > Amphibia > Gymnophiona > Rhinatrematidae > Rhinatrema > Rhinatrema bivittatum. Next base: position 594,730,550 of record NC_042615.1, read on the forward strand.
ATTCAGGTACTGTAGTTATTTCTCAGTCCCCAAAGGGCAACGAAGGATAAAGTGACTTGCCCAAGGTCACAAGGAGCAGCAGTCTCCCTGGTTCAAAGTCAGCTACTCTAAACAATAGGCTACTCCTCCACTCATGTGTGTATATGCTGACTCTACTTCTCCTTCACACAGACACACGCTGGCTCCTCTCCCTCTCCTCCACACGCACACACACTTACACGCAGCTACTGGCTCCAGTCCCTCTCCTCTATACACCAACATGCTGATTCCACTCCCTCTCCTTCACACACACACACACACACACACATACACACACACACACGGCAGTGCTAGCTCCAGTCCCTCTCCTTCAGTTGGGCTGCAGGCCTCCTCCATGTCTGTCTGTGAGCAGTATGGATTCCCCCAGCAGCCACGGGCCTCCTCCTCTTCCCCTGAGCGAGATGGGCTCTCCTGCAGCCGCAGACCGCTTCCTTTTTTGCTGCTGGACGGGATAGGCGTCCTCGGCAACCTCAGAGTCTTTTCTTTTGGTGGGATAGGATCCCCTGCCCCCCTTGGCACACCCTACAGCCTGGGGCCCGGGGGCCTTGGCCTTACTCGCCCCCTGCCCCCCCCTTTGCTATGACCCTAAAGGTACATTTCCGCCCATTACGTTATGAAGCAATACAAAGACCTGCAAAAAAGGCACTCAGAACTTGTATAGCAAACCTGCTAATGGTTCTCAACCTTTTTTCTGTCAAGACACACCTGACAGATGATGCTCATGTGCGTGACACATTGCACACTACATTTAACAGCTATACTGAAAAGAAAAAAAAATCCTAGATATTGTATTGTTGAAAATGATGCAGGAGAAAGATAACATATTCTTTAATTTCAATAACTGCTTATAAAATATCATTATTAAAGGTTATATTTTTCACAAAAATGTTAATCTTTGCATATTGCATCAGTGAGAAATCTGGGACTGATATGCATATGCAGCACACAGTTTTTTGATACAGACAAACTCTCATACATTTCACTGTCAACCTCAGAAAGTTGTGACCTCTTCTGGAGTTTATACAGAGCAGAGTTAGGAAATTTCCCCTTTCAACTCACCATATAAAAAATATATTCAAATTCTGCTATCCCCTCAGTAATAATACTTCAGAATCCCTTCCCTGCCAGCCACTTCGTGAAATAACATGAAAACCTGCTAAAAAGACATTTAGAAATTATTTAGCATACCAGCCATACCATAGGAGTACTAACACCCAGGACTTGAAAGGCAACAAACTTACCTATGAAAAAGTAAGACTGCAAATATAAAACACAGTACACTTACTATTGGAAATAACAAAGCAAGCCAGACTGCTCTAGACTCCTACACAGAAACTACATCCTAGTTAGCAGAATCCCTCACCTCTGTCAAACATGCAGAATGCAGACTGACTTATCTAATACAGAATAAAAGACCATAAATTATAAACAAACATACAGAGAAAAACTGCAACTCCCAGAAGTGGGAGGGGGAGGTGAGGCGAGATGGCGGGGCAAGGTACAGCATGCCTGCAACATTTCTGGCTTGGATTGGTGGTGGCAGTGATTGCCAGGGTTGAGGGAAAAGCAGCAACAGGGAGCGGTGATGAGGAATTTTAAGTACCAGCTCCTTATTCTGCACTCTCCTCAAGCAACAAGCACACATGGCTGTTATAAAAAGCATAGGCTCACTGTGCCAAATTTTGGGTGACACACCTTCCACCCCTTGGTGACACACCAGTGTGTCCCGACACGCACACTGGTTGAGAACCACTGTGCTGATACTGGTATTCATATAGTGGTGTTTCACTATATGAAAAGCTGGTATTTCATATAGTGGTGCCCACTATATGAAAAGCAATACTGAAATTATTACAATAGACCCTAGAACACCATTACTGTTCTTCCCAGAAAGGAAAAGCAGTAGCCTAATGTTTAGAGCAGTGATTCTCACCAGGTGTGTCGGGACACACTAGTGTGTCATGAGGTCCTGGGAGGTGTGTCACAGAGCCAGCAGAAGGCTGATCTTTCCTCATCAGTCTGAGCAGGAGTTGGCTGACTTCTCCTTTATTGGGTGTGACAGGAAGTTGCTCTTGCTTCCTTCTCCTCTTCCTGTCCCAGAGAGAGGTTTTTCCCTCCTCCTTCACCAAGATTGGAGCAAGATACCACCAACTCCTGTTTGTATGGGCCCGACAGGACACCAACTTGATCTTCCTCTGCCTGGCAGTGAGGCTGCTGATGCTCTCTTCACCCCATGGGGGCCTGGACGTGAAAGCAGGAGCGTGAGGGAGAGAGGTGCTTGCTCTATAGATCCACTGCCAACTTCCGCTGTCTTCTCATTTTCTTCCTCATTTCAATGCTTCTTTCTTTCATTTGCTTTTGGTACAGAGTGAGGGAGACTCTGGATTGGACTGAAGACTTTTCTGCTGGCTGGGAGCCAGGAGGAGGGAGAAATATTCTGGGCAGGAAGGCATGGGAAGATAGGGAGGAAGGGAAAGATGGAGACAGGAGGGGATGGGGACTGCTGGGTAGTGATGAGAGATGGAAGAGGTGGGAGAGATAAAGGTGTGGGGGCTGCTAGGTTGGGGGAGAGGAGAGGCTGGGGAAAGAGGTGGTCAGATGTATGCTGGATAGGGAAGGGCAGGGACAGCCTAACATGGGAGAGAGGGAGCACAGGGAAGAGGATGTGGGGTGGAGGGTGGAGGGAATGTTGGACAGGGAAAGGAGCATGTGAAGGGATGATTGAGTAGTTGGGAGAAGTGAGGGGTGATGGGGGCATGGAGGGGAGTGACTGGGTACAAGGGCCATACAATGTCAGTTTTGAGAATATGCATTTCTTCTCTCTTTGAACTTTGCTTAGCGTAGGAGGAAATATATTTTTGTTTCTAGTCTCCAGTTTTGCACTGCGTGCAGAAAGTGGTCTTGGAGTATCCATTCCAGGTTTTGTTTCCACATTTGTAATTTGTGGTCTTTTATTCTATATTAGGTGAAGGCAGGTCTGTCTGGGTTCTGTATGTCTGTGACTGAGAAGAGGTACTTTACTAGCATGTAGGCATTTGTATCAGCCTTATTTGTTGTATTTTCTCAATATTATATTGTAGGGATGTGCAGCAGGGACGGATATGTTCGATTCGGTATTTGTATTTTTTGGGACCCAAATCCGTTACATCCGTTTTCGGGGGACCCCGATTCGTCCATTAGTTACGTATGGTATTCGTTTCCATTAAAGTTAAAAAACACCCCATCCCTTTAACTACAACCCCCCACCTCCTGACTCCCCCCCCCCCCCCCCAAGACTTGCCAAAAGTCCAGTGGGGGTCCTGGAGCATTCTCCTGCACTCAGGCTGTCGGTATTATCGCAGTGCACAATAGACCCAGACAGCCTGTTTCAGGCTCCCAGGGGGAGAGGGAGAGAGAGAGAGAGGAGAGAGAGAGAGAGAGAGAGAGAGAGAGAGAGAGAGAGAGAGAAGAGAGAGAGAGAGAGAGAGAGAGAGAGAGAGAGAGAGAGAGAGAGAGAGAGAGAGAGAGAGAGAGAGAGAGAGCCCTACTATAGTGCCTATGCCCTACATAGGTATTTTAACCCCTATGGGAGGGCCACCTACTAACTCGGGGTGGGGATTAGGTATGAGCGTCAGGGGTTGGGGGCCACTTTCGCATTCCACATGAGACCTACGGACAGAACAGTGGTCTCTAGTGCAGATTTGCTGGCTGTCGGAGTGAGGACGCTCACTCCAAGAAGTGGTTTGGGCAACGTTCTCTCTACCTAGCTTGATGGACACTCTACCTGGGCAACAACATGCTAGGTGGAGAGAATGTTGGCCAAATCTCCGCTTGGAGTGAGCGTCCTCACTCCGACGGCCAGCAAATCTGCACTAGAGACCACTGTTCAGTCCGTAGGTCTCATGTGGAATGCGAAAGTGGCCCCCAACCCCCGACGCTCATACCTAATCCCCACCCCGAGTTAGTAGGTGGCCCCCAAGACTTGCCAAAAGTCCCTGGTGGTCCAGTGGGGATCCTGGAGCAATCTCTTGCACTCGGGCCGTCGGCTGCCAGTATTCAAAATGGCGATGATAGCCTTTACCCTTACTAAGTGACAGGGGCTACCGGTGCCATTGGTTGACCCCTGTCACATGGTAGGAGCACAAGATAGTGTGCACGTTATAAAATTGGGTGTACATTTGTGTACGCCGGGTAGCGCACACAAATGTACCCCATGCGCGTAGGATTAAAAATCGGCCCCATAGTGTTTTAATGCTTTTTAAAAATATTTTGATGTTCAATCCTTTTATTGAATATCAATATTTATCCATTCAAACAACAACAAAAAGAAAAATACAGGAAATAAATAATCAGTCACATATAATACATTTTGAGAGAGAAAATTATAAAATCTTCTTTAGAAATAAGATAATCTGACAAAGATTTCCAGATGATGAAGACTTGTTTCTTTGTTTCAGTTTCATAGCTACATATAGTATTCCACCAATAGGTGCTAATCAAGAGAACACTATCTTTCCAATTACTTAGTTTCATTATTTGCCAGGAGAATATCTAACAATTGCCTCTGGCTAAAGGTGAGTGTCTCTTTGATAGCATGAGACCGCAAAATGATTATCTTATATGTTATAGACATAGAAAGAGGCAAAATTTGAATGATGTAGTTCCATACTTGATTCTAAAAATTTTGTATTTTAATAGTCGTACAGCATATACAGTAAAGTGCCTTCAGTTTGTTCACAGTGCCAACAATTACCAGACTTTTGCTTGGTTGCTCTAAACAGTTTCATCGGTGTCCAAAAATCCAATGTAGTAAAAAAGTATAGAGACTATGTAAGGCTGGCCAAGTGTTAGACTCTCTGATTCTGCATCCAGAATCTCTCCCAGTTAAACTTTCCCCTTCTAGTGATAGTTCCTTTTCCCAGACTATTTCTAGTCCTCAACACCAGGACGTTGAGGAGCTATTTTTTTTACAATATATTTTATGTTTTAACTCTACACCGGATTCCGTTGTGACTCTTGTATTTAATTTATTTAATACCCTCTTTGGGCCTTTTTCTTCCAGCTGCCCAGTGCCTAAGCTTCCAAGTTTACGGTCCTTGTTAAATGTAACTTTTGCTTCTTTTGTCTCTTTGATTATAAAAAAGTTGTTCCTTCCGTTTCAGTTATCTACCCCTGTTCGATGTAAACCGAACTGATATGGTATTTAACCATGAAGGTCGGTATATAAAAATGCTAAATAAATAAATGTTTAAACTGTTGTAATCCACGTAGAATTTTATTTTGCATATGTGGAATATAAATATTTGCAAGTAAATCAATAAATTAGCAGAATACCTCATGTTGGTCACACACATAGGGGCAGATTTTCAAAGCCCTACTCGTGTAAATCCAAGAGGACTTACACGCGTAGGGGGGTTAAATGCGCCGGGCCTATTTTCAAAAGGCCCGGTGGCCACGTAAAGCCCCGGGATGTGCGAATGTCCCGGGGCTAGAAAAAGGGGGGGGGGGGGACTTGGGCGGGGCCGGAGCCTCCAGGTTGCACGCACAAATGTACGTCCGCGTGTAGGTATTAAAATCCGGCCCATAGAACATAGATAAACCCTCAAATGTAGAATAAATGAACACAAATTATAAATAGAAATAAACAGACAAAAACTGAACTCTTGCCCACTCCAGCCTCACCCTCTCCCCTCATGTTCCTTACAGGACAAGGGGGAAGTGGGAAGCAGAAGAGAAGGGGCTGGATTAGGAAGCAGAGTGACTCTTCCTTGTTATGCTCTGTCTGCTATAGGCTCATCTCTCACCTCCTAGAATGGCAGGGGTGGAGTAGGAAGAAGAGGGCTGTTTTCTGCTACCTGAGATTCTGGGATACTGGCCAGTAGAGCCAGCATGGCAGAGCCTCGTGTGCTCATGCACAACAAACCCCTAGTGCTGCCACTAAAATTACTGTGCTCTAGGCAGGCATCGCCTAAATCTACCTAATGGAAGGGCCAGCTCTGTATAAAGCTGATCCCCTTCTAGACAGCCTACTCAGGCTGTGGCTCCTGCTCCCGCTGGCTGCCAGCTGTCCTCCCCCTCCCGAGAATAACAAACAGCTCTCGCATTGCCCCTTCCCCATCTAGGGAGCTCCCTCTCACCCCAGTCTTGCTGGGAAGAGTGGCTGTGGGGGACTGGAAGGTTACATTTGGTTTGGCCACAGCTTTCACAAACTTCCCCACCCCCAGTGGAAGTCTGGACTGCAGCAGCTTCTCTTCCTGTCCAGGGGTGATGGAAATGTCTCTCCTCAGGGGTGACTCTACTTTCTGTCTTTAAATTGTAGTAGGCAGGCTGCCAAGCTCTACCTCCACAGGAAAGTGGTAAAAGAAAGGACAGATGTGTTTACGTCTATGGGTACTGCTCTTGTGAAGGTCTTGTTGGTCAAAAGAAACCCCTCCTCCACCTGGCTCATTCTGTTCTCCTCCCCCCTCCATTCAAACAGAGGGCAGCTCAGTGAATGCATCAGAAAACTGCACGAGAGGCAGCTGTGCCCACTTCCTCTCATTTGAACTTATTTTTGATAGCGTGATCACATCTCCACAAAAACCGCCCCCGCCTGCCAGATATTTGAATGCTTCTGTCATATCCAACCCTTCCCTCCTTTCCTCCAGCGAGCACATCTTGCGTTCCTTAAGGAGTTCGAAAAGAAAGCAAAAATATTTATTTTTTTCTGATTTGATTTGGGTTTTTAAATATTACTCCCAATCAGAAATAGGATTTTCATTTTAAAAATAGGCTTATTGTGGGACATTTTCCTTTTTTCTGTCAGTCTTGGGTTCTAAGTTACAACCCTTAGGGCCAGATTTTAAAAAGATTTAAAAACTATGCGCGGGCGTAGATTTGTGCGCGCAACCCGGCGCGCACAAATCTACGCCCGGTTTTAAAACATGCGCGCGCAGCCTCGGAGGGAACGGAGGAAGGCTGTGGGGCTCGGTGCGCGCAAGTTGCACAATTGTGCACCCCCCTTGCGCACGCCGACCCTGGATTTTATAACTTGTGCGCACGGCTGCGCGCGCATGTTATAAAATCAGGCGTAGATTTGTGCGTGCCGGGTTGCGCGCACAAATCTACGCCCAGGCGTCGTTTTTAAAATCTGGCCCATAGTCTTTTTCTGTAAGCAGTATGTTTTGCAGAGGGCTGTAAGGGGTTAACAAAGCCATAGATTTCTCTAGCAGAACTGATAGGAGACAATAAAGCTTGTGTCAAGAGTCAATGCTTTGTTCTTTGTCCTCCAATAATTTTCTGGGCAGGGATCAGAACCCCAACAAATAAGGGCTGAAGTTATAATTCCACGTTGCCTCCCCAAGATCAGAAACCCTTTCAGAAACTATCACTCAGACGCATGCTGTCTGCAGCGCGGAGTGACTTCACGGCTTCATCTGGTCAGGATGCGATTGTTCTCTGAGATGACATCAAGATGGGCCTCTTCTTTCCACTGGGGATTGGGCTTGGTAGAGGAAGTGCAGCCAGAAAATTCATTTCCCCCCGCAATAATGTTGATCAGAGAATTTTCAGGATACGTCAGTCCTGAATTTTAGACAGAAAACTTGGAAGCTGTTGTGGAGAGGCAAATTCTCAGTTAGTGACCCGTTCTGGGCCTTATTCTCATTTTACAGCACCTACTGGTAAACTCACTCACTCCTGTAATGCCAGTGGAAAGAAAACTGTAGCATGGTTCTTACTTAAAACCATGTTTATTTTAATACTGCCCTGTCATGTAGGTAAAGTGCCATGTGGCTGAGGGATGCAAATTTTTGTTTTTGTCTTTTTTTATTTTATAATCAAACAGTTGTTTAATTCATGTCTATGTTTTATATGTTTTAATTATATTGTATTGCTTATTTTAAATTGTTATCCACTTAGCACAGTCTCAATATAGGCGGAATAAAAATATTTTAAAATAGTGATTTGAGTAGGCAAATATATTTATGACAGTAAATATTATTTAACTGGTTTTGGTCTTGGTTTTCCAGGAACCCCTGATTTTAGTCTAAAATTAAAAATCAGTATTTTATTTATTTAACAGCATTTATGTATTGCTTTCCAGATTTTAAAAAAATCACCCAGAGCGATGTATAATAGAGTAAACATTCAATTACAATACATTAAAACCATCACGACACAGTAAAATGAAAGAGCCACATTATGCAGATAAATTATTCTTCTCATTCTACAACACAAACAGTCATTGTTTTCCTAATAGGAGGTGTATTGGTGTTTTAGGACCTGGTGTAATATTTGCAGAGTTGCCTTTTCATAGGTTGGGTAGTTACTGTTTCAATGCTGGCAGTTAGTATTGTTCTGAAATTGATGATTTACTATATTGCAATTGTAATTCTGTTTACTCATGGCTTTCCCAGAGCCACACTCAAACCCAAAATGTGTTACCATAGTGTTGCGTTCGAGGCCGCTTTTTGCCCTCACTCCACCCTCTCTACCTCTGTGGCGACTCCCTCCGGGTCTGATGGACGGCTTGCTGCCGCGGCGTCTCCATGCCACTTCTCTCCGGTGTCCCCGGACCGGCTCGACGCTGTGGATCCGCCATGTTCCTGATGACGTAGGGTGCACGCGTGCTCTGAAGTATGTACCAGCAAGGGCACGAACCTCAGGGGCGTCCCCCTGTATTGATGTTATCCAATTCCAACATAAAAGGTCTTCACTTTCGCTTACGTTTTGAGTTAGCAAGGACGGACGAACGAATCGCATACGGATTCGTCCCAACTACTCTGCCTCCTCGGACTTACCAGAGGTACCCGCTCCTCGGGGGCCTTGCTCTCTTTTCTCTATTTCAGATTGCAGATAGGAACCGGTACTCGCTCCTCGAGGGCCCTTGTTCCTGAACACTCTGAAGATTCTCTACTGCCTGGAAGCTATCGCAGATACAGACATTCGTGAGTTACCACCACTCTCTCAGAGCTTTCCCTGGAACCAGGTACTCGCGCTCCTCGAGGGCCTAACTCTTTCCAGCTACTGAGCCTCCTTAAGAACATATGTAAGATTGTCATCTATTACTGGCTATGAATACAGCATACCCTGTCTACTCACTATCTATAGTCTTTCTACAGCTCAGCAACCCTGGGATCGCAGTTCCAGTATCTGAGGGACTTCAGCCCTGCCGGGCATATCAGCTCACTACTGCCACCTCTGGTGGTTCTACTAACCTGTCTAATAAAAGAACTATCTGTGTCTGTCTCCATACCCAAGCCTAGCCGGTGGTCTCTCTCAGGATATCCTCCTGGGGGCGCTGTCATCTGCCATCGGCCCAAGGATTCACCTATTTACATTCCTTTCCAGCTGAGTACCCTCTCTAGCACTCCGCTGGTACAGCTTGCCAACTCAGCAGTCTATATCATAACAAGATTGCTAGTTCCGCCTACAGAGCATATCAGATTGCTAAACTCCTCCTTCCACGGGAGCCAGTCCCTAACAGATTGCAACTCCGCATGGTGACTCATAACAGATTGCTACTCCTCCCTCTACATAGAGTATCCAGCAGCAGATTACAATAGATTGCTAACTCCTCCCCTCTGGAGGAGCAAAACCTAACACATAGGCCTAATATCATATGGGTTCCAAATTACTTTTTTTACTTTTTTTGTTCCACAGTAGTGTATGTAAATATAAGATACATTTTATAAGTGATATTTTTAACCCAGAAAGTCCCTTTTCATATGAAATCTGTTATCATAAATACATAGGGCCGGATTTTCAAAGGCTTACATGCACAAAAAACGGCACTTACTCACGTAAGTTGCTGGTGCACGCGTAAACCGAATTTTGCATAGTGGAATTTGTGCGCATAAATGACCCAGTGCATACAAACTCACGCGAATAAAAGGGCCTTTCGGAGGTGTGTTGGGGCGTGTTGGGGGCGTGTGCATGACTTACGCGCGTATGACGTATTTTATAAGGGACACACGCAAATCCACTGGAGCGTTCAGTCTATCTCACTCGCGTATATTTACTACTGCCTGCCTGTGTGCGCAAGGGACTACTAAAGTGTCCTCAGTTGCTTGTGGTTTCTTGGCCTCATCGCTCAGGGACCCGCGATTCCGGAGAAAGGCAGAAGGTGGAAGGAAGAGCTTGTGGGGCTTATTGGTGGTAACTGGCAAATGGCAAACTATTTCCCTAGGCACTGTTGACTTGTATCTAATGGTAAGGGACTGCCTCAGGAGGTGATAAACAGAAGGAACAGCTATTCTCTTTGGCCATTCCTGTTTCTCCACATGATTATAATAGCTGCATGGGTCCTCCGAACTATATGGCTCAGAAGAGAAAGAGAGAGGAGAAGAAGAATGCTGAGACTGAAGAGGTACCCTTTACATAGAGTTTACAGGACTCGCACACAATTTCTGCATCTGTCTGAGGAGGAAGTAATGCGCAGGTTCAGATTTAATAAAGAAACCATACTGTACCTCTGCCAAATGTTAGAGCCTGACCTGCAAACTCTCACCCAAAGGGGCCATGCCTTGCCAGTACACATCAAGGTGACTACTGCTCTGGCCATTTTTGCTACCGGCATCTTCCAAACACCGCTCGGAGTGACATCTGGAATCGCTCAGTCTGCCACCTCAAGGTGTCTAGAGCAGGTCCTGGCTGCCTTGCTCGGAAAACACAACACTTTATCTTCTTCCCCTTCAGAAGAAAGGATCAACAAGAAATTATGACAGAGTTTTATCAAATTGCACACTTCCCCTCAATCTTGGGAGCTATTGATTGCACTCACGTGCCACTAAGGGCACCAGGAGGTGATGAGGCCACCCACTGCAACCGCAAGAGATTCCAATCCCTAAACATGCATGTGGTCTGCAATGCCAAGGGCATTATCATGAATGTGGTGCCCCGCTTTCCAGGATCCACTCACGACGCCTACATTCTATCACAATCCAGAATTCATGACCACTTTCAGCAAGGACACATCACTGGGTGATGGCTCCTAGGTAGTAAGTAAGCTAACCAACACTTCTAACATACATAGTTCCCAGCTATCTTTTTGTCAGCCTTACATGTATGGTCCACAGCAGGGCTCCTGTTTACTTGGCCTGTGAGCAGTGCTACAATGAAACACAGAAGGAATATGTTACTCTGATTTTCTGTCTTCTCCTACAGGTGACAGAGGCTATCGACTAAAAACCTGGCTCATGATCCCCATTGCCTCCCCCGCAACTGCCGCTGAGGCTCGCTACAACAGGGCTCACCGTAAGACCAGGGCTGTCACAGAGAAAACATTTGGCTTACTGAAGTCATGCTTCCAAGATCTGGAGGATGCCTTCTTTACAGTCCTCCTAAAGTATGTGAGATCTTTCTAGCCTGCTGTATGCTACATAACCTTGCACTTAACAGACACAAGCCTTCTCCAGATGAGGCCCATCAAGAGAATGAGGAGGAGGAAGAGCATCTGATTCACGAAGAATTGCAAGAAATCCATTGCTTGAGTCAAAGGCAGGCTATACAACAAAGGAGCACGATCATAGAAAGCTATTTCATAAGGTGAAAGTGGATTTATTTACAATAAAGTGCATATTTAAATATAGTGCATGTATGTACAAAAAGTGCAGATAAATAAAAGTGAAGAAAATAAAAGATCACTTCCTTGGCCGTCCTCTCTTTCTGGCTTCAGGAAGCTTAGGCTGCCCTAACCTGGAGCTCCTGCGCAGTGGACTCCTCCCACTTCTCACACTACCCTCAGAGGGCAGAGGAGGATGGGGCAGATCATGAATGCAGGAAGGTACAGCCAGTGGCAGCAGTGGCTTTGGTGGTGGTGGGGGAAGCATGACAGGTGGCACAGGCGGGAGTGGGGGTGCCGTCCACGGAGAACCTGGGGCAGGCTGAGGCACAGGTGGCAGTCCCACGGCAGGCTCTTCTGCACGGGCAGGTGCCATCCATGGGAAGGGTGGCCCATAAGGTGGAGGGTATTGTATCCAGGGCCCCATGAAAGGCCATGGTGCCGCTGGTGGCTGCGGCTGCACAGGAGGCAACCGCTGCAGCGTTTCCCTCCACACCTCAGTTTGTTCATCAGTAGCCTGGGAAAGGTCCCGATTCGCCTGCTGAATCCCCTGTCCTTCCTCCCTGATGGTATCACAGAGGGCTTGTGATTCCTCCCTGATGGTATCATGGAGGGACTCTGCTTCCTGCCGCACCACATCAGGCAGGCCTGAGATAGCGTCCAAGAGGCTGGTGCTCTGCTGTAATAGCAGCCTCTCAGCCTGACTGGCAACCAGTTTAGGTTCAGGCTGGTCTGACACACTGCTGTCCTGTGGGTGATCCTGAAGCAGATCAGCCAGTGTGTCTTCTGGCTCCTCTCGCTGCCACTACTGCCCCTCTTCTTCCGGCTGTTCCCGGGCTCCCCCTTCCTCCTCTTCTGACGAGTCAGAGATTACCCGCAGATGACGGTACAGTCTTTGGTGTCGTCTAGGTGCAGTTCCAGGTCACTCATCATCTGACTCCCCTAAAAAAGGTCATAAACAAATGAGCACACAATGCCAATTGGTGTGTTATGTACTTTGGTTCATATGGGATGCATGCTAGATTAGGTAGACCTCACTACTACTCCAGTGGTATAGAGCTATAAATGCCCCAGGCATGCTAAATAGTCTACAACCCAGCTTTAGACTCCTCCTTCTGCCACAAGTATTCCTTGTGGCAGAAGGAGGGCTTAAGGTGTGCAACAGAGCGCTTGGGGAATATGACTTTCAGAGGAGACAGAGCATTGTCACTATGCTGCACAGAATTGGGCCATAGTCTACCAGTTCCACAAACACAAGGCCCTGTCCTTGGAAGAATCCAATGTTACCTAACTTTTTCAACTATGATACTCTCTGTTAAAACCCTAATGTTACTTTGTCCTCATATATTTTTCCTGTAAACCGTTGTGATGGCAAAACCGAATGATGGTATATAAAACATGTTAAATAAAAAAAAAAAAAAAAATCCGGAAAGTGTCTAGATACCTTAAAAAAATAGCTGAGACCACCAATGTTCTTTGCACTGCAGGGACACATGACATTTCTTATCTGCTGGGGACCTTGTGAGGTGGGAAGTGGCCAAGGATGGTAAGCATAAAGCTCCTTCTCAAGGGGTCAAGTCAATCCAGTGCAGGTTTGACCACAATTGCTTTCATTGTGAACCTGTTCTGATTTCTCTAGTGATCTCCGTATGAAAATCTGAACACTATCTCATAGCATACATTGTGGAAAGCCTGGAGCGTGTTCCTGGTATTTCACATTTAGCAGCAGCTACTCGGTCAGCCTAAATAGGCCCTAACAAAAGAACCTCCCCTATGCATTTTAATATACAGGCTATGCAAGTATACCTTAAAGACTTCGGTTTATTAGCCCATAATACATACAGATTGCATTTGTTCATATTCACATGAAAGACCACTGCACGCTTTGACCAAGCTTATATGACCAAAGCTGCATCAGTTATAAGCTGTGTGCTGCCTTGGTACATAAATATGTAGATCATGCATTCCTACAATCCTAGATAAGAAAGGCTCAAAATACAAGGCCCCTGTGTTCCTTATAGAGCTTAACATAAACTGCTGTACTCTATACTGTGTACATACAGATAGTTACAGATGTCACCAATGTTGCTTTCCATACAGTACATGAAAACATTTACTAGGTGAGTAGCTAGAAAAAGGCAGGGTTAATAAGAAGTGCTAAATGGATATGAGTACAGCCTACAAAAAATTATTTTTTACTCTGCTCACCTTCCTGCCCTACACGAAGCATGGTGTCAAGCTGGCCAACTCCACCCACAACTGCCTCAGATAAGGTGCTGAGTATCAGCTACTCAGAGGGAGTGAAGCTGATGTGGCTGCCTTCTCCCTCTTCATTCCTCCTGGTCTGCTTCCGCTTCACAAGTCTCCTCGGGTCCATCCACTTGTGCATCAGTTCCCCAATGCTCCGGTTGTGGTGGAACACTGAGTTGACAGGATGCCTGATCCGGCTTTCATCCGGGAGGTCTCGCCTAAGTCCAAGAGGCTCGAGTCCTCACGAGCTCCTGTCTAATTTTGGGACTTGTACACTCCTCTCGGGGGGACCGCGGGCTTCCAGTGGTGAAGTTCCAGTTGGCCTCCTGGCTCCAGCTCTACTCTTCTCTATCCTCTGGAACTCCTCCGACACCTGTCCACAGGAGACCGCTCGTAAGTCCAAGCAGCCCGGGTTCTCACGGGCTCCTCCTGGGGGGATCTCGAATCTCCAGTGGTGAAGATCCTCCTGGTCTCCTGCCGGTGTCGCCTCCTGGCTTCGACATCCACCGTGTACCTCCCACAGTGCATCATCATCTGTCCTAGTCGGCTCAAGGGTCCATGAATCCAACAATGTTTTGTAGCAGTTCACATTTGTATATCACTTGAATCTCTTCCCACTACACCAGCTCTGCAGAATTTATGGTATCCCGATGGTATTCTATGTTTGCTATGTTGAAACCTTTTGAGAGGTAGAGGGAACCTGTATTACATATCTGGGACAACTTAGGGTTTTTTTTCCAAGCTGGCAGCAAACTGAAGCTCTATAACAGTGGTGAGGTAACAAAAACACTTTAGCTTTTCTTGTCCTAAATAAATATGACCATGTGTTTGGGGTGTACAAGATTAAAAATGTGGATATGAAAGAATTGTCAAGTGATAGTTAGCAATGAGTAGGGATGTGAATCGTTTTAGGACGATTAAAATTATCATCCGATAATTTTAATATCGTCTTAAACCGTTATGGAACACAATACAATACAGATTCTAACGATTTATCGTTATAAATCGTTAGAATCGTGAGCCGGCAACACTAAAACCCCTAAAACCCACCCCCGACCCTTTAAATTAAATCCCCCACCCTCCCGAACCCCCCCCCAATAACTTAAATAACCTGCGGGTCCAGCGGCGGTCCGGAACGGCAGCGGTCCGGAACGGGCTCCTGCTCCTGAATCTTGTCGTCTTCAGCCGGCGCCATTTTCCAAAATGGCGCCGAAAAAATGGCGGCGGCCATAGACGAAAAAGATTGGACGGCAGGAGGTCCTTCCAGACCCCCGCTGGACTTTTGGCAAGTCTCGTGGGGGTCAGGAGGCCCCCCACAAGCTGGCCAAAAGTTCCTGGAGGTCCAGCGGGGGTCAGGGAGCGATTTCCCGCCGCGAATCGTTTTCGTACGGAAAATGGCGCCGGCAGGAGATCGACTGCAGGAGGTCGTTCAGCGAGGGTTCCGGCGCCTCGCTGAACGACCTCCTGCAGTCGATCTCCTGCCGGCGCCATTTTCCGTACGAAAACGATTCGCGGCGGGAAATCGCTCCCTGACCCCCGCTGGACCTCCAGGAACTTTTGGCCAGCTTGTGGGGGGCCTCCTGACCCCCACGAGACTTGCCAAAAGTCCAGCGGGGGTCCGGAAGGACCTCCTGCCGTCCAATCTTTTTCGTCTATGGCCGCCGCCATTTTTCGGCGCCATTTTGGAAAATGGCGCCGGCTGAAGACGACAAGATTCAGGAGCAGGAGCCCGTTCCGGACCGCTGCCGTTCCGGACCGCCGCTGGACCCGCAGGTTATTTAAGTTATTTGGGGGGGGTTCGGGAGGGTGGGGGGATTTAATTTAAAGGGTCGGGGTGGGTTTTAGGGGATTTTAATGTGCCGGTTTTTCGATTTTTCGATTTTTAACGACCCGCAGGTTATTTAAGTTATTTGGGGGGGGGTCGGGAGGGTGGGGGGGTTTTGATTTAAAGGGTGGGGGGTGGGTTTTTAGGGGGTTTTAATGTGCCGGTTTTTCGATTTTTTCGATTTTTAAACGATTTTTAACGATTTTTTCACGATATTTTACCCCCCCAAACGGCAACAATACGATTCCCTCCCCCTCCCAGCCGAAATCGATCGTTAAGACGATCGAGGACACGATTCACATCCCTAGCAATGAGTACTCTGTTTCTATAATTGACTATGTATGTGCTGAGATATTTAAAGAGGGTGTGGTTTACTGATATTTTAGAGCCTAGGGTTGCCCCCTCTACATGGCTTCATGGTGTCTATAGTAATGCAGAGTAAAACAAGGTATAGGGCTGGTAAGTACAAACGTGTTCTGTCCCTCAGCTGTTCCTCCTTCACCATATGTCCTTTATGATCCATATGTGCATTACACCTACCCCCATGATTGTGTATTTTTTGCTCTGTCAGCTGTATTACTATAACATTGTGTAAAATTTCTAAGCACATAAACCTACATGTCAGCAAATTACTTTTTGCCTACACTGCCCTGAGTGCCTGATTGCGGCCCACAGCTGTCAAGAAATGTGAAGATAGCTAGGAAATTCTTAGTCATCTCTTTTCCTCTATGTCTTGCATGTCCAGGTCAGTGGACATCCCAGCTGTGTGTCTTGCTGGAGATGGTGCTGGCAATCTTCATTGATGATGCAGACTCCGATACCGCTCCTTGCATTCCAATCTGGTTCTTCTTCCTTGATCACTGGACGATTAGTTGAAGTGTTACTGTAACTATACAGTCCGAAGGGTACTACCAGGGATGGAGAGACGAAGGTACAGGAGACGCTGGAACAGGAGACGCAGGAGACGCTGGAACTGGAGACACTGGAACAGGAGACACAGGAGACGCTGGAACAGGAGAAACTGGAACAAGAGACGCTGGAGGGCAAACTAGAGACACCGGAGTGTACGACCCGATTGCCAAGGCAAGGAAGTGGTGTCAGACCACTTCCTTTAATGCAGCCATCAATCAGGGCGCGCCGCGGAGGTGGGATCCGCCCCTGGCCTTTTAAGATGCTGGGTGGTCTGTGCGTGTGCGCCTAGGGGTGGGCTGACGCCACAGAGGATGCAGAGCCCCGCCGTGAGGCCTGGACAGGATCCTGAGCGCGGGGGAGCAGGGGATACCGCGAACTGGCTGCGACTGCGGCATGTGAGAGCCCGGAGCTCGTGGACTGATGAGAAAGGTGAGCAGGTCCGGCTGCGGAGCGAATGTGGCCGGGAAGCGCAACAGCACCATGCCTTCATCTGAAATGAACACACCAGTTTAGAAAATGAATAATTTTTAATAACCAGTTGTATGAAACTATTTACAATGTAAAATTTTTAAAAAGAAAATAGGATGGGAAGGGGACAACTAGGGAGCAAAACTATTTACAGAAAAAAAAACCCTGGGAAGTTAGGGAGGCAAGGACAAGGGAGGATGATCCGGAACACAGATCAGATTCCCCAGGACCCTTACAGCTGCGCCAAGCAGCTGTAAGGGTCCTGGGGAATCTGATCTGTGTTCCGGATCATCCTCTCCTGGAAGGCAGTCATGGCCCTCAGTGCCTCTCGGACCCCCCTCACGTAAGCTCGAAACTCACGGCAAGTCAGAGGCTCATCATCGGGAGAAGATGCTCCCGATGATGAGCCTCTGTGCTGCTGGTGCGAGGGGCGTAGAGGCACGAGAGGGCTGGGTATGCCTTCCTGGACCAGCAAAGGCAGGGCACAATGCTAGCACTTGCCCCTGATCCCCCCCCTCCCTCCCCCCAAGTTGTAGCCCTGTCACTCAGACTGGCCCCAATGCAAATTATTAAAATGTAATTGGCCACTCAGATAAATAGACCTTGTCCTCCCTGAACAATCCAGGATAATTGACTGGCAGCTTCTCATGCTTCATCTATTGTGCTCCTTAATGCCTTAACCAAAGGCCTGGTTCATATTTTTCTAGCCCCTATTCCAAAGTTTACTGATGCATCAACAAAGTCTGAGGATAATGTCAGACTACAGCCCCTTTTCCTGCTAGGGAAATTGACCACAAGGTGACAGTTTCACTCTAGATTATCCTGATAAACTGGATGAATAAGAGAGAGCCCAAATTGTTATCACAGAGATAAAGAACAATGCAATCCAGTTATGCAAAGGTTCTAGCCCACTGCTTCATGGTTGGAATTGAACCTCATAAAAGAAAACACCTTCTGATAGGAGACTCAGTCATTGGAGGAACTAATTTGGGATCTCTTTTCAAAGGCGATGCAATAATTAAATGCCTTCCGGGATCTTCAGCTGGTGAAAATACAAACCAGAAAATTGGTGCAATTATAAAAGAAAGTAAAGACTCTAATATCAAAGTTATCATCCATCACTAGAAACAGTATCCAAGCAGTACAGAAAGATTTCCAGGATCTGGGGAAGGAGATTAGACCCATGGTAAAGAATATTGCCTTTTCTGAAATATTACCTGTTCACAGAAAGGGAAAGGAAAGGATAAAGCAGATAGAAAAATTTCAATAAATGGCTCAAAAAATGGTGTAAAGAAAGTGGATTTGGATACATTGGAGGCTAAGGTCATGAATTTAGCAATAAAAAATATATACAATAAGGATGGACTACATTTGATAGCAGCAAAAAAGAAGATCCTAAGTGAGAAATTCCGTTCATACATCATCAGGCTTTTAAACTACAGGATGGGGTGGCAGAACGTGGCCAATGAAATTGGAATGCCAGCCCCAAGCAATACAGGAAGCGAAAGTAGATAATAACAAAATCAATAAGCTCTACATTCTACTCTTAAGTAGGGATGTGAATTGTTTTTTGACGATTTAAAAAAATCGTCAGATAATTTTTAAATCGTCAAAAATCGTTAGAGTGCGTGATACAATACAAATTCCCCCGATTTATCGTCAAAAATCGTTAAATCAGGCACGGGAATTATTTGGGGGGAGGGCGGGAAAACCGGCACACCAAAACAACCCCTAAACCCACCCCGACCCTTTAAAACCAATCCCTTACCCTCCCAAACCTTCCCAAAATGTTAAATTACCTGGTGGTCCAGTGGGGGGGGGGGGGGGGTGTCCCGGCGTGATCTCCCGCTCTCGGGCCATTGGCGCCATTTTGGCTGCCACTAATATAAATGGCGCCGATGGCCCGATAAAAAAAACCCCACCGACCCTTTAAAACCAATCCCTTACCCTCCCCCACCCTCCCGAACCCCCCCAAAATGTTAAATTACCTGGTGGTCCAGTGGGGGGGGGGGGGGGGGGGTCCCGGCGCAATCTCCCGCTCTCGGGCCATCGGCGCCATTTTGGCTGCCACTAATATAAATGGCGCCGATGGCCCGATAAAAAAAAACCCACCCGACCCTTTAAACCGACCCCCTTAGCCTCCCCCACCCTCCCGACCTCCCCCCCCAAACCTTTTAAAATTACCTGGTGGTCCAGGGGGGGCGCGGGGAGCAATCTCCCGCTCTCGGGCCATCGGCTGCCACTCATAAAGATGGCGCAGATGGCCCTTTGCCCTTACCATGTGACAGGGTATCCGTGCCATTGGCCGGCCCCTGTCACATGGTAGGAGCACTGGATGGCCGGCGGCCATCTTTATGATGGCGACGGCCATCTTTAAAGATGGCGACGGCCATCTTTAAAGATGGCGCCGGCCTTCAAGAGACTCTGCTCAAACAAATGGTAATGCAACCCATGAGGGAGAGTGTGATACTTGATCTAGTACTCACTATCAGGGATAATGTCTCTAATGTCTGGATAGGTGCCCTCCTGAGCACCAGTGATCACTAGGCAGTATAATTTGATATCACAAATAGGATACAGAGAAGTCACACAAATACCCAAGTTTTGAATTTTAAAAATACGGACTTTGACAAAATGGAGATATACCTGGAGGAAGAACTAGAAGACTGGGAGAAAATGAGAAATGGTGGAAGAATAGTGGACCAAATTAAAAAGAGCTATTACAAAGGCAACAAATCTATATGTTAGAAAATTAAACAAATATACAAGGAAAAAGAAACCAATTTGGTTCTCAAAGTAGATGACTGAAAAAATAAAGGCAAAAAGAACAGCATTCAGGAAGTATATGGATACTAGAAAGAGGAACACAGGGAAGAATACCTGGTGAAACTGAGGGAGATGAAGAAAGAAATCAAGAAAGCTAAAGGTCAAGCAGAAAAAAGGCTTGCCAAAGAAGTAAAGAGAGGTAACAAAACTTTTTTCAGATATATGAGAGAAAGAAGGAAAGCCTGAAGAGGTATTGTGAAACTGAAGGTGACAAGGAGCAAGGTGTAAAGACAGATGAAGAAATGGCAGAAATATTAAACAAATACTTCAGTTTTGTGTTCATTAAGGAAGCCCCTGGAGAAGGATCATTGATGGTCACAAGACCGTAGATGGAAAATGGGGTAGACATAACTCCTTTTACAGAAGAGAATGTATGGGAAGAGCTAGGAAAACTGAAAGTGGACAAGACCATGTGGATGGATTATCCCAGGATACTACAGGAGCTCAGAGATGTCCTGGTGGGTCCACTGAAAGACCTGTTCAATAGATCCCTGGAAATGGGAGTGGTGCTACGAGATTGGAGAAGAGCAGTTGTGGTCCTGCTTCACAAGAGTGGGAGCAGAGAGGAGGCTGGAAACTACAAGCCAGTTAGCCTCACCTCGGCGGTGGGAAAATTAATGGAGACTGTACCGAAAGAAAGAATAGTGAACTATCTACAATCCAGTAAGTTGCTGAATCCAAGGCAAATATGGATTCACCAGGAGAAAGTCCTGTCAGACAAATCTGATTGAGTTTTTTTTGATTGGGTGAGTAGAAAATTGGATTGGGGAAGAACGCTCAATGTGATTTACTTGGATTTCAGCAAGGCTTATGATACGGTCCTGCATAGGAGGCTTGTGAATAAAATGAGAAGCTTGGGAGTGGGCATCAAAGTGGTGAAGTGGATTACAAATTGGTTGACTGACAGGAGATAGCAGGTAATGGTAAATGGAATCTACTCTGAAGAGAAAAAGGTGTTAAGGGGAGTCCCACAGGATCGGTATTGGAACCAGCTCTGTTTAATATCCCTGTGAGCGATGCTGTGGAAGGGATAGAAGGTTAAGTTTGTCTATTTGTGGACGGTACTAATGTCTGAAGAAATAGAGAGAATGAAAAGTGATTTAAGAAAGCTTGAAGAGTGGTTGAAGATTTTGCAGATGAGATTCAATGCCAAGAAATGACAGCAGTAGTTTGGGCTTCCTTCCATCTTTTTTTATTTTATTTATTTAAATTTTTTATTTATGCATTTTTAACAATCTTACCCCCTCATTTATCAAAATGACAAGCCCTTAATGCATGCGAAAATGTCTTTATCGTCAAGCCCTTAATGCATGTGAAAATGTCTTTATCGCTATGGTGAAATGCAAATCTGAAAAAGAGGAGGAGTTAGGGGTGGGCTTTATCATTTCAGCAGTGTTGAGCTGTGTTGCAAATGCTGGTTTTGGTAGGGGAGAGAGAGAGAGAGAGAGAGAACCTAGCCATAATGCCCTCACACTAGATAGGTATTTATATCTCTATGGGAGGCCCACCTAGTAATTCGAGGTGAGGTTTAGGTATTAGTGTAGGGGTTAGGGGCCTCTTTGACATTCAATGTGAGATGTATGAACAGAACAGTGCTCTCTTGTGAACATCTGATGACCCTCGGAGTGAGGAAACTCACCCAAAGATGAGATTTGTGCAATGTTCTCTCAACCTAGCTTGATGTTACCCAGGTAGAGAGTCCATCTAGGGTCAAGGCATTATGGCTAGGTGCTCTCTCTCTCTCTCTCCCCCCAGTGGTTGTATGTAGGAAATTTGCATAGGTATTAGCACAAATTGCAATAAACTCCCTATTACCATAAAACACACCCCTTTTCCCATCGCATGCAATATTTACCACATTTTGATAAATCCAGGCCTTAGATAGCAATACATGAATATCGTTAAACTGAACCATGAAGTAATATTTATCTTTCATATTATATTAGCAATTTCCATTATTAAGCACAAACATAAAGAAGAATTTGCAATAAATTTCAAAAATATTTCTGGTCCGTTATAAAGAAATTAGTAGAATCAATTTACTAGGAGCTATTGAAAAAGGAAAAAGTTTACTAAATCAAGGGAGGGACAGCGTTAATATGATAATCTCATAACTGGTTTTAGTTAGTGCCTTGATTTACGGGGCAAAGTGAATCAAGAAACAATCTTAACTGCTGCGGATCGAAAACAAACATATCTCAAATTATTAAATCTCAAAATACATTTACTGGGGTAACGGATAGTAATCTGGGCTCCAATGCCCCTAGCCTCCTGACACCTAGCCAAAAATCTTTTACTCCTTTGTTGAGTGACCTTTGTCAGATCTGGGTAGATCCATATCCTTCCTAAAAACAATTTTTCTCTATTCCGAAGGAACAGTCTTAGGACTTGATCTTTATCTGCAACAGATGAAAAAGTAACCAACAACATCCCACAGTAATCTATTTGCTCTTCAGATAGTTGTTCCAGGAAGTTTGTAAGATTTACAGTATTCAGATTTGGAATTGGGTTTCCTTGCCCTTCTTTCTTCTCAGTTTTTATGAAGTATATCTTAACAATAGATGGAATAAATTCCCTCGACATTTGTAATTTTTCCACTAAATACTTTTTAAATTGCTCCAAAGGTGCTATTAAGCTTATGTGTGGAAAATTTAATATTCTTAAATTCCTGGATCTTATTTCATTTTCTAAGTTCTCTATTTTTCTAGAATTCATCAGTTCTCCTTGTACCAACGTAGTCTGTGTGGTTTGAAGTACAGATACTCGATTTTCCAGATCCTGTAATTTATCTGTATGTACTGCCAACAAAGGATCAGTCTGACAGATATGATGTTGTGTATCCATCATAATTTTAGACAAAGTCACTATGGAGAATTCTAAGGAGAGTAGGGCCTTCCATACAGTTTCTAAAGTTACATCTTGCAACTTAACAGCAGTTAAAGTGGAAACAGCACTTACCGCACCCTCATGGCGGCTTTCTATTCCCAAAACTGGGGACGCCATCATGTCTTCATTCCTCGATGTTGTAATCTCTGAAGTGACTGGTTCCAGCTCTTTATTCACACTCAACTCCAGCAAGGAGCTAAAGGGGGAGAGAAAGCTCCCACTTGGAAGATATCAGCATTACTATATTATGATAAAGACTTTGTAATATTTTTAAAATAACAGTGAGACAAATATGTACAATTTAATCTTGATAAGGGTGTTGGTCCTTTCACTTTTTGGAATGCTGGGAAAACAGTAATACATGGTCATATCACTGCATATCAGGCTAGGCAAGAAGGATATGTTCTGGTAAAATTTTAGCACTATCTAAAAAATTATCTCAGCTTCGACCCTTACCAATTTAGATCTCCATATAAAAAAAATTGATGATATACAAAAAGTAGACAAACTTCTCAGCTACAAAGCCAAGTAAATCATATTTTATTTTCAATATAAACTTTTTCAGTGGAGTAATAAATCTAGAAAACTATTGGCGAATTTAATCAAACATGTCAAATAAAAAAAATAATAAATAGATTGTCTTATCAAGGTGTCATGCACAGTGCCACTCCTTCCATTTTAGCAACCTTTCAAGATTTTTTTCATCAGCTATATATGAGTGAAGATTCTTCAGTGGAAGCTAGAATGAAGTTCTTTCACGATCTTCATCTCCCTCAGTTAACGCCTGAGAATACAGCTGCTACGGAACACCCTATTAAAGAAAAGGAAATTAAAAACGTTATTCGGAATCCATATTGGGGAAACTCGCCTGGCCTGGATGGGTTTAGTGTAGAATTTTATACAATTCTGGGAAAAAAGATTGTTATCCCCTTGAAGAAGATGTTTTCCATGGCTAGAGAGACTGTTTTTTTCGGAGTAGGACATAATTTAGCTAATGCGTTTCTACTACCTAAACCAGGGAAGATGTTTTGTATCCCCAATCATACGGATCTATATCTTTGCTTAATCAGGATATTAAGATTTTAGCTGCTAACCTTGCCAATCATATGAATCATTATATTCAATCCTTGGTAGCAGCAGACCAAATTGGCTTTATTGCTGGAAAAACGCCACACATCAATCCTCTGCCAATCTTTTAAAGGCTTTAATGGCCCTCCACTTGGGAGATAATAAGCCCAATGATAATGTTCTTATAAGTTTGGATGCAGAAAAAGCTTTTGACCGCGTGGAGTGGTCTTATATGTGGTGGATATTAAAACAATATAATTTTGTGGACAATTTCTTAAACTGGATACAACTCTTATATGCAGACCCTACTGCTCAGATTCTGGTCAATGATTCTATTTCTAATATTTTTTCATTGGGTAGGAGGACAAGGCAAGGGTGCCCACTTTCCTCTTTGTTATATGTGTTAGTGCTGGAACCCCTAGCTATTAAATTGAGACATTTGGATGTCTTCCAAGGAATTATTAAGAGCAAGCAGGTTAAGCTTAACCTTTTTGAGGATGATGTTATTTATAAGAAATCCAAGATCTAACCTGTCTAAAATATTAGGTATTATACAGCTATTTGGCTCTTTTTCAGGATTAAAAATTAACTACAATAAATCTGAGGTGTTTCCGCTCAATATCTTATCACTAATTAGATGGACTGAAATCTTTCCCCTTAAATGGTCTTTGGAAAAATTGCATTATTTGGGTATTTGGCTAGCTCGTACTGTCCAGGCCCTCTATAAATATAATATCTCAGAGAACTTGCGCAAAATTAAAGATCTCCTAGATAAATGGCTACATTGCCTCTTGAATTTGATGGGAAGATGTGCCATTATAATATGATAATTCTTCCAAAAAGATTGTATTGTTTGTTAATGTTATCTATTTAGATAAAGAGTACTGACATAAACAGTTTTAGATCTATACTTATCTCCTTTCTTTGGAGAGGTAAATTTGCACCTTTAAAACTAGACATCTTAACGTGGAAAAAATATGGGTGGTTTAAATGTACTAGATTTGCGTCTTTATTATATAGCTTGCTTTTTTGCGATATATACATGAGTGGGTATCAGGTTTGATTGTGAGGGACTGCTACAAGAAGGATGTTGGCCTAACAGGTTTATTAATCTTTTACATAAACCCAGGATAGTGCTTCGTTCTTTGTAGATTTCTGGATTCTGGCCTTTTGGAAAGCCTGGAGATGGTGGAAAAAAGAATTCATAGATCCTGCACTGTTTCTCCATTTCTATTTTTTTACAGGGGACAATGCTTTCCCAGCTGGTATAAATAATACTCTTTATAATTCTTGGCTAAGAAAAAGATTTTACTGTTTGGGTCAATTAATTCATTCCGAGTCAAGTGTGTTGCATTCTTTTCAGCAACTACAGGATGAATGGGATCTCCCTAACAAGCAATTTTTTGCTTACTTACAGTTTAGGCATTACTGTCTTAGGCCTGGATTTTCTAAAATCGCAGGTCTTTGAGAATCGCGTGGTACTGGGGAGTGGGGGAGCGAAGCGGGGGGACGGGCCTGCGAAAGCCAGCAGTGATCGCACCACCGCGGTGTTACCGCTGCTGGCTTTCGCACCCAATAGCGCCACCGTGAAAGGTGGTGCTATTGGGCGCGCTACTAGCGGCGATAAAGAGTCTTACCTTTCGCCGTCAGCGAAGTCGTTGCGGAGTCCGCCCCGCCACCACCCCAACTCCTACCCTTCCGGTGCGGACTCTGCCCCAATCTGGGTATCGCACGCGAAAAGTCCCTTTTTGCGTGCGAACCCTTTAGAAAATGACCCCATTAGTGTCTGTAAGGGGAATAGGCAGACATTACTTTTTCAGACAATGAGTAAACTTTTATAGAAATGGTTCCCAAATTCAACAAAGAGGGAGTTTGGATGATGTCTCTTGAAAAGCAAATTAATATATTGTTTTTGTCTAAATTAGTGGAGCTCTGGAGTACGGACTTTGGAAATCAGGTGGAGGAAAGTGATCTTACTGTGGCATTTGCAGCAATTTACAGACTTCTACTGCCAGCAAATCTCTGGGAAATTCAATATAAATTAATCCATTGCATTTATATTTCTAGAACTAGAGGAACCGTCTGTTGCGCTCAGGGGTGGACCCTTGTCCTGGAGCAGTGGAGAATGGCTCCCTAGTAGGGACAAGGAAGTAACTGTCCCCAGGGGGCGGAGCACTGGAGGAGACAAAGGCTAAGATGAGCTTCACAACTGGAAGCCCAAGGTCCCCCCGGGAGGAGCCCGTAGGGACCCGGGCCGCTTGGACTTAAGTGGGTCTTGCAGGATCTCCTGGAAGGATGGAAGTCCGGCGTGCCCACAGGCAGAAGGGGAGCACAGTCAGGTTTGAGACTGGAGTTCAGATGGAACGAGGATGACCAGAAGAGCGTAGGTGATGACAAGGCTAGGAACAGAGCCAGAACCTAGAGACGTGGACAGACGGGCAAAGGTCAGAGTCCAGGGGTCAATCCGAGAAGTAATCAGCAAAGCAGAGGTCAGGTTCAGGTCACAGGCAGGTCGAGGTCAGAAGGCAGGCAGCAGGCAGGCAGGTCGAGGAACAGATGAGTCAGAAGGCAGGCAGCAGGCAGGCAGGTCGAGGAACGGACTGTATCAGAAGGCAGGCAGCAGGCAGGCAGGTCGAGGAACGGACTGTATCAGAAGGCAGGCAGCAGGCAGGCAGGTCGAGAAACAGACTGGAGTCAAAGGGCAGGCAGCAGACGAGTGGGTCGAGGAACAGACTGGAGTCAGAAGGCAGGTAGGCAGGTCAAGGAACAAGCCGAGGTCAGTACCAGTGAGACAGTCCAGAGATAGTACCTGGGGAGACGACCAGACGAACAGGAACCGGAGGACGCTGGAGAACTAGGAAGCAGGAACAAGGCAGGAACAGAACTGGAACAGAAGGATCCTGGAACGAGACTTGGAACAAACTGGAGCAAGATTCAAATGCAGTAACAATCTAGCACAAGCCGACCCGATTGCCAAGGCAAGGAAGTACAAGCAGGGACTTCCTTATATCGGAGAATCAATCAGGGCGCGCCACGGAGCTAGGACCCGCCCTTGGCCGTACAAGAGGCCGGGTGGTCCGCGCGTGCGTAGGGGCGTGGCCAACACAGCCGAAGACGCCGAGCTCTGGCGTGAGGCCTGGTGCACAGGGGAAGGCCCGGCGACCGCCTAGTGGCAGCTGCAAGCGCCTGGAAGCGCCTGCAGCTGCCGCTAGGGAGCCGACCTGGGACCTGCCGTGGAACCATGGAGGTGAGCAGGCCCGTGTGCAGGCCGGGCGCGGACGGGGTGCATAACACTGTCCTTCATCTCTGCAGCTCAGATGTTTATTTGAGTTACATGCACTGTCCTGGTTCTTTGTATCATATATTTTCACACTGTAGTAAATTACAACCTTTTTGGAATTCAATCACAATGATGGTTTAGGGTTTGCTGGGTGTATCTCTAGTTTGAAGCGATAAGTTGTTATATTTTCATCTACTGGAAAAAAATGCTATGTTATCTGTTGGAGGCAGAGATGTCTTGCTCTCTCAAAACTAATCCTTCAGTATTAGAAGGATGAAAAAGTGCCTTCTATACAAGAATGGAAGCAGGAAATATTAAAGCATTCAGCAATTGAAAGGCTGAGGAGTAAAGATATTACTGACTTTAAGACAATACTTAAATTGAGGGGCTATTTTCATTTGTGAGAATCTTGTAATGGTGATTGTATCTATAGATAGATGGGATGATCTGCATTGTTGTTTTAAGAGCTGTTGTTTTCATCTGTTGGCGTGCATGGTTGCGCTGAGAGTGGACCCTTGCCCTGAAACAGGATTGGTACAGCCCTCCGGTCGGACCCGGAGAGCACCTGCCACCAGGAGGCAGAGCACAGGAGGAGAAAGAGGCTAGCTGGAGCTTCACTAATAGCAATCCGGGGTTCCCTCAGGTTGAGCCCTTGGTTACCCGGGCCGCCTGGTCCTAGGTGGGCCTCGCAGGGTCTCCTAGAGAGAAAGTTCAAAGGAGTGCCCACCACAAACAAGGGTGCGTAGTTGGTGTTTAGATAAGGAAGTCTGGAGGTCGCAGGAAACCAGAATAGAGTGTCCGAGTGTATAGCTAGAATCAAGGCCAGAGTCTATATGCAGAATGGTCAGCCAAGCAGGGTCAGTAGCAAGGCCAGTCCAGACGTAGTGAGGTCAAGCAGGAGGATGGGTTCCAGGTGGCAGACGAGAGTAGTCGGTGTTCCAGGCAGAAGTCAGGGCAGGCAGCGATCAAAGAGAAGTCAGAGTTCCAGGCAGAGGTCAGGTCAGGCAGCAATCAAGGAGTAGTCAAGAACAAGCAGAGGTCATTACCGTGAGATCAATCTGAAGGGTACTACCAGGGATGGAGAGACGAAGGAGCAGGAGACGCTGGGACTGGAGACACAGGAGACGCTGGAACGGGAGACACAGGAGACGCTGAGACTGGAGACACAGGAAACGCTGGAACTAGAGACCCAGGAGACGCTGGAACTGGAGACCCAGGAGACGCTGGGACAGGAGACACAGGAGACACTGGAACAGAGAGTCTGGAACAGGAGACAAAGAAAACACAGGAAGGCAAACTTGCTATCATGATGTGATCAACCTGAATGCCAAGGCGAGGTCCTGGGAGACAGGGCCTCGCTTATATACTAGGCAGGGATGATGTCTTCACTGAGCAACCCGGCCGGGTTTCCCGCACTTGGCTCTTTAAATTGAAGGAGGTTGGCTGCGCGTGTGCCTAGGGGCAGGGCCGAGGAGACGCTGAACGCGGAGCCCCGGCGGGAGCTCCGCTGTGAGGCCCGTGATGTTGCCGGAGTCAGAGCGGGCCGAGGAAAGTGACAGGGACGGCTGGGACCGGCGCTGGAAGGGAGACCTGAGCTTGTGGATGGCCGGGAGAGGTGAGCAGGGCCGGCTGTGGAGCATACGTAGCCGAGAAGCGCAACAGTACCCCCCTTCTAGGCCTCCCCCTTACTGGCCTTGGTTTGTCAGGGTGGTCTCGGTCGAATTCCTGGAGAAGTTGCTTGTCATAGATGTGGTGGGAGAGCTCCCACGAGTTCTCCTCAGGCCCGAAGCCCTCCCACGACAGGAGATACTCCCAATGGCAGTGCCTTTTCCTGACGTCGAGGACTTCCTTTACTTGTAGGGTCTCCTCAGATTCTGCGGAAACCTGTGGAGGAGCCCTACGGGATGGCCAGGAGAGTACGATTGGCTTCAGCAAGGGTACGTGAAAGGTATTGTGGATACCCATTGACCTTGGTAACGAATAGTGCTCCGACACGGCGGAGGACTGAAAATGGCCCGATGAATTTTGGCGCCAGTCATTGAGAGGGTAGTCTCACTCTAATATGCTTTGTGCGTAACCAGACCTTTTGGCCTGGTCAGAACAAGGGAGCGGTGCGACGATGAGCGTCGGTAGAGCGCTTAGCTCGCTCGGCTGCTTGGCCCAGCCTTTCTTTAACTTGGTTCCATAACCTTCTTATTGTTTGAACTGTTGACTGGGCTGCAGATGATGACACCGAGAGTGAAACTGGTAGGGGTAGACGTGGCTGGCGGCCAAATACCACAGAGAAAGGTGATACATCAGTAGCGGAGACGACATGAGTATTGTGAGATAACTCAGCCCAGGGTAACAGGTCGGACCAGTCGTCCTGCTGGTCATTAAAGTAGGAACGTAAGAAGGTTTTTAAGGACCAGTTTGTTCTTTCTGCTTGGCCATTCAATGGGGATGATAAGCGGAAGTCAGACTCAAGGTGATTTCAGATTTCTTGCACAAGGATTTCCAATATCTGGCGGTGAACTGTGGGCCTCGTTCCGAGATGATCTCTTTGGGTAGCCCGTGTAGGCGGAAGACGTATTTGAGAAAGAGCTTAGCCAGTTCAGTAGTGGAGGGAAGCTTCTGGAGTGGGAAGAAGTGGCCCATTTTCGAGAATCGATCAATGATGACCCAGATGACTGTGTGACCTTTGGATGGAGGTAGATCAGTGATGAGGTCGGAGGAGATGCTCGACCAGGGTTCTGTTGGTGCCAGGAGAGGTTGGAGGAGTCCCCACGGATGACCAGTCGGAGGCTTCTGTTGCGCACATATGGGACAGGAGTCCACATAGTTGCAGGAGTCCTTGACCATGTTAGGCCACCAATAGTATTTTCTTAGCATTTCAAGGGTCCGAGCTCGGCCAGGATGGCTGGCCAACTTCGAGTCATGGGCTCAGTGAAGGAAGCGTTCGCGGAGGCGGCATGGGACCACTGTCTTTCCCGCTGGCACAGTATGGGTGACTGCGAGGGTTATGCAGGCAGGGTCAATGATATGCCTGGGGGTATCAGGTGTATCCTCTGGTTCAAGAGAGCGGGAGAGAGCATCTACTCACGTGTTCTTGGCTGCAGGACGGTAACAAAGTTCGAAATGAAAGCATTCGAAGAACAACGCCCAGTGGGCCTGTCTGGGATTCAAAATTGGGCTTCCTTCAAATGCTCAAGATTTTTGTGATCCATAAAGATCGTAAATTTATGCTGTGCTCCTTCTAAACAAGGATGCCATTCTTGGAGTGCTAACTTTACTGCCAGGAGTTTACAATATCCGATTTTATAATTTTGCTCTGCAGGGGAAAACTTGTGCGACTAGAAGGAGCAGGGTACTAGGGCTCCTTTGGGGGAGTACTGGCTCAGGACTGTCCCTGCCCCAATGGCGGAGGCGTCGACTTTGACACGAAGGGGCGGTTAGGATCCGGGTGACGTAGACAAGGTCCAGTGCAGAAGGCCTCTTTCAAGGCCTGGAAGGCAGATTGAGCCTTGGGACTCCATTCCTTGTGGTTACTGCCTTTCCTAGTCATGGCAGTGAGTGAAGCAGCTAATGTGGAGTAATTGGCGATGAAGTTCCTGTAATAGTTTGTGAATTCAAGGAACCTTTGTAGGACGCAGAGACCTACAGGTTGAGGCCAGTCTCGGATTCCTTGGAGCTTTTCAGGGTCCATGGTAAAACCATGATTGGAAATAATATATCCCAGAAACGGAAGACAAGTCTGTTCGAAGATACACTTCTCTAGTTTTGCATAAAGATGGTTGTCCCTGAGATGTTGAAGGACTGTCTGAATATGAGAATGATGGGATGTGAGATCCTTGGAAAAGATCAGTATATCGTCTATATATACAACAATAAACGAGTATAGTAGGTCCCGGAAGATCTCGTTCATCAAGCCTTGAAAGACCTCACAAGCATTACAAAGTCTGAAAGGCATCACTACATACTCGTAGTGGCCATCCCTGGTATTGAAGGCGGTCTTCCAAATGTCCTCTGGTTGGATCCTGACGAGATTGTATGCCCCTCGTAGATTTAGCTTTGTAAAGGTCTGGGCTCCTTGGAGGCAATCAAAATTTCGCTGATGAGTGGTAGAGGATAATGATCCTTGCGGGTTACAGCGTTTAGCTCATGGTAGTCAATGCAAGGGCGGAGACTGCCATCTTTCTTCTTCATGAAGAAGAAACCGGCTCCTGCCGGAGAGTTGGAGGGTCTTATGAATCCCTTGTCCAGATTCTCTTTAATGTACTCAGACATTGCCTTAGTCTCAGGTAGCGAGAGAGGGTAGGTCCTGCCCTTGGGAGGCATGGTACCTAGTAGAAGCTCGTTGGGGCAATTAAACTTCCGGAGAGGAGGTAGGATGTCAGAATTCTATTTAGAGAATACATCTTGGAAGTCTGTATACAGAGCAGGCAACCCAGTTAGGGTTGTAGAGTTCAACATGGTGACTACTGGAGACACTTGACGTAGGCAGCGGTGTTGACACTGGGGTTCCCCACTGGATTAGCTGTAGGGATTGCCAATCAAATTGAGGACCATGCACCTGGAGCCGTGGAAGCCAGAGGATTAGTGGGTGCGTGGAATGCTTCAGGACATATAATGAGATTTCTTCTTCATGGTGGGTTCCCACAGAGAGGGGGAAGGCTATGGTACAATGAGTGATGCGTCCAGGAAGGTGCTCTCCCTGGATGGACGCAATCCTGAGAGGAAGGTCCAAAGGCTGAAGCGGAATTTGGAGGAGTTTAACGATATCATCCAAGATGAAATTGCCACTTGCCCCGATGTCCACAAGGGCAGTGGTGGCAAAGGCTTGTGACTCTCAGGAAAAAGACACAGGAAGTAATAATTGGGGGCCAGCAACCGTGGCGCCCAAACTCAGGAGCCCCGCTGGGCTCAGGCTCTGCAGTTTCCCGGATGAACTGAACAGGCTTGTAAGAGATGTCCGGAGCCACCGCAGTACAGGCAAAGGCCTTCCCTCTATCGTCAATGGTGCTCTTCACAGGACAAGTGCCCGCGGTTGATCTGCATCAGCTCTTCTGTTGATGGAGGTGCTGGTAAGGCCTTCAGCTGAGGACTGGTGGCATAAACTGGGCATACGGTAGAAAGCCTAGAGGCTTTTACCTCCTGATGTCACTGGCGTAGGCGGTGATCGATCTTGCCAACCAAGGTGATGATGTCATCTAAAGATGTGGGAATCTCGCGAGCAGCCAGCTCATCCTTGAGGGCAGGAGATAAGCCATCCAGATAGATTGCCTATAGGCAGTCCTCTTGCCATCCCAGTTCGGTGGCTAATGTCCTGAATTCCACCGTGAATTCAGTGAGCGAATGTGAGCCTTGACGGAGATGAAGGAGATGGTGACCCGCAACCGCCTGTCGGCCGGGGTCCTGGAAGGTTTGCTTGAACACGGATATGAAGTGAGAGAGATGACGGAGGGTGTAATCCGAACATTCCCAGTGGGGAAGCCCACGCCAGGGCCTTCCCATCAAGGCATGAGAGGATGAAAGTGATCTTGGTATTCTCACTTGGAAACAGTTCAGGCTATAATGTAAATTGCATGAAACATTGGTTGAGGAAACCTCGGCAGAGGCGTGGATCTCCACTGAAGCAGGGTCGAGCAGGAAGGGACAGAGAAGCCCGTGAGGGCGCTGGTTGGACCCAGCCCCTTGAGTTGGCCTTAAGAGAATCATCAAGTTGAGACTGTAGTCTCTCCACAGAAGAAGTCAATGCTTCTAGGGTTTGCTGTTGTTCTCGGACGTGAGCTGCTAGGCCAGGATTGGCCTGTAAGGCGGGAGACTCCGCCGAGTCCATGGCCTTGGCAACCTGTTGTGCTGGGAGTGGACCCTTGGCATGGTGCAGGATTGGTACAGCCCTCCAGTCGGACCCAGAGAGCGTCTGCCACCAGGAGGTGGAACACAGGAGGAGACAGAGGCTAGCTGGAGCTTCACTAATAGCAACCCAGGGTTCCCTCAGGTTGAGCCCTTGGTTACCCGGGCCACCTGGTCTTAGGTGGGCCTCGCAAGGTCTCCTAGAGAGAAAGTTCAAAGGAGTGCCCACCACGAACAAGGGTGCGCGGTCGGTGTTCAGATAAGGAAGTCTGAGGTTGCAGGAGGCCAGAATAGAGTGTCCGAGTGTATAGCTAGAATCAAGGCCAGAGTCTATATGCAGAATGGTCAGCCAGGCAGGGTCAGTAGCAAGGTCAGTCCAGATGTAGTGAGGTCAAGCAGGAGGTCAGGTTCCAGGTGGCAGATGAGAGTAGTCAGTGTTCCAGGCAGAGGTCAGGTCATGCAGCGATCAAGGATAGTCAGAGTTCCAGGCAGAGGTCAGGGCAGGCAGCAATCAAGAATAGTCGGAGTTCCAGGCAGAGGTCAGGTCAGGCAGCAATCAAGGAGTAGTCAAGAACAAGCAGAGGTCAGTACCGTGAGATCAGTTTGAAGGGTACTACCAGGGATGGAGAGACGAAGGAGCAGGAGACGCTGGGACTGGAGACACAGGAGATGCTGGGACTGGAGACACAGGAGATGCTGGAACTGGAGACATAGGAGACGCTGGAACTGGAGACACAGGAGATGCTGGAACAGAGAGACTGGAACAGGAGACACAGGAAGGCAAACTTGCTATCACGATGTGATCGACCCGATTGCCAAGGCGACCCAGCTGGTTTTCCCGCGCTTGGCCCTTTAAATTGAAGGAGGTCAGCCGCACATGCATCTAGGAGCAGGGCTGAGGAGACGCTGGATGCGTACCCCGGCGGGAGCTCCACTGTGAGGCCTGCAATGTTGCCAGAGTTGAAGCGGGCCGAGGAGAGTGACGGGGATGGCCGGGACCGGCAGTGGAAGGGAGACCTGAGCTTGTGGACGGCCGGGAGAGATGAGCAGGCCCAGCCGCGGAGCGTACGCGGTCGGGAAGTGCAACAGTGCATTACAAGAGTTGAGTGATGTAAGTGTGGCTGGAGTATGAATGTTGGCTATGGGGTTGAGGAAATTAATAGAAATAAATTGGAAAATTGGTGTAGAGAATACAAGGCAAAGATGTATTTTCTTGATTGCATTTCTATTTTTTTTTTTTTAATTTCTTATCTATATAATTCTGTTGAGGATTGTATAATCTATACTTGTACCTGTTTCACCTTTAATAAAAATGAATATTAAAAAACTTATCACTAAGAAAGAAGTCCAGGTTCGAAAACAAGTTCAAACTATTTTGATTCTTAATATAGCATTTGTATTTTTTTTTTTAATTTCTTATCTGTGTAATTCTGTTGAGGATTGTATAATCTATACGTGTACCTGTTTCACCTTTAATAAAAATGAATATTAAAAAACTTGTCACTAAGAAAGAAGACCAGGCTCAAAAACAAGTTCAAACTATTTTGATTCTTAATATAGCATTTGTATTTTTTTTTTAATTTCTTATCTGTGTAATTCTGTTGAGGATTGTATAATCTATACGTGTACCTGTTTCACCTTTAATAAAAATGAATATTAAAAAACTTGTCACTAAGAAAGAAGACCAGGCTCAAAAACAAGTTCAAACTATTTTGATTCTTAATATAGCATTTGTATTTTTTTTTTTTAATTTCTTATCTGTGTAATTCTGTTGAGGATTGTATAATCTATACGTGTACCTGTTTCACCTTTAATAAAAATGAATATTAAAAAACTTATCACTAAGAAAGAAGTCCAGGTTCGAAAACAAGTTTAAAAGTATTTTGATACATAATATATACAAAACAAAGCACCTAACTGAAGTACTTTGGGTCTCAACAAAAGAAACTGCTTGCACCTTTTCTGTGTATGTATGCAACATCAGGGAAAATTTTAACTCTTAAATTAAAAAAAATAACTCTTCATGATGCTTAAAGAAAATACATAAGAGCCATTCTCTATCAGATTACAGACACAATCAATATTGTTGGGGTAATGTTCTCATTTGAGGACTCTAGTAAAGCAGTCAAGTTCAAACTATCATTGGATATTGGCGACAGATCAACTTGACCTTCTTTCACCTCTCTTTTCAAAAAATGGAGTTAGATAATAAGCCCTTATACCTGGAGGCATCAAATGAGCTGGAACCTTCAGAACTTCTCCCAAATAAGTGCTTAAAAGCCTCCATAGTACAAATAGACTAGATTTTAGGAAAGTTTATCAAGTGCAAATTTCAACATCTCAATGAATTTTCCATACTTTCAAGCTTTGAATTTAAAAAAATCAGTATCTTTAATAACAGCCTCCTGAGTCTCAGCAATTTGGTTGGCCTCATTCTCTACATTCTCTAAACCAGTGGTCCCCAATCCTGTCTTGGGGGCCCACCAGCCAGTCAGGTTTTCAGGATATCCACAATGAATATGCATGAGAGAAAATTTGCATGCACTGCCTCCATAACATGCAAATTTTCTCTCATGCATATTCATTGTGGATATCCTGAAAACCCAACTGGCTGGTGGGCCCCAGGACAGGGTTGGGGACCACTGCTCTAAACGACTCCCAAATTCAGCAATTGGGACTTCTTGCGCATTTATGCTTGTATCCAGAAACAGTTTTGTCCACAGTCATAGCCACTAGTAGAGTTAGCATCTTGCCTAACCCCAAAATGTCCTTCAATTAGAGTAATCTCAGAGGTTTACTCTAATTGAAAGCCATTCCCAATATTTCCCTGCATAACCAGAGACCCAGATAGCTGAGGATCCATTGTAGCTTCTGAAGGTAAGGGTGCCAGTTCCTGGGATAATCTGTCTTCCTCCAGAGCTGGCACAGTACAAAGGAGTCCACTGTACCTGATCCAGAAAACACAGGGACCACTGGCTAAGTCTGAAGTCTCCCTTTCCTTTTACCCATTGGAAAGAAATTCAAAGCAGGGAATTAAAAATAAAAAAGTCTATTGGACAAACGGTGCTGCTCCCATGCCAGACCAGCTTTGGGATGCCATCTTGTTTCATCCCTTCCACCTTTTTTAATGTGAGGAATACATCTGGTCTGGGCTTCCAAGATGATATTTTTAAACAATGTTAATTTTTGATGTAAACATTTAATCTTGGCAGCTGTGCCTATTGATCAGGCTTGGACATGCCCTTATTTTAGATATATCCCTGATTAATTTTGTTGTGAAAATATCTCTTGTCCACTTAAATGGGCTAAGAGTCTATAAATCAAAGAATGTGCTTAGGGATGGATGGGAGGGAAAGACACACTAAAAAAAAACTACCTATCTTGCCTTTCTTTTGATCAGGCACACATTACAAAATACCTAACTTGTTTTTGTTTTAATCAGGCACACTGACTAAAAAACTTAAGGATGGATTTTAAAAGACCTGCACGCCTAAATATTGGCACCTATGTGCGTAAGTAGGTCCGGCGTACGGAAACCGAATTTTGCATAGTGGTATTTGTGTGCGTAAATGTGTCTGCGCGCACAAAGTCGCGCGCATAAAAAAGCAGCACATCGGGGGCGTGTCGGAGGTGCATACATGACTAACGCACATATGACGTATTTTATAAGGGATGCGCACATATGACCTGGCGCGTTCAGCCAATCGCACGTGTGAATATATGCTACTGCCTGCCTGTATGCGCGAGCAACTGCTTACTTTCAAGTTTCCTCGGTTGTTTCTGGTTTCTTGGGCTCCTTGCTCCCAGTCACTCGATTCAGGAAGAAGGCAGAAGGTGTGAGCAAGAGCTTGTGGGACTTACTGGTGGTAACTAGGAAACTGTAAAGTTTTTAAGTATGCAGTGTTTAATTTTGTCTAACGGAAAGAGACTGCAACAGAAGGTGATAAACACAAGGAACAGATTCAGTGCCATATTTTGCATTTTTGTTTCTCAACATGATTATAATAGCTGCATGGGTCCTCCGATCTATATGGCTCAGAAAAGAGAGAGAAGAAGAATGCTGAGGATGAGGAGGTACCCTTTACATAGAATTTACAAATCTCAGACACAATTTTTGAATCAGTCTGAGGAGGAAGTAATGCACAGGTTCAGATTTAATAAGAGAACCATACTGTACCTCTGCCAAATGTTAGAGCCCGAACTGCAACCTACCATCCAAAGGGGCCATGCCTTGCCAGTACACATCAAGGTGACTATTGCCTTGTCCCTTTTTGCTATTGGCACCTTCCAAACACCACTAGGAATTACATCTGTAATCATTCAGTCTGCCACCTCAAGGTGTCTAGAGCAGGTCCTGGCTGCCTTGCTCAGGAAAACACACTTTATCTCCTTCCCCTCCAGAAGACAGGAACAACAACAATTAATGACTGATTTCTATCAAATTGCACACTTCTACTCAGTCTTTGGAGCTATTGATTGCACTCAAGTGCCCATAAGGGCACCAAGAGGAGATGAGGCCACCTACCGCAACCACAAGGGATTCTACTCCCTAAAAATGCAAGTGGTCTGCAACGCCAAGGGCATTATCATGAATGTGGTGCCCTGCTTTCCAGGATCCACTCACGACACCTACATTCTATCACAATCCAGAATTCATGACCACTTCCAGCAAGGACACATCACTGGGGGATGGCTTCTAGGTTGTAAGCTACCCACCTCTTCTAACATACATAGTTCCCAGCTTTCTTTTTGTCACCATTATATTTAGGGTGCCACTACAGGGCTCCTGTTTATTTGGTCTGTGAGCTGTGCCACAATGAAACCCAGAAGGTATATGTTACTCTGATTTTCAGTGTCTTATCCTACAGGTGCCATAGAAGCAGAGAGCAGCACTGTATATGTATTCAAAGTGATGTATCAGGCTTAATTGGTTTAGGGTAGTAACTGCCGTAATAAGCAAGCTACCCCCATGCTTATTTGTTTACCCAAATTATGAAGTTTAGTCCTTGTTGGTTGTTGTCTGAATGCTAATCCTCTTTTCCACATTACCCCCTGCGGTAGAAGCAGAGAGCAATGCTGTGTTTGCATTCAAGTAATGTATCAGGTTTAATTGGTGTAGGGTAGTAACCGCCGTAATAAGCAAGCTACCCCCACGTTTATTTATTTACCCAGATTGTGAAGTTCAGTCCTTTCTGGTTGTTATCTGAATGCAAATCCTTTTTTCCACATTTCCCTTTGCCGTTGAATCAGAGAGCAATGGTTGGGTTGCATTAACCGGGCAAGGGATTTCTTTTGAGTATGGATAGTAATCACCAGGTAGTAATCACCAGGTAGGAAACATTCCAGCAAGTCACCCCCATGACCCCCTTCCATGACCCTCCCTTCCATCCATGAACCCCACCCATCCATTCCATCCCCCTTCCATGAGCCCCATCCCCCTTCCATGACCCTCCCTTCCATCCATGACCCCCTTCCCCAACCCTCCCTTCCATCCATGAACCCCATCCATTCATTCCATCCCCCTTCCATGAGCCCCATCCCCCTTCCATGACCCTCCCTTCCATCCATGACCCCCTTCCCCTTCCATGACCCTCCCTTCCATCCATGAACCCCATCCATTCATTCCATCCCCCTTCCATGACCTCCCTTCCATCCATGACCTCCTTCCCCCTTCCCCTTCCATGATGCTCCCTTCCATCCATGAACCCCACCCATCCATTCCATCCGCCTTCCATGAGCCCCATCCCCCTTCCATGACCCTCCCTTCCATCCATGACCTCCTTCCCCCTTCCCCTTCCATGATGCTCCCTTCCATCCATGAGCCCCATCCCCTTCCATGACCCTCCCTTCCATCCATTACCTCCTTCCCTTTCCTTCCATGACCCCCATCTCCCTTCCATGACCCTCCCTTCCATCCATTACCTCCTTCCCTTTCCTTCCATGACCCCATCTCCCTTCCATGACCCTCCCTTCCATCCATGACCCCCTTTCCATGACCCTCCTTCCATGAGCCCCATCCCCCTTCCATGACCCTCCCTTCCATCCATGACCTCCTTCCCCTTCCATCCATGTCCCCA
This sequence comes from Rhinatrema bivittatum, assembly GCF_901001135.1. Classification (NCBI taxonomy): domain Eukaryota; kingdom Metazoa; phylum Chordata; class Amphibia; order Gymnophiona; family Rhinatrematidae; genus Rhinatrema; species Rhinatrema bivittatum. Next base: position 594,769,537 of record NC_042615.1, read on the forward strand.
TCCCCCTTCCATGACCCTCCCTTCCATCCATGACCCTCCCTTCCATCCATGACCCCCTTCCCGTTCCATGACCCTCCCTTCCATCCATGAACCCTATCCATTCATTCCATCCCCCTTCATGACGCTCCCTTCCATCCATGAACCCCACCCATCCATTCCATCTGCCTTCCATGAGCCCCATCCCCCTTCCATGACCCTCCCTTCCATCCATGACCTCCTTCCCCTTCCATGATGCTCCCTTCCATCCATGAGCCCCATCCCCTTCCATGACCCTCCCTTCCATCCATTACCTCCTTCCCCTTCCATCCATGACCCCACCCCCCTTCCATGACCCTCCCTTCCATCCATGACCCCCTTTCCATGACCCTCCTTCCCCTTCCATGACCCCCATCCCCCTTCCATGACCCTCCCTTCCATCCATGACCCCCTTTCCATGACCCTCCCTTCCATCCATTGCCCCCTCCCTTCAACCACTCTGCCCTCATCTCAAATAAACACACCTATGGAAAACAGTCAAAAATGTTAATAGAACATTTGTGCACAATATTTTGTCTTTTAAAATTATAAACAATTTTTCTTAAAAAAAAAAAAAAAAAAAAAAAGGATGGGAAGGGGAGAACTAGGGCCAAAACTATTTACAGCAGCTGTATAGCCCTGAGGACCCCATCCGTGTTCTGGGTTAGGGTTAGCCTACTCAGAGGATCATCATCGGGAGAAGGTACTCCCGATGATGAGCCTCTGCGCTGCTGACGTGAGGGAGGGCATAGAGGAACTAGAGGGCCATGTATGCCTTCCTGGGCCTGCAAAAGCTGGCCCGCCTGTGTCCCCGCATTCCTACCTCCCTGGGCAAAACAGGGAGGATGCCCTATGTGGGAGGGGGGGGCCTAGGGAGGGGCCCAGGGTATGCCTCTTCATTGGGAGGTGGCTGCTGCTTGCAATGTTGTCCCGGGGGAGTGGGGAGGGGAAGAATCCAGCTCTCTCCCTGAGCAGCTGTTGCTGGTTCTGGTGCCGGAGCTGGGCCTGGCCTTTCCTGTTCCCCTGTTCAGGTTCTGCAACATTTTAAAACAAAAAGAGAGGTCAGAATAAACTGTACATTCATGTGAAAAACCATGTAAGAACATTCCATTAGCATGAAAGGGTCACTTACCACCAGGCCCAGCCCACTGCAGCCACCTCTGCTTCTTTAGACGCAGCCACTGGGCCTTCTTCTTCAGGTCCTCTATCTATTGGAAAAAATGGAAAGAGTACCATGAGTGTACTCTGTAGGTACTAATAGGACTTGTATACTGGTATATGACAATGAGTGCTATAACTTCATTTTGCAACCATGAAGAACCATGATACTGAGGTTCAATAGTCATGTAGTAAATAAGCAATGCAAATAATATTTGGGATTTACATTATACTCTCCATCCATAACCCTATACTAAAGCACTCTGTTTCTCACTCACATTCCTCCTCCCAGGCCTAACCCAACCTTCACACTCCCACAGTGCCCCCCATCTGCAGTAGATTACATAACTATAAAGACTGTCAACTTACTCCATGTGGGTGCGAAGCTCGCTGGTTGAATTGGGCCTGAACCTCCCGCCAGACCCTCCTTAGGTAGGGTAGTTCGTCCTCTGGCCTCTGATAGGGAAAAACCATCGTTCTTTCTCCACCACCATCCCTGGTGGTGGAGAAAGAACAGAGCAATGTCCTTGGTGTTGAAATTTGGCTGCCTGCCCCTGCCAGCCATTTTGCATGCAGTGGAGGAGCAGGAAGTCCCGCTTTTGTGTTGGCGTGCGCACGGGCGCTCGCGAATGCCTGGCGCGCACAAATACGCGCCCTGCACACAACGGACGCATACAACTCGCAGGCAAAACATGAGCATATTTTGCATAGTTCTCGCACATATGCGCGAACTTTGTAAAATACATGTTGCTCGCGATGAGTACAGCCCTGCGCGCGTTTATAACCGTGCGCACACATCTTTGAAAATCTAACACTTATTTAACTTGCCTTTTTAATTAAGCACACAAACTAAAGATTAATTTACTCCACAAGTCAACCAAGATATTGCATCCCCTCCTACCACTCATTAAATTCCCTGCACCAGCTAGGAAAACTAGGCGATCGCCCTGAGTGCCAAACTTTGGAGGGCAGCAAAATCCCACCAGTACGAGGCCCAAAGGGGGAAAGCCAATACTGCCAAAGAAGGAAGCACTGTGCAGAAGCTGCCACCAATAGGTATCCAACAGACTTCTCTTGTTGGATACCTTCCCTTTGAGAACAAGGTTTCTGATGCAGTGCTCTGCAGTGAGCTTCTTCAAAGGTGTGTAATGAAACAGCTATATTGGCATGCATGTGATGCAGGATTTAGGTAACACTGCAGACAATCCATAACTACAAATTCCTCAACATATACTTCAGGTCCTCCAACTCCCTAAAGGTCACCCCAGGACTTTTGATGGTATAGCCCCCATGCTTCTGGCGCCACAGCCGAAATGGGTGCAGGGGACACACTCAGTCCCAGAGCTATGTCCCAGTTTACAGTCACCAGTCCTTTCAACACAGGGCATGAAGGCTGAACCTCCAGGGCCCAAAGCATATAACTAGTCTAAACACTTTCTGTGTCGGTAACCAAAAATGCACTGGTCATTTGAATGGGTTGATACAAATCAAACTTTATCATATTAATGATGAACCTCCAAACACAGGTTCAAATTTGTTCTCGGTCCTGCTTGTCTTAGTGAGCATCCCTCAAGGTGGCACTTCTTCTTCCAGGTAGTGTAAGCCAGGTTCCTAGTAGGGTACCAGGGACCTCTGTTCTTCTCTGGTGTTAACTGGATCTTTCAGCTACAAAGTCCCTAACTGCAGCAATAGATTAAATCCTTACTCCTCTCAGGCAGGAATGTTGGCAAAACTTCCTTCTAATACAAAGGAACAAAAAACCTTCTCCAACATGCAATTTTTCTTCCAAGGCAAGAAACTACTGCCTCTCCATGTGCTGTAGAATAGGAGCCACAGATCCTCTTTTTCCTGACCTCCTCCAGACAGAGGGGAAAATGCTCCCAAAGGCAAAACTGTTCACAACACCTAAAACGGGACGCCTCTCAGCAGAAAACTATCAGGACAGTATAACCATCCCACTGAGTTCCAAATCCCCTTTGGTTTTGCGTGTATCTACTTACCAATAATTCAGAATCTTAACATATTCCCTTGTCAGACCAGATGGGTACTGGACCAAGGATGAGTTTCTTCCTTCCTCCCAGGTATCTGGCTGTGAGGCCTGAAGTTGGGAGTCACACCAAGGACTACCCTCCTTTTCCAAAACTAAACCAAATGCCACACAGTACTATGCACTGCCCAATAGTTAAGCAAGTGGGTGACACCGCTCTTAGCAATCCTTAGAGGAGGTGCTGATTTGGAATGGTATGCTCTTCTCCTCACTCCCTACCCAAAGCTTGAGTTAGGGACATCTAGTGGCGATCTGGATCTGATTCCAGATCTGCTTCTTTTGAGCATTGTCAGTGTTCCAAGGTACCTCTCTAAAGTTGAAGGAAATTTATCGTCACTTCCTGGACCAAGACTTCTTCCTTTAGAAAATGAAAGGTAAGCTTTCTAGATTGAATTCAGACAGTAACCAATGAGAGCCCTATCTTTTACAGTTTGGGAAACTAATGGGGATAACCTGGACAGCGCAGCAGATACTACCATAAGCTTGCTGGGCAGACTGGATGGACCATTTGTTTCTTTTCTGTTGTCATTTCTATGTTTCTTTTCCCTTTTTTCTTCATAAGATATGCCATACTGGGTCAGACCAAGGGTCCATCAAGCCAAGTATTCTGTTTCTAACAGTGGCCAATCCAAGTCACAAGTACCTGGCAAGTACCCAAACATTAAATAAATCTCAATCTACTATTGCTTATTAATTAATAGCGGTTTATGGATTTTTCCTTTAGGAAATTTTCCAAACCTTTTTTAAACCCAGTTATACTAGCTGCTGTAACTATATCCTCTGGCAATGAAATCCAGAGCTTAACTATGTGCTGAGTGAAAAATAATTTTCTTCGATTTGTTTTAAATGAGCTATTTGCTAACTGCATGGAGTGCCCCCAGAACTTCTATTATCTGAGAGAGTAAATAACCAATTTATATTAACTTGTTCAAGTCCTTTCATGATTTTGTAGACTTCTATCATATCCGCCCTCAGTTGTCTCTTCTCCAGATGGATCCTTCTTCCAATTTTTGAAGGATGTTTTTGTGGTTAAAATAGCCTCATTCATTTCACCTTTTAAGCAAGCCGGCAAGTGTTTGGCCTTCCTTCCACCTTTCTTAATGCATAGAATACATCTGGACTGCTCTTCTAAGAAGGTATTTTTAAATAATGGCCACACCTGTTGTACTCTCTTAACCTTTGCTGCAGCTTTCAGTTTTTTTTTTTAACTATCTTCCTCATTTTATCAAAGTCTCCCTTTTGAAAGTTTAGTGCTAGAGCTGTAGATTGCCAAGTGGCCCCACCACCATTATTTCTCTCACCAAATCCTGCATTCCATTAAGAATTAGGTCTAAAATAGCTCCCTCTCTCATTGGTTTCTGAATCAATTGGTCCATGAAGCAGTCATTTATTCCATTCAGGAACTTTACCTTTCTAGCATGTCATGATGTTACATTTACCCAGTCAATATTGGGATAATAATATCTCCCATCATTACTGCATTCCCAAATTTGTTAGCTTCCCTTATTTCTCTTAGCATTTCATCATCTGTCTTATCATTTTGGCCAGGTAGATGGTAGTATGCTCCTATCACTATACTCTTCTCCAACACATATGAGATTTCTACCAATAAAGATTGCACTTTGCATTTAGTCTGTTGCAAGATCTTTATCCTGTTAGACTCTATGCCATCCCAAACATAAATCACCCCACCCTCAAGTTGATCCACCCTATGATTGTGGTATAATTTGTAGCCTGATATGTACTGTTTCATTGGTTATCCTCTTTCCACCAGGTCTCTGAAATGCCAATTATGTCAACCTCTTCATTCAGTGCTATACACTCTAACTTTCCCATCTTACTTCTTAGACTTCTGGCCTTGGCATACACACATTTCATAGCATGTTTTTGTTGGTATTAACAACCTGCTTGTCAGTTGACATGCATAATTTGAAATCTTTTAACTCAGATGATTCTTTACTTATAGGCACATGGACTACTTTTGCTTTTACTGGAACCTCTCTGTTGGTATGCCCTAACTCTCCTGTTTCATTAGTTTCCTTCAAAGATACCTCCCTCTGAACCATGCTGCTGACTGTTGGCTTTCCCCTTTGTTCTAGTTTAAAAGCTGCTGTATCTCTTTTTTAAAGGTTAGTTCCAGCAGTCTGGTTCTATCCTGGTTAAGGTGGAACCTATTCTTTCAGAAAAGACCCCACTTCTCCAAAAGGTTGGCTAGTTCTATACAAAACTGAAACCTTTTTCCCTGAACCATCATCTAATCCATGTATTGGGTTTCTAGAGCTCTGCCTGCCTCTGGGGACCTGTGCATGGAACAGAGAGCATTTCAGAGAATGCTACCATGGAGGTTCTAGATTTCAGCTTTCTACCTATAAACCTAAATTTAGCCTCCAGAACCTCCCTCCCACACCTTCCTATGTTTTTGGTGCCCACATGAACCACAACAGTCAGCTTCTCTCCAGCACTGTCTAAGATCTTATTTAGATGATGCGTGAGGTCCACAGCCTTTGCACCATGCAGGCAAGTTATCAGGTGATCCTCATGTCCACCAGCCACTCAGCTATCTATATTCCTAATAATCGAATCATCAACTATGACGGCCAACCTAACCCTTCCCTCCTGGGCAGTAGTCTTGGAAGCTTGTTCTCAGTGCAAGAGGACAATACATCAACTGGAGAGCAGGATCACTTCCTGTTACACCATGGTGATGCTTTCTGACCAGGTGACTTTCCTTCGTCTTCTAAGGTAGCACCAGGGCTGCCAGACTGGAGTTGGGACCTGGCTACTATGTCCCTGAAGAGTTCATCTGTATACCTCTCTGTCTGCCTCGGCTCCTCCAGCTCTGCCACTCTAGCCTCCAGAGATCAGAATCGTTCACTGAACCATCTTTTTTAAAGGTTAGTTCCAGTAAAACCATCTTTGCACAGGGTATACACATACAACTTCTCACCAACAGGTAAAAAATTCATAACATGGCATTCAATGCAAAAGACAGGAAGGCCCCACTCTTGCTGCTGGATTGCTGCCATCATCCTAATTTTGTTGAGTTCTTAGTTTAGATTGTTAAGGGAATAGGAATGTGTAAATTAGAGTCCTTTAAATTTATTGGTATATTCTCTTTTATTCTGGTAGCTAACTGTAAGGGGATAGTTAAATTCTTGATAAGGGCTGGGGCAAGCCTATGTTTTAGATAAAAGCCTAATTGATTTTTAATCTGAAATTATCTCTTACCTATAAATCAAAGGATGAGCTACGGGTGGGTGAGAGGAAAAGACAGACACTAGGATCACTTACCTTAGGCTTGGTTTTTATTATAAGCACACACACACACACTAATTAATATACCTAACTATTTCACTTCTCCCCCAAACATTTTAAGTCCTAAAATTTCCCAAAGCAATACTCACCGATCCTCTTCAGCCACCAGCCAAGGTGATCTTCTCCTCTCAATGCTCCCACAGGAGACACTAGAAAAGAACTTACCTTAAAGCTGATTCTGTGGAGAAAAGGCCAGAATCCAGACTATTCTGTCTTCCGGAAACCTTATAAAGTCAAAGAGTGCTTGTGCTTTATCACATATAGTGGTAGCAGTGGGATGTCTATTCTAAGTGCTTGCACAGAGCATTCATGCTACAAAAGACAATAAAAAAATAAATTGGGAGGACCTGTTTCTATCCTAAGCATCAGCAAAGGGCAGATAATTGTGCTAAAAAGATATTTTATTTTTCTCTGGGGCCTGGCTACAGCAGGGGCCCTGAAAGTGCGTACAGTGGGCCAAGGGGGCTAGCTCCACCTGGATAATGAAGGACATATAGTGAGTCAGAGCTGGACAAGCTAGGATTTTTTTTCTTCCTTTTCCAAAAGAAAAAAAAGTAGAGGTTTTTTTTCTTTTTATTGTGTTTTTGAGTAGTATGGTGGTCCTCTAGAAACTGAAAAACCTTGGCAAAGCACAGCATTTATTAAACCAGCATGGAAACTTTACTCCAGGTCCCTGTAGAGGAGCAGCAGCAGCTACAAACTGTAGTACAGATCCTGAGTGTCCAGCAGCAAGTCCTTCTAGAGCAGGGGTGAGCAATTCCAGTCCTCGAGGGCCACAAACCTGTTGAGGTTTTAGGATATCCTAATGAATATGCATGACATAGATTTGCATACAACTGAGGCAGAGTGCATGCAAATCTCTCTCATGCATATTCATTAGGGATATCCTGAAAACCAGACTGGTTTGTGGCCCTCAAGGACCGGAACTGCCCACCCCTGTTCTAGAGGATTCAAACAAGTACCAAGCTTCCTTGGTATGGATTACAGAAGCCCTGCAAACTAGTATAGCCTAACATACCCCTTTTACTCCTGTGATACCTAAGATGGGCCTAGGAGAAGACCTAGAGAAAGAGGTGAATGCCAACGATGAGAATGTCAAGGGGAAAAAATGCTGGAAATGGCAAGATATATCATGAGAGGATTATTGTGAATGATAAACAAGAAAGAAAGGAAAATGTACACACTGAGGAGTCAGAAGACCCAGAGAAAGAACAGCCAATAGAACTAAGACCTACAGGCAACTTTATATTGTGGAGAGAGAGAGGCCACTTTGCCAAATAAAGCCCCAAGCCTGAAGAAGAAGCTATGGGTGTCAACCTCATGGTTATCACTTTGTGGATACTTCTCACCCTGGCCCTGGTGCTTCTGTGGACAGAGTTGAGACAAATGGGGTCCCTGCACAGGTTCTACTTGATTCTGGGAGTGGAAAACCCTTCATTCAGCGGAAGCTAGTTAAGTGAGTCTATAGATTATGAATCTCCAGCAATTGTAGCATAAATTTATGGAGCCCAGAGGTGGGGCCTTGCCACACGGATCTTACTGGGGTCATCAGCTGGACAGGCCAGCCTTGAAGTGGGAACACTTCAGTGGCTCTCATATCTGGTTGTCCTGGGACTTAATTTCTCAGATTTTGAAATTTTGTGGTCCCACCTTAAAGTGAAGAGTGCTTGCTAAAGATCTACTTTTGGGGAAGTCCATAATTTATTCTCATGGAGAAAGAAGAGTTGACCCTTGAGGTTATCAAAATGGGAAGAGAAAGGATTGGAATTTGGATACTCTTTGTGATTTGTATGAAACATTGATCCTTATACAGGCTGTTATTCGTCTAAATACAAGGAGAAAAGTTGAATGGTTAACTGGAAAGACACATGGCAGGAACTTCATAGCCTCTACTTTGCATGTTGATATGGATCACAGGGAATAATATATGAACTCCAAGACAAAAGGAGGAACAATGGGCTCTCTGGGAAATCTTAACTGATTCCTTAGAAAGGGTGGGGGAGGATAACCTGGAAATGTTTAATGAGCCCACTCAAAATTGTTTCCCTTGAGTCTGGCCAGGGACATGTACAGGTGTTAGAAGGGAAGGTACTATCTGGCTTAGGAATCTCCACCCCGAACCTATCCTCCATTGGAAAAGAAATGGACAACCCCAGTTCATGGCGGGAAAGGAAAATAGGAACAGTGATTTACTTCCCTGACAGGTAATCCAGGTAGGAGTAAGTGCTCGACATAGGAAGGTCAAGCTGAGGGAGAGAGTATGGAAAGGAGTGCATATCAGGAGCCCCTTAAAAGAACAAGACCAGGAATTTAGCCTGTCTACTTTAAAGCACAGCCCAGAAGGGAATTCTTGTCCCAGGGCATTTCCCTAAGCAAGGGAATATGAGAGCAGGCCCAGGAGGGAACAGACAGGCCCTCAGGATGAGGAGAAGGCAGCTCCTATGACAAGATTGTCTATTTCTATAACTTTTAATTTACATCTGCTAAAGTAATGTTACGTTTGTCAGTCACAGGGTCCACCTGCGATCCACATTACTCACCCCTGCCGGAAGCCTCTTGTTGTGGCAGAACACCACCATTAACACATGCTGCTGCTCCTGCAAGACCGCTGTCTTCCCATAGATGTGTGCATGCACATGTACGCATCTAATACAGGCCCTGTTGGGGGAATCACTAATCGGCACCTCCCAATGATGTCAGGCTCAGTGGCCTACTTAATCCAAGGCCCTGCAGCATTCCAATGCCTCAACAATGGGTCTCCTACTATGAGGTAGTCTGTATTGCTCCTGCGTTCCTGTGTCTTACCTTCCTTAGCCTTGCCTCATCGGGCTTTACCTTGCCCAGTCTGTCTTGTCCAGCCTTGCCTTGCCCAACCCAGCTGTCTCATCCAGTGTTTCATGTATATCTCTATCCATCCTTGACCTGACTTCCTATTACTGACCTCTTGCTTTGACCTGACCACATTTGCCTGCTGCATGCCATGACCCTTGACTCCCATGCTACTCATTACAAGTAAACAGACTTTTCTACCTGTTTCTGTTATGCTGTAAATAATAAACCTGATTCTGTGGCGAAAAAGCCAGAGTCCAAACTATTCTGTCCTCTGGCACTCTTATAAAGCCAAAGACCATTCACACGTTATCACATATACTTCTAAATTTTAAAGGTCCAAATGCTTATTGTTGCCTAATAGCTAATAGTAGCAATGCTGAAACTCTCATTTAAGGTATAGTTGGTAATCTATTCCACTGAAAATAGATGGGAAATGCAAATGCAAAGTAGCTAGATGATTCAAACAGCAATAGCCTTTCTGAGATGTAATTTGCTGTTGTCGTACCTAATGTTTTTCCTGCTGTATTTCCTTTATGTCTATTCTATTTGATATCCCACTTTTCAAAAACAATAACAAAGTGATTTACAGTAATGGAAACAATAAACAAAATATGAAGTAAATTCTCGAGAGGTATTCAAGATTCAGGGATCCAAATCAGTGGTAGGAATGCAATGATATGAAGTGGTAAGATTAGAGTGCCATTATGTGTCCATGAAAACCTGCAGCATTACTTTAAAATAAACAAAAAAAAAAGAATAACCCCTTCAGTATGCAAAAATAACCCACACAAAGTCACATCTGAGTTTCGCAGGGTGCAGTCTGTGCACGTTAACTTATATTCATATGTTTGAAAATAGAAAAGCATGCATGTCAGTTACAACTTTACCCTGACTCTACTCCCAGAATACCACTCTCATGTGCACACATCAGGTTGTCTGGCATTTGTGTGCAGTATTTGGAGTTTGGCAGCCCTTTTGGATGGATCTACTACTTCCTGACATAACAGCTCAAGAGCCACCAGGAATATAGGATTCATTTTCAAGAATAATGTTTTTCTGAATAGGTCAAATAGTGAGAGAGAATAAAAGTAACATCTTAAGATGTGACTCACCTCTCCCTCTGATACTGACTCACCCTAACTTTTCATTGACTTTGTACCAAAGATCTTTGAGATGCTGAAATAGGAACCTTCAGTCATACATTTTACTAGCAAAAAAGAGCTACAGAATTGCAGTCACTGAAAGATGGAAAAGTGAAAAGTTCAAACATCATAAAGAACTGCAAAAAAGTGCAATCATAGGGTAAATTTGTGACCCATCTTTGGTTTCCTGATGGCTCGTTTTAGGGTCAATTAACTCCCACTGTTTTGGGCCTCCACTTGGCCAATGATGGAGTGTCCCATCAATGATGATTAATGAGTTTTCAGCAGTTAATTTTGACTAAGTTTGTGTGTCTGTTGATGTGATATAAGACAATCCTTGACCTGCAAATGAGACCACAGATAACATAGATGAAAACTACAGTTGATGAAATTATGGAGCTGGCTTTGTGCTTTGAATGGCTAAGTGATGGAGCTACACCCTCCTGACACTGTCCAAAGCCATCGTATCCTCTCAACGACTGCAGATTTTAAAATTGCATTTGAGGGGTGTACTTGACTCTAAGGTGTGGTCTTCCCTTAGATCTGTGCTACTTTTCAGTTGGACATAGAACACAAATTTGTGAATTCTAGTGTCTTCCGTCCTTATGACATGGCCTGGCCACCAGAGCTGACCTTTCTTTATCATTCCCTCCACACTTGAAAGTAGGCACTTTTCAAAAAATTCTCTATTGGAGGACCCGTCTTTACACCTTACTGTGTATAGTATATGAATCTGAAAGAGTGTTGATGGAATTACTCGAGTTAGCTGAGGTATCTTCAGTATAGGTCCAGGATTCACACACTATAGCATATTACTGCGTGGACAGTCTTACCCTCTCTCATCTCACGGATAATGATAGAGTCTGCCAAAGTAAGCGCTCGCACAAGTACCATAGTCACTAATATGTGGTATATAATAAAACAAAATTTTTGTTATGGATCTCAGTATTTCTGAAAGTAAACTCAGTAAACCACAGTATGCAAAGTGTCAAAGTATTGTACTACTGCTACTAAAGATTTATATAAAGGACTACTAGAAAGGTGTACACAGTGCTGTACAGACATATAGAAGAGGCAGTTCCTGCCTGTGGAATTTCAGTCTAGTCAACAGACAGTCATTGAGAAGAGAGCTATTTTAGGGGATCTGGGATCTGAAAAGTCAGCGCCCGCTTTTTCTAATGTACGCATGGCGCCCGCAAGGGGGGCGCCACGCAATACCCAAATTAGGGGGTCGCGCTAGGAAGGAGGCGCTATGGTTGCTTGCGCGACCTTAGTGCCTCCTTGCTTATGCAACCCCTGCCGAAGCTGCCAGTTATGAAGACCGACGCCGGTAAACTCGGCGTCAGTTTTCATAACCGGCCGTCTGCCAGTAATGAAAATGGGCGGCCATTTTCATTACTGGCAGACGGCCGGTCTTCATTACTTGGCAGTCTGCCGAGTTTTTTTTTTTTTGTATTTTTTACTTAAGAAAAGAAGTACAGAAAAGCAGTTTTTTCTGCTTTTCTGTACTTCTTTTACCTGCGCTCAGCTATTAACTACTGCTCCAGGCAGGCGTTAATAGCTGAGCGATAAATGTGCATCTGAGACGCACATTTATTTTTTTTGCATGCGAGTGAATGAGTAATAGCCTCACTCACATGCATTTGCATGTGATGAGTGCTATTACATTCACTCCGCGTTCGATGCGCGTTAATTAGGCGCTAATCCCCCTATTGCATTAGGGGGTGGATTAGCGCCTATTTAACCCTCATCGGAGTGCGGGTTATACAGTGCACTTGGCTGAGCGCACTGTACTGCATTGGCCCCTGAGGGTGAGAACAGTCAGAGGGGTGAGTATAGGTTCTGCTAGCTGAGATGAGTCACATGAAAAAAATGGTTCTTGTAGATAGTGTAGTCAGTATGCGGCTGATATTCAAAAAAAGCTGAGTAGCTAAATTTAGGCTCCTAATAGGGTAATTCATCAAAATGCGTTATGAACAATAACGCACGGCACAAATGCAAATTATTTGAAGGGGCGGGATCAGGAAGGGGTTTGGGTGGGATTTAGTTAAATGAGGGGCAATATTGCACAGTTTTAACGCTGGAAATAATTACACCTTTTTTCCTGGTGTTAGGCTATGCGATATGCCCGAGATGGCCATAACGCAATTTGCGATAAATTTTTTTAATTGCATTTTGGACACTTCTGGGCTTGGGGGGGGGGGGGGGGGGGGGGGAGCGAGGTGAGAGGGAGAGGGAGAAGGGGGAGGATTGGAGTGGAAAGAGAGAGAGAGAGCCTCTGGGGAGAGCCTCAATGTGTGCACCTATTTATATCTCTACAGAAGGGCCATCTAGTAGCTTGAGGTGAGGTGTTGGTGGTGGTTTTGTACTATGTTATCTCACCCTAGCATGATGGTACCCTGTTATAGAGTCCATCAAGATAGGGTGAGAGAACATAGTAGAAATTTCATCTTTGTGAGACTTTCCTCACTCCAAATGATATCAAATCCTCACCAAGGTGTACTGTGCTCTTCCACATCTCACTCTACATGCGAAACTGACCCCTAAACCATCACAACACCTCACCTCGAGCTATTAGTGGCCCTCCTGTAGAGATATAAATACTTTACTACAAGGGCCTTGTAGATAGTCTCTCTCGCTCTAGAAGCGAAAAGAGGGATTAGTGCAGGGTGCGCTAAGTTAAACACACTCCTTTTTCTTAATGCAGGTGTTATCTAGGGGTAAGTTAGGTGTCTATTGTTGGTCAAACTTAGAAACCTAAGTTTTTAGCTGAAAATTCACATAAAATTAGGAACCCAGCTTTAGGATTGCTATTCATTTACCTAGATTAATGATCCTAAGTGTCTTAATTCTGCTCCTGCGGCCACCCACATTTTAGGAACCTAAATTTAGATTCCTAGTGAAACTAGCAATCTAAATTTAAGAACTCAGCCTAATAAATTTTCAAAAAGGCCAATTTAGGAGCCTAATTCCAAAGGTTAAGTGTATAAAGCCTTTGAAAATTGGGTCCTATGTTTGGCCAGCATTTCTTCTTACTTTATTATTCTGCTGCACATTTAGCCTTTAATAAATGGGGGGGGGGGGGGGGGGGGGGGTGAGGGGAGAGGGAGAGGGGGAAGGGAGAGGAGTGGAGTGGAGAGAGAAAGAGTGAGTGCCTCTGGAGAGGGCCTCACTGTGTGCACCTAGTATTTATATCTTTATAGAAGGGCCATCTAATAGCTCAAGGTGAGGTGTTGGTGTTGGTTTTGAACTATGTTGTACTGTTATCTCACCCTAGCTTGATGGTACCCTGTTACAGAGTCCATCAAGCTAGGGTGAGAGAACATAGTAGAATTTCATCTTTGTGAGACTTTCCTCACTCCAAATGATGTCAAATCTTCACCAAAGTGTAGTGTGCTGTTCGTACATCTCACTCTACAAGTGAAACTGGCCCCTAAACCCTAAACCACCACCAACACCTCAAGGTATTAGATGGCCCTCCTATAGAGATATAAGTACTTCACTACTAGGAAAGCCTTGTAGATAATCACTCTCTCTCTCTCTCTCTAGAAGTGAAAATAGAGATTAGTGCAGGGTGCGTTAAGTTTACTGCACCACGCGATACTACCGATGCGAAGCGGTATGGTACTGCATGGTGTGGTAATTCTAAAATTTCCCTAAACACACCTCTTTTTCTTAACGCGGGTGTTATCTAGGGGTAAGTTAGGTGCCTATTGTCGGTCAAACTTAGAAGCCTAAGTTTCTAGCTGGAAATTCACATAAATTTAGGTTCCCAGCTTTAGGACTGCTATTCATTTACCTAGATTTATGTTCCTAAGTGTCTTAACTCTGCTCCTCCAGCCACCCACATTTTAGGAACCTAAATTTAGATGCCTAGTGAAACTAGCAATCTAAATTTAAGAACTCAGCCTAATAAATTTTCAAAAAGGCCAATTTAGGAGCCTAATTCCAAAGGTTAGATGTTTAAACCCTTTGAAAATTGGCTCCTATGTTTGGCCAGCATTTCTTCTTACTTTCTTCTTCTGCTTCACATTTAGCCTTTAATAGATGGATAGAGTGCAGTGGAATAATTAACAGGAACTTTCATTAGAAGGAAAACAGAGCAAAGCAACTACAGTTAGGAAAAGGCAATAACTACTACTACTATTATCATTACTGTAGATGCACATCAACACAGTGCCACAGCACTGGCACATATAGGAGTCACCCTCTGCTCCACAGCACCCACCATTTGGCCATGACATATATGAACAGTGGCAGCCAGAATTAGGTCAACAAAAAGGCAATATGTGGCTTTTAGGTACAATTTAAAAGTAAGCAGTGGGGAATCAAGATGCACGAATTCGAGGTGGTCATGCCAGACATTTAAGAACATAACATAATTCTTGCCATACTGAGTCAGACCAAAGGTCCATCAAGCCCAGTATCCTGTTTCTAACAGTGGCCAAGCCAGGTCACAAGTACCTGGCAGGATCCCAAGGGGTAGAAAGATTCAAAGCTGCTTATTCCAAGAATAAGCAGTGGATTTTTGCAACTCTACCTTAACAATGGTTAATGGACTTTTCCTCCAGGAACTTGTCGAATCCTTTTTAAAATGCAGCTACAGTAACAGCATTCACCACATCCTCTGGCAATGAATTCCAAAGCTTAATTATGCGTTGAGTAAAAAAAAGAGTAAACTGATTAATGTTTACTTGTTCCATTCAACTCATTATTTTATAGACCTCTATCATATCTCCCCTCAACCATCTCTTTGTTGCGACCGTCGCTGCTCGATGTCTCCACTCCGCCCTCCTTACCTCCTTGGCGACTCCCTCTTACTCTACTGGAAGGTTGGCTGCCGTGGCGTCCTTCAGCCGTCTTCCTCTGGCATCCCCAGAGTGGCTCGACGCTGCATTCTGCCATGATTCACAGGAGCCTAGGGGGGCGCGCGCGCAGCCCCGACTGATGTACCAGCAGTGGTGCGAACCTCAGGGGCATCCCCCTGAGATGACGTCATCCGTACCGGATATATAAGGTCTCAGAAATCGCTAACTAATCGAGTTAGCAAGGAGTTGAATAGGAGTTGGATACATACATGGGTTCTCTCCAAGCTACTCTGCCTCCTCGGACTTACCAGGTGTACCCTCTCCTCAGGGGCCTCGCTCTCTTTATTTTTCAGGTCAGTCAGGAACCGGTACTCGCTCCTCAAGGGCCCATGTTCCTGGACTGGTTGCTGAATTCTTATTCTTTTTTTTTTCTTTTTTTTAATTTCTCTTTATTAAATTTTTCAATATTACATCAAGAAAAATTTCTCGATATGCATATATGTATACAAAATATTCTTCAAAATTATAAGTAATTAAGCAATATCAAATCATAAGTATACAATGTTTAAGTCCACAATACAGATCCAAGAATGGCAATTCCCAATTATCAGTTATTATTAAGGAGGAAAAAGAAATAAAAAGCTTAAATAAACTAGCATCATTTCGGGTGCTATATTTTAACTATGAGGTGGCATTCTCTCAGACATACTGAGGCTTCAGGACTGAATATCAGAAACTCAATCAAGACCCTCTACATGTTTATCACTCAAAAACTGGGTTAACTGTGAGGGTGTATAAAACAAAAAGGATTTATCTTTAAATTTAACATAACATTTACAAGGGAATTTAAGTAAAAAAGATGCCCCTATCCGTAGGACCTGGGGTCTCAGCAATAAAAATTGCCTTCTTTTTTTTTGTGTAGTCTTAGAGACATCTGGATACACTCTAACTTGCATTCCCATAAATTTCTCCAATCGATATTTAAAGAAAAGCTTCAGCACCCATTCTTTATCTATTTCTAATGCAAAGGTAATTATCATTGTCGCTGGTTCCGCCTGGGCCTGATCCGATGTTTCCAAGAAATCTGTTAAGTTAAACCCATTTTTTGTTTCTTTTTCCCCTCCAGTCGCTCCCAGCAATTCTTTGTCATCTCTAGATGTTAGTCTATTAGAGTGTCCTCTTCTCGTCTCTTTAACTGGTATATAAAATGCCCGAACAAGTGGTGGAATTTGCTCTTGTTTCACTTTCAAAGTCTCTTGGAGATATTTATTAAAAATATCTCTTGGCAACATATGTGGAACTTTCGGGAAGTTCACCAACCGTAGATTTTTATTTTTTGAAATATTTTCCAAATTTTCTATTTTACCAAGTAATGCCAGGTTATCTTTTACCATTAACTCATGTTTGATTTTAATAGATTCCAATAATGGTGATTCCTCAACATCATGTTGGTGTAATACCTTAACAGTATTTTCTAGCATTTTAATACGAACTTCATGATTTTGAATGTTTGTTACAAGAGGCTCTGTCCGTGCAATAACCAAATTACCAAGTCTCTCCATTGCTTCCCACAATGATTCCAACGTAATTTGGAGTGGCTTTTGTAATGAAAAAGTAGAAATAGACAAACTTAACTGTTGAGGTGTCGATGAGCTTTCCGGCATACTCAGTCCTGTTAGGCCTCTGTCTGGGCTGCCTGAGGCCGTGTCTAGCCCTTCGGGGCGATCTTCAATGCTGTCCTCTCCCAAATCGAGACTCCCTGGCCAGCTACACTCCGCAGCTGCTTCGGCCTGCGTTGCTTCCGGGTCTCCATCCGGGTTTCGCAGCGACGCCGGATTCCTCGGCGCTTCTCTCATCATCGGGGAAAGGGTGGTTTCTGAGTCCGGTAAGGAACTTGCTTCCTCCACTTCAGTTCCTATTTCCCGCGGCTCTCCTCCCGATGTCGAAGCAACCCTTAGAACGTGGGCATCCATCGGGCCAATTTTCGATGTCTCAGGGATGTCCCCAGGGAAGGCTTTCTCCCTGGCTCACCGTTTTCTGGCCGAATGGGGCATATTAACAAGGTAAACTCAAGAAAAATCACCAAAAGTAAGCACCCCACGCTCTCAATGCTAGCGCTCCAGCGCCATCTTCTGAATTCTTATTCTGCCTGGAAGTCATCGCTGCCTACTATACCAGTGAGTTACTCTCTCTCTCTCAGAGCTTTCCCTGGAACCAGGTACTCGCTCCTCGAGGGCCTAACTCATTCCAACACGTGGACCACTTCTAGAGACAATTGTGTGAGTGTTACCATCAAGGTTCTGTTCCTGAACTCTGCATACCCTGACTGCTCACTATATTCAGTTTCTCTACAGCTCAGTTATCCAGGATCGCTGTTCCAGTACCTGAGGGACTACAGCCCTGCCGGGCACTTCCAGCTCACTACTGCCACCTCTGGTGGTTCAATATACTGTTTAATAAAAGAACTAATGTATGTCTGTCTCCATGCTCTGAGCCTGACCGATGGTCCCTCTCGGGATCTCCCCCCTGGGGGCGTGGTCATCTGCCACCGGCCCAAGTATCCACCCACAACTACCTCAAACACCAACACTCTTCTCCAAGTTGAAGAATCCTAACCTCTTTAGCCTTTCTTAATAGGGGAATTGTTCCATCCCCTTTATCATCTTGGTCGCCCTTCTCTATACCTTTTCTAATTCTGCTATATTATTTTTTGAGATGTGGGGACCAGCCCTGCACACAATGCTAAAGATGAGGTTGCACCATGGAACGAGTCAGAGGCATTATGATATTCTCTGTTTTATTCTCCATTTCTTTCCTAATAATCCCTAGCATTCTATTTGCTTTCTTGGCTGTTGCTGCATACTGACAGAAAATTTCAAAATATTTTCAATGATGACACCTGGATCCTTTTCCTAAATGGTGACTCCTAATGTGAAACCATGCATGGCGAAGCTAAATTTGGGTTACTCTTCCCTATGTGAATCACTTTGCACATGTCCACATTAAATTTCATTTTCCATTTGCATGCCCAGTCTCCCAGTTATGCAATATTCTCTTGCAATATCTCACAATCCTCTTGGATTTAACAACTTTGAAGAATTTTGTGTTATTGGCAAATTTGATCAGCTCACTTGTTGGTTGTTCCCATTTCCAGGTAGTTTATAAATATATTAAAAAGCAATGGTCCCAGAACAGATCCCTGGGGCACTCCCCTATTCTTCTTTTTCCATTGGGAAAATTTACCATGTAGACCTACTCTCTGTTTTCTTTGAACCAGTTGGCAATCCACAGATTGATACTACCCCCCTATCCCATTACTTTTTAATTTCCTAAGAAGTCTCTTGTGAGGGACTTTGTCAAATGCTTTCCAGAAAGCAAGATATACTATATCAACTAGCTCACCCTTATCCAAGTTTATTTACACCCTCAAAAAAATGTAGCAAATTTGTGAGAAAAGACTTCCCTTGGGTAAATCCATATTGGATTTGTCCCATTAAATTATGCTTATCTATATGCTCAGCAATTTTTTTCTTTATGATAGTTTCTACCATTTTGCCTGGCATAGACATCAGACTCTCTGGTCTGTAGTTTCCTGGATCACCCCTTGATCCCTTTTAAAACTGGCATTATACGGCAACTCTCCAAAATTCAAGTACCATAGATGATGTTATTGATAGTTTACAAATTTCCAATAGTAGGTCTGCAATTTCAATTCTCAGTTCTTTCAGCACTCTGGGATGAATAATATCTGAATGAGGTGATTTGCTACTCTTTAGTTTGTTAATTTGCCTTAGTATATCTTCCAAGTTCACTGAGATTTGTTTCAGTTCTTCTGAATCATCACCTTTGAATATTATTTCTAGCATGGGTATTTCTCTTACCTCTTCCTCAGTGAATATAGAAGCAAAGAACATAAGAACATAAGAAATTGCCATGCTGGGTCAGACCAAGGGTCCATCAAGCTCAGCATCCTGTTTCCAACAGACGCCAAACCAGGCCACAAGATCCTGGCAATTACCCAAACACTAAGAAGATCCCATGCTACAGATGCAATTAATAGCAGTGGCTATTCCCTAAGTAAACTTGATTAATAGCCGTTAATGGACTTCTCCTCCAAGAACTTATGCAAACCTTTTTTGAACCCAGCTACACTAACAGCACTAACCACATCCTCTAGCAACAAATTCCAGAGCTTAATTGTGCGTTGAGTGAAAAATAATTTTCTCCGATTAGACTTAAATGTGCTACTTGCTAACTTCATGGAATGCCCCCTAGTCCATTCAAAAGTGTAAATAACCGATTCACATCTACTCGTTCAAGACCTCTCATGATCTTAAAGACCTCTATCATATCCCCCCTCAGCCATCTTTTCTCCAAGCTGAACAGCCCTAACCTCTTCAGCCTTTCCTCATAGGGAAGCTGTTCCATCCCCTTTATCATTTTGGTTGCCCTTCTCTGTACCTTCTCCATCGCAACTATATCTTTTTTGAGATGTGGCGACCAAAATTGTACACAGTATTCAAGGTGCGGTCTTACCATGGAGCGATATAGAGGCATTATGACATTTTCCATTTTATTAACCATTCCATTCCTAATAATTCCTAACATTCTGTTTGCTTTTTTGACTGTTGCAGCACACTGAGCCCACGATTTTAAAGTATTATCCACTATGATGCCTAGATCTTTTTCCTGGGTGGTAACTCCTAATATGGAACCTAACGTCGTGTAACTAAAGCAAGGGTTATTTTTCCATATATGCAACACCTTGCACTTGTCCACATTAAATTTCATCTGCCATTTGGATGCCCAATCTTCCAGTCTTGCAAGGTCCTCCTGTAATGTATCACAATCCGCTTGTGATTTAACTATTCTGAATAATTTTGTATCATCCGCAAATTTGATAACTTCACTCGTTGTATTCCTTTCCAGATCATTTATATATATATTGAAAAGCATGAGTCCAAGTACAGATCCCTGAGGCACTCCACTGTTTACCCCTTTCCACTGAGAAAATTGACCATTTAATCCTACTCTCTGTTTTCTGTATTTTAACCAGTTTGAAATCCACGAAAGGATATCGCCTCCTATCCCATGACTTTTTAGTTTTCTTAGAAGCCTCTCATGAGGGACTTTTTATCAAACGCCTTCTGAAAATCCAAATACACTACATCTACCAGTTAACTTTTATCCACATGTTTATTAACCCCTTCAAAAAAATGAAGCAGATTTGTTAGGAAAGACTTCCCTTGCGTAAATCCATGTTGACTGTGTTCCATTAAACCATGTATTTCTATATGCTCTACGATTTTGATCTTGAGAATAGTTTCCACTATTTTTCCCGGCACTGAAGTCAGGCTCACTGGTCTATAGTTACCCGGATTGCCCCTGGAGCCGTTTTTTAAATATTGGGGTTACATTGGCCACCCTCCAGTCTTCAGGTACAATGAATGATTTTAACTAATAGATCAGAAATTTCATTTTTTAGTTCCTTCAGTACCCTAGGATGCATACCATCCAGTCCAGGTGATTTGCTACTCTTTAGTTTGTCAATCTGGACTACTACATCTTCCAGGTTCACAGTGATTTCGTTCAGTTCGTCTGACTCATCACCCGTGAAAACCATCTCCGGAACTGGTATCTCCCCAACATCCTCATTGGTAAACACAGAAGCAAAGAATTAATTTAGTCTTTCTGCAATGACCTTTTCTTCCTTAAGAGCCCCTTTAACCCCTTGGTCATCTAATGGCCCAACTGACTCCCTCACAGGTTTCTTGCTTCGGATATATTTTTTAAAGTTTTTATTATGAGTTTTTGCCTCTATGGCCAACTTAATTTCAAATTCTCTCTTCGCCTGTCTTATTTATTTATTTATTTATTTTTGGTTTTTATATACCGGAAGTTCCTGTATACAATACATATCACTCCGGTTCACATTTAACAGAGATAACTATCGCCGGGGAGGCGGTTTACATGGAACATATCGAAATAATGAACAGATAACATATAATAAAGTACAATCTATTGGGAAAACAACTAAGATCAACTTAGAGCAACTAAGATCAACTTAGAGCAACTAAGATCAACTTAGAACACAACTTGGAAACATATAACATATAACATATAACACAAATGCATGACTCTATTATGTGGGCCGTAATAGAGTCATGCATTTGTGTTTAAGAGTCTATGAGTGACGGAGGACATTTTAAGAAAAAAGAAAAAATTTCTAACAAAAATTGTTTTGAGATTAAATAAATTTAAAAGAAGGCGAATGATTGAAAAGACCGGTTGGTGTCTTTGTAAGAATTCACACGTCAGGCTTGCTGACGCCTTCTTTAGCCACTTTCTTTAAAATTAATATGGTTCCACTTTTGTTGTTGGTAATTGAAATCTCCCATTATTATTGCACTGCCAAATTGGTTAGCTTCCCTGATTTCTCTTAGCATTTCATCATCTGTCTGACCATTTTGTCCAGGTGGACGGTAATATACTCCTATCACTATACTCTTACCCAACACACAAAGGATGTCTACCCATATAGATTCTACTGAGCATTTAGTCTCTTTTCTGATCTTTATCCTGTTGGACTCTATACACTCCCGGACATAAAGTGCCACACCCCCACCAAGTTGATCCTCCCTATCATTGTGATATAATTTGTACCCTGATATAGCACTGTCCCATTGGTTATCCTCCTTCCACCAAGTCTCTGTGATGCCAATTATGTCAATCTCATCATTTGCTGCTATACACTCTAACTCTCCCATCTTATTTCTTAACCTTCTGGCATTGGCATACAGACATTTCAAAGTGTGTTTTTTGTTTGTATTAACAACCTACTTTTCAGTTGTTAGGGATAATTTGGAAATCAATAGCTGCGGTGATTTTTTACATATAGGCACATGGACTATGTTTGCTTTTAATGGAACCTCTTTGTTGGGATGCCCTAACTCTTCTGTTTCATTAGTATCCTTCAAGGACACATTTCTCCAAACCAAGCACTGCTGAGTGACTGTCGGCTTTCCCCCTTGTTCTAGTTTAAAAGCTGCTCTATCTCCTTTTTGAAAGTTAGTGCCAGCAACTTGGTTCCACTCTGGTTAAGGTGGAGCCCATCCTTTCGGAAAAAGTCTCCCCTTTCCCCAAAAGTTTCCCCAGTTCCTTACAAAGCTGAATCCCTCTTCCCTGCACCATAGTCTCATCCACGCATTGAAACTCTGGAGCTCTGCCTGCCTCTGGGGACCTGCACGTGGAACAGGAAGCATTTCAGAAAATGCCACCCTGGAGCTTCTGGATTTCAGCTTCCTACCTAAAAACCTAAATTTGGCTTCCAGAACCTCTCTCCCACATTTTCCTATGTCGATGGTGCCCACATGTACCACAACAGCTGGCTCCTCCACAGCACTGTCTATGATCCTATCTAGGTGACATGTGAGGTCTGCCACCTTCGCACCAAGCAGGCAAGTTACCAGGCGGTCCTCACGTCCACCAGCCATCCTACTATCTACATTTCTCGAATCACCAACTATGATGGCCGGCCTAACCCTTCCCTCCTGGGCAGTAGGCCTGGGAGACTTGTCCTCAGTGCAAGAGGACAATACATCACCTGGAGAGCAGGTCGTTGCTACAGGACCACTTCCTGCTACAACAGGGTGATGTTCTCCTACTGGGAGACCTTTCTGATCCAAGGCAGCACTGGGGCTGCCAGACTGGATTTGGGACTTGGCTACTATGACCCTGAAGGTCTCATCAATGTACCTCTCTGTCTGCCTCAGCTCCTCCAATTCTGCTACTCTAGCCTCCAGAGATCGGACTCGTTCCCTGAGAGCCAGGAGCTCTTTGCACCGAGTGCACACATACAATCTCTCACCGGCGGGTAAAAAATCATACATGTGACACTCAATGCAAAAGTCTGGAAAGCCCCCCTCTTGCTGCTGGACTGCTACCTTCATCTTAGTTTTATTGAGTTCCTAGTTAAGTTTAGGATACTAAGGGTGCTGGAATGAGAATACTTTAAATTTACAAGTGAATTTACTAATTATTCAGCTAGTGTCCTACAAGGGGATGATTAAACTTTCAATAAGGGCTGGTACAATAGTATGATTTAGATAAGACCCTGATTGATTTTTAATGGGAAAGTGTATCGTGCCGTAAAATCAAGGGTTGAGTGGGTGGGAAAGAGAGACACTAGAATTAATTATCTCTGGCTTGCTTATTACCTCAGACAAATACAAACTCTAAAGAATATATCCCTTTATTTCACCTTTCACCAAACTTTTATAAGCCCAAAAATGTCTGAAAGCTATACTTACCAATCCTCTTTAACCACCGTTAAATTAATCTTCACTCAGTTAATAGCAGGGTTTGAGATTCAGCGCGCGCTTCCGGTCCTCCTCTACTGTAAAGGGTGCGGGGCCTCTGGAAGCTGGGGTTGTGGAAGTCAATCCCTGGATTGCTTGCGGTGACCTCTGAACTGCTCTCCTGGGGGGATGATGGGAGCAGTATACAGATGAGCCTTCCAGTCCTCCTCTACTGCAAAGGGTGTGGGGCCTCTGGAAGCTGGGGTTGTGGAAGTTAATGCCTGGATCGCTTGCTATGGCTTTGTCATCCTTAAGTGCCCCTTTTATCACTTGATTTGGTGAAGCAAGGTGGAAGGCATGAAACTGTAAGGCACAAATAATAGCAACTTACCTGAGGAATGGACTTACATTGGAAGAGCATAATATAATGAGAAGCCACAGAGTGAAGACACACATTTGTAAGTTGTGGTTAACCAGAGGGTTCACACGTGCTGAAGCAGTTTGGGGGGATAGTAACCAAAGTTGACTAGGGGAAGATAAAGCCAGATGAAACAGGAAACACAAACCTGCTGGGAGTTGGCTAGGGGATGATAAAGCCTGGAGGACCAGGAAGCATAAGACTGCTAGGAAATATATAGGATCATTCATCAAAATGCGTTATGGCATTAATGGCATTATGGCAGTCACAAAAGCAAACAGAATGTTAGGAATTATTAGGAAGGGAATGGATAAGAAAACATAAAATGTCATAATGCCTCTGTGTTGCTCCATGGTGAGACTGCACCTTGAATACTGTGTACAATTCTGGTCGCCGCATCTCAAAAAAGATATAGTTGCGATGGAGAAGGTACAGAGAAGGGAAACCAAAATGATGAAGGGGATGGAACTGTTACCCTATGAGGAAAGGCTGAAGAGGTTAGGGCTGTTCAGCTTGGAGAAGAGACGGCAGAGGAGGGATATGATAGAGGTCTTTAAGATCATGAGAAGTCTTGAACGAGTAGATGTAAATCGGTTATTTACACTTTCAGATAAAAGAAGGACTAAGGGACATTCCATGAAGTTAGCAAGTAGCACATTTAAGACTAATTCAGAGAAAATTCTTTTTCACTCAACGCACAATTAAGCTCTGGAATTTGTTGCCAGAGGATGTGGTTAGTGCAGTTAGTGTAGCTGGGTTCAAAAAAGGTTTGGATAAGCTCTTGGAGGAGAAGTCCATTAACTTCTATTAATCAAGTTTACTTAGGGAATAGCCACTGCTATTAATTGCATCAGTAGCATGGGATCTTCTTAGTGTTTGGGTAATTGCCAGGTTCTTGTGGCCTGGTTTGGCCTCTGTTGGAAACAGGATGCTGGGCTTGATGGACCCTTGGTCTGAACCAGCATAGCAATTTCTTATGTTCTTATGTAATGCACGTGTTATGAACAATGACGCACAGCCCGAATGCAAATTTTTTGGAGAGAGAGAGAAAACGAATCTATCTACAAGGCCATCATAGTAGTGAAGTATTTATATCTCTATAGGCGGGGCATCTAATAGGTTGAGGTGAGGTTTAAAGGGCCAGTTTCACATGTAGAGAGAGACTTATGAACAGCACAGTACACCTTGGTGAAGATTTGACATCATTTGGAGTGCAGAAAGTCTTACAAAGATGAAATTTTGTACTATGTTGTCTCACCCTAGCTTGATGGTACCCTATTATAGACTCCATCAAGCTAGGGTGAGAGAACATAGTAGAAATTTCTTCACTCCAAATGATGCCAAATCTTTACCAAGGTGTACTGTGCTGTTCATTCGTTTCACTCTACATGCAAAACTGGGCCCTATGATTCACCAACACCTCACCTTGACCTATTAGATGGCCCTTCTATAGAGATATAAATACTTCACTATTATGATGGCCTTGTAGATAGGTGTTCTCTCTCTTCCCCTCCCCCCCTTCCTTAACGCAAGTTATTGCAATACTACCGATGTGAAGTGTAATTCTAAAATTTCCCTAAACATGCTCCTTTTTCTTAATGTGGGCGTTATCAATGCGTAAACGCATTTTGATGAATCTAGGAGATAGTTTGCACACTTCAGAAGACCAATTAAAGTGAGAACAACAGTCACAGAAAGCTCTGTGAATAATTAGGAGACACAGCTAAGGCAAACTACCAAGCGGTCAGCCTTGTGAGAGGAGTTAAAAGAGACAGAGATCTGGATATAGACAGAAAGGGAGAGAGACAGAACCAGCTAAGGAGTCAGAAGAAATGGACTCACCCAGACTTAAGGGCAGAGGTGACCTGGCTGTCGCTTTTTTGAACATGGACTCTATAAAAGGTATTGTGGAGGAGTAGGCTAGGTTTGGCTCAAGATAATCTGAGATGACGCCCCCCCTCACACATGCTCTCTCACAGCCCCCAGGCTCACATTCTCTCACACACACATACACACACTTATTCTCATGGGGCCTTAATCTTCGCCGCAAGTGGGACGTTCTCCCCTTGCGGCATGCCGGGGCCTTCATCTTCGCTGCGAGCGGGACGTGCACCGCTCGCAGCACGTCAGGGCTCCTCCATTTTTGCCATTTTCTGCACAGAATCAATTCTGCACTGGCTGCCTCCATTGTATGCAAATACATCTCATGCATTTTCATTGTAGATATCCTGAAAATCGGGCCCATTTGTGGCTCTTGAAGACCGAAGTTGGCCATCTCTGCTCTAGGGACTTGGGGTGGCTTGTAGTTCTTTACCCAAATACCTTGCATGGAGAAATCCTGGTATATCAAAAAGAAAGTGAAAGTTGCACATGTAAAGTAATTGCTGGCACATGGAATAAAATGGTTTTTAATGCAAGTAGCTGTCTCTGAGTATCTATTCCAGAAAACTGTCAGAATGTTGCGTAGGGCCCAAGCAGTGGCATCTGACAGAGTACATGAAGCTTGAATTGGATGTGAAAGCAGACAGAAACCACTGTGTTGATGTAAGAAAAGGGGGTTACATTGTCATGATAGTGGGAGATGATCCACAGTCCACACAGCAGACTTCTGGATAGACCGAGAAATGGTTTAATGGGAGTGCTAATTGAAGTAGTCTAAATGGAAGTTGATGAGGCAGTGGATAAGGATTCCCGTGGAGTGCTCAGAGAAGAAGAGATGAATTTTGGAGATGTTAGATGGAAATGACACAATTTTGCAGTACTTTGGATATGTGTAGAGAAAGAGAGGTATCCAAGATAAAATCCAAGTTATGGGCCAAGAAAATTGAGAGGAGGAGGGTAATGCTATCCACAGAGATGTAGAAAATGGGGAGGGAGTCAGTGGGTTTAAAGTGCAGGGGTGGGGAGGGTTTGGGGCAATGAGAAGTTCCGTCTTGGCCATGTTAAGTTTCAGGCAGCGTCTAAACATCCAAGCAGCAATGCCAGACAGGCAAGCTGAGATATGGGTGTGGATGCTGGGTGGGAGTTCAGGTGCAGCAATATCTGTCAGCACAAAGGTGATAAAGGAAACCCTGGAGCGAGATAAGACTGCCAAACGAATGAGTGTAAAGAGAGACAGCAGTGTAGAGGAGGTTCCACCCAAAGGAAACATTGAAAGTGCTAGCCCTACTCACTTTGTTTTATTCTTGCTCTTTTCCCCTATATCATTCTCTTATCCCCCTCTTTTGGGGTAACAGTTGCCTTGGAAACTTAGGCTTTCGATCCCACACTCACTATAATACTCCCTATGCTAACTTTTTAGAGGGATCCTTTATCGTCAGTAGCGCACTCTTTATTAGACTCTTACTTCTTGCGGCCTTCTGAAAGTTTGGTCACTCAGCTCTAAATCTAATTACATATATATTAATTACTTCATTTAAACTTTGTGCTCTGTTGTTCACTGAAACGTGGTTGAAAACTGGGTGGTGTTTTCTTTCTTACCCAATCCTGTCTGACAGATTATTCTTTTTTTCTACAAGAGGGAGGTAGGGGGTGGTAATCTTATTTCATAAGAGCTTGCATCTTAAAGAACTCTTATTGAGATCTTTCAGGCTTGTGGATTGTCTTTTAGTCCAATTCTCCTAGCCCCCCCTTATGGACATCATTGCTGGTGTACTGTATCTACGCATTACCAAAATTTGATCATCCTGGGCGATTTCAGTGTTCATGCTGACAATTAGCTAATGACCTGGGCCTGGCCTAATGGGTTAGCTGCCCCACCCATGAGCCTGGTCATACATTAGATTTGAATTTTTTCTTCTAGCACAAATGTACTTATTATTGTTATTATTAAAATCTATTAATTGCAGATTCGATCTCCACTTCCACCTTCCCATGGACTGACCATTCTTTGATTTTATTTCATTTTAACTGTGAACTGCCTATACCTCATCAGCTTAATAGAATAATTTATTCTAGAAACCTTAAACAAGATAGATATAGGCTTATTTGCCTCCAATTTAGCCTCTTTCTCTACTGAATTTGAAAATATAACTCTTGACCAGCAAGTGAATTGCTGGAATTCCATGCTTAACATTGTCATTAATTTACTTGCTCTATTAAATCCTCATGTTATTTGTCATCACTTTTCCCATCCTTGGTATCATCCTGGCCTGCATAATCTAAAAAGACAAGTACAGCACTTTGATCGCGTGTGGCACAAGAATAAGTCTGCTGAAAACAGGAAAGAGAGGTTGATTGCTAATAAAAATTATCATTTAGAAATATTGTCTCTAAAAAATAAATATTTGACCCATGAGATTAAACTTGCAGACAATCGCCCTAAACAATTATTTGAGATGACTGCTCAGTTTTTTTAATCAGCCTGCTCTTCTTGCATCAGAGAGTTCCTCCTGTTTTGCTAATAAATTTGCGATTTTCTTCTTGGAGAAAATTAAAGCTATGTGTAGGGAATTTTCATCAGATTTTAACTCTAGAGCAGGGGTCAGGAACCTATGGCTCAGGAGTCAGATATGGCTCTTTTGATGGCTGCATCTGGCTCGCAGACAAATCTTTAATAAAAAAGTAAAAATCTAACAAAATCCCCCACCCTCCTGACGCCCCCCAAGACCTCCAAAATTAATTTACTACAACCCCCACCCTCCTGACCCCCCCAAGACCTGCCAAAAGTCCCTGGTGGTCCAGCGGGGGTCCAGGAGCAGTCCAGGAGCGATCTCCTGGACTTGAGCTGTCGGCTGCCAGTAGTCAAAATGGCGCCGACAGCCCTTTGCCCTTACTATGTCACAGGGGCTACCGCCGCCATTGGTCAACCCCAGTGACATAGTGAGGGCAAAGGGCCTTCGGCGCCATTTTGACTACTGGCAGCCGACAGCCCAAGTCCAGGAGATCGCTCCCGGACCCCCGCTGGACCATCAGGGACTTTTGGCAGGTCTTGGGGGGGAGGTCAGGAGGGTGGGGGGTTATAGTAAATTAATTTTGGAGGTCTTGGGGGGGGCATCAGGAGGGTGGTGGATTGTAGTAAATTAATTTTGGAGGTCTTGGGGGGGCATCAGGAGGGTGGGGGGTTTTGTTAGATTTTTACTTTTTTATTAAAGATTTGTCTGCGAGCCCTGGACCCCCGCTAGATCACCAGGGACTTTTGGCAGGTCTTGGGGTGGGGGGGGGTTAGGAGGATGAGGGGTTGTAGTAAATTAATTTGGCAGGTCTTGGGGGCGTCAGGAGAGTAGGGGGTTGTAGTAAATTAATTTGGTAGGTCTTGGGGGAGTCAGGAGGGTGGGGGGGTTGTAGTTAGTATGGCTCTCATGGAATTACATTTTAAAATATGTGGCGTTCATGGCTCTCTCAGCCAAAAAGGTTCCCGACCCCTGCTCTAGAGGTTCTCCCATCTCTCAAATATCAGCTGGGCCTCTGTGCAGTAATTTGTCTTCTTTCAATGTAAATTCTGCTCTGGATATTAATCTGCTATTGAAATCCCTCCATCTCATAACTTCTCAGTTCGACTCCCATGCACTCTCAGTTCTTGAAGTATGACAGTCTAGGCCTAGCTAAACCTATATTTATTATTGTTAATTATTCCCTATTATCTGGCTCCTTGCCCAAACAACTGAAAGTTGCTGGGGTATGTCCTATTTGGAAAAACCAATTTCTAGATTGCTCTATATTATTTAATTATAGAACAGTTTCTAATTTCACTGTCCTTTCCAAAATTATAGAGAAAGTAGTTTTCAATCAATTAAATTACTTTGTTACTAAAACTAATGTTCTTAATCCAGTTTCAGAAAAGGTCATAGCACAGAATCATCATTACTTGCCCTGTGGAATGACATTACACATCAGGCTGATGATGGGAAGGCGCACTCATTGATCTGTGTGGCCTTTGACACTGTCAACTACAGTCTACTTCTTAACTGAGTGGTAGAAATTGGCCTTGGAGACATGGCTTTGAACTGATTACCTTTATTTCTATCTGAAAGGTCTTTCCAAGCTGAGTGGGGTGATGAGTTGTCTGATTCCCTACCACTCTCATTTGGGGGTCCTCAAGGATCCATATGATCTCTTCTTTTTAATATTTTTCTTTCTCCTTTGGCAACTATTATTCAGGACTGTGGTTTCAGACCATTTTACGGTGGACAATATACAGACCAATTTAAGAACAGTTACTTCACTTGTCAATTTTACAAGTTGCGCGGGGGTTTTGAAAATCAATCCAGAGAAATCTAAAGCTTTATTGATCTACCAGCATTGCCCTGAATGAACTTTGGTTCCTGAGATGTTCAGTACCTCCATTTCATTAAAGGACACTAACTTCATTGGGAGTTTACTTTGATGCTAAGTTACCTATGGTTTCATATATTTTGGTTATAATTAAAAAAAAATCATTCTTTTTTCTCCAATATATCAGGCCTGGCTATGTCATTAGTTAGGTACACTAGGCCTGTGCCTAGGGCAGCAGGCTGACAGAAGATGTACTTTAG
Source organism: Rhinatrema bivittatum (assembly GCF_901001135.1). Taxonomy (NCBI): domain Eukaryota; kingdom Metazoa; phylum Chordata; class Amphibia; order Gymnophiona; family Rhinatrematidae; genus Rhinatrema; species Rhinatrema bivittatum. The sequence goes on from NC_042615.1 coordinate 594,800,042, forward strand.
CCTTCCATTTGTGCCGAATCTCATTCAGCAGAGACTAGCTCTCCGCTGCTTGATCCAGCCCCTCCCTTTCCAGGCAGCATGCAGGGAACAGGATGAGAGGGGAGTGAACCTGGAGCACACAGAACAAAGGGGATTATTTTGTTAAATTAGGAGGAGCTAAACGAGGGTCATTAAGGGGTAAGAAGAAAGGCTGGGGGATGAGGGCAGTGTTTGTGTGTGTGAGAAAGGAGGGATGTGTGTGTGTGTGTGTGTGTAAGGAGGGATGTGTGTGTGTGTGTGTGAGAAAGGAGGGATGTGTGTGTGTAAGGAGGGGTGTGTGTGTGTGTGTGTGAGAAAGGAGGGATGTGTGTGTGTGTGTGTGTGAGAAAGGAGGGATGTGTGTGTGTGTGAGAAAGGAGGGGTGTGTGTGAGAAAGGAGGGGTGTTTGTGTGTGTGTGTGAGAAAGGAGGGATATGTGTGTGTGTGTGTGTGTGAGAGAGAAAGGAGGGGTGTGTGTGTGTGTGCGCCAGATTAAGGTTAGAGAGGGAATGCAAGGGCGGAGCAGGACCTGAGCACAATAGGGATACCTGCTTCCTCTCCCCCTCCCTCCCAACCTCACAATTCAGGTTCTGATTTCCCAGATCCTAAATTCTCCCTTCCCTCCTCTTCCTTCTCTCCAGTTCATGGAACTCCCCCCTCCCCCAACATATCCTACTCTCTCTCCCCCTTGCTCAAACCCAGAACCTCCCTTCCTCTCCCAGATTTCTGATTTCCCCTTTTCCTCGATCTTCCCCATCTCCCATCCTCCCCATTCCCTGACCATTCTACCTCTCCTCCTCCATCCCATCTTCTTTCCTTCTCATACTCCTCTCTCCCCATTCCTTTTACCTTCTCCTCACCCTATCTCTAGTCCTCCTCTTTTCTTCTTCCCACTTCTAGTCCTCTCACCCACTCCTTCTCTTCTGCCCATCCCTGAGATTTCGACTCCCAATAAAAAAATAAATTATACAGACACAGGCAAGGTTGGAAAATTACTTAATTTTTGTAACATAATATAAAAGATGGAAATGTTTACCATTGTGCTTCAGAATTTTCCAATTTTTGCCACAGAATGAACTCCTGAGCTGCCGCACTGTGGGGCTTTGCCTTTGACCTTAGTACTGGGGTGGGGGTGAGTGGGTCTGGGGTGCAACAGCAGCAAAACCTTAAATTTGTCTCTGCGTCTGCTGGTTACGACCATTTTTTAGATCTTCCCAATTTAAAACTGTTCATCCATGCTTTTGTCATTTCAAGGATCAACTATAGTAAAGCGCTGTTATTGGGACTACCTATTTCTCAAAATGAGGCAGTGAAGACATATGTTCACATGACACCCCCCCCCCCCCTCCCCAACTTGAAAAGTTTGCAATGGCTTCCTGTTGCCTGTCGCATTAACTTTAAAATACTTTGCCTAACATTTTGTGCCTTCCCTTTTGGTATTCTATTCTACCTTTCCAAATTGTTAATCCCTTATTCTCCAGTTTTGAAAAAGACTTCCTAAAGTTTTGAAAAGCAATAAAAACTTGGCTTTTTTACTGTGCTTTTGAAGACAGACATTAACCTGACAGCTTTCTTAGGGTCTACCATTTTCCAGTCAATTATGTTTGATTGTGTGTCTGTATTTTGACATTAAATGTGCTTTTGGCAATTTAGCTTGTTGTAGACAATGTATTTATTTTATGTATGTATTATTTCTGTAAGGGCAAGTATTACTGTCACTTTATTTTACCAAAACTCTCTTATAAATAAAGAGTTTAAAAAAGGGTGTAAACTTTCACCTTATCATTATAAAACACAGCACCCTTATTGTAAAAAAAAGACCCCCACCAACCAACTCCCATCTGACTCTAAAGTAAACCAACAACAAGCAAAGTCACTCTTGAAGTCTCTTCTGAGGAGGACTCAACTCCAAGCTATCCACACTGAGATCAGCATCTTGCAGACCCCCTCAGTTGTCTTCCCTTAATAAAAGGACACATAATAAACCTTTGCAATAGATGGAAACGTTACAACTGGATATTTCAACATTTTAAAAAAATATTTTTTTCATCATATCTAATGGCAGTACTGTAGGTGATTTAGGAAAATCAGTAAAGAGACAGCCTTATACCATGGAAAGATTTATTAATCAATGTAATACAGAGCCCGACTCCGGCCGAGTTTCGCCAATTAAGGCTGCATCAGGGGATGACTTCTGATGACAAAAGGAACTACATAAGTATACTCTTTGTAGTAATATTATCAAGTCAGATTTCAATCTCAAACCTGCATACAAATCTCTTCATTTCGCGAATTAACAGCATCTCTCGCTCAGAAGTGTGCAGGGGTAAGGCAAAAGTAAACCAATGTGTATTTTGCCTTTTATTTCACAACCTCTCTACCGCAATGAGACAGGTCCTTATAATGTTAATTTGCGAAATGAAGAGATTTGTATGCAGGTTTGAGATTGAAATCTGACTTGATAATATTACTACAAAGAGTATACTTATGTAGTTCCTTTTGTCATCAGAAGTCATCCCCTGATGCAGCCTTAATTGGCGAAACTCGGCCGGAGTCGGGCTCTGTATTACATTGATTAATAAATCTTTCCACGGTATAAGGTTGTCTCTGTTTTTTTTGCCTTGGCTACATGGGACCGCCTTCCGATTTGTTTTATTGGAAAATCAGTAAATCCATAAATTCTTCTTCTTTGTAGCATTCTCCAAAATTCCCATTTTACTTTGAAGTGCCACATTATCTCTAAGGAAAGCATTGAGGGCTTGTAAATGTGAAAATTCCTTCCCCCAAACAACCATTGCTTTCTCTCTGTGAAAAAAAAGGTGCCAATACTCACATGCAGAATGAATATATATATATATTTTTTTTTTAAAGACCTCAGGGCTAATGAAGCAGGTGGAGGAAAAGGTGCCAGTATTCAATACCGGTGAGTACCCTCTGGAAAAAAGAGCCCTGCAAACAACCAACCACTCATCATTTTGATCACAACATCTTGTGAGGATAAGTAGCACATCCTGTCAGTGAACTCTCCATTCTAGCCCCCGCTGCACATACCTGCCTCAAGGACACATATGGCGGTAGACCAAGCAATGGAGAAAGAAAAACTGACAGGATTTGGAGTCGTTGGAGTACTCAATTTAACAATAGCATAAAGTTTTCCCAGAGACCCCTCTGGGCCTACCCTCACTGGCTTCTAATTTTCAAAGTTTGATAACAGTCTGTGAGGGCTGCAAAAATACCTCCTTATCTGATGGCACTTTTGTTCTCTGCTGCAGCCCTTTGCTGCATTCCCTGTGATAGAGTAGGGACCACCAAAGCGCCAGCAGTCATCTCAGTCTCTGATGAAACATCTGCTGCCATGGCTGCCTCAACCAGCAGAGAGGAAGGTGAATCATCACAGGCTGCTGAGTATTACAGTGTTTGCAGGGGAAAGGAAGGGGGATCTCCCTCCTAAGCTCAGATGCCAACATCAACACAGACACCTCCACCCTGCCGGCACTTCCCCACACGTTCCAAACCAATCCAGAAATTGTACATGCTGATCAAGAGGGCGAACTGGAAGGGCAGATATAGAAGAATTTGAAGAGATCTTTCTTTTTTCGGTCTATAATGGAAAAGCCTAAAACGTGGAGCTCTGTTGAGCCAGGAATCACAAGTCAGCCATTTTAATTTAGCTCCTCCCAAACCTGGAAATTCTAAAGGCGCCGATGGAGAGTGGTTAAGATAGAAAAAAGGAGTGGTTGAGTGTGAAAGATATCAAATGATGAACAGAAAGGGGAAAGTAAAGCTAGGGAAGCCTGAGGTGGCACAACTAGGAGAAAAGACCAGGTTAAGATAATGGCCATACTCATGTATATGCCTGTAAGTGCATTCATTGAACAGCATATGTGCTGTCAGTTTGCATGAAATGTGATCCTTCTTACTGCATTCCAATATAGCCTTGCTAGCCTGTCACTCATTACAGAACCGATGTGTTCTTCTGCCCCTACCTCTTGTAAAGAAATTCAGGCCATACAGTTGCTGGGTTCTTTACGTGTGTTCACATTAGCAAACAGGACCTCTCTATGACCTACTGAATATCATGCAGTAGGCCAGCTGGATGGCTGGTTTCCTCACCAATTCCATCGTATGTGTCACACAGAAAACATAATAGAAGAAAACGGCTTCCCCAGTACAGTAACATTTATTTTACTTTGTATTTACAGTAATTGCTGGTTACTTTTACTGCCCTGTCGCATTAGATTCATCTGCTTTTGGTAAAAATAGTGCTGGAGCTCTTCAGCTCCAGGATATGATTATGTTGTCATGAAGTCAACTGGAGTAAGCCACAGCAGCTCTAACCTAATTCACTTCTAAATGAATATCAAGACAGAGAGAGAGAGGGGGTAAGTGGAGAACAAAGAGGGCCATTCTACTGTTATTTAGTAAAACTTAATTACACACTACTCATCTACAAAACAACCGAAGCATGGCACAATAATTAAATAGGTATAACATATAAAGCCTCCCTCAAACCCACCCACAACACCCCTATAAAATACAATCCCACATCACAACCGTATCTTAAACAGTTACACATTTCTTTAATAAAATAACCCGAACAGATTACCACTCAGGAAAACTTAACTCACTCACAGAATCTGCCATTACCATTGGGTAGAAAGCCACATTTTTACTGCTTTTTTAAATTGGTAATTTGAATTTCCAATCTTACATGCAGTGGGACTTCATGCCATATTTTTAAGTTAAAATATCTAAAGGCTGCGCATCTTGTAATTGAAAGACCAAATTCCTTAAGGCCCAGAAGTGCTACAAGAGCTCTCTGGGATGAGTGTAAAAGATCTTGCTGGTTCATGAGATTTTATTACACTAGCCAAGTAGGCTGGTAGTCCACGGTGAATACATTTAAACATCAGTGATAGAAGTTTAAATAGAATGATCCAAAAAGTTAGGGCTGGCTGGGAATACCATCTGGGGAGTGCCATGAGACAGCAAGACAGAACTAGGGCCGGTCTTCCGCCTACCCAGCCCTTTCCCCCTGTGGGTTGAGCCCTTGGGATCTGGGGGCCAGTAGGGCTTGTCTGCGGCACAGGTGCATCTTGGCAAGTGCTAGCAAGGGCAGGAGCTGTTACTGTAATAGAATGAGATAAGGACAAGAACTAGATCTTGAATGTAGGCAAGGCCTGGAACTGGGGCTTGAGTGCAGGCAAGGACAGATAGAACAAGGACGGGGGCAAGATACGGGCTGAGGCAGGGCAAGACCAGGACAGGACACACGAACAAGGAACACAGAACATAAAGGTCCAAACACACACTGAGGTAAGAAGGCCTGGATAGGCCATAGAGCAGGAAAAGCCTAGATAGGCCACAGAGACAGAGAAGGTCTAGGTAGGCCACAAAGCAAGGCAAAGGGCAAGAAGGCCCAGAGGTTACAAGGTAAGGCAAGGAGCAAGAAGGTCCAAAGGCCACAAAGCATGAAGCGAGAAGGCCTGGAGGCCACAAGGCAAGACAAGGGATCAGGGCAAGAAGCCTAGGCAAACTCAATACAAAGACATCAAGGCAGGGAACAACCCAGGTTATGAAGAGTTGAGGCTTGGGTGTGGTGCAGGCAAAGGGGAGGAGCTTAGCAAGGCTGGCAACAAGGTTTGTCGAGGACTCCTGATAGCTAGGAGGCAGCACCACAGGCTGAATTGCATATGCAATGAGGAGCTGACATATATAGCATGGAATGGTGCTCCAATGAGACCTCTGCTAGTGGAGAGGCATCATAGACAGGGTACAAATAGGCTGTGTAGCAGGTAAAATTGTAACGCAAAAGATCAGCGTGATATAGTCATTATTTGTTAAGCTTGCATGACTAATCATGCTGCTGTATTCTAGAATAGCTTTAACCAATGGTGATACAGTAGTCAAGGCTGCTAGTAATGTGTCAGCTAATGAAAGACAAGGACGTAGTTTAACAGATTTGTCTAAAGTAGTAAAATCCTATTCATATCACTGAGGAAATTTGAGTTTTCATGGTCAAGTTGCTATCTAAATCAAATGCAGGAAAGCATGGAAGATTTCATAGTCCACACAGTGAAGGCAAGAGTATGTAACATTCTCATTAAATGTGATTTTATTGTAAACAAAGCTCCTATAGTGAGGTTCAAGTGATTATATAGTTTGCACGTTCCCCAACATGGCTCCATGTTTTGCCCGTAGGCTGTGTCAGGAGGGATGGAAAAAAAGCACAATTGTAGATATACATACATAATCGCTGCTTTAAGTTAGCCAGGGATGGCAACTTTTAACAGGCACACCCGTGCACACTGCACTCATTTGTTGGCCCGCGCCCAGGAACACGACCATTTTATAACATATGTGCATATATGCATGCACGTTATAAAATAGGCTGACCTTGTGCATGTGTGCACAATTTTAAGGGGGAGCACGTCTTTGTGCGCAAATGCTGCTTCTACCGCGTAAGTGGGGGAATTTTAATAAATATACACGCCGATGCCATTACCAGTTTTCCCAGTTCACCCAGGTAAGGGATAGGACTTCCTAACTCCTTAGTTAAATAGCCTCCCTTCTCCCATCAGTCCCGACCTTTAAAATTCCACCAATCTGTTTGGTTTTTTGGTTTTATGACTTACATGCCATCCATAGCAGAAGTAAAGTTACACGACAGGACACCCCAGCACGCACTTACATGCTGGTTTCAAATATCCAATCCAGGAATGCCTATGCCCCGCCCAGACCAAGCCCATGCCTTGCCCCCTTTCATGAAAAAAAATTTTGTGCGCACAGTGGCTTTTAAAATCTGCTTGGTGCGTAGCGGCCCAACATATTTGTATATTTCTCGGTTTTGGTGCACGTCAGGGCTTTTAGAATTCACCTTTGAATGTTAATTTTGCTTTTTTCCATCCCTCCCAACGCATCCTAATGGCAAAACTCGGCATCATGTCAGGGGACTCACAAACTATACAATCGTTTGAACCTCACTATAGGATCTTTGTTTACAATAAAATCACATTTAATGAGAATGTGATATACTCTTGCTTCACTGTGTGGACTATAAGAGAACTTCCATGCTTTCCTACACTTGATGTTCATCTTATCAAATGTAGCGTATATATTCCCATTTGATTCACTCAAATTGCTGGCTAGCCATACTCCCAAACTTCTTACAGCATGTTTTGAGACAAGTGGTAAATCCCTTATTTTAGGAAATAATAGAAGCAGTCTTTCTTGGCAGTTAATCCACAAAATCTCTGATTGTGCTGGATTCAATCTCATCTTATTTTGAACAAACCATATTACCCAAAGCTACTAGACAAAAGTTAACATTATCTATAACATCCTTCGGATCTGCTTCCACTGGTGCCACAAGCTGTATATCATTGGCAAAAATATGACAATCTTATACGAACTATAAATTTCATTCATTGTAAAAATAAGCACTGAAGGTCAGCCCAGTGACTCAGTGGAAGAGATATGCACTACCATTCAGGGAGATCTGGGCTCGATTCCCAGCTTGGGTCTTCTACTGCCCAGGTTGCCCAAGGCTGATGATGCTGTGGAGGTAGCATTCACAGTCCCATGGATTGTAGCAGGAGGGCAGTCATAGTCATTGTTCAATGTCTGTATCTAGTGGCCGCATTTATAGCCCATGATTGCAGCACGGTCGATGCAATGACTGGAGGAAATACAAAATGGAGGAAAAGTTCCCATGTAGTTGCAAATGAAAACATATGGCACCAGATTCTAGTCCTGCCTCCACTTGAGCTGCAAACTTAAAAGGAGCAGGAAGAAATTGCCAGATCAAAAAAAAAAAATCAGTTTTGAATTTCCAGGGTAAAAACTGCTTAAAAATAAAACATTCTTTGCTACAGCTCAAGGATCCCTGCTGGATACAATAACTATTTTGAGTGTGATGCAGCACCTTAAAATGTTTTGAGAAAATGAGATGAGGAGGGTGGCATCTTATAGACTAACCAAATTACAGAGGCATGAGCTTGAGGACAGAGTCCACTTTGTCAGATGTGACAAAGTCTATAAGGTGCCATCCATCTTGACTCATTTTTGCAACACCAGCCTAACACGGCTATCCCTCTGAAGATTTAAAATGCTTGGAGTATGTCATATTTGCAGGGAAGACAAATTTCACACTTTAGTTTCAGAAAATACATATTTTAGGTTTTGACAGAGTTGTTTTGCAAACTACAAATGTGTAATCTTCACAGAAATTTTCATGTACTTACAAATCACGATTAGCAAGATAAAAATATTTCCCTATTTATTAGGGCACCACTATCCCTGGATGGAATTTAAACCATATTAAGAACTCAGGATTACTTACATATTATTCTAAATTTCTATATAAGATGCTACAGAACGATGTAGAGAAAATTTCACTGAGTGTGTCACACTTTTTTTTTCTATTGTCCCCATAATGCAAAACACCAACTGCAACTTTGACATTACCATGATTTCATTTAGAAAATATAACACAGTTAAGTCCTATCTATTGTTGTTGTTTACCTGACGAGAAATTAGTTAGTCTTTGTGGTTTTAAAACTAATTGGTCTGCTTTTGTTGTTTCAATTTAATGTTATTATGTTTTTAGTGGATACTTTAGTTAATGATATATTATAATGTTTAATGTTTCATTTTTGTTAATATTGGAAATTTGTACATCATTTAGAACCTTTGGCTAAGCAACAAATCAAATTGAAACAATAAAGGCACAAATTGTACTCCAACTACAGTTAGTTCAGTTATACAATCGTTGTTGACTCTAGAGGGAGTTATAATAGCAAAAGCTATTGCTTATTGCTGAAAAGGAACATTATGATGCCAAGGCAGAACTGCTCTATACAGTCATTTGACACTTCTGCTTAAGCCACAAAATAACAAAAATACACTGAAGAACATTTTAAAGAAACAAATGGACACAGATTGGGTTATAATTTAATTGTTAATTTTCAGATACAGAATGAATAATGTACAACCAACACTTGGACATGAGGCTGCCCATTAACTGGTCGATTTTAAAAGCTCTACATGCCCCAAAACCGGGAAACATGAGCGCGACTCAGCCTAGTGTGCGCCACGCGGATTTTTAAAAACCGTGCAAGTATGTGCGCATCTCCTGGTACGTGCACAAACATTGTTTACACGAAAGGGGCAGGGCATGGGCATGCCAGTCTGTACGCAAGTCTTTATGCGCACAAGCGCGCACCGGGGTCCCCTACTGCGTAACTTTACTTCTGCTATGGATGGCGTGTAAATTGTGAAAAAAAAAAAATAGGGTAGTCAGCAGGGTTTTAAGGGTCGGGGCTAATAGGGTAAAAGGGAGGTGAGTTAGCTAGGGGGGTTAGGAAGTCCTCTCCTTTACTGGGGCGAATTGGGAACAAACTGGGAAAAGAGGTAATTGCGTTGCCGCGTGTGCCTAGTAAAATCCCCCTCACTTGCGCGAGCAAGGCAGCATTTGCGCACACATGCACGTGTCAATATGACTTTGTGCACACGTGTACGCGCAAATAGCTGATTTTAAGACACGCGCACATGTTTTAAAATTGCCGTGTCCTTGTGCGCGAACCGGCAAACGCACGTGGGTCTTAAAATTACTCAAAAGGTAAGTTTTAACATAGATTACTCAAATTGTGCTCTTGTGCGTATCAAACATGTTACCAGATCCTTAAAGATGAATTGCTAGTTTGCAATGTGCAATTTAGGCATGCTTGGTCAATTATATATATATCAGTTATTTATTACGTGTGTGTGTATATTTATATCTATAGATATATAGATCTATAGATAGATATAAATACACACACACACACACAATAAAGAACTGAGTAACACCCCTAAATTGTTAAAGGTAACAACAATTTTACAAAGTCTTTTTAAATTTTAATATACCAAATCTAAATGTATTGCCCAAATCACTTTATACAGTTTCACATCAATATTATACAAAAAGGTTTTTTTTCTAAAACACAAAAGAATATTTCCCCCTTACATCTTTCATCATCATATCCATTCATACCACAACAGCCACACCTCACACTATAAAACTTTCACGAGTACTCCACAACTTATTGCAAATTAATCTTCTACTTAATCCCTAGATTTATCAAAATGCTATAAATACTGCGGAAATAGTGCCTGTGATTTAAAAAAAAAAAAGGGACATGGTTAGGCTAATTTCCCTGCTTCCACATCACATTTCGCTTCATATGCTGATTAATACACCGCGGGTGCATTATTGGGAAAAGGGTTTTTTATTGCGTATGCTGTTCGGGCAGAGGAGGGAGAGGGGGAGAGAGAGCCTTTACATAGGCATCAATATGCCACTATTTATATCACTATAAGGGGCACGTCTAACTCAGTGTAGTTTGGGGAGGTGGGGTAGTGTTACATACATAGTAGGAGGCACAACAGCACAGTACACGTCACTGAAGATTTTCTGTCATTTCAAACGATGAAAGGTACAAGAGGAGTTGATTTGTAATATACACTCTCTACCTAGCTTGTGTGTGTGTGTATGTATATATATATATATATATATATATACACACGTACACATATACATGCACATGTATACACACACACACACACACACAATAAAAATCTAATACACAATTTTTTAAATTTCAATTCCAGAGCCACTGAGTATGGATGACATTAATTCTCTATTCTCTTCTTCGCAATATTGCAGGGCTCCATAAGTAGCTGAGTATTTGACTTTTCTTCCCCCCATACGTTGCAAAAAGATATTCAGGGAACCATTCCATAGGTATTACATTTTTGAGCCACCGCTCGACTCTTACTTTCTGACCATATTTAAGAAAGGAATGTCAAAATGTGACTTGTCTTTTGCAGCTACCCACGGTGAGTGGCAAGATTCAAGACTCAGCCACATCAGGTTACACAAGTATGGATAGCTATATTGTGCGGCTCAGCTTAGGAAATGAAAAAAAAACAAAACAAAAAACAACCCGCCCAGCTTATGGTCAGAAAACTAGAAATCAAAAGCAGTCTTCCATTTGGAAAAATAAAATAACATTTCTAAACAGAATTTACCAGTCCTGGATAAAGGTTTTCACACAGGGCTAGGAACATTACAATCCTTTGCTTCTTTAAACCTTCCTACAGAATAATTTGGTTTTTTTTAAATGTATCAGTTTTCAGGCTTTTTCCTTAACCATGAAAATTATATTACCTGGCCAAATATCCAGTTGTAGCTGCTAGGCTAGAAATCCTGGACTGCAATCCAACACAGAATAATTTGTTTGTCATCAGTATCTGGGAAAACCTGGCTTCCTGCATCACACCTGTGTTACTATCATAGAGCAGTGTAACAAGTACAGTGCCTTGTACAAGTCTTTTGGGGTTTTTTATCCTATTTATTTGCATTTGAAGATACAAAACTAAGAAATTCATCTTGTAAAGTAATAGAAAGTATGAAACATTAACATAAGAAATATCCATCCCCAACTGATAAGCTCTTCCATTGCTAAAGTTCACCATTAAAGAGAAAGAACAAAACAGAAGATTTTCATTTATACTATATTGGAGAATATATCAGGGAACGCCCCGAGACTACTCGGACACCATTAATTTCCGGGTATAGCATCGCTTCCAAATCCTGAAGAAACTTTATTACTCAAAAGACAGAAAAACGTTGAGCTGATTCAAAAAAAGAGACATACTTCCCTCATTTAAATCTAACCAAACAATTACATGGGAATTTCAGGAGGACTATATCCCCAATCTGAACCACTCTTTGACACAACAGTAAACTGCTTTCGCCACATCAGAAAATATTCTAACCTTTATCATGACTGGGCAGGCCGATGCAAGGTAATTCTCCAGACAGGAGCAGCAAAGGGGTCAAGAGCAGAGCAGGGCAAGGCCTTCTGACCACCTCCCCCTTGGGTTGAGCCCACCGGTTCTGGTGGCTGGCAGGACTTCACATAGAACATAGAAATGACGGCAGAAGAAGACCAGTCGGTCCATCCAGTCTGCCCAGCAAGCTTCACACTTATTTTTTCTCATACTTATCTGTTTCTCTTGGCTCTTAGTAACCTTATTTTCTAATTCCCTTTCACCCCCACTATTAATGTAGAGAGCAGTGATGGAGCTGCTTCCAAGTGAAATATTAAGTTTGATTAGTTGGGTAAGCGGCAGCATAGCTCTCTGCCATGAAGCAGAGGGCAATGCTGGATATGTGTGAAGTATTAGTTTTTCTTCTCCCCTGTCGTTGAAGCAGGGAGCTATGCTGGATATGCATTGAAAGTGAAGTATGCCTTGAAAGTCACATTAACTATCATCAAATATTGAAAAGCCTAATAATTGGTAATACCTATAGCCCATGAACCCATCCCTGTTTTTTTCTTTTTTTTAATTGGGAGATGGCTGCCCTTCATCCTTCCGCTCCGTGAAGGTGGACACCTACCACTGGCCACTGGCATTCCGCTCCGTGAATGCCTCTGTGGCTACTGCCGCTCCGTGCAGTGTTTTACTACCTGCTCTTTATATGCGTCCTCTAGACCTGATGGATCCCATCCCTGTTTTTTTGTTTGTTTTTTAATTTAATTGGAAGATGACAGCCCTCCATCCTTCTGCTCCATGAAGGTGGAACACCTACCACTGGCCACTGGCATCCCGCTCCGTGAATGCCTCTGTGGCTACTGCCGCTCCGTGCAGTGTTTTGCTACCTGCTATTTTATACGTGTCCTCTGGACCTGATGGATCCACAATGTTTATCCCATGCCCCTTTGAAGTGCTTCACAGTTTTGGACTTCACCACTTCCTCCGGAAGGGCATTCCAGGCATCCACCACTCTCTCAGTGAAGAAATACTTCCTGACATTGGTTCTTAGTCTTCCTCCTTGGAGCCTCAGCTCTTGACCTCTGGTTCTGCTGATTTTTTTCTGTCGGAAAAGGTTTGTCGTTGTCTTTGGATCGTTAAAGTTTTTCAAGTATCTGAAAGTCTGAATCATATCACCCCTGCTCCTCTTTTCCTCCAGGGTGTACATATTTAGATTCTTCAATCTCTCCTCGTACGTCAACCGATGAAGACCCTCCACCTTCCTGGTCGCCCTTCTCTGTACAGCTTCCAACTTGTCCTTGTCTCTTTGTAGATATGGTCTCCAGACCGTATCTACAAAGAGACATTACTGCCTGATCACTGGCGGTGATCAGGCAGTAATGAAGGCAGGCTGTTGTCAGGGACGGAGTTAGGCAGGAAACAGGCCAGGCAAGACAGAACCAGACCATCAAGGAACTTAACAAGAGACTAGGAGGACCTCTGGTGAAAAAGGCCACTGGAAGGCCTAACAGAACAAGAAAGGCCACCAGGGGTCCTAGGTAAAGCAAGGAAGAAGGTAAAACAAGGGCAGGACAAACCAGAACCAGACTGCAGGGCAAAACGAATCGTACCAGCAAAGACAAAACAGACAATCTAGGCCACCAGGAGACCTAAATATAACAAGCACAAGGCAAGAAATATAGAACAGCCATTGAGAGGCCTAGACAGAACAAGGGTGAGACAGGCAACACACAAACAAGATAGGTTGTACACCACTTAGAACAGATTCTGTAATTTGCGGTTAATAAATGTTTTAAATAATAAAATTAATATTGTTTCTTTATTAATATATGATTTTAAAGCTGAACTTTATAATTGTTTCTGCTGCTTCCAATCCTTTATTACAATCAACTAGCCCAGTTTCAAACCCAGAAACTCTGTTAAAAGTCTCAAAATGAGCAGAAAATTGTGCAAACTGTCCCGAAAGCATCTTACCCAGACTCTCAATAGCACATCACAATGCCTCCAAAGTCCATACATCCGGTTTTGGCTTAAAGAAACCTCCACTGTGCTGACCTTGACAAACCACCCTCCATGGGTTGATGAGTGACCAACAAAGACCCGAAATCTGCTTCCTTCCCTGGTGATTCAATGAGAAATGGTCCTGGAAAGCTGGAACTACAGAATCCTGTTCCACCGGGAGCTCTACCCAAACTAGCTCCAGCAAGGTCATCATCAAAATGACGGAGCTTCACTCCTCAATTAAAAAGCCTTCAGGCATCCTCTTTTACCTCCAAGTTTCGGTCTGTGGCCCTCCTGTCGCCGCAGCAGCCCCCAGTGATGTGTCCACAGAGGGAGTCAAAGTCACTACTCTCCAGAGCACAAAATGATCCATGGACTCTGAAGCTGAAGAGTCAGGTGACTCCATAGTCTCCAGAGACGAGCTTTGCCCTTCCTCTTGACTATAAAAGCAAACAGTAGCAGATAAGGAAAAGTTCACGCAAGAGACTGGGAACATAATTAGAGAGCATAGCTACCATTATGCTCTTCCTCCCTTGTAAAAGTCTTCACGTCTTTGTATATTTTTCACATTATGCTAAAACATAAAAATCAAATTTCATTACAGTAGGAGTTTGTTTCACTGATTGACACAGCATAGAGACCTTCATGTTTGGTTTAAACCGATTTTCACACTAATTTTGTGTTTGCAGAGGAGGCACAGGCATTAGAAGCAGAAGGGCCACAGAGGCCCTGGCCCTCCAAAACCTTCTGCCAGCAACAGAGCAAGTAAAGCCTCATTGGCCTGGTGCTATCCTCCCCCTGGCAACGGCGGCCACTGCCGCTACCCCTGCCCTGATTCCAGTCACTCACCCTCCGTGCTCCTAAAATTGGAGGATCCTAGCCTTGCAGTGCTTCAGGCCCTCTTCCTCCTCCTCGGCTGCCGGTGTCTGAATAATGTTATCAGGCGCCGAGAGCTGCAGAGGGGTCCTGCAAGGCCAGGATTCTTTAAGAGCATGGAGGTGGGCAAGTGACAGCCTCGTGGCAGTGCCGGCGGCAGGGGGCACTTGGAAAGGAATAATGAGCCATCCCATGCCAATGAGGATTCTCTTCCGGGGAAGGGGGGCAATGAAAGTGAGCGGGGACAGTGAAGAAAAATGGAGGGTGGGAAGATGTGAGAGGACTGTGGTCAGTCGGGAGTAAAAGTGAGAGGATTATGGGGGGTTAGGGTGAAGGAGGTGAGTTGGGGTCAGAGTACAGGACTGAGGGGATTGTGGGGGAGGGTGGGAATGAGGGGATTAGGAGAAGGGAATTGGGGGCAGAGGGAGAGAGCAGGGGCTGAAGGAGAAGCGGGGGCAGGAAGAGAGTTAGGATGGAGGGGGAGCAGCTGGAGCAGGGGCATTAAGCTGATGAGAGGTCTGGTCATCGTTTTTGTTAGGGGTTCCTCTCTTCTCCACCTCTTCCTTCTCCTTTTGCTCTCTCTTATCCCTCCAGCTACCACCCCAAGACCCCTGCCCTCTGCAAGAAAAACAATAAATGCTTGGGAGACCCAACATAGCACCATATTATTAGGGCCGCAGAGCCTTCATTGCTTTTCTAGAGGACACAACCTTTTCCTGGCCCCCAGACCTCTTTCTCTCCTGCTTCCCTTTCAGCCCCTTCCTCTTTCTCTTCAGCATCCCACCTCTCTCCCTATCCCCAACTCCTTCTTGCTCTCTCCCCATCTCTCTCTTCAGTATCTTACATCTCTCCCCATCCTTCCCCCTTCAGCAAGCACACAGTAAATTCTGTTTGTTAAAACAATCTGCTTCATGTTTTTTTCCCCCGTCCTCACTTCTGTCCAGATATTCATCAGCAAAAATTGAGTAGTTTTTTTCCCCACCGATTCTCTCCCATTTTTATCCTTATGAAAATAAACCCTGATAAATTCCTGGAAAAAAATAAAAAATGAACATGAAGGTCCCTGCGGGATAGCACAAGTGTTCTGTAACTTCCCGGAGGTCAGACACGTGCTGGATTCTGACTTTTCTTATATAAAAACTTTATTTACAAAAGTGGCTTACCTTCAGCCACATTGACACTTGGCATCTATCTTCAGTATTCACTATTCAGTTCTCGGCATTTACTTTCAGTATTCCCATTCATTCTTTACCTTCAGAGTTCACCTTCATAGGAGCTGCCTTTTCCTGGAGACCGGAGCCTGTCTGCTCTCCTGCATCCCTTGACCCGAGGTATCCGAATCTCTAGCTTTAAAGGTGGACCAGGCTAGATGCCTGGTCCAGCATTGGTTAAGGAGGGTTTTCAGGGACACTCCTTCACACATTCTTCCCATCAGCTTGGATCTGTCAAGCTGAGCCTTTACTCCCCCTCGATATCTTCCAGTCCCCAGCATGGAACTGAATTTGGTCTGACCTTTCCCCCATGTTGATAGGTTGGGACGACGCAAGCCCCCGTGTCTAAAAGGCCCTTTCAACTTTGTATATTTTCTATACAATTCCCTGGCCGCCTTGCCAATTAAACCCAGGGTAAGGACTCCAGGGTCATCCTTTTGTATTCTAGCTAGGGGTCTCCTTAAACATGACACCATGGCCAAAACCATCCACTGAGCCCTTTTCCCAAAATCCCGCGTACTTTAAGATATATCAGGTCACTTAAACATCCTATTGTTTTTTCTGTTATCAAACTTAACAGCCCGTCGAACTGATTACTATTTTAAATGAGCCCATAGGAAGCTCCGAGTTCCAATCCTCTTTCTGGAATCCCTTCTGTAAGGCCTCCCTGGTAGCCCCCCCCCCCCCCCCCCCCCCCTTCAGGGCGCTGCTGCTTCTTTTGGGAAAACTCTGTTCTTGCTCAGAACTTCCAGAGCATGTTTGCTCTATTCTGTTTTTTATTATGCTCCTTAGCAGGCTGTAGTTCCACACTGCCATGAGAATTTCTCTCTTTTCCCTTTGCTTCATTACCAACAATTTTCTCCATCTCTTTCTCAGTCTTTTATCACTTCCTCTTCAAGCCTCTCCACAGCAGTTCTGACTGACTTCTCAGCGCTGCCTCTCTCAGGCCTCTCTTCATTGCTGCTGTTAGGCTTCTCTACACTGCCTTCCTCAGGCCAATGTCCAAAGCGCCATCATGAGCTCCTTTGCACTGGGTTTTCCTGCCCCTGTACAGTACACCTGCAGCCAGGCATCTTGCAGGGTTGCTGCGCCTCCTCTGATTTCAGGGGTTCCAAGCCTGTCTCTGGCCTCATTTCTGGACATTAGGATAGAATACCCTATTCCCATCTCCTGCCTGGCACATGCCCAGGCACCCCATTATCTTCTGTGTGTTAGCTTCAGTGTCCACATAGCCAGCCTTTTGAGCTGGGTTCCTCTCAGCAATGTTAGGTATGTCACTATCGGCATTTTCCTCCTGCACAGGCCTGTTTTTACATTCATCTGTTTCAGAATACCCTGGGTCCTCTCCTAGACCTGCTCCTAATGTCACTGGAGTCGGAGGGCTACCCCAGATTCCAGTAGTTTGATGGCTTCCATACATTGTAAAAAGATCAATAAGAATTCCCCCGTTCACATTTCTATTGATGGTCACACTCTTACGTGACCGTCACTCAATAAACATTGCACACAAAATATGGCTGTCAATTAAGGATTCTTCATATCTCGGGCTAACACATTGTTTTAGCTTGTTTAGTAATCATGCAGTTGCCTGGCCCACAAATGTTTAATCATCAATCTTTGATACCATCATTCTCAATGTTTTAGAAGTTTTGTTACATATGCACTTAAAAACTAAAAGATTATTAGAACTTATCTTGTATAGTTGACTCTTGGGTCTGGTGTCGCAAGCTCACGCTGACCATCTCCTGCTCTCTCATTGCCCACCGAAACACCCTGCACTGTCTGTGTTTTGGAAGTAACACTTCCTTCCCTCAGTGGCTTCTCTTCAGTGCTGTAAGTGGGCTACTCAAGCCGATGGCATCTTGAAAAATTTACTCTGGTCATAAAACCAGCTCAGCGGCGTCTCCCGAGTTCAAGATGGTGTCTACTAATTCAGAACCCAGCACTATGCACCTGTAATTACAATTATTTTTCCCTAATGTGCATCACTTTGCAAATATTGATTGAAATCTGGATTCTGTCAGGAAACCACACAAGACTTTTTTTTTTCTTTTTAACTTTTTTAATACTGAATATGCAGGTCCAAATCACTTTACTGTGGATTTTCTTTTTTTTTGTCACTAAACATGGAAAAGTGCAGTAATAAAAGCAGTAATTTTTTTTGCCAGCTGCTGGAAGAGGAACTACCTTAGCTAGCTTTGTTCATTCTTCAACAGATAACCCAACAGCATGTTGTTATTTCACTTTTCTTCAGGGAGCATTTTCTTGGATTAGTGGTTACCCCTGCTGCCTATAGCAATTTTAAAACAATTATTTACAAACCATTGATTTTTACTGTAAATTACAACGCCATCCCAACGACAAGCCTCATTTTTTTCTATTCGGCCTGATAATTCTTCCTTTCTTTTTCAGCTCAGCGGGAATTGTGGGGATTCTGGCATCATAAGCCTTCATTTACAGCTATCTGAGGATGTATCCCCTCTTTTAATAGACCCGCTCCCTCTTCAGTTCCGAGATAGGAAAACGTGCAACAAGGGTCCTTCTAGAACCCTGGACAAGTTTGGGAAGCTCTGATCTAAGGCAGGGTGAATCTACATTTGGTCAAGCCCCAAAGAGTCCATCCACTCACTGACCCTGGGCATATGTGGTTGGCATCAAAATTTTTAAATTGTACTCGACTTCCTCAGTGTCAACCTAGAACTGCACAAACCAATCCTGTTTAGGTAATATCAACATGGAATACCACCATCCACCTTCACAATTCCTCGCTTACCTCTTACATGTATCAAAATTACTGCATTTTAACTAAAGGGGAAAAAACAACTTTTCACATTAATAATTGAGGGGAGGTGGGAGAGAAAATGAGGGTGCTTTAAAAATCATAAGCTTTCTTCTGCAGAAACTAAACACTTTCAGATATCGCCTTACTATGACTAGCCTAAATATCAGACTAAGCAAGCAGTCAGGCTAGATATAATCACCTTAATGAGGCATGAAAAGCCTTTTGTCTTCCAGGGAAAAAAAAATACTAACAGAACAGTACTGAAACTAAAGGAAGTAGATAAACACAAGACTTAAAGAGAAACACTGTTTAAAATGTGTATTCAGCATCACTAATGAGCCTTTAACATCAAATTAATGGGGACTGGTGAAGTAAACAAGCTGTTAATGTGGATTTGCATTTAAATAGCCCCTTAAGGTCCGCAAAACTAGAAAGCATGTAAATGCGACCCAATAAGGTTCTTGTTTTAAATTCACTCATTGATTTTGATCAAATCTGAAAGTAAAAAACAACAAGCAATAATGTTGGGAGAGTGTTCACTAAATTGTTAGAGGTGGGAATTGGTGCAGAGGTAGTCTGTGAGCCATTTACCAGTAGATAAAGAACAAATGGATTCTGCACAGTATAACATGGATTGATACTTTTTTTTCCTGCTGCTTTTCCCTCATGTCCCCTGGCTTAAGATGACTGTGCTCCACCATAGATTTATTTTTATTTTATTTCCCACTTTTGCAGACACTTCAGATTACATTCAGGTACTAGAGGTATTTCCCTATCCCTAGAGGGCTCACAATCTATCAGGCACATAACAATACCAAGTGTGAAAAAACGTGCTTCCAAACTGGGCGCACATTTTTTCAACGAAGGCACACCCCCCTTTCCTGGGCAACCGATGCAGTAGGCAAATCAGCTGCCGGGCTAAAAAGGATGCGCTAGGGATAGATTGTGTGACCCTAGCACGTCCATGGCGGCTTGGAGCGCATGAAGACTTAACACCAGCTCCGGGCTGGCGTTACATTTTGCATGTTAAGACACGTGCATCGGGCATATCGTAATTTCTTGCATCAGGGGTAATAGCTAATAGCCTCATCTACATGGAATTTACATGTGATGAGCGCTATTAGCTACGCACTGATTTGAACGCGCTAATCCCATTATTGCACGGGGAGTTATTGTAGCACATCCAACCTCGCGGCAAGCTATGTGCGAGGCTGAGCGCACTGCATTGCATCGGCCTGTACATGTGTACCTGAGGCAACGGAGGTCATAAGGAGCAGTAGCAGGTTATGAACCTTGGCTTCCCTGGGGTGCAGCCTGCTGCTTTAACCACTAGGCTACTCCTTCAATCCATCAATTCAATTAGCACAGCATTAAAAAGTTATTTATTGGAGTCCTGCATTACAGCTGATTTTACGATAGGCTATAAGATATCTTATAGTTTCTTTATAATAGAATACTGTTTCATGTGGAAAGTCCAGAAGAAAAAAAATTATGGCCAGCTCTGTAGTATCTGATTATTTGTGTACCTATGAAAATTGTGCAGAACCAGATCTTATTAAATTATTTAAAATTGGCTTTATACAATTGATAAGGTGACTACATGATTCTAAGATTAATACAGTAGGGACATACTTTTCTAACAGCCCAAATAAGATGTCAGCTTATGAAAACGTCACCAAAACTACCTGCATGCAATTGCAACTGTTCATTTGTGCACAGGAAATTTTCAAGCATACTTTTTGAAAATGCAGAAATATGTGCATAAATCCAAAATCCCTCCCCAACTCCAGCTCCGAGAACACCTCCAATCAGTCTCTGTAAATTTGCATGTGTACAGGTCATACCTACATAAGCCTACCCATATAATCAAGCTGGCAATTTTACAATGGGCTATTTCCCCAGCTAAAGCACCGTTTTATGCACAGAAATGCCTTTGAAAAATTATCCTTCTTAAGGTCTGAGAGAAAAATGAAGACTGAAATATTCATGCTGATTTTTGCATACTTTTAACATTTCTATTGGTTAGGTTATAAATGTAAGACCTGGTCGTGCTTCAGTCTTTTTCATGCCAATAAAACAGGAAGAGATTTTAGATTGAATAAGATCGTAGAATCTTTAGTCAATGTGTCCTACTCTTGCATGTATCCTAACCACCTCTTTAAGCAGTATTTTTAACCAGAGACCCAATACTTTTCATTAAGGAAGGGTATATTGCCTCTGTATAAATCCTTGTTGAGATCTCATTTGGAATACTGTGTACAGTTCTGGAGACCGCACCTTCAAAAGGACACAAACCGGTTGGAGTTGGTCCAGAGGGGGCTACTAAAATGGTCAGTGGCCTTCATTCTAAAGCATAAGGGGACAGACTTAAAGATCTAAACATGTATATCCTTGAGGAAAGGCAAGACAGGGGAGATATGATGGAGTCATTTAAATACCTCCAAGGTTTCCATGCAGAGGAGATGAGAATCTTTCAAAGGAAAGGATAAGAGGGTAGGACTCAGGAGTAATTAAGGAAATATTTCCATACAGTAAAGGTGGAGGATGCATGCAATAGCCTCCTCATGGAGACAAACAGAATCCAATTTCAAGAAATCATGGGATAAACACAGGAGATCTGAGGGAGTGACAGGAACTGTAAGCTGAATTAGTTAGTTAGTGTGGATGTGCAGATTACATAGGCTTTACAGTCTTTTTTTTTTTGCTGTCATCTTTCTATGTTTCATTATATTGTCTAACCAACAGTAGCAACATAGTATTTTTAATATCTAAATGGTAAGCAGAGTTGCTTACCTGTAACAGGTGTTCTCCGAGGACAGCAGGATGTTAAGTCTTCACACATAGGTAACATCATCAGATGTAGCCCGACCCCAAAAACTTGTGTGAAAGTTTCTAGAACTGACTTGCCACACTGGGCATGCCTATACCACGTGTTCACGTGGGGTCCATCTTCAGTCTTCTAAATGAGAAATTACTACTTACCTGACAATTTCATTTTCTTTAGGACAGTCAGATGAATCCAGAACAAGTGGGTTTATGCTCCCCTATCAGCAGAAGGAGATGGAGTAAACTGATGTCACAGTATATAACCCCCCTCTAGTGACTGCAGCCTGCCAGAATTCTCTTCAAAAGCAACTGTAGAAAGACTATCAAAAAACGTGATTAAAAACAGATAACCATTTCAAGACTCAACCAACTGGTAACACTAGGCTCAGACAAGAATGTAATAATACTAATCTAAGGACTGGACTAACACTTACCAGTAATCCCTGTAACATATAGCCACACAAGAGGAGTATAATACAAGCATTTGGCAGCTAAGGGAGGGAAGCTGGATTCATCTAACTATCCTAAAGAAAAGGAAATTATCAGGTAAGTAGTAATTTCTTATTTCTTAGCGTCCAGTCAGATGAATCCAGAACAAGTGGGATGTACCCAAACTACTCCCTCATAGGGCAGGAGGCCGCCCATGGTCCAGTCAAAACCGCTCGTGCAAAGACCACGACCTTCTGGACCTGCACATCCAGATGAAATACCTGGAAAAGGTGTGCAAGGAGGGCCACATTGCAGCTCGTTAAATGTCAATGGGAGACAACAATCTAACCTCAGCCCATGACACTGCCTGAGCCCTAGTGGATTGAGTCCCAACCCGACTAGGCAACGGCTTCCCGGTATCCAAATATGCAGCCATGACTACCTCCTTACTACGGCGAGCTACTGTAGCTGACGAGGCTAGCTAGTACCACTGTGAAGGACAAACAGACGATCCAACTTCCACAAGGGTTCAGTAACCTTGAGATATCTGACAATACGCCTCCTGACATCCAAGAGTCGCAACAAATGATACTCCTCTACATCTCGCTCTCTAAGGACGGCAGAGAAATGGACTGATTCAAGTGAAACTCAGTGACCACTGACTGTAAAAAGGAAGGAACACTACGCAGCTGTACTGCCCCTGGAGTCACCTGGAGAAATGATTCCCGCGAGATAGCGTGTGCAGTTCAGAAACCCTACGCACAAAAATACTGTCTTCAAGGGCAACAACTGCAAGGAGAGAGTATGCAGCGGTCTAAACATAGGGCCTGCCAAGAAGACTAATATTAAATTGAGACTCGACAAGGGCCCCAGAAACCGCAAGGGAAGCCGAAGATGTTTCACGCCTCTCAGAAAATGGGCCACATCAAGATGAGCAGACAAGGATCCACCATTTACCTGACCCCTAAAACAGGAGAGCGCCGCTGTCTGTACCTTCAAGGAATTGAGAGCCAAGTCTTTCTTTATGCAAGCCATCCTGCAAAAATTCCAAAATGACCCGAATCGTGACCAAGGAAGGAAGAGTACCTTGATCTTCACACCAGGCCACAAACACTCTCCAAACCTGCACAAAGGCCAAGGAAGTGGAGAACTTTCTTGCTCTTAATAAGGTGGAAATCACTGCCACGGAATAGCCACATTTCAGCAAGTCAGCACTTTCAAGGACCAAACCGTAAGACAAAATCGATTTGAATCTTCATGAAGAACAGGCCTCTGCTGCAACAGGTCCCTGTGCACTAGAAGTTGAAGAGGCGAGTCCACCAGAAGCATCTGCAGATCTGCATACCACGGCCTCCTGGGCCAATCCAGAGTGACCAAGACCACCATCCTTCTGTGGGGCTCGATCCTTCGAATCAATATGCCCAACATGGGCCATGGAGGAAAGGCATACAGCAACCTGTCTTCCGGCCACTCCTCGACTAGGGCATTGATCCCCAAGAACTTCGGATCTCTTCTACGACTGAAGAAGCATGGAACCTTCGCACTGCTGACAGGTCTAAAAACGGAAGACCCCAGCGATCCTGAATCAGTTGAAACGCCTCATCTGACAACACACACTCTCTTGGGTCCAGACTCTCCCTGCTGAGAAAGTCTGCTCTTACATTGTCTTTGCCTGCAATGTGCGAGATCAAGATCATCTGGAGAGGCACTTTTGCCCATTCCATAAGTTGATCTATTTCCTGCGACACTTGTTGGCTCTTGGTACCTCACTGCCGATTGATGTAAGCCACTGTTGTAGCATTGACCGACATTATTCAGACTGATCGAACCTGCAGCCTGTTGCTGAACTGTAAACATGCCAACCAGACTACTCTGGCTTCCAGGCAATTGATGTTCCAGAAAGACTCCTCTGCATTCCAGCGGCCTTGCACTGTCAGCACCTAACAGTGAGCTCCCCAACCAAGGAGACTCACATCCATCTTCAGTATCAGCCAGTCTGGAGGGATTAAGAAAACGCCCTTCCTCTGATGTTCTGCCTGCAGCCACCACTGCAGTTGGGAGGAAACCTCCATTGGTAGGAGAAGCCGAATCAAATATTCTTGAGATTGCAGGTTCCATCAAGACAGCAGGGAGCGCTGAAGAGGACGCATATGCAACCTCGTCCATGGTACCACTTCTAGAGTTGCTGCCATCAAGCCAAATACCTGTCGGTAAGACCAAACAGTCAGGCACAGAGTGGCCATCAGCAGAAGGAGCTGGGCTATCAACTTCTGAAGTCGATCTGTCGGCAGGAACAACTTGCCCTGCTTTGTGTTGAAAAGAACCCCGAAGTATTCCAGCGACAGAGAAGGCTGAAAACCACTCTTGACTAGGTTCACCAACCAGCCAAGATCCTGCAGCAGGAAAATCACCTTGAGTCACCAGGCGGCTCTCTTCCAGCAACTTGGCTCAGAGCAGCCAGTCGTCCAAATATGGGAGTACTAGGATTCCAGTCCTTCATAATTCTGCCACAACTACTACCAGTACCTTGGAGAAGATTCTGAAGTGATGGTCAAACCGAAGTGCAGTGCCTGAAACTTAAAATGGTACCCGAGTACTGCAAACCTGAGAAAGCACTGATGTTCCGGTTGGAACGTTAAGGTACTCTTCTGACAGATCCAGGGAGGCCAGAAACTCCCCCAACTGCACAGACAATATCACTAAGAGAAATGCTTCCATGTGGAAATGGTTCACCCGCAGATGACACCTTTGAGATCCAGGAAGGGATGAAAGGAGCCCTCCTTCTTTGGCACAACAAAATAAATGGAATATCACCCTGTATTTTCTTGAGACGTGGACAATGAACCACAGCCCTCAGACTGGGGAGCCTTGACAATGTACTCTCTAACGCCTGCTTCTTCTGCAGGGAATGGCAGGGCGGCTCCATGAATACGTCCTGAGGAACACTGCGAAACTCCAGTGCATAACCATCTTGCATCACTTCCAGGACCCACTGATCCAATGTGATTTCGATCCACCTTTGATGAAAGAGAGAGGCTTCCCTCATCTCCTGTTCTCAGGGGTAGGTTGACAAACCTTCATTGGGAGGCTCAGGAGGTTCCACTAACTAAGCCTGCGCCTCTTCTGGGCTGTCTGGGATGAAAGGACTGAGACCTACTGAAAGGTCAATCCTCTATAGGGTCAAAAATGTTTGGATCCTCTAGCATGACCCCTCATGTTAAAGGGGTGCTGCATCTGCTTCTTATCCTCTGGCAAATGAACTAGAGATTCGCCCCTCTTACTGGTCAGTTTCTCCAACTCACTCTCAAATAAAGGCGAGCTGATAAAGGGCAACTTGGTGAGGTTAACCTTGGAGGTCGCATCAGTCAACCAATTTCTCAACCATAACTGGCGCCTGGCCACTATTATCGAAGCCATCCCTCTGGCGGAGATGCGGACCAAATCACAGCCCGAATCAGCCAAGGCAGCCGTGGCTGGTTCCATAACTGCCCTGGAATTCACCCCAGAATCATTAACCTCCTGGGAGAGAAGCAAAGAGCGAGTCATGAGGGAACAACAAGAAGCGATCTGCAAGGACATTGCCACTGCTTCAAATGCCTGCTTTAGGAAGGTCTCAATCTTTCTAACATGAGCATCCTTCAAGGCTGCTCCTCCTTCCACAGGAACAGTGGCCCGCTTGGAGACTGCGCACATAAGTGCAACTACCTTCGGAAATGAAAGTGCCCTCTTATCACTGGATCCAGAGTACAGGCTTTATGCAAGGACTCCAAAAAGGGATTTCTCTTTGGCTCAGACACAGAATCTGTGCCAGAGATTGCAAGCATGTCCAAGGTCTGGCAGATTAGAGCTGGCAGGTCATTTCTATGAAAGAACTGTAGCATAGTTCTATATGGTTCTAGACCTGGAGGAATTTTACCATCCTCCAGAGAAGCAGGTATTGGCGTCATTATCTGTGCCATCCAGATCCCTATCAGGAGGATCTGCTGTCGCTCTAGGAGAATTGCTGCGCTCAAGAAAAGGTCCAGAAAAGATCCCTACCTGCTCCTCTACTCTAGAAGCAGTGGACCAGGTAGAGGACTGTGTCTGCAAAAAGGATTACAACCTTTCTAAAAAAAATTCTACCCAGGAAAATGTAGAAGTATCCAAACCAGAAGACACCTGGGGTGCACTCACTGAACTACCTTCCCATGCTGAGGAGTCATCTAGGGGAGATCCAAGGTCAGGTGCTCCATCTCAGCCATCTTTACTCAGACCTACAGCTGGCTGGAAAGAACCATGCTTAGTGAAATCAGAAAAGAATAAAACTCCCTAAGCCTCCTAACAGTGCTGGCGCAAATTTGCCAGCACTTCTTGCTGAGATACCCTAATATGACAGGCAGTGCAAATGGAAAATCGCTTAGGCTTCTTAGGAATAGGTGCCATTATGGTCAACAGTGTGCTGAACGGTGGCCGGAGGCATGCATGTAGCTGCTTTTTTTTTTATTATTCAAAAATTCTAGGTGTCCAACACTTGGGCGTCCTATACTTTTAGGAGTCACAACACTAGACATCCCATATCTAGGCGCCTATAGAATAAGTGCTGCTGAAAGGACAGGCACACAAAACACACTTAACTTGGACACACAAGGAAGCATATGCCTGGATGCACAACAAAGTCTGACTAGGTGTCCAGAAAAAACTGGATGCATAGCCAGATGTGCATGCCGAACTGACAATCCTGTAGAGGGCAGCCTAAGAAGCATGCAAAAAGCCATTGAGACCTATCTCGTGGCATGCAACCAATAAATCTCAGAGCGGGGCCTAGCCAATGGAGGCTGCTCAACCCGCCAGGCTGCCATGTCCCTCGACCTCCCACGGAGCGGGACGAATGTTGGAATGGCGGGCTGAGCACAGAGACACATGGGTGAATTCCTAGCTACAGCCTGCTCCCCAACATAAAAAGGGACCAACAGACACCCAAACCAGATGCCAACGGGCACAACAACAATGGTGCTGTTGATAACAGAGGGGAAGCCAGCATGAACCCAAACAATGGACCCTAGGCAGGAAAGTGTTGGATTCTACACCTCAAACAGATCCTGAAGGACAGATTAGCCAACCCTACTATCATGTCAGCCATCCCTATCTAAGCAATAGTGGATGTGAATGTGTAGAAAGAACTCCACATTGCAGCCTTGCAGGAATTGCTCGCAAGTGGCCTAATAATGCTGCCATGGCTTGGACAGAATGAGCCTTGATATGACCCTCAAGATGCAATCCCGCCTGGACATAACAGAATGAGATGCAATCTGCTAACCAATTTTGATAGTGTCTGATTGGTAATGGCAATGCCCAACCTATTCCTATCAAAGAAACAAAAAGTTGGGTGGATTGCTATGGGCTTGTGTCCACTCCACAGAGAAGGCCAAGGCTCGCCTGCAGTCCAAACTGTGCAGGGCTCGTTCGGCTTGGTGTGAATGGGGCCTGGAAAAGAATATTGGCAGGACAATAGACTGGTTAAGATGGAAGTCCTTCACCACCTTAGGCAGGAACTTAGGGTGAGTATGCAAGACCACTCTATCATGATAAATCTTAGTGTAAGGTGGATAAGTAAACCGATGTTCCGAACGTGCCGCGGTATATAAAAATACATAAATAAATAAAATAAATAAAAATAAGTCACTAATGCCTGGAGCTTGATGACCCTGCATGCTGTGGTGATCGCCAAAAAAAAAATAGGACCTTCCAGGTCAGGTACTTCAGGTCACAGCTGTGCAGAGACTCAAAAGTAGATTTCATCAGCTGAGCTAACACCACGCTGAGATCCCAAGACACAGTGGGAGGCCTTAAGGGAGGCTTCAATTGAAGCAGCTCCCACATAAATGTACAACTATAGGCTGTACAGAGATAGGCGTACCATCTATACCATGATGATATGCTCCAATTGCACTCAGATGAACTCTAATGGAGTTGGTTTTCAAGCCAGCCTCTGATAGGTGTAGAAGGTAATCGAGCAGTTTTTGTGTGGGACAGGAGAACGGGTCTAGAGCCTTCTGCTCACATCATAGGGAAAACTCCCTCCACTTGTCCACAGGACTTTCTAGTGGAAGGCTTTCTAGAAGCCACCAGGACCCAAGACACATCCTCAGAGATTGAGTGGTTGCAAAATTAACCTCTCAGCATCTAGGATGTGAGTGACAGGGCCTGGAGATTTGGATGTCGCAATCTGCCTCAGTCTTGCGTGACGTCCCCAGACTGATTGGCCTCCAAATGGACATCTCTCACAGGAGTGGAAAACAGACCTGTCTCGGCCAATAAGTGGCTATAAGGATCACAGTCCCCTTGTCCTCACAAAGCTTCAGGAGAGTTTTTGCCACTAAGGGAATCGGAGGATATGCATACAGAAGACTCTTGCCCCAATGTTGAGCAAGAGCGTCCGAGGCTGGTCTGCCATCTGTCCTGTACAGGAAGCAGAACTGAGGCAACTTTTTATTATGAGGGGATGCAACGAGATCTACATCTGGGTTTCCCCAGAAGCGAATATCCGATTTAGAACTCCCTGGGGTCCAGAGACCACGTGAGGTCTGAAGGCACAACTCAGACTATCTGCTATCACGTTCTCCGTCCCAGCCAGGGACCAGCCAGGGACCTGGCTGGTCCCTGGCTGGGACTATCTGCTATCACGTTCTCCATCCCAGCCAGGGACCAGCCATGGGATGGTGCTCAGGGACACGTGTCCCTGAGCACCATCCCATGGGATAGGGCCCTTGACCAGATCTAAATCGGTTCCTGACACAGGAGGTATGAGCCGGTACCTCCCTGTTTGTTGATATACTATATCGCCACCTGGTTGTCAGTTTGGATCAGCTCCCCAGCCCAGGGTAGATACATCAGTGGTTAGGACAATTTAGTTAGGAGATCCCCCGTTCTAGATTTGAAAGTACCTGCCAACAGGACAAAGAGTTCCATAGGGGTGAGGTGACTTGGATGCAATCCTGGAGGTTCTGCGACCTCAAAGTCCACTGGGCCCTGTGCATGTGTAATCGTGCCAAGGGAGTGACATGGATGGTTGTGGCCATATGGCCCAACAACCTCAACATGTGCCATGCCGACACCTGCTGGCTCTGCTGAATCTCTACCTTGATGGACGTCAAAATGACAGCCTTTTGATGAGGCAGAAAGGTCTTGGCCTGAGCCATGTCTACTAGCAGGGCTTCCATGAAATCCAATTGAAGTGAAGGGCTGAGATGAGACTTCGGGTAGTTGTGACGAATCCTAGCATCTCCAACATCCAGATAGTCACAAGCATGGACCTGATGGCCCCCTGCCTAAGATGTGCTCTTGACCAGCCAATCGTCCAGATAATTTAAAACATGCACCCCTAGTCTGAGGGAAGTGTGCCGCCACCACGGCTAGACATTTTGTGAAGACCCATGGGGTTGACGCTAGCCCGATACTGGAAGCGCTGTTTTCCTACCATGAATCAGAGATACTTCTGGTGACTTGGAAAGATTTTGATGTGCGTGAATTCATCCTTCAGATCAAGGGAGTGTAGCCAGTCCCCTTTTTGTAAAAGGGGGATCAAGGTGCCCAAGGAAACCATCTTGAACTTTTCTTTTTTGACAAATTTGTTTGAGGCACTTAGGTCTAGAATGGGACAGAGTCCTCCAGTTTTCTTTGGAATCAGGAAGTACCTGGAGTAAAATCCCCACCCTCTTTGCCCATGATGGAACAGGCTTGACTGTTCTGGCCGTTAAGAGGGAGGGGAGCTTCGTTAGTACCTCCTAATGCACAACCAGCCCCCAAAATGGGTTCAGAAGGCAATTTGGTGGGACACCAAATAGGTTCAATCAGTAAACTTGTCGGACAATCGAAAGAACCCACTGGTCTGATGCTATACTGGGCCACTGGTTCACAAAGAACTGCATCCTGCCCCTAACTAGTGAATCCATCATCCCGGGTACGGGCAACTGGAACACGCTCACTACGACCTAGTCAAAACCCTGTCTTTGGAGTTGACCGAGGCACCAGCTAGGCCCTAGGGTGCTCTGCTGCCTGGGATGGTCGTGGGAGCCCTGATGGTGTTAATGGGAGGGGGTGGAGAATAGCGCTTCTTCTGCCCCAATTTCGATGATCTCCTGAGGAGGGCAGATCCGGAGTACTGGCAGAGTTGTTGGAGGGTTTCATGGTGGTCCTGGATCTGAGATTCTCCCATGTACACGGCACATCAGCGAGTGTTTCCTGTACCTCTGGTCGGAGATCCGAGGCCCCCAACCCTGCCATTCTGCAGGCGCTGATTCCCCCTGCAGAAAACCTCGATGCCGTATCAAAAAAATCATACGTTGCTCGGACCTTGTGTTTCCTGCACTCTAGGCCCTTATGCACCAGTGACACGAGGGTGTCCTGCTGCTGCTGAGGCAGCTGCTCGGCCACTTCCTGCATCTGCTTCCAGATGTCCCGCAAGAACTGGCTCATGTAGAGCTAGTGGAAGGCTATACCGGCAATGGGCATGGCTCCCTGAAAAACCTCTCTCCCAAGAGCATCCATTGCTCTGTGATCCTTCCCTGGGTACGCCGAGGAATGTGTCCGAGACGCTTGGTTCTCTTGAGAGTGGATTTGACCACCACTGACTGGTGGAGCAGCTGTCGCTTATTGAATCCAGGAGCCTTCTGGATCCTGCGTTTAACGCAGGTGAAAAAAAACAAAAAGAGCGAAAAAAGGAAAGTTTTCCCAAAATAGGCCAAATAGGCTCACCAACCGCATTGCTGCAGTTCAGCTCAGCTCAGCTCAGTCTCTCAGAAAGAGAGACTGAAGAGGGACCCTGCGTGGACGTGTGGTATAGGGTATGCTGGGCATGTCCAGTGTGGCAAGTCAAAGTTCTAGAAACTTTGACATAAGTTTTGTGTCGGGCTCCATCTGATGATGTCACCCATATGTGAGGACTATCATCCTTCTTGTCCTCAGAGAAAACTATTTCCTTTCTATAAGCATAAACAAAAAGTTTTCATTGTTATATTGTTCCCCAGATACTATCCTTTAATGTGCAGTAATTTTTCACAATTAGTTGGCAACAGATACTGGTACCAGGTACAGAACAGATGCAAAAGTTAAGGTTTTTTTTTCAAAATTCCATGTGCTTTGCTACAGAACATGACTTTCGGCTGCTTCAGAGGAAGAAGAGCCTCTGTTTTCTTTCAAGAGGATTTTTGATTGAGGTTTATACAGTTAAAAGACTGTATAGTTCATATTGTGTCCTAATATTTTTATCTAAAGATTAAAAATATATCAACTATGAAGAAAAAAATACAATTCTCTTGTGCACTGGAGCATTTCTTTCTATTTCATATCCTGTCATTCAGAAACGTAAGCTTGCACCCTAGAAGGGGATTCCACACCACATTTTGCCATTTAGTATCTATGCTTTTTGAGAATCACGTCCTTCCAACCTACACGTCCAGCTTTTCACAGAACTCCGATGCCTAGACAGATGAGAATAAAGCGGTACATCTATAAGTGATACTTCCTGTTTCTTTGACTTCTTCTTGATGCTTTCTCTCTCCTCTCCATGGCACAACCTCTCTCTGTTCTCCAAAAATAGACTATCTTCTTCTGGACCTTTATGTAGCTTAACACGTTCCACAATCTGTGGAAAGAAAGCGCACCTCTTAAGTACGTGAAGACTCCTTTGAAGGTGAGTGGTTTGCATTTGGGAGTTATGTATTTATTTTAGATTTAAATGTTATGTAATGTTTATTTCATTTTATGTTATTTTTATGATTTTATTTTTAATGTTTTTAATTTATAATTTTAAATGATGAACAGGCCTGGATTTAGGAATAGGCAACACAGGCAATTGCCTCTGGCACCAAAGATTTTTTTTTTTAGATGTCGGAGCATTGCCACTGCTCCCTATGCGTGGTGCTGTACTGCCACTTCTTTTCACTTGTGGCGTCAACTCTGATGGCAGCAGTACAGACACTGAAGAAAAATTAGCTCAGGGCCTTCTAAAGCCCTCTCATGCTAACAGACTCTGTGGTGCCCCGCCTCTTATATGGGTTTCCCTGGACTATCACCACAAGAGGGCTTGGTTGTCTGACTCTCATTTCTCTCACACTCTTTCAGCCTCCTCTCTTTCACAACCCTAGGCTTCTCCTTACCAGGTTTTCTTGTTGAAGTGCCACCATTACTCTAAGTCCTGTAATGCTGTAGCATATATGCCTCTGCTTATCTCAGGTCAATGCAGTAATCTGTGCACTGAATTTCAGCGTGCAATTTTTTTTTTTTGTATTTAAAGTTTTGGGTTTTTTTGTATTTAAAGTCACCGAGCAATTTTAATGCACAGATTAACATTTTTTGTTAACCCTCGATGCATTACAGTAATACTGTGCAAATGCATCAAGAGTTTAAAAAACACATGTTGACTATAAAATGTGTGTTCGGTACAGGCTGAACGCCCATTTTAACTCGGGAAAGGGGTTGTTATTGCTAAAACAGACAAAATAGGAGGAGGGCATACTTATCTAGCTAAGTGACAGCCAGCACTTAGCCGGATACATAGTGACTTATCCGGTTATCTGACAGTGGTTTTGCCACTGCGCTGGATAATTATTGACTTATTCTGTGAACTGGGTGAAGCACAGCCAGATAGCTGGATACGTACTGATTTATCTGCCTATGTGGCGGCGGTTAACCCGATCAATCCCAACTTCTTTTTTTGCCTGTTTGAGTGTGTTTAAGGGCTCTAACATGCCAGTATAGCAGCACTAGAAACTTAACTCCATCTCTGACCAGGAGTTAAGTTTCCAGTGTTAGAAAACCTGGGTTATTGCCAGCAAACCTCCTCTACATCAGAGAGTACTGTTTAATGCCCTCAATTGATTGGGATTTCCATGCAAGGATGCTAAGCATTACTCACATTTTGGAATGCAAATTTTTTATGTACACAACTCCTTGCTGCATCAGCAATACGCCTTGCACATAGAAATTGTGTGTTCCCGAGCAGGTAAAGCTGTGTGTTTGGCTGAACACACCTTTCTGCATCAGCCTGTCTGATCTTATAAAACTTTGGCCAGCCCCACATGTCACATGCCTCATAATAAACAGATCAAAAAAGAAAACTGTTTAAATATGATGTAATCTTAATATTAATTTCAAAGCACCATCATATGAAAATGATATTAAACCGTTGCCTTTGTAGTCTTACAGTTTGAGACCTCATATATCGTGGCGGGCTTTCAAAGCCATAGCCCTGTGTAGCCACTGTTAGAAATATGCGGTATATAAATGACTGTTACACCGTCTTTATAATTATAATCATCGGTCTCTTAATGTTATTGTAATGGCAACTTGTGTTTTGCAGCTGGGATATCACAGCATGATATCCCAGCTGCAAAACTCCACTACGATAAGTGCAAATACTAAATGCAAATATTTACTGTCGGTAAACTGACACAAGTTGCCATTACAATAACATTAAGAGACCAATGATTATAATTATAAAGACGGTGTAACAGTCATTTATATACCGCATATTTCTAACAGTGGCTACACAGGGCTATGGCTTTGAAAGCCCACCACGATATATGAGGTCTCAAACTGTAAGACTACAAAGGCAATGGTTTAATATCATTTTCATATGATGGTGCTTTGAAATTAATCATAATAAACAGAGACATGAAATACTGCAGGAGGCTTACAGTATCAAAAGCTCTTCAGCAAGCAAGCTGGCAGCAAAAGCAGAGTGAGGCAGCATGGCAGGTGGAAAGGTAGAGAACTGAGTGAAGGGAGAAAAAGACTGGTGTCTGTGGAGAGAGTGAGAGGAGGTCAGGAAGTGATAGGATGTGAGAAGATAAGGCTGATGTCTAAATTGTGGAAAGGAGATCAGTGGTTAGACTGCTGGGAGAGAGGAGGCTAGGGACAGGGTAGAGAGAGTGTAAAAGGAAGGTGAAAAGGGGCAGGGCTGGATTTATCCATAGGCAGTTGCCTAGGGGACCAAATTCTGAACATGTCCGTAAAAGCAAGTTTGCTTACTGTAAACGATGTTTCCGTAGATAGCAGGATGAATTAGCCATGCTGTCAGGGGATCTGTCAATCAGGCCCGGGAGGCGGAGCTTGTCAAAGCAGAGAACAGAGCTTTGCTCTCTGCGGCTGCGTGTGTGTTCCCGCGCAGGAAAGTAACGGAATCTCCTCAGTCTGTAATTAAGCTGTAGTGTAGTCGAAGACTTTGTGACTGCCAGGGAGGAGGGTGGGTCAGCATGGCTAATTCATCCTGCTATCTACGGAAACATCGTTTACGGTAAGCAAACTTGCTTTTTCCCGTCGATAGCAGGGCTGAATTAGCCATGCTGTCATGGGAGTCCAAAGCTCCCGATCACGTCATTTATGACATATATGGTTGGACGTGATCTTTGACAGTGTGGCAGTCACCGAGGACAGGAGGATAGAGATTGCAGTATTGCTTGCCCTATCTTCGCATCCGTGGCTGCTTGTTGGTCAAGGCAGTAATGAGATGTGAAGGTATGCAGTAATGACCATGTAGCTGCCTTGCAAATGTCTATGGGTTGCACATTCTTTAAGTGTGCTAAGGATGTTGCTACTGCTCTGACTTGGTGAGCTTTAGGAGTAGACTGTAAATGTAAATTCTGTTTGTCGTAGCAGAATTTGATGCACTGTGCTATCCAACTGGAGATGGTGCGTTTAGCCACTGGTAGTCCAGGTGCTTTTGGGTCAAAGGAGACAAAGAGTTGAGAAACACGGGAGTCCGAGTTCGTCCTTTCTTTGTAGTGTGTTAAAGCTCTCTTACAATCCAGTGTGTGCAGTAGCTTTTCCCTATCGTTTGCATGAGGTTTAGGGAAAAATATTGGTAATTCCATTGTCTGATTGAGATGGAATGGGGTAACTACTTTCGGTAGGAAGGATGGGTGAGTTCGTAGAACTACCTTCTGTTGATGAAATTGTAAGTATGGAGGATAATGGACCAAAGCTTGTAACTCGCTAACTCTTCGTGCTGATGTTACTGCAACCAGGAATACCACCTTCCAGGTGAGGTATTTAATGTGTGCCGAGTCCATGGGTTCAAAGGGATAAAGCATGAGCTGTTCCAGAACTACGTTGAGGTTCCATGGAACTGGAGGTTTGGATATCGGAGGACGAATGTGTGTTAAACCCTTTATGAAACGAGTCAGTAATGGGTGATTGGATATAGGAATGTCATTGATTGGTCTATGATAGGCGCCTATGGCGCTGAGGTGAACTCTGATGATGTTGCTAGACCAGCTACATATAGTGTATGAAGATAATCAATGAGCAATTCCGGGGAACAGTCCAATGGTGGTACACCTTTGGAAGTGCACCAGGCAGAGTAGCGTTTCCATTTATAGCTATAATTTTTCCTGGTTGAGAGTTTCCTTGATTGTAACAAAATGAATTGTGCTGAAGTGGAAACTCCTTGTTCTGTTAGAAGGAGCCTTTCAATCTCCAAGCTGTCAAGTGTAGAGATGAATGTAGCGGGTGTAGTAGTGTTCCTTGATCTTGGCTGAGAAGATCTTGACGATTCGGTAATAGAATTGGATCCTTGATGGATAGTCGAAGTAGGAAACTGTACCATGGTTGCCTCGGCCATGCCGGGGCTATGAGTATCAGTTGAGCTTTGTCCGCTATGCACTTCTGAATTGTTCTTGTTATGAGAGGTATGGGAGGAAAGGCATAGAGAAGGCCTGTCGTCCACGTAATGAGGAAGGCATCTTGAGCAATCCTGAATTGGCTTGGTCTTATCGAGCAGAATTTGGGAACTTGAGAATTGATCTCTGTTGCAAAGAGATCTGTGGAAGGTGTCCCCCCACTGCAGAAATATGTCCTGGACTACTTCTGTATTGAGTGTCCATTCGTGGGGATGAAAGATGCGGCTTAGTCTGTCCGCTCTGGTGTTTGCAACTCCTGGTAGGTAAGTTGCTTGTAGATGTATGCAATTTTTGTGAGCATGTTCGAAGATTGTCAGGGTCTCTTTGCAGAGGGACCATGAACCGGACCCTCCTTGTTTGTTGATGTAAAACATCGCTACCTGGATGTCTGTGTAGATCATGACCCTGCGTCCTTTCAGGTGGTCTTGGAAGACTCGCAATGCGTTGCGAATCACTCTGAGTTCCAGTAGATTTATTTGTAGATTTTGTTCCGAGAGTGTCCATAACCCTTGGGTTTCGTAAATCTCGAGGTGAGCACCCCATCCCTTGCGAGACGCATCTGTGGTTAGGACTGCGTTGTGAGGAGGGGGGCTGAACAATGCTCCCTTGGATAAGGTGGAGTCTAGGAGTCACCATGCTATATCTTTTTTCATTTCTGCGGTCAGCAATACCTTTTTCGTCAATGGTTGTGAATGCTGTTTCCATTGTCGTTTTAGACCCCATTGTAGGCGTCTCATGTGTAGCCTGGTGTTGGGAACCATGAAATTCGCCGCTGCCATGTGGCCCAGAATTACCAGGACTTATCTTGCTGTCTCTGAGTATGTTTCAAGGTGTGCAGAAGTTGACGGAAATGTGATATTCTGTCGTCTGGGAGGTATGCCCTGTTGCACGTAGTGTCCAGCATGCGCCTATGAACTGTAACTGCTGTGTTGGTTGTAGATGTGATTTCTGAAAATTTATCACCAACCCTAGTTCTTGTAAGCAATGTATCACCTGATTGAGGTGATCCTGTAAGATGTTCGGAGTTGAGGCGATTATGAGCCAGTCGTCCAGATATGGAAAGATGGTTATACCTTGTTTCCTGAGATGAGCCACCACCACTATCATGCATTTGGTGAAAACTCTGGGTGCAGCCGATAGTCCAAAGGGAAGAACTTTGTATTGGTAGTGTTGATGTCTGTAGCGAAAGCACAGGTAACGCCACGAGGATGGATGGATTGGAATGTGCGTGTAAGCATCCTTCAGATCGATGGAGCACATCCAATCGTTGGTTTGAATGAGAGGAAGAATTGACTTCAACAATACCATTTTGAATTTCTCCTTGGTGAGAAATTTGTTCAACTCCCTTAGGTCTAGTATGGGGCGAAGGCCTCCAGACTTCTTGGGTATAAGGAAGTACGTGGAATAAAATGCTGCTAAATTGGGGTGTGGGTGGATTTGTCGAATTGCTTGTTGCTTGCGAAGTAAAGCAATTTCCTCCCCCAGTTGTGGATGGGAATTGTAGATCTTGAGTGTGGAAAGATGAGGCAAGATGGGTTTTGTTACAAATTGGAGTTGGTAGCCTTGACGTACTATCTCCAGAACCCATTGATCTGATGTTATGCTTTCCCAGACATTCAGGCAAGCACGAATTCTGCCTGGAGGAGCTTGATGTTGTGGTGGTGGCTGAGTAACTAAAAAGATGACGTTGGTTTTACTGCAGTAGTCGGCTGTTGTGCCTGTTGCCTCTGGTTACGTGGTTTACCTCTTCGTTGATTTGAGGTATTGTTTTGTGGAGCAGGACGTTGGTAGGCAGGGTATGGCTGCGTACGAAAAGATTGATAAGATCTATAGGGTTTTCTGGCATATGATTGTCTACGGGTAGACCCCACATAACGACGTGTAGTCGAATAAATAGGTTGCGATGCTAGCGATTATACTGCTAGAGCTTCGTCTTTTAATTTACTTACTGCTTCCTGGAATTTTTCTCCAAACAGGTTATCTCCTGTGCATGGGAGGTTTGTTAGTTTCTCGTGCAAGTCATCCCGTATGGAACTTGAACGTAACCATGCTAGTCTGCGGGCTGCAATAGCTGCTGCAGATGCTCTAGATGATGTTTCATGTGCCTCATAGATTGACCTCAAGAGGTGTTGAGAGCATTCTTCCATGTCATGAAGAGGCTGAGGTATTTGTTCAGCTACTGAGGAGTGTATACCTTTCATAGCTTGCATACACTCATATAAATATTGTACCATGTAGAACTTATGTTGCATAATTCTTGCGGTTAACATCGAGTTATGGAATATTTTCCTACCAAATTCATCTAAATATTTGTTGCCTTTCCCCGATGGGAAAGTAGTGTGCAACTTTGTTTTCCTGAACCTTTGCATTGCCGACTCTACTACGATGGATGCGTGAGGCAATTGTGGTAGAGTGTATAGTGATGCTTTCTTCATACGAAATTTCATGTCTGTTTTCCTGGAAACAGCTGTCGTCGTATAAGGCGTTTCCCAGGATTTTTGTAAGACGGAATGCAGGATTTATTGTGGTGGAAGAGATGTTGGTTCCACCTGAGTATCAAATATCTTTAGAAGCCCAAGGGTTTCCGCTCTAGGGTCTGTTTCTTTTTGGACCTCTAGGTGTAGAATGGTACCCATTTTTTCTATAAATTTTGGGTATGTAAGGTCTTCAGGAGGGGAATATGGCTCCTGTAGTTGGTCCTGCGTATCTGACAGACATCCCACCGATGATGATGGGGATGTTTGTAATGAAGGAGAATCAAAAGATGTATCCTGTATGTGAGTAGGTGAGGTTGGTTGGTTTATCCTGGGAGATGTCGGTGGTTCTGCCGACTGCTCTTCATTAGACTGTGCTTTATGTTTTGTAGCATTGTCCTGAGAAGTATTAGTTATTTTAAATGATGATTGAAGCGTCTCGTAAAATCCTGCTATAGACTGCGACAATTGAAAAAATGCTTCTCTGGTATGAGAGGGCATTACCATACGATTGTCTTGTTGATGTGAGATAGTTGTTGTAGGCGAAGTTGCAGGAACTTCCCTATCTCTCTGTGTCTTAGTGATTGGAGTATGTTTTAAATCTTCCAAATCTGAAGAAGTAGTAGAGGAAGGAATTTGTACCAGTTCTCTTAATGAGCCGGTAGTAGATGGAACTTTATGAGATGATTTAGAAGTGGAAGGACTCATCTCCCATATAGCACTCCTCTTTTTTAATCTTTTAGAATGGGAGTGATGTGAGTACTTATGATAGTCCTCAGATGAAGATTCAGTATCTGTGACTTCAGCCTCTGAAGAAGAACTGTGTGAAGGGTATCGTTTTCGCTTCAACTCTCTCTTTAAATTTTGACGCGAGTAATTTTGGTTTCTACGCGCAGATCTTGATCTATGCGCTGGTTTAGATTTATGCGCGTATGTATATTTACGCGCAGATGTAGAGGTATGCGCAGGTATGCGCGGTTGAATTTCTGTGTGCGGAAGTAGAACTGTGCGCAGTTGTAGTTTTATGCGCATATTTCTTTGATCCCGAGCGCACAGGGTTTTTCGGCGCCGTGCGCATAAGTTTTCTTATAGTCGGCGCCATGCGCACAGGTGTCTCCGGCGCCATGCGCATAGGTGTTTCCGGCGCCATGCGCATATCTGGTTGGCGCGGTGGTCTTTTCTGCGCCGGAAGCGCTAAGTTGTGCGCAGACTCGGTCTTTGGCGCCAGTGTATGCGCATTTGGCGCCATAGGCGCAGAAGTCTTCTGCGCCGAGGTCTCCTCCCCCGATGAGGTATGTTGCGGCTCTTTAGGCACTGAGGATTTCTGAGAATCCATTGGCCTTCGTCTTTTTGGCTTTCCATTACCTCCTAATTTGGAGGATTTAGGATCTGACGAGAAAGTTTTCTTTTTTGTTGGAGCCGAAGAAGTTAACGGGCCCGGCGATGAGTGAGCCTCCGACGGATCCCGTGAGGCAAAAAGTTCTTGAAGCCTATAGGCTCTTTGTTTTAATGCTCTAGGTGACATTTTTGAGCAATACTCACAATTTGCTGGATTGTGGTGTGGTCCGAGACATTTATAACATTGATCGTGTCCGACAGTGACCGACATTCTTTTTGCACACGAACAGGGTTTAAACCCCGGTTTTGACATTTTAATCTTTTTTTTTTTTTTTTACTGAGGAGAGATCAGCTCCGCGTGCGATCTCGCTCGCGGAAAAAACAGACTGAGGAGATACCGTTACTTTCCTGCGCAGGAACACACGCGCAGCCGCAGAGAGCAAAGCTCTGTTCTCTGCTTTGACAAGCTCTGCCTCCCGGGCCTGATTGACAGATCCCCTGACAGCATAGCTAATTCAGCCCTGCTATAGACGGGAAAACAAGGATTCCTCCTACTGTTTTTTTGACTTCTGGGGACAAAACCCCCATCCCGTTTTCTGCCTAAGGATGACATAATCTTTAATATGGCCCTGCATAGGGGTAAGAAAGAATCAGAGGAAAAAAAGCATAGAGAGGAAGGCATTTCCTTTCTTCTATTTAGTTTTCTTTTACATTCTTTTATTTTTTTCTCACTTTTCTTCTCCTTTTACCCCACTCTTCTTGTTTTACCTCGTCCAAAGCTTCCTCACTTTATTCTGTTGCACCCAAGCTCCCCTTTTCTTCTTTTCCAATTTTACCTTCCCCTCCTCAATTTTACCCCTTTGCTTTCCTCTCCACTCTGTCAATAATTAACATAAAGGTTATAATATGATTTTATTTAATGAAGTTTTCAGACAACTGTATTGTTGTGGACATTAAATTTAGCGTCAGATATAAACTTATGCAAATACCCTACTGAATTACGGCAGCGTTTCTAACCCTTGTCGCAGCATCTACACTGTTTGTAACTCTAGGGAATAAGAGACCGGCCAAAGGCCACAAGCAGAAGCCAAGCCAAACCATTAAATCCTGGGGCCGGCGGCTACCTTGAGCAACATCTTCCTGTTCTCCATGTCTTGCTTCCATGCCATGACATACCGCTTGGGGATCATCGGATGCCGAGGTGACCAGGCAGGCACATGGCTGTGAACCAATCTGCGGAGGGGGGGGGGGACGACAGGGGAAGAAGAAAGGTGAAGAAAAGTGTTAGAATCTTCCGGGGCGCGCGATTAGCTCGCGGAGCCCCAGCGCCTGGACCTCCCCCCCCCCCCAAGCTGACGCCCGCAGCGCGCGCGTCCTGTTGTCACTCGCTCCGCTTGCGGGAACTTCCCAGCCGCTACATGACGTCAAGCACTTCGTGTCAGGCTCTATATTTCTCCGGGGGCGGGGGAGGGGGGAATTCCTTTTTCTTTTTTGGCCCACTTACCCCTTCAAGTCGGTGTTGGTTGCTACGGAAACCATGGTTGCTCCTCTTTTTTACTCTGCCAGCCAGTGACTGACGCTGTGACGGCAGGAGCTGCACCACTCCCGCCTCCGGCGTTGTGGCGTCACTGGCGTCGTCCTCTGAGGCGGTGCTTAGGACAGCTCTGCGCGCACCGGTGAGCTTATTTTGTGCTGTTTCGGAAGTTGCAGGTCAACGTAAAACCTTGAAAAAAATAATCTAACTTCATTTTTGCTGTAAAAAAATGGGGGATGCTATATTAGGACAGCACAAATGCAAAGCCATATTTACTAGGAAAGGGGCCTGTAATAGTCTTCAAAGTCTACATGTGTAAGCATTCAATAAGCAATGGAAGCGTTCTTTTGTATGGGTTCAAATTCGTATTTAACTAGCTAAAATGCTCTTAAAAATGACAGGCTTTCATATTTTAAATATTGTTAGGATTGCCAACTTGTCCGCAGAACAGGACTGGGCACTTGAGAATGGGGGGGGGGGGGCTTCATTTGTAGAAATTAGCATAAATCATAGATTACATCTCTGAACAATCTCAAAAGCTCATGTACAATATTTTGGATAATACTTACAGATCCAATAGAAGCTATCACAGCCTGCCAAAAATAGTTAGCCCCAGGAGCCATACAGTTACTAGATCATTGTGTTATATATTCCATTCACTAAACTAAAAATAAAATACATAATTTTTCAGCACTGTAAAAATAATTGTGTATTAGTATGAATAAAAATATAGAAACATAGAAATGACTGCACAAAAGGACCAAATGGTCCCTCCAGTCCATCCAGCAAGCCCACGGCAGCAGCAGCTGTGCCATACAGGTCTGTCTCCCCCCCCCCCCCCCCCCCCCCCATCAGTGGGTGGCATCTGCAGTGCAAGTTACCCCCAAAACCTAGTTTTTTAAACCATTAAAATCTGGGCCCTTGGTTGCTGTCAGAGTCCATCCAGTTCCCCATTACCTCTTGCAGTTGAAGCAGAGAGCAATGTTGGAGTTTCATCACACGTATAAGGCTTATTGGTTAAAGTAGTAACAGCCGCATCAGTAAGTTAGCCCCATGCTTATGTCTTCCCAAACCCTAAATTCATGTCCTTGTTGGTTGCTGTCCAAAACTAATTCCTCCTTTTCGCCTGCCGTTAGAGCAAAAATGAGTTGCATCAATGGTATGAAGGCTTGCTAGATAAGAGTAATAACTGCCACACCAGCAAGTTACCCCCATCATATCTTCCCTGCACCTCCTCTTCTCCAGGGTATACATATTTAGGTCTATTTAGGTCCTTCAACCTCTTCTCATAAGTCATTTGATGGAGAACCCCCCCCCCCCCCCATTTTTGTCACCCTTCTCTGGACAGCCTTCATCCTGTCTCTGTCCTTTTTGAGATACGATCTCCAGAACTGAACACAATACTCCAGGTGAGGCTTCACCAAAGACCTGTTCAAGGGGAATATCACCTCCTTTCAACTGCAGATAAAAAGTTAGCTGGCTAAGTACCAGGTGGTAAGTGCAGCCAGATATTGAAATGGTATCATTTGTCCAGCTAAGTTCAAATTTAGCTGCATAAATGGTGCTGGACCTCAAAATGGCTATTGAAAGTCTATAACCTCTTGAGCATTTTTCACATTTTGATGTGTCATTGCATACATTTAAGTGAGGTATTTCTTTCCACTCATCAACTCACCATACTCCACACCTTCCCGGGCCAAAAAATGTTTTCTTGGGTGACAAAGCATATATGTATCCAAAAAGAAAACTGAAATTCAACAACTGGATAAAAGACTCTAATCCTTCCCATCCCCCCATTCCCCCTAAAAAAAAAAATAGTGCACCTTTGGCAGCAATTACAGCTACAAGTCTGTTGGGATAGGTCTCCATCAAATGTACACACCTAGACTTGCCAGTATTAGACCATTCTTCTTTACAAAACTGTTCAAGCTCTGTCAAGCTACTTAGGGATGGATCATTGATGGACAGCAATATTCAAATATGCCAAAGATTTCAATTGAATTGAGGTCAGGGCTCTGAAAAGGCTACTCCAGGATATTTACCTTTTTTTTTCCTTAGCCAGTCTAGTTTAGCTTTAGCTGTATGCTTCAAGTCATCATGCTAAAAGAGGGAATTTCCTTTCATTTTCATCTTCCTTGCAGAGGGCAGCAGGTTTTCAAGGGCTTTTCTCCATATATTGTTCTTTCATCCTGAAAGTGCCCCAATGAGAAACATTTCCATAATATGAAGCTGGTACCACCATGCTTCATGATAGGGATGGTGTTTTTCGGGTGATGTACTGTGTTTGCTCAAAATATAATGCTTTGCATTCAAGCCAAAATGTTCTTTCCCTGTATGTATCCGGATCAATCCAGACTCCTGGGTTTTGCCTCCCTTCCAGCAAATGGAGACAGAGAAGTTTTGACAGACTCTGCCCTATACCCTGAGGTGCCACCTACAGTCCGTCAGTATTTCTCTGTCTCCAGAAGATAGATGGTGGAGGTGCAAAACCTACAGTCTGTACTTAGTTACTTAGTGTAAAAAAAATTAGAGAGAAAGAGAACAGGGAGTTTGGTTTAATTCCAGCTTATGTCTTTAAAAAAAACAAAACAAAAAAAACCAAACAACTTAACCAGGCGAGGAGGATTTTCTTCAGCCTCCGAAGGGTTTGCCAGGTCCTGAGGGGACCATCCCCCCTGGTGCTTGAGGCAACTGAGGCTAGGGGTCGAAGACCCTGTTGCCAATTCAAAGCACTGCTGGGTGTGATTCCGGGGAGCCATGCTCACTCACCCCAGAAGGACCAGGACCCATAGAGGACTGCTGGGCAAGTTTTGAAAAAAAAAAAAAAAAGCAAAGTCTACTTTTGATTGCTAGGTCTCTCCCTTCCCTTCCAATCTACTGCTGCTTGTCTTTCGCCGCCATTTCGCCGGGAGCTGAGATTTTTTTTTTGTCTTTTTTTTCTTTCCCTCAGCGATGCCGTGGAAAATGGCTTGTCGGGCATGCAGCTCGGCGCGCACGCAAGTTTCACGAGATGGCCTCTGCTCGTCCTGTCTCCCCGGGGGGGAAGGAACCTCCACAGCCACTGGGGAAGTTGTGGTGAGAGCCTGCAAACTTCTAAAGGGCTTGGAGGACCGCGGCCCCCTTCTCCTGATCCGTTCCTGCTGAGCGCGGGAACGGAAGCCATTTTGAGCAGCATCAGGGTAGTGACATGAGCCGCGGCGGGGGAGGGGATTCTCCCGCCTTCTTTATCCCTGCAGCAAATGGCCCCCGGGGGGGACGAACCAGCAGGGTATGGCTCAGGTACATCGGAGGAGAGCCCCGAGGGGGCCTCAGACTCCTCCCTTTTTGTCCTCCTCCTCTGAGTTTATTTTACTGTTTCATAAGGCCTTTAAGGCCAGGTAATCAGTGAAAAAGCAGGGTGGAGATAAATCTTCTTTCGCGGTGCCAATTTCCACTTCTCGAAAGCGGTCCAAGCCTAGGGAGGGCTCTGGGTCCTCCCAGCTGAAGCATCCCTTGTGGTCGGTGGCGCCCCATACGGTCACAGATTCTTCCTCGGAGGTTTCCTACCCAGATGATCAGACCTTGCCATCCAAGCC
Organism: Rhinatrema bivittatum; assembly: GCF_901001135.1. NCBI lineage: Eukaryota > Metazoa > Chordata > Amphibia > Gymnophiona > Rhinatrematidae > Rhinatrema > Rhinatrema bivittatum. The sequence continues at coordinate 594,844,584 of NC_042615.1, forward strand.
TCCACTGGGGGTAGGCGGGGATGCAAACCAGCAGCAGGATTCTGTCCGCAGTTCCCATATTGTGGAAGGTGACGACCCAAAGGTGGTCCGCCTTTTTAGAAAAGATGAGCTAGGCCCATTTTGGGGGAGTTAGGCATTGAGGCTCCACAAGAGGAATCCTGGATGGGGACTACTGATCCAGTGTTGTTGGGCCTGCGTGGTCCGACCACTTCCTTTCCTTTTCATTTCTCGGTCACTGACTTGCTGTTCAGAGAATGGGACACCCCTGATCTAGGGTTGAAGGTCAGTAAAGCAATGGACAAGCTATAGCCTCTGCCAGAGAAAGCTTTGGACCTTCTTAGAGTTCTCAAGGTGGATGCGGCAGTGTTAGCAGTCACCAAAAAGACCACCATCCCGGTTACCGGGGTGACGGCCCTCAAGGATCTACAGGATCGAAAGCTGGAGCTTCAGCTCAAGAAAATATGTGAAGTCTCAGCGCTAGGAGTAAGGGCTGCCATGTGCAGCAGTTTTTTTTTGTTTTTTTTTTTTTTTTAGAGCTAGCCTTCGCTGGGTGCAACAACTACAGGCCAACAACTCTCTTTCAGAGGGAGAAGCTCTCCAGGCAGGGCATCTGGAAGCTGCGGTCGCTTATAGTGCGGATGCCCTTTATGACCTGTTGTGGACATCTGCTAGGTCCATGGTTTTGGACGTCTCTGCGCGCAGGCTTCTGAGGTTAAGAAACTGGTCTGCGGATGTTTCTTCCAAGCTCAGCTGGGCTCTCTGCCTTTCCAGGGCAAGTTGCTTTTTGGAAAGGACTTGGAGGACATGATTCAATCCCTGGGAGAGAATAAGATTCATCGACTGCCAGAGGATAGATCCAAATCAAGGGGCTCTCTTCCTTCTAGGTCTCGCTTCCATGGGAATCAAAGATTTCAAATGCCCCGGTCTTCCAGTTCCTCTTTTAGGCAAAATTCTAACAGACAGCAGTCATGGTCCCAGTCCTTTCCTGGGCGGCGCTTTGGCAGACCTGGTAACCCCCAATCTGCACCAGGAGTTAAGTCTCCAGAATGAAGTAAGGCAGACTTGTTTCTATTTTACGAGGAATGGACCAAATTGACGTCGGACTGGTGGGTCCTCTCCGTGATAAGACAAGGTTACACTTTAGATTTTGCACGTTGCCTTCAGCACCAGTTTCTGGTCTCCTCATGTGCTTACGAGGAGAAACGTCAGGCGGTACGAGATATATTGCAGCGCCTTCTTGAGCTCAGTGCCATTACACCAGTTCCTCCTGCGGAGCAGCGGAGGAGCCGCTATTCCATTTACTTCATGGTACCCAAGAAAGAGGGTGCCTTCCGGCCCATTCTTGATTTAAAACGGGTCAACCGATGCCTTTGGGTTTCCCACTTCCGCTTGGAGACACCGTCATTGCCTCGGTGAGAAAGGGAGAGTTTCTAGCATCGCTAGATCTGATGGAGGCGTATTTACACATTGGAGTCCAGGCTGTCCACCAGACGTTCCTAAGGTTTTCATTATCAGTTTTGAGCGCTGCCTTTCAGACTTGCCACCACACCCAGGACCTTTACCAAGATAATGGTTGTAGTGACAGCGCAACTCCAGAGAGAAGGATTCTTGGTACATCCATATCTGGACGACTGGCTGATTCGAGCAAAATCGGAGTTGCTTTGCCATTCGGTGTGTGCTTCAGCTATCGAGATCGCTCGGTTGGGTGGTCAACCTTGCCAAGAGTCGTCTGGTACCCTTCCAGTCCTTGGAATTCCTGGGAGCCCTGTTTGACACGCAACAGGGGAGAGTTTTCCTTACCATGGACCACATTTGCAAGCTGCAGGGACAGATTTGAGACTTATTGTCCAAACATCCCTCCCAGAGTAAGGGATTACTTGCGGGTCCTAGGATCGATGATTTCCACTCTGGAGTTAGTGCCATGGGCCTTTGCTCATATGCGTCCTTTACAATCAGCATTGCTTTCCCAATGGAACCCAGTCTCCGAGCAGTTTCATCTGCCCCTTCCTCTTACAGATTCTGCAAGGTCCAGTCTCGATTGGTGGCTCCTCTCGGACAACTTAACCCGCGGAGTTCCCTTGGTAGTGCCTGAGTGGACAGTGGTTACCACAGATGCCAGCCTCTCCAGCTGGGGAGCGGTTTTTGTCTGTGGAAATCCATACAGGGGCAATGGTCCCAGGAAGAATCTCAGTGATCGATCAATCATCTGGAGACCAGAGCTGTGTGTTTAGCGTTACAAGCTTTCCTTCCGCTCCTCTAGGGGAAGTTGGTCAGGGTTCTGTTCGACAATGCGACCACGGTGGCTTATATCAATCGCCAAGGAGGGACCAAAAGCCAACCAGTGGTGGTGGAAGCTCAACAGTTGATAAGCTGGGCGGAGCAGCATCTGGTCAGCATTGTGGTGTCTCACATAGCGGGCGTCAACAACATTCACGCAGACATTCTCAGTCGTCACCATCTCGATCCCGGGGAGTGGGAGTTGGCTAATGAGGCTTTTCAGCTCACATGCGACATGCGGGGCACACCCAGCATGGATCTGATGGTGACAATTCAGGAATGCCAAGGTCCCGCGCTTCTTTGGTCACTGCAGGGAGTCAGGAGCGGAAGGAGTAGATGCCCCGGTTCTTCCCTGGCCGACAAATGCCCTGCTGTACGTGTTTCCACCTTAGCCTCTGATTGGCAAAGTGCTCAGGTGAATAGAACTCCACCTGGCAGAGATGATCCTCGTAGCTCCAGAGTGGTCGAGATGTCCATGGTTTGTAGATCTGGTCAATCTAACGGTGGCAGGGCCCCTGCGGTTTCGGGATTTCCCAGACCTTCTACATCAAGGGCCCGTCTGTTTAGAAGAGCAGATCGTTTTTGTCTAGCGGCATAGCTTTTGAGAGGCAGCATCTGAAGAGCAAAGGTTATTCTGACGCGGTACTGGCTACACTTTTGAGATCCTTTAAAACGTCCACCTCCCTGTCTTATGCCCGGATGTGAAGAGTCTTTGAATCTTGGTGCGTGCTACGCGAGGTAGTTCCTACCTGGGCATCGGTGTCAGATATTTTGTGTTTCCTACAAGCCAAACTATCGAAAGGTTTATCGTGGAGCTCCCTAAGAGTGCAGGTAGCAGCTCTCGGTTGTTTACACGGTACAATACAGGGGGTAGCGTTAGCTGCGCATCCGGATGTGGCTCATTTTGTTTGGGGAGCAAAGCACTTACATCCCCCGGTCAGACACCCTTGTCCTTCCTGGAGCCTAAACTTGGTTCTCACAGCTCTGTGTACTGCGCCCTTTGAGCCTCTGAAAAGGGCGACGTTGAAAGATCTAACGTTAAAGGTGATTTTTCTGGTGGCTATCTCATCTGCTCGTAGGGTGTCAGAGCTTCAGATGTTATCCTGCAGAGAACCCGTCTTAAGAATTTCTGATTCTGGAGTCTCCATACGGATGGTTCCTTCCTTTCTTCCAAAGGTGGTTTCCTCTTTTCATTTGAATCAATCCGTGGAGCTCCCATCTTTTCTAGAAGTGGACCGGTCGGATCCCCTTTCTAGAGACTTAAAGAAGCTAGATGTTCGCAGGGCTTTGCTGCGTTATCTGGAAGTTACAAACAGTTTCCATATGTCTGACCATCTTTTTGTGCTGTGGAGTGGTCCAAAAAGAGGTAATATGGCATCTAAGACTACAATAGCCCACTGGCTGAAAGAGGCTATAAGTTCAGCGTATTTGCTGCATGGTAGACCCCTACCCAGTTGGGCTTCGTGCCCATTCTACCTGTTCGCATCTTGGGTGGAGTGCCAACAAGTCTCACCGCAAGAGATTTGCAGGGCGGCTACTTGGAAGTCTTTACAAGCCTTTGCGAGGCATTACAGACTGGATATATCCAGACCCCAGGTTCTGGGGGGTTTGGAGAAGGTGTGCTCCGAGCGGGCCTCTCTGGCTCCCACCCCAATTAAGAAAGCTCTGGTACATCTCAGGAGTCTGGGCTGATCTGGGTACATACAGGGAAAGGAAAATTGGTTCTTACCTGCTAATTTTCGTTCCTGTAGTACCAAGGATCAGTCCAGAGTCCCGCCCACTTTATACATACAGGTAATGGAGAGGCTGCTCGTTCAGCATTTGTTTATTTTGGGTCTGTAAATCAATTTTGTTCAGTGTTCAACGGGTTCTGTTCCCACTTGGGATTAGTGAGCCAGTTCAGGAAAGGTATTATTTGTATACAGTTATTTTGGTTTTGATACTGAGTAATTTATTTATTTATTTATTTATTTATTTAACATTTTTCTATACCGACCTTCAAGGTTAAATACCATATCAGGTCGGTTTACATCGAACAGGGGTAGATCAGTGTAACATAACATAACAAAGGAACAACTTTTTATAATTAGTGGAGGTAAAGCAGAAAAGTAAGAAAGTTACATAATAACAAGGACCATGAACTAGGAAGCTGAATTCAGCTGGAAAAAGAGAAACCTTAAGAATGTATTAAATTAAAATACTAAAATACTAGGAGACTAGTAACTGATGAGAATATTGAAGGGGCGAAGTTCCAAATTCAATGCTGAGTAGTTGTAGTTGTCTAGTGAAAGTTTGAAGGATCAGGGAAGGCTTGTAAGAAGAGCCAAGTTTTGAGTTTTTTTTTAAATGTTGGTAGGCACGGTTCCATTCTGAGTTCTGCAGGTAGGTTGTTCCAGATGGCTGGACCTGCTGTGGAAAAAGCTCGGTCTCTGGTAGAGATGAGTCGTGTAGCTTTAGAAGGTGGGGGGTTGTAGTGCTCCTTTGTAGGTTTCTCTCATTGGTCTGTTGGAAGTGTGGAGTTTGAGTGGGAATTCGAGGTCAAGATGGAGGAAGCTATGAATTGATTTGTGAATTAGAGATAAAGCTTTGTGCAGAGCCCTGTGACTGACTGGTAACCAATGTAAATTACGGAGGACGGGCGTAATGTGGTCTCTCTGGTTGGTGCTTGTTAAAATTCTCGCTGCAGCGTTTTGTATCATCTGTAAGGGCTTGGTTGTTGAGTTGGGAAGGCCAATGAGGAGAGAGCTGCAGTAGTCAATTTTGGCAAATATTAGGGATTGAAGAACAGTCCTAAAGTCATGAAAAAATAGGAGAGGTTTGAGTCTTTTTAACACTTGAAGTCTGTAGAAGCACTCTTTAGTTGTGGTTTTGATCATATTCTTTAGGTTAAGACGGTTGTCTATAATTACTCCAAGGTCTCTCACATGAGTGTGGGTGAGAAGGTGTTTGTGATGGATCTGTGACGAGGGGTTTTCTTGGTTGGAGGAAATGAGGAGGAGTTCAGTCTTAGAGGCATTGATGACCAGGTTTAGACTGTTGAGGAGATTAGTGATGGCTTGTAAGCTGTTGTTCCAGAGTGCGATGGATTTGTTAATAGATTCTGTTATGGGAATCAAAATCTGGACATCGTCCGCATAAATGTAGTGAATAAGGTTAAGACTGGTTAACAGTTGGCAAAGGGGAAGGAGGTAAATATTGAAAAGGGTAGGTGATAGGGATGAACCTTGTGGTACGCCAAGGGAAGAATTTGTAGATGGTGATTCTTTATTGTTTATTTTGACTTTAAAACTTCTATTACTGAGGAACGACTTGAACCAATTGTGGACTGTTCCTGAAATGCCTATGTCTGAGAGGCGATTCAAGAGGATGGGGTGGTTGACTGTGTCAAAAGCCGCCGAAATGTCTAAAAGGATTAGGAGAAAGGAGTGTCCTTTGTCTAGACCCATAAGAATATGGTCAGTTAGAGATATGAGTAGGGTTTCCGTGCTGCGAGATTTGCGAAACCCATATTGGGAAGGGAAAAGTAAGTTGTGATCTTCTAAATAATCCGAGAGCTGGATGTTGACCAATTTTTCTGTGATTTTGGCTAGAAATGGTAGATTAGAGATAGGGCGGAAATTTGCCAGCACACCAGGGTCTAGGTTATGTTTCTTGAGGAGTGGTTTCAGGGAGGCGTTTTTTAGATTATCTGGGTAGAGTCCTTGAGTTAAGCAGCAGTTTATGATTTTGGTTAAGGGACCAGAGATTATATTAGGAATAAGTAGCAGTAGCTTGGAAGGAATGTTGTCCGATGGGTGGCTGGATGGTTTCTGCCTTTTAAGAATGGATTCGATCTCTTTGGTCGATATTAATTCGAATTTATCGAATTTGACTCCCTTAAGAATGTAGGTGTTATCGAATGAGGTGTTGTAGTCAGTCTTGGTAGGAAGGAGAGCAAGTGTGTTTGAAATCTTCTGCTGAAAGAAAAGGGCTAGCTCATTTGCTTTGGACTGAGCTTGTTCGTCAGGTATCGACGGTGGTAGAGACTTTGTTATTTGAGAGACATATGCAAAGAGGGTTTTTGCATCAAATTGGATGTCATGGATTTTTTTACCGAAGTATTCTCTTTTTGCTTTTAGAATGGAAGTCCTGTAGTAATGTAGTGTTCCTTTGTATGACAATAGTGTAGTGGTGGAAGGTGCTTTGCGCCATTTATTTTCTTTGTGGCGTAATTCTTGTTTTATCCGTTTGAGATCGTTGGAAAACCAAGGTTGGTTTCCTTTTTTTGTCGTGTTGCTTAGTTTTGTGATTAATGGGCAGAGTTTGTTTGCTACCTCTTCAGTGATCTTGTGCCATGATAGCACTGCTGTGTTAGGGTTGGATAGATCTAAGTTCGAGATTTCCTTGGAGAGATGTTCACTGAGGGTCTCAGAAGCACAAGGTTTCCTGAATTGAAAAGAGGAAAGGTGCTGTGGGGAGGGAGATTGTTTTTTTGTAGTGAGGGTGGTAGTTATCAGAAAGTGATCTGACCAGGGGATAGAAGTACACACAGGTTCCGTAGAGTTAGAAAAATTAGAGTTGATAAAAATAAGGTCCAGGGTGTGTCCTGCTTTGTGTGTAGGTTTGTTTACAATCTGAGTGAATCCCATTGCACTGAGGGCTGTGAGGAGGGCGTCACAATTGGGTGGGTGGGAAGAAGCCTCAAAGTGAATGTTGAAATCTCCCATGATTATGGTGGGTGAGTCAGTGTTGACGTGTTTCACCACAGATTCTATAAGAGGGGAAGCATCTGTGTCTAATACTCCTGGGGGTGCATAGACTAGTAGTACTTGCAGCTGGTTTGATTTGAATAGACCTAGCTCAATTTTAGATTCTGACTTAATTGTATGTGGAGTTAGTCTGAGTTCTTTTTTGGTGGCTAGTAACAGACCGCCTCCTCTCTTTTTTTGTCTGTGAATTGTAAAAAAGTCATATTTGTGGGTGGGTAATTGGTTGATTAGGGCAATGTCCGAGTTTTTTAGCCAGGTTTCTGTGATAGCACAGACGTCTGGGTTACAGTCCAAGAGATAGTCGTTGAGGATGTGAGTCTTTTTTGTCAGAGATTGAGAGTTAACTAGTGTTACTGAGAGGAGAGATAATCCTAGGAACTGAGTCAGCGGATTGATCATGATTGGAATGAGAGATCTAGGAGTTCTTACTGGAGGTACCAGAGTCAGAGCTGGAAGCATGCTGCGGTGTAATCGATGGTATCTAATTGGAATATGTTGGGCTAGCATGTTGGAGAGTCTTGCTGGATGTGGGGGAGGCTGAATGAGAGCTGGGTGGATGATGAAGAGTCTTGACTGACGGTGAGGAGGCTAGAATGAATGTTGGAATGGCTGCTGGTGTGAATGGGTGAAAGGTGGCTTTATTTCAGACAGCAGAATCTGTTAGCCCAGTAACTTTGCAGTCAGCAACAATTTATTAATTTATTAAGGTTATAGATTTAGATTCTTCCCTGGATAGGGCTCGGGGCTTCCTCGGGGCTTTACGAAGGGGCGAAACAAAGGGGCAGGCTCCTTTGTCGCGCGGCGCCGTAGGGAGAGGAGATTTAAACTTCCCTCTGCTGCTGTCTGATTGGCCGGATCGGGCTGGTGGGCGGGTCTTAGCGCCGGGGCCGCTGCTCAATCTGTGAGGTCGGCGATCAGGCCCGCCGGGGGGGAAGGGAAAATTCAACAGGCCTTACCCCGACGGGTCTGGGCGCCGATCGCGCAGGCCTCTCTGCTCCCACCCCAATTAAGAAAGCTCTGGTACATCTCAGGAGTCTGGGCTGATCTGGGTACATACAGGGAAAGTACATACAGGAAATGTACATACAGGTACATACAGGGTTTGGAGAAGGTGTGCTCCGAGCGGGCCTCTCTGGCTCCCACCCCAATTAAGAAAGCTCTGGTACATCTCAGGAGTCTGGGCTGATCTGGGTACATACAGGGAAAGGAAAATTGGTTCTTACCTGCTAATTTTCGTTCCTGTAGTACCAAGGATCAGTCCAGAGTCCCGCCCACTTTATACATACAGGTAATGGAGAGGCTGCTCGTTCAGCATTTGTTTATTTTGGGTCTGTAAATCAATTTTGTTCAGTGTTCAACGGGTTCTGTTCCCACTTGGGATTAGTGAGCCAGTTCAGGAAAGGTATTATTTGTATACAGTTATTTTGGTTTTGATACTGAGTAATACTGATGGACTGTAGGTGGCACCTCAGGGTATAGGGCAGAGTCTGTCAAAACTTCTCTGTCTCCATCTGCTTGAGGGGAGGCAAAACCCAGGAGTCTGGACTGATCCATGGTACTACAGGAACGAAAATTAGCAGGTAAGAACCAATTCTCCTATTTTAGTTTCATCAGACCACAAAACCTTTTACTACGTCTACAGTATTCTCTGCGTGTTCTTTGCATACTTTAAATTGGATTTAAGGTGGGCTTTCTTGTGTTATAGCTTCCTTCTTACCATCTGTCATATGGTACAAACTAGATATGTGGAATACTAATATGTGGATATTGATGACTTATGTTTGAGCTGTCAGTTTAAGCCATGGATGCATGCAGCTCTTTCAAAGTTGCCATTGGTTGCCTCCCTGATTAGTATTCTTCTTGCTCGGTCATTCAGTTGGAGGGATGGCCTGATCTAAGCAGGGTTTTGGTGGTGCCATGCACTTTCCACTTCTTAATAATCATCTTGATTGTGCTCCGAGAGATATTTAAGGACTTTGCAATTCTTTTATACCAATTCCCAGATGTGTGCCTTTCCACAACTCATGATTGGGTCTTTGCTTTCAAATGCACTACCCACGAGAGAACCAACAGAACTGCAGAATTTAAACTCTAATTTATTTATTAAAAATTTGAAAATCCACCTTTCATCCCCAACAGGGACATTAAGGTAGAGTATAATAAAAAAAGAATACAATCAGTTCCACAATAAAATTCTGTCATCCCAATAAATCATCCCCATCATCCTCTTACTCAGCACCATAGCATCTCCAAACCTTATTTATCCAAATCATTTCTATTGCCCCAAAAAGTCCTCAAAAAGCCTATCATGCAAATCAGTACAATTTAATAAAGGTGGGGCCAATTTAGTTGATGTGTTCTTTTCAAGGCAATTGGTTACACTAGAGCTTTAAGTATTTAGGATTGCTACAGACGCTCCGCCCAAGAGAGGAGACGGCTAGCTTCCAAGGCTACCAGGGGACTGCGAGTGCCCCCTTGGCGATTGATGTAAGCCACTGTGGTGGAATTATCGGACAGGACTCTTACCGCCTTGCCGCGGATCAGGGGAAGGAACTCCTGAAGAGCCAGGCGGACCGCCAAGGTTTCCAGTCGATTGATGTGCCAGCGCGACTGAGTCTGCAACCATGTTCCCTGGGTGGATTGAGAAAGGCAGACCGCACCCCAGCCCAAGAGACTGGCATCCGAGGTCACTTTCGGCCACTGTGGAGCTTGAAGAGGCATCCCTTGCAGAAGATGAGGAAGAGACAGCACCTCTGTAATTCGTCGGCAGTAGAATCCAAGAACGGAAGGACTACGTGAAACTGCGACACTGGCTGCAAACAGGATAGCAAAGCTTTCTGCACGGACGCATATGAGCAAAAGCCCAGGGGACAAGGTCGATGGTGGAAGCCATAGATCCGAGGACTTGAAGATTAACCCCAGGCTGTTGGAGAGGGTAGCGCAATCAGATTCCAGACCTGATCGATCAGCTTGAGGGCATGCGCCCGTGGTAAGAAGACCTTGCCTACTCGGGTGTCGAAGTGGGCTCCCACGAATTCCAACTCCTGGGAGGGCTGAAGGTTGCTCTTGGAAAAGTTCACTATCCACCCAAGGGAAGCAAAGAGCTCCAAGACGCGATCCACCGCCCGTCGGCAAGAGGTCTCCGACTTGGCCCTGATGAGCCAATCGTCCAGATAGGGGTGGACGAGAATCCCCTCCCGGCGCAGAGCTGCCGCTACCACTACCACGACCTTCGTAAAGGTGCGAGGAGCGGTCACGAGGCCGAAGGGGAGAGCTCGAAACTGGAAGTCCTGGTTGAGGATGTGAAATCGGAGATTCTTCTGGTAGTCGCGGTGAATGGGAATGTGGAAGAACGCTTCTGCGAGATTGAGAGAAGCAAGGAACTCTCCGGGGCGGACCGCCGCAATGACCGCACGCAGGGTTTCCATGCAGAAGTGGGGGATCTTGAGGGCCGATTGACCCTCTTGAGGTCCAGAATGGGGCGGAAGGACCCGTCCTTTTTGGGCACGGTGAAGTAAATAGAATACTGGCCTGCGCCAATTACCCTTTCCGGAACTGGGACCACCGCTCCCAGATCCAGGAGTTTGGAGAGAGTCTGGACCACCGCGTCCCTCTTGGCCCGTCCGCAAGGCGAGAAAAGAAAGAGATCCGGCAGGTCCCTGACTAGCTCGAACCCGTCTTTGATAATGTCGAGGACCCACTGATCCGATGTGATCTTGACCCATTCCTCGAAGAACAGGGAGAGGCATCCGCCGAGGTAAGGAACCGAGGAATGGGTGGGTTGAACTTCATTGCGTGGCAGGTTTAGAGGTGGCACGCACGGGCTGGCCCTCACGAAAGGGTCGCCTGCCACGAAAGGACTGCGACCAGGACTGAGCACGAGAAGAACCCCTCGCGGACCCGCCCCGCCACTGAGAAGCGAAGCGACGCTGGCCCCTGAAGCGAGAGCAGGAGAGCGCGACGGACCGGGAAGACTTAGGGCGGTCCTCTGGAAGCTTATGGATCTTGTTGTCAGCCAAGGAGTCCATAAGCTTCTCGAGATCCTCTCCAAAGAGCATCTTACGTTTGAAGGGCAGCGTGCCCAGCCGAGACTTCAACGACTGATCAGCCGACCAATGGCGTAGCCAAAGGAGCCTCCGGGCAGCCACCGCCGAAACCATCGCCTTCGCCTGCACACGGACCAGATCGTAGAGGGCGTCCGATACGTAGGCGGTTACGGCCTCCAGACGTTCGGCTTGCTTTGCCTCTGCTGGCGGAAGATCCCGGGCGCAGAGTAACTGTTGAACCCACTGAAGGCCTGCCCGCATCATGAGGCTGCTACAGCAAGACGCCCGGGCCCCAAGGGCCAGAACATCGAAGATGCGCTTCAAGTGAGCCTCCAACTTACGATCCTGTGGCTCCTTCAGAGCCATGGAACCTTCCACCGGAATCGTGGTGTGTTTGGCCACCGCAGACACATAAGAATCCACCGAGGGATATCGCAGCAGCTCCAAACCCTCCTCCGGAAGGGGATAGAGCTTATCCATCGCACGCCCCACCCGGAGCGCACCCTCGGGGGCCTCCCATTTCCGCAGGATAAGGAGCTTGAGCATGGGGTAGAAGGGAAAGGCTGGAGCCCGGAGCCCCCCCAGGACCGGGTTCATATCCTTAGGAAGCGAGGCCATGAGATTATCCACGGAAGGACTCTCCAGACCCAGCTCCTGCAGAACAAAGGGAAGGAGGGGCTCCAATTCCTTCTTACGAAATAGATGAAGGGCTCTGAGGTCATCCCCTCTAGGGGGGGGCATCTGCGAATCCAAGGAAGCAGCGGGGTCCGAGGACCCGGGAGACACCGGGGGGGGGGGGGGGCGCACCCCTGGGACCACCCGCACCCGAACTGGTCCCTGGGGCTCCGCAGCCGGTCCGGCGGTCAACGGCGCTGAGCGAGGGATTTTTGGCGGGGGGGGGGGGGAACGACAAGGGGGGGGCTTTCGTCCTGCTCATGCAAGCTAGCTAAATAAGATTTGTTCATGAGGAGGACGAAATCCACTGAAAAAGGGACCGTGGATTTGCCGGGGGGGAGAGGGGGGTGAGGAGGGGTCAGGACCCCCCTCCTGGGGACCCACGGGGGCCAAATCAGGGGTTAAATCAAAAAAATCCAGCCCCCCAGCCCCAGGGAGCACTGAAATCGGCCCAGACGAAAAATCCAATATGGCCACCGTTCCCGGGCTCTGCTGACCCGGGAAAGGCCTGGCCATGCCGGGAGGAGTGGAGCCCCGGGCTAAATTTGCTTGTCCTGCCGAGGAGGGACCTTCCCCACCCGGCAGGCAAGCAGTGCAGAGACCCTGCCGCGAAAAACGCGAAGAGGGCAGCCCACAAGAAAGGCAGGCTGCCTGCCGGGACATAGCAGAGCCGCGGCTGAAGAAAAAAAGCAGAAAAAAAGGTTTGATTGACAACCTGCACAGCAGGAGAGAGCAGGAGGGAAACCTGCTGTCTCCTGCTAGTCTAGCTGCCGGTTCAAGGCCTGCTCTGACCAGAAAAAAGAAAAATGCTGGTCAACTGCTGCAAATAAGTTAGAGGTAGGTGAGTACCTGCAACTTATTTAAAGTTTAAAACTTTTTTTTTTTTTGTTACTGAGCGCAGCAGCGGGTTCAAAAACCCTCTCGGCAGCCAGAGGGGGGAACAAGACCCAGAGAGACTCTGTCCCCACACCTGGAAGCGTCCACGGACTCAGGCTATGCAGGGAATCCCCTCCTGCAAAAGGGGCAAAGCCCCCCTGAGCCGGGCAAGAGCTGGGAGACAGAACCCTCTCCCACAGAGAAAAGGAAAAAGCACTAAAAATAAAAGGGCAACTTCCCTTCTCTGTTTCTTTCTTTTTTTTTTTTTTTTTAAAGCAAGCGAGAACCAAAAGAAATACTTGCTTGAGTCTAGCAAAAGACAGAAGAAAAGGCTGACTAGCCTACAGCAGAGAACCGAAGGGGAGATGCTACACCTGCTGGAGACAGACGAATACTAGAGGGTTAGAGGATAGGCTCTGTCCTGATATAGGGCATCCTTCAAGTTTTAGTCTGTCTCCACCTGCTGGAAAGGAGGCTCAACCCACTGTCTGGACTGATCCGGGTACGTACAGGAAGATTTTTTATTTTTTTTTAAATAACAAATTAAAAGAACAGCCTCTCACAAAAAAAAGATAGAATGCCTACTAAAAATTAACTCCTAAACTACCTGACTAGAAAACAAAAACTACCACAGACTGCAGGGTTAGGCACGTCCACCTCTGCTGGGAGACAGAGAAATACTGACGGACTGCAGGTGGCACCCCAGGGTATACGTCAGAGTCAGTAGAATGTTTCTCTGCCTCCCTCTGCTGGATTGGTGACATAACCCAGGATCTGGACTGATCCAGGTATGTACAGGGAACTTAATTTATAATGATTCAACTTGGCTCTGCTCTTTTCTCCGCATCTACCAACTGTGCAGACAATTACGGTCACTAGACAAAAACCTACTGGAAATTCCATCAATGCGCTTGGCACAGCTAGGCATCACTAGACGACACGCCTTTTCAGTAGCAGGCCCTACACTCTGGAATTCGATCCCAGACCACATAAGACAGTTATCTTCTAGCAAGGAATTTAAACACATCTTAAAAACTTATTCTCCATGACATTCAGTCTTCCCCTACCACCCAGTAGGCGACTCAAGGACACCATCCCCCTAACCCTACTCTTTCCATAAGTATCCTCCCCAATCCACATAGTTCCACTATTTACTTAAAAAAAAAAAGTCTTTCATATCTGTTTTATGTGTATTTTATATCCTGTAAACTGTTTTGACAAACTAATTGTTTAAAAAGCGGTATATAAACTTTTTAAAATAAATAAAATTTGGCCACTGACTTTGCCTGTTGGAGCTAGCAGACGCAGCTCCAAAGTTTACCTTTTTCCATATTTGCTGCTGGTTCCTGACGTCGGAGGGAGGAGCCACGACAGATGCCCATAAAATCAGCGTCTGTATGGCGTGACACCGCCGTCGGCGCGCCGCCTAAGGGGCGCACAGCTTTGCCTGGCTTGCTGGGGATTGGCGGGGGAATATAATTCTTTTTGGATATCAGCGGTCAACGGAGCCTGGAGGAATTGACTTTGATTGTGTCAGCAAGAAGTCAGCTGCTAAGGTACATTTTAATTTCTTGAAATATTGTGGTTATATTTCCTCTTGGTAATGCCACACACCAAGAGGAAAGCGAAAACGAGAGAGATTTCCTCTACTCCAGTTGTGTGTAATAAATCAGCCACGAATTCAGGACCTCTTTTCGAGAACCACGTTGATGACACCAGGAAGTGAAGTCGCAGGAGAGTCGGGCCAGGAGCAGGGTCAAATTCTCCAGACTTATGAAACATCTTTGAGCCCTGGTGCCCCAGAAACACCAGAGCCTCCAACTGGAAAGAGTGGGGGAGAATTTAGTTTTGAGGATCCCAAGCTAAATTTGTTTTTTTCACCAATTTGTGATCAGAGTGGGGTAGAGAGTGTTAAAATCCCACTGGTGAACTCAGTAATTCTGAGTTCTGGAGAGCAAATTGGTGGAATTAATTTTCAACAATTACAACCTGAGGTAGCTCCTAGGGACAAAGGAATGGAAGGAAGTCATGGGGGATCGATGAGTGATATGCCTATTATGATGCCTAAGAAGTTTACTTTGGAGGAAATAAAGATCATGATAATTTCCATGCAGAAATCGATAAATAATTTGGCTACAATGGTTCAAGATGTTTTGAATAACAACAAGATTTTGCAGACAAAAGTTGAAAAGATGGATGGATCTGTTAATACTATGGCGGTGAGAATTGACGAGATTGAAAAAGTGCAAATAAATTTGATTAAATCTGAAAAGATTCAATCAGATAAATTAGAACAATTGGAAAATCAAATTAGAAAATTTAACCTTGGAGTGTTAAATTTTCCTAAAACACATTTAATCTCGCCTAAAGAGTTATTCAAAAGTTATTTGATTAACGTTTTGAAATATACAGATATGGCTAAACCTGTAATATCTAGAATTTATTATCTCTCTCAGCCCCAGGGAATGGGACATATACAAGAACAGGGAGAGTTAAAACGATTTAAATCTTTCAGATTTCTTGGAAAAATCTTCTGAAATGGAAATAAAGACATGAGCTATATTAATTGTGCAATTTGCATTTATATCTGAGAGAGATACTGTCCTAAGATTTTATTTTAAATATCAAATCTCCAAATTTCATGGCCAGTCTATCAGGATGTTTCCTGATATTGCCCGAGACACTCAGTTAAGAAGAAAGGAGTTTTTATCTATGAGAGATAATGTTATACAAAGAGGGGCCAAATTTCTCTTAAAGTTTCCATGCCATTGCATAATAATTTTTCAAAATTCTAGGTATGTGTTTAATCAACCTGATCAACTTCGTTCATACCTTGAGTCCTATTCCTAAATTCTTCATAGATATATTAACTGGGGCATAGAAGTAAAATGTGGTAGTGACACAAATTGTTAAATTGTTATAAGTAACTGCTCTTTTTTTCCGTTTCTCCAGTCTCTAAAATTTTCCTATAATGATATTCTAAGAGTTTCACAGTATGTAAAAGTAATTACATTGGATATCTTGTTATTTCCTAAGTAGTTATATAAGATGGATACATGCTGTGTAATGCCTTTTTGAAAATAAAAAGTTAATAAAAATAAAATTTAAAAAAGCCTTGCGGCCTACCACGTAGTGCACAGCGAAAATGCCTCAGAGCGTGGTTCTAGCCTACAGAGGCTGCCCAACCCGTCAGGCTGCCCACATCCCTCGACCTCCCACGAAGCAGGATGAACGTCGGAATGGCATACCGAGCATGGTGACCGGGAAAAAGGAGCAAGCCCTATGCTACAAAAGCCTCCTTTTACGTCCCTGTAAAAATAGAACCCCGCTCTGAGGCATTTTCACTGCGCACTACGAGGTAGGCCGCAAGGCATTTTATTTTAAAAAGTTTATATACGCTTTTTAAACAATTAGTTTGTCTATATATATTTTTTTTAAACTTACCTGAGCACAGAGACTGTCTCTGGCTGCGGGGGGGAGGGGGGGGGGCATATGCTATCACCGCTGTGATAGCATATGCCTATACCCACTGCCTTTCAGCCGCTTAAGCAGCTAAGTACATGCTGGCTGAAAAACCAGCTACCAGACCAAGGCACTCATCTGAGGAACAATGGAAATCACCTTAGGAATTCTCAATTGTGGGAGGAACCTTTTGGTATTACCGCAGTAGAGCGTGGCGAATGTAATATACTCTTAATTCTCCTTTTTCAAAATGAAGCAATCCCCAGCAAGTAGATGCATGTCCACAATCTGCTGGGGACTGAGAATACTGGCAGGCTGATGTCACTGAAGGGGTATATATACTGTGACATCAAGTTTGCTCCGTCTCCATCTGCTGGTAGAGGTGCATAATCCACTTGTTCTGGATTCATCTGACTGGACGCTAAAAAAAAAATATATATATATTGTCTTCCTCATGTCTGCACTTTGAGCAGTGTGCTGCCCATGTGGCTTTCTATGAAGGGTCAGCACAGTAGTCCCTGACTTACTTAGTCAACTTTCCCCATCCTGCCCCCATAATCTAATTGGGAGCAGCTTTAAAAAAAACTTAGGAATGAATAAAAAACAAGAACCAAACAGGGAGATTCTTAAATGATTTTGTTTTTATTGCCAACTTATCAAATTTATATATTGATATGAACGAAATACAAACCAGAATGAGGAAATGAAAAATCTTGTTTTTAACATGGACAGCTTAATTATTTAAATACTAATTTGATATTAGTACAGCTACTTTAAGTATTCTGAGGGAATAAAAACCCAATTATATTATTAGTCAGATGATAGCTGCTACAACTGGGCCCAATATAACTGGTAGGAAATTTTTTGATGCTTGTGGTTTATGATGCCTATTGTTCATGGTGATCCTGAAATGCAAGCAATCTTTATGCAAACTGCATTGAAATGAGACACTTGAGGTGGTAAGGTGGAATCTCATGCTGTAAAATAGCTGTGACAAGATGGAAAATGGTATGGAAAATACCCAATTCATTGCCCAATTCCTCCAACCCCAGCCCCCATATTCCTTTGCTTTAGCATGCTGGCATTTTCCCATCATGTTTAAAAAGTCACACCCAACAAAAAAGTTAGGAGAAATAACACTGTCACATTAAAAACCATTTTGCAAAAGGATTCTATTAATGAATTTCACAGGTTAATACAGTCCAACCAAGCATGAAAGCACTTCTGGCTGGACTACTGCTATATAGAGACACACTCTAAAACAAATTTGTCTCCTTGCCTTCTTGCTGTAGCTATGCCCATAGTGAGCGATGCTGGATTTGGCAAAAGGTGGGACATAATATGTCACCATTCCTCTGCTGCCAAACACAAAAAATGCCATTCCACAGCCCTGGAGTGAGATTAAGCAGATTAAAGCAGGAGTTAGCCTGGGAAGCATTTAAAACGCCAGCTGAACAATAAGGCTGCGTTTGTATACCAAATCTTCAAGTTCTCCCATTAAATACAATTCTTGTAGACATGACTCTATCCCTCCTCTCTCCCCCCCCCAATACTTTGAATGTCCAGGGCACTTCTGATCAAAAAGTCTCCAGATCATGGGAGTTGTCAATCTCAATGGCATCTTCAGGGTCCACCCTCATCTCACTATGACACTCCTGGGAATCATCTAAAGAGGCCAGGGCCTCATTGGTGTCACTGGCAAAAGTCTCACGAGATGCATCGTCGTGTTCCTGGAGGTTCAAGCCTTTGATGGCGGCCTTGATCTTCTTCCCTATCAGCTGCCGCCTCCTTTTCTTGGCAGCCTTCTTGTTTTCGTATTCCTTTTGATATTCAGTATAAAAAATTTCCTTTAAACAACAAAATGCAAAGAACGAAAGAAATTAGGTACTTTGGCAATGGAAGTTTAGGCTCCAACTACTACAGCAGCTTAAAGCAGCAACGATGCTTATAAGCCTTGAAATGCAAACCTTGTCACGTCATGGTTTGGTTCCGCCCCTTCCCATTGTTTTCCAGGGGCATTTTGTTATATTACAAGCCATTAAGCCCATAACAATGGGCTACATTAAAACTTTTTTTTGGTTCAGTTTTCGAAAACAGCACTTTTCTACATTTCTTCTCCCTCACTCCCCCTTCCCCTCTCCCATTCACCTCAGTCCATCATCCTCCTCCCCCTCGGTCACTCCCCCCCCCCTTCCATCCCCTGCCCCCACTCAAACTCCCTTCCCTCAGTCTTATTCACCCTCTTTCTCCCACTGCCTCCCTCCCCTCTCACCTCCCCCTCCTCATTCTCACTCCCATTCCCTCCACTCCTCAGTCACTCCCCACCCTCTCCCAATCCCATCCATCACTCGCATCCCCTCCCGTCCCCTCTCAGTCACTACGCTACGTGACTCACTCCTTCCCCTGTGGCACGTCTGTCAGAGCTCTTAACGTTTCTCCCGTCCCAACTCCCTCCCCACATACTATCTTCTTCCCTTTTCCTGATATCCCCTCTCATCTTCCCTTTCCTTCCCCTCCCTTCCCCTCTCACCTCATCCACAACTCCTTCCCTCTCCCACTCCCTCTTTCTGTTCTCCACAACTTTATCCTTCCCACTTACTCACTCACATCCTCTTCCCTTTTCCTTCCATCCCCTCACCTCATTCACAACCCCTTCCCTCTCCCTCAGCCCTCCTCCACTCCCTCCTCTTATGTTCTCCAGAATGTCACTCATATCCTCTTCCATTTTCCTTCCATCCCCTCCCTCATCTTCCCTTTCCTTCGTCTCTCACCTCATCCAGAACCCCTTCCCTCTCCCGATGTTTTCACACCAACGGCGGCAGCAGTCGGGTCCCTCACTGTCGCTGAAAGACATCGGCCACTCGCCCGCCACCCCAGGGTCTTGTAAAGCACGGCCGCTGGATGGCACAGACATGAAGATGGGAGGTCTTCGGGGTTCTCTCTCTCTCATGCGCGCCTTAACACCAGGCTCGTAGCTGGCCCGCCCGATGCTAGGTGGTGAGGCGCGCATGAGAGACACCCCCGGAGACCTTCTGTGTCTGTGCCGCTCTCCTCCCCGCCGCTTCCAAGCCAGCCCTCCGCTGCTCCACTTCCTCCCAGCTCCATGTTGCTCCCCTCTGACCGACGTGCTCTCGCACATGCGCGGTAGAGCTGTTCTCTACTGCGCATTTGCGGGC
This sequence comes from Rhinatrema bivittatum, assembly GCF_901001135.1. Taxonomy (NCBI): domain Eukaryota; kingdom Metazoa; phylum Chordata; class Amphibia; order Gymnophiona; family Rhinatrematidae; genus Rhinatrema; species Rhinatrema bivittatum. Next base: position 594,863,844 of record NC_042615.1, read on the forward strand.
CATCGGTCAGAGCCCATTTATATGGTGTATATATATATATATATATATATATATATATATATATATATATTTATTTATTTATTTATTTTTTTAGCATTAGTCACAGCCCAACTCAGGAAAGACTTTCAGCCAACACCAAATCAAGAGATCAGCCATAACTTCATTTAGTTTTACCTTTATTTGTTTTTCGGTGATGCTAGGAGTATTTTTCAACAGGTTTAGGTAAACTCCTCCTGGTGTTCTTCTCCTACTGCCATTCTGCATAGGGAAGACGAAAAAATTCAAGTGGTTAACTGTTCATTCCATACAAACCCCCCTCAGATTAACATATTATGCTATGTTGGAGCAAGAACAAGGAAAGAAATAAAAAAATGACTCAAGCCATCAATGAACTGATGTAAAAATGAATGCCAAATGCTGCATTTCAAAGATTTATCTTGCCATTATTGGAGAAATTACTTACCTGATAATTTCGTTTTCCTTAGTGTAAACAGATGGACTCAGGACTAATGGGTATAGTGTACTGATAGCATTGGAGACAGATCAGATTTCAATCTGACATCAGCCCTAGTACATATATCCCTGCAGGAAATGCAGCTCTTCAGTATTCTCCTCGAAAAGCATTGTGGATATATGTGTGACTGACTAATTTGAATAACTTGATTAATTTGAACTGGTTGAATTGGCTATAGCTGGAGATCGCCAGTGCCCTCAACCGAGAAGCGTCGACACCTGGTAGGATGGGTGTCCTAGATGAAGGAAGGCATGACTTACCCTTGAATCACTCGCTCCCAGGGATGTCCCCCGAGAATTCTATGAGTAACGGCAGCCGTGGGTGGGATGCTGAGTCCATCTGTCTACACTAAGGAAAACGAAATTATCAGGTAAGTAATTTCTCCATTTCCTAGCGTGTAGCAGATAGACTCAGGACCAATGGGATGTATAAAAGCTACTCCCGAACCGGGTGGGAGGCTGCCCGTGACCCACTTAGTACTGCCCTTGCAAATGCTGTGTCCTCTCGAGCCTGAACATCCAGGCGGTAAAACCTGGAGAAGGTGTGGATGGAGGAGCATGTTGCCGCTGTGCAGATCTCGGCGGGTGACAGCATCTTGGTTTCCGCCCAGGACACTGCCTGGGCTCTAGTAGAATGGGCCTTGACTTGTAAAGTCAGTGGCTTGCCTGCTTCCACGTAGGCTGCCTTGATGACTTCTTTGATCCAGCGGGTTATGGTTGCGAGGCCGCTTCCCCCTGCTTCTTCCCGCTGTGAAGGACGAATAGATGGTCCGTCTTTCGTACGGATTCCGACCTTTCCAGGTATCGGACTAGGAGTCTGCCGACATTGAGATGTCAGACTTCGAGCCTCTTCCGAATTTTTATGCTCATCTGGTGATGGTAGCGAGATGGTTTGGTTGAGATGGAAGTGAGAGACCACTTTGGGGAGGAACGACGGACCTGTGCATAACTGGATGGTTCCCGGGGTGAGTCTGAGGAACGGCTCCCGGCAGGACAGTGCTTGTAGCTTGGATATACGATGAGCTGAACAGACTGCCACAGGAAGGCTGTCTTCAATGTTAATAGTCGGAGAGACAGGCCGTGGAGAGGTCTGAAGGAGGTTCCTGCTAGGAAATCTAGAACCAGGTTGAGGTTCCAAAGAGGCACCGGCCACTTTAGGGTGGTCGGATGTGTTTGACTCCTTTCAGGATGCGGGAGACATCCGGGTGAGAGGCTATACTGCCGCTCTCGCTCTTGGTTCCATAGCATGATAAGGCCACCCCCTGTACCTTGATGGAGTTGAGGGACAATCTCTCAATCCCTTCTGTAGTCTGTTCTGTAGGAATTCCAAAATCGCAGGAATTTTGACTGAGTGTGGTATGATGTCGTGGTCCTCACACCAGGATTCGAATACTCTCCAAATCCTTATGTATGTTAGGGATGTGGAGAACTTGCGTGCTTGGAGTAGGGTGTCAATTACTGCCCCCGAGTATCCTCTCCTCCTTAGGCAAGTCCTCTCAATGGCCAGACCGTAAGAGAGAATCGAGCTGGATCCTCGTGGAGGATCGGTCCCTGTTGGAGCAGGTCTCTGTGTGGAGGTAGCGGCAGGGGGTTCCCTGCCAGCAGTCTTCACATGTCTGCGTACCATGGTCTTCTTGGCCAGTCTGGGGCTACCAGAAGTACTGGCCTCCTGTGGTGTTCTAACTTGTGGATGATCGCACCCAATAGGGGCCACGGCGGGAAGGCATATAACAGAGTCTCCTGTAGCCAGGTCTGTACCAGGGCATCGATTCCCTGGGACTGGGGTTCCCGCCTGCGGCTGAAGAAACTGGATACCTGGGCGTTGGACCGGTTTGCCAGGAAATCCATGGTTGGTGTTCCCCCAATGGATTACTATCAGTTGGAATGCTGTGGTTGACAGTTTCCATTCTCCTGGATCTAGACTCTCTCTGCTGAGGTAATCCGCTGCGACATTGTCTTTTCCAGCGATGTGGACGGCCGAGATCTCTTGAAGATTCACTTCCGCCCATGACATTAGGGGGTCTATTTCTAGAGACACCTCTTGGCTTCTGGTTCCTCCCTGATGGTTGATGTAGGCCACTGTTGTGGCATTGTCCAATATTACTCTGACCGCTTTGCCTTGGAGTCTGTGACCGAACCTTAGACAGGCTAGTCTGACTGCCCGGGCAGTTAGCTCCTGGCAGTGTGCTCCCCATCCTCGTAGGCTGGCATCCATGGTGAGTAGGATCCAGGTTGGAGAGGATAGTCTCGTTCCCTGGCTCAGATGGGTTTCTTGTAGCCACCATCGTAGTTGGGCCCGAACTCTGTCCGGGAGCTGAAGCCGTATGGTGTAGTTCTGGGACAGTGGATTCCATCGTGATAGTAGTGAACGTTGTAGGGGTCTCATGTGAGCCCATGCCCATGGGACTACTTCCAATGTGGATGCCATGAGGCCAAGAACTTTTAGGTAATCCCATGCTGTGGGGCGAAGTTTGCTCAACAGGGTTCATAACTGGGTCATCAGTTTTGATCTTCTTGTCGGTGTCAGGATGACCTTGTCTTGTTTGGTGTCGAACCGGACTCCCAGGTATTCTAGAGATTGGGAAGGCTGCAGGCAGCTCTTGTTTGTGTTGGCCACCCACCCGAGGCTCTCCAGTAGAGTTTTGACTCTGTTGGTTGCCTGGAGCTTTCCTTTGGGGATTTTGCTCTGATCAGCCAAACGTCTAGATAAGGATGCACACGGATTCTTTCCTTCCTCAGTGTTGCTGCCACCACCACTGTGATCTTGGTGAATGTTCGAGATGCAGTGGCTAACCCGAAAGGTAGTGCCCGGAACTGGTAGTGACGGTCCAGGATCGAGAAGCATAGAAAACGCTGATGCTCTTGATGGATCGGAATGTGTAGGTAGGCTTCCGACAGATCCAGGGAGGTAAGGAACTCTCCCGGTTGTATCGCTCTTATTACAGAGCGTAGGGTTTCCATACGGAAGCGGGGAATCTTCAGGTAACGGTTGACCACCTTGAGGTCCAGGATAGGTCTGAACGTTCCTTCCTTCTTGGGTACGATAAAATAGATGGAATAATGGCCAGTATTTATTTGTAGTTGAGGCACCGGTGTTATAGCCTCTAAGGCTAGTAATCTGGTCAGTGTAGCTTCCACTGCCATTGTCTTGGAAGGGTCATAGCAGGGAGATTCCACAAACTTGACGGAGGGAGGTGGTGGAAATCCAGGTAGTATCCCTCTCGAATGATAGATAGGACCCACTTGTCCGAAGTTATCTCGATCCATCTTTGGTATAATAGGGCCAGTCTGCCCCCTATGGCTTCTTCTGTTGGATGGGTCGGCTGATCTTCATCGTGGGGTGCGGCTGGGGCCTGGGCCCGAGCTGGCTCCCCTTTTATTGTGCTTGTTCCAAAAGGACTGGCTCCGGCCTGCGGGGCGGGCCGCTTGATATAAGCTTCTATATGGGTTGAAGTGCTGTGATCCTCTGCCCCTGGAGGTCTGGGAGAAGGATCGCTGGTTTCTCTTATTCCTGTCCTCCGGTAGCCGCGGCAGTGGGGACTCGCCCCACTTGTTGGCTAGTTTCTCTAGTTCGCTTCCGAACAGAAGTGTTCCCTTGAAAGGCATCCTTGTGAGTCTCGTTTTGGAGGATGCGTCGGCTGACCAGCTTCGGAGCCAGATTTGTCTTCTGACTGCCACGGCAGATGAGACTCCTCTAGCTGCTGTGTGTCCACAAGGAATGATATGGCTGGTCCCAGGGCTTCCCCAGGAATGTTGTTCCTGGTCTGTGCTAAGCAGGCGCGTGTCACTACGGTACAGCAGGCTGTGATCCGTAAAGACATAGCAGAGACGTCAAAGGACTGCTTGAGGATAGATTCCAGACGTCTGTCTTGAGCATCCTTGAGTGCTGCTCCTCCCTCCACTGGGATAGTAGTGCGCTTCGAGACCGCGCAGACCATGGCATCCACTTTAGGACATGCCAGGAGATCTTTGGCAGCAGGGTCCAGAGGGTACATGGCTGCCAGAGCCCGGCCCCCTTTGAACATGGTTTCTGGGGCCTCCCATTCCAGGTCAATTAGCTGCTGGACGGCTTGTAATAGTGGGAAATGGCGGGAGGTCTGACTAAGTCCCTCCAAAAGTGGGTTCAGCTTAGGTTCCCCCGAGGCACTTGTGCCCGGGATGGCAAGCTCTTTTAAGCTGTGTGTGACTAGGTCTGGAAGTTCGACCTTGGTGAAGAAGCGTCTCATGGCACGATGGGGTTCTGTCCCCGGAGGGAGTTCCCCTTCCTCCAGGGGTTGACTCCTCATCTGAGATGTCCGTGTCCTCTAAGGTGGGGCTTCTGGGTGTTGTGATCACTTCCCTGTGCATAGAGGGTCCTGGCATGTTGAGGTCCTATGGTGGTGCCTGTGACTGCATTGTAGGAGGCCCTGGTTGCATGTAGACGAAGGTATGCAGACCTTTGAAGAATTCCACCCAGGAGATAGAAGCTGGGTCTAGACTAGGGGCCGCCGCATTTGAAGGGGGGTCCCCGCTGTGTGATGCTAGGTCCGGTGTACCGCTCGAGAGGCTGGGGGGTCTGGTACCGGCTGGGGAGGGCCATGACTTGGGTGCCCTGAGGCCTCTTCGCACTGTATACACAGGGCCGTGGCCTCCTCATGCTGTGCCACTCTAATGTGGCAAGCTGGGCAAAGGCCCTGAGCTTTGAGCTTATTTTCGGGTGGAGCCATGGTTTGTGCGCGTACAATACAGTTGGGTGCTCCTGTGTGCGTCGAAGATGCGTGTGTAGGTTTGGTGCGCGCATGGCTATGCGCTTCGCTTGTGCGCCCAGCACTTGTGTGCACGACGTTGTGCGCACAAGGTATTCGTGCGCACGGCTCGCCTCTGTACGCACGGATTGAGACGGCAGACAGGGCGGCGAACAGGGCCAAAATGGTGACGGCGACCACGTGGAGGGTCTCCACGCGGGAGGACCCTCGGATCTGACCAGGGTCTAGCCCTGCTAGGGCCGATCAACCCGGTGGCACTGGTCCTGGCTGGCAACCTGTGCATCTCCTCGAGCTTCAGAGACTGGAGACTTTTAAATAGATTTCTACCTTACCTTGTCCCGGCGCTTCCCGGTTTCATTTCGGGCGGTCTCCGGCTGCGGGGGGGGGGGGGGGGGGGGAAGAGGGAAAATACCTTCACCACCGCGCTCGAGGCTGCACCCGCTGCCTCTCAGCCTCACCCGATGTCGGGGGCTAGGTCCCCACTGAGGGTCAGCCCCCGGACCAAGGCTCGCCTCAGAGGGATTGCGGGAATCACCTCGGGAATCTCAACTGGGGGAGGGACCCAACGGATGTCACCGCAGGAGAGCAGGGCTAGTCTGTAGAGGTAAGATTTCTTCTTAATTTGGATTTCTTTGGTAAATTTTACTCTAATGTTATGCTAGCATGCATAGAGTCCCTAACTGCTATGGAGACAGAAAATACTGAAGAGCTGCACTTCCTGCAGGGGTATATGTACTAGGGCTGACGTCAGATTGAAATCTGATCCGTCTCCAACTGCTATCAAGAGTACACTATACCCATTGGTCCCGAGTCCATCTGCTACACGCTAGGCAAACCAACCCTAGTGGTGTCTCGTTACTGAAACAGGGTCAATCTGATCTTGGCACAGTGCAAATAAAGTAATCACATGGCCAACACATTCTGTGTGTGTATATATATATATTTTTTTTTTTTATTACTTACTGTGGTTGAGCTCTCTCCACAAAAGACATTAATAAGTCAAGTAAATAGTACTATCATATCTGGTAGTGCAAAAAAGTTATCAAGGTGGAATAGACAGATTTATTTGCTGAAACACCTATTATTTATTCACATAACATAGGGAATAAGGATTCAAATGACAGGTGAAATTAGAAAAATATGCGCCACATCCTGTGTCCTGGGACTAAGGAAACCTTGTTGTTGAGGAGTGTTCTATGCACTTAGAACTTTATTCACACTCATAGGTTTGGGCCTCCAGCTGGCAAATAGTGGGTTCTTCAAATATCCACTATTATAGAAGGAGATGTGTAGCTGCTATTTGCCTAGTTTTAGGCTAGTCAGATACCTATTTCTCATAGCAAGTTAAAAATAAATTTGACCATAAGAGGTGGAGAAACCATACTCTTCATTAAATGAACTCTGCTCCATCTTTGGTCCCTAAAGGGTTATTAAACCACCTAGTTTCACAGGTTTTATGTTGTATTCACCTCTTTGAAGTCTCTGCCTAAACAGATTTACTCCTACTCCTGTCTGTGCACAGAACTACTGACCATGATAGTCTGAAGGCAGAGTTCTATGCAGTGTTGTTCAGCCTTTCTAGGTAAAGGCAATACTTAAAGAACATAATAAATGCCTTTCTGAGTCAGACCAAAAGTCCATCAAGCCTAGCACCCTGTCTTCAACACTGGCCAATCCAGGTCACAAGTACCTGACAGATCCCAAAAAGCAGATCCATTTCTTGTCTCACTCCCAGGGACAAATGATGGCTTATCAACATCGAGCACAGCAAGATGGTTTCTGTAAAATCATTTTGTATCCCAGAGATATGAGAAAATGAAAAGAAAGAGAAACCTCAGGAGCCCACTTGCTCATGTCACATCTGCTAACTCCTTTGGTACTTATCTCCTTCCCTGAAAGGCAGCACTGGAAAGACTCATACAAGCTTTGCACTAGAAGGATATTTTCTTTCTATCAGGCAATGGTATAAAATTTCCTACTACTGCAAATGATGAATCCTTGTACTGCAAGGTCTGACCCCCCCTTCTCAGCAGAGTGCCCCACTTTGCAGAATAATGGAAACTGAGGTAAGAAGCATGGTGCTAAGATTGTATGTACAAGTAGTGCTATCAAGCTGTTACGTAGCAGTAGTCCAGCAGCACTACAGATTTTCCCGTGACTACCATTTAGCTAACATCAGAGGCTCACTTGTTCCCCACTTTATTTATATGTTCTAGCCATCCAATCCCATGCTTTTCTACTTTGTTAGATAATAGCTTCCCAGCAGCCGTTGCTATCTGCAGAGGATCAGTTGGCTGGCAAAGGAGCATAAATGAAGCCAGAGCAGGGGGACAGACTCTAGCAGATAAGGCAGCCATACACCCACAGGCATCCAAGTGCAAGAAAACGATAAGACATATCAAAGGCAGAAAGCAAACCCAAACTTTTACATAACCGACAATGTCAAATTCACTTAGAAGCCTTCTCTTCCTCACTTTATTCCATCCTCTCAGGTGTCCCACAAGGCTCTTCACTTTCCCCAATTCTTTTCAACATCTACCTTCTACCACTATACTACTTACTGGATATCTTAAAACATTAAATTTAAAATATACATGGATGATATACAGTTTTATATCCCATACTCAACCTCATGGCCCAATCCCCTCTCACTAGTCTCCCTATGCATAAATACAATAAAAGTTTGGCTTTCACATGACTGCCTAAAACTCAATACCTGCAAAGCTGAAATAATCTACTTGTCATCTATCCCTAACTCTAGCTACAGTCCCCCTCCTGCTCTTGATCTAAATGGCACTCCCCTTCCAATCATTAAAAAAAGCACATAACCTTGGTGTCTTAATTGATTCTTGCTGTTCCATGAACAATCATATATCCACATTAGTAAAAAATTCCTTTTTCAAACTACATATGTTGAAAAGACTTCATCTATTCTTACATTTCAATGACTTCAGAACAATTCTCCATTCTTTAGTATTCAGTGGTCTGGATTACTGCAATGCATTACTTATTGGTCTCCAACAAAATGCTCTCCACTCACTACAACTGATCCAGAACGCTGCGGTTCGCATTCTCACAGGAGCTTCCCACAAAGACCATATCTCCCCGATTCTCTACACCCTACACTGGCTACCAATAGAATCTAGAATAAAATACAAAGTACTTACTATGATCTATAACCTATTGAATGATGACATCTCCTCATGGCTCAGTTTGCAGTTTCATATTTATAAACTGGCTAGAAGCCTCCGCTCCGCCCATAAAAACCTTCTAGAAGTCCCAATCATTAAGATTGCATGATTAGACATAACCAGAAAGCGAGCTTTTTCTGTAGCAGGACCTTTACTCTGGAACTTGATCCCAGACAATCTTAGAAATTCCTCCAGTAAGAAAGAATTAAAAAAGAACTTGAAAACATATCTTTTTGAAAAAGCATTTCACGGAAAGAACTATTCGGACCAACCGCTCTTCCAGACGAGCTCACCCGGCCAGAGACCATTCCTGATATTTTTATTATGTCCAAAAGATGCCTGCTCTTGACACTCCAGCAGGCATCTATTATTCCCTCCTATTTTTTTTTAATCTACTCCAATAATTTAACTTTTTAACATGTACTTTGGTCTGTACTTAGTATTTATTTTGTTTTTTGTATTATGTATGTCTGCTTTTGTAAACCGTTTTGACTATTTTAGTAAAAAAAAAAAAAGTATATAAAAATTGTTCAAACGAATAAATAAATCAAATTCAAAAAAGTCCCTCAAAAACTAAAACTATATATAATCAACCTGGGAATTGGCTTCCTTTCAAATCATTATCAATGCCAAATTTTTTTTTTTTAATTTAGAACTTAATTCATTTAAACAAAGAGCCAAAAGAATATAATAAACTGACTTGACATTCACCTCAAATTGCCTTTAAATGTATTTCTGAATCCCCTACGTACTTGCACTAGGCAATGTATAAGAAAACAAAATTTAAACACACCATACAAAATGATTACAACATACATAATAAAATCTCAAAGCAAAGGAGCATTAACATACTATATCAATGTTCACCAGCTGAAAGTGTCTGTTGAGCCAGAAGTAAACATACCCCAACCATAATACCTCTATGTAAATGCTTGTTTAAACAAGAAAGTCTTCAATGGGCTCTTAAAAGGTTTTATGTATTCTGTTATTCATAAACTGTTCAGGAAGTGAGTTCCAAAAAGTTGGTGCCACTACAGAGAATGCTCTCTCTTGATCTGGCAAGGTAGGCCAATTTGATGGAAAGAACTCGTAAAAGGCCTCTCTGCGAAGATTGCAGTTGCCGAGTAGGATTATAAATGCGCAACAGTGCATTAATCCAAGGAATTCAATCAAGCTGCAACATTTTAAGATCAGAAGTGCTATTTTAAAAATTGTATATGACTCTGTACTGGCTGCCAATAAGGGCCATTAGAACGGGAGTTATTAACCGTGCCACCAAGTTCCGTAGCAGTTGTAGTGCTTTCAATGATGTCAAAAGATAAGCCAATGTAAATAGCTTTGCAGTAATTTTCTTTTATTTAAACTTTATTAGAGACGTCAGGTATACATACATTTATGTGCCAATAGTCACAGTAATTATGTTATCCCTATGTAATTAACAAAATACTAAGTGTTGGGCTCAGATCCTGTGACACCATTGGAGGAATGCTACACGTGTCAAAGCTATCCTATCCAATCTGAATATATATCTGTTTATTGGAAGACTTTATCTAACTCTTTGTATAACCAACAACCATATAATTGTTAATTACAATATTGCTTAATAAAACATCATATCCCTGAATAGTCTGTTTTATTATTAACCCTTCCTTACCCTCCCCCCTACCTCCCCTCCCCCTCCTAACATGCTTTATAATAGAAGATAGAAAGGAACCATGACACTCGTTGAAGCTTGTGATTAATAAACATCGCCTATCCTAGAGGAAGATCCCAAACGACATGTTACGATTGGGCCGATCTCCAAGTCAAATAAGGGGACCAAATTTTTTGAAATAGTCCTACCTGTTTATGCTCGTATGCTGTTATCTTATTTAAATCGATAAAATTTGCCTGTTCGTAGCTGTACAGACGCAAGTGAGGGAACAGTTCGGTCTTTTCAGACTCGGGCCAATTCACTTCTAGCGTCCGTGACAATTAATTTAATTAGTTTTTGCTGGTCATCATTTAGCCGAGCAACTGGTTAATTTAGTAAGGCAGACTTGGGAGTTAAAACAATTTCCTTATGAAGGATCATACCCATCCATTCAGATGTTTCGAGCCAATACTTTGTAATCAGAGGGCATGTCCACCATAGGTGAAAAAAAGTACCACTTTCACCACAGCCCTTCCAACATGTACTAGGATAGAGCTTGTGGAGCTTATATGGCGTATAATACCATCGGTATAAAAGTTTGTATCCATTTTCAATTAGCGAGGCTGAAGTTAAATTTTTACCAGTTGATCGATAAGATTTCATCCCAGAAATCTTCCCCTTGTTCCCCTCCCAAATCTGCCTCCCAGGCCTGAACATATGCTGGCTTCCTTGTGCTTTCCTGGATTAGCAGTTTATATATTTTGGACATTTGTAAAATGGCAGATAAATTGCAGAAACCAAAGTTTTCAAAATAGGGAGACCTTTTTTTGTAAGTTGCTGTTTCACCTTAGCGGATTGCAAAAAATGACATAATTGCATATAATGAAGGTATTCTGATGGTAGTAGGTTGTATTTCAACTGAATCCTGTTGAAATCTAGCATCCCTTGTGTTTCCCAAATCTGGTCATATTTATAAATACCTTTCTTAATCCAGCTTGAGAATGTTTGATAAGTCTCACCGCCGTGTGTGTTGCAAGGGTGTTGGCAGGGGCTGGATAAGTGGCCAAGTCTTTTTAGGTTGCCATGGCAGTGCCCGCATATGTATATGGCCAATATGTTATATGTTCCAATAGGGCCCAAGGTTTACAAGGGTCTGTCTTATGCCAATCAGAGATTGCTTTTAATTACGCTGCTGCATGGTACCATGGAAGATTGGGTACTGTCAGCCCACCTTGCAATTTCATTTGAAACAGTATTTTCTGGCTACTCTAGGGTGTTTCCCTATCCAGATAAATTTCATTATACGCTGCCATTTTTTGAGTTTGGCTGAGGGAATATCATATGGTATAGTTTGGAAGAGGTAACTAAGCTAGGGAAGAATATTCATTTTTATTGTTGCTATACGCCCAAGCCAAGATATGTGATAACGGTCCCATTCTTTGAGTTCCTGAAAGATATGTGCTAATAAAGGGGGGTAGTTAAGTTGAAATATATATTTTTTTGGCTCCAATATAGATTCCCAGATATTTGATTTTTTTCTCTGGCCCATTGGAATAGAAAACTTTGTTTAAGCTTCTTTTCCAGATTGGCTGTAAGCGTAAAATCTCTGATTTATCCCAGTTTATTGAGAAGCCTGAAACTGAGCTAAAGTGGGCAATAACCTTTACTAACTCTGGTAGTGAAGTCATTGGGTCTGCTATTGTAAGTAGGACATAGTCCGCAAACATTGATAATTTTGATGTATATTCTCTTGCTTGGATTCCCGAAATTATACAATTTTGGCCTATCTTTTGGGCCAAGAGTTCGATAAAGAGAGCGAAAAACATCTGAGATAATTAATAGCCCTGTCGTGTCCCACTAGAAAGAATTCAGAATATCCCCCGTTCACTTTGATACAAGCCCTGATAGAATCATAAAAGCCACTCAAGGAAGGAAGGGCCAGATCTCATTTTCAGAAGGACTTGAAACAAATAGGGCCAATGTCTTTTCGGCATCCATGGCCACTGTTTTTGTTTTGCCCACCATGCAGAGTCCAAAATTTTGCGGATGTTGTCAGAGGCCATTCGGCCTGGGATGAACCCAGCTTGATCCGAGTGTATAACATGGGCAATGAAGCTGTTAAGTCTGTTAGCTAGAATTTTGGCTAGCAATTGTAGGTCTACATTGAGAAGAGAGATAGGGCAGTATGAATCACAAATCGTGGGGTCCCTTCCTGGTTTGGCTATAACCAAAACTCCCGCCAGGTTTGACTTCTGCCCCAGAGTGCCCCCGCATCGTAACTTATTATACATTGTGGTCAGAGATGCAGTTAGTTTGTGCTTAAAGCACTGGTAAAAGCGCATTGTGAAACCATCTAATCCTGGCGATTTGTTTGGCTTTAGCTGTTTAATTGTCATCTCTACCTCCTGGGGAGTAATATCCTTTTCCAAGAGTAGACACTGAGCTTCAGTCAAAACCGGGAGATCAATGTCTTCTAAGAACTGATCTATAGCATCCAGTTTAATGTTCTGATTAGCTTTGTATAATTCTGAATAGAAGTGAAGGAATCGTTGCCGTATATCATTAACAACTGTCAGGAGTGCGCCTGTTTCATCTTTGATTTTAGTTATTATATTTTGTGAGCATTTCGCCTTTAATTTATTGGCTAGTATTCTGCCTGCCTTGTTTAATCCTTCAAAGTAAATGTTTGACCTGTTCCATATTAAACGCTATTTTAGCAGAATCTAGTTCTAGTAATCTGGATCTGCATGCTTCTAATCTACTGCGGTTGATTTGCATGGGATCATTCTTATGGATCTGTTCAAGTTGGGCTAATTGTTTCAGTAGGGCTGTTCTATCTCGAAATGACTGCTTTTTAACATAAGAAGCCCTTGCTATTAGCTTGCCCTGTATCACAGCCTTCAGGCAATCCAAGATTACTATTGGGGATGTATCTGGTGTAATACTGATTTCCAAATATTCCAATATATCAGCTCTACATTTTTCTACGAAGGCTTCGCCATCTAAAAGGCTATCATTCAGTCTCCAGAAGCGGTAGCCCATATATTTCAGAAACGATAATTCTAGCCATACTGGGGCATGGTCTGACCAGGTTATTGGCTCTTTGGTCACCTTTTTTAGCCGACTTGCTATTTCTCTAGCCACAAGTAAAAGGTCTATCCTCGAGTAAATATTATGTGGTTTAAATAGAAAGTATAATTTTTTGATAGGGGATAGAAGAACTGCCAGGCATCTAACACAGTGCTTCAGGATAAAAATCTCTTAAATTGGGCCCTTTCTTTCTTGGAGACTGAACCACAGCCCATGAAATTGTTATAATTATATGGCTTTCTGCTTGTGTGAGAAAATCCACCAGGGCAGAAAAGAAAACCCCTTGTTGTGCATTAGGTGCAAAGTATACTTTTCCCCTGCCACTGTAATAACTACTAGAATGTACCTTCCCTCAAGATCGACACCAGGATACAAAATCGAATGTAAAATCTTTTTTAAAAAGAGAATCCCAACCCCTGCAGACCACATTTATACAGAGTACTGGTCTGCAGGGGTTGGGATTCTCTTAAGTATTCATATCTTCTTTTCAAGTGGGTCTCCTGTAGCATCACTATTGCTGTTTTCAATCTGTGGAGATCAGCAAATAGCAGCTTTCGTTTTCTGGGGGTGTTTAATCCTTTTACGTTTAATGTTAATATTTGAAAGGAAGCCATGATCAACTAAACAAAATACTATGCTAGAGACATAATATTAATTTTAGCTTTTATATAGTATAACCTCATTATTAAACTTTCCCCTTGCACAAACCCCCATGTCTTTCGGTCTTCTCTTTCAACCGAGTATCATTTGCTGGCACCTTTCATTACTTTTAATAATATATCCATACCCCTTAGATACCCCCCCTTCCCCTCTTATGGAACCTTGCACAAGATAAGGTCCCACGGTGGTCATCTGGGAGGAAACGATTATCGGAGAATCCTGGGCCTGTTTATCAGTATATACGTGTCTGCGAATATGTTCACGAGATTTCCAACATTGTCTCTTGATTTCTAGATATGAGAAGTGTGAAAGCTTTAAGAGATACTTCCACTTTTCATTCTGTATAGTTCTGCAGGCAGTTAAGCATCAATGATCAATGTCCTGATAATTAGGTTTTATCCATATCTGACACTTGATTGACCGAATTTCTGCAACGTCTTCTGCTCCTCTTCCCTACCCTTTGCCATCGGGGCACATCTTCTTTCGGCAGTGATGAGGTAGAAGAGTTGCCTCTTTTAAAATCTCAGAGGCCTCCCTCAGTGACTGTGCACAATGTGACTCTCCCTTGATTGTAAACCAGAACCCAAAGGGATGCAGCCATCGATAGCGAATATTCTCAGCTCATAAGATCGTTGTTATAGGCCTCATTTCCATTCGCTTAAGGGTAATGGGTGATATGTCTGCAAAAATTTGTACATTGTGATTCTCCCATTGCAATGCTGAACCTTTCCTCACCAGATTAAAGATGAGTTCTTTCACTGCTAACTCGTGGAAACATGCAATATTATCACTAGGTCTGTTGACTGGTTTAGGTCCTAGAGCTCTATGGGTCTTTTGATTTTAATACGTGTCTCAGGAATGGGAGCAGTCGTATCTTCTCTGGTTTCCCAGCTTAAAATGTCCCTGCAAATCCGAGTCACCACCATCGTGCAGTCATTGAACTCCGGGGATACCTCGGAAACGTAAATTAACTCTACAATTTCTGTTTTCCATGTTCTCCATTTTCAAATTAAGCTGGTTAATTTCTATCATTTTTATTCTCAGTTTGTAAAATGTTCATCTTTTCGGTCTGCGCCTCTGTCATTGTTTTGTACTCAAAGAGACATCGGCCCCTCCTTGATTTCTCCCACCAGGTCCATAATTTCGTTCTTGTATTTTTTTTTTTTTTTTATGTCTTGTCACAAGTCTCTGAACCAGGTTTGGAATTCGCCCCATGTGGGAATTTCTGCATTAGTGACCAGCGGTGTTTCGTCCATGGTCTCTGAGTCGGCTCCAGGTTCCTCTGCCAGGAAATAAATGGAGTACCGTCCCCTCCCCCGTTCCTCTGACAGCACGGGGACGATCGCCTTTAGGGCCAGCAATCTTTGTAGAGTGTCTTCTACCGTAGCTCGCTTGTTGAGGGAAACACATCGCGATTCCACAAAGGCCTGCATGAGAGGCCGAGAAAATGCTAAGGCATAACCTTATTTTACCACCTCCAATACCCAGCGATGGAAGGTGATCCTGGCCCATTCCTCATAAAATTGGGACAACCTGCCCCCGATCATCCCGTCCAAGGAGTGAGCGAGCTTGATTTCATTAGGCAGGCTTCCCAGTTCCGGTTCCCTGACCGAAACCACCTCTGGCAGATCGAATGGAGCCACAAAAGGACAGTGTATGGGAAGAAGTCTGTCTGGAACCAGAGGGTGGAACACTGCTCCCCAACCTGCTTTTTTGGAAATCCCGAAAACGGGATCCAGGACCGACTGATTTCGTGTAGGGCTTTCTATCTTCCAGCAGTTTATTACCCTTGGAATCCCCCAGAGATTTCATCAGCTGATCCAAAACCTCTCCAAACAGCAACTTCCCTCAAAGGCAGACTGAACAGTTGCGACTTGGAGGAAGCATCCGTTGCCCAATTGCGGAGCCATAGGAGTTGTCGAGCCACCAAGAAGAACATTGTCTGGGCCACCGAATGCACCAAGTCATATAAGGCATCTGCCACATATGCTACTGCTGCCTCCAGACGAGCCGCCTGAGAAGCTGACAAAGTCCCAGATGATGATGGGTCCTGCGGTTTTTGAATCCAACATAAACACACACTGTGCATCATGCTGGCACACACCACCGAAGTCCTAAGGAGACCTCAAAGACCCGCTTCAGATGCAGTTCCAGCTTGTGGCCCTGCACAACTCTGAGAGCAGGCACTCCCGCCACTGGAATGGTCATCTTCTTGGTCAGCACTGATACAGCCGCATCCACCTTAGGTACCCTGAGATGTTCTAGATGTTCCTCCATTAGCGGGTTGAGTCTTTGCATCACCTGGCCGACCTTAAGTCCTGCCTCCGGGGAGTCCCACTCCCGGCTGATGACCTTTTTGAATCTTCTTCGGGATGGGAAAAGCATTAGGTGGACCCCGGAGACCATCCAGGACTGGATTCACTACCTCGATGTCGGAATCTTCCAGCAAGGGTCTTACCCCAAATTCCTCAAGCATCTGGGGAATAAGGGGGTGCAATTCCTCCTTCTTAAACAGCTGGACTCTGCGGGGGTCGTCCCCCTCCACACTAGGTTCTACCGGATCCTGATTGTCGTCGCCCGTATCTACGTATGGCGGGACCTCACCCTGATCTGCAGCGGTGTCCCTCGGGGGTGGACAGCCAAAGTTGCCCGGGACGGACTGACTATCAGTTCACAGATGGGGATGCTTGGAAACTCCCACACTCCCCATCCTGGGCTCTGCACTTCATGAGCTTCCGAGCCAGAAATGCTTCATGCATGAGCAGCACAAATTCTGGTGAAAATCCCCCCGGTCCCGTCTCGTCACTGCTAGAATCAGTGTCCGTGTCTCTCGATTCCTCTGGTCTCGGAGTCCGCACAGTGGGGGGCAGCGGGGGAGGGTCATCCTAGGAGATCTTTTCCCACATGGTGCACAGTGGGGGTAAGGCTCCTTACGTTAGACCCAGCCGTCAAGTCTGACCTGCGTGTAGACTTTTTAGGTTTGGTCCCCTTGTCTGAGGCCCGTTCACCACCCAGTGCACAGTCCGTGCAATGACAGGGGGGTCTAAATAAGCTGACCATACCCCACAAGCCTTACAGGGTTCCACCAGAGGAGTTTCTGCCATGATCCTCCTGCAAAAAGGGGCATATAACTCCCCCCTGGAAGAAAACAGGTGCTGCCACCCAGCCCTGGGGACCCCCACCAAAAATGCCGTGAAAATCGGCCCCAGGAATGCTGGTGAGTCACGTGGGAGGTCGAAAAAGAAAAAATAAAATGGCCACTGCAGTAAAAACGAGGCAGAGAGCCTAAAAACATCCTCGGAGGTTCTTACCAGGGCTGAAACACTCTCCCCGCCTCTTCAGGGGTCTGCCTGGCTCTGCACCACTGGGCAGACTGATTTACCCCGGTTGTCGAGGTAAACAGGGAACTTGGAGCTGTTTTATTTTTGGGGGTTTTTTTGTTTTTGTTTTTGTTTTTACACAAAAACTTTAACTTCTAGTAACAGAAAAAAATAAAGCCAAAGCTAAGAATAATAGAAAAAAATCCCCAAAGGGGCTACTTCCCTGTAGCGCAGACACTGAGGGGGAGCCTTTGGGTCGCTGAGGGAGCCAGTCCCCTGGCTATCAGGGGACCCGGAACCACACGGGCTAGCACCGCCAGTGATAACCAACCCCCCCCCCCCCCCCCCCCCATTCGCCTGGCTCTACCTGAGGGATGGCCCAGACACTGAATCTAGCACCTCAGGGAGCAAGAAAAATCCATCTCACACAGAGCTGCAGGTATACAGTTACATTTAATAGAGTTTATGAAAGTTCTCTTTTAATAGTTTTCCTGTATACTTGTGTTAATGTATTCTGCCTTGAGGCGACTGTTTTAATGTATTTCCGCCCTGGAGGCGACTGTTCAGTTCCTTGTAAACCGGTGCGATATGTATTCTTTACAGGAACATCGGTATATAAAAATTAAAAATAAATAAATAAATATACATGACCACCATCTGCTGGAGTCAGAGAAATACTGATGAACTGCAGATGGCACATTTGGGATACCAGTGCCTCGAAGCTTTGCTCTCTGACTCCATCTGCTGGTGGGAGTGCATAACCCCACTGGTCTGGACATGTACAGGAACTAAGATTTTAAATCTCGCACCAGACTTCTTAGGAATAAGGAAATAGCAGGAATAGAACCCCTTTCCATGGGCATTAGGAAGGACTGGTTCTATTGCCTGCTGACTGAGAAGCGATTCCACATCGAGATGGAGCTAGGTCGAGTGAGACAGATCCAAATTGAAGGTTGAACACTGATGCAACACTGAAGGATGGGAGAAGTGCAAATTGTAACCAAATTCCACAATTTTGAAAACCCAATGGTCCTTGGTGATCTGCTGCCCTTCTTCTAGAAACAGACGAATTCTTCACCTCTTGGAGGAATCAAGGCCTAAGGGTCAAATCTATCAAAACTAGGCCCAGGTTTAGTCTGGGCTTGTTGCATCTCCATCTCCAGTGTGTAGGCCCAGCATCTCCATTGCTGGGCCTACACACTGGAACTCTTTACCTACTAACCTCCGGCTCGAGACATGCACCTCTAAATTCAGAGCTAACTTAAAGACTTGACTCTTCAAACAAGCTTACCCTCAATAGCCCCCTGCCCCCCTTCCTTTCCTGCCATGCCAGCATTAAGCTGAATCCATGTACATAGTTTTGTCACAATTGTTATACGATTAGTTGCTGTTTACTGGTTATCTCTTGCGTTCCAAGTAGCCCAATGCAATTGTACTCTTATCTGTTCCTATGTAATCCCTTCCCCGATACCTGTTCATTATAATTTCCACCCTGCTGTTCTGCTGTAAACTGATATCCACTAATATCGGTATAGAAAAGTCTATAAATAAATAAATGTTTAGTTGATGTCTCTCACATAAAAATCTGACTGCCGGAAGCTGCTGTTGCGATAGTACATGTGTTGCACGATTCAGCTGAAACTGGTGGAAGAGGAGTTTCTGGAAGGAGCATTTAAAAGTGCAATAACGCCTAGAGGAAGACAGCTGCTCGGTTCCCATTGATAGGGACTGAATGGCGTCATGCTGTTCCTTAATCTGGATAACTGTTTCCCTGACCATGTCTCCAAAGAGATTGTCTCCCGAATAAGGGACATTGGCCAACTTGTCATTAACATCTTTATGTAAGCTGCTGACGCAACCAGGCCATCTAGCATGTTACAATCTCTGCTACAAAATATTTTACTGCAGTATTCAATGATTCAAGCACTGAGCGGAAAAGATTTCGTTTGCACTTTTCTGCATCCAGATAGGCCCACTGATACCCTTCTAGGTTCTTGGTGACATTTGGCCAGAGTCATAGCAATTAGCTAAGTTATGGTTTGGTCCCAGGCATTTGTAACAAACATTGTGGCTGTCATTATGGACATCTTGCAGCCACATACATAGTCCTTGAAACAACTGCTGAAGTCAGGGAGCCAGACAGCACAGAAGTTGAGGGGCTGCCGAGGCAGTGAGGCAACTCGAAGAGAGTTTGAGAGAAAAAAAAAATTAAAAAAATACAAAGTACCAAAAGAAAAGGAGAAAGAGAGAGAGAGGAAAAGAAACATCTGTGCAGAAAACTGGATGAAATAATCCCAAGGAGCTCATGAGGCAACACACAGCAGGAACTCCTGTGCAAGTTTAGAGTAAAAGTTCAGAGATGGGTCTGTTTGGCACCATTGTCTAATATCACCCATGTGTCATTCCTAATTCAGCCCTGCTTGTCGAGAAAATTAGATTACCACATTCTATTGGTCAAATAATTAAGGGATACCTTATACCAAGCCAACAAATCAATAGATGTAAGACTGAATAGAACTAGCTGAACATATGTATACAGAGCTGGGAAAGACAAGGAGCAGGACACTAACCCAAAGACAAAAGCCAACCTTTCTTACCATTATAAAGAGGCCTCCACTCTGCTCCACTTCAGCAGTTTCCATCAGCAGTTCAATCGCTTTCCTCTTCCCAATGATTTTCACCACTTGCGATATCAAATCCTTCTTTGGCTCTCTAAGCCTACAGGAGGTAGCAAGAAAAAACATGGTACCATGACTTCAGTCATAACTTCCTCTGGTAATGATTCAGCCATCTTAAAATAAATAAATAAATAAAAGTTGGAGAACTGTACACACACCTAGAACAACATGTAGGGCAGGGGTGGCTAACTCCAGTCCTTGACAGCCACAAACAGAATTAGTTTTCAGGATACCTACAATGAATATCCATAAGATAGATTTGCATACACTCCCTCCATTGTATGCCAATCTGTCTCATGTACATTCATTGTGAAAAACCAGGCTTGTTTGTGACTCTTGAGGACCGGAGTTGGCCATTCCTGATGCAGAGGGCAGGTTTCCTTGCCTTCTTGTTTTATGTTTCAGTTACCCTGTTAGTCTGTAACATCTATCAGAAGCCTTTACCTAGACAGATTTGACAGGAGGTTTGTCACTTCAGAGAACCTCATTTACCAAATTTCAGCCAAATCTGTCCTGGGAGAGGGCCCCCTTAAACAAGTATATGGATGGAAAGACTTGACATCAACAGGCATGTTGCACTGGGGATTTTCTCTTAACATGAACATATAAGCAAAACAAATCTTGTCAATTTCAATGAATTTTGTTCTTGGGCACTGAACGTTCAGATCCCACTCGAATTCTATTTCCCCTCTCTGCATGATGCATGTATACATTTTCTAATCTGGTATGTAATTGTATATCAGACAACTTGTCCAGGAATTTAGCGTATGAGAGGTCTTTAGCTTTGAGAGTCTTATAAAGCTAGAAACTCCTAGAGGATTCTGGTGGCAGTGCCTTTTGCTTTTTGTTACACTGTAGCATTTGTAGGTTCCTTTAGCAGAGTATACAGTTCTGCTTTTGGGTGTCTTTCCACATTATTTCTGGTAGTCTCTGCACATACTCTAAGGCAAGCTATGGTCCACTGAACATGGCAGCCCACCATGAAATTGTGTGTCCTTCTACTATCACACTTTCTTCAAAGGGAGGATATGATATGAATTAGTTTCTTATCTTGGTGCCAACAGGTGCTTCTCACATACAGACATGCTCACTAAACAGCTTTCAGACCCTAGAACTGTAATGCCTCAAAATAAAAAGCAAACAAAGAACCAAGATGGTGTCATGAGTAGACATCCTGTTTGGAGCTCCTGCATGCCGAGAAACATTTCTTTGCCTTTACCCATTTCTCCTGTGGATTGATGGTCAAACATAGGAGAAAGCTGTGAGAGAGTCCCTTTCCTCACCCCTAGCTATCTCACCTGCGACAAGCGGCTAAGCCTGAGCTCCTTCAGGTTCCATCATTGTCAGTGGTGGTTCCCATTGTGGGTGATATTGAGAGAGTGATTCACCAGCTGGGACAGGATTCTGTGTCAACCCTGAGCCCTGATAGCAGATCCCCCCTCTCTTCCTCCTTCTGCTGCATGGTCTTCACGTTATAATCTGGAACTTGCTGGAATTGACCCAGATGGAAACATGGGGGTGGGGAGGGGGTGGGCTGCAGACGCCAGTGAAGATCATGGCAGCAAAAGCATTTCAGTCTATAGCAATTTCATTGCTATCAGTTACCGAGGACAAGTCTTCAGCTGATAAGAATATTTCTTTGGGAATCACTGCATCTTCTGCTTCTCAGAGTTTACCAGTTTTGCTTCCACTGGTAAAGCCTAGTATTAAGCCTTCCTCTTTAATTTTGGGCAACATTTGGGTACTTCGCTCTTCTATGGAACAATCTTTAGCCTCACTGACTGTTTCTACAAATAATATTCTTTGCCATATCCAGTCACAAGAGGTCTCTGTGTCTACTCATTCTAAAGACAATCACGATCTTAAGCAAGCAACTTTCCTCTGTGCAGATATCCCTGCTTCAAAAGACTGTAGTTTCCCAGAGGACTGAGATCTTGGAAAATGCAGTTAGGGCTTTAAACATGCATGTTGTAAATTTTCATATTGTTCCCACGATTTCTCCTTCAGAACTATTTAAATCCTATGTATGAGAACTTTTGGGGACCTCAACTGAAGCACTTCCCTCTATTGTTAAGGCTGCCTATCTTCCTACACAAACTTGCACTATTACCAGTGTTCCAGGCCGACGAACATCGGATTCTAGGGACTTGGATATTATTTCTCTTCTGGGATGAAGAAACCAAAGCCACTTAATTGGTCACTTTTGCATCACTTATGGAGCGTGATTTGGTTCTTAGACTTTTCTTTTGTGCTGCTTAACTGCCTTATGGGATTTAAAGTTTAGGTTTTCTCTGTTTTTTTTTTTTTTTTTTAAGGGCAATCCAGGAGAGAAGGAAAACATTTTTTGTTATGCGTAATGAGGTTGTTGGTCCAAGTGCACATTTTGCATTTTGATTTCCATACAAATGTTTACTTTTCTTGGCTTCTGAGAAAGATGTATTCTTTAACCCTCACAGCTGCATTTTTTCTTAGATTTAAGGATTCCTAGTAGAGGGGAACCAAGTTCTGTTTCTCGAATCGGATGGTTAGGGGATATGGTTTATTCTGTTAGATATGATAGGGTTGTTCTCTTGGAAGATTTTTAATTGTGAATATTTCTAAATTACTACTCCCTTGTTTCTAGTTCCCTCCTGTTTTTGTTTGGTCTACTTTAGCACAATTGCTTAATTTATTTTCTTATATTATGATTTCTATTTGTCATTTCAAGTACCTGTCTTATATTGCTGAACACGTTTAAATGCTTGAATATTTGAGAAATTAGGGAAGCTATCCAAATTGGTAGTGCAGTAATGGGAGATTTCAATTTCAAAGTCCTCCTCCGTTTTCTTGATGAGATGATCGAGACCTAGTGTCCATTTTCAAAGGGTCAAAAGACTATTTGTGATTAATTCTCATATGCCCCTGAGGAATCTGTAATAGCGAAACACTGGCCGTGTTGGGTTGCATTTTGTTTTGCATTCAAGAGTCTACCTTTTGGATACCCTTCGTGGTTGGAGGACATAAATTTTATAAAAATTGAAAAAATGAAAAAAGATTTTTGAAATAATTAATAACATGAAGGTGAATGATTAAAAGACCGGTTGGTGTCATTTTCAAAGTCACACAACATCAGGCTTGCTGACACCTTCATAGGCTAAAACTATAAGTGACATTTGTGTTCCACATTTTGTTGTTTTGGATTGGTTTTGACAACTACTGACTCCCTACATCTAAGCTAGATTTCAATTACCCCAATATTGACTTGGTAAATATAACATCAGGACATGCAAGAGAGATAAAGTTTCTGGATGTAATAAATGACAGCTTTATGCAACTGATTCAGAAACCGAAGAGAGAGGGAGCTAATTCAGATTTAATTCTTAGTGAAACACAGGATTTAGTGAGGAAATGGTAGGGCTGCTTGGCAATAGTGATCATAACATGATCAAATTTGAATTGACTGGAAGGGGGACAATAAGTAAATCTACAGCTCTAGCACTAAACTTTCAGATGAGAAAAACAGTTAGAAAAAAACTGAAAGGTGCAGCCGTAAAGGTTAAGACTGTAGAACTGGTGTGAACATTGCTTAAAAATACCATTTATTTTTTTATTATTTTTTATATATACACAGACATTCGATCTGAGATATCACATCGGTTTACCATCTTAGAAGCACAGTCCAGATGTATTCCACACATCAAGAAAGGTGGAAGGAAGGCCAAATGATTACTGGCTTGGTTAAAAGGAGAGGTGAAAGAGGCTATTTTAGCCAAAAAAAAAAACCCCACACCCTTCAAAAATTGGAAGGAGCATCCATCTGAAGAAAATAGGAAAAAGCATAAGCATTGTCAAGTTAAATGTAAAAAAACACGGATAAGACAGATAGAGAGAATTTGAAAAGAAGTTAGCCGCAGAGGCAAAAACTCATAATAAAAATGTTTAAAAATATATCTGAAGCAGGAAACCTGTGAGGG
The DNA here is from genome assembly GCF_901001135.1 of Rhinatrema bivittatum. NCBI lineage: Eukaryota > Metazoa > Chordata > Amphibia > Gymnophiona > Rhinatrematidae > Rhinatrema > Rhinatrema bivittatum. The sequence goes on from NC_042615.1 coordinate 594,887,627, forward strand.
AGTTGGTTAGACCATTAGATGATCAAGGGATTAAAGGGGCTCTTAGGGAAGATAAGGCCATTGTGGAGAGACTAAATTAATTCTTTGTTCTGTATTTACTAATGAGGATGTTGGGGAGATTCCAGTTTAAGGGTGATAATTCGGATGAACTGAACAAAATCACGGCAAACCTGGAAGATGTAGCAGGCTAGATTGTCAAACTAAAGAGTAGTAAATCACCTCAGGGTTCCGAAGGAACAGATAAATGAAATTTCAGATCTATTAGTAAAAATTTGTAACCTATCATTAAAATTGTCCGTTGTACCTGAAGACTGAAGGGTAGCCAATGTAACCCCGATATTTAAAAAGGGCTCCAGGGGTGATCCAGGAAACTACAGACCAGTGAGCCTGATTTCAATGCCAGGAAAAATAGTGGAAACTATTCTCAATAAAAAAATCACAGAATATATAGAAAGACATGGTTTAATGGAACACAGACAGCTTAGATTTACCCAAGTGAAGTCTTGTCTCATAAAATCGGCTTCATTTTTTTGAAAGGGGTTAATAAACATGTGGATAAAAGGTGAACCGGTAGATGTGGTGTATTTCAATTTTCAGAAGTGTTTGACAAAATCCCTCAGGAAATGCTTCTAAGAAAAGTAAAAAGTCAAGGAATAGGAAGAGATGTCCTTTTGTGGATTGCAAACTGGTTAAAAAAGACAAGAAACAAGAGTAGGATTAAATGGTCTGTTTTCACAGTGGAAAAAGGTAAAACAGTGGAGTGCTTCAGAGATCTGTACTTGGACCAGTGCTTTTTAATATATTTATAAATGATCTGGAAAGGGTTCGACGAGTGAGGATCAGATTTGTAGATGACACAAAATTATTCAGAGTAGTTAAGTCACAAATGGATTGTGATAAATTGCAGGACGACTTTCTGAGACTCAAAGATTGGGGTTCCATATTTCATCTACCATGTGATGTGGACAAGTGCAAGGTGATGCATATAGGGAAAATAACCCATGCTATAGCTAGACAATGTTATGTTCCACATTAAGATTACCTCCCAGAAAAAAGATCTAGATGTCATAGTGGATAATACATTGAAATTGTGGGCTCAGTGTGCTGCAGTGGTCAAAAAAGAAAACAGAATGTTAGGGATTATTAGGAAGGGAATGGTGAAGGAAAACAGAGGATGTCATAATGCCTCTATCGCTTCATGGTGAGACCGCACCTTGAATACTGTGTGCAATTCTGGTCGCCGCATCTCAAAACAGATATAGTTGCACTGGAGAAGGGCAATCAAAATGATAGAGGGGATGGAACGGCACCTCTATGAGGAAAGACTAAAGAGGTTAGGGCTGTTCAGCCTGGAGAAGAGATGGCTGGAGGGGAATATGATAGATGTCTATAATGGGTAGATGTGAATCGGTTATTTACTCTTTCGGATAATAGAAGGACTAGGCGGCATTCCATGAAGTAAGCAAGTAGCACATTTAAAACAAAAACCAGAGAAAAGTCTTTCACTCAACACACAATTAGCTCTGGAATTCATTGCCAGAGGATGTGGTTAGGGCAGTTAGTGTGGCTGGGTTTAAAAAAAGTTTGGATACGTTTCTGGAGGAGAAGTCCATAAACTATTAGTCAAGTTGACTTAGGGAATAGACACTGCTATTACTGGCATTAGTAGTATGGGATCTATTTAATGTTTGGGTACTTGCCAGGTATTTGTAACCTGGATTGGCCACTGTTGGAAACAGGATGCTGGGCTTGATGACCTAGTATGGCAACTTATGTTCTTATGAGTATATATTTAAAAAAAATCTGGCAAGACTAAACACATATTAATGCTGTGCTCGGACAGAAAGTGACTGAGGAGGTTCATGAGACTACACCTTTGCAGGAATTCCCACACATGCTCAGTAGAGCTCTACTAGCTTGGAGACATTCATTCAGTGCCACCTGATGTCACCCACAGATCATAGATAATTCAACCTGCTTATTGACAGAAAAAAAAATGTCCTAACAAGTTTGAATTTAATTATTGCTGTTTAATTATTGGTTTTTCAGTCTATAAGCAGGGCTGAATTAGCCATGAACTGTGGGTAATGTCATCAGGTGGCATTGAATAAATGTGTCTCCAAGCTAGTAGAGCTTTGAGCTCTACTGAGCATGTGCAGGAGTTCCCGCACAGGCATTGCCTCAATCTCCTCAGTCTGTTTTTGTCTGCACTCCGCACAGTTATCTTGTTTCTCCTCTTCTTTCAACTCTTTAATCCCTTTTTTTCTCGCTTTATGTGAACCACCAACATCACTTTTCAGTGCTATTTCTCTCTTTTGAGAGATTCCCAAAAAGAAAGAGACTTTTTGCGTATGACCACTAGAAAAATCACCAGAGGCTTCAAGGCCTGCATATGGAGCTAGATAATGTCAATCTCCTACGGCCACAACAAATGTTCTGTGCTTGGGCTCGGAGCATGACCAACCTAACTGCCAGGCATATGGATGGATGTCCCCAAAAGCTCAGCGGCCCAGAGCAGCAAAAATCGAAGCCCTCCAAGTTGAATTTCAGAAGCTGTCCATGTCCCGAAGCCACCATTCTTCAGCTTCTTCTTGGAGCAGCAAATGTAGATCCTCTGGAGCAAGCTCTTTGTTCTGTTGAGATCCAGACTGGATGGCCTGAGAAGCTTCAATGCAATCATGGCGTGCATATGTTGAAGTGGTTATACGGTCCTCAAAAGCCAAACAACGCGACTCATATGCTCATTTAATTATTGTTTTGACTTGGCATTCGGACTTTTTTTTTTTTTTTTTGCTTTTTCACTTAGAATCTGCTTTGTCTATTTTGCAAGGAGGATTTTTTTTTTTTTTTTTGGCTTGGTGTATAAATTTTGATTTGGTTTTTATCCCCACTCCCCATTTCTTTCCACTCCTGACAGCCTTTTGGGTTCCTTCTTGTCTCCCCCTTCCCTACTCCAACTTGCCCTCTTCCTTGATAGGCAGAGAGCTTGAGCTGTAGTGCTTCTTTTTAAGTCTGGGCATCCTGTAGCAGGAGTGTTGTGCCAGCTCCTTCCAGAATTGGGCCTCCCTGAAAAGAGGTGAGTGGATCTTTTCAGGCCTGGGCTGGCCCCAGCAGTAGCAAGAAGCTCTTCATGGAACTGCCAAAGTAGAAGCATGAGGCTTTTTTCAACCCTAAGGTGACAGCAGCATGCACAGTTTGTTTTGGGCATCTCTGGCCCAGGCTGGCAGCTTCTTCTGGATTTGGCCAGTAGTAGGCGACAGGCCATAATTTTTAGGCACCTGGATATTTTCCACCCATTAATATACTATATTTAGGAAATATATATGCAGTCAGCTCTGGAATAATCATGTATTTGGCATAATATGGTCAAGTTGCCACTATAATAAATTTGCAACTACTATCCATTCTACGCTTTGTTAGGTGGTGGTAGAATATTTTGGGATCTAGTCTTCATAAGCACTTTTAAAAGGGGAAAACATATGTTGGTACTATCCAGGCCTGGCACAACCAGGCAAGCATACCATGTATTTGCACAGGGCGGCAGCAGAAGAAGAAGAGGCTGCTAGGCCACCGGTGGAGTCCAACTGGCCTGCAGACGTAGAAAAGGAGAGCCATGTGGCTGCCGGCAGATCCCAACTCGCCAGTGACAGAAGAATATTTCTTGATATAACAGCTGCCTTTGACACAGCATGTCATTATAGGTTATTACATAGTATATGACAATTGAGCTTGGGGGGTCTTGTCCTTTATGGTTTGCATCTTTTCTGGCTGCAAGAGACCAGATTCAAATAGACTAAGGATATTTGGATTGGTTCACTCTGGAATGCCTCATGGGTCAAATTTGTCAGCAACTATGTTTAAGATTTATCTGAGGCCTCTGCAAAATACTGTGTGGTTCGTCCACATTTTATAAGATGTGTGTGTATGACATCCAGATATTTTTTTTTTAAGATTGAGACAGATGTAACTATTCAACAAATCACAGCTTGTATTTCACCAGTAAAACCCTCGATGGCCAAAATCTCTTTTGCTTAATCTTTCAAAAAATTAAGTTATATGGCTTGCACATAAACCACCACCTCTATGTTGTCAAAGGATCACATTAGATGGAAATTTTGTACCATTTTCTGCTGCTGTAAGGAATTTAGGTTTTCATCCCCAAGTTGTAATTCCGGTATTAGGAATACTTTTAAGAACAGGATATTACAACTAAGGTTATTATGCATCTCAAATGTATTCTGTCAGAGAGATTAGACATACATAGTATAGGTCTTTTTTCTAACAATAGTAGATTATTGCAACGCATTATTTGTGGGCTTGCCCAAATGTTAAATTTAAGCTTTCAGATGTTACAAAATACTGCTGTCCGGCTGGTCTTTGGAATTAAAATCAGAAAGCATATTACACCGGTATTTAAACAACTGCACTAGTTGCCAGTTGGATGTAGAATCAGATTTTAAATTCTTGTATTAGTGTTTAAGGCTGTCAGGATGGAGGATCCTAGCCATCTAGCAAGATTGGTACCACCTTTGTTCAGCTAACAATTTCTACCAAGGATTAAATACAGATACACCTTCGGGAATCACATTCTCAGGCTCTCTGTTATTGACCCTAATATGTGGAGCATATTGCCTTCTGATTTGCATTCCATTTTAGACATTAAAACATTTCGTAAACAGCTGAAGGCCATACTGTTTCAACAGGCAATCATTTAATATAGATTAGTAGTAAGTGCTGTGGCATTTTATGCAGTTTCCTTATGTATTTTCATTTTATTTTATATTTTGATTTTTTATTTGCATTATGTACAAAATTATTTGTATTGTTTTATATATTTTAATGGATTATATTTCCATACTGAAATAAGCGGAAGGAGTGGACTAAAAGCCTTTGTATAAATACATAAATAAAAGTATATTGCCATATTACCTGATTCGCACAACTACTTTGTTAGAAGCAGGCTATAAGAATTTTAAAATAAACAAACAGGTGGATAAGGAAACAGTAAAAGCCAGAAGGATGCTTGAGTACATAGGGAGAGTAATGTTCAGCAAAAAAAAAAAAAAAAAAAAAAAAAAAAAAGGGGATATTTCCCCTGTATAACATCTCCTTTGGAATACTGTGTACAGTTCTAGAGATTGCTCCTCCAAAAAAATATATAGTTTAAAGTCAGTCCAGAGAATGGCAGCTAAAATGGTCAGTGGTTTCATTGTAAAGCATATGGAGACAAACAAATATATAAACATGTATACCCTAGAGAGGAAAGACAAGATGGGGAGATAGAGACATTTAAACACTTCATAGGTATCAATGCACAGAAGGTGGCCCTCTTTCAACAGAAAGGAGGCTCTGAACAAGGAGTCATGGGATGAGGGTGATAGTGGGTAGACTCAGGAGTAATATTAGGAAGTATTTCTTTACAGTGAGGGTAGTGGATGCATGGAATGGCCTCCCAGTGAAGGTGGTGGGAAAAGGACAGTATCTGAAATTCAAGAAAGCACAAGATAAGCACAGGGGACCTCTGAGGGAGTGATAGGGAGCTGCAGAGCTGACTAGTTGGTCTGAATGGGCAAACTAAATAGGAAAATGGATTCTTACCTGCCAATTTTTATTCCTGTAGTACCATGGATCAATCTAGACAGTGGGTTGAGCCTCCTGTCCAGCAGATGGAGACAGAAAAACTGAAAGTGTATCCTATATCAGGACAGAGCCCACCCCTGCATCCCTTCAGTATAAACGTTATCAAAGCAGAGAAATATAAAGATAACTAGTATAAGATCAAGCAAGCAACAAGTAACTGGTAATTTGAACAATTCAAAACACTGTAAATAACCATATATTAATTACCAGTTACTTGTTGCTTGCTTATCTTATATATACATATATATATATATTTATATATATACACACACATATACACATCTAATAGATACTTCCGGTGCCTTAAAGTTCTGATAGGAAGCAGATAGATCCAAAATGCTGTAAAGACGACAAAAGGAAAACTTTGAGCGGATGTATCACAAGTACACGGGCAGGAGTCTGGACTGATCCGTGGTAGTACAGGAATGAAAATTAGCAGGTAAGAACCAATTTTCCTTTCCCTGTACATACCCGGATCAGTCCAGACAGCGGGATGTACTAAAACTTCCCTAAATAGGGTGGGACTGAGACAGTCCCTGCTCGAACCACCTGCCTTCCGAAGGTGCCAAAAACTGGCGCCTGCACATCAAGGCGATAATGACGAGTAAAAGTATGCAGAGACTTCCAAATAGCTGCTCTCCAGATTTCCTGCGGAAAGACCGACTGACTCTCTGCCCAAGAAGTAGCTTGTGAACGCAAAGAGTGGGCCTTTAAGCCCTCCAGAACCGTCCAGCCCCGACAGATATACACTGATGTAATTGCCTCCTTTAGCCATCAAGCAATCGAAGCTTTAGAAGCCTTGTTTCTCTTATTTGGGCCACTCCATAAGACAAAGAGATGATCAGAGACTCAAAACTGGTTTGTAACCTGTAAATATTGCAGTAGTACTCGTTTTACATCAAGATGATGCAGGTCACCACCAGGCGTGTCTGCAATGTCCTCAGAAGAAAAGGCTGGGAGTTCCACCGACTGACAGACGTGAAAGGAAGACACAACCTTCGGCAAGAAGGAAGGTACAGTCTTAAGGGAGACCCCTGAATCAGAAAGACGTAGGAAGGGTTGCCTACAAGACAACACTTGGAACTCTGACACCCTCCTGGCGGAACAAATAGAGATGAGAAAAACGGTCTTAAGAGTCAGATCCTTGAGTGTAGCCCGCCGGAGGGGTTCGAAGGCTGCCTCACAAAGAACTCAAAGCACCAAGTTAAGGCTCCTCGAGGGGCAAGTAGCCCGGACAGGCAGATTCAAATGCTTGGCCCCCTTGAGGAAACGAACAACATCCGGATGAGCCGCCGCCGCCACCACGTAACCATCGATACTGCCTAAGAGAGACCTGAGAGCGGAAACCTGTACCCGTAAGGAGTTGAAAGACAAACCCTTGGAAAGGCCATTCTGGAGAAAGGAGAGGACCTGGGATTCCAGAGCCTTGCGCACCGGTACTCCGCACACACACATTCTCAAAAACTCTCCAAACTCAGGACGTAAGCGAGAGAGGTAGAAGGCTTACAGGCCTGCAACAGAGTGGATATAACTTCTTCTTTATATCCCTTCTCAGTCGCCGCCACTCAAAAGCCAGGCCACTAGACAAAAGCGATCCGCTTGATCGAAAAATAGTGGACCCTGATGAAACAGGTGTGGAAGGTGACCTAGGCGAAGAGGACCGTCTGTCATGAGATTCACCAGATCCGCGTACCACGGTCTTCGGGGCCACTTTGATGCTATGAGAATGACGGGCCCCCAATGAAGTTCTATTCTTCTGAGTACTTTTCCTACCAGAGGCCAAGGGGGAACACGTACAGGAGAACATCGTGAGGCCAGGGGAGAACCAGGGCATCCACCCCTTCCGAGCAGTGCTCCCTTCTGCAGTTAAAGAATCTAGGCGCTTTCGCATTGTTCAGAGTAGCCATCAGGTCTAAGTGGGGAGGTCGCCACCTGAGGACGATCAGATCCATCACTCCTTTGGACAACTTCCACTCTCCGGGGTCTAGACACTGACAACTTAGGAAATCGGATTGAACATTTTCCTTCCCCGAAATGTGGAAAGCTGCCAATCGATCCAGGTGATGCTCCACCCAAGCGAATAGCTTGTTGGCTTCCAGAGCCACCAGGCGACGTCTGGTGCCCCCCTGCCGATTGATATAAGCTACCGTGGTGGCATTGTCCGAGAGAACCCGCACCGCCTTGCGACGGATCAGGGGTAGAAAGTCCTTGAGAGCCAGCCAGACTACTCAGGTCTCCAGGCAATTGATGTGTCAGCGGGATTGAACTGGGAACCAGTATCCCTGTGTAGACTGAGTTTGACACACCGCTCCCCAGCCGGAGAGGCTGGCATCCATCGTAACAATGATCCACTGAGGAGTCTGTAGAGGCATCCCCATTCAGGAGATGAGCTAGTGAGAGCCACCATTGCATGAGCTAGCGAGAGCCACCATTGCATGCTGGCGATGGTAGTGTCGGAGAGTGGTAGGGGCGTCCGAAACATCTCCGACACCGGCTTCCAGCGGGACAACAAAGCTTTCTGTAATGGATGCATATGTGCAAAAGCCCAAGGAACCAGATCGATAGTGGAAGCCATAGAACCCAGAACCTGAAGGTAGTCCCAAGCCATAGCGAGAGGGAGAGAAAATTGCGCACTTCATCCATGCGTTTGAGCGCCTGAGCGTCGGGCAGTAACCCCCTTGCTGACCTGGGTGTCAAAGTGAACTCCCAGGAATTCCAGGACCTGGGAGGGCTGGAGCTTGCTCTTGGAGAAGTTGACTATCCACCTGAGGGAGGTGAGAAAAGCCAAGACACTGTCGACTGCTGACCTGCAGAGAGACTCCGACTTGGCTCAAATGAGCCAATCATCCAGGTAAGGATGGACTAGGACTCCATCCCAGCGAAGAGCGGCCACTACCACCACCACCACTATGACCTTGGTAAAAGCGCGTGGCGCGGTGGCGAGACTGAACAGGAGTGCCCAAAACTGGACGTGTTGCCCCAGAATGTTGAACTGGAGATACTTCTGATGGTCGTGGCGTATCAGGATGTGCAAATAAGCCTCCGTTAAGTCGAGAGAGGCCAGACCGCTGCTATCACCGACCTCAGGGTCTTCATTTGGAAATGGGGAACCCTGAAGGCCCGGTTGAGATCCAAGATGGGAATGAAGGAGCCGTCCTTTTTGAGGACAACGAAGTAGATGGAATACTGGCCAGATCCTTGTTCCTCCACCGGAAATGGGACTATGGCTCCGAGCTCTTGCAATCTTACAAGAGTCTGGCAGCCCGCTTGACGCTTCCGACTTCCTCAGGGAGAGATTATGTAGAGGTCTGGAAGGTCCCAAGCAAATTCTAATGCGTAACCTTTCTCTATCACCTCAAGGACCCACTGATCAGACATGATTTTGACCCATTCCTCGAGAAACAGAGACAGACGTCCACCTAAGTTGGGAACAGAGGAATGGGCCGGCCATATTTCACTGGGGAGAGGACTTTGCGGTCGAGTGTTGTGGGTTACCATCCCGGAAGGGACAACAGCCACGAAAGGAATGAGACCAGGCCTGGGATCTGGAGGAGGAACCTCTTGGGAAGGATCCCCGTGCTCTGATGTTATACCGGTGCTGACCTCTAAAGCGAAAGCGTGAAAGAAAAAAGGACTTAGACTGCTTCGGGCGGTCCTCCGGCATCTTATGAATCTTGTTCTCTCCCAAGGATTTAATAAGCTGTTCAAGGTCCTCACCAAAAAGCAACTTACCCTAGAAGGGAAGGGTGCCCAACTGCGACTTGGAGGAGGAATCCACCGTTCAATTGTGCAGCCAGAGGAGATGTCTGGCTGACACCGCTGAAACCATAGCCTTGGCCTGCACCCAGAGCAAACTGTAGAGGGCATCAGCCCCATACGTCACCGCCATCTCCAGCCGTTCTGCCTGCTCCACCTCTGCAGACAGGAGGTCCTGGGTGCTGAGCAATTGTTGGACCCACCTGAGACTTGCCCGCTGCATGAGACTGCTGCAGATTGTCGCCTGGACTCCTAAGGCCAAGACTTCAAAGATGCGCTTGAAATACAGCTCCAGTTTGCGGTCTTGAATATCTTTCAACGCCGTGGCTCCCACCACCGGCACTGGTGGTGTGTTTGGTGACAGCGGAGACAAAAGCGTCCACCTTGGGAACTTTAAGCATCTCTAGGCATTGATCAGGGAGGGGATAGAGCTTGTTCATTGCCCTACCCACTCGGAGCCCTGCTTCAGGAGACTCCCATTCCCGGAGCAGTTGCATGTGCATGGGATGAAACGGGAATGTACGTGGAGGAGCCCTAAGTCCCACCAGGACCGGGTCCACGTTAGCTGGCATAGAGGCCCTAGTGGAATCCTCAGGTGGAATTTCAATTCCCAGCTCGTCCAAGATGAAAGGAATGTGCGGCTCCAGCTCTTCCCTTTGGAACAATCGGAGAACACACGGAACGACTCCCTCGAGTGGAGGACCTGGGAGCAACAAATCAGAGTCCGGATCAGGATCAGGGACAGAGGACGGCTGGGAGGGGTCCGGAGGGACCGGTGACCCCCAGCACCACCCTGACGGAACCCTGCCCATCCGGAGCAGCAGGATGCTGTGGAGCAGGCACCCGAGGGATTTTCGCTGGAGGGGGGCCTGGAGAGGGATCATCCTCCGCCTGCAGGCTAGCCAGATAGGATTTGTGCATTAAAAGCACAAATTCAGTTGAAAAACTAGGCCTGGATTTCCCGGGTAAAGGGGGGGGTTAAGGAGGTAAGGGTCAGGATTCCCCTCTAGGGAATGTACAGGACTTAAATCCGGAGGTGAAATGGTTAAATCAGGCTCTCCTCTGTCCTGCAGCCCCGAATCAGATGTTAAAGCTGCCCCCAAAATGGCCGCCATTCCCATGGTTTTTCTTGAGGGGGAACAGCTTAGTCATGCGCTTAGAAGCCTGACCCCGGGCCGCCAGTCTCGCCGCAGAAGGACCCTCCCCACCCAGCCCATCGCGGGAGAGCCGCAAAGCAGGTTCCCCGCAGGCTAGGCAGGAAACAGAACGCGGCATGATAAAAGGCAGGAGCCGCCGTGGAGAAGAGAATCAGCTGAGGTGGGCTGCAATTGTAAGCGAGAGCAGGCGAATGAACCCTGCACGCTGCCTTCCCGGTAAGCAGAGCAGAGAGAAATGAAGCTTGTCTTTCTTTCCAAATAGGTTTGTTTTTTTTTAAATTGCAGGAGAATTAAGCTTCAATACTAGAAGACCAGAGGTATTGAGCGTCTCAAGGGTCAGAGCAGCCAGAGAGGGTGAGTGACTGGACCACCAGTATCGCCCCAAACAATCAAGCAGGTCACCAGGAAGGGAATCCTAGGCTGAATAATCAAGGAACAAGCCCCCCTAGGACCCCATAAGAGCGAGGAGACAGTACTGTCTCAGTTTTGAATTCAGACAAAAACTTTGTGAAATCAAAATTTTTTTTAATTATTTATAAATTTATACGTAATATTTGCTTAACCCTGAAAAAATGAGAAGAAAACCTCACAGGGAAAAAGAAATTGAGGAAGAAAGGGAACCGCAGGTTCAGTTGCCTGCATCTGCTGGAGACAGAGAAATACTGAAGGGATGCAGGGTGGGCTCTGTCCTTATATAGAATACCCTTTCAGTTTTTCTCTGTCTCCATCTGCTGGACAGGAGGCTCAACCCACTGTCTGGACTGACCCGGGTACGTACAGGGAAAGGCCAAATGATCTTTTTCTGCCATCATGTTTCTCTTTCTGTTAATAAGTCATATGCTGTTGACTGCTGAAACAATCTGTTGAGGGAAAAACTGATATTTTAATGCCTCATGCCTATAGAATTGGATGGTACTGGGGACAATCATGAATGCATATCTATGGTGAAGTCACACAGAAAGCTCAAGCCTGACATTTAAATTTCTACATCAGAATCACACAACATAACTGAGCAGATACTGTTTGCTAGCAGCCCCTGTTCTCACCGATAAGCAATTTCATCAGCCACTTTCTCCTGAGAATCTTCATCTGTCATCTCAAAGCGCCCTTTGTAATCCATTTCAAGCCTCTCCCCTAGCCTCTCCTTAACAGGGCGCTTGCGTTTCAGATGGCCCTTTTCATTCTCTTCCTCCTCTTTTGCTACAGATTTTTTGTCCTCCTGCATGTACTCATCCAGCTCCTTGTCCTGTTCCTCTGTCTCTTGCTTGTTCGCTTTCTGCATCAGCTTTCTCGCCAGAATGTAATTGTAAGCCTCAGACTGCCTGCTCATGTCCAGCTGTCCATCCATCCCCAGGATCCCCAGCTCTGTGGCCACAGCATCCTGATTCTGTTCCTGTAACACCGTGCCCCACACATTGTTGATTTTTCTGTTTCCAGGAGTAATCTGCCTCCGATCATCCTGGGCAAAAGGAGGCAGCTGGGGCTTAGCAGGGGGAAGGCTGAAACATTTCTGTCGCTTTCGTTTCCACAGGGAACTGTCCTCCTCATCCGAATCTGAGATGCTCTCATCACTAGTGTCCTCTTCTCTACTCATGCGATAGCGGGAGCTGGGTGCCAGGGCTGGAGTGCTGCTTGGGAAACCTCTGGCTATGCAGTTCATGTCATGCTTCTGAAAAGAAACACAAAAGCCAGTCAGTACCGGAAAAGCAAAGCCAATAGAGATGAGACACAGAAATGCACAAATTAAAAAAAAAAAAAATTGCAATTCTCTAGCAGCTCTTGTGACAATACCAAGGTAGCCTTGTGCTCAGACTAGACAAGGAAGCTAGAGCACCATCAGTACCACCATGTCAAAATTAATTTGGTGAGCTCTATGTGGCTTGCCATCTTTCCACATCCCATTCCTTACACTTGCTGCAAAAGCTCTTCCTACTAAAACATTCTGAAAATAAACTATAGCTGAAAGAATCTAAAAATAAGTGCGCTTCATTTCGGAGGCTGCCTGGTCTATCTTCTTATGTAGTTAAATAGATTTATTGTGTTTTAGTTGAAAAGTGCTTTGACAGCTCTTCTGGCACCAGGCGTAGTGGTAAGCGAGCTAAAATGCCAGTACTCTTGCACAGTCGCTAATTTGTGCAGATCATCCTAAGCCACTTGATTCTCTCTCTCAGTGTACCCAAAACAAGCAATCGAGTATGTTAAGATTCAACCTTCATATCTTGTTTGGTGCAGGCTAAGAAATGTTTGCAGAATTAAAATAATGGGTCTCTAATTCCAATATTTTAACATTATATGTACCCAAACATTGTTGCTTATGGTGTCAGGAAGCCAGGCTGTCAGAAACTGGGACTGCTATGAGCCATGAGTCCCCAGGACAGGGATTAGCAATGTTTTTGATCTGCCATGAACCCTTGTTAACAACTACTTATTAGATGTTGGAATGCCTGACCAACAAAATACAAGGATGAGGGTCTCTCTCTCTCTCTTTCTCAAATCCCTCCTCTATCACATTTATTTATTTAAATACTAATATTCTGCAACTTCCAAATTTAAAATTTCTCCAGGGTGGATCACATAAGTCCCAACAAATATATAACAAACACCCATATATTACATAAACATTACATATCTTTCACTGCCTGTCTTTCTCTCGGATTGGGGACTTCCTAGCAGTCTCTCTGTTCATCTTTCTTCCCACTCCCAGTGGAACTGAAGGCTGATTTATAAGGAAGCACCAAAACAGGCTCTGGAAATGCACCTCCTGTCTAGCTTGGCTCCAGAGCACACCTACCATCCTTTCATATCCTGGGGCCTAATCGCTGTAAGTGAGGGCAAGCTTATGGAGGACAATGTGTGCTGCTGATATAGGGCATGACCATGACCTCCTTAAGGCAGTAACTCTGAATCTGAGCAGCAAAGGCAAGGTGGCCATACAAATTCTTTACCTGCTGGAGTTGCAGACCCCTACCCTAGGAGAAGGGAGTCCTATAAATCTGGTAGGCTGGTGGCAACAGTGGTAAAAATCTGAAGAAAGATGGGTTTTGCTCTTTCAAATAGGGATCTGAAGCAAAAACTCCCAGATCAGATCTCTAGGTTCACCCAAAAAGCATGGATTACAAGATATCCACAACTAGCATGCATGTGATGTATTTCTACCTATTATGTCCTCTGTTAAGCAAGCCTCAAGGATCAGGTTAAGAAGCAGTGACCCAGAGCTATCAGTTAGCTTGAGCTTGCCTTTAAACCAAGCCTTGCATGGGAGAACAGGGGAATGCATGATACACACCAGGCATACTTAAGGACAAGGGGAAGAAAACTCTAGAAAAATATAAAACAAATTAGGAAAAAAAAAAAAGGCAAAGTGAGGAATGAGTCTAAAATCCAGTATTCTGGTAGCAATACAGGACTAGGAGAAAAGAAGATTCTTTGCAGGCCCAATCTAAGAGTTACTCAGAGGTGATGGGAGACTCATGAGAAACCACATCCAATCTGAAAAAGCACCAGTCCCAGTACAGATCCTAGAAGGAAAGCATCACCCTGGTATAGCAGGAAGTGAACCCGTAGCTAGAACCTGCTCTCCAGGCGACAGTATCCTCTTGCACAAAGGATGGGTCTCCAAGGGCTTGAGGGAAGGTTTAGATCAACCATCGTGACTGGCGAATCAGTCATTTAAGAACGTAGAGAGCAGAGTGGTTGGTGGACATGAGAATCGCTTTGTAATTTGCCTGCCTGATATGAAGGTGGCAGACCCCATGCGTCACCTAGATAGGATTTTAGACAGAGCCGAGGAGATGCTGGTTGTTGTGGTAGATATGGGTAACGACGACATAGAAAGGGGTGGGAGGGAAGCTCCTGAAACCAAATCTAGGCACTAAGTTGAAATCCAAAACTTCCAGGGTAGCATTCTCGGAAATGCTCACCAGTCCAAATGCAGGATCCCAGAGTCCAATGCATGGATGAGATGACTGTGCAGGGAAGAGGGCATTAGATTTGTTAGGAACTGGGCAACAATTTGGGAAAGAGGAAGCCTATTCTGAAAGGATGGGTTACACCCTAACCAGAGCAGCTTTTAAACTAGAATATGAAAGAAAGCAGACCGTTGCTCAGCAGCACATGGTACGGAGGAAAGGTATCAACGAAAGATTAACAAAACAGGGAAGTTAGAGCATCCCAGCAGAGAGGTTTCAATGAAGGCAAAATTAGCTCAGGTGCCTCTTGGTAAAGAGCAGACAGCTAGGAAAATTGTAGACACGAAAGAAAAAAACACTTTGAAACGCCTGTATGCAAATGCTAGAAATCTTCAAAATAAGCTGGGAGTTAGAACGTATAGCACTGAATGAAGAGGCAGATATGACTGGCATCTCAGACACCTGGTGGAAAAAGGATAACTAGTGGGACAGTGCGATGCCAGGGTAAAAATTATATCACAATGGCAGGGTGAATCAAATTGGAGTAGGTAGTGTGGTGCTATGAATGGCAAAGAGTAAAACAGGATAAAGATACTGCAAGAGAATAAATGCACTGTGGAATCTTTATGGATAGAAATTACATGTATGATGGCTAAGAGTATAGCAATAGGGGTCATACTACTGTTCGCCTGGCCAGAATGAACAGACAATGAAATGCTAACAGAAATTAGGGAAGCTGAACTGACAACACAATAATAATGGGAGATTTCAATTACATCCCTAGCATGTTCTGAAGTGACATGCTAGGCAGGTAAAGTTTCTAGACAAAATAAATGACTGCTTAATGGAACAACTGGTCCAGGAACTGACAAGAGGGGGGAGCTATTTTAGACCTAATCCTTAGAATTTGATACAACAGGGAACAGCATTGTAACCACTTGGCAATATTGATCATAATACTATCAAATTTGCCTTAATTGGAGGGAAAACATTAAGAAAAACTACTGCTCTAGCATTTAACTTTCGAAAGGGAAATTATGATAAAATAAGGAAAATTAAAAAAAAAATTTCATAAAATTCAATTGCAAAAGTGAAGAGTTTACATCAGATGTGGACATTGTTTAAAAACACATCTTGGAAGCTCAGACCAGATGTAGTCCATACATTAAAAAAAGGCAAAACGACTGCCAGCATGATTAAAAGATGAGGTGAAAGACTAGTAAAACCAAATTAAGAAAACAGGAAAATGCATAAGCACTGGCAAGTTTGATGCAAAACATTAATAAGGAAAGCAAAAAGAAAAGTTTAAAAGAAGCTTGCTGAAGAGGCAAAACTCATAATAAAAAATTACAAATACATTTGAAGCAGGAAGCCTGCAAGGGAGTTGACTGGACCATTAGATGATTGAGAGGTAAAAAGGGCACTTAGGGATGACAAACCCTAAGCAGAGAGACTAAATAAATTCTTTGCTTTGGTGTTTACTGAGGATGTCGGGGAGATACCTATGCCAGAAACTGTATTTAATAGTTATGATTCAGAGGAACAGAAAAATCACAGTGAACTTGGAAAATGTAATAGGGCAACTTGACTAACTAAGGAGTACTAAATCACATGGACCAGACAGTATGCACCCCAGAGTTCTGAAAGAATTCAAAAAATGAAACTGCAGACTTATTACTAGTAATCTATCATTTACATTTCTATTGTACCTGAAGACTGGAGGGTAGCCAATGTACCAATCTTTAAAAAGGGCTTCGGGATGATCCAGGGAAATATCGACCAGTAAGACTGGCATCAGTACCAGGAAAAATGGTTGTAACTATTCTAAAGAAAAAAATTACTGAATATATAGACAGATAGATATGAAATACTTACAGTACCTGAATGTAAACCAATGTGATATCTCAGATCGAATGTCGGCATAATAAAAAAATAAAATAGATATAGTGGGCCACAACAAAAATGGATTTACCCAAGGGAAGTCTTGCCTCACCAATCTGCCACATTTTTTTTGAAGGGGTTCATAAATGTGGATAATGGTGAACCGGTGGAAATAGTGTATCTAGATTTTCAGAAGGCATTTGACAAAGTCCCTCAAAAGAGACTCTTGAGAAAGCTAAAATGTCATGGGATAGGAAGCAAAATGTCCTGTTGTGGTTTGCATACTGGTTAAAGGACATGATTGCATGGTTAGCTTTCTGAATGGGGGAAGGTAAACAGTAGAGGGTCCCATGGATCTATAATGGGACTGGTGCTTTTTAATATATTTATAAATGATCTTGAAAAAGGAACAATGAATGAGGTAATCAGATTTGCAGATGACACAAAATTATTCTAAGTTGTTAAATCACAAGCAGATTGTGAGAATATGCCAGAGGATCTTGTGAGAATTGGCATCCAAATGGCAGACAAAATTTAATGTGGACAAATGTAACATGATGTACATAGGAAAAAATGTTAGGGTCCATATTAGAATTCACCACTCATGGAAAAGGATCTAAGCATCATCATGGATATTTTGAAAACCTCATCTCAGTGTGTAGCGGCTATCAAAAAAAGCACACAATGTTAGGAATTATTAGAAAACGAATGGCAAATAGAATATCATCGTGCCTCTATATCACTTCATGGTGCAACTGCGCATAAAGTACTGCATGCAATTCTGGTCACCACATCTCAAAAAAGATATAGCAGAATTGCAAAAGATTCAGCGAAGAGTGACCAAAATGATAAAGGGGATAGAGAGGCTCCCCTATAAGGAGAATCCTCATCAGGTTGTGCCTATTGTATACTGGAAAAGCTAAGACTGATTACTGCCCTAACGACTTTGGGCTGTCTGGGCACTGATGGCCTCAATGCCAAGTTTCTACAAATGGAGCTTTGTAGAGTCATTGCCTTTGTAGTACAGGCCTTTTTAAGAGTTGTCTTTAAACTCTTGTCTTGGGAGTCCTTCACTGCCAAAACTCCATCTACCAAAATGGTGGTCTTGCTTAAAATTCCTAGGACCAAAGTGTCACTGAGGGGATTCTGAGAAGGCTATTCGTTCTTCTCCCTCTTGGCCCCATTTTCAAGGTATCCCCTTCAGCAAGGGCAATATACTTAGGGTGCTATGAAAGACATGCCTTTGGTGGCTTTCTAATTCTCTGGAGGATAGAATCCCCTTCCACTGGGTCTTTAGTGGCCGTAACTAATGCCCCTAGAGTGGCACTGCACTGGAAGTGAGGGTTGCCAGTTTGTCTTTCCAGAATAGTTGTATTATGGTAGAGTCATCTTTACCCGATGAGAATTCCCTATCTTCCTCCAGGGGGGCCTTGGAGTGCTTCTCCCCCAGCTTATGCGCTTTCCTGAAGGCCTGGGAGCTTGAGAATCCTATTGAATGAGGCTATGAAAACTTTTTGGTTTTTTTACTCCTGGCTCCCGTGGCTGCTGACACTAGGGATGACAGTTAAGCCTAAGTAATTCAGGACACTTAGGATGAATGGGTTTCTACATGGCTAGATAATCTGTGTATACTGCTGTCTTGATATCTGGGGCAAAGGTAATCTGTCAGGTATCCTTATAGCCCTCCTCAGCCTCTAGAGGCAGCGAGCCTCCCCCTGACCTTATACTGGTGCTATCTACAAGCATGCCTATGAAGGGAAGAAGATGATTCACTTCCCCAGAAGGTCCTGGGTCGTTCTCTTCTTGTATTACTTTGCTCTGGCTCAATCCATGAATCTGCTCTCAATTCTCAGCTCAAAGGACTTGGATATGGCCCCCTGTGAAACCCTGTTAGGTTATGCTTGATACACCAGGCAGCGGGAATCTGTATGGGTGATACCTGCTTGGTTCCACAGCTAGGACATTACTAGGCAAAGGTAGCCGGCAGGGCTAAGAACCTGCGTAGCTCCATGGTCAGAATGTTACCAGGCAAAGGAAGCTTGCAGGGCCAAGAACCTGCTTGACTCCACCAGCAACCTCAACAGGTAAAAGGGGGCCTGCAGGGATGCAAACATGCTCAGGCTCCATCATCATAACTTTACTAGGCAAAGGAGCCTGCAGGGCTGCTTGGCTCCAATGCTAGAACATTACCAACTGTCATGTGTGAACAGTTACTGAACACTGCATAACTGAAAACTAGGCACTATCTCCTTCAGAGCTGCTAGGGCTTGTGGACTGCAGGACAACACAAAGGGTGTGGTCAGGGAGATCACATGAGAACCTCCCTAGAGTAGACGGGTTCTCAGCCTTGTCAGCCAGCTGGAAATTAAATAACTAATGATGCAAGCTGACCCTGTATTTTTTTTTTTTGCTACATTTCAGGTAAGTTCTTAACACTTTTACAATATAATTCTTTATTGGTAGCTCATATGCCAGTGTAGGGTCATATGTAATCCAGTGCCTTTTCTGTTGTGTAACATAAGGCACTGCTGAAAGTATATGTGCATGTAAGCAACAAGAGGCAACCATTTAAGTCATTCTCTAGGCCTAGGGCATGAACAGTCCTTGCCATCATTCAGGCAATTTTACTATGCAGCACAGCAATATACTGAGCTGGGCTGCTGTTGATTTAAGATTCCTGCACTCTAAGATTACTGTGCCCCCTAACCTGGCTTGGTCTGCTAATTACCAGTTATACAGAGCCCCTGCACATAGTAAAATGTTTGAAGAGGCTCTTGCTGCTATGTTATTTATTTGACCAATTTCAATTCTGCTGATCTGGAAATCTTGGCGGATTACAGCTTCACATACATAGTTATTCAACAATAAGACTGCTTTACATAATGAAATACAATAAAACATGACAATACAAACAACTCAAAACAATGCAATAGTACCCTAACATCGGTAGTGAAATTCAGTCAGCAAAGGCACACTGAAAAGAGGTAAGTCTTTAGGGGCATTCTGAAGCAGGCAAGTCTCCCTCAGTCCTAATCTCTTAGCGCAGGGATGGCGAACTCCAGTCCTCGAGGGCTGCAAACAGGCCAGGTTTTCAGGATATCAACAATGAATATGTATGAGAAAGATCTGCATGCACTGCCTCCACTGGATGCAAATCTCTCTCATGTGTGCTCATTGTGAATATCCTGAAAACCTGGCCAATTTGAAGCCCTCGAGGATTGGCGTTCACCATCTCTGTCTTAGCGGGAGTTCCAGAGTTCAGGTCCAGCAATTTGAAATTAGCATGCTCTTGTCTCAGATAAATGGGCCACTATAAGGGAAGGGATGTTCAGGAGATGTTGGATTCACTGGAGAGCATGGTAAGGTTGATATCTCTGCACTGACTCTGTCAAGCAAGGGGCAGATTTGCCATGAGGGGCCTTGAAAATTAAGGCCTGAACCTTAAAGTGTATCCACCAGCCAATGGGTAGCCAGTGAAGACTAGCCAAAACTGGGGAGATATGTGCACAAGGAGTGCCTGTAATTAACTGAGCTGCTGAGCTCTGGATAAATTGTACTGATCTAATTTAAGAATTGGGCAGGCCCAGAAAGACAGTATTACAATAACCTAGTAAAGCAAGGATGATGAATTGGGTGACTGTACATAATCAGCAGAAGAAAGAATAGGTTTAAAAGTCTTAGTAGGTGGAGCTTATAGTATGAAGATTGGATAAGTGCACTAATACGGGGGCACATAGACAAAGAGGGATCATGCATAATCCCTAAATTGCGGACCTGAGGTTTAAGGGGAATAGAAAGTCCATCAAATGAGAAACTTGAGGGAAGACTAGCTAATTCTGAGTGTGGCAGGACAATAATCTGTTTTTGGTTGGCTCAAAGCAAGTTTGTTGTCATGTAGCCAAATCTGGATCTGAGCCAGACATAAGGACAGATGACAAAAGGTCTGGTCCAATGTTGAAGTAATAAGAAAAAAATAATTGGATGCCATTTGCAAAAATGTTGAATGACACTCCTAAGCGGCTCAGTATGGAACAGAGTGGGGGCAAGGTACAAACTGAAAAGCAATGGTGAAAGAGAGGAACACCTGTTGTTAAAGGATATGGAGAAGAAGATATACCATCCATGTTTAGTGTGTAAGAATGATCAGTTAGCAGAGAAACCAGGCCAAGACAGCAGAAGAAATGTCCAGTGTTCCCAATCTGTTAATCTAAATTTTATGATTAAGAGTGTCAAACACTACCAAGATATCTAACATAACCAGAATAAATTGTTTTCCTGTGTCAAGGCTTGGATACAAGCAAGGAGTCTGTACTGTAGTAGGCACGAAAGCCAAATTGTAAATTATCCAGGAAGCAGTGTAAGTCAACGAATTCCTGTAACTGGGAAAGCACAACCTTTTCCATGATTCTAGACAGGAGGGGGAGGATAAAGATAGTGCAGTAGTTAGCTGGATCAGTGATGTCCTCTGGATTTTTTGCGAAAGGGATGAACTACTGCTAATTTAAATGGTAGAGAACCAGCCCCTCAGAGAAAGAAAAATTAATAGTTTTTGCTAATACAGTCCCAATGTCTGAGCGAAGTACTTTGATGAGAGTGGTGGAACAGGAATTGAATGGGCAAAACCCATCCTTTATTTTTCCTAGTACCTCAATTGAACTGCAGGTTCTACCCCTGCAAAACCGGAACTTTGTAAGATAGGGACTTGGTGATCAGGGGGGGGGGGGGGGGCTTAATCAACAGGAATTGGGGTGAGACTTGGCAGCTCTAGGGCCATTGGGGGGAGATGAGGACCACTGAAAGAATCATGGGGAGTGGGGATAGGAGCTTGGGATGGAGAAACAGGATCACCAGGACAGAGGAGGAGAAGGGTAGAGAGAAAAGGCCCCATAATGCTCTCTACCTTCTTCATCCTTATCTCAGTGACCCTCCATCTGCAGCCCCCAGAGTGATTAAAATAAAAGAGGTCACAAAAGGAAACAATACAAAAAAAACCAGCATTAAAATTACAGGCTACGGAAAGTACAAACTCAGGAATATGTTCCTAGTCAGATTTAATTTAACGGGTCACATTTCGCTGCTAAAAACCATACACTGGGCTAATGCAGGGTTCGTACACACGTGCGTAAGCCTCTTCCCCCCCCCCCCCCTCAGCCCGTGATGGACAGGCCGCTCTCCCCGTTTCGGCAGTACCTGCTGCGGGTCCTCGGGTTGCTGCAGCACCGCCTCTGCTATGTCCGAATCGGAGCCGCTAATCTCTCCTTCCTCCGCCTCCATCCCTCGCGAAGCCGCCACCGCCGCCATCTCCCGCGCCCCGCACCACTTCCGTTCTCAAGACTCACCCGGAAGTACACGCGTTGCCAGTGGTTTTTGTTTTTTTTTTTTTTTGCCAGATTGAGTTATTATTTTTCCCTTTGTGCGGGGAAAAATATATCTATTAATATCTTTTTATTTTTTGCGGATTGGACTAGTTTAAGCTAGGCGACCGAGCAACTGAATGCCTGCAGTCCAATACGTTGCAGGCGCCTTTTTTTTGTTTACTAAGGGCTGCCCAGTCCGCAGTCGCAGGGTGCTGACTCTGGGTAGCAGCCAATCAGAGGTGAGAGGAGAAAAAGCAGGGTGGGACTGGTGTTGCAGAGCATAGAAGGTGCAAACGGTTTAAAGAGAGAGAGAGCTCTTCCAGTATGCTGGATCTCTGGCAGCTTTGGAGAAAAATAAGTTTTCTACTTTCATCCGTGAATTCCCCCCCCACCTCTCTGCTCTGAACCCAAAGCTGCAGTTCTCCGTGCT
Source organism: Rhinatrema bivittatum (assembly GCF_901001135.1). Lineage (NCBI taxonomy): Eukaryota > Metazoa > Chordata > Amphibia > Gymnophiona > Rhinatrematidae > Rhinatrema > Rhinatrema bivittatum. The sequence goes on from NC_042615.1 coordinate 594,909,756, forward strand.
TTACTCTGCTGAAGCCTCCTATCCCAGCTCCTGCCTGGGAACGGGAGTCAGAAGGAAGAGTCAAGTTTAAGGGAAGAAGCTTTTTTTTTTTTTCCCTTTGCCTGATTGAGGATTTGTTTCTTAGGGGAAGGGGGAGAGAAAGACTAGCACTGTAAAATGGGTGAGGACAAGAGAGGATAGAGAGGGAGGATATCAGACACCATGAGAAGGTTGAGTGAGGGGGTACTGGTGCAGTGTCAAGGATAGAATGATAAGGGGGAGGCAAAAGGGGAAGAGAGTTGAGGGGCAGAGAGGGGAGTGTTGGGGTAAGGGGCTGATGGAGTATTGGGTGTGAGGAGCAGATGAGGAAGTGTTGGAGGCAGAGGGGGAGTGTTGGGCAAGAGGCAAATGTTGAGGGTGAGGAGCAATGTAGTGGGTAGGAAAATTGGTGATTATTTTGTCATAGATAACACAACACACTTATTTATAAGTACAGAAGTTTTACTTATGTCTGAGAATAAGCAATAAAAGCATACAAGGTTAGAGTTTGCATTAAAGAAAATTCACAAAAATACTTCCCTCACAGTTCCCCAATGTCAGTCTTATATATCTTTGGAGAACAGAGGACACAGCAAGCTGGGAAATCAGCAACAGCTCATCAGGCACTTCATTAACCACTATTAATGTCCAAAGCTATTCTTTCTCTGATTTCAAACAGCTTGTCTTATGTTGCTCTTTTTAAGTTAATGCTTCTGACCTTTGCTCTAGTTTCTTCTCTAGGCAACTCCCATGTGTTCTTGGGGCCCCCAACTGTCTCTTATCACATCAGCAAGCAGGTGTGGCTAAGAGGCTACTGTACTGTTTTCCTCTGATATCTGCAGTTAGCCTCCTGAATAACTGCTCTTTAATATAGCAGATCTCAGGACTTGTTTGTTTTAAGCAAGCTAAGAAAATATGGCATATTTATTCTCAGAACTTATGGGCCTTATATCAAATAGTTACACTAATAATATCAGTGATTCTCTGCTTCAATACTTCCTATCACTGTACAATATTCTTCTGCAAGCTAACTCCTTAAAATAATTTCCCACAAGGAATGGGGGAAGTGTTGGAGGTGAGTGCCAGAGAGGGAGTGAGGGCCAGAGGGGGGCGAGGGACAGATGGGGGAGTGCTGCTGGTGAAGGGCAGAAAGGAGACAAGGGGCAGGCGGGGGAGTGTTGCTGGTGAGAGGCAGAAAGGGGGCGAGGGGCAGGTGGGAGAGTGTTGAGGGGCAGATGGAAGAGTTGAGGGTGAGGGGCAGAGAAGGGGCAAGGAGCAGATAGGGGTGTGTTGAGGGTGAGGAGCAGATAGGGGCGTGTTGAGGGTGAGGAGCAGATAGGGGCGTGTTGAGGGTGAGGGGCAGAGAGGAGGTAAGGAGCAGAAGGAGTGTTGAGGGTGAGGGGCAGAGAGGGGCGAGGAGCAGATGGAGTGTTGAGGGTGAGGGGCAGAGAGAGGGTGAGGGGCAGAAGGAGTGTTGAGGGGGCAAGGGGCAGATGGAATGTTGAGGGTGATGGTGGTGGCAGAGAGGGGTGAGGGACAGATGGGGAAGTTTGGTGGGCAGAGAGGGGATGGGGCAAATGGAGGAGTGTTGAGGGCGAGGGCAGAGAAGGGGCAAGGGACAGATGGAGTGTTGGGGCAAGGGGCAGATGGATTGTTGAGGGTGAGGAGCAGAGAGGGCAAGGGGCAGATGGGGGAGTGGTGAGGGTGGGGGCAGAGAGGAGGTGAGGGACAGATGGGGGCGTTTTTCTGGTGGGCAGACAGGGGGTGGGGGAAAATGGAGTGTTGAGGGCGAAGGCAGAGAAGGGGCAAGAGACATATGGAGTGTTGGGGCAAGGGGCAGATGGGGGAGTGTTGAGAGTGAGGGGGTGAGGGGCATATGGGGGACTGTTGGATGTGGACAGAGAGGGGCCGAGGGGCAGAAGGGGGAGTGTTGCTGGTGAGTGGCAGAAAGGGGGCGAGGGGCAGGTGGAGGAGTTTTGAGAGGGTGGGGGCAGATGGGGGAGTGTTGAGGATGAGGGCAGAGAAGGGGCGAGGGGCAGATGGGTGAGGGCAGAGAGGGCGAGGGAGATGGGGAGTGTTGAGAGTGAGGGCAGCGAGGGGCAGATGGAGAAGTGTTGAGGGCAAGGGCAGATGGGGGAGTGTTGAGGATGAGGGCAGAGAGAGGGCAAGGGGCAGATGGAGAAGTGTTGAGGGCGAAGGCAGATGGGGGAGTGTTGTGGGTGAGGGGCAGAGAGTGGGTGAGGGGCAGAGAGGGCAAGGGGCAGATGGATTGTTGAGGGGTGGGGCAGATGGAGTGTAGAGGATGAGGGACAGAGGGGAAAGGGGTGAGGGGCAGATGGGGGATCGTTAAGGGTGAGGGATAGAGAGGTGAGGGGCAGATAGGGGAGTGTTGTGGGCGAGGGGCAGAGGGAAGAGTGGGAGGCATGAGGTGAATAGGAGAGGCAGAGGGGAGCAGGACTCATGCTAGCTTTTTTTGCTGCCCTGTGAGAACAATAACTGTGCTTCCTCCTCCCTAGTTTTTTCAGGGGTACATATTCAGTCACTGATCAGATTACGAAGTTAGCCGGATAAACTTATTTGGCTAACTTTGGAGGCATATTCAAGTAGTGAAGTCACAATGTTGAACATAAAGATAGACAGATAAGTTTTGTTTTTTTTTACTTATAAATGTTTAACATACAAGAAAAACCCATAGGAGGGGTGCAATACAATACACACAACAGCAGTGCATAAAACAGTAATAGAACAAAATTATCTAGCACCATAGAGGCCTGGCTCCACAAAAAGTAGTTGCCCTAGCATAGTCAAGATATATAGAGAGAAAATAATGAGGAGTACATTTAGGTAATAACAGAATTATCTTAATAAGTGTAGTAGGGGCCCCCAAATAGCATGATATTTAAACTGCTCGTGGCGGAGCGCATATTGAAGATTTTCGATATCCACGATGTGATGAATTTGTCACTGCCAATGCCCAAAGCTTGGGTTCCTTTTCCAAAACGTAGCAATGGTGAATCATGCCGCTCCGCCAGAGCGCACTGTACTGTATTGGCCTGCTACTTAGCAGAATCCCTCACCTCTGTCAAACATGCAGAATGCAGACTGACTCTTATCTAATACAGAATAAAAGACCATAGATTATAAACAAACATACAGAGAAAAACTGCAACTCCCAGAAGTGGGAGGGGGAGGTGCAGTGAGAAGGGTACAGCATGCCTGCAACATTTCTGGCTTGGATTGGTGGTGGCAGTGATTGCCAGGGTTGAGGGAAAAGCAGCAACAGGGAGCAGTGATGAGGAATTTTAAGTACCAGCTCCTTATTCCACACTCTCCTCAAGCAGCAAGCACATGTGGCTGTTATAGAAAGCATAGGCTCACTGTGTCAAATTTTTGGTGACACACCTTCCACCCCCTTGGTGACACATCAGTGTGTCCCGACACACTGGTTGAGAGGCCTCATGCTGACTTCTACTACTAATGCTGCTGGCATCTGAAGAGTGCTGATATTTGAGGTTTGGTGACTTGGGATCCCAAGTGCCAGTTTGGGAAGCCCTGACATAGAGGTAGAGTTCTTCCAGCACACTGTGTCTGCATTTACCTCCACTGTGCTGCTTGCCTGCTTGCAGCTTTTGAGAAAACAAAGCTTTCTACTTTCAGTCCTGAACTTGCTGAATTCTCCCCTTATCTCGGCCCTGAACCCAAAGCTGCTGATCTCCGTGCTTTACCGTGCTTGAAGCCTCCTAATCCAGCTCTTGCCTGGGAATAGGAGACAGATAAGAGGTGAAATTAAGAGAAGATTTTTTTTTTTTTGCTTAAGGATTAGCTTCATGGGGAAAGAGGGAGAGAGAAAGTTGCACTGTAGGATAGATGGAGGACAAGAAGGGATAGAAAAGAGGCTGGGGAGAAAAAGATATCTTTTGGAGCGTGTGGGATATAAATGATTTTAAATAAAAGAAAATGTTGACAACATGAAAAGAGGGCACAGACAGAAGGTCGGCACAAAGTTCTGTAAAGTTTAACGGTCTGCGTGATGTCTCTTCTCCCATGACTAGAGGTAGCAGGTGCACAGTACTAAATAGAGTCTGGAAAGTCAGAGTGATCAGTAACAAGGTGATGGGAATACATTGTGTCATCAGTGGTAATTGAGGACAATGAAGAATTGCCACACCAGGAATCATTCAGTACTTAAGTCTGAACCGTAGAGTTTAGTGTCCTTAGGAAGATGAAGGTCATATATATACTTTGAACAATAGAAAAGGAAACATTCTGGCGAGAAAATAAATGAAACAAATGTCCTGTTCCCAGAACTCAAAATATTTGTAGTGGTGGGCGAGTATGACATTTTTTTTTGTAGTTATCATCTAGTGATTGTACCCATGTGAGATATCTAGAGGGTACACAAATATTGACAAAAGGGCAAATAAATACCTGTGATCAGTTACAGATCGAGCTTATTATTACTCAAATTTTTATTGCTAAATTAGGACACTAAGGGGCAGATTTTCAAAGGGGTACATGCATAAGATATGCGCATACCCCCCGAAAACCTGCCCCAAACTCCCCCTGCGCGCGCCAAGCCTATGTTGCATAGGCTGCCGGCGCGTGCAAAGTCCCGGGAAGCGCGTAAGTCCCGGGGCTTTCCTGGGGGGCGTGTCACGGCCGGCGCGTCATCGGGGGCGTTCTGGGGGCGGGGCCGCGGCCGTGGGTTCCGGCCAGGGGCATTCTGGGGGCGTGGCCGCGGCCTCCGGACCGGAACATGGCACGCCGGCAGCCAGCCCAGCACGCGCCAGGCGTAACCTTTGCAATAAAGGGGGCGGGTTAGTTAGGGGAAGGTGGGGGGCGCCGGAAAGAAAGTTCCCCCCGAGGCCGCTCCGATTTCGGAGCGGCCTCAGAGGGAATGGAGGCAGGCTGTGCGGCTCGGCGCGCGCAGGCTGCCAATTTTGCACAGCTTTTGCGCGCGCCGACCCTGGATTTTAAAAGATACGCGCGGCTACGCACGTATCTATTAAAATCTGGCGTACTCTTGTTTGCGCCGGGTGTGCGAACAAAAGTACGCGCTCGCGTACTTTTTACAAATCTGCCCCTAAGCACCTAAATTTGCAGTTGCTAACCTCGCTTGGTGGACAGTTAGTGTTATAATTTGTTCATCACAAGTATGCTGTATCTGTTCTGTGATCCCATGGTCAGGCCAGCATACTATTTTCCTGTGCTAAGGTGGGTGATAGAAGAAGAAAAGTATTAATAATTACACTGCAACGTTTTAGAGGAAGCGTCGTTAATTGTATGTGGTGAGGCAAAACCTTCAGAAACATTTTAGATGCAGAACCCCTCTTATTATGGAGCACCTCTAAATCAATTGCCTTAAGAGCACCAAGTGAAATTCCTGTGCCACCTAAAATTGTATCCAATAATTCATGCTTGTATCAAAATTAATTAGTTTGGGGTGTGACTGACTGCATATCAAAACAAGCATTAAGCATTTGCATGTGGCTAGTGACAAACTGAGAACAATTTGGATATTTGTGAGTAACCAAAACAAAAACAAAAAAAATTCGCTGCCATCACCTTCTCAGTGTTAACACTATCATTTACTATTCAAATCACATTTAATCGGATTCAATCTTGTAACCTTGTAAATAATTTGCTGTAAGTTATATCCCCCTCTTCTCACCTCTAACTCCCAGTTATTTATTTCCTTGTTTTTATTTAATTTTTTAATCATGGATTCTATTGCTAGGGATGATACAACTTCAAAGTTATTCCAATTTATGTCAGGTTTAGTGAGCATTTTAATTTCTTGTTTTGAAATTACTGTAATATTTGCATTTAATGTATCTATTTTATTTTTAAAGAACATGGCCATTTCATTGCATCTATCACCTGATAATAGGTACTGTTTTTCATATTGAGATTTTGTTAAATTTTTAACAATTGAAAATATTGTTCTAGGATTATGGTAAGATTTTTCTAATTTGTTTTATAAAAACTTTTTTTGTTCTATTAATTTTTTGTAGCGGTTTAGGGCAGATCGATAGTTTCCTAAGGATACAGTGGTTTTGTTTTTTCTCCTTTATTTCTAATCTTTTTAAGATCCTTTTTTCTGTTTGAATGTTTTTATTAAACCATGGATTTTGTATTGTTTTTGGTTTGATTTTTATTTTTTTTAATAGGGCATAACTTATTTGCAATATTTTGAGATTCTTGTATCCATTTTTGTGTGGCATCTATAGCATTTTCTACTTTAAAGTTCATTTATTGTATTCATCAAGCAATTCATCTGGTTTAGCTTATGGTTGAATATTTATATATATAGTTTCATTGTTGTTCACTTTAATTGGAAAATTGAAGTCAGCTTTAGCATGAATTAAAAAATGGTCAGACCAAGGAACCTGTGTGGTATTAATAGAAATATTTTTGCATAAATTTGAATTGGTAAAAATTAAATCTAACGCATGTCCGGCTTTATGAGTGGAGATATGAGAAGTGAGTTCATAACCAAGTGCATCAAGAAACTCTTGTAGAATAGTACATGTGTTATCTAATGGAGTCATATCCATATGTAGGTTAAAATCGCCTAAGATTATAGATGGTTTGTTGGGATTAAGCAATACAGTAAGTAGTTCTATAAGGGGAGAAATGTTATGTTCTAAAAGACCTGGAGGGCAATATAAAAGGAGAATTTGTAGGTGGTCGGACTCGAAGAGTGCTATTTCATATGCTGTAGGTATATTAACTGGAATGATTTTGAATTTGAACTGTTTTTTTTGCAATAAGCAATAAACCTCCTCCTCTTCGCTGTGACCTTGGAATTGAAAAGATATCATAAGTATTGTTTGCAAGTTGATTGATTAAGACATTGTCTGTAGGTTTTAACCAAGTTTCAGTCACTGCAAAGAAATCAGGTTTTTTTTTTCATTTATCATGTCAGTAATAAGAACAGATTTTTTTTTTGTTAAGGCCTGTATGTTAATCAAAAAGAAGGTAAGAAATAAACAGTTTGTTAAGGTAATATTGTTACTGTTATTACATGGAATTTCGGTCAGTGTACAGTGGCTCTTTGTTTTTACAGTTTGCGTCTTAAGGTTTTTTGGTGACTTAAGGTAAGATTGTTTGAAAGTATTTTTTCCATTGTTTATGCAAATTGGAATTTTTTGTATCTGAGGGGTTGTTTCAAAGTACATCGTTGCTACTGGATAAACTGGCTTTAAAGTTATACTGCAACGTAGATGGTAACCCGAGGAACGGGCAATGATCCCAGCCAGAAGAGGAGATGTCTGATGGCAATGTTCCATCTGAAGGCTGCAGAGTGGAAAAGGCAGTTACTCAGTCTCACCAGATCTCGAGAGGGAGATGGATCCTGTAGTGGTCCGCGGTGCGGGTAGGCCAAGGATCTAGGTAGAGAGAGATGAGACAATGCAGAGACAGAACTGGAGCGGTAGTACTTACTCTGATGCTGGCAGTTGTAGTAGGAGAGAACCCCCGAGGAGCGGAGGTCCAGGACGAAATAAGGCCCCCGAGGAGCAGGTACCGTAGGCAACCCCAGGGGGAAGACAGGAACGAGGCAAGGCCCCCAAGGAGTGGGTACCTTAGGCGTCCTTGTTGGTAGCAGATAACCCCGGAGGGTGTAGAGGAGCGAGGCAAGGCTCCCGAGGAGCGGCACCTAAGTCATCCTGGAGCGAGAGTACACAGAATGGAAGCGTCTGGTAACGTAGAGAGATCAGCATGGACGATTCCTTGCTAACTCATATTAGGAATCGTGAACAGAGTTTAAATATCAGAGCTTGTGACGTCATGCGGTGGGCACGCCCCCGAGGTTCCCACCATGATGCACATAAAGGATGGGGCCACGCGCGCATGCATGCCCTAGGTGACTCCGGAAGAAAGATGGCAAACGCAATCGCCCATGCTGGATCGGGGATGCTAGAGGGGGTCTTCCCAAAAGATGGCTGCCTCCATCTTTTGGGAAGATGGAGGCAGCCATCTTCCCAAAAGGAACCGAATCAGGCAGGAAAAAGGTGAGCAATAGAGGGCGCAGCCGTCTGCAACCGACGGGTGCAACACTCGGGACTACCTCTGAGACACCTCAGCTATCCGTGAGTTCTACAGAGGGGCTTCCCCGCTACTTGGGGTTGCGCTTGAAGCCTGAACAAGACTGTCTGCGCTTCCTTCTCCTTGGGACCGTGCTTATATATTACAGTGACTGCCAGAGCTTCCCCGCTCCTCACGGTTGCGCCTACGTACTATATTGAGACTGCAAACACTTCCCCGCTCCTCGGGGCGGTGCTATGTCATCACTAGAGGCTCAGCTTGGGCTTCCCTGTCCTGTGGGTTGGCCTATGGCGTTACATCATCATCCTCTACGCTGTGCAGCTCCTCCCCTCGGGGTTGCCCTCTGGACTACCTCCTGATTGGCCAGCCTTATGCCCCCCACTCTTCGATATGTCTGGCACTCCTCCCCTCGGGGGTCCCTGCCCAGGTATTGGCTCCAGTATACTCGCCACGGGGGTCCTCTCCTAGTTCCTTGGGACCTCTCCATTGCCTCACCCAGAGCTCTCCGCTGCCTCTGACCTCGCCTCCCGATGGTGCAGACCTGTGGGGGTCCATCCCACAGGGAGTAACAACTTGCATCTCAGGCCAAGGACCCACATACCCACAAATCATAACACCCCCTGTACAGGGGATAACCTTTTTGGGGATAAGGTCTGGGATACTGTGGCTCAGCTCAAGGATCATCATGAGTCCCTCCAGCATCTTTCAGCTAGTACCTCAGGCCCCCCCCCCCCCCCCCTTTGGCCAGAAGGTTGGCGAGGCAAGAGGCATGTAGGTCCTTCTACCGTCAGCGGAAATATTACCCCCCGGCTTCCCATGGACGTTCTTAGCAGGTGTCCTCTAGAGGCTGCTTAGAACCCAGCCAGCACCTCAGCCAAGCCCTGCTACGGGGTTTTGACTGGTGGAGAGGGAGTGCAAGTCCAGTCACCATGCCCTTGGCACAGGATCTGCCAGTGGGAGGCTGCCTGTGCCTCTTCTGAGATCGTCGTTTAGCGATCACGTCAGATCGGTGGGCCTGTCCATTGTTTACACTTCCTGAGTGTGCCTGGGGATGCTCCCCCATGCCCCTCGTGGGGTCAATCTCCCCATCAGGAAATACTGTTGTCTGAGCTCTCCGCCCTCATTGAGGCCAGGGCAGTCGAGCCAGCTCCTCTACGGCAGCAAAGAACAGGGTTTTACTCCTGTTATTTCCAGATCCCCAAGAGGACCGGGGGACTCCATCCCAAACTAGACGTCCAAGCTCTGAATCATTTTCTCAAATGAGAGAAGTTCAAGATGGTCTCCCTGGGCACTCTGATCCCTGTCTTGCAGAAGGGGACTGGCTTTGCTCTCTCGATCTCAAGGACGCGTACGCGCACATCGAGATCTCCCGCAGTCACTGCAGATATCTCCGCTTTCTGGTGGGCACCAGGCATTATCAGTTCAGGGTGCTGTCCTTTCGCCTCACCTCAGTGCCTCACGTCTTCACCAAGTGTCTAGTAGAGTTGTGAATCGGTTCTGGAATCGTTTCCGGTATCGTGTTCATAGAACTGCGGGAAATCTTTGTTTCCCACGGTTCTGACCGCGTTTTTTTTCGGCTGTCCCAAGCCAAAAAAAAACCCTTCCACCCCGACCCTTTAAATCTAATTATTTAGAATCCCCCACACTCCCACCCTCCCCCCCCCAAAACTTTCCTAAAGTACCTCGTGGTCCAGCGGGGGTCCCGGGAGTGATCTCCTGCTCGTGGGCTGTCGGCTGCCAGTAAACAAAATGGCACCAATGGCCCTTTGCCCTTACCATGTGACAGGGGCTATCGGTGCCATTGGCTGGCCACTGTCACATGGTAGGAGCAATGGATGGCCCGTGCCATTTTTTAAGATGGCACTAGGGATGTGCATCGTTTTTCTGCCGGATGAAAATATCATACGATATTTTCTAATCCGTCAAGAATCGGGGGGGTCCCCGAAAGCGATAGGAAAACCCCACGAAATGTTTGTGTGGTTTTCTTATCATTTTTTGGGGGGGGAGGAGGAAAGGGCACACAGAAAAAAACCCCCCAAACCCACCCCGACCCTTTAAATCTAATTAATTAGAATCCCTCACAGTCCTGACCCCCCCCCCCCAAAACTTTCCTAAAATACCTGGTGGTCCAGCGAGGGTCTTGGGAGCGATCTCCCACTCTCAGGCCGTCAGCTGCCACTAAAAAATGGTGCAGGCCATCCATTGCTCCTAGCATGTGACAGGGGCCGGCCAATGGCAGCGATAACCCCGGTCACATGGTAAGGACAAAGGGCCATTGGCACCATTTTGATTAGTGGCAGCCGACGGCCCGAGAGCGGGAGATCACTCCCGGGACTCCCACTGGACCACCAGGTACTTTAGGAAAGTTTTTTTTGGGGGGGGGGGGGTCGGGAGGGTGAGGGATTCTAATTAATTAGATTTAAAGGGTCGGGGTGGGTTTGAGGTTTTTTTTTCTGTGTGCCCTTTCTCCCCCCCCCCCAAAATGATAAGAAAACCACACAAACATTTTGTGGCATTTTCCTATCGCTTTCGGGGATCCCCCCGATTCTTGACGGATTAGAAAATATTGTACGACATTTTCATCCGTCAGAAAAACAATGCACATCCCTAGTGCCTAGCACTGGTTGCAGCACACCTGTACTGACTAGGGACACAAGCGTTCCCTTACTTGGATGACTGGTTAATCAAGAGCAGTTCCCAGGAGTGGGACGTTATGGTCCTTCCGCTTAACCATTCAGGTGTTAGAGTCTCTCAGGTTTGTCATCAAATACTCAAAGTCCCATCTGACTCAGTCACTGCACCTGGTTTTTATCGGCGCCTGCCTGGATGGGGCAGAGAGAAAGGCCTATCTTCCTCGCAACAAAGCACTCACCCTCATGGGCTTGGTGCCCCAGAGCTGGCGGGTCATGACCTGTCTCATACTCCACCTTCTGGGTCACATGGCAGCCATGGTCCATGTCACACCCTTTGCCCACCTACATACATAGGCCTCCTGTTCCGCTCACCCCGATCGGGCTCCCTCGCCGATCGCCGGCCCTTCTCTTCAGCTGCACACCTACCTGAAAGGACGCAATCCTCCGCCTCCAGCCGGCCGCGATCAGAGCCGCGAACCCCTGCCTCCAGCCGGCCTCGACCCGGACCACGAGCCCACGCCACCAGCAGGCCCCGAGCCGAGTCGCGAGCCTTCGCCCCGAACCGCCCACAAAAACGTCGCGGCGGTGACGTCAGAGGTGCGACCGGCGGGGTATTTAAACTGCCGCTCTCCTCTTCTTCCTCCTTTTCCTTCCACGGGGCTCCAGCGGTGAACTTGGCCTGCGCGTTCGGCGCTGAAGCCCGTCGGGGTAAGGCCTCCTGTTCCGCTCACCCCGATCGGGCTCCCTCGCCGATCGCCGGCCCTTCTCTTCAGCTGCACACCTACCTGAAAGGACGCAATCCTCCGCCTCCAGCCGGCCGCGATCAGAGCCGCGAACCCCTGCCTCCAGCCGGCCTCGACCCGGACCACGAGCCCACGCCATCAGCAGGCCCCGAGCCGAGCCGCGAGCCTTCGCCCCGAACCGCCCACAAAAACGTCGCGGCGGTGACGTCAGAGGTGCGACCGGCGGGGTATTTAAACTGCCGCTCTCCTCTTCTTCCTCCTTTTCCTTCCACGGGGCTCCAGCGGTGAACTTGGCCTGCGCGTTCGGCGCTGAAGCCCGTCGGGGTAAGGCCTCCTGTTCCGCTCACCCCGATCGGGCTCCCTCGCCGATCGCCGGCCCTTCTCTTCAGCTGCACACCTACCTGAAAGGACGCAATCCTCCGCCTCCAGCCGGCCGCGATCAGAGCCGCGAACCCCTGCCTCCAGCCGGCCTCGACCCGGACCACGAGCCCACGCCACCAGCAGGCCCCGAGCCGAGCCGCGAGCCTTCGCCCCGAACCGCCCACAAAAACGTCGCGGCGGTGACGTCAGAGGTGCGACCGGCGGGGTATTTAAACTGCCGCTCTCCTCTTCTTCCTCCTTTTCCTTCCACGGGGCTCCAGCGGTGAACTTGGCCTGCGCGTTCGGCGCTGAAGCCCGTCGGGGTAAGGCCTCCTGTTCCGCTCACCCCGATCGGGCTCCCTCGCCGATCGCCGGCCCTTCTCTTCAGCTGCACACCTACCTGAAAGGACGCAATCCTCCGCCTCCAGCCGGCCGCGATCAGAGCCGCGAACCCCTGCCTCCAGCCGGCCTCGACCCGGACCACGAGCCCACGCCACCAGCAGGCCCCGAGCCGAGCCGCGAGCCTTCGCCCCGAACCGCCCACAAAAACGTCGCGGCGGTGACGTCAGAGGTGCGACCGGCGGGGTATTTAAACTACCACTCTCCCTGGCGTCGCGCGCCGGGCGTCGCGCGCACGAAGGAGCGCGACAAAGGGGCCTGCCCCTTTGTTTCGCCCCTTCGTTTCGACCCGCGCTTCCCGGAGCAGTTTCACACCAATATTACACTAGAGCTCAACCAGCGTCCAACATGCTCACGTCCTTCCAGCTCTCTTCCTTCAAGCAACCACCCAGCGCCCTCTAAGTAATCAACCTTCCTGCGCCCTCCCATCAAGCACCCTGCAAGCAAACTCAGCAAGCATCCAGCCTGCGCCCTCACAGCAAGCACTCAGCAAGCAACCAGTCTGCGCCCTCTCAGCAAGCACTCAGCAAGCAACCAGTCTACGCCCTCACAGCAAGCACTCAGCAAGCAACCAGTCTACGCCCTCACAGCAAGCACTCAGCAAGCAACCAGTCTACGCCCTCACAGCAAGCACTCAGCAAGCAACCAGTCTACGCCCTCACAGCAAGCACTCAGCAAGCAACCAGTCTACGCCCTCACAGCAAGCAACCAGTCTACGCCCTCACAGCAAGCAACCAGTCTACGCCCTCACAGCAAGCACTCAGCAAGCAACCAGTCTGCGCCCTCTCAGCAAGCACTCAGCAAGCAACCAGTCTACGCCCTCACAGCAAGCACTCAGCAAGCAACCAGTCTACGCCCTCACAGCAAGCACTCAGCAAGCAACCAGTCTACGCCCTCACAGCAAGCAACCAGTCTACGCCCTCACAGCAAGCACTCAGCAAGCAACCAGTCTACGCCCTCACAGCAAGCACTCAGCAAGCAACCAGTCTGCGCCCTCTTAGCAAGCACTCAGCAAGCAACCAGTCTGCGCCCTCTCAGCAAGCACTCAGCAAGCAACCAGTCTACGCCCTCACAGCAAGCACTCAGCAAGCAACCAGTCTACGCCCTCACAGCAAGCACTCAGCAAGCAACCAGTCTACGCCCTCACAGCAAGCAACCAGTCTACGCCCTCACAGCAAGCATCCTTCCAGCGTTCTTCCAGAGCACTAACCAACCAATTATTTATCTCCTAATCTCAGCCTATCCTCCCATCTGCCATCCGCCTACACTCTGCGCCAGCCAGCTAACCTCCCACAATGTCTCTTGCTCTTCCAATACCAATCTTACAACACCGCCTCCTATCTAAAAGAACATCTACCAGACGAGCCCCTCACAATAACTTAAAAACCCTCACCCCTATCTTGATCACACCAATTACCCAGCTTCTAGGCCTCTCCCTCTTTTCACTCTCTCTTTTCAATGCACAATCTCTAACGAAGAAATCCCTAATTTTCAATGATTATCTCACCGACGCCAAGCCAGATATCTGTGCAGTAACCGAAACATGGCTTAAGCCCTCAGATACAGCTTTAATAAACCAACTACCTACACAAACCTATGACTTCTTCTCACTCCCGAGACTGAAAAAAAGAGGAGGGGGCATCCTTCTGGCTACCAAAAAAAGCCTTAACTTCTCCCAACATCCTTTCAGCTCTAACTCTAAACTGGAAGTCGGCTTCTTCACCTCACAACATCTTCAAATCCTTCTTGTCTACGCCCCCCCGGGACTCCTAGAAGCAGAGGTCTCCCCCCTCCTTGAAATCACCACCATGCTCATCAACCTGGATACTCCAGCAATCATTTTAGGAGATTTCAATCTGCACATAGACAATCCCTCACCATCTAACAGCTGCGTAACACTCATCACAGCCCTGTCTGCTATGGGATTCCAACAACTAGTCAACGAACCCACACACAAAGCGGGTCACACTCTGGACTTGATTTTCGTCAACAAGGGCATTACGACTACATCCAATTTGAAGAACAAAAAGGTTCCATGGTCAGACCACACGCTCATCTCTACCTCATTCACGCTGGAAAAATCCAACATTCCCTACTCCCCCTCTCCTTCATTCCACTACAAGAGGCGATGCTCACCAGAAGACCTTAACAACCAATTGGTCTCACAGCTACCCCTATTAGACCTCACTGACCCGAACACTGCCATTCGCTCCTGGAACAACATAACAGAAAACATAGCCAACAAGCTCTGTCCTTCAACTACAAAAAGATCTCACACCAATGCATCCAACAGACAACTGTGGTTCACTAATGAACTCAGAAAACTAAAACAAAGCTTAAGAAAAAAAGAAGCGACCTGGCGCAAAACCCCTTGTGACATCACCATTTTTTCATACAAATCCACACTTTACCAGTACAAATCTCTCACCTCAAAATCAAAAAAAGACTATTATGCATCTAAGATTCACAACCTGGTTTTTGACGCCAAAGCCCTCTTCGCTTATGTCTCCAGCCTCACTCAAACCATTCCGCGAGAAATCCCAGGCAACATGGCACAACCCAAAGCAGAAGAACTCGCTCAGTTTTTCCAAAATAAAATCACCAATCTCTTAACACAACTGCCTTCCAATACAGCCGACCTCCAGACATATCAACAACCTGCCCTCAAAAACGTCAGCTTAAACACCTTTGAACCCGTCTCTTCCACGGAGATACAAACCATCCTGAGAAGAATGAAACCTTCGTCTCATCCTGCAGACCACATCCCCTCCAAACTTCTTCTAGCTATTCCAGACACAATAGCCACTTCATTGAAAAATATCATCAACTGCTCTCTAGCCCAAGGAACCTTCCCAGATGATCTTAAAATGGCCTCAATCTCACCGCTCCTAAAGAAACCCAACCTAGACCCGAAGGACCCTAACAACTTCCGCCCCATAGCTAACCTCCCATTCATCGCAAAGATCATGGAAAAACTAGTGAACTCTCAACTCTCAGATTTCATCGAAGACAACAATCTTCTCTTCATCCCACAACACGGCTTCCGTAAAAATCGAGGCACAGAATCCCTCCTCACTTCGTTGACAGACCATATCTTACTGGGCCTCGACAAAGGAAACTCTTTTCTATTGATCTTGTTAGACCTATCAGCAGCATTCGACACGGTCAACCACACCATCCTCTTAAACCAGTTATCGTCCATAGGAATCTGCGGCACCGTCCTATCTTGGTTCAAAACCTTTCTCAACAACAGAGGTTACAAAGTTAAACTCCAAAACAAGGAATCCTCAAGATTTGACTCTGCCATAGGAGTCCCACAAGGTTCTTCATTATCTCCGACTCTATTCAATATTTACCTGCTTCCTCTTTGCCAACTTCTCACTGACCTCAATCTAAAGTACTTCCTATACGCAGATGATATTCAAATCATCATCCCCATCAAAGACACATACTCTAAAACTCTTGACTACTGGGAATCATGCCACCAAAAAATCAAACAACTTCTCAACAGCCTTCACCTCATCTTAAATTCCTCCAAGACAGAAATCCTACTCATCTCTCCCGAGAACAATACACCTAACATTACTCTTCCCACCAACCTACCTACTGCACAAGTTAGAGACTTAGGAGTGTTATTGGACAACCGGCTAAACTTCAAGGCACACATCAACAAAACAACCAAAGACTGCTTCTATAAACTCCAGGTCTTGAAAAGGATAAGACCTCTCTTCCATGCTCAAGACTTCAGAACGATCATCCAGGCAGTCATTTTTTCAAAATTAGACTATTGCAACTCCCTATTGCTAGGTCTGCCTTCTTCCTATTCCAAACCATTACAGATGGTGCAAAATTCAGCAGCCCGACTACTAACAGGCACAAGAAAAAGAGACCACATATCTCCCATCCTGAAAGAGCTACATTGGCTACCCGTATACTTCCGTATCATGTACAAAACCATATGTATCATTTTCAAAACTATACATCAATGCACTTCCCTCGATCTTCAATTTCCTCTCCAAGTATACAACTCGACAAGACCTACCAGAGATGTTTATAGAGGCACACTCCAAGTTCCCCTGCAAAAACGACTAGACACATTACCCTAAGAGATCGCGCCACCTCCACAGCTGGCCCCCTTCTGTGGAATTCATTGCCCACAGATCTCAGACTGGAACCTTGCCTCCCAACTTTTAGGAAAAGACTTAAGACTTGGTTATTCAAGCAAGCTTTCCAAGACACAATTTAATGACACAATCCAAGGACACAACCCAAGGATTCCTCAAAACATTCAGCCATTAATCATGCCATTTGTACATAACTTGTAATGTGACTTGTATATCGTTTAACCATTTATTCTTTCCTTTTTCTTCCTCTTCACCAAGTTCTGCCACCCTTGTTAATTGTAACTGTACTTTCGGTCACCTGAGTTCTAGTTTGATGTATTTAATGCACTCCCGTTTCATGTAAACCAGCAAGATATGTTCTCATGATTGCCGGTATATAAAAACCTTAAATAAATAAATAAAATAAATAAATAAATATGCACCAGATGCAGTGGACCCTGCAGTCCCAGTGGTGATAAGCCTCCCAGGACCTCAATCTATGGAGATGTCACTCCGCCGCTCCATTTCCTTGTCCTGGAGGGAGGACTTAGCCAATCTGGAACAAGGGGTTCTTTTTCAATCCTCCTCCTTCCAGGTTGTCCTCACCACCGATGTATCCACACTGGGGTGGAGTGCCCACGCGGAAGGGCTTCACACCCAGAGCCTGTGGTCAGCTCAGGAAGGTCAGTGCCAAATCAACTTCCTGGAGTTCCGAGTGATCCGTACAACCTTTGGGCATTCCAGGACCGTTTGGCGATCAAATTGGTCCTCATCCAGATCAACAATCAGGTAGTGATGTGGTACATTAACAAACAGGGAGACATGGGATCGTTTCTCCTGTGCCAGGAGGTGGTTCAGATTTGGTCCTGGGCCCGCTCTCAGAATATTTTCCTTTGGCTCATGTACCTGGCGGGGACAGAGAACGTGGTGGCAGACTGCCTCAGTCGGGCTTTTCAGCCCTACGAATGGTCCCTGGACCCAGCGGAGGTGAGCATGATCTTCCATCTGTGGGGAGTCCCAGATGAGGATCTGTTTGCCTCCCCCTACATAAACAAGGTGGCATCCTTATGCTCCCTCTATGGAGAGGTTGGCAAACCAGCCTTGGATGCCTTTGCCCGCCACTGGGGCAAGGGGCTTCTGTACGCATATCCTTCACTTCTGCTGGTGATGAGGATGTTTCTGAAGCTCTGGCAGGATGGGGGAACTGTGATCTTCATAGTCCCTTATTGGCCACAGCAGGCTTGGTTCCCACTCTTGCAGGACCTCTCATTCCGCAACTCGATCAGTCTTGGGACCTCTCCAACTTTAGTCACACAGCATAGGGGCAGGCTGCACCATCCAAACCTCAGGGCACTGTCTCTGACGGCCTGGATGTTGAAAGGTTAGTATTGCAGCCCTTGGAATTGTTCCGGTTGCTCCAGGAAGCCTTCGACCAGAAAGTCTACAGCCTGAAGTGGAGGAGGTTTGCTGTCTGGTGTGAGCTGCACAGGTTGGATCCGTATACCTGATCCACCCCGAAGCTCTTGGACTATCTGTTGCACCTGTCGGAATCTGGTTTAAAGACCAACTCAGTCAGAGTGTATCTCAGCAGCATTGGGGCATATCATCACAGGGTGCATGGTATGCCCGTCTCAGTACAACCCTTGCCCAGTTTATGCGTGGTCTGCTTTCAGTTGAAGCCCCCTCTGTGTCCTCCGCCTGTATCCTAGGACCTTAATGTGGTCTTGGCTCGCCTCATGAAGGACCCATTTGAACCTATGTGTACGTGTGACCTGAAATATCTGACCTGGAAGGTCATATTCTTGGTTGCGGTCACCTTGGCATGTCGGGTCAGCGAATTTCAAGCGTTGGTGACGTACCCACCTTATACAAAGTTCTTCCACAATAGGGTGGTCCTCCGAACTCACCCTAAGTTCCTACCTAATATGGTATCGAACTTCCATCTGAACCAATCTATCGTCCTAACCACCTTCTTTCCGAGACCTCACTCGCACCCAGGCAAACTGGCCTTGCATACTTTGGATTGTAAGAGGGCCTTGGTGTTCTACTTTGAGAGGTTGGCAGGCCATAGACCATGCACACAACAACTCATCTCATTTGATAAGAACAAAATAGGAGTTGCTGTGGCCAAGCACACCCTGTCTACCTAGCTAGCGGACTGCATCTCGTTCTGCTAATGGCAGGCAGGATTGCAGCTTGAGGGCCATGTTAAGGCTCACTCCATCTGGGCCATGGCAACTTCAGTGGCTAACTTGCAAGCTATCCCCGTGTCGGAGAGCTGCAGGGCTGCAATGTGGAGTTCTTTCCATACGTTCGCAGCTCACTATTGCTTGGACAGAGACAGCCTCCAGGATAGTAGTTTCGGCTAATCTTTCCTACGTAACCTTTTTTGAGTCTAAACCCAACTCTTCCGCCTAGGGCCCTGTTTTTCGGGTTCAGGCTGTCTTCCTCTGTTTCCAACAGCACCTAGGTTTTTGTGCCCGTTGGCACCTGTTTGGTTTCTCTTGGTCTGCTCAATTCGGGAACAGCCTGCTGCTAGGTATTTACCCATGTGTGAGGACTACCATCCTGCTTGTCCTAGGAGAAAGCAGAGTTGCGTACCTGTAACAGGTGTTCTCAGTACAGCAGGATGTTAGTCCTCACAAAACCTGCCCACCACCCTGCGGAATTGGGTTCTCATGCGTTTTGTTATTTTATTTTTTCACTCGTGACTTCTATGTTATGAGACTGAAGGGGGACCCCGCGTGGCTGTACAGATAGTGGCATGCTGGGCATGCTCAGTGTGCCAGTGAAAGTTCTAGAAACTTTGACAGATGTTTTCCATGCTGGGCTCCATCTGATGATGTCACCCATGTGTCAGCACTAACATCCTGCTGTCTTAGGAGAACACCTGTTACAGGTAAGCAACTCTGCTTTATGAATGTTACTTCTGTAAACCGTTGTGATCTTGATATGGAATGACGGTTTATAAAATGTCAAAATAAATAAATATGGTCTTTTCCCTCTAGAAAAGGTGAGAGTACTTCCAGATAGCAGTGTACTCGTGTGACATTAGTCCAACATTCTGCCAATAGTTTCTGTAATAAAACTTAGGTAAAAAGAAAGCAAAAACAGCAAAAAAAAAAAAAAAAAGGGGAGCATGATGAAAACAATCAAACGTGGGACCCATTAAGTCATAAAAAATAAGTAAAATGAATATCTGGGAAACACTAAATGATAAAAACTAAATAAAATGAACAATATGGGTTTTTTTTATATAGAATAAGATGAAACATCCCTTACTTAACCAAGATATATATGATAGATCTAATATATAGGACTCATCAACTATACAGCAGAAGTAAATGTAATGGAGAGCTTACCATAGGATAGAAACCTTTTTACAGAGCACAGGCATCAATGCAGTATCCCAGACAGCAACACCTGAAAACAGAAATCTATAAACACACATTAATCATATGGTTTCAAGTGAGTGATATTTCCAGCACTGCCTGTTGTCAACTTTTTTTTATATGCATTTGTCCTGGGCTGCTGTTTTTTAATTTGTCTTGCTCAAGTTCTAATGTGAGTTTATCTTGTTCCCACTTCTTTTTTTCTTTTACTAACTCATCTGGCTGTGTTTTCCATTCATGAAAGGGGAACTTTTAAATTTACATCTGCCTTGCCCTCTTCAGGATCTGTGTTCTCCATTCCCTCTGTCTCTGCCATGTGTGTACTGGGACGGACCCTCAGCCTATCATTTCCTAGCTTCTAATGCTGCTGTTATCGGTGATGCCTGAATCTTCTAGACAGACCCTATCTGGAGTATTATCAAAAGGTGCTTAGTTACTTTGAGGGAGAGAAATTCTAAAAAAAAAAAAAGAGTTCCTTATGCCATCTGACCATAATCTCCTATTCTAGGCCAGTGTTCTTCTTCATGCAAAACTGCTTCCATGATCCAGATTCTGGAAGCAAACTCTTCTACTGAATCATTGGGTGGGGGAGAAATAGTTCTAAGCACTTGGATGAGGTTCAAGCAAAACACTTTCTCTAGCCCTCTTTTCTCTAACTGGTATGGGTTTTTACGAGAGCCAAATTTATAGTAATGTGGTCCCAGAACAGGTGCATGAACTTGTCAAAATCTGTCTTTTTCCATTTATATTCTCTAGACCCTAGTGGGTCAATCTATCTGTAGCCCATTTACACCATTCATTTGAATTAAAAGGCATAGGGCCAGCCTTCTCTGCTGACCTGTCAATATTTTTCAATGAATCATGTAACAGCACATTTGCAGGTGTAGGGGATTCATCATCAGAATCTGAGAAATATAATTCCTGATCTGCTTCTTTGGGTTTTTGTTCCTTTACTCGGTTTTCAGATTTTATTTTATCTGATCAGCTTCTCCTCCAGTTTTGCCATGTCTAAGCCCGCCATGCACACTTTTGTTTTACCTTTTTTCAATACACTGTGTAGGTGACATGCAGATTGGGAGACAGAAATTGTTGGCCTGGACTCTGAATTGTTAACTTGTCCCTGGGAGGTCAATTCACTTTTTAAATGCTTAACTTGATTCTTAAGTGCTTCTAATTCTTGGCATGTTAATGGAGATTTGAGCCTCCTCTAAATTGTTGGAAAACTGCAAACATTGGGCCTCATTTACTAGACATTTTTCCTATAGACACAGAATGGGAGAAAAGCCTTAGTAAATCAGGCCCATTGACTGGAGAGTTTACATTCTCCTTTTTAAATACAAATTGACCTTTGCAAATTCCTTGTGAAAATAGATATATATTAGCTCTGTTAATTGTATTATTAATAGTAATGTACCTGTTCATTTTCCCAGGGCAGATGGTAGAGCTGAGATATACCTCAGCCACTCAGGTTTTCAGGATACTGTAATGAATAAGCTTGTGTGGGAGAAAGGTCTGGATTGCCTCAGGGTTTGTGAGTGCATGATGAGGCACAAGCCCTGTGCTGATTTTAAGTTTGTGCAGCTCTTGCTGTTGTTGTTGCAGCAGAAAGATCTGCAGCATTATAGCCTGAGGAGCATAGGAGGGAGGGAAAGGGAAGGAGCCAGGAGGTTGCTGCTGGGAGTGGCGTCCTGGCGGTGAGGAGTCTGCTGCTGGGAAAAGGGTGTGGAGGAGAGGGGGGCCTTCTGTTGCTGAGTAGTTGGTTGGGAGAGAGAGAGGCTGCTGATTGGCGTGGGGGATGCTGCTGGGCTGGGGAGAAGAGGGGTGGAAACTATTAAGCAAGAGATGGGTGATACAGAGTGGGTACTGCTGGGAAAGGGCTGAAGGGGAGAAAGGGGAAAGGGGGTTGATGCTGGACAAGGAATGGAGGGGGAGAAAGACCAGGGTGCAGCGCAAGGAGAGGGTGGGGATGAAAGGAGGGATGCAAGGCAAATAATGGGGGGAGAGAAAGAGGGGGATCCAGGCCAAGTGGTGGAATGCAGGGCATGGAGTAAGAAAGAGGGGGAAGATGGCACAGAATGGATTGGAGGGAAGAGGAGGATGCTGGACGAAGGGTGAAGAAGAAAGTGGGAGATGCTGGATGGGAAGGGGGGGGGGGTGTGCTTTGCTAGAGCTACTGACAAAGGAGACAGCTGTGCTGGAGCAGCCACTGATAGGTATGGGAGGCAGAGAGGCCATGGCAATTCTGAATATCTGCCCTAGACACAGAAAAGGCTGGTCTCAGCACTGTTGGGATCTTTATTTAAATGGGTTACTTGAGCTATTTGGAGCTACAGTTTGTTTTACTTTGAGCTACAAATCCTGTTTAAAAATCTGGCAACAGCGCTCATTGCCGTAGGCACTACTGTAGTCTGTAGTACCCTGTGCTGGCCTTGCAGGAGCAGTTGGGAAGTAGGATGATTTTAGGCTAGCCTGGCACTGCACACCGATTCAGAAGCATTGCAGCAGATTATGCATTTCTTGTTGGTTTGTTAAACACATAGCAGGTTTATAATTTAAATACATTGAAACATCGGGCCTGGATCTATACATTTACAGCTGCCTAGTGTGCCAAATATTCAGGCCAATGTTGAGCCTGTTTCTGCTAGCTTTGGGGGTCATGTGCTGACAGGGCTTCAAAGGGGCACCGTCGTGGTACTTTTCCTGTAGGTAACAACCTTATCTGGTATTACTCTTCATAATTTCACTGAGAGGTTGGCATATGGACTTTAACCTCAGGCCAGTATTCTGACATGTTAGACTTGATTTATTAAGCCTTTTACCATAGTCATAGAAAGAGAGAGAAATGTTAGTGAACCAGTCCTCTGGCACACCAGCCTTGTCCTCAGAGGGCAGCTGGGAACGAGTCCCAAACGTCTATCTGTGCCCTAACCCTTAGCTGCATGATCCGTAGCCACTGCCACATTAGTGCCAGCACTGCCGCCAGATCCACCTCGGGCATGCGCACCCAGGTCCCACACACACTCCGGACCTGCGGAAGAGGAGAGGGGCAGAACCCGAGCCCGCCAATCATAGGTTCTCCGCTCCACCAATCGGGTGTCCGGGATTCTGAGCGGACGGGGCACCGCCCACCTCCCCCTCGGCTGGTCCTCGAGCTGAGCCATGCTGCCCGCGAGCCTCGCTCTCAGCCGGTCCTTGTTGCTCCGCCGGCGCTTCTTCCGTCCCTGCCGCTGCTCCACCGTCCGCATGGCGTCTCTACTCATCGCCCGGCCCCAGTACGCCTGGCTGAAGGAGCTGGGGCTGCGGGAGGAGAACGAGGGCGTGTACAACGGCAGCTGGGGCGGCCGCGGGGAGGTAAGAAGAGCGGCGCGGTGGCCCTTTAAAATAGCGTCATCACTCTAGGGTGAAGGGCTGTGAGTGGCAGCTGCTGCCGGTGCCGTGCGAGCGGGGATTCTAGAGTTCGCTCGTGGTATCTCTGCCTCGATCGATTCCATTTTGCAGAGGAAAAAGCTGAGTACAGCGGTACAGCGAAAATAAGTTGTGTTGTTGTGAAGTCTTTCCGTTGCATACTAGCAGCTGACGTGCAAAGGCCTGTCCTCTTGGATATGGGCCTCCAGCTTTTCCCGAGAGGAATTTCAGCGCTGGCTCTGATTGCGGGAACTAATCGTATACGTTTGTCGTTTGCAGTTTTCATGCATGCGTGACTATAACACAGCTGAGCACTTCATACAGAGCAAATTTCTGGGAGGGTCATCCCTCAGTGGTAGAGACCAAAGGTCTACAGCAGATCAGCTCTTGAACTGATAATGGAATCAGATTTTAGGGCACACTTCCCTTAGGCACATGCTTATGACAGGGGTGAGCACAACCTTTGAGGGGCGGCCCCCCTTCCATTCATGCCATTGGTTGTGCTCCCTCTCCCCCCCCCCCCCCCCAAGATGGGTTACTGTATACTCGCACACCAAGGTCGCGGGTAGGAGTGAGTGCCGAGGTGGTGGCCTGGATTGCAAACTGGTTGACGGACAGAAGACAATGTGTGATGGTAAATGGAACTCTCTCTGAAGAGAGAGCGGTTTTAAGCGGTGTACCGCAGGGATCGGTGTTGGGACCGGTCCTTTTCAATATCTTTGTGAGCGACATTGCGGAAGGGATAGAAGGTAAGGTATGTCTTTTTGCGGATGACACTAAGATCTGCAACAGAGTGGACACGCCGGAAGGAGTGGAGAGAATGAGACGGGATTTAAGGAAGATGGAAGAGTGGTCGAAGACATGGCAGCTGACATTCAATGCCAAGAAGTGCAAAGTCATGCATATGGGGAGTGGAAATCCGAATGAACTGTATTCGATGGGGGGAGAAAGGCTGATGTGCACGGAGCAGGAGAGAGACCTTGGGGTGATGGTGTCTAATGATCTGAAGTTGGCAAAACAATGTGACAAGGCGATAGCTAAAGCCAGAAGAATGCTGGGCTGCATAGAGAGAGGAATATCGAGTAAGAAAAGGGAAGTGATTATCCCCTTGTACAGGTCCTTGGTGAGACCTCACCTGGAGTATTGTGTTCAGTTCTGGAGACCGTATCTCCGAAGAGACAGAGACAAGATGGAGGCGGTCCAGAGAAGGGTCACCAAAAAGGTGGAAGGTCTTCATCAAATGACTTATGAGGAGAGATTGAAGAATCTAAATATGTACACCCTGGAGGAAAGGAGGAGCAGAGGTGATATGATACAGACTTTCAGATACTTGAAAGGTTTTAATGATCCAAAGACAACGACAAACCTTTTCCATAGGAAAAAAATCAGCAGAACCAGGGGTCACAATTTGAAGCTCCAGGGAGGAAGATTCAGAACCAATGTCAGGAAGTATTTCTTCACGGAGAGGGTGGTGGATGCATGGAATGCCCTTCTGAAGGAAGTGGTGAAGACCAGAACTGTGAAGGACTTCAAAGGGGCGTGGGATAAACACTGTGGATCCATAAAATCAAGAGGCCGTCAATAAAGAGTGGGTGGCTCGCCAGAATGACGGCTACTGCCTGGAGACAATACCCTTATTCAATAAACATACACATGGTTACTGTGACTCCAACATCGCTCTAAGCTACAACAGCAAGAGGAAATGTGGAAAAAAGGATTCGCACTCACAAAGTGGGGAGTAGCTGGCTTGTTACGGCGGTTACTACCCCAAACCAAATAAGCCTGATACTTCACTTTCGATGCATATCCAGCATAGCTCTCTGCTTCAACGGCAGGGGAGAAGAAAAACTGATACTTCACGCATATCCAGCATAGCTTTCTACTTCAATGGCAGGGGAGAAGAAAAACTGATACTTCACGCATATCCAGCATAGCTCCCTGCTTCAACAGCAGGGGAGAAGAAAAACTGATACTTCACGCATATCCAGCATAGCTCCCTGCTTCAACGGCAGGGGAGAAGAAAAACTGATACTTCACGCATATCCAGCATAGCTCTCTGCTTCAACGGCAGGGGAGAAGAAAAACTGATACTTCACGCATATCCAGCATAGCTCTCTGCTTCAACGGCAGGGGAGAAGAAAAACTGATACTTCACGCATATCCAGCATAGCTCTCTGCTTCAACGGCAGGGGAGAAGAAAAACTGATACTTCACGCATATCCAGCATAGCTCTCTGCTTCAACGGCAGGGGAGGAGAAAAAACTGATACTTCACGCATATCCAGCATAGCTCTCTGCTTCAACGGCAGGGGAGAAGAAAAACTGATACTTCACGCATATCCAGCATAGCTCTCTGCTTCAACGGCAGGGGAGAAGAAAAAGGATTCGCACTCACAAAGCGGGGAGTAGCTGGCTTGTTACGGCGGTTACTACCCCAAACCAAATAAGCCTGATACTTCACTTTCAATGCATATCCTGCTTCAACGGCAGGGGAGAAGAAAAACTGATACTTCACGCATATCCAGCATAGCTCTCTGCTTCAACGGCAGGGGAGAAGAAAAACTGATACTACACGCATATCCAGCATAGCTCCCTGCTTCAACGGCAGGGGAGAAGAAAAACAACCAATAAGGGCTGAATAACACAGTCTGGGTAAAACAAATAAGCATGGGTGTAGCTTGCTTATTGCGGCGGTTACTTCCCCTACTACCCATAACTAATCAAGCTTGATATTTCACTTGGTTGCAGCTCCATCACTGCTCTCTACATTAATGGTGGGGGTGGAAGGGAAATAGAACCAAAGAGCTAAGAGAAACAGATAAGTATGAGAAAAAAATGTGAAGCTTGCTGGGCAGACTGGATGGGCCGTTTGGTCTTCTTCTGCCGTCATTTCTATGTTTCTATGTTTCTATACATACTGAAGGGTCTTCCCAAAAACATACAGACACACACATCCCACATCTAGATATAGATACAAAGAACTCATATACAGGCATAGTTACCTAGACAGACACAGAAAGACAAAGACATCCCACAGAGAAACAGAAACTAAACATCCAGACAGAAGACAGGCAGGCGGACAGACCACATCAACACCCAGAGACATGGACCCAGGGCCGGTGCAAGTGTGTAAGGCGCCCTAGGTGAACCTTCTACCATGCACCCGCCCTCCGGCCCTGACCTCATTCACTGAGATACTGCTTGTGGCTCGTCAAGTGTCTGCTTTTCTCCCACTTGCTGCTCTTCACCGCCTCCTAATGGTTGGCACCTAGACAACCACCTAGTTCGCCTAATGGGACGCACTGGCCCTACATTGACCACACACACAGACTAAAGCACACCAAATAGAGATACGACACATAGCCAATACAACACAATGGTATGGGCTGGAAACATTCTCAAAAAAACTTAGATGCCAGCCAAAATATTTTAGGAGCTAAGAAAAATCAGAACCAATATCAGGAAATATGTCTAGAATGCCCTTCTGGAGGAGGTGGTGAAGACGAAAACAGTCAAAGAATTTAAAGGGGCATGGGATAAGCACTGTGGATCTCTAAAGGCTAGAGGACGGTAAGGAGAAAAGTGTACAGAGAGGTAACTTCTGGTGCGGCGGTTATTAACCTTAACCAATATGCCTTAATGATTCTTACGCAACTGCAACATTGCTCCCTGCTTCAGTGGCAGGGGAAAGGGGGAATAGGATACAGAAAACAACCGAGAGGGCCTGACTTCTATGATTTGGGTATTGATACACAGACATAAGGGAAAAAAGAATAATAATAATAATAAGGGACCAAAAGATAAAAAATAAAATAAAAGATAAAAAGAATAATAATAATAAGAAAAAAGAATAATAATAATAAGGGACCAAAAGAATGGAACTCTCTACCAATCTACCTAAGTTCAATCAGGGACTCCAAATCTTTCAAAAAAGAACTTAAAACATGGTTATTTAGACAATCATTCACAGACGGAATTGGATAACCTAATTCATTATCTTAAGACTCTCTCCCTGTAACAACCATGCTCTTTTTAATTTCTCCTCACCCCATCTTACCTCTTATACCATCTCTCTTCTAATTGTCTTATATTATTTATTTTTTACTCCTCTATTTCCCTTGAACCTTTCCTTTCCTTTTTATACCTAACCAGCTCACCTTTGAATAAATTACTCTAACACACCCCTGCAACGTTACTCTTAAATTAATTCCCTAATTAACTAACATCGCCTGTTAAATATCAGCAAGACCAATTTGTAAGTCGTTCTCTTTTAATCTGTTCTACCTCTGCTTTTGCCGAAATGTTAATTGTTATTTACATTTTTATGTGTTATGAACATGTTTTTTATGTATGAAGTTTTTTTCACTGTAAACCGGAGTGAAGGCATTCTGCTATACTTCGGTATAAAAAAAGAATCTAAATAAATAAATAAAAGCACAGGACTGTTGCTACGGCCAAGTCCATAAGCAAAGCATGTCAAGCAACACTGTCTGAATTTTCAAGAAAGCTCATCACCCAGTAAAAAATTTTGCTAGCAGAAATTTTTATGGGTACCAAAAGGCTTGGGGATAACTTCACAGCGCAACAGTTGCTACCCTTAAGAGAAACATGGGAGTAACCTGCACGGAGAGGCAGTTACTACCTTAAAAAGCTTGCTGGGCAGACTGGATGGACCATTTGGTCCTTTTCTGCTGTCATTTCTGTTTGTTTATTCTCCCCATCTTTTGGGTTTTTGCTTTTTCTTTTACTGTTTTTATTCAATTTTCCTAATTTTTGTATTTTTCTTAGTTCTTTTTTTTTATTTTCTCATGTTTTCATTTTTTAACTTTTTTTTTTTTTTTACATTTTTTTGCCTTTCTTCTCTCTTCCCTCCACTTCCTTATTCCCTTTGCCCATTCCCGTCCCTGACCTCACCACTTTTTCCCCCTAGCGGGCAACAGCTGTAATCTTTCTAACTAGGTAGGGACCTGGCAGCAACAAGAACTTCTCTTGGGCTGAGGTGTGAGAGTCGCAGCTCTTCCAGGATTGTAGAAAACTGCAGTGGCTGTTCCTTTGTCCAGTTCTGCTGCAGAGTAAGCAGCTTCCCACCTGGAGTTGACACAGCAGAAGCAGCTCCTCTCCCTGGCTCATAGATGAGCATGCTTACGATGTTGTCACTACATTCTGTTATCTCCTTCCTTCCTGAGCTCGCAGTGCCTCCACCTCACCGAGATTTGCCCTTTTTTTCTTCCCTGATTTCCCCCCTTCAGAGCTGAAGGGGGGAATCCCCTCCCTAGTTTGCTCACCCTTGTATTATGATATGAGTATGGTGTTCTTATCTATCACATTTCCAGGAAGTAAGCAAGCTGCAGAACATGGTGAGACAAATGAGAGAAACTCTGAGCCTTGCAGGTCTCTTTTGAGTATGGTAGTCATAGGTGCCAGCTCTGTGGGTACTTGAGTACCTCAGTATTGAGGAAACTCTTTCACTATGTCCAGGGAGGTATAATTTGTGTTGTCAAGCAACCCCAATCATTTTGAAATGTTGGTCCTCTGATGATGGTTATGAGTGAGGTAGCTGAAAAGGTTACAGAGTGTACTTCGATGAAGTTAAAGGACAGTTTCCTATGCAAGAAGGCAGGCCAATCCCCACAAATGGGTTATGCACCTCTACCAGCAGATGGAGACAGAGTAAAACTGCTGTCACAGATATATAGCCCTACCCTGACTCTGCTGCCACTATTTTCCGTCTCCAGCAGATGGTAGACATGCATTTCCCTTCTGGGGATTAACTGTTTAAAAAAAAAATTTAGCAGTTGCAGGCCGAGAGAGGCTTGACTGTGAAGCTTTCACCCTCTCCCCCCATAGCAGGAGACCCGTTCTGCTTTTAACCAGGGAGGGCTGAGCTCGGGTAAAAAAACAAAAAAAAAAATTCCTAGTGTGTAGACAGATGGTCTTAGGATCAGTGGGTTTATGCTCCCTTGCCAGCAGATGGAGACAGAGCAAGCTGACGTTACAGTATACATAACCCTGCAGTGACCCCAGCCTGCCAGTATTCTCCGTCTCCAGCAGATGGTGGACGTGCATTTCCCTTTGGAGATTGCTTTGAGCTTTTTGAAAGGAGAAATTTGAAATTCTAAATTTGGGAAAAGAAAGCCCTGCTCTCCTGCAGTGATATCTAAAGGTCCCTCCCCCAGTTGAGAATTCCTGAGGCAATTTCCGTGGTCTCTCAGAGGTGTGCCTTGGTCCGGTAGCTGGGTTTCCTGGTGTGGACTTAGCTGCTAGTTCAGCTGAAAGGCAGTGGGTGCAGGAGGCCGAGTGCAGTGGTGATGGCAGATGCCCTCTCCCCCCGCAGCCAGAGGTCATCTCTGTACTCAGCTGGTAAGCGCTGAGCTCAGGTAAGGTTTAAAAAAAAAAAGAGTTTTTATCTGAATCAGAGACATAGTGGTTTCAGGACTTCCTCCAGTCTCTGTTCTCGGTGTGCTGTGTTCATTCCTGCTCCCGAAGGGGTTGGGGAACTGGGCAGGCTGGTGGGTTGAGTGGCCCCTGGTGGGCTAGGCCCCACACTTAGGATTTTTTCTTGCATGCCACGTGGTAGGTCATGGTGGTCGTTTTCGCGTACTCTTGTGCATATTCTGCTGCTGTCTATAGGCCGTCGGTGTGCTCAGTGTATTGGCTCTGCGCACGCGTCGTGCGCTCAGCTTTTGGGCATGCTTTTTACGTGCACAAATTTTTTTACGTGCTTAACCTGGTGCAAAATTTGTGCATGCGCCTTGCTGCGCTTTCTTCTAGGCGCTTATCTTTTGGGCACATTTCATTTTTGAGTGCGAGCCATTCTGACACACATTTACCGCAGCAATGGCACTGGTAAGCAAGAAGCCTAAGCATCTTCCTATTTGTGTTGCCTGTCATATTAGGGCTTCTCAGCATGACCTGGCTTCTAACCTCTGTCAGCACTGCTCAGATGCTCAGGGAGAGTTGTCGTCCCTGGATTTTGCTAAGCCTGGCTCTTGCCATTCTGATGAGGGGTTGGTCACGGCCTTGACGGGTGATTCCAGATCTTGGTTCTCCCTTGACTGGCTCTTCCACTGGTGAGGGCAGTTCTGTGTCATATTAGGGCTTCTCTGTTGCCCACATCTCAAGAAAGTATGGGGTGATATTCCATTTATTTTGTTGTGCCCAAGAAGGCAGGCTCCTTTCATCTCATCTTGGATCTCAAGAGGGTCAACCGTCACTTGAAAGTGACTCATTTTCGAATGGAAACCTTATGCTCTGTAATAATGGCGGTGCAGTCAGGGGAATTTCTGACTTACCTTCACACAGGACAGAGTTTTCCTACCGGATTTTCGGATCCAGAAATGGACACCATATGCCTCATGTAGTGGTCCTACCTACAGGCACTCAGTTTGATGGCAGCTCCTCTAGAAGTGGTGCCGTGGGCAAAGATGCATATGCATCCTCTTTAGTGCTCTCTGCTATCTCGTTGGAACCCGCAGTGCTGACACAGGTTAGAAGCAGTTCGCTGAGCGTCTAGAGACTGTCGGGTTGAGCAGCCTTCATTTGCTGGGCCCTGTTCTGTGCGTCTGGTTGTGCGTCCAGTTTTTTTGAACGCCTAGTCGGGCTTTGTAGTGCATTCAGACTCGTGCTTCCTTATGCGTCCAAATTAAATATTTTATTTGTGCACCTGTCCTTTGAACTGTGGTTATTCTATGGGACCTAGGTATGGGACGCCTAGCGTTGTGATGCCCAAGTGTTGGATGCCTAGAATTTTTGAATGTTCAAAAAACCCCCAGCTAGATGCATGCCTCTGACTGCCACTCAGCGTGCTCTTGGCCATAATGGCACCTATTCCTAAGAAGCCTAAGCGCTTTCCCTTTTACACTGTCTGTCATATTAGGGCATCTCAACAAGTAGTGCCCGCTAATTTGTGCCAGCGCTGTTTGAAGGCTCAGGGAGTTTTATTCTCTTCTGGTTTCACTAAGCATGATTCTTCCCAGCCAGCTGTAGGTCTGGGTAAAGAAGGCTCAGATGGAGCACCTGACCTTGGATCTCCCCTGACTGGCTCCTCAGCAGGGGATGGTAGTTCAGTGAGTGTGCCCCAGGTTTCTCCTGGTTGGATACGTCTAAATTTTCCTGGGTAGAATTTTTTTCCAAGGGTTGCAGTCCCTTTTTCAGGTGCAGACCTCAACCCGCTCCACTGGTCCTAGAGTAGAAGACCAGATAGGGACCTGTCTGGATCTTTTCTTGAGCACAGGAGTGCTCCTAGAGTGACAAGGATCCTCCTGATAGGGATCCAGATGGCACAGATGATGATGCTGATTCCTGCTTTTCTGTAGGATGGTGAAATTCCTCCAGGTCTAGAACCATATAGAACTGTGCTACAGTTCTTTCATAGAAATGAACTGCCAGCTCTGATCTCCCAGACATTGGACGTGCTTATGATCTCTAGCACAGATTCCGTTTCTGAGCCAAAGAGAAATCCCATTTTGGTGTCCTTTCTTAAAGCCTGTACCTCTGGATCCAGTGGTAAGAGGGCGCTTATGTTTCCGAAGGTAGATGCACTTGTGTTTGTAGTCTCCAAGTGGAATACTATTCCTGTGGAAGGAGGAGCGGCCTTGAAGGATGCTAATGCTAGAAAGTTTGAGACTATCTAGGCATTTGAAGCAGTGGCAATGTCCTGGCAGATCACTTCTTGTTGTTCCCTCATGGCTTGCTCTTGTTTGCTTCTCTCCCAGGAGGTTGATGTTTCTGGAGTGAATTCCAGGGCAGTTATGGAACCAGCTGCGGCCTTCTTGGCTGATTCAGTTTGTGGTTTGGTCTGCAAACTCTGCCAGAAAGATGGCTTCGCTAGTAGCGGCCAAGCGCCAGATATAATTAAGAAATCGGTCGGCCGATGTGACCTCCAAGGTTAACCTCAGCAAGTGGCCTTTATTTGGGAGCGAGTTAGAGAAACTGGCCAGTAAGTGAGGCGAATCTCCAGTTCATTTGCTGGAGGATAAGAAGCAGTTGCAGCGCCCTTTAACATGAGGTGTCGTGCGAGAGGATCTAGGTGTTTCAACCCTATAGAGGAGCGGCCTTTCGGTAGGTCTCAGTCCTTTCGTCCCAGGCAGCCCAAAAGAGGCGCAGGCTCGGGTAGTGGAACCTCCCAATGAAGGTTTGCTAACCCACCCCCGGGAACAGGAGATAGGGGGACGCCTCTCTCTCTTTTATCAGAGGTGGGTTGAAATCACATCGGATCAGTGGATCCTGGAAGTGATGCGAGATGGATATGTGATGGAGTTTTGCAGTGTTCCTCGGGATGTATTCATGGAGTTGCCCTGCCACTCTCTGCAGAAGAAGCAGGTGGTAGAGAGTATGTTGTCAAGACTTCTCAGTCTGAGGGCTTTGGTCCCAGTGTCCGCGTCTCAAGAAAATACGGGGTGATATTCCATTTATTTCGTTGATCCAAAGAAGGAGGGCACAGCTTCATCCCATCCTGGATCTCAAACGTGTCAGCTGTCATCTGCGGTTGAGCCAATTCCGCATGGAAACACCACGCTCAGTAATACCGGCTGTGAAGTCGGACTAAGTTCTGACCTCCCTGGATCTGTCAGAAGCGTTCCGACCGGAACATCAGTGCCTTCTCCAGTTTGCAGTGCTGGGGTGCCATGTTCAGTTTCAGATGCTGCCCCTTTGGTTTGGCCACTGCCCCCAGAATCTTCTTCAAAATACTGGTAATAGTTGCGGCAGAATGATGAAGGGCTGGAATCCTAGTACTCCCGTATTTGGACGACTGGCTGGTCTGAGCCAGGTCGCTGGAAGAGAGCCGCCTGGTCACAAGGTGATTTTCCCTGCTGCAGGAGTTTGGCTGGGTGGTGAGCCTAGCCAAGAGCGGTTTTTAGCTTTCTCAGCCACTGGAATACTTTGGGGTTCGTTTTGACACGTAGCAGGGCAAGGTGTTCCTGTCGACAGTTTGACTTCAGAAGTTGATAGCCCAGCTCCATCTGTTGATGGCCACTCTGCGCCAGACTGTCTGGTCTTACCTACAGGTACTTGGCTTGATGGAAGCAACCCTAGAAGTGGTACCGTGGGTGAGGGCGCATTTGCGTCCTCTTCAGCACTCCCTGCTGTCATGGTGGGACCCACAATCTCAAGAATATTCGATTCGGCTTCTCCTACCAATGGAGGTTTCCTCCCAACTGCAGTGGTGGCTGCAGGCAGAACATCAGAGGAAGGGCGTTTCCTTAATCCCTCCGGACTGGCTGGTTCTTACGATGGATGCAAATCTCTTTGGCTGGGGAGCTCACTGTCAGGAGCTGACAGCGCAAGGCCGCTGGAATGCAAAGGAGTCTCTCTGGAACATCAATCGCCTGGAAGCCAGAGTAGTCTGGTGGGTTTGTTTACAGTTCAGCGACAGGCTGCAGGGATGACTGTCCTAAAGAAAAGGAAATTATCAGGTAAGTAGTAATTTCTCATGGTTGCATTTCAGCAAAGCTTTTGATATTGCCCTGCATAGGAGGCTTAGAAATAAACAGAGCAGCATGGGGGTAGATTAAAAACCAGTTGAGTGATGGACAACAAAGGATAATGCAAGGAAAGATGATCAGTACTGACAAGGAGAGAGACCTTGCGAGTCATAGCATATGATTGGTTTTATTTTAGGTATTTGTATTTATAGTCCAGCTTTCAGCACTTCAAGGTGAATTACATTTAGGTACTGTAGGTATTTACACGTGTCAGTCAATATATTTTAAAACATGTGTGGGTAATTGAAATTAACCAGTTTACCAATTAAGCCATCAGTTCTCCTAGTCCTTCTCCACATCATTGAGACCTTCATGGTTCTTCAACATGAGTTCCCCTCAGTCTACCCAGACCTCCCACCTAGCCAATAATCCACAAGAAACACGTTTAATATCATTCACGCCAGATACTTGCATAATTTGATCCCTAATTAACGGGCCGATACAATAAAGCGCGGCCGCGGTTACCCTGTTTTTAACCCGCTTTGGACACACAATTTGGTCGTGTAAGGCGAACCCGAGATTCAGTATCCGGTTTTACACATCCTTACCGTTTGCCGAAATGGACGCGTATTCGTCTCCGCCCGCCGCATGTATATGATATGTTAATGATCGATTTAGCTATTCCCTCCAATACAGTAATATGCGCCCAGATTATCGCCTTTTTAACCAGCTTATTTGCTGCGTCTTTAACCTGCATATTTACCGCCTACCCTGACCCTGGCGTTAGTGTGGTGTTCAGTCAGCTTCGTACCGGACAGCGCCATGCATATTATTGCTCTGGCCCGGCCGGACGTCCAAGGTCACGGCTTGGATGTCCGGCCAGGCGCTCAAGGCAGCGGGGCCTCCAGGCGGGAAGGTCCATGAACGGAAGCCGCGACCTCGGACGTTCAAGGTTGCGGCGTCCGTTCATGGACCTTCCTGCCTGTATCCGGGCATCCTTGATTGGAGGCCCCGATGCCTTGAGTGCCCAGCCGGATGTCCAAGGTCGCGGCTTGGACGTCCGGCCGGGCGCTCAAGGCAGCGGGGTCTGTAGAAAAGAACCATCCACTTACCTGGTGGAATGACATTTCAAATGACAGGTACCAGCGCACCCTGGATACTGTATAGGCACTGTATACCGCTCTATACAATAAAATGGATTGCGCATGCCTATCGCTTCATTGACACGCTTTGGACGCTGCTTGGATTTGCGTCTAATTTGAATACTGAATAGAGCGGTATGTGAACCAAAATATGCGCGTGGCAAACGAGCGGGTGCCCAGCACTGCCGCACTGTTTCTTACGCGTCCTTACTGTATCGGCCCGTAAGTTACCACATGTACACCTGGGTCTTTTAAAATAGCAACTTCTGCATGGAACTGGTGGCCCCGCCCCTTTTTACACACTTTGTGTGTGTGCTTGGGCAAAGTATGCACGCACTTTTGACTTTAATAAAATAGCAATTATGAGAGTACTGGATACTTCTGCGAGTATATGCTTATTTTTACGCGTGCAGCTCTATGCAAATTACCTCCAAAAACAGTAATGGTATTCAAGAGAGCCTTGGATAAGCACAGCAGATCCCCCAGCTACAAAGCAGGCATGAAAATGACAGGCTAGATGGGCCTTGCGGTCTGTATTTGCTACCACAGTCTGTGTGTGTGTGTGTGTGTGTATCACCCATTTAAGATACCTCTGCCACTCTCATGAGATCTCCAGCATGCTTTTTGCATGCTGGAGATCTCATGGTAGCACTTTACAGACAAGGTAAAGAAGAGCTGAATTAGCTGACGTTTCTGTTCGTGATGCGATGCCCAGCTCCAGAAGTTATCTCGTCCAGCATTCTGTATTAAACAAGTAACTTATCTTTTCAATAAAGGCTGTTCTGCTATGATCCATTACCAGGTAACTGTGCTGTTCTCTTACAAAAAAACGACTTTAAAAAAAAATCAAGCAATTGCTCTCCTAATAATTTAGATTACCAGTTAATAAGAATTGGATCATGCTAAGGGTCCCTGTGCTGGAGCTGCTGCTCCGGAGGGTGCTGGCTCAACTTCATGTTTCTTTTCTAG
This sequence comes from Rhinatrema bivittatum, assembly GCF_901001135.1. Classification (NCBI taxonomy): domain Eukaryota; kingdom Metazoa; phylum Chordata; class Amphibia; order Gymnophiona; family Rhinatrematidae; genus Rhinatrema; species Rhinatrema bivittatum. Next base: position 594,945,392 of record NC_042615.1, read on the forward strand.
GCTTTGCAGCTCCTACCAGAGGTTCAAAATGTTGGCTCCCTGGCCAGGCTGTGCTTGGGGCTATATATTTAAGGGCAACTTCCATTTTTTTTTTTTTTTAACAAAACCATGTGTTTATATAATCTAAAAATATAAAGCTGAGCATGCCATGGCCCAAGTCTTTGAAAGTGTTCTTTTTTTTTATAGGTTTTTGTGATGGAGCTTGTATTTTTTTAGTGCAGTATACATTTTTTTTTTCTTTCCGGAAAATGCCCGTTTCCATTGCAGTGCTTCATATTTCAATGTGATGTGGGTTAAAGTCTTAAAAATGCTTTTTCTTTTTTTTTTTTTAAGGTTGTCACGTCATATTGTCCAGCTAATAATGAACCGATAGCAAAAGTCCGTCAGGTAAGGACTGTATGCTTTTCATAAACTCCTCACTTTTTTTTTTTTTTAACTACAGAACATTTCCATAATCGATTAAGTGCATCTTCTGTTTCCTTAAGTTTTATTTTCTCAAGTGAAATTCCCTGTATTTGAAGATATCTTTTTGGTTGAGTCTAGATGAATACTTGCTGGACATTGATGTGAGCAGATAAAGGACCATTTGACCCACTTGCTCCACTCCACTCTTGCTATAGATGCATGTCGGCCACACAAGGTGGAGCATGCGCACTGCTCTTACTCTGAATGTCACCCTTTCTTGTTCTTACCACCACCGACTGCACAAAGAAAATTTGCCAGCTGCACTGTACCTTGTTGTGCAATGCTGACACCAGATCCTACTGGGCCCAGCTCTGGACAGTTCCTCTAAGTCTTTCTTCTTTTTATTTTTTTTAATATGAAATTTGTTTTGTGTGGTGACATCTGGAGAAGAGACCCTTGTGGTCTCGAAAACTCATATGCCACAGCATCTGTTTGGGGGTTCAATAAAAGATACTGCAGTCTACACACTACAGATTCTAGGTTTCACCAAGATCCGTGCAGCTGCAAGGACTCTACCCTGCACCACAGAATCCTAAATCTCCTACAGTATGTTTTACTGACTTGCTTTGTTTCCTTACCTCCCTTCTAGTTACTAGCCTCTCTTTTCATGTACCACTGCCATCTGGATTCTTGTATCCCAATGGGGGTGGGGGAGCCCTCTCCAGGACACAGAGTTTAAGGTCCTTGGTTGAGCGAGAATGCCTCACCAACAGGCTGATGCAATGTTGTGGTTTCATGCCCAAGTTAACCTGCAGTTGGACGTGCTTTTTGGACTCGTGTCCATAACTGCTGATGCAATAAGGGGATCAGCGCATCCAAAACATGCGTCCAAACCACCGCGTAGCTAATGGCACTCATCACATGTAAATGTCATGTTGATGAGGCTGTTGGCTAATACACCCGATGTAAAAAAAAAATAACTGTGCATCTGTGCACATTTTGGCCCTAAAAGCAGCAACATGGAAAAAATGTTTTAAAAAACTTGATAGCTGTGCACGGGTTAGGATAACAGACGCTCATAAAATTGAGTGTTCATTTTCCTAACCCACACGCAGCCACTTCTCCTGGGCATCCAATGCCGAGGAAGTGCTAGGGATGCACAGTTTCCCCTAGCGCCTCCTTTTTAATGCAGCAGCTCATTAGCAGACTGCACCATGTGCCCGGGAGAGGTGGATGGGTGCACGTTAGGAAAGCGGGTGCTCAATTATGAGCGCCCATTTTTCACGCACCAATATTGCATCGGCCTGCAAGTGAATTGAATCCCATCCCCCCCCCCCCCCCCCCCCCCAATTCCCTAAAGTCAGAGGGCTGCAGGAGATGGTATTCCCTGCAGCTGGGAGAGGTTTCCTCTTGTGCTTGTCATCTTTTTTTTTTTTTTTTTCCCTGCTGCCTGTAGGCGCATGAGAGTGACATGCTGTGTTTATTATCTCCTGGCTAAAATCGCTGCTGCTGGTTTGCCCTTTCTGGTAGGTGGGGACTGAGCTCAGCCAAGGTTTTCTGCGCACAGGGCTCTGAACCAGCTCTGTGTCACCTAGGCACAGGACGCACTGTGCCTAGGTGACACTGTGCATGGCTTCATTAGTTTGGAAAATAAATGGAGCGGAGTGCCATGCAAAATTAGATCAGTGTGCTTTGTTATTGCAACACGACTTGTGGTCAAAGGGCATTCTGTGCATTAAGGTCGAGGTTCTTTAAATAGAAGATTAAGGAGCTGAACTCCTTTTGCCCTGTGCTTTTAAAATGTCTTTACCATAGGAATAGAATTATAAAACCCTTGGTGTACACACCAGAGGGGTTGAATTACCACAGGTTTGAAACTTAGGAGCAGTGACGCCAATTGTCAAGGCTGCAACCCATTCGTGCATATTTCGTAGGCATTTATGGTTTGAGCCACTGCTTGCAGGTTTCATCCTTTGTGTGTACGACGCCATGGATCCAAATACACGTGTGCACGTTTTCCCGCATGGATCCCTTTTTCAGTGAAGGTGGAGCGAGTGTGCAGGATTGGTATTAATGAAAGCGGCAGTGGGTTTTGCCAAGCATTGTTCTGCTTCAGCCATGGACCCGCAGCCCCTTGAAAGCGCTGCGATGTTACCTTGTGTACCACCTGTTGTTTCCTTGCTGTAGGCCAGCCTGGAGGACTATGAAGAAACCGTAAAGAAAGCCAAAGACGCATGGAAGATCTGGGCAGACGTAAGTTCTTGAGATAGATTTGCACATTAGGAGATGGAACTTATATAAGTTGCCTAAGAACTTGCCTTGACGATGTACCGTGAATCCCACCCCATTTAGTGTCAGCTCATTCTGGCAGATAACTTTTCTCCATGGTTCCTGCTGCTCAGAGCCAAAAGCTGCACTCGGGAGGGAGGGTGGAAGCAATGCTCATGAGATTACCTGACAGCAGCTCCGGGTATCTAGGGTGGAGGGTTTCAGGGCGACCGTTGAGATGTGCTGCAGAGGAAGCCTGGTCAGTAAAGTTTGTGTCCTTGGATCATGAACTGTGTGGGTAGGTTAAGGGGAAATGGGGAATGGAGGGAGGTGTGGAACACAGATGCTTTGAATCAGGGTTATGGTGCCTTCTGTCTCTCCTTCCTTCCCTCCAATTTTAAAGCTAGAGTGGGAGGTAGAGATTGGTCCTGAAGGGAATTCAAAGCAGCAGAGGAGAAAGGACCCAGAATGAGGGGAAAACTTGGCTTTAGAAATGCAAGCCACTTTTAAGCCAGACGAGCGCTGATCATTTTTGCCTCTTTGAAGCTGAATATCTTACGTGTTTAGCACATGGACGGGGGCACTGAGCCTGGCAACGTGAGCCACGTTTTATTGCAAACACTTTTTTTTTTTAAAAATAATAAGACCAGGAACGTCAGAAATGAGTATTGCTGTGTCATCGGGAGCCCGGGTTTGCTGATGAAACACGTGGCATGTGTCAGTGTTTCAGTAGGGTGTATCGAGCGGTGCTGGTTTGCCTGACTGATCCCCAATGCTGCTTTTCTGGCACAAGGTTATTTTGTTTTTCTCCTCAGGATACGGTTTAGATACGGAGCGGCAGTGTTAGTTCAGGCAGACGTTCTGCTTGGTAAAGCCGTGCGTAGGGAAATGCTGGGAAGACACTTCTTGCTATGATAGATTCCAGGAACACACGATGTCTCCCCCCCCAGCCTATGTATGAAGAGAGCCGAACGAGGATGTTATTGACGTCATATGTGATACAGCTTCCAGAAGGGGAGCCGTGTTAGTCTGTAATAGCAAAAATGTCCCAAGCCATTGGCACCTTTTATAGACTAACAGATCTGTCAGTGTATGTATGTATGTATGTATTTATTTATTTATTTATTTATTTATTTATTTAAAGTCTTTTATATACCTAAGTATAGCAATCTGCCTTCACTCCGGTTTACAGTATAACAACTTGATACAGACAAAGAACAATATAAATGGGTAACCATTTGATACAGACAACGAACAATATAAATGGGTATCATGATAACTGGCGGAGAAGCCCTAGGTGGACTGTATTCTTGGGGTTCATTGAATTGTCTTTCAGGGAAGAGGAGACTTGGGTGCCTCTTCTTACCCTCAGATGCCATTGCAGCCTGATACTGTTCTCATTCAAATGAAACCTTTGGTTGTCAGGAGAGTTTGTTAAATACAGTGCCTTCTCAAGTCTTCACACCCTTGTATGTTTTTTTTAACATTTTGCAGTCTAAAAAATACAAATCAGAATGCCTTAAAGTAGGAGTCCGTTTTTTACTGATGTACACGATACTCTACGCTTTTATTGAGAGAGAACAAGTATAGAAATATTATTTATATATTTATTTTAAAAGATTTTTAACCTGCACCTTTCAATAAAGTTCATTAAGAATAAAGAAAACAAAAAGTCTTGATTGCACAAGTCTTCACGCCTCATGAGGCAATACTTGGTGGAAGCCCCTTTTTCTGGCACTAACAGCCATGAGTCATTTGGAGGAAGCGTCTACTAATTTTGCATAGTGGGACAATGCAATTTTAATTTTTGTTTGCCCAGTCCAATGAGAAGAGCTCAAGCTCCTTCAGGTTGGTTGTAGATTGTCTGTGGACTTCAGTGGGCTGAGGGGACAGAAAGAGTGGGGGAGAGAAGGGTGGAGGGGCTGTGTGAGTGAGAAAGGGAGAGGGTGAAAGTAATTGGAGAGGGGATGAGTGAGGCAGAAGGAGGAGAGGGGGGACAAAGGGCAACGTACAAGCGTGCACGCTTATACACACGCCCCACACATGCACGCAAATCCACACCCTGTCCATCCATTCCATGTCACTCCCACTCCCTACATTTCCTTAATTCTCATACCTACCCATCCAAACCTACCTCTCCCTAAAAACATACACAGGAGTAGAGGGAGCGTGGGTAGCACAAGGAGCAGAGTATCCTCACACATACACACTCCCTGCCCCCCACCCACTTCATCTCTCCACCCCATTCACGTCCCACATTACTTACACTCGCCCACACACACACACACACACACACACACAAAGGGGGTTGTGGGAAAAAGTGTGAGAGAGGCAAATTGGAGCTTGCAAGGGGGAAAGAGTGCATGCACTCCATCCTCCCTCACATGTGCAGTCACTGGGGGGGGGGTGCATATCAGAGGAGCTTGGGGGGTTTCACTCTCCATCCTCCCTCACATGTGCAGTCATGGAGGGGGGGACGACAAAATGAATAGTGCAAGGGATGGAGAGTGAAGCCCCCCAAGCTCCTCTGATATGCACCCCCCACCCCCAGTCATTAACATCTCACTTAGCCACCCACATCACTTGCACCAACCCCACAACACAGACTCACACACACACTCTCTTTCTCTCTCTCTGCATGCACATACCACCCCCATTCCTCCTTACTCATACCCATCCCCCACTACACCATAACTGCCTCCCACCTACGCATAAACATAAGGGGAGGGGTGTGCCCCCCAACTCACTCCCCACCCTATCCCCTGACATGCACCCTCTACCTACACACATATAGTGGGGAGGAGGGGGAGAAACAATAACCTGCAAGCACACACTCACTGACACCCACACACACAATACTCACACCAACCCCATACATGTACCCAGATTTCTTCCCCTAATTCATACACCAGAGGGAAGGGTGTATGACAAAGTGTGGAGTGCAAGGAGAAAAGAGTGCGCACATACGCGTCCACCTCAGATACACACCCTTCACAACCCATAACACATACCGCTCCACACACACACACAGGGGAAGAGAGGAGAAATAATGCATACACACACACACATACCTCATTCTCACCTCTCTACAATATGTACACCCCTTCTCCCACACATACGCAGAGTAGGGAGGAGAGAGAGTGGAAAATAAAAAGTGGAGAGTACGAGGGGAAGGAATACAAATGCATACCCAGGGCTAACCTTAGAATGGTGCGGGGCCCAGGGAAAATCAACTCCAATGGGGCTCTGGAATGCATATAGCATTGAGGATGGGGCTTCCACGGCAGTGCAAGGCCCGGTGCATTTGCCCCTGTTCACCCACCCCCACCTCACACCACACCACACGCAGGGGAGGAGGACGATGGAGAGATGTGATACCGAACGGTTGGATAACTGTTCTAAAATCTCCATGGTTTGAAAATGGCTTCAAGTTGTGAAGGAGATGAAGCTTAAAAGTGGCTTTGATAATATTTTTGATGTGAGGACATAAGGATAAAGCAGAATCCATCTGGATACCCAGCATTGGTAACAAGAAGAACAGTTTATGCACCTGGCTCAGAAAATTACAGGATGTCACTAGGTTGCATTTCCAAACTGTTACAAGAAAATGTTCCACTGATTTTTCAATTGACAAACAGAACAAGATCAAAAGCGTGCATTTATATGCTCAAGTCTGCTGGCTAGCCAGTGGCTCAATGGTCGTACAATGTGCTATCATGCAGGAGGGACCCGATCAGGACTCCAGGGGGTGGAAGAATAGTGCATCGCTCAATGGAGACACCTAACAGCCAGACTCCAAGAGCACGACTGTGTGACCTCCCTCACCCCAGGCCAAGGACTGCCTCCAGGAGAGAGAGGACTATAAAACGGGAAAACACTCCGGGTAGTTATAAATGAAGATTCATGGCGCCAGTTCTCGTTTCCAATACAAGCTGATCTATAAGAATATTAAGGAGCAAGAGGAGACTACTGAACCAATAAATATTCAAGCTTCGGAGGTCGACGACGATATTTTCACTAGACAAGCGCTCCCAGTCAGGCTGCATCCGATACACTGTAGAAAAGAAGGCATTAACAGAACAAACATCTATAAAATATTAGACAAAACAAAGCACATAGATACTTCACAAGTCATATGCTTCCTCGATATTAACAACCCCATTTTCAGAACTGTCATGCACATAAGTGGATGTGGGGAGATTTAGGCAAATATTTTATAAACTGCATGGAGGGAGCTGCATAGTTTATAAATGCCGTATAGTTCTGCCCCTAATGTACAGGCATGTATTTGTAATTTAGGAACACACAGATTTTTTCTACCCATTAAAAAAAAAAAACAAAAAACACATTTTACACCCAAAATAATTGTAACAATGCACACTTGAAGGTCAATTTTAAATCCCCTACGTGCATGAAAGCTGGAAGATAAGCGTGTGTCTCGGACTGGCATGCGCTGTATGGATTTTAAAGAGCGCGCGAATACGTGCACAAATCAAAAACTAAAAAAGGGGTGGAGCATGGGTGGGACATGGGAGTTCCAGGAAGTTACTTGGAAATGTGCGCATGAGAATTTACGCACACAAGTGCGCACCAGGGTCCCCTGCCGCGTAACTTTACTTTTGCCATGGATGGCATGTAAGTATTAAAATTATAAAAAAAAGCTAGGCGAGTCAGCGGAGTTTTAAGGGTCAGGGTTAAAAGGTAGACTAAATAACAGGGGAGTTAGGAAATCTGATCCATTAACTGGGCGAACTGGGAGCGAACAGGGAAAAAGGCCTATTGCATCAGTGCGCGTATTTAATAAAATCACCCCCCCCCATTTACGCAGTGGAGCTGGCATGTCTGTGGGTGCGAGCCGGCATTCACACGTACATGTACACCTGTGCGGCTGTTTGAAAGTTACTGTCCATAATAAGCCAGAATTCAACACGGAGTCAGGTATTTTATAAAGTATGCTCGGTCACTGGTCTGAAAATATGCATAAAGACTTATTTCAAATATATCTTTATTAACAAAGAGAGCACTAATGGCCTTGACGCCCATCAGTCCAGCTTTCATGCTGGGCATTCTACGGAGTTAGTTCCTTCCTCAGTTTCAGATGCAATTGTGCTTCAGCCTTGTTGGTTGTGTTGGATTTTCCCAGCATCTTTGATTTGGTAAGTCACACTGTCTTGTCGGAGAGATGCAGATCCATAGGCTTGAGAGGTAGTGTTATTTGCTGGATCTCCTCGTTTCAGAGAGAACATGGTTTGCATCTCCACCCCAGATTGGTGGCATGCTTCGGGGCTCTGCCCTGACCCTGTTGTTGCTTTTACCATTTTTATGAAACCACTTGGGGAACTTTAGCTATAGTTTTGATGTAACCGGTTATTTGTATGAGGATGATGTGCAGTTATTGCCAATGGGGAAGGATACAGGAGCAGCGATAGCTCAGCTGGCTAGCTGTTTGTTAGTTGCTGCAGAACAGATTGAATAGTGAGAAGACGGTGTTTAATAATCGTCCCCTGCCCTCAATTTCTGTTACAGATGTGTTCCTTTAACCCCAGTTTCGGAGGTAAGGAGCTTAGGAATAATGTTTGATCCTCTCTTTAATTTGGAATATCGGAATTTGCAACATTTCATCTGATTAAACCGCTGAGCCTGTTTTAGGACCACAAGGCCGTTAGGTCTGTGATGTACCTGTTAGTTGTGTCTCAGGTTATTGTAATGCCCTTTATGTTACTTTTTTCAGCAAACTCATAAGCTTAAAATTGTCCAAAACTTGGTTGTGTTAATAATTGTGGGTAAACCCAGATGTGAATGTGCTACTTCCCTCTTGCACCCGTTACTTTGGCTTCCTATTATAGCCAAGATTAATTTCAAACTTCAGAACATAAGTGCCATGCTGGGTTAGAGCAAAGGTCCATTGAGCTCAGTATCCTGTCTCCGACAGTGCCCAGTCCCTAAAAGTAGATTCGTTTCTTGCTTACTCCTAGGGGATAGGTGGTGGATTTCCTGCTGTCACCTGGTTAACAATGGTTTATGGACTTTTCCTCCAGGTGAACAGTCCAAACAGTTTTAAACCTTGCTCTGCTAGTTGCCTTGACCACATCCTCTGGCAACAAATTCCACAGCTTGATTCTGTTGAGTATAAAAAATATTTCTCTAATTTGTTTTAAATCTGCTACCTCTTAGTTTCAAGGAATGTCCTCTAATCTTAGAGCTATTTGAAAAGGTAAATAACTGTTTCCTATTTACCTGTTCCACCCCACTCATGATTTTATAAACCTCTATCATATTATCCCCTCTCTTCTCCAGGCTGAAGAGCCCTAACCTGTTTAGCCGTTCTTCATAAGGAAGCCATTGCATCCCCTTTTCCATTTTTTTTCTTTCTCTGTACCTTTTCTAATTCTGAGATGTGGTGACCAGAACTGCATTTTATTTATTTATTAAAATTTCTATACCGGTGTTTGGAAAAAACCGTCACATCGGTTTACAGCAATTACATTAAACATAAAGTCAAAATAAATAAAAATAAAGTAATAGTAAAAGTTCAGTACAAATAAAATTAGACATAAAACTCAATATTTTAATGTTAACTATTGTTCTTATTACAATATTAAAAAATAACAATAAGCAAATTAAAATAAGTATAAAAACCAAATAACAAAAGATAAGAATCCAGTTTGTTGTAACACAGTTCAGGTGTATATAAAATGTGTGAAAGAACATGCCAAGTTCGCTTAACCTATGCCATCCTTAAAAGCTTGATTAAAAAGCCATGCTTTGAGCATTTTTCTAAAATTTTTTAATGTAGTTTCTAGCCTGAGTTCTGCCGGGAGCTTGTTCCATAGTTTGGGCCCTGCGAGAGATATTGCTCTGTCTCTGACTGATGTCAGTCTGGCTGATGACACTGATGGAATAGATAATAGCCCTTTATTTGCTGATCTTAAGTTTTGCTGTGCTGTATGGAGCTGTACAGAGGCAGTACTTAAGTTGTGGTCACATCGTATTTCCAAAACTGAAATAGTGTAGTTAACACTTATGATCCCTTACTGAAGAGTGACTCAGGTTTGTTTTCAGTAACCATACAATTACGATATCTTTCTATGTATGCAGTTTAGGAGTACTATTAAACACTAATCTCAACATGAAAACATACATTTGCACCTTAATAAAAATTGGTTATTATAAATTACACATGTTATGCAGATTAAAACCCCTTTTAGAACCTTCTGACTTCAGAACAGTACTACAGCAACTACTATTTTCTGGGATTGATTATTGCAGCCCCCTAATGCTGGTTTTACTGCTGAAACTCACCACGATCCTTGGAATGGCGGGTGATAAACGTTTTAAAATAAAATAATAATAGTAAATAGATCTCTGCAAAGTCATTATTATATTCTCCATTTTATTCTCCATTGCTTTTCAAGTAATTCCTCGTATTTTCTTTGACTTTTGCCCATTGCTGGACACTGAGCTGAAGATTTCAAAGTACTGTCCATAATCCAAGATCCTTTTCCTAATGTGGAACTCAGCATTATGAATCTAAAGTAAGGATTATTTTCCCTATGTACATTGTTTTGTACTTGTCCATGGTAAATTTCATCTGCCACTTGAATGCCCAGTTCCCTAGTCACAAGGTCCTTCTACAGTTCCTCCCAGTGTGCCTAAGCATTTCGAATATTTTAGTGTCTTCTGCAAATTTGATCATGTCAGTTGTTACTCTTTTCTAGAGCATTAATGGATAAATTAAACAACAATTGTCCAAGGACAGCTCCATGGTGCACGCCACTGTTCACGTCTTACTCTGGGTCTCTGGATATTGAAGGGAAATGGCCCCACCTATTTAGCTAACAAGATCAGATGGTATGTGCCAGAGCACTCTGATCCAGTCAGGAGGCCGTACTGATTATCCCCTCGGTTTGGGAGGCTCGTTGGGTTCAGTATAGAACCAGGGCATTGTCAATTGCTGCCCTGGCACTTGGGAGCACGTTATCTTAAGAGATCAGACAAGAAGAAAGCGTTCTGATTATCAAAAAGAAAGGAAAAGCATGGGAATGTGACAGGTAAAGAGCATCAAGGTTGTGACTCTGTTCCAGTTGTGGGGATTGGTTGCCTGCACAGTAGAGGATGAGGATAGTAACATGATTGCTTGTAGCGATACTTGATAAGGGGATTCTGGCTGTGAGTGGGTAACTATTAACCAATGTTTGGATGTTGTAGATGGAAAACCTTTGGCAGGTTGGTGTATATGTTTTAGTATCTGGTTGTGGGCTGTGGGCTATGTTAATTGATCTATAAGTTAAGGGCTGATGTTATTTTGGTTAGCTCATTGCTTATGTATTCATTGGTTATATGTGATATTTGTATATTTGCCTGTTTTGCGTTTTTGTGACATGCATTTATATTGTATACCACTTTGTGTGGCTTTTTATAGAGCCAGGGAAGCAAAATATATACTGTATGTAAACTAGATAAGGAAGGCTCTTAGAGTGCTGGAGTCCTACATGCTTAACCATTAGAGTCTGTGCAGGATGGGAATTTTAATTTAATTTACAGATTAATAAACCATTTTTCCAAGAAGAGGTGTATAAGCAAATACTGTAAAAATGAATTAAAAAGAAAGCTAAGTTAAATAATAGAAACAAAAAGTTTTAAACAAAATACCATAAAACCAACCCTATAGAATAAATACATAGAATGCAATGCTTTACTTGTCAAATAAATTCTGTTGCACCTTTTTCCATCTTTCTTTAGATTCCAGCACCAAAGCGTGGAGAAATTGTGCGTCAAATTGGAGATGCGTTAAGAAAGAAGCTCAAACTTCTGGGGAGCCTGGTAGGACGTGGAAGGAAATATTTACTTAGTGTTAATAATAGACCCCGTTGCTAGGATTTTTTTTTTTTTATGAGATCTGATTGCCATGTGACCTAGTTTCAACCAATCTACTTAACTTACACTACTACAGATCATTTCAAAGAGAATTTTTGTCCAGATACAGAGTACACAGAAGTAGAACGCTTTTCACTAGGGAGCTAGGATGGATACTTAAAAACTGGAGTTAGTGTCTTGATTCTGCTTTGCATGGATGGTAAAGACTAAAAAAAAAAAAAAAAAAATCTAGGGCGAGCAGGATGGTACGCCTCACAGATGGGTGACATCATCAGATGGAGCCCGACATGGAAAACCTTTGTCAGAGTTTCTAGAACTTTGACTTGCACACTGAGCATGCCCAGCATGCCACTAACCCTGTGTCCACACGGGGTTCCCCTTTGGTTTCTTTTTTTCAGTGAAATAGTTGCCTCGCGGTTCTGGAGCTCTGCTCTTTAGTTTTTCTTTCAAAGTGTTCCCGGTCGTTTTTGACTTTTTCTGTGCCGGGTCCCTCTTCTCCGTTCAGTGCCCGTTCTGTGGCGTGGTAGATGTCTGTTTTTCCCTTCGTTGGGTTAGATTCCCGGTGTGTCGCTCCTCATTGGCCACCGGCCATCGATCACTTGCCGGCTATTTTTCATGGCATGGTCCGGTTTTTGACATTGCCCCCAGTTCCCGCAGACCATGTCTATCACTGATCTGCATGAGGTCTTTATCCTCTGCCTGGGGGTATCGCACAACGTCCACGGGTGCCATCTGTACGTTCAGATGACTCCCAAAGGCTGTCTTGCACAGCTGGATAAGATGGAAAAGCTTTTGGGCCCAAAAATTCTGATCCATCTACTCTAGCATCAGAGGCATCGACTCCTAGAGACCGAGGGGAGCCGTTAGATACGCCGTCCCTTTCTCCTCCGCCAGCGGGCCCATTTTTCTCAAGAGGAGCTGGAGATAGGCCGCCTCCGGTGTCGTTGCACTCCAAGATGTCAGGATCTTCAGCCTCATTGGTGCCAGGGAAATACCAGACCGAGCTCCGCTGCAAACACAGTCACCAGTCGCTGTTAATGCATGGCCTCGGGACTGGTGTGGCATTGGTGGCTGCTGTGCCACCACCAAAGGAAATCTATGGGGAAGAGGCATTGTCCTCTATCAGACCTGAGAGTCCCAGGTGTTCTCCACCGATAATGGTGCCAGGCACTGAGACTCCTCAGGGTTGTGAGGAGGCTCTGGTGACGCCTTCTCTTCCTCCTCCTTCCATCCTAACTTCATCGGGCTTTCAGGAGGAGTTGGACCACAGGGTTCAGATGGCGGTGCTCTGAGCCCTGTGGGGTATTGAATCGCCACCGGCACCGGTCCCCATGCCGGTGCTGGAGCCTGCACCGTCTCCCTTGGCACCCCTGCTATAGTGTCTGGACATCTTTTTAGGCATCATTCTGATGCAACCGTGCCAGGAGCACCTTTGGTTCCTCAGCCCCCTCTGGAGCGAGGACGAAGACTCACTTCGGCCATCGGCACCTACAGGGCCATTGGGCTCGCGACCAGAGTTTCCCAATCCTGTTCTGGGGCCGTCGGGGATCTTTGTGCCTTTAATGCCCTCGGCGCCGTCTGGGACCGTCAATACCCCCGGGGCCCTCGATGCCCTCAGTGCCCAAACTGAGAGGCCTAGGCAGGGGCCCTTAGCAAGGAAGAGGGCCTCATATGACCACTGTGGGGACGATACTTCAGAATCCTCTTTGGAGGATTCCGGTGATCTTCTCTCGGAGCCTTCTTGACCAGATGAGAGGTGTACATCTCCCCAGGAGGATCTTTCCTTTGCGGGCTTTGTCCGGGCCATGGCTGAAACCATCCTATTTCAGCTTCTCACGGAAGAGGACACCCGCCACAAAATGCTGGAGGTCCTCCAATTTGTGGATGATCCAAAGGAAATAGTGGTTGTCCCAGTCCATGATATTTTTAAGGAACTTCTTCTCAAGATCTGAGAACACCCTGTGTCCATTCCTCCAGTTAAACGGAAGGCGGATGCCATCTACCTGGTCCAACAGGCATTGGGTTTTGAGAGGAGCCATCTCCCACACCAATCTGTTGTGGTGGAGTCCGCCCTTAAAAAAGCCAAGTGCTCTCGCACCCATGCCTCTGGTCCTCCAGGGAGAGAGTACAGGGTGTTGAATGCCCTAGGTAGGAAGGTATATCAGGGTGCTATGCTCATCGCCTGTATCACTTCCTTCCAACTATGTGTGACCCAGTAAAACTGGAACCTGTGGAAGCAGGTCCAGGAGCTGTCAGAGTGCCTGCTTCAACAGCAACAGGAGGCATTCTCAGCGGTAGTATAGCAGGGTCTAGAGGCAGGAAAACACGAGGTTAGGTCCATTTATGATGTTTTTGAAACAGCAGTGAGAGTGGCTGCAGTGGGTATTGGCGTCCACAGGATAGCCTGGCTCTATGCCTCGGACCTTTGGCCAGAGGTCTAAGAAAAGCTGGCAGATCTACCCTGCATGGGTGAGAATCTCTTCGGGGATAAGGTCAGGGATGCGTTGACCCAATTGAAGGACCACCATGAGACCCTTCAGCATTTGTCGGCTAGTGCTTCTGACCTGCATCCTTGTCAGGAAATCCTCATGACAAAGCTCAAAGAACTCATTCTATCGCCAGAAGAAATATTATCCTCCTGCCTCGCGGGCTCACATACCCCTCACTGTTTCCAGAGGTTGTTCCTGACAGCGGCAGACCATCAGGCCTCAGCCAGCCCCCCAGCAGAGCCACACCATAGGGTTTTGACTGGGAGCGAGGGAGCATGAGTCAGATTTCTGTACCCTTGGCATCCTGCCCTCCAGTCAGAGGCAGGCTATGATGTTTCATGGACCGCTGGCCCCATGTCACGTTGGACCAGTGGATCCTCACCATCGTTCGCCGAGGGTACCGGCTGAACCTCAGGGATGTCCCTGCAGACTCTCCCCCAAGTCCATCGTGGGTTTTGTCTGCTCCTCAGGAAACACTTTTGACAGAGTTCTCTGCCCTTCTAATGGCTGGAGCAGTAGAACCCTTTCACCTCTGCCAGATGGACAGAGGGTTCTACTCTCGATATTTCCTGATACCAAAGAGAACTGGGGGTCTACACCCCATTTTCGACCTGAGAGCCTTGAACAAATTCCTTCAAAGAGAAAGGTTCAAGATGGGTCTCTTTGGGCACCCTGATCTCGCTTCTAAGAAGAGGAGTCTGGCTCTGCTCCCTTGACCTGAAAGATGCCTACGCCCACATCAGTCTTCCCGGGTCACAGGAAGTATATTCGCTTTGTGGTGGGAAAGGATCACTTCCAGTATCGAGTATTGCCATTTGGTCTTGGCAGTGGTGGGAGCACACCTCCGACATTAGGGGGAGCACATTTTCCCCTACTTAGACGACTAGCTGGTCAAAAGCGCCACTCAGCAGGGGGTGCTTCACTCCTTATGTTTGACCATCCAAGTGCTACAATCTCTGGGGTTTGTCATCAATTACCCCAAGTCCCACCTCAGCCCCTCGTCAAACTTGGGCTTCATTGGGGCCAGAATTGACATGGTTTAGGCCAAAACGTACCTGCCCCGTGAGCGGGCGCTTGCTCTGTCATCGCTGGCTTGGTCCACAGCCATCAACAGGTTTCTGCTGGTCTGCTGCTTCGTCTTTTGGGTCACATGGTTGCGTCTGTCCATGTCACCCCTTTGGCCTGCCTGTGCATGCATAGGATGCAATGGACCCTGCAATCACAATGGCAGCAGGCGTCCCAAGACCTTGAGGCAAGTATCTGCATCACACCGCTTCTCCTGGTCACCCTGTCCTGGTGGGAGGATCTATTCAACCTGAAGCAGGGGGTCCCTTTTCAGGCTCTCCCGCTTCAGGTAGTGCTTACCACTGATATCTCCCCCCTGGGTTGGGTTGTGCATGTGGACGACCTCTACATGCAAGGTCGGTGGACGGCTCAGGAATCTCTGTCAGCTCAACTTCCTGGAACTTTGAGTGATTCGCTACGCCCTTTAGGCATTTCAAGACAGCTTGTCCCACAAGGCATTCCTGCTCCGGACAGACAATCGGCTTAATCAGTCCATCATTCTGCCCATCTTTTTTCCGAGGCCTCATTCTCACCAGGGAGATCGGGCTCTGCACAGTCTGGACTGCAAGTGGGCTTTAGCTTTCTGTCTCGAATGCACAGCAGGCCATAGGCAGTCCTTGCAGCTCCTTTATATCCTTTGACAGGAACAGTCTGAGTGTTGCAGTGGGCAAGCAAACTCTGTCCAACTGCTTGGTGGATTGTATCTCCTTCTGCTATGTGCACATGGGCCTTCAGCTTGGAGGATGCGTAAAAGCCCGCTCTGTGAGATCCATGGTGGCATCGGTTGCTCACTTGCGAGCGGTTCCCGTTGCTGAAATCTACAAGGCCACAACGTGGAGTTCCTACACACGTTCGCTGCCCGGTACTGCTTAGACAAGGATGGTCGAAATGATAGTAGCTTCGGCCAATCTGTCCTTCGCAACCTCTTCCAGGCTTAAACTCAACTCTCCCTACCTAGGGCCCATTGTTCAGGTTCAGGCTGTCAATGTTATCCACAGCACTGCAGTTATTTTTGTGCCCATTGGCACCCGGTTTGGTGCCTGTTGATCATGGTTGTTGCCGGGAGCAGCTTTTAGCTTGGTATTCACCCATCTGTGAGGCCTACCATCCTGCTTGTCCTAGGAGAAAGCAGAGTTGCTTACATGCAGCAGGTGTTCTCCTAGGTCAGCAGGATGTTAGTCCTCAGAAAAACCCACCTGCCACCCAGTGGAGTTGGGTTCTCCTGCGTTTTGTTATTTTATTTTTCGCTCATGAATTCTGTGTTACGAGACTGAAGGGGGACCCTGCGTGGACACGCAGTTAGTGACGTGCTGGGCATGCTCAATGTGCCAGTCAAAGTTCTAGAAACTTTGACACGTTTTCCATGCCGGGCTCCATCTGATGATGTCACTCATCTGTGAGGACTAACATCCTGCTATCCTAGGAGAACACCTGTTACAGGTAAGCAACTCTGCTATCTCATCTCTTGGGCCTCTGTGGAGATTACATGCTGTGATTAGTAATCACTATTGCTATATTCTGAATCAAACTGCATCATTATTATTTATTTATTTATTTATTTATTTATTTATACTGTCTTTGGCTTTTATTTGACGTACTAGAGATGGGGACAGATTTGGAAAGAGTCCAGCCAGGTGGAAATGTCCGGGGGGGGGGGGGGGGGGGGGGGTGTTGCAGTTGCAAGCTTGGTGCAGATTTTCAGAGGGCAAATAATTGCAGACTTTCCCTTTTGAAAACTGCTGCGGGTAGAACGCACCCGCAGACGTCTGCACACACTTTGTCATGGAAAATAGCACATGTAGATGTGAAAATGCAAACCGATGTGTGATTGTTGGTTTTGTCTCTTACGATGTCTATGACCTAATTTTAATTGCTTATTGTTGGATTATGAGTGTTGCTTTGGAAACCATTTAGAAAAGTTTATAGGCGGTAAATACATTTTAAATAAAATAAATAAAGCATTGTTTTGTGCCACTGGGAACACCTCTTTCTAATGCAGTGAAAAGTGTGCTCATTTTGGAGGCCCATCTGGGCTTTTAGCTGGGTTAAGGCTGAGCGATACTCAGACTGCCCTTTGATTAAGATAAATTGGCATTGACTTGGGTAGATGACTTCTGAAAATTGCCCTCCCCATGCACGTTTGTATTTTCCTTGACTTTAAGTTCAGTAAGGTTGATATTCAGTGCCACTTAGCCAGGTAAATTCTGATTTAGCTGGCTAAGTGGCACTGTTTTAATATACAGCCACATTTATCTGGCTAAATAGTTATACTGCTATGTGGTGGGCGGAGCTACTTATCTGGCTAACTTAGCTGGATAAATGGCGATATTCAGACTTATAAATCAAGTCAAAACCTCCCCCAAAAAAACAATATGTATAAATTTATCTAAATAGAAAAGGCATGACCATCATATTCACCAGGCTTAATGCTGCAATGTTTTCTGCAACATCTTTTCACTTCCTGAATATCAAATATAATCATTGGTCTATGCCTCCTTCCCACCCTTGTTTGTGTTTTCTTAGTGATTTAGTGAAAATAAAGTGAAAAAGAACTTATTTTAAATAGCTGTATCAGGCGCTCTTCTGGATATCACCATCTGTTCGCCAAATGGGAGATGCCAAAACCAACACGGTCCACGTTTCGAAAGTCCCACGTTTCCTACCACAGGGAAAAGTCTATTACTTCTCTTAAGTAAAATGGAACAATATCCAGATTTTTTAAAGCATTCCATAAAACAAACTCCTCTTTAGGTCTTAATTCCAATAACATCCACCTTTCATGCTGGCATTTTACTCCTTCAGTTAACGTGTTACCAGAATTTACTACTTCTTAGCGCTGCTGACATGTAACGAAAATCCACCCCTAGCATTAAGCCTGGTGAATATGATGGTCAAGCCTTTTCTATTTAGATAAATGTATACATTTATACATATTGTTTTTTTTTTTTTTTTGGGAAAGTTTTGTTTGAGTTGATTTACAAGTTTTCCTGCCCAAGACTTCTCTTTTTGAAATTCAGACTTATTCAGTTAAGGTAGCCTGATAAGTCAGACCTGATATTGAGCAAGTATAAAGTTAGCCATATAAACTTAAGCTGACTATTAGTTATCAGGGTATATTCTGAGTCACTGAATATCCCAGGCAAGTTAACCAGATATGTTTATCCAGTTAACTTGTTCAGCCGCATAAGAGCTGAATATGGATCTCTCTATGTGTAATAAACAAGTTTAAATAAAAACTTTATTCCCGTGCTTTACAAACAGTTTCATTCTTGAAGAGGTCTGCTGACAAGCTGTGGCTGCATCTGTTTCAGGAGTCCCTAGAGATGGGAAAGATTCTGGTGGAAGGTGTTGGAGAAGTTCAGGAGTATATTGACATCTGTGACTATGCTGTTGGCCTGTCCCGAATGATCGGAGGACCTGTGCTGCCTTCAGAAAGTAAGGACATGGGACGATGGGAAGAAGATCCTCCAAACAAGCAGACACAAACACTTATTTTGCATTTACTACATGCTGCTAGGATTATTGTCATCTATTTCTGGAAAACAAAGCCGCAGCTTGTTTATTGGCAGCGGGTAGTTGCAGATATTGCAATAATGGAATGTGTCTCATACTCTTCGTGAAACCCTGCAGAAATATGACTCTATATGGGGGGTTATTTGGAAATGGAGAAATGATTCTTGTATGGAGGTGTAATTGGTTAATTATGTTATAGGGATTCCTGGTTTTCTTTCTGTTCTCGATTGGGTATATTTTATGCTCATGTATGATTTGCTTTGGACATCTTGCATTTGTATGTTTTTTTTTTTTGTCATTTGTGTTTTTAAATAAAGAGATGACAAAAAAAAAAAAGAAAGTAAGGACGTGTCTGCGGTTCACGTTGACCACCACTGTTGAATGGTCAGTGACATCCTAGTGAGCTGCCTTTCAGTATTGCCTCTGTCTAAGGGAAGAGAATTGCTGAGTTGTACTTTGTGTGCACTGTCGTACAAAGGGTACAAGTTGTGATGTCCAAACGTATCAACATCTGATCTGTGGAAATGAGACATTGTCTTATAGACTCACAGTATGCTGTAGTTTTGTTTTATTCGGTTTTATAGTTCCTCTTCTCTGAAATTGAGCAGATTCTCCTGTTCCAGGGCAGCTTCCCCTTTGCCCCTTGGCTAAAGAGGCTCTGACCAAGTTTAATAGCAAATAATCTTGGCTGCACGGGGCACAATTTTTGAGAATGCCCCATGGAATAGACGGAGCTGAAGCTTGGAGTTTGTTTGCATTGCCAGGATATGGGAGCAGTAAAGTTCACAGCTAAATGTGTTGCTGCAATCGTTGCTGGCTTTCTAGGCTAACTGGTCAGATGATCTGGTTACTTGGTTCTGGGCAAAAACAGACACAGTTGCCCTTGTGCAGACATTCTCTCATAGCCTGAGAATTTGTGTAATTGTGAGTACACTAGAACAATACCATGTGACATCGGTATTTCCGTAGAGATGAAAGGCCCGAGCGTGGCTATAATTAGCAAATTTCTAACTTTTCAAGTTTATTGTCATGTTTAGACTAGATCCTGTTTTGTACAGCAGTTTATGTATTATGATATTCTCGTAGCCAAGCCTTCTGAATAATCTGTGTTTGACGTTTGATGTGACCAGATTCAAGAAGCGTTAAGGGCTAATGCTGTAGCAGGAAGTGAGCATGAGTTAGACCTGCAGCCAGCAGTACCAGCCTTGCAGCTCAATGCTCTGTAAGGCCGCACCTGAAACCCGGGGCAGTGTGTATTTTCTGAGCGAGCAGAGCCTGTGTGCACTGTGGCATCAGTACCCCGGGTTCCCCTCACCAGCATTGCAGGGTGACTCCCCCTGTTAGCAGGAGCTGGCACTGAAGAGTTCTGAGTGGGAGGTCACTGCCTTTGGCCAGCAGAGGGGGGCTGTCATTTTACCAATAACAGCTGATAGTGATGGAGAAGATCTGGGAGGATCATGAACAATAAATAACTAGCATTTTTTTTTTTTTTGCCGAGGAAGAGAGACTGAAACTTTTTTTTTTTCCTTTTCTTATAAGGACCTGGCCATGCCCTGATAGAACAATGGAATCCTGTGGGCTTGGTTGCGATCATCACAGCCTTTAACTTTCCCGTAGCAGTGTACGGCTGGAACAATGCGCTCGCGCTCATCTGTGGGAACGTTTGCCTTTGGTAAGATGTCTGCTTGCTCACTGGCTGTTTTAAATTTTAACATCTGATCCATGATAATTTTGCCACCCTCATAATCCAGGGATGCCCTTTTTAGTAGGAGGCCCCCCCCTCTGCCTGAGCCAGGGCCTTCCTCAAAGTGAAGCCAGAAGTAGGGGGGGGGGTGATGCTGTTGGTCAGTGCAGGGCCGGGTTTAAGATTGCGGTGCCCATGGGCAGTGGCATGGCGATGGGTGCCCCTTTGAAGCTGTGCTGGCACATGGCACCATAGCGAGCAGAAGCCGGTTTCTCTTAGGCCTGGATATTTGGCCTCTGACATCCTCGGTGGTGTTTTCCCAAGACCTTTCTCTCTGTTATCTGAAAGTAGGAATACAGGAGCCGACATGTCAGGATTATGACCATAAAAGTTAGGGCGGCCCGGTGAAAAAAAATAACTTTTTTGAAAGAGCTTCAAAAAGCAAAACCGCAAAAAAAAGCTTTTCTGAGGTTAAAAGCTCTTGCTCAGCAGGAAAAATAAAAGCTAGATAATACTGCATTGAACACTGAAAAGATTTTTCTAAAATGTTTTCTCACCTTCAACTTTTTTTTTTCCTTTGCCATTTATAATGCAGTTTACCGAACAAGAAAACTAACAGTTTTGCTGTGTGTTTTTTGTTGTTTTCCTCTCTCTCTCTCTCTCTCTCTCCTTTCTCCCAAAGGAAAGGTGCTCCTACGACTTCACTCACCAGCGTGGCTGTCACAAAGTAAGTGCCGACTGAATGGTGCCACCATGACTTGAGCTGGACATTCCGTAAAGAAGCAGAGATCACAGGGAGAAGGCTTGGCTGTCCAAACTGCATGCCCCTCAGACATGGATGGGTATCTCCCGGGCAACATGCTTTCCAAGGACCTTGTGTGCTTGGAAGACAAGGCCAGCCCCAACGCAATTCAGCAAATGGGAGATTCTCCTGCAGTTTCATTCGAGGGGGTTAGATGGAAGGAGGAGCTGGCTTCTCTCCTTTGGTTATATCCCTTGTAAGGCCTTCTTTTTATTAAGTTGGGGGCGGGGGGTGTGTTTGCCCAGCAGCAGTTTGAAGTCTTTTTCTCGCTCACTGCACAGTCAGAGCAGTCAGAAGTCCATGCCCCCCCCCCCCGACTCCCCAGTTGATTTTCCCCGTCCAGTGAATATTCCTAGGTGGGAGGTGGGATAGTGCTGCTTCCTTTGCCAGCTTGCTGCCTGGTTTCTCCTATGTGAACCGTGGGCAGTGAGTGGGCCCATTTTTTTTTTTCCAAGCCGTTTCTGTACATTAAGCAGTGCTTTCCACGCAGAAATGGCGCGTTACAAAATTTCCTGCCCGATTTAGGCGGGTAAATTGACGCACAGAAGCCGTTCATGCCCGTAAAGTTACTCGCATTCGGGAGAGGCGCTCTGGTGGGATGTGGTCCAGGCAGAGTTTTTATTTATGCGGATACATTGTGGATTTTCAACAGTATAAGGTGAATTTTCCAAAGTTGCGCGTGTGTAAAAAAAAAAACAAAACAAAACAAAAAACCACCACTTAGGCGTGTAAAATAGCATGTATGCACCATATGTGCGTAAATTAGAGTCCGCAAGTAAATCTGCCCGTGTAAAAAAAAAAAATAAAAATGGGGCGGGCCGGGACGTTCAGTGGAGGGGCCAACATTTACAAAAGTAAGTTTCTATTCTATAAGCAATTTATGCATATAAATTTCATACATTATGCATATTTACTCCTGCTCAGTATGTGGTCTAAGGAATTGTAAACATCTTAACAGTAAGAAAATGACTGGGTGGGGGGCTTTGAGTGAAATGAGAGACTTCAGGCTTTACGAGCTGCAGGTAGACTGCGTGAATGGTTAGTTTATTGGTTAGTTCATTGCTGCGCCCATGTTAGAAAATCACCCGACTTCCATTTGTAAAAGCCAACTTACGAGGGGTGGGGGGGGGGGGGGGGGAGGCAAATGCGTGTAAATAACACGTGTAAAATCTATTCACATATTCATTTAAAATTTGAAGTTAAAATATGCCAGTATATCATTTGCGCACATGTATCCAGCTAAATTCAGCTTTCCCTGTACGTACCCAGATCAGTCTAGACTCCTGGGTTTTGCCTTCCTTCCAGCAGATGGAGACAGAGAAAGTTTTACAGAAACCGCCTCTTAACCCGGTGTACCACCTGCAGCTCCTCAGTATTTCTCTGTCTCCAGCAGATGGAGGAGGTGCAAAACCTGCAGTTCTGTACCTGAAAAAAAAATAAAATAAGAGGAGGTTTCGATTGAGTGAAGATTTCTCTCCCAGGAGGTTGGCAGGTCCTGTTGGGACCATCCCTCCTGGTTGCAGAGGTGGGCGAGCAGGGTCTGGGGACCTTAGATTGCTCACTGGATTTTGCCTGAGGAGAAGCTTCTGCCACACTTTAGATAAGATTGTTCCTTTTGTGTTTCTTATAAAGTTTAAAAAAAAAAAGAGAATTGTAACAAGGAAATCAAAGGAAGCAGGTGCGTTTACTTTACTTTGCTTTAATCTCCTGTCACTGGTGGTAGAGGGAGACAGTTTCAGCGGCGCATATTTTGTTTTAGCTATCTCGCTGCCTTTCCTCCCTCAGGGGTCTGCTGCGTAGTCGCAACCGGGTCTGATCATGCTGAAGCCCTGTGCACCTTTCTCGTTCCGGCCGCTGTTTCAGTTGCCTCTCTGGTGGAGAGGGAACATCAGGAGGGACTGCGGCAGCAGCTTGGAAGAGTGCGACTCTGGTGGGCCTTGTGACAGCTTTGTGCACTTTTCTCGTTCCGGCCGCTGTTGCAGTTGCCTCTCTGGTGGAGAGGGAACATCAGGAGGGACTGCGGCAGCAGCTTGGAAGAGTGCGACTCTGGTGGGCCGAAGGCTGCAATGCGAGAGACCAACGATCCATTCCGCAGCCATCTTAGATATGCTCGCCGCTAAGGGGAAGGCTGCAGCGGGGGGAGGGGATCTCCTGCCCGAGCTTTTTCCAGCTGAGTTAAGCTCTGTAGAGGCACGGGGGGAGGCGGTTGGAGGAGGAGATTGATCCTCTGGAAGAGGATTCTGATGGTGCCTCTCCTTTTTCACCTGAGTCTGTCCTGTTGATGCACAAGACATTCTTAGCCTGCAAGGCCCTATAGTGGTCCTTTCCTAAGCAGAGGATGGCAGAACCGTCCCATAGGAAGACGTCCAGATTTTCAGAGGCTTCGGGGACCACTAGGATTCAGATGGTCCTTGGTCCTTCTGGGTCAGGGGCCACCGAGGAGGGTTCCGAGGAGCACTCTGATCAGGGATTGCTATCTGGGGATGGTTCTCCCGATGCTGATCCTTCTCAATGCCCACAGGATCCGGAAGAGGATGTGACAAAAGTTCTGAAGATGGAAGGCGACAATCCCAAGGTGGTTTGTCTGTTTCAAAGGGAGGAACTCAGACCCCAGATCCTGCCAGTCCTGGCGGAATTGGGAATAACCATTCCGCAGAACCAGGCTGACCTGGAGGAAGTATCCAGTCATGACCGGCTTGAAGGGTCCAGCTCAGACTTTTCTTTTTAACAAGTCTGTTAAAGAATTGGTAGTCAGGGAGTGGGATACTCCGGAGACTGGCATTAAGGTTAGCAGGGCTATGGATAAGCTTTATCCTTTGCCGGAAGACACTTTGGAGTTCTTGAGGGTGCCAAAGGTAGATGCTTTGGTTTTGGCTGTTACAAAAAGGACCACCATTCCGGTAGCTGGTGCGGCAGCTCTTAATGATTTGCAGGACAAGAAGCTTGAGGTACATCTCAAGAAGATCTTTAAGGTGTCTGCTCTGGGCATCCGTGCAACTGTGTGTAGCAACTTCATACTCCGGGCCAGTTTGAGATGGGTACAGCAGTTGCAGAATGCCAGAGATATGTAACCCCAGGAGTCCAAACAGGCGGAGTGATTGGAGGCTGTGATGGCTTATGGTGTGGATGCTTTGTATGACCTTATTCGCATTTCTTCCAGGACCAAGATGTCCATGGTTTCCGTTAGGAGGCTTCTTTGGTTAAGAAACTGGTCAGCGGACATTTCGTCGAAGGTTGAGCTGGGAACATTGCCTTTTAAGGGAAAACTTCTGTTTGGGGATGACTTGGAGCAGCTGATCAAATATCTGGAAGATAACAAAGTGCACAAGTTACCGGAGGACAAGCCAAAGGGTCCAAAGGATTTCTCCCAATGCGCTCGGTTTTGGGGGCAAAGGCATTTCTGTCAGAGCAGAGCTCTAGCTGCTGGCCAAAGGCAGATCTCGGGGAGTTTGCAGTACTGGAGTCAGCCATTTCAGGGGCACAGAGTGGGCCGAGATGGCTCCAGCCAGGGTAGTGGCGGAGCCAAGTTGGCGCAATGAGGCGAGGCCGGCCCACTCCTCGGGTCTAGTCATCAGGGGTTGTCTGACTCATTTTTACGAGGAGTGGGGCAAGATCTTGTCGGACCAGTGGGTTCTAAGCGTGATAGGACAAGGCTACGCTTTAGAATTTGCTCAGCCGCTCAGAAACCTGTTTATGGTGTCTCCCTGTGCCTCGGCAGAGAAGAAGCTGATCATATAGCAGACTATACAGCGGCTGCAAATGCTGGGGGCCATTATTCCCATCCACCCGATATAAGCAGGGGATGGGGCATTATTCCACTTATTTTGTGGTGCCAAAAAAGGAAGGAACCTTTCATCTAATTCTGGTTTTAAAGAAGGTAAACGTAGCTCACAAATTTTCCCATTTCCGGATGGAGACTCTGAGGTCTGTCATAGCAGCAGTGAGAAGCAGGAGTTCTTGGCTTCCTTGGATCTGACGGAGGTGTATTTGCACATAGGGATTCACCCAGACCATCAGAAGTACCTCCGGTTTATGATCCTGGGCAGGCATTTTCAATTTTCTGCTCTCCCGTTCAGCCTAGCGACAGCCCCGAGGACCTTCACGAAGGTGATGGTGGTGGTGGTGGCGGCAGCCCTCAGAAAGGAGGATGTGCTGGTCCACCCATATTTGGGCGAAGTTGGAAGACCTTTGCAGATAAGTGGTGGACATGGTGGAGTTCTTGGGTGCGTGCTTCTGTACCCAAGTGGGGAAGGGTTTTCTCATGGAGGAGCGGATTGTCAAGCTGCAGACTCAGGTTCGGAACCTGTTGGAGGCCCGAGTGCCCAGGGTCTGGGATTACTTTCAGGTCCTCTGTTCCATGGCCTCAACCATGGAGTTGGTCCCGTGTGTGTTTTTGGCCATATGAGGCCTCTTCAGAAAACATTGCTATCCCAGTGGGATCCGATTTTGGAGCAGTTTCATCTTCCACTACCACTTACAGAGTCTGCCAGATCCAGTCTTTCGTGGTGACTTGGCTGGAGCCATTTGCGCTGAGGAGTGGATCCCGAGGTGCCACAGTGGATGGTAGTGACTACCAACACCAGTCTCTCCGATGGAGAGCTGTATGTCAGTCCCAGTTGGTGCAAGGCCAAGGTTGGTGAGGAAGTGGCCTGGTCCATCAGTCACCTAGAGACGAGAGCAGTATAGTTGGCCCTGCAGAGTTTCTTCCTCTTTTGCGCAACCATGCATTGAGTCCTGTCCGACAATGCGACGACGGTGGCCTACATCAGCCGCCGGGGAGGTATCAAGAGCCGAATGGTTGCTCTGGAAGCGGAGATGCTGATGTCCTGGGCAGAGCAACATCTGACCTCAATGGCGGCTTCGCACATAGCGTGATGTGACATTGTGCAAGAGGATTTTCTCAGCCGGCAATGTTTAGACCTGGGTGAATGGGAGCTCTGGAGGAGGCAATGACCCTTATTTCTCACAGATGGGGCATTCTTCATATGGATCTTATGGCAGCTCAGAGGAATGCCAAGGCGCCATGCTTCTTCAGCTGGAGAAGAGAGCACGGAGCAGAATAGGTCGATGCCCTGGTTCTTCCTTGGTCACATGACATTCTGATCTATATGTTTTCACCATGGCCCCTGGTAGGTAAGTTTGTGAGAAGAATAGAGGTCCATCCAGGAAAGGTGATTCTCGAGGCTCCGGAGTGGCCATGAAGGCCTTGGTTTGCAGATTTGGTTAATCTAGCAGTGGATGGCCCCTTGAGACTGGGTCATCTGCCAAAGCTTCTACGACAGGGCCCTATATTTTCAGATCGAGCGGATCACTTTTGTCTAGCGGCTTGGCATTTGAAAGAAAGCAATTAAGAAGAAAAGGATGTTATTTCTACTCTACTGCATGCTCATAAGACTTCTACTTCCTTGGCATTTATCAGGGCTTGGAGAGTTTTTGAGGCTTGGTGTATGGAGCCAGGGGGTTGATCCTTGGTGAGTTTCTGTGGTGCAGATTCTGGCCTTTTTGCAGAGAGGCCTGTCAAAAGGTTTGTCCTTTATTTCCCTGAGAGTGCAGTTGTCGGCCCTGGGCTGCTTGTGAGGCAAGGTTCATGGAACAGCTCTAGCTGTGCATCTGGATGTGGTACGTTTCCTCTGAGGGGCAAAGCATATGTGCCCTCCTGTTAGACAGTGTGCCCCTCTTGGAGCCTTAATTTGGTCCTTAAGGGCATGTGTGAGGTGTCATTTGAGCCTCTAAAGAGGGCCACCATAAAAGATCTGACTTTGAAGATTTTTTTTTTGTGGCGATTTGTTCAGCCTGAAAGATGTCTGAGCTTCAAGCCCTGTCAAGTAGAGATCCCTTTTTGCGGATTTTGGATTCTGGGGTCTCTCTGTGGACGGTTCTGCCTTTTCTGCTGAAGGTAGTTTCAGTGTTCCATTTAAATTAGTCAGTTGCGCCTCACACAAAAGAATTAAGACGGTTGGATGTCAGAAGGGCCTTGTTGCGATATCTGGAGGTCAGTAACAGTTTCAGATTGTCGGATCACCTTTTTTTGCTATGGAGTGGTGTGAAAAAGGGTCAGAAAGTGTTGAAGACCACAATTGCATGGTGGTTGAAGAAGGCATCTGCCATGGTCATCCTATCCTGGAGGGATTAAGGGCTCTTTCTGCCCATTCCCAGGTGGCCTCCTGGGCAGAATGCCAACTGGTGTTGCTGCAAGAAATTTGCAGGGCGGCTACTTGGTAGTCTTTACATACTTTGCCAGGCATTATTGTTTGGACAACTGGGCTCTGGACGTTGACAGCTTTGGTGAAAGCGTTTTTTTGAGTGGGACTTTCTCAGTCCCACCCCAGTTAGGGAACCTTTGGTACATCCCAGGAGTCTGGACTGGTTTGGGTATGTACAGAGAAAGGAAAATTGGTTCTTACCTGCTAATTTTCGTTCCTGTAGTACCAAAAATCAGTCCAGAATCCCGCCCAATGGTGGAGAGAAGTTTTAGAGAGTCCGCTCAATCTGTTTTTTATTCTTGAATAACTCTGAAGAATGGCACTGGCTTCTCGTTAATCCTTTCAATAGAGTTTTTGAATTGCATTATAAATTTTACTCTTTCCTCTGCTCATTCCAGGGAATTTGATTGTGTTGAGCATTGGAAATCATTTTTACTTTTTTGGCTTTTTGTGCTTGGGTACTTGGCAATACTGAGGAGCTGCAGGTGGCACACTGGGTTAAGAGGTGGTGTCTGTGAAACTTTCTCTGTCTCCATCTGCTGGAAGGGAGGCAAAACCCAGGCATGGACTGATCTGAGGTACTACAGGAAAGAAAATTAGCAGGTAAGAACCAATTTTCTTTTATCTAGCTAAGTACGAAAACAGCTACTTAGAAGGGCAAGTAGCGCTTTCCAGACTTACCTGAGTAAAATAGCTTTGCTGCTACTTAGCCAGATAAAGCAAACCTTATCTGGTTAAGTGCCACTACTTATCTGGATAAGTCCAAACTTTCGTGGCTTGTGGTTTTTACATATGCAAGCATGTTTGTGTGCACATGTCCTCGTATTTTATAACCTGTGCATGTTGTTTGTGCATAGGTTATAAAATACTGTAGCAACTTTGTGCGCTCCTGTATACTTGTGTATAAGGGCACACGCGAGCAGCTTGGAAAGTTATCCTCTCTGCATGTAAATTCCCTCGGCAAAAATAACCGCACAAATTTAAAAGGTGAAAGTTTTTTGTGTAGGTGGTTTGTGTCAGGGTAACTTTCAAAGCAAACTTATGCACATGAATTTGCTTCAAAAAAATAGTGTAATTCCCACGGGCAGTTTAAAAATGTACCTTCCCCTATGGTGAACAGATAATTCTGTTTCCTGAAGTTCTGCGGCAGTGCTTGCAAAAAGAGCAATTGCTCTGCAGACCGATCAGGCTCTGAAAGGCCATTTGGACACTTGCCCTGGGGTGAGTGGATTTTCGTGGCTGGTGAGATGAGCCAGGGATCAAGAAGTCTCCACCACCTCCTCCTCCTGGGGAGAGGCCCAGGAGGGAGGAGGTGGAGGCATCTTCAGCCTGAGTATGGACAGGGGAAGAAAAAAAGAGGGCTACAACAGGGGTAGGGGAGAGAGAAGGAGAGTGAGAGGGCTAAGGGAGGAAGAGGAGGAGGGAAAGGAAGTTGTGGAGAGAAGACAGAGAGAGAGAGAGACATGTGGGTGAGAGTGCAGTGGGGGGAGGGGTGGAAGAGGAGAGAGAAGACTATATTGGGCTGGAGTGGAGGAGAAGTGTGAGAGGGCTGCACCAGGGTGGAGTGGAGTGCATGCATTTGCCAGGGAAGAAATGCATTGATCATGAACTCCCCCTGCCCCCCCCTCCCCAACGTAGATTATTGATGGGGGGGGTGTGTGTGTGTGTGTGTGAGAAGAGATGGCAGGAGTACACGAGGAGTGCTTTTTGTCCCTGGCAAGAAATGAGTGTTTACAGGGCAACTCTTTTTAGTTTGTCAGTTTATTTTTTAAAATTAGAAAATAGTCTTAGTTCACTGGTATAGTTTTCCACTGAAGACAAACCAAAATCTGCCATTGTACAGGGACATCTGTATAGCATTGCAGAATGGTTTACAACTTTCAGTACAGCTGGTGAAATGACCAGTGGTCACTGGTTCTGCTGGGATCACTCCTGACTGGGGATGACAGCTGCTTTTGATTTCCATTTTTTTTTTTTAAAGACTCTGCTGCTACAAATCCATGGGATTTAGAACCATACCTGGGATATCTCTGGATATCACCAGGAGCATCAGGGAATTTGTATTAATTGCTGGGTCTTGGGGGGGGGGAGGGGGGGAATACTAAAAAGCTCTCACTGTTGACAGCTCCAGCCACTCCTTTTCAGTAAGCCAGCAGGGAACAGGAGAAGAGGGGTGAGGCTGGAGCACCCACACTGCAGATATTGTGTACTGGAGAGGGGCTGCAACACATGTAGCTCAGCTTGCAGCAATGATCCCAACTCAGGGGGTGGGGGCAAAGAGAGTACCTCAGTCAGGAAGGGGAAGATTTTGGCGGATCATCCCTGGAGAGGAGAAAAGTGATGGTGGTGGCAGAGTCTTGAGATGGTGTGGATTAACAGGGAGGGGATGGAACAGAAAGGTTGGTATGCATTATTCTGTGTTATACCCCTACCCTCCCTGCTAATCATCAGGAATCTGAGTGACCACAATTCAAAAGTTCCCAGGTATGGTTAGAACCAGGACAGGTTCATCCGGTCCCTTTTTAACACGGAGTAGAGAAACCCTACAGTGCCTGAATTTTGTCTTGCATCTATAGCGCTGGACTGTTGGCGCCACCTTCTGATTTCAGTGAAACCATTTTTATTTCTCTGATTTTTCCCCTGCTTGCTTGGATTTGTTTTCATGGTGTTATCAGATACTGTACTGCACATCCTGCTTGATCTCTGGCTCTAGCATTGCTCCCCCACCTCTAAAGGATCCTCTGTGCTGATCCCATACCTTATGAAAAGCAATACCGTTTTTTTTTTTTGGGTTATCTTCGCTTAAACAGGGAGGCTGGCATGTGACTTAGATACCTTTTAAATTACATTTGCATATGAGCGAGAACAATAGTGTGCTAGTTCTTGCCACGGAGGTAGCACCTTTATTTTTTATTTTTTTCAATAATATTCTGCTTTAATTTTGCATCTCTCATCAAGAGTTGTACATTCTGGGCCCAATTTTCAGCCTGTCCGCGTTGGGGCAGAGTCCATGCAATAACTTTTCTGGGTGGCTAGAATTATTTTTAGAAAAGGATTGGGGGAAATGCAGTCTATATATTGTCTGCTTTTCCTCCCCCAACCTAAGTACGCCTCTGGGCTCACCTTCTCTCGGCGCGGCTGAAGGTCCCCGCGTGGTGGAACGCACGGGACCTGTTGCTGTGCTGGGAGCGGGCGGTTGTCCAACGTCCGATTTACTCAGTTGAAATGCCTTTTGCTCGCGGGATGTGTTTTGACAGTCCCCAATGGCCATGGCACAGTTCCTGACGGAGTTTGTATGTTGCTTTTGCAGAATAGTTGCCCGCGTATTGGAAGAGAACAATTTGCCTGGGGCCATCTGTTCCTTGACGTGTGGTGGCGCTGATATCGGGTGAGTGTATAGCAGCGGCCCTGCCGGTCTGCCAGCCCTCCTGTACTTTGCCTCACCTTAGCTGCATTCTTCAAACTCCTCAGCAAAGAGCAAGCAGCTCCGTCGTCTCCCCACCCTCCCCTTGCCTTACCCTCCTGTTTCAGTGCTTTGATTGTGATCAGCCCGTCTGAAATTGCACCGGGCTGTTTAAAAGTTTGGTTGCTTTTTTGTAAGAGAGCCTGGGTCCTTGTACTTTGTGGTGCTGCTGTTGGGCTGAACATAAAGCGGTTTGAATGAATTATTTATTGAAAATGTTATGTATCACTTCTCCCGTTTTTGGAAGAATGCCCAAAGCATTTTATAAAGCCACACACAGCCATAATTGAAATAATAAAAATACAAGACAGAAACAAACAAGTTGCTAACACGGTTTAAAAACCAGGTGGTAAAACTGCTCCCGACATAACCCAGTGCCTTCCCAGAACAAAATCAAGACTACAGAGCTGTAAGGAAACAAAAAAAAAAAGCCCTCATTTTTTTTTCTAAAGATGAAATAATTGGTCTCCTGTTTGCCTCAGTTGTTCGAAGTTTGCTTTTTTTTTTCAGGTGAGACATGTTGCCTTTAATGTGAGATTCTAAAATAAATTTTAAATATTTTTTAAAAACACATGAAATAGTAAACAGAAACAAAAAAGGGCTCCTTTTTTTTTTTAGGATGATACAGTGCAGGTCATGGCTTTCATTAACATGATATCTCGAAGGCAGATCCAAAGTCTATCCAAGAGAGAGAGAATGGGTGGAATTTAAAAAAACCTGGAGAAAGCTGGCTGGCTGGCAAATATTCTATTACTTTCCAACTTTTGCTTTAATTTATTGAAGTGTTTCTTATTTGTCACCCTCCTAACATGGCAGCCACATCCATAGGCTGCCACGGCTTACTAGTCTAGAAGTTTGGGGACTAGCAAAGTGGAGGCCTGTCTGGCAGGTTGCTTAGGCCTGTACAGCCTGCTTACTGCCTGGGTGGCCTTAAAGGGACACAGTTTCCTGTCCAGCCTTTCGCCAGTCAGAGGAATTGAATTCTTCCATGAGATCGCGGAGAAGCTGATAAAACGGGGGCAAAATGGGGAAGGACGAATTATTGCTGAATTCCATCTTTTGGTCTGTATTATGGGTGATTGTGATTAGATGGGGGGGGGGCATTTCTTTCACCTCGCTGGGTGGTGAATTTGGGGAGGGGGATGGGGGGGTGTAAGGAGGTAAAATGCCACACGATGGGAGATGAGGCTTCATATTGTAGCATCTCTTCCTCCTCCTTAGGCTGGCTGGGATTAAAGGTTATGTGAATACAGTGACCCGAGATGAGAATGGGTGGCTGCCTCTTCTAAAAACAAGTTTGTGAACCCAGATTCAGATTTTTAACTGATTTTTGTGTTGAGTTCCAAACTCTCACCTATAGAATCATCAGGGTAAAATTTGTATGAGGGCTCCATATAAATGAGATGTTTGAGCTAATATTTGTCTTATTTGGGAGGAATGGGGGAAGGAGAAGATGTGGAAATCTGAGACTATAAAGGAATTACGTTTTCAGATCTGAACTAACTGCCTTGAAAGGTACAAGACAAACATTTTGGTCCCAAATGGCCACAAACATTCTTTGCTGATTGAAGTTGATCTTATTTGGGCAGGCCTGTATCAAATAACCAACTGATTCTTCAAACAAAATGCCCCATCCACAGCATAAGGAAATAAAACACCAGGTTCAGAATTTTAAAGCAAATCTGTTATTCCAATGGCAACCAGCGTAGGCTTTTTGGTGTAGCACTGACCTAGGCCTTCTCACCTTGAATCTATGAGTAAGGATGGGTAAATCTGTTTATTTGATACAGGCCTGCCCAAATATTATGAACTTCAATCAGCAAAGAAAGTTTGTGGCCATTTGGGACCAAAATGTTTGTCTTGTAATATAAACACAAACACACACAAAGCACAACTCGCAGCATAAATAGTCAGAGAAAGAAACAAAACAATTAAATTAACCTTAGCGCAAATAACCCCATCAGCCCCAGGAAAGACAATGGTACTTTACAGAAATGTTTGACTAATAAGCAATGCCTTCTCTTCTAATTTTCCTTATTTCAACAGGTAGCAGGTTCCATGATGACAGACCACAACACCTAAATGCTCTAGTGCAGGTCTTACTTCCTTCAACGATGGCTCGCTTAACACCCGCTGTGAAGATCTAAGGCAGTGACCTGGTTGACAGGGAACAAATTGATTCTTCAAACAAATTTCCCCATCCACAGCATAAGGAAATAAAACACCAGGTTCAGAATTTTAAAGTGAATCTGTTATTCCAATGGCAACCAGCGTAGGCTTTTTGGTGTAGCACTGACCTAGACCTTCTCACCTTGAATCTACGAGTGAGGATGAGTAAATCTGTTTCCCTGTCAACCAGGTCACTGCCTTAGATCTTCACAGCGGGTGTTATTAAGCGAGCCATCGTTGAAGGAAGTACGACCTGCGCTAGAGCATTTAGGTGTTGTGGTCTGTCATCATGGAACCTGCTACCTGTTGAAATAAGGAAAATTAGAAGAGAAGGCATTGCTTATTAGTCAGACATTTCTGTAAGGTACCATTGACTTTCCTGGGGCTGACGGGGTTATTTGCGCTAAGGTTAATTTAATTGTTTTGTTTCTTTCTCTGACTATTTATGCTGCGAGTTGTGCTTTATGTGTGTTTGTGTTTATATTTTGTGTCGATGTGTTATGTTAAATACAGGCTTTAATTATGCATGGTTTATTTTATTTTTTTTTAGTTTTATATTGTATTTTTACTGTTGGGAGTGACTTGGAGTGTTATGGTAATTTAAGTAAGGAACAAATGCAAAGAAATATAATAAAATGCATAGTAGCACTGGGTGGCTGTATATGGTGAGGTCAATGGAGCTACCTCAGGAGAGATCCCCTGGCGCAGTACCTGCTCTGTACGTAGGGGCTGGGAACGAATAGGAAGAAACTACTGAAGGCCACGCAGTCATGGCCCCATGGGCCAAACAATGGTCTTGCTGTCCCCCATCTTCCCTACTTAATTTGGTCTCCTCCCAGCCCAGGGACATCAGAACAGGTGGTTTGCCTGATGTTGGGGGTAAGACCAGTGCTCCCAGAGGGAAAGGGATATGAAAAGAGGCCCTTCAGAGCTGTGATTCTCAACCCTGTCCTGGAAGCATCCCTGAACCGGGCTGGTTTTCATAATATTCAGAATGAATATGCATGAGAGAGATTTGCATACATAACAGACCCAGTGGTTTGCAAATATGGCCTGGGGCATATTCAGGGCAGGATTTAGGATTTGGCCGTCCATAGCCAGGATTAGGCAGTTGGGGGTGGGAGACCTCCCTCCCCCTTCCCTAGAGATCAGTGGGTGAAGTCCTCCTCCACCTCCTCTCCCTTCCAGAGCTCCCTGGGAGTGCCCCTTTGAAGTGGATTCACTAGCGCAGGCTTGTCCTTGGCACAGTTGCTCTCGTCTTTAGCCTGGGTATTCGGTGCCTTCAAGATTTGGTGCCCTAGGAGTTTGCCCGGGGTGTATTTGTTCTGGGTATCCTGAAAACCAGAGCAGTTTAGGCCTGCCCCCCAGGACAGGGTTCAGAACCACCCCTAGAGAGGAAGATAAAAACTGCAAATTATTTTTTGCCGTTGTGCCCGCCTCTTGTTCAGTCCGGTTGTGTTCTTCAATCTGCAGCACAGCCATGGCTAAAGATGAGCGGGTCGACCTGTTATCCTTCACCGGAAGCACACAGGTGGGAAAGCAGGTGGCACTGATGGTTCAGGAGAGATTTGGTAAGTGCAAATATTAGTTTTATTTCACATCGAAGTACAAGTTGAAGATTTTCTGGCTTTCTGTAGTACTGGAACCCCTGGTTGCCTTGGTCCCCGAAAACACACAATTCCCTCCGCCATGATCCTTCTTTCTGAGACATTCTCTATTTCTGCAGCCATCTCATGGATTTTTGTTTTCATGAGTTTGTTTGGCCTTCTGGGACGAGCTGGAGGGCTTTAGTATAATGGCCTTTGCCTTGCTTCCTTGAGTCGCACTTTTCATAGGTCTTCCTGCGCTAAGCGAGACTACCAGTGCTTCTGGAATTAAAAAAAAAAAAAAAAGTGCACTAAAGGTGAACAAAATCTGCCCCCCCCAAAAAAGGGGCCGATCAAAAACAATTAGGGAAAAAAAAAAGTTCACCTCCCCCACCCTCGAATAATAGATTTTCTTGGTTTGCTGCCTCTCGAGCAGGGGTGAGGGACCTCCAGTCCTCAAGGGCCATGCATCAGTTGAGATTTTGAAATAGAGTTTGCATTTGTAAGCCTGTGCCAAGGGCCACCTTCCCAGCCCTGGGGGGGAGTATGTGTCTGGTGACCCCAGGGTGGGGTAGACTCAGTCTCTGGGCATGGGCTGGGGACAGGATAAACCTGTAAGGACGCCTCTGGCACTGTTCAAGAAAATCCAATGTCCACACCTGACTTGTGCTCCAATAAAATAAATGTTTATTGTAATCCAAATGGATAGAAATAGAAGAATTTTCACGCTCAAAACATAGTTCAAACTCTGTATAGATTTAATGGTTATCTTGGTTGGATCATATAACTCCCAATTCTTCACTTTTTCTCTTCCAGCAGTTTCACTTAGGCCTATGTGCCCAAATGACTCCATCTCCTCCTTTGCCTTGTGCTGCACTTCAAGGCAGACTCTCACAATCGCCACTCTCCTATCCTTACTTGTGGGACCTCTGTTACAGAAGGCACCTCTTCTCATTCACTTCAGAAGTGATTCATATACAGACACACATTTTAGGAGTGGCATGAGAGTCTGTACACCCTCAGTCCTTCGGACACAGTGTCAGTCCCCAGCCTTATGCTGAAATAACCAGCTGCAGTCCCCCAACATAGTTCCTATACAAGTCCACACATAAACCTCTTCCCCTTTTTGTACTCTGTACTCTCTGTTTAGACTCGGTTTACAATCCAGCCTCTGTATAGATAAGCAGCTCTTGAGACAGTGCACCTCCTGCTCCACTAGTCTCGAGCCCTACACTGAAATAACCAGCTGCAACCTTCCCCTTAGGTTAAGTCAGCCCGCCCAGCGCAGTATCTGTATCCAAATCCCAAACTCTTCTTAGTAAGTAAGAACTTTTTAATCCAAGCTGGCTGGTCCTCACAACAGACACGAGCATCTGAGGCTGGGGAGCTCGCTGTCAGGAACTGACGGCCTAGGGACATTGGTCCAAGGAAGAGGCCCTCTGGAACATCAACTGCCTGGAAGCCGGGGCAGACAGATTGGCGTGTCTACAATTCAGCCACAGACGTCAGGGTCAAGGGGTCCATGTAAAGTCTGCAACGCGATGACTGTAGCCTACATAAACCGCTAGGGTGGAACCAAGAGCCAGCAAGTGTCACAGGAGATAGCTCTCCTTATGGAATGGGCGGAAATACATCTAGAGATGATCTCAGCCTCCCACATCGCAGGGAAAGACAACGTCAGAGCAGACTTTCTAAGCAGGGAGAGTCTGGATCCAGGAGAGTGGGCGTTGTCTGCCAAAGCCTTTCAGCTGATAGATCGCTGGGGGTCCCCCACCATTGACCTGCTGGCTGCATCTCACAATGCGAAGGTTCCCCGATTCTTCAGTCACAGAAGAGATCAGTGGTCCCTGGGGATCGACGCTCTCTTTCAGACCTGGCCAGAAGAAGAGTTGTTATAAGCCTTCCCTCCGTGACCCCTGCTGGGCAAGGTCATTTGCAGAATAAAGCACCACAGGGGATTAGTCCTACTAGTAGCTCCAGGTTGGCCCAGGCGTCCATGGTATGTGGACATACAGAGACTCCTGGTGGAGACCCCCCTGTGCCTCCCACCGCACAGGGACCTGCTATCCCAGGGACCAGTCCTTCACGAGGATCCGACTTGATTCTGTCTTCCGGTCTGGCCCTTGAGAAGGCTCGCCTGATGAAGTGAGAATATTCTGTGGCAGTAATTGCCACCTTACTCCGCACATGGAAGTTCTCTACATCCCTAGCATATGTGCAGGGATGGAGAGTATTTGAGGCCTGGTGCGAGGAAAGTGGTGTCCCCCCCCCTCGGGCGGTCAAAATCCCACTAATTCTGGAATTTTTGCAGGATGGCTTGAATAAATGTTTGACCCTTAACTCCTTGAAGGTCCAGGTAGCGGCACTTTCCTGTTTCAGGGGCGAGGTGAATGGCTCATCCGGACGTGGCCTGTTTTCTGAAATGGGTGAAGCACCTCCAGCCACCCCTTTGGTGGCCGGTTCCCTTTTGGAATCTTAATGTAGTATTAAAAGTTTTGCCAGGGCCCCCCTTTCGGCCGCTGAACAGTCTTTCCTTGCATTTATTAATCTTGAAAATGGTGTACCTGGTTGGCTATATGCTCGGCATGTCGCATCTCTGAAATACAGGCATTGTCGTGTCGGGAACCGTTCCTCCGGATGATTCCAGGAGTGTTACAGCTTTGTACTGTTCCATCCTTCTTGCCCAAGTTAGTCTCAGAGTTTCATTTGAATCAGTCCATTTCATTGCCATCCCTAGATAAGCACAAGGACGTGGAAGAATACCTCCTCCTCCGTCATTTGAATGTCAGTAGACTTTTGGTGCGGTATCTGGAAGTTTCAGAACCAGTCTGAAAGGTGGACTACTTATTTGTACTTCAGGGTGGAAGGAAGAGGGGTGAACCAGCTTCATGGGCTACCATAGCTTGCTGGATTAAGGAGGTGGTGATGGGAGCCTATGTGGAGGCAGGAAAACCATTACCTTCTCAGGTTAAAGCTCATTGCACTAGGGCTCGGGCGGTCTCATGGGTGGAAGCTAGACTGCTGTCTCCTTTCGATATCTGACGAGCAGCAACCTGATCCTCTCTTGCACACCTTCCCCAGGTTCTATCGCTTGGATGTACAGGCCCGAGAGGATTCAGCCTTTGTAAGGGCGGTGTTAACCGGACCACAGGCGGGAAGTAGCTTTTGTATATCCCATTGGTCCTGAGTCCATCTGGCTGCATGCTAGGAAATGGAGAAATTACTTACCTGATAATTTCGTTTTCCTTAGTGAAGACAGATGGACTCAGCATCCCGCCCACGGCTGCCTAAGAACTGTGCCAAGGATTCGCATGTGGAGTGGATATCGAGTCCAAGAGATTATGGGTAAACCTTCATCCAGTCCCTTTATCAGGCCATCTTTATTCTTACTGGGGTTAAGTGTTTAGGATTGGTTGAGTATAGTTATAGTTATCTGTTTTTAATCACATTTTAAATCATGTTTTTTGAATAGTATGTCCACAGTGGCTTTTGAAGAGAATACTGAAGGGCTGAGGTCACTGCAGGGGTGTATCTAGGGTGACGTCAGCTTTGAGATCTAACTCTGTCTCCATATGCTGGCAGGGGAGCATAACCCATTGGTCCTGAGTCTATCTGTCTACACTAGGAAAACAAAATTATCAGGTAAGTAATTTCTTTAATAATATTTTTATTGCTAGACGGTACATAAATAATTTTAAATAAATCTGTTATCATTTTTAAGGTATAGACTGAACTTTTGAATTCTCCAGTAAACATTGACAGTAAGTATATAGCCCTAGTAAAGAGAGCTACAGCGCCATCTAGTGACCCCTTGGGGATACACATACATTGGAGGCAGTACATGCAAATATATCTCATGTGTATGCATTAGGGATAGCCTGAAAACCCGACCAGTGTATGGCCCTTGAGGATTTGAAGGGTCCCCAGCCCTGTTGTAAAGGAAGCTCAGAGAAGAGCTGAAATGTGGGTTTGACTTGTTGGGTTTTTTTATTTTGTTTTTTTTTAGATTTGTTTGGAGCCACTCAGTTTGCTGAAATAATAATAATAAAAAAAAAAAAGGCAGAACTGGTTCAGCTTTGTCTGTTGATGGAGTGGAGAAATTGTAGAATACTGGCTGCAGCTGTTGCTTATAGCTATCAAGATTAAGCATAGAGGAATACACAGGAACGTGCTTGCTCCTGCAGTGATTAGCTCTGAGCTTGGGTTTCTGTTGCGTTGCTGAGCTGCATCTAGTGATGTGGCTAACGCAAAGGCATTATTTAAGTAGCAGCTGCAGCTTTTCTAAAACACAGGCACGGAGCTGCCAGTGGACTATACACATCTACTCGTATTGAACACAAAGAGTACCAATTATTTTCCTTTTTCAATTTTTATATTCTTTTTTTCTCTTTTATTTTAGGACGAAAGTTACTGGAACTTGGTGGCAACAATGCTATTATTGGTAATGGTCCAGTTGAGTTTCTACATTATAGTTTGTTTTATTTAGCAATCCATCTAGCTACTCTCTTCTGTTTGTTCAGTATGTGTCTGCTTGGAGCAGTATTACATGTCCCTATGCAGGAAATCTGAGTCACCGGCGTGATTAAAAAGAAAATCCAAGCCCACCTTAATATGTTGCCTATTAGAACATAAGAAGTTGCCATACTGGGTCAGACTAAGGGTCCATCAAGCCCAGCATCCTGTTTCCAACAGTGGCCAATCCAGGTTTACAAGTATCTGACATGTACCCAAAACATTAAGTAGATCCCTTGCTTCTAATGCTAATGATAGTAATAGCTATTCCCTAAGTCAACTTGATTAATAGCAGTTAATGGACTTCTCCTCCAAGAATTTATCCAAACCTTTTTTAAACCCAGCTACACTAACTGCACTAACCACATCCTCTGGCAACAAATTCCAGAGCTTAATTGTGCATTGAGTGAAAAAGAATTTTCTCTGATTAGTTTTAAATGTGCCCCATGCTAACTTTTTGGAGTGCCCCCTAGTTCTTCTATTAAATAATTAATTCATATTTACCGGTTCTAGACCTCTCAGGATTTTATAGACCTCTATCATATCCCCCCTCAGCTGTCTCTTCTCCAAGCTGAACAGCCCTAACCTCTTTAGCCTTTCCTCATAGGGGAGCTGTTCCATCCTCTTTATCATTTTGGTCACCCTTCTCTGTACCTTCTCCAGTGCAACTAAATATTTTTTGAGATGCAGCGACCAGAATTGTACATAGTACTGAAGGTGCGGTCTCACCATGGAGTGATACAGAGGCATTAAGACATTTTCTGTTTTATTCGCCATTCTCTTCCCAATAATTCCTAACATTCTGTTTGCTTTTTTGACTGCCGCAGCACACTGAGCCTACTCTTTCAATGTATTATCCACTATGATGCCTAGATCTTTTTCCTGGGTGTTAGCTCCTAATATGGAACCTAACATCATGTAACTACAGCAAGGGTTATTTTTCCCTATGTGCATCACCTTGCACTTGTCCACATTAAATTTCATCTGCCATTTGGATGCCCAATCTTCCAGTGTCGCAAGGACCTCCTGCAATTTATCACAGTCCACTTTTGATTTAACTACTCTGAATAATTTTGTATCATCTGCAAATTTGACTACCTCACTCATCATATTCCTTTCCAAATCATTTATAAATATACTGAAAAGGACCAGTCAAACTACAGATCCCTGAAGCACTCCACTGTTTACTCTTTTCCACTGAGAAAATTGTTAATCCTGCTCTCTGTTTCCTGTCTTTTAACCAGTTGTAATCCACAAAAGGACATCACCTCCTATCCCATGACTTTTTTGTTTTCTTAGAAGCCTCTTATGATGGACTTTGTCAAATACCTTCTGAAAATCCAAATATACTACATATGCCATTTCACCTTTATCCATGTTTATTAACCCCTTCAAAAATATGAAACAGATTTATGAGGCAAGACTTCCCTTGGATAAAACCATGCTCACTGTGTTCCATTAATCCATGTCTTTCTATCTGCTCTGTGATTTTGATCTTTAGAATAGTTTCAACTATTTTTCCCAACATTGAAGTTGGGCTCACCAGTCTATAGTTTCCCGGATCACCCCTGGAGCCCTTTTTAAATATTGGGGTTACATTGGTCATCCTCTAGCCTTCAGGTACAATGGATGATTTTAATGATGTTACAATTTTTAACTAATAGATCTGAAATTTCATTTTTGAGTTCCTTCAGAACCCTGGGGTGCATACCGTCCGAACCAGATGATTTGCTATTCTTTAGTTTGTCAGTCTGGCCTACTGTTTCTTCCAGTTTCACGGTGATTTGGTTCAGTTCATCTGACTCATCAATCTTGAAAACCATCTCTGGAATCGGTATCTCCCGAGCATCCTCATTAGTAAACACAGAAGCAAAGAATTTATTTAGTCTTTTTGCAATGGCCTTATCTTCCCTAAGAGCCCCTTTAACCCCTCTGTCATCTAATGGTCCAACCGACTCCCTTAACAGGCTTCCTGCTTTGGATATATTTAAAAAGTTTTTATTATGAGTTTTTGCCTCTATGGCCAACTTCCTTTCAAATTCTTTCTTAGCCTGTCTTATCAATGTTTTACACTTAACAATGCTTATGCATTTTCCTATTTTCTTCAGATGGATTCTTCTTCCGATTTATCTAAGGATAGTTTTTGGCTAAACTAGCCTCTTTCACTTCACCTTTTAACCATGCCAGTTATCGTTTTGCCTTCCTTCCACCTTTCTTAATGTGTGGAAATCATCTGGACTGCGCTTCTAAGATGATATTTTTAAACAATGTCCATGCCTGTTGAGCACTTTCACCTTTGCAGCTGCACTTTTCAGTTTTTTTCTAACTATTTTCCTCATTTTATCAAGAAAATGTAGTGTTAGAGCTATAGATTTACATATTGTCCCCTTTCCAGTCATTAGATCAAATTTGATCATATTATGATCACCATTGCCAAGTGGCCCCGCTACCATTACCTCTCTCACCAAATCCTGCGTTCCACTAAGAATTAAATCTAAAATAGCTCCCCCTCTCATTGGTTCCTAAACTAATTGCTTCATGAAGTAGTCATTTATTCCATCCAGGAACTTTACGTCTCTAGCATATCCTGATGTAACATTTACCCAGTCAATTTGGAGTAATTGAAATCTCCCATTATTTCTGCACTGCCAAATTGGTTAGCTTCCCTGATTTCTCTTAGCATTTCATCATCATCCGTCTTATCATTTTGGCCAGGTGGACAGTAGTATTCTCCTATCATTATACATGTCAAACTCTCTGAGCTTCAAGGGTGAAGCTCTTTTTGTCACAATGTGTAAGCATAAAGAAGAGCACCAGCCTATAAATTTGAGAGCTTGAGGTCATACCCAGCATATTTATTTATTTATTTATTTATTTATTTATTTATTTAGAGTTTTTATATACCGACCTTCTCGATATACATAATCGAATCAGGTCGGTTTCCATAAAACAAAACTTTCGCAAGTAAGGCGTTACATTAAACAATAAAACAGAGTATTGAACTAAGTAGTATTAGTATTGAACTAAGTATTAAACTAAGTATTAAACTAAGTATTAAACTAAGTATTAAACTAAGTATTAAACTAAGTATTGAACTTAGTATTGAACTAAGCATATCCTGCCTTAAAAGTGAAGGTCACTCCCATCATAGTATGCACAAAACCAAACCCATTTGGAGACACTGCCCCGAGAGAAACCTGGTGCCAGGTCTCCTCTCTTGCTGACAGTTTGGAGTTCCA
This sequence comes from Rhinatrema bivittatum, assembly GCF_901001135.1. Taxonomy (NCBI): domain Eukaryota; kingdom Metazoa; phylum Chordata; class Amphibia; order Gymnophiona; family Rhinatrematidae; genus Rhinatrema; species Rhinatrema bivittatum. The sequence goes on from NC_042615.1 coordinate 594,987,667, forward strand.
GCGTTGTGCTGAGATGAGGTGCAGACATCTGCTGTCTCAGAGCAATCGCATTATGACATTGGTTAACCAGCAGAGCAAAAGAACCAAAGCTGTTTGTGAATTCTGGATTCCTGTATGGCAGTGGATAGGGGAAACTTACTCCCATTCACATGAATAGTTTGTCCTGTTTAGATTGTTTCATCAAGCCTAATTTTTAGAAAATTAGGTACAAGGTTAAAAAATGAGAATCCTAAAATGTGTCACTTGGTGCCTATATGCTAGGCCAAGAAGCCACTGCCAAGGCCAAGGAGCTGTGATAGGAGCAGGGGCTGAGGATCTGGAGCCAGGCTCAGATCAAGGAACTGCTGCTGGGGTGGGGGAGGGGCACATTTAGAGGAGAGGCTGGAGGGATAGAAGGGAGGAGAGAGGTGGGAGTGGGGTAGGGTAGGGATGGAATGGAAGGGGGAAGAAACACAGGAAAGAAAGGGAAGAGGAGAGTACAGAAAGTCAAAGCAAAACAGAATGCAAGAAATCCAGATATCTTTCAGGTTATGTGACATTTTGTTTTCAAATTTTCGTCAGTGCTTCTTATACAACGGTGCGACTTACATGCTGTTTTTTTTCTAAATATCACTGGACCTCTCTCTTTCTCCTCCCCCCCCCCCCCCCTTCCCTCTCTCCTGCTTGTGGCTTCCAAATTGTTTCTTTACCTTAAGAGCATCCGTGACACCTATGACCACAGCCCTCCGTGCCGCCTCTCAAATGCCACTAAGTGGACTTACTTTTGGCACGTGCCTCGTACGTCTGATCCTCCCGGGTGCCATCACCGTGATTAGCATACTCACCCTACGCAGCCGCTGTCTCTTTGACATGGAAGATTAAGACTTTCTGAATCTGATTAGGCAGTGATATCCGGGCATAGCGTAGGACATAGCACAACTGCATCAGTCTCTGTACGAACAGGTGCGTCTTAGGTACAAACGTTTTTGGTGTGAAAAGGTATAAAGATTTTTTTTTCCTGGTTACAAAGATTATGGCTGGCCTCTAAATTTTTTTAAACAATATTTGCACCCCTGGGTGTTCAGATTGTTTTGTCTGCTGCATGCAGTAAGAGGGGAGAGCCATAGAGAGGAATACTTTTTCCCCCTTCATTGCTATGCTGAATCCTGCATGTAAATACCAAGAAATGCCTCACACGCGAGAGCCGATCGCATGTATGGTCCACGTCTCAGGCAAGTAGGTTAGACACATTCATGTAGAGCTAATGGGCCTTCATACAGACTGGATGCCAGCCCCCATATCCCAGTCATTAGACCCAAAAATATTAAAAAGAAAACTATTTCAAAGCGCCATGTCTGTTATCTGTTCTCTGAATGGACAAGATTTTTCTTTGTGCCTCTTGTTAACGCTATTCTGGGATTTCTTAATCTCTGTTTAGTGGTAGTATGCTGCATTTTGACATCTTTTTCTTTTTGTTTTTTGTGCTTTGAAAGTTTTTGATGATGCGGACCTGAGCCTGGTGACACCGTCTGTTCTATTTGCTGCTGTGGGTACCGCGGGTCAGAGGTGCACGACTGCCCGGCGGTTGGTGAGTATTGACGTATGGCTTTTAAGTTTTGAATTTGGATTTAATCACTCACCTTTCCAAACCCAATCTTAAGGCAAATTGTAAATCGTATTTCCTTGCCCCCCGAGGTCTTTCAAACAGAGTTGGTCCCTGAGGCAATAGAGGGTGAAATGACTTGCCCAAGGACACACTATGTATCAGTGGGAGAAGCGGCTTCCCAGGTTCTTGGCCACCAACTTTTCCACGCCGGACGCTGAGGGGGTGCGCTCAGCTTTTGCACGATCGAAGCAGCCGTATTAGCAAAATAAATCCAGATAATTCGGTTGATGGTTAAAACAAACACAAATCTGAGCCAAAACGGGATGTTTTGATGATTGTATTTCCTTCCTGAGAGGGACTGGCAGCTTTGTTTCTGGAAGCTCGTACTTAACCTTTTTGTTCCCCATTTTGCAAGCTTAATGGAACAGCTGCGGATCCTTACCAGAGTTCTCTGCAGCCATCACACTGAGAGGTGTGTACCATGAACATAACATAAAGGAAGGACTTAAGGATCTGCCGAACCAGATGGATGCAGCGCTTATATAATGTACTTCTATATATTACAGGCACTTATACTATACTATAATGTGCTCAGCCCTTCTCTTAAAAAGCAGGCCGGGCTTTCGGTGAGAAGGGAATGTGCTTTCTCTGTCGTTCCACCTGTCTTTTGGATCATGCTTCCGTATGAGCTCGAGAACTGAATGTTCTAAATTTTTAAAAACTTTTTAAAAAAACCATTAAACCTGATTTTAAAAAGTATTTACTCGGATAAAACTGGGTTTTACTATAGTAAATTCACTTTACTCGAGTAAATGGGCTTTTGAAAATTGCTATGATATTATGTTACATTTATGCACATAACTCTTTCAAAAATTACCTCTTATTTGTTTAAGCAGGCCTTTTCTTAAGTTGAAATTTTAAAAGTTTGTGCTTGAACAATCCTATCTGCTGTACTCTGATGTTGCTTTTATTTTTAATTTTAAATTTCTTAGCCATTTTTATGAAGTATATTTGTTATGTCTTACTGTTTTTGATGTACTATATTATGTGTGTTTACTTTGTGAACTGCTGCAGGCCTTGGTATAAGTGGCATATAAATACCAAATAAAAAAAATAAATGAAAGCATTAGCAGTAAAGTACTAGGGCAGAAAGAAAGACCTAGGAGTAAGACTGAAAAGGGAGGCAGGAGTAAAGAAAAAAAAATTGGCAGTTTATAATAATGTAGATGCTGATTTTAGTCCAATGCACACACTGGAGAATAAAAATAGCCTCCGATGCTACCTACTTTGATACAGACATTGCATTGCCTGACAAATTATTGAATGTAGCCCAATTACTTGTTAAAAAAAAAAAAAAAAAAAGCAAATTTTCAGCTTTTTTTTTTTTTTTTTTTTTAGAGGGGGCGGGGTTGGGAGGAAGGGTTCCTACCTCTGAATCCCAGCCCAGCACTGCCTCCCATTTTCTTCTCTCCTCTGCCTAAATAACATTAACATTCGTCCAGCTGCTCCTCAGGCTTTGGATTGAGCTTCAGGAATTGGCGGGAAAGGTCAGTGTAATTCCGAGTCTGCCACATGACTGAGTGCAGTGTTCCCTGTCAGCAAGCATCGAACGCTGCTAGCCAGAAGTGGTGGAATTTTAGTATTGAGATTGGACTCCTTGTGGTCTTTGAAATATTCACTCCAACGTTTAGGCACCCATTGCTTGGTGCTTAATGTCCGCCTTAAGCATCCAGCTCCTTGAACATTTGGCTGTCTGCACGTTCTTGGCGAGGCTGAATGTTTTCCCCCATGTTCACATGATACACCCCAATGCTTTAGAGAGTTTGGCTTTTGCTCTGGCAGAATGTTGCAGTTGTCTATTTATTTATTTAGACTTTTAGCTTTTCAATTCAAAAGGTACGTGGGGAAACCTAGCATTTATTTGGTTGTGTAATTAAATGCTGTCTGTTGTACATTTCTAGTTCTTGCACGAACGTATCCACGATGAAATAGTTGAAAAGCTTGTGAACGCCTATGCACAAGTGCGCGTGGGAGATCCCTGGGACCGTGAGTATATTTCTGGTCATTCCTGGTGACCTCCTTTTCTATTGCTGGAGCAGGTCTGCTGAGGGACCAGGTGGCATTGCTTGAGCCTGTCCCCGTGGCCTCTTTGGAGCTTCCAGTCTGAACAGTGGAGGCCCTGCAGCTCTACGCGGTCTTGTGCATTACACAATGTACCAGTAACTTCTCGGCTTTTTTTATATACTGTTTTGTCATTTTAGAGGTTAGGTAAATTAAGTGCACTTAACATGTGAGTCAGGCTGCTGAGGGTACCCTGTATGAAGGTTTTGGGAGAACATGAGATGCAGCAGAGATGGTTTGTTGACCTTATTATTATTAATATCATTAGATTTATAATCCACCTTTCAGACCCTTCAAAGTGGATTACATTCAGGTACTGTAGGTACCTGAACTCTTGATTTCACCCCAGCAGAATTGATTTTGTAAATGTGATATCACCTGCCAATTGCTTGAATTTTTTTGTTATTTAGCACTGCACATAATTTGTGGTGGCATTATTTTTTTTTTTTATATATTTTGTCACCATTATGTATAGTACGATGAACCTAAATGTGTTAAAAACATAAAACGCTTTCAGAAAATAATGCAATGTTGTAAATTGAAGGGTTACTGAAACATTTATGGAAAACAAAAAACCCTACACGATGATACTGAATGATTTACAGAAAGGTGAAAAATGAAATTGGTTCCATGAAGAATGGAAAGGAGATGGAAAAGAGTGCAAAGGGCGATTATTCCAGTAACACATCATCCTTCCAAGTGTATTACAAACCTCCCATTTCCCTCCTTTTCTGTGTCATTTACTTTCCCCATCTTCCCTTGCTCAGTTCCCTCTATTATTCAGAAATTTTAAAACCAATACTTTTTTGTCAATATAATTCCACAGCCCCTTGGTGCTATAGATCTAACATCCTGGGGCGTGTCTTGTGACTTAATCCTGCATGCATCATTTTTAGATGCCAGTAATACTGTAAAGAAATGCCTTTGTATGCGATTATGCTATCCACCAAAACAAGACAAAACATTCAGTGAAAGACAGTAACCCCTGGTGGAAAAATACACATACTCCATAAAATCCTGTAGTACATACTTTATAGGCATATACAGCTGCAAAATTGTCATTCTGTTTTGGAGGTTTTTCATGTTGTATTTTTGCTTTCTGTTTATATTTTTTTCCTTTCGTTTTGGAAATTAAAACACATTTCTAATCATTTTGTTTTCAAATGAAATGAAACAGCTTGATTCATTGCATTTTTTTCATTTTTTTGAAAATGAATGCACATCCCTACTGTTTGTTTATTACTATGATGTATTCTGGATACATCAGTTTTGGGACACAATTTTGCTTTTGTGCATATTTGGCATACATTTTTTTTTTTTTTTGCTGTGTCTGTGAAAGCAATTTCTGTGATCCAAGCCACTTTTCAAATGGTTTAGGCACCTCCCTTTGGGAGTTAGGCACCTAAATCGGCCCCTTTTTAAAACTGAATAGGGCTGAGTATCTAATTGTAGGTGGGTAGATGAGGGCAGGGAATAGTTGATTTTCAGCTTGGGGCACCTAAGTTTGAGACAAACTGCCGTCCTAAAATGTAAATGCCTAGGTGAAGCACTGAGCATTTTTGGATAATTCCCCACCCCCTCCCCCCAGATGTCTTACAGAGTATGCTTTTGATAACTGCACACTTTTGAGTATATTTTTGCATCTTGTATTCATGCTGAAAGTTCAGCAGTCCCAGGAAGTTTCCACGCTTCTGCAGAATAGCTGCACCTACATCAGCTCTGCCTGACCCCTTCAGCACATTGGTGTCCTCAGTTCTGCTGAATCACACTTAAATAATTTCTGCTATTTGGCGGATTCATTTGTCAATCTGATTACGCTGTCTGCTTCAAAAGCTGTTCAGCCTTATGTTTACTAATGGGGAGAGGAAGCATTGATGCCTTTTTTTTTTTTTTTTAAATGAATGAAGTAATTAATTTTATTTCCTGATGTCTGACTTGTAGCTGACACATTGTATGGGCCTCTCCACACTAAACAAGCAGTGCAGATGTTCCTGGGTGCAGTGGATAAGGCTAAGCGGGAAGGCGGAAAGGTGGTCTACGGAGGGAAGGTAATTAATGCTGATCCAGACATCAGAGCAACTGATAATTTGTTGACCAAGAAAGCCAGTTTAAGACAAACTAGGAACAATAGGAGCAGAGGAACCGGACTAGAATATCTCCTGAATGTTAACTCAGTGATCTACCTCCTGACTGCTCCCAGGGCCAGCATCACCAAGTGTGCAAACCATGCATCAGCACAGGATGGTAACTTTTGGGGAGGCGGCAAAGAGCTACAGCAGTCAAAGCAAAACTATTGGTCCTGATAACCTCACAAACTTAAAGAACCATCAGTGCCTTAAATCAGTTTGTCTTCACATCTGTGCACAATTATACAGCCATGCCAAATACTGCTTTTACCATGGCTTTGCTTATTTTTGTGTTAGGTTTTATGATTTTTGAAGTTGTTTGACTTGCTTCATATCTATACTCTGACAGGACCCTGAGCTGCTATTTTTCAGTTCTGTACTGTTACCAGGAGTTTAGGGAGCGAGGTTAAGTTCCACCAGGTAAGGGAGAGCATACTAGTTGCTAATTCATGGACCATTCTTCTTCTTTTTCCTCTGCTAGCCACAGTCATTGGAAATAGAAGTATTTAATAAACTCTAGTCTCTTCTTTCCGCTTTAATGTCCATATAACCTTTTTGTTTTTCTAGACTCCTAATTTCAGCGACCTCGGAGGCTTCCCAGGAGATTTGGGGCATTTGTGTTTCCCCTTGTGTTGGTTTTTATTACAGTAAACATTTTAAAAAGCTATACTGCTTGATTCTGCTGAAAAATCTGGAAACCCTGAAAAGGGGGGGGGGGGATACGGGAGGGGGAGGGTGGAGATCCACAAGGGAGAAAGAGGGGAGGTGCTGATGGGAGCCATGGCTGAGAGAGGACGGAAAGAGGGTGGGAGGAAGAGGCAGAGGGAAGCTCGGGGAGAAAGAATCAAAAAACTGGGGCACAAAGAGAGAGGGACAAAGGGAGCATGAGGAGGTAGGGGAGAAAGTCAGAGGGGGCATGAGGGGAACAGATGCGAGGGAGAAAAGGAAAGAGAACATGTGGTAAGAGAAAGATGGCTGGTAGGGTATAAATACCATAAATCAGGTATGGTCAACCCCGGTCATTAAGAGCCACAAACAGGTCCAGTTTTCAGGATATCCACAATGCATATACATGATGGGAGATTGTCTTGCACTGCCTCCATTGTGTGCAAATATATCCCATGCATATTCATTCATTATTTATTTATTTGAAATTTTTTGATATCCCACCCCTCTGAATAGTTTGGGGCGGGTTACACAATAACATACATAATAATGTAAAACACAAAATACAAGATAAAAATGACTTACTAAATTTGGTACAGATGGAATAGTATCAGGGGAGACAGAGCTAAGACATAGTAGAGCTACTAGGACAAGGGCTGGAATTAATCTGGAGTGTTGAAAGCCTACTTGAACAGGTGGGATTTCAAGGCACGTTTTGAAAAATTTTGGATCATTGATGGAACGAATTGCAGCTGGTAATGAATTCCAGTAGATAGGCCCTGCTATTGAGAAGGCGTGTTCGCAGGTCTCAGACGATTGAGCAGTTTTAAGTGAAGGGACATCGAGTATGTTCTGATAGGCGGAGCGAAGATTGCGGATGGGAGTGCAAATCTTTAGCATAGAGTATGTCCAGGGTGATTTAGTGTTGTTGTGAAGATTGTAAATAGTAACGGCAGACCTGCCAATGAATGGAAAGCCAGTGGGAAGGAAGACAGAATGTGATCATATAATCTGGTACCCGTAAAAAGTCACACTGTAGCATTCTGAATAATTATCTGAAGTGATCTAAGAGCATAAGTTGGAAGTCCGACATCTTCAGGAGTGAGAAATGGACGGAGATGCCGTAGCATACATAGCTTCATAAAGGAGTTTCTGATAACTAATTTTATGTCAGGCTCCATGGAAAGAGAGGCGTCAAATTCCGCGCTTGGCTGGAAATCTTGATTTTGGAGCCATCAGATGTCAGATGTGAGGGAATGTTGCAATGGAGAAGGTACAGAGAAGGGCAACCAAAATGATAAAGGGGATGGAACAGCTCCCCTATGAGGAAAGGCTGAAGAGGTTAGGGCTGTTCAGCTTGGAGAAGAGACGGCTGAGGGGGGATATCATAGAGGTCTTTAAGATCATGAGAGGTCTTGAACGAGTAGATGTGACTCGGTTATTTACACTTTCGAATAATAGAAGGACTAGGGGGCATTCCATGAAGTTAGCAAGTAGCACATTTAAGACTAATCAGAGAAAATTCTTTTTCACTCAACGCACAATAAATCTCTGGAATTTGTTGCCAGAGGATGTGGTTAGTGCAGTTAGTGTAGCTGGGTTCAAAAAAGGTTTGGATAAGTTCTTGGAAGAGAAGTCCATTAACTGCTATTAATCAAGTTTACTTAGGGAATAGTCACTGCTATTAATTGCATCAGTAGCATGGGATCTTCTAGGTGTTTGGGTAATTGCCAGGTTCTTGTGGCCTGGTTTGGCCTCTGTTGGAAACAGGATGCTGGGCTTGATGGACCCTTGGTCTGACCCAGCATGGCAATTTCTTATGTTCTTATGGAGTGATGTGAAAGGATGAGTATTTGTTTTTTTTTTTTTTTTTTGTTTTTTTTTTATTTTGCACTTTTCAGTATTTGATACATTCAAACTTTTTTTCCATAAATGCTGGAGTAAGAATTGAACAAACATAGTTGTTTTATCCTAAACATTTCCCAACCCAAAAAAGAACTCAAACTCTAATTCTTTTCCCCATATTACAAAACTAAGGAGGGAGAGTGTCAGAGCAAAATTATTACAATACAGCAATTACAAAACTGCAACAATTATAAAGGAGAGAGATTCTCAGAGATTCCTTCATACACCAACTATTCAATAGATGTTATTATTCAGCCACTATTCCTTGGTTCCTTCGACTCTCAAGGTATTCAGCTAATGGCTCAGGCTCATAATATACAAATTTTTTCCCTTCAACTTTCAATACACATTTACAAGGAAACCTGACATTAGCTTGAAACCCAAAGGTTCTTGCTTGATTAGCAAGAATTAGAAATTTCTTCCGTCTTGTCTGTGTCTCTGGTGAGACATCCGGATAAAACCAGACTTTTTGTCCCAAATACAGCATAGATCTTTTAGCTAGAAATATTTTAAGCACATTATCTCTTTCTTCCAAATGTTTATGAGTATTTGTTTTATCTATGTTTAATGTTAGGCACGCGATTGTGTTTAAGCCGGGCACAAATTGAGGAAAGACAGAGAGATGTAAATTATGTATTGAGAGACCAAGATGACTTCAGGGGAAAAAGAAATTGAACATCATCTGTATATAAGTTGTAATGAGCGCCTACATTTTTTTCTCCAAGGACAAGCAGGATCGTAGTCCTCACACATGGGTGACCTCATCAGATGGCACCCCGGTCCGGAACTTTGATCATAAAGATTTTAGAACTTTCACATGCCCTGCTGAGCATGTGCAGCTGTGGTCATCACCCTGCCCCATAGGCAGAGTCCCTCAATTTCTTTTTTTTCCAAGGAGCTATGTGGTCACAAGAGCCATGTGTGTCATGATATTCAGTTTTGCTCTCTTCTCAGTTTTTGTAAGTGATTTTTTTCTAGAGCTGCAGCTGTTTTTCTTTCTTTTCCCTTATGGTAGTTTTATTTTCTTTTCCTTTTTCCTCTTCTTTCCAGTGTCTGTCAGCCACATGGCAAGCCTTAGTCGCTGTGCAGTCTGACAGAGTCTGTTTCTATTCCTTATTAAATAAATACTGCACCTGTAGTTTAGTATCTGTGTCCTCTCCTTGCTCTGTCTGTTTTAGTACCTTTGACAGGTGCTGGCAGGACTGACTGAATGCAGTCCGTGGGTGATCCACCTGGGGACTCGCCTGAGTTCCACGCGGGCAGGAGTTCCATGTTGTTTCACCGATCAATCGGCATCAGAGGTTTAGACAGTGAAGAGATCGAGGACCACACTCTTCCTTTGGGGGTGAGAACTCATCCTCTCCACATTCAAAAGAATTAGTCTCCACAGGCAGGAGCCCAGGACGATGTAGCCTCCCCTCCTGATGCCTGTAATCACAATGCAGTCTCCTTGAGAGAGAGGGTGATCAGGAGCCTGAGCAAGCAGCTTGCTGTCGCACCTTCGGTGCCATGCACAGTAAAGGCTGCCCATGCACATCTGTGACCAGCGCATTGTTGATCTGTTGCGTCGATATCAGAACTGCCTTGAGCACCGTTGTCCCCCTGGATGATGTTGAGGTGTTGGAGCAACCTTGATGCCATCGAAGTGCATGACCACCCTCAGTGTAATAAGACCGGTCCATTGATGTTTTCGGCCGCTGGCTTTCGATGTCCGCTTGGGATGGCGCTATATACCGTTGAACTGATCAAGACACGGTCAAGCTCCGATGTCCTGGGTACAGTATCATTTAGTGCCCTTGATGTGATCCATTGTTGGTGAGCGTGAGAGTGCTATTGACCTTACGGGCACCGTCACCATAGTGGGCACCAGTGGACGTGATCAGATGTCGCAGGACATGACTGCAGAGCACCATGGGCACTGTCGGTCGCCATTGACTTCACTGCTGCCATTCCATGAGGGAAATGGCGGTGCGCCATTCCCGACACAATTTCAAAGGCTGTGTCCAGCCTCTTGGAGCATTATTAAGTACTGGAGGGGGCAATGCCATAGAATGCCACCCACCATCATGCCGTAACCAGAGCCCCAGTGGGACTAGGGACACTGTCATCACACTGTTCCTATTCACTGTGACAGTGGATCGCAGCATACATGGTCGGGTATGGCAAGACATCTGCTCCAAGCGCCTTGGGCGATGGTAGGCGGCATTCTCTCTGTCTTTGCAATACTCAGCTATGCCAGGGTTGTGCCATCGTCTCATTAAGGTATCAGCCTCCTTGTCTGTTCTGTACCACAAAGTATTGGGGTGCGCTGGTGAGGAAGGAGTCACCACACTCTCTGTGATTGCTTTTTGGCTGCATGCAACCAATAACAGGCGGTGCTTGGTCCTTGCTGTGCCGTGGGATTGTAGGTGGGCCACCATCCATAGGATGGATTACAACTGGATGAGAACTAGTCAGCATGCATTTACAGTATGGGTGTGTGTGTGTTTCCCTCGTGGCGAGCACAACAAGTTGTGTGCCGCAGCCACAGGGCTGACCTAGGACTGCATTCCTGGTTGAACCCTTAGGGGAATAGACTCCAGGAGGGTAGTGTTGGGAGTCTTCTCCTTCTTTGTAAGAGGAATAGGTCTTTTGACCCCTGCCGGGTAACAAATCCTCTTTGTGTGGAAGCCCCTGGGTCTCCATCCTTTGCAGGTTACCACCGAACTGGAGCCTTGACCAGGGGATAGCAGTGGCAGTCATTGGACCATTTTTGCTGGGGTCCCTCCAATAATTACTGTGGTGGCCTACCCCATCTAAGGGTAGCTGCCAGTGGCAGATTGGATGTTCTGAACCTCCGCAATCAGCAATTGTAACTCAGCTATCAACTGGAGAGTTGAAAATTTTTGGGATCGGGAGGCCCCAATTCCCATTGCCTTCCTGTCCCTTCGGGAAGGGGAGATTTGACTGGATTCCAGGGCAACCCTTATGAGTTCCCTTCTGGATGCCCAGTTGTCCACCCATTCAAGGGGAGTCCCAGGTTCTCTATTTCCTGGAGAAGGGATGTCACTACTTATGATTGGCGGTCACTCTTGGTTTCTCATCCTAAGGCACAGCAGGTCTACTTCACGAGGGAGCCATTCCAGAGTAGCTCTCCGGTGAAGGTTAGGGATTTCTCCCATCCAGCAGTCACCTTTGATACCTGATGAGGTCATTGGGCATTTTTTGATGATGACCACTATTGCCAGTCATTCTCGCCTCAGGGCCCTACCTCAGGGAGGAGGGTTCCAGTCCATTTAATTGGCAAATATATCTTTCAACCTATTGCCAAATTCATGGTTGAGGAGTTGGAGGATGAGGGGCCTTGCAACAGAGATGCTGCTCTTTGGTTGCAATGGCTTGCAAGCTATATTTCCCCATTTTAGGGTTAACCCCGTCTGTGGACATGGGAGTCCTAGTTAATGCAACATTGTTCCATTTACTGGACCAAGTGCTTCCTTGGGGAAAGTATATGTAATCATGGCTGAGGTATTAATGCTTAAGCCAGGTTCTTGGCAATCTGTTCTGAAATTGCACTGACCTTGCCCTGGTAACCTTAGGGTTTCCAGGCTGGTGAAGAAATCTTGTTCAACATGGGTCTGCATTTTCAGCTTCCTGTCTGTTAGTGGAGTGTTTCTGAATTTTTTCCCTGGGGGATTAGCTTTCAGTTTCAGCTATTCCAAGCAGGCTGAAGTTTCTGTCTCGGTGAGTACCTCCTACTGGAATCAGCAGGAGGTTATTCGCTTGGGGGCGGATTTTAAGAGCCCTGCTCGCCGGTGCGCCTATTTTACATAGGCCTGCCGGCGCGCGTAGAACCCCGGGACTCACGTAAGTCCCGGGGTTTTCCAAGGGGGGCGTGTCGGGGGCGGGGCCGAGCGGGGCGCCGTTTTCGGGGCGGGACGTGGCGTTTTGGGGGCGGGCCCGGGGGCGTGGTTTCAGCCCGGGGCGGTCCGGGGGCGTGGCCACGCCCTCCAGAACTGCCCCCGGGACGCGTCTAGGCGCGCCAGCGGCCCGCTGGCGCGCGGGGATTTACTTCTCCCTTTGGGAGGCGTAAATCCCCCAACAAAGGTAGGGGGGGTTTTAGACGGGGCCGGGGGGGTGGGTTAGGTAGAGGAAGGAAGGGGAAGGTGAGGGGAGGGCGTTAGCGAATTCCCTCCGAGGCCGCTCCAATTTCGGAGCGGCCTCGGAGGGAACGGAGGTAGGCTGCGCGGCTTGGCGCGCGCCGGCTACACGAAATCGGTAGCCTTGCGTGCGCCGATCCAGGATTTTAGCAGATATGCACGGCTACGCGCGTATCTACTAAAATCCAGCGTACTTTTGTTTGCGCCTGATGCGCCTACAAAAGTACGCGAGGGCGCCCTGTTTGAAAATCTACCCCTTGGGGTTGAGATATACAACCTAGAGACTTCTTACCTTTGCAGTCCAGCGGTCTGCCTCCTTGTGTTCTTTGCTCCTTCAGACTTCCAGGTGGAATGTTGAGGGGAGGGTAAGAAAAACTAGGGCATTCATGGTATATCTTAGTGTATACCTGCAGGGAAAGATACATTACTTTTCCCTATATTTTTGCCAAGTTCTGGCCAGTACTGCCTTTAGCTTTTCTTACTTCACTAGGTTGTCCAAAGTTCCTTCCAGCTCACCTGAACTATCCTGTAGGCTGAATGGATAGCCCTGCTCTTGACAGGGTGCAGTATGGGTGAACTTCAGGCCTAACTTATTTGGGCTGGTGATCCCATTCAGGGATTGCCTTTTATCCCCTGAAACGTTTGATGCTGTCCTGCATGGTCAGCTTTGTCTGGGGCTTTGGCTTGTAGGGTCTGTCACAGACCCTGCCGCTTGTTGCTGATTATTTTTCTGCCCACTGTGCCTGTCAGCCAAACATGGGTATCCTTCTGCAGAGACATTCTGTCCTTTGGATGACCGTAGTTTCTTTCTGGGGAGCTCTCGGGCCGCAGTTGGTTTTTCGGTTGTCTTGTAGCAACGAAGGAAATTATGCGGTCTTCGTCCAAGACTCCTTTACTTGTTTACATCTCTAGACTTTTTCGTGTATCCAGGAGGTTCCAGACCTACTGTCATCATCAGGGTTTCCTGATTTGAAACCCTGCTTGTAATGTTTTCTGTGATGCGGAGTACATATCTTGCTGGCACTCGCATCACTCCTCTGCCTTAGGCGCCCCTGCTATGCATGGGGGTTTTGTGTCTCAGTCGTTTCTATGTTTTTTTCTATATAGAACCCAACTCTTTTCCTGCCTAGACCCCTTTGTGGGTCGGCTGCCTCACAAGCAAAAGCGAGAGAGGTGGTGCTTTCAGCACTGTGCAATTTCCTGCTTTCTCCTACTCGGACAGCCTATTGCTTAGGAATCACCCATGTGTGAGAACTACCATCCTGCTTGTTCTCAAAGAAAGCAGAGTTGCTTACCTGTAATAGGTGTTCTCAGAGGTCAGCAGGATGTCACTTGTCACAAAACCCACCCGCCTCCCTTGGGGGTTGCTTTCTCCATGTATTAGCTATATCATGGCTTGAGGGACTCTGCCTAGAGGGCAGGGTGATGACTACAGCTGCATATGCTCAGTAGGGCATGTATGAAAGTTCTAGAATCTTTGAGATCAAAGTTCTGGACTGGGGCTCCATCCAATGATGTAACCCATGTGTGAGGACTAACATCCTGCTGTCCTCAGAGAACATCTGTTACAGGTAAGTAACTCTGCTATATCGTGGAAACTAGGCTTATTTGTGGCTCTTGAGTTGACCACTCTTTGCCATAAAGGGAGAACAAGGTTGGTGAACCTTAGGAATAAGATGGAGCTAGAGAGAGAGAAAAAGTAGATGAGACGCAAAAGCATGAAAAGGTGTGACATAGTGATGGATGGAAAAAGCAGAGGCGAGACCTGGGGAGAAGTGATGTGGAAAGGGAAGGGAGATAAGGAGAAAAGTAACAAAAAAACAGGGAAAGGGTCAGGAGGAGCTGGAAGAGCAGAGTTCAGTATGATGAGGGGAAAGAGGCGAACGTTTTTTATTTTCAATTTTAAATATCTTGATTATGCGACTTTGGAAAGTTTTTAATGTATTTTAAAAATTCTAGCAGTGTTCTACTCTTGTTAGCTCTATCTCCCTTGCATACTCTTCACCTTTCACCCTGAAGTTCATAACCCAAACTGAGGTTGTCTGAATGTGAATTGTAGAGTTTCTTCTCAGGGCTGGAGCAACCCAGGTGGGCAAGCTGCAGGGAGCAATATAATCTCCTGCTGCCGCCCCCTCATCACTCCTTCCATCTTGCTTTCCTTTCTGTGACACCTCCTAGCTCCACACTGATACTCTCCTCTATTCCTCACTGCCGTCCTGGGCAGCCAAGGATCAGACTGTAGGCTGCAGTATGCTAACCGTCCATGATACCTCCTCCCTCTCCTGGGCACTCTTCCAACATAAGGGGAAGCAGTAGGGCCATGTCGCTGCAGGGATTGTGAGCACGTGGCAGCTCAGAGTCCCTGCATTCAGGCACCTGCACTAGTAATCATTGTGCATTTGAGGAGCCGGGTAGGTGTCCTTGCGCCGACGGAGGCTTGGTGGGACCCTGTATTGCAGCAGCAGTTGTAACAGAGCAGCCAGCCTGGCTGGGAAGTGGGAGATCAGTGTGGCAGTGGTGCAGTGTGGGGCACTGTGCCCAGACCAGCCAAAGCACACAGCCGGCCAGGCCCATATGCATGAGAGAAATGGCACAACACCTGGACTCGGCAGGAGTCCACAAAGTACCATATCCTGGAGCTTGGAGCCAGAAATATGTCAAATACTAGGCAGCCATGTCTCCTAGGATTATCAGGATCAGGAGGATTCCTGCCCGGAGGGGGAGCTTCTGATTGGCATTCTGTCCCAAGTCCAGTAGAACCTGCTTGTAACACTGACCTGGATCTGTTCTTGGTAATAAGCTTCAAAGGTGTGGTATTAATTACAAATTTCCCCTCAGAGGTTTTAGTTTGAGACAAATGACAACAGTTACAAACAAATGCTTTTGAAGTAAAAGCAAAAAGAAACCTTACACTTTTTTTTTAATTAACTCTCACCTATTGTTCAGGACAGATAGATAAACCTGCAGTCCATATCTGTGGTATAGCTCTGACTGTGGTAATGAAGACAGGTACACCCGAAAATCACCTGGGCTGAGAGAACATGAAATGCTTTAAAAACAGTCCCCTTCAAGTCGGATGGGCCCACTTCATAAACGTGACATGGCTGAATGCTGTCTCTATGGCAGGGCTTTCTGCACCAGAAAGGTTCATATTGGTCAGCTTTGCATTAGTGCTTGTCAGAAGATATTTCAATTATATTTTTACAAAAAGAAATTGGCTACCTGCAGTAGATGGGCTAAGTGGAGCTAGCACATTCCAGTCTGCTGGCTGGGTTGATAAATGGATATTTGTAGGGTGCTATAGGCTGAACCCACCTGAGTCATGGCTATGTTACAGCCTCACATCCTTGGGTGCTGTTCCCCACTTACTCAGGCTAAGATCAAGGATTCGAAGTTGTGAATCAAGAGGGAAAGGATAGAAAATCTAAAAGGAGGGAATACACTTCTTATCTGCGGTGTCCCACCCTGCACATTTTCCTGTGGTTCTGCATTGCAAGAGAGATATAGTCATTCATGAAGGAGTCAAGGAGAAATGCAAGACAAAAGGGAATTCAGGAGAAATGAGCTTAGATCCTGGGTAGCCTGAATTGGTATCTAAAGTAAAGGCAGGTCCCTGCATGTCTTTGCACAGTTTGAGTGACTGTTTACAGATTATCACCAAGGTGTAGCTTTTGTTAACTTACTACTGTTCACATCTGTGAAGCAAGTCTCTTCATTTTGGAATTTATTTATTTATTTATTTATTTATTTATTTATTTAGCGTTTTTCTATACCGGCATTCATGATTAGAAACCACATCATGCCGGTTTACATACAACAAGGGGTGAGAACAAGAAACGAAACATAAACAAGTGCAAGCAGATCAAAAGTTACATTACAACAAGGGTCTTAAACTGGGAAGAGAAATTAGAATAAGAGAGCCGAACAGTAAGGATTACATTATTTACATTATTTACATTATAATGTGAAGTCTCTTGTATAGTTTGCTATCTCTTATAAAATTGCTATCTTTTAGTTCGGATCTGGGAAGGCTTGTTTAAATAGCCAAGTCTTAAGCCTTTTTCTAAAAGTCGGTAGGCATGGTTCTTGTCTCAGATCCGGAGGGATAGAATTCTATAATGAAGGACCGGCTGTGGAAAAGGCTCGGTCTCTGAAAGTTAGGTAGTGAGTGGTTTTGGTTTGGGGAACGCGGAGTGATCCTCTGTAGGCTTCTCTGATGGGCCTAGTGGATGTGTGTTGTCTGAGTGGTATTTGTAAATCGAGCGTTGCTTGATGATGTATAGCCTTGTGGATAATAGTGATTTATTTATTTATTTTTTTATTTATTTCAAATTTTTATATACCGGCATTCGAGACAGCAGTCACATCATGCTGGTTCACATAAAACAGGGGTGCATAGTAAACATAACTATAACAAAGGTGCTGAAAAGGCAGTTACATATAACAGGGTGATAAGAACTTGGATGAGAAGGAAGAGAAAGGATAGGTTATTAATTTACATATGTAAAACAATAGAATGGATAACCAAGTTGTAGTTGGAGATTAGTTGACTTGATGGATTTGTGGATGATTCTAAAGTGTATAGGCAACCAGTGCAGGTTCTTGAGAGTGGGGGAAATGTGATCTCTTCTCCTGGTGTTGGTCAGAATTCTCGCAGCTGTGTTCTGGAGCATCTGAAGGGGTTTGATGGAAGCGGAAGGTAGACCTAGTAAGATGGAATTGCAATAGTCTATCTTAGAAAAGATAACTGCTTGAAGGACCGTTCTGAAGTCTCGCACGTGAAGGAGCGGTTTGATTCTTTTAAGTACCTGGAGTTTATAGAATCCATCTTTAGTAGTTTGTTTGTTTGAAGGATTTTAGGTTGAGATGGTTGTCGATAATGCCACAATGCGGAATGCCACAATATGATGTGGAGTTATCCAGATTTCAAGACCCTAAAAGTGTCTCCAAGGCCCTGAAGCAAAGCCCGCCCCCCCCAACTGGAGGAATTCCAGGGAGCCCCATGGGATGTAGAATGGCTCGGCAGCTCTCATGTGGGGCCCCCCCCCTTATATCCAGTGAGAGACTGGAAGAGGGGTTACATCACTACAGCACCTTTTGTTCACCCACTGAGAGATGTTTCTGGTTTTCCAGACTTTGGCTAGGAGTGGAGGGGCGTTTTCCTGAGGCAGAAGAGTCGCTGGAAGGTTTATAATTTGGAGCAGTGCCCCTGGGCTGCTGCTTCTGCACACTGCACCAGGACAGGAGCCGAGCCAGAGGACCAAAAAGAGTTCGCTCTTTTGGGGGTTTAGATTTTTTTTTTTTTTAAATTGAATCCTGATGTACCTAAATAATCCCTTTTCTTTTCTTCTTTTTGTTGGTTGTTGCAGGTAATAGAGCGTCCTGGAAATTACGTTGAGCCAACGATTGTAACGGGGCTTCCCCACGATTCCTCCATGGTCCACACTGAGACCTTTGCCCCTATTCTTTATGTTGTGAAATTTAAGGTAATGGATGAGGGGGGGTGGGGGGTAAATTATTCTATCTCCTTATGGAAGGATTTTGGTTTCAGGTTTTGTTTTAAAGGGGGCAAGATGAACTGCATGAGATTATCATTTTGAATTGCCAAAAGTGATAGAGAGCAATAATTCACGGTACGCTAATCAGCGGTAAGATTTCTGGTGCATGAGCCTGCTGGCGTGTGGCTGCAGCACCTTGCTTTTGTCTCGTAGTTCCCAAAGGCTTTTTTGTTACATAAGAACTTCAGCATTTTCTCATCACAGTAAGGCTGGAAGTGACTGGTCACCGAATAAGTGGCTTTTGCATTTTGGTTTGATGTTCTCACTTAAACGGACTGGAGTCTCCAACTCCTTTCTGGTCATTGTCTACCTTGTACCGTTTCCTTCCTTCAGTATAGGGCTATTTATGTATTTATTTCATTTTACCGCTCAAAACATTGCTAAGTTTACTTAGTAAATTTAAAGTTGCAGCACTACCCGGATTTGTTTAAAGCAGACTCGTTTGTTGTTTTTTCCTCCAAAAACTATTTTATTTCCTAGCGTGTAAACAGATGGACTCAGGACCAGTGGGTTTATGCTCCCCTGCCAGCAGATGGAGATGGAGCAAGCTGACATCACAGTATATATATACTCCTGCAGTGACCCCAGCCTGCCAGTATTCTCCATCTCCAACTTACGGTGGACGTGCATCTCCCTATGGGGATTGCTTCAGAATTTGGAAGGAGAATTTAACATGGAAAAAGAAAAGCCCTGCTGTCCTGCGGTGATACTAGATGGTCCCTACCCCTGTTGAGAATTCCTGAGGTGATTTCCGTGGTCCTTTAGATGTGTGCCTTGGTCCGGTAGCTGGGTTTCCCAGCATGGACTTAGCTGATTATATAGCTTAAAGGCAGTGGGTGCAGGAGGCCGAGCATGGTGGTGATGGCACATGCCCTCTCCCCCCACAGCCGGAGACCATCTCTGTACTCGGTGGGTAAGAGCTGAGCTCGGGTAAGTTTAAAAAAAAAAAAAAAAGTTTGTAAGACAGAGACAGTATAGAGGGGTTTATAATACTTCCTCCGGTTTCTGTGCTCAGTGCGCTGTTCCAACGTTCGTTCCCGGACCCCTGGGGTTTAGGGAAACTGGGCAGCCTGGTGGGTTGAGCGGTGCTGATGGGCTAGGCCCCGCAGTTAGGCTTTTTCCTGAGTGCCGCATTATAAGCTGCGGCAATGTTTTCACGTGCTTCTGTGCATGCCTTACTGCCCTCTACAGGATGTTGGTGTGCACAGTGGTTTGGCTCTGCACACGCGTTGCGCGCTCAATTTAGGTGCACAAGTTGTGATGGAGAAGGTACAGAGAAGGGCAACCAAAATGATAAAGGGGATGGAACAGCTCCCCTATGAGGAAAGGCTGAAGAGGTTAGGACTGGAGAAGAGACGGCTGAGGGGGGGATATGATAGAGGTCTTTAAGATCATGAGAGGTCTTGAACGAGTAGATGTGAATTGATTATTTACACTTTCGAATAATAGAAGGACTAGGGGGCATTCCATGAAGTTAGCAAGTAGCACATTTAAGACTAATCGGAGAAAATTCTTTTTCACTCAATGCACAATTAAGCTCTGGAATTTGTTGCCAGAAGATGTGGTTAGTGCAGTTAGTGTAGCTGGGTTCAAAAAAGGTTTGGATAAGTTCTTGGAGGAGAAGTCCATTAACGGCTATTAATCAAGTTTACTTAGGGTATAGCCACTGCTATTAATTGCATCAGTAGCATGGGATCTTCTTAGTGTTTGGGTAATTGCCAGGTTTTTCTGGCCTGGTTTGGCCTCTGTTGCAAACAGGATGCTGGGCTTGATGGACCCTTGGTCTGACCCAGCATGGCAATTTTTTATATTCTTATGTTCTTAAGCGCTGGTCGTGCGCTCAGGCCTTGATGCACAGTTTGTGTGTATGTTTTTTGCGGCGCTTACTTTTGGGGTGCCTACTTTTGGTACACATAAATGGTGCTTAAAATATTTTCAGTGCGAACTGGCTGGATGCACATTCTCCATCGCCTGTGCACTGATGGCGCTGGTGAGCAAGAAACCTAAACGCCTTTTTCTTTGTGTTGCCTGTCATATTCGGGCATCTCAGCCTAATGTGTCCTCTAACCTGTGTCAGCGCTGTTTAGAGGCTCAGGGAGAGTTGGCTTCCTCTGATTTTGCTAAGCCTGGATTCTCCTAGCCTGGTTAAGGATTTGTCTGGAGATACGCTGGATCTTGGAACTTCCTTGACTGGTTCCTCCGCAGGGGATGGCAGTTCAGTGGGCCTCACACCAGTTCCTTCTGGGTTTAGCCTGGATCTGGCTGCTTTTTCTTGGGTGGAGTTTTTTCAAGGTTTGCAATCTTTTCTTCAGGCGTAGTCCTCAGCTTTGCCCACTCCTGTCAGGTCAGACCCTCAGCCGTGGCTCCTCCCTCATCCAGTCCTATGTTTAGGCACCAGAGCACACCTTGGTTCGCTGCAGGTAATCCTGACAGGAACCCGGATGGCACTGATAATGAGGCAGATCCTGATTCCCTGGAAGATGGGAAAATTACTCTGGGGTTGGAACTGTATCAGACCATGTTGCAGTTCTTTCATAGAGATGAACTGCTGGTCCTGGTTTCCCAGACCTTGAAGATGCTGGGTGTTCCTAGTGCAGATACCATGTCTAAACCAAAGAAGAATCCCATTTTGGTTTCCTCGTGTAAAGCCTCTTGTTTTTTAACCTGTTATGGACGCATTCAGGAATTGATTAATCTTGAATGGGAAGCCCCAGAGGAAGGCTTCAAAGGAGTTGGACATTGGAAGACCTGTACCCCTTGGATTCAGCGGTGAGATAATATTTCCGTATTCTCAAAGTGGATGCGCTGGTCTGTGCCATCTCTAAGCGGACGACTATCCCCGTGGAGAGAGGAGCAGCCCTGAAGGATGTGCATGATAGGCAGATTGAGGCTATTCTTAAGCAAGACTTTGAAGTAGTGGCGATGACTTTAGAGATAACTTCTTGTTGCGCCCTAGTAGCATGATATTGTCTGCTTCTCTCTCAGGAAGCTGATGATTCTGGAGTGAATTCCAGAGCCATTATGGAACCTGCTACCACCTTTTTAGCTGATGTGGGCTGTGATTTGGTCCATACCTCTGCCAGAGGAGTGGCTTCGGTAGTAGCGGCAAGGCATCAACTATGGATGCGACATTGGTCAGCTGACGCTGCCTCCAAAGCTAATCTTACAAAAATGCCCTTTAAAGGCCCGCTCTTGTTTGGAAGCGAGTTGGAGAAATTGGCTAGTAAGTGGGGCGAATCTCCGGTCCCTCTGTTGCTGGAGGATAAAAAGCAGTTGCAGCACTCCTCTGGTATGAGATGTCGTCTCCAGGGTTCCAAGCGTTTTCATCCCTACAGAGGGTCGAATTTTCAGGACTTGGCTTTTCGGTAGGTCTCAGTCCTTTTGGCCCAGACAACCCAAGAGAGGAATGGGCTCGGGGGTGGGGGGTGGATCCTCCCGAGCTTCCCAATGAAAGTTTGACAACCCACCTTCGGGAGCAAGAGATAGGGAGACGCCTCTCTCTTTTTTTATCAGTGGTGAGTCGAGATTACATCAGATCAGTGGGTCCTGGAGGTGATACAAGCAGGATATGCACTGGAATTTTGCAGTATCCCTCAAGATGTGTTCATGGTGTCTCTTTGCCACTCCCCACAGAAGAAGCGGGCAGTAGAATCTATGCTTCTAAGGCTCCTCCGGTTGAAGGCTGTGGTTCCAGTGCCTATGTCTCAAGAAAGTATGGGGCGATATTCCATTTATTTTGTTGTGCCCAAGAAGGAGGGCTCCTTTCATCCTATCTTGGATCTCGAAAGTGTCAACTGCTATTTGAGGGTAGCTCACTTTCACATGGAAACCTTACGCTCCGTGATAATGGCCATGCAGTTGGAGGAATTTCTGACCTCCCTGGTTCTGTCTGAGGCCTACCTTCATATTCCCATCCATTTAGAGCAGCCACATTTTCTGCGTTTTGTGGTGCTGGGGCTCCATTATCAGTTTCAGGCGCTGCCTTTTGGTCTAGCCACTGCTCCCAGAATATTTTCCAAGGTCATGGTGGTAGTAGCAGCGGCATTGAGAAGAGATGGGATCCTGGTACACCCATATTTGGACGACTGGCTGATTTGAGCCAAGTCTCAGGAAGAGAGCTGCTTTGTTTTCCACAAGTTGATCTCCTTGTTGCAGGAGCTCATTTGGGTGGTGAACCTGGCCAAGAGCAGTTTTCAGCCATCTCAGTCGTTGGAATATCTGGGTGCTCAGTTCAATAAGAGGCAGGACACTGTTTTCTTGCCAGAAGTTTGAATTCAGAAATTGATGTGACAAGTGCGTCAGCTGGTGAGCACTTTACGCCTGACACTGTAGTCCTATCTACAGGTGTTCGGTTTGATTGTGGCAACCGTGGAAGTGGTGCCATGGGCGAGGGCGCATATACATCCTCTTCAGCGCTCACTGCTGTCTCGTTGGAACCTGCAGTCTCAGGACTATTCAGTTCAGTTCAGCTCCACTTGCCAATGGATATCTGCTCTCACCTCCAGTTGAGGTTGCAGGAGGTCATCTAAGAAAGGGTGTTTCCTTGGCCTCCTTGACTTGGTTGATACTCACGACAGATGCGAGTTTTCAGGGTTGGGGAGCTCACTGACAGGAGCTGACGATCCAAGTGTGTTGGAATGCCAAAGAGTCCCTCTGGAACATCAATTGCCTGGAAGCCTGGGTGGTCTGGTTGGCATGCTTGCAGTTCAGCCACAGATTGCAGGGCCAAGCGGTCCAAGTGATGTTGGATAATGCAATGATGGTAGCCTACATCAATCGCCAGGGAGGAACGGAGAGCCAGCAAATGTCGCAGGAAATAGACCAACTTATGGAATGGGCAGAAGAACATCTACAGATGATCTCAGCCTCTCACATTGCAGGAAAAGACAACGTAAGAGCAGACGTTCTTATCAGGAAGAGTCTGGACCCAGGAGAAAGGGTGTTGGTCGAGACATTTCAGCTGATAGTGGATCGCTGGGGCCTTACGTTCTTAGATCTACTGGCGACTTCTCACAATGTGAAGGTTTCTAGATTCTTTAGTCACAGGAGAGATCCGTGGTCCCTGGGCATAGATGCTCTCCTACAGGTCTGACCGGAAAACACGTTGCTTTATGTCTTTCCTCCATAGACCTTCCTGGGCAGGATAATTCACAGGATCGAAGGCCAAAGGGGGATAGTACTCCTGGTGGTACCAGATTGGCCCCGACAACCATGGTATGCAGATATGCGAAGACTACTGGTGGAGACCCCCTCCCCTTTTGTCTTCCGTCGAACAAGAATCTGTTGCAGTAAGGACCTGTCCTTCACAAAGATCCGACTCTGTTTTGCTTATGGTTTGGCCCTTGAGAGGGCTTGCTTGTTGAAGCGGGGATATTCTTCTGCAGTGATTGCTACCTTGCTTCGTGCTTGTAAGGTCTCCTCTTCCTTGGCCTATATGCGGGTTTGGAGAGTGTTTGAGGCCTGGTGTGAGGATCGGGGTGTTCTTCCTCATTCGGTCATGATCCCGCTCATTCTGGAATTTTTGCAGGATGGATTAAACAAAGGATTGGCCCTTTAATTCTGTGAAGGTAAAAGTTGTGGCTATTGCCTGTTTCCGGGGCCCGGTGAATGGTGATTCCTTATCTCAGTCTGATGTGGCCTGTTTTTTGAAGGGAGTGAAGCATCTTTGGCTTCCCTTGTGGAGTCTCAATTTGGTAATGGACTTCGTGGCTGGCTCTACGTTCTGACGACTGCCTAGCCTTTCCTTGTGGTTATTGACCTTGAAGACAGAGTTCCTGGTGGCTATCTGCTCTGCATGTCGAGTTTCCGAACTGCAGGCCTTGTCTTGCCGGGAGCCGTTCCTATGGGTGTTTCTCTAGGGGCGTTACAACTGTGTACTGTTCCATCCTTCTTGCCCAAAGTGGTGTCAGAATTTCATTTGAACCAGTCAATTTCCTTGCCGTCCCTGGATAAGGTCAGGGACACAGAGGAGTATCACCGCCGGTGTCCCTTGGATGTCAAGAGACTTATTGTGCGGTATCTGGAGGTTTCTGAACCTTTCTGAAAAATGAATCGCCTGTTTGTCCTTCATGGTGGAAGGAAGCAGGGTGAACCAGCTTTGCGGGCTACTATAACTCACTGCATTAAGGAGGTAGTCAAGCCATGTGTGTGGATGCTGGAAAGTCGTTGCCTACTCAGGTTAA
This sequence comes from Rhinatrema bivittatum, assembly GCF_901001135.1. Lineage (NCBI taxonomy): Eukaryota > Metazoa > Chordata > Amphibia > Gymnophiona > Rhinatrematidae > Rhinatrema > Rhinatrema bivittatum. The sequence goes on from NC_042615.1 coordinate 595,011,949, forward strand.
GGCTTGTGTCATGGGCGGAGGTTAGATTGTTGTTTCCCGTTGACATTTGCCAAGCTGCTATGTGGTCCTCCTTACATACTTTTTCCAGGTTTTATTGTCTGGATGTGCAGGCCCTGGAGGATGCAGCCTTTGCACGTGCGGTGTTGACTGGACCGTGGGCAGCCTTCCGCCATACTCAGGAGTAGCTTGGATACATCCCATTGGTCCTGAGTCCATCTGTCTGCACGCTAGGAAATGGAGAAATTACTACTTACCTGATAATTTTGTTTTCCTTAGTGTGGATAGATGGACTCAGCTTCCCGCCCTCAGTAGCCGAATGATTGTTTTAATGGTTCTCCTATGGGGCTACATGTTCCAGGAGTAAGTGCTCATCCAGTCCCTAGATTGGGGTACATACATTTCTTGCTTGAGTTCAGTGTTTCTTGTTGGTTAAGTACAGTAACGGTTGACTGTTTTTAATCAAGTTTTTTGCTAGTCTGTCCACAGTTGCTTTTGAAGAGAATACTGGCAGGCTGGGGTCACTGCAGGGCTGTATATATTGTGATATCAGCTTGCTCCATCTCCATCTGGCTGGCTGGGGAGCATAGCCCACTGTTCCTGAGTCCATCTGTCTACACTAAGGAAAACAAAATGATCAGGTAAGTAGTAATTTCTCCATTATATTTGAATTGGTTGATGGCAAAACAAATGCCCGTGTTTTTTTTTTTCAAGGCGATACACACATCTCCTTCCACGAAGTAACCCCTTAGCGCATCCTGACGGAAGAGAAAGGGTTGAGTCCATGTTTCTCATGCTAGTACAGAACTTCTGCAGTTTTTTGAGAATCTGAATAGCAGTGATGGCTAAATTAGGAATGGAAAAGAAATTCCTCCTGCCATTCCCTCCCCTCCCCCTAAAAAGATGGCAACTTTTACTTATTTCAAAAGCAAACATTTTTTAGTGATGGCGGGTGCATTTCTTAATCTAAAAGCCAGATTTAAGTTTCAGGCAGAAACAGGGCGGAGAAAAGCCCTAAGAACCTGCAAACCCGTCTGCTTGCACAATTTTGAACTCGCATCTCTTTTATGCAATGATTTTACTTCCCTGCAACTTCAGGAAGGGGAAAACGTGCACAAAAAACAGGAAGCACTTTGCACGGAATTTTGATTTTGCAACTTTTTTTTTTTTTTTTAATCCTGCTTTTGCCTGAAACTTCAGTGTGGCCCATTAAAAGTTTATAAAACCAATTTAAAATTATTTTGATATTTAAAAATCTTAGCATGGGCAGAATTTGCTGACCTTTCATTGGCTATATCACAGGAAAGGAGGGGTTCTTGGTCCCACTGTCTGGAGCCAGCCAGTCAATTTTTCAGGATATCCACAATGAATATCCACAATGAATGTAACCCCCTCTGCTGCAGGGGGACACACTCAGTCCTGGAGCGAAGTCCTCACACAGTCTTACACAGCCTCCGGGCATGAATTTGCTGAAAGTGGGGGAGGCTGAGCTTCTACTGGCCAGGGCACACAGGGGAGATGTCTCTTTCTCCCTCTTGCCAAAGTTTACTCACGGTGACTGCTTCCTCTATATAGTCTCTGCGTCGGTGCCAAAAATGTACTGGAAGTTTGGATGGGGTATTCCAAAATGAAACTTTACTGTTACCCATTTTCAGAGCCAGTCACCTTGTAGCATTAATGTTCAATATAACTTTGGTGCTGTCTGACAAATGGTAGTGTTTGATTTTTTTTTTTTTTAATATTTATGAATTTTCAAACAAACTTATAAATATCATACTTGATACTGTGGAATAAAAAGATGAGTCACAGAAATCATACTAAAACTAGAACATCTGTGATACATCACTGTAAGACCACATCAAGGGAAGAGAAAAGAAAAAAAAATACAAGATTAACAAGAAAATGACTTTATGATCTATGGACCCTCCTAAGTTTCGCAGAGCTAATTACACTGGTGGAGCAGTCTTAGTTTGAAGGAATCCTTCCAATTGAACAGGGTCTGAGTAAACATTTTGCTCCCTGTAATTTCACAATACACTTACAGGGAAAAACACAAAAGAGAAGACACTTCCAAGGCCAAAACCCTTGGCTTCTTTAAAAAGTCTCCTCCTAACCCGTGTCTCTTTCAGTACATCAGGAAATCTTGAAATATGTTGTCCCATGCTTGATTTTTTTTGACCATTTAATAAAAGGGACAAGAAGCCATGAAAGTCTGATGGTAAAATTGGCAGTTGTAATGTGACGTCTTTAAACTTTGTTCAGACTTTGTTGCCATGGGTCAGTAGCTTGGTACCTGAAGGTTTGTGAATGAAGACTACAGCAATTCAGTAATGAGACCTGACTGAGCAAACATAATGCTAGGTTTTCAAACAATTGTTCTCAATTCAGTGGAACAGTTTTTAGTAGATTTGTTCACATAAGTTAGAAAATGTAGCATATAACTAAAGCAATGTATAAATTGATTTTGACTTTGAAAATGATTACTTATTCACGTTCACATTTTTACAGTCTGAAGAGGAAGTTTTTGCTTGGAATAATGAAGTGAAACAAGGTCTTTCCAGCAGTGTGTTCACCAAGGATCTGGGCAGAATCTTCCGATGGCTTGGGTATGATTTTTTTTTATTCTACTTTTTGTTTTTATTTAGAATATATGCTAATGTTTTTTTTATTTAAACTGTTCAAATAGATTAATCCATAGTTCAGTTTCTTAGTTAAGGAAAATAGATGAAGATGCTACTCTCTGAGTTCTTGCAAAGTTTTCAATCTACCTTATCTGTTTCTTTGTTTGCTTGTAGGCCTAAAGGATCAGACTGCGGTATTGTAAATGTCAACATTCCAACCAGTGGTGCTGAGATTGGAGGAGCTTTTGGTACATAACTTGTGCTTCTTTCTTGGAAATATTTGTTTTGTAAACTGGAAACCTGCAGGTCATAAAGGTGAAGGGCTGTCAGTGAGGGACTTAGATCTACCAGATGTAGATTGCAAAAGTGCCTGTTGCAGGATTAAATAGAAATAGGGGGAAGACTGAAATTCTTGCAGGACATATTTCTCCGGCATTTTAGTTGAGAAACCCACTCGTGAGGCATCCCTGGACTTAGTAGTAGCAAATGGAGACAGTATCACTGAAGGTAATGATAGAGGACAGCCTGGGGTCCAGTGATCCACATGCCGTGTAGGTCAATGTAAAATACTGGATTAGAATCCAGCAATACTAGAACGAGGATCCAAGATTTCAGGGAGGCAGGCTTTACCTTAAGGAAGTCTTGTCAGGAGTCTGAGATACAACAGAATCATAGAGAGCAATACCAAAAAAAAGTATTGAAATAGCAACATATCTTTTCATTGAGCCCATTAGCAATAGAAGAGAATTAAGACCACTTTGATTCACCAATGAAATAGGAGAAAAATTAAGAGCCACAAGGAAGAGCAGTCCAGAAATACAGACAGACCTGGAAGGAGGGTAGGCAAATTTATGAAGAGAGACAAAGGCAGGCAGGAATGGCAGTTGTTATTGGCAGAGGCTCACATTTATTTATTTATTTATTTGTTTGTTTTTCTATACCGATGTTCATCGGACATATCACACCGGTTTACAGAGCAGCAGAGGAGTCTATTGGCATAGACTTCTTGATTTACATTAGTACATTTTGACATTTAGGATTGGACTTCAATACATTTTACAAATGGAAACGTATGTGGCTTGTTTAGTGAAGGCAGGGAATAAAAATGTCTTTAAGTGTATAAAAGAAAAGGAGGATAGTAAGAAGTAAAAGTAAGGAGTTTAATGACGAGGAGGATCAGAAGAAAGCGGCTAATGCAGACAAATACTTTGATATTCACTTTATAAGGTGAGGGTGATGGACCAAAACAACTGTGAGCTGATCACATTACCACTAAGTAAGGAATGAATATTCAAGATACTTGCATATTTGAAAGTAGATGAGGCAGTATGATTCAGTGGGGTATGTCCTGGAATACTGAAAGAGCTAAGGGAGATATCGACTGCACCCCTCAGCTTTGTCAGTTGAAAGTGAAGAGGTTCCAAGAGGCCGGGGAAGAACGGATGTTGTACCACTCCATAAGGGTGATAGTGAAGAGAGAATGGAACATTGCAGCACTGTTACAGAAATGACTATGGAAGTGTGGGACTGGAATGATAAGACACAAAAGTAACAATAAACCTCTATTGCTATATCTCAAACACAAAAATGAAACCTACTGTCCAGCCAGACTAGTGCCAAAAAAAAAAAAAGGAACCTGCTTGCCCACAGACAGCTGCTCCCCTATTCTAGCCAGCAGCAAAGATCAGAATGTCACCACCTCAGGAAATCTGGAACTCTGTTGTCAGTACTAGTCATGCTGGCTGAAGGAAAGCCACACTACTACTGCTGTTTTTAATCACACACACACACGCACACATAGCAGTAACTTCTAGTTTCACCAGGCAGGAATGTCCATATATGGTATCTGAGTACCTGAAGGGCCTGTTTTCTTGTAACGATTAGCAAAAATCTTTGATCCAAAGTTGGCTGCCATTGAGACTATTAGGACTTACCTATCCGTGTCTGAAACATATTCTGGCCTTGCATAATGGTTTTGTTAGGACTTGGGGGCTTTGGCTCTGTTGTGTTCTACTCCTTATTGCTGATGAGTGTGCTTTCCTGCAAATGCTCAGTTCTCATGTCCTTCAGCTGGCTGTATGTGATTATTGTTGCTGAGCAAACCGTCTGCAACTTGGCACAGAGTTCAGGACCCAGCTGAGTTCCTTAGCCTGAGTAGGCCTCTCTCTCACACTATACAATCCTATAATGTCCACCGCAGCATTGTATTCACCCTAATATTGTTAGGATGAGCAAAGTAATTGAACACTGTTGAAGGATGGAATAGGGTAATATGGCTGGCTCAGTGGCTGTGCTGTTTGCTGTCATATGGAGGGATATGTGTTTGATAGCTGAGGTCCTTCTGCTCTCAGATCACCTGGGGATGCTACGGAGGAGGGAATCTGTCATCGCACAATACTGACACCCATTGGCCAAATTCAGAGCCCATGGTTGCAGAGTTCTGGAATGACTGAAGTAAAGTAAGTTGGAAGGGGATATACAGTAGGGGAAAAATAGTGCAGTATCTTGAAACCAATGCCTTGGCAGTATGATTTCACAAGAGGAAAGTCTTGTCAAACAAACTGGATTTAATTCTATGAGTTGACCAGTGTAGTATATAGGCTGCATCTACTGCAAGCCTTTTATCTGGATTTCAGTAAGTTCTTTGTCAATATTCCACATAGAACACTGGAAGAACAAGCTATTCTCAAGTTGGAAAAGAAATACATAAACTAATTGTGAAGTTGGATGAGCAACAGGAGTTGGAGAGCGGCTGTCAAAAGGAACCTCTCTGGTGAATGGAAATTGAGCAGCAGAATGCCACAATTGTATTTGTTGTCTTCATAAGTGACATAGTGGGAGGACTAAAAGGGAAATCTGCAACAGAGTAAATCTGTCAGGTGAAAGTAGAGAAGATGAAAGATCGCTTAAAAATATGAAAAATGTTTAAAGATGGCAACTATGCTTTAATCCAAAAACTACAAAATCATGCATTGGGAGTATAGAAATTCAAGAGATGAATATCATTTTTGGAGAGAGAAGAAATAGCAGCCATCAAACAGGAAAGAGACCCAGGGGTCATCAAGGTAGCCAGTTAGAGTGCTAAAGCAGATGATAAAACTGCTATTCCCTGTACGTACTCAGATCAGTCCAGACTCCTGGGTTTTGCCTCCCTTCCAGCAGATGGAGACAGAGAAAGTTTTGCAGACACCGCCTCTTAACCTGGTATGCCACCTGCAGTCCCTCAGTATTTCTTTGTCTCCAGCAGACGAAGGAGGTGCAAAACCTGTGTTTTGTACCTGAGTTAAAAAAAAATAAGAAGATTAATTAATAGAAAGAAAAGGATTTTTAACATCAAAAAGAGAAGGTGTTTATCCTCCCAGGCGGCTGGCAGGTCTTGATGGGACCAGCCCTCCTGGTTTCAGGGTTGCATGAGCAGGGATTGAGGACCCTAATTTGCTTGCTGAATCACACCGGAGGAGATAGCTGGTAGTCCATTTCCCTCACCTACAGGAGGATTGAAGGAAGCCTCTGCCACCCTTCATGCAGGAAAGGGTTTTGTTATTTCTCTTATAAAGTATATATAAAAAAAAAAAAAGCCTGGAAGGAGAAACATTATATGACAGTGGCCTTGTTTTCTTTCGGCTCTCCCTGTTGGTGGCAGAGGAAGATAAACTGTTTAGAGGGCTCCTGTCTTTGCGGCTCTCCCTTTTCCTCTCCAGGTGTGTGCCGAGCAGTCAGGGTTGGGCCGAGCCAAGCCATGCACTGCGGGAGTCGCTGTGCTGGAGGTTTTGAGCACAGTTCATGTTTGTTGAGGGCCGACTGATGTTCCCAATGGGTCTGATTTTAAAAAGCATTTACATGCGTAAAACTGGGTTTTACGCATGTAAATGCACTTTACTCGAGTAAGTGGGCTTTTGAAAATTGCTACAATATATGCCATTGAATCGTCCATAGGATTTATTCGCATAAGTGCACTTTACGTGAGTAAATGGCTTTTGAAAATTGCTACAATAGTAGTTACACTTATGCATGTAACTCCTTTGAAAATTACCCCCAATACCTCTTTGGGGGGAGGGTTCATTGGGAGGGGCTGCAGCGGCATTGTTGAGGCAGCGTGGGCCTAGCAGGTCGCAGGCTGTGTTGGAGGAGGCTACCAATCCGTTCCTGCTTAGAGCAGGAACGGCGGCCATTTTGAAAACTTTCACGGTTGCTGCAGAGAGGTCGGCAGGGGGAGGGGATCTCCCGCCAGTGCTGTCCCCCACAAATTCCAGCCCCAATAAAGCCCGGGAGGACCAAGAGGGGAAGTTTGAGCAGGTGTCAGATCTTCTGGTGGGGGATTCTCCGGGTCCTGCTCCCTTTTCCCCAGAGTTTATTCTCGTCATGCATGAAGCCTTACGGCCTGGAGCACTGCTCCACCCAAAAAGAGGTTTAGGTTTTTGGGGACCTTGGGGGCCACAAAGATTTGGAGAGTCCTCGGTCCAACAGTGTCAGGGCTGCCAAGGATGGTTCCTTCAAGGAGTCCAATCATGGGTTGCTCTCTGGGGACAGTCTTCCTGACTCAAGTCCACCCAGGGTTGGGCAGGGTCCAGATAAGGAATCTGAAAAAGTCCCCTCTATGGAGGGGGATGATCCCAAAGTAGTTTGCCTGTTTCAAAAGGAGGAACTGGGACCTATTATTCCGCATGTCCTGGCGGAGTTAGGGATAATGGTTCCACAGGAGGAGTCGGACCAGGACACAGTGGATCCAGTCATGGCTGGCTTACCGGGTTGGGCTATAACTTTTCCTTTTCATAAGTCAGCAAAACGGTGGTCAGGGAGTGGGATACTCCAGAGACTGGCCTTAAAGTTAGCAGAGGTCCCATAAAACACGAAGGTAGGCGATCTAAAAAAAGCCGTCAGGATTGCAAAAAAGATTAGATGCCACAGTCTTTTTCAGAAACTTTATTGAAGTGGAGACGTCTCTAAAATGTTACAGACGACTCAGGCCGAGTTTTGCTGTTGCCAAAACAGCTGCCTCAGGGGCTTCGATGCATTTGGACTCAGGTTGGTTGAAACAACTGTGAACTTGTGTATCAATTCTTTTTCAGCAAGTATAATCTGTTGTGATATCAATTCTTTTGGTTTTAAATATGATTCTTAATCTTGTTAATGTGATACATCTATTGGTACGCCAATCAGACTCCGCATTGGATATGCACTATGAATAACACTTCACAACCAGGTCATCGTTTTGGCAACGGCGAAACTCGGCCTGAGTCGGGCTGTAACATTTTAGAGACGTCTCCACCTCAATAAAGTTTTTGAAAAAGACCGTGGCATCTAATCTTTTTTGCAATCCTTAAAGTTAACAGAGCCATGGATAAGCTCTATCCCTTGCCCAAAGACACTCTGGAGCTCTTAAGGGTCCCGAAGGTGGATGCCTCCTTCTCGGCAGTTACAAAAAGGACCACCATTCCAGTAGTTGGACAGCAGCTGTGAAGGATTTGCAGAACCGGAAGCACATTAAGAAGCACATTAAGAAGATATTTAAGGTGTCTGCTCTGGGCATAGGTGCTGCAGTGTGCAGCAATTTTATGTTTCGGGCTAGCTATATGTAGGTGCAGCAGTTACAAGGTAACAAGGATGGGTCACCCCAGGATTCGAAACAGGTGGAACGTGGTCTCAGCTAGAAGGCTTCTTTGGTTGCAGAATTGGTCAGCAGATGTTTCGTCAAAGGCTCAACTGGGAGCTTTGCCTTTTTGGAGAAGATTTGGAGCGGCTGATAAAGTATCTGGGAGACAATAAAGTGCACGGGCTACCGGAGGACAAGCAAAGGGTCAAAAGGATTTCTTCCTGTGCGCTCCCGATTTCAAGGGCAGAGGCGTTTCCGTCAGAGCAGAGCTCCGGGCGCTGGCTAGAGGCAGATCTCGGGGAGGTGAAGTCCTGGAACCAGTCATTTTGTGGACTTCGGCCTAACAGAGAGGGCTCTAGCCAGGGGAGTGGTGGAGCCAAACCTACACAATGAGGCGAGGCCAGCCCACTCCTCAGTTCCAGTCATCAGGTATCATTTGACTGAATTTTATGAGAAGTGGGTCAAAATCACGTTGGACCAGTGGGTTCTAAGTATCATAGCACAAGGTTATGCTTTAGAATTTGCTTGGCCGCTAAGAAGCCTGTTCATGGTATCTCCTTGTACCTCGCCAGAAAAGAAGCTGATCGTGCAGCAGATCATTCAGCGACTACAAAAGCTGGGAGCCATCATTCCCATCCCCAAGGAGGAACAAAGGATGGGAAGTTATTCCAAATATTTTGTGGTTCCAAAGAAGGAGGGAACTTTTCGTCAAATTCTGGATTTTAAGAAGGTAAATGTAGCTCTAAAGGTACCCTGGTTCCGGATGGAGACTATGCGGTCTGTCATAGCAGTGGTACACAGCGAGGAGTTTCTGGCTTCCTTGGATTTGACAGAAGCGTACCTACATGTAGGAATTTTCCCGGTATGTAGATGTATAAAGAGGTATCACTCATAGAAAGAAGGAAGTGATGGTCTCTGGAGAGACCCCCACCTTGAGTACTATGTGCAGGACTGGAGACCACCTTGACAAAAGGCCATTGATAATTCAGAGGCAGTTCAAAAGAGGGCAACAGAGATGGTGCATGGCTTCCGCTATAAGCTAACACTGAGAGATTTAAGGTACTAAATAGGTATTCTAGAGAACAGAAAGGAAAGAAGAGCCTGATATAAACATTCAAACATCTGGAAGTCTTCAAGAAAGTACTGGAAGGTAATATTTTCCATAGAATGAAAAGCTCAAGGACCAAGGGATCATCATTTCACTGAGAAGGTGGTGGAAAGCTGGAATAGACTTCAGGCAGTGATGGTTGGAGCCAAAACTGTGTCAGAATTCAATCATGCGTCAGAATCTTAGGAGCAAAATATTTACCCCTCCAAACCAGTGGCGCGAGATAAACAAACCTAAAACAATTTTTATAAGAACATATGGGACTGATTTTAAAAAGCATTTACAAATTTAAAATTGGGTTTTACATATGTAAATGCACTTTACCCGTATAAGAGAGCTTTGGAAAATGGCTACAGTATATGACATTGAAGTCCATAGGTTATATATGTGTAAATGCATTTTACATGCATAAATGGCTTTTTAAATTTTCTACAATAGTATATTAAATTTATAGGTGTAATGTCTTTTAAAATTGCCTCCTAAGATTTGCCATACTGGTCAAACCAAAGGTTCATCAAGCCCAGTATCCTGTTTCCAACAGTGGCCAATCCAGGTCACAAGTACCTGGCCGGATCTCAAACTGATAAGCAGGGGATGTCTACAACCCTACCTCAGTAGTGGTTTATGGACTTTTCTTCAAAGATGTTGTCTAAGCCCTTTTAAACCCAGCTTCACTAACAGCTTTCACAACATCCTCCAGTAATAAATTCCAAAGTTTAATTATGCATTGAGTAAGAAAATATTTTCTCCTATTTGTCCTAAATGTATCACTTAGTAACTTCATTAAATATTGCCCTAGTCTTTGTACTTTTTGAAAGCATAATCAACCGGTTCATGTTTAAATGTTTCACTCCACTCATCATTTTTAGACCTCTATCATATGTCCCCTCAGCCATCTCTTTTCTAAGCTGAAGAGCCCTAAGCTCTTTAGCCTTTCCTCATAGGGGAATCATTCCATCCCCTTTATCATTTTGGTCGCCCTTTTCTACCCTTTCTAATTCTGCTATGTCTTTTTTTGAGATTTGATGACCAGAACTTCACACGACACTCAAGGTGCAGACACACCATGGAGGGATACAGAGGCATTATGATATTCCCTGTTTTATTCTCAGTTCCTTTCCTAATAATTCCTAGCATTATATTTGCTTTCTTGGCCACCACCGCACATTGGGCAGGGGATTTCAATATATTATCCGTGATGATGTCTAGATCCTTTTCCTGGGTGATGATTCCCAATGTGGAACCTTGCATTGTATAGCTATAATTTGGGTTGTTCTTCCCTACATGCATCACGTTGCACTTGTTCTCATTAAATGTCATCTGTCATTTGCATGCCCAGTGTCCTAGTCTTGCACGGTCCTTGTGCAATAATTCACAATCCTTTTGTGAATTAACAATTTTGAATAATTTTGTATCTGCAAATTTGATCATCTTACTTCTTGCATTAGAGGGTAATAGTTAATGTCTTCGTCTACATGGAATTTACATGCATTGGATGCGGTCAGGTATGCGTTAGGGTGTGCGTTTGGACGTGCTGATCTCTTTACTGAATCAGATGCTGTTGCATGCCTAAATCGCGTGCCCAACTGCAAGTGAACCCATACGCTAGGCTGGGCACACCTTATTGCATCAGCCCTTAAGGACGTTTAATGGTTTATAAAGCCATTTCAAGACCCAGTATTGGGAGAATACATAACATAGGATCTATGTAATGACTGTTTACATGAATCAGGAAAAAGTGTATAAGTTACTCTCTTTTTTGGGTTGTCTGTAATTTTTGGTTTTCTGACAGGTGGTGAAAAGCATACTGGTGGTGGAAGAGAATCTGGCAGTGATTCCTGGAAGCATTACATGAGAAGGTCCACATGGTGAGCACATAAGAACCTAAGAAATGCCGTGCTATGTCAGGCGAGGGTCCATTCAGCCCAGCATCCTGTCTCCGACTGCTCAGTCCAGGTTCCACATACCCGGCAGATCCCCAATAGTTGATCTATTTCTTGTTACTAACTTCCAGAAATAGCAATAGCTTTCTTTAGTCTATACGGCTAATATGTTGTGGACTTTTCCTCCAGGAACTTGTCCAAACCTCTTTTAAACTCAGCTATGCTAGTCGCCTTGACCACCTCCTCTGCCACCAAATTCATCAGCTTAATTGTGCACTGAGGGGTAGATTTTAAAAGGCTCGCGCAAGTGTCCATGTGTGCACAGTTCCTGGCACGTGCCCATGGACAAGGCTATTTTATAACATGGGCTCATTGGCATGCGCATGTTTATAAAATGTGATTCCCACGTGCATGTGTGTGCCAGATTTTAATGTCCACGCATGCATGTGTGGGTGGATGGCCTCCTCCATGCACGGGGGGGATTTTAAAAGAATTGCACGGTGATGCGATAGGGCCTTTGCTCAGTTCCCTCCTAGTCCACTCCTTTTATTGGAGCAGACTGGGAGGGACTTCCCTAACCTTAACCCTATCCTTCCTCCCTCTTCCCTTCTCTTCTCTCTGACCCATAAATCTACCCTAGCTATCCCTAATTTTTTTGTTTTTATACTTACTGCTCCTCCGGAGCAGAAGTAAACTCTGCATGCCAGAGTGTGCTTCAACAGCTTCCCCAGGAGAACGTCTAATGGTGCTGTTCCGGCTCACCCCACTGCCCCGCCCCTCCCAGACCACAGCCTCCCCGGCCCACCTCTTTTATGCGGCCCGGCACTTCTGCACATATCTGAGGGGGGGTGGGGTGTGTACCTTGCGTGGCTGGGACCTTTCGAAAATGCGCGCAACATGCACAGGCCCCAGCCACGCGTATAACCCCCGAATGTTACGCGTAAAGGGCTTTTAAAATTCAGGCATGAGTGAAAAGTATTTTCTATGATTTATTTGAAATCTGATGGTTATTAGTTTCATAGAGTGTCCCTTTGTTTTTAATATTTCTTGAAAGGGTAAATAACTATCCTTGATCGACCCATTCCACCACACGCATCATTTTTTAACCCTCTATCTTGTCTCTTCTCAGACATCTCTTTTCCAAACTGAAGAGCCCTAACCTCCATAGCCCTCTCATCATATGAGAGCTGTTCCAGCATATTTTATTATTTTTATCTCCACTTTCTGCACTTTTTCTAGTTCCACTATGTCTTTATTTTAGTTGGGATGACCAAAACTGCACTCAGTACTCTAGGTGTGGTCTCACCATGCCTTGATACAGACTATTGCTCTTCAGTGCTTCAAAACACAAACAAATGATAAATTATTCTTGAGAAATAGTAAAGGTTTGCAGCATGATCTGTACCTGTGGCTTATAAATGCAAATCACGGTGTCTGATCCCTATGTAAAATAATGCTAGCCCCACTCCAGTATTGAGATGCAGGGTTCTCAATAGGCTGAAAACATAACATCTCACAGAAGGCAGAGAGTTTTGAAAAGAAGTGTACAGCTGGCTAGGTTAGCATGGGATAAACATGGCTAGAGATGGGCAAATCTTTTAAAAAAAAGGTTTTGACAGAAAAATCATGGATTGCCTAAAAAATTAGAGATCTCTGAATTTGGGGATTTTTGAATTGGCTTTGTAAGCTGAAATGGATTTCAAGCTTGCTAGTGAACTTGAGCAGATTTTTTGGATTTTGGTCTTCATTCACCCAATTTGAGCCTGGAAAGAAGGTTAAGGGTCATGGCTAACAGATGAACAAAAGCATCCCAACCCAGCTGGGCCCTGGGATTCAGCTTGGTACTTTCAGATGTTTGTAGCATAAGGTCCTGTCCAGTAAGGAAAGCATGTGAGACACTTTGTGTCACTAAAGACATGGGTGTGTGCAGACCTGGCCTTTCTAAGGGCGTTAACCTCATGCAGTTACTGAAATACCATGACTACATTCTCTGAGGTGTGCCTCATTGCAGACACCTGCATCAGTGCTATAAAACAGGACTCATCCCATATCTTTACTTATTCCTTCCGCTTTCTTTGGGTTTTTTGTTTTTTTAAGCATGATATGCATGTAAATGTGCAGACGTGCCGGCAAACTTAAGTAGTGACATCCATGCTTCCAACTTCTTTCCTGAATGCTGTTTTTCTGATTCTTTTCAGCACAATCAACTATAGCAAAGACTTGCCTTTGGCACAAGGAATCAAGTTTCAGTGATGGACTTAAAGATGGCAGTCCCCTGGATTTTTGGTACTCTGCAACCTTAATTCTAAATAAAGCATGGATGGTGGGAACTTCACTGCTGTTGGAAGTAATTCATGGAAATAGGATTAGAATACTATATCCGCTACTTCTAATGGTAGTGAATAGCATTAGAGTGGATGCCATGTGCCCTAATTCTACATTCATATCTCTCCGGTCATCCTGTTCTGCCACCGTAACATGCTACTGTTTTTTTTATATCCAGGAGAAGAAAAAAATAAAATGACGCATTTTGGAAGTGTATTTTTGTTGTTTAAAATTTTTTTTACAGTTTATCTCAACTAGAAGAAAAGACTTTGTTCAACGCCAACAGTAACTTCTAAATGTATAATGCATCTTGAGTCATTAAAATGCATTACTATCTTTCCCCTCCACCTGCAAAGCATTGCTTAGAATGAAGTCATAGACTTTTAAGGATCTTTCTATGTTCCTAGTCCTGTTTATGTGATCAGTTTTTGGCTGCATTTTTTAATTTGGTAATCCTTTATAATCCAGATTCCAGTTGAGGATGGAGGTCTGTGGTTACAGAATGCATTCACTGAAGGACACTGTGAAATTGTATTATTCGCTTGCACAGTAGGTCCTAACAACTTTTCAATAGCACACATGTGGTGTGACTTTTGTTGGGCAAAAAAGTGAAACCATGCAGTCAGAGGTGGGAATAGCATTTATAAAACTCATATGAAACATTTCATCATGTTCTCATTGCCACTTCTGTTTGTTTCAGAAAGGGTTGCACTTTTACCAGTGCCCCCACTAATGCAGCAGCATTAACTGAACTCCATCCCCAGTGTATAGCAAATAACACCACATGATGAAAACTGAGTACTGTTTATACATTAGAGTGCATAACAACCCTCACAAGTTACACTGAAGGTGAACTTGGTTCAACCAAATTACTTTATGGGCTTGATTGGGTGAGAGTGGGTTGGGGTGGGGGAAGGATTGCGTAAGAATCCCTGTGAGTAACTGTGGTAAAAGCAGAAGTTTGGGGTAAGAGGATGGGAGAAGATACTTGCCATGGTCAGTTGGTCCCAATCTGGCTATCCCGGGGCCCGTGGTATCACTAGATTAACGTGTTTATGGTTGAGGGCATCATCCGTCGTCATTTTTGTCAGATTAAGATCTCATAATCATAGAGCAAGCTGTGGCTCAGGTTGATGCCATTTTCATGTGGAGCAAAGAAGAGAGATGTATTTGCTGCAGCAGAAAAGCCTTTAATCACTTTGAATTAAAACAGGACGAGGCGCTACCATGGACACTGCATTAACATTCTCTACTTTGCTCACGGCCATGAAACATTGACTACTGCAACTTTTTGTTGCATGGCATTACACAATACAATCTCAAATGCTTCTGTTTTACAGAACTCAGCAGCCAGACTTTTAGGGCCAAATCCGCTGCCTACATTACATGATTGGCTCCCAGGTGAGAGGACAAAATTAAAAATGCTTTGCTTTGCCTTCAAATGCACAAGTCAACTTGTGCTTTGCCTTCAAATGCACAAGTCAACCACATGTGTGCTATTGAAAAGTTGAATATCTTTCCCAGTATCTATTCTCCAACACTTCCACAAGGGCCCTTAGAAGGATCTCTTGGGAGAATCGATCCTCCACTAGGTTCAGCTGTGAGGATCTGAGCGGCGTTCTCTTCCTTGCCAGTAGGTGCTCCCAGTGGGCATTGTTCCCTGCTGCTTAGTCTTCCAAGCCCTATAGCTTAGAGGTCCTGCTGACTGCAATGTTCCTTGCAGTGCCACTGTTTAAAAGCCTACCTCACAGTTTGTGCCTTGCCTCAGCCTGGATTCCTTCGGTGATCCTTTAGTGGCCTCTGCTACTCCATTAAAGCTTTGTACTGTGTTCCCAGCCTGTTATTGGTCCAAGTTTGTGGTCTTCTTGTGTCATGTCTGTTTCTGCTTTTGTTTTTTTATGTTGTTTAGTCTTGTATTGGATTTATGGTTTTGTTTGTTTGTGCTTGTATACTATGGAGGCCCTCTGTTCTTGGTTCTTATACCCAGTTCCTGCATCTCTCTGCCCTCTGTTCTGTGGTGCACGTTCTGTCCTGTTTTTGTTTGGGGGCACCCTTATGTTCTCTTTTTCCTGCAGTCCAACCCTGCTCTTGTGGGTGTCCCCTGGTACCTGCCCTTCGCATCCTGAGGGGGAGGTGGCTGGTCTAGCCAGAAGACGCTGGTTCCAGTCCAGTTCCAGCTATGGTTAAGTTAGCTGCACTATGTCCAGCCTGCTTCAACTCCAGGGGTTATACTCACTGGCAGTTCCTGCTGTGACATCAACTAGACTAAGATGCATGAGACTACGCATTCAGCTACTCTGCTCCTGAAACATGGAACAAATTATCCCTAATGCTCTGCTGGGAAAGTTGCTATTTCACGTGCCAGAAAAAAGTAAAACATTTGGCTATCTAACCACATCTTCCCCTACACCCCACAACAGAGATTCATCCTAGTCTACTGGAAGTCTTATTGACCACAACTCCCATATGATTTGACCACTTCTGGCCTACTTCTATCCAACTGGATCTTAATATCTAGCAAACTGCTGGTGTTTAACTTACTACTTAACAATATGTAGTGTGTATATGTGTATATATATATATATATATATAAATATGCTATTTATATCCAGTGCACCCACTTCTTATGCCTACCGAATGTACCAACTTCTTTCATATTTACTAGGAGGGCCATATTCAGACAGTCCAGTTAGCAAAGTTAGCCAGATAAAGTTATCTGGCTAACTTTGGAGGTAAATTCAATAGTGAACCACACTACTGAATATAGCCGGCTATCTTAAAGTTAGCCCTCAGTACATCCTTAACTTTGCTGGCTAAATTCTAGCCTCCTAACTAGGAAAAGGAGGAATATCAAATGCATCTAAATGAATAACAAGCACTCTTTCTTGTAAAATATATTTATAAAGAAAAGGGCCAGCAGAAGTCAGAACTCTTAAACATAATCCTCTGCTCAGTAGTTACAGAACAAGAGGAAAGCAAAGGCTCAAAGATAGAAAATAACATTAATAAATCTGGAATGATTGTGTAGCAAGCAGTTATAAACCAGGTTCCTTCC
Organism: Rhinatrema bivittatum; assembly: GCF_901001135.1. Lineage (NCBI taxonomy): Eukaryota > Metazoa > Chordata > Amphibia > Gymnophiona > Rhinatrematidae > Rhinatrema > Rhinatrema bivittatum. The sequence goes on from NC_042615.1 coordinate 595,028,531, forward strand.
TCCTATGAGCTTATCATATATTGGAGCCTTACAATGTGGACTGAGCTGCATCTGGATCTGAGGGATGTGTTTTGGACTTGTCAAAAAGGTGTTTTCAACTTTGCAAAGACTGCAAGCTGCCACAGCCAAGGTGAAGAAATATAAAAATACATCAAAACCCCTGTGTGCTGTCCCGTCAATGACAAATGTTCTGCAAGAACCAGCCTCCAGCACTCACAGTGTTAAGTTGGGAAAGGGGCTGTGCTGTTTAGTCTGTCTGGTGAGTGGCGTTGCATGGCCGATGGAGGACGGGGGGGGGGGGGGGGGGGGTGTTTGAACTTTGCTGGCTCTGTGGGTGCAGGTTGGGGAGGGGCAGGGATTGGAGCCGGGAGGAGAGGAGTGCATGTGGCAGCCCTGCAATCAGTTCCTCTTCTGAAGAGCTAATTATTGAGAGGGAGTGACTTAAATCTGCACTCTGAGGAAATAGAGAGTCAGACAGCTAGCTGTTCCTCATGGCTGAACTACATATAAAATCCCAACAAAGGACAGAAAAGCCAGAAATTGAGAGACTGAGAAACTTCCTTTCCAGAGATATCCAGACCCAGGAGCACATGGATGGATCAACATCCGAAGAGACTGAGTTAAGTAATCTAAATTTTGCAGGGAGAATATTTTAATAGAGGAGGGAGAAGGCATATTTCCTTGCCTTTTATCTCAACTTAATTACTTCATCTTTTCAGCCAAAGTCAAGCATAAACCTTTGCGCAGAATGAAAAACAGGTGGACCTTGGTCTTGCTATAAGAGGCAAACCAAGCCAGCTTCTGTTTAGTAGTAAGTAAACCATTTGGGGAAGCTCCCCGGGAGAGAGAGACCTTCCACATACTGCAGTGCTCATCTCTTTGGTTTGTCATCTAGCCAACTCCACCATCAAGAGGGACTTCTTCATTTTCCTGTTTTTTTCCCACACAGTTTTGTGTTTGGGACAGGGCACACTCTTTACAAACTGGTGACATTGGGGTGGATCTGTCCCCCCCCCCCCCTTTTTGAGTACTCAGGGATAAAGACAATTTTTGAAAGCTGTGCGCTTCACTGCTTTTCCCCTTTCTGTATTAGTGTTCCCTATTTTTTTTTTGTATCCATATGAGTATGTTGGTTGCTGTGGCTAACAGGTCATATCCAGTGTTATTTTTGCATTGCTTAATATATAAGAAAACTGCAAATTTATATTATACTTTGCTGCTGTACTTTTCCAATTTAATGCTCTGGTTGGATTTACTGTCTGCTTACACAGTACTAGTAAAATGGATTAATTACTATTGTATTCTGAGGTGATGATTTTATCTGGTTGGTGGTGCCACAAGTGAGAAGATGTTTGGGAAGGGCACAGAATTGTGGTATCGGGGGGACTAGGAGCCTGTCTCATCCCTCTCTCAGGCTATAAACCTGATCATGAATCATATGAGTAAATACAATTTCTGATGTGGTACTCCCCACCTCAAGCATAGGGGCAATTTATAGTTTGACCCATGGGGATGGAGGGCACCATTGCAAATTTATTTATGTAGGAGATGCTTGAAGTTGAAGTCTTTACACAATTGAGTGGATAAGACCATGGTGTACATCCAAAGAGCAACTGTTTCCAACTTGCTCTTGAAGGGGGTAGATCCTGAGTAGAACAGATGTAGACCCACTACATAGAAATGCACTACACAGAAATGAATGGGCACTACAGACCCATTCATCTAACTTGAGTAGTGGTCAAAACTATGCAAATGTTGCTACCAGTAAATTATAAGAGCCCAGCCAACATGGTTTCACGAAGGGGAGGGTGCTGTCAGACAAAAATTGAAATCTTTCATAAAATTACAAAAGTAGTAGATCAGAGAAGTGCGGTAGCAGTCACCTATCTGGATGTTGACGTTGGAGGTTATGGGGACAGGATAAAGTTGTAATTTGGATGAGGAAATGGGCGAGCAAAAACATAGAGAGTAGTAGACGCTGGTGTCCATGCTGATGAAGGTAAAGTAACCAGTGGCTAGTATAGGGCTTGGGGTTAGGATCAGATTGTCTCACTATGTATATTAACAACACCCCTGCCGAAGGATCTAGGGGGGAAAATACAGTATCGAGTTTTGTATCATCTGCAACAAGCGTACAAAAGACTCTGGAAGAAGTGAAAAAACATGAAAGGGGATTTGAAAAAAATTGGAAGAATGGTCATGGGTTGGGAGAATGAACTTAAGAAGATAATAAAGCCAGGCTGAGTCCATCGAGCCCAGCAAACTGTCTCACGGTGGCAAGGATGGCTCACAAGTACCCAGCAGATCCCAAAAAGTAAACCTGTTTCCTTTTACTTGCTCCCTGGTTTACCTGGCTAATTCTTTGTGGTCTCTTCCCCCAGGAACTTCACCAAACCTATTTATGCCCCCACTATCAGGCCGATTCAGTAAAGTCCGCGGGAGAGCGGACGAACGCCCGCTCTCCCGGCGCGTGCACCGGCCTTCACCGGTGTGCGTGATTCTGTATTTAAATTAGGTGACGCGGTAAAAACGGGGAAAAGGAGGCGCTAGGGACACTAGCGCATCCCTAGCGCCTCCTTTTTGACAGGAACGGCGGATGTCAGCGGGTTTGACAGCCGACGCTCAATTTTGCCGGCGTTGGTTCTTGAGCCCGCTGACAGCCACAGGCTCGGAAACCGGACGCCGGCAAAATTGAGCGTCCAGTTTTTGGCCTGACAGCCGCGGGCCGAATTCAAATTTTTTTTTTTTTTTTTTTACTTTTTTTACTTTTCGGGACCTCTGACTTAATATCGCTATGATATTAAGTCGGAGGGTGCACAGAAAAGCAGTTTTTACTGCTTTTCTGTGCTCTTTCCCGGCGCCGGAAGAAATTAGTGCCGGCCTTTGGGTGGGCGCTAATTTCTGAAAGTAAAATGTGCGGCTTGGCTGCACATTTTGCTTTCTGTATCCCACGGCACCTAATAGGGCCATCAACATGCATTTGCATGTTGAGGGCGCTATTAGGTGCCGCGGGTTGGACGCGCGTTTTCCTCCCCTTACTGAATAAGGGGTAAGGGAAAACGCGCGTCCAAGACCAGGCTAACAGTGCGCTCCATGGGAGCGCACTGTACTGTATCGGCCTGTTGGTTAGTCACAGCTTGATTGTGTGCTGAGTGAAAAATTACTTTTCATGACTGGTTTTAAATCTGCGGTGGTTAGTTTCAGAGCACATGCTCTGGCTTTAGTATTATTTGAAAGGAAATGTAACCATCCTTTATTTACCGATTTCACCCCATTCATGATTTTATAAATTTCTATCATGCCCTCAGCTGTCCTTTTTTCCAAACTGAAGAGCCTTATCCTGCATAGCCTTTCAGAGGAGAAACAATCCAACCCCGTTATAGTTTTGGTTGTCCTTACTCTTTCTAGTTCTGTCTTGTCTTTCGAGAGGGGGTGACCAGAATTGCACACTGTGGGCCAGATATTCAAACCTATGTATGGGCGTAGATTTGTGCGCGCAACCTGGCGCGCACAAATCTACGCCTGATTTTTATAACATGCACGTGCAGCCACATGCATGTTATAAAATCCGGGGTCGGTGCACGCAAGGGGGTCCACACTTGTGCAACTTGCATGAGCCAAGCCCTAGGGGAGCCCCGATAGCTTTCCCCGTTCTCTCTGAGGCCGGGGAAATCGGAACGGCCTCAGAGGGAACTTTCCTTCCACTCCCCTGCACCTTCCCCCTCGCACGCATGTTATAAAATCCGGGGTCAGCGCGCGTAAGGGGGTGCACACTTGTGGGCCGAGCCCTAGGGGAGCCCCGATGGCTTTCCTTCTGCTCCCCCCCCACCTTCCCCTCCCTTCCCCTATTCTAACCCGCCCCCATCCCTACCTAAATCATCCCCCCTACCTTTATTTTTGAATTTATGCCTGCCTCTGGGCAGGCGCAACTTGCACGCGCCTGCCAGCACAGCTGCTGTGCCGTAGGCCTTGGTCCCGCCCCCAGATCAGCACCCCACCCATGACCCTGACCCCTTCCTCAAAGCCCCGGGACATACACACGTCCCGGGGCTTGCGCGCGTCGCCGAGTCTATGCAAAATAGGCTTGGTGCGCGCAGGGACAGGTTTTCGGGGTTACGCGCGTAACCCTTTGAAAATCTACCCCAATATTCTGAATGTGTGTGCAAGATGCAGCAGCAATATGGTATTTTCTGTTTTCTTCTTTATTCATCTTCAATCAATCCTAACTCTTTTTTTTTTTTTTTTACTTTTTTGACCACTGCCACACACAGAGCCAAGGATTTCAATGTATTGGCCACAAGGAATCCAACATCCTTGTCTGGGGTGGTGGCTCTTAGTATGGAACCTAGCAGTGTGTGCCTGTACATGGGCTTCTCTTTCCCTATTACATCCCTTTTCATGTTTCCACATTAAATTTAGTCTGCCATTCAGACGCCCAGTCTCCTGGTCCAGCAAGGTCCTGCTGTAGTTCCTCACACTCTGTTATTTCAACAACTTTGAATGATTTCATAACTTCTACAGATTCGATCACCTCACTCATTTTTCCTTTTTCTAGATTTATGAATGCTTTATAGCACAGGTCCCAGAACAGATCACTGTAATACTCCAATAATAATCTTTTACTATTTGAAAAGTGACCATTTATTCCTGTCCTTATTTCCTACCAGTCCACACTAGGACATTGCTTCCTAGTCCCTGTTTTCATTTCCTGAGGCTCTCATGGTAGATTTTGTCAGATGACATCTGAAAATCCAACACCACTAGCAGCTGGTTTACTTTCATCTACACGTCTTAACTGTTGGGGGGAGGGCTCTATTGCTGGCCCCCCACTTTGTTTTAAAAATGTTTGGAGGCTCTGATTGGCAGGCCTGAGCCTGTAGGGATCATGTTTAGGCTCAGGGGAGGGGGGTGTTTTGTTTACCATTTTTTTCCCACCAGGCTTGAGGAGCCATTGCTTGCCTCAGATCCTTGCCGGTGGCTGTGTCAACATCATAACATTTTCTCAAACTGTATTTTCGTCTGCAGCTGCATTGTTTTCCTTCGGTGCACATTTCTGCTGCCCGGTCAGCTGAGAGGCCTTCCTTGCGGTAGTTTCCCCACGTTGTATGCAGGGAGGATGGTTAGACCGTATTGAGATGGTCTGCTGAGGGAAGGTGCCGGCAGCTCTGCCAGGATGCCTTCTGCATCAGGCGGACTTGACTGCAGCGGGGGATGTGGGTTGAAGTTTAGTCTCACAGCCAGAGCGTGTGAGGCTTAGCTGAAGGGTTGCGGCGCCAGAGTCCTGTGCCCCTTCAGGAGATGTGGGGCACAGGGTTGCATCCATAGGAGACCCAGTGAGTTCGTGGGTGGGCTGGGGTGCATGCAAAGGTGGTCTAAAGCACTTGCTTCTTATGTTAGGCCAGAGACATAAAGATAGTCTTGGCGGTAGGTGGTATGTGAAAATTTTGTGGTTATTTGTGTTTGTTTCTTGCAGGGTATGGGTGCCTGGGTCATGGGCCACTCATCATTTGTCCATTGGCATACAGGAGTGCGCTAGTGAGACCTTATGGCAAACATCTAGGTTTCACATCAGAAGGTTGACATAGTTGCTGGTTTGGTCATCGTGGGACGATATGGATTAGTGTTTGCCTGTTATGAACTTACAAAGGAATCATCAAACTCTCTCATGGTGCATTTTGGGGGGGGTAATGATCTGAAGGTGTGGTCTTTCAGGAAGTTAGTGGCAGCGGTTCAGAAGGATTTTGAGTCTCTAATGAACATGAAGCCGGGTACTCGCTTTGCATGGTCCACCATTGTGTTCAGGTGGAAATTTAGAGATCAACCTCTCTGGAAATGCAGGATTAAAAAGTCAAAAAGCAAGCGAAGGCATGGGTCGAAAGGGGCAGGGTGGTTTGAGGATTAGACATGATTGGGCAGATGCATGTGTGGGACCTTATAGGTCAGATGGCATTCATCTGTTGGATGTGGGTATTGACTTATTTAACAGTGCATTCCAAGAGGCGCTTCTGAGGTTTTTATGTAAGGGGAGGGGGGCACAGTTTTTTGGGGGAACAAGGGCTACTCTTGTAGTCCTTGTTTGTGGTGGTAAACACAAATCTAAGTTGTTTTTTTAGTTACTTGATTAATTGTAGCATTTGGGGCTGTCATGGTGGAGGCAGGTGTCAGCTGGGGGGGGGGGGGGGCACGGCTGCTACACATGGCTTCTTTCACAGTACAGTCACTGCAGTGGTAATGGTGCTCCCTGCTGGGATGTGGTGGGGAGGTCTGCCACTGGTTTGCATAGTTGTGGGAGGGGTGGTGCCATTCTGTATAATTGTAGGCTCAGGTACATTTCAAACTGTGGCCATGTTAATTCCCAATTTTGTGTCTTGGGGATGGGGCTTAGGAGAGAATGCCCTATGTCCCACCTTACCCCTGTTATAATTGTAATAGAGGTATAAGGCAAGTCATCTCTATGCTAAAATCATGCTGCTTCTTATGCATTAAGCCATGTTTGTTTATAGCACCTGCAATTTTGATTTTTAATAATAGCCACAGAGATGAAGGACATGCTCAAAAAGGATGCAAACAAAAAAAAAAAGTATGGAACAGATTCAATAATCCTTACACATTTCTTGAACAGAAAGTCTTAATGATGTATGAATACTCTACAAACGTCAGTGAAAATGAGTTTAAAAAAGGTTAACAGCAGCCAGCATCAGTGCATAGTTTCCCACTCATCACTGCAGTCCTCTTTAAAAATTCACATTAGCGTAGTTACCCATCCATCTTTTTAATAATGTGGCTGTTTTAACCGATAGAGGTTGTGGATTACCCGAAACAAGTCTGTCCATGTTCTTTCAAGATAATGAGGCAGATACCAGCTGGTCCTACTCATTTGTTACAGTTATGCCTCAGTTTGATCTAGTACATCTTTCATTATCAGAGCAATTTGCTTCAGTTGCTCAGAGTCACCCTCAACCAATGGTATAGGGGTGAGTATGAGCCTAACATTCGCATCAGTAAAGACCAAGGCACAGCCTTCAGTTTTTCTGCTCTCTCTTTGGCCTTCCAAACAACCCTTTTACCCAATAGGTATCCAGCCACTCACTTGCCTCCCTCGCAGGCTTTTTGCTTCAAATGTAATTGAAAAAGTGTGTAGGAGTTGTTGCCTCTATGCCACACTTCTTCTTCTTGCCCTTAAACCATGCTGAAAGTTTAGTCTCAGTTTAAAACCTTCAAACTGGTATTTTTGAACAGTATCCATACCTCATGCAATTTACAAAAAAAAAAAAAAAGAAAAGTTGCAGTTTGCTCACGATCAGTTGCCCTTTTTAAAAGTTATAGGCTAGTGCAGTATTTTTCCTCACTGTCCTCCCTCCAGTGATTATGTAAAATTTGAATTATAATCATGATTACTTAGCAGCCCAACTACACTAACTCCTTGTGTACCAGGTCAAGTCTTCCACTGAGGTCTAGATCTCACGTAGCTGCCCTGCCTGTTCTAGGAGCATTTGCTCCATGAAAGTCATTTATGGCATTAAGAAATTTAACTTACTAGGGGTAATTGAAATCTCCCATTATGATGGTTGCCAAATGGGCTTTTTTTTTTCTTTAATTTCTTTTAACATTTCAGTACCTATCCACTGCTCCATTCTTGTCACACATGGCATTTCTATTCATAATGATTCTACAGTGCCTGCAGTTTCTTGCTAAAAAAATTGCAGACCCACCCTTTGGGATGCAAAAATTATCTAGCCACACCCATAGAAGTATGAGAACTAGAAATTGTTAAAGATCCAAGAGTAATTACACATGGCCTCAAAAAGTAGCCGGTCCATGTAATAAATCAACAAGGAAAATGAAGAGTATACTTAATTGTCCTGCTAATACTTCAGTGTATGCAAAGGTAGGCAATAGTTACCTCCTTGAGTATTCACTCACTTCTGGAGATCATACCTTCTTAAGGACATTGATATGATGGATGTTTGAAGAAAAAAAAAAAGCTACCACAATGAGACAGGGCCTTCAACACCAATCCCACAAAATATAGTTTAAAAATGCACTCACAATAGCTTCACTAGAGGAAACAAGTGAAAGGCGTGAGGGAAACCTTCCCCTATTGGACAGGATTTCAACATTGCTGCAAGCTAACATTTTCCATAGATAACCCCTCATCATTGAAATTCCTTATGATCTGAAAGTGAAAGAGGCAGCAGGGGAGAGAGGAGTTCAGGGGTAACTTGAGAACATACTTTATGGAGAGCAGGAATGCCAGAAGCCAAGCATGCTTTGGAAGGAGAGAGAAGATGTTGGTAGGAACTGCTCTGGCAGGTTCCACTATTGCAAAGGGGGAGGGGAAATTTCAGTCTTTGAGGCACAGAAAACTGCTCTGATCTAAATTAGGAAGGACAGTATATAAACACCTAAAAATAAATGAGAGATTTGCATACACTGCCTCCATTTTATGCCACTCTCTCATGCATACTCATTGTGGATAATCTGAAAACCAAATCTGTTTGAGGCTCTCGAAGAGCAGAGCTGGCCACCTCTTCAATATTGGAAACTCACCTTTCACTCTCTCAAATGTAGTCAGTCAGGGTAAAAAAAAAAAAAAACCCACAAGTGTGATAAGGAGGAAACATGACTTAGGGACACCGAAGATCATGGTGTAGTTATGATGGAAGCAGCAGGCAACAACTCCAGCGAAACCAATGAGGTTGAGGCTAGCAGGTTGGTGGCCAGCAGCATAAAGCAAGATCATGGGGCACAGGCAGTTGGATGTTCATGTTCACACATTATTATAAATCTTGGTGGTAAAATCTAAATAGCTTCCAAACTTAGTAGTAATAGAGGAGAGAGGGGCTGGATGTTGGATTAAGTATGGGAATTTGGTGGGCTATGAGCTTGGTCAGATTATTGTATAACAGGGAAGGAAAAACTGGGAGAAGGATTGATATTTCTAAGACAGTCACTCTTCTTAGGGGAGATTACAACAACTGGGCAGATGGATGGGACCATTTGGACTTTATTGGGAATCAGCTACAATGTTACATATGTTTTTATTTGCCTAAGGGCTCTCTCTCAATGCTAAATACTGCATTTACACCTGCTGCAGGCTAAAGTATTGCCTCAGCCATGTGGCTTCCATTACTTCCTCTGGAAGTATTTTAGGAGCATTCAAGGTTTTGTTTTTTTTAATTTTGTGAAAAAAATAAGAGGTCTCGACTGACCATACTCTCTCTTGTATTGTGTGTGTGTGTGTGTGTGTGTGTGTGGTGGGGTGGGGGGGGGGGGGGGGGGGGAAGGAAGGAATAAGTTTTATCTTATCTGTAAAGTGTGGCTAAAATTTCCTGCTAGGGATTTTTTTTTATGATAACCTCTTAAAAACAACGTTGGCTTTTAAAAACTCCTACCATAGCTTATGCAGTGTCCACAACAACTGTGGTCATGCTCTAACAGGTAGATTTTTAAAGGTGAGCGTGCTTCCCGGCACACACACATGCACGCGCAGGCAGTGTGCGCAATGGGGGGGGGGGGGGGGGGGGAGAAGACTTCTGCAATTTTTGCACGGCGACGCATCCCAGCCTTCCCCAGTTTCCTCCCAGTCTGCTCCAATTAAGGAGCAGACTGAGAAGGAACTTCCCTACCTCCCTCCCTCCCCCCCAAACCCTTTCTCCTACCTTTTCTTTTTTTCTTCTCTCTTTTGTTTGCTTACTGCTCTGTCTGAGCAGAAGCAGCTTGCGCGCATTGGCTGACTGCCGGCATGCGCTTCCCCGGCACAGTGGCAAATGGCCGCTGTACGGGCCACCTCCGGCCCCGCCTCTCCCCCACTCCTTTCCTTGGGCCCGGCCCTTCTGTGCGTAACCGGGGGTTACGCACAGAAGGGCCGGGCCCCTTCGAAAATGCGCACCTGTGCACAAGGCCCAGCCACGCACATAACCATTTTTTATGCGCATGGCCCATTTAAAATTTACACGTAATTGTGTTAACACTGTCCCCTTTTCTTCCAAACTTCACACTGGCTCACACACATTTTCTACATGCCTAAAGTCCACCACCAACCTAATACCCTCAGGACCATCAGGACCCTATTGATTGTTCAAAGTAACCCTACACGTTCTCTGTTCAATACTATGTTTATGGTTTAATGTAACGACCTTACTTATTGTTTAAGGTTACTCTGTTCAATATTATGTTTATTGTTTAATGTAACGCCCCCCGGCGATAGTTGTGTTATTTGGAAACAGACTTGATTTTATATATATATATATATATATATATATATATATATATCAAGAAAGTCGGTATATAAAAACCCTAAATAAATAAATAAATAAATAAATAATGCCTAAAACCCTTTCACAGCCTCCAGCTATGGCATGATGTATCTGCAGGACTGGGGGAAAGACACACATCTTTACTACTACAGTTTGTAAAAACATGGACTTCCACATTTTTTCTTAATTTAAATATTCTTAAATTATATTTAAAATATAGTATTAAAAAACCCCTATTAAATGTTTAAAATTTTGCATTTCCTGGCTGGCTATTTATAGCATCAGTTCCTAGATGCCAAGGGGGACACAAATTGTACCCAAGTGTTTATTTCCTTTAGTGCAAATAGAAATGTTTTTCCCCACAAAGAGCAGAGATTGGTGCCATCTCACTATAGAAGGATTTCCCAGGCCCCATTTTATTAATAGGCATGCAACTAAAAAGGGAATAACTCCAAAGTTACAGGCATAGTTTTAGACTAATGGAGTAGCAACAGGTGGGCCGTGGCCCACCCGCTGTTGCCTGGCAGCCCAAGAAGAAAGGCCCTATCACAGGGCCACAATGGACATGCCCGGCATGAACATCCAGGGGGAGCAGCGGCTGAGAAGAGGAAGAGGCCTGCGAGACCACCGGTGGATCCCATTCCACCAGTGGCCACGAAGCAGAGCAGGCCCGCGAGGTCGTCAGTGGAACCCATCTCACCACTGGCCAAGAAAAGGAGCAGGACTGGAAGGCCGGCAGTTGAAAAAAAAAAAAAATCCTCACCGGAAAGAGCCCATTCTCCTGCTCCTCCACCTGTGCTGGCGCTGTGGCATTCATAACACGTGCAGCCAGTAAGCGCTCTATGCTGATCTCGTGCATCATGAGATAAACGGAGAAGGTGCTAGTCCCAGGCATAGGTGCTAGTCCCAGGCATAGGTACATAAAGAGCAAAAGGGGGAACCTGTTCTGCTCCTTATGGGGACCCTGCCTGGTGTGTGTGTATATATGTACGTTAATTCTGCAAATATCTGGGTGGGGGTGGGAGTAGGAGTCCCTACTGACAAATTTGCCTGGTTGGACAAGGGTAAGCCATCCAAGGCCGAGTTGTGCAGATACCAATATTGTGCATAACAAGAGCCAGTGTGAGAGGGATTTAAATAAGGGTCAATTGAAAACAGAATTGTTTGAATTATAACCTAACGCACGCACAGGCTACTATTTGTTATGAAGTCTATTGAACATTTCATGCTTATGACTTGCTCTTCATACAGACATATATAGATTGCTACTGCCATAATGATGTTTCACTCTGTGTTGTTTGTAGTCCTCTGTTTAATAAAGTTATTTAAACATTTGTATTTTGGTTTTCTACAGTATACCACAGAGAGTCTGGTTGCTCAGGTTTGCCATTTCAGTTTTGTCTGCATGTATGTTTCTAATTTGTAGCCATTAGGGGGGGGGGGGGGGGTGCTGAAGAGCAGCCACGTGGGGCTGCGAGCGAAGCCGCTCTCGCTCGCGGCAGAGAGGACTAGAGGCTCGGCTGGCTGTGAGCAGGGCCCGTCCTGCTTGCGGCCAAGAAAAAAAGCACACGCTCTGGCCATGAGCAGCATCTCAGCGAATGAGGTCAGGGTGGGACTGGAGGGCACAAAGCAGAAGGTTCACCTAGGGCACCTAATACCCTTGGCTCTGGCCCTGCCCCAAACCCCCAATCAGATCCCCCCCTCTCAAAAAGGTTGAATATAACGCATAGCAGGCCCCTGGCCCCTACTCTCCCCCCCCAAAGGTTAAATAAGCTTCATGGGTCCACCCCCCCTTCCACATCAACAGCCAGGGTGAGGGCGGTCCCTTGAGGTTGGGGGGGGGGGGGAGGGGGTGGTGGTCGTCCTTACATTAAAGGCCCACTAGGCATGTTCTTTTGTCCTGCGGTGTTTGGCCACAAGATGAAAAATGCGCCACAGAGCTGTGATAGGGGACCCCCCCCCCATGAAAAAACATTGTGGCTTAGTGGCTCTAGGCCAACGATTGTTCAAAGCAGTAATAAGAATGGCCACCTAGTGGCTAGAGCAGTGGGCTGAGAACATGGGAAGCTACTGATGCGCAGATCACCCCACCCTCCATTCCTCCCGGGCACCAACTTAGCAGGCGGGTCCCCACCTCACAGGACCTGCATGTGTAACCTCGCCTTGAGTTTGGATTTGGAAAGGCGAGTAAGTCGATCTCTCTCCATTCCTCGTGTTTCTGCTCTGATCAGTTCTATTTCGTATTCTTGATTCCTTTTGTGGCTGTAGCGGCTAAGTAATAAAGCAATGCTCCTGGCACACCAACCTGTGCAGCTGATATAACATGGCTAAAACTGCACCATTCAGCCCCATCCACTTGCAGCCCGATTACAGGAACCAAAAGTAACGAGAACCACGTTTTTCCTTGTTTAGAATCCATTTGCTTTGGCAGCTGCAGCTCGGGGGAAGGGAAAATTGCATTTTCAGATGTGCTACTCTCCCATCATTACCAAAACAAACTGCCCTCCCATATGAGCATCGATCTACAGAAACAAAATAATGACAGATAAGGAAAACGGGGTCAGCTAGTCTGCCCATTCCTGATACCATCCCACAGGTCCCGACAGATCTCAGGATTTGCTGTGCTCTGAAGTATGCAAAATAGAAAATAGGCACAACAATCCCTTCATTTATTAGTTTTTATTTGTCTCTTTAATAAAAAGATAACATTTCACAGAAATGTTTATAACATTGTTATACATATAAATAGAAAGTATAGGCTGTGACAGAGCCTGTGCTATTTTGCTACATCCTGAAGAAAATTTAACCAAACCTCAGAGCCAAAATATATCAAACTTTGTGAAAATGCACTAGGATGAGCAAAGCAGTTCTGTGTTTCTATTTTCAAATACTTACCACCTCTCAAATTCTCAGTATGGAAAATTGAGTTTCATTGTGTCATGAATCAGCCCTTAGCAACCATCATGCAGTCTCAGAACTGGCCTGCTTCCAGCTCTTGCTAATGACAGACACATGCAGAAAATGGTTTTGCTCCCTAAAAAAACCACAAAAACAAAAAAAAACCCCTTTTCTTCATTGGAGCTCACACATCACAAACTAAAGCAGTTGAGAAAAAAAAAAATCTAGCAGCTATTGTGACTTCTCAGATGCCCTGAAGTCTTTTTGATATGTAGCCGACATGAGGCTCTAACTGATGGAAAGGCAGTTTCAACTATGCTTGAACACACCATCAGCTCTAGAATTACTGAAATTAACAGAATCAAATAAAGGAAATAAAAAAGATTTTTTTGGTATGAAAATATTTTATAAGTGCAATAACTTACTCTAGGGTGAGCATGGAAGAATGTCATTGTGCTCCCTGGGTGTTAAAGGCACTCAAGTCTTTGGCCCCGTGCCTCCATAATCACTAGTGCACACATACAGACATTTTAAGGCTTACACTGAAGGGTTGTTACCTATTTTGCAACAAAACAAACCAATATCACAAGACCAAACAAGTTCTAGATATGGAAAAACATTCAACAATTGAAAAACAGGTTAGAACAAGTACAAAAGGACATTCAAAATGCAAGCATGATTGTGCTTAAATATATGAACAAAAATGTTTATTCTGTCACTTATTAAAAATTAAGTAACTATATGACAGACGATAAATGCAGCATCTATGAAGACGTGAAATAGAAAACCTAGACCGAGGGGTAGGAAAAACTGATCCCCAAATAAATACCTCAAGCCAGTCAGGTTTCCAACTCATGCCTATTTATTGTGGATATCTGGAAAACCCCAACTGGCTTGTAGCACTCAAGGATCGGAGTTGCCTACTCCTGTCCAAGTCCTTCAACAACTTATTTTAAATAACTCGTGACGTATTCCTTCATCTTATATACATCTGTACTTTTTGTTCAGGAGGCATTTGCTTTTTGAAAAATGCACACACACAACTGCAGAATACACACCCCTTAGGTGCTGTCAAACCAAGCCCTAACTAGCCGGTTGACATTGGGCCTTGCCCTCAGTTAAAATGGAAGTGGATCCTGCTTTATTTTCAAGCCATATTTTAGACCAGAGAATTTTTCACTTCATGGGTTTTAAAAAAAAAGTCTTGCTTCCAACATGGTAAACACAAAGGTTTCAACATTCAGAATAATAAAGCTAAAACCCATTACTCCACTGATATTAAGTACTTATTGCACAAGAAAGAATCCGTCCAGAGGTGCAAGGTTTAGCTGTCCAAGCCTGGCTTTGGATTCAAGGCGGAAGAGAGAAGGAACTCTGTCCAGCAGAGTGGCTGCAGTGCTGCTTAGTCACCACTGGGGGGTGGGGCTTGAGAAATGAACACAGCTCCTCAGTCAGCATCTTCAAGCAACCTTTGCAAATTCTTCTGTATCTTAAAGAAAAACAAAATGCAGAAATTAAATTATGTTGACAGAACATTTGCTAGGCTGACATACTGCATTTCAAGAATGCTCAAGAGGGGGGGAAGAGGGATGCATCAGAATGGAGCTCTGGACCTGTCACAATATGCACCATGACAAGCCTATGCTAAAATGTGACCAGGAAGTGACCCTTCTGTCTTCAATTGTCAAGGTAGCTCCCTTGGTGCAGGCTAGGACAGAAGCTTTATTTATTTTTACTTGATCTTATATTCCGTTTTATGGCACGTCAAAGCAGATTACATTCTGAACGTGGACATGTGTTTGCATTTTTGTAGGTATTTGGGAACTAATTTTCTGACGTTGCTAGTTATACTCTAGGATATACAATTTCCCATGTTTTAGATGTTAGCTGGCATGTTTTCAGAGGGGAGATGATTGATTGGTGCCCCCTCAGGCTTGGGGGTCGAGTGAAGGTGAATTTTGCTTTTGTGATTGATTCGCCAGAGCATATATTTTAAATGACCAAGGGTGGGTTCTTATCTAGCCTTGATTTTCTCCACTACACTGGATATTTCTGGTTTTCTCTCTTTTGAAATATGTGCCCTTTTTATACTTCAGCTATGCTCAACATGAATTAGTCCAAATGCTAATGATCAAATCAAAAAGGCTGTATGCCAAACAAAGAAAAAATGGTTACATGGCCAGCGTGTTAATGAACATTAAGAACATAAGAACATGCCATGCTGGGTCAGACCAAGGGTCCATCAAGTCCAGCATCCTGTTTCCAACAGAGGCCAAACCAGGCCACAAGTTCCCATTTCGGCATCTGTCACAGTTCACCTCCTGGAAACCAAATTCAACATTGTATGCCATGCTCCTTCCCCTCCAACAATAAGCTAAAGCCATAGAATAGGGCCGCTCATCCACCGTGGAGAGCGAGCTTAGGAAAACCTATAGTTTCTTCTATTTTGTTTGTTCTTGTTCTGGTTTTGTTTGATTTTCCAGCTGGTACAATTTGTTCTGTAAATAGGGGAGAAAAATCTCCTCCTCCAAACAAACAGAAAAAGAACAGAGGTCACTTACAAGAGCTGATGCACTGCCAGGCTTGGGTAACAGCCACATCACCCAAAAATACCGATTCTGTTCACCTTGTAAAAGAAAAAGTCTGGGAAGTGCTCCACCTTAGACCCAGGAGTACAGAAGGGCTCCGTTTGGTGCCCCCACCGACATGACAAAAATCAGCAAATGCACCACGTTGCACTTGCCCAGTGCTGCTGCTGGTCACCATCTCCCCTGCTCTTACATTAGATTTCATTGGTTTGTGCGCATTGCAACAGGTAATCCTGGGGCAATTCTGTGCTACTGCGAAGCGCAGAGTTTGCGCAGAATTCCCTCCTGCGCGGAATTGCCAAATTCTGTACAGAAAATGGCAGAGGAGACCCTGGGTTGCTGTAAACGGGCATGCGCCATTTGCGGCGAAGATGAAGGCCCTGGTGAGAGTGAATGGTTGAGAGAGGGGAGGGGGAGGGGTGTGAGAGAGCGGGGTGGGGGGGGCAGAGAAAGGGAGCCTATATGAGGAGATTATGAAGGAGTGTGTATGTGAGAGAGATTGGGAGCTGCTGTGTATGAAAAAAAGGGATCGTGTGTATGTGAGGGTGCTAAGCCTGTGTGACGGGATTGTGTATTGTGTGAGACAGTGCCTGTGTGAAGGGCTGCGTGAGAGAGAGACATAGGTAGCCTGTGTGAGAGAGAGAGGGAACTTGTGTGGGTGTGTATGCAAGAGAGAGGGCCCTGTATGAGGGTGTGTGTATGTGAATTAGAGAGCGGGAACATGTGTGTGAGAGAGGAAGGACAGAGGGAGCCTGTGTGAGGGGCAGTACTGAGAACGGGGTCAATCTCTGGGACTGGCAATAGAGTGGAAGGGGTTGAACCTAGAGGTGGAGGGGAGAGATACTGGCAGCTGGAGGAGTTGGGGCCTGAGTGGACAACGTGGCCAGGGGAGGAGGGAGAGCATGTGGAAGGGACACTCAGTGAATTTCTGCTCAAAATATTTAAAATTCTGCATCTTTAGGTAATACATTTTAAATTAATACAGAAAAAATAATTACTTAGATTCATGTAAATTATATTATTTTGACCAATATAAAGTTTCTGTGCACAGAATCACCCCAGGATTAAGCAGGGGAGCATTCTAAAGTCTGCAAACCACTCACGCTGGGGAAAGCACCGGGAGAGGGCAAGGCTGCGCCACTGTGCAGAAAAAGCCTCCACTTTCTAAATACACAGACTGGCCATGCTCTGCTGGATCTGGCCACCAGGGTCGGTGACATGATTTGTTTTACTTTTACTGCAAAGTTTCTCTCCTTCCAGTACTACTCCTCCATGCAATTCCCTGCAGTGCATGATTGATTGGTGCATATAAAGATTCAGAAAGAAAGCCTACATGTGTCAGGTGCATGTTTCCTACTCTTCCCAGCCCTGTATCAGCTGGAAAGGACTCAGTTGGTCTGAACTTGGTAGAGTAGGGGGAGGAAATCGGAAAAGAACAGAAGGAGAGAGAGAGAAAACGCAAGCAGAAGTAACTTGGCCATTTTCAGTTCTTTCCCCTCAGCAGCTTTGCTGGGGAAGGAGGATGTTCAGCAGCAGTGATGTTTTTACATGGTCTACCATTATTTACTGTTTATTTCAGCATTTAATGCCCATTACATATAAAACAGTGACCAGATAATAATCTGCAGATCAATATTTAAAATAACCGGCACTTTAAACAATGCTTCCCTTCTCCCCCACCTAATGATTTTTAAAACCTATTTCAAAAGTGTTCCCACCACATCCCTTTCTTTCCAAAAAGGAAGAAACTGTCCTATTCTTATGCATCACATTTTATCTTGACTGCATAAAATAAAATTGTGGAATCCCCTCGTCAAAACCAATTATTAACAGCTAAGTTTCACCGTAACAGAGGTGTTCCCCTTTGTAGAATATAATGTGTTATGCAAAATTGCTTTTTTTTTTTTTTAAACCTTCAAAAGGGGCCAATGTAATAAGAAGCGCTAAACCCAACATGGGTTACTTGCATTTTGGCATGAGCTTTTCGGCACCAACTTTGACCTGGAACATAAGGGCTTTAATGTTAAAAAAAAAAAAAAAAAAAAAAGCCATGCTAGAGCCAATGGCAAGCTTAGTGGAGGTGCATGCAAATTGCAGGGTAATAGTCCAATTAGCAATGCAAGGAGGCACGCTAGTGGGGAAGCCGCCTAGTGCGTCTTACTACCACATGAAATTTAATACTTGCTCAAAGCAGGCATTGAAGTTGCCGTGGCTGGCCTGCTCAATCCTTCCTCCTAAGATCTGGCCCAGTGGGCCAAGTCGTCTGGGTCCAGACCTGGGGTCCTCGACTTGCCTTCCTGCAGACCCGAAAATCCCCCACCCTCCTCTGGCAGGGCTGTTCCCAATTGGTCCTTTTCACTTACACTTGTCAGTGAAAAGGACCAATCCCCTTTCAGGACAGCCTTATGATAGGGGATTGGTTCTCTTTGACATGTGACAATGAAGAGACCAATTGACAGTAAGTGAAGAAGTGAATACATATTAAACTACTAAAATCTAACTCCAGTTTTAGCATGAGTTTTATTACATTGGCCCCAAAATATGTTAAGATTGTAAAACAAAAGTTGTGGCCTGTACCTTCCACAAAGAAAGGGGTTGATCTGTCTCATTATCTGGGGAAAAGAGTGCGATAGTTAGCGGAATCTGCGTCACTCCTATTAGTGATCAAACATTGCACTGCAACTTAAAAGTGAAGCAAGGTAGATGCAAGTACTTTAGGTGAGGCCATTAGATTAGCTTTCCCATATTAGCCCAACAAATGATACATGTGGTTCTCTGGAACAGGGGTTTACAACCCTGACATTTAGCATTCCCTAACCAGTCAGGTTTCCAGGATGTCTACTCAGAATGTGCATACATTTGCATATAGTAGAGGCAGTGCGTGCAAATCTTCCTCATTCATATTCACTGTGGATATCCTGAAATCAGACTGGCAAAGGTTATAAAACTTCAAGCCGTGCTTTATGGAATCGTGCAGTATGGGCACAAACAATGGACTCCTTTTATAGTCTCAATCAAGCAATAGGACAGTGGAAAAAAACCCCCCAACACAGACTGAGCATCTTTTGCAGTCAAGGCAGGAGGTTTAAACCTACCCATTGGACACAACTCAAATCACTAGGAGACTCAATCATTCCAGGGCCACAACCCAAAAGAAAAGCTTTTGCATCAAGACCACCTTTCCAGGGCTAAGTTTAGAGTTCTCTTCAGAGGTTCAGAATAAATCAAAAGATCAATAGATGCAAGTAGCAGGGTTCTTAAGTAAATAGGGTATTTATGTAAAACAGTATTTAGAAACCCCCCCCAAAAAAACAGGTACCTGGTCTAATGTTGCAAGGTTTGCTGTTAGTTCGTTATATATATTGTCGGCATCTGTGTGCAGCAGGGGTCCCAGCCTGTGTGCTGATTGGCTGAATAAAGGGAAGAGGCATGGAAGAGGAGGAGAAAAGGAGAAAGCAAAGAGTTACATTGAGTAGAAAGGAACATGCAGCTTGAGTCACAACACTTGTCTTGACTAATGAAGAATGAAAAGGCCCAGCAGGCCCTTCTGCTTAGATCCTTTCAGGGTTGGTGCAAGGGTAATTAGGCAACCTAGAAGAGCCTTCAACCTTGCGTTGCACCCTTCTCCCCTCCCAATTAACTTTCAGGCCCACAAGCCACCCCCCCCCCCCCCGAGATTTTGATAATTAATCATGACACCACTCAAGAACAATCCTATAAAAACACAGGTCGATATCAATTTTAAATATTAAACTGTATGAGTTTATATGCATGTAAATAAGTTTATTAAATCATATCAATGTCTAATACTGTACATTTGGGAGATAGACTGCAAAAACAAAAATAAAAGAAATAATATATTTATAGGTTAAAAAATTAATTCTGCATTGCCTAAACAGTAGTATCTGACTACCTGGCTGACATGGTCCAGAATGTTTCCCTTAATTCCCCTTACTATTCACCATTTGAAAAACAAAAACCCCACAAATCAAATTCTGTTATCACCTCAGTAACAATGACAAACTCTCTCTATTACCAGGAACCTTGTGAACAGAAAACCATTCAAAATGAGACATTCAA
Source organism: Rhinatrema bivittatum (assembly GCF_901001135.1). NCBI lineage: Eukaryota > Metazoa > Chordata > Amphibia > Gymnophiona > Rhinatrematidae > Rhinatrema > Rhinatrema bivittatum. Next base: position 595,048,356 of record NC_042615.1, read on the forward strand.
AAGCTATATTACAAAAACAGCACCAACTCCCAGAACTGAACACAGTAACAACCCTACCTATAAAAAAAAAAAAAAAAAAAGGACCAACGCAAATATTATACCAGGCCTTAGAATGCCTTTTGGAGAAAACCGAACAAGCTGAACTGCCTGGGATCCTGCCAGATACTAGTGACCTGGATTGGCCACTGTTGGAGACAGGATACTGGGCTTGATCGACCCAGTATGGCAATCTTATGTTCTTAAATCCCAACACAGAAACAGACCATTAGCAGAATTCTTCATAAGTAGAAAAGAAATTCTATGCTGGTTTAGATCAAGGTCTATTATGCCCAGCATCCCATCTCTGACAAATGGACATTCTGGGTTGCATAAACCTGGCAAATCCCAAAAGGTAGATCTATTTCTTGTTACTCATTCCCATGGATAGCAATAGCTTTCTTTAATCTACCTGACTAATAATGGTTTATATACTTTTCCTACAATGATTTCTTGGAAATTTTACTATGCCAATTGCCATCACATCCTCTGATAACAGATTCCCATCCCACAGCATGACCGTACTTTTTCACTCTGTGCACATTCTATGATTTGCTTTAAATCTGCTGGTTGATACTTGTTTTATTATGGAAAGGGTAAACAAACATCATCATTTACCCATTCTACCCTACTCATGACTTTATACAAAATTTCTCTCATGTCCCCTTCTCAGTCTTTTCCAAGCAGAAAAACCCTAACCTTCATAGGGGAGGTGTTCCATCCCCTTTATCATTTTTCTAATCTTTTTCTAGTTCCATGTCTTTTTTGAGATGAGAGGACTAGAACTACATAAAATACTCAAGGTGTGGTTGCACCATGGATGATATAGAGGCACTGGGATATTTGCTGTTCATTCTTTTCGGATCAGTCCTAATATTTTATTAGCTTTTTTGACAGACATCCTTCATTGAGCTGAGAATTTCAGTGTATTGTCCACAAGGACTGAGGTCCTTTTCCTGGGTTTTTATTCCCCGTTGTAAAGTGCAAAGCGACATTACATCTGGAGGCCCCATCTCCTAGTCTCATAAACCCTTCTGTTCCTCACAATCTAGTGCTGTTTTAACAGCTTTGAATACATTTTTTTGTCATCTGTGTAATCTGATTAGCTCGTTTCCTTTTCCAGATCATTTATGAATATGTTAAACAGCACAGGTCCCAGTACCAAGCCTGTGGTACTACACTAATTAAAAACTTTCTCCATTTGGAAAACTGACCATTCAGTCATAAACTCGTTTCCTGTCTTTTATCCAGTAATTAATCCACAACAGGACACTGCCTCTTCTACCCTGAAGTTTTAAATTTGAGGAGTCTCTTCTGGGGGACTTTGTGAAATAACTTATGAAAATCCAAATACACTTATCTACCAGCTCATCTTTTTTTACACCTCCAGAAATGTACAAGATTGATAAGGTGAGATTTCCCTTTGCTAAAACTATGTTGACTCTTCTCCATTAATCCTCAGCTGTCTATATGGCCAGCGATGTTATTTATTTAACAGCAGCTTCTACCATTTTGCCCGACACGGACCTCAGGCTTACTGGTCTATAACTTCCCTTAATATCCCAGAACAGGGGCGCATTGGCCTTTCGGGGTTTCGGCATGCTCCATTGGGCTGGTCCAGCCCAATTACGTGGTTAGTGTTGGCCGCAGCAGCCCCCATGTGTGCGGGGGCCGCTGCAACCAACACCAGGCCATCAGCTGCAATTCTCCCGTGCTGGGAGTCTCCTGAGAATTTCCAGGATTGATTTTTCCCCCCCATGATGGTGGTGGCTTCCTAGTCCCTCTCCCTGCTGCTGTCTCGGACCCTCTCCCCCCCCCCCCGCCGCTTTCACTGCAGAGGCAGGAAGCCTTGCAGCTGCCTCCCCTCGTAGGCTTGGGGGGGGGGGGGTGTCTGTCTCTTCCTTCGGGAGGCTTGGCTCACTTCTAAGTCCTTCCTACCCTGGAGTAAGTAGGCAGAGGAAAGCCTGGAGAACCGGAACTGTAAAAGCAGCAGACTGTAGCACACCGTCAATGGGAAGGAGAATTGGAGACAAGCTACAGTCACAGAAAGCGAGAGAGAGGGGGTTGGTTAGGCAGAAATGCTTTTGCACATTGTTAGTGAGGCTTCTGTCTGAGGTGGCTGTGGAACCAGTGAGTCTCCTGGAGAGTCGGGGTAGGCTGGGGAAGCGCTAGCAGCAAGCAAGAACTTTACATAATGATGAGGGGGTACTCACTATCAGGCTGATACAGTAAACTCCGCGGGAGAGCGGGCGAACAGGCCACCACTCTCCTGTGCGTGCGATTCAGTATTCAAATTAGGCCTGGCAGTAAAAAGAGGTGCTAGGGACACTAGCGCGTCCCTAGCGCCTCTTTTCGGACAGGAGCGGCGGCTGTCAGTGGGTTTGACAGCCGACACTCAATTTTGCCGGCATCTGTTCTCGAGCCTGCTGACACCCATGGGTTCGGAAACCGGACGCCGGCAAAATTGAACGTCCGGTTTTCAACCCGCGAGCGAACTTCAAAATTTTTTTTTTTTTTTTGTAACTTTCGGGACCTCCGACTTAATATCGCTATGATATTAAGTCGGAGGGAGCATAGAAAAGCAGTTTTTACTGCTTTTCTGTGCACTTTCCCGGTGCCCAGAGAAATTAGCGCCTACCTTTGGGTAGGCGCTAATTCCTGAAAGTAAAATGTGCGGCTTGGCTGCACATTTTGTTTTCTGAATCGCGCAGGAATACCTAATAGGGCCATCAACATGCATTTGCATGTTGCGGGCGCTATTAGGTTCGGGGGGGGGTTTGGACGAACGTTTTCGACCCCTTACTGAATAAGGGGTAACGCTAGCGCATTGAAAACGCGCGTCCAATCACTGGTTAACAGTGCGCTCCGCTGGAGCGCACTGTACTGTATCGGCCTGTATGGGGGTAATTGTAAAAAGAATTTGCATGCTTAAGAACTAGTTTTACATGTGTAAATGCACTTTACTCGTGTAAATAGGCTTTTGGAAACTGCTACAAATTACACTTTTAAATTGTCACTGTAAACACATAAATGGGCTTCTGAAAATTGCTACACAAACAAATATAAAAATGACAGCAGAAAGACCAAATGGTCCATTCAGTCTGCCCAGCAAGCTTATGATAGTATCTGCTGCACTGTGCAGGGTACCCCTATGCTGATCAGTTTCCCAGACTGTAAAATTCAGGGCTCTCTTTGGTTGTGGTTTGAATCCAGTTCCCCATTAAACTTTGCCATTGAAGCAGAGAGCAATGTTAGAGTTGCATCAAAGTATCAGGTTTATTGGCTAAGGGTAGTAACTGCCACATCAGCAAGTTACCCCCTTACTTGTTTCCTCAGACCATAAAAAGTCAGGGCCCTCAGTTGCTGTCCGAATCTAATTCCCCTTTATCCCCTGCCGTTAATGCAACTCCATCATGACTCTCTGCTTCAGCAGTTAAGGGTAGTAGTAACTGCCACACCAGCAAATTACCCCCATGCGCTCTTTTCTTCATTTCCATCCTCTAACCTTTAGGGATCCACAGTGTTTATCCCATGCCCCTTAGATTCTTTTACTGTTTTAGTCTTCACCACTTCCTCCGGAAGGGCATTCCAGGCATCAACCACCCTCTCCATGAAGAAATATTTCCTGGATGTTGGTTTTGAGTAGTCTTCCCTGGAGTTTCGTTTCGTGACCCCTAGTTCTACTGATTTCGTTTCAATAGAAAAAAAGGTTTTTTGAATGGGATTCATTAAAGCCTTTCAGATACCTGAAAGGTCTGTATCATATCTCCCCTGCACCGCCTCTCTTCCAGGGTGTACATATTCAGATCCTTTAGGCTCTCCTCATAGGTCGTCTCATACAGACCCCCCACCATTTTGGCTGCTCTTCTCTGGACCGCCTCCATCGTGTCTTTGTCTCTTGAGATAAGACTCCAGAACTGAACACGGTACTCTAAGTAAGGTCTCACCAAGGAACTGTACAAGGGCATCACCACCTCCTTTTTCTTACTGGTTATTCCTGTCTCTATGCAGCCCAGCATGCTTCTGTCCCATATTAGCCTGATCACACTTCATGTTTTCATGGCTCTGTTATAATAGAAATCCTGTACGACACAAAATGTCCTATACATCTTTGCTATAGTTTAAAATAAGGGAATCTTACAGAGAATGTTTAGAGTTGCTCTCCTGTATAATAATGTAAAAGGGCAAGGCCAAGCAGTCTGAGCAAAATATCAATGCATAAATATATAAATATCTATATATCCACATACACAGCTTAATTCCTGGTGGAAAAGTGTGTGTGTGTGCGCGTATGACAGACAATGTCAGTTTCCTTAATCTGAAAATCTGGACAGGTGTGTGTGAATCTCAAATTTCTTTAATCTCAAAATCTTTGAGTAGGAGGGTGTTTGTGTGTCAGAGCAAGGAAGCGCGACAGTGTGTTCGCCAATGAAAAGTTTCCTTAATCTGAGAAAAAAAAGTGTCTGTGCATGAATGTGCATTATCTTTACCATCCAAACTGGAAAGAAGTCCTTGATGAGCTAAGCCCGTATATGTATTTTGTCCAAGTACAAAAGAGTTTAAAAGGAAAAGTAGCAGCTTTTCATGTAAATAAAGAGGTTTAAAAATGTTCAGCAGCACAAGAGAAAAAATAATATTTTAGAAGCAGATAAGTCCTCTAAATGACTGCACATCATATGGGAAGTTTCATGTGAACACATCTATGTACATTCACCCAAATGAGGAACAATCATTTATATACTGAAATATATACTTTTTACACAAATACAAGTTCTTACTCCATCCTGTGTGAGGCCATAAAGGAGCCCAAGGTGGCGAGCTGCTGTTCCAGAGTCAAGATTTTAGATCTCATGTATAAAGTAGATAAGAATAATACGAAGACACTGCAAAACACAAAAGGAAAATAAGAGACCATATTTAGTAGTTTATGAAACATGCAAGAATTCTTCCTGGAGCACATTAGTCCTTTGTTTATTTCCATGCACATGTGATGGGGCTTTGCCAGGTCACTAACATAAGAAGAACATAAGAAAATGCCATACTGGGTCAGACCAAGGATCCATCAAGCCCAGCATCCTGTTTCCAACAGTGGCCAATTTAGGTTACAAGTACCTAGCAAGTTGTTACAGGTTCAGACCGTGCATACTAGTATTCTGCCCAGGGGCTCTGACCTGGGGAGGGGGCTAATCTCTGAGGTCTAAACTGGGGGCTACCTGAGGGGCTTATCCCATATAAACACATACAATTACTGGGATTATACCTGGGGGCTTGAACCCAGGAGTAATTCCCAACACAAAAAGCCACACACAAACTGACTCAGTACAAGGGATGTGAATCTTATTTCTGACTATTGAAAATATTGTACGATATTTTCAAAGTCGTCAGAAATCGGGGGCTCCCCGAAACAGATAGGAAAACCCCACGAAATTGTTTGTGGGGTTATTATTTTGGAGGAGGGCGGGAAAAACGGCACACAAAAACAATCCCTAAACCCACCCCGATCCTTTAAAACATCTCCTTTAGCTTCCCCCACCCTCCAAAAACATTTTAAATTACCTGGTGGTCCCGGGAGCGATCTCCCGCTCTCGGGCCGTCGGCTGCCACTAATAAAAATGGCGCCGATGGCCCTTTGCCCTTACCATGTGACAGGGTATCCGTGCCATTGGCCAGCCCTTGACACATGGTAGGAGTAATGGACGGCCGGCACCATCTTTAAAAATGGCGTGGGCCATCCAGTGCTCCTACCATGTGACAGGGGCCGGCCAATGGCACGGATACCCTGTCACATGGTAAAGGGCCATCGGCGCCATTTTTATTAGTGGCAGCCGACGACCCAAGAGCGGGAGATCGCTCCCGGGACCACCACTGGACCACCAGGTAATTTAAAACATTTTTTTTTTGGGGGGGGGGGGGGAAGCTAAGGGAGCTGTGTTGAAGTGTCGGGGTGGGTTTTTTGTTTATCGGCTCGGGCGCAACCGATAAAAAAAACCCCCGATCGGGCCGCACGAAAAATAATTCACGATGTGAATCTGAATCTGAACTGATTCCGGTTCTGATTTACATCTCTATTCAGTACATCACAGTTCCAGGTATTTAGGAGGATAGAACAAATAAAATCAGATTACACAGAAGTAATGGTAGATACTCCAAATTTCTACCCGGCTGACATGCATAGCCCCTGAGGCAGCTCTTCGGAAAAGAGCGAAACTTGGCCAGAGTCTGGCAAGTTCCAATAAATGTTTCTTTCACACATACCGATCTCTACCCTTTACTATTACATCCAGAGAACTCTCTCTCCTCATACATTATAAATGCTTGTGGAAGCAGTGGCATTCCCTCCATCTGATTTCTTATCAAATTTTAGGTATAGCTGTGTGTCCTTCACTTTCTCTCAGGCTTTACTATAAATTAAAAACTGCTCTCTCATCATACACTTAGTGGAATAACTAAAACAGACTCTTGCCTGTTTGTAAACATTTTACAGTGCAGGACAGTAAATAGGAGTTCACTCAGAGGTTGGCCTGCAGCCTTCAAACTAGTCTGTGTCTGGCTGAAAACTCGAATCCATATGGCCTACCCACTATCTAAATCCTCAGCCAAAGTAACAAAAAATGACTCCAACACAAGTACCCAAACATTAAGTAGATCCCATGCTACTAATGCCAGTAAGAGCAGTGGCTATTCTCTAAGTCAACTTGATTAATAGCAGTTAATGGACTTCTCCTCCAAGAACTTATCCAAACCTTTTTTAAATCCAGCTACACTAACTGCACTAACCACATCCTCTGGTAAATTCCAGAGCTTAACTGTGCGTTGAGTGAAGACGCACAATTAATTTGCTCCCAAGTATTGTTTCCAGTAATGGGAGGGAGTTTGATATTTGGGATTCCTCCCCTTGCCATAAGCCCACCTTTTAGGAAGGCGGCTTGTATAGAATATAAAAATCCCCATGAGCATACTTAGTCTTCAGTGGGTTGGAGAGCTGGTGTAGTAGGAGGATCTTGGCTGTTGGATCTTTTAATCAAGTCCCCCAGGGATGAAGAACAGTTGGGATTTTTGGAATAAAGAGGAGAGAGATTTTTGGAATAACATTGATTCAGTCTGGAGCAAAAGAAATTCCCCCAGGATCCTGAAAGTCTGCAATCAGACTTTTTGCCTAAGTGACCAGAGAAAGCAAGAATGAGAAGAAGAAGTTGGGACTCTTGATTACAGAACTCAATAGACCTAGACGTTTTGAGAGTTGGTTTACAGTTTGGGAGAGGTTTTTTTTTGGACCAGTTAGATTTGGTTAAGATTTTGAGCTTGGGGATCTTTTTCCCCCCAACTTCTGGCCAGTGCATGCTGGAACTTCACTCCAGTTACCCTACCCTTCAAGGGGAGAGATTTCTCAACGTGGATGGTGGTGCAGGAGAAAGGAGATCTGTAATGGACAAGAAACTATGATTTTCATCACATTAATATTTTTTATGCTAATCTTAATCTATTTTCAATTCTGGCCTGGATACTTATTTTCAAGCTAAATTAAACTTTTTATTTTGACCACCACCCAGGACTCTCTGGTTATTTTTCTAGTACCCTTCTTTTCTGTATGGACAGTGGATAGATTACTCCTTAACCCTTTTGCTAATTTTCGCTTCCTTGCTCCTATTTTGACCCTCACACACTTGGTGGGCATCATCCATCTGCATTGTGAATTTGTATACGAAAGAGCTAGTGACTGTGCCAGGAGCTCAGGAAGGTAAAGGTCCCCTCTCCACCGGATTTGAACTCTAGAATCTGTAGCAGCCCTGGGTGAAGTAAACAGCACAAATGGGGACTAGCTACACAATTTGCTTGATTTTGGGGTCCATTTATCATTTTTAGATTGTTTTGTTTCTCTGTGACAAGCAGGCATGAATTAGCCATTACACGTGGGCAACGTCATCAGAATGTGCCAAATAGACACCTCCTCTGTAGCTCAGTAAAAGTATTCCTGATTATGCACGTGCTGCTTGTAAGGCCCTCAGTTTTGTTGTTCTACTGCAAGGACGCTGCCCCATGCATGCTTGATTGTTTTTCAATATCTTCTATCTTGCTGTAGATAAGTTTCTCTAATAGTCACTGTCTCGGCAGCCCCCAACAGCATTTTATTTTTAAAATGTATTAACACTTAAAAGGATCCATGTCTGGAGAAAAAAAGCCAGACTTTAAAGATCTGCATCCTACAGATGCCAGATATCCATCACAGACGCCTATGAGTTCTGTTATAATTGCCAGGGTCCCGGCCATGACATGGCCAATTGTTAAACTGTAGTCAAATGTCTCAGCAATATCATTCCTGGAAGATGCAGGACCTTCACAAGGCTTTGGAAGAATTCCATGAGGTGGATTGCAGAAGCAGGTTCTCTTCCAGAGTAGATTGCCTTATGGTGTGTCCCATGTGAAGTTGAACAAAATCTCCTCACTGCCATGCCCAGACGAGATCTCCTCCCTCTGTAGTGCCAGTTTCCAGATCAGTTACACATGCGGAGTCAAGAAAGGTGTGGACGCACACGCCTCCATTGTAAGCACTCTGTTTGCTGCTGAAATGGGGCTTGCCCCCGTGGTGCAGTCTATTGGAGCCTAAAGGGCAGCCGACTCCTCATTGCTGCCAGCACTGAGGACGTCCACCCTGACAAAGGTTGCGTCCTCTTTCTTGGCATAGAAGACTCATCTGGTGCTGGATCATCTATTTTTTCCTGATCCTAAGTCTTGAACAGATGCGCCAGCGTGGAGTATTCACTCAGCAGTGCCATCAGTGCAGAGCACACATCCAATGGCTCCAGCAGCATGAGGACTTTCCCTTTATGCCTTATTTGGGGAGGAACATACTTGGCTTGGCCTTCAGTGTGTCCAGTTACTATAGCATGAAGTGCCATCCACTGGCATCGGTGCGGAGTTTGTGTTTGTTTGCAAGGTCAGTGTGGACTGGAGGACTGCTGACATTCCTTCAGTACAGAGGCTGGAAACCACTGTGCTGATAACATGGATATAATTCTCATAGTATCAATGATGGAGATGCCAGCGGTATTGCCAGCAGAGTCCTCAGCTCCAAGCAGCTACCTGGAGTCTTCCCACTTGCTGGATCTGTCAGCCCTTCTTCCAACATCCAAATGGATTCATCCCCAGATTGCTGAATAAGATGGTTCTTCCCAACTCCATTTCAAAGGACAAAGTCACCCAAAGGATCAACTTGCTGAACTGATTAGGAATGTCTTCACTATCTTGACCCTGGAGGACATCAGGGGTGTCCCACAGCCACTTTTCTAAAATAGTGAGATCTTTCCCCAAGGAAGGGTCACTGCCAGTTCCCACACCTATTGATAATAATCTTCCACGGGAACTTACAACAATGGGATTCAACCCCCAACAATCAGCTAAGCCATCTCCGAAAGATGGGGAGCTAGGGCAGCCTACCAGCATGTTCTACTGGGTGTTGCAAAACCTTTGCCTCTCCCATTGCAGCAGTGACCAGAAATACAATAGAATCATGAAATATACCATTTTAATAAACATAATTAATAGTTGGTATGCAAAACCACTTAAAAACAAGCAGGGTAGCAGCTTTTTTTATGCTTGTTGCTGGAATTTTAAATGATTTTTTGTCTTCTTGAGACAATTTTAGTAGGTGACCATCACCAAATTCCATAAAATACTCATTGGCAGTCTTTCCTGATGTCCTCTGAACCCAGCTTTTGCTTCGACCTAATTTTTTGGCAATATTTTTTCATAATAAAGGTTGCTCCAGCATCACATGCCTCACAAAATGCAACACACATAATATGGTCAATCTGACGCTGTTTTTTTGCTATTGTACTTTCCGGCCATAAATAATAAATTTAAGTAATGTGTAAGATACTATTAAATCCCAAACTGCATGGCCTTTAAAATGGTACAAAAATTATATTATGGGATAATCCAGTGGAGTGCTGGGGGGAGGTAAAGGTTATGTAACATCCAGTAGATTCTTGGAAGGTAGGCTGCCTGCAGGTGACTCCTGTATCTGAGGGCCCCATGACCAAGTCACAAGCCTCTTCCCCTTGTTTTTTGTATATAAACATAGCTACCTGGTTGTCTATCTGGATCAAGATTCTCTGTGCTGGAAGAGGAAATGGCCTCAATAAGATTGCCTCTCTCCTGGCCAAGTCGCCTTCAGAAGAGCAGAGGTCTCTACTTTTGTCCCCTTCATCATCTTCAGCTTCATAGATCAGTGTCACTTTGGCCCCTGCTTAGAGGAGGGCTCTATGGCAATTCCTTCTGATCTCCTTCCTGAATTTCCACAGCATTTGTCTTCCCTGGAAGACATGCTATTTCAGGTTTATGGACAATCTGGCAAAGGCCCTAAGCAAGCATCTTTAGCATCCTATGTGAACCTTTGATCATTTACCCCAACCTTAATCACTGGCAGCAGTGGCTTCAGCAAAGGGTTCCCTTCTTTAACTGTATTGGTTCTGGTACAGCACCCCTCTAGACCTCACACTGACAAGACTTTGCCACCTCCAAACTCTTGGAATTTTAAGCAGCTGCCTAATTTTCCTAATGGAAGCTGGGCCCTGGGGATAAATGTTAAGACAATGGATACCTGAATGGAGGTGTTCAACCTAATACAGTTACCACCAGTAGACTCAGCTGATATTCTGATTCATATTGCTTCAGGATCTTCTAGAATATGGTAGGATTCTACCTCCTAGCTACCAGTATATTTATTTTATTTTCTACTTTTCAGGCACTTCAAAGTAGATTACATTTAAGTACTGTAAGCATTTCTCTAACCCAGGGGCTTACAATTTATTTAGCCATTTTATATACCTTTGTTCAAAATGATGATCACAACAGCTTACAATATGACATTCATATTATAGATAAACATACTTTGACTTGATGTGATCATATAAGATACACATGTTGACTAATGTAATCAGGGGTGAAAAGTTATGCAGGGATGGGCTAGCACTTTTAACTGAAGGTACTAGAGGGATAAGGATGTGGTATAAAGGATAAGTTTGCTTTATTTGGGAGGGGTTGGAAAGTGATGAGGTATTTTGTTCAATAGTTAGGTTCTTAATGAATTTGCCATGTAGGGGCATTACTGAGTTTAGAAAAATTTTAAGTTAGGTTAAAGGCATTTTGAAATAACCATGTTTTTAGGTCACTTTTTGAATTTCTTTGTTTCTGGAGTCAGAGTCTCTGGTAGAGAGTTCCTTAGTATAGGGCCTGCTATGGAGAACATACAGTCTCTTATTTTTGTTAGATGCATATTCTGTAATGATGGCACAGCAAGTAATCCAAGTTTGCACCTAAGGCAAGGAGAGTAAAGTGACTTGCTCAAGGTCACAAGGAGCAGCAATTGGTTTACAGCCTGGTCTCTAACCACTAGGATACTCCTCCTCTCAGCCCTTAAAAAAAAAAAAAAAAAAAAAGAGCCAAGAAACTAGGGAAATCTCTAATGTGCCACTTCGGAAGGTGGTTTTCCATGTATGAAGCTTAGCTCCAAGATATCAGTTCATCATCTTCATATGGTGCAATATTTGCACAACTCCATTAAAAAGCTGAACCCCTTGATGGAGTCTCTCGACCTTCAGAAGGCCTTCTTCTTAATGCTGTGGCTGACAGGGAGGAATTTAAAAGACATCTTGTCTAGTCAGCTTACAAAGATTTCAACATTGCCGTTAGGACCTCTGCAGCTGCCATTGGAGCTTGTACGGCTAAGAACCAGTGGGCTAAGAGAAAAATGTACACAACTGATTGGCGGATCTATCATGTGCAAGTGGCAACTTGTTTGGGGACAAGTCAAAGGAAACCGTGGTGCTAACTGAACTGAGTCACTCTCTTAATGGGAGGAGATCAAACTCCCACTCCCAGATGGCAATTCTTCACATATTGACAGATTAGTTTTCAGAGGCGACTTTTCCTTTTCTACCAGCAGCCTTGGTCCACCTTTCATTCATGACAGCAAAGGTTGCTCATCAGAGGTCAAAGAAAATAGTGCCGACCTAGAGCCCCACCAACAGCCAAAGGTCAAAGCAGGCCCTAGTTTTTAACTTGCATCAAGCCCAACCTCCCTCCATCTCTCACCTCTGATGGGGGAGAGCGGAGTTTTCAGTCTTTCATTTTGGAGTAGGAAAAAGATCACAAGGATCTTTGGGTCCTAAGCACTGTAGAGTATGGCTACCACCTGCATTTCTTTTGGTTATCTTCGACCCCTCAGAATCCAATTTTCAGTTCAGACCTGTCTCAAGTCAACTTATCTGCATTTGGAGGTAGAACCATGTCTCCTACAGAGAGCAACAGAATCAGTGCCTCCAGAGGATCAAGACCAGGGTTTTATTTAAAAATTATTCACTTCTACTTATAGTGGACCATTGTGCTAAGTGGATTATTCCTGTTATTTTCTCGTTCTCAAGAAAATCAGGGATTTGAGAGCTATCTTGGATCTGCAAAGACTGAACAGGCTCATCTAAGACTCCATATCTTGATCCAGAAAGAAAACCAGGTAGCTATGTTTATATAAAACAAACAAGAGGAAGAGGCTCCTTCACCCTATGTTGATAAACCCTTGAGACTTTGTCATGGGCCCTTAGATATGGAGTCTTAGAGAGATGTTCAAGATGAACTGCCTTCACATGATTCTTCCTTTCATCCAGCCAGGAGATAGGCATCCTTGAGGTCTAATGCATACAGCCAATGTCTATATCCAGATTCATCCCTCCAGTTGGTAATATCTCAGGTTGTGGTGTAGGAGGCCACATTACCAATATAAAGTTCTTCCATTGCCTCCCTGCGGCACCACATTTTCTCCACATGCCTGGCAGTGGTAGCTGTGCATCTAAGCAGAATGCAAATCTGTTTCTTTTCATATCTGGATGTTTGGCTGACAACTGGATCATCTTGGGAGAAAATCTTGGATTCACTGAAGACCACCCATCTACCTTCTCTAATCTTTGGACTTTTGAATCCTTTACCCAAATTAAACCTCAACCCTGTCCAGAGAATACAATTCATTGGTGCTTGGACAGATTCAATCCAGGAACAAGCCCTTCTCCCAGCTGAGGGGGGTCAGTGGTTCTAAGGGGCCTAATGAAAAATGCTTCTTCAACAAGACCAGACCATGATTCCTAAAGGTTAAGTCCACAAGGCAGCAGCAGTAGTGCATGTTGTTCCAATACCACAGCTCCTCATAAGGTCTCCAATGGGGCCTCTGTGCTCAGTGGGGTCAATTGTGCCAATCATTGTCTCACCAGATAAGAGTCAAAGAATCCATGGTCCTATCCACAAATGCCTCCAACAGAGGATGGGGAGCTCACACTGGTATGCCCCAAATTCAGGGAACATGGTTCCCAGTGAAGGCACAGCTACAGATCATCCTCCTAGAGCTGTACCCCATTTCATATGCGCTGGAAGTCTTTTGCTTGCATCTTGATGGAAAAAATCTTGATCCAGAAAGAAAACCAGGTAGCTATGTTTATATAAAACAAACACACAAGGGGAAGAGGCTCCTTCACCCTATGTTTATAAACCCTTGAGAGACTTTTTCATGGGCCCTTAGATATGGAGTCACTTGCAGGCAGCTTACCTTCCAGGAATTTAACACATGCTGGCAGGCTGCTTAAGAGTCTTTTCAACCTTTGGGGTCAACCGAAAATAGACTCGTTCACTTCAGAAACAATAGCAAAGTTGAACAGATCTGTTCTGTACTTCTGAGTAGATAAGGTTAGCTCCAGACACTTCTTTTGAATTGGGATGTAGATATTCTATATGCATTTAATTCTCTGATCACAAGAACAATTTGGAAAGTGATTCAGGACAGAGCAAGAATAATCCCAATTGCTCAAACATGGTCAAAAAGGTATGGTTCTCGTACTTTCAACTGACTGAGCAATCTCCAATGTCATTGGGGACGTCTCCTTCCCTCATTACTTTTTTAGACAGCCTGGATGTTGAATACATAGTTGCTTCTCTGACCTTCTCTAAAGAAGTGGAGAATATCTTGATCTCCACTTGGAAATAGTAAACCAGAAGATCAGATGAATTCAAAAGGAGTTAGTCAGCCTACTGCCAGGCTGCTACTTTGGATCATTTTGCTTGCAAGTTGAGCGATTTGCTCCAAATTAATTTTCCTTGGCATTCTCAATTCTTTGTATGTCTTCACTGAATGTTCATCTTGGTGCTATTATGGTGTACCATCATAGAGTTGAGGGAGCTCCAATTTCCATTCATTCATTGGTGTCTAAAATTCATGAAAGGCTTTGGCATGAGGCTTCTGGTTTTCAAGCATCCAGTACCCTGGGATCTTAATGTTTTAACACAGCTCATGAAATTCCCCTTTGAATCACTGGACTCTGTTCCCTTGAAGTTTCATACCTGGAAAGTATTATTTCTGGTCATTGTCATTTCTGCTCAACAAGTCAGTCAGCTGCAAGCTCTAATGTCTTGTTTGCCCTATATGAAAATTGGTTCTTTCCTGCTAATTTTCGTTCCTGTAATACCACAGATTAGTCCAGAAAAGTGGGTTGTGTATCCCTACCAGCAGGCGGGGTCAGAGAACAATTAGAACTTTGGGCACTGCTACATAATGAGAGTGCCACCTGTAGTCCCTCAGTATTGGCCTGTACCCAAGCCCACACTAACTAGCGGCCGAGGTTGAAACCCAAAACAAAAAAACGACAATCTGCGGCCTCAACAAACAGACTCAGAAACTGCTCCATCGAGTAACTCTGTCAACACAGAGCTCCGTAATTAAAAAAACAAACAAACAAAAAAACTCCCAGCAAATCGTAAGGCAATGCAGTCTTTCGGTATCTGAAGAAAGGGGTGGGCCTCTGGACTGATCTGTGGTATTACAGGAACGAAAATTGCAGGTAAGAACCAATTTTCATTTCCTGAACATACCCAGATCAGTCCAGAAAAGTGGGATATACTCAAGCCACCCTACACTGGGCGGGAACCCGAAAGACCTGCACGCAATACTCTCAAAGGACGATTCATCATCAGCTTTAACGTCCAAGCGATAATGTTTAGTGAAAGCGTGTAAAGAAGACCACACTGCCGCCCTACAAATCTCCTGAGGTGACAGGAGTTGACACTCCGCCCAAGAGGTCGCTTGTGCCCTGGTTGAGTGTGCTCTGAGACCCAACGGCACTTGACGCCCTCGGGAACTGTAGGCGGAGCCGATAGCTTTCTTAATCCAACGAGAAATGGTCGCCTTAGATGCCTTGTCACCCTGTTTGTGTCCCCCAAACAGGAGAAACAAGTGATCCGAACATCAGAAATTATTAGTAACCTTCAGGTAGCGCAGCAAAATACGCCGGACATCCAATAGATGAAGGTCCCTGTCCTGAGAGGAATCCCGAGCCCAGTGCGTAAAACCGGGAAGATCCACCGCCTGATTGACATGGAAGGCCGAAACCACTTTGGGAAGGAATGAGGGAACCGTGCACAGGGAAATTCTATCGTCACAAATCCGAAGAAAGGGATTGCGGCACGACAATGACTGCAATTCCGAAATCCGGCGGGCCGAGCAAATAGACACAAAACACACTGTTTTTAAAGTCAGATCTTTCAACGAAGCCCTGCGTAGAGGCTCAAAGGGGGCTTCGCACAGCGCCCGGAGAACTAGATTCAAACTCCAATCGGGACAAAGGTCGGACAGGCGGACACAGATGTTTAACTCCTTTGAGAAAGCGAGCAATATCCGGATCTACAGCTAACACCATTCAACCGACCCCGCAAGGCGCCCAACGCTGCCACCTGAACCTGAAGGGAATTAAACGCTAACTCCCTAGCGAGTCCTTGCTGCAAGAATTCAAGCACCCGGATGACATCCACCATCAACGGATTGCAGGAGCGTTGGAGACACCATGCCTCAAACAGCTTCCAAACGCTAACATAAGCCATAGACATGGCTGGACGGAGAGTCCGTAGGAGCATGGAAATAACCTACTCAGAATAACCCTTCAAGCATAAACGTCGCTTCTCAAAAGCCAGGCCGCGAGAGAGAAGTGATCCTCCCGATCCGAAAATATGGGCCCCTGATGGAGAAGATGTGGTAGATGAGCGAGTTGCAACAGACCCTCTAGGGCCAGGCGAATCAGATCCGCAAACCACGGGTGACGCGGCCACTCCGGCGCCACCAGAACCACCTTGCTGGGATGGAGTTCGATGCGAAGAAGAAGTCGACCGATGAGGGGCCACGGAGGAAAGGCATACAGAAGAATTCCTGTGGGCCAAGAACACACCAGCACATCGAGACCCACCGAGCCCTGCTCTCACCGATGGCTGAAAAATCGGTCCGTCTTTGCGTTCGCCCTGGTTGCCATCAGATCCAACTGCAGCACACCCCACGGGCACAAATAAGGTTCCATGCATCGCGAGACAGTTCCCATTCCCTGGGATCGAGTTGTTGTCTGCTGAGAAAAAAAAAAAAAAAAAATCAGCCTGCACGTTCTCCACTCCCGTGACATGAGAAGCTGCAATTCCCTGGAGATGGCGCTCCACCCAGGCGAACAGGAGGCGCGCCTTGAGCGCAACTGCAGGACTTCTTGTGCCCCCTTGGCGGTTGATGTAATCTACCGTTGTTGCATTGTCGGAGAGCACGCAAACCATGCTGTTCCGTATCCAGGAGAGAAACGCCTGTAAGGCCAGCCGTATGGCTCTCGTCTCGAGCCGATTGATGGACCAGGACCCCTCCGTCGGAGACCAGAGCCCTTGGGCGGTTCTGTCTGCACACTCTGCTCCCCAGCCGGACAGACTGGCATTGTGGAGATTATTATCCAATCCGGAGGATCCAAGTCCACTCCCCATTCCAGATTGTTGCATGACAGCCACCATGACAGACTGAGTCTGGACTCAGGAAGTAGCGGCATTGGGAGATGGAACTGTTCAGACACCGGACTCCAGCGCATGTTGTAACGGTTGCAAGTGAGCGAACACCCAGGGCACCAAATCCAAGGTGGAAGCCATGGAGCCCAGGACTTGCAGATGATGCCACACTGTGGGATGCTCGCTCCACAGGAGAGCGTGAATCTGTTCTTGCAGTTTCCGCAGACAATCCTCCACCAGAAACACCTTGCCTTGTAATGTATCAAATCGCGCTCCCAAGTAAATCAGCTTCTGGGTGGGTTCCAAATGACTTTTCTGCACATTGATGACCCACCCGAGTGACTGTAAGGTGACCATCACCGTGTGGACGGACTGTACGCAATCCGGCCGAGACTTGGCGCGAATCAACCAGTCGTCCAGGTAAGGATGGGCCAGAATACCCTCCTTGCAAAGGAAAGCTGCTACCACCACCATAACCTTGGTGAAAGTCAGAGGAGCTGTGGCGAGGCCAAATGGAAGGGCTCGAAACTGGAAGTGCTGACCCAAGACCTTGAAGCGCAGGAACTGCTGATGATTCATCTGGATCGGAATATGAAGATACGCCTCCGTGAGATCAAGGGACGCTAGAAACTCTCCCTTTCGAACCCGCCATCATAGTCCGTAGGGTTTCCATACGAAAACGAGGGACCCTGAGACAACGGTTGAGTTTCTGCAGATCGAGGATGAGACAAAAAGTGCCCTCTTTTTTTGGACCAAGAAGTATGAGTACCGTCCCCGTCCCAGCTGCGCTTCCGGCACCGGGACAATGGCTCTGAGGTTGAGCAGCCTCTGCAGGGTATCCTGTACCACCTCGCGTTTGGCGCGAGAGAGCACACGGGACTCCACGAACACTTCCCTGACTGGACGCGCAAACTCCAGGGCGTAACCTGATCACCTCCAAGACCCAGCGATCTGAGTTTATTCTTGCCCATTCTGCGTAAAAGCCGGATAATCTGCCTCCGACAGCTTCTATGACTGAATGGGTGCTCGTTGCTTCATTGGGCGGGTTTACTGCTACCCGCCCCGAGGAGTCCAGAGTCCCTCCCGAAGCGGCGGCCACAGCGAAAGGACTGTTGTCGACCCGGTGTCGACTTAGGACCTGCCAGAGTGGAATATCTGCCAGATCAAAAATGGTGCGAGTCCCGAAAACGAGCCAGAGGGGGAAAAACTTTGGTCGCTCTTCTTTTTTTTTTTTTTTTTTTTAATTATTTATTGAATTTTTCAATATTAAGATACATTTCACAGTCAGAGTAATAAACAAAAAGTAACATAATACTTCCTTCAAAATTTAGATCTATATCTGTGAATTTTTATCTAAAATATACATGGTCATAAGAAAAAGAGAATATGATATGGCTTACTTAACTTCAGAAGCAGTTATTCTAGGAAACTTACAATAAAGATTTATCAATCTCACCATAGTATATACTAATTCCCAGCTCAGAGTTTTTAGGGTTGGGCATTCAGGTACGATCTTAACTGGATAGGTTGATTAAAGATACATTTTTTCCCTTGATATATAATACAGGAACATGGAAATCTTAAAATAAATTTAATCCCTTTTTGTTGAGCTTGCTCTCTCATTGTTAAAAATTCTTTCCTCCTAGTTTGTGACTCTCGTGATATATCAGGAAACATCCTTATATACAGACCATAAAATTTGGCTTTCTGGTTTCTGAAATATATCCTAAGTAACGAATCTCTTTCAGAAATAAAAGAAAATTGCACAATGAGAGTAGCTCTAGTCTTTATATCCATCTCAAAAGACTTTTCCAATAGATCGGATAAACCCAGATCTACTTGATTGTCCTGTTTTAGATCATCTAGTGCCTGTTTTTGAGGTATATAATAGATCCTTGCAATTGCAGGTATTGCTTCATTTGTATATTTTAACACATTAACAAGATAACTTTTAAATAAATCTGTTGCAGACATTAAATGAGTTTTGGGAAAATTAAGCAACCTTAAATTTTTCTCCCTCATTTGATTTTCTATAATTTCCAATTTGTCAGTATGTATTTTCTCAGACTTAATTAAGTTTCCTTGTATTTTATCTATTTCCTTCACTTTAGTTTCTACAGAGTGTACAGAACCTTCTATTTTATCTATCTTCATCTGATGGGTTACATGCTTGTTCAAAACTTCCTGCAATGTTTTTGCCACACTATTAATAGATTTTTGCATTGATAATAGTAAAGTCCCTATTTCTTCAAGGGTAAAATTCCTCTGGGTGATCACGGTTATTCCAGACACTGATCCTCCTTGAATGACTCCATCTCCTCCCTCTAATGGGGCCTGGGCGGGTACAGGCTGTTGTAAAAAACTACCATTTTGATCCCTAGAGTCCATTACTGGACTCTCCGAGGAGCAGGTTAAAGTACCTACTACTCTCTGGTCTCGCAGTGGAGTATAGTTTAGGTTGAGTCTTGGATCCTCCAAGGAATCAATCCTTACTCTGATCCCGCTTGGTGGCTCCGGTGTTACTGGTGCTCCCGGGGTCAGAGATGTTTCTTGGGTCTGGAGGGAAATCCCCTGCTCCTGGTCATATCCCTCAGCGACCACCCCCCCTGGGATTTCTATGGGAGTTTTCACAAAGCAATCCTCTATTTTGGGTTGATTACCAATTACAGGTGTAGAGGATAAATCCCTTAGCTTTGCCTTCCTCTTTGTATGCGGCATTACAAAGAGGAGGCTCAGCCAGAGTAGATTTTATTTACCCAAAATAAGGAAGACTGAAGAAAAGAAAAAAGAAATCTCACCTAGGATCCTTTGCCTTAGTCCAAATATGAAGTCAGTTCCATACCATAAACTCGTGGCTGCAGAATCGATTAACCAAAAATTTCCTGCCAGAGCCAAGCACGCCAAGTGAAGCCGAGCAAAGCCGTGCACCCCTTAGGCGTGCTCGGCTTTGGCAGTGCTCCGGCGGCTACGATGCGCCGATAGGACGCTGTTCTTGTAGGCGTCCTAGTCAGCTCCTCCCCCGACGTCCGGGTCACGCTAGGCAGGCAGGATCAGGTGAGAAGGAAATTCGCTGGCAGGCTGTGCAAAGGCAAGAATCAAAGCTGCAGCCTGGTCGCTCTTCTATCCTCTGGCAACCTATGGCCCTTGGACTCCCCGAGGAGCTTGACCAACTGATCCAACTCCTCCCCAAAGAGAAGCTTGCCCTTGAAGGGAAGGTTACAAAGTTGGGATTTTGAGGAGAGGTCCGCTGCGCAATTCCGTAACGAGAGAAGGCGACGAGCTGCCACCACGGACACCATGGACCGAGCAGAGGTCCGAAGGAGGTCGTATAGCGCATCTGCTCCATACGCAATTCTGGTTTCCAAATGGGCCAGCTGCAACGCTCCAACGTCTGCCGCATTAGTACTCGCCTCTTGGACCCAGCACAGGCACGCTTGTTGCTTAAGACTAGCGCAGACTGCCACTCAAAGGCTAAAGCGGCCACTTCAAAAACCTGCTTCAACTGGATCTCCAGCTTTCGGTCCTGCATGTCCTTTAAGGCGGCAGATCCTGTCACTGTTATCGTGGTCTTCTTTGTGACCGCTGAGATGGCTGCGTCCACTTTCGGAATCTTCAGCAGGTCCAGCACCTCTGACAACAGTGGGTAGAGCTTTCCCATCGCTCTACCCATCTTTAAGCCCGCATCTGGAGTATCCCACTCATGGGTCACCAGCTTTCAGACTTTCTTAGGCAGTGGAAAAGCTGTTGATGGTCCCTGAATACCATTCAGAACCGGATTAACCCCTTCATTATCAGAATCCTCTTGAATAACCTTAAGACAGAGGACATCCAGTACCTGGGGAATAAGCAGACGAAGCTCATCTCGCTTAAACAGGCGGACAACTGTAGGATCATCACCCTCCACTGGAGGGAGGTCATCCCCATCAGGATCATCCGTATCCATGTCCACTGGATCAGGATTCTGGTCTGGATCCGCACCCGGTAGCTGCGCAGATCTGACCCCCAGACTCTGAACCGACGCTGCCCCTGCCCCAAAACCTGGGTCATGGCGATCCCCATGACCATCCTCCCCAGGACGAGAGCGGACCACCGGGCGCTGCAGGATGTCCCTGCTTCAGAGGGGACTCAGCGGGATCCTCAGCTTGCCCGGGTCTCTTTAAGGAAGTCTGTCTCCGTGCCAAAAATGCCTGATGCATCAACAAGATAAACTCTGGGAAAAAATCTCCTGCATCTATCTCCCCATCTGGGGGGTTCTGCAGGGCCGATTCCCCAGTCGCCAACATTGGAACTACTACCATGGGAACCAAAGTGGGAGGGGGGGAATCTTCTTGCTCAGAGTGTTGCGAGTCACCCCCCCCCTCCGTGGGGGGGGAGGGGCCATTCCCGACGGGCCTTCCAAACCGGAGCAGTCTGGGCACAATGACACAGAGTTCAAATTCTGCCCGTGAGATCGCTAATTTTCACGGCGCCATGCCGGGCCGTGTAGCCACACAGTCAGAGCAGCTGAGGGAAGAAAAAAAATAGGCCCGAGACCTGCAGCCACTCGAGCACTGCCGGCAGCGCAGGAAAAAAAAAATAGAAAAAAAAAACAAGGCCTCCGCGAGGAACCGCGCTGTTCAGCCACCCGGGTGCTGAAAATGCGGCCTGGACCCAGTATACACACTGCCTACTTTCACTGTCAACCCGGAGCGGAAGGAAATGAGACTGCAACGGCTCAAAGCTGTCCCCACAGCCTGCTGCACATCAGGCTCCTCCGGTGCTGACTCCTTACCTCAGACTGAAGAGACTTTTTTTTTTTTAGCTAACTTTAAACTACTGAAGCCTGCACTAACAGGGGTCGAGGGAGCAGCTTCGGGGGTAGGAAGACCAGGAGCCCCCAGCCTGTACACCCCGGGACGGAGCGGGCGAAACACAGTCAGGGGTGTCTAACCCCCCCCCCAGACACCCAGCTTCCACTGAGGGATGGCCCACGAAGGTGCCTAACACCTCAGGAAGCAAACGAGAAGGAATAATAAAATAAATTTCCTAACTACCCTGAAAAAAACTAAGACTGCAGGAGATGCACCCTACCACCTGCTGGAGTCAGAGAAATACTGAGGGACTGCAGGTGCCACTCATTATGTAGCAGTGCCCAAAGTTCTAATTGGGATACACTACCCACTTTTCTGGACTGATCTGGGTATGTTCAGGAACTTCAGTTTTTCCAAAGCAGGATGGTCTTACATACTCGCTTTAAGTATATTCTGAAGAGAGTTTCGGCATTTCAAATCAAGCCATTGTTCTTCCCACCTTTTTTCCCCCCAAGACCTCATGCTCATGAAGGTGACATAGCTCTCCACTTCTTAGTAGACAAAAGTGCTCTTACAATCTGAGGACAACTCAACCTCCTCAGAAAAGCTTCTCAGCTGTCTTCTGAGCTGAATAAATTAGGAGTGGCTGTTGTCAAAAAGGGCTCTGTCAAATTAACAGACTGCACTGTGCATGGTTATGTACTGGCTGGCCTACAAATCACAGATTCAGTCAAGGCGTAGCAAGTATAATCTATGGCTCCCTCAGTGGCTCAAATAAGGGACATCTCCACTGAAGACATCTGCAAAGCCGCACCTTGATCATGTGTACACATCTTTACATCCCACAGTACATCAAGAGTTGACAGTTGCTTTGGGCAAACAGTTTTGTTCAACCTACTCACCTAGCAGTCCACTCTTCACTGGTGGGGTCAGGTTAAGTACTCTGTAGTACAACACGTAGCTTGGGTCTCCCCATGCATAATGGCTCATTCATGCCCGATTGTTGATGGAGAACATAGGTTTGCCTACCTGTAAACAGGATTCACTGTAGACACTAGGATTAATTAGCTAAATTTCCACCTGCCTCCCTGGAGGGTAGACTACCATGCTAAAGCTTACCTCTCTCTGAAACTGACTGAGGGGCACACAAGACAGTATGTGCATGGGAGTAACCATGCTTGTTCAGTAAGAGACTCTTACTGAGCTAAAGAGAGGGGTCCGTTCAGTGCTGTCAGATGGCACCCACACACAATGGCTAATTCATGCTGCTGTTTACAGGTAAGAATCTGCTTTGTGCTTTTTAGAAGATTCATAATGGAGGTAACTTTCAAAAGAGTTGCATAAATGTAACATACTATCATTGCAATTTTCAAAAGCCCATTTACAAGCTTAAAGTGCACGTATGTATAAAATCTATTGATATTTCAATGGCATATTGTAGCAATTTTCAAAAGCCCACTTCCACACATTGTATTTACATGTCTAAAACCCAGTTTTAAGTATATAAATCCTTTTTAAAATTACCCTCAAAAGGTTACACTAGAGCTGACCAGAGCAGCACACAGTAACCCCACTGCCCATATAATAGATCCAAGTAGGATTCTTGAACCTGGTTTCTGCTCCTTGGGGCAGCAGGGGGCTGGGGACATGGGAGGCAATGATCACAACAAGAGGACGTTACAGATGATGTGCAACAGTGACCTGTGCTGGCTAGCTTAAGGGTACACCTGTACCAGGTTCCAGAGGGGACCATAGTCTATGCCTCTTGGGCAGAGGAGCATCACCATGATAGCTGGCCTAGATGGAAGAAAAATAAAAATGGGTAAAAACAATAAGGGGTTGCAAATGAAGCCCCATAGTGCCTCATCCTTGAAACCAGCCACTGTACTATGTGGATACTTGAGGAAGTAGCTACTTGCCATTACTGCCCCCTCCCAAAAAACTGTTTTTACAATTATGAGGGTACACTCTAAATGCACGATAGCCCTCGGGTCTGTTCTACACAACGAATGAGCGCAGGTGCATCCGAGCCCGTGTTCTAACCCCTCCTTTCCTACCCCATGCAGGTTAAGAGTATCATAAGAGCGGAGTGGTGACGCATCACGGGACTCCGGCGCATGTAGATGATGTCATAGGAGGTATTTAAGGGGCTTGCTTGCCTGATCCACCACCCCTTTTCATTGCTTCTGCATTCCCACCTACCCTTCCTTGGGGCCGAGTTAGAAAGGGTAATGCTGATCTTAGCATTGCTGCTATGCATTATACTATTCTTTGTTACAGTTATTGGGAAGAATGGTAGTTAAGGAAAGGGTAATTAGATAAACTATGTTAGAATCATATTGATTATCTACCCTTAAGGAATTCTCCCGGTTTTAGGCGGGTGCATGAGCCGGTGGGCTGATTTTGCCAGCCAGGGGGTGGCCTCATTGCTTGGAAGGTCATGGTGGGGGTGGGTTGTATACTTACAGAACTGCATAGAAAATGAGCAGCATGTTCATCGACAGGAAAGGAGAAGACGTCACTTGATGGAAGATGGCAAAGGGCCTGTTCCGATCTGAAGAACAGAGAAGGCCTACTTTAGTCATAAGCTGCGGCAATGACTCTGGAGAAACACAGTTATGTATATATTGCATGCACTAGAGCAGTTACCATTCCTAAAGCTCTTCCTCATCTTCCCTTCATGAGAACGTGGAAAGATATCAGCCTGGGCTATGGACACCTCAGGTTTGGTAGCCTCAAGAAGATTCGGAGTCTCCAAAGGGAATTCTACAAGAGAAGAGCAAGCACTACATTTTATCTTAAAAAAATAAAATAATCGGTCAGCATTATGATTCAGGCACAAGGCTTGCAGTGGAAATATCACACCTAACAAGCAGGTAATGCAACCAAAACAGATTTTTAACCTAAATATATCAATGTTATTTTTTAATTTAAATGTATTTCAAGTTTTAGGAGTATTTTGGCAATCTAAACCAATTCAAACATTCCAAGGAAATTACTTATTAAATACAACTAAAATTTAAACAATCATTTTGTACACCCACTTGCAGACTGCCATGGAGCACAGAGCTGTTTTAGGTCTATTATAATAAGGGATAAAAACAGATATTTCTAGAAGGATTCCTAGAAAAGCACAGACACGAGACTGGGAGAAAGGCTTTTAGTGAATCTGGGCCTAAAAGCTATGCTTTCATGAAGCTCTTGCCTTCGATACAGTTTTCTCAACACAGATAGAACTTTTGATGAGGGGTAGGCAACGCAGACCTAGTGTGCCACAAACAGCTCTGGTTTTCAGGGCATCTACAATGAATATACATGAAATATAATTTGCATACAATGAAGGCAGTGCATGCAAATATACATCATGCATATCCTGAGAAACCAGACTGGATAATGGCACTCCAAAATTGGAGTTGCCTACCCCTGACTTAAATATATCAATCGTTCCCATAATAAGATCTTTGTGAGCTAAATTTAAAATACAGTTGTATGGTACTAGAATGTTGTAGTAGGAAAGATGATTGTCAAAATATTTTGAAGTATAATTATGTTTTCTATTGGGTGGCAGCAAGAGGGATATAAACTTCTTTAGAGCAACTCATCAGCTATTTCCTGCACAGTCTTTTTTGTGCCAAAAAAGTTACAGAAGGGTTAAGATAATCACCCATTTATATCTATTCACCTGAAAATTTGCATATGATGTGTAGACCTTTAGAGGTCGATATTCAAAAGCCATTTAGACAGAGAACTGAAAGTGTTTGACTAAATGGCTACCTGGCAATATTCATTACTGTATGTGGCTAAATTCTAGCCGCATAAGTCAGGGGCATTACAGGGTGGGCAGGAGGCATTTCCAGGCGGAGCAGAGTTAGCAGCACTAGTTAATGGGCTAACCGATATTCGGAGTTAGTCACTTAACCTATGTGGCTAACACCGGTCAGGCTGTAGTGCTGTCCTAAAGTTAGCTGGTTACTTTAAGATAGCCGGGTACGTTTATCCCGCTAACTAGCTGAGATGCACAGCAGCTGAACATGGACCCCTTATGTATTATGTATTCTAAAAGGAGGTAATGCATGCACTCGTCTTGGGAGAGATCCCTTTTGTGACAAAGATGTAGCTTCACTTCTGGGAATACCAACAGCATTGGTTAAACATGCTGCTGGTAACTTGTTTCTGATATGGGAAGAGACCTTGATGAATCAAGTCCTTTAATGCACTTCTGGAGAAGTAATCAAATATTATTACGTCTTTCTTTCAGAGGCATACTATAAATGCTATGTGAAAATTAGCTATTTCGCAAATTTAATTAAAATAATCAGCACTTGCTCCTCTAAGCAAATTTTGCTAAATTTAGAAAGGTTTGCTAAAAAGTAAAAAAGTGATGAGTTTGAGAAAATGATTTTATTATTGATCTACTGAAAGTTAATTTTCTTTTGCAAATAATTCACCAGGATAAATACTCCCAAAACCTAACACTGTTTCATACTAAAAAAACCCCCCAAAAAACCAAAAACTTCACATCTCTAAATATAAAGTAACACATCTACACAGACCTTGGGAATTCTCGGACTCTGGAGTTTGAGAGCTCGTGCTGCTAAATTCTTCCATCTCTTGTCTTCGATGTTTCACCATTCCATCCAACTCTGAGAAATCCACATTAAAATCCTGAAGACCAAGAAAAAAGGGAAAATCGGAACAGGAAAGAATTCAAAATCTAGAGCAAGTTAAACGCTGTAAAAGTGCACCCCTTTGGTTCCAAAAGTACCAGCTTTGGTCTTAACCAGATTTCCTTTTCTTGACCAGTTTACAAGGGCTTCCTAAAATATGAGAGAAGCACAGAGGATCCCTTACTTGCGAAGAAGAGAAAAGGGAACGCTGTAGGCAAAAGGAAGCAAAGTAGGCAAACAGATTGGGTCTTATTTATTTATTTAATGCACGCTTTTCTATACCGGCATTCATGATGCGTATCATATCATATCATACCGGTTTACATGGAACAAGGGGTGAACATTAACTTAACATTGAACAAGAGGCAAAGTTACAAAAAAACAAGGTGGAGTGAACTTGGACATTGAGGTAGCAAGCGGCTACAGAAAAAGGAGGTGGTCTTAAACAAGTGGTAAACTAGGGGATGCCTGGGTCTATAAGGAGTGCTTTCCTACATGTCTTTTATTCATAGTTCAAACCTATTGCGGGAAGGCTTGTAATAGCCAGGTTTTAAGTTTTTTCCGAAAAGTTAAAAGGCAGGGTTCAAGTCTGATTATTATTATTATAAGTCTGATTATTGCCTTTATTGTCATATTCTATGGGAAGAGCTGGCTATTGCTCCCCCAGCTAGTTGGGTTTTCAGGATATCCCTAATGAATATGCATGACAAATATTTGCATACAAAGAAGGTAGCGCATGCAAATAATCTCATGCATATTTGTTAGGGATAACCTGAAAACCCGACTGGTGGTGGTGTGGGGGGGGG
This sequence comes from Rhinatrema bivittatum, assembly GCF_901001135.1. Lineage (NCBI taxonomy): Eukaryota > Metazoa > Chordata > Amphibia > Gymnophiona > Rhinatrematidae > Rhinatrema > Rhinatrema bivittatum. The sequence continues at coordinate 595,075,491 of NC_042615.1, forward strand.
GGGGGGGGCCGTAGGACCGGTTTGAGCACCTCTGCCTTAGCCCATAGTGTCTTGTGCAAGAGAATGGTGGTTGGATTAGTCAAATCTCCTGAGCATGATGGGGTGGAGAGTGGCCATCAGCAAGGTTTCCTTTACCTATGAGCAGTGCCTCCCCATTTCCCGAGGGTACATTTTTCAAGATCCTGCAGCAAATTTGTGTGGCAAAGTTTTCCTATTAAAATTTATTTAAAAACAAAAACAAAAAACCTTTATAAAAATGGTCATGTTGCATCAAGTTAATTTGCCTGGCTCTATTCGAGGAAAAGGGATCTGGAAATTGGGCACATGGGGATCTAAATAAGAGAAAAATGAAGAAGAGTCTCAGGCAAGGGGGGGTAGAAGGATAAGGAATGGAAGTATAAGAGTATGGGGGAAGCAGGGAGGATAAGGAAAGTGTAGGAGCAAGGCCCAAAAACAATTCCAACAGATTTCTGTATGCTGAGAAGATGGAGTCAGGCTACAAAGGAGTCTGGGATATTTGGACAACTCGCTGAACAAAGGAAAGACTTTTGCTGCATACCAAGCTGGTCTGGCGCCCAAGTGTCATCTTTATGGCATTCACAAACGGCCCATCAAAGCCAATAAATGTAGATGAGATGTCTCTTACATCCTTGTGGTTTATGTTCACTTGCCTGTGAGCTGACCCAACAGCTTGAAGGAAAAAAAACAAACCCCCCCCAAAAAAAAAAACAACCCACCAATGTGGACTGGACCAATCATGCAGCTGATCTCATATCCGATTAATTTGTATTAATGAACTAAGAAGTGCAAACGGAGGCCTTTAACAAAGGTAAGAACAAAAGAATTGGGAGCCACATGACAGACTCGCTGATGCCAGAAATCACCACAGGAATTGCAGCCTTGAGTGCTATCTGTCTCTTTTTTCCTCACAAGACGGATCAGCTCAATTCAGGCCGGCTACCATAAATTCCTCAACACTGTGAGACGGGAGACAATGAAACTAAAGAAGCTGCCAGAGACTGTCTGCATTTCTAGGGTTTGGGCTCTAGTCTCCTACAAGCGGGGTCAGACAAATTTGGTGAAGTACAAGTGAAGTTAATTTGTCTTGCCAGTGCCCTGCATTTAATAAAGTAATTTTGTTTGTAGCAGACAATTGCAGAATATGTAATCTTTAATATCTAACAACCATTACATTTATTGTGATAAAACCCATCAACTAAGAGACAGGAGGAGTTTCTATACCTGAAGTACTCAGATAAACTATACAATCTACCTTATAAATGGGCTCTGACCGACGGCCCGCAAATGTGCAGTAGAGAGCAGCTCTACCGTGCATGCACGGGCACGTCGGCCAGAGTTTGCCTGTTGACAAAAATGGCGCTGGGCGGACCTGTAGCGGCGGCGGCTCACGCGCCATCCGAAGGGGTTGTGAATGAGCTGGGAGAGGAGGAGAGAGTGAGGTGAGAAGGAGTGGGAGGGAGAATAGAGGTGGGAAGGAGAAGTGGAAGGGAGGATGAGGGGGAAAGAAATGGACCGAAACATTTTTTTTTTAATGTAGCCCGTTGTTACGGGCTTAATGGCTAGTAAGTTTATAATTTAAACTATTAAACTTAAATATGTAGATTCCCTACAAGAGATGGAGAAGGAGGAGGAGGAAAGGACTGGGGTTGAGGGATGAAGAGACGTCCTGAGATTTTGAAGGGGAGGGAGATCTGGAGAGAGGAAAGGGAGTGGTCTCTCCCCAGCCCTGTCTCCCCTCACATCCTAAGCTCCACTTTCTCTCTTCACCCCCAGTTCTTTTATTGTTTCCATCCTACCGGTTCACACATCCATCCACCCTTTCCAAGCTTCTTTCACACCATCTTTTTTCCCCCTTATCCCCCAGCCTTTCCCTGTTTCACTCAATATTGCCCCCATCTATTTCCCTTATTCCCACATCCATCATATCTAACCCCTCCCCTTCCAGCCCCTGTAATAACTCCCGCCTTCCCTCTCACCTCTGTAATGGATTCTCTTCTTCTGCCTCCCTTTCCATTCCCCACAGCCTATTAACTTGTCTCCCCCACCCCCCTCCTACCCCAGCACCGTTCACTGTAAGAAGAATATAGGCAGTGCAATGGGCGATCCTCCTCCTTCACTGGCTGGGTCCGACTTCTGCTTTCAACCACAGGGCCGTACATCACTGAAAGCAGCAATTAGGCCCAGCCAGCAAAGGATGACAACCCGGCTTGATGCACTGCCGCTCTCCAGCTCCTCACGCACACAGGCATGCTCGCAGAGGGAGGAGGGAGGCAGAGCAGAAGGTGGTTTTGCATCATCCCTACCCGGCAGACAACACTGGATCCAGATCCCCGGTTTCTCCGTGGTGATTGTGTGTGTGTGTGTGTGGGGGGGGGGGGGGGGGGGGGAAATGGGGGACACGACACACGACTGCACATTCAAGGAAGGGGGGAAATTTTATGGCCCTTCCTGAGCCATTGCAGAATACCAGGGGCCTTGCTTATATGAATAGCAGAAGACTCCTTGCTTGAGCATGCGGGGCTCTTCCCCAGTACCCTGAATCCCAGGCAGTAGAGAACATGCCTCTACTGCCTGCTCCAGGCCGCCACCCTTCCAGGCAGCATACAAGGAACAGGAGGGAGGGAAGGGAGTAAGCTTTGAGCAGGTACAGCATAGCAAGACACAAAAGAGTAGCCTCTTGCTCACTAATCCAGTTCCTCTTCCCCTCCTGTCTGTAGGGAATAAGAAAGGAGGAACAGTAAGCTGGGAATGGATGGCAAAACAAAAAAATTCAGGTTTTGTTTTCATTTCTAATTTGTGATCCCTTGTTTCGTATATGGTGAGGGTCTGTGTTATGTGAGTGACTGAGATGAAGTATTCGGATGGTGTGAAGGTATCTGTAGCAGTCCAGTTTGTTGTTTTCCCAATAGGAGATATATTGGTGTCTAAGGGCCTGGTGGAAATTTTTGCAGTATTGCCTTTTTCAACAGGGTTACTGCTGTTTCGATATAGCAGATTTGCTGTATAAGTTCTGAGTGATTTTTCTGCAGCGCTTTTGATACTTCAAAGTTCCTGGTAATGGAGAGATTTTGCGTCACAGTTACTGAAGTGGTTACACGATTTGATTTTCCCCTATGGTGAATAGTAAAGAGAAAAAAACATTCCAATTCAGCCCAACCAGTGATTTCACATATTTTCAACCAAATATACCATGAATTTCCTTTGATATAGTTAGGTATTTCTAAACTATCAGATGACAGACATCAATATTTCTGAAATATTTGTACTGTGTGTATATATAGATATAAAGGAAGAGAATACCATACTGCCATATTAGTATTACCCTTGATAAAGGACAAGCATGTCCGAAACATGGGACCGTGTCAGGAGACCAGAGTGCAATGATGAGAGCAGCCAGTACTAAACGGATTCAGAAGAAAATATTGGAAGCAATAATGTGAAGATATTTGACCGTCTAAAAAAAGTTCTAATGGAAGAACTGGTTCATTTTGAGAAAAAGCTAAATAGTTCATGAATGAACATTTTAATTGTTGCATATTAAAAAAAAAAAAGTTTTGAAAAAATTTTTTTGCACACAATCATGAGCAATACTGATCTACGATTAAATATAAGGCAGAGTCCTAAAGCGCCAGCTATATCGATGAAGCCTATTATGATGGTCACAAACTCTTAATCAAGTAATTGATGTTTTCACTTTTTCAGCACCAGTGAATATTGTAGATCGGATGTGTGTTGGTGTATTTGAAAGTATATATAGATAGAAATAGATATAAACTTTTTTTGTATGTATGTGTGTATTTAGAAGTATGATGTCCAATTATTACAGGATTTTCTCAGATGGGTAGAGGCAACATGGCTGTCTAATTATTAGAATCTTAGGGAGCGGCTATACGCATCAAAAGCTAATTTGCGGGGGAGGGGGGCACAAGGCAGCATGTTCACCTGATGTGGGTGCACAGGACCCAACTGCGGGCATGAGCTGGGATAAAGAGTGGTGAAAAGGCAGTGAAACATTTTTTTGATGTCACATAAGAAGTTATTCTTGTTCTAATTTTTTTTTATTTTTATAAGTAGCTTTATAGTTACTAATAAGTATTCTATAGCCTTCATATTTCAGTTGTGTGCTTTGCTTTTGCTAGATAGGCAGATGCTGCAGAAGGGGAGATGTTAGAAAGAAGTGCTGTACAAGCTGAAAAATCATCAGGCCACAGTATTACCGAATTATGATTAGAAACACAAGATCGCTCTGACACTTTAGCTTAGTGCAGGCCCATTCATAACATTTGCATACAAAACAAGAGAATTTATATATAGCCATTTGGATTGTTTATAAAAGGTCAATCACAGAAATATTTTCACAATTGTATAACCCAGTTATTGGTTTAGGAATTGGAGATGTGAAGAAATGTAAACCTTATATAATGCCTTATCAGCAAAACAATTTGAGAGAGAGTTTTCCACTGGTATCTTGTGTGGTGCTCTCTCTCTCTAAAGTATGACTTAGCGTTATTTGTAGCATTAAATTAAAAAAAAAAAAGTTTCTTTCCTCAGCTGTTGGCTCTAAGCGTTTATTGAATGACAACACAACATGGACTGTAGTTCCCAAATTTGTCCTGGGGAATCCCCAGCCGTTCAAGTTTTCAGGATATCCACAATGAACTAGATGTGTGGGCAAAGTATTAGAGCTACTTCAGGGCCTATGCTGATTTTATTTTAAAAGTTTCCACAGCTATGGCCAGTGCACAGAAGATCTACAGCATGGCAGTCAGAGGTTGGCGCCAATGAAAGATTTAGAGTTTTGCTACCCCTAGGCACTTTTGGGGCTGTCACAGGGTAGTAGAGGGCTGTTCTCTGGTAAATGAGATTCAGCAGAGCTGGAAGACTGCAAATCTTCAGCCAACAAGGCTGTCCCTTAAATGTTTCCTGCCATAGGAACAGGCCCAATGTGGGCCTATTGACAAAGCCAGGGCTAGATAGCGCTAGAAATGGGGCTGCTGCTGAGAAGGAGCATTGGGAGAGAGAGAGAGAGAGAGAGAGAGAGAAGGGGTTTCTGTAGCTGGGCAGGTGGATGAGAAGGAGAGAGGGGGAAGTTATTAGGCAAGGAGTGGAGTGGGACGGAAAGAGGGGGAGTTTTGCTGGAGCCGCTGTCAGAGGGATAGCTGTGCCTTTGCCAAAGAAGAGAGTGTGCTGTGCCCGAGCAGCCACTAGTAAGTTGGGAATGGGGGAGAGCATAATTCTAAATATCTGCCCCTGATGCAGAAATAGCTGGTCCCGGCATTGGGGTGGGGGGGATGGGGGCAATGTTTGGTTTTCTCTAGGTTAGAAGAGACATAAAAGCAGTGAATGTAAATGAAGGGATTTTATAGTATAGTATTGTAGAATACACTCCATGCTGGCTGGGGCACACGGAACATGCTCAGCATAGTGACACCCTCGGCTATTCTGTGCAAAGGACATTTATCTTTGTACAGTAAGTCATACTGTATCTCTAAATGTATTAATGTACAGTAGAGCGATGCACTACCATAACACTTCAAACGAGTGTTATCAGCACATTCTTTGTTTTTCTAAATGCCCTCAGGTTAGAGAAGATAGTTACCCCTTTATCTGGGTCAGCAGGACTTTTGTTAGATTTATGGCAGATACCCAATGGTTTACTAGTGAATAGTTTAGAATTTAAAGAAAAAAAAAATCATAGAAGGCAGAAACCAAAATGTATTTCAGTCACATCTATCTGCCCTACTGCACATACCAGTATAAACGCTACTCACTAAAGGCAAGGTGTTGGGACGTTCCGCCCTGAAGCTGCTGTCAGGAGACGAAGGGTTGGGACTGTTTCCAACACTTTCATTCTGAACACAAACAAAAAAAATAAATGCATACAACATTACATTTGTGTAGTGACCTGTTTAAAATTCCTAAGTAACTTGCCCCCTCTTTACAGGATGCATTTTGAATTATATGGAGATGGTATGATCCATATGCAAGAACAAGAGTTTTCATTTTATTCATTTTTATCTGCTGATCTTTCAAATCTCTATGAATTACATGTAAAAGCCATGCAATACAAAAAAAAGAGAACAAAAAAAAAAAATCAAGCATTCATAAATACTCACATATAAATTGTATATATAATTGGATCACATACTAAACACACCTGAGCCAGTTAAGAATGTAATGCTTCTTAAACTATCCAAAATTGCCAGACACTCCTCACAGTAGACCATCGAGCTTGAACTAGATGTCTTAGGAAGGGTTCAATGAATAGCCACATTTTAATTCTGAAGCATCAGTAATTTAATGGGAACGTGTTCCAAAGTTTGGGGCAAAGAAACTGACAGCAGAATGCCTAGTGCATTCAAAGTAGATTCTGGACAACAAGACTTTCAGACTTTTCAAGTGAAGACCTTAATCTATCAGGTTTATAGTAGCTCAATCGATCTACATATTACACGTTCCCTCCATGAAGACACTTAACAAGACAGTGTGTCTTAAATTGCAATCTTATTGCTATAGGTAGCAAACAGTCAAAATAATATGGTCATATTTTTGGCATGAGTAAGCAATCTCACAGCTGTAATTTTGTAACCGAAGATGATGAATCTCTTCTGGCAAAGCAGTTATACAAGGGTTATGTTTAAGTTAGATGTGACCAATGAGTGGATAACTAGAGTGGATAACTAGAGCCAAGAACCAAGTATGGGCATAGCAGATGGATAGAAAAACAAACTGTGAACGTACCTAAGTAGAAGTTTAGGAATTCAGAGAGTTGAGTATAACTTGATTGCTAATTTGTTCATTACTGCAGAGGGTTTTAATCACTTTGGAAGACTGCCAGAATGGATTATGCTGTGAACACTAGAGAGACTCCTTGAGTTTTCTAGAAGTTGTCCTGTGATATAGAGCTTGGGAGAGAGATGTGTCTTCTTGCCTCTCTGCAGTGAAAAGCAGGGAGGTGCATAGGTAGCAGTGGCTGTTGTGGGCAGGGAGTAGCTACAGACCTCAGTCATGGGTCTTTAGCTATTCTCTCATTTTTAAAAGTTGAAGAGGGGAAAGCAAACCTGAAGCATCCCATCAACTTTTTTTTTTTTTTTTAATTATTATTATATATATGGAGTAGCCTAGTGGTTAGAGCAGCAGGCTATGAACCAGGAGACCAGGGTTCGAGTCCCGCTGTCGCTCCTTGTGACATTGGGCAAGTCACTTTACCCTCCATTGCCTCAGGTACAAACTTAGATTGTAAGCCCTCTGGGGATAGGGAAATACCTACAGTACCTGAAATGTAACCCACTTTGAAGCACTAAAAAAAAGTGCAAAAAGCAGAACATAAATCTAAATAAAAAAAAAAGAAATATAATGTGGACAAATGCAAAGTGATGCATTTAGGGAAGAGTAACTCAAATTATAGCTACACAATGCAAGGTTCCACATTATGCGTCACCACTCAGGGAAAGGATCTAGGCGTCATCTTGAAAATAAATTGAAATCTTCTGCTCAGTGTGCAGCAGGAGCCAAGAAAGCACATATAATGGCAGGGATTATTAGGTAAGAAATGGAGAATAAAACAGAATATCATAATGCCTCTGTATTGCTCCATGGTGCAACCTCATCTTGAATAGTGTCTACAGTTTCGGTTACCACATCTCAAAAAAGATAGCACATAATTAGAAGTACAGAGAAGGGTGACCAAAATGATAAAGGGGATAGAACAATTTCCCTATGAAGAAAGGCTAAAGAGGAATGGAATGAGTAAACATTAATCAGTTTATTTTATTTATTTATAAGCTTTTATATACTATAGTTTGGTACTAGCCTTCACTATGGTTTACAGGTATAACAATGTTTTACAGTAATAACCACAACATTAAAGATTTGAACATTGTCAACATCAACATAATTATTTACAGTGAAAATAGTAGATGTAAGAGCCATCTAACAATGTTATTGATAAAGGTGGATTACAGGGGCTATGTCATTTGTATAGAATAACATGGGTTATGCAATGTCTTTTTTCAAGGGTTCTATTCGACAATCATAGCGACATAATTAGTTCGATAGTGTAGGTTATAGTGGGTGGGATATGAAGGATTAGTGCTAGTTAGAATGCTTTTGTGGTTGGATGTTTAGGTGGAGTATCTAAACTTCCTAATTCTTATGCGTCATGAGGGTCTCAAAAGTGCTTACTGTATGTATCTTATAATTGAGTGGGGTGGGGTGCTGAGTTTGTTGGTATTGTTTATCCTATGCCATTTCTGTAGGCCTGTTGGAAGAGCCATGTTTTGAGTAGTATTTTTAAAATAGTTTTGTGTTTTATAGTCAGTTTTTCTGGAAGGGTGTTCCAAAGATGTGGTCCCGCTAGTGAAACCGCTCTCTCTCTTACTGTTGTAAGTTTGGTGGATGTGATAATTATTTGTAGATCTTGTGTTGCAGATTATGTTTTTGTATAATTGTTTTTAGCCACTCAACTTCATTGTTGTAAATTGCTTTGTATAGGATGGATAGGACTTTATATTCTATCCGTTTCTCAACAGGTAACCAATGAAGTTCTATCAGAACTGGGGTGAAATGATCTGTCTTTTTATAGCCTGTAAGTAGTCTAGCTGTGGCGTTTTGTAATATTTATGGTTGATTTGGGGAGGCCTAAGAGCAATGAGTTGCAGTAAAGCTAGTGAAGATTAGGGCTTATAGTATGGTTCTGAATTCGGTTTGGTTTAGGAGGGGTTTCAGAATTAGGAATTTGTGGAAACAGTCTTTGATTTTCATGGCTATGTGTTTTTTGAGGTTTAGTTCGGGATATAGCCATATTCTAAGATCTTTCACATATTCTTTTAGTTTAATGAAGGTGTTGTCAATTTGCATAGTGTCAGTGTGGTTTGTTGATTTTTTTCTTTTAAGGAGTATACATTCGGTCTTGTCCATGTTAAGGCAGAGACTCATATGATTTAGGAGGTTTTTTTTAATGTCATTGAGGTAGGTGGCTGAGAGTTTGAGTGCGTTATCTAATGTATTTGTTACTGGGATCATTAGTTGTATGTCATCGGCATACATGAAGTAGGTACTAATAGAAGTGGTGATGTGGATATAGGTCTATAGTTACTGAGATTGTTAGAATTTGAACTGTTAGATTTGAGAATAGCTTTAATGAAGGCATACTTTAATATTAGAGGAAATTTGGCTTCAAAGAAAGATAGATTTAGTTTTTTTGTTTTAACTAGGACAATATCTTTTTATGGATTTTATAGGTATTGGGCTTAGTGGATGCATAGCTGGGGTCATTTTGGTTATGATTTGTTGTACTGGTTCAAGTTCCTTTCATGTGGCTGTTCCAAATGTTTGTGATGGAATGTTGATAGGAGCATTTGAAGGAAATGACAATTTTTCAATTTTTTCATTAAAAAATACTGCAAACTCGTTACATCTAGTGAGTGATAACTAAGTTTTCATTTGGTTGTGAAGATGTTTGATTATTTTCTCAGATTTTATTTTATTTTTTTAACCGTTATATATAACCACCCCAAAGCAATTTAACAGCCATAATCATATACCAACAAATTAACAATCGAAATTTGAATACATAACATTTCTATTAAAAAATATGTACATCAGGGACAAAAATTGATACCCACTCCTACCCAGAGGAAGCCAATCTGATCAGTTCTTCATAAAATCTCTCTCTCCTCCCAAAACCACTCTCCCAGTTTAAAAATGCCACAACAAAGCTTTAGTGACTCCAGTCTACTAGTCCATATGCTACCCCAATAGCCTAATATTGCCAAATAGGTTTGGGAGTAACCTGCATGGAGCAGGAGTTTACTACCCTAAAAAACTTGCTGGGCAGACTGGATGGACCATTTTGTTCTTTATCTTTTGTCCCGTGCAGAAAATACTACCTTTGGCCTAATAGAGGGGACCCCAGCAAGGAAAGGCAGTTCAAGAACTGACATATTGCCTGCAAGAAAGTTATCTATGCTGCAATCTTACACAAAAAAACAAAACACAAAACCCAACAACTTACCTCTAGATGTACGCAAACTGATTTAATTAGTTTGTAAGTTGCATCTCTGGAGAGCAATGAAACAAACATGTACTGCAAGACAAAGCAAATTGGTTGGGAAAATATTGCAGCTATATTATTCCGTCTAATACTGCAGCAGGGACCATGGCTAAAACCCAAACTTTAGAGCACATGGGAAGGCTACCTTTTTTTTTTTTTTTTGGACAATGGCCTTACTAAATGTTGGTGGCTGTGAGGATTAATTACAAAACTTGGTATTAAGTGATGAAAAAGGGCCTGGGCATTGCACGAATTAAACGGACTGCCAGTGGGCGTGGTGGCGAACAGAGCTTTTAGCACTTTTGGCCATGCTTGGGACAGGGCGGTGGTAGGAAAAAGGTAAGAGACAAGCTGTGTGTGTGTGTGGTTAGGCGTGGCAGGGGAAGAGGAAGAGGAGCTGGTATTTGTTTGTAGATGAGCTTCTTTTTTTTTTTTTTTTTTTACTACTGGGCCGTTTTTTTTTGAGTCTGTCGCTTCGGGTAAAGTTCGTATTTCCTTGGTTAGTTTTTTGGAAAAACGAATAAAAAACTAAGCGGGAAAAACAAAATCGGCCCAAAAAACGACACAGGAAAATGAAGCTCAAACCCCCCCCCCCCAACCCCAAGCATTCAAATTTACTATAAAACATTAAATACAACCCCCCCCACCATCCCGAACCCTCCCCAAGACTTACCAACATCCCTGGTGGTCCAGCGGGGTCCCAAGAGCGATTTGTCCCTCTGTGTCATCTGGCCTGCCTCACTCAAAATGGCGCCGATAGCCTCTGACCTTCTATGTCACAGGGGCTACCGGTGCCATTGGTCAGCCCCTGTGACATGGCCATTGGCACCATCTTGTCTCCTACCATGTGACAGGGGCTGACCAATGGCACCGGTAGCCCCTGTGACATAGTATGGGCAAAGGCTATTGGCGCCATTTTGATTACTGGCAGCCGACGGTGAGATCGCTCCTGGATCCCCGCTGGACCCCCAGGGACTTTACATTTAAAATGATTCAATATGCAAAAAGTTATGGGGATGAGGTGGGGAGGTATTTTTTTTACCAAAAAAAAAAAAAAAAGATAGGACTTAGAAGTTTCAGTGAGCTGAGAACTTGCAGTGAGCTAGTACTTGCAGCTAAAGAGCATCTAAAGGCTGCAAACATTTGCACAAAAGACTCACAAAATAAAAATGAGCAAACAGCTTTGTTCAAGAGAAAACACCCCAAATGCCTATCATGCCCTATAGGCCTGAACCAAAAGGGATTTGTTTGTCACCAGTCTCAGAACTTTGATACAAGTTATTGAATATGAGAATGCCTTCATACAATGCAAACATTTTTTTTCTTTTGAGCAGTTTAACAGTATCATTGGTCAGTGACTCATGAAAAGAATGATTTCTCTGGCATGGAAGCACTATTCTACACTGTTGGACAAGATAAAAAATATTGAGGTGCACTTACCCTCTCAGTGTCTGTTGTTATTACCAAGGCATTGGGTACAAGAAGTGCAGTTTTGGTTTTCTTTATTAATGTCACAGAAAGGACAGGTATAGCAATCTGAAATGTGATCAGGATATTCATTAAGTCATTGACCTGCGCACAGTGCAAAGCATCCTAAACCCACTTTCAGCTTATGCTTACAGAGGCATTCTTTTTTTGTGAATTATGCTGAGGAATTTAGCATTTATTGTATATGATTTGGTATGTTACTGATATGCACTAGAATACTGAAGGATAGATTTTATGCTTATTTACTTTTTCATGCTTGAAAACCCAGCATGCATTGGCTTCAGATTAGGAAAAAACTTTAATATTTTTTAAAATTTTTTTGTGGCAGATTGATAACATTTCTAAGCCTGCCAAGCTGAAACACCTCAGTGTGGACCTTCAGAGTGTGCAATGTAATTAAGATGAGTTTATATAGGAGCGAAGGCCTGCATGGGACTACTTCAGACTCAGGAGGCAAGAGTGTGCCCTTAGCTAGAATATAAATTGGCTTCCACCTAGCAAATGAAGCCAGCCGTCTACATGCTAGATTGACTACAATGGCCTTTCTAATGTAAGTTTGGCTCTAAGTTAAACAGAAAAATACTCCTAAAGTTTTCAGAGTGAACTACCCAAGAGTGAGTTGTATGCCACCTTCACTTGCAGTTTCAAGCCCATAACTCTGCTGCAATCATAAGAGAGGCCTATATTCAAACAAAGCCGAGTCCCTAAATTAAAGACAGCTAAGTCAGGTGCCTGTTTTCAAAGAAATTAAAGATCCTATGTTTTCAGCCGAAAATCTTCCTAAATTAGGCTTTTCACTTTCCTAAATGTAGGGTCCTAAGTGCTGAAAATCTGTATGCAGCACCCAACTCCACCCGCCACTGCCACCCACTTTCTAGGGTCTTGAATTTATGAGTCCCTACTGACATTAGGAGCCTAAATTTAGGAACTCATTCCCACTAAATTTTCAAAAGGGCCAATTTGGGAGCCTAACTTCCAAAGTTAAGCCCTAAACCCTTTAAACTTGAGTTCATGGTGCACACTTACTACCTCGGACTCTAACCTTTGTTTGATTGTAACTTTGACTCATTCCTACCTACTGTTTATCTTTAGTTTACTTGAATAGTTACCCCAGTTTTTATTCTTGTTAATTGGAAACCGATCCGATATGGTTATTTACTATGAAGGTCGGTATATAAAACTGTTAAATAAATAAATAAATAACCTAAATGGAATATTTGCTTACCTTTGTATCCTTGCCAAAGACCTTAGAATGAAAAGCAATCCAGTTTTCTGACACGTATAGCTTTCCTTGGTACAACATTTCCTTCTGCAGAGCACAGGTAAAACCTAGAGATAGTGACAACAGAATACTGCTGCAAAACCAAAAAGTAAAAGGTGCAGAGAAAATAAAAATGCATTTTTTTTGTCCCAACATAGATTGTCCATCAATACTCAGAATTTTTTTTTTTGTGCCTTTAATGAAAGAAGAACTCCACTTTGGAACTTCTGACACTAACCACATTTCGAAGCCTTGTCCACACTATCTGTAGTGTCTCTTTTCTGAATTACATTAATTTGGGGCAGTATATTACAAATTATAGACATTCTTTTATTCAGACATTTACCACATCTTTACCACACACTTGAAAGATACCATCCCTTTACTACCATACTTACTTTGTTTCAAAGGTTCATCATCTGGGACTTCCTTAAACAGCTTGTGATAATGAATATTTGCCTTAGAAAACTAAGAAAGAAAAATGGATAGAAATAAGTTTTATGCTTTCCCCCTTTGTTGAGCATGTCTTATCTTCCCCAGCATTTTTACAAAGCCCAAAATGTAACCCCACATCCAACACCCCAGCCCAGTGCATGTCTTTGTATATTTATCTAGCACCATATTGAAAGTGGAGTATTAGCCTAGTGGTCAGAGCAATTGGCCCTGAACCAGGGAAAGCCAGGGTTCAGTTCCCAGGCAAATTACCTCTCTTTGGAAAAATTAGATGCGGTAAATAACCTTTTGATAAAAAGGGGATGGAATGGCTCCCCTATGCAGAAAGGCTAAAGAGATTAGGGCTGTTCAACTTGGAGAAGAGATGGCTGAGAGGGCATATGACAGAGATCTATAAAACCATGAGAGATCTAGAATGGGTAAATGTGAATTGGTTATTTACTCTTTCGGATAGTAGACTAGGAGGCACTCTAAAGTTAGCAAGTAGGTCATTTAAAACAAATTAGAGAAAATTCTCTCACTCAACACACAAATAAGCTTTGGAATTTGTTGCCAACGGATGTAGTTAGGGCAATTAGTGTAGCTGGGTTTAAAAAAAGGTTTGGATAAGATCCTGGAGAAGTCCATTAAGTGCTATAAATGCAGAAGAAAGGAGAAATGACAAGGCCTAAACAAGAAGGGATTATGACAACGTACTAGGTACTTGAAGAAGCATCTTATTCATTGTTATGCAATTTCCATTTTAATAGTTCAATTGGGATCTACTTGATGTTTGGGTACTTGCCAGGTACTTATCTGGATTGGCCACTGTTGGAAACAGCATGCTGGGCTTGATGGACCCTCTGGTCTGACCAAGTATGGTAACTTATGTTCCCTTATATTCCTTTGTACACTCTCCATTTTACAACAAGCCTTTAGAGCCCTTTCAGTCTTTCTAATATCTAATTTCCCTCTCCCACCCTGATTTAAACATATGCATGGCTGAACTGTATGCAAACAGTAAATGCACATGAGGTGCACACATACTGGAAACAAAGCTATAGCTGAAACCTTGGCAAAGGTGTTACTGCTCAAAGTTTCAAACTCATGCATTTTCCTGTGTTTTGCTGCATATCAAACACACCGTGCACATTAAAAAAAAAAAAAAAAAAAAGCAGCAAATTAGAACTTGTGGCCACTGAAGCATGGTACTCTAACACCTTAGAGCAGTGGTCCCCAACCCTGTCCTGGGGACCCCCCCCGCCAGTCGGGTTTTCAGGATATCCACAATGAATATGCATGAGAGAAAATTTGCATGCACTGCCTCCATAACATGCACATTTTCTCTCATGCATATTCATTGTGGGTATCCTGAAGTCCCAACTGGCTAGTGGGCCCCCAGGACAGGGTTGGGGACCACTGCCTTAGAGCATGTCCAAGGGCATCTATCCCTTGCACTGATGCACTGGGCTGTGGGAGCTGGCCCAGTGGCAAACACTATGTACCTTCTGTGCTGAAAGTTACCAGTTTGATTCTCAGATTGGGTCATCCCCAGCCTGGGTCAGTTGGGGCTGGGGATGCTGTAGAACAGTGGTCCCCAAACCTGTCCTGGAGGGCCACCAGCCAGTCGGGTTTTTGGGATATCCACAATGAATATGCATGAGAGAAAATTTGCATGTTATAGAGGCAGTGCATGCAAATTTTCTCTCATGCATATTCATTGAGGATATCCCAAAAACCCGACTGGCTGGTGGCCCTCCAGGACAGGTTTGGGGACCACTGCTGTAGAAAATGTTCACAGTTCTGGGAAAATCATGGTCATTGTAAAAGGTGACACCTGGTGTCTGAATTTAGAGCCCAAAATGCAGCATTCCAGAAGGAGCTCTGGTGCATGGCTATTGGACTCAGGACCATTGCTGCAATGGCCAGTCTAGAACAGTGGGAGGTCCTGTTATAAGCAGGGGAAACATTTCCTGGACAGGCCTAGATGTAGGCAACATAAGCACCTACCTCCAGCACCAAAAGTTTTGATAGGTGCTAGAGCAAACATTGCTGCCACACCTCTTTCCAAGCTTGTCTCCAAGTTGCCACATGTTATGTAGAGTGGCTGCATCCCAACCTTTCAGCAGCTTAAAAAAAAAAAAAAAAAAAATTCAGTTTGGTGCCTCCAAACCTCCTGTTGCACATGGGTTTCTATAGTAACAGGAAGTATGTGAGGGAAGAGGGGTTGGGGGGACACAGCAAAGCCTGCGAGTATGCGATGGTTGACTCGGCAGCACCAAGCTGAATTACATTTTTTATATCAGTGTGGCTGCTGTGGAACCGGGGTATCACCACTCTACCTAACAAGCAGCACGGAGGTGAATGGGGAGAACTTGAGTAGGGGCAATACAGAGTCCCTCATGCCTCTGATGACTTTGAAAGGGTGGGATGGGATGAGCATCAACTCTCCTCTCCCTACCCTCTGATTATTGTATTTTCTTTTTTTTTTTTTTTTTTGGGGGGGGGGGGAGGAATAGACCCCCCTTCTCTACCCCCATTGCCTACAGGCACCCACAATTTAAATCCAGCCCTGATCTTGAGTAGCTGCGAATGAAGGTTAATAGGGCCAGGATCCCAACACCAGTTCCAACTTGAACTGGAAGTAGAAGAAAGGAGAAATGACAAGGCCTAAACAAGAAGGGATTATGACAATGTACTAGGTACTTGAACAAGCATCTTATTCATTGTTATGCAATTTCCATAGTTCAATTTATAATATTCTAGTGTAAGGCCCATTTCTATAATCCCTTTTTTAACAAAAGGAAGGATTGTAAATGAGATGTGCCAGCAGAGGAAGACACTCACATGTAGGTGGTGGCTCTAGGATGTAGAGGTGACAATCACACTGTTCCAAAGAGTAAGGGGTTGGAGATAGGTTTAAATGTCGGGGGGGGGGGGTATAAAAATAAGAGCTCATCAATGATCAACTGAAGGGATGTCACTAGTTCTTGGGAGAGACTATCCCATGATGTCCTGTAATAATGCTGTGCTGGGAAAGGAGAAAATCTCAGAGGTATAGGTAATTTTAGTATCCTTGACTGGACTGGATTATTTTTTTTTTTTTTGAATAATAATTTTTATTCAGTAAACAGTTGGTATACAACAAATTCACTTCCAACAGTAATGATGAACAATACTCACAGTAAATAAAAAAAAAAAAACCACAGCTATGAGCAATATACACTGTAGGTAATAACATAGCGCAACCCGGGAAGGAACTGCTATTTGTCATCTGCTGGTGTCAAACTGAGTGAAACACCGGTTGAGCTCCAATATTCACCCATCTTCTCAACTGTTAACTGTAAATTTTGTAACTTTATTTCCCCCCAGCAAAAAACAACCCCTCCCCTACCCCCCCAGTGAGCGTCAGTAACATCTGGTACCTACAAGGTGCTTAGCATAGTGGCACAAAGTATACAGCTGAATATAAAGTAAAAAACAAATAAGGAAATAAAAGGCATTATAAAGTAAGCAAGTTTTTCTCCGCAGGAGAGAGCCGATTCACATATGGCTCCCAGATTCTCCATATCTTAGCAGAGTGCACGGCCGATTTTTGCTTCGCTGTAAGCAGTTCCCAGTGGAGCAATTTGTGAAATTTCCCCTGCCAGAGCAGATGGTACGATGGCGTGGAAACCGTCCATTGGGCCAGAATGGCTTCCCTGGCTATTAGACAGACCTTGGCAAAATATAATAATTGTTCGACAGTGGGAGTCATGATCCGCTCAGGAATCTCGCCCAGCAACCAAAACACTCGGATTCAGAGGTAGGGCACATCTCCATAGTCCCTGAAGCAGCTGTTGTAAATGGCCCCAGAAGAGCTGTATCTTGGGACACTCCCAAAAACCATGACAAAAGTCTGGGTTCTGATGTCCACATTTATCACAGGTCTTGTTGTTGGTCACGCCCATATAAAAGGCCTGCTTTTGGGAATAGTAGGCCTGGTGGTAAAATTTATAAGCCTTATCCCGCAATAAGACATTTTCAACCGAGCCAGGTATTCGTTTGAAACAGTTTTTTAGGGTTAGCCGGTCAATGGCTAGCGGAAACGTCCGGTTCCATCTGTTCGCAACTGATTCCAGAGCAGTCCGCGGGTCAAGGTTTGCAAGAGCAGCATAGAATTGAGCACAGGAACTGCGTTTGCCATCATCGCCCAATAAAAAGGAACGCACCGCTGCGTGGTGACGGAAAAATTCGGGGTTGAGTCCTTGTTGATGATGATGCAAGAAATGCCGAATTTGTAAGTACCCAAAGAAATCCCCAGTAGGTAACTGGTATCGAGTTTGTAAGTCAGTGAAGCTGAGAAGTCTCATAGGTTCCACATTGTCAACAAGAAGCTGGTGTATGAATTTCAGACCAAGGTGATACCAACGGTAGAAGAGTAAGAAAGTCATACCCGGTGGAAACAGCAAGCATCCTCGAATAGGTAGACACGCATGAGGCCCCGTAGAAATGGTCATTTTGTGACATACCGTATTTTTCGCTCCATAAGACGCACCTGACCATAAGACGCACCTAGGATTCGGAGGGGGAAAATTAAAAAAAAAAAATTGTGCTAAACCGGCTCTGCGTCTGGGCGTCTTATGGAGCAAATTAGGGGAGTGCATAGCTTTTTTTTTTCTCCCCATTTTGTTTTCGGGTCTGGGGAGGGCCATTTCGGTCCACTCCCCAGATCAGAAAACTTTTCTTTCTCTGGGAACCCCCAAACCCCCCCCCATCCCAACCCAACCCTTTAAATTAACAACCTCCACCCCCCTGACCCCCCAAGACCTGCCGAATTAATTTCCTGCAACCCCCACCCTCCTGACCCCCCAAGACCTGCCGAATTAATTTCCTGCAACCCTCCACCCTCCTGACCCCCCCAAGACCTGCCAAACGTCCCTGGTGGTCCAGCGGGGGTCCAGGAGCGGTCCGGGAACGATCTCCTGGGCGTGAGCCGTCGGCTGCCAGTAAACAAAATGGCGCCGACGGCCCTATGCCCTCACTATGTCACTGAGACTGACCAATAGCAGCGGTCGGTCTCAGTGACATAGTGAGGGCATAGGGCCGTCGGCGCCATTTTGTTTACTGGCAGCCGACGGCCCACACCCAGGAGATCATTCCCGGACCCCCGCTGGACCACCAGGGACGTTTGGCAGGTCTTGGGGGGGTCAGAAGGGTGGGGGGTTGCAGGAAATTAATTTGTCAGGTCTTGGGGGGGGTCAGGAGGGTGGGGGGTTGTAGGAAATTAAGTCGGCAGGTCTTGGGGGAGTCGGGGGGGGGGGGGTTGTTAGATTTTTGTTTGGTTTTTTTTTTTATATTCGCTCCATAAGACGCACATACATTTTCCCCCCACCTTTGGGGGAAAAAAAGTGCGTCTTATGGAGCGAAAAATACGGTAAATGTTTCCAGGCCAGTCTAATGGGTCGCACCACTTCACTGCGTACAATATAGGTGGGAAGTTGGTCATCTTGAAGCTGCAGGACGGCTCCAGGAGCGTGTGGGGAGAACCAGTTCTTATAAAGGTCCACCGGTGAATAGGACGAGAGGTCGCAAACCCAATCTTTAACATGTCGAAGGAGGCTGGCATGATTGTAATTTTCTAAATTTGGACAGTTAAGGCCACCTTCCTGTTTAGGGGCCATAAGTACCCGGAGTGGGATACGAGCTCTCTTGCCATTCCATAGATAGGATGTAATACCTTTGTTTATCTCAGAAATGTCCCTTTTCTTTACCCAAATGGGCAACATATGAAACAGATACAGCCATTTTGAAATTTCCATCATTTTCAATAATAAAATTTTTCCAGACAATGATAATGGCAGGCCCTGCCAAGAGGAGAGGTTCCTGAGCAATTTCTGTTTCAATGGGGAGACATTTAAAACATACAAGTGGCTAGGGAGGGCCGGGATGTGAACCCCCAAATACTTTAGAGAGGTTTCCACCCAACGGAGCGGAAACACACCAGGCCAGTTTATTCTTAACGTACCCAGCACATCTAGGGCCTCCGACTTTTCCACATTCACTTTTAGACCAGCAAACTGTCCAAAAGTGGACTGGATGCACAGCACATGTGGTAGAGACGCAATCGGATTACAAAGAAAGACCAGCATGTCGTCGGCGAATGCAGCCACCTTGAAAGAGTGCTGTTTATGCACCAGTATGTTTGGGGATTCCTCCAATTTACGGAGTAGGGGGTCCAGAGATAAAATATACAATATGGGCGACAGAGGACATCCCTGTCGCACCCCTCTATGAATCTTAAACCCCTTGGATAAGGAGTCATTTACCACGATCTGTGATATCGGGTCAGTGTAAAGGATAGAAATAGCCGCGATGAGGCGTTCCGGAAGCCCAAATCTGTGTAATACCGAGAACATATATTCCCAGGAGACCCGGTCAAAGGCCTTCTCGGAATCAAACCCCACCGCCATCGCTTCAATATGAGCATAATGGGAGGATTCAATGGCAGAGATAAGCCTGATGACATGGGCCCCTGCATTCCTACCACTCACAAAGCCCGCCTGATGAGAAGATATTATTTCAGGTAGGACCGAATTCATTCGGATAGCCAAAATACGGGCATATATCTTAAGGTCCGCATTTAAAAGGGAAATTGGACGGTAGGACGATGCCTGTAGCGGATCTTTACCTGGTTTAGGTAACACTGTGATGTACGCTAAATTGAACTGACCAGGAAACCGCTGGATATCCCATGCATGGTTAAAAAAGGATACCATGTCGTTAGCAAGGGAGGAACTCAATATCTTGTAATACTCAGAGGAAAGGCCATCGGGACCTGGGGCTTTGTGGTTCTTACACGCTTTAATTACGCCCTGCACCTCTCCTACCGATATCGGCCTACTCAGAAACTCTCTTTGTATCTGTGTGACCTGGGGTAACCTTAGATTCTCAAAAAATGAATTTTCTTCAGCCGACCCCCCTAGTCTATCTTCACTGTACAAACGCTCATAAATAGACGAAAAATTTCACAAATATCTGTGCTCGTGTGAGAAGTGACTCCCGCCTGAGAAGTAAGACTGCCAATGAAAGTCCTCTTTCTCTTGATGGCTACTAAACGGGCCAACAACCTGCTTGATTTATTTCCATATCGAAAAAAGAAATGCTCTGAAGCCTGCAGAGAACGTTGAGCTCTGACATGTAAATGAGCATTTAGGGCACTAAGGCAAGCTCTGTAATGTGCTGTATTAGATGCTGTGGGCGCCATAGCCAAGGATCGCTTCGCATCCTTAAGTTCGGAGTCTAATTTTAGGATGGTTGCATTTAATTTATTCCTTTTTAAAGCCGTGTAGGCTATCACTTCCCCTCGGAGAACAGCTTTACTTGCCTCCCAGAATAATGAAGGGTCGCTGCTATGTTGAGCATTGTTTTTGGCAAAATCGTCCCATTTTTTGTTTAAATAACTATGAAACTCTTTATCTTCCATTAACTGACCAGGGAACCGCCAAAACTTATGACCTGAATGCTGGGCAGATAACCTCAGGTCCACCCAAATGGGTGCGTGGTCAGCTATTACAATAGAGCCCACATCCGCATCCGCAATACGAGGAAAAAGTGCGGTGGTGATAAGAACATAGTCAATGCGGGACATAGTAGCATGCGCCCTTGAAACATGGGTATACTCCCTAACTTCAGGATTTAAGGTACGCCAGACATCGATAAGATTTAGTTTTTGGCACAATTGTTGGACATTAGATCCCGAGTGCAATCGGTAACTGCTGGGTAAATGGGACTTATCCAAAGCACTATTCATAACGCTGTTAAAGTCTCCAACTAATAATAGCTCTCCCTTGCTTTTGGTCAAAAGGAGTGTATACACCTGATTAATAAACCCGGAGTCATAGACATTGGGGGCATAAAGGTTGCAAATAGTCACCTCTTTCCCTGCTAAAGTACCCATCAACAGAATAAATCTGCCCTCTGCATCTTTATATTCTTGTTGGAAAGTAAAGGGGGTATTTTTATGTACTAAAATGGCAACTCCACCTTTCTTGCCTTTGGCCGCGGAAAAGAAACAAGCAGAGGCCCACTCCCTGCACAATTTTTTACTTTCAAGATCTGAGAGATGCGTCTCCTGCAGGCAGGCAATATTAACGCGTAGTCTCTGCAAATGTTGAAAAACTTTTTTCCGCTTAACAGGGGTTCCCATACCATCCACATTCCATGATATTATTCTACAGTTACTCCCCATGATCGTCCTTACTGATGAAAAAATAATGAAGCGTTACATATATAGAGAAGGAGACCGGCTCCCAGCTAACCAGGTCTCCCCATGCCCAGCTGTATCCTGACAAACAGAGCACCATTGAAAGGCAGAGCAAATTATAAATCACACACAATCCCACACACTGTTTGTTACCAACGCCCCTCCCTCCCTCACCCACCCAACCCCAACAACCCTCACTCATACCCAAAGAGACCATCTAGTCCCTTATGGTAAAAAGAGATAAAAAATGAGTGTTCGTGCGGCTCAGCGCCAGCCTCCAGCCCCCACCATATATAAGAGAATAAACAAAGGTATTCAAACCCCAGGAAGATCCTGGTCACAATTTAAGTCACTTGTTTAAGGAATCCAGAAACTTAGTAGCGTCTTCCACGCTATTATAGGTTTGCCATTTACCATCATAGTTGATGCGGAGCTTTGCTGGGAACTGCATTATAAAACGTATGTTTTTATCAATCAGCGTGCCACAAGTGGATGCGAAGGCCCTCCGTTGCGCAGCGACTTTTGCCGAATAATCAGGTGCCAGACGCACGGGAACGCCCTGAAGCTTCAAATTTCCATTCTTCCTCGCTGCTTGCATAAGAAGCTCCTTATGACGGTAATTTAAAATTTTTGTGATGACAACGCGTGGGCGAGGTTGAGCTGGGACCCGTATGCCGATTCTGTGTACGCGCTCTATTTCCAGGGAGCCCTGTAACTCCGGAAGGCCCAGAGCCTCCGGCAGCCATGTTAGTAAAGTAGGGCGCAGGGCACTGTCCTCCAGGGTCTCCGGAATGCCTAGGAAACGAATATTCGATCGCCTGGCACGATTTTCCAGATCCTCAGATTTATCGGTTTGTTCCTGCAGTTGATTTTCGAGCGTCGACACTTTCCTTTGCAGGTCCGTGACCGTGTCCTCAAGGGAGGACGTCCGTTCCTCGACTTGAGTCAGACGTGGCGTATATTCTTGAAGAGAGTCGCGTAGCTCCGCGAGGTGGTCTGATATCCCTGTTAACTTGCCCTCCAGAGCTGCTAGCACCGCTTCTTTAATTGCCTGCACCATAGCGGGAGAAAAAGTATTCGGCGGTGAAATTTCGCCAGGCGCAGAATTTGGTGTGCCGGGCGCCATTTTAGGATCTGGGCCCCTAGGATGATCTTTGTCCCTTTTCGCCAATTTAGGTGCCATATTTGACGGCGATTTTGACATAAAAGAGGTTATGGACATGTGGGGGTCCAGATCCACTGCTTACAAGTCAGCTTCTGGGGTGTTTGCCGGTTCGAGGAGGCTAGAGGCTGGATGAGCCGTCCGGAGCGAAATCAGACACGACCGACCCCGCTCACCACATCACGTGATCCCCCCCGACTGGATTATTTTTAAGTACTCAGATATAGAAAAAAAGATTGTGTATAGCTATAAGGCTCCATTGGGAATCTTACAGAAGAATGTGGCCTTGTAGAAGGGTCATGCAGACAGAGAAATGTTCACAGCACCCCCATGGGAGGTTTCTGAAATGGTCCAAATTTGTCTCTATAAATCAGAGAGTGACCTCTATTGGGGGGGGGGGGTTTTGTGTGTATTTTTTGAGTTTGAACAAGCAGGAGCTTTCTACCTCCTGCTCGTCTGTATTTGATTTGTAGGCCCAAAGCCTTGGAAAGGAGCCTAGGTGCCAAGTGAGAGCTTGGCTGCTAGCTTGTACCCAGTGGCTAGTGAATTGGTTCCTTTGTCATTTTGTTTGGAAAGTAACTTTTTATTCACCCTTCCTTTCCAGGATAGGGGACAGAGGTTGCCCAAGACCTAGATGAAAAACCATCTGGTCCTCTAGTGTTGGATTCTAGTAGGACAGGACCTGGATAGTATTTTTGCAAGTTAGGAGTTTTGTTTTGGTGGCTGGAGGTTGCCTTGTGTTTTTATAAAACTTGAATTCACTCTTAGAATCTGTGCCTATACAGCAGAAATTGCTTGGAGGAGGGAGTGCCAATCTGGTGCCACATTGGGAGGAGAAGAAAAACCAAAAGATGTATCCATCTGGTGCTCACCCAAGCAGAGACAACAGTCTCAGTGCCCACATGGTACAGGGAGGAGAGCAGAGCTTCAAGATTAAGACATTGATCCCAAGTATCAACAGGGGGAACATCAGCAGAAGAGAGAAACTTTGCTAGCTATCATGGGGGCTGCCCTGAAATCCAGGAGGATACAGAGGGGACCCCAAACTGGAGAATCAAGGGAACACAATTGTACTTAATGATCATTTATATATTAAGCAGGCAACCAGAAAGAAAATGTACAAATGTGTCAAATTATTTCTGTTTGGGGTGTACACACTGATTTTTTTTTCTGATATTTGTGTGGAAGAAGAAAGTATCTCATTTCATTTTAATTTTTCTTCATTTCACTTTACATTTTGGTGCATGGTATTTGCAAATAGCATGTATTAAAAACAGAAAAAAAATTAGTGATTTTTTAAAATTTCAGTTTGAGACCATATAAAACAAAGGCCTGTTTTCTTGCATTATTGTGCCATTTCAAATGGATTGCACATTCCTAATTTCTCTTGGAGAAGTGATTCAGTAAAGTTTTATGCTGGAACACCAGCAAGGAGTCCTATTGGTCCAACATATATTTTGCGTCAGATTAATCTTTCCCCCAATTAGAAAATCCATGCCCATGATTTGAAGTGACATGAATGAGTCAGGGAATAAGCCTTGGTATTGAATATGAACCCTTCATTGCTAGGAAAAGCCAGGGAGGGGATTAGCTCCCTATTTGGAGTCTGAAGAAATATTCATAACTGATGGTAAATAAAGACCAAACTGACCCAGTCTACCCAGATGAGATTCTTCTATTTTGGGTAGATAATATAAATCCCCATACATAACCCAAAACCAGCTTCCCTCCCCCTATGCCTCGTCTTGTCTTTTGCTTTCTCTATCAAACCTCTATCCACTTCTGCCTTCCATATCTGTCCCAAGCATGTCCAAAATCCGGTCAAACCTGCCATCTCCAGCCTTGTCATCTCAAACTTTGATTCCTACAAGACCAACACTTAATCCTACACCTAGACCTCTTCTAACATTACCACATTTTGTAATCTTTCCCCACTTTCAGTAAAATTAGAGACATCTGTCAAAATATGGCCTCCCCTTGCCCGCTAAAGTTTGAGCTTTTACCATGGTCTCTCCATGTAGGTTACCCTAACCATGTTAGAAGCTCAAAAAAAAGTCATACCATTACTGACAGGGGCTATAACCACTGCTCTCTGCAGGTTGCTCCAGTGCTATTTTACCATCCCCTCTTTTGCCATTAGGGATCCTCCTTGCTTATCCTAAGCCAGGGATGGCCACCTCTGGTCCTCAAGAACCACAAACAGGCCAGGTTTTCAGAATATCCACCATGAATATGCATGAGATAGATCTACATACAATGGAGACAGTGCATGCAAATTTATCTTATTCATAGTGGATATCCTTAAAACCTGGCTTGTTTGTAACTTAAGGATTGGAATTGGCCACCCCTGTCCAAAGCTTTTTTTTTTTTTTTTTTTTTAATTCCATTAACATTTTTGACTCCTCCAGGAATCCATTCCATACATCTACCATCCTTTGCATGAAGTAGTTTTTGGATATCTGCCTCACTGGAGCTTTATATCAGGACCTCTTTCTAGAGCAGTGGTTATCAAAACTTTTCCACAGGACTCAATGGAAGAGAGACATTACCCCACCCTTCCACACATTCCCCAGCATCCATTGCTCACTTTCATTCCTGCCCCCATCTCGCCACCAGCACCTGCTGCTCCTGTTCACCCCCAGATTGCTCACTGGCCTGATGCTCCTGTTCAATAGAGATCAGTCATTTTGAAGTGCATGGTGTCTGTGCTCTTAGGTTTCGCAGCCCTTACGAGATAGTGCTGAGAGTATAGATGCCACGCGGCTCAAACTTTGAGAGCCACACAGTATCCATACTTTCAGCATTGTTCCTGTAATGAGGCCAAGAAGTCTAAAAGTGCAGGCACCATGTGGCTCGAAGTGACTGAGCCACGCAGAGCAAGAGTGCCAGAACGAGGCTGTGATCCAGTCAGTGCAGGTTGAAAGACAATGCTCTGAGAAAAAAAAAAAAAAAAGGAAGGTTCGCCTCTTGTTCAAATGCCTCAAAGGTATAAATCAGACACCTCTCACATTTCTGTTGTCTCTTCTTTCATTGAAAGTAGAGATATTTAGGACTCCAACTCTTATGTCAGTTTACATTGAGGACTATTTTGGTAGCCTCTTTGGACCACCTCCAGTCTATCTATAGCCTTTTGGTAGAACGGGCTATAGAACTGGACACAATATGCCAGTTGAGGCACAAGCCACCTGTACAGGGACATTAACACTTCCTTTTTTCTTTTTGTTGTGCCTCTCTACGGACCCATGCAACCCTCTGGTTACCACTTTACCCTGCTTGATCAGACAATTACCCTCACGGGCTCTCTCCTGATCAGTGCACATCAGTTTCTCAACCCTCACGTCTCTTAGATCTCTGCACCCCAAGTACACGAGGGAGCAGTTTTTTTTTGCATTGAATCTTTAACTGCCATGCATTAAGACCACATCTCAAGCTTTCTTGGATCACTTCTTGTCTGCTAGCTCAGGGGTGTCCAACTCTGTTGCATATCTCAGGGTCACCTGCAAAATGGCACATACTTCCTTCTGAACCCTGTGCAATAATCACTTACAAAGTTGTTGAACAGAACTAACCATGGTACCCAGTCATCTTTCTTTCCTCAGAGGCATTGTCAAAGCAGTTCTCACAATGTTTAGCAGTAGGATAAACCCCTTGTTTCCTAGTTAATTAATCTAGCCAATAATTCATTGGATGTACTGTATACAAAATTTGTAAATACTTTGCCTTCTGTAAAACTTCCTCTACAAATCATTTCAAGCAAAGAGAATTCTGTTTTCAGAACAGCCACCCTGTGCTGATGGGAAGGACTCGAAGATTTGGAAATGTCATATTGCTAGCACCACCAGTAGCGCCTTGAAGCATAGCTCCCCCGCCCCCCATGGGATGGAAGGCACCCAGAGGGCCCATCTCCTGGAGAAGAGAAGGGTTACCTGAGCATAATTCATCCGGGACAAATGTTATACATACTTTATTGAAGGGAAATTATACACCCCAAGGGAAAAGATGAAAGTTAAACAAAGTTTACTTGTCTTAATAAAAGGAAAAGCAAATGAACATTTAAAATAATAGAGTCACTTATGACCAGGAATGCAAACCAGCAGGTTTATCAGCTATGTTCCTCAGAAATTGAATTAATACGCTAAAATAGATGAACGATAAGGACCACTTGGCCTACATTTTTTTTATGGCCAACAAGCCTACGGTTCAAGAGAGTTTAGTGGTTACAACAAACTTGAATATATATTAATTGTAGTTTTACCTAGGTGTGTTTGTATGGGTGGGGGATCATGAATGCATGCAAGTTAAATATATTTTAGAATAAAAAAAGATATATCCATTATCATAGGTATGCTCCTTATTTAAGAATCTCTGTCCTGGACATTTATACTCTGCATAGATCAAGGTGGTGCTAGCATAATGTTTATTTATAACAAACACAGCCTGTTACAGTATTTAGATCAAACAGGAACTGGGAGTAGCCAATGAGGAACATTAAGAAAAAAAATAAAATCTTTATCCTGAAGAATTGATGGCAAGGAGTGTTTCTTTAACCACTTATGCTGGTTATGTATTAACAAAAAGCACCTTTTCTAGTGCCTCACAACCTCGGCACTGAAAGCTGGGATTGCAGCTCTGCTTTCAGCCATGTTGAAATGCAGAAGATTGCCAAGTGCTCAATGGTGGACTCTCTCCTGCAACCAGCATTCCTCTGGCACACACATGACTCACAGTTTTCTGGTATTTTTCAGTTTTATGGTCAACATGGAACATTTCCACATTTTAAAAATAAGGAAAAAAACCCCAACAAAACAAGAATAGGTCTGTTCCCCCCTCCCCCCCAATTTTTAGGTTTTTATTATTTTTGGGTCTTTGTGAATATTTGTTCACCGCCACAATTAACACCTATGCTTCTGGAGATAAGTTTCGCTTCCTCCCCCTCCCCCCACCTGAGATAATAGGTGAAAAACCAGCTGAAGTATTTCTTTTTTTTGCTTGCAGGCATGAATGCATGCTCAACCTCGGCCACCTCCTTCAGTTCCATTGCCTTCATATACATGCATGCTTTACTTTACTGGTTAAAGTTACAAAGTAATTCCAGTTCTGTCCATATTTACCCATAAAAGGAGAATAGCAACAGCTCTATTGAGTTTCTGCTGAAATTAACATCTGCTTTCCAAACTATACGGAGCACGACAATAGCCTAATCCTCCTCCTGCTATAACTCAGTTTATGTTCTTGGCTCACCTGAGTCTGCCACGCTTTTTTCCTTTCCAATTTGGGTTCATTCTTAGTGTCAGTGGTTACAAAGGGTGACTCGCCAACCTTTGACCTAGAAATTTTAAAGAGACCAAACACTTTAACTTGAGCCAGTGACAAATAACGTGCTCAGTGTTGCACAGGATTTAGGATATGGATTAATCAAATATTGGATAATCTAAACTTCAGCCAGTATACTGGTCTGAAACCACGCAGACCAAAATAAGTGTTCTGCTCTCAACATCCAGTGTGTCCGGTATAGGAAACTTTATGGAGTATTTATTCATTCATTTACACGTACTGCTCAACCTCTAATACTCCTGGCAGAGCGGAGCAGGACTACAGATTTAAAATGGGTTTTAGCAGACTTGTGTGTTTGTCATTTCATTGTGTATGTTTAGTGCGTTAGCTATGCCGAACAATTGTACTGGAGAAGAGTTATAAGCTTTTATGAACAGAGAAATTAGAGGCAGCACTCAAATGTCAGGAACTACAGGGGTCAGGTCAGGGGTACTCAGGATATATGCAAGTCCGTAGATAAAGACTGAGGCACAAACATGGCCCTATATGGAACAAGAATGGTAATATAATATATGAAGATTGTTATATGGGTAGATAATCACAATAAAGAAATACATTAAAAAAAAACCTACCTCCAAAATATATTCAATCAAATCATGAACAATTAAGTGAAATGTAAAAGTTGTGTGTGAAGAGTTACTAAGGTATTCAAGACAAAGAATATCAATATACCGGTAATCATTGCACAGCTTTCAAACATACAGCCAAACATATTGTAAACAATTTACTGTGTTTGATGTCTAAACATAAAATTACATTATTGTTCACAAGTAAAACCTATAAAAGAGGCTGCATATATTCCAACCTCACAGCATACAATTGTATATGTGTGAAATCTGTAATGCTGTGAGATTGGGAATATTTGGAAAAAGCTGAAGATTCACTGTGGTTTGTGAAACTGACTAAGGGCCTTATTTTCTAAGGTTATCGCACTATCTAGCTAGCGAAGGTAGCGCACGCCTGTGTTACCTACATCGGGGCGGAGTCGGCCCCGGAAGAGGAGTCGTCGAGGGGGGGGGGGTGTCATTGGGGCCGACTCTGCGAGGACGGTGCGGACACCGAGAAGGAAAGGAGCCTTTTCGCTGCCTATTTCGTGCCCAATAACTACACCTTTATGGTGTAGTTATTCAGCGCGGCGGCGGTGCGATCGCTGCCAGCTAGCGCAGGACCGCCCCCCCCGTTTCGCTCCCCTGCGACCACCGGATTTTCTAAGTTCTGCAAACTTAGAAAATCCAGCCCTATATTTGAAAAGATTTTCTGACTTTGGTGGGGATTTCTTGCATGCTTGTGAAATTTGCATTGCTGTGAGAACGGGAATATTATATACAGCTTGTTTATAGGTTTTGTGAATAATGTAATTAAAAGTAAATTGTTTACAATATTTTTGCTGTATGTTTAATTTTATTGATGTATTCTTTGTGTGTTTTGAATATCATAACACCACATTATTAAATTTTCACTTAATTGTTCATGAGCTGATCGAATATATTTTGGTAGTAGCTTTTTCTATTTATCTGTATGGAGCAAAGCATGCGTCATGTGCAATTTGCTGCAACTCATTCTTAAATTATTTACTTTTAAATCAGGTTTCTGTAAGTCATGAACATTTGGCCTCATGCAAAGAGCTCTCAAGTTTTCAATAAAGACATCTCTATAAAGATGTTTCTGCTGTCCCCTTTCAGTTAAGTTAGTGAAATTACTCCTTTGCTCCTATTCTGTTAAAAAGACAAATGTAGGGAAAATCTGGAAGGAGTCTGATTAAACATGCTTTTCCTTTAAAGATTTTACAGTTCCTCTTCCCCCACCCTCTCCCAAAATAAAGGATTTCACTTTCAAGTGTAATAGATAATCATGCTTCCCTGCATTTTAAGGAAAAAAAAATAAAATCAAAGAAAATACTTTAAAAATAAGTCTGACACAAGGTGACAGGAATATAAACGGATGCATTAAGGACAAGATTAGCATTCCTAGTGGAAACCGTAACTGGTTTATGATGTGCTTAATTCCTGGTGGATTAAGAACTAGGGCAAGAAAGAAAACTGATTAGAGAAAATGATCCTTAAAAGGCAGGAAGGTCTGGATTTATTTATTAAAAAAAACAAAAAACACTTACACACTGCACTAGCAACACTTCTAGGTGAAATGTTAGGTGGAAGAAAAAAAAAAAAAAAGTGTCATGTTTTTATAAAAGCAGAGCATTTGAAAGCTTTTATTATGACTTTAGAAAATGCTTACATAGTTTCCAAATACAGAAAGGGCGTAGGAAAAACATCCCCCACAGACAAGAATGTGCAACTTTCTCTCTTATTTCCAGGTGTGCCGTGAGCGAGCGTATTCATACACTGAGGTGGGGGAATGTTATTAAAAGTTTGCCCAAGTGATGGCTGGATCAATATCAAGTAATCTGATGCGATTTTACACTAAAGTGTATTTTCAGAGATTTGTTGCTGTGTCTTGTGCTTACTTGTCTCTCAAGCTTTAAAAAGCTATTTTAAACACAGGCAAAAATAGAAATGCACAAACAGATTGTAGGAGGAACTTTTGTATTGACTAGATATGTTTGTTATAATCTTATGGATACCCAACTACGTCTTTAAAACAATTCTTCTGTCAGAAGTCTTTAGATCACACTTGTGTAAACAGAAATACCATTTCCCTTTCCAAGACCACTCACAGCACTTCCTTCCTCTCCTAAACCCCCTTGCATGGTTGCTATTAGTACTCCAGGGGGGAAATCTGCGCACAAAAACTTAAAATTCTGCGCAAATGAGGTAAAATGGCGGGGGAGGGGAAGATGTTTAAGATACATGTAATTAATAGAAGAAGTACAAAAGTGGTATTGTGAGACTCAGAGGTAAAAGGGAAGAAATATGTAGAGGCGTATGAGGAAAAAGTGAAACTGCATAACAAATGTTTCTGTTTGGTGTTCACTGTGAAGTAGTAGGAGCAGGACCACATGAAATGAACACAAATAGCAACAGAAGTGAATTACATTTCAACTGATTTTCAGAAAAGTGTGTGAATGAGGAGCTAGCTAAACAAACTAGGTTAAGCGATGGGGCTAGATGGGATACAGAGGGCATTAAAGGGATCTTAGAGAAGTTCTGGCAGCTCCACTGGTTGATCTTTCCAATGGTTCTTTAGAGCCAGGAGTAGTATGAGGACTCAAGACAGACAGATGCGATTCCTGTGCAGAAAACTGGAAAATGAGGAGGCGGCTGGGAACTACAGGCAAGTTAGACTGATGTTTATGGTGGATA
The DNA here is from genome assembly GCF_901001135.1 of Rhinatrema bivittatum. Lineage (NCBI taxonomy): Eukaryota > Metazoa > Chordata > Amphibia > Gymnophiona > Rhinatrematidae > Rhinatrema > Rhinatrema bivittatum. The sequence goes on from NC_042615.1 coordinate 595,106,748, forward strand.
AATTAATGGAATTACAGAGGATTATATAGTTTCTGGAATCCAATGGATTACAAGAGCCATGGCTGCATGGTTTTAGCAGAGGCAGGTCTTGTCAGATGAATCTGATCAATTTTCTTTAACTGGGTGACCAAAAAATTGGATCAGGAGAAAGTTCCAGATGTAGTGTGCTTGGATTTCGATAAGGCCTTTGATACAGATCCACATAGGTGACAGATTTATCTATTTATCCATCAAATTTATATTCTGCAAACATAAAAAATATTTACTAAATAAATTGGGTGCTCTTCGTATGGACCTTGAAATGACAGTCTCCATTAGAAAATGGTTGAGTGGCAGGCAACAAAGAGTAGAGGAAAACAGAGCTCACACTGAGGAGAGGGGTATTAACAGTGTGCCATAGGGATCGGTCCTTGGACTGGTTCTTTTCTACATTTTCATGAGCAATATTGCAGAAAGATGCTTGGAGGTGGTTAGCCTTCTGGGGTGATACCAAGATCTGCAATAGAGTATAGAGCCAGAAAGATATGGTAAACATGAGAAGGGATCAAGAGGAATGGTGAAGAGTCTGGTAGCTAGGAATTAATGCTAAAAATGCAGAATCATGCATTTGGGCTGCAAAAACCCAAGGGAGCAATCCAGCAGAGAATGAAATTTTTCTATGCACTAAACTAGAGCGAGATCTGAGGGTGACCCTATTGGATGGTCTTAGGGTGGTCAAATGGATGGTTAAGGTTATGGTAAATGCCATAAGGAGAGAAATGATCAATAGAAAAATGGGAGGTGTTAGTTCCCTGTATAACTCCCTGATCAGACCATATTTGGAATACTGTGTACAGTTTTAAGGACCACATCTTGAAAAGGATATAATCTGGTTGGAGTCTGTTCCAAGGGCAGCTATTATAAACAATCAGTGGTATTCATTCTAAAGCACATGGGGACAGAAAGAGCTAAACATGTATATCCTAGAACAGTGGTTCTCAACCTTTTTTCTGTTGGGACACACCTGACAGATGGTTCTCACATGCATTACACACTGACCCATGATCGTCACGGGGCTAGATGTAAAAGTACAGTTTGCATCCACGGGAATCCCCCTGACCCACAATAATGGATGTAAATCAGAATTATGACATTCCCCATACAACTCACTCTACAAAAAAGATATTCTGGTTCTGGTGCCATCTCAGGAACAGCAACTCAAACTCCTACTTCCAGGCTCAATAGCCCTACTTATGAAAAGACAGCAGTTTACCACCAATGCATGTCCTCTTGAGAAAACACAACAAATAAGTGATACAAACGCTTACATGCTAGTAAAATCTCATCTCGGTAACAGACACAGAACCGACCTAACATACTCCCAGGATCTGTAGTAATGCACATAAACTAATCCGCACACAGTTACACCTGTATTATGGAATACACTCAAACAGGAGCAACCCTATCTATGAAAAGGCAACACTACAAATATTAAATCAGGCCCTAAAAACCAATACACTTATTAGGAAAACAGAACTAGCAAGCAGCTATAGATCCCCACACAGAAATAATTGTAAAACTACACTAATAAGCAGAATAAATGTTTCAAAACAGCTATGAACAGAATAACATCCAAAATTTAAAACACTCATAAAAACTTTTAAACATTCTCCAAACACCAATAAAATATTTCAAAAAAGCAGACATCACATAATATTAAATAATTAAAATGGCAGTCAATCAAGAAAAATAAACTTAAAAAGCCACCTTTACTTACCCCTTCCAGGCAGGCCATGGCACACACCAGAAGCAAAGCTCTATACTCATGGTCCTCTTCCTTAGTGCCAATGTTTGTCTGTCTGTCTGTCACACACACACACACACACCAGACCAGTCATGCCCCATGACCAGTTTCTGTCTCTCACACACCAATCATCTCCCAAACAGTCTTTGACACACACACACACCAGTCACCTTCCTGAACAGTTTCTCTCATGCCACACACACACAGGCTTCCCACTCCCGTGTTCTACTTACATATACGGACTTCTCACTCTCATAATCACTTTCTGTCTCACACACACACACACCAGTCTCTCACTCCCATACTTCTTCTCTCCACATGCACAGGCTTCTCATTCCCATAATCACTTTCTTTCTCTCTCACACACACCAGTCACCTGATCTCTCTCATGCACACACACACACAGGCTTCCTACTCCCATGTTCTCTTTCAGATATATGGGCTTCTACCTCCCATGCTGTGTCTCACACACACCCAGGTTTCTCACTCCCATGCTCGCTCTACACGTGCACAGGCTTCTCATTCCCTGAATCACATGCTCTCTCTCACATTAACACACACCAGTCTCTTTCTCTCACACACACCGTCACCTTACCAACCAGTCTCTCTCTCTCATGCATGCACACAGACACAGGCTTCCCACTCCCATGCTCTCTCACATAATCAGGCTTCTCACTCCCATGCTTTCACCCCCCCCCAACAGACTTCTTACGCCCATGCTTTCTCTCTCTCACACACACACACAGTCACCTCCCTGACTAATGTCTCACACTCTCACATACACATCAATCATCTCCCAGAGCAGTCACTTTCATTGTCTCTCACACACACACACACACACACACACGCTGTCTGACCAGTTTCTTTCAAACACACACACAGGCTGGCTGCTTCTCCCCCCCCCCCGAGCACAAATGGTAGCTGCAGCAGCCTCCTCCTCCAGCCCCCGTAGGCCAAGAAAGAAGAACCCCATCGGCCACGGAAGGCTCATGCTGCTGTCTCCTTTCCCGATTACCGGCTGCTTCGATTGCTTGGGGGCCGATGCTGCTGCCACCGCTGCTATTTTTTTCCACGCGGCCCGGCTCTCCTTCCCGCGCATCACTTCCTGTTCTGGGTCACGGGGGGGGGGGGGGGGGCGGGCGGGAAGAAGAAAAGGCCAGCCGCAGGTGCCACTGCTTCTTCTACCACCGCTGCCGTTCCCACTGGGCTTGAACATACTGATAGCCCGGTGGCAACAGCAGCAGGGAAGGAAGAGCAGTGGGAGAGACCGGGAGCACGCGACATACTGGTGTGTCGCGACACACCGGTTGAGAAGTGCTGTCCTAGAAGGCGGGATGGGGATATAAGTTGTAGACATTTAAATACTCCAAGGTTTCCATGCACAAGAAGTGGGCCTCAACTAAATTGAAACTAAAAGGAGGCTCTAGAGCAAGAGGTCACAGGATGAGGTTGAAAAGGGGGTATATTTGGGAGCAAAGTAAGAAAATATTTCTTTACGCAGAGGGTGGTGGATGTATGGAAGCGCCTCTGCTTAAGGTGACAGAGACAAGGACAGTATCCAAACTCATGAAAGCATGGGATAAACAGAGGATTTCTGCGGGAGTGGTAAGAACTGTAAAGCTGAACATTTGGTGTAGACAGTCAAACCAGTAAAGACATTACTTTACTGTGAGTAAAGTAAAGGTGAGGGGTGAGAATGGTTTTTCTTCCACTAGGATCCAGAGTGGAAACAAGATTGAAAACCACAAGGCTAGGGGCTTCTCCAGAACCAGGCTGGGGCCCACTTCAGGGCCTTCATTACCAAGACTATGAGAGCATTTGCATACACAGGGGCCAATGCGATATTATTTGCGGAAAGCGGGCACTGACTTTTCAGCGCCCGCTTTCTTAACGCATGCATGGCGCCCGCAAGGGGGGGTGCCATGCAATACACAAATTACGGGGGGGGGGGGGGGGGGGCTGTGTGTGTCGTGCTAGCAAGGAGGCGCTAAGGACGCGGTTACCGGCGGTCTGCCGGTTATGAACACCGATGCCGATAAACTCAGCATTTATTTTCATAACTGCAGCTGGCTTGGTTATGAAAACAGACGACGCTGAGCATATCGGCGTCTGTCTTCAAAGTGGCAGGCAGAGATTGTGTTTTTCTTTTAAAAAAGTACAGAAAAGCAGTTTTTTCTGCTTTTCTGTACTTTTTTTTCAGTGCACTCAGCTATTAACGCCTGCTCCAGGCAGGCGTTAATAGCTGAGCGATAAGTGTGCATCCGAGACGCACATTTATTTTTTTGAATTTGGAGTGAATAAGTAATAGGCTCATCCACATGCATTTGCATGCAATGAGCGCTAACTCATTCACTCCGCGTCGGACGCGCGTTAAATAGATGCTAATCCCCCTATTGCATTAGGGGGTGGATTAGCGCCTATTTAACCTGCGTCCGACAGTGGGTTAAACAGTGCACTCGGCTGAGCGCACTGTATTGCATCGGCCCCATAGCCTTTCAGAGATACAGAGGCAATATCTAGATTCCGATCCCGATTGCATGTCCCTGTGCTCTGCTAGTGACTTGGTGAGATTTCCACCTGTGTATTTTTTTTTTCCTCACTTACCTTATTTGTTTTAAAGGGGGTGTGGGAGGGGTGACAGCCGTATTCAGCTTCCAACCACCACCCCTCTTTTCTCTTAGTTTAAAAGCTTTCTAATCCCTAGAGGTCAGGAAGTACACGGGTTAAACTGGAAAAAATAAAACGTTTAACACATTGGTGCTGTCAAGTACTTTGTGTACCATATCACACTAGTTATTACACTTTCCAAACCTTACCTTGTAATGGGCAGTTTCTTCTTGCTATCAATTAATTCTGTTTCGTTGCTTAGAGTTTGCAGTGGAGTACTTGCATGTCTCCCGCCCCTCTTTTCATCCACTCCATTTTCTGCCTCAGAGCTAAAAAAAATAAAATAAGGAATCTATATTTAACAAGATGACAAATAACTGTCATCCAGACTACAGTATTTTAACACACAGTGCTTCTGGTGGGTGCTGCAGAGACCGTGTTCCCAGCCCTTGGAAGAGAAGCACAGTCACTCAGTTGGTTCAGAAGTGAACATATGCCAAATTCCTGGGTGAAGCATGTGGGGTGGCTGGAGACCCACAGCTCTGCCCGAGAGGCATCATTACTGAGCTGGTTAGGAGCAAGAATACTTCCATGGAGCTACAAATGAAGGGTCATAGCACCATAGCCCAGTTAGGGCAGATTCGAAAGAAGTGGTTAAGGAAAAAAAAACGTATTGTAACAGAAATACCTACACACTGAGAAAGCTTAGAATAACTGGACATTTTCCCAAACACAAATCTTTCAGAAACCTATTCCTTTATGAAAACCTCCGTACAACCATTGGGTTGTAGAATCATTAAGAAATGAGAAATAGCAAAAGCATCTGTTTGAACATGTTCCCCTAGCACAGGAGCATACTCTAAGAGTAGATGTCTATAGGATCTTCTATAAGCACCTAGTACTACCTATCATTTCTAGAGTGCTACCAGATGTGTGCGTCTAACAAAGATGGGATCAAATATGCTACTTTAAGCTCTGGAGAGTATTTTATTTATAAATAAGCATTATTTTCCATCTTTTCCTAAAAAGGTAGGTCCAAGGGAGATGACAAAGTAATAAAAGGCACAGAGTACATAAGCAATGAATACATACAAAAATAAGGTAGATTGTAAGAAAATAGATAGAAGTGGGGTCCCATTAGGCAGGAAGCTGGTGCATTGGGTATAAACTGCATATATTTAGTTATATAGTAAGTTAAACACCAGAACCACCTAGAACTTTCTAAAGTTGAGAAATAGGAATTTAAAGACACAAGATCTACACTGGGTAGACTTCACCCATCTTATGACTCTCTAGAATAGGTACTCTTACTCAAAAGAATCCCCCAAAAAAATGGACAGAAGGGGGTTTGAGAGAGATTATTGCAGCTCCACTGAGTTCTGTTCAATCATCCTGTGGTGACAAGAGTGACTCCAGAGAACTGGAAATGGGAAGACATTGCCCAGTCTTATAACAATGGAAAGCAGGAGAAGGTGGCTACATAATCTAATCCCCATGAAAGATAAATTAATGGAGGAGTGATGGAAAAGGAGTACATTGAATCCAGCAAGATTCAAAGTAGTATTTATTTATAATTTTAAAACATTTATAATTCAAAAAATTAAAATAAAAAAAAAAGACTATAAAAACAGTAAAGGAAAAAAGAAACTACAGCATAAGAAACCACTTTCAATGAATTCACTGGATCCAAACCAACAAAATTATTGAAAAGCCCGATCAAAGAGATATGTTTTTAGCTTTCGTTTAAAGGTTTTAAAACAGGCCTCTTTCCACAATGCTTCTAGGAGACTGTTCCAAAGCAGAGGATCAGCAACATCCAGCCCCTTGATTCCAAATGCCATATACTCTGCCAATAGAACGTAGAACAACACTGCCCACAAGATCTTAAGCAAAGAACTAATTCATGAGGGGGGCATTGCTGTTTAATGCCTTATGAAAGACAGTACTTTGAAAATTATTCTCCACTTAATTGGCAACCAATGTGATATGGTCAAAGCTGTGAACACCTGTAAGGATACAATCTGTCAAATTCCCTTCTATCTTCCAATTGATTGCATTTATTGAGGTAGAACAGTGCCAGGATTTTCATGTAGCCTCTTTTCTGGACAGTCCAAAAACATAGGGGGTCACATTCAGTCCCGGGGGTAAATCCTTACAAAGTCCAGTAGCTCTGGGTTGTGGATGCACTGATTGGAGAGGCTGGGGGGAGGGGAGAGGGACACAGACTTCTAGAGCCAGAGGTACATGGGGCGATTCTTGCTGTGGGTGCTATCTACTAGGTGTAAGCGCCAAAAGAACAGATATTCTGGCTAGGTGTTCCAACTTAAGTTTACTGCAGGTCTTTCAAAGAAATTAACTGACACCTTATACATTTAAGTCTAGTTGCATCCAGGGGGTAGACTGAAGAGTAATCTAAGGAAACCTCTCTTTACAGAAAGTGTGGTGGATGCCTATAACAGCTTGCCATTGGAAGCGGTGGAGACCAGTGGCCCACCCAAGCAGGGCTGCCTGCCAAATGAGGCATGAAGAATGGCCAGCGACTCATTCATCGTGGCAGTGAAGAAGTCGTCTCGTCTGCCAAAGCAAGGCCACCACAGGAGCCCATCCCCATGGCGGTGAAGAAGGGGTTTGGTGGCAAGCCCCAGTGTGTGAGAGAACTTGCGTATGTGGTAGAACATGTGAGAATGAGAGCTTGAGTGTGTAAGGGAGTGTGAGAGAAAGCATGAGAGAGAGGAAGGGAAGAAGATAGGAGAGAAGAAACAGAAGAGAAGAGTGACCCTGGAGAAAGAATTAGGAAAAGACTGACAAGGGGAAGTGGAAGAGAGGCAGGGACCAACTGATTAGAAAAATAAAGATCAGATAACAAAAGTAAAAAAAAAAAAATAAAAATTTGAGATTAACAATTGGACTATGCCATCTTTGGGTATATGCGTTTCTTATAATTTTGTATTTTTCTCTTTAGCTTTCCACTGTTCAGAGTCTGGTTTCTCAGGCTATTTCGGTTTTATTTGCATGTTCCTATTTCTAAATTTTAGTCCCTTATTTCTGCATTTGGTAAGGGTCAGTCTGTGTTCTGCCTGTGTGTGACTGAGGCACAGTATTGTTGCTAGCGTGTAGTTTCTCTGTAGAGATTTGTAGCAGTCTGGCTTGTTTTGTTACCCCAGTAGGTGGTATATTAATGTTCTAGGGCCTGGTGTAATATTTGCATTGCTTCTTTTTGATAAAGTTTGTTATTTGAGTCCTGAGAGTCAGTGCTGTTATACAATATGGCAAGGCTCTAGATGCCCTTTTTCTTTTGGCAGGGGTTTGCGTTTCTTCACAAAATGTTTAGCAGTGGAGGGGGTCCCTTTTTTTTTTTTTTGCTGAGGTGACCCCAGAATTTGAACAACATTTTTTTCATGTTGGTTTGTAATGTGAACTGTCATTTTGCTGTGCACCCACTCATGATTATTGCTATTTTATTGCAGTTATGATGATCTCTGCCTTTCTGGAAAGAGGATTTGAGAAAGAATACATTGATATTTGTTTTACGACAATTGATTGATCTGATGTTTGTGTTCTTTGCTTTTTACCTGATAATTTTATTTTATATTTATTGCAATTAAATAAATACAGAATAAGGAAATTTTAATGTTGATAAGTGCTTGAAATAGACAAAATATTCTAAAAAGTTTCACTCATGATGCATAAGGGCTGTTGTAGACTTTGCATCTTCCAGTGGGTTCCTTTCTAAAGCATTTATCAATAAGAGTACAACTAATAGGGTTCAGATCTGTATGCTTACTGCCCACCCTCATTAACCTTGGGCCCACCCAAAAGCTCAGTTCTGGCTACACCACTGATAGAAACAAGGACAGTATCTGAATTGAAGAAAGCAAGGTACAAACAGTAACTGAGGGAGTGAGAGGAATTTTAGAGCTGGGCAGACTAGTTAGACTGCATAATCTTTCTTCCATCATGTTTCATTCATCTCTTTCTGTGAATGTGTCTTTACCCTCCAGGGTATGGAATAAGCAGCCTTTCAGTTGCACCATGGGTTGCCTGTTGCTTCAAGGTCCCTGTTCTCCACAATATCTGGAGATCCAGGTGCACTTCCAGATCTCCAAACTCCAGTTTTCCTGGGATAAAGACTCTGGTGGGGGATCACCAGATTAACAATTCTTATAGTTCTTTTCAGATGGTAATCCTTGGATCTTTCAGAATTTAAAATGAAAATTTTTAAAGTTTAAAATGAAAGGTTGAGGTAGCAAGGAAAAATAGAATAACCTCTCTCTTCTCCACTCTTGGGTAGGAAGGGTGACAGCAACCGTCCTCCTGACACAAAGTAAAAAAAAAACCCCCTAACCTTAAAAAAAAAAAAAAAAAAAAAAAAAAAGAGTCAGCTACTTAAAACCAGAATCAACACTGCTGATCCACTGAGTGCGAGAGGGAGCAGATTCTTCTTCATCCTAGTTCCTCCAAGAGACAGGGGACCCTTCCCTCTTTGAAATACCAGAGGAAAAGAAAAAGATACTAAAGTAATATCCAGAATTTTTCAAGGTATAAAAGGCGCTCTATCCAGGCTACTCCTCCAGCTAAGTGGCGGTTGTTGAATATCCATCTATGTTCAACAGCTGCCACTTATCTGGATAAGTCATTTACCAAAATGCATTATACGCAAATGTTTGGAAGGGGTGGGTTGAGGCCAGGCCAGGCCCTCAGTGTGCAACTATTTATCTTTCTATAGGAGGGCCATCTAATAGGCTGAGGTGAGGTGTTGGTTTAGGTGCCAGTTTCTCATGTAGAGTGAGATGTATGAATAACACAGTACACCCTGGTGACGATTTGATGGCATTTGGAGTGAGGAAAGTTTCACAAAGATGCCATTTTCTACTATGTTCTCTCACCCTAGCTTGATGGTATCCTGTTATAGAAGCCATCAAGCTGGAGCAGGTGTTAATTGCTGAGCGCTCCTTAAACCAGTATAGAAAAGCAGAAAAACTGCTTTTCCGTACTGCCTCCTACTTAAATTCGTTGCAATATTACGTAGGAGGAAAAGTGAAACTAAATAAAGTTAAAAAAAAAAAAAAAAAGAGAAAAAAAACCCAAACACAAAACACTGGCAGTCTGGTGCAGGAAACACACTCAAACAACAAGCGTTCTGTTTCCTGAACCCCCCGGCTGTATGGCATTTAGGAAAACAGACACCAATCGGGTTCGCATTAGCAAGGAGGCTCTAGGGGCGCGCAAGCAACCCTAGCACCTCCTTACTAACGCGACCCCCTAATTTAAATATTGCATGGCACCCCCCTTGGGGGTGCATTAAGAAAGCAGGTGCTGACTTCACCGCCCACTTTCTATGCATATTTATTGCATTGGCCCCTAAGTTCTTACTTAGCCAGCAAGAAGACTTTGAAAATTAATCCCTAAACCTTCACTTATAACAAGTGCCTTATAGTGTGCTCTTGTATATAAGGATGATGAACAAGGGTTGATTTTGCATCTATAAAGCACTGAGTTACTTGATAAAACCTCACTGTGACAAATCTTATTATTTGGGATTGCTACATTATGTCATAATAGAGAACGACCAGCCTAAGAGCTCATAGAATAGTGTGGCAGAAATCCAAAGATCAAGTGCATCCAGAAACATGGGTTTTGCTCATCTGTTGGTCAATGGGATGCCAAAATACCTTCAGTCATGAGGATTTCTGTTCTGTCAAAGCAGTCCTACGTACTTTCTTTCTGTTGTAAAGTATGCAGTAAAAAGGTATATTTTATTTATACTGATCAGCTGACGAGAACACAATACGATCATAGATCAGGTCACAGTGTCAGATTACATAGTGACAAACTTTTTCCATGTATTATTGAAGAGAGAACCCAAGTTAGCTCAATTAAATTATGAAATCAGTATAGGACAGTAAAACTATTTTTAAAATGTTTTCACAATAGCATGCACTTTTTTTATTACGTAAGAAAAACCACAAAGCAGAACTTAAACATGTTTGTCATCAGAACCTCAACATACATTTACATCTTTTTCAAACTAATTGCAGTGAGTTTCAAGTTTAAGTTAATAGAAGCCTCTGATAAAAATCACATATTATTCTGCTTGACTCTTTCATTCTGAGCCATCCTTACCATCTGAACTTTGCACCATTCTAATCCACAGGAATGCAAGAAAACGAATGGAAAGTGCAACTGGAAATTTTTATAACTGGTTAAAAAAAATCCTAAGGCATTATACCAGTATTTATAAACTAGTTGCCTGTTCGATCACGGGAGAGATACCTACCCAATGTTTGCACCAGTGCAAAATTTGCTCCTATTTTTCAACTGTTTTTTTCTCCTTTGAAAAGTACTGGGATATTTTCCTGAGAGAAATCTGAAATATTTTTCTATTGGAGCTAAACTGGTAGCTACTATACATTTATTCTAACATGTTGCTGAAGTGACAAGATCAGACTTAAAGACCCCCCCCCCCCCCCCATAATTAAGGTCCCAGATTTAGACAGATAGATCATATTTCAGTAGATGAACCGAGACAAAGAGAAAGGGTTAAGGGAAATTAAAAAAAAAAAAAAAAAAGGGTTGGAAGGAAAACTAGGCAATACATTCTCCCCATGAAAATATACATGGGCTTAAAAACGTATAGCTAGTGAAAAGAACATACCAAATCACAAAGCCATACCTTTGAAACATACAATAAAGTAAGTATTTTGTACTGCAAAACCAATACCTAACAAAATAAATAGGCAGATCCTATAGAGCAAATCTATTGGTTAATCCCTCACAGCAATAGCAATGGCTTTCCCTAGTCTTGCTGGCTAATAATCTTTTAGGGACTTTTCCTCTAAGAAAAAGTGTCCAAACTGCTAAAATCCCACTATGCTAACCACCTTGTTCGTGTCCTCCAGCAACACGTTCGACAGCTTGATTGTGCATTCAGTGAAAAAGTTACTTGTATGACTTTTTCAATCTGCTGGTTGTTAGTTTCACAGATTTCCCCCTTGTATTAGTACCATAGTCATTTATTTACCTGTTCCACGCTACTCATGATGTTTGGAAAAAAATGTGTGTCCTCTCAGCTATCTTTTCCGAGCTGAAGCGCACGGACCTGTGCAGGGGTGGCTTAAACATTAGGCAAACTAGGTGGTGACCTAGGGCAGCCGATTCTGGAGGGCAGTCACAGCAAAACACTAGTACAGTTCTGATATTGCAGATTTGTTATACAGGTTCCAAGTATCTTTTTTTTTTTTTTTTTGCAGGGTTTTGTGTCACTTCAAAAGTGTCCGATAAAGGATTTGGCATGAAGCACATGGAACAAAATAAAATGGGAAGAGAAACACACAAAAATCAGAAAGCTGACATCTGCCAGCACAACATCTAAGAGGTATGTTGCATAATTCACTTCCTTGGGATGGGAACGGTGTCAAATTGTGACATACTATCCTCTCAACCATCAGCCTGAAGGCAGGCTAGTTCATTCTTATAAATTCTGGAAAAGAAAACCATGGAAAATAAAGAGACACATTCATGAAGCAAACTGTTGGCTGCAATAGGGTATAATTAATATAAAATATATCTCCCCAACTGAACTTTCCATTTAGGTTCAATTAAGGTTGAATGTGTTAGCCATAATTATGTAATAGCAGATTGTCTCTGGCAAAAGCCATTGTACTTCTTATAATGGATATAATGTTGGATGACCATGTTCAGTACAGGCTCATGCTATATTGAATTTGCTTTAGAAAATTCTTCTTGCAAAAGATTGTCTTAATCTTTTTCTGCCCAGGAGGATGCTTTCACACTAAAAAAAAAAAAAAAAAAAAAAATAGCTTTAGGGCCAAACAGTTGGAACATACACCAGCAAAGTGCTGGGTCAATACTGAAGGAGGAGGAGGAGAATATTTATAAATTTTCCTTTTAAAAAAAAAAAAAAAAATCTACAAGAAAGTTCTTAGAAAAAAAATCCCGATGGCATGCATCAGTATTCTATATCTGGGAAACAGAAATGATTTTCCCCCTAAAATGACAAGTTCAGTATAAAACACAAAAACAAGGGGACAGGCCACCATTCCAAACTACTGCAATGTGCATTATGCACCTCAAAGCCCTGTGGCAAATCCAGATGTAATGCAGAGCCATGTCGTGTCAGAAACGTGTCACATTTCGCCCTGTGTGGTACTATAATCCGACCCCTAGAAAAAAAAAAAAGTGTGAGGGCATGGACTTCATTAGCAAGAGTGCAAATTCTCTGTCTAAACTACCATCTATTATTAACAAACAGTATTCTTTTCTTATACTATAGGTCACAGTCATTAGGTTACAAGCAAATCTGCCAAGTTATATTTTCTACCATGCAGCAAGCAGATGTGGTGTATACTGTAGATCAAACTTTTTTCACTAAATAAAATAAGCAAGCTTATTGGAAGCCAACTATAGACAATACCGTTCCAAATAAGACATGTTGCCTGTCATTTATTGTAAAGGAGAGAGGGATAGGCCAGTATGGACTTAGTTTGGGGTTACCAGTACACCTATGATTAATTCAATCTTAATTTAAGACCTAATTAAAAACAATAAAGTTGCTTTTACATAGTGGGGTTATTAAGGTGAACTTTGTTATTACCTGATACGCTCTGCTAGACCAGTCCTTGCACTTGAAATTTCCCTGCTCCTCAGCTATGAGGGACAGAAGGCACCGCCCCTTGAAGACCTCATTCTTGGCTACAAAGGAGGGAGGAGTGGCCTTAGGTCCTTGCCAGTAGTTTTCTGCCAGAGCAACCAGACAAGGACTCCCCTCTTTGTTTGATTACCTGGATCCCTCAAGGTTATTCTCTCTCCCAGGGGAGGGTGAATAAGGAGAGAAAGAGGAAGATCGAGCGAGCCAGATTATCCTAGACATGAAATGCTTGGGGCCTGGATTGGACTGGTCTCACAGCAATGCACTTAGGGAAGAGAAACCCAAATTATAGTTACAAAATGCAAGGTTCCACATTAGGAGTCACCACTCGAGAAAAGGATCTCAATGTCATCGCTGAAAATACGTTGAAATCTTCTGCTCAGTGTGCAGCAGCAGCCAAGAAAGCAACTTGAATGCTAGGGATTAGTAGGAAAGGAATGGAGAATAAAACAGAATGTCATAATGCCTCTATCGCTCCATGGTGTGACCTCATCTTGAGTATTGTGTTCAGTTCTGGTCACCACATCTCAAGATATAGAAGAATTAAAAAAGATATAGAAAAGGGCGACCAAGATGATAAAGGAGATAGAATAATTCCCCTATGAAAAAAGGCTAAAGAGATTAGGATTCTTCAGCTTGGAGAAGAACCAGCTGAGGGGAGATATCATAGAAGTCCATAAAATGAATGGAATGGAACAAGTAAACGTTAATCAGTGGTTTACTGTTTTGAAAAGTACAAAGACCAGGGGACACACAATGAAGTAACTGGGTAATACATTTAAAACTAAATAAGAGAAAATATTTTTTTACTCAACGCATAATTACGTTTTGGAATTCATTGCCAGAGGATGTGGAGAAAGCTATTAGTATATCTGTGTTTAAAAAAGGTTTGGACAAGTTCCTGGAGGAAAAGTCCATTAACAATTATTTAAGGGAGAGTTGCAGAAATCCACTGCTTATTCCACAAGACAGAACCCTCCAGATCTGTGAAGGCTGTAGCAGGGCTTCTGTGCTTGAATTTCCCCAATGGTGCAGGCTGTGGGGCCAGAGGAACAAAACCCCAAAAACAAAATACACTCCTTTCAAAAGAAATTACATCCAACCAAAGAAAACCTCCAAGCACACTACTCATGCTCAGACAGGGGTTTATATAGCCTGAGCTGGTCGTATAAGATATTAAAGGTCTTCTCACATTAACTAGAGAAATTTTAGTGGAGCAAAATTAAACGTCAGATATATTTTTGTGTAGAGTATTTCTTATATTGCAATTTTTTGTGGTTGCTATAGTTATACAAATTTTAAGATTAAAAAAAGAAGGCTGTGGTGAGAAGGCCTAATAGATATATGGAGATGCTTTTCTGCCAGATACAACGAAGATAAGACACTCTTTTTTACTGTTGCCATGATACGGCAGAGAGCTTCCATTCTGAAGTGGGGTATCCGTAAACACTTGTTGATCCCTTTTAAGTCCAGGACAGGATGAGAAGTGCCATACTTCTTTGGGAATACAAAAGAGAGCGTGTTCCCTGTCTCCTTTCCTAGGGAGGGTCAGAGACTATAGCTTCTAGGTCCCATAACTTTAGAAAGGTAGCTCTTATTGCCTCCTTTTTGATTTGAGCTATGCATGGGGAGGTCATAAAGATATTTGATATCGGGGAGATCCACGCTAGCACATATTCCCTTAAAATTATGTCAAAGACTCACTGGTCTGTAGTAATCCAGGTTCACTCTGCGTAATACTGTGCCAGACATCCGCCTACTGGCAGTAACACCAGAGGTATCCACTGAATATTATTGTGGAGTGGCTGCAGATAGGTCTACCCTTGGCTTTTGGCCCCTCCAAAAGAATGGGCTTTACCCTGCACCATGCGGGGATGCCTGATTATAAAAGATTGCCCTTACGTAGGCACTTGAGATGTCTCAGACCCTGGGTTCTATCCTCTGGGAGCCTTTGGAGCTTAGATTGCCCCTCCAAATCCTTCACTAATGTCTGTAAATCCTCCCCAAACAGTAATCTCCCTCTAAAAGGGAAGTTTACAGAGATGAGACTTGGACGCAGAGTCTGCTGCCTGTTTTGCAGCCAGAGAAAGTTTTCTGGTTGCCGCCTTGAAAGCAACGTATCTAGAGGTTAACCTAATTAGGTCACAGAACCTGGAGTTGGGTGTTGCCTTTTTGGCAAACACATAGTTTCTTGACTCTTAGGCATCTGCTATATCCAGCACAAAACTGCCCAAGCTAGATATCCTTCTCATACTGAAGCCTGAATTGCCATGGCCCCCCATGGATAAAAGCTGATTTAGAATTAACCCAATCTTCTTGTCTTGAAGTTCATTCAATCAGCACCATCCATTTTAGGGCTTTGTGTAATGGTTCCTTAAAGGTTTCTTTATTCCCCGAATGATAGAAGACCCTTCGGAAGGAGATCCTTACTTTAGAGCCTGGTATCTTTGGGGCCACCTGTACAGGGGCGGTTTATAAAGCAGGGTGAGGCAGCCGCTTCAGGCAGCACAATTTGTAAGCGGCAAAAACTGCCCCTGCTAAAAACAAATGTCCCGTGGGCCTCCAGTGGATAGTCCTGGGGGAATTCTGCTCTATTGCGTTTAACAGAATTTGCGGAGAATTCCCCCGAATATGGCAAAGATGGAGAAGACCCCGGCATGCGCACATCCTGCTCACGTTGGCAGGTAACAGACCCAGTTATCCACACATTCTCTAAACTAGTTCAGATATAGATGGAGTACAACGTAGAACCTCTCAAAATCATAGAAATTTGACAGCCCAAGAAACTGTGCATTACAGGATTTAAAAGAAGATCCAGCCATAATTGTAAAGGCAGCAGACAGAGGAGCTGTCGTAGTGACGGATAAATCAAAGTATAGAGAGGAAGCTTTACGACAACTCTCAGATCAAAAATTTTATAAAAAGATTGGAGGTAGATCCCACAAGAGTTAAAAAAGCGTATTGATGTGCTGTTGGAGGAAACTCTGATTAATGAGAGGATTACAACAAAAGAGTTTTGGTTTCTGAAGGTGGATTATCCAATAGTTCCAGTATTTTATCATTTACCTAAAGTGCACAAAAATCTAGAAAATCCGCCAGGACGTCCAATAATCTTATCAAGAGGCTCATTGCTAAAACAGTTATCCCAATACGTTGATGTATTTTTGAGGCCACTGGTCCCCAGATTGCCATCTTACATACGAGATTCAGGAGAATTGATTAAGACTCTTCAAGACATAAATGTTTCTTTATCTGGAGTTTTAGTGACAATAGATATTGTATCACTGTACACAAATATACCGCAAGATGCAGCCTTAAGTGTGATCAATGATCACTTAATGATCGGAGGCATTGGTTCATGGACTCCAGTTAAATTTATAATTGAGCTAGCTATACTAGCTCTGAAAGAAAAATGTCTTCTTGTTTGATGAGGCTTTTTTTTCAGCAAATAAGCATAGCAATGGTAGCCACAGTGGCACCTAGTGTGGCCAGTTCGAACAAAAATGGGTTAGTAATTCACCATATGAGTAATATATTTTGTTTTGGCATAGATTCATAGATGATATTTTCATCATGTGGACTTGAAGTAGTGAACTGTTTAAACAATTTATGGCCTGGTTAATTCATGTGACCCTGCCTTCAGTTTACATACAATTATGGTGATACCACAATGCCTTTTCTAGACATACAGATCTCTATAAGAACCAATGAATCTTTCTTTACGATATTTCAAAAACCAGATCGTAATACATTGTTGAATTACACAAATTGTCATCCACAGAATTTGAGGGATAGTATCCCTTTTGGGCAATTTTTATGCCTAAGAAGATTATGTTCAACTGTACAGGAATATAAGGAGAGAGCAGGGGACAAGAGTCAAAGATTTGTTCAGAGAGGCTATCCAATGAAGAGAGCCTGATGGAACAACACAGATCTCTTTCTAAACACCAAAAAGAAAGAACATTAAACGCTTGACTTGCATTTTGCCATATTCCCCAGCAATACAGGGGATAATTTATTTATTTATTGCTTTTATATACAGACACTCAATCTCAATTGAGATATCACACCGGTATAAGACGCTACTGGCAAGTGTTACAATTGTACCCGGTATTTAAGGACCAACCGCTAATAGCATTTCAGCGAGGGAGTAATACAGAAGGTGGATTAAGGGGAGATGATCAAGTGGGCCACTTTCCATGCAATTCTTGCTCTGTGTGCGCACAAGCACACTAACAGCAATTTACCTCTGGACAAATTAAGAAGATATAAAGCTATAGTGAGGACAACATATCTTTCAAGCAAACTTGTGTATGTAGTGTGGTGTCACTGTAATTTGTTATATATAGGGAAGACAATGAGAAAATTAAAAACTCGTCTAAGCACAAAAGCGCTCTAAATTGTAAAAAAAAAAAAAAAAAAAAAAGAGGCATGGTACAACATTGTTTAAACAATGGACATGATTTTGTAGATCTGAAAAGCACAGTATTGAAGTATTAAGTATTAAGTATTAAGCTGTAATGCGAGGGGTGGAAATGTTAATCAAAGGCTGTTACAGAAGGAACAACGATGGATCTTTAAATTGGATACGGTACACCCCCGCAGGATTGAACAAAGAAGTGGATTGGTCAGTTTTCATGTGAAGGAGGAAATCGGATTGGCTAGGAGTAAAGTAAGAGTCTGCTTATAAAAACGTGCACTTCCGTTTGTGGGAAATCATTTTTTAAATGGCAGTCATTTTTTGTAAGCTGCGGAGAGGAGCCTAGTTGGGCCGGTTAAGAAAGAGTAAGTCCCTCTGGTGAGCGATTTGTTGGATGAAAAAGAAAAATGTTTTAAATGATGTGTAATTGATGTGTTCTGTGTTTAGAACAAACTGAGTGCCCTGAAGAAGGTGTGGTAAAATGCCAAAACATTGTCAATGTCGGGCGCAGCAAAGTGGGAGCACTGCAGGGGATAAGACGGTTCAGAATGAAGTAAAAGTAAAGCAACATAAAGATAAGTTTAAATAATAATGGGGGAAGTAGGTTCACAAAGTAAAAATTAAAAATAAGGTTATGTTAAAAACAAACAAACAAACAAAAAAAACCAACCCAAACAAACCAAATATTTTATGGGAAATAGTAAATGTGACACCTAGTGCTTCTGCATGATACTGGTTGAAGACCATTGTGGGCAAGAGCCTGGAGTTTGTATTTAAAAGAGCACTTTCAATTCTGATACTAATTCCCTAAAAAATAAAAAAAAATAAAAACATACATTTTATTTTTAAAGAATCACAATCCTAAAAGGTTTTTTTTTTGAAGATTGTTGCTCATGTTTGTGTGTTTTTTAGTATTACTTAAAGACTGTCATGTGTATTGGGTTATTTTGACCAATATAAAGTATGAGGAATTTTGCAGGCCTGGGGAAGGAGGAAGCTCCTATGGCTAAACAGAATCAAGGCGAGAAGAGACAGCGAGAGTGCATGTGCGTATGGAAGAGGGAGAGAAGTGAAGGAGTATGGGTGTTTGTGGAAATTGGGGGGAGGGCGCCATCTCATCCCTTGCCTCAGGCAGCCGCTTGCCTTGAGCCGCCCCCTGCACATTAGTAATGAGGGATGAAAGCTTCTTCTTTTGAAACAGCCTCATTATTGTTGAGTCCTGCTCTTCTGAAGAACACTATACCTCTTCCTGGGAAGCTCTGCTTCATCTGGTGACCAAAGCTCTTTCCCTGGAGTCTGGGGTAACTGTTAGGGTTGGCAATGTTTTGGCCATAAGGGAGCCCCACAATTGTTTAGAGTCCATGGCTCTCTCTATCCACTCACACCTGGCCTGGAGATCTTGAACCGGAAGTGGAGCCAGGCTTCTGCATAGAACCGAAAGCCTGGTGCATAAACAGCGTAAATTCCAGAGAAAAACCTGTGGGATAGGCTCTTTTCAGAGGACCAGTCCAGGGTACATCAATTTTGCTGGGCACTGCTCTCCCTTCTCCACACCCCCCTGTTCGACAGAGGCTGTATTCATCACCTCTGGGGGAACGCGTGTGCTCCCCTCCCAATTTTCTTTATTTCTCCTGCACAGTCCTGTGAGTAACAAAAGTAGGGGGGGGGGGGGCAGAGAAAAAAAAAAAGAGAACCTCAGGGTCTTCCTCCCCTCCATAGGGACAGGTCCACAGGGGAAAGCAGTCCCACAAAACTGTTGCCCCAGGAGCCATAAAGCTGTACCAGGCCAGGGCACACCCTAGTTCTAGGAGGTACTGAAAAGTCCATCTACACGAGACAGACAGACTACTGGTAAGGGCCTAAAGCCACTCTCTCCTTACAGCCGATAACGAGATCATGAAGGGAATGTGCCCTCTCTATCCAGCAGCCAAGGAGCAGGGAAATCCCAAATATAATGACTGGTCTAGCAGGAAAAGGAATATTTCTTTTAAAAGGGAAAATTCAGATGTCGGCCTATTTTTATTATGGAACTCTATTACTTTTTGCATGCACCCTGCTCTCTCACCCCCCCCCCCCCAAAAAAAAAAAATAAAAAAATTAAGAACATGGCCTCTGATAAAAGTAGAGAAAGAATCACCAGTCAATGTGCCTGAGGGCTTCGTCTTGGGACCTCTTCTCTTTACCCCTGTTCCCTTGAAGCTCTGATCACCTCCCATTTTTTTTAAAATGTATATATTTACTAGGGATGTGAATCGTTTTCCATATCGTCTTAACGATAGAAATCGTGTGGCAGGGCAAGAAAATCGTCTTAGGCACGATTTTTTAGTTAAAAAATCGTTAAAAATCGTTTTTTCCGATTAGTGCGCACTAACTGGGAGTTAGTGCGCACTAACTGGCAGTTAGTGCGCACTAACTGAAAATGATACAATTTGACACTTTTCAGGTCAGTTAAGGTCAGTTTAGGAATGAATATGTATTCCTATTGGCTGCCCTCTTATTTATTCATGTTACCAAGTTTCCTACTGACAGTATATGGGGGATGGGAAATGGAAACAGTTGGTAGCTTGACAAAACAAGTAATGTGATCAGTCAATGTGACTAGAACTTGTGCCCTAACCCTGATACCAGGGGTATTGTGATCTTCCTGCACACAGTGCCCTATCCCTATTAATACCAGGAGTGTTGTGATCTTCCTGCACACAGTGCCCTATCCCTAATACCAGGGGTGTTGTGATCTTCCTGCACACAGTGCCCTATTCCTGATACTGGGGGTGTTGTGATCTTCCTGCACACAGTGCCCTATTCCTGATACCGGGGGTGTTGTGATCTTCTTGCACACATCCCGATATCAGGGATAGGGCACTGCATGCAGGAAGATCACAACACTCCTGGTATTAATAGGGATAGGGCACTGCATGCAGGAAGATCACAACACTCCTGGTATTAATAGGGATAGGGCACTGCATGCAGGAAGATCACAACACCCCTGGTATCAGGGATAGGGCACTGTGTGCAGGAAGATCACAATACCCCGGAGGAGTGAGGGTCAGGCAGCTCCCCCCTGTCTGTGAAGCCAGCCTCTCACTAGTAATGCAGGGAGGGAGCTGTCTCAGACTTCACCATCCTCCCCCCCCCCCTCACCCACACACCATTCACTAACTGGGACATGGGGGAAGTCAGGAGTGAGGGTCAGGCAGCTCCCCCCTGTCTGTGAAGCCAGCCTCTCACTAGTAATGCAGGGAGGGAGCTGTCTCAGACTTCACCATCCTCCCCCCCCCCTCACCCACACACCATTCACTAGCTGGGACATGGGGGAAGTCAGGAGTGAGGGTCAGGCAGCTCCCCCTGTCTGTGAAGCCAGCCTCTCACTAGTAATGCAGGGAGGGAGCTGTCTCAGACTTCACCATCCTCCCCCCCCCCTCACCCACACACCATTCACTAGCTGGGACATGGGGGAAGTCAGGAGTGAGGGTCAGGCAGCTCCCCCCTGTCTGTGAAGCCAGCCTCTCACTAGTAATGCAGGGAGGGAGCTGTCTCAGACTTCACCATCCACCCCCCCCCCCTCACCCACACACCATTCACTAGCTGGGACATGGGGGAAGTCAGGAGTGAGGGTCAGGCAGCTCCCCCCTGTCTGTGAAGCCAGCCTCTCACTAGTAATGCAGGGAGGGAGCTGTCTCAGACTTCACCATCCTCCTCCCCCCCCCCCTCACCCACACACCATTCACTAGCTGGGACATGGGGGAAGTCAGGAGTGAGGGTCAGGCAGCTCCCCCCTGTCTGTGAAGCCAGCCTCTCACTAGTAATGCAGGGAGGGAGCTGTCTCAGACTTCACCATCCTCCCCCCCCCCCCTCTCACCCACACACCATTCACTAGCTGGGACATGGGGGAAGTCAGGAGTGAGGGTCAGGCAGCTCCCCCCTGTCTGTGAAGCCAGCCTCTCACTAGTAATGCAGGGAGGGAGCTGTCTCAGACTGGTATCAGGGTTAGGGCACTGTGTGCAGGAAGATCACAACACTCCTGGTATTAATAGGGATAGGGCACTGTAAGAGATGACTGTAGTAGATTGAATAAAGATCTGATGTTTCTGCTCTCCTCACACCAAACAAAAACAACACACAAGCAGAGAAGCCCTTCTTACAAAGCTGAGCTAGTGAGTTAAGTAGGAGGAAAAGTAAACATACTGGTGCCAGTGTGGCTACTTAAAAAATACACTTACCAACAATCAATTACATATATTTGAACTGTGTACAGTTCCAGCCAGGACCACCTTTCTAAAATGCACAGTGATTGGCAAATTCAACATGCACTAGCATTTCAGGTGCCTGCTAACAAAAATAATAAACAAACAAGTTCTAGTCACGTGAGTGCTGATCATTACATTACTTTTTTTGTCAAGCTTCCAACTGTTTCCATTTCACATCCTCCCAACCATATTGGTAACATCAATAGATAAGAGCACAGCCAGCCAATAGGAATACATACATACATATTCATTCCTAAGTGACCTTTACTGACCTGGGAAGTGTGAACACTTTGTTTCATTTTCTGTTGGTGTTCGTTAGTTTCCAGTTCCATTTCCCATCCCCCCAACCATCACCTCAGTGGTAACCTTGGTAACATCAATAGATAAGAGGGCAGCCAGCCAATAGGAACACATATTCATTCCTAACTGACCTTCAGTGACCTGGAAAGTGTTTATTTGTATCATTTTCAGTTAGTGCGCACTAACGGGGAGTTAGTGCGCACTAACGGGGAGTTAGTGCGCACTAACGGGGAGTTAGTGCGCACTAACGGGGAGTTAGTGCGCACTAACGGGGAGTTAGTGCGCACTAACGGGGGGGTAGTGCGCACTAACGGGGAGTTAGTGCGCACTAACGGGGAGTTAGTGCGCACTAAACGGGGAGTTAGTGCGCACTAACGGGGAGTTAGTGCGCACTAACGGGGAGTTAGTGCGCACTAACGGGGAGTTAGTGCGCACTAACACGATTTAACGATTTTTAACGATAAATCTTTAGAATTTCTATTGTATCGTGTTCTATAACGATTTAAGACGATATAAACATTATCGGACGATAATTTTAATCGTTGAAAAACGATTCACATCCCTAATATTTACTGTATATTCTGCTTATAGTAATGAAATTATGCTACGCGGATATTTATGCTGATTCACAGATCTATTTCTACATCAGAAATTTCACCAAGAATCTAGTCCCAAATTGCAGCCTGCTTGTCTGACATCGCCACTTGGATGTCCCAGCGCCACCTTAACTTTGTTTCTCTTTTCCTCCAAACCCACTTCCCCTCTTCTGTGGATGGCACTCATCCTTCCCATCTCCTTGGCTTAGAACAGCGAGATCGTTGAAGCTTCTATCCTTTATAAACATCCAACATGCTAAGCATTTAATTTCTTACTATAATATTGCTAAAATCCATCTTTTCCTTTCTGAATAAGCTATCAAAAACTCATCTACTCTTACCACTTCCTACTTAGACTACTGCAACTTGCTCATTATGGGTCTCCCATCGGACAATCTTGTGCCAGTATAATTCAAAGTATGGCTGCACAGCTCTGTCTTCTTTCACCACCATCAAGCCCATACAAACCCTCTTCTCAAATCACTACATTGGCTCCCCATCTACTTCTGAATTTGGTTTAAGCTTCTTATTCATCTACAAATGCATTCACTCGGCAGCTCTTTATTACTTACCTTCTCTCTCTCTCTGCCCTCTCTCTTGTGAACTCCATTCATCAAGAAAGACACTTATCTCTGCTTTTTTCCTCCACTGCCAATCTTAGCTTTTCAATTTCCACCTTGCTGTACTACATACCTAGAATAGACTTCCTGAGTTGGTGTCATGCTCCCTCAGACCATATTCAAATCCAATCTAAAAGACTCACCTTTTGGAGGCTGCTTTCAAATCTTAACCAATCTCCTATAATAAATGCATTTCTCCTAGACTCATGTTTGTCATGCTCGCCACTCCCTGAAACGAACTGAGGGGGGGGGGGGGGGAGAAGTCTCTATCCTTCTCCGAAGAGTTGAGGACAAACTTCCAGCGTTAGCTGTGATAACAAGTATGGCGCCTTTCTTAGTCTTCCCCATAGAGCAGAAACTTGGAAAGAGGCACGCCCAGCAATGTCGTCTAGCAACACACAGGGCCAGATCTCTGAGGTCAGCCCAACATCTCACCTCCATTCAGCACCAGGCTCCCCTCAAGACAGGATCTTAATTTTCCAGTTTTTCTTTTTGAGAGGAAAGGTGTTCCAGGAACTTGTTTCTTCAGCGTGCTTATTCATAAAAGCCCAAGAAATGCCATATCGGGTCAGACCATGGTCCATCACACCCAGCATCCCGCCGCCCAACAATGGCCGGTCTACAATTACCCAGCAGAGCCCTTGAAGTAGATCTAATTCTAGCTACTCACTCCCTAGGATAGCAACAGCTTTCTTTAGTCTACCTGGCTAATGCTTTGTGGACTTTTCCTCCAGGAACTTATCCGAATCCCAAACGCTGCTATGCTAGTCACCTTGAGCACATCCTTTGGCAACAGATTCCATGGTTTCATTGTACGGCAAATGAAAAACACTTATGATTTGTTTTGAATCTGCTGGTTGTTGGTTTCATGTAGTATCCCCTTGTTTTAGCATTATTTGAAAAGATAAAGAAATCGTCCTTTATAAAATGAGTGGGGTGGAACAGATAAATAAACTCATGTCCTCTAAGCAGGCTCTTTTCCAAGATGAAGAGACCTAACCTGCATAGCCTCTTACTATTGGGAGCCATTCCATTCCCTTTGTCATCTTTGTTGCCCTAATCCACACCTTTTCTAGTTCCACTAGTTTTTTGTTTTGTTTTTTTTGAGATGGGCAACCAGAACAGAACACAATCCAGCTGTACCATGGACTGATGCAGAGAGAATAATGATGATATTGTCAGTTTTATTCTCCATTCCTTTTCGGATCAATCCTAACAAGCTATAGGGTGAATTTTAAAAGCTCAGTGCGGACCTAAGCTGGGAGATACTTGTAGAAGTCAGACCAGTGCGTGCTGCACAGATTTTAAAATGCGCCTGCAGACTCAGCCCAAATTTCTTTTTTCCAAAAAAAAAAAAGGGGTGAAATGTGGGCATTATCTGTGCATTCCAGGATTTGTGAATGAAACCAGCATATACATACTTAGGTGCAAAAGCACATGCCGGGGTCCCCTACCAGGTAACTTTACTTCCGTTATGGGTGGCGTGTAAGTCCTAAATCAAAACAAAAAAAAAAAGCTAGAGTAAAAAGGGAGGTTAATTACTTAGGGGAGTTAAGAAGTCTTACCCTTTACTTGGAGGAACTGGGAAAACTGGTAATTGCATCTACGCTTGTGTCTACTAAAATCCTCCCACTTACGCAGTAGAGGCAGGATTTGCGCGCACATGCGTGCTTCTTTATAGAAATGTGCGCGCACATGGAGATGCATACCGGCTATTTTATACCATGTGTGCATATACGCATGTATGTTATAGAATGGCTACGTCTTTTGGCATGAGCCGGCATACATATGTACATGTGCGTCTGCGTGCCGGTATCAAAGTTACTGTGTATTTGATTAGATGAAGCACAGAGCTATAGGTTTCAAGGTATTGTCCACAAGGTCTCCAATATCCTTTCCCTAGGTGGTGACTCCCAATACAGAAACCAGGATTGTGCACCTGTAGTTGGGATTATTTTTCCCCTATGTGCATTACTTTGCATTTTTCCACATGAAACTTCATTTGCCATTGCCCTTCAGTTGCCTGGTCTCCTAGTCTCATAAGGTGCTTCTGCAGTTCCTCACTGTCCACTGCTGTTTTAAACAACTTTGAATAACTGCATGTCATCTGCAAATTTGATCACCTTTTTCTAGATCATTTATGAAGGATTTTAAACAGAACAGGTCCCATTACTGATCCTTGGTACTCCAATAACGAACTGTTTCCATTTGGAAGGCTGACCATTTAGGCCTACCATCTGTTTCCCAATCTACAATAAGACAGTACCTCCTATCCAATCCCAAGAAATTATTAAATCATATCTCCCCTTTCATGGGGTACTTTGCCAAAATGACTTCTGAAAATCCAAATATACTATATCACCTGGCTCATTTTTACCTACATGTTTATTTACACCTTAAAAAAAAAAATCTAAAGAGATTAGTAAGGCAAGGCCTCTCTTTGCTAAAATTATGTTGATTCTTCCCCATTAAGCCATATCTATATGGCCACTGATTTAATTTTCAAGGAGTGTACTTATATAGCACTGTGTACATCTAGTAGTGCTATAGAACTATGTGTAGTAGTAGTAGTAGTAGTAACTGGGAGTTCCACACTTGGAAAGTGTGAATTGCTTATTGGTATCACTCATGGCTAGAATATAAATATTAAGAATTAAATATAGGTTAAGTAAAAATCAAGCAGAAACATAACTATGGGAGATTATCCAGTTGTGCAAACAGCTGGATATTGAAGGTCATATCCTTCCATAAGATTTAAGTAGGTTTTTACTGTACATGAATACCCTGTCTCATTCCATTTGACAGTAATACAAATTGTCACAGATTTAAGAAGCAATACAGATATCATGTGCCATTTGTTAGGCACATTTTTCTGTGCACTAAACAGCTGGGAAGTTTTTTTTTTTTAAATTTTCTATATTTGTAATACACACACACACACACACCCCTGACAAGCACAGTTATCTGATAACTGTACCACTGTTTTAATCCCAGTTGAGTTTGGAAGTCACCAAATCTTTGGTGATATTTTAGTGATACTGAAAAAAAGTGTACATAAGTTTTCCCAATGTATTAAACAAATCATCAGTAGCTTTTCTGATTGCCTTACATGTGTAAGAATACAACGTTTAACAATGGACAAGGTTTAGGGGTGATATTTTTGAAAACTAACTTGACCATCACCACTCGTCACAGTTGCATCATGTTTATGCTACACATTAAAATCTAACTCATTGACTTTTAGGTAGGGTTGGAGTGATTTAATGATTGAATCTGCATGAAAATCTTAATTTGCTGAATCCCATAAAATACTTTCACTGAACTAGTTTCTGGAACACACCAGAGGGCTAACTGATCCTTGTGTTTATCTTCTGCTTCCTCTGCCATTATTGCATACATTCTCAGTTTCTTCAATTCATGGACTATGCTGCATGTCACTTTAGAAGAGGATTGAAAAAAACTTCGTTCTGAGATGAAGGGTAAGTATAGCTAGAATTGGCTGGGGCTTTGTGATTTTAAAGAAATGGATCAAATTTGGTCAGCAAATAAATAAATAAAACCTTTCCTCCATTTTGGCTTTCCTCACTCTCACTGTGGCCTCAAAAAGGTATTCCTTGTTTCGCCAAAAGATTGGGACCCCCCAATGATGTGCCAGTGATATTCTGGACTTTCTCCACTGTGATTTTCACTTGCCTCCTGGTCTTGTCTTGTTCCGTTACATCACCATGCATCGTACCATCTCCAAGGGCCACCCAAGCCAGCATACCTGTTTTATGAACTGATTTTTCATGCTTTTTATTTGTTAAGAGTCCAACATTTTCTTCCAGTTTTTGAAGTCCTTGTTCATCAATGCAGCCACATTACCTCTTCCATTTTTATCATCTAGGGTTTTTGCACATGTAAGGAAACTTTGGTTTCCCCTTACTAAAGGAATGTACCATTAAGCTGGGGAAGTTCAATGAGGAAACAAGTGAGATTTGTGTTTTGCTCCCCCCATGTGGCAACATGCAGATGGCGTGTCCTAACTGTTTATCATCCCAGCACACCTGCTAACCTTGTGGCTTTTAGTCTGGATTTTGTTGGAGAAGGAGCTCAGTCTCCTAATTTATGGGAAAAGGAATAAAGAAGTTCCCTTTTACGGGTCAGCCTCTCGTTGACTCGACTACCTGCCTTTGAAGACTGTTTGAAATCAAGAGAGTTTTTGAGATTTCCCTGCGAGAGCCCATCCCCCCTCCTTGTTGCAGTGGATTGGGGCGTCCCTGTATTCAAGGCTGGACGTGGGGTAAAAGGAAGACCTGCTTGTGCTATACCTATCGAGCAGATACAGAGACAGTGACCTGCTACAGAGGAAGAACATTTTGCATTAACTGTTTGAGCTCTCTCTTATGTTGGAGGCATGGGAATGTTTCCACCCTAAGGGGGTAATTTTCAAAAGGAGTTACACATGTAAATGTAACTACTACTGTAGCAATTTTCAAAAGCCATTTACTGGAGTAAAGTGCACTTACACAAGTAAATCCTATGGACAATTCAATAGCATATATTGTAGCAATTTTCGAAAGCCCACTTACTCAAGTAAAGTGCATTTACTTGAGTAAAACGCTGTTTTACTCGAGTAAATGCTTTTTAAAAATCAGGCCCTTTGGGTTCAACTAATATTTTTTTCCACTTGGACCTGATAACCCCTGCTATCTGGGAGTCAGTATACCATAATTTTGGGAAGAGGAAGTCTCTGTATCTTTCTGGATGAAAGGGGTTAGAAATTCCATCTAACGCAAGGGATCCCAGTAAAGTGCACCGAAAAGAGAAACAAACCAACAAAGATACAAGAACTTTGTTGCTATTGAGGAAGGTTACTTAAATGTGTGAGAAATGCACAACCGGCACTGCCTAAGGAGTGGAAGGGATTCAGGAAAATACGAGGGAGAGTAAAGTACCCTTCAGGTGCAGCAGAAGGAGTTAAAAGTATTCAGTGAGTACTTCTGAAGAGTACTAAATAAATCTGGGACTGAGTTCTGATTAATTTTTGGGGCTGAAAACTTTCTAACCACTTTCTGTGGGAAGATTTAAGAATCAAATTGGGAGGTGAAGGAGGACTGAACATATGTCAAATCTACATAATCTGAGGAATTTGAATAAATGGGAGAAGTCTCAGTAAAAATAAGAGTTCTTCCACAGTGATTAAGTGCCTTTGCTATGAGATGTGAAGTCATAAGTTTGTTCTATCTGCTGTCTTATTTATTGCTGCTACTTAATTGAGTAAGAAGTGTAAATATTATTCAATCATCTGATCAAACTATCAGTAAAGGAGTTGAAACCACCATTCTTCTGTGTGGTTACTGGATGCAAAGACAATATGAACTGGCAGGTCTGTGAAATAAAAGGACTGCATAAGTGCTATTGTTCGTCCCCACACTCAGGAGCTTAGACCTCAGAAACGAAGGGGTAGATTTTCAAAGCAGCTCGCCGATTTTATAACATGCGCTTGCACTGGCGTGCGCATGTTATAAAAACCTGATGGCTGTGTGCACATGCACGCCGGATTTTAAAATCTGCACACTCATGTGCGGGCGGCAAATGTTCATAAAATACGCATGGTGATGCAGTCGGGCCTTCCCCATTTCCCTCTCAGTCTGCTCCTGACTGGCAGGGAACTTCCCTACCCCCACCCCCCTAAACCTAACCTACCTTTCCCTAAATTTGATTACTTACTGCTCCCCCAGAGCAGAAGCGAGTTATGCACGCTGGCCGGCTGCCGGTGCGCGCTTCCCTGAACAGCGGCTAATGGCCGCTGTCCCGGCCAGCTTCTGTCCTGCAGTTATAAAATGAGCCCTGCATGCTCAAGGCCCTGCCACTCATGTAGGCCTTTGAAAATTTGGCCTTAAAAGCTATTCCGTGGGAGGAAAGGAGTTTTCATAGACACATTGGAGTAGTTGTGCATAAAGGGTCAGTCTCTATTTTCTACGTGCCCCTGGGTATCAATTAGAGGATTCGTCCCAGCCAGGGGTTATACATGTAAAACAAAAGCACAGCATTTTCTAGGACCGAAAATTCTGCCCATGTGTGTTTTTAACCAGCGATATTGAAAGGAGCACTTTTTAAAATCCAAAGTTGCACGTAAGAATATTGTATTAACCTTGGCTGCACTGGATCTTTCAATATCCTCTAACTCAGAAGCCTCAGGTTGGTCTGACATTTGATGTCTTTGCTTCTGTTTCCTTATCGGAGGTATCTTCTGCACTTCTTTCTTTGGAGGTGCAGGGATATGCACCTAAGTGCTATGGCCTTTGTTCTCCTGGAACTCCAGGAGAACAATGAACTCAGTTTTCACTTAAGACTTATTTTCTAGTGAAAGTTGCATCTTGCCAGGCATCTTGAGCAAATATTTTTCCTATTTTTTGCTTCTTTTGGAAAATCGGGTATTTTTCCTTATAGAGTTTTAATACACTATAAAGAGGACTGTACTTCGGGTTTTATACTTGCTGTCTGCCTATTATGTTTTCCCTGGATGTGGAGCCTGTGATGACTACAGGTTTTTTTTTTCCTGGTGTCTCATAACAGATCTTTTTCCCTTAGACTGCTGATGCTGTCCCCTTGAGCTTGACACATGGGACAGCTGCCCCCCCTTGTCTTCCCTAATCCAGGGCTACATTTCTGGAGGAATATAAACCAAGAAGAGACTATACAAGCGAGATCTACTCAAATATTGCAGCTTCTGCATCATAAGCTATACAAAAATGGAAGAATTAAGCATGTAAGTACCTGTAATGCTGCTCAGGCTTTATTATAGAAGTAAATGGCCTATAGAGAAACCCCCCCCCCCCCCCGAGGCTGAATGACAAGGAGTTCTTTGGGTTGGGAGGAGGGGTCATAAGAAAGATGCTTGCACAAGCAGATGGGAGTTATACAGAGGAGTTGCTTTTTAGGATTTTTGAGGAAAGGTGGAGCTGGAACAAAGTCAGAGGCCTGCAGCCTGCTGAAGAAACTGGAGTGGTTCTGAGGATTCCTATGAACTGGAAGCCTGAGTATTTAGGAAGCCAAGGAAGGGCTCTTAGGAACTACAGCAACCCTCTGACATTTGGAGACTTTTCTGTCTGCCTTGGGAAGCCCTCAGTTGGGCTAGAGGTTTGTCAGTGAAGAGAGGGATTACTATCACTCTCTCCTAGGATTTGAAAAAGGAAATGGATCCCCTGTGGTACACAGTCTTGTAAAAGCAAAACAGTTTACTAAATATTGGAAAAAATTGGAAGAAAATTGTTCAAATCAGTAAAGACAATATCAAAAGCGAATATTAGTAATATGCACACAGCATCACCATAAGCCTTACATAGATCAAACAAGACAAATAGTTATTGCAATAACAAATATAGAAATAGTATAGATTCTATCCCAAGAATGTTCTTGAAAACTGAAAGCTGTATGACATAGGAGACTCCATGAACTGGCTACCTGCTTCTGCTCTGTAGCTCATTAAAAAACTCTGCCAAATGCAATTCCTAATATTCTTATTCTCTCTGGCTTTAATCCAGAGTTCACAAAAGTTAAAGTCTTCTGACTTGCACTTATCTCTTAAAATAGCCATCTTTAGCTCATTAAGCTAGGCCAAATTAAAGAAACTGGTACTGATTCCCTAAAGGTTCCGACCCAGGCCTTCACCAGGCTGATAAGAACATAAGAAATCATCATACTGGGTCAGACCAAGGGCCCATCAAGCCCAGCATCCTGTTTCCAACAGAGGCCAAACCAGGCCACAAGAACCTGGCAATTACCCAAACACTAAGAAAATCCCATACTACTGATGCAAATAGCAGTGGCTATGCCCTAAGTAAACTTGATTAATAGCAGTTTATTGACTAATCCTCCAAGAACTTATCCAAACCTTTTTTGAACCCAGCTACACTAACTGCACTAACCACATCCTCTGGCAACAAATTCCAGAGCTTTATTGTGCATTGAGTGAAAAAGAATTTTCTCCGATTAGTCTTAAATGTGCTACTTGCTAACTTCATGGGATGCCCCCTAGTTCTTCTACTTTTCAAAAATGTAAATAACCGATTCACATCTACCGTATTTCCACGCATATAACCCGCGGGTAATGTGCGTTTTTACCTACCCCGCATGCCCCCCGCGGGGTATAAACGTGGGCGGGTTATCCAGAAAAAATTTTACAACCAATAAAGTTTCCCGACTCTGAATAGGCTGCAGCTGAGAGGAGTCCGTCCTATCCCTGCGCCCGGCCGCTTCCTGATTGGTCGCGTGTTAAATCTAGGCCGCAGGCGGGTGGGCGCTTGTTCCAGGCGGCGGCGGGGGCGGGTGGACGCGCGTTAGTTCGAGACGGCCGGCGGGTGGTCGCGTGTTAAATCTAGGCCGGGTCGCACAGGCGCGCATTCATTCACTGCCGGTGGGGGCAGCCCCCACCGGCAGTGAATGAATGCGCGCCGAAAGCAGCTTGTTCCAGGCGGCGGTGGCGGGTGGACGCGCGTTAGTTCGAGGCGGGTGGTCGCGTGTTAAATCTAGGCCGGGTCGCTCAAGGCAATCTAGGCCGGGTCGCTCAAGGCAGTCACATGCCGTGACGTCACGGCATGTGACTGCCTTGAGCATCGAATCGCAGGGGTCGCATTCATTCACTGCCGGTGGGGGCTGGGGCAGCCCCCACCGGCAGTGAATGAATTCATTCATCCAGGCGGAGGAGCCGGCTGCTTTCAGCTGCCGCTGCCGGCTGCTTTCGGCGCTCAAGGCAGTAGCGGCGAAAGCAGCCGGCTCCTCCGCCTGGATGAATGAATGCGACCCCTGCGATTCGATGCTCAAGGCAGTCACATGCCGTGACGTCACGGCATGTGACTGCCTTGAGCGACCCGGCCTAGATTGCCTTGAGCGACCCGGCCTAGATTTAACACGCGACCACCCGCCTCGAACTAACGCGCGTCCACCCGCCACCGCCGCCTGGAACAAGCTGCTTTCGGCGCGCATTCATTCACTGCCGGTGGGGGCTGCCCCCACCGGCAGTGAATGAATGCGCGCCTGTGCGACCCGGCCTAGATTTAACACGCGACCACCCGCCGGCCGTCTCGAACTAACGCGCGTCCACCCGCCCCCGCCTGGAACAAGCGCCCACCCGCCCGCGGCCTAGATTTAACACGCGACCACCCGGCTCCCGCCGCCCGCCTGGACCCACGCGGCCCTCCGACAGGTATTTAAAAATTTATTTTTTTTTTGAATTGCGGGTTATATGAGGAGGCGGGGTATATTAAAACTTTTTTTCATAAATCTTGAAAACCTGCGGGTTATGTGTGTGGGCGGGTTATATACGTGGGCGGGTTATTGTCGTGGAAATACGGTACTCATTCAAGACTTCTCATGATCTTAAAGACCTCTATCATATCCCCCCCTCAGCCGTCTCTTTTCCAAGCTGAACAGCCCTAACCTCTTCAACCTTTCCTCAAAGGGGAGCTGTTCCATCCCCTTTATCATTTTGGTTGCCCTTCTCTGTACCTTCTCCATCACAATTATGTATTTTTTGAGATGCAGCGACCAGAATTGTACACAGAATTCGAGGTGCAATCTCACCATGGAGCGATATAGAGGCATTGACATTTTCTGTTTTATTCACCATTCCCTTCTTAATAATTCCTAACATTCTGTTTGCTTTTTTGACTGCTGCAGCACACTGAGCTGACGATTTTAAAGTATTATCCACTATGATGCCTACATCTTTTTCCTGGATGGTAGCTCCTAATATGGAACCTAACCGAGTAACTACAGCAAGGGTTATTTTTCCCTATATGCAACACCTTGCACTTCTCCACACTAAATTTCATCTGCCATTTGGATGCCCAATCTTCCAGTCTTGCAAGGTCCTCCTGTAATGTACCACAATCAGCTTGTGATTTAACTACTCTGAATAATTTTGTATCATCCACAAATTTGTCTCATGGGGGACTTTGTCAAATACCTTCTGAAAATCCAAATACACTACATCTACCGGTTTACATTTATCCACATGTTTATTAACCCCTTCAAAGAAATGAAGCAGATTTGTTAGGCAAGACTTCCCTTGGGTAAATCCATGTTGACTGTGTTCCATTAAACCATGTCTTTCTTTATGCTCTACGATTTTGATCTTGAGAATAGTTTCCACTATTTTTCCCCAGCACTGAAGTCAGGCTCACTGGTCTATAGTTATCACTTAGGAAATACAAATGTAGAAAGAACAGAGTATCCTGGTTTATCTTTTAGCTCATTATTACTAAGCAGCATGCTATAGTTTTAGGCCTCCCTTATGCTATCTGCAATGTACGTATATTGTTCCACATTTATCAATTACTGGGGATTGTTTTGATCCATTTATCAACCCCACCTTCGTATACAATTTTCCAGGAATCTAAAAATAACTCCCTAAAATAATCTTAATACAGTGGTGGAGCTGGAAAGTGGCAAAATCTAATCTGGACACAAAGTACAATAGTGAAAACTACTTAGTGTGGAAGAAGCTCTAAAACAAGGATTCAATCCACTGGGGACCAGCAAAAGCTGGAAGGCCCAGGGAGTCCCAAAGTAATTACAGACCTGAAAGAGAATAGCAGAAAGTTAGCGTATAGCCCACGATAAAACAATGATTTTCTGGTTTTATCTTTTTCTAGGGCTGCAGAAAGATCTTTCCCCACCACTGCAATTGTTGCCAAAGGTGAACAATGAAGATGGTGGTGGTTGGGGGGGGGGGGGGGAGAGTTACACACAAGTATCCAGAAAATGGGATGTCGAGGGAGAACAAGTCAAAACATGATGGTGACATTTAAATTCTGTGAGGGGAAAGGAGCCATGTCGTCGTTTGTAGTCAAGGGAAAGAAATGCAAAGAAATGCATTTTGACAAAATGGTTATCACCAAAAGTACTTACCTAGTAATTTTGATCTGCAGAATTAGTGGAGTTACTTAGGTTGGATACAAGTGCCATCTAGAACATTTTTAGATATTTGGGGCATGTTTATTGGTAAGTTGCCCAAAGACCTTCAAAATAAATTTTGTTTTGGAGACCCAGAGTCTCCATTAAAATTGCCCTACAGTCAATAGTAATGTCAACATGACAATTATGACAATTTGTGGCCACTCTTGAAGTTCAAGATGGAAAACCGTGTGCCGGGAGGGAGGTTTGAGGGAAGACCTCATTGTTCAATAGTTTGATGTAAAGTTGGCATAAAGGGGAGGTGATGGGAACATTTAGCGAGATTTCCTGTGCATAATGATACAGCAATGTATCTCCATTCACATGTTCCATGCTATTACTGCTGTCAATTTCGGTTATTATACAAAAATGCCAATAAAAAGAGTTACACAACAACAAAAAAAAAAATAATGTAATAAATGTATAAAAGGAGCAGTTTTCAGAGGAAAGCATTTTGAAACAAAAAAAGGGTAATAGGAGCCAGAGGAATTACAACTCCTTCATTGAGGTTGCTCGAAAGGCCAGCCCCGGCAGCTATTAAAGCAGCCAACAAGATAGCTAAGCGTGGTTTTTGAATTAAGACCCTTGTGTGGGTAGAAGTGTTTTCTCCGAGTTGGCGTTTTGTTCCCCTGCTTGGGTACTAAATTTCACTGCCTGGGTCAGTACCCTAGTGGAAAGTGGACCAGTGCCATAAGTTTGGTTGGAGATTTTTGGATTGTTCCTTCGAGAGCGCTGGTACCCCTCGCTGAAGGATTTCAGGGAGTCCCAACAGGTTAATCAGGAGGGAAGGAAGATGTCGCTGCTCTCCATCCCTACAGGATAATTCCAGAGTTATTCTATTTTTGTGAAGCTTTTTGCTTGAGTTTCCAGAGGAAGTTTGTAGCCACCCTTACTGCCTGAAGAGGGGACATCTGACATAGTTGCTGTGTTCCCTGCAATCTGGACTTTCCTAAGAAAGCACCTGATTTGACATCTGAAGAGGAGAACTGTAAGACCAAATGTGATATTCTAAAGGCCACCCATCTGGAGTCTTCACCCTGGGGAGAAGTAAAATTGAGAGAGATTGAAGAACTAGTCTCTCTTCGCACATATTTCCCCACCAGTGGTTTGGGAAAGGGATTTTTCCAGCCCACTAGGAGACCCCCTGTCTATTTTGGGAGGCCTTCCTCATCTAAGCTCTGGAGGGTAAGAGAAATGGAGGCTACTTCATGCAAGAAAACATTTTAAAGGACCATCTGTTCATTTTTCCTTCCCTATTGCAACACTTAAAAGACCATACTTGGGGGCCGACGTAATAATACCTGCGCTAGAATTGGCACAAAATTTCTGTATTTTTTTTTTCCTTTTTTTAGTGTGTGTGGCAAAAGCAGGCACATCCACAGGGGATGGCATGCAAATTAGATACATTAAAAAAAAATGCCCGCAAGACCAAATACACACGCAAATACCCGCATAAAAGCCCAGATACAGAAACCCACATTAAAATAGGCATGAATGGAAAAATGTTGCACACTTGCAAGGGGCATTTCTAACTTGCTTGCTGATTACATTGTCCAAGTTATTAAAAATACATTTTTTCAGCTCCTACTGGCCCTTTTATGCCATTGCTGGCATTAATGTGCTGTGTGTCCGTGCAGCCTTCTCCTCACCAGGTGTCTGGGGTAGGTCGGCATGGATCAGCCCCGCTGGGAGAGAGCAGTGACAGGATGGATGGACCAGCAATTGCCAGGGCCTAAAAATAAGCAGTGACACCACTCAGAGCTGCAGAAAGGGGGTCAGACAGTAAGAACACCTCCCTAAAAATTGCAGTAAACTTACTATAGAATGGCTAAAGAGATTTTGCGTTTTGGATTGCCAAGTGAAATTCCAACCTAAACCCTATTGAAATGTGGTGGCAAGACCTGCAGCCAGCTGTTAAAGCAAGGAGGCTCTCAAATGTCAAGAGCTGAA
The DNA here is from genome assembly GCF_901001135.1 of Rhinatrema bivittatum. Classification (NCBI taxonomy): domain Eukaryota; kingdom Metazoa; phylum Chordata; class Amphibia; order Gymnophiona; family Rhinatrematidae; genus Rhinatrema; species Rhinatrema bivittatum. The sequence continues at coordinate 595,142,880 of NC_042615.1, forward strand.
ACAGTTCTGTTTGAAAGAAGGCAGCTCCTGCAGAACAGATTATAAGACACGTGGGGTAAATCTCTGCACACCCACTTACACGCGCATATCCAGCAATGCGCAAGGCTATTCCCCCAGTTTACTCAAAATTTAGCAAATGCTGCTAACCAGAATCCAGCAGCGATTTACAAAACACAAAATACACACACACTTCATTTAAAAGATGCTAAAATGCACATTTACATCAAATACAAGCAATTCTTTTGAAATTCAGCAGAAGTGCTTATATCAAACAAAACATTAGGAGGCCAATATTCAGCAGGCTGTTTAGTAGACAAGTTATCTGGCTAATGTTAGCTGGATAGCTTGTCTGGTATATTCATTGTGATAAACCTCCCACTTGTATAAAGTGAACCTGGCTACATATATCCAGCTATGTCTGAATAAGGCTGGTTAGATATCTGGGTAAGAAGTGCTGTATCAGTACAAATATGTAAATAAAATCAAAGGGCCAGTGGCACCCAGCCTCATGTAACTTACAATTGCTGGCCCAGCGCTCCTCAAATACATAGCAGAGCCATCTTGCGTCTTTCCGCCTACACCCTTTTTCCATTTGGTAGTTTATACATTCTTGTTGCACCCCACCCAAGTCTAAAAGTATTTATTTGCTCCCTATCAAACCCCCCCCCCCCCAAGACCCTTACCCCATTCTGCCCTCCCCTAGTGATGAAAAATCATTCCTGCCAGGAGAGAGGGTCCCACTCATCCTTTCCCGGCAGCTCCAGGGCTGCATCTGATAGGCAGTGCTGGAAGCGTCAACTGAATGTAGTAGCAAGTTATCCAGCCATACAAGGCCAAATAACTTTAGACCTGCTTTACAGCAGGTCTCAAAAGTATCCATCTAACCTAGGCCTAGTTTCATAGGAAGAGGGTTATGTTTTATGGTAATAGCTTATTTATTGCAAAGTGCGCTATCATAGTGCTTCACATAGGTATTACCGCAGAGTGTGATAACTTTTCACACTTTGTGGTAAGTGCCACAACTGCTGCAATTCCTACCTATAACCACTGGGGGGGGGGGGGGGGGGGGGAGAGAGACACACACAGAGACTAGCCATAATGCCCTCATACTCTGGGTGAGTTTCCTCACTCCGAAGGTCATCAAATCTTCACAACAGACTGTTCTGTTCGTACGTCTCACTCTGAATGTCAAAGCGGCCCCTAACCCCTACACTCCTTCCTAAACCATACCTACTTAGTATGAGGGCATTATGGCTAGTCTCTCTCTCTCCCTCCCCCCCAGTAGTGTTAGCATTGTTAGTCATTTAAGCTACCTATGTGCAAAAACATCGCAAGTGTGAGAGCCATATCGCACAGCTTAACGCAAATGAAAGGTGTAGTAATTAGCCGCGTTAACTGTGCGATATGGCTTCGCAAGTTGCGAAGCCAGCCCACTTGACAAGAAATCCCACCCCAAACTCCACCCCAGCGTATTCAGCTGCTTATCCGGCCAAATTATAGCTGTACAAAAAAGGAATTTCAAGGGAGTTCTGGGGAGGGGCCGAGTATAACGCATGCGAAAAGCCCATAACGCAGCTTGGAAAATAACCCCCCTAGCCAATCTCTCAGCCCCTCCCCAGAACTCCCCTGAAATACCTCTTTTGTACAGCTATAGTTCAGCCGGATAAGCAGCTGAATACGCTGCATCAGCAATTTAGACAGATAACTTGTAAGTTATCTAAATGGCTTGTTAAAATCTACCCCTAAATAACTACATTAGACAAGTAGAATCCCCCTAACAAGGAAATACATTAGAAAGGAACAGGAGCCAGAGATAATAAATCAGCTAAATAATCATAACATGGCAGTCAATGTAAAATCTCTAAATTTAAAACAAATTGTAGGATGTATTTTTTCACTTAAGAACATGCCATGGAATCTGTTGTCAGAAGATATGGTTAAATCAATGAACATAGTGGGGTACAAAAGAGGATTGGACAAGTTTCTGAAAGAAAAAAAAAAGCCTATAAATAGTTTTTAACTAGGTAGACCAAGGAAAACTAGCACTTATGCCTGGGAGTGAGATACAAGAAATAGATCAATTATTGGGAATCAGAGGGGTACTTGTGACCTGGACTGACCACTGTTGGAGACCAAATCCTGGGCTTGATGGACCTTTGTCTGACCTAGCCTGGCACTTATGTTCTTAATGGGCCAAGAGACCTTGAGAGCAAGGTGAGAAACTTATCAACTGTTATAGGAAACATTTAGTTGAAGTTACTGCTGCTCAAGGAGGTGCCATCAATTATTGAATGAAGGGTTCACATACTCCTTCATGCAAGGATACTTCTTGTTGAATACTCAAAATAAATAGCTCTTGACAAAAAACTGTTTTCTTTTATCAGATTAGAATCAAATATATATTTTATATGTATTTTATTTACCTTCTCAAGCAATGGATTTGCAGGGGACCATTCAGGTACCTAGTTTGCAGCCAAGAATTCTACCCTATACATTCTTGAAGATTTACGAGTCATAGAATTTGAGCAACTGAGCTCTTGCTATGTAGGATACAAAACTTAACTAAAAAAAAAACAAAAAACCACAACACAAACCCTGCCCCCAAAATATGATCAGACTCCCCCCTCAAAAAAAAAAAAAAAAAGTACACGAGAAGCAATTTTGAAAAAAGAAAATTGCTTCCTGCAACATAACCAGATTTACAGCTTCACAATGATAATGCATGTATTTCCCTCCTTGACTAGCTTTGGGAAGAAGTGGTATTTCAGCCACTGCACTCTCAGAGTTTTCTAAGAGTGTGCGAGATGGCAGCTATCCCACTGATTCAGAATCTGAACTTATTTAACTAGAGGGGGGGGGGGGGGGGGACCCAGGACACACACATCCAGTCAGTTCATCATGCCCATGACATGTCCCAAAAGAATTCTGGTTGCATGCAGAATATGCTGTCATATTCATACATACTTAAAAAAAATATTCTGCTTGCATTTTTCATCTCCCACCAGCAGTTAATTTGGTATGATATTCTCTGGATCTAATATTGGGTGGTGGATGTATGGAATGGAATCCTAGTGAATATGATGGAAGACAAAAAAAAAACCCCCCAAGCATGTATGGCATAGTGGTGAAGACATGAATAGCAAGCCAGAGATCAACTGGGGTCTGTGGTATTGCACCAGTAGTGAAGAGACAAAGACTGGATGGAACTAAGTCTTTTGAAGCAGATTCCTGCAAGGAAGAAGTTCTGCTGGTTTTGCTACATTCACTCCCTAGAGGCATTTAGTGGCCCAGCCTAGCAGTTGGATGGGTTGCTGTAATTTCTCATGCTAGCTCAGACTGGTGAGAATCACCTCACACGAGCAAAAAAAAAAAAAAAAAGGGTCCAACCTTCAACTTAACCTTCTATAACCCTGGTTTTCAACCCAGCCAGCCCATTTTTCAGGAGCTTCACAATGAATGTGCACAGGAGAGATTTATGCATATTCATTGTGATCTCCTGAAAACCCCAATGGTTGGCTGTGTCTTGAAGACTGGGTTGAGAATCACTGTGATAAGCCTTAAACCTGATCAGAACATGTTCCCCAATTTCACAATGTCCTTGTTTAAAAAAAAACAAAACACAAACACACACTTTTATAAAATCATCCCAGTCTGGAAATTCAGATTTTCATCAGGGCCAGACAAACCTCAAGCTCTTCAATTTTTTTTTTTTTTTGGCAAAGAGAAAGACTATCACAGTGAGAGACTGATATGCACAGACCAGGAGAGAGACCTCAGGTGATAAGTGTCTGATGATCTGAAGGTCACGAAGCAGCGTAACAAGGCAGTGACTAGAGTCAGAGGGATGTTGGCCCTCAGAGAGAGGCAGAACCAGCAAGAAATGTCCCTGTTCATGTCATTTGTGTGGCCTCACCTGAGTACCATGTATAGTTCTGGAGGCCATATCTCAAAAAGAATGGAGAGAGAAGGAGGACAAAGGCAATCAAATTGATGCTAGGTCTGCACCAAGATACGAGATGAGACTTGAGAACCTAAATATGTGCACTCTGGAATGCTCCAGGGATGTGTACCAGGACTGCTGCTTTTCAATATATTCATAAGTGATCTGGAAGAAGGCATGTGAGGGAACCAAATTCACAGATGGCACAAAATAATTCAAAGTTGCTAGGTCACAAGCTTGATCGTGAGGAATTGCAAGAGGATTTTGTGCAATTGGGGGATTGGGCATCTAAATGACAAATGAAAAACATAATAGGGACAAATGCAGAGTGATGCATGATCTACTATTATAAGTAAACTATGCTGGGTGCCACATCTAGGAAGAGGATCTTTGAAGCTTTGTGGACAATATTTTGAAACCCTTGGGCCAGAGCATGTTGCTGGTCGAAAAAGCAATAAAATGTTAGGTGGTATTAGGAAAGAAATGGAAAATAAAAGAAAGGATATAATCTTTTTATTGATCCATGGTGTGAATGCACCTTGAATGCAGCATGCAGTTCTGCTGACCCATCTCATAAAATATATAGCAGAGAAGGGCAACCAAAATGGGGATGGAATAGCTTCTCTATAATTCTAAGGTAAGGGTTCTTCAACCTGGAGACAGATGACAGAGGAGATATGATACAGATCTATAAGAATCTTGAGTGAGGTGGAATGGATAAATAGGAAACAGTTATTTGCCCCTTGCAATGGCATGAGAACTAGGGGACACTCCATGAAGCTAATAGATAGCACATTTAAAAACATCAGTTTATTTTTGTTTTATTTTTACTCAATACATATTAAACTATGGAATTTGTTGCCAGAAGTGGTGAAAACAGTTAGCCTAGCTGGGTTTAAAAAGTATTTTTACAAGTTCCTGGAGGAAATCAGTAAACCATTATCAGCCGTATGCACTTGGGGAAAGCCACTGCTTATCCCCAATTATGAACAAGGATTGGATCTATTCTTTGGGATACTGTTAGGTACTTGTGATCTGGATTGCCTATTGTTGGAGACGGGATGCTGGCATGATTGTTCTTTGGTCTTCTATACTGGGTCAGAATGGCATTTAATATTTTCCTACCTGAGAGGAGAGAAGGAGGGGGGTGGGATTTGATACAGATTTTAAATACTTGAAAGGCATTTTTAAATGCACAAAAAAACCAAACCTTTTCCAGTAGAAATGAAGTTGTAGAACTAGGGCTCATGATGTAAAGCTTCAGCAGCTAGACTCACGAACACCAGGACATTTCTGTTTTTAAATAGAAAACAGTGGTTGATTCCTGGAAGCCCTCCTTTTCTGGATGGGCATTTCAGGCATCTGCCACACTTTTTGTGGAATGGTATTTCCTGACATTGTTGCTGAATCTACCCTCTTGGAGCCTTCTCATAATGATCTCTATTCCTACAGCTTGGTTTACATGGGAAAAGCTTTGCTTCTTGGACACTTAACACCTTTCAGGTATTTAAATGTCTATCATATCCCCATGTCTCTTCTCCTCTATGGATATAAATACATCCTTTAGTGAAGAATGGGTGGTGAAGCCACACCTGGAATACTATTGTTCAGTCCTGGAGGCCAGACCTAAAAAAGGATAAACTGTCCAGAGAGGGGCAACCAAAGTGGTGGGACCTGCACCAGCATCCCTCTGGCCGTAGTCGCCACCTTATCACACTGCTACACTATCTTCAGATCAGTGAGGTCTCGCGCCTCCCATCGTGTACACCTCTTTTCTATTTCTGCACCCCAAATGCAGGACTCCACACTTCTTGGCAGCCAGTTCGGTCTATTTGTCATCATGTACTATGCTACCAATGAAATACAATGGAAAATGGAAGGCGACCAGCTTTCAACAGAGGAACCTGTGGTGTAAATGAGGCATTCAGAAGAGCAGAAGCAAACCCATCATGTCTGAAACTATTCAAAGTCTGACCCATACATTTTTCTTAGGGTATTGCTTTATAATAAAGTTTTTTTCTCTCAATATCAAGTAGAGACAAAAAAGAAAAAAAAACAGCATCCAGAGTCATAGTGTGCCAACAGCCAACATGGCCACAGCCATAAGCACCACTACTGAAGGGCGCCATAGCGCCATGAGCAAGTGAGAGCAGTGCAGCCAAGCGGGCATCAGCAAGAGAAAAAAAAGCAGTGCGGCCCCTCTGACCATGCTGTTGATTTCAGCAGGGCTGTGCTGTTTCAGAGGATGAGGCGCGTGCCCTGCCAGGAGGAGTCCAAGGCCAGAGCTGGGTCAGCCCCGTGGCTGGAAGTTGATCCCTTAGCCGTGATGGCTGAAGGAGACAGCACGTACGAGGATGCCAACTCTACTTCCTCTCTGACTGCTAATCCATGACAATGTCAGAGCATCTGGAAATGGAGGTTCCAGGTATGGATAATGGGGGAATTTTTACAACCCTTACTTTTAATTGTTGGGTGCGTGTTGATGTGCATTTTGAAATATTTATTGGTATTTGGAAAATTATGAGTTTTTAATTATTGAATGTTATTCTATTTGTTAGTTTTGAATTATTCCTTTGATTGGTATGGTTTTACCAATGTTATTGTTTTATGAGGAATGATAATGCTTCTGTTTTTCCGAGGTTGCAGTGTATGCAGAATTTGGCGTGTTGCAATTTCCAGTTTAGCTTTTTGCCTACATTTCTATTTATACTATATTTGAGGATCTGTGTTTTGCATGTGAGACTGAAGTGAGGTATTCCAATAGTGTGCAGTTTCTATGTAGGGATCCATGGCAGCTTGGCTTGTTCTTTTTTTCCTAAGAAGTGTTTATTATTGTTTAGGTCTGGAGTAATATTGGCAGTGTTAACTTTCAAAGGTATTGTTGCTATTTGAGTGCTGGCAGTTAGTGCTGTTTTGATACAGAAAGTTTATTTTACTGCAATTCCTTTTTCTCATGGCTCTCTGAGGGGCATGCCCAAGATGCATTACAATAGTCCTAATATCAGATGGTTCCAAGTGTCTCTTGCTTGGCACCTCAGTAGTGCATATAAATATAATTTACATATTGTGATAGTTTTACCTCAGAAAACTGTGCTTTGAATGTCTTTTTCATGTAAAATCTGTTATAAATGTATAGTTTTCAATTGTGTGTGGGTGTGCATGGCTGTTTTTCCTAGGGTGCCTAATACCCTTGCACTGTCCTTAGGCTTTGCTGTACAAACATTTAACAGTCTCCCAATTCGTGATGTCATGGGTTGCATAATGGGTAAGGGCACAGTTTTTCCACTTAGCTATAGGCGCCACATTGCCTAGCTACGGCTCTGACTGTACATATTTTGAAACCCTCAACAGTTCATAACTTAGTCCAAGAAGAGAGTCTATGCATACTCAACATTTCATGCACATCAATATCCATTACAGGGTCTCCATCGGATATTTACCTGCTCACATAAATCTTACAGCCATTTGGCACCAAACCAGGTTACATCTCATATACCTCTACGTGCCCTCCACCTCGTGGTGCATTTCTCACCCCAACCATCTCTCCCACCCAGAGAAAGAGCAGCACTTCTTCACTCTGAAGTAAAGTGAGAAATGTTCCTCTTGGAACCGTGTTTCATGTCACTGTATAGCATATAGAGTTAGCTCCAAACTGTTCACTACTAGCTATCGGGGCTTCCTTTCTATTCTGTATATTTACTCCCCCTCCCCTGTTTCTGTGAGTTAAGCAGCCGGTTGCTTACAGCTGTTTTACATGGTTTATAAGAACAGAGCTGTTTTACTGCTCTTGTATAAAATAAGTCTCCCTGACTTGTTTATTTATAAAAATTTCTATACCACATCTCTAGATAAGGAGCACCCAAGGTGGGGTACAACAACAAAACAGCATAGACAGCTTATATTAAAATAAAAAACAGTGCTGCTGACTTCCGATATCACTTTATACCAACCCACTTCAATTTCACAAGCTGTACATCAAATAATTACACTGGGAACAAAACAGGTTAGTTTACCTCGTAATCTCTTGTAGTAAAACTCTTCTAAAGGCATGGAGCCATCACAGAGAGAACAGGAGCTCTCCCATTGCACTGCCTTCCTACGTTTCCTTGCAGGTAGCCTTCAATAACCCTCCTAGGGAAGATCGTCATTCTCTTATCTAAAACCAACTCCCTTGTGTCACAGTAGGTCCTTCAACTACAGGGCCACTGTACAGTTCAGATTGTAGAGTGAAGCCAGCAACTAAACGGGAGGGGCTAGGGAGACAAAGGAAGATCCTCTTTATAATGCCCTGCTCCGTACAGGGAAAAATTGTACCTTGTTTGGAATCTTTTACCTCATCATTTCATCTAGATGTATGCAGCAGGGTATAATTACACAAGAGACCATTCCTACCCCATAGAGCTTAAACAGGACAAATAAGACGTACTCAATTTAAATTTACTAATGGAAAACAGTAAACACAAGGATAGGATCAAGGGAACCTGGAGTTAAAATTTAAAAGCATGGTGGAGCCTCTGCTCCAGCAACAATTAGGGTGGCTCAATGCAATTCAAAGAACATGCAGGTATGGCGTTTCCGCAATGGGACTTATGGAGTCTTCTTCCCTGCCCTGCGCTTAAACCACTGCATTTCCAGAGCCAGTACACCAGCCTGTCTTGGCACCTTCTTAAAAAGAAAGAACGGTGTGCAAGCTGCTTGGTTCTGCATGCAGAGCAATAAGGCAGACGGAAAGTCAGAGAGAATAAAAAAAAGGGGAGCAGACACCCCCCTCAGGGAAAAAGGGGAGACAGCAAAGCAGACCCACAAGGGTCTCAAAGTAATATGAAAAAAACCCCAAAACAAACAAACAAAAAAAAACCATGCAAAAATGCACTTTGCCTTTTGACAACAGTCACTAGAAGAGAAACATAGTACAATTGGGTCCTGGATCATTGCTCTGTGCAGGGCAGGACCACTGTGTGGAGGGCCAGCAAGAGCACCAGAGCAGGTAGCAGCTGAAGGAGGATTACTAGAAAAAAAAAAAAAGAAGAGGTAGCAGTGGCAGGGCCTGATGAGGATCAGTGGCTGATCGGGGCCATGAGGATTAAAATGAGTTTCCCCCTTTTCAACGTTTTACAATTCTGGCACTGCACATAACCAGCAGTTCATCAGGTAAGGAATTAGGTGACTTGTTATAAACACTCATGTGGTTTATGTGCTACCATTGAAAAGAAAGTAGCAAATACACAATCGATGTAATCAAACTGTAAAAGAAAAAAAAAAGCACTATACCCCAATGAATTCCAAATGAGCACAAGGACACCTCTTTGTGGAGAGAAGAAGAGAGAAAATATAGTCCAATGAGAGTTTATTTTGCAGACATCTAGAAAGCGTAGCAGACCTTGGCTACGATTGGATACAGGACATGTGTTACACTTTGCTCTGATTTCCTGGAGTGTTTAGTCTTCTTGTGGGCTGACTCCTATTTCTTGGTTCTTTCTTGTCTTAATAGTTTTGAGTGTCAATTTTATGGCCTCACACTGGTTGAAAACAGAGGCAGCAGAATGCCTTTTTGATTGGGGGCAGCTCCACACATGCTCTGCCCCCTCCCTTCCACTGGCCCATGATCCCCATTCCCTCCCTCCCTCCCCTGCTTACGAGCAGTGGTACCTCAGGCCGCATCCTCTCTCTCCTCTGCCACCTGGCCCCCACTACGGCTGTGGCCCGTTCAGCAGTAGAGTCCCAGGAGGATTGAAAGCAGTAGCCGGGCCCAGAGCTGCACAAATGGCCATGGCTGATGCATTGTGGCTCTCCTCCTCCTCCTGCCTACCCTCACCCAGCCCTGGATTTCCTGAAACAATTCTACAGAAGGGCCATGGCACCTGTGGCCCACTCCATTCCTACACCTATGGTTTAAAAATAAAAACCCAAGCCTGGTGGCCGCTCTTCAGCTGTTCATTGTGCAATCACACTTGAGAGGAGAGAGGGACCAGTCTAGACACTGCTCAGTGAGCTGGAAACCCATGATAGTGGGTTGGGCTAATGAGGAGAAGGAGATTCTATCATTTTAAAACAAAATAAAACAAAACAAAAAAAAATCAAACAAGAAGAAATTGTAAGGTGTAACTTACAACTGCATTATCTAAAAGTGTTTTTTTTCCCTTTAATCTACACCTTCATACTGCTGCCCGCCTTACTGTAACTTGTGTGCCAGCTTCTTCTCTGTGTGCACGTAAGGCGGAAGCGTCACTTGTTTATACTGCTTTCCTCTAAAGCCTACCTGACAAGTTTGGTTTAGCTTTTTCCATTGTGCAAGAATTATAAAATATGTACTTCACACACAAAAAAAAAAGTATGGAGAGCAGCATAGTGCCTATTGTTAAAAAAAAGGTCAGCGTTTGCTAGCGGCTAACATCAGAGAGCACGGGACAGGAAAGGAGGGGGGGGGGGCGGGGGACATGCAAAGCTGCAACTCCCATTTCCTAGATTTTTTTTCAGACGTATTGAAGTATTTTCTTTTCTTATTGGCAAAGGAAGAGGTCAGTTAGGATCAGAGTATCTACGGAAAGTTGTAGATTACTGTTATGTTACAACCATCTGTAGCAATGTGCCACATTTTAATCTATAATAATGTAAGGGCATCAGCCACATAAGAATAAGAACCACCACCTACAACAAAATAACCGCAAAAAAAAAAACAGACGAACAAGGAGGGGAGGGGTGGTGGAAAACATCACATTAACAGTTAGATCAAGGAGGAGGAAAAGATCAGTTTTTACCCCTTAGAAAAATGGAACCTTTAACCCCAGCCATTAGGACCCTAGTGCACACCCACAAGAGGAGATCCTCTCCACCCCCCAAAAATATCGAAGGAGGGGTAAGAAGCTGCATCCGAGAATTCCCCTGCATCGCGAGGGCTCTGGCTGTAAGCAAGTGCGACTTTGTTTTTTTTTTACCCCATAGGGGCACAAAGTAAGAGAAATCCTCTCTGTAGTCCGTCTCCTGCTGTAGAATGTCTCCCAGGATTACTCTGTTAATGGGGAAATGTACACACACAGAGAGGACAGAATAAGCCCATCCACATCCTCCTACTTACAAGTGACACGATCGCCGACGAACTGAACTTAAAAGCAGTAGCACCTGTTTATTCTTATTTCATCGGCAAAGAGCAAAACCTTACAGCAACTACAAAAAAAAACAAACTGCCAAACGAAGGAAGGCAGAAGCCGAATATGAATATAGACACATATATATATATATGCATACACAGCCCCGCTGCTCCTCGGGACCTTACTGCAGTTTGTTCAGAAGTTACTCGCATTTAAAAGCGGGAGACCATGCACCGATCGGATGGCCTAAGTTTCTCCGAGTTGCTAGCAAGCTCTCCGAGCCTTACTGCACGGCCACGACCATCCCCGCTCAGCAGATTTCCCAAAGCCTTGCAACAGCTCGCCAGGAAGCTACAGCTAGTCTCACCCCAGGCTGCCCTGGGCGCTGCGAGAGAAGTTTCCCTTCGCACCCGGGTCTCTTTTCGGCCAGCAATTTGTTAAAGAAAGAAAAAAAAAAAAGAAAAAGATCAAAGCGAGCCTACGAAACTCCCCAGCCGGAAAGCAATGGGTGGGGAACGGGCGCCTTTTTTCCAACTCACCCGAAGGGAAGCCCCCTGCCCTCCTTCTTGCCGGGCCCCTTCTCCGCCTCGCACGGCTCCAACATGAGCACCATCGCCCGGGAGGCACAAGGCGAGCGCCCAGCCCGGCTCAGCAGCAGCGGCAGCGGCCGCCTCCCTCCTCTGGGCTCCCGCAGCCAACTGAGGCGCGCGCGCTCTGGCGGGGCGGCGGCTGCTGCTGCCTCCTAACCTGGCCAGGTCAGAACCGGTCTGATTGGCTGAGATCTCCGGCAAGATTACAAAAAAAAAACCCCAAAACAAACAGGGGGACATGCGGTTAGGCTGGGGAGGAAACACAAAGTTATAACGTTCTCCAAAGCTGTTCAACAAGTCTTTCTGGGGAGTGGGACGGGAAGTGTCTGTGCGCCTGGAAACAGGAGCCCTTTGAGATAAATCACAGCTGCTGTTGTTTGGCTGTTGATGGAAGAAAGACCTGGATGACAGGCAGCACACGGTTGCTTTTAATTAAGAGAAAAAAAAAAAACAAAACCCCGGACAAAATAACATAAAGATGAAAGGGGAGATGGCCAGTTTTTTTTTTTTACTTTTTAAAAGAAAGCTGCAACTAGAGCAGTTTGAAGTCCCATAAGTTCGCTCTAGGCCTAGGGCCTGGCCTGTTCCATATGTTAAATTATTCAGACAGGATGTGGCCTCAGGAAGGGTCGCCTTGTTATTTAATAATAGATCAACTCGAATTCTGTACATGAGGATGATAAACGTGACAAAACCAACGCAGCTGACAGGAGGGCCTGCCCGGTTAACCATTGAATGTTTCCATACTGTCTAAATAGAAACTTTTTTTTTTTTTTCATATTTAGAAATAACTTGGGTCATATTATGATAGAACTAACTAGCAGTCAGGTCTGTCTGACAAGCTGCAATGAGAGGATTAAAGAGAAGCTGGATCTGGCTGGCTGGCAGAGGCACGGGTAAGGGATTTGGCAGCTATGGCAAAGTGAAAAAGCGCACCCTCTCCATGAGCACAGCACACAACAGAAGCAAAAAAAAAGGCCTGCTCATTGAAGTCATTACTTCCACTAATAAAGATTGTCAGGAGACTTGCCGTTTAATTACTGTTCAAAGCCATGAAGGATTTACAATGTAATAAACTGAGATGTTGTAAAGTAGAAGTTGCAACGTGGAAACCTCGCACCTTAATGTTAATCGCTTGGAGGAAGTCCGCTTCAATGAAACAGTGGTTTAGGCGGGAGTGGAATTAAGTTTCCTAAAGAGCTGATGAATTTCCCCTATTTGTTAAGAAGTTTTGGGAAATGGTACCTATCTGGTTTAATAAGATAATTCCTGGGAAGTTACAGTTATCAAAATTACTATCAGCTATTTTGAATAAGTAATTTTTGAAAGTGACAAAAACAGTTTGTTTTAAAGGACATTAGTAGAAAATAAATAAGAACATTTTACAAGTTAGCCATTTCAAATGTCAGTTAAAGAATGTTTTTTTGGCAAATGATTATTAAATTAAGTCAGCGAAGGTAGTGGCTTCAATGAGTATGCCTTTTTCATTGCTACTGAATTATAGAATTTTTGATTATATTAAACTTATTAGGTTCTAGATCTCATTAACAGCAAAGCAAACTTCCTCCACTACCAGACATAAGAACATAAGACTTGCCATACTGGATCAGACTGAAGGTCCATCAAGCCCAGCATCCTGTTTCCAACAGTGGCCAATCCAGGTCAAGAGTACCTGGCAGGATCCCAAATAACATATAGATCCCTTGCTACTATGCCCAGGGATAAGTAGTGGCTTTTCCCAAGTCTATCTTCCAAGATCTTGTCCAAACCTTTTTTATACTTAGCTATGCTACCTGCCTTTCTACATTCCCCAGCAATGAATTCCAGTGCTTCTTTGTGCATTGCATGAAAAGAATGTTCTTGTTTGTTTTAAATGTGCTACATGGCACGTCCTCTAGTTTTTGGATTATTTGAAAGAGTAAAAAACTGATTCCCATTTACCTGTTCTCTTGCATTCATGACATTGTGATGAATCACATAACTTAGCCAAAAACACACTAAAAACTTTAGTAGCAAACCTATGATACCATAACAGTACCAACACCCAGGACGCACACAGGACCAACCCTTCTTATAAAAAGGCAGCACTGCAAATATAGGGCAAGGGGCTCTAGAACACCTCTACACCTCCTACTGGGAAAATAGAATAAACTGGACTGGTACAGATCCCCTACCCAGAAACTAAACACTAGCAAAATCCTTCACTTCTGTCACACATGCAAAACATGGACTGATCCCCACCAAATACAGAATAAGGGACCACAAATTGGAAATAGAAACTTGTAAACAATATTGAATTGGAGCCCTAACACTCCTGTGGATCTATGGAGGGGAAGGCTGCAGCATTTTCTCCTTTCTATTCTCCTCCCCAAGACAGACCCCAGTTTCTCTCCTTACCCACCTACCACAGGTGAGACTTCAGCATTTCCCCTCCCACCTCTCAACACCCGCTCCGAGAGGGCACCAACATTTTCCTCCCTTTCCACTCTCCCTCATTTGGACAAACCCCCCAACACATTCCCCCTTTCCACCCTATTCCCTCCAAACTGAACCCCAACATTCTCTCTCTTAATCACCCCTCCATCCAAGGCTGGACCCAAGTACATTTCCCCTTCACATCTCCTCCAAAACGGACCCTGGGCATTCTTCCCTTTCACCTCTCCCTTCTCCTAAGGCTTGGCTTCAGCTTTCTTTCCCTTTTCTCTCCCCGCTCAGAGCTGGACCCCAGTAGCATTTGCCCCTCCCCACTCCTTCTCCCAAAGCCTGGATCCCAGTACTTTCATCCGTCACCTCTTGTCTCTTATTTCTCCTCCAAAGATTGGAACCCAGCATTCTCCCATTTCTCCCTATTCCCAAGGTGGACCCCAGCAACACACTCCTTCTTCTTCCCTCCAGGCTGACCCTGAGCAGCACTCTCCCCCTTTCGCCTCTTCTCCAGTCTGACTCCAAACAGCACACTACCCTTTCCCTTCCCATTTTTCCCAAGATGAACTCCACTCCAGCGCTCTTTCCCTTCTTCCCTCATCTCCTAGGTTGGACCCTGCACTCTACCCCTTCACCTCATCCCTTCTGCCCAAAAGCTGGATCCCAGTGCCCTTTTCTTTCTCTCTCCAGGGCAGACCCCATTGCCTCCCACCTACAGCACAGCATCCTCCTTTTTACATTAACATGGACCAGTGCAAGACCAGTCTTGTCTTAACCTGTCGAACTTTGTGGTCTTCTTCTGGCTTCATGGGCTAACAGATGACCTGCCCCCCTCTCTGCTTGCCTAACTGAACAGTCTCCTTCCAGCTGCATGGGCTGACACAAAACATCTCCTTCTTCTTCCAGTGACTGGGTTGTCACTGCCTTATGTCCCCTCAAACTCTACCTAACTATATGCCAATGGCACACCCTTTGGGTAGTGGCTCCTATGACTGAGTTCGCTACAGCTCTTCTGTCT
This sequence comes from Rhinatrema bivittatum, assembly GCF_901001135.1. NCBI lineage: Eukaryota > Metazoa > Chordata > Amphibia > Gymnophiona > Rhinatrematidae > Rhinatrema > Rhinatrema bivittatum. Next base: position 595,157,940 of record NC_042615.1, read on the forward strand.
TGCAAGCTGCAGGTATAGTAGTATCTAGATGTCCTAGTGGAAATGCAGGCACTCATGTAGCCAGATTTCCCTGGCAGGCTTTTGTGCTCCTTGTGCCCACTGGATAAGTGTGGCAGGTTGATGGTGGCAAGCTATTGTCTGAAAAGGCCATGGGGACCTAGGAGGCTGGATGCTTGTGTCAGGGTTTGCTCCCCCAGAGGGGAGGAGTTAGCAATCTGTATGAGTGAACTCCCCAGGAGGGAGGAGTTAGCAATCTGTTAGAGGTTTGCTACTCCAGAGGGGAGGAGTTAGCACTCTGTTATATCTCCGTGCTGCGTTGCAAACTGTTATGATGCTGATGTCTGATGGACGGAGACATTAGATGAGAGCTAGTACCCTGTTATGCTCACAAGGGCGGATTGAGGGAAAATAGTGGCCCGGGGGATTTTTCTCCTTACTGGCCCATGGGTACCCAATTACATATACAATATAATTTACATATATAATTTACATATATAATTTACATATATATGTACACACCCCTATATTTCAGCATGCTACTCCCGTATCAACACAGTACTATTTGCCAAAACTCAAAGAATAACAACCCCACCTATGAAAAAGAATACCACAAATATTACACCAGAATCTAAAATATCAATACACCTCCTTTCAGGAAAACAGAACAGGCCAAGCTACTACAGATCCCTACAGAGAAACCACATGCTAAAAGAATGCTTCCTCTCAGTCTTTGCATGCAGAACACAAACTCTCACCAAATACAGAATAAAGCCACATAAAGTATAAATAGAAATGTGCAGACAAAAACTAAACTGTAAAACGTATCATGCCAGACTCTATACAGTGCAACAATGGAAAAACAAAAATGTCACCATTCCTCATGAAACAATCAATAAAATCAAGATATATAAATCATGACTCATAATTATAAAATCATACTAATAAAATAATTTCAAAACAGCTGATGAATAGAATATCCAATAATTAAAGACTCAAGGAAATTTTGAAACCTTTACCAAACACCAATAAAATATTTCAAACAGCAGACACATCACATACTACCCAATAATTAAAATGGTAATCAAGAAAAATGAACTTAAAAAGCCACCTTTACTTACCCTCTCCAGCAGTTCTCCTACTCCTTTCCCTTGCAGGTGACGCCAGAAGCAGCAGTAGCTGCTGAAGCTGTCCTCATGGGCCTCTTCCTTAGGGACCACAACCAATCTCTTCTCTCTCTCACTCACACACACACACACACACACCAGTCATACCCTCAAGACCAGTTTCTGTCTCTCACACACCAATCATCTCCCCAACCAGTCTCTCTCTCTCTCACTCACTCACACACGAGCACACAAATACCAGTCACCTCCCTGATCAGTCTCACACATACACATGTCACCTCTCTGGCCAGTCTCTCTCAATCACACAATGCTCTCGCTCTCTCTTACTTACACAAAGGCTTTCAATCATACACATGCTCTCTCTATTTCACTTACACACAAGCTCTCAATTACACACATGTTCTATCTCACAGCCACAAGCCAGCCAAAAACATGCTCCATATCTCTTGCACACACACACTGACACACAGAAGCACCCTCCCTGTCTCACATACACATTACACTCACAGAAGCACCTTGCTTTCAGACTTGCATTTTTCACTTTTACTAAAAGTGAAAGTGATGATCCCAACCATTAAATAAGAAAACCACATTCCTATCAGAAGGCAAAATGACACCCTTCCTTCAGGTTCTGTCCTCCCAAGGGACAGCCACCCACACCGTACAGCTTCTCTTGTTTTGCGTTTTCAGGCAATAAAGCAAGTGTCTTTCTTCAAACTATCAGTCATATGATTATTCATGTGGGATATATGGAACTGAAAGACCTCCTTAGTCAACTTCCCTTTTAAATGGGAAGATTCCAGTCTTAGTCATTTAAAAATATACATTTTCTAAAGGCTTAAAAAATAGCAAAACCATTTCAGATTGGAACTATTCTAGTCTTCATGCTTAAATTATGCTAAAAAAAGAAAAACAACCCACCTGGCATCAGTATCTTAAATTTGTGATTTTGCTGAGATGAACATTTTAAATAGTTTAAATTTTTTTTTTTTTGCTTTAATATTTGTCTCTACCCACTTTGCTACATTTTATTTTCTAGAAGAGGGACGCTTAAAATTCAGTAATTTAATCTTTCATCCAACTTTTCAAAAGTTGCACTATTCTCATACACACACACACACACACAAAAGCACCGTTCCTTTCTCACATACACACAGAAGCACCCATCCGATCAAAGGCTTAACAGCTGGTCTCCGGCGGCGGTTCACTTCTTCGGCCCCCGCCGGCCTCGATTGTAATTTCTTCAGCCTCCGCCGGAGACCACCGGCCTTGATTTTAATTTCTTTGGCCCCCGCCGGCCTCAGTTTTAATTTCTTCGGCCCTCTTGGTCTCCGGCGGGGGCCGAAGAAATTAAAATCGAGGCCGGCGGGGACGGAAGAAATTAAAATCGAGGCCGGCAGAAGCCAAAGAAAAGAAGATAGGCGCTGCCCAGCCAGCCCCCGCTTGAGGTTGGCTGGGAGGCGCCCATCTTCTTTGCTTCAGCCTCCGCCGCCGCCGGCCTTGATTTTAATTTATTCGGCCCTTGCCAGCCTTCGGGGGCCGAAGAAGTTAAAATTGAGGCCGGCGGCGGCCGAAGAAAAGAAGATGGGCGCCGCCCAGCCAGCCCCCACTTCAGGCTGGCTGGGAGGCACCCATCTTCTTTTCTTCGGCCGCCGCCGGCCTCGATTTTAATTTCTCTGGCGGGGGCTAGCTGGGAGGTTCCCATCTTCTTTTCTTTGGCCCCCGCCGGCCTCGATTTGTATTTCTTCGGCCCCTGCCGGCTTGGCCTCTGGCAGGGGCTGACTGGAAGGCGTTGAGGCTGGGCTGAGGAAGAGCCACGCGGTCGAGACCATGTGACAAGGTAGACCGGCCCACTGGGGGATGCCCGATCCCCCGATAGGTCAATCCGCCCCTGTATGCTCAGCTCCTGAAGTGGGAGGAGTGAGCACACTGTAGTGAATAGGTGAATCCTTGGGCCGATGGCAGATGGCAGCACCCCCAGGAGGATATCCTGAGAGAGACCACCGGCTAGGCTTGAGTATGGAGACAGACACAGATAGTTCTTTTATTAGACAGGTTAGTAGAACCACCAGAGGTGGCAGTAGTGAGCTGGTATGCCCGGCAGGGCGAATCGGAAATGGAATCGGTTCTGATTCTGGGTTTGGGGACTATCGGGGAATTTTTTTCGTGTGGTCCGATCGGTTTTTTTTTTATCGGCTGCGCCCGAGCCGATAAACAAAAAACCCACCCTGACCCTTTAAAACACATTCTTTAGCTTCCCCACCCTCCCGACCCCCCAAAAAAACTTTTAAAAGTACCTGGCGGTCCAGTGGGCATCCCAGGAGCGATCTCCCACTCTCGGGCCGTCGGCTGCCACTAATCAAAATGGCGCCGATGGCCTTTTGCCCTTACCATGTGACAGGGTATCCGTGCCATTGGCTGGCCCCTGTCACATGGTAGGAGCACTGGATGGCCCGTGCCATTTTTAAAGATGCGCCGGTCGTCCATTACTCCTATCATGTGACAGGGGCCGGCCAATGGCACGGATACCCTGTCACATGGTAAGGGCAAAGGGCCATCGGCGCCATTTTGATTAGTGGCAGCCGACAGCTCGAAAGTGGGAGATCACTCCCGGGACCCCATTGGACCACCAGGTACTTTAAAAACGTTTTTTGGGGGGGGGGGTCGGGAGGGTGGGGGAAGCTAAAGGATGTGTTTTAAAGGATTGGGGCGGGTTTATGGGTTGTTTTTGTGTGCCATTTTTCCCGCCCTCCCCCAAAACGATAAGAGAACCCCACAAACAATTTTGTGGGGTTTTCCTATCAGTTTCGGGGAGCCCCCAATTTCTGACGAGTTTGAAAATATCGATTTTCAATCATCAGAAAAACAATTCACATCTCTATCAGATACTGTAACTGTGATCCCAGGGTTGCTGAGCTGTAGAAAGACTATAGATAGTGAGTAGACAGGGTATGCTGTATACATAGCCAGTAGTAGATAACAATCTCACATAGAATCTTAAAGAGGCTCAGTAGCTGGAAAGAGTTAGGCCCTCGAGGAGCGAGTACCTGGTTCCAGGGACAGCTCTGAGAGAGCTGTGGTAACTCACGAATGTCTGTATCTGCGATAGCCTCTAGGCAATAGAGAATCTTCAGGGTCTTCAGGAACATGGGCCCTCGAGGAGCGAGTACTGGTTCCTATCTGCAATCTGAAATAGAGAAAAGAGAGAAAGGCCCCCGAGGAGCAGGTACCCCTGGTAAGTCCGAGGAGGCAGAGTAGCTTGGAACGATTCCTATAGCGAATCCATCAAAGTCCTTGCTAACTCGAATCGTAAGCGCAAGTGAAGACCTTTTATGTTGGAAGCGGATGACGTCAATACAGGGGGACGCCCCTGAGGTTCGCGCTCTTGCTGGTACATACTTCGGAGCGTGCGCCCTACGTCATCAGGAACATGGTGGATCCGCAGCGTCGAGCCGGTCCAGGGATACCGGGGAGAAGCGGCATGGAGACTCCGCGACAGCAAGCCGTCCATCAGGCCCGGAGGGAGTCGCCTTAGAGGTAGAGAGGGTGGAGCGAGGGCGAAGAGCAGGCCCGAACGCAACAGCTTGGAGAATGGTCATACTAGTATTGATCACTATGAAAATTATTATTATTTATTTTGATATACTGCTTCTTCCAAAACAGTCACAAAGCAGTTTACAATGCTAAAACAAACACCAAGCTTTGTTTTCAGACATGGAAAGAGAGGGACATTGGACAGCGCTGTCGCCAGACAAATCAGCGCCCCAAAGATTGCTTTTAGTGTCCTCCTTCCCTTTTGGGCTCACAGATTGACCTAAAAGGGTGGTGTGGTGCTCTATGCCAGTCTGGCACCCAGGGCAGTCACCCTTCTTGCCTAATCTTTGTCATGGCCCTGATGCTGGGTGTAATCTGAATAGGAACTCATATTTGTTCATCTACCCCAGAGGTGTACAAAGGGGGAAGGCAACAAATTCTGTTTTAGATAAGGAATGTTATCTTTGAAGTGGTCATGCTCTATAGCTGGCAGCTGGGATATATCCTTGGCAGTCTGGATAGGAATAACTGGGCAGACTGGATGGGCCAATTAGCTTTTTTCTGTCATCATCTACCATGTTATTGAGGGATGTCGTCGGAAGGGAGAATTTCATAGACTCAGCAGAGTGAAGAGAGTTCACTAACAAACGTTTATGGTGTGAGATACTCCACCATAAACGTAGAGGAGTTTTACTTTCTGTTGCTTGTGTGATATCTTGTGATCAAAGAAAACGACAAAAAGGGCTAGCATACACTATTCTTTACTTCAAAACCAAAAACAGGAAATGACTTGGTGCTGGAGGAAAAAGATGAAAAGAGAGAAAGCAGACCAGCTGCTATGCCATGCAGTTTGCTCAAGACCTAGGTTGGTGATGTGACACGGTTTTTTAACTGCCTGTGTAATTTAGGCACCTTTAGATACTATAGTTTATACTAATATTTGCAAAATATTTCAGGGGGAGGGGGCACCCATGATAGTTTATTAATTTATACTTGGAGGCATAGCACTGAGACTGAGACCTGATCCCACCTCTGCTAGTTAGCCAGGAAGGAGATGTGACCTAATAGAATAATGAGCTATGTGCAAGGTCTCTGGTTTACTATGATCCATAGCTATGGCACCTGCTGCAGAACTGTGGCAAGCTGGTCATTGCTACCTCGTGCTGCCTCCTTCCTCACTCAAAATCAGTGGTTCTGTGGATGGTCGGGGTGGAGGTACTGGAGAAAAGGAAAGTTTGGGAGGGAGAATATGAGTGAAAGAAGCATTACATTTGAGAGGGAGAGAGACGATGGAGATAGATATTAGGGAAAAGAAAGCAAAAGTGAGAAAGAAAGAGGAAAAATTAAAATGAAATCACAGAAATGGAGGATAAAGATCTGAAATGCTAAAAAGAAAGAGAATCACATAAGAACAAAGAAGTAAACCAGGTATTTACAACAAAGCTTGAAAAAATATTTTATTTTAAAAATGAGAGTAGTTATTGAAAATATTTCAATTTAAAACTGACTTTACATGCCTATTATGGCATGCAAAGTGGATATAACGGTAAGCAGAATCAGCACAGAATGTTCTTATCCTTATCAAAGAAATCGACCCATGAGCTGGGGACTATAGCTATGAATGTGAATGGCTCCTGAGACTCATCAATAAAAATCCTTCTCTCTCACTGACTCTGTGTGCTATTTTATCTCTCTTCCTCTCTGTTTACCCAACACTAATTGAGCAATATTAACTTTGTGGTGTTACCCCTTTCCGCTGCTGCCTTATGTATCAGGCACAAAAACTGGTAGCTAGACTTCTCATCTCAGAGGTTAGTGTAGCACTGTAGGTGTACGTTACTGAAACAGTAAAGCATTAAGAGGTCGATATTCAAGTTTGGCTGGCTAATTCCCAAAGTTAGCCAGACAAATCTTGCTGTTTCAGTTTTCACTGGGGGTCACCTTCAAAAGCTGCAGAGCACTAGCCAACCCGTTGTGGCCTCTGGAAAAATGCACGGATTTGTGCCATGGGGAGCAGGATTCCCCTGCAGGGCCCCAGGGATCAGCAAACAAAACCAGCCCACGCAAAAGTTCCAAAACAAGAAAAATAATTTATGGCAGAAAACAGAATCCAAGGTGAAAGCCAAGAAGAATTCACAAAGGCAGTTCACAATTCTATAAAAATAAGCACAGTTTCTCAGGCTGTCCATCAGTTCAGAAGTAATTACTCACTTTTCCATGTCACTTGAGTACAGTTGCACTGAAGATTTTTCCTCTCCGGTTCCCAATAAAACGTTTTCCTTCCTTTAGGTCCCCACTGAAGAATGGAAAATGGTTTCTGCTCTACCATTCACTGGCTTCATACTTCCCTGGAACTGATGGTGTTCCCTTGGATTAGGGGGTCCTCTCCTTCCAGCTGGCCTTTAGCCCTTACCAAAGAGTCACTTCTACTCTCTCCAGCAGATCAAAATATCTTCACCATTCTAGTCCTGAACTCCTCAAGAAAAGATTCAGACTCCAACAACTTCAGAACTCCCCTTATGACTCAGAACCCATTTCCTCAGGGGGAAAGATTCTCCTTTCATTCACTATCTCCTACCCACCCCTTTGGATCTCCCATTACTGGAAAGCTGCTAGTATTAAACACAGGACACACTTTAATGAAACTTGACAGGTGTCACACTGATATGCTTACATGATGTTTTGAGGTCAGCCAGTCCTATGGCTAATACTAAGGATCTGCACCCCAAGCTCTGAGATTCTCTGGTTCGAGACCCACCATACAGAACACCATCCCACTAGATGGCCGCTGGGGGCAAAGGTCTGGGTTTGCTGAGTTTTCTATAGAAATGGGCTAGGAATCTGTCGGCATGAACATGCTCTGCTAGTTCCTATCTATGATCCTCTGAAGTGTAGCCCTTCCTATGAATGAGATAGTGCAGACATCCTGATGGTCTCTTGTAGCCAGGATTTGCTGGACAATGACCTCTTGCTGACCTTGACTGAAATTGGACCCAAAAAACAAGAAGGTAGGCGATCTAAAAAAGCCGTTAGGAAAACCAAAGAGGATTAGATGCCAAAATCTTTTTCAATCTTTATTGTAGTAGTGACTTTTTTTTTTAAATAACTGCCCGACTCAGGCCGGGTTTCACCGTTCATGCAACGGCTGCCTCAGGGGCTTAGACTCTCATTTGAACTTAGAACCATTAAGGAAGCATCAAGCTTGTAATTCAATATCATTTAAAAATAATCCACAGTGGGAGCGTATCTTGATTGCTATGAAACAAATCATAATCTTGTAGACCCCATTCATCTCATGGTGCCTTCGCTCCACGAACCGGATGTCTGATCTCCACTTTTCTTTTTTTGTTTGTTAAGCATTGTACAAAGGGTTCCTTGTCTCTTTCTTACAATATGGATAATGTTCCTTTTTATGCTGCCCAGCAAAAAAGCGAGCAGAAGGGGAAGGCATCCATAATCTCATTACATTTTTGGGCAGCCACCTTCCAAATCAGCGATCATCCTCCCTTGGAAGGTTTTCCTTTGTTATTGGCTACTCTAACCTTTGGTGCTGGTGGGGTCACCAGGCTGACCTCCATTGATTTGCCTCTTTTGTAGTGACAGTCCCTGGCCAAGTGGCCTCATTTTCCAAAGATGAAACAAGCAGATGAAACAAGCTCCAAGCATAGAAGCAGAGCTGTCCTGCTCTGGGGACTGTTCTTTGGGGTCCTATACTCTTATTATCACAATAGGAAGCCTGTGTGGATTGTGTTTCCAGCCTCCGTACTACTTCAGACATAAGCTGAGTCTGATGGAAGGCATTTGCCATTTCTGATGTTTTGTCCAGGGTGAGCCCTGGGTGTTGACATAACCAGTTCTGCATAGATTGGTCCAGCTCGTCTAGAAACAGCTCCAGAAGGACCAGATTGGCTTCCTCTAGGCTTGTTTTCAATTCTAGCTGCAGCCATTTCCATCTGGCATATTTTAACTGATGAAAGAGGCTATGTGGGGTTTTCTCTAGCTGTAGGTACTCTTTTGGAACTGCTGCTGATAGGTCTCCATTGTATAACCCATTCTTTCCAGGATGTAGTTTTGACCGCAGAATAGTTGGTTGCCCATTTGGACTTGCTGCCTGAATGTCACTTAGCTCTAGCAGGCAAGCAGATTTGCTAGGTATGGTCCAGCTGACTTTTGGCAATTCTTTCAAAATTCTTTAAGAACACATCCAGGAGGTGGAGGCCATGCCTGCAGTATGGTGGTTTCATTGCTTGTGCCAACTGGTTCAGTGGCATCTGCCGGGGGCTCACCAATGTCAGTCAGTACCGGCCAATTTATTGAGTCAGGGTGTGCGCTGCCCCCATGTTTTCTGCTGTCCTTCGGTGAGGGTCTAAATGGCTCATTCCATTTTAGCCTACTGACTCTGGCACCACGAAAGTTTGCTGAAGGGCTTTGCCCTGTTCTGGCATACTCAAATACAATTTCCTATTTTCTCACAGGAAAAATAAAATAAAACCTGCCTATTCAGCTCTGACTCACTATACATATAAGTCCCTCAGTTCAAATGAAGCTATCCTTCTTAGCCTGCTGTAAATTTAACTTTTGCCTGCCACTGCAGTGAGGCCTAATAAAGGAGAAATCACAGGAAAGTTAAAAAAAAAAGTCCCCTTTTTTTTTCTTCTTTTAGCATGTGTGTATGCCGGCTTAGTGCAGAAACCCCCTAACTGATACCATATGTAGCAATGTAAACAGTCTTTGGGGTGGCTAGAGAATAGATTCAGGCTGGACTCTGGCAAATCTCTCACAAACTTCTTTATTTAATATCAAGAAACAAACAAAAGCAGCTCTGTTATTCTTTGCAGTTCACAAAACAAAAGCAGAAGTATCTCTTTCTCTAGGCTTCTTTCTCTTTCCTGGGCCTCCTGTTTCCGGCTAATTATACACCTTTCTCAGGGATTTTTGCCCAGGACCAGGATTCCCTGCTGTATTGGGTTTAAGATGGACCAGGCCAGTTCTCTGGAGCCAATCCTTTAAAGTGTTCTGGGGTTTTCTCCTGTATACTTCTTCACAATTGCTAATAATTCTTTATCATAGATGTGGTAGTTCCATGTGGTGGGCACTACCTTTCGAGAAACGTAAGTGCAAGGATGGAGGAGATTCCCAGGCCTCTTCCTCTAAGACAGAATGGCTCCTCCTGATGCATTAGCCTTCACAATGAAGGGTAGCATAGGGTCCAGATGCATCAATATCTGGGAGGAAGTGAATGCCTTCTTCAAGCTGACAAAGGCCGATTGTTCCGAGGCCTACCTGAAGGGGGCGTTTTTCTTCAACACTTCAGTCAGTGAGGCTACTATTTTGGAAAATTCCTGTACTATGTGCTATGAGATTGATTTCATCTCTACATGGTTAACAGATGATGTCATGTCACCTAGGATAGGCTAAGCCACTGCATGCATGCGGATAAAGTCCTGCTTTTTCTTTTCATTGAGAAATCAGAACTACATCTGCATGCATACAATAGGATAAAACCAGGACTGGATTAGTCGTCCTAGTAATCATTTCGGTGAGGCTGTACAAGTTTGTAATGTCTCTTCAGGGCTGTATTTGCTCCTGTCTAGCTCTAACATAGTTTCCTTTCCCACAGGGTCGGGATCCATTGTTGGTGGGGAAAAGTTCTACGTTCACGGCCAGGAGTGCCCTTTTCTCACATCTTTCCCTTCTCTTGTTTCCTGGGAGAGGAGTACATATATTCACTATGGGTGCTAGAAGTGGCCAAAAAAACCCCAACTCTTCAGAGTCACTGGGAGATTGTCCAAAATAATAATCTTTACTGTTAAAACGCTGGTGGATCATGGCACAATAAAACGTAAACTGCAGCAGCACGGTATTCTCTGGTTTGATTCTTTTACAGTCTCTTTCCTCTGTCTGTGCAGGAGGGTCCTAAACCAATGTCAAGGAAATCTCTAGCCCCCCCAGCTTGAAAAACTAGAGCCCCCCAGTTGGGCAAGGTATTCCTTAGAGGGCGGGAAACCCCTTCCAAACTGGTAAAAATGTAGAAAGGACTCTGCACAGAGAGCTCCGAAACTCTCTCTCTCCCCCCCAGGGGCAAAGACTCCTGTGAGGCATCCTCAGTGATCTTGAAGAGTTCTTTACTCAAGGTTAGTAATTCTTCAGTATTTCATGCTCTTAGGATCCCTGACTGGAAGGATCCAGGCTGGATTAGCAGCTCCAATCTTCTTTTGGGTAGACAGGGAGCAGCCGGACCTTCCTCCTAGATCTTCCAAAACAAAGTCTTTCCCACAAAAAATGATGCAAACACCGAAGGTCCTGGCCTCGAGTCGCCACTTCCTCTGTCCTCGTCGAGGGTGTAGAGGGGCACGTCTTAGGGAGAAGATAGGAAGAAAGCAGATCCCTGACCCAACTCACAGGCCACGAGCAGGATTTGCTGGAGCCCTAGGGCAGGCCCAAAAAAATATGAACTCAGGCAAAAACCTCCAGATGCCTCCTAAACCTCCAAAAATAAGCTAGGCTGCCCCCTGAGCTCTCAGCGGAGAGCTGCTATAAAAACTAGCAAAGGGGATGTCCATTCCAGCTCCCTCAGAGGGAGGGGCTGCATTAGAATGGATCCCTCCCTCAATCACTAACCTGCACTGATATTATTTACTAGCACCAGAAAAACCCCAGGACTTACTGGTAACAGAACGGAGTGCCTGTCACACACAGTGTTGTCAGTCCTGGAGGTATTAGCTGTCCTAGTATCTTATCTTTGGGGATACACAGAGTTATCAATCCTATAGGTTTAAAAGGGTGAAAAATTAGACAGAAGAGAGAGTTTTCTACTTTCAAGGCTTTCTCTTTTAGTGTGCTTCAGGAAAGGTAAACATACTTCATGATTATTTTTTACGTTTTCTGCTTTCTTTCAATTTTTTAGGATATTAAATGTTAGGTTCATTGAAAGTACATGCAAAACATTTTGCTAATAAATTTGAGCAATAATTATTAAAAATGATTTGTTCTTATTTACTTTGTATGTCTTCGTTTCTGTCTGGGATAAGCCCTTTCTCCATCTTATGTCATCTGGTAACCCTAGCTTGAACCAGTTTCTGGGATTTATAGTCCCTGCATGCAGCAAAATGTGCAAAGAAAGACAAACAACCAATTAAGCCCGTCTAATATCCTCACATAGGTTTGCAAGATGATTCCAGGTTACCCAGAAAGGCTGAACCAGTCCTGGTTTGGCAGTTTCTGATTTGAACAGCAGTGAGGAAAAGGCAGAACTGGTTTAGCCTGTCCAGGAAGAGCTGGAACCATTTAATAACCCTGCCTGGAGTCACTAGTAATCTATAGCAGCAGGGGAAACTAGCATTGACTGCTTTGATAGAGAGGTAGAAAAGGCACAAAAAATAAAAAGAAGCAAACTAATTGACATGGTAAGCAGGGTCAGAAAAACAATTCTTTTTGCAAGCAAATGGTTGGAGTTCCAGCCCAATAATGCACTTTATGGTTGCTTTGCTTAACAAATGACAGTAAATGAACCCGTAGATCAAGCTGAGCTGGTTGATACAGTGTATTTGAATTTTCAGAAGGCATTTGACAAAACTCCCCCATGAGAGACTCCTCAGGAAATAAAAAAAAGTCATGGGCTAGGAGGCAGTGTCTTATTGTGGGGCCCAAGGCAATAAGGTGCGTTCAGCAGAGTGCGCAGTTTCACCCACAGGTTTGCACAGTTTTTGTGTACAAATGTTACTCCCAATGCAGCAAGGAGTTTTGCGCACAAAAATATGCGTGTAAAACCGCATCTAGCTTAGTGCCCTCACATGGAAATCCCATGCTCCTTGAGGCATTAGCTATTAGCCCTCCCAAAGCGCTGGCTTAACTCAGGTTTTCCTAGCGATGGAACTTTTATTCCTGGTCAGAGCTGGAGTAAAGTTTCCAGTGCTAGCGTTAATCTACTGTCAGAAGCAGGAGTTCCGGTGCCGGGATCAGTATAATTGGGATTTATGCACAGAAAACATGCTTTGCACAAACACAAAGCTTATATTCTGCTCATGAATATGATTTATGTGCACAAAAAATGTTTTCTGTGCATAAATCACATGTGATGCATATAAATCATGGGCCTGATTTACTATGGCTTTTCTCCCATTCTGTCTCTATGGGGAAAAATGCTTAGTAAAGGAGGCCCTATGTTTTGTGCTCATAAATCATGTCTAAGAGACTTCCCCATATTAAAATGTGGGATCGGCCCGTGCTGAGTGCACTCAGCACACGTTTTTAAAACTCCCAGTGCATTAGCATACCACACCTTATTACATCGGGCCTATGGACTGGTAACTGGTTAAAAGAAAGGAAACAGAGAGTTGGACTAAGTGGTCAGTTTTCCCAACTAGGGGAAAGTCATTAGTTTAACCTATTCATGAATGATCTGGAAAAGGGAAAAACAACTGAAGGTATCAAATTTGCAGATGACATGCAATTATTCAAAGTTGTTAAAACAGCAGCAGATTGCAAGGAACTGCAGAAGGACATTGTGAGACTAGGAGACTGAGGTACCTGAATGGCAGATGAAGTTTCATGTGGAAAAGTGTGAAGTGATGCACATAGGGGAAAAATAATTCCAACTACAGTTACACAATGCTGGGTTCTATATAGGTGGAGTCAGCGCCCAGGAAGAGGATCTTGGAGTCCTTGTGGACGATACATTGACATTCTCAGCTCTGTGTGGGGGCAGTCAACAAAACAAATAGAATATTAGGACTGATCCGAAAAGGAATGGAGAATAAAATGGAAAATATCATATTTATCCATCCATGGTGCGACTGCACCTTGGATATTATGTGCAGTTCTTGTCACCCCATCTAATAAAGAGATGATGGAATAAGAAAAGATGCAGAGGAGGGCAACAAAAATGAAAAAGGCATGGAACAGCTTCCCTATGATGAGAAGCTACACAGGTGAGGGCTCTTCAGCTTGGAAAAGAGACAACTGAGAGGGGATATGATAGATGTTTATAACATCATGAGTGGGGTTGAACAGGTAGATAAAGGAGAGTTATTTACACTTTCAAATAATACTAAAACAAAGGGATACACCAATCAATCATCAGATTTAAAACAAATCATATGTCATGGGGTGTCTAGTTCTGCCCTTTAATAGCAGCTCTTCCCTTTATAAAAAAATGGCAGCAGTGGCTTCAGCTGGTTGAGTGCCCTCAGTGCGTGTCAGTGATCTCAACCAGACGCTGCCTCTGTTGTGATATCCGTGTAGTGTCAGTGTGTTAGAGAGGTGTACCACTTCCCATTGAGAGGGGACCTTTGAAGTAACAAATCTTCTGTACCCTTGTGACATAGAGGGATTTTAGAAAGCCATCCTTAGCGCAGGGCTGAGGACACTTGGTGGGTCTGTCCCTCCGTAGGGAAAGGAACAGAAGGAGTGAGCTCTCTTCTGGGCAAATGGGTGCCTGGAAAGAGGAAGACATTCGGGAGTCTAGGAAGGATGAAGCCCTAGGGCTCCAGTGAGTGCTGAGGAGAAGTATATTTTGAACCTCTGAGTCTGAAGGTCCCAGGGGAAAAGGGACCTTCTCAGAAGCAGAGATGTGAGAGGATTGTCCTTGGGAGTATCAGCTGCTTGCCAGAGGAAGATCTAAAGGAGTACCTGACTGAGAAAGCGATCAGAAAGGAGCTCCCTGGTTGTGACTGAGAACAGAGAAGCTGAAGAAACCTGTTCCACCCAAAAGGTACTGGGAGGGCCCAGAGAGGAAATGGTACCTGTCCCAAAGAACTTACTATTTTGGAAGATCCTGTGCAGTGATCTGGAAAGAGACTGAATTTTATTTTTGTACTATTGAATTTGTGTTATAGTACCGGTGCATTACTAACTGGTGCACTGTTTTGGACTTTCTTTTCCTTGCCACCAGTAACGTTAAAAAGTTTTTATAACAGCAGCTTTTGAGTCCGTGTGGTGTTTTTGTGACATTTTGCTGGACTGGTGTACAGGAAGAGCCCTTGTGTGATGAGGAAAGATCCTAAGGGCCTTGAAAATATTTTCTTCCTCCCTCCTGTGTAAGAACTCGGGGAGGGTTTGGAGCCTTCAAGGTCCATGACCCTCCCCATGTGCCCCTGTACCCAAGACTGACCAGGACAGGGGCTACACTTACAAAGTATTTTTCTACTTAACGTACATCAAGCTGTGGAATCATTTGCCAGAGGACGTGGTCAAAGTATCTAGCATGGTGGAGGTTTAAAAGAGACTTGGACAAGTTGCTGGGGTAAAAATCCATGAAACATTATTAGCCAGGCAGACTAAAGAAAGCTATTGATATCCCTGGGAGTAAGAAGAAATAGATCTGCCGCATATTTGCCACTTGGGCTGGCCACTGTCTGAGGCAGGATGCTGGGCTTGATGGAACTTGGTCTGACCCAGCATGTCACTTCTTATGTTTCTATGTTCCTAACCCCGGAATATAACCTCTGGGTAAGGATAATATGTCTCTTTCTTTTACTGACTCTAGTCCCCTGTGTTAGAGTGCTCTCATAGGCTTGCTTTAGAGCAGAGAGAATGAGATTTGAGAAGGTTCTGGAGAGAGGGTGTCCACGAGCACTGTAGTGAGCAGTCTCAGGATCTGCTGTGTGGTGTGAGAGATGCAGAGTCTGAAAGAAATAGCAGTCGCCAGTGTTCGTCGGAAGAAGGGATGTGCTGTCAGTATAATGGGCCATGTAGATAGTAACTACCTTCCTGCTATGGCTCCCTGCAGCTCATGGGGAGGATCATAAGACCTATGCAAGTGTAACACTTAACTTGCTAGATAACCACCCGTGTCTACAGTCAGATGTGAGCACAGTAGGAATCTACCCCAGTAGGGTAGAAACCGAAGTAAAGTCTTGCGCAGGTCCAGGATCTTGGTGCAAAAAGAGGTGCAGAAAAGGGGCACCAAGAGGGCTGCCTCTCAGGGAGAAAGTGGATCAGTCCACTGCTGAAAGGACCCTTATACTGTCTCTTGTGGTGGTTAAAGAAGGAGGATCAAAGCAACATCTGCCAGCACTCAGATTTTCCAGCTGTAGAGTAGACTGTTCTAATTTCTGGTGTGAAGGAAGAGAATGGCTAAAGTAGTCCTCCTCTGTCCAATTCTTGCATTTAATTATGGTTCAACTGCTCTGCACAGAAAACTAAGAATTGTACAACTCATTGTTTCCTGTGAAGCACACAGTCTGTTTGAATATTTTTCCTGTAAATAAATTCAGACCATTATGGAACCACATCTTATGGAGGATGGAAATGAAGAAAAGGGTACACGGGGGTAACCTGCATGGAACGACAATTACTGCCCTTAACTGAAGGCATTGGAATTACTACCCATAACCAATTAGCCTTGATGCTTTTGATGCAGCTGCAACACTGCTCTCCGCTTCAATGATGGAGGGAAAAAAGGGGAATTGGATTCAGGTGACAGCCAATGCTGAGCCCCGACTTTTATGGTCTGGGGTACTGATACACAGACATTAGGGAAAAAGCGCAGGGCCGCTTCTATGGCCAATTCCAAAAGCAAAGCAGATTCAAGCAGCATTGACTGAATTATCAAGAAGGCTGCTCACCCCCTAAAACTGTTGTGGGTTTGACAGTTGCTTGATTTTGATTGTAAATATTTATTGCCTTTGACATAGGACTTGGGGGGGTGGCAGGGGTTGCTGCCATGGGAAACTTGCTGGGCAGACTGGATGGACCATTTGGTCTTTTTCTGCCGTCATTACTATGAATGTGTCTGCAGTTATTGGGAAACAAGTGACAGGGGGGTCTGATATTCAAAGTGCGTTCAGCGCTCGATACTATAGCCAGTTAAGCAGGATTTATCTGGTTATCTCTTAGCCAGAGACCTTTGTGGGCAGGTAGTGGGTGGATTGAGACAATGCTAGTTATCTGGTTAACTTAATCAAATAGGTAATGATATTTGCTCTTATCCGATTAAGCAAACTGGATTAGTTAGACTAGTCATATGGCATAGCTGTGCTTCTGAATATCCCTTGTAACTTAGCTGGATAAACTTTGAGCTGTGGCCACAGAGAGGAACGTGCCAGCTAACAAGAATTAGCTGTTAGGGCTAATTCTTGAAGAACCCTAAGATTGATCAGGCAGTCCCCTAAGTGACACATTTATTTATTTATTTATTTGTAACCCGCCAAAGCCCTTGGCGGAGAATAAAGAAACATACATAATTGATTCAAAATATACAAATACCAGTCAAAGACAAAATAGAACAGCAAACAATTCCAACTCAACATCCTGACCTGTTCAGTGAAAATTAGCAATAGAAAGCAATTACAGAAATGCGTAAATAAATATGTTTTCAACAGGGCCTTAAACGTTTGTGTACATGATGCAAGGCACAATTCCTGTGGAAGAGAATTCCATATTGCTGGTGCTGCCACCGAGAATACACACTCCCTGGTTTCGGCAAGATGGGCCTGAAGCATAGAGGGAATGTCCAACGGTCCACGCTGAGAAGATTGTAGGGATTTGGAAGGGTTATATAGCCTAAGCATGGCATTAACCCATGCAAAAGAGTGAAGTGCGAACAGTTTATGCACCATCATTGCCACCTTATAAGTTATGCATTACATTAATAATAGCAATAGTTTGTTTTATTGTGTTTGCACTTAGGAGGTAATTTTCAAAGGAGTTACATGCATAAATGTAACATACTATCATAGCAATTTTCAAAAGTTGTTTACTCTAGTAAAGTGCACTTACGCAAGCAAATCCTATGGACAATTTAATGGCATATATTGTAGCAATTTTAAAAAGCCACTAACTCGAGTAAAGTGCATTTAGTCGAGTAAATTCCAGTTTTACTAGAGTAAATGCTTTTTAAAAGCAGGCCCTAAGTGAATAAAGCTGTTTAGAATTCCTTATAGACTTGCAATTGGGGACCATACTAGCTATCCTTATTATCTGATCTGAGCCATCTGGCATCATGTGCTGTTTTATTGCTCTAAGCTTTCTTGTAAAATTGTTTAAAGCTGAAGCATCAAGTTGGTAAACTTTTATTTTACTTTTTATTACAGTTCACATTCCTTGCTGCCTCCTGGAACGTTTTGCCTTTATTCGGCTTTCACAGTCAACAAATTTACAAACAGGAATGAAATTATGTATTTTATTTATACTCATCTTACATTCCATCTTTTTCTAGGTCAGGCATAAGGTGGATGACATGAAATGCTGCGCCGAGAAATGTTGGCGCAAGGAAAGAAGCAGACCAGAGCACAAGTACGGGGTAAGCCAAGTAGTGGTAATCGAGGTGGATCACATGGGGGGGGGCCCTCAGGTAAAGAGGGCGCAGACAAGGAAGTAAGGAGATGCAGGGGATTGTGGGAGGGAGAGGTGGTAGCGGCGGTAGGAGAAACTCCACTAAGAACCTAAGGGGTAGGCAATCAAATAAAAGAACAATGGGGAGGGGGGGGGGGGGGGGAGAGAGAGGCAGGCAAGGAGGTGGAGATAATCCCTTAAAACAAGAAGCAACCAAGTGGTACAGGTTAATCTGTATATTTCAGTTATCTTGAAAACCAGATGCGGTCAAAGGTCCCTTGCAGTGAGTTTGGGAAACCCCACAAGTGCGCTCGAGCTGATCAGCAGGATCGTGGTTCACAAGGGCTTGAGTTTCTTTTTTTTTTCCCCACCACCCTGAGCATGACCCAACTGCCCGGGGGACTTCAATCATAATGCATAGCACAGTTCCTCACTTCATGACTGTGCGTGACTGCCACACTCACTTTATGGGTGTCACAGAAATACCTTGTAGGCTTGTAAATAAAAGAACAATACATGTCATTCTAAGTGAAATGCAATGCAGTATCTAGAGAATGTAAAGAAGAGACATCAGTCCAATAAACCCTAAGGAGTGTAGGGCGTGTGTGTGTTTAATTTCTGAGCACAGCTGCCTTGGCAACCGCATTCATCAAAAAAATTATAATCACTGTGATTTTTGTGTCCTTTTTTTTTTTTTTACAGTAATTCTCTCCACATCTCCTCAGGGGCTAATTAACACTGGCTTAAAATGCGATCTATCCCAACTCCCTTATGCATGTACTCCATAACCCTACAAATTCACTGTAAAATGCTTATTTTAACAAACTGGAAGGTAAAAATAAGCCTTCCAGCTTTCTAGTAAGCAGAACGATTTTTAAAATATCAAATACATAAACAAGTTGCTGAAAGATGTATGCAAAATCTATTCAGAATGCAGAATTCTGAAAAAATACCTATCTTTGAATTCAGGTGAACAAGGCACTTTTTTTTTTGTAATACGCAGATCTCATTCCATACACCTTCAGATCTAAATGCAAGCTTTGTTGGATGCTTAAAGTTCATTGACTCACAGAAGAGGCCTCCATTAGATTGGGATCTGAATGAAAAGACAAAAAAAAAAAGCATGCAGAGGAAAGCAAGAGGAGCATAGTGAATCTTCCACTGCAAATCAAACAGTGAACGCTGTTGTACTGCTCAGGCTTTAAGTGATTTGGCAGCAGACTGGAAACAGAACAGCATTGTCTAAACAAGAAGACCACTTAGTTTTAAAAAGCAGACGCAGTAAACAGGGAGCATGGGTCAAAACCGGAATGCTGGGATAAGAGTCAGAATGAAATCTGGACACTAGTGCCAGTTAATTCTTATTTCTAACCTGGCAGGCATCGGGACCAGAAGTCAGCTGCTTATTCAGGATACAAGTAATTCCCCCAACCTACATGGTCAGACAGAGTTTCCATATATGTTCAAAAGATGTGAGTTAAGTACTAGATTCCAGATAAGGGAACAAGACTGATAATGGAGTCGGGTTGCATGCTTAAATGTAGGTAGGCTTGAAAGATTCTTTTTCTGTGCGTGAGGAATTTTTTGCGAGGGACACTCTGAGAAGGAGACCTAATGATTTGTACTTACATACAGGCTGATACAGTACGGCGGAGCGCACTGTTAACCCGCGTTTGGACACGCGTTTTTGATACGCTAGCTTTACCCCTTATTCAGTAAGGGGTAATAGCGCGTTGAAAATGCATAAACAACCCCCCCGAAACTAATAGCGCCTGCAACATGCAAATGCATGTTGATGGCCCTATTAGTCATTCCCGTGCGATACAAAAGCAAAATGTGCAGCAAAACCGCACATTTTACTTTCAGAAATTAACGCCTACCCAAAGGTAGGCGTTAATTTCTACCGGCAACGGGAAAGTGTACAGAAAGCAGTAAAAACTGCTTTTCTGTGCACCCTCTGACTTAATATCATGGCGATATTAAGTCAGAGGTCCCAAAAGTTAAAATTAATAATAATAATAAAAAAAAAATATTTAAAATCGGCCCATGGCTCGTGGGTTGTAAACCGGATGCTCAATTTTGCTGGCGTCCGGTTTCTGAACCTGTGGCTGTCAGCGAGTTTGAGAACCAATGCCGGCAAAATTGAGCGTCGGCTGTCAAACTCGCTGATAGCCGCCGCTCCTGTCCAAAAAGAGGGGCAGGCCCTGATTTGAATAATTTCTTTTTCTGAATCGCGTGCACAGGAGAGTGGCCTGTGCGTGCGCTGGGAGAGCAGGCGCTCGCCCACTCTCCTGCAATTTTTACTGTATCGGCCTGATAGTAACATGGTAAATGATGAACAACAAAGCCAAAGAATTCCATCTAGTCTGTCAAGAAGTTATTTTTTGAGCATCAGCCCAAAGTAGACCAAATTCCTTCATGGAACCCAAACCCCAATCCCATTGTGTCTTCTTTAAGGTTGCGACTGCTGCTCTGTGCAGGTTAACATATGCCATCCAGAGAGCACAATGCAGCCATATCACTGCTGCCTTGGGCTGCCACTGCCACTCAGTGAAAGTTACCCAGTGCTTTATTATCATTCTCTTGCACTAGAAAAGTCTGTTATTGCTCTTGAAAAACATTATGAGGCCCATATTCAAAAGCCATTTAGATGGATAATTCACAAGTTATCCATGTAAATGTGTTATTTGGCATATTGAGCCTCTTGCCAGGCAAAATTATAGCTGGATAGGTTGTTATCTGGCTAAAATTTAGCGGGACACAAAAGGGACGTTTTCGGGTTGTTCCTGGGAGGGGTCCCGTTATCTGGCTAACTTAGCTGAATGTTGGGTATATCTGGCTAACTTAATCACATAACTTTAGACCTGCTCGGAAGCAGGTCTAAGGTTATTCAGCCTCATGTAGCTGGATAACTTTATCTTTAACCGGCTATATTCAAAAGAACATGGCTGATTAAGGTAGGTTTCATTTAAAAAACCCCAAAACCAAACACAAATTGCGGGCTGGCAGGACCAAACTTGTCCCTGCCTCCCTCCCATCTGAAGTGCAAAGGCTCTGCAGGGCCGAACTTGCTTCTCCTCCCAAACAAGTCAGATTCTAGGTTGTTAAAAATTGCAAGGCTGCAAAACCAATGGCATCTATTCCCTCATCCCCCTCTTTTCAATGTCAGGATTGCATGTTCATCCCCAGTACCTTCATTAGTGGTAGCATCCTCCTGCAATCTGAGCCAGGTGCATCTGACATTGGTAGGTTACTACACTGATTACATACAAATCTATATGATGCCTATTCAATGCGGATATCCTGAAAATGTAGCATGTTTATGGCTCTTGAGGACCTGAGTTAGCCATGAGAATAAACAAATCCAATCAAAGTGGAAAGAGAGAGAGTGAGAGTGAGAGCGAGTGAGGGAGAGAGAGAAACTGACTCTTAATAAGGCCTTCATAGTAGTCAACTATTTATATCACTACAGGAGGGCCAGCTAATAACTCGAGATGAGGTTTTGGTGGTGGTTTAGAGTTTTGGGGCCAGTTTTACGTGCAGAGTGAGACATACGAACAGCACAGTACACCTCAGTGAAGATTTGAAGTCATTTGGAGTGAGGAAAGTCTCACAAAGATTAGATTTCTTTTTTCTTTATGCTTTTAGAAATAATACAAAGCAAGTAAACGTTATACAGCAACATTGGAGAAAGAATTAACAAAAAAAAAATTAGAAGAATAACATAAATCAAGCAACATAATATTCTCTTAAATGGAAACACTAATCTAAAGGGAGGAGGAGGATTAGAAACTATATAAGGAGAATAATTTAAGTACAGTAAATCACATAAGTAAAGGCGGCGAAATAGAACTCCATAGTATTAGTAAAGATCAACATAAGAAGGTTCTTGGGTGACTAAACGGACATTCTTCTTGGCCTCCAGAAAGTCCCGTAGCTGGTCTGGACTAAAGAAAATGAAAGTATTAGCATTTATCTTGAGGACACATTTACATGGCTGTTGGAGACGAAAACTGGCACCAATAGCCAAAGCATCTTAGCGCATATTCAAAAAAGCTTTACGTAGCTTTTGGGTATGTTTGGCCAAGTCAGGAAAAATCCATACTAGGCCCCCATGATAAGAAACATTGAAATGCTGAAAATAATGTTTCATTACTAGACTCAGATCTTGTTGAGAATAGAAAGAAATCAGAAGCGTAGATCTATCAATCACTTCTTCCGATGAATTCTCCAGAAAAGCAGTTAGATTAGACAGATCTGCTACAATAGGAGAAGTAAAAGATTGATCCGGCTTCTGCTTATATGGAAAAAAATGTATATTTAGTTAGAGCAGGAACTTTATCAGATGGGATTTGTAATGCATCCAAAAAATATATCCTCAGTGTAGCAATTAAAAGTTCTCCAGAAATGTTTGGAAAATTGATGAGCCTCAAATTCAAATGTCGAGAATAATTTTCCAGTGATTCCATCCTCCTAAGAGTGGAAAAACGTTCATGAATCATTGAGGCATTCACAGATTACAGATTCTGAATATCATTTCCCATTGATTGAATAGACAGAGAGTGTTTCTGTAGTATCTGCTGGTAGTATCGAGCCACAGAGTCAAATTTCAATGAGACATTGTCCAAACACTGAGACTGATCCTGAAAGACCTGTGAAAGACCCACAATCAAATCCCAAAGCAATTCTAAAGTTATTACCGTTGGTTTAGTAATGGCTATGGAGGGTCTGAGTACAAGTCGGTCACCAGTTGATGCAAAACCAGGCATGAATTCCCCTTCACGAGGGAGGGTCAACGATTGGGCTCCACCAACTGCACCTTCACCCATGGGTACTAACGCCCATGGTGAGTCTTCGGAGGACCCCCCGGCCAGCAGGGGGCCATAGTCTCCCTCTGACTGGGGGCCAACAGCAAGTCCTCCAATTTTCCAATGGTGCGGCCCCACGCAAGGAAGCAGATAGCAGCGGTGTCTTAGGGTCCGGCGGCGTAAGAGAGACTTCCCCAGGCGAGAATGGCTCTCCTCCTTTTTCCGTTCTGCTAGCGAGGCTTACCCATGAAGTTCCTGGGGTAGAGGTGATGAAGTCCATGATGACACGTTGATCCGAGGGGAGTGAGGGTTCAGAGGGAAATATCCTCACTCTACCCTTTCTTTTGTGCTGCATAATTTGTTTTAGGAATCCAACGAAGAAATCGGGTAAACCGGAGCCAAGGTGAATTGCGTCTCCCTCACACCGCCATCTTGGGTCCTCCCCCCTTCGTTCCACAAAGATTAGATTTCTACAGTGTTCTCTTGCCCTAGCTTGATAGTACCCTGGTATAGAGTCCATCAAGCTAGGGTGAGAGAACATTGTAGAAATCTCAACTTTTGTGAGACTTTCCTCACTCCAAATGATGTCAAATCTTCACTGAAGTGTACTGTGCTGTTGGTATGTCTCACTCTGCATGTAAAACAGGCCCCAAAACCCTACACCACCACTACCACCAAAATCTCACTTTGAGTTATTAGCTGGCCCTCCTATAGTGATATAAGTAGTTGAATACTGTAACAGCCTCCGTAGATGATTGCTCTCTCTCCCTCCCCCCTCAGTAAGCCTGAAATGCAATTTGCAATCTTTATTGCAAACTGCATTAAGGCCATTTTGGGCATTTTGCATAGCTTAATGCCAGGAAAAATGGTGTAATTATTTCCGGTGTTAAAAACGTGCAAAAATGCCCTTCATTTTCATTAATCTCGCCCAAACCCCTCCCCAATCCCACCCCTTGAATAATTTGCATTCATGCAATGCGATACCATTAGTAACGCATGCGTTATTAAGTTATCGTGGGTGTTAACGCCATAATGCATTTTGATGAATGATCCTATGAGTGTACTATTTTGGACTTTGTATTTGCCACCAGTTTTTCCTTCAGTAGAGACTTTGATTGTGCTTTGAGTGAAAAAGTACTTCTTTGATTTGTTTTATGTTTCAACTTATTTATTCATCAACATAATAAAGATTCATTATCTATGAAAAAAAGACTTTAACTTGAACAATAGCCTTGGGAGTGAAGTGTGATCATTGGAGTTTCCAGTTGGTGTGCAAGAAGACCTCCCACAGCCTGAGTAAACTCTAAGGGTCTTGAAAACTTGTGTGTTTTCCCCCCTGTGCAGAAACCCCAGGGACAATCATGAGGACCATGCGTGGTCCATGGCCCTCTTCATGTGCCCCTCTGCCCTGGCCCAGAATGGGATGGGGGCTACAAAAATTAAATGGATATCATGAAAATTATTGTTGTTAAGCATACTGAACTTAAAGATGAGGGGAAGAGGATGGTAGAAGTGGTTAATCCTAACAAAACCCGATTCTGTATCAGCTAACATGAATTAAAGAGGCATTTCATGTTTTGGGACTTTCATTATCAGTTTTTATTTTATTTTATTTTTCTCAGGAATTTGTGTTTGTGATAAGAGCAAAAAATGGAAGAAAATCAATGGAAAAAAATGACTAATTGTTTTTCCAGGTAAATATTGGAATTTACTTTGTTGGACAGAAGCCAGGAACTTCTTCTTCCTCAGCTGTCGGCACCTGATGACATCATTCAGGCACCGGAAGCCGGGCGGGAGGAGGTAGCCTGTGCTGCAAGGCCGAGATCCTTCAATTGTTCAAGAGCAGGAAGGGTGAGTGAGGGGATCGTGGCAGCACTGCGGGGGTGAGCAGCAGGCACTGAAATAATGCACTGGCCACCTGTGGTGAGTGAGGGGATTGTGGGTGAGAAGGTGTGGGAGGGGGAACAAAATTGCTGGGGGTTAGGAGGGGAGAAGGGACTGCAGAACACGATTTCTGGGGAGCAGAGGGGCTGGGAAGGGAAAGGGGACTGGGGAGCAAGACAGCTGGGAAGTGGAGGTCTGGCAGGGGAGGGGGGCTGTGGAGTAAGACTTCTGGGGGGTGAGATTTCTGGGATGGGAGAGGTGTCTGGAGAGCAAGACTGCTGGGGAGTGTGGGATCTGGAAGGGGAGAAGGGGCTGGGGAGTAAAACTCTTGGGGAGTGGGTTATCTGGGAAAGGAGAGGAGAGGGGAGCAAAACTGCTGGGGATTTGGGGGTCTGAGAGGGGAAAGGGAGTAGGGACCAAGAGTGCTGGGGGAAGGGAAGGAGGCTTGGGAGCAGGAATGCTGAGGAGGGAGAGGCTGGGGAGTAAGACTTTTGGGGAATGGGGGTCTGAGAGGGGAGATGGGGCTTGGGAGCAAGAGTGCTGGGGATTTGAGGCATAGGAGGGGAGCCGTGACTAGGGAACAAGTCTGCTCGGGGCTGATAAGCAAGATTGCTGAGGATCGGTGTACGAGCGCCAGAGAGCTTGTGCTTATGTGTATTGTGATGAGGTGCAGGCTGTTTCAGGGGAGGGAAACCTGGTCCAGATCCTCACAGGGAGAGCTCGAAGCAAAGCTAGACGGCAGAAGGTGCCTGGGAGCTGAGCACAGACTACATTTACCAGGTTCTTTGAGCCTCAGCTGAACCAATGGAAGAGAGTAAGGTTTGATTATCCAGCTGAGCCGGGCACCCAGGGAAGGCACACATCTGTTCCCATGATTACGGAGGAAGAAGTTACGGGAGATACACTAAGCTCAAAAGTGTTATGTTGGCCGACCACGGAACCCGTGGCCGGCCCCCTTCACCTACCGCCGCTGCCAACCTGGGAACAGATGGGGGCACCTCCGCGACATGGAGGGAGCGCTGACCATGCTGCCCCCCTCTCATCAGCTCTCAATATAGTGGTGCGATGGAGACGCCACTACCGCTTCTCCCGCGCCCTGCCTTGTGGCAGAAATGCCGCCATCGGCCTGCCTCCTTCCGGGTGCCCCAGGCACGCGCAGGCACCTCTTGGCCCAATTTAAAGGGCCCGCGGCATGCTGAGGCTGCCGACCCGTCAGGATGACATCATCACCAAGACCTATTTAAGGCAAGCTCTGACCGTCAGAGCTTGCATTTGCAACAGGTTCCTTCGCTTCCTATTGCTTCCAGGCTTTGCTACTAGTTCCCAAGTTCTTCACCTTTGGATTGCTCTCCATGCCCTGACTACTGCTTCAGCTGACTACACCTGCCCTCTCCAAGCCTTGACTAGTGACTACTGCTTCGTCTGAATATGCCTGCCTTCTCTATGCCCTGACCATTGCTTTGATTGACTACGCCATAGACTCTTCTGTGTCCAGAGTTCTACGCTGCTTGCCACAACTTCCACTTGCCGCTGGCTCAGATTCTCGCCTGTCAGTGACGCCTCCGGTCACCTATCCTCTGGGTGTGGACTTACAAGGCTTAGGTCTTCTTTTGCTTGAGTGCCTTCAGCTCTCTATTTTTTCTTGGCACCTGAGTTGCCAGTACCGAATCCAGTCCAGGATAGGACTATGCCATCTACCGGCTGCTGCCTCTGGGCTGAATCACCTTGCATCTTCTCCTAACCTCGAGGCCCACCTAAGTCCTGCCGGCCCTGGCACCCAAAGGCTCAATCCGAGGGGAACGAGGGCTGGTATAGGTGAAGCTCCAGCGGCCTCTAGCTTCAGCCCACTCGCCTGTCGATGGTAGTTTCGGTTGCGTCAACCCCACCTCGGCCCAAGGGTCCACCTCCAATGCTCCAGGTTGCAAAGGCCATGGACAAGGCGGAGCATGTGCCCTTCAGGCCATTCCAGGCCTGGCATCCAAGGTACAGGAGCAGCAGCGATTTCTTGAGACTTTGGCCTCCTCCATAGAGCGTCTGCACGCCTGACTGGATTCCTACCCTGTGGATTTGGCGGCACTGAAGTCCATTCCCGGGCTTGTTGTGAAACTTCAGAATCTCCAGGCAACCTTGGAACAGGTGATGGCAGATGTGAACTGTCCTGCTGCCTGACAAGACTCCCTGACCCAGCTAAATGCCCCACCGCCTTCCCCAGCGGCCTCCGTACCGACACCAGACCTTGGCCGGGCGGTCATTTCCTTGCTGGCCCCACCTCGTTATTCTGGGGATCCCAAACGAGGTCTGGGGTTCTTAAATCAATGTCACATGCATTTTACCCTCCAAGCGATGTTGTTCCCAAACTATTTGGTCAAGATGACCTTTATCATATCCCTCTTGGATGGTAAGGCGTTGGCATGGGCCTCCCCTTTGTGGGAGCGCTCTGACCCCATGCTTTCTAACCTTCCGCAATTTGTGTCTGCCTTTAAGCAAGTCTTTGAGGAACCTGGTATGCTTTCAGCTATGGGATCTGATCTTTTGCGGTTCCGCCAAGGAACTTGCTCTCTTTCTGATTACGCAATTGAATTCCGTACCCTGGCCATGGAGCTAAATTGGCAGGGGGACAGTCTGCACACCATCTTCCTGGAGGGATTTGCCCCCAGGATAAAAGATGAACTGGTGGCATGGGAGCTTCCTACTTCCCTTGAGGGCCTAACAGGGAAGATTAATAGACTTCTCCAGGAGCACTCTCGGGAGAACTGCTGTCCCCTGAAGAATCACCCCGAGGAATCATCCCTTTCTTGTGATTGCTCCCTGCCTCTTGGAAATTCTTCGGAGGAACCCATGCAGTTGGGTCATGTTCGTCTTCCAGATCAGGAGAGAACCCATCACCATCAACTTGGACTCTGTTTCTACTGTGGGAATTCGGGTCATCTGTTACCTCAATGCCCAAGGAAGAGCGCGATCTCACATCGAGAGACTCCTGAGGCAATAGCTCTTGGCCTCACCACCGCCTCACCTTTATTCCTCTACCTGCCTCTGTAGAGACATCCTTCATCAGTTTCTCCACTCAAGTCCTAGTGGTCTCCGGCGTGGGGGCAAACCTTATTCAGCAGGATCTTGTGGACCAGTATCAAATCCCCACGAATGTTTTAACTCCACCACTGGCCCTCTCTTCGGTTCATGGAGACTTCCTTCCCAGAGTAGTGACACGGGCCACTCAACCCCTTACTCTGAAGGTTGGCCCGGACCACTCAGAGCTTATTTCCTTTTATATTCTTCCTTTGGCGTTAAACCCGGTCAATCTGGGCCTCCCATGGCTATGGAAGCACCAGCCTCAATTTGATTGGGCCACGACTGACCTGATTCAGTGGGGACCACAGTGTTCTGAATCCTATCTGGAATCAATTGAGTCCTTAACAGTGGCTACCGTTCTTCCCAATCTCCTTCTTTGCCGGAAAACTCAAGAAACCCAGACCAGATCCAGTTCCCCTTGAAATGATGTTTTGAGGGCAGTCTCTGCCCAACTGGAGGACCAACTGAGATGTAAGATGGCCGAAAACAAAGCCCTCATTAAGAAACATACCAAGGCCATGGAAGGTTTCATGTCCCTTTTGACCTATAAAGAAAATGAGGTCCGGAACTTATATGCTCTTTTGCAACAAGGGAGGATGAAACCTAGCTTCACTCCGGCGCCAGCCGACGCCCCAAGTAACTCAGGAATATCTTACTCTTTTCCTTCCATGACACTGCAGCCACTGGATTCCCATGATTCTGAGAATATTCAGTACCCCAGGCCATGAAACCCTCAGGGGGGCCTAGAGGAGGGGATACTGTTATGTCGGCCGACCACGGAACCTGTGGCGAGCCCCCTTCACCTACCGCCGCTGCCGTCCTGGGAACAGACAGGGGCTCCTCCGCGACACGGAAGGAGCGCCGCCCATGCTGCCCCCCTCTCAGTGGCTTTCAACATAGTGGCGCAATGGAGACACCACTACCGCTTCTCCCGCGGCCCTGTCTTGCGGCAGAAATGCCGCCTGCCTCCTTCTTCCGGGTGCCCCAGGCGCCACTTGCACCTCTTGGCCCGATTTAAAGGTCCCGCAGCACGCTGAGGCTGCCAGCCCGTTGGGATGACATCATCACCAAGGCCTATTTAAGGCAAGCTCTGACCGTCAGAGCTTGCCTTTGCAACAGGTTCCTTCAATTCCTATTGCTTCCAGGCTTTGCTACTAGTTCCCAAGTTCTTCACCTTTGAACTGCTCTCCATGCCCTGACTACTGCTTCGTCTGCCTATGCTTGCCTTCTCTGTGCCCTGACTACTGCTTCTTCTGACTACGCCTGCCCTCTCTGTGCCCTGACTACTGCTTCATCTGACTATGCCTGCCTTCTCCGTGCCCTGACCATTGCTTTGATTGACTACGCCATAGACTCTTCTGTGTCCAGAGTTCTACGCCGCTTGCCACAACTTCCACTTGCTGCTGGCTCAGATTCTCGCCTGTCAATGACGCCTCCGGTCACCTATCCTCTGGGCGTGGACTTACAAGGCTTAGGTCTTCTTTTGCTCGAGCGCTTTTAGCTCCCTATTGTTTCCTTGGCGCCTGAGTTTCCAGTACCAAATCCAATCCAGGATAGAAGTACACCATTTACCGGCTGCTGCCTCTGGGCTGAATCACCTCGCATCTTCGTCTAACCTCGAGGCCCACCTAAGTCCTGCCGGCCCCGGCACCCAAAGGCTCAATCCGAGGGGAACGAGGGCTGGTATAGGTGAAGCTCCAGTGGCCTCTAGCTTCAGCCCGCTCCGCCTGCCGACGGTGGGGACCAGTAGGTCCCTACCTACGGGTTGCATCAATCCCACCTCCGCTCAAGGGTCCACCTTCAACGCAACAAAAAGAAGAGCTCAGCTCCTCAGAGGGGGAGGAGGACTCCATGGAAGTAGAGATCCCGGCAGGGGAAGCTGATAACAGTGACATGGAGACTATGTGAGGATTACTCTAAGTTTTAGTTATTTTCTTTGTGTGGGCTTTGTGTTTTTGTTTAAGGACTGGGAGGACCGTGGCCTGCAGCACAACGGAGGGGAGTTGGGGAGAGTTGTGCTACTCCCAAGCAGGGCAGTTTTGCTGGCTGGAAAAGCCAGGTCTCTGTAGTACTTCCCAATGAACTGAGGCGTTCGGGACTGCGTGGGGATTTTCACCTGGGACTTATAATGAGATAGTGTTTTGGGACAGAAGTGTTTTTCTTGCCTTGTCGGAGAGCTGGATTTGAAGAGACTGGCTGTGGGGATATTGAAAGCCCTGACTTGAGTGGTGCAAGGACACCCAAATCCGCTGAGGATGGAGGACTAGGATTGTGCGGCGGAGGTATGCAGAGGGAAACCACCAGATAGAAGGTGCATCTGCGGGTGACAAAAGCCTGTGAGTGAGAAAGAGAGAGGTTATGTGTATGAAAGGGGCTATGGAATTTGCACTTACTATGGTCTTACCAACCACGCTATCGATTTCGGCAGGGCCATGCTGCTTCGGAGGAGGAGTAGGTGCAAACCCTTCCCTGCCCTGCCCTGCCGAAAGGAGCCCAAAGTTAGAATTAGGTTGGCCCCCGTGGCCAGAAAGTTTTCCCTTGGCCGTGGGAGCTGAAGAAGGAGACTGCTGCTGCCTGTTGTTTCAGCACAGAGTGAGAGCATGTGTGTGGGAGAATGAGAGAGAGAGCATGTGTGGGAGACAGCGAGAGCATTTGTGTATGTGTGTGGGAGAGAGCATGTTTCTATTTGAGTGAGAGGGAGCATGTGTGTGGGAGAATGAGAGAGAAAGCATGTGTGTATGCATGTGAGAGAGAAAGCACATGTGGGAGACAGAGCATGAGAGCATGTTTGTGGGGGACTGAGAGTGAGCATGTGTGTGGGAGACTGACCCCCACTTACCCTCTGCCTGCTAATCCATGGCAATTTTAGGGCATATGGAAATCAAAAGTTCCCAGGTATGGATAATGGGGAATTTTTAAAAATCCTTATTAGTTTTCATTATTGGGTATTAATTATTTAATGTATAATTTAAAATGTTTTATTGGTATTTGGAAAATGTGTATGTGAGTTTTAAATTATTGAATGTTATTCTATTCATTAGTTTTGAATTATTCATTTTATT
Organism: Rhinatrema bivittatum; assembly: GCF_901001135.1. Classification (NCBI taxonomy): domain Eukaryota; kingdom Metazoa; phylum Chordata; class Amphibia; order Gymnophiona; family Rhinatrematidae; genus Rhinatrema; species Rhinatrema bivittatum. The sequence continues at coordinate 595,188,696 of NC_042615.1, forward strand.
GGTATGTTTTTACTAATTTTATTGTTTATGAGGAATGATAATGCCTCTGTTTTTCCATTGTTGCAGTGCATATAGAATTTGGCTTGTTGCAGTTTCTAGTTCAGTTTTTGTCTGTGCATTTCTATTTATATTTTATGGTCTCTTTATTCTGTATTTGAGGCTCTATCTGTGTTTTACATATGTCACTGAAGTAAGGTTTTCCAATACTATGCAGTTTTTCCATAGGGATCTATAGTAGCTTGGCTTGTTCTGTTTTCCTAATAGGGAGTATATTGGTGTTTTAGGTCTGGTGTAATACTTTCAGTGTTAACTTTCATAGACAGAGTTGTTGCTGTTTGAGTGCTGCCAGTTAGTGTTGATATAGAAAGTTTATTTTGTTGTAATTCTGTTTTCTTGTGGCTTTCTGAGGGTTATGCTCATGCCCAAGATGCATTATAGTAGGCCTAATACCATGAGTTCCAAGTGTCTCTTGCTTTTTTGCAGGATTTTCTGGATGGCACCACGGCAGAATATGTAAATATAATATACATATTGTAAGTAATATATTTACCTCAGAAGACTTTGCTTTGAATGCCATTTTTCATGGAAAATCTGTTATTATAAATGCATATTTAATTGTATGTGAGGAGGGTGTGATGGGATGGGGGTGGGTGGGATGCAAGGCTGTAAGGTTTTCCTAGGGTGCCTAATACCGGCATTGCTGTACAAACATTTAACAGTCTCCCAACTTGTGGTGTCATGTGTTGTGTAATGGGTGAGGACGCAGTCTTTCACTTGACCATAGGTGCCACATTGCCTGGTTACAGCTCTGTGGCTAGATACACATTTTAATGACCTTAGCATCTTTCCTTCCTTCCTATTGTCTCCCATTTTCTTCCACTCTCCCTCCAACATCTCCACTTTTTCTAGTAACTCCCCTCTTTCTTCTCCCTCTTATTTTGTATATCCCTCCCTCTCCCTCACCTTCATCCCTTCCTCTCTTCTCTCATTCGCCCATTCTCCACTTCTTCTTCCTCTCCCAATATTTCCTCTCCCTCCCTTCTTTTGCTCTCCTCTATTATCTCCTTCCCCTCTCTTCCAAATTTATATTCTTTTTCTTAGCCCCTCACCTAGCATCTCACCTCTTCCTTTTTTCTTTCATTTCTTGACTTAGTGTATTTTATTTCAAAATAATCTTTTGTTTTAGTTTGCCTGGTTCTGCCCCTTTAAAAGTTTAATAGGTATGTCCCAAGGGAGTAGGCCGGTGTCAGCAGCAGTAAGGGAACCAGGCTAGGTGGGTGAGAAATGGTACCAGGAGCAGAAACATGTCAAGCTGCTCCAAAAGCAAGATAGCCATGTATGCATCAGGTTGCTGAGGAGGTAGGTGCAGCGGCAATCATTGGGAGTACATTGGGAGGCAGTGAATTAGGACAAGTGAATAAGGCACAATAGTTGGATTGTGCAGCAGCAGATGAATGTGGGGGCTTCTCTTGTTAGCCTCACTGACAGCAGTGGTCATGAGAGATAGGCCATGCTGTCAGCACAGGAGGTAGGGGCCTGCGGCTGCAATGGTTTTAAAATTAGGTGAAAATTGGTTTAAAGTGATTTTCTCCTTTGTAAAAACCTGGGAAAGTATTGGTGAACATGGGCTTAAACTGATAACGAAGGACCCTAATCATGTTGAAATGCCCTTTCTAAATTTATAGCAGTTAAAAGCCCTTTTAAGAGTTTTTATTATGAAGTACCTGCCTTCACATTAATGTACAAATTGCATTGGCCCCTGCTTGAAGAATTATATATCAGCTTATTCTTAATTCTGGCTCTGACAGAAAAGTGCTGAAGAAAAATAGGATGCTGACGTGTGACACTATGAGTTAAGCCTGGCATAGTTGTGACTGACAACTAAGTCCAACAGAGCATCTGATGGGTACAAGTCTTTCAAAAACATGCATTTTCTGTTGAATTTGAAAGCTGAAGAGAAATAACTTCTGAAAAGGCTTCCAGCTGCTATATTTATGCTGAACAGAGCATTTCAACATGAAGAGCCTCTTTGAACTGCACAATAAAATAAGAACACTGCTGACTGTGAACAGCAGGAACATTTACTACTAGAATGGAAAATTTGTGAAACTTTTCAGTTGTGGCAAATACTGCCTGACACAGAGAATTCAGAACTGTACATTTAGTACAATTTTCAAAGGGCATAGAAACACAAGACTACATTTTTGGACAAAAGTTTTGCAAATGTTTGGATTGAATCAATAGTGTGCTTGGATAAAAGTTTGTAAAAGGGTATTGTTAGCTGTAGGGTGGTGTGAGAGCTGTTTCCTATTGCAGTAGTGACCAGTGTTATATTTGAAAAAGTGTCAAAGATAGAGACAGAAAGGCAGAATAGCTATGAGGAAAACCTTTTCATACTACTTTGCATAGTGAATAATCAAAACTTTGTTTGAAGGAATTGTGTCAGGTGCACAGATAAGTAGAAAGGAAAGAATAACATAGTAACATAGTAAATGATGGCAGAAAAGAGCCAAGTAGTCCATCCAGTCTGGCCAGCAAGCTTTTGTTTATAGGATAAACAAAAGCCTCTGTTAAGGGTGGTAACAGCTGCTCTGTACAGGCTACCCCTTTTCTTCATATCCATCCTTTATCCATTATTGATCTTCCACATTTATCCTATGCCCTTTTGAATTCTGTTGCAATTCTTATTTATTATTTATTTAAAAAAAATTATTATCTGTTCACCTCCAAATATTTTCATAGTGGGATACAATTTAATATACATAATCAGGTTATGAAAAATGATAAAACATACTTTCTTCTCTTAACTACTTCTTTCAATAGGGCATTCTATGCATCTACCACCCTTTCTAATAAAGAAATATTTCCTGATGTTGTTCCTGAGTCTACCCCTTGGTGTTTCATAACAGCTTTCTTTCCTTGATTGTTTCCTTTGATTGTTGTGTATCATTAATATATTTCAGGTATTTAAAGTCTGTATCAAATTTCCCATCTCTTCTCTCCTCCAGGGTATATAATACATATTCATTTCTTTTAATCTGATCTTATATGGCCTTTGATGCAGATCCCACAACATTTTGGTTGCCTTTCTCTGGATTGCTTACATTGAGTCTATCAGGGGTGTAGTTAGCATCAGTCACAAGAGACCCATGCCCTGAATCCAAAGTTTGGTGTCCTGAGTCTTGGGGGCAACCGCTGCTAATTTTTATTCTATCCGGAAATCTTCCCTGCAGGCAGCATGACATATTTTTTTGCCACCTCTGATTTTCCCACAAGTCTGGGTCCCACCTCCTGCTCAGACTAAGAAAATGAATGCAGGAGGTGCATGCAGCCTGTCGTCCATCCTTTTTGAGGTAAGGTCTCCAGAACTGAATACAGTACTCCAGGTGAGGCCTTGCAAAGACCATGCAAAGGTATTATCACCTCCTTTTTCCTACTGGTTATGAATTTCTCTATGCAGCCTAGACTGGTGAGCCTGACATCAGTGCCATGCAAAATGGTCGAAGCTATGATTAAAAACAAAATTTCTAGCCATATAGATAGACATGGCTTAATGGGGAAGAGTAAAGGGAAGTTTGGCCTTAGCAATCTACTAAATATTTTATGAGGGTGCAAATAAACATGTGGACAAGGATGAGTCAGTCAATATAACTTTTTTAAAAGGCATTTGACAAAGTCCTCCATGAAAGATTCCTCAGGAAATTAAAAAGTCATGGGATAGAAGGAAGTGTCCTATTGTGGATTGGTAATTGGTTAAACGATAGGAAACAAAGAGTAGGACTGTTGTATTTTGGTAAGGATGTGAACCCTGGGCCGAAATGAGAGGTGTCTCCGCCCACAGGGAGGAGCCCTGTAAGCATCACCATTGGTAGGCGCAGTCTCAGTGGTGTAGGGCACAGCTGTATGATAGAGACTTTATTATGAAGGAAGGAAAAGCAAAGCCCGCAGAGCGGGAGATGTAAATAAGTACAGTTCTGAGCAGTGGGGTATACCCAGGGTGATACCACTGATGTGAAGATCCGGTAGTGGCCCACAGAGCGGGGTATGCCAGGAAGTCCCTTCAGATGAGTATAGATTACCTCAGAAGTGCAGATCCGGTAGTGGCCCGCAGAGCGGGGTACGCCAAGGATGTCTGTACTGTAGATGATGAAGAGACAGTCTGAGGTGCTGGAACCCGGAAGGGATCCTGTAGCTGGTGCCGACCATACCCTTCAGTACAGGGTTATACTGGAACAACTTCTACTGAAGAGGAACGGTAGTGGCCCGAGGCACAGGGTAACACCGCAGAGAACCTTTAGTAAAGCTAGTATCGTTGAAGTCTGTAGTAAAGTACTTCACAAGAGTAGTTCCAGGAGAATGTCCCAAGAAGTGGGTCAGGTAGAAGTCCAAGGCAGGAAGGCCCTCCGAGGAGTGGATAGCCAGGAATGCGGAAGGGCCCCCGAGGAGCGGGTACCAGAGCGTCCACACGCCAAGAGAGGAATCTGGAACTGGAAGTCCAAGAATGGAGTGGATTCAGCAACGAGGGGAACTCCTTGCTAACTCGTTGAAGTAAAGGGCAGGTCAGCTTAAATACAGCAGCGAGTTGACATCATCCGGAGGGGGACGCCCCCGAGGTTCCCGCCATGATGTGTATAAAGGAGGCCCTTGCGCGCGTGCGCGCGCACCTTAGGTGATTCCAGAGACAAGATGGCGATCGGCAGCGCCCACACCATCCCGGGAATGCTGGGGAGGTCGGCGATGGTTGGCGGAGGCTGCCATTCTTCCTAGGATTGACGGTTCAGGGAAAAAAGACGTGAGCATGAGTGGTTGCAGCCGTCTGCGACCAGGTGTAACAAGGACTAAATGGTCAACATTCTCAGTGGAGAAAGGTGAATAAAGGGATGTCCCATGGATCTGTACTGAGACAGTTCTATTTTCCCGGAGGCCAATTGATCGAACACCTCCAAGCCACCCCTAATATCCAACTACACCATGGTTAATTAATCCCCAACATGGTTAACTATTCTCCAACTACTCCATGGTTAACCTTATCTTCTATCGTTTACCTGTGTGAATTATAACCTGTCCTTTCTCTTCCTTCTCAGCCAAGTTCTTATCACCCTGTTATATGTAACTGCCTTTTCCGCACCATTGTTATAGTTATGTTTACTATGCACCCCTGTTTTATGTGAACCAGCACGATGTGACTGCTGTCTCGAATGCCGGTATATAAAAATCTGAAATAAATAAATATAAAATAAATAAATATTCAGAAATGATCTGGAAAAGGGAGCAACAAATGAGGTAATCAAATTTGCAGATGACACAAAAATATACAGAGTTGTTAAAACATGATTAAAACAGATTGTGAGGAACTGCAGAAGAACATTATGAGACTGGGGGACTGGACATCTAATAAAATAAATAAATGGCAGAACAAGTATAACATGGACAAATGCAAAATGATGCACATTGGAAACAATATTCCTAACTACTGTATACGCATATGATGCTGGGTTCCATATTAGGAGTCTCCTCCCAGGAAAAGGATCTTGGAGTCATTGTGGACAATACGTTGAAATCTTCAGCTCACTGTGCAGTGGCAGTCAAAAACAAATAGAATGTTAGGAATTATTTAGAAAGTTATAGAGAATAAAACTGAGAATATCATAACAGCTCTGTATCGAACCATGGTGTGACCATATCATGAGTATTGAATGAAGTTCTGGTCATCCCATCTTAAGAAAGATACAGCAAACTAGAAAAGATACAGAGGAGGGCAAAAAAAATTATAAAAAGGATGGAAGAACTCCCTTATGAAGGAAGGCTGAGCAGGTAAGGAGATGACTGAGAGGGGATATGATAAAAGCTTATAAAATCATGAGTGGGGGGACCAAGATGGCTGCCTCTTGAGAACCATGCAGAAAGAGTTCTCTCCGACTTTATGCTTTTTTGCCTATTTCCTGCTGTTTGAAATGCCTCATACTAAACGAAAGGCGAAATTAAGGGAGAATGTCTCTTCCTCTCCTTTGTTGAAATGCCATCAGCCCTGGACTGAGAACTTTATCATGGCTCCATCATCAATGCCGTTGGATGTGAGGGCTGCTGTAGATCCCAATGCAGAGCAGGCATCAGCGCTACTGGCCGAAGTAGTGTCGCTTAGCGCCAGCGCACCAATAACATCTTCCCCTCCTCATAGTGCCTCACCATTTGGTCAGGCAAGTTAATTTTTACATCTGGATGAAGGCATTAAATGCAGCCGATGAGAGATCCCGAATCGGAGGGCCTTTGAAGAGACATTGCAGCCACTTCTTTGTCAAAGCCTATGAGCCTTGTTGGGTCTATTGGCCCTGCAGCTGCAACAGATTCCCTCAGATCCGAGGAAGGCTTTATCATCCTATGGGAGTAGGTGATATGGATTCTAAGGTATGTCTGCCTTCTAGATCACCGTTGATTAAACCTGCTGTGATTACTTTGGATTACTATGGAATGCTCTTGTTTCTTTGGAATCTGCAATTTCCTCAACTACTATTGCTCTTGATACTATTGATCGGAATTTTTCTACTGAGAATATGGTTGCTACTCATGCTATCAAATTGGAAGAATTGGGATCTCATATTACAATACAATGGTAGAAAATCTTCAACATAATTTGGTTCAATCAGAACTTATACATTCAAAAAAATTGGAGAATGCTGAGAATGCATTAAGAACTTTGAACTTAGGAATTCTTAATTTTCCATATATTAAGCTGATTTCTCTATATGAGTTATTTAAGACTTACCTCATTTAAGATCTGAAAAAGCCACCTGAAGCTATGCCGGTTATTTCCAAAATTTATTATTTGCCTTTAAATGAAGATGGTTTATTTGAAAATCAATCACCTGATTCCCCTTTAAATTTGATTAATATTTTCGAATTATCTCAAGAAACTGTAATTTCTAAGAGAGCAACTTTGTTAGTTTCATTTGTCTTTATTTCAGATAAAAATTCTGTTTTAAGGCTTTTTCTCTGCTATCACTCATACTTATTTCATGGTCAAAAAACCTGGATATACCCTGATATTTCAAGAACTACTCAAGAGCGAAGGAAAACATTTCTTTTAATTAGATCTGAGGTACTGTCACAGGGAGCTAAGTTCACTTTAAGATACCCCTGCAAGTGTTTGGTGAAATATTTGAATTCAAATTATGTGTTTTTTGAACCTTCACAATTATGGACATTCCTTGATTCCCATGCCTAAGGAACTCTCCATTTTAGATTCTGGTGTTTAGAATAATTTTGGTGGGGTAATCTCTTGAGATTTGCTGTTTTCCTTTTTCCTGAAATTAATCACTCCTTAAATACACTTGGTTCCCATTATTTCCTTTAATGTTGGAGATAAACATTTTTAAATGATCTTCATTTTTAAATTGTATCTTTTTCTTATGTAATGTCTTTATGATTATGATTGTTCATCTGATTGTTTCTGTACAAGATGATTCTTGTGTGTTGTGATCTTCTTGCCAGATCCTGACATTGTCCTCCCGGCACGGCACGAGTCGTGCCGAGGTTCCCTGCAGCAGCAGGAGGCCGTCATCTTGCCGGCATGGCAGGAGCCGTGCCGGGCCTTTCCCATGCAGCAGGGAGCCGCTGATGCTCTGGGTCCCCTCTGGGGAGGGGCCCTTGTTCTTCGTGGCAGGAGGCCGCAGACACTGCTGCTGGGGTCCTTGGACGGCAGGGAGGCCGTCCCTGCCAATGCCTGTATTCTTCATGGCAAGGGGACGCCCCCAGTGTTCCAGCGTGGCAAGGAGCCGTGGACTTCAGTCTTCCTTTGCGGCCTGGAGGCTGCTGCCGATGCCAGTTGTTCTGTGGCCTGGAGGCCGCGGTCCTCAGATCCTCCTGTGGCATGGAGCCACCATCAGCTGTTCCTCAGCGGCAGAGAGCCGCCTCTGATGTTGGGGCCTCCATGGCCCAGCTCCGGTTCCTCCTCTCACAGCAGGGCCACTGTCCAGGGTCCTGCTACTTCTCTTCCTGCCTTTCCCTAGGCACGGGGCCACGTCTCTCTGCCCTTCTTGTCGGGCCAGTGAGGGAGTGGTCCCTGGATGATGTCACTGCCTGGATTCGCCTCTTCAGCCTACAAAAGGCTCCTCAGGTCAGTCATTCATTGCCTTTGCAAGGAGTAAGTCCTCCTTAGGACTCTTCGTCTGCTTCTCCTCCTAGGCACTCTGTTCCGTATGGGATCCCGTGTCTTCGTCATTGTTGGTCTCTGCCCTGATGTCTTCAATGTTCCTGATGTCCAGTTGTCCACCTGTTACTGATGTCCAGTTGTCCGTCTATTCTTGATGTCCTGACGTCCATTGGTTTCATTCCTGTTCTGATGACCATCTGTTCCTGACATCCTGATGCCCTTCCATTCCTGATGTCTTGATGGCCTGACATCCATCTGTTCCTGATGCTCTGATGTCCTTCCATTCCTGATGTGGAATTTGATGGCCTGACATCCATCTGTTCCTGATGCTCTGACGTCCTTCCATTCCTGATGTCTTGACAACCTGACAGCCATCTGTTCTTGATGTCCTGACGTCTATCCATTGCTGATGTCCTGATGGCCTGACGTCCATCTGTTCCTGATGTTCTGATGTCTATCCATTCTTGATGTCCTGATGTCCTGATGTCTATCCGTCCCTGATGTCCTGACATCTTGACGCCTATCTGTTCCTGACATCCTGATATCTATCCATTCCTGATGTCTTGATGTCTATCCATTTCTGGTGTTCTGACGTCCTTCCATCTCTGATGTCCTGATGTCTATCCATTCTCGATGTCTTGATTTTCATCTGTTCCTGATGTTCTGATGTTTGCCCATTCCTGGCACCTTGTCCATATGTCCTCAGCTCCATTTGGACCCATCCCCCATGACCTGACCACCCCCACTGGGTTGTGTGAGGCATTGATGGGTCATCCCTTTGACGGTACTATGGAGTCATCTTTTCCCTTGTCTGACTTACCTTGTTCTTGATGTCCGATATCTGCCTGGCATTGATGTTCTAGCTTGATGCCTACTCATGTGGTCCATGACTAGCCCAGTGCGTCAGAGTATGACGCTAGAGGGATTTTCCTGCTTGGAGGTTCCGGACTTTTTAACCATAGGTTTCTTAACCTTGCCCTGTCTTGTTATACCTTGCCTTGTCCAGTGTACTTCTGTTCCAGGATTCTATTGTTCCAGCATCCTACTTCAATGACTAAGTCTTCATCTACTTCAGTGTCCAAGTCTTCATCTACTTCAATGACTAAGTCTTCGTCTATTTCAATGATTGAGTCTTTATCTACTTCAGCATCCAAATCTTCGTCTACTTCAATGACTGAGTCTTCGTCTACTTCAGCGCCCAAGTTTTCATCTACTTCAATGACTGAGTCTTCGTCTATACCAATGACTGAATCTTCGTCTACTTCAATGACTGAGTCTTCGTCTACTTCAGCATCCAAGTCTTCATCTATTTCAATGACTGAATCTTTGTCTACTTCAGTGCCCAAGTCTTGTCTACTTCGATACCCAAGTCTTTGTCTTCCTCAAAGCCTGAGTCTTCTTCTGTCCCGCCACACTGTCTTCATCTGCCTTTCCACGCCTGATGTCTTCGTCTGTCTTGCCATATCTTGTTCCACGTCTCCGTCCAGCCATGACCTCTGTCCGGCCTGCCGCTTCAAGCCACTACCCAGTGGCTAGTCCGAAAGGGCTTTGAACAGTCGGAGGACCATTCAGAGACCACAATGCATTGGTAGCCTCATGGAAGCATGCAGGTTCGGTAGAGGGTCAGGATCTCCAGTCTTGCCAGCAGGGACGTCTCACCGCTAGGGCGCACATTCCTTGTCCTGCACTGGGGGAGTGCTCCCTAGCGCTTCCTTACATCCGCAGCGCAACATTGTGCTTATTTGTAAAATGCATTAAAAAAAATCATGAGTGGGATGGAACAAATAGATAGGAAATTGTATTTATCCTTTCAAATAGTAATAGGTCTAGGTAACAGTCCATGAAACTAACAAGTAGATATCTATATAAATAAAAATGTAAATGTTCGTTTGTTCAAAATCTTAAATCCTCGAAAGTTCTTCACCGATTGCTTTGAAATTTTGACACAATGTTGCATTCGAATACGCGCGTTCTGAATCGGGGAATTATTAAATATCTTTTTCTGTGATAATTTTAAGAGTTAGGATAATGTTGGGAGTACATGTATGAGAAAAACTGAAGCAGACAAACCCCAGGGGAGTTCAGTAGGGCTGAAGCTGGTGCTTTATAGCAGAGACTGCATGCCTACTTTAGAAAAGTTGCCGAACTGTGACAGATTTTTGGGGAACGTGGAGCTTGCTGTAATGGTTTCTGGAAAAAAGAATAATTTTAATATGAATGACTGCAAGCAGAGACCATGGAGCTATCAAAGACATTGAGACTGTCCCTCTCATTCCCCGGTGCATGATTTGAAAGTACAGGGAGGCAGAACGACGGGATTAGGAAGGACTGAGACAGCCTGCATCAAGGCACTTGTTTTATAACTTCTGCACTTGACTGGGCCCCATCCAAGTATAACCATGAACCCACACCTGTTGCACAGACACACACTTACATGAGACCAGAAATTCTGATCAGATTTACTTTGCTTTGGGCAAATCACAATAACATGTCTGATGGAAACAGAGTTGCCATAAGAGTGTTTTCCACACCACAGTGTTCTGTTGGTGTTCATATGAGTTGTATAATCTGTGCCAGAAAAAGAGACAGCAAAAGAGAGAGAATTACTAAGAGTTAAGCCTGAAGTACAAGATAGAAAGAGATAGGGGGATACAAAGGAAAAAAAGAAATTCTCTTGCCTTAAGTTGTGTTTGTAAGGAAACTGAACAAAAAAAAGTTTTAATGCATGTGAAGACTGTTGTAGCTGCATCTGAAAGTTTCAGTGGTAAAGCTGGTTTTTTTGTTTTGTTTTTTTTTCCAGATTTCATTCTTCTGCTAATGGCCACTCTTCTTTCTTAACAGAAGAGAAAAAATAAAAGTTGTTGCATAGATGAAATGTCTGGTTATTGGGGCAGTTTTATGGTTTCTGTTACTCTCCAACTTCCTTTCTTTATTAATGTTGTCTCGGCCTCTCTTCTCAGCCTTCGAGAGCCACATTGACCTTGTGAGTTTTCCCCTTATACGTATACATGGTAGAGAGGTGGACTTGCGGGGATCAGGTAGGGGCCCCTCTTCATGTGAACCCCTGGGAAGGCAACGAGGTACCCAGATTCCATCTAGTAGCATCAGAAGCTCCATGCTATCACCGTGATTCAGACAATGTGTGGGAGGAACCCAGAGTAGGGACGCCTGCCCCCAGCCGGTTTACACTAATCCTTCTCAATCTTATTCCCTGCTGCAAACCACTGCGAACATCAAGTCTAGTATCCCCATTCTCTACCTGCCATTTTGTCTTCTGCCCTGTCCACTGCTCTTGGGCTTCAAAGTTTTCTTCCTCTCATCCAGCCACCAGTACTCTCCCTGAAAGCATCTCCTCCTCGTCACGCCTCCACCTTTCCTCTCCATATGCCCCAGGCTCCCCCTCCTCCTCTCAGCTGGGGATATAAATCCCAATCCTGGCTCTCCAAGGCAACTTTCCCCCCTATTTCCATACATCAAATCATTACCTCTTCAGCCTTATCACTATCCTCCTCCTCCTCCCTCCCTCCCTCTTCTCTCCCTTTCTCATATTCCCTATTTCCAAGTTTGTCTACATTCATGGCTTCTTTATCTCTCATACTCTTCACCTCCTTGCCTTGACCAAGATCTGGCTTTTTCCCAAGGACTCTGCTTTAGTTGCTGCTTTCTCTCATGGAGGTTATCTTTTCTCATATTCACCTCACCTGCTGGTGATGGACTACTATTCTTCCTCTCCTATAGGCTTCATCTCCTTCTTCTATGTCAGTTCCATTCCTTTTCTTCCTATGAAGCCTACTCCATCCACCCTTTCACTCCACTACCTGTTTGGGTAGCCGCCATTTATGATCCCCTGATAAATCTCTTTCCTCTTTTCTCACCGACGTTGACCCCTGGCTTTCTTTTTACCTTGAACCATATTTCCCTTCCCTTATTCCCTCCATTGCCAGCAAGGAAAAATGTGTATCCTAAACATGCTGTCTGGGGTAGGGGTGTGTATGGGGGGAGGGGAGAGCAAAACTGGGAGAGAAATGTAAATAATAACCCCAAAAAATGCATGCAGAGGATGATTTTCAAATGGATCGAGTCAGTAACTAGGGAATTAACTGGGCAGATTGGGGTTAGGGAGGTGCACCTTGCTGAGCAGGGAACATTTAGCTTCCTGATTTACTAAATGGCTAATTTTAACCTCTCAAAAAAAAAAAAGGGCATTTCGGAGGGGGAGGGGGAGACTCAGGTCAGGAGAGTAAATTGTACCCAGATATTAAAGTTTCAAATATATGCCAATAGTTTCTCTGCCTAACCACATCCACAGACATACTAGGGGCAAAGTACACAGATACGTTTGTATAGATGGGTATCTTTATAGTAAGAAAACATTTCAGACAACAGAGAACTATTATGATTTATAATTGCAACACAAGATTCCCTTGCAAGTGGTAGTACATCACTTTACAAAACAAAAGCTCAGGTCACTATTGATTAAAGATCTAAAGCTTGACTATTGTTGACTATCTGAGCCTATTAGCTATGATCCAAAGACCTCCTGATATCTTAAGCAAGCACAGCTGTGCTTGTGTGCACCTCAAACGGGAGACATGGACCAGATGACAATAGGAACTGAATTTGTTTCAGTAGCTCTTTGCAATAGTTTATCCTTGGGAAAGGGAGTGGCAAGCACAACATCAGTTTATTCAAAGAAGATTATTATTTATAAGCCTCAGAACTCGGCATCTTTAAAGCCACTCTTCTGCTTTATCCTCCCTGCATCCAGAGAGCAAGGAAAATGTATATCCTAAAAAACAATCCCCAACCTCAATCAGATGGAAGCACTGCTTGAGGAAACTTCAGCATGAACCGCCCTTCTGGGTTTTTTTTCATTTGAACTTCTTACTCTTTACCATCATCCCCACCATCGACACCCCATGTCCACAGGTACCACGGTCCCTGCGTGTGCCTCTCCAGTAGAAAGGCCTTTGCAGGAAGTGGCAGTCCCAGCCAGGGAACGTATGATCCTCTCTGGGCTTGCAAAAGTTAAAAAGCCCCAAATGTAGCTTTAATTGTATCACCCTCACCCTCACGCTTTCTGTTTTCTTTTTCCCTCCACCAGGCTTGAATGTGCTCACACTCCTGCTGCTGCCCAAAAGGAGAGGTGCCCGGGCACCAGACACTGTTATTGGTCTACCAGCAGGGCTTACTGCACAGTGATGCAGCCTGCTCTTTCAGGGGGGGTGGTGGGCACTGTCCCCTACACCACTACTTGCCTCACCTTGCTCAAGGAGTGAGAGATCTGAGGTTCTACCCAAATCTGTGCCTTATTTATTTATTTATTTATTTATTTAGCTTATATTCTGCAGATCCCAGTACAAAGCTTTCATTGCCGATGTCGAGTTACCATTCATAAAACCAAACAGACAAATAGAAAACCATATAACAAAATATCAAAGCAAAGATTAAAACAAATTATTCATTGAACACAGTCACCTTGCACAAGTTTATCTTTTATCTAAAAGCCTTTACTTTAACTCTTTTTCTGAACTGTAGATAATCTGCATTCTCTCTCAAACCATTCTCCATCGATTCCACAAAACAGGACCAGCTATTGAAAAAGCTTCATTTCTTGTTTCTTGCAGCTTATCGTTTTTAAAGGATGGGTATCTCTAAAAACGTTTGGTTTGTGGCATACAGAGTGTGAGATGTTATATGCAGTTTAATCAATTCACCTAAGCAGACGTTGTCATCATAGGCAGCCTTCTTGTACTCAGGTTAGCCCTTTAAACTGCGTTCTTTCTTGTATGGGAAGCCAATGGAGTTTCTTTGGTTCCTGTCACTTTCCTAGCTGCTGCATTTTGAACTGTTGAAGTACTTGCCTCATAACCTTTGGAAGCCCTAAATAAAGTGCATTACAATGGTCTAACATACACAAGACAAGACATGAAATACTGTTCTCAAATCTGCATCAGAAATCTCATTCTTTAGCTGCCATACCATTCATAGCTTAAAAAAAATGCAAATTTAGCAACTGTTCTAATTCGGGATTTTAAACTCAATTTGGCATCAAGAACTACTCCAAGACTTTGAGCTTCAGTCACTATAGGAACGATGCAATCATCAAACTCTAAGTGAAGAGTATTAAGAACCAGTAAATCAAATGTTTTATGTTTAAAGCTAGCCTATTTTTTTCTTTACCAATTCTTTGCTTTATCTAGAAATTGCCTAACAAGTTCAATGGGCACATTGCCATCTGGATTGCATTGAATGAAAATTGTATGCCATCAGCATATATTTGATAATACAATCCCTAAGGTACTGCATATAAATGTTAAACAACACTGACGGCATTGCAGAGCCTTGTGCTATTCCTGCATTTAATGGAGTGAATTTTCAAAGGAGCTATGTATGTAAAAGTAGCATATATCAAAGCAATTTTCAAAATTAAATTTACGCACGAAAAACCAGTTTTACGTGTGCAAATCTTTCTGAAAATTACCTGCAAAGTGTTCCAACCTTAACATCTTTCACCTATTCTCATTTGCTGTTTCTTTCCAATAGAAAAGAGGCAAACCAAGCAAGAACGGTGAAGCTTAATTATATAGATTGCAGCTTATGCAACATTATGTTATGATTGACTGTGTCAAATGCAGCAGCTATGTCCACACTGAATGAGTAACTCTAAAGCTCCATTATTTATTTCTGGCCATATGGAATCAGCTCTGCATGATGGTGTACATCATTAACCACTGGGCTTTTTTTTTTATGACTGAGCCATAAAAAGAAAGTAAAACTATTATGTTTCCAACTAGCAGAGATTCTCCTTTAACTTATTTGGAGAAATGTATTGTCTTTCTGAGGCCCCACTCAGCTGTGTGCACAGTCTTACTCACGTAAGGAGTGCTACAATCTCTTAGTGGCCAAATTGCCTTTAGTACGCACAGGAACGTTATCTTTTAAACAGGCACGCAGGCACAGATGTGTGTGCGTTTGCCGGCTCACACCCAGGGACACGGCCATTTTATAACATATGCATGAATATGGGTGCATGTTATAAAATAGGGTGAATGTACGCACATGTGCATGCAAATTTAAGTGGGAGCACGCCTATGCACGCAAATGCCGCTTCTACCGCATAAATGGGGGGATTTTAGTAGACGTGCGCCATCGCAATTACCAATTTTCCCGGTTTGTTCCCAGTCCACCCGGGCAAGGGATAGGACTTCCAAATCCCCCATATTTAGTAGCCTCTCTTCCCCCCCTGTTAGCCCCAAACCTTAAAAACCTTGCTGACGTGCCAAGATTTTATTATTTTATGACTTCCACGCCATCCACAGCAGAAGTAAAGTTACACGGCAGGGGACCTCAGTGCGTGTTTGTGCGCGTTACGTATTTACGTGCTGGTTTCATTGAGAAATCCAGGTACGCCCATGCCCCACCCAGACCATGCCCACATCCACCCCTTTTTTAGAAAAAAAATTTGCGTGAGTAGCAGGAGAAACGTGCGTGTTCGGGCACCTTTTAAAATCCGCTCAGCACACGCTTAGCCTTACTTGTGTGCAAGTCTCCTAATTTTGGCCTTTAAAAATCACCTAACAGAGTAGAACTTAGCGCTTTTCAGATCATCCCTGAAAGATTCCCTCACCGGGGGTTAAATTAGCTTGGTCCGCCTTGCCATATAAAGCCTGACGGCGCACGTGCAGAGGTGGGGCTTGTTTCTTCAGTTTTGGAGTGAGAGCAGGGGCTGCTGCCTGAGGTGAGGGATGAGATGGCGCTTCCCCCTCCCTACCCCCCGCACAGGTCATATCAATGAGAAGGAAAAGGGAGGGTTTCAGCCTTAGAGCCTGACCCGTGTGGTGATCAGAAATGCCGGGGAAGGGGGAGGCAGGGTCAGGGTTCCCAAAGGTGTGGCAAATAGTGTGTCAGTGATAATATTTCTGGGAAGCTGACCCAGGAGTCCTACCACGTATCTCTCATCTTTCCCCCATCATCTGTGCCCTGGAGAAGTAGGAGAAAGTTCAATGGTGGGGGTAATGTGTGCGGAACACTCTCAAGGCCAGTTTAAGGGTATTAGGCACCCTAGATGAACCTTACAGCCTTATTCCCCCAAACCTGACCCTTTCCACACAATTAAATGTATGCATTTCTGCTGACAGAATTTACATGAAAAAGGTTATTCAAAGTACAGTCTTTTGAGGTAAAAATATTACTTATAAAATATATAATATATTTACATGCACTTCTGTAGTGCCAACCCGAAAACCCTGCAAAAAAACAAACAAACAAACACATGGAATCCAAATAGTATTAGGCCTATTGTAGCAAGTGCTGGACGTTAGCTTCAAAGCCATGAGTAAATTGACTACAACAGTTATGATATAGTAAACCGTTCCATACCAAAACAGCACTATCATCTTGCAAACAGTAATATCCCTACCTATGAAATGGCAACACTACAAATATTACACTAGGCCCTAAAACACAAATATACTTCCTGTTAGGAAAACAAAACACGTCAGGTTGCTATAGATCTCTACACAGAAACAAGCTAGCAGAATTCTTCACATTGGTCACACAGACCTTCACCAAATTCAGAATAACGAGACCATAAACGAAAATTTAAATATACAGACAAAACCAAACTGAAAACTGCAACAAGCAAGACCCTGTATGCAGTGCAATAATGGGAAAAACAGAAACATCATTCCTCATATCAAAATAAACAAAATGTAAAACATTAATCATATTAGTAAAACCATACTAATAAAGAGATTAGTATGGTTAAAACAGGTAAGGAATCCTATAAATAGTCATAATTTTAAAAGCTTTTCCAAACACTAATATAATATTTCAGATCAGTAAACATACCACCACCCAATAATTAAAACTAATAAGGAGGAGGAGAAGGATATCAATTATTACCTTGAAAATTCTTGCTTGAGTTCGGGATAGAGCTCTCTGCCCGACGAAATTGCTAAAGACTTCCGGGTGTGACGTTCCAGGGTGGAGCCGGCGGAAGGGCTATAAGAACTGACCCCCCTGCGATTCAAACCCCGAGGAGAAGGATATCAATTATTACCTTGAAAATTCTTGCTTGAGTTCGGGGTAGAGCTCTTTGCCCGACGAAATTGCTAAAGACTTCCGGGTGTGACGTTCCAGGGCGGAGCCAGCGGAAGGGCTATAAGAACTGACCCCCCTGCGATTCAAACCCCGAGGAGAAGGATATCAATTATTACCTTGAAAATTTTTGCTTGAGTTCGGGGTAGAGCTCTCTGCCCGACGAAATTGCTAAAGA
Organism: Rhinatrema bivittatum; assembly: GCF_901001135.1. Taxonomy (NCBI): domain Eukaryota; kingdom Metazoa; phylum Chordata; class Amphibia; order Gymnophiona; family Rhinatrematidae; genus Rhinatrema; species Rhinatrema bivittatum. The sequence goes on from NC_042615.1 coordinate 595,206,125, forward strand.
CTTCCGGGTGTGATGTTCCAGGGCGGAGCCGGCGGAAGGGCTATAAGAACTGACACCCCTGCGGCGCGCAGCTGACGCCGGTGTGCTACCTAAGCCGCGCGCGCCCAAGGGGCGCGCGCCGCTTTGTTTCAGAACTGAGACCTGAGTCCCTGGAAGTCCTTGAGAATATCTTCGTTTAGTAAGTTTATACTTTTATTATACATTGAAGTTCCGAATCCTCCATTAAAGGGAACCAAGAGTTTAATAAGAACATAAGAACATAAGAAAATGCCATACTGGGTCAGACCAAGGGTCCATCAAGCCCAGCATCCTGTTTCCAACAGTGGCCAATCCAGGCCATAAGAACCTGGCAAGTACCCAAAAACTAAGTCTATTCCATGTAACCATTGCTAATGGCAGTGGCTATTCTCTAAGGGGTAGATTTTCAGACAAGCGCGAACAGCCTACTTTTGTTTGCGCTCCAGGCGCAAACAAAAGTACGCTGGATTTTAGTAGATACGCGCGTAGTCGCGCGTATCGGCTAAAATCCTGGATCGGCGCGCGCAAGGCTATCGATTTTGTATAGCCTGTGCGCGCCGAGCCGCGCTGCCTCCCCCCGTTCCCTCCAAGGCCGCTCCGAAATCGGAGCGGCCTCGGAGGGAACTTTCCTTTGCCCTCCCCTCACCTTACCCTCCCTTCCCCTACCTAACCCACCCACCCGGCCCTGTCTACACCCCCCCCTTACCTTTGTCGGGGGATTTACGCCTCCCGGAGGGAGACGTAAATCCCCGCGCGCCAGCGGGCCTGCTGCGCGCCGGGCCGCGACCTGGGGGCGGGTACGGAGGGCGCGGCCACGCCCCCGGGCCGTAGCCACGCCCCGTACCCGCCCCCAAAACGCTGCCGACACGCCCCCGGAACGCCGCGACGACCGGGCCCGCCCCCGACACGCCCCCGACACGCCCCCCTCCGAGAACCCCGGGACTTACGCGAGTCCCGGGGCTCTGCGCGCGCCGGGAGGCCTATGTAAAATAGGCTTCCCGGCGCGCAGGGCCCTGCTCGCGTAAATCCGCCCGGTTTTGGGCGGATTTACGCGAGCAGGGCTCTGAAAATCCGCCCCTAAGTGAACTTAATAGCAGGTAATGGACTTCTCCTCCAAGAACTTATCCAATCCTTTTTTAAACACAGCTATACTAACTGCACAAACCACATTCTCTGGCAACAAATTCCAGAGTTTAATTGTGCGTTGAGTAAAAAAGAACTTTCTCCGATTAGTTTTAAATGTGCCTCATTCTAACTTCATGGAGTGTCCCCTAGTCTTTCTACTATCCGAAAGAGTAGATAACCGATTCACATCTACCCGTTCTAGACCTCTCATGATTTTAAACACCTCTATCATATCCCCCCTCAGTCGTCTCTTCTCCAAGCTGAAAAGTCCTAACCTCTTTAGTCTTTCCTCATAGGGGAGTTGTTCCATTCCCCTTATCATTTTGGTAGCCCTTCTCTGTACCTTCTCCATCGCAATTATATCTTTTTTGAGATGCGGCGACCAGAATTGTACACAGTATTCAAGGTGCGGTCTCACCATGGAGCGATACAGAGGCATTATGACATTTTCCGTTTTTTTCATCATTCCTTTTCTAATAATTATTTGGATAGGATTGAAGTTTATTTCCTTGTGACCTTTTTCGTTGGTATAAGAGATGCCACACACAAAAAGGAAGGGGAAACTGAGGGAGGTGACAACTACCTCCTCCCCAGTAACCCCTTCTCAAAATCAATCAAAGATTGAAAAATTCTTCAATCCCGCCCCAGGATTAACTCCCGATGTTGGAGGTGCTGTGATGTCTACTATAGAGCACAGAGTGGCGTCACCTACCTCACTTCTATCTTTAAGCCCGGGACCGCCGAATACACCTTCTCCCCCCCATGTTGGTTCATTATTATCTGGACTTTGTGAATCAAAGTCCCCCAACACAGGGGAGAAAGAAACACAAGAAAGAGGAAATGTGGGGGTCTTGTGCTTCTGAGGAAGGTAATAGCTCTGATACACACAATGGTGTGTTAAGAGCAATGGATTCAGGAGCCAGCAACCCTCGGGGATTCCAAAAACCTCCAAAAATAACATTGGAAAATGTCTGGACTGCAATAGTGACATTAGAAAAATCTATTACTGTTCTCACTAATGTAGTTACAGATGTAAATAATCGGATGTCAAATATGGAACAACAAAATGAGGTACAGAAGACACGAATACAGGACATTGACCAGAAAATTCAAAAAAATAGAGAAAGTTCAAACAGGTTTAATTTTAGGGGAAAATCAACAGCAAAAAAAAATGGAGAAAATAGAGAATGAACTGAGATATTTAAATCTGAGAGTGATCAATTTCCCACAGGTTGTGGGAATATCAGTTGAGGAGCAATTTAAACAATATATGGGAACAGTTCTGAAAATTTCAAAAGAATCTATGCCGCCATTGGCAAAAATTTATTACCTACCTGAAAGGAAAGGGAAAGAACAAGAGGTTCAACAAGATCAGCAAGACCAACAACAACAAGGACTATTGAATGTTACTGACTTGTTAGAGAGATCTAGTGAGGAGTTAGTTCAAAAGAGGGGTATTGTCCTCGTTAAGTTTATTTTTCCTTCAGACAGGGACTTGGTACTAAAATTATTCTTTAGAAATAGATCGGTTAAATATTATAACCAACAAATATGGATTTATCCAGATGTTACTAGAACTACTCAGAACAGGAGAAGAGAATTTCTAGCTTTAAAACAACTAGCTGAGAAAGTAGGAGCTCAAATGTTGTTTCGTTACCCTTCTAAATGTGTGGTAAAATTGAACAATGTGAATTATATCTATTATGAACCTGTAGATTTAAAAAGATTTCTGGAGGCTAAGAATCTGTTGGGGGAGTAGTATACTGATCATAAAGTATTCGCAAATGTTGAATAATGGGGTAAAAATTTCCAAATTTATGTAAGTAACAATTACCTTTATATGCTCAACTAATATTGATTCCCTTTACTTCATAGTACATAGAATGTCTACATAAAAGTTTAGGTATTTTACTTTTGAATTTGAATATGGCTGTAGCAACTAGTATAAATATTTAGTCATTCGTATTTCTAATATGATATGTATTGTCATGATTTATGAAAATTTAATAAAGATTAAATTATTAAAAAAAAAAACTAATAAGGAAAAAGAATTCCCACTTTCCATACCTGGGAACTTTTAGTTTCCAATCACCCAGATATTATCATGGATTAGAGGTAGATGAAGTGAATGAGCTGGACACACATGCTTTCCCTTCCCCCTCATCTTACTCATACGCTCTTACCCTCCCTCTCTCTTACTGTCGGAGTTTGTTCTGCCCAGCAGCTGATGTACTCCTTGACAGAACCACTAGGTTTCTTTTGTTGCTGGGGCTCAGCTTTCATCCCCATCAGCCAATGTCCTGAAAGACTGCCAGGTCTTATTTTAATGGTGGGGCCAGCCTCTGTTCCAGCTGATGTCCGTCCAGGCGGGGCAACCAGGTCTCTTTTTGCTAGCGTGCCTGATCTCCCAGCCGGTGGGTTGGACTCTGCTTGAGGCCCCCAGTTTTTTGGATGGTGGTAGATTGGGCTCGGCCTGTGACGCTTGACTCCTCCTGTCAGCAGTGCACGACTATTCTTTAACTTCTGCCGCCAGTGGGATGGGCTCTGCCGGTGGCCATGCGACTTCTTCAGTTTTTCCGCCATGGGCATCGCATGACTCCTCTTGTCCTTCTTCTGCCACCAGTGGGAAGGCTCTGCTGTCTGTGCGAGAGTCCACTGTTCTCCTGCTGCCGCCGGCACATGGGGCCTCATCCTTTCTCGGCTGCAAGGTGAGGCGGCTGCCAGGCATTTTGGGGGCACATTTTGCTGCTCCAAAATTTTGCCGCCTGATGCAGCTGCCTCACCCTGCCTCATTATAGAACCACTCCTGAGTGAGAGGAAGAGAGTACCAGCAGTCGATTACAGTCTGTTCAGGAAAGGGGAAAGGTCTCTCTGCTTCATGGGACTAGGAGAGATTGTCCTAAGAGGAGGTTTTTGTTTTTTTTTTAGAAGATTTTGCACTTGCCAGGAGGAAAGTCATCCCTGCCTGTGGAAGGTTAGGAGAAGGGGCTGCCTGTCCTTTAAACAGAGATACCAGAGGGTGGCAGTGGCCTGAGAAGGAAGAAGACATTTTGAGAGTTTGTTCTGTTTTTTGGGGAGGAATCTTTTAACCACTATTTTTGCCCACCAGAGGAAGGTGTTTTCATTTTGGATTTTGAGATACAGTCCTGGGCTTTCTCTCACCAGAAGCTCAGTTTGAGAGATTTAACATCAAAGAAGACAGGAGATCCTTGCCCTCCTAAGACCCTGCTTCCTAACCTCCAGAGTGAGACTCTTAAGGTTTCCAACAAAAAGGGACATTGATTCAGCAGGATAGTACTGAGGGAAGGCACTTCTGGACCATTCTTTTTGTATGAAGATTTACTGAAAATCTATTTCTTTGAATTAGACTCTGAAGTTTTTGCTTACATTAAACATCTTTTTTTTAACAACCACTTCAAGTGTCCAGCCTGTTTCTTCTGAGTCCAAGACGTTCTCAAGCAGAATATTTAAGAATAAGTGCAAGGGAGTCTGGATCTTCAGAAAGAATGAGAGACTGAGAGACCAGGGCCCCAGAGGTGTATCCTTTTCTCTGCTGGAAGAATCTCGGCTCTCCGTTGGCCTCCTGTGAAGTGAAGACTGTGTTGTGAGTTGAAAGGGAGATCCGAGAGACACGGTGGCCCTGGGGATTTGTTGCGTGTCCCTGCATTCCGGGAGGTTCCTGAAGAGGGGATTACACTCAGGTTTGTACGCACATTTTGTGAATAAAGTTCTACTCCTGATTTAACAAGGAGTTTAGCAAACAAAAACATCCCATGTTAATCAAGACATTAGTTACTACTCCTCAATGGAGAGAAGTACAAACAGTAAGCTTAACGTTTGTTTTCATAATGCTGGAAATTTAACTGGTCGGAGATGGACTAAAGGTTCTGGGGCTAGTGTTAGTCTATGGGGCTGAACCTGGATGTGATGCTGGGGACTTACACTTGGGATTTGTGTGCCTAAAATATGATTTGTGCGTATAATACTTTTAAAAAATCTTTTTTTGTGCATAAATCATGTTTTATGTGAGCTAAGCGTATGTTTGTGCTCACATTTTCAGGTTAGCGCACTTTTTTTTACAGATTCTCAGTGGCTTAGCTTACTGCATCGGGAGTTTATTCTTTTTTAGTGCATGAGTTAAGAAAATGTGCACTGAAGTTCGGCAAACATTTTTGACTCCTCTGTTATTACACTGGGGCCTGAATCAGACATTCCTGATCTTGTGAGGGACACAGTTCTTTACAATGATTTGAATTCCTTCTGCAGAGAGACTGCCTTTGCTGTCTTCCACACTGGTGATGTAGAACAATGGAAATACAAGGCTGGAAGCGATTTCCAGAGGTCGTCTGGTTTACCCTATGAGCTCATAGAATTTACCTAGCTCATGCAGTGTGGGGTGGAAATAAAATAGTTCTGCCCACAACCCTTCCTGCTTCTAGACAGGTTCTACTGTATCTAAGCAACTAGGTATGGAGTAGGAATCATATGCTATGAAGATAGCACAAAATATCAGAGGGTAATGTAGAGAAAGGATATTGGATTTTGTTAATATAGTCAATAGCAAATATAATTTATTGTTCCAAGAAGATCCAAGTGTTCAAAATCATACATGTGACATGGCATTCAAGTCCCCCGACACAGTTCCGGGTTTCACCTGAATGCTGCATCGGGAGGGACAAAACAGATTTACATTCAGAAACTGCAGAGAAACAAAATGCCATTAAGAATTAGTTAAAGAATACATAAAATACTACAACAGGAGGAAGGCTAAAAATGGATAAATAATTAAATATGCTATGTAAATTATTAACAAAATGGAAACACATACTTTAAAGCTGAGAACAGCAGGAGTAGGAGCTCTTACAGAGATCATCTTGTGAAAAACATTTAAAGGGACTTTTGCACTAAACAAACAGAAAGGGCCGGACAGGGAGAGGTCACATGGCCATAAAGAACTAATCCGCGGGAAAGGGAAATGGCTGTCAAAGACAGAGAAATAAAGGTTGTCAGAGCTGTCAAAACAATCACACAAAACAGTATCAAAAGAAATGAAACTACTCAATCTCCCTATTAAGTCCTGTGGGGGTCAAAGATTGTAATTTAAAGATCCACTTCTCTTCTCGTCATACTAGTTGTATGTCAAAATCTCCTCCCCATAATAGGAGAGATAGCAGATCAATGGCAAAAAATGTTAAAGCTGATATGGAGTGGATAGCATCCAACATGTTGTGCTAAAGGTGTTTCGAGGTGGCCAGAACGAATATTGGATTTATGTTCAGAAATGCGAGTTTTCAGCGCATGTCTAGTTTTGCCAACATACAAGAGCGAACAAGGACATATAATAATGTACATAACCCCACTAGAAAGACATGAGGTGGAATGTCGTAAGGTGTACAAGTGTCCCATTGTGGGATATGTAAAGGTAGTAATAGAAAGTGAATGAGGGCAGGCGGCACAATGTCCGCAGGGGTGATGACCTGACAAACCTTGGAGAGTGACCAAAAGTGGCCGTAATTCGGATGAACTAATCAGTTGAGTAGGTTGCAACCATGATGAATAGCAAAGGGTGTGTGCATGTGTGTGTGTGTGAGTTCTGGAAAATGGTGTGTGGAGACAACACAGACCAGTGATGTCAAATCAATGAACAAACTTGGCCAACTCTGCCTGAAAATGGGAAGGATACAGTTAATTGCGATCAGAGGGACCGCAAGGTGTGTTGTAAAAGCAAATCCCGATTAACATAAAGTGCCCGTTTAAAGGCACATTTGATTACATGATGCAGATAGTCTCGAGAGGCAAATCGAGATATCATTATGCTAGACAGATATGTAAAGGTAGTAATTATGAGGAGGAATAGCCTAGTGGTTAGATTAGTGGACTATGAACCAGGAGACCAAGGTTCAAGTCCTGCTGTTGCTCCTTGTGACCTTGGGCAAGTCACTTTACCCTCCATTGCCTCAGGTACAAAACTTAGATTGTAAGCCCTCTGGGGATAGGGAAATACCTACAGTACCTGAATGTAAACTGGTGTGATATCTCAATTGAGATCAAATGTCGGTATATAAAAATAATAAATAGATGGAGCAATATATTCCTCCCTTGTTGTGTACAAATGATGTAATCTAAAAAATTGACCAATAGGGATATTATAGTGTAAAGTATGTGGATGGTGGGTACTGTAGCTGAGTAATATATTACAATCTGTCTGGTTTTGAAAAATAGTGGTAGTAAAGGTTTCCTTATTGTATGAAATAAGGGTGTCCCAAAAAGAAATCTGTGTGCATGCAGTTGATACAAAAATCAAATTGAAGATGATTGTCTCAACTGGTTGAGCCAATCAAAAAAAGTAAAAAATTGGATATCTGTGCCAGTCCATATCAGAAAAATATCATCTATGTATTTCAGCCAAACAGGGATGAAACTGAAAAATGTGGAAGGGTAAACATGCATGGTCTCAAAGGGATCAACAAATAAGCAGGCTGTATAATCAATTCTTAATGGCATTTTGTTTCTGAATGTAAATCTGTTTAGTCCCTCCCGACACAGCGTTCAGGTGAAACCCTTGAATCCATGTCACTTGTATGATTTTAAACACTTGAAGCTTCTTGGAACAATAATGTACATTTGTTATTGGCTGTATTAACATGGACCAATATCCTTTCTCTACGCTACCCTCTAATATTTTCTACTGTATCTAAGCCATATTCCAGACAAATATTTGCATTTTAGGAGTAGAATGAAAATCATTTTTCCTCTTCTTTCAAATGCTACTACTATACAGATATGAATCATCTCAGAATTTTTTCACACTTATGGCCTGATGAACTAGTTTTTATTTTTCCATGCTGTGTCTGTCAAACAAATACTTAGAGGTCAATATTCAAAACTTTTGTGTAGGTAACTTTTGGTGTTACTTGCACAAAAGCCAAATTTTGAAAATGACCACCTGAATATCTTAGCTAAAACCATCTTTGTAACTCCATAGAAGTCGATGGTGAGGGCAAAAAAAAAAAAAAAGAGAAATTAGATTCAGCCAACAGCCAATGCTGGGCCCTGACTTTTATGGTCCGGGGTACTGATATACAGACATTAGGAATAAAACACAGGATTGCTTCTTTGGCCAAGACCAAAAGCAAAGCGCATTCAAGCAGCATTGTCGGAATTATCAAGAAGGCTGCTCATCCTGCAAAAAATGTTGCTAGCAGTAATTTTTTTTTATGGGTTTGACAGTTGCTTGGTTTGATTGTAAATATTATTACCCTTAACATAAGATTTGGGGGTAATCTGCATGGAGTGGAAGTTACTACCCTTAACCGAAACATGGGGTATCCTGCATGGAGCAGCAGTTACTACCATAAGAAACTTGCTGGGCAGACTGGATAGACATGTGGTCTTTTTCTGCTGTCATTACTATGTTACTATGTTAATATGATTTTGAAAAGGATTTGTCCAGGTAACTTTTAAGTTATCCAGACAAACCCCAAGATTTAAATTTCCTGCCCCACCAACTGGCAAAATTTTACTAGGGATAAAATTTAGCCAGCTATAAAGATGGAGGGCAGGAGCATTTCAGGATTGTGGTCTAAATTTATCTGGATAGTGCCAATATTCAGTGCCATCTGAATTAATTTAGCCAGCTAAGTCTAGTTAGAGAAATCACTATCTTGCTGAATATCCTGGCTAAAGATACCTGGATAACTTCCTACTCACTGTGCTGATGAATATGGACTTCATTGAAAACAAACATATAGAAAATTCCAGCAAGAAAGGACTATTTGATCTGAATCTGCTCATATGTGGTTGCCTACTGTGCTGTTACAGGAAGCTAAATAGGTCATGCTGCAACACCCTCACTATAGATTCATTTTTTTGAACAAATGTTTATGACTAATAAAGATAAAATTTGATTTCATTGCATTGTTTGCATGAATGCTTATATTATGACATGTAGGCTAGCATGAACATTGCAAATAAATGTACTAAACATTCAAGGGTAAACTGGCTGTCTGAAACTTTCCTGCTCTCATTCTTCCTAAACAATTGCGTGGTCTTCCATAATGCATGGGTGAGCTCTGCTAGGTCACTAAACTATGTGCTATGTTTAATATTCGGAACTTTCCAGCAATGGGAGGTCCAGAAGGTGGAAGCCTAGGCGGTGAATGATAGGAAGATTCTTCCTTCAAAGGGGATATGTTCGATGATAGTATAAAAGGTTTTTGGGATTTTGTGACAATCTTGGTCAGAGTAAGTCATGATTACTGGGATCTGGGTAAACCACACCAGGAGTGATGCAGGACTGCAAGGCAGGACACTGGACTAGACAAGAGCTATCTTCTACCTAGGCAGCCCCCTTCCCCACAGGTTCAGCTCTTGAGTTCTGGGGGCCAGTAGGTCTGTGTGGCAGTAGTACATCAGGGTGAATCTGGAAAGTCAAGATTAAGTGGAACAAAGCTGACAAGCTGAAGCAAGATTGGAGAGGTTGGAGCAGGGATGGACAAGCTGGAGAGTGTGGAGCAAGGCTGGATAGTCTGGAGCAAAGCTGGAGAGGCAAGGCTGGTATCAGGGTAGAGCATACTGGAGCTTGAGGACTGGAACTGGACACAGAACAAGGAATGGGGCTGACTACAGACAGAGATAGGGCAAGGATACTGGGCATGGACTAGAACTAGGGTAAGGCAAGGCAGAAGCAAGGCAGGGAAGGGATACTAGGCTGAGCAGGGCAAGACAAGACCAAAGACAGGACTGGACACAGCAGACAGGACAAGACTGGAGAAGGACTAGACAAGAAAACATAGAACAAAGAACATAAAAGCCTGAAGGCAGCAAAACTGGAGGCTTCATGGCCACTAAGCTAAGCAAGGCCTCAGAAAGGAACAGACTTGTAAGATTTGTGGACCCTTGCTGCTATGGTGAGATTGATGCAGCCTAAGAAGCAGGCCCTGTAATCTCACCAATAGTTGACAGAGTTACACAAAGAGACTAGACAGAAGTTTCACCTATACCAACCCCTTTCCCTTGGGTTCAGGGGGCTAGCAGGTCTTAGGTGAGAGACTCTCTGGAAGTAGAAAATGTGTAGGTTCAGGGCTAGGCCAAGGTCGGAGGCAGGCAACAAGCAAGAATGGTCAAAGTTCGGGCAAGTGTCAGTGGCAGGTGGCAAGCAAAAATGGTCAATTCCAGGCGAGGGTCAGATCCATAAGTCAGTTCAAGGACAGGCTGGGGAAATGAGGAGAAGGACTGACACAGCAGAGCATGCAGGAGGGTAAGGGCTGGAAAAGATGAGTCAGGGCAGGCTGAGAGACAAAGTGAGACTGCTCTAGAGAGATGAGGCAGGCAAGGCTGGAGAGATGAGGCAGGTTGGGTTGGAGAGACGAGTCAAGGAGCAAGACCAGTAACACAGGAAACAAGAAGTAGCAACACACATTACACTCTGGGATCTAGACCTGTTTCTGAGGCGAGATGGGAGAGTCAGAGGGGCCTTTTTATAGGGCTGAGGCACTGATGTCATCAGTGGGTGCCGTGGCCCTTTTCCTACTGTGGGTCCTTGAAAGCTGAGTATATGGCACAAGTGTTTACCTAAGGAGATCAGGGGTAGGGGCAAGGATGGTGGCGTCCATGCCATGTAGAAGAGGCCAAGCTGTCCACAGTTGCCTGGACGTGGAGCGTCGCTATGGGCATCAGGGATAAGTGTGCATTGCAACTTTAATCTTTCAAGCAGTGTACAGAAAAAATCTATGTAAACATGTACATAAGAACATAAGAACATAAGAAATTGCCATGCTGGGTCAGACCAAGGGTCCATCAAGCCCAGCATTGTTTCCAACAGAGGCCAAATCAGGCCACAAGAACCTGGCAATAAAAATACAGGGCAAGACAAGACCAAACAAAGACAGGACTGGACACAGCAGACAGGACAAGACTAGAGAAGGACTAGACAAGAAAACATAAAAATACAGGATAGGCGCACATTTAGTGATCCCCATGTCACAGGTGCATTGAGTTGCAATGTGGGTTGGTCTGTATCCTTTTAGGAAGATTCTGAGCTATACACTAGCCTTTGTAGTGGTTTGGAAACAACTGGGAACTGTCTTTTTGACTTTAGGACACTCTCTTTTTCAGTAATATTCCATCTCTCTTTCACGATGGCAATTGGGACTTTTTCTAGATGATGGAAACCCTGATCCCAAGCTGCTAGGCAGCTGCTAACTACACAAACAAAAAGCCTGGAAACGGTGTCGAGACCTGATCAGTGGTGAGAATGAAAAGTAGTCAGAACCTTGAGCTTCAAGATGTCCATAAGCTGTTGTATTCTTAGTCAAACTTGGAATTGCTGGTCCTTCAGCAACAGTTCCACAGTCATAGGACGCTCTCTGGCTTCCTAGTGAACCAAAGTGTAATGTGGGCTAGGATCTGGAAACACCCCCTCAGGAGCATGGCAGGACCACTGGGCAGGAGCTAGGGTTGTCTTCTACCTAGCTAGCCCTCTCCCCCTCAGGTTGATCCCATGGCTTCTGGGAGCCAGCAGGACTTGGCTAGAATGGGTGAACATCATGGTTGATTATGGCTGGTCTTCTGCCTAGTCAGACCCCTGCCCCGCAGGTTGAGCTCTTGGGTTCTGTGGGTCAGTAGGCTGAACTGGAAGAAGCTGGACAGGCTGGACAAGCTGGACAAGGCAGGACAAACACAAGGTGGAACTTGAGGTCAGGCACAGGCTGGACATAGTGGACAGAGATAGACTGGAAGCAGAGGTCTGGGTACTGGAACAAAGAAGAAAATGAGGACTGTATACTAGAACAGGCAAGGAGTTGAGGATTGGATACTGGGACAGGAGGATAGCAGGATACTGAACAAGGGCAGAAACTGAATACAAACATAGGCTGGGAAGGATACTGAGCAGGGACTGGAACTAGATACAGACACAGGATTGGGCAAAGCAAAGCAGGGAATGGATTCTAGGGACTGGACTGGGCAGAGCACAACAAGAACAGACAAGGATAGGACTAAACACGGCAGACTAGGGCAGGACTAGACTAGGCAGATAAGGGCAGGAGCAGACAAGGACCACACTGAACACTGAGGCCCAAAGAAAGCAAAACAGAAGGCCTGTAGGCTGCTAAGAATATGGCCCGGAGGCCAGTAAGCAAGGAGAGGCCTGAGTAAGGACAGAGCATGGCCTAAGGCAAGAGTAGGCCCGGAGGCCACAAGGCAAGGTAAGGCCTGAGTAGGCCACAGAGGAAGGTACAAGAAAACATGGAGCCTGGAGCCCACAAGGCAAGGTAAAGCCTGAGTAGGTCACAGAGCAAAGTACAAGGAGACAGAAAGCCTGTAGAACACAAGGCAAGATAAGGCCTGATTAGGCCACAGAGCATAAGAACATAAGAACATAAGAAAATGCCATACTGGGTCAGACCAAGGGTCCATCAAGCCCAGCATCCTGTTTCCAACAGTGGCCAATCCAGGCCACAAGAACCTGGCAAGTACCCAAAAACTAAGTCTATTCCATGTAACCATTGCTAATGGCAGTGGCTATTCTCTAAGTGAACTTAATAGCAGGTATTGGACTTCTCCTCCAAGAACTTATCCAATCCTTTTTTAAACACAGCTACACTAACTGCACGAACCACATTCTCTGGCAACAAATTCCAGAGTTTAATTGTGCGTTGAGTAAAAAAGAACTTTCTCCAATTAGTTTTAAATGTGCCCCATGCTAACTTCATGGAGTGCCCCCTAGTCTTTCTACTATCCGAAAGAGTAAATAACCGATTCACATCTACCCGTTCTAGACCTCTCATGATTTTAAACACCTCTATCATATCCCCCCTCAGTCGTCTCTTCTCCAAGCTGAAAAGTCCTAACCTCTTTAGTCTTTCCTCATAGGGGAGTTGTTCCATTCCCTTAATCATTTTGGTAGCCCTTCTCTGTACCTTCTCCATCGCAAGGGACAAAGAGACAAAAGGCCCAGAGGCCACAAGGCAAGGTAAGGCCTGAGTAGGCCACAGAGGAAGGTACAAGAAGACAGAGGGCCTGGAGCCCACAAGGCAAGGTAAAGCCTGAGTAGGCCACAGACCAAGGGACAAAGAGACAGAAGGCCCAGAGGCCACAAGGCATGGAGCAAAATAAGAGCGGCCAGGTCAGAGAGCCAAGGGTGACTCCATGAAATGGCATCTCGGTTCTGGCAAGGCAGGGTTAATTGGGGTTGGAACTTGGTGTGAGCAGTGAGGAGGAGCTTGGCAAAGCTGGAGGTGAAGCCTGCTGAGTACCCCTCGTGGAAAGGAGGCTGCACCACAAGCTGAGACAGGTGGCCAGTGAGGAGATGACTCGGATAGCTCAGAACAGAGCTCACTGGAGGCTTCTGCTGGCGGGAAAGTGTCATAACAAACAGGATCAGGGCATGGTGAGGCTGAACAGCTGGCGAAACTGTGACACAAAGGGATTTCCACATAAATGGCTGGTCTGAAAATTACCAACCCTGTATGCAGGTCAAATTGCATGCACAGTTTCACAGCCTGTGTATTTTTACCTCATTATAGTGAGGCATTCCCAGGATGGAGATGTCAATTAGAAAATCACATGCATTGCTTTGGATTTTAAAAACTATACTTGCAATCTTGGCCAGAAAAAGTAATCACAGAGTGGGAAGATTTTCAAACTGTCTGCAGTGCTGCAAAGATCTGCAACTCCTTTTTCTCTGGTACTTTTTCTTACCAAAACTATGTGAATTATTATTATTATTATTGATTTAATTTGATTTGATTGACCACAATTCAATTTATACACCATCATAGTGTTTAACAATAAAACATAAATAGAAAAGCAATACATTTCATAAAACAATACATTTCAATAAAATAAACATTTAAAATAAACACATTAAAATACTCAAAAATAAATAATAATAATAAAAAAAAGACACCGTCTGAATTAAGTTTAGTAATCCTCATATGATAGCTTTGAAACTCCAAACTCTGCCCCGGGAACTCCACTTCTTCAATGCAGGTAAAATTCCACGCCTCATGGAACTATGCACATTATCCTACCCGCAGACAGGGTAGGCAATTCTCAGACTGGTGCTTTATACAGGTAAAGTGCTCTTTACCCATGGAAATCCCTTTGAAAACTGCCCTCTGAAAAAGCAGGTGCCAATCTCGAGGGGAGCTTTTCTCTGGGGCAATTCTCTAAGTAAACTCGGGAACAGAGAAAAGTACTGCAAAGACCACAGGTAAAAATGTATTTGTAGACTATACAGCAGGGGTCAGGAACCTTTTTGGCTGAGAGAGCCATAAACGCTACATATTTTAAAATGTAATTCCATGAGAGCCATACAATATGTTTAAAACTAAATACAAGTAAATGTGTGCATTTTATGTAAGATCACACTTTTAAAGTACAATAAGTCTCTGAAAATATTACACCAGGCCTTAAGACACCAATACATCTCCTATTAGGAAAACGGACCAAGTCAGGCTGCTATAGAGTCCTACACAGCCAATTCGGCTTGCTCCCCCCCCATAAGTTACTTGCCCCCTCACAAGGGTCATTCCCCCCCCAGTTTTTTGTCTAGAAACACCATTGTTCCTTTCTGTCAGTCTATTTTTTGTGACAGGAGAGAGGAACAGAGAAGGTTTCCCTGTCTGGACCATTTTTGTGACAGCAAGGAGAGAAGGGTGGGTTATACCAGGTTGGGCAGACACTTTTAATTTCTTTTGGTGACTGTACAGAGTGTAGGGGGGATAAGGGTAACAGGAAGTGTTTTTACTTACAGTCAGGAGGGAGGGATAGTGAATATCCTCGCTCGCTCGCTCGGGAGGGAGAGATGGGAGATCAGGCAGTAACTTTTTTTTTATTACTGTCAATGGGGAGGCAGTGTGACCAGCCAGATTAAGGCCCACTGTTGTAGGATAGTCACCTAACTTTCTCCCCTCCACCTAACCCTGCCCTCGTACTCACCCAGAATTTGGCCGGCTAAGTTTAGCTGCCTAATGACATTTAACAGGCTCCATTTGGCCGGTTAGCCCAGTCAGTTTTTAAAGGCTTTGATTTAGCTGGCTAGACCATTTGGAAATTGGTCTCTAAGCTTTCTGATACAGACTGTTATATAGTTATTTCTCTAGCAATAGTCTCCCCTGTCTCTAGGATATTGCTCTCTTTCCAGCCTCGGTCATCTACAGCATTTTTCCCATCGTGACACACCTGACAGACCACGCTCACATGTGTGACACTGCTCATTACAATTCACGGCGGAAATAAAAAATAAAGGCCCAATATTATTTTTATTGTTAAGAATGACACAAGGAAAATATACATATACCGTCTGAACAGAAATTACAAAAATAGTAAACATCCCACACCAAAACAACACCAATTTCCAGTACTCAAACAGTAAACACCTTACTTAAGAAAAGGCAACACTGAAAATATTACACCAGGCCTTAAGACATCAATACATCTCCTATTAGGAAAACAGACCAAGTCAGGCTGCTATAGAGCCCTACACAGAAACTACACACCAGCAGAAAACCTCACCTGAATCACATGTGCTGACCCTCACCTAACAAAGAATAAAGAGACCAAAACGCATAACTAGAAGCATGCAGACAAAAAATGAATTGGAAATTGCAACAAGCCAGAGTCTCTGTATGCAGTGTAACAAAGGAAAAAAAGAAACACCACCCATCCTTATAAAACAAATAAAAAAATATAAAATCAGTAGCAGTAAAACCATACTAACAAAAAGAACAGATTATTTCAAAACAGCTGATGAATGGAATATTCAATAATTAAAAACTCATATCAAAAACTTCTAGATACCAATTAAATATTTCAAAATAGCAGACACAAAGACCCAGTAATGAAAAATAATAAGGATACAAAAATGTTTTACAAACACAAGCTCTCAATCACATACTCACATGCTCTCTCACCTAAACCAGCTTTCAATCACACACAGACACACATGCTCTCTCTCTTACTTATACACACAGAGCTAGATTTTAAAAGCCCTGCGAGCATAAATCCTCCCGGATTTACGTGCGCAGGGCACTCGCGCACCTGCGCACCTATTTTGCATAGGCCGCCGGCGCACGCAAAGCCCCGGGATGCGCGTAAGTCCCGGGGCTTCGTAAAGGGGGCGGGAGGGGGCGTGTCCGGGGTCAGGGGGTGGTCTGGGGCGGGTCTGGGGCATGGTGACAGTTCAGGGGTGGGCCGGGAGGGCGGCCCGAGTCCCCTGGCACTGCGGCCTGTGCCGGGGGATGCGAGGCGGTGCGCGCAAGTTAGGCCTGCTTCAAGCAGGCCTAACTTGCCCAACAAAGGTGGGGGGGGATTTAGGTAGGGCCGGGGGGTGGGTTAGGTAGGGGAAGGGAGGGGAAGGTGGGGGGACGCGGAAGGAAAGTTCCCTCCGAGGCCGCTCCGATTTCGGAGTGGCCTTGGAGGGAACGGAGGCAGGCTGTGCGGCTCGGCGCGCGCAGGCTGCCGATTTTGCGCAGCCTTGCGCGTGCCGACCCCGGATTTTATAAGATACGCCTGGCTACGCGCGTATCTTATAAAATCCGGCGTACTTTTTAAAGATCTACCTCACAGGCTCTTAATCCTACATACACATGATCTCTCTCACACACAAAGGATCTAAATCATACACACATACTCTTTCACACAAACAGGTTTTCAATCACAAACTTACACATACAGGTTCTTAATCATACACTTACATTCATGCTCTCTCTCTCTCACAGGCAGGCTCTCAATCACAGACATATTCTCTTTCACCTATACAGGCTCTCAATCATTCACATACATGCAATCTCACTCACACACACACACATACACACAGGATCGCAAACACATATGCTTGCTCATTCACTCACTCTCCCCCCCCCCCCCCCCCCCCCGAACTAGCAGCAGCAACAGTCTCCTCCCAACCCTAAAGGCAGCAGCAACCTCCTTCATTTTCGGCCCTCGTGGAGAAAGGAGTCCCATTGGCCGTGGGGGTTGACGTTGTTCCTCGTTTTACTCCGAGCTGCGCTGCTCATCCTTCAGGCCGCGCCTCTATTCATTTCTTTGGGCCAATGCTGCCCGCACTAGCATGGTCTCTTCTTCCTGCGCACGCACCCGATGCTCACCACTTCCTCTTCCGGGGTGCGGGAAGAAGAGAGCATGCTGGTGTTGCTGACTCCAGCTGTCCTGCCACATTCTGCCTGGGCTATCAGCATTTTAAGCCCGTGCGGAGGAGGACCTATTTCGCTTGGGTAGGGGAAGCAGCTGGGTCAGCGGGGGATCAAGAAGTGTGGCGACACACCTGCGTGTTCTTGGCGACACACTGGTGTGTCACGATACACCGGCTGAGAACCGCTAATCTATAGGTATGTACTATATTCTTGGCTCTGCTGGTAGGAGAAAGAAGATGCATTTGTATGCAAATTCTATCTCAAATGTTAACTTGTGAGTTATAGAGAAAATCTAAATGCAACTGAGGGTCACTAGTAATGTAAAAAAAAAAAAAAAAACCCCAAACTAAACAAACCCTTGTTACCATAAGCTCCATGTCAAAGGGAACAGAGTAAGCAGGTCTCGGTTTTGCACTCACTGCATCAAAGGGGCCTGTACTTCCTGGCTTTTAAGAATCTGTTTTCTTAAAAAACTAGAACTTCAAGTCTATAGATTCGGTGGACGTAAAACCAGGACTGGCTAAGCCTTTGGTTTTCTTTTAATGTATTTCTTTATTGAATGTCAGTACAACCATTGTTCTGTAGTACAGTGCACAAAAGACAAGACAAAATGCTACATAATAAGACATCACATATTATGTATGGAACAGCCAATAATTCTTCTTCTTTTTTTTTTTTTTTTAAATCTTTGCTAGGAAAACAATAATCATTGCACTGCACACGTCTTAGCTTGCCACCTTTGACAAAGAGCTGTCTGTTCACCCTGTATTCACCTTAATAGGTACGTTAGAGTCTTAGCATGCCAACACTTTTTGAAAAATGCCAGGAGACAAGAACTAGAACAACTACATCTCTGAGTCAGGATAAACAGGACACAACACCCTAAATGACTGTTTTTTTAGAAGTCCTTGCATAGGAATGAGGAGCAGGCGATGTGCATTACATGCGCACACTAATATTTTATAGCATGCGCTTAAATAAAAATCAGAATGCACAATAAGTAACACCATCTGTTGTAACTGTAATCCAGAGCCCTATCTCAATACTGTACTTGCATTACACGTCACTAAAATAAATAATGCAAAACTGCTACAAAAAGGGCCTCCAAAAAGAAGGCAAGGCAAATACTGTAGCTCGTGTCTTCAGGTTCCTCTGCTTGCATATTACAATGTACTAATTAATTCTGCATTCTGAATTATTTTCCAGGAGTGGAAGGCAATGAATCTCTGTGGTGAGGCCCTGCAGCTGAAAAATTATTTCAACACATACAACCAGATGTTGATGATTTGAAATATGAATCCCTTGATATACAGTGTAATACTAGTTAGTATATCATGAGGTAAACTTTCAAAGCGATTTACATATGTGAAAAGCATTTTACCCACGTTAATTGGCTGCTTGACAGTTGCCTTCGTAGCTATGTTTTCACGTTATCTCTCAATTGATACAGAGCCCATGGGTAAATAGTAGGGGTGCACAAGGCAAAAAATGTAGTTTCATTTTATTTTTGCTTTGTTTTTAGTATATTTTTATTATGTGTTAGATTTGTTTGGTATAATTTTGTACTCTTCAGTTTTCATTTCAAGTATGCACCAAATCAAATTAGAACACAGTAATTCAAATAGCGCACACTAAATCAAATGTATGCGCACTAAAAATGAAAAAAAAAAAAGTTCAGTGGGTTTTTTTTCTCAAAAACAACATGAAACGATATAGAAAATGTCATTAAAAAAAAAAAAAACCCACATCCTTAGTAAAACAGGTGCAGTCTTTGTCCCAATGCAGAGTTTGCAAATTGCCGCCGAAGTTCTGATATTTTGGCATATAGTGCTGCACATCTCTCAGAGAAAAAATAACTTAAAAACAGAAGGCCTTGCTTTCGGAGCTGGTTTTGGATATGAAATGTTTTCTTCTACAGCCAAGTGAACCTTGGCCACCCCCTTCCCTCCCACCTCTGGATCCTATCACAACAGCTCACAATTCTCTGATGTTTGGAAACCACAAGGTGAGGGGGATGAAATGCCCATTGTGAAACAGTTTTGCTTTACCACAGTTAACGTTTGTCAGCTGTGGGCCATATGTACAATGCATTTCCCCATAGATGCAAGATTGGAAAAAACCCTTAGTGCATCCAAGCCACATGTGTTGATATTCTGCTTTTTTGTCCATACTATGGAAAATGATGAAAAAATGTGACATTCTTTATGCTTGTCACAAGTTGCCTCACATATATAATATTGGCTTCTATTCCATCTGTCTGCCATGGTTTACCACATTACTACAGACTGCAGCTGCTGCCATAGAAGGCCGAGCTCGCATCCGAGGATCATTCTGCATCACAGCCTTTCACATTAGTTACTATATCTGGCCATGGTTCTGTGCATTTGCTGTATTCACCAGTCAAAATATTATATAATATATTCTGCAGTGATGTGCTCTTTTCTTCCTGCTCCCTCTCTGCTCTGAGCATGACGGTATGATGCTATTGCCTGGCTGTTCATTCCTGAGAGACCAGATGGCTCTGTGAACATGAATGTATTTTCCTCCCTTCTTCCTGTTTTCAGGCATTCTGGGGCTTGTAGCACAGTTTTATTGTTTCAAGAGAAAGGCAGAACTAGAAACCATACATTTTACTAAACTAAAAATCCAATACTCTGGTTTATGTTTTTGTGTAATACTGGATTGCCCCTTTGTAGAGAGAGCACAAGTATACATGCATAATATCAACTTTATTACATTTCTATATATAGCTTGAAGATATACATTATAGCTTGATATATAGTCTATTCCTATTTTTATGAAATGTATGAAAACACCTGCATTTCTGTTGGTTAAATAACCTCTAGCTAATACAAGAGTTGAGGAATGCTCACCTGAAGAACACCGATCCAACACTGTCTGTAGGACTGAGTGGAGAGTCCAGACCGGTGCTTCGGAAACTTGGGTGCCTGTCATTCTGCAAAAGAGAATCGTCCAAAGAAAACCTTTTCACCGTTTTCATGGTACTAAAGTTAGGGTCGCTGCTGCAGAATTACCAAACAAGCCTGGAAGCTTACACACGCATACACACAGATCTGAAATTACGCTTTTTGCTGCTCCCGGAAATATAATGTTGGCCTGGGTCCAGCGGCATTTTATCAGTTTATGAGTAACATATTATGGTGACTGGGTGACAACATCAGCAGCTTGGCATGGCTGCTGTGCTCTCTTACTTGAATTTCGTTGATAAAGAAATGATGGCTGGTTTTGAAGGCATTATAAATTACTGTTATTCTTGCATAGTGATTAAGATAAATACCCAAATGACCTGTTTCATGCTAGTGTATTTATATAGCCAATATGTTGCCAGGAAATGTGACTTTACACATTCAGGTATTTTGCAGGAATAATCAAATTGGTGGGGTCACACTTTTCTAGTGAATTAAGCCTCAATACATGGCCACATATTGGTTACATAATCAGGCCCCAGATAAATGGAATGTTTGTTTTTCCTTCTTGAACTACTATTCCTTGATAAACTTCTTTCCGCTGCTTTAAGCAAAGTCACGCTATCTAATACCAAGTATAGCAAAAAAAACCCCACAGGCTCAGATTGCACAATTTCCCAATCCTGGCCTACTCCCTGAACGGATGAAATATTAACATTGCATATTTCACACCACAAATAGGCAAAGAGACTATAAAGTGCAATTTCATTGCAAAGCAGCAAACAGTAAACCAAGCCCTTGTGTGGTGCCTTCTTTTATTCTCCATTTACTATGTAGGCTTAATTCACTGGGGGAGCAGTAAGAAACGGCTGGGTGAAAAAGAACAAATATTGACCCAGCTGTTTCTTACTGCTCCCCTGGGTTTTCCAGCTCAGTTGGAACTGGGGCTGAGTTCCATGAGTCTACCTGGGGATCTTTAACCCTATTTTATATTCTCTCCCAACATACTTTATTCCATGCATGGCAGTGACAGTCCTCGGCTGGAGGCCATACACCAGGAGTTCTGCCGGAATCCTGCAATGATAAGCTGAAATCTGGCCATTAGGTATCAACTCTACAACATCCTCAACCTTGGTGGACACAAGGGTGGGTGGAACAAATGAGCAGGGAATCGATGTAAGGTTCTTTTGTATGGTAGTGCATAGCAGAGCCACTGAACTTGACCCCATGCACTCCATTTAAAAAATGCTATGCTTTTCTTTTTTTTTTTTTTTTTTTTTGGGGGGGGGGGGGTAGGACACCCCAGTATAACCAAGAGAGAGGCAAGACAGCGGCAACAGTACTGGCAACAAAACAATAAGGCAAAAAGTATGGGCATTGGCTCAGTATAGCTGTGTACTCAGTCCTCCAGCCATTTACATGGAAATTAAGGGAAACCGAGCAGCTTTTTCTTCAACTCTGGTGCAAGAGATGAATGGCATGTTCTCACAGTTTCTCCCGCCAGTGAGAATATCCGTTTGCTGGTTGATGATCAGGAAAGACAATGCTAGGCCACCTTGGCAAGGACGGACCAGACAATGGCCCTGAGTGCCTAGTATACCAAGGGGTCTGTGGCTTTGACTGTATGTGTGTGAGAGGAAACTGGTCTCTGCTACGGCCTGTATCAGGAGAGCCCATCCTGTGGTAGCCATGGGGGAATGGCAGATAAAGGTGGGGGAGAAAATAGTAGCTGACTGGGTGCTGCTGCTGATGTTAGTACTGCAATAGGAGCTCACTTTTTCTTCCACTGCATCCCCACTGCCCACTTGCCTTTTGTACTCCTGGAGGAATTCTGCGCAAAAAAATTTAAAATGCTGCACACAAAAACTTAAAATTCTGCATAGTTTATATTGGTCAAAATAACACAATATATATGACAGTCTTTAAGTAATTAATTTATCATGTAATGCAGAAAAAATTATTACTTAAAGATGCAGAATTTTAAATATTTTGAGCAGAAATTCCCTATTATAAGAGTGTCCCTTCCACTCTCTCCTCCTACACCCCTGATTGCTTTGCCCTCTCAGGCCCCAGCTCCTCTACCTGCCAGTATCTCTCTCCTCCCCTTCTAGGCTCAACCCCTTCCACTCTATCTCTACTCCCAGAGTGTAATCCCTCTCCCAGTACTACCCCTCACACAGGCTCTCTCTGTCCTTCTCTCTCTCTCACACACTCAGGCTCCTTCTCTAGTGCACATACACCCCACCTCATACAGGCTCTCTTATTCTCTCACACACACACATCCCCTCATACAGGGTGCCTCTTTCTCTTGCATACACACCACACAGGGTCCCTTTCTCTCTCACGCATACACCGTCACATAGGTTACCTATGATTCTCTCTCACACATCACAATCCCTTCACACAGGCTTCCTCTCTCACAAACAAACAAGCACCCTCACCTACACACAATCCATTTTTCACACCCACCAGCTCCCAATCTCTCACACATATGAACACTCCTTCACAGTCTCCTCACATAGGCTCCCTCTTTCTGGCACTCTCACACATGTTCTCTCTCAACCCCCAGGCTTGCAGTCTTATTCTCACACACACACACACACACACACACACACACACACACACACACACACACACACACACACACACTCTCTCTCTTTCTCTCTCTCACTCTCACCAGGGCCTGCTCCATCTTTTCCGGGGCCTTCATCTTCTCTGCGAGTGGGATGAGCTCTGCTCGCAGCATGCCAGGACCTTCTCCATCTTCGCCAAATTCTGCGCAGGGGGGAATTCTGCACAAATTCCGCGCTCCGCAGTAGAGCAGAATTCCCCCACGACTACACTTCCCATCACATTCTTGCACTCTAGCCACCATCTTCTCCTTCCAGTAAGTCAGATTATTGGACTAGAGGTTGGCAGGTTAACTAGCATGCAAGAATCCTGCTGGATAAAGGGTCTGAGATGACTTTTCAGTTGTAGCTGCAGGCACTCTAGGAGCAATAACACCTTTGATGCCATTCTTTGCTCCTACCAGAAACCCTGTAAGCTCTCCTACATGAGGCTGACTATGGGGATGACCTCGCCCAGGGTGGCTATTGTTGAACTCAAGCATTCCTTCAAGAAACTAACTTTAGTAATAAAGAGCATGGGAAACTTAGGCAAGATTGGGTGGCGCAATGCCACTATGCAACATATTCCAGTAGACAGCATGGCATTGCTATATTAATACACAAAAATTGTCCCTTTGTGCTGGAAAAAAAATCGTGGACAAAGAAGGTTGATTTGTGATTCTAAGTGGATCTATAGCGCACTTAAAGTTGGCATTATGCAATGTCTATGCCCCAAATATATTTACTCAATCTTTCTTTTCCAACCTGGTTGCTGAATTAGGACAGTTCATACAACATAAGTTGATTATAGGGGGAGATTTTAATTTGCCAATCTTCCCAGAAGTTAATAACAAACCTATTCAAACAAAATGCCCACACAAATTGACTGAAGGGTCACATTTCCTTATGAAATAACTTCAACTGCTTGATATGTGGTGGGTACTCTACCATACCAAATTGGATTTTACTTTTTATTAAAAAATGCATGAGTCATATTCACGAACTGATTATTTTCTAGTCTCTACCAATATATATCCAAAAATTCAAGCAGCATCTATTCATATATTCTCTATATCAGATCACGCTCCTATTATGCTCAAACTTTCTATTCATTTTTCTGACAGCTGTTTATCAATGGAGATTGCATCCAGCCTTATATCATGATAAAGATTTTAGTGAATACTTGAAGCATAATTAGAAATAATATGTGGAACTTAATAAAACTAATGATATTTCAGGTGATGTTGTTTGGAATGGCAGTGCTTTGAGGCCACATTAATAGCTTATATAGCTCACAAAAATAAGACTAGAGATAAGGAAATTTTGCAACTCCATGACTAGTTAAGAATCCTAAAGAAGCAACATATTTCTTCTTTTCAACAACAAATGGACTCAATTAGGAAGTCCTTGAATCATTTATTATATCAAAGGGAGGTTCAACATATAATGCAATAATGCAATATAAGAGTCTTCAGTTTCGACAAGCAAATAAGGCAGGCAAATTACTAGCACAAATGGTGAAAAACATAAAGCTCAAACATTATATAATGTCCTTGACTGATAAGTCAGGCACTTCACACATCTTTACTGCAGGTATTACTGAGATCATGTTGGACTTTTATTTGATATTATATACAGGGAGACCTGGTGCAGAGGTGGATCTGAAATTTTTTTTAATGATATTTATCTCCCTCAAATATCCACTTTAAACAGACAAATTTTGAATAAACCCATTTCAATCTCTGAAGTTCTTTCTGTCATTAACATGTTAGCTTTAGCTAAAGCACCAAGATTAGATGGTTTTGGAGCAGAAGAAGTAGCAAACCCTCTGCTTCAAATGTATAATAGTTGTTTTGCTAGGAGTGGATTTCCAAATGGTGTGAATCATGCCTTGATTGTAGGTTTCCGAAAACTGGTAAAGATTTAACAGTTTCTAATAAACTCCCAGATTGATTAAAGACAGTCTGAGTGTGTGGTATTTTGGGCAGGTTTTAAAGATTTAACAGTGCCTGGCTCCTATCAACCAATATCTTCAATCAATATTGACCTAAAAATGTTAGCATCCATAATAGCCAAGCATTTCAATATTATTATGCCTATATTGATAGCAGATGATCAAACGGATTTTGTTAAAAATAGGCATGATCTGACAAATGTATATAAATTACTAGAAGCCATTGGGACTGGGGAAATCGTGTAATCCACAGGGTATGATTATCAGTTTAGATGCAGAAAGGCCTTTGATAATGTACAATGGCCTTATATGTTCTGGCTATTGCTGAAATATGGGATCCCTGCCACGTTTGTCAATTGGATACGGCTTCTGTATACCTTGCCAAAGCCAGTATTTTGATCAATAGGGAGATATCTAAGTCTTTTTTGCTGATGGTGGGATTTATCAGGGCTGCCCCTTACCGTCTTTACTTTATATATTAATGGTTGATCCTTTAGTTCTCAAAATCAAAATGACTTTGAAGACTGAAGGCTTTCTTTTGAGTGGATGGGAGTATAAACTTTGCTTATTTACGGACAATATGCTTTTGTTTCTCAGGAATTCTACTACTTCTCTGCCTAAGACTTTATGTTTAATTGATAAGCTTGCGGCATTTGCTGGACTAAGTTTTAAATTTTCCAAGTCAGAAGCCATGTCTATATTGGATACCACAAGGTATACTTGGCAGGGTCTGTTTGGTTTGGTTGCCAGGAAGATTCAAGAATTTGCTGTATGATTTAAATATTACAAATTTAATTGAATCTATGGATGAACAGTATTTGGCTTGGAAGGAACTTCCCCTCTCATTATTTGGGTGAAGCGCCCTATTAAAAATGTCTCTTTTACCCATGCTATTATATAAGATACAGATGCTCCCTGTTTGGTTAGAAATGAAGGATGTTGATCGGCTGTGTTCATTAGCTGTACAAATTATATGGCATGGGAAAATCTCCAAATTCAAATATTCTACACTTATGCAGTCCAAAAAAATATTGGGGTTTGAAGCTCTCTGTTGTTTTTAAAGTTTTGCATGCCAATTGAGATTTTGCTGGGAGTGGTGCAAAGAACAATATAAATTTGAAATTCCACATTTGATAGAAAATGTTTCTCGCCCTTTTTTGGCTGTTCATATACTATATTCCAGAGATTTGTCACTCCCACATAAGATTAGGAGTCATGTTTTGATTAGACTTGTGCTATTAGCGCAGAGGATTATGTGCAAATGGTGGGGTATTAACCTTTATGCTATGTAAATGATTGAATTAGTGGGCAATCCAGAATTTCTCCCAGGCTTGCAAAACCCAGCTTTCAAAATATGGAAACAACAAGGCTTGGTAAATATTGATAATTTTTATTGTAAGTCACAGAATAATATTTTCTCTTTTGAACAACTAAGCTCTCATTTCATTATAACCTTCCAACAATTTTATATATATTTACAAGCCAGACATTATTTGTCTAATATAATCTCACAGGCACCTAAAATGTTTGCATTGGAGCTGATCATTGTAAAATGATTTACTTTGATTTAATTTACAAGACAACTATAGATGCAAGGCTTCAAGAAATGCAATTTAACTTGTTACATAGGGCATATATAGATATGGTTAAAAATCATAAAATGAAAATTACTGATTCGGATATGTTGTGCGAAATGCCATATACACAGAGGTACTTTTATGCATAATTTTGTTCACTATTCTCTTTTTGAGATACAATTTTGAAAATTATTGATCAAGTTATTTATCATAAACTAACTTTCTGTGGAGAATATTTGCTGTTAGGTTCTGTAGATTGGGGCTCTAACGTCTCCAAACATCTAGCTAAATATATCTGAATTGTGGCTTTGTTAGCTAAGCTTGTATTCTTTATAACTGGATCAAACCTCATGGTCCTGTACTATTGATGTGGTATAAAAAAATAAGCTGATTGGATGCAAATCAAAAGATTTGATATGTTTTTCACTATTAGGAAAGTACATAGAGAATATGTTTAGTTAATAGATATGTAACCTCCTATAATTCAACAATCTTTAACAATGAATGTATATTCTTTAAGTGGGTGAATAACTATGATGGGTAAGGTTGAATCTTTTTCCTTTTTTCTGTTTTTCATTCTTTCTTTTTTTCTTTTCTCCTGTACCTCCAGTAGAAGCATAGTTCTATGGATGAGCTTGTGCATTTTTGTTTGAGTATGAATATGTTGACTTGTCCTTATAAAACAATATGGGGATGTTCACTATATATGGAGCCAGTTTAATGGTTTATTGGAATATATATGTCAACTTTCTTCATTCTGTTAGAAGATGTAATTGCTATTTTCTTTACTGCTTCATTGCTATATTGTTTAATCCCTATATGACTAAATAAAGATATTTAAAAAACCTCACACTTGCACATCCTTTGTTCTCACAAAATACCTTGCTGGTTGTCAGGAGAAAAGGGGTCTGCCTGGTCAGATGCTGATCCCACAGGAGGCCTTAAGCAGAGAAGGACATTGATAGCTGTTAGCCTGATTACATGGCTCCCTCCCTGTGAATTAGTCCTCAGAGGTTCATAATGGATTGCTGGGAACACCACAGTACTCTGGCAATTTGAGGGCTAGAGGATGAAATGAGTTGAGCCGTAAGACCCAGAGAGTTCCATGAGTGCTCATGCTTATGTATCTATTCCTGTAAGTAAAAGAATATTGTAGAAGTACTACTACTACTTAACATTTCTATAGCGCTACACAACATACATAGTGCTGAACAAACAAACCCCTAGTTTTAAGAAATGGACTCTATGGGGGTTATTTTCTAATCGTTTATCGCGTGCATTAGGGCCTAACGCACGCGATAAACTCCTATTGCACATGAAAAAGGCCTTTTCGCGTGTGATAGGATGCAGAAAAGCTGGAGGGGAGGAGTCGGGGCAGGAAGGGGAGGAGTCAGGGGAGGGAGAGGAGGAGTCAGCCACAGCACCGCTGCTGGCGATAATGTGAGGAACATTATCACCGGCAGTAGCACGGCGAATAGCACCACCTTTTACGGTGGCACTATTTGCATGAAAAGCTGCAGCTGGCCACACTGCGGCTGGCAAAATTGCACTGCCGCAGTGTGAATGGCTGCGGCCTTTCGCAGGCCCACCCCTCCCTTCGTCCCTGCCCCCTTTTTCACAGGATTCATCATTCCGCGAGGAATGATGAATCTAGCCTTTTGACAAAAGGCCTTGTAGATAGTCTCTCTACAAGAGAAATGCAATTCTAAAAATGTATTGCATTATGGCCATTTCAGGCATATCGCATAGCTTAATACCAGGAAAAAAGGTGTAGTTATTTCTGGTGTTAAAACCATGTGACAGCATGCATTATGCTATCGCATGGTGTGATATTGCCCCTCATTTTCATAAATCCAACCCAAACTCCTCCCTGATCCCACCCCTTCCAAAAATGTGCATTTGCGCTGTGCGTTAAGTTATTATTGCATGTGTTATGGCATTAACATATGCGTTAACACATTAATGTGTGCATTAATGCCATAATGCATTTTGATGAATGACCCTGAAAACTTGTTAAAATACTGTGAAGTTTGGATGTGTCAAATATGTTGAAGATTGATATAACAGGATTAACTGATCCAGACTGTGGCTTATATTTGCTTTATGGGCAAAAATGGAGGTTAGACGCCAAAGAAATGTCCAAGTGCAACTTTATTAAAATGGAGACCAATGATTTTTATATGTGCCCGACTCAGGCCAGAGTTTCGCCCCACACCGGGGCTGCCTCAGGGGCTGAGTGTGTTGAAGAGCAATATTTGAAAATCAATAATGTTCTTAAATGAAATGGTCTAGTGGTCAGATGCTTCTGAGGAAAGGGCAATTTAGAACCACATTACCCACATTACCCAGCGTCCATCTAACAGCTCCATACCATACATTTTAAAATGTTTGATAAGATATTACAAATTTAATATCAATAAAAGCATATTTACAATAAATTCAAACATAAAATTAGCACAATGATGGATCCAATACACCCAACATAGCCATGTTTCAACAAGATGTCTGCATCGGGGTAATTACATAATTGATCATCCTTATTCTCTCCTATCTAGGAGAAGAGGCTGACCACTGGACCATAAATGAACTTAAAAGTTACAACCCTAAAAACAGCTGTAAAAATTCCAAGGCACTCTAAGAGACACCAGAGGCAGCGATAAGGGGCCTTACCTTTTCGCTGTCAGCGATGTCTTCGCTGCGTCTGCCCCGGTGCTTCCCCGACTCCTCCCCTTCCGATGCTGACTCCGCCCCGACTCCACCCCGATCTAGCTATCACACTCGAAAAGGGACTTTTTACATGCGAAAGCTATAGAAAATGACCCCCAAAGTCTTTTAATTCCTTTGGAAGACAACTTCTTAATTCTTGATCTCTTTCTCTTCCCAGTTACTCCGGTTACTCAGATTGTTCAGATTGAAGGTAGTTCAATCCTCTTTTTTCCAATATTATCACTGCTTTCTCCTCACTTGGAGTGGTTAGAATAAAGTCCCAATACTTTATCAGAACATAAGTCCCAATTCTCATATCTTTCCTGAAGCCTTCTTAAGTATTTGGATCTCCTTATGACAGTACCAGTGGGCACTATCTTCTCAAGTATAGGCCACCTGAGTTAGCAGTGAACATAGTCCTCAAAAACATTTGGCTCCTTCCCTATAGCAAGGGTCAGGACTTCACTTCTCAGATGTACCCTTCACTCCTCAGGCTCTTTCGAGTTGAAAGATGCCTCTTCCCAATAGAACAGATGCTGATTCCCTGGTGCCAAGGGCACTCGGTTCCTGGTGTAGAAAACAATAGCCTTTTACTCCAAAAACAGGGAAAATAAACAAGAGACAGAAAGGGTAGAAAAACCTCCTTGCCTCCAAAATGAGGAGATAGGGTTACTGGTAGAAAAAAACAACTAAAGGTTGAAACTTCTCTTCATTGGGTCACTGACAGGTTTTTTGCTGGAAGAAGTACTAGAACACCGCCAGAGTCTTCCCTTCTCCTTGATCTAACCTTGCACAGGAGGGCTGCCCCAATCTTCTGAGAAGGGGTACCAAGACTCTCACAGGGAAAAATCTCACAACTTGGGTCAAAAAGAATAAACCCAGCTTCAAATAAGTCAGTCTGTCTGGCTGGCATCAAGGGAAAGTCACCCATTCGCTTCTCTCTTCAATGTTACAAAAAGGAACAGAGAGGAGACAGAGAGAGCCTCTGCTCCAATCAAAAGGCAAATTAAAATCCAAAAGCCAAACTAAAAATCCATGAGGATTGATGGTGCTTGAGGATGATAAACATCTAGAACACACCATCTTCAGCTCTCACGTGGGGGAGTAAAATCCAAACCTCTCTTTACTAATTCTGCACTGGACCTCCTCAGAAATTTGGTACACTCTTTAAGTAGGGGAAACCAAAGAGGTAGGGGAAACCAAAGAGAAACACACCTTTGTTAGAATCTTCCACATTGTTAAGAGCCCAATAGGCCTTACCAAAAAAAAAAAAAAAAAAAATATATATATATATATATATATATTTTTTTTTTAAATTTAAGTAGAATATTAAGTACATTTAAGTAGAATATTTGCACAAAATGTTTTGGTTGGCTCCATGTAACTTTTAACTGTAAACATTTAATTTTAAGAAACATATATTGTGTGCTTTATTTTTCATAGTTGTTTTTTGAGTCACTTTGCAACTGCCATACAGGACCTGTATAAAAAATAGCTTTGATCATCTGTTCTTCTCTAATTCAATTCTAAAATGGATATAGAAAAAGAGAAAAAACAAGTAAGTTCATATTTAAAGAACAGGAATGACAAGGGGAATAATTTTGAGGATAAGGGGAGAAAAGTCAAAGGAAGGGGAATACCTGTAAGGCAATGTGCACAAATGATCATAGCCTAGTCTAGGTAATAGGGATGTGCAGGGAAAAATTATTTTTGTTTTTGGGGTTTTTCTCCTCTTTGGTATTGCTTTGTTGAATGTTTATTTTATTTCTGTAATGTGCAGAAAGAAAATAAAGATTATCAGGCGGGGGGGGTTATATTGCCCAGATAGCAGGATAAACGTCCTGCTGAATATACTTGGCTAAAGTTATCTGGCTACCATTAGCCGGATAATTTTTAACCTAACTGGACAGCTTTTGAATATGGCCAGTTAGGTCTGAAGTTATCCATCCTTGTATGGCCGGCTAAGTTGCTACTTAACTGGATATCTTCAAAGGATATGCCTTCACAATGAATTTTCTTAATGTGTTAAGAGCCTGCAAATCACTTCAGCCCACGCACTGGTATTTCAATATTAATGGAAGGGGATGTCTCTCGGCCAAATTCTACATTTCACAGATCATGAAGATCAGATTTTGTAAACCTTCCCAGGTGTAAAAGATAAGGAATCTGCAATGAGGCACAAGCCCTAAAATCTAATTTCAAAAGATTAACCTGGTACCCTTCTAGCTATACTTATATCTTGTTTTGACAGTTGCACAAAGTTGGAGTAGAGGTGTCACAAAATAAGGTATCAAGTGATAGCCACTGTCATTGATGAAGAAAATAAAAGGAGAGAAGAAAGAGTCCTAAAAGTGTTAGATAATTTCAGGTGAGGATAGTGATTATCCCAAGCGCAAGCCATGTCTGTCTTTCTGTATGGACATATGATCATACATCAACTTGTCTTAAGATGTGGGGATTATGGCCAGACCCAGAAATTTGGCCACTGCAATCTATCCAGGTCATCTATCATTTTGCGTTAGGGCCTTAACACTAGTGTTAAATAGTGCAACATGCATTAGTATGCAAATGTCACATTTGATATTTATTTATTTATTTATTTAATTCTTTTATATACCGACCTTCATGACAGGTGTCATATCATATGCAAACGGGAGGAGTGAGGATGGAGTTAATGGTAATGAGCAGGTCCTAAAGACAAATGTAATAGAGTAATACAGGTTTTAACACCAGAAATAAAGTTTTTGAGAGAGAGAGAGAAACTTGGCGGCCATTTTCATTACTGGCAGACAGGCTGGTTATGAAAACAGGCCGAGTTTACCTGTGTCGGTCTTCATAACCGGCAGCCGTGGTGGGTCGCGTTAGGAAGGAGGCGCTAAGGTCGCCCAAACGACCCTAGCACCTCCTTCCTAGCGCAACCCCCTAATTTGCATATTGCATGGCGTCCCCCTTGTGGGCGCCATGCGTGCGTTAAAAAAACAGGAGCTGAAAAGTCAGCGCCCGCTTTCAGCGCACACAATTGCATCAGCCCCTTAATATTCAGCCAAGCAAGAGGACGTAAGAGTCTCTCCTTTTCTTGTTAGGCTTCCTGGGTACTTTTGAGGGTGTGGGAGTGGGGAGTGGGCATTTGCCGCATCATTTTTGAAAAATATGGTGGATAGCGTGGAGAATCGTCATAGCTTGGCCTGCTTCAGTTTTTTTTTTTAAATTTTGGGTGGCAGGAGGATGGAGGAAATTGATCACCACTTGGTCTGCAACATTTTTTAAATCTTGTAGTAGGGAGAAGGGATCAAGGTGCTGCTGGCCTTCTACTTTTTTCCTCTATTTATGTGAGTAACTGTAGCTATTTGACTGACCACTGTTACCCAGATAAAACTTTGTTCAGATAGTGCTGCCCAGACAAAGTGAAAGCCCTCGGCGCTGCCTTTTTGTTCCCTGCTAGGTTTTGTGTAGGTAACAAGATGCCCTGCCAAAATTTATCCAGGGAGCAGACAAAATATTCAATTCTCAGTTTTGTCTGGATATCTCCAAAGGTTACCTGGACAAACCCCTTGAACATTGCTTTCTTGATGATAATTATGGAATGATTTGGGTTATTCCTTGCTGGAGACAATCAGTTGTTAAATGTTCTTCCCACTCTTCCCATGGGTTTAGTTTTAGGCAGGACTACAAGGCAAGTAATTATATTAGCATTTTGAAAACTCACCTTTGATTGAAACCAAGATCAACTTTTGTTGCTAGATTTTTTTGGGTAGGGGTGGGGGAGGCAGCAGGAGGGGGACGTTTATGGTGCTAGATGTTTACATGATGTATTTTAGGCTATGAAACATGACTGCATGAAATATATGCAGAGATTTCATATATAAACCCCTGTATGTTTGGGGATTTTTTTTTTTTTTTTTGCAAAGGCAGGACTCAAATTTTATTGTTTGAATGTAGGATGATTGTAAAGGTGAGTTTTTATGTGGGTTGAATAATTGTTTGCAAATTTTCTAACTTGCCCTGAATGTTTTCAGAAGAAGTGATTTGGAAATAAAAAGGAAATAAATAAATAAATAAATAAATAAATGATCAGCTTGAATACATTATGTGCTGTGACCTATTTAACCGGTATCCATGATCTCCTGCTTCTTTCTGTGCCTTCCTGGCTCCTGATGCTGGAGATCTGTTTTAGGGTGCAGTGAAAATAAACGCCCCCCTGCTTTCATGAAAATGGGGGCAATCTCAGAAAAATGGAATACTTTTCCAGGCGGCTTCTTTTCTTTGTGTGACCCGGGAGGAAGCTATAGGACTCAGTATCTTTTGAACACTCCTACACCCTTGAAGAGCTACAGAGTCTTGTTACAGTACTTTTCCCCACTGAAATGCTGATGCTTTCATCGGAGCTGCCTCACTTTCCAGCTCGGAGGCGGCTTCTTTGTTGAGTAAATGATCTTTGTAACATTAGACATAAAGGCTGAACAGTTGCATCCTTTTAGGAAACAACATGGTAGGGCTAACAGAATGGTTGACGGATCAGAGGCAGAGCTCAGAGCTGTAAAATGATACTGGAGAGCCTTTAGCTTCCCAGGCTCAAATTTCATTTTTTTAAACACTTTCACTGTATGGCTGTGCCTCTAAGGCCCTTCACCTCTCTGTACTCTACCTCTACCTGCATTCCTTAGTCTGCATTCACTCCAACTACTGTAGACTAAGGTACTGTGGTACCTGTTTGAGTTACAGCACAGCGTATACAGATACAAACCCCTAACTTAATGTGGGGGCAGGAAAAATAAGAATCACTTGCTGCCACTGCAAAAGCACTTTATTTCTTGGGGAGAGGAGAGAGAGGACAGGAGAAGATCCCATTTCTACGTATAGGTAATATAGTGGGCAAATTACTCCACAATCAGAAAACAATGCCTGCTTCCATCAAAACCTGAACAGCTAAAGCCGAGGACCAGATATTTCAGTACTGTAGAGCTGAAGTATTTATTTGATTTATATTTTGCTTTTCAGGCAGTTCAAAGTAGATTATATTCAGGTGCTCACAATCTAAGGCAGAGCTTTCCAAACTTTTCATGTTAGTGACACACTTTTTAGACAAACATAATTTCAGGTCACAGTAATTCAGTCTACTAGCAAACCAGAGGTTAAAGGTTAAACGAACGAAATGTATTTCGACAATTTATGTATGTTTCCTTAAATATATACATAATAAAATGTTTCATGACACAACCTATCTTGTGAAAACCTCTCATTTATATTAAAAATATATAATATTCCAAGATTAATGTTATTGTTATAATTTATGAGTAACAGTAATAAAACAAAGTTATTATGTTATTCAATTTACCTCTTTAATGAGATATATGAGCTTGATGGGATGAACACAGATTTTGAATATTTGGTGTTAATAAAAAAGTCCAAAGGGTCTTCTGCGTAATTTTAAAAAGCTGGCCAGTTTCACACTATAAAATTATTTGATAGCCTCATTCAACTAATTCTATATGGCTATGAGAGTGAAGTCTGGAATTTATAGGAAGGGACAGAATGTCAATATAAATCCTGCACCTCCAGTTCTGTAACTCTGTGCATCCACTGAAATTCCCCCAAACAATGGAGCTTGGATGTTTCCCTTACAGCTCATCATACTAAAAGATATTTTCAAATTCTGGTGTCACCTCACAGTAATAGCAGCACAAACACCTTCCACTGCCAGGCACATTGTGAACTACCCCGCAAAAAAGACACTCAAAATCTATACTGCAATCCCATTGCAACATAACAGTAATAACACCAAGGACTCAAACAACAATAACCCTACCTGTGAAAAAGCAAGGGTAAATATTACACTGGGTCCTAGAATACCAATATACCACCTACTGAGGAAACAAAACAAACCAGATTGCTATAGATCCCTATGCTAGCAGAATCTCTCATCATGGTCACACACACAGAGCAGAGACAGACCCTCACCAAATACAGAATACAAAATAAAGGAGCACAAATTAGACAAAACTGAAATGGAAACCCCAAGAAGCCAGACTCTGTGTATTAACAATGGAAAAACAGAACCACCATTCCTCATAAAACAAATAAAATCAAGAAACATAAAGCATCAGTTATAATAGTAAAACCATACTAATAAAAGAATATTTTAAAACTACTGATAAATAGAATTTCTATTAATTAAAATCATATACATTTTTTACAATTTTCCAAACACCAATAAAATATTTCAAAACAGCACATATATCAAATAACACCCAATAATTAAAACTAATAAGGTTTTTAAAAAGCCCCTGCTGTCCATACGTGGGAGCTCTTGATTTCTAGTCACCCTGATATTGTCAAGGATTAGGAGGTTATCCTCTCTCTCTCACACATACTCACATGTCATTCTCTCTCATACATACACTGTCACATACATACACATTCATGCTCTTATACCCTCCATAACCTCTCGCTCTCAAAGACACTGACACACTCTCAGGCTCTAAGACACTCTCTCCCCCTCCACACCCCCCCCCCCACACAAACTCTTACTCCCCTGGATTTTCTCATACACACTCATGCTCTCACTCTCTCTGGCTCCCTCATATACACACAAACACACATACCCAGGCAAGTTCCCAATCATTCTCACACAAACACACACATCCAGGCAAGCTCCCAGTCATTCTCACACACTGAAACTGACCCCCAGGCAGGCTTCCATTCATTTTCACACCACTCCCTCACCATCCCCCAGGCATGCACACAATCAATCTCACACAAACAGACCCCCAGGCAGGCACCAATTCATTCTCACACACAAACATACACCACACACAGGCAGGCACCTATTCTCACACATACAAACCCCAGGAAGACACCCATTCTCATACACAGACACACCCTCAGGCAGGCACCCATGCATTCACACACACACATACACCCCCAGGCAGACTCCCATTCATACATATGCACACACTAAAGGCAGACCCCTTCTCTTTCTTTTGCCAGCAACCTCGGAGCCTCTCTCATTCCTCTGCTGCCACTGTCACTGATGCTGCATGGCTATTGGGGAGGTGCTATTGGCACTGAAGCCCATTCTGCTGCCTCCTCTGTGCAGGCCCCGTGGGTTTCCACTTCCTCCATGTTGATCTCGTACATTGTGAGATCCGCATAGAGAAAGTGCTACTCACACATTCCCAAAGATTACATGTGCCAATCAGTAAAAAGTAATTTTTTTTTTTTACCTTTGCTGTCTGATCTTAGTTTTCTAATCAGTCACAGGCTTTTTTG
This sequence comes from Rhinatrema bivittatum, assembly GCF_901001135.1. Lineage (NCBI taxonomy): Eukaryota > Metazoa > Chordata > Amphibia > Gymnophiona > Rhinatrematidae > Rhinatrema > Rhinatrema bivittatum. The sequence goes on from NC_042615.1 coordinate 595,242,467, forward strand.
TTCCACATCACCTTTCTTATTTTTTTGCCAATTCCTTTCATATTGTCTTTTTTTTCTATTTCTTTTCTCTCCATCTTCTTCCCTCAAACATACAGTCAGGTTCTCATTCTCACATGCTTTCTCTCTCACACACACACAGGCTCTCACTCTCACATGCTCTCTCTCTTGCACATGCTGTCTGACTCTCACACACCCAGGCTCTCTCTTACTCCCACATGCTGTCTTGCTCAAGCACAGGCTCTCACTGTCACATGCTCTCTCTCATACAATCATTCATACACAGTCTCTCTCTTGTACATGCCATCTGACTCTCACACACCCAGGCTCTCTCTCACTCCCACATGCTGTCTTGCTCAAGCACAGGCTCTTACTGTCACATGCTCTCTCTCATACAATCATTCATACACAGTCTCTCTCTTGCACATGCCGTCTGACTCTCACACACCCAGGCTCTCTCTCACTCCCACATGCTGTCTTGCTCAAGCACAGGCTCTCACTGTCACATGCTCTCTCTCATACAATCATTCATACACAGTCTCTCTCTTGCACATGCTGTCTGACTCTCACATACCCAGGCTCTCTCTCACTCCCACATGCTGTCTTACTCAAGCACAGGCTCTCACTGTCACATGCTCTCTCTCATAAAATCATTCATACATACAGGCTCTCACTGTCACATGCTGTCTCTCTCTCACACACACACAGGCTCTCACATGCTGTCTCTGCAAACATTCAGGTCCTCACTCCCACACACAATCTCTCAACATCTCATACATGCACTCTACGGGCCCTCAGCCTCTCTCTTCCTTCTGGGCCTCCTCTTCACGGGTCGCTGCAGGATGGGCTCTGCAGCAGCCCTGATCTTCTCGGGCCGATCCGCAGTGGGGACCCTGCTACCGGGCCTCCATCTCTTCTCAGCCCGCTGCAACAACGCTGCTCCTCTTCTGCACTCGGCTGATGCTCCTCCTCCTTCCTGCCCGTGCGGCTCCGGCAACATTTTTCTTCCGGGGGCCGCATGGGCAGGAAGGAGGAGGAGAACCTGCACGTTTAGACGTGATCTTTTTCTTCGGGCCATGGTGACGTGAGCTCCACCACGGCCCTGCCGATCTTCCTGCTGTGCGTCTGCGGCACACAGCACCGCAAAATTTAACTGCTCAGCCACCAGTGGGATGAGGTCCACCGGCGGCCGCATTGGCTCCCACTTGCCAGTGTGTCACGTGCACTGGGCTTGCGCGACACATCGGCACACTGCAGGCAACACACTAAAGCTCTGATCTAAGGGGCCGATGCAATACTTTGGCACAGAAAGCGAGTGCTGAACAGTCAGCACCCGCTTTCTTAACGTGCCCCCAGGCGCCCCCCTGGGGGCGCCATGCAAAATTTAAATTAGGGCGTCGCGTTACCAAGGAGGCGCTAGGGGCGCTTGCACACCCCTAGCGCCTCCTTGCTAAGAAGATCCCGAGTGCATCAGCCTGCTGTCGGTTTTCCTAAACACCGCACAGCCAGGGGGTTCAGGAAATGGACGCTTCTCAATTGAGCATCCGTTTCCTGCACCCGACTGCCAGCGTTTTTTTTAACTTTTTTTTTTTGTTTAAAATTTGTTTACTTTTTCCTCCACTCTGTGCACAGCACGACTTACTTGCAGTAGTGCTACTGACTTGTACATACAATATCATTCCTTGTGCAATGATGCCGTACTCCCTTGGTGAAAAGATTACTGACCAGGCTCTCTGTGCCCTGCCTGGGTTTGCTTCAATCCTCAAATAATCCTTCATCTGGCTGAGGAATGTTCTGTTTAACAGAAAGCTCAGTCATACCACCATGGGTTAGCAGCAGCAATGCTGCTAGTCTTTTGTTGCCATTTTGGGGGTTGATTGGGTCCTCTCAGTTTTTTTTATTTTTCCTCTCCAGATATAGAAAGGGTGAAGCCCCTTGATGAATCAGTCCCTGCGTGTTCACATGCCGAAAGCACAGTCTCACTGCATCCCCATTTAGGAACCTGCTAAATAACGTCCGACCTGTCTGTGCACTCGGCCCCTCTCAGTCGGTCACTATGAAAGAGGAATATTATGCAACATAGCTAAACAAAGCCCTTGTTTAAGAATAAACACAAAAATAGGCTTACAAAGTTGACAGTACAACATGGCAAAATGAAACATACCATTTACCGAAAACAGAATCACGCGCAGAGGAAAATACTCAGTCTCACTTCTACATTCCTGTTACACGTGGGCCTTTACCACTATCGCTCTTTAGTACATAGGTGCCTGACGATAATGAAGTGCTGTTCATTTGAACTTCAGATGCATGTGAGTAAATGATCTTTCGAATTTAAAGCTGAAATGATACGCATAACAAACTTACCAGCAGGGCAGATAAATGAGTATTGCTTTGTACACTGTCCCTGTGGCCACATTACAGTTGTGGAAATATACAAGCTTTCAGGCACCCCACATACAGATATGATAATTTAATTTTAATTATTTGCTTTTGGTGAAACATTATTACTTGAGGTTTAAGAGTGCTGTGAATCCTAAAAAAGAAAACAAAATCGTTTTTGTGCCTACCGTACAGTACGATAAGACCACTGCAAATATTACAAAACTCCGCAGCTAGAATTCTCACAGGAAAAAGTAGAAGAGATCACATCACAGATACACTTGCCGAACTATATTGGCTTCCCATAGAACAAAGAATTCAGTTCAAAGCTCTATGCACAATACATAAGCTAATCCACGATGAAAAAGCAGAATGGCTGAACACAGCACTTCGAGTACACGTCCCACATAGAAATTTAAGATCGGCAAACAAAGCCCTCTTAACCATTCCATCTGTGAAAACAGCAAGACTAACCCAGGTTAGGGAACGAGCACTGTCCCTGGCAGGTCCCATATTATGGAATACAATGCCCCTTGATCTAAGACTTCAAAGTAATCATAAACTTTTCAAAACACACCTCAAAACCTGGCTTTTCACACAAGCCTTCAAGAAAGAGAACGATGCAAGCAAATAAGTAAGGATAAGCGGACTTAGAGCACCCAGAGCACAATGATCAGATTGTGCCTGGAAATTATTTTAGCCCTCAAATAATTGTAGTCAAACCGAAAGGTTGAATAGCAATAAACATACAACCCCCCCCATGAGAATTTCATCATTGAAAATTCCATGTCATAAACCATTCTATACTTAATGTTTATTGTTACCGAATAATAATGGCACCCTCTAGTTAAAGTATGATCTATATTCTCCTTGATATATGTGCCCTATTGTAAACCGTTATGATGGTAAGTAACTTAATGACGGTATATAAAAACTTTTAAATAAATAAACAAAAAGGGCCATAAGAAGATCTCTGTGATTCTCAACAAGGAAGAATGCATATACAAGCTGAGCACACCCTCTGCCTATTAAAATAAATGCAATCTGCCTTTGTGTTTATGTGGGATATATGGTTTGGTATTTTGGCTAATGGGGAGGAAAGGAAAGGTTTATAGCCAGGCTGATAAGTCATATTATACTATTATACAGCCTTCTTAATTTTATTTTATTTTCTATTTGTGAAATTTTATTTTAATTTTATTTTTACTGCATTTTAAAATAATCACAAATATAACTTATTCCACAAAAGTGATACTATACACTGTGAATTGCCATTCACATAAATTAAGCAACACAAAAAAAGCATAATAATGTTGTGCATGAAGTGGTCCGGCCCTCTGGTCGGACCCGGAGGGCGTCTGCTACCAGGAGGCAGAGTACAGGAGGAAATAGTCTCAGGTTGGCCTCGCAGAATTTCAGCAGAGACAGTTCGGAGTAGGCCCACCACCATAAGGATGCGCGGTTGTTGTCCTAGGAAGAAGGCCGGAGATCACAGGAGGCCAGCAAGAAGAGTCCATATGGAAAGCAAGGGTCGGTAAGAGATAAGTCCAGAGTAGTCAGCCAAGGCAAGATCGGGTTCCAGAAGGCGATCAGCGTAATCAGGTCACAGGCATCTTGGTCGCCAGAAGTTGCTTGTAAAGATGAAGAAATATAATAAATCTTCATATCGCGGGGAGTGCTTCTTTAGGGAATTTGAGGATCTGTATGAGGTAATTATTGAACATAGCCTTAGGTGGGATTAATTTCAATTAGGGAAAATTTAAGACCCTCAAATTCAGAATTCTCAGCATATTTTCAATGTTTGCCAACTTTTTAGAATAAACAATGTCTGACTGGACCAATTTAATCTAAAGATGTTATTTGAGATTCCACTGTTAATGATTTTGTGTTAGTATCTTTCACAGTTTGTATTAGAGAAATAATAGCTTTCTCCAGTGAAGTCAAATCATTCCATATAGAATCCAAAGTTATTACAGGTGGTCGAGTTAGAGAAAGTTGCAAAGTCAAACATACCTTGGGGTCAAGTTCTCCTTCTTCCATGGGGTTCCCGTTGCTCTTCCCAGTCTCAGGAGTCCGTGAAGGTCCCAAAGGGCCCATGGAGTCTCGCATGCGAGAACTCTCCGAAGACGGCATCAAAATGGCATCAAAATGGCATCTCTTCTCAGGGCAATAGATTTTTCTTCAATACTTGGATTCTTTATCCAAGACATTGAAAGATCTGATGGAAGATGTTCAAAGACTGTAGATGCAATGGGGCTACTGTCGGCGCACCGGGATTCAAAGATATTTCTTCGGCCAAAGGAGCTGGCGTTTGCTTCCCGCCAGACTCCAAAGCGGCCCCACTCTCTAGTGTCAACTGCAGTGGAGACGCGAAGAATGGCTCAATCCATTCCTGGTGAAGATCAGGTATCAGAGAAGATGTTGAAATTTCTCTTAATTTTGCCTTTCTTTTGGTATGCGGCATTTTAAAGTTGAAAGACAAAGAGAAAAATTGTGGCAATCTAGGAGAGATCATCTAAGTGCACACTCTAGATGGCCACCATCTTGATCCCCCCCTATTTGTGAACTTTCATAACACAAGAATCTCTCTTGATAGGAAAAATCAATATGCTTGCATATAATATTAATGAAACAAAATAAACCCAGGTCATAATACAACTATGAGAAAAAAAGCCTAGAAAGACAAATTGTCAGAAAGATCAAAACTAGGGGGCCCAACAGGAGGAAAAAATGGGAGCCAGATAACACCATACTAAAAGGAAAATGGGTAGCCCAAACCCCCCCAAAAAAACAGATGGTAACTGTTATCCATCCTTTAATAGAATCAGCACAGTTTAAAAGTCATAGGATGAGGATCTTTACCATTCATTAGATTACCATTTTGTATAAGAAAATCCCATTTTAGACACACCTTTGTTTTTCATGGTCATGTATACGAAGGATACTTTATAAAGGTCCCAAAATCTACAAAGAGTTGCCAACTTGCCTCCGTGTCATCATGAAATATGAATCCAGGTAGAACTCATGGTAAAAATACAAACAAAAATACAAAATACAAACAAAATACAAACAAAATACAAACAAAAAACAAACTTTGAAATGTTTGTATGCTAATGCCAGAAGTCTAAGAAGTAAGATGGGAGAATTAGAATGTATAGCAGTAAATGATGACATAGACTTAATTGGCATCTCAGAGACATGGTGGAAAGAGGATAACCAATGGGACAGTGCTATACCGGGGTACAAATTATATCGCAATGACAGAGAGGAACAGTCGGGAGGAGGTGTGGCGCTTTATGTCCGGGATGGCATAGAGTCCAACAGGATAACCATCCTGCATGAGACTAAATACAAAATTGAATCTTTATGGGTAGAAATCCCTTGTGTGTCAGGGAAGACTACAGTGATAGGGGTATACTACTGTCCACCTGGTCAAGATGGTGAGATGGACAGAGAAATTAGGGAAGCTAACCAAATTGGTAGTGCAGTAATAATGGGAGACTTCAATTACCCCAATATAGACTGGGTAAATGATCATCAGGTCACGCTAGAGAGATAACGTTCCTGGATGGAATAAATGATAGCTTTATGGAGCAATTGGTTCAGGAACCGACGAGAGAGGGAGCAATTTTAGATCTAATTCTCAGTGGAGCACAGGACTTGGTGAGAGAGGTAACGGTGGTGGGGCCGCTTGGCAATAGTGATCATAATATGATCAAATTTGATTTAATGACTGGAAAAGGAACAGTGTGCAAATCCAAGGCTCTCGTGCTAAACTTTCAAAAGGGAAACTTTGATAAAATGAGAAAAATTGTTAGAAAAAAACTGAAAGGAGCAGCTACAAAAGTAAAAAATGTCCAAGAGGCGTGGTCATTGTTAAAAAATACCATTCTAGAAGCACAGTCCAGATGTATTCCACACATTAAGAAAGGTGGAAAGAAGGCAAAACGATTACTGGCATGGTTAAAAGGGGAGGTGAAAGAAGCTATTTTAGCCAAAAGATCTTCATTCAAAAATTGGAAGAAGGATCCAACCGGCATGATGTGCTTCACGAATGTCGGTAAATAAAAGTTAATAAATAAATAAATAAATACATAAATAAAATAGGATAAAGCATAAACATTGGCAAGTTAAATGTAAGACATTGATAAGACAGGCTAAGAGAGAATTTGAAAAGAAGTTGGCTGTAGAGGCAAAAACTCACAGTAAAAACTTTTTTAAATATATGCGAAGCAGAAAGTCTGTGAGGGAGTCAGTTGGACCGTTAGATGATCGAGGGGTTAAAGGGGCACTTAGAGAAGATAAGGCCATCGTGGAAAGATTAAATGATTTCTTTGCTTCGGTGTTTACTGAAGAGGATGTTGGGGAGGTACCCGTAATGGAGAAGGTTTTCATGGGTAATGATTCAGATGGACTGAATCAAATCACGGTGAACCTAGAAGATGTGGTAGGCCTGATTGACAAACTGAAGAGTAGTAAATCACCTGGACCGGATGGTATATACCCCAGAGTTCTGAAGGAACTAAAAAATGAAATTTCAGACCTATTAGTAAAAATTTGTAACTTAACATTAAAATCATCCATTGTACCTGAAGACTGGAGGATAGCAAATGTAACCCCAATATTTAAAAAGGGCTCCAGGGGCGATCCAGGAAACTACAGACCGGTTAGCCTGACTTCAGTGCCAGGAAAAATAGTGGAAAGTGTTCTAAACATCAAAATCACAGAACATATAGAAAGACATGGTTTAATGAAACAAAGTCAGCATGGTTTTACCCAGGGCAAGTCTTGCCTCACAAATCTGCTTCACTTTTTTGAAGGAGTTAATAAACATGTGGATAAAGGTGAACCGGTAGATATAGTATACTTGGATTTTCAGAAGGCGTTTGACAAAGTTCCTCATGAGAGGCTTCAAGGAAAAGTAAAAAGTCATGGGATAGGTGGCGATGTCCTTTCGTGGATTGCAAACTGGCTAAAAGACAGGAAACAGAGAGTAGGATTAAAGGGGCAATTTTCTCAGTGGAAGGGAGTGGACAGTGGAGTGCCTCAGGGATCTGTATTGGGACCCTTACTGTTCAATATATTTATAAATGATCTGGAAAGAAATATGACGAGTGAGATAATCAAATTTGCAGATGACACAAAATTGTTCAGAGTAGTTAAATCACAAGCAGATTGTGATAAATTGCAGGAAGACCTTGTGAGACTGGAAAATTGGGCATCCAAATGGCAGATGAAATTTAATGTGGATAAGTGCAAGGTGATGCATATAGGGAAAAATAACCCATGCTATAATTACACCATGTTGGGTTCCATATTAGGTGCTACATCCCAAGAAAGAGATCTAGGTGTCATAGTGGATAACACATTGAAATCGTTGGTGCAGTGTGCTGCGGCAGTCAAAAAAGCAAACAGAATGTTGGGAATTATTAGAAAAGGAATGATGAATAAAACGGAAAATGTCATAATGCCTCTGTATCGCTCCATGGTGAGACCGCACCTTGAATACTGTGTACAATTCTGGTCGCCGCATCTCAGGTACAGAGAAGGGCTACCAAAATGATAAGGGGAATGGAACAACTCCCCTATGAGGAAAGACTAAAGAGGTTAGGACTTTTCAGCTTGGAGAAGAGACGACTGAGGGGGGATATGATAGAGGTGTTTAAAATCATGAGAGGTCTAGAACGGGTAGATGTGAATCGGTTATTTACTCTTTCGTATAGTAGAAAGACTAGGGGGCACTCCATGAAGTTAGCATGGGGCACATTTAAAACTAATCGGAGAAAGTTCTTTTTTACTCAACGCACAATTAAACTCTGGAATTTGTTGCCAGAGAATGTGGTTCATGCAGTTAGTATAGCTGTGTTTAAAAAAGGATTGGATAAGTTCCTGGAGGAGAAGTCCATTACCTGCTATTAAGTTCACTTAGAGAATAGCCACTGCCATTAGCAATGGTTACATGGAATAGACTTAGTTTTTGGGTACTTGCCAGGTTCTTATGGCCTGGATTGGCCACTGTTGGAAACAGGATGCTGGGCTTGATGGACCCTTGGTCTGACCCAGTACGGCATTTTCTTATGTTCTTATGTTCTTAGAACTCACCTCCTATTGCATTCTACATTGAACTGTCAAACAGAAAACCAGACGTGGACTCATATCCCATCAGACAAGGATGTGTTATGGGACATAAGCCCAGTCCTTATTTTCCTGAGTGATGATAGCTATAAGGTCTGAACTAATATCTCATGACACAGAGACAGGTTGATAACTTTGCCTATACATTGTGCCCATAATATCTTACAATCCATGTTGGCTTCTTTTAGTAAAGAATTAATGTGTTCACAATAGTGTACTATAGTCCAGGCATTTCAATCTCAGCATAAAGAAGATGTGTGGTTTTATGAGTGTGGCTACTGGACGGCATGAAAGGTCACAGAGATAGAAAACCCTATTTATTAGGTCCATAGATTTTGCACTTCATGTTTCTGGATTTCTTTTTCTCAGTGGCTTTTTGTTAACTGTATTTATTTGTTGGCTATTTTTTTTTTTTTTTTTACAACAAATGCTATCTCTTTCTCTTTACTCTTCGTTTTTAGATCTGTCTCTCCTCCTGGAAACTCTGGTCACAGTCATGGTGCACAACCCATACTGCTACTGATGCAAACTCATTTCAGAGCCAAAACAAGGCCAGATTTAAGATTTTGGGGCCCACAGAGTACCATGGTGCAGCCCCTTTGAAGTTTTGTAGGCACATGGTCCTACAGTAAGCAACAGAGCAGGCTCCTCTTAGACCTGGATGTTTTGTGTCTTCAAAATCTGATGCCCAAGGCCATTGCCTATGACGCCTTATCCTAAATCCAGGCCTAAGTCAGAAGCAACGGCGGGAGTGTTAGTAGCCATACATGCACAACTGAGCTACAAATGAAAACCAAAAAAGGAAGTTTAAAATGGTGATGATGTGTCATAAGCAATTTATGGGCAGGAATCTTCCAAGAAATAGAAAGAGCATATTGCACTGTGGTTTCAAAGGTGAGCTCTCTTCAGTGAGCAATTTGCTCCTTATGGGGACAATTTTCAGGCTGTTTCACCCACAAACTTTGCACCAAATCTCAAGTACATGGGTAATTTTCCTTTATAAAACTTGTCACAGGTACAAAGCATAGGGTTGCCAACTGGCTCCAGATTTTCAGGACAGTTTGATCCAGTCCTGGTTTTACTCCCCTGCATGCAGGTATTTATATCTTGCTTTTCACAGGGAATGCAATAGGGAAATCAGAATAAGTCTCAGCATGCAATGAAGTAAAACCTGGACTGGATCAACCTGTCCTGAAAAGCTGGAGCTAGTTGGCAACCCTGACAAATGTTTGCAGCTGTAGATTTTCTACAGAATGTAACATGCGTGCACTTGAAACTACAGTCTCCCTGCATTACTTTCCAATCCCACCCAAAAAGATGCCCCTGGGAACGCCTCCCCTAAATGCAGCTAAAGTACATGCATCGTGGAACACCAAGCAGACTTTTAGCCGCATCCAGAGAGGGCAATCTTCAGCTGATTCACGCATGGAAATCACTATTTACTCGCATAAATGGCTTTGAAAATTGCCTTCTTTATCATATGAATCCTATAGTTGGTCCCTTACGGAACCTGGAAACTAATAGTTTGATAAATCTGGTCCCGGTCATTTCACATTTCCAAGCTTGTCTATTTCCCAGTCCGCTCAGCCACGGAGAGCAGGGATTAGGCTCCCTCTTCCCTGGTTTCCTTTTCCACTTTTATTATTCTCTATTTTTCAATTTTTGTTGTTGTTTTTTTTAAAGCAAGTTCATTTAGTTGGACATGAGTGCAACACTGATTAAAGCTGGTTTATATGTGGTCCTCCTCTGGATGAGCAGAATCAAAGTCAAGTTCTTATGGCAGCAGGTGCCTTCGACAGCATCCACCATGTTTGCCCAGCATTCAACAGAGCAAAGCTGCTAGGCCCAAGCTTACACAGCCCAAAGGGTGCAAATATCTTAGCCGATTTCATTGCAAATAAAATACTGAATAACTTGTGACCACTATATAATAACATTTTCTAAGCTAGTATGACCATAAATCTACATTTATAATTACATTTTTACTTATATTGCAATATGTTCAGCTTTTTCTTTAATACAAAATGTCTCAGGTACTGACGGAGAGTTAAATTTTCAAAGAACTGCTTTGCACAATCTTCTCGTAATCTTAAATTATTTTTTGATCTAATCCCTTGTAATAAGGTTCAGGTAAGATGGCTAATGAGTAGAAATAGAGCTGCTATGCTGACATAGCAACATGGAAACGAATCTATTTTTAAGAACTTCTTTGGGTTAATTATTAACATGAAATGTAAGAAACTTAGGAGTTGATTCACTTATTTTGCTGCAGAAAAGCTGCCAGAGGTGAATAGTTATTTTGGCAGTCCTGGGAATAAACATATTTGCTCTACAAAGTCAGAACAGGAGCTGTTTTGCGAGGCCAAATAGTGGGAAAACTGGCAATAATAACTATATAACAAAGAACTTTGGACCCACTCTGCTTCAAGCTGCTAAATATATTAGCTGCCCTATTTTCATATTCATGAGCTTCACCAATTTTTTTCAGACAGGAAAAATTAATCTGGTGACATTGGACCCCTATAGCAAAAGCTGAACCTATGTGGATTGAGACATCAGCATGATCTAAGATCAAGAAACCAGAACCGATTGCTCACCCTTCAGTCACCATATCACCTCATATGCAAAACATGCCTTGTGACCTTGGACTAGTCACGTTGGCTTCCATTGCCTCATGAACAGATTTAGGCCAAGATTCATCAAAATGCCATGTTTATTGTGTTATGAACCGAGTGGTGGACCCTTGGTTCGACGATGATCAAGTAGACCACCGTCGTTAGGCGAGGCTGATTCTCGGGGTTGCAGATGGAAAGGGTAAGATCTGGACGCAGGCGCCTCCTGCAGGTCGTGTAATCCAGATGCTGGCGCCTCCAGCAGGTCGAGGAGCAAACCCCGCGGATCTCGTGAAGAAGTCCAATCCAGAAGTCGTGAACCAGGGTGATCCGCAGCCAGTCCAGGGGTCAAAAAGCCAGAGAGGTCCGCAGCCAGTCCAGGGGTCAGAAGCCAGAGAAGTCCGCAGCCAGTCCAGGGGTCAGAAGCCAGAGAAGTCCGCAGCCACGCCAGGAATCAAGGAACCAGAAGGAACGTCAGCCGGACCAGGAAACAGCTCAGGAGGACAAACAGGAACCAGGAACAAAACAAACGCAGGAGCCAAGAAGACAAGGCAAGGACTGGAGGTCCAGACCTTGCTTAAATAGTCCCCAGCCAATAGGGAACCGCAGGAAGGAACCAGCTCATATCCGGTGAGTGTTCCTTTAAATCTGGGACCAGAGCCGCCCGCGCGGCCCTAGCTGAAGTCAGGGGGCGGAGCTAAGCCGCGCGGGGAGAGAGACCGCGGCCATCTTGGACCTGCAGCGAATGCTGCCGCTGAGAAGTCCCGCGGGGATGCCTAGTGCCGGCGGTCCGACCGGCCCCTAGGGATGGGGGTAAGTGCCGTTCGCGGCTTGCCACGGCTGGGTTTTATAACAGTACCCCCTCCTTTAGGCCTCCCCCTAGAAGGCTTGGGTTTCTCCGGATGGTTGGTGTGAAACGTCTGGAGAAGACCTTTGTCAAGAATATTAGTAGCGGGCTCCCAGGAGTTCTCCTCAGGCCCAAAACCTTCCCATGCCAAGAGATACTCCCAACGACGTCCTCGTCGCCGAACATCGAGAACCTCACGGACTTGATAGGTAGGGTCGTCCTCCAGCTGAACGGGCGAAGAGACAGGAGCCTTCCGAGATGGCCAGTTGAGGAGCAGAGGTTTCAGTAAAGAGACATGGAAAACATTGTGAATGCGCAGAGAGGTGGGCAGATGCAGTCGATAAGTGACGGGCCCGATCTGCTTGGCCACGGAAAAAGGACCAATATACCGGGGAGCCAATCTCATCGAAGGGACTCGCAAACGAATGTTCCTGGTGCTCAGCCATACCCTGTCGCCCGGATGAAACTGAGGCGCCGGCCTCCGATGCCGGTCAGCAAACTTCTTAGCCAGAAGAGCCGCTTTGCGGAGCATGCGGCGAGTGTGCACCCATAATTGCTGGAACTGAGTGGCAGTAAGCTGAGCCGCCGGCGAGGGTACTGCCAGAGGGAGAGGCACCGGAGGAGTAGGATGGTAGCCAAACACAACTTGAAACGGGGAGGAGCCGGTTGAGGTACACCGATGGTAGTTATGGGAAAACTCCGCCCAGGGCAGCAAAGCCGCCCAGTCATCCTGCCTAGAATTGACATACGCACGCAGAAACTGCTTGAGAGTACGATTAGTCCGCTCAACTTGGCCATTGGCTTGCGGATGGAAGGCGGTCGTGAAGTCCAAGGAAACCTGAAATTTGGCACAAAGGCTCCGCCAATACCGGGCCGTGAACTGGGAACCTCTATCGGAGGAAATGTGGGACGGCAGTCCATGAAGGCGGAAGATATGGGACATAAACAGTTGAGCCAACCGAGGAGCAGAGGGAAGAGCGGGCAGGGGCGTAAAATGAGCCATTTTAGAGAAGCGGTCAATTACTACCCAAATCACTGTGTGTCCTTCAGAAGCAGGTAAATCAACCACAAAATCGGTAGAGATATGCGTCCAAGGCTTGGATGGTGCCGGCAAGGGTTGTAGCCGTCCCCACGGCCTTCCCACTGGAGTCTTATGTTGGGCACAAACGGGACACGAGTCCACGTATGCCCGAATGTCTTTGTACATCCCCGGCCACCAATAGAAGCGCTGAAGGAGGTCCTGTGTCCTCTTGCGTCCAGGATGTCCAGCGAATTGGGAATCATGTCCCCACTTCAAAACCCTGTTACGGAGTCGGCTGGGAACCACCGTCTTTCCTATCGGAACTGGAACAGTAGGTGCCAGAATGATACGGGCAGGATCAATGACGGTCTGTAACACCTCTTCGCCATCCTCACAGACAAAGGACCGAGATAGTGCATCCGCTTTGATATTCTTACTGGCAGGTCGATACCGGAGCTCAAAATCAAAACGGGAAAAAAATAAAGCCCAGCGGGCTTGCCGTGGGTTAAGTCGCTGGGCTTGTTGTAGGTAAATCAGATTCTTATGATCAGTGAAGATGGTGATTTTATGCTGGGCCCCCTCCAGCCACTGTCGCCATTCTTCCAATGCGAGTTTGATGGCTAATAATTCTTTGTCGCCAATAGCATAGTTGCGCTCCGCGGGAGAGAACTTCTTTGAAAAATAGGAGCAGGGATGAGACGTACCCTTGACAGTGGTCTGACTTAATATTGCTCCTACACCTTCGGTGGATGCATCAACTTCAACTGTAAATGCGCGACTTGGGTCCGGGTGGCGAAGACAGGGCTGTCGTAAAAAGGAGTCCTTAAGGGCCTGAAATGCTTCTTCGGCCGCCGTGGGCCAAGTAGTGATATTAGCCCCTTTACGAGTGAGTGCAGTGAGGGGCGCAGATAGCTTGGAAAAGTCCTTAATAAAATGTCGGTAGTAGTTCGCAAAACCAAGAAATCTCTGCAAGGCTTTTAGCCCCTTCGGTTGAGTCCATTCTTGTATACTTTTTAATTTAGTTGGATCCATTTGAAACCCGTGTTTAGAAATAACGTATCCCAGGAACGGCAAAGACTCTGTTTCGAAAATACATTTCTCCAGTTTAGCGTACAACTGATGGTCCCGGAGTCTTTGTAGTACTTGTAGCACGTGTTGACGATGAGTAAGTAAGTCCTTAGAAAAAATCAAAATATCATCAAGATACACCACAACGCAAGTATATAACAGGTCCCTAAAGATTTCATTAATAAAATTCTGAAACACTGCAGGTGCGTTAGTTAAACCAAACGGCATTACCAAGTACTCATAATGTCCATCTCTGGTGTTGAACGCAGTCTTCCACTCATCCCCTTCTTGAATACGTACTAAATTGTATGCACCACGCAGATCAAGTTTAGAAAAGATTTGAGCTCCTTGCAGACGATCAAACAATTCAGCAATAAGAGGCAAAGGATAACGATCCTTGATAGTAATAGCATTAAGTCCTCGGTAGTCGATGCAAGGGCGTAATGTCCCATCTTTCTTTTCCACAAAAAAAAATCCAGCCCCCGCGGGCGACGTGGATCGTCGAATAAATCTTTTTTGCAGATTGTCCCGAATATATTCGGTCATAGCTCGAGTCTCAGTAGCAGATAAAGGGTAGACTCGTCCTCGCGGGGGTATAGAACCTGGAATCAACTTGATAGTGCAGTCAAACGCCCGATGAGGCGGCAAAGCATCAGCTGCCTTCTTAGAGAAAACATCTGCAAATTGGTGATATGAAGAGGGTAATTCTCCCAAAGGCGAGGTGCAGACATAATTGGAAGTGGAACCGGAGTCCTTAAAACAGGTCCCAGAACATTCGGGACCCCACTGTGTCAGGCGTAAGGAAGTCCAATCAAACTGGGGGTTATGGCGCTGCAGCCAAGGTATGCCCAGTACCACAGGGTGAATGGCTTTGTTGATGACATAGAAAGTAATTTGTTCAGAATGGTCTGGTGCAATAAAACAATTCAGGGGTTCCGTCTGATGCGTGATTCTGCCGGGTAATGGTTCCCCGTGGATGGAAGAAATGATTAGAGGTTGCAGGCAGAGTCGAACTGGAACGTGGAGCTTATCCACCAGTGCTTGTAAAATGAAATTTCCTCCGGCTCCTGAGTCTACTAGCGCCAGCGTGGAGAATTCATGTTCGTTCATATGGAGAGTGATTGGTAATGTGAGTGGGGGTTGTGGAGAAAACTGACCCAGGGAAACACCCCCCAAAGTCCCTAGGCTTTGAAGTTTCCCGGACGAATAGGGCAGTTAGCTAAACGATGTCCAGAGCCTCCACAGTACAAGCAAAGCCCCGATCTGCGCCGCCTCAAGCGTTCCTCTGTAGACAGCGGGCCTCTTCCGAGCTGCATGGGTTCGTCCCTGGAACCCTCACTGGGATGGGCTCCTTGAGGCGGAGGATTGGGGGTTGGAGAGATCTGAGAAAAAGTAGACCGTCTCCTCCAGTTGCCGCCCTCTCGTGCTCGTTCTTGCAATCTGCGATCAATCCTGGTGGCCAGTTCGATGGTGCCATTTAAGGAGGACGGGAGTTCTCGGGCAGCCAGTTCGTCCTTGATCGTGGCAGAAAGTCCTTCAAGATATATGGTCCGAAGAACTCTCTCTTCCCAGTGGAGTTCATTGGCTAGAGTGCGAAAATCAATGTTGTAATCCGTGAGGGAACGTCCGCCTTGACGGAGGTGTAGTAAATCCGTGGCGGCAGCGGCTTGTTTTCCGGGTTCTTCGAAAGTAGTGCGGAATAGTTCAATAAATTGGAGGTAGTTCTGTAATACCGGGTCAGAACGTTGCCATAAAGGAGAGGCCCATGTGAGGGCTTTGCCTTCCAACAGGGATAGTATGTAGGTAATTTTAGTGGCGTCATCTGGAAAGAAGGGTGATTGTAGCCGGAAATGCATAGTACATTGGTCCAAAAATCCCAGACAGAGACGGGGATCTCCGGCGTATCGTGGTGGTGCTGGAAGTGGAAGGACTGGACGAAGGCTGCTGGACGTTGAAAATGGAGCAGGAGCAACCGGTGGAGCCATGGTTGATGCACTGGGCTGGCTGGCTACCACCGCATCTAGTCGAGCGTTGAGCCGCTCCATGGAGGCAGCCATGGCTTCGAGCATACCCTGTTGCTCCATGATCTTCTGAGCCAGGCCGGGAATGGCCCGCAGAGCAGAGGCCTCCGCCGGGTCCATGGCCTTGTCTTACTGTTATGAACCGAGTGGTGGACCCTTGGTTCGACGATGATCAAGTAGACCACCGTCGTTAGGCGAGGCTGATTCTCGGGGTTGCAGATGGAAAGGGTAAGATCTGGACGCAGGCGCCTCCTGCAGGTCGTGTAATCCAGATGCTGGCGCCTCCTGCAGGTCGAGGAGCAAACCCCGCGGATCTCGTGAAGAAGTCCAATCCAGAAGTCGTGAACCAGGGTGATCCGCAGCCAGTCCAGGGGTCAAAAAGCCAGAGAGGTCCGCAGCCAGTCCAGGGGTCAGAAGCCAGAGAAGTCCGCAGCCAGTCCAGGGGTCAGAAGCCAGAGAAGTCCGCAGCCACGCCAGGAATCAAGGAACCAGAAGGAACGTCAGCCGGACCAGGAAACAGCTCAGGAGGACAAACAGGAACCAGGAACAAAACAAACGCAGGAGCCAAGAAGACAAGGCAAGGACTGGAGGTCCAGACCTTGCTTAAATAGTCCCCAGCCAATAGGGAACCGCAGGAAGGAACCAGCTCATATCCGGTGAGTGTTCCTTTAAATCTGGGACCAGAGCCGCCCGCGCGGCCCTAGCTGAAGTCAGGGGGCGGAGCTAAGCCGCGCGGGGAGAGAGACCGCGGCCATCTTGGACCTGCAGCGAATGCTGCCGCTGAGAAGTCCCGCGGGGATGCCTAGTGCCGGCGGTCCGACCGGCCCCTAGGGATGGGGGTAAGTGCCGTTCGCGGCTTGCCACGGCTGGGTTTTATAACATATTGAGTGAATAATGCACGCGATAAAGAAAAGGGGCATGTGTATTAAAATTGCCGAGCTGCTGCATCGCATAGCTAAATAACGCTCACGGCGTTGTGTTATCGCTCACAGTGTTGCATCATCGTGTGCCGCAGTACGTCATCGCACCACGCAATATATTTTTTTTACAGTATAAATACAGGCTTCCTGCACATGCCTCTTTGAGGGTGTGTCAGGAGTTTGGTGAGAGGAGAAGAGAGGAAAGGAGAGTGGGTAGTGGTAGTAGGAGTTTCTAGATAGAGATTCTCTGAGTGCCTTGTCTTGTTATCTGTTCTCATCTGTTTCCCTTAACCTTGGTCTTTTGTCATCTCTGTTAGAGTGATAGTTTTTGTTAGTTTGTCCTGTTTGTCTCTCTGTTTATTTTCTTGGAGGAGTGGAGGTAGTGTGGAGGAGTGGAGATAGTGTGGAGGAGTGGAGGTGGTGAGGAGCAGAGGTGGTGAAGAGGAGTGGAGGTGGTGATGAGGAGCGTAGGTGGTGATGAGGAGCGTAGGAGGTGAGAGGGTGTGTGTGTGCTCAGGGGGTGTGTATGGGTATGTGTGCATTGAGGAGGTGTGTGTGTGTGTGTGTGGTTTTGTGTGAAGGAGGTGTGCTTGTAGCATATGGAGAGGATGGAGTATGACAGGCATGGGGGGAGAGAGAAGAGGCATCAGGATAGGAGGGGAGAGGAAGGGGCTGGAGAGGAAAGGGGCGGATGCGGTCAGGAGTGGCAGGGTAATGAGTAGGAGTAGGGACAGGCGCAGGAGTAGAGAGAGGCAGCAGGGTGCAGGAGGTGGAAGGGGCTAGCCAGGAGAATTCAGGGGAGGAGTAGGACAGGTTAGGGATAAGAGAGGGCAGAGGGGAAGGCAGTTGGTAGGGCAGGGTCAGGAGAGGAGGGCAGAAGGCAGGGGAGAGGGAAGTGGGACAGAGAGTGAGGAAAGGGAGGACACCTCTCTGGAAGAGAAAATGGTACCCCCTTCAGGCAACTGTCCAGCACCTTATGCTCATCTAAGGGCCATCAGTTCAGCACGCTGTATGTAGTGAGGAGTCCCTGTGATTTGTTATACATAGGGAAGACTATGAGAAAACTTAACTCGTTTGATTGAGCACAAAAATGCTTTAAAATGTAAAAAACAGAGTCACCACTGGTACAACATTGCTTAGACAAGGGACATGTATTTGAAGATCTGAAATGCCCAGTTTTGGAAGTGTTATGTAGCGATGTGAGGGGTGGTAATATGAATCTAAGGTTACTCCAAAAAGAACAGCGGTGGATTTTTAAATTGAATATGATACATCCTGCAGGACTAAATAAAGAAGTGGATTGGTCAGTTTTTATGTGAGGGATTTATGTGCGCAACCTTTTGAAAATCCGGCCCTTAGATTGTAAGCCCTCTGGGGATAGGGAAATACCTACTTTTGTTCGCGCCTGCTGTGCGAACAAAAGTACGCGATCGCGCAAATTTAGAAAATCCACCCCAAAATGTTCCATATTGGGTCAGACCAATGGTCCACTGAGCCCAACATTCTATCTCTGACAGTGGCTGATCCGGGTAACCAGTAGATTCTAATGAGGCAATCCATAGAGATGTGAATCGTTTTTTGTGTTCGTGTCGTTCTTCATTTTTCGGCCACCGCAGGAAATGTCGTTTTTTTGCGGTTCAGGTTCTTTTTTTCGTGAAAAATCATTTTTTGAGTTAGTGCGCACTAACTCCCATTAGTGCGCACTAACTCCCCGTTAATGCGCACTAACAAAAACTGTTAGATTTTGTTATTTTTGTTACTTTTTGTTAGGTTTTGTTAGTGCGCGCTAACGGAAGTTGGCGCGCACTAATCCGAAAAACAAATTTTCTTGGAAAAATGGGAAAATCCCGATCGTTTTTCGGGCTCCCCGAAACATGCCGAATTGGACAATTTTGTTGAAATTTTCCAATTCGGAAAAACGAATGCACATCTCTATTTCATATTGCTCACTCCCAGAAATGGCAATCAAGAATCCTACCAGGCTAATTGTAGACAATGTACCTGTCCTCCAGAAACTCATCAAAACCTTTCTTTAACTTGTCTATAGTATTAGCTTTGACCACACCGTCTGGCAACGAATTATACAATTTCATTGTATGTTGATTGAAAAAACATTGTCTTAAATTTGTTTTAAAGCTGCTACAAGTTAGAGTATCTCCATTCATAGCACTATTTAAAAGGGTAAATTAGGGTTTCCTATTAAGTTGTTCCTAATCACTTATGATTCTATCATATTCTCGCTCAGTTCTCTTTTCCAGCCTGAAAAGTCCTAACCTGTTTAGCCTTTTCTTCATAAGGCAAAACGTACCATCCCCTTTATAACTGCTGCCCTTTTCTGTACATTTTTTGAGATGGGGGTTACCAGAACTGTCCACCTTGCTCAAGATGCAGTTGCACCATGGACTTATGCAGACGCATTATGATATTTAAAGTTTTGTTGTCTATTCCTTTCCAAATAATTCCTTCCATTTAATTTTCCTTTTTTGACAACTGCCACACACTGAGCTAAAGATTTCAATATATTGTCCACAATTGTTCCAATGTCCTTTTTCAGAGTGGTAACTGAATGTGAGACCCTGCATTGAGTTCATGAGGGACCTATGCACTAAAGCGTACGTTTTTTATTGTGCACTTGTGAACATTTTTTAGTGTACATTTAAAATGACACAACATGTAATTCACTAAAAATGTAGTGCATGCTATGGATGGCATGTAAGTTATGTAACAAAAAAAAGTAGGCTAGTCAGCAGAGTTGTAAGGGTCAGGGCTAATAGGGTAAAAGGGAGGCAAGTTAGCTAGGGGTTTTAGGAAGTCCTCTCCTTTACTGGGGCGAACTGGGAATGAACTGGGGAAACAGCTAATTGCTTTAGCGTGCATATCCACTAAAATTCACCCCCCCTTACGCACTTGAGTCGCCATATGCATGCAGATGCACACGTCAATATAAAATCGTGCGCACATGTAAGCGGGTATAGCCTGTTTTATAACACGCACGCGTATTTTATAAAACGTGTGTATGTACTGGCAAGTGGGCACTGATGTGCACCCGCACGCGGGTCTTAAAATTTACTTCTTAGAGTACAGATATCTGATCCCACAAAAACCACACATTACGGCACTCAGAGAAAGTGGTGATCTTACAAATGGGACATACCATATACGCCTTAAACCTAAATTGTTCCTTGTAAATAGGACTGTGAGGCAGTCCTCCTCCTGTTTCCCTTATGTACCTGTGCAGGACTAGGCTAAATGCCTGGTCCACCTTAAACTGCTTAAGGAGAGTATGCTCTATGGGCAAGATCCTGTGGGGCAGGTGGGGCTCAGAGGGGGTAACTAGCGATTGGGGAATAAGAGCTGGAATCCATGTGGGAATAATCAGACCAGGCTCAGGCCTCTGGGAGGAAGGCAGCTCCTGTAACACTGTCCAGACACTGAGCTGAGACGAAGCAGTGCAAACTATGAGTAGAGAGAGTACACTCTGTTGTATATATATGATTGAAGCTGTGAATAAAGATTATGTTTTAAGAAAGGCTGGAGTCAGACTAGTTCATGTCTGCACTGAAGAAAAAAAATCCAAAGTTTAAAATTTTCAGGTAGAGAGGAAACTGTGAGTGAGTCTGGTTGCAGGGACAGCCAGGAAGTGGTAAGTTTCTACTGGCTAATGGAAGAAGCCTGGCTGGAGGTAGATAGGGAATTTAATGTGATTTAGTCAATGCTGGTTATGCAGGCTTTTTTTTTTTTTTTTTTACTTTTTTTGCCTTGAAAAAAGAAAAGAAGGAACACTGGTGCAGCAGAGTTGTGCTGAATAGGATGTAGCCCTGGAAAAGCTGCCAGAGTGGGCTGTGAGTGCGGTGAATGAAAACAGAGTGGGGCCCTATTCCAGCAAGCAAGCCACTCTGCAGAGAAGGTGTGCAGCCACGAGAAAACCTGGAGTGAAGCAGCCAGGCTACTGCAGCACCAGAATGCAACAGTCAGAGCATGAATGAAGGAAGCTGGCAAGCCTTGATCTAGAATCTCTAGGAGGGAGATAGAAGATTACAAAAGAGCCTTGCAAGGAGTCAGCGGGCCTGGGCTGAGCAAAAATTGAACCAGGAAACACACTGGGCCATGGTCAACTTCTATTTGGCATGTAGCCTCGTGGCCTTTTCATGAAAGTGGTGACACAGAGTGGCCAGCAGGCTGCAACAGTGAATGGCCAGAGGTGGCTACTACCGATGGTCTTGATGAAGACCCTGTAGGGTGCCCAAACACTACCGGAGCCAAGAGACTGCTCCTGTGAGAAGACCTGAGAAGAGGGCGGTGAAGAACCCTGGGAGAGCCTTGGAGAGGAGGCAGTATTGAGAAGTTGGAAGTCAGTGCTACAGGAAGTCCCGAGGAAGACCCTGTAGGGTGCTCAAACACTACTGGGATTCCAAAGACAACTCCAGTGAGAAGCCCAGAGAGAGAGAAGGCATGGAAAGACAAGCAAGAGATACCATGGAGTGCTCAGAGTGTGGTGCTGTGGAGATCCCAGCAAGTGAGGCTGTGGAGAAGCCAGCAACCAGCATGGGCGAGTGGCCAGAGTGTACAGAGTTGAAAACTGCAGAGAGTCCAGAGGGAGGTGCTGCAGAGTTAACAGATGTAGAAACTGCAGACAGCCCAGGAGAAGACGCTGTAGAGTATACAGAGAAGGAAAACATTGATACCCCAGAGGGAGGGGTACCTTGTGGAGTACCTTGAGGATGAGTCCATGGAGAGCCCAGAGGATGGCACTGCGGAGATTCCAGCAACTGAGGATACAGAGGAGCCAAGGATGGGTTCTACATCAGAGATACCAGTTGCCAGGAAGCAGGTGCAGCTGGTTATAGAGGAACCAGCACTTGTGGTTCCCCAGTTAGTCCTTAAAGCTCCATTGGGTTAGAATGTGAACCTGGAACCAGCAAAGAACTCAGTTAAAGGACTGGCGATGTGCACTGCACTAACGGCACAATGGTGGTGGTCATGAGCAGGTCACTAGATCCCCATTCCCAAGTGTGGCTGGTGGGAAGCCAGAGAAAGGGGAATGGGATGTCTTGAATTTTCCTGGATGGGATCCAGGAGGGAGTAGGAATGCTTGGCTCAATGGGTCAAGCTGAAGGGAAGGGTATGTGAGGTAGTGCACCTCATGTTCCCTTATGTACCTGTGCAGTACCAGGCTAGATGCCTGTTCCACCTTAAATTGCTTAAGGAGAATATGCTCTATGGGCGGGATCCTGCAGGGCAGGTGGACTCAAAGGGAATAAGAGCTGGGATCCAGGTGGGGAATAACCAAACCAGGCCCAGGTATCCAAATGCTGAGCTGAGATGAAGCAGTACAAACTGTGAATAAAGACAGTACATTGTCTTAAGGTAAGGGCAGTCTTCTGTTGTATATATATGATTGAAGTTGTGAATAAAGATTATGTTTTAAGAAAGGCTGGAGTCTTTTATTTACAGCAGTGATCCATAGAGTAACAAATTCATAAGATTGCTCTTTTGTAGCTACATAATCTTTTGGCTTTGAAGTCAAAGCGGGGGCAATTAAATATGTTATTTAAAAAAAATAAAAATATGTTAATTAAAATCTCTTGAACACCCCCAAACCCCACTGCGCCTGATCACGCCTTATACGGACAGTCCACAGGTTATGAAAATCACCACTGTAGATGCTCTAGTTCATTAGCTCTCGTTATGCTCAGGTCTTACCATTCAACTTTGTACACTGTTACCTGCTACACTCAATTTATTTTACTATTTATTGTAGATATTTTTTTTACGGCTTTTGAACATTGTTTGACATGTTATTGATATCTATTTAATAGTCACGTTCTTATGTTCAGAAACTCTGTTTAATATTTACGTTCTTATGTTCTAAAAACTCTGTTCAATGTAACGCCTTAACAGCGACTGTTTTGTTCAATGGAAACCGACCTGATTTGATATGTGTATCGAGAATGTCGGTATATAAAAATTCTAAATAAATAAATAAATAAATGTTGGGGCACTGGTAGGTATTTTCCCTTTCTTGGATCTAGTATGATGCGATACAGGAGTCCCGTCTGCCATTGTCTCATAACACTCTTCAATTTGTTTGTCAAGTTTCTTTATACACTTGTTTAATACTTTTAAATCATGTCGATAGTTCTGACTCTCTGCTATATTGTGAAGACATATGAAATAGTCAGACTAGTTCATGTCTCCAGGCCTGTGAGAATCCACAAGGGCACATATACTAATGGGGAATCTAAGACAACTTTCCACTGTTTTTCTATTGGTCCGTAGTTGAGAATGTGAGTGCATGTTTCTTTTCAGCAGTTTTCTGTGTCTGTAAGGTCTTGAGAGAGCAGAGCTACAGGATATGGTTGGGGAGAGAATGAAACTTCAGAACACTTACAGGGGACTATGAACAGAATAACCACAGCAATGACATTCATGACTGTCACTATAACCTGGCTAAGTGAGTTCAGGTGACTGACCAAGCACTGTGTGCTAGGTGTGTGCAGATTTTAAAAGATTGTGTTGTCATTTTGTGTCATTTAGGGGTAAATTTCCATGTTTAGGTTTTTTCCCAATTTTTATTTTGTAGATTTCAGAACTAGTGCACACTATTTTGAATAGTGCGCACTATAAATGATAGAAGAAAAAAACAAAATTATGTGGTTTTTCCCCATCATTTCATTTTGAAAATGACATCAAATGACAGGTGGATGGGCTCCACTGGTAGCCCCATGGCTTCCATTGTTCTTTGGCCGCTGGTGGGATGGGCTGTGTTGATTGCCCATGGTCTTTCTTCTTCTTTGGCCCACAGCTTCTCTTTCTCTTCGGCAATGAGAAGTTTGGTCTCCACCAATGACCTGCGACCTTCTTCTTAAGCTTGGGTCACTGTGACCCAGGTAGGGTTTCAACTGGCTCCAGATTTTTAGGACAGGCTGATCCGGTCCTGATTTTATCCCACTGCATGCAGGGACTTATAGTTCTGACTTCCCTATTGCATGTCCTTAGAAGATCAAGACTACAGGTCCTTGCATACAATGGGGTAAAACCAGGACCGGATCAACCTGTCCTGAAAATCTGGAGCCAGTTGGCAACTCATGCTGAGCCGCTGCCCTGTGTAAATGCACAGCTTGCACAATGGGGGATAAGAGTGGGTTGAGTCTTTGTAAGAGATATAATTTATAAAACAACTACTTTATGACGCTATTAAAGGGGAATTTTAGAAGCCCGGCAGGTGCCAAAATTGGGAAATGCAAGCACAAGTCAGGCTCACGCGCTCTCATTGAATTTTAAAAGGCACCCAGATGTGTGCATGCCTCCTAATGCGCGCACTTCTCATTTCATTTAAAAAATGGGCATGGGGTGGGCAGAGTGTGAGAGGAACATGAGCATTTTGGGGCATGGTCAAGAGATCTGCACATAAATACTTTCATGCCCCCGGCAGCGTCCAGGTCCACCTCAATGTAAATTTACTGCTGCTAAGGAGGAGGTGTAACTTAAAAAAATAGAAGAAATTCGCCATTTCTGCCGGGTTTAAAGGGTCTGGGGTAACTGAGGGGAGTGCAGGCTGTCAAACCAGGGGGTTTGGAGGACCTAGCTCTTAACTGGGCTAACTGGTGGACAAACTGGTGAAACTGGCAATGGCGTGGACGCACGCTCGTTTTAAAATACTCTGACTTACGCGGTTGAATTGGGATTTGCCCGCCTAGGTATGTGCCCACTTAAGATTGGGTGCACGTTTGTGCTGCTAAGGCTATTTTATAACATGTGCACATATTTGTGCAAGTTTTAAAATGGCCGTGGGGCATGCACCAATCCACATGCTCCAAAATGTGTCCATGCATAAGAAAGTTGCATAAGAACATAAGGTATGCCATACTGGTTCAGACCAAGAGTCCATCAAGCTCAGCATCCTGTTTCCAACAGAGGCCAATCCAAGTCACAAGTACCTGGCAAGTACCCAAACATTACATAGATCTCAAGCTACCATTCTTTATTGATTAATAGCAGTTTATGGACTTTTACTCTAGGAACTTATCCAAACCTTTTTTTAAACCCAGTTACAATAACTGCTGTAACCACATCCTCTGGCAATGAATTCCAGAGCTTAACTATATCCAAGAGGATAGATCTGGTTCATAAATTACCCCAATATTTCTTAGCTGACTACCAACTGGGATTGTAACGTCCATAAATTAAATGGTGGTCAGAATATTAGATGAAGGAAGCCTGCTCAATACCATTGCTTCGGTTTTATTCATATTAATGGCTAGGCGATGCACAAACCCTAATAGATATATAATGTATGACAAACTAATTATGACTGATGGAAGAGAAAGGAAAAAAAACGCGTGGGAGAATAATATCCCTTTCACAATAATGCCTCGTCTATTTTTTTCACATAGCTCCAGTACTCTTCTACCACCGCCCCCTCTCCCACACAGCTACATTACCCTTTCAGCACAGACCCAGTACTACTCTCAATATCCCGCAGCCCTTTCATCCCCCTTCCCAGCACTCTCCCCTACCCACAGACTCTGCTCCCACCCTGACCCACAACTAAGATCTGCAGCTTCCCCCAGCCCGAATCTCCAAGTAAGACCTCAGGTTTCCCCCTACCCCTTCATCACCTCCCGGAAAGATCTGCTCTCCCCTCCGGTCTGCTATTGCTGTTATCAACTGTTCTTCAAAGCGGCAGCAGAAACACACAGTTTCTTTTTGGAGGCAGGCCAGCAGTTGCAACTCGACTGCTGCCTGCACTGGGCAGAGCACTTGCTGTTGGTTTAACAGCGTAGGCGGACGGACATCCCACGCTGCCCCCGGTAATCTCGTGGGACTTCTAATTGCAGCCTGAGACTGCAGGCAGCAAGTGTTTTACAGGAGATCAGTATCAGAGGTACAGCTGCTACTATAAGATAACGGTCTCCTTTTCTGCCAGGGCTGGGATGGCAGGATAAGGAGTCACATGCATCTTGGGAGCCTCGGATTTCAGACCCCTGTGCTTATTTATATATTTATGTACACAATTTATAAACCGCATAACCCATCAAACAATAAAAGCGGTTTACAATACTCCACAGAGTGGCACCATTGCACCTATCCCTCCACAGGGAAGGATTCCAGGAGTGGAAATCCTGGGAATCCAGATTTTAAAAGGAAGATTCCTGACAAGAATCAGAATCTGAGGAGACCCAAAGCAGAAAGGAAACCCATCAGAAGGGTAGATGAGTGCACCAGAAAGGTGTCAGAGGGGAGGCATCCTAACTGGGAAAATCCAACAAAAAGCAGCAAGAGGCTCCAAAGAGAGAGAAAGAGGAATCCTTAAGAAGAAAATCCATCACCCAAAAGATACTGGGAGGGCCCAGGGTGGAAGGGTACCTTCCCCTAAGAGCTTAGGACAAGAGACAGAGTTTGTATTTGCATTATTTTGGACTTTTGTTGCTGTTGATGCATTTTCCATTGGTGTACTATTTTGGGATTTTGTTTTCCTGTCACTAGTTTTACAGTAAAAATGTTTATTTCTAATAACAGCACAGGCATGAGGAATGTTTCTTCTATGTGATTGGACTGGAGTGCAGAAGAGCTCCAGAGTGAGAAAAACTCTAAGGACCTTGGAAAAGACTGAACTTTTCCCCTTTGTGAGGGAACCCCAGGAGGTCATGGGGCCTTGCATGATTCATGACCCCCGTGTGGCCCCCATGTGCCCAGGAGCTGATTGGGACGGGGATTTCAGAAATGAGGTTGAAAGGCTGGACAGGGGCATCCAACAATGAGTTGGATGAGGCTGCCTTGTAACCATCCTTCTTCCCAGTTTTTGCTGCTTTCTGTGAGAGACTTACTGTTCAACTACTGCAGCTTTGTCTCCATTGCAAAACCTGTTTTGCAGACTGTTCATACCTTCTGAGATCATTTAGAACTGTGGTAACTTGAGCAATAGCAACTTGAAAACAGCCAGAAGGAATGAGGAGGCAGACTCTGGCTGCTTTTCTTCTATGCAAAGCAAAACAAACAAATGATGCAACTACATTTAAAGTTCAGATAGCAAAGAGACATCACACAATAGAGACGTGCAGCGATACTGCACTTCGGTTTGGGCTTCGTTTTCAGCCCGCCGCAGGAAATTTCATTTTTCCCGCGGTTTGGGCTTTTTTTTTTCGGGGATGCCGATTTTTGGGTTAGTGCGCACTATCGTTTTAAAGTTAGCG
Source organism: Rhinatrema bivittatum (assembly GCF_901001135.1). Lineage (NCBI taxonomy): Eukaryota > Metazoa > Chordata > Amphibia > Gymnophiona > Rhinatrematidae > Rhinatrema > Rhinatrema bivittatum. The sequence continues at coordinate 595,269,666 of NC_042615.1, forward strand.
CGCCCTAACTCCCATTAGTGTGCACTAACCCAAAAAACAATTTTTTCTGAAATTTTGGAAAAATTGCATTCGTTTTTCAGTTTCCCCGAACCAGGATGAATTAGACAATTTCGCTGAATTTTGTAATTTGTGAAAAATGGATGCACTTCCCTATCACACATAGCAGGTTTTAGTGTAGGCTGGCTTCCTGCCTGCTCCCCGGGGCCTCTATAATCCTTCTGAGCCCTGTCTTCTTATGCTAGGCAGGAGCCTTCAGCCCACAATCTCTTGCTGGGTTGGGACATAAGGAGGACCAGGCCAGATAGCTGTGGCCAATCCCTTAAGGTGGTCTGAAAAGGTTTCCTGTAGTTTCCCTCACAAGAACACAGAACACATTCAGTGCAACCTTTTTGCAGAATAATGGTGTTGAAAAAGAACTTGTGGGTTTGCTCTTTATTTGTAATAGTTAGAACATTGGGGTCCATTTTCAAAGATCTGCTGACCGGCAAAGATGATCCATGAGCTTGAGCTAGCTATCTTTAGTCATATTTTCAGCCAAACCTAACTGGCTAGATTTATAGCCAAAATTCTCAAATCAGCCAAAGTCGGAGTGGTTAGATTTAAACTTGCAGTTCTGTTATATCCTCTTATTGCTCAAATAAATATCTGGAACCATGATGTACTGAGTCAAAGTGTATGCGAGTATTTGTGTGGGGAATAAGCTCTGGGTTCAAATTCCCAGGTATAATCCCAGTAACTGTGTGTTTGTGTGTGTTTACACTGGCTAAGCCCCTGAGGTAGTTCTGTGTGTGTGCAGGTGATTAGCCACTCAGGTAACTCCCAGTGTAGACCCCAGTGAGATTAGCCCATGGGGTCAAGCCCCCAGGCAGAATGTCAGAGTGCATGGTCTGAGCCTAGAACAGCCAGTAGGGCACGTCTACCTTACTCCAGCCATACCCGTCTTCTCTTGCTAATCCTTTTTTTTTCAAAGCCTCTTTTTCCTCAAAAAGCAAATCCCTGCTCTGGTGCCATCACAAAAGTAGTGCCTTTTTAAAAGTTATCATAGATCCTAATCCTGTTCTCACCAGCTTGCCCCATTCCACACCACAGATGCCAACACTTCTAGTTAATTTTTAACATTTTCAAAGTTGCTGTGCCATCTCAAAAATCCCCAGGAGCTGGTCACTTTACTCTCATACAGGCCAATACAGAACGGTTAATTTTTGGGACCTCCGACTTAATATCGCTATGATATTAAGTCGGAGGGTGTACAGAAAAGCAGTATTTTCTGCTTTTCTGTACACTTGCCCAGTGCCATCTGAAATTAACTCCTGCCTTTGGCAGGAGTTAATTTCTGAGAGTAAAATGTGTGGCTTGGCTGCACATTTTGCTTTCTGTATTGCAGGTGAATACCTAATAGACTCATCAACATGCATTTGCATGTGATGAGCGCTATTAGTTTCGGGGGGGGGGGGGGGGGTTTTGGCCGCGCGTTTTTGACGTGCTATTACCCCTTTCTGTATAAGGGGTAATAATAGCGTGTCAAAAACGCGTGGCCAAATGGGGGCTAACGGTGCGCTCGGTGGGAGTTAATTTCAGACGGCACTGGGCAAGTGTACAGAAAAACAGAAAAAACTGCTTTTCTGTATTCCCTCCGACTTAATATCATAGTGATATTAAGTCGGAGGTCCCAAAAATTAAAAAAAAAAAAAAAAAATCTGCCTGCGGCCTGCGGGTTGGAAAACAGATGCTCAATTTTGCCGGCGTCCGTGTTCCGAACCCGTGGCTGTCAGCGGGTTCGACAACTGACACCGGTAAAATTAAGCTTCGTCTGTCAGACCTGCTGACAGCCGCCGCCTCCTTATTAGCGTGGGCCCTAATTTAAATACTGAATCGCGTGCCCAGGAGAGGTGCCTGGGCGTGCGTTGGGAGAGCGGGTGCTTGCCTCAGAGCGCCGGCTCTCCCGCACAGTTTATTGTATGGGCCTGATAGTATTCCTATACTGGGCATTCCACTCCCATGAGCCAATGAGCTATCCCATCGGGCTACAGTGATTGATAAGATTAACTCCCCTGTCATTCAGCGTGCAGAGCAGATTTGGGGGGTTAGAGCAATGGGATGCAGGTAGAATATTGAGGAGAAAACAACTTATTTTTTTTCTTTTTAGAAGAAGTCAGGCTCTCTCAACTCTGTTCCTGACTGAACTGCATTGGGGCTTGGAAACCCCTCTTACAATCAGCCCTAAACCATACCAGCAAATGTGTGCCAAGCAGCCTGTGTCCATGCCATTGGACACATTTCCAGGGGGCATTTTCAGGAGCATGAGTGCCCCCCAACCAAAGGTTAAAAAAAAATGTAATTATTTTTTATCTTGTCCACACTATGACACAAACCAACAAACTGAAATGGAAATTTTGCCTCTGCACATCCCTAAAATCAGGCTCATAGAGATTCCTGTGTGCAGTTTGTTTCCTGTAGAACTTTTATCCTAATTGACTCTTAAATATAGTGCCAACCCACCACTAGTTTCATTTGCTCTGTCATTTTCATATAATTTGTACTCTGGTATTACTGGTTAACCTCTTTCCACCTGGTGTCCGAGATGCCTATTATGTCTCTATCTTCATTTAGTCCCATACAATCTAACTCTCTGATCTTACCTTTTTGACTTTTGGCATTTGAATATAGACATCTAAATGTATACTTTTTGTTCATGTTCACAACCCACTGATTATCAGTTGATTAAGGTAGTTTGGAATCATTCATATTTGCTCTTCATTTAAATATACCTAAGCCACCTTGACTTTTTCTATCTTCGCTCTATCAGGATACTCTAATTTCCCTTTTTAACATTATCCATTGAGCGTACATCTTTCTAAGCCATGCGATCTTGAATGACTGTCAGTTCCCTCCCCCACCATTGTCTAGTTTAAAAACTGCTCTGTCTCCTTTTTTTAATTGTTAACGCTATAACCAGGTTCCATTCTGGTTCCCATTGGACTAGGCTTCTCCCTCCCCAAATTGTTCCCTATACCATCAACTCATCATGTATTCGGACACTAGAACTCAGCGTGCCTTTCAAGTCCTGTGTGTGGTGCTGGAAGTATTTCTGAAAATGCTGCCTTGGAGTTTCTGGATTTCAGTCTTCTATCTAAAAGCCTGACTTACAGAACCTCCCTCCTGTACTTTCCTATGTTATTAGTACCTATATGTTAAGATATCCTGCATGGATAGATGCATGGATAGATGCATGGAGTGCCTTCCTGAAAGAGGTGGTGAAGACAAGAAGAATAAAGGAGTTCAAAAGAGCATGGCATAAGCACAGAGGATTCCTAGTGGATAGAGGATAGAAATGAAGAAACAGGGTACCCTATGGTAACTTTAGGTGCAATATTTCTGCATGGGTGTGTGTGTGTGTGTGTGTGTGTGTATGTGGGTGTGTGTGGAGGGTGGGGAGGGTGTCACCTGCAGGGCATGTCAGTTACAGCTCTAAATATTTTGCTGCACAGACTGGATGGACTATTTCGGTTCTTATCTGCTGTTATTTACTGTTATTCTGTTATTATGAATGAACAGCATGAAGCAAAAGTCAGAAGGCCTGAAATGTATTGATTTGGGTACCTGGCAGGCAGCACACCTTTTGGGATATAATGTCAAGTCACAGATGTGTACCTCTAGCTACTTCCAAAAAGGGAGCTACGATCAACCTTCATTTCCTTATGGGAACAGTGGCTATTAATCTTTCAGGTTGGGGGGGGTCATGCAGTTCCTCTTTCTTGCCTGGATAGTGTACTAATTGATGATCTCTGTGTAAGGCGTTGCCAGAATAGAGCAATATTCCGGCACCATCAGAAAGAAGTAGCCAGCTTTCTCTCTGCAGAACAACTAGCTCTTCCTTTCTGGTTGGCTCTCATTTTATTTATTTATTTAAAACATTTCTTATACTGCTCTAGCCACAGTTCTAGGGGGTTTACAGATATACATCCATAAAATAATATGACTAAAATCTGAAACATATAAACCAAGTAATAGACAATTAAAACATAATAGATGGATAAGGCAAATAAATTCAATAACTTCAAAACCGTCACTATACAGTCATCATGGACAACAAAAAATCTGAACCAATCAGTCTTGACAGAGGCGTCCCCCAAGGCTCCTCCCTCTCTTCAACTTTATTCAATATTTACATGCTCCCCCTCACTAACCTCCTCACTAACCTTGGCATCAAACACTTCATCTAAGCAGATGATGTGCAACTTCTCTTCCTCTTTACAGACTCCCCTCAGACTGCTTTCCAAAATTGGGAATCATGCTTATCCACCATTAAACAACTTCTCACTGACATGCATCTTGCCCTTAACCCTCAAAAAACTGAACTCCTCATTATCTCTTCTCAACATCCGTTACCTTCCATTCCCCCATCCTTTACTTCCACTACCTTCCCTACCCACACGCGAAGCCTGGGTGTCCTAATCGACAATCAGCTTACTCTGAAACCTCTCATCAACTCCATCCTCAGTGACTGCTATTTCAAACTGCAAACTATAAAAAAGCTACGACCTCTTCTCCACTCCTCTGACTTTCGCACAGTCCTACAATCTATCATTTTTTCAAAGTTAGACTACTGTAATGCCCTTCTTCTCGGCCTCCCCTCAAGTTATACCAAACCTTTACAACTCCTACAAAATGCCTCTGCTCACATCCTCAGAAACTCCAGAAAAAGAGACCATATCACACCAACCCTCATTGAGTTACACTGGCTACCAATTAAATCACGAATCCTTTACAAAACCCTATCCCTCATTCATAAAAGTATCATACATGAAAACTTTCTCTGGCTCAATCCTCCTCTCATGATACGCACCTTCACACATCCAACCCGTACCTCTCATCAAGGAATGCTATGCCTGCCCCCCATCAAATCCACCAAACTTACCTCCACCACCAAAAGGGCCTTTTCCCTTGCTGGCCCCACACTTTGGAACTCCATGCCGCCAGACTTACGTACCAAAACCTCTACACCCAAGTTAAAAAAAAAACTGAAAACATGGCTGTTTCGACAGGCCTTCCCATCCAACACCAACCCCCACTGAAAACAAAATGCCCCAGTGCAGAGGAGATCCAATATGGCCGCCGAGGGAGAGGTCGGCGTTTACTGAGCTCCTGCGATTGAATTCTTTTTGCTTCAGAACAATGCCCCATACCAAGAGAAAGGAAAATGTGAGAGTGGAATCCTCCTTACCCTCTACACCTACCCTATCTCAGCCACGAATCGAGGGGTTTTTTGCTCCGACTTGTGCTCCCAGTCCCGTGGTAGAGTCCGCTGGGAGCCCGACCGAGGGACACGCTTTGGCTCCCCTGGACGAAATATCGCTGTCACCACGGCAATTAGAGAGTCCCTCTCCCCCCAACCAAGGATTAAGTCCGTCTGACTACTCGCCTCCACAAGGTCTGGATACCGAAGGGCAGGCGGTAATGGAGGATCACTTGGGCGAGAAATCCGGAGTTCAAATATCTGCGACTGCTATGGCTAGATCGGAGGGAGGAGAAATTCCCCCGAGTATGGCGGATAACATTGGGCCAGGGCCTAGCAGTAATACCAATCGGCAGAGGAGTAGAGAGACGCTGACAGACGAGTCCACGAGGATTTTAGAAGTCTGCCAGCAAGGAATGGTGAGTCAGACTCTTTCGGTGCAGAAACTTGTCCGGCCTAAAGTTACTACGCTTGACTCTATTTGGAATGCAATAGTAATGCTTGAGAAAACTATATCTACTCTCGTGGTTGCTGTGAATTCTTCACAAAATATTATAAAGGAGCTTGAAATACAAAAAAAAGATCAAGAGAAAAAGATACAAGAAATCTCTAAGGAAGTACTGTCTGTGAAAGAGATCCAGGTGAAAATGATACAAGCCGAAGACATAGTTACAAGGAAAATTGAAAATTTAGAAAATAAATCAAGATATCTCAATTTGAGAGTTTTGAACTTTCCAAGTGTTAAAATGATATCCCCTCAAGAACAGTTTAAAAGATATATGACTGAGATATTACTAATACCAACTGAAGGTTTACCACCTATTTCAAACATATATTTTGCTATAACATCAAGGAAAATAATTCAACAAGCTCAAACTATATCGGATCAGCCAGATGGAGATGGTCTATCAATATTCCTTGAAACATCTATGGAGGATCAAGTGGACTTTGTTGGGACTTTATTGGTAACGTTCATGTTTCCTTTGGACAGAGATAATGTTTTAAAAATGTATTTTCGTAACCGAGAGAAGCTGTACCTAGGGCAGAAGGTCTGGATTTATCCAGACCTTACAAAAGATACACAGAAACGCAGAAAAGAGTTTCTAAATATGAGTCAGGCAGTCAGGAACCTGGGGGGTCAAATGATTATTCGATATCCGTGTAAATGTTCTCTGAAATTAGGAGAAAATAAATATATTTTCTTCGATCCAACCCAATTGAAACAACTGCTAGAAAGTCGCACAGAATCAGCCTGAAGACCTATCTCTAGTTATGTATGTGTTGAAGCATTTAGCCTCCCTTTTTCTTTGTTAGCTATTATGTGAATGAGATGTCCTGTAAGTAAATATTGGATCTCCAAATTTCTTTATGCTATAGTATATGTTGGGAACTAGTAATATCCAAAAATTTTGCTTTCTTTATCTCCTACTTTGAAAAATGAGAAACTATTATTTCTTTATGTATGTTTTAAAGTATGATATTGGTATGATAACGATTTGGAGAAACAGTTCCTGTACTTATATATTTTTTGAAAATGAAAAATAAAGAATTAAAAAAAAAAATGCCCCAGTGCAATCAATCATCTTTGTAGATGACATAGCGTATGTATCTCCCTCTGTACTTCATGAACCTTAGTAGATTCCTCTCCCTCCCCTTATCACATTCTCCTCCTAGCTTCTTCTCTACCCCCTCCCCCCCTGTTTTTTTCACCTTTTTGTCGTTAACCCATATGTATATATTGTACATAGAATTTTGGTTATAACTTTTCAGTTAACCTGGTTTCCAGACAATATCGTTAATCTTATTGGCTATTAATCAATTATACTTAGGGAATAGTCAGTGCTATTAATTGCATCAGTAGCATGGGTTCTTCTTAGTGTTTGGGTAATTGCCAGGTTCTTGTGGCCTGGTTTTGGCCTCTGTTGGAAACAGGATGCTGGGCTTGATGGACCCTTGGTCTGACCCAGCATGGCAATTTCTTATGTTCTTATGTTCTTATCTTCACTCGTATCTCATTGTTATCCTGCTCCTGTATAAAAGTTATGTATCTCATATTTAACTTGGTTTCTTGTAAAGGCTATGCCTAACTGACAGCTTCCTGTCAGAGTTTCAAGTTCTGTGTAAACCGATACGATGTGCAAACGGATGTCGGTATATAAAAAAAATGTAAATAAATAAATAAAACTTATTACCCTGCGTATTTTTTCTCCAAAAATCTTTACCTATGTTCTCTATATTAAGTATCTCATATTTCTTCCTCCAGCATTGTCAATTCTTACACTTTGAATACTTATTCAAATAAGAAAGCTTTCAATTGCTTTTGAAAAAATACCAATCTCTTTTTTGGCTTTAAGCTCTGCAAGCAAAGAATTCCAAAGGACAACTCTTGCAACTGAGAACGTTCTACTCCTGGATTCTGCCAATTCTATCTTATTTTACAGATGCAATCATTAATAATCTCAAATCAGAAGATCATAGTGTTCCAGTTGGCACATATCTGTGTATCAATGTGCCCCTAGACAACTTGGAGCATCTCTTCTAAGAAATTAAAAAATCAAAACAAGTGCTTTAAATTTTATATGCCAGCAAATTGATGATCAATGTAATTTCTAACGGAGGTGTAATATGTTCTTTCATCTGTGTTTCAGCAATAATCCTATCAGATGTATTCTGTACTACTTGAAGAGCTGCAATTGTTAACCTCAGAAGACCTAAATATAAAGCACTGCAGTAATCAATAGCTGAGACTTCTAGTGGTTGCATCACTGTCCTGAAGACATTCATAATTAAAAATGGTCTGAGCTTATTCAACATGCGAAGCTTGAAAAATGTGCTCTTTATGACTGATTTTACTTGAGAGCGCAAAGACAAGGCTAGGTCAACCTGGAATCCCAGATTTCAGACTTGAGACAGAACTGGAATTCTAAAATCCTCAAGTTTCAGAAATAAAGGAATATCCATAAGTGGATGCCTGAATAATATAATCATTTCTGTCTTTTGCATATTAAGAGCCAATCAATTATTTGCCATCCAGCACTAAATCACTGATAAACACAGAGTCACAAACCTCAAGGCTGCCTCTACAATGCTCACAGTAGTCAATGAAAATCCAATAGTCTTCATCTAATTTTGTTAGCGCTGTAAATAAAGAAAGTATACACATTGAAAAGGGTAGCTGATAATAGTGAACCTTGAGAGACTCCTCTATGCAAATGACAGCTTCCAAATCTTTATGTCCATCATGCCAATAAAGTCTTCATTAGGGATGTGCATGGCACAAAAATGTCATTTTGTTTTACTTACATTTCATTTTTAGGTTTTTTTTTGTTTCTTTCATTTCATTTTTTTATGTCACTTTAAAATGTAAGTATCTTTTTAGTGTGAACTAATCCAAATTACTGTACACTAATTTCAAATCAGTGTACACTAAAAGCAAAAAATGTTCTGTGTCCCGGCTGCGTGGGTGCCGCAACCGGGCCTGCTCACCTCGCGCTGCCTTCCACGAGAGCTGGCCTGGCTGCTGCCGCGAATCCCCGACGTCCCCGTTGCTCACAGCGGCCTTCCTCAGCATCCTTGTTCCTGCAGTCTTCGCAGCAGAGCTCCCGGCGGGGTTCCACATCTTCGGCCACCTCGGCCCCAACCCTAGGCACGCGCGCGGCCAACGTACAGACCTTTAAAGGGGCAAGCGCAGGAAAACCGAGGGAGGCGCATTTGGATGACATCACCAGAGCCCTGTATATAAGGCAGGGCTCAACCCCCTGATCCCTGCCTTGGCAATCGGGTCGACACCGTTGGTGTGCTGGTTTGCCTTTGTGTTCCAAGTGTTCTCCTGTTCCAGTGTCTCCTGTTCCAGTGTCTCCTTGTTCCTGTGTCTTCCGTTCCCAGTGGCTCTGTGTGTTCCTGTATCCTTCTCTGGTAGTACCTCTTCGGACTGACCTTCGGTACTGACCTCTGCCTGCCTAACCATTCTCTTGCCTGCTGCCTGGAACTGACCACTGCCTGCCTGACCATTCTCTTGCCTGCTGCCTGGAACTGACCACTGCCTGCCTGACCATTCTCTTGTCTGCCACCTGGAACCGACCCTCGCTTGCCTTGACTACGCCTGGTCTGATTCTGGTATTGACTCTTGCTTTGGCTGACTTCTCCTGGACTGATACTCTGGCTCTGACCCTTGCACTTCACGCCAACACTCCCTTCTGGCCTACTGTGACACTCAGACCAACCTGCTTGGAAACCAACCGCGGCTTCCACGTGGCTAGACCCACAGGCGCTGCCTGTCTCACGCGGAGAATCATCCTGAACTGTGACCTCCCTGAGGTCTCTGGAACTTCCAGTTTGGGTCTATTCCATCCACTCTGCATCAGCCGCACACCCTTGCTCATGGTGGGCACACCACTCCGCTACCTCTCCGGGAGACCATCTGAGGCCCACCTAAGTCCAGGTGGTCTGGGTACCCAAGGGCTCAACCTGCGGAAACCCTGGACTGTTATTGGTGAAGCTCCAGTTAGCCTCTGTCTCCTTGTGTGCTCCACCTCCTGGTAGCAGGCGCTCTCTGGGTCCGACCAGAGGGCCGTACCTATCCTGCACCAGGCCAAGGGTCCACCTCCAGCGCAACAAAAAATATATACATTTTGTAGGTTTTTTTGTAGCTTTGTTTAAAAAACAACATGAAATGATATAGACAGTTTCATCGAAACTGACATTCTGGTGCTGATGGAGGCTTTCTAGCAGTGTGTGGTTATGAATGAAGGATTTATACCAATTGATAATTCCATTCCTGGAGCACTCTCAGTAATTGCTTCCTTTAAGTCATTATAAAAATTCTTCTAATATACAAGGGAGATAATTTTCAAAAGGATTTACCCATTTAAAACTGGGTTTTAGGGGATTCTAAGATGGCTGCATGCCAATGGAGGCTGCTCTATGGACTCCCTCTTGTTCTATAAAATTTTGTTTTCTTACCTTTTGTCTCCATTATTTTCCATGGCCAAGAGAAAGGGCAAGGCTTGAGTGTTTCCGGAAATGTCGGTTATCTCAATGCCAAAGGGCCAGATGGACAAGCATCTTCTTGGAACTGGGATCCTCAGTTTGGCTCTGCAGAGCAGTTGCTGTCACATGGTAAGGGCAAAGTACCATCGGCGCTATTTTGATTAGTGGCAGCCGATGGCCCGGGAGCGGGAGATCGCTCCAGGGACCCCCACTGGACCACCAGGTACCTGTAAAACGTTTTTGGGGGGGGTCGGGAGGGTGGGGGAAGCTAAGATATTAGTTTTAAAGGGTCGGGGTGGGTTTTTTGTTTATCGGCTCGGGCGCAGCCGATAAACAAAACTGCGATTGGGCCCGATGAAAAAACCCCCACATGTGAATCGGAACCGGAATCCGAACTGATTCCGGTTCCGATTCACATCTCTATTTATTTTTGCTTGGATTTTTTGAAAATTGTATTAAAAAAAACATTAAAAAAATAAAACTGGGTTTTACATGTGTAAATACACTTTATGCATGTAAGTAGGCTTTTGAAAATTGTTATAATATATGCCATTGAATTGTCAGTGAATTTTACTCATGTAAGTGCACTTTAAACAAATAAATGGGCTTTTGAAAATTTCTACTATAGTATGTTGCATTTACATGTGTAACTCCTTTAAAAATTAACTCCTACATGTGCATTTCTTATCTTACATGACAACGCTGATCGTTGTGATTATTTACTTATTGTCAAAGAATTGCAGTTAAAAATAAAAGAGAGGTAGCAGTAATAATAATAATAATATAGGGCTCAGGTCCGTTTTACAGAGGCAGTGAGTGTTGTAGAATAAGGTACACACAAAGGCAGGTATTTGTACAATAAGAATAATTTAGATAAGAGAAATAAGCTTGCTACAAATCTGTATTTACAGTGAAAATACATGTGTAATGTCCCATTCATTACCCGTAGTGCCCTTAAGGTAATTCCTTTAGCTAGGGACAGAGAGGTGGGAATTATGGGGAGACACCATTTGGTATGGACCCTCCCTTTGAGGGAGCTGGGATGGCTGTCCCCCTGGTGAGGTAATAAAAGCAGTTCTCTCCTAAGAACTAGGGAGGCAGTAATTTTGAGTTGTGGAGTTGGGGGGGAAGTGCAGGAGGTTTTCCCTTCATTAGGATTCAGGCAAACCCTGCCTGCTGTCCACGAGAAAGGTCTGCTCACTGGCTGTATTTTGGGTTTTGAGATTTTTCTTGGTAAGATGCCCCTGGGTGTCACCTGGAGAGAGGTCATGGGGAAAACTTTCCCTGGGGAGCCCAGGATAAGGGAGTCCTGCCCTTCTGCAACCTCCTGGAGGACTGAGGTATGGTGGTGATCTGCTGCAAAATGCTTCTAGTGTTTTGGAATCTGTTTTTGGGAGAAGTCGTTTTGGTTAGAAGAAATGGGTAGAAGAGTTCTGCTGCCCCCTTCCTACTGTGACAGTTGGAATATCAGGAGCTGCATGTTCCCGTATGGATCCTTACCATCATAGGATTTGGAATATCAGGAGCTGCATGTTCCCGTATGGATCCTTACCATCATAGGATTTGGAATATCAAGAGCTGCATGTTCTTGTATGGATCCTTACCATCAGAGGATTTGGAATATCAAGAGCTGCATGTTCCCGTATGGATCCTTACCATCAGAGGATTTGGAATATCAAGAGCTGCATGTTCCCATATGGATCCTTACCATCAGAGGATTTGGGATATCAGGAGCTGCATGTTCCCGTATGGATCCTTACCATCATAGGATTTGGGATATCAGGAGCTGCATGTTCTTGTATGGATCCTTACCATCAGAGGATTTGGAATATCAAGAGCTGCATGTTCCCATATGGATTCTTACCATCAGAGGATTTGGGATATCAGGAGCTGCATGTTCCCGTATGGATCCTTACCATCATAGGATTTGGGATATCAAGAGCTGCATGTTCCCGTATGGATCCTTACCATCATAGGATTTGGAATATCAAGAGCTGCATGTTCCCGTATGGATCCTTACCATCACAGGATTTGGAATATCAGGAGCTGCATGTTCCCGTATGGATCCTTACCATCATAGGATTTGGAATATCAAGAGCTGCATGTTCCCGTATGGATCCTTACCATCATAGGATTTGGAATATCAGGAGCTGCATGTTCCCGTATGGATCCTTACCATCATAGGATTTGGAATATCAAGAGCTGCATGTTCCCGTATGGATCCTTACCATCATAGGATTTGGAATATCAGGAGCTGCATGTTCTTGTATGGATCCTTACCATCATAGGATTTGGAATATCAGGAGCTGCATGTTCCCGTATGGATCCTTACCATCATAGGATTTGGAATATCAAGAGCTGCATGTTCCCGTATGGATCCTTACCATCACAGGATTTGGAATATCAGGAGCTGCATGTTCCCGTATGGATCCTTACCATCACAGGATTTGGAATATCAGGAGCTGCATGTTCCCGTATGGATCCTTACCATCATAGGATTTGGAATATCAAGAGCTGCATGTTCCCGTATGGATCCTTACCATCAGAGGATTTGGAATATCAGGAGCTGCATGTTCCCGTATGGATCCTTACCATCATAGGATTTGGGATATCAAGAGCTGCATGTTCCCGTATGGATCCTTACCATCATAGGATATGGAATATCAAGAGCTGCATGTTCCCGTATGGATCCTTACCATCATAGGATTTGGGATATCAAGAGCTGCATGTTCCCGTATGGATCCTTACCATCATAGGATTTGGAATATCAGGAGCTGCATGTTCCCGTATGGATCCTTACCATCATAGGATTTGGAATATCAAGAGCTGCATGTTCTTGTATGGATCCTTACCATCATAGGATTTGGAATATCAAGAGCTGCATGTTCCCGTATGGATCCTTACCATCATAGGATTTGGAATATCAAGAGCTGCATGTTCCCGTATGGATCCTTACCATCATAGGATTTGGAATATCAAGAGCTGCATGTTCCCGTATGGATCCTTACCATCATAGGATCTGAGAGAGAAAGGCATTGGGAGAACTGTGAGTAATACTAATATTGAAGTAATTCAGAGAACCCCCAATTGGAGTCTTCACCCTGGAAGAGAGGTAAATTGGGACTCTCTGTGCCGAGACTGTTTTACCATTTTTTCCAGTTTTGGAGGGGTCGTTCCTGCCTTTTCAAGGATACCCAGTCCTCTTGGGAACCTCATTTAAACCATGCCCTTGACAGTGAGTGTTTCTACAGCCCTGGTAATAAGAGACCCTTGCTCAGACAGAGGAAAGACTGTGAGCAGCAAAGAACAAACTGTGGTGCTAAGAACCGTTTTGAACTGTGCCATTTACTTATCTGATTCACCCTCAGTAAAGTTTCTTTACGGACACTCAAACAGAGCTTCCTGTGTATTATTGACACCGTAATACATAGGAAGTAAAGGACTTTTACCTCTCCCAGGGAAATGGAATATATGGACTTTATACTATAAAGACTTTATACTATAAAGACTTTATACTATATACTATAGACTATATAGAAATGGACTTCATAGACTATATAGAAATGGACTTTCTCCTCCAAGGCCCCAGGGCCTTGGAGGAGAAAGTCCTTCCGTCCACTCTCAAAGAATCAAAGCCCTGGGGAAAGAGATTTATGTGAGAGCTGGTGCAGGTGGATCCAGCCCCAGGAAGTACAAATCCTTTTATGGCTAGCTGCTACCCGAAAACGGGGGTTACACACGTGAAAGAGGGAGCATATTGCAAGTCTGTAGCAAAAGGAGAGGGAACGTGTGTTTGTGCAGTCTCATTGTTATATTGCTAAGTGTTATGGCTCTCATCTGTATCTGTCCTTTTATTTTTTTTGAAGTGAAGGTCTTTGGTCATCGACAACTTCTTCCTTTGAAGTTTAAAGAAATAATTGGAGCCACTGAGTCTGAAAATTTTAGACTCAGTAGAATATTATCCAAAAAATTATTGGGCCTAGCTACGTCAGCCAGGCCTGCTATTGTCGGGATACTACAGTACTGACAGTTGCTCTTTCAAGGAATAAAGACAAGGCAAAGTCTTGTGTGCTGAAAACTCTGGAGCACAATGAGCAAGGTGGGCTTGTGGGATTTTCTTCTTTCTGGTACCAGTCTGTCCCAATCTAGTTGCTCAGTTTCAGAACCAGGTGTGTTTCACCTCCAGGGGATGTTGTAGCAAAAAAAGGAAACCGCCTATGAAATGTTTCAATTCAGCTCTACTATCAAAAAGGGTCAAATTACTCCCATGTGAAAGACAAAAAATGTATCAGCATCTACAGATGGTAGAGCTGGATTGAAACATTTCGTACGTGGTTTCCTTTTTTTACTACAACATTTGACATATAGGACCGGAGTAGTGCTCTTTTTTGGTATTTTGTCACCTCCAGGGGGAAACATTTACTATGAAGCAGAAATGACTCAGCACTCTTCAGTAGCAGCATGCAAGGATAATTTACTTGGGCAAGTGGTACAGAACACCAATAACTATTAAATGCACAGTTACATAGGTCTGTACATAGGGATTATATGAACAGCACAATAAGCATGAAATAAGATGAAGACTCAACTCACACCAGTACAGGTTACATCCTAGCTAGATAACCTTTATAGTCCCACTCCTTCCTATGCAGAGTTAGGTGACAATTGAGGGGAATGTTCAACCCTGGCTGTCTGGTTTGGAAGATGACCTTTTACTATCAGCCCTCCAACACCCCTTCTTATAGACTGAATGGTCAACCCTCAAGACTCACCCTTTACAGGACATCCTTATGGATCCAATCCAATCCCCTTCCACCCCTGTCAGAGCTCTCATGTCCTCTGTGACATGTCCTGAAGATTTTGTGTAACTAGAGGTTATTGGAAAGCAAATTAATCAAAGCAAAAATAAACCCAAACCCACAGGATTCAGGATAATTTGTTATGAGAGGCAATCCTTGGTGGTAATTATTTAATTTGTTTTAGGCTTGGAAAAAGAATGATAATCAGGGCAATGAAATCCATGCCAATCACAGGTTAATACTAGTAACACAGTGCACTTGTTTAATAGAATGGAAAAGATCGTTAAATTAAAGATTAAAACAAAATCAGATCAACAAGAGATGCCAAGGTGGGAAGAGATGAGACTCAAAATTAATGGGAGGCTTCTAGCAGATTAATGGAGGTTGTCAGTCTCAAATTTCACATTTAACAAGCTTGGCAATTGATGGGAATGCTGGTGGTGGAGATGAGAAAGGGGGGAGAGAGGAGAGAACTCTTAGTCCTTTGGCTTCACAATTTACGAGTACCGTGAGGAAGGGGGAGATGCTGGGAGCCTGTGATCCTGCAGGCTCATGATTTCAATGCCACCAGAAGCAGGAAGAATCTGGGCAGCCAAATTTAGGGCTGCTCTGTCAATACCTAGATTTGGCCATCCAGTTTCGGTGATTAGTGCTGAAAATCAGTGCTGGGCACCGAACCTTCTTGCCTGCCCTGATTCCATCATGATCACACTGGTGGAAATAGGTCTCTAAATTTTGGCACTGAAACCCACTTATCTTTAATGAGACGGTTTTCTATGATTTTTGAGGCAATGAGATTAATGGCCCTGGAAACATCCCTATTCCAAATTTCTACCATACTGTCCTAGTGGACATGGTCCTAAAACATGTTTAAAATGTTCAACATTTATTTGCCTTCTAAAACAGATTAATTTAATTGAAACTTATTGGATAATTTGAGGTAATATTGTAAAAAGTTAAAGTTTGGAATGAAGCTGATTGCCGACGATAGAATATTCACTGGATCTTATCATCTGTAAAGATTGAGTTGTTGCCATGAGGGGAAAAAAACATCTAGAGCAGTGGTTCTGAACCCAGTAGTCATAGTCTGTCTAGTTTTCAGGATATCCACAATGAATGTGTGTGGGATATATTTGCATGCACTACCTCCACAGGATGTAGATAGAGTCTATGTCACACACATTCATTGTGGATATCATGAAAACCAGACTGGACTAGTAGTCCCCCTGGTCTGGGTTGAGAAACACTGCTCTAGAGAAGGCCCTGCACTATGAGTTGGAAATGTTACACTATGAGAGAGACCTAAAATGTCCGTGGAATTTAAAGAATCATTTGCATAGCCTGCCAAAGAAGCTTCTGCATGGATACTGTAATTTGTTTGCTCACTTTAAACTTCTGAAATGCTAATGCTTAAAACCTCTTGTGCTAATTTCTCACATTTCCTACCAAGGGCAGGAAGTGAGTTGTGCTTTCATTTCTGCCTGGCCTAGCTAATGCCTTCCACCTACACCTCAGAGATACTATAAGGTACATCTACAACAGGCTGCCTAGCTGGCACTTTCTGCTCTTGCCTTGTAGCCTGCACAAATCCAGCAGACTTTCAAACACAAGGCACCTGCATACATTGGGTTGAATATTGACTTGTTATTGTCAGACTCTGGTTGACCTGTGGATGACGGATGGCAAGGGTAAGGAGAGGTGTACCTGATCAGAATGTGCAAAGGTATCTCCAGAGTCGTCAGCAACCCTTTGGAAGGGAAGCAGAAGATAGTGTAAGCCCAGTCCATGCTGAGGTCAGAAAGCCGGGAAGTCATTTCAGGGAATTAAGGACATTCAGGAACAAGTCAGGAAGCAGAGAAGACAGAATAAACCAAGAACAGACCAGAGCCTACTGAGCACATAGTTTCTGGAGATTGACAGTGACATACCAGTGTGCTTTTGGTTGTATTGCTTTTTCATTGTGTAACAGTGTTCACGTGGATATCCATTTGGAAATGAGTTATTTACAATTTGGGAAAAAGTTGGAATTGCTGATTGCTTGTGCAGATGCTTGGTGAATAGGGAATGATTAAGACCAGGGGAGACTTATTTATCCACCTTCACTCCTGAGGATATATTTTCTATGGATGAAGATGCAAGAGAGAGGAGATAGGTGAGAAGACCTAAAATGGACAAGGAAACCTTATATTTTGTATTGGTGATCTGTTGTATGCTGATTTTGATTTTTTGTGATTTTGGCCTGCATCCTTTTCTTTAGGTTGCAGTAAAGACTATATTTTGAACAGCACTTTGGACTCTGTTTGGTTTTTCCTTTTTTGTATACAGTGCTTTGATTGAATGGATTGACATTGGTCTGAGTCATGGTTTTTTACCCATTGTATTCATTTTGGCTTCCTTGCTCCTACTCTGGACAGTTTGGTACCTTTTGGAGATTTCTGAACTAGAGTGTAAACTTGAGACTGGGATAGTGATTTACCATACTAGGGAGTTGGGATCCCAAAAGATAATTCTTTCTCTCCATCTGGACTTGAACCCAGACCCATAGTACCGCTGGTCGAGGATAACTACTGGTTACATAAATATAGCCAGTTAAATACTAAGTTATTTGGGTACACATACTTGGATAACTTGAGGTCTGCTCTGAGGCAGTTCTAGAGTTATTAGGCTAACATAGCTGGAAATCTCTGAGAATCGGCTAAATCAGGCAGATACTATTGCTCTACCCTGGAATGCCCCTGCACCATCTCTTTTATCTGGTTAAGATTTTGCCTGATGATGACTTATCTGGCTAAACCTTGGCCAGTCAGTGGGGGGTATATTTAAACAACAGCTTTGGCCAGCTAAGTTTGGGACTTAGCTGGCCAAATCCTTTTGAATATTGACCTCAATGGTTTTTACAAGTTGCCCTACTGCACTTATATTATTGGCTTATAGACAGCAATCAGGCTGAGAACACGAGGGGTGACTTGTCACAGATTGGCATGAGATAGTCCAGTGCTTCCTGGCTCTCTCTCCCGGAAACACACCTAACCAGTCAGGTTTGCAGGATATCCATAGGGAATATGCATGAGATAGATGTGCATACATTGACAGGGTTTGCAAATCTATCTCATGCATAGTCATTGTGACAGTGCTGAAAACCTGACTGGTTAGGTGTGTCTCTGGGAGAGGGCTGGGAACACTGAGTTAGTCCTCTGTCTTCAGGTGTATGTTTCTTTCTGGGTTCCATGCTTGCTAAATACTTTATTACTTCCAGTATGTACTGTGCAAGAAAGGAGGGAGGTTCATAAGGGATTTTTACGAGATAGCTCACTTGCCTAATGTGATCTGGGCTATCAGTTGCACTCATGTCGGCTTGTTTCCTCTGAGGAGTCAGGAAGCCAGCTACTGGAAGCTTTATCTCAGTCTGAACAATCAGGTCCACTGTGGGCATTGCTTGTTGATGATGGATGCGATGGTCAAGTTTCTGCCAGGATACTAATTTATTAAGGCAAAGAGCTCTGCATGAATAAATGTGCGCTCAGAGAGTGAATTTCACTGGGCAAGTGCTGGAATCAATGAACATGTTGCAATACTTCAAATATCTTCATAGTTTCAAACACTTGATGGTGTCCCACTTTGCTTTTTGTGCTTGTAGGTGATAATTGTTATCCACCCCATTAGTTTGGCTGCTAATCAGGGCTGGTAGAAACTGTAGGTGGACTAGACAGCTGCCTAGAGCAGCACCGTTCCAGGAGTGCTTTTCTGTGCACCCTCCGACTTAATATCATGGCGATATTAAGTCGGAGGCCCCAAAAGTTTAAAAAAGTAAAAAATTAAAAAAAAAATTAAAATGGGCCCACGGCTTGCAGGTTGAAAACTGGACGCTCAATTTTGCCTGGCGTCCGGTTTCTGAACCCATGGCTGTCAGCGGGCTCGAGAACCGACACCGGCAAAATTGAGTGTCGGCTGTCAAACCCGCTGACAGCCGCCTCTTTTTGCCGCGGACCCTAATTTAAATAAATTAATATCCCGCGATTTTTACTGTATCGGCCCGCATATGGGTTCCAGTGTCTTTTTTGCAAGGTTTATGGGCTGGCACAACAGCAGTGCATGTAGATAGTATTAATATATGCATGTTGCTATAAGTAATATTTTTACTTCAGAAGTTGTTATAAATGGATCATTTTGAAAATGTGTTTGTGTGTGGAAGGTTTGACCATGAGGGGTGGGGGTTAGGGGAGGACAAAAGGCTGTAAGGTTAGGCTAGGGTGCCTAAAACCCTTGCACTGGCCCTGCTTCTTATTCCATCCCTCTTCAGGCTCTGAAATGTGATACAACCATTCTCATTGCTCCATCAACTCACCTGAGCTAGCTGAAAAGCAATTTTCACTCACTGGAATTAACTAGAGGTGTCCTTTCTCTTGCTCTTGACTCTAAGGGGCCAATGTAACAAGGTGCGCTCAGGAAAGCGCACAGGTTTAACCGCTGTTGTGCACGCATTGTTTTTGTGCGCAAATCTAATTCCTGATGCAGGAAGGAGTTTTTCGCATAAAAATGTGTACACAACATTTTGCGTACAGGTTAGTGCGCTCCCCGACAATGTAAATTTAAAAATAATGAAGACATTAGCTATTACCCCCCGCTCTCCCATGCACTGGAATGCGCTGGCTTAATTCGTCTTTTCTTAGTGCTGGAAACTTAACTCCGAGTAAGAGGTGGCCTAAAGTTAAGGCAGTGCAGATTTATTAACATATTTCGATGATGCTAACATCACTGCCTTCCTTTAAGATTCAGTGAAAAATACTGCCACCAGAGGAACTTTGGTCGTGCCATTTGTATTAGAGCAGGATAAAGACCTCGTCCTTAGACAGCACTTTAAAAACAAAAATGCTTGCTTTTGTGGCTATAGGGTCCAACATTTTCCTGATGTAACTCGAGTGACCCAATGGGCAGAAAAGCATTTTTACAGCTAAAGATACTTGGGTGCATCTTATTCCCTACAATTTCCTTGCAAATGTATTGTCACCCCTTCTGGCTACAGGTATATTTTTATAGATCCTTTATATCTTGAGACTTTTATTGCTGATAAATCTGCTGTAAGTCAATAAGGATGGGATTATTGTATTGGGGTACACACTCGTTTTGTTTGAGCTAACTAACGGATATGCTGATTGGTTTTCCTTCTCTTTTCTTTCTTTTTCCTTTTTTTGTAGGCCGTGTTGATGAGGACTTGCATTTGATGCATATTAATCTTTATTTTATACAATTTGTTCCTATTGTATATGTTGCTTGATGAATACTTTTATTTATTGGATTTTTCTCAAATGTTTGTGAAAAAAAAGCAATAAGGATATAATTATATGAGGTGGAGTAATGTTTCCAGGGCTATCAGTCTGGGCAGAAGCTGGAGTTCTGATGCTGGGTCTGGGGCTTTGTACACACAAGGCAAGTTTTCTGTGTATAAAATGCAATTTATGTGCACAAAAATGTTTTCTGCACTGAACACTTTTTGTGCGCCTAAATCATTTTTTGAGCAGAAAACAAGGTTTATGTGCACAAAGCATATTTTCTGCCCACAGATCCCAAGTACGGGTCCTATTACAGTTAGGAGAACAAAGAACTCAAGTTACATGGGATTTCCATGCAGAAAAGTTTTTGTGTGCATAAGCCATGTTTTCTGTGAAGAATACATAATGGTCAGTGTGCATAAATCATATTTTTATGTGCGCCAAGCATTTCTTCACATACAATTTCTGATTAATGCGACTTTTAAAAAAACTTCTGATGCATTAGCATAACATTAGCTTACTATGTCAGGAGTTAAACATTTTTTTAGTATATGCATTAAAACTGCATGCTAAAATTCAGTGCACAGTTTAACACACAGTTCATTACATCAGCCTCTATGTCAGAAAGCTGTTTGAGGTGTGTTGCATGCTGCACAACACTGTGTGCAGCTCCGCCTTCCTTGGTGAAAAGACAGTTGTGTGAGGAGGCAGAACAAAGGGACGGCAATGAGGAAACTGAGAATGGTGAAAGGTCTGGTTCAAGTGCGGCATCTCAGAGAGCCCGGCGTTTATGCTAGTACTTCATCTAGGAGCTATCTGGTAGGAGTCAAGGTGTGTGCTGTCATGATATTTGACCTAGAGGATAAGGGGATGCTTGTTGTGTTTATGTTCTTTGCTTGATGTGCTTAGGCTCTTTTCTTATCAAGCGCTTTTTTTTTTTTTCTGAAAGGTGCCCTGCGGCATTGTAGGCATGGACAGAAAAGGCAACTTTTCACATTGACCCTGCCTTTATGATACTACTTTGAACTGGTTTAAGCCTCTCTGAGCTGTCAGACAACCTTGGCATTGTAAAAGTGAAACACGGCTTTGTCAGAGTAAGAAAGACAAAGAAGTGGGCTTTGCGCTCAGCTTTCAACCAATGAACAGTTCTCCTGTTCATAAAGGTGAAGAAGGTGGTAGGGAATAAGCACAGGAAAATTCTGTTTTGTGGAGATGGATTCCTGTTTGTCTTTCAAGACTCCAGTTTCTCATGTGTTGCACCTTGCTGAGCTATTGCAGTTGTTTTAATGACTCTACCAAGGTAGTTTGGTTACATGGCCCTCTGCTACAATGTTGGGCTAACATAAAGTATCAATGCGTCACTTGGTAGCCAACACTGGGGAATGTTGCTTGAGAGCACTTGGAGGGGATGAACTGGTGGGGGAGGGTTTTTAGTTCTAGGAGAGACTGGCGAGGACAGACTGTTGTGGGAGTGGGGTGGTTGAGACATAGTGATGGGGGTGAGGATGGACTGGGGAGAGATAACAACGGGGATAGCTGGGGGAGAAAAGAGACTGTTAGGGATGAGGATGAGCTGCTGGTGGTGGTGGTAGAGCTGGGGTTGGTGGAAAGAGTGGTTCACTGCCATACCGTGTACTACTACAGTACTCCTGGGAGAATTTTGTACCAAAAAAAAAAAAAAAAAATTCTGCATGAGTAACAACTTTGTATTTTGTGTTATAGTTTGAGTAATTGATTTAAAGACTGATTGTAGTGTATTTTTTTTAAAATTAATTATGCAACATTTAAAAATATTTGCAATTTTTAAACATGTTTTTCATGCAGAATTTTAATACTATGGCACAGAATTTGCCCAGAAATAACATATGGAAGTGAGGAGAGGCAGACCATAAAGCTAACAACATCTATGGCAATTAAACAGGACAGCACATTAAGTAACATTCTCAGCAAGACTATATTCTGCTGCCATCTAGTGGCTGTAGCCAACACCTCATGCAGGCTGAATACACAACATTGGCCATAGAAGAGCCATGAAGAACAGCATGTGGTATGGCTAGGGACCTTCATTTTCAGTTTTTATTTTTTTAAATTTTCCAGGAATTTATCAAGGCTTGTTATGACAAGGACAAAAACACGAGAAAATCATTGGAAAAATGTGACTTTTTTTTTTCTGGGGAAATATCTGAGTTTATTTTGGTGGACAGAAGCCAGGAGAATAAAAAAAAAAATATTAAGAAAAATCTTACATTCACCCACCCAGCAGTATCCCTGTCTCTACCCCCATCACCTGCCTAGCAAGTCCCTTTCTCCCCCCACACCCACAAGAATCTCCCTCTTCTCCCCCATTGCAACAGCATTCATCCTTACTAGTGGTGGCTCCGGGTATCTCCTCTCCTTCGGCAGCAGCTTGCAGAGGCTCCCGAGCTCTGCAGCACTGCGCTTCTTTTTGAGGGGCCAGAGAGCCTGCCGGGAAGTGCTTCTGATAGGGTGTGGCCAACTTCAAATGCTGCATTGGTGATACCAAGCAGCAGGTACTTTGGGGCCGATGCAGTAAAAGGTGCATAGAAAGCGGGCGTTGAACAGTTCAATTCGGCATGGATAGGAGGACCCGAATCCTGAGACGGATTTTCCCCAAACTTTGGGTTAGCGCGGGGGGGGGGGGGGGTGTCGGAGCATCTTTTTAAAAAAACAACAAAAAAACCCACCCCAACCCTTAAAATTTAGTTAATTACAACCCCCCACCCTCCGGACCCCCCTAAAACTTGCCTAAAATCTGTGGTGGTCCAGAAGGGGGTCCTGGGAGCGATCTCCCACTCTCAGGCCGTCGGTTGCCAGTGGCGCCGCTGACCCTTTGCCCTTACCATGTGACAGGGGCTACCGGTGCCATTGGTCGGCCCCTGTCACATGGTAGGAGCAATGGACGGCCGGTGCCATCTTACCATTGCTCCTAACATGTGATAGGGGCCGGCCAATGGCACTGATAGCCCCTGTCACATGGTAAGGGCAAAGGGCCTTAGGCACCATTTTGATTAGTGGCAGCCGACGGCCCGAGACCGGGAGATCGCTCCCGGGACCCCCGCTGGACCACCAGGTACTTTAGGAAAGTTTCGTGGGTTTTCCTATCATTTTCCTATCATTTTCGGGGACCCCCTATACATGATGGATTAGAAAATATCGTATGATATTTTCATCCGTCAAAAAAACGATGCACATCCCTAACAAGAAATAGATAAACCACTGGGGATTTGCCCTGAACTTGCATCCTGGACTGGCCATTCTCAGTGACAGAATGCCGAGCTTGAGGGCACTTGGTTTGACCCAGCATGGCACTTCTTATGTTCTTATGCCCCTTTTAGCCCTAGGAAAGTGTTCCTGGCCTTTACAAGCACGTAGAATGTGCCTTTAGCTGGTCTGGGTGCAAGCAGTGTGAGTCAGAGCTCTCCATCCAGACCCTGCCCCTATGTGCAATGTCAAGTTAGTTGTAGTATGCTGGGGAGGAAAACCAGGACCCAATGGGAGGGGGTGTGGGTGTGTGTGTCAAACAGTGGTATAGAACCTCTGTTCCCACGGGAAGCAGGAGGATTGAAGTGAGAATATTTGAAAGACGGGATTCTAAGCTTTGGAGTTTTGTTTTTTTTGGGGGGGGATGGGTTACCACCAGTTCCCCACAGAGTGACTCCATTGGGTCTGTCTTTTGTTTCAAAGGGGTTCCGGAGACGTTGGGTGGAGAAGAATTCCAAGGAGGAGGTGCCCAGGAGTCCAGAAGATAGAGAGAGTTTTGAAGAACTTGGTGGACCAGGGCACTGTGAGGTGCCAGGGGAAGGCAATCTGCTTGGGAAAGTTCACCAGAGTCAGAGTCTGATTCGGCTAAAATCAGCCTGAGACTCACAGGAGAGTGAGAGGAAGAGAAAAGGACACTGGAGAAACAGATTCCATCTGCCAGACAGGTACTGGGAGGACCCATGGAGCAAGGGCTTCCAGTTCCAAAGAGCTGGCCTGTTTGAGGGAGAGTTGGACAGAGGCTGTGGTTTTGTTTTTGTACTGAGGATTCTGTGACAGTGCTGGTGCATTCTCCTGAAATGGACCAGATTTTTTTGTCTTTCTGTTCCTGTCACCAGTTTCAGTAAAGACTTTATTTTGAACATCAGCTTTCAGAGTGCAGAGTGATTTTCTTTTGTGTGACAGGAATTGCTCCGCAGCGAGACAAAAAAAGGCCTTGAAAAGTACATCTTTTCTTCCCTGTGGTATGCATCCCAGAGTGCTGAAAGAACTGAGAAATGAAATTGGGCACCTACTATTAGAAATTTGTAAACTATCATTAATATTGTCTGTGGTACCTGAAGACTGGAGAGTTGCCAATGTAACATCAGTTTTTAAAAAGGGAACAAGGGGGTGATGTAGGAAACTACAGACCAGTGAATCTGACATCGGTGCCAGACAAAATGGTAGAAACGATCATAAAGAACAAAATTGCTGAACATATATATAGGCATTGTTTAATGGGACAATGGATTTAGCCAAGGGAAGTCTTGCCTCACCAATTTGCTACATTTTTTTGAGGGCATAAATAAGCATGTGGATAAAGGTGAATCAGTTGATACAGTGTATCTGGATTTCCAGAAAGCATTTGACAAAGTCCCTCATGAGAGACTTCTTAAGAAATTAAATTGCCATGGGATAGGGGCAGTGTCCTATTGCAGATTGCCAACTGGTTAAAAGATAGAAAACAGAGAGTAGGATTAAATGATAAATTTTTCCAGTGGAGAAAGGTGAATAGTGGAGTGCCTCAGGGATCTGTTCTGGGAGCATTGCTTTTTAATATATTTATAAAAGACCTGGAAATGGGAACAAGTGAGGTGATATGATAGAGGGATATGTTAGAAGTGATATGATAGAGAGATATGATAGAGGTGTTTAAAATCATGAGAGGTCTAGAACGGGTAAATGTGTATCAGTTATTTACTCTTTCGGATAATAGAAAGACTAGGGGGCACTCCATGAAGTTAGCGTGTGGCACATTTAAAACTAATCGGAGAAAGTTCTTTTTCACTCAACGCACAATTAAACTCTGGAATTTGTTGCCAGAGGATGTGGTTAGTGCAGTTAGTAATAGCTGTGTTTAAAAAAGGATTGGATAAGTTCTTGGAGGAGAAGTCCATTACCTACTATTAATTGAGTTGACTTAGAAAATAGCCACTGCTATTACTAGCAATGGTAACATGGAATAGACTTAGTTTTTGGGCAATTGCCAGGTTCTTATGGCCTGGATAGGCCACGGTTGGAAACATGATACTGGGCTTGATGGACCATGATCTGACCCAGTATGGCATTTTCTTATGATCAAATTTGCTGATGACACAAACTTCTTCAAAGTTATTAAATCACAAGAGGATTGTGAGAAATTGCAAAATGGGAGACTGGGCATGCAAATGGCAAATGAAATTTAATGTGGACAAGTGCCAAGTGAGGCAGTTAGGGAAGAATGACCCAAATTAAAGTTACACAATGCAAGGTTTCACAATAGGAGTCACAATTCAGGAAAAGGATCTAGGTTTCATTGTTGATAATACTTTGAAATCTTCTGCTCAATGTACAGTAGCAGCCAATAAAGCAAATAGAGTACTAGGATTATTAGGAAAGGAATGAAGAATAAAACAGAGAATATCATAATACCTATGTATCACTCCACTGTGCGACCTCTTCTTGAGAATTGTGTGCAGTTCTGCTCACCAAATCTCAAAAAAGATATAGCAGAATTAGAAAAGGTGCAGAGACAGCAATCAAGATGCTAAAGGGATGGAACGATTCCCCTATGAGGAAAGACTAAAGAGGGTAGGACTCTTTAGCTTGGAGAAGAGATAGATGAGGGGAGATATGATAGAAGTTTATAAAATAAAAAGTGGAATGGAATGAGTAAACGCTAATTGTTTATTCTTTCAAAAAGTGCAAAGACTAGGGGACACACAATGAAGTTGCTAGTTAATGCAGTTAGAACTAATAAGAGAAAATATTTTTTTCACTCAATGCATAATTAAGCTCTGGGATTCATTCCCAGAGAATGTGGTGAAAGCTATTAGTGTATCTGCATTTTAAAACGTTTTGGACAAGTTCCTGGAGGAAAAGTCCATAAACCATTATTAAGGTGACATTGCAGAAATCTAGTCTTATCCCTGGGATAACCAGCATGGAATCTGTTTACCCCTGTGATCCTGCCAGGTACTTGTGACCTGGATTGGTCATTGTTGGAAACAGGATACTGGGCTTGATGGACCCTTGGTCTGATCCAGTATGGCAAGTCTTATGTTCTTATGTTTTTATACATACTTTTGAAAACTGAAAGTAATCACGTATATGGTTTCCCTGTTCCAATTCTGCCTCTCAGAATGTCTTTTTCTAGCATGCATAAATGTATGTGCAAAATAATTTTTGTGAAAATTGCCCCTCCCCTGTGGGCAATTTTCAAAAGCCCATTTACTCACATAAAAATGGGTTTCATTCATGTAAATGCTTTGGAAAATTTAGTCCAAAGTATCATTCAGCTAGTATTGTAAATGTTAACTTTTTCAGGTAGAAAGAAAACCCCCCCACTAAAGTACATTTTTTTTAGCATATGTTCCAAATTAGCACTCTTAAGGTACACAGCACTAATATTGTTGATTAATTTTGTGAAATAAAAACAAGAATCGCTACCACCCTCAGTTTCTATTATAAGAAAGAACTCTGCTGCCATCTAATGGGTTTCGGGTAGTATAGCATGTCAGTTCTTTGTGTGTAAGGGAAGCACGGAGTTCTTGCTTCAGTTTCCCATATTATGAAGCAGGAAAAATGAACGTTCACATTAGCATGCACATTGCTGTGCCAACAAAACCATTATTCTACATATTCATTCTTTCACAGTCTAGTTTTTGGACTTCATTCAATTTATCCAAACATCTTGTCTCCGACTATGGCAAACAGCAGATCCTTAGAGTAAGGCTATGAGAAACATAGCCTTCCTCTTCCTCTGGAATCCAAAGAAGCTGGATATTAAAACTCACCCATTGCTCAAAGGGAATCTTTGTAGATTGTGACTCCTTTTAAAGGGCTCACACAAAAAGATATAGCACAGCTTACAAAGACTCCAATTTACTCCTGGACCAATATGATTTGATTACTGTAGCCGTACACTAGTGTTCTTACTACACAAGTAGTTTGCCACATATCATAATGTGATGCATTAGATTAAAAAAACCCAAATTTCTGAATCAGATCTTCCCAGCTACACACCAGGTCCAAAGATCTAAGCAACTCTTCATCTCGACCAGTGCATATTGACCCTGTACTCCAGTTCTGCCAATTTGCCCTTAATGTATGAAAATATTTTTCAATAAAATATTTTCAAATTTTGAATGTTTTGTTCCCCTTCTTCCTTTGTCATTATTTCTTGATCTTTTATCCTGTTCATCCTCAATTTATTTCATGATTTTTAAAAAATGTAGACTTATTTTTAGGATTTCCGGTGATGAAGTCCAACTGAATGGCTGTCTGCGAGACCAGCTCCCTGGGGGTTGGTGGAGAAAAGCTAAATAAATGCAGGACTGAGAACAGGATTGACCAGATCTTATTTTCTTCTATCACAACAGTGTACGTGGACAATTTGTTCATAAAAAAACAGCGGTGAAGTAGCTGGCAGATCTAAGCATTTGGGATACAGAAAAATCTCTAGCAGCTGATGCCTGAAGCTGTACCATCCATGCAGGGTATTTCTGAGGCCTTGTTACATGAGCTTACTCACACATTTTCAGCGGCGGCACAGACCAACTGCAGAAGCTTCAATCCTCGGTGGCCGAAATCCAAGAAAAGATGGAGAGTTACCACACAGCCATCACTGGCATTAATCAAAAGCTGTCTGATCATGAGAATACTGTCAAAGTAGTGAATGGCTCAGTTGTGGGGGTTGATGGCTAAAAATAAGGTGCTCGATGAAAAATTAGACGAGCTTGATAATCACAGCCACCAGAATAATATAAGATAATTGGAGTATCAGAATTGGTTCAGGGAGAAGAGATTCTAAGGCCGTGTGAAATGTGCTGCCCAAAGCAGCTGGGTTAGGTGTGACCAACACCCCATATTAGTTGAGAGAACCCATCGCCTGGGAGTAGGAGGGGAAAACCTGCCTAGGCCTAGTCAAATCATAGCCAAATATCTGAATTACAGTTTACTGCTAAAACAAAAATCTTAGTTGTATATCAGAAAATGGAAGAAGTAAAGTATGAAAACCATAAGCTGTTGATCTTTTCTGATTTCTCAGCTAAAGTACAAGCTTCAGGGAAAGAGATGAAGCTGTATTGTACACAGTTGCATCAAAGAGGCATCACATTTTCCTGCTTCCTTTCACAATGGGGAGATCAGAATCTTTAATGATGGAAAAAAAAAAGCAAAAGCAGGCAGAAGAGTGTAATGCAGGACTGGATAGGAAACTGACCCCTAGATTCATCATTTTGCTATATTTATAGCAGAATGATGTGTCGCGAAAAAAAAAAAGGGGCAGGGAGATAGTGGGCAGCCGATTGCATCGTGGCAGTGTGGTTTCGCCCGCCACAGTGCAGGCGCACTGCACACTATCGCTCCCATAGCGCCACAGGAAAAGGTGTAATTATTTGCCGCGGTGCTGCCGGGAGATAACTCTGCCCAAACCCCCGCCCACACTCCTCCCCTTCCCCTGAGTTGAATAATACCGCCGCGATGCAGCTGGTATCACGTGCGGTAGGGCCTTATCATGTGCAATACCTGCACATCGCACAATAAAGTTTTGGTCCTTTTCACCTGTAATCCAAGTTCAATTTATCTCGTTATGGCCTAAATTTTTATGGAGTTGTTGTGGGCCAAAGTTCTCTAAATCTAATACATAGCAGGAATTTTGGGTGTGTCGTTGTGACTTACGGCGCACACTAAAGCAGCGAGGCAGGAAAACAGAAATGCACAGACTATGCTGGAAAGATTCACTGCGTGATGCAGGTGCTAAGATTAATCATCTACGCAATGGCTCCCTGAACAGAGAAGCATGCTCTTCCCATAAGAGAGAGCGCTGAACTAGTGCACTGTAAGCTGTAGGAAGAAGTGGATGAATATGTATTTTTGGTATATGAGGGTAGTAGTGTGGATGGTATGGGATTAAGGGGGAGGTGAGAAAGATTTGGAGGTCTCAAAGTGTCTGAGATTGTGGTATCTGACTGGTGGGAAGGTAATACAGGTCAACAAAGATTAAGCGAATGTGATGGAGTTTTGCTTTGGAATTGAAGACTCAAATCTGGGAGGGAGGTGGGGGGCTCAGGCTGGGAAGTTCCCTCTTTTTTGAAAATACCAAGGAAGGGCATACTGACTCAATGGATTCTAGATAATGGTTAAATTAAATTTTTATTCATTAAATGTTGCTGGTATACACTCCCCAATAGAGATGTGAATCGTGTCCTCGATCGTCTTAACGATCGATTTCGGCTGGGAGGGGGAGGGAATCGTATTGTTGCCGTTTGGGTGTGTAAAGTATCGTGAAAATCGCTAAAATCGTGAGCCGGCACACTAAAACCCCCTAAAACCCACCCCCGACCCTTTAAATTAAATCCCCCACCCTCCCGAACCCCCCCCCAAATGCCTTAAATTACCTGGGGGTCCAGCGGCACACTAAAACCCCCTAAAACCCACCCCGACCCTTTAAATTAAATCCCCCACCCCCAAATGCCTTAAATTACCTGGGGGTCCGTAGCCTTAAATTACCTCCATAGCGGTGGTCCGTAGCTAAATCGGGGGAAGGGGGAGAGCAGGAAAAGCGGCACACTAAATCGTGTGGTCTTCAGCCGGCGCCATTTTGCAAAATGATTCGACGCAGGAGGTCGTTCCGGACCCCCGCTGGACTTTTGGCAAGTCTTGTGGGGGTCAGGAGGCCCCCCCAAGCTGGCCAAAAGTTCCTGGGGGTCCAGCGGGCGTCCGGGAGCGATTTCCTGCTGCGAATCGTTTTCTGTACGGAAAATGGCGCCGGCAGGAGATCGACTGCAGGAGGTCGTTCCGACCCCCGCTGAACGACCTCCTGCAGTCGATGTCCTCCGGCGCCATTTTCCGTACGGAAAACGATTCGCGGCAGGAAATCGCTCCCGGACGCCCGCTGGACCCCCAGGAACTTTTGGCCAGCTTGGGGGGGCCTCCTGACCCCCACAAGACTTGCCAAAAGTCCAGCGGGGGTCCGGAACGACCTCCTGCGTCGAATCATTTTGGTCTATGGCCGCCGCCATTTTGCGGCGGCCATTTTGCAAAATGGCGCCGGCTGAAGACCACACGATTTAGTGTGCCGCTTTTCCTGCTCTCCCCCTTCCCCCGATTTAGCTACGGACCGCCGCTACGGAGGTAATTTAAGGCTACGGACCCCCAGGTAATTTAAGGCATTTGGGGTGGGGGATTTAATTTAAAGGGTCGGGGTGGGTTTTAGCGTGCCGTGTTTTAGTGTGCCGCTGGACCCCCAGGTAATTTAAGGCATTTGGGGGGGGGGTTCGGGAGGGTGGGGGATTTAATTTAAAGGGTCGGGGGTGGGTTTTAGGGTGTTTTAGTGTGCCGGTTTTCCTGCCCTCCCCCTTCCCCCGATTTACGATTTTTTGACGATAAATCGGGGGAATTGGTATTGTATCGTGGCCCTAACGATTTTTGACGATTTAAAATATATCGGACGATATTTTAAATCGTCAAAAAACGATTCACATCCCTACTCCCCAATAAAGAGGAAAAAACTTTTAATAGAGTTCCATAAACACACAACTGATATTGCATTTGTCTAAGAAATCCATTCTCAAGATGCAAAACATAGTAAGCTCAAGAGGGAATAGATGGGCCAATATAATTTTTCTTCTTTTTCATCAAGACAAGAGGAATTGCAATACTAATTCATAAGAATATTTCATTTGAGTTAGAAAGGCAAATTTCAGATCCAAATGGAGATTTATAATTGTGTTAGGCACATTATATGGCATTCAATTGATACTTGCTGTTGCACGCCCCGGCCGTGCCAGAGCTGCGCCCATGCCTGCTCATCTTCTTCCTAGCTCCGTGAGTCCTGGACTCACCTCCCCCTCTGCTGCAGCAAACCGGTGGCCTCGGGCAGCAGTGTCCCCGGCTCCTTCCAGTGCTTTGGCATCCCAGGCCTCGCTCTCCGTGCCACACCGGGGCTCAGCGTCCTCCGCTGCTTTGGTTCCGCTCCTAGGCACTTGCGCATGGACCAGCCAGGGGCGGTAAACCACTCCGCGGTGTGCCCTGATAATGACACGTAAGCACAGTACTTAAGCAAGGGCCTGCAGCTCAGTCCCTCGCCTTGGCAATCGGTAGGGATGTGCATTTGTTTTCAACGAACGTGCAATCCGCAATGCTTAAGTCCCTATTCGTTGTATTTGTGTATTCGCAAAATGCATGGCGATCCCCCACGAAAAAAACATATCATATTAGTTTCATTCTTTGGGTTCGCAGTGATTTCTTAGCGGCCGTTTGAAATAGGAGAAGGCCATGTGGGAGTATCCATAGCAAAAACCAGCCCTTTCCTGTGAGACATAAGTGACCTCACAGCCCTGTCATAGAGTGGGTCAGACAGGTTGGCAAGGAGACAAGAATGCAACCTATCGGAGCTAAGCATTTTTCTAATGCAGCCAATTGCCGTTCTCACTCAGTGCTCTGTGACGCTGTTCCTGATGATGCTATACTATTTACCTTAAGCACGCAGCGTGTCATGCTCTTTCTTTGTGGGGGTGGTCCGGGGAGGTGGCTTTACTCAGAGCTAGTCTGAGTGTCTCAAATCTGTATTCAATTGCTAACTACTTTGATAGAATTTTCCATTGAAAAAGATATTTCTTTGTTTGTGCTGCTGTGTTAGCCAGGCTTTTTTTTAACTGCACTTTTTTTTTTTATTGAACTCAGACTGTCTCTCCCACTGAGACAAGCTGCTAGCAGTGGCATTTTGCTGCTTATTTTACCCCCCTGGGATAGGTTGCAAGCAGGATTTGGGTGTTGTGT
This sequence comes from Rhinatrema bivittatum, assembly GCF_901001135.1. Taxonomy (NCBI): domain Eukaryota; kingdom Metazoa; phylum Chordata; class Amphibia; order Gymnophiona; family Rhinatrematidae; genus Rhinatrema; species Rhinatrema bivittatum. Next base: position 595,301,984 of record NC_042615.1, read on the forward strand.
GTGGGAGATATATTCAATTTCAAGCTAGTTTGATAGAATTTTCCATTGAAAAAGATATTTCATCGTTTTTTCTGCTGTGCCAGCCAGACTTTTTTTTTAACTGCAGTTTTTTTATTGAACTCAGACTGCCTCTCTGTGCTCCTTTAAGCCAACAGGCAGTACACTGGGCATCTGTGGGCAGTTTTCCAGACTCACATATATTGGTACAGCACTGCTCTTTGAAGTCAAATCCCCAGTAGGCCTCCTTTGTAGTTACAAGTTTGTTGTGTGCACATACAGAGGTCCCAGTTGTAGTGTACATCAAGGCACTGCACCTGTGGGCAGCTTTTCAGACTCACATATATTGGGACAGCAGTGCTCTTTGTAGCCAAATCCCCAGTAGGCCTCTTTTGTAGTTACAAGTTTGGTGTGTGCACATACAGTGGTCCCAGTTTTAGTGTACATCCAGGCACTGCATCGTGGGCCTGTGGGTAGTTTTGCAGACTCACATAAATTGGGACAGTGGTGCTCTTTGAAGCCAAATCCCCAGTAGGCCTCTTTTGTAGTTACAAGTTTGGTGTGTGCACATACAGCGGTCCGAGTTGTAGTGTACATCCAGGCACTGCATCGTGGGCCAGTGGGTAGTTTTGCAGACTCACATATATTGGGACAGCGGTGCTCTTTGAAGCCAAATCCCCAGTAGGCCTCTTCTGTAGTTACAAGTTTGTTGTGTGCACATACAGCGGTCCCAGTTGTAGTGTACATCCAGGCACTGTATCTTGGGCCTGTGGGCAGTTTTGCAGACTCACATATATTGGGACAGTGGTGCTCTTTGAAGCCAAATCCCCAGTAGGCCTCTTTTGGAAATAATTCTTTTAATTGAAATCCCTAGAAGGCAGTGACATTAAATCCATGATGTCAGGGAAAGCTAGACGTGGTTGAGTGATTGGGACTGGCAGAGGAGGCACTGGCAGAGGAGGCACTTCAAAAGGCAGTGCCAGTCCCCCATTAAAGTTAAAAAGGGGCCTGTTCCAATCTAAAATCTCTGGAGGGACAGGCAGTTCCATCCGGAAAAAAACTGAAATTTAAAGATGATGCATCGCCACCACCTGTTTCTGACCCTGTAGTTTTGGAGGTGAGGGAAGGAGATGCTGAGTCATGCAAGACAAAAGGGCTAGACCCAAAAGCAGCAGTGTGACAGCAGACTCGACTTAGTGTTGAAAATTTAACGCAGGCACTGTTTGCTTTTGATTTCGATGAAGAATCATCTTGTGTGGGATTCTCATAATCAGAAATGGAAGAAGTAATAGCTGAAGAAGGTTTAGGAGGATTAGTTAGTTTTGTCGAAGCCTCCACTTCAGTGCTGCAGGGGAGAAATTAAACTGATGATGATGAGGAGGAAGAGCAGTCAGCGCAGGCACAGAATGTGACTGATGCCCCTGACATTGATTCTCATGGTGCACCCACTACTTCAGCTCCAGTGCCAGCATCCACCCCGAAGGCTATAGAGAAAAGATCATGAAAGAAATCTGCAATCTGGAGCCACTTTAAAGTGATGGAGGATCCAAGTTTTGCTCAGTGTAATTACTGTGCCAGGGCTATTAGCAGAGGTAAGCAAATGGGAAATCTAACTAATTTTGGCATGATGCATCATATGCAGAAGCAACACCCAACAGCACTGCCATCTGGGGATGGTGGCAGTATCAGTCAGGGGACCCCTTTTTCCAGGCAGCGTAAAGTGGTTGAAAAGGAGCAGAGTCACCCCACGCCCTCAGCCCCTTCTAGCAGTCAGGTGGCAGGCCAGCAGCCTCCTGCCATGTGTCAGAAGCGACAACCCACCATGGAGGAAATGGGGTGGTGTTCGGTAACACTATCCCAGGGAAGGAGGCAGGCAGCCTCAAAAGTTGTAACCAAGAGCATTGGGGAAATGATTGCCCTTGATGACTAGCCCTTGCAGATAGTGGAGAATGTGGGTATCAAGCATTTCCTGAAGATCTTAGTTCCAAATTATAAAGTCCCCTCCAGAACCACATTTAGCAGAAAGGTCATCCCCAGCCTGTACAACCAGTGTCGCAGTTGCATCCAAGCACTGCTAGCTAAGGCAGAGGGGAGTGTGCATTTCACCTGGATATCTGGACTGCACTGAATGCTGCACACTATTATCTCTCCCTGACAGCACACTGGTGGTCCTGGCTGAGGCGGGGCAGGCAGCAGCTCTATTAGTGAACAAGTATCAGGGTGGAGGTGGGCTTTACTGCACACCCACCTGACGGATGAGGCCCATACCTCAGCCAATATTCTAGAATGCATCAGACAGATGCTGGCGGGCTGGCAGCTACACCAGAGAGACAGGAATCTTCAGGCAGGGTTCTTTGTCACAGACAATGGTGCAAACATGGTAAAGGCAATCTCAGATGGGGGCTTTCAGAACATCTGATGTTTTGCACACACTCTGCACCTGGTAGTAAAGTCAGCTCTGGGGTTGGAGTCCAATCACCAAGAGAATGAATACCTGCATACGTTAATACAGAAGTGCAGGAACATAGCAGCACACTTCCACAGAAGTGTGAAGGGGGGGCAGGTTCTCCGACCAAAGCAGACTGATTTAGAGATGCCTCACAAGCGTCTCATTCAAGACATTGCCACCCGGTGGAATTCCATCTTTATGATGCTGCAGAGGTTAGTGGAGCAGCAGACACCCCTTCATGAACTTTCTGCGGCAATGGAAATAGGTGTGCATAGTCCCCTAGGGCAGCGCTTCTCAACCGGTGTGTCGCAACACACCAGTGTGTCGCCAAGCACCGGCAGGTGTGTCGCGTGCTCCTGGTCTCTCCTGCTGCTCTTCCTTCCCTGCTGCCGTTGCCGCTGGGCTATCAGCATGTTCAAGCCCAGTGGGAACTGCAGCGGCGCTAGAAGAAGCTCTGGCACCCGTGGCTGGCCTTTTCTTCTTACCATGCCTGCTCCCCCCGTGACCCGGAACAGGAAGTGATACGCAGTGCGCGGGAAGGAGAAAGGCCATGCCATGTGGAAAAGTAGCAGGGCGGCAGCAGCAGCATCGGCCTCCGAGCAATCAAAGTAGATGGTAATCAGGAAAGAAGACAGCAGCATGAGCCTCCCATGGCCGATGGGATTCTTCTTTATTGGCCTGCGGGGGCTGGAGGAAGAGGCTGCTGCAGTAACATTTGTGCCCGGGGTGGGGGGGGGGGGGGGAGAGAGAGAAAGAGTGAGAAGCAGCCAGCCAGCCTGTGTGTAAGTGAGAGAATGTGTGTGTGTGATTGAGAGCCTGTGTGTGAGAGAATGTATTTGATTGAGAGCATGTGTGTGATTGAAACTGGTCAGAGAGCTGATGTGTGTGTATATGTGAGAGACAATGAAAGTGACTGCTCAGAGAGATGACTGATGTGTATGTGAGTGTGTAAGAGAGAAAAAGCATGGAAGTGAGAAATCTGGGTATGTGAGAAAGCATGGGAGTAAGAAGCCTGATTATGTGAGAGAGAGCAAGGGAGTGGGAAGCCTGTGTGTGTGTGTGCGTGCATGAGAGAGAGACTGGTTGGTAAGGTGACGGTGTGTGTGAGAGAAAGAGACTGGTGTGTGTGAATGTGAGAGAAAGAATGTGATTCAGGGAATGAGAAGCCTGTGCACGTGGAGAGCGAATATGAAAATGAGAGAGAGACTGGTGTGTGTGTGTGTGTGTAACAGAGAGAGTGATTATGGGAATGAGAAGCCTGTGCATGTGAAGAGAGTGAGCTTGGGAGTGAGAAACCTGGGTGTGTGAGACACAGCATGGGAGTGAGAAGCCTGCATATCTGAAAGAGAACATGGGAGCGGGAAGCCTGTGTGTGTGTGTGTGTGTGTGTATATGCATGAGAGAGGTGTGTTTGTGTGTATGTGTGTGTGTGAGAGAGAAAGAAAGTGATTATGGGAATGAGAAGCCTGTGCATGTGAAGAGTGAGCATGGGAGAGAGAAACCTGGGTGTGTGTGAGACACAGCATGGGAGAGAGAAGCCTGTATATCTGAAAGAGAACATGGGAGTGGGAAGCCTATGTGTGTGTGTGTGTGTGTATGCATGAGAGAGATCAGGTGACTGGTGTATGTTTGTGTGTGTATGTGTGTGTGTGTGTGTGTGTGAGAGAGAGAGAGAGAGAGAAAGTGATTATGGGAATGAGAAGCCTATGCATGTAGAGAGAACAAGCATGGGAGTGAGGGACTGGTGTGTGTGTGTGAGCCAGAGAAAGTGATTATGAGAGTGAGAAGCCCGTATATGTAAGTAGAACATGGGAGTAGAAAGCCTGTGTGTGTGTGTATGGCATGAGAGAAACTGTTCAGGAAGGTGACTGGTGTGTGTGTCAAAGACTGTTTGGGAAATGATTGGTGTGTGAGAGACAGAAACTGGTCATGGAGGCATGAATGGTATGGTGTGTGTGTGAGAGACATGGGTCCTAAGGAAGAGGACCATGAGTATAGAGCTTAGCCACTACTGGTGCTTCTGGTGTGTGCTACGGCTTGCATGGAAGAGGAGTAGGAGAGCTGCTGGAGTGGGTAAGTAAAGGTGGCTTTTTAAGTTTATTTTTCTTGATTGACTGCCATTTTAATTATTTAATATTATGTGATGTGTCTGCTTTTTTAAAATATTTTGTTGGTGTTTGGAGAATTTTTAATAGTTTATGAGTTTTTAATTGTTGGATGTTATTCTGTTCATAGCTGTTTTGAAACATTTATTCTGCTTATTAGTATAGTTTTACAATTATTTCTGTGTGGGGATCTATAGCAGCTTGGCTTGTTCTGTTTTCCTAATAGGAGGTGTATTGGTTTTTAGGACCTGATTTAATATTTGTAGTGTTGCCTTTTCATAGATAGGGTTGCTCCTGTTTGAGTGTATTCCATAATACAGGTGTAACTGTGTGCGGATTAGTTTATGTGCATTACTACAGATCCTGGGAGTATGTTAGGTCGGTTCTGTGTCTGTTACCGAGAGGAGGTATTTTACTAGCATATAAGCGTTTGTATCAGTCTTATTTGTTGTATTTTCTCAAGAGGACATACATTGGTGGTAAACTGCTGTCTTTTCATAAGTAGGGCTATTGAGCCTGGAACTGAGATGACACTAGAACATCTTTTTTGTAGGGTAAGTTGTATGGGGAATGTTGTAATTCTGCTTTACATCCATTATTGTGGGTCAGGGGGGTTCCCGTGGATGCAAACTGTACTTTTACATCTAGCCCCTTGACGATCATGGGTCAGTGTGTCATGCATGTGAGAACCTCTGTCAAGTGTGTCCCGACAGAAAAAAGGTTGAGAACTACTGCCCTAGGGCATCATGATTGGTTAGTCATCAGTCAGCTGGTAAAATTCCTGCAGCCTTTCAAGGATGCCACGGAAGAGCTGAGTTCCAGAAGTGCCACCTTGGCTGACATCATGCCTATAGTTAATTTTCTGGAGGAAAATTTGGAGGGCTTTAAACAGGAAGAGGGAATGATAGCAGAGGTGTTGCATTGTCTGGACTTTTTGCAGGAGCAGGTGCAAGAGAGAATAAGGCCTTTAACAGAAGACCACACATACGTGTTCTCTGTAATTACCATGTGATCCCTGTGTGAAAGGGAAACTTGCCCTACAGTACAATTGTCTCTTATTAGTGAAGGACCTGCTATTAGTAAAGGTCCGTGAACAGGAGCACCATAGGCAGAGACAGTTTAGGTATGAAGCAGAGGAGGAAACAGAGGGCACTTCAGAGAATAGTGCTAGCCCAAGCAGGAAAAGCACTCTGTCAGCGACAGTTAGTACTTCCTCCTCCACTTCTGTATGCCAAAGCCATGTTGCCCATAAAAATCATCTGTTCTGGAACGGGCTAGAGAGAAAGCAGCTGGCATGAGTGACTCTCAGCCCACCCAAGCAAAGGACACACCAGCACAAATGTCAGTGACACGGTATCTCTCAGAGCCCACAGAGGACATGCAGACAGATCCGCTGGCATATTGGGCACACAAGTCCACTGTCTGGCCATACCTAGCCAAAGTGGCTGAGCAATATCTGTCATGTCCACCAACCAGTGTGCCCAGTGGACATGTATTTTCAATGACAGGGGATATCATGAGCCCTCACCGCTCAAGGCTGGCACCAGAGTTGATGGAAATGCTAGTGTTTTTGAAAATATACATGCCTTTGCTTGGGTTTCCAAATTTTCCCTGTGAATGGCAAGATGAATAAAAGCAATTGAAAGACTTGCAGCAGCTCCAACTGCCTCCTATGCTCCAGATAATATCAGCACATGTACCTGACCTGAAACACTGTGCCAGTCTGTCCACTGTCCAGGCCTTATGTCCCTACAAGGACCTGACCTCAAACGCTGTGCCTGTCCATCCAGGCCTTATATCCCTACAAGGGCTTGACCTCTAATGCTGTGTCTGTCCATCCACTGTCCAGGCCTTTCGTCCCTACAAAGGTCTGATCTCAAACGCTGTGCCTGTCGCCCAGGCTGTATGTTCCTACAAGGGCCTGACCTCAAACGCTGTGCCTGTCCGTCCACTGTCCAAGCCTTATGTCCCTACAAGGGCTTGACCTCAAATGCTGTGCCTTTCCATCCAGGCCTTACGTCCCTACAAGGGCTTGACCTCAAACGCTGTGCTGTTCATCCACTGTCCAGGCCTTATGTCCCTACAAGGGCCTGACCTCTAACTCTGTGCCTGTCTGTCCAGCTTGGAGCTTGGATATTTCATATGCTCAATAGTTTTCATGACCTTCATAAGACGGGCCATTTTCCCTAGATGTTTCTTAGGTGCCAACATTAATGTTTCTAGTGCTATAGAAAACTGGTGGTAGTTGTACTCTAGTTCATCCTCTGTGTTCCCATAGTTTACAGAGGCACTGTAGGGTACAAAGTCAACATAGGTTGATACTGTAGATTTGGACTTGAGTAGCAGTTTTCTTATTTCTCAGAGCTCTTCAAGTTCCTTTGTCATCAGCTGAAGTACATAAGTACAGTTAATAGTTTCTGGGTATTTACTAGATGCCAACGGAACCACCAAACTCTAGGGGCCAACCCATTCTAGGGAGCCCTTTCCTGCGCAAAGGAAAGGGAACTCTCCCCGGGGCCAGCCTGCCTTGCCCCTATCAAAACCACAGGGACCTGACTATCTCAGCTCACCAGCCTTTCTTGCCCCTATCAAAACCACACGGACCAGACTACCTCCGCTCTGCCAGACTGTCTTGTCCCTTTCAACTTTCTGCCACTCTGCCTTGCTGCCAAACGCCAGATGACTCACTCTACTCCTTTTGGTGTTCTTGCCACTATCATGGTTCCTCAGTGTGTTGGTGCTAGTCTTTCTGCTGCTTTGTCCCTTTATCGGTGCCTTGTGGTTTTTTTCTGACACTCTTTCTGCTTGCTATGTTCCCCCTTCATTGTGCTGTAAGATGTCAATGCCACTTGTCTTGCCACTTTGCCTGTTGTGCTGCCTTCGAGGGTTCATGCAACTGTTATCGGTGCTCCCTTTTGAAGCCGTGGTGTGTTTTTGACACTCTTGCTGCTGCTTTGCACCTCTGTTAAAGCACTCTTGCTACTCCTGGTACTCCTTTGCCTCTTTACAGTGCCTTAGGCTATTCATGCCACTTTGGTGCCACTTTGCCACAGTCTAAGTACCTTGGAGCTCTTTTCTTGTTCTGATGATTGCTCCCCAGAGGTTTCATCAGAATTGATAAGAAAACCCCAATTCTGCAGCCAAAAATAGGCTGCAAATATTAATGGGAAAATGGAAAACGAATAAAACTAATCAATGAATTGGTTTTCCCCCCCTATGAAACTAATGCAACGAATTTGGGTCCCGGCAAAATGAAAACCAAATCGAAACGAACTTTTTCCTTCTGCACATCCCTAGCAATCAGGTCGTCACCTCAGGGTGAAGCTAGTTGCTGTTCCTCGTTCCTGTGCTTGTTCCAGTGTTCCTGAGTTCCTTGTTCCTGTGCTTTTTCCAGTGTTCCTGCATTCCTTGTTCCTGTGCCTGCTCCAGTGTTCCTGCGCTTGCTCCTGTGTTCCCATGGTCCTTCCTGTGTTCCACCGTCTGTTCCAGAGTTCCTTCGTCCCTGAGTCCTATTCCTCATCTTGCTAACCAGGTTGTATCTTCTCGAACTGATACTTGGTACTGACCTCTGCTTGCCTTTGACTACGCTTGGACTGATACCTGGAACTGACCCTCGCTTTGGCTGACCTTTCTCGGATGGATACCCTGGCTCTGACACTTGCGCTCCATCCAGACACTCTCTTTGCTCCTCTTGTGACCATCAGGCCCGCCTGTTTCGACACCGCCCGTAGCCTTCTTCGAGCTGGACCTCTAGGCGCTGCCTATCCTACCCGGAGGACCTTCAGTTCCTGCTTTGTTCCCGTGGTCTCCAGTACTCTCGGTTCTGGTCTAGCTCACCTGTTTGCTGATAGCCGCGCACCTCTTCTCTTGGTGGGCACACCTCTCCGTCATCTCTCCAGGAGACCCTCAGAGGAACACCTAAGCCCAGGCAGTCCGGGAATCCAAGGGCTCAACCCGCGGAGCCCCCGGACCATTATTGGTGAAGTTCCTGTCAGCCTCTGTCTCCTCTTGTGCTCCACCTCCTGGCAGCAGGCGCCCTCTGGGATCCCTCAGAAGGCCGTACCAATCCTGCTCCAGGCCAAGGGTCCACCTCCAGCGCAACATTTGTTAATCTATTTGCACTCAGCCAATGTTCACATAATTTCCTTGCTACTCTATTAGCAAAATTACTTGCATGAGAAGGGTATGTGATATCATCAGGAGGGATTTCAACATCACAGACAATCCTCAAAAAGGGTGTCAACCCCCCAGGACACTGAAAAAGAACCAGAGTGATATTAAAATTGTCTTTTGTGCAAATAATTGCAATTATTTGATGCTTGGAGACTGTTACATTTAGATGGCATGAATTTTCATTCTTTTCACATGTTCACAATGTATATTCTTATTTGGATTATTTTTTATGCACTAATACTTTGTTTGACAAGTTAATGTCCTCAAATATTTGAGATCCCATTTTCTGATCATGCTTTACTACATATACAGCTACAATTTGGGGAGGTCACAGACTTGTCTCCAATGGGAGGATGACTCCTTTCATGTATCATGACAAATATTTTGAAAAATAAATGGGAAGAGTACAGGCAATTTAGTTCAACAGAAGATTTTGTTCCCATAACATTTTTGAACATTGCCAAAATGGTACTAAGGAAAGGTAAAAAAAAATCTTGGACCTGATGTAAAAGCTTGCTGATCTGAAGTGCTATTTCGTCTGTCGGTCTTCGACGGCTTCGCCCCACCTACCTCTCTCTACTTGCGGCTCTTCCCGCTCACCTTGGACTGATGGCTGCCACGGCATCTGCTTGCCGACCTCTCCAGTGTCCCCGGACCGGCTTTGGTGCTGCCTCCCGCCATTCTCCTTCAAGGTACCTCTAGAGCGCATGCACACCGCCCTCATCTTTATTTCCACATTGGCGCGAACCTCAGTGGCGTCCCCCTGTTCTGATGTCACGACTCCAGGGTATATCTGCCTACTACATTTACTAGCTTGCTGAGTTAGCAACGGAATTCGTAAGGATGGGATTCGCTCTCCGTTCCTAAGCTACTCTGCCACTCCAGCTCTAACTGGAACTCTTACTACCCTTCAGGGTCACTGATTGGGTACCCGCTCCTTGGGGGACTCTCTGCTTCTTTCAGGTGCTATCAGGAAACTGGTACTCGCTCCTCGAGGGCCCATGTTCCCTCTGTCACTGCCTGCAACCTCTACCTTCTACTTGGAAGAACTAACTACAGTCACCATCAGTGAGTACAGAAAACATCTCTCTCTACAGTACTGCTTCGCTGGAATCAGGTACTCGCTCCTCGAGGGCCTGTCCTCTGTTCCAGTGCCAGATCTCTCTTCTAGTGGAATCTCTGCTACTGCTAGTGAGTACAACGCTACCGAGTCTCTCTGCTCTAAGGGATCAGGTAATCGCTCCTCGAGGGCCTGCTCTCCCTGTCTCGGAGCTCTCCTATTCTACTTGGAACTCTGAATGCTAATTATTTTTTTTTCCAGAATAGTATTTTTATTGGTAGGAACAAGCAGCTTGTCACCAAGCCATCACATAACAACCCGAACAGTAACAACAGCGAACAGGAAACATGATGAACTTAATACACCCCATGTTGGTCAAGGCGACCTCAGCTCGTCAGACCATTTTATCTTATATCCATGTTTACCCCTCCCCATCATACCCCTCCCTCCCCTACCCCCCTCCATACTGTGAACATCCATACCACATCCATTCCACACACACACTAACCATTAAGGACCCCCCTCCCCCCCTAAAGAGACCCAATCAGATGTGTACCCATTCGACCGTATGTCATCCTGCAGGTCATTAGGCAAAGCTTTTACACAGGTATCCCAACAAACACAGTAAATCTTGTCTGGTGTCCGGCGACCCAACAAAAAGTCCATTCGTTCCAGTTGTGCCATGTCAGCCATTCGACGAGCCCAAGCTAGGAAGGATGGATGAACGTCCGGTATAAGCCAGTCCGCCAAAATGGTACGACAGGCCTGCATGACTGCCGCCCTTTCAAATTTTACCTTAGAGTTTCTGTCCAGCAAAGCGTGGGGAAGAGAGCTGCACAAAAGCACCATTTCTGTAATGTTGATGGTAATCCCCATGCAGGTAGTGAGTATCTGTGTCACAGCCGTCCAGAAGACCCGAAGCGTGGGACAATCATACAACCGATGAGCCAGGGTCCCAGGGTGCAGTCCACATTTGATACACGCTGAAGTGGGGGTGAGTCGCATTTGTGACCGCCGAACATCATCACAGTACAGCCAGTGCAGAATTTTAAACTGAGTCTCCCTGAGGCCAATATCCGGAAAGGACTTCCGCAGGCCTGCAAACGCCGCAGTTATTTGGGCACCCGTAACAGGAAACGTGAGTGCTGCGGACCAGCGACAGGCCAGATGAGACGCCCTGTCCGCGGTGCGAAGCTTCTGCCCCAAGCGTTTCCAACCAGTGATGGTGTTAGTGAGGTAAGCAGTATCGAAAAACTCGTTGGCAAACTTAAGCTCCACCGCAATATCCGCTGAAGTCCACGCACAGGATCGAAAATAGTGTCTTGCTTGTAGAAAAGCATAAAACTGTTTAGCTGGAATATGATAAAGTCGTTGTATAGCAGCAAAGTCCAACAAATTACCGGACGTACCATCCAACATGTGATAAAGAAACAATATGCCCTTATCTACCCAAGACTGGAATATCCCCCCACCCTCCTGCCCCGGCAAGAACTCCACATTGCGCACCAAAGGAAGTAGTAAGGAACGCACCCCAGGTCTATCATTCAACCGCCGCCACCATCTCCAAGCCTTGATACAAGGAGACAGCAGGATGGCAGGATATAGGGCCGCGCCGCGCGCTGCCTCTCGGAACTGCGCAATGCTCACCGGGGAATTAGGCGCTGACATCCGCTCTAGCATTCCCGCCGCGCATAAGTGGTACGTGCCCGTGAGCCATTCTCCCATAAACCTCAGCTGGCAGGCCACATTGTATAAGCGGAAATCAGGCATGTTGAGTCCTCCCCGATCCCCAGGCAACTCCAGGGTGGCATATGGGAGCCTCGCCCGCTTCCCCTGCCACAAGAACTTCTGTATGCTAGCACGCAAGCGCTTTATATCCACCCCGGTCAACCAGCTAGGAATCATATGTAGCAAATAGAGAAGTTTGGGTACCAAGACCATTTTAACCAGGGCACAGCGGCCAAAAAAGGACAACGGGAGGGAGGTCCATGTGGCTAAATGGTCTCGCAATCTGTCAATACACGTAGTAATGTTTAAAGCATACAATTGCTTAAGATTGCGTGGGACCCAAACTCCCAAATATTTAATCTTCGATGGGGCCCAGTGAAAGGGAAAGGGTACCCCCCACGTGTCAGGCAGCTGCGCATTGAGAGCCAGAGCCTCTGATTTCGCATAATTAATATGTATGCCCGCCACTGGAGTAAACTGATTAAACAACTGGACAATTACCGGGACGCTAGTGCGCGGCCTACTTACAAAAAGTAAAATGTCGTCAGCAAATAACGCTATTTTCAGTGGGTGGCCGCTCACACTAATACCATGAAATGCCCTCTCCCCCCTCAAGCGACAAGCTAAAGGTTCCATCGCCAGGACAAACAGTAAGGGGGACAGAGGACAGCCCTGGCGGACCCCGCAGCGAATGGGAAAAATGTTTGTGGGCCGTCCATTCAACAAAATGGTAGCACTAGGATTCCGATACAAGGCAGATAACCATCCCAAGTAGGAGCCCGAAAAGCCATATTTATTCAGCGTCCAAAACAGGTACTCCCAGGATATAGAGTCGAATGTTTTTTCAGCATCGAGACTCAGTATAAGGGCCTCCTGTTGGGATTGATAACTAAGGGCCGCAATAAGACGACGGACATTTCTCACTCCCTGGCGGCCCCGCACAAATCCAGTTTGATCTTCATTGATCAAGGCGGGGAGTAACCCCTGCAGCCGAGCAGCCAGGACCGAGGAGAGAATCTTAATATCCACATTAATCAATGATATAGGCCTATAGGAGCCCACCTCCAAGGGGTCTTTCCCAGGTTTAGGTAATACCACGATAACCGACCGGTTCGCGGCGTCCGATAGGGACGGCCCATCTAAAAGACTATTATAATAACCTTGTAACGGAGCTAGTACAGGGTACCCCAGGATTTTGTAAAACTCCGACCCGAACCCGTCTTGCCCCGCGGCTTTGCCCAATTTGAGGCCCTGAATAACTGAGAAAATTTCTGGAGCTGTAATGGGACAGTTCAGGACCGAGAAATCCTCCGGCTGTAAGGTGGGCCATGACTGCTCCTGAAAGAGGTCCTCCGCCTGCTCCACAGACATAGGTTTATCCCCATAGAGCTGCGTGTAATACTCTAGGAACCTGGCCGCAATCGCCTCGGGACTCATACAGTGGGCCCCCTGGCCATTCCGAATCCCAGATATGGACACTTTTTCCCCTTTTGGTCGTACTAAATGGGACAGAAGCCTACTAGGCCTATTTCCAAATTTATACAATTGATAGCGATAAAACCGGAGGGATTTGGAGGCGCGTATATGCAACAAGTGGTTAAGGGCCGTGCGGGCCAGGTCCAGAGATGCTTTATCCTCAGGCTTCAGAGTGCCCTTATGGGATAGCTGAGCCGCCCGCACCTGCTCTGTAAGCCGGAGGATCTCCGCATTACGTTGCCTATTTTGTTTAGCCACATAGGCAATCATGGCCCCCCGCATCACTGCTTTCCCCGCTTCCCACACCGTCCCGGGTCCCACATCAGGAGTCTGATTATGCGCCACATACTCCGCCCAGCTGTCCTGTAAATATTTTTTAAAAGTAGCATCCTGATATAAGTCGGGTCGCATGCGCCAGGAAAATGGCAAATGTGAGCTGCGCCCCCATCGCAAAGTAATGGTAATTGGAGCATGATCCGTCAAGACAATCGGTTCAATGGTAGCTGCCTCTAACTGGGGGAAACAGCGTTCAGAAAGCAGCAGGTAATCTATTCTAGAATAGGTTTTATGCGGGTGGGAATAGAAAGTAAAATCCTTTTCTTGAGGATGAAGCACCCGCCATGCATCTAAAAGCTGCAATTCCTGGCTTAAAAGGTTAACTCCCTTCCCCGCTTCAGCAGTAGAAGACAACTTGGGAGGCTTGATATCTACATTCTTGTTTGCCACTATGTTAAAATCCCCCCCCCCCCCCCCCCCACTATCAGGCTGAGTACTCCATGAGCAATCGTATAAGCGTGGTGAAGTACCCAGGTGCATACACATTAGGGGCGTATATGTTGCAAAAGACCACTTTCTGTTGGTAGAGTGTACCCGCCACCAGAACGTAGCGCCCCTCCTTATCCTGACTGAGCCGTGTAAGGTGAAACGGCAGATTCTTATGTATGAGAATGGCCACGCCCCTCCTACGCCGACTATAAGAAGAGGAGTAGCATTGTCCCACCCAGTCATGCTTCAATTTAGCATGCTCCTCATCTCCAAGATGCATTTCCTGTATAAACGCAACTTGCGTCTTCAGGCGCTTAAACAGTGCATACAATTTAGTACGTTTTATTGGGGAGTGGATGCCGTCTACGTTTAAGGAAACTAATTTAACTTGTGCCATTAAGAAGCCAAAACTGCGTAAGGAAAGCTCGGAGCCCCCTAGGGCCCCAAAATACAAAGCTCAATAAAACCCCATAGCCTCCCAGCCTAGGCCACGAGGAATAAAACCAACATGGGCATTGAACACGAAACCAAACCCTGCAGGACACATCAAACACCTTGGGCCTGTCAGTAACCCTTAGAAAATCCCCATCCCTACTATCACATTCACACACATTCATACTATCAGAACCACTCTCAAACATATGAATTCCCACCACGACTCCCAGGAGCCGGGGTCCCAACCTCTGTAACCAGCCTCTGGGGCCCCAACTCCCGGCCCCGCTCTCCCCCCCTCCTCCCGCCCGACAACCACGGCCCCCCATCCGCTCATTTAACCAATTCTGAACAAGGATACCAAAAAGGGGATTAAATCACTATGAGTCTTAGTGCGATGGCCAGGATAATTACTGTCAGGGTGATCCAGTACCGAGCAGTAGGAAGAGCTGCGTTAGTGCCTACGGCACCCGCGGTTACCGCCCGCACAGTGCAGCTCACCTACCGCTCGATCCTGAAGCCTAATTATATGTAAATGTAAGCCGCGTCCGAAAAGCCTTAGTCCCGCGCAACCCAGGATACTGGATAGAGCGCCTATACAGTATCCTGGGTGCGCGGGCCTAAGGCTTCACGCCACGCTGGTATCTGTCATTTCAAATGTCATTTGAAATGACAGATACCAGGAAGTCTGGTCCGATCGGATGCAAAAATAAGTTGCTTCGCCGCTGTCATCTCTCTCCTCTCCTCCCGAAGCAGGCCTTGCTCCGGGAGGTGGAGAGAGAGATGACAGCGGCGAAGCAACTTACTTACTTACAGATCCCAAAAGTAAGTCGCTTTTGAAAAAAAACAAAATTTGCTCCCCTTTTTTTTTTTGCTTCGCCGCTGTCACCTCTTCTCCCCCCCTCCCGGAGCAAGGCCTGCTTCGGGAGGAGGGGAGAGAGATGACAGCGGCGAAGCTTTCCCCCAGCCCGGACCCGACCCAGACCCCCAACCCGGACCCGACCGGACCCGACCTGACCGCTGTCAGTCTGTTCTCCCTCCTCCCGGAGCAAGGCTGCTTTCGCGCCCTGCTCCGGGAGGGGGGAGAAGAGGTGACAGCGGCGAAGCAAAAAAAAAAAGGGGAGCAAATTTTGTTTTTTTTCAAAAGCGACTTACTTTTGGGATCTGTCAAGATCCCAAAAGTAAGTGGCTTTTGGACGCCGGCAAAACTTATCTTTTTTGCAGCCATCAGCCATCAGCAGGAACACGATCTGGCTCCCGTAGCTCCTCCCAACAAGATGGCCACCTGCACGGGGAAAGCGTACAATTGGCCGCTGAAGACGTGACATCACGACATCACGGCTTGAGCGGCCAATTGCACGCTTTCCCCGTGCAGGCGGCCATCTTTGTCTTCATCGGGAGGAGCTACGATCGCATGTGTTCCTGATGATGGCTTCAGAAAAGTAAGTTGCTTCATCGTTGCTAGTGTCCCCCCTCCTCTCGGAGCAAGGCGGCTTTTCGCGCCCTGCTCCGAGAGGAGGGGGGACACTGAAAAGTCGCTTCGCCGCTGTCTTCGTCGTTGCTTCGCCGCTGTCAGTGTCCCCCCTCCTCTCGGAGCAAGGTGGCTTTTCGCGCCCTGCTCCGAGAGGAGGGGGGACACTGAAAAGTCGCTTCGCCGCTGTCTTCGTCGTTGCTTCGCCGCTGTCAGTGTCCCCCCTCCTCTCGGAGCAAGGCGGCTTTTCGCGCCCTGCTCCGAGAGGAGGGGGGACACTGAAATGTCGCTTCGCCGCTTTCTTCGCCGTTGCTTCGCCGCTGTCAGTGTCCCCCCTCCTCCCGGAGCAAGGCGGCTTTTCGCGCCCTGCTCCGAGAGGAGGGGGGACACTGAAATGTCGCTTTGCCGTTGCAGTCTCTGTGGCAGCCCCAGTCCGGACATCGGAGGGGGGCTGCAATGTTTTTTACGCTTTTTTTTTTTGGCTTCGGGAGCAGGGGAGAGGACTGGGGCTGCCACGGAGACCGGCACCCATGATCGCGGCCGGGGCAGGCGAGCGGGGGCTGGGGGAAAGCTTTCCACCTACCCTTACCCATGCCTCTACCGCCTGGGTCAGGGTAGGCGGTAAGTTTCCAGGTTAAACGCGCGACAAAACGGCAGGGAAAGGTAGCGATAGTCGGGGCGCGGGTTACGGGATTGCAGGTGAATAGCTAATTCACTCGTTTGCATGCAATATCGCGCTAATTCGCTCGTTTGCATGCAATATACATGCCGCGGGCGGAAGGGGTTGCCCAGGGAATTTAGGACGCGGTAGGAGTAGGTTAAAGGGGATTCGGGATCGCAGGAAGGGCTAACGCGGCCGAAAACGAAGTTAAAAACGCTTAGGAGCAGGGTAAACGCGGCCGCACTTTACAGGATAGGCCTGTGTGTGAGGTAGTAAGTCCAACTGTACACACGCGCCCAGGTGCCCCAGCACACAGGGCAGAAAACATGTGCAGAAAAGTCACTGATTCCGAGGTGGATAATTACAATGATGATGTGCAGCTATCCGCCAAGACTTTTGGCCCAGAAAATTCCACAAGGCATCGACAGTCCAGCTCTATAAGCGGCGGGCGGTGTCAATCCGCAGGTGGCAGAGAAGCGAGGAATCCATCAGCCTCCGCTTTGGTGGTAAAGAGGTGCGTTTGATTATTGTAATGCACCCTCAGCTTCGCCGGGTATAATAGGGCAAAACGAATACCTCGTTGGTGCAGCACCGTGCACGCCGGGGCGAGGAGCTTCCTTTGCGCCGCTGTGCCAGCCGAGAAATCGTTAAACAGCAACAGCCTGTTCCCAGAGTGTTCCAGCTTCTCTTGTTGCCGGTAGGCCCTCAGCAACTGTGTTTTATGAGTCCAATTGAGGATCCGGGCCATGACCGGCCGTGGGCGGCCTTGCCCCTCCCGCAGCGGGACCACTCGGTGCACTCTTTCACACTGAAGGCTGCCCTCCACCAAGTCCAAACCCATTTGTCTTGGGAGCCAATTTTCTACCAGAGACCGGAGCTCCTCCTCCCGCACAGCCTCAGGTAGCTCAATAATTTTTAAATTATTTCGCCTGCCTCGATCTTCCTGCTCCTCCATCTTAGCCAGCAACTCCCGTTGTCTGCCCTGCAACTCTGCCACGTGGCGTTCCGAGGTCGCTAGTCTGTCTCCCAAGTCAGAGAGGGTGGACTCCGCCACATCAAGCCGTTTTGAATGCCCTTCCACGGCCGTTTTGACATCCTCAATAGAAGTCTGCAATTTAATCAGTCTACCATCAAGTGCCTCCGTGACACTGTGCGATATCTTTTGAAGGGCTTCCTCCGAAATTGCAGCCACAAGGGGCTCGTCAGGGCCTGCTACCTCCGCCATCTTGACACCTCGTGCTCTGTGCGGGTGGCGCTCCGTTCTGTTTCGAGTGCCGGTCTGGCGCATCCCACGCCCGTCGGGCTCAGCGGTATGTGTGGTGGCTCTACCCACAGTCGTCGGGAGGGATTCAGGGGCTGAAAAACAGCGGCAAGTATTTAGTAAGATATGTTAATTCGAGAGCGGGGCCGCGGAGCTCTTTCCCCCTGCTTCCGTCTCGGGCTACGTCATCGCCGGAAGTCCCTGAATGCTAATTCTATTGTGTGCTCATAACTCTCAGTCTTTTTCCACTACAGCACTGCTTACAGAGGATCCGCTGTTCCAGCGTCCTGTGAAAGACACGTCCAGCCGGGCTCTACAACCACTACTCACTACTGCCACCTCTGGTGGTTCCATATACTGTTTAATAAAAGATTCAAATCTGTATTTGTCTGTTCGGAGTTTAGCCTGACACTGTGGTCCCTCACGGAACTGCCCCCCCGTGGGCATGGTCAGCTGCCACAGTGTCCAAGGATCCACCCAAACACCAATAACCATAAAAGTGCTCACATGTGCAAAATCTTATGGAAGCTACTAAACAGTAAATTATAGAAATCTGGAAGTAGATGCCATGTAGATAATAAAGCCAACGTAGTATAATCTATTATCAATACAAGTTATTTCAATGGGGAAATAAATGTGGGAAGATGCTCGCTAATCTGCTAAAGAACTCAAAACCTAAAATGCTGATAAAGCAATTGAAAAAATGGGGGTGATACTACTATCTGCTTTTGAATCTTTTTTCAAAAATTTGTATAATGCCTGTCAGATCTTTACAGTGGAAAGGGATACATTTTTTAGTGATTTAAATCTACAGTTATCTGAAATAAACAAAGCAAAATTAGAAGCGCCTATCCAAGAGTTTGAAATCAAAAGGGCTATTGCATAGCTAAAACTTACGAAAAGCTCTGGTCCTGATGGATTCGATAATGAATTCTATAAGATATTGGGTGATTTAATTCTTATGCCCTTCCAAAAGATGTTTCAGGAGGCACAGGCAAATGGTCATTTTGAGATTGGACATAATTTAGCAAAGGTCACATGTTTCCTGAATCTTATAAGCCAATATCATCACTCATCAAGTTATAAAGATCTTGGTGGCTGTTCTTGCAGAGAAGCACAATAATATCATTCAGGAAATAGTGTCTTCAGCTCAAACGAGTTTTATTAAAGGCAGGTTTCTCTCCTCCAACTTACTAAAAGCTTTATTGGCTCGCTATATAGTTTGCTTAAGGGAAGGAGAGCAATACTATGTTAATAAGTTTAGACGCCGAGAAGGCGTTTGACAGGGTAGAGTAGCCCCATTTAGTTCTAAAACAATATAACTTTGGAGATCAATTTGTGAAGTGGATTTACCTGCTTTATAGTAATCCACAGGCCCAAATTATGGTTAGTGGTGTCACCTGTCAAGGGTTTGGTCTAGGTAGAGGCACCAGACAAGGGTGCCCATTATCTCCATTGTTATATGTCCCCTTTTTAGAACTCTTATCTATTAAAATGAAAAACTGGTCCACTTTTCAGGGCATTTTGATTGGTCGGAAGCAGATCAAAATGAGCATGTTTGCAGATGATATGTTGCTTTTTGTTCATAACCTTAAAGCTAGCCTAATAAATATTACACATATTATTCAATCATTTGAGGCTTTCTCTGGCTTAAAGATTTACTACAGTAAGTCTCATGCATTCCCATTAAATCCTCACTTGAGAGAACAGTGGATAGGTGAATTTCCCTTACCATGGGCTGAGAATATGCTGCATTATTTAGAAATCATTCTTTCGCATTCAGTAGACAGTGTATATAAGTTGAATTTTGTAGTTATTCTGTAAAAAATTAAAGATCTTCTTAATAGATGGAGGCAGTTAACACTATCCATTATGGTCAGGTATGCAGTGATAAAGATAGTAAGCCTTTCCAAAATATTTTATAGTCTACAAATGATTCCTCTTTGTTAAAAAGTTAGGGATATAAACATTTTCTGCTGTATGATTACAGTGTTTATTTGGCATAATAAATGAGTGTGTGTGTATAAGGTTGGACATCTTGATGGAAGAAAAAAACAGGGAGGTCTAGTGGTTATATGCAAGTATAATGTAGCATGCCTCTGGAGTTATGTCCAGGAGTGGGTGTCTCAACATCACAAATTTAGATTCAGAGGACCTTATGTTGGAGTGGACACATTCTTATTGCCCTATCAACTTAATTCAGCTCCCTAATCACAAATCATACTCTCTGGGATTTCGTCTGCATGGTTGTTACCCTTGCATAAGGCATGGAAATGGCAGAGGGAGGATTTGGGTGGCAAACATTCAGTACCTCGGTTCCTCTCTTTCAGAGGTAATATGGATTTTCCATCGGGAGTGGGACATACTATATTTCAGTTTTGGGAGAGAAAAGGGCTTTATAGTATTGGTCAGATGGTGGACGAGGAGTTGGGCTGCATTTATTCTTTTCAACAGATCAAAGATCAGTGGTCCTTCCCAAACCTCGCATTCTTTCACCTATTTACAAGCAAGATACGACTCTTTACAACTGGATAAAAGTCCCCTTAACCAAATTGTCTTTTCAGAAAGGGCCGAGAGGTTTATTGACACTGGCCCAAATTTAATAAGGTGGCCGTTTGGGTAATGATGCTGAGAGAAAATGGTGCGTTGACACATATAAATCATTTAGCTGCCTTGTGGGGTGCTGATTTAGGCACAAGCATAGAGAAGGTGTGACATGCTCCAAGCAATTTCTTCGCTGTATCATCATATCTGTTCAGCTAATTTAAGAGAAATCCAATTTAAATTGTTGCTCCACATTTAAATTACTAGAGAAGGAGGTGCCAAAATGAAACTATGGGAGTCTAATTTATGTCTAAAATGTAATTATCAGCTGGGCTCTCTATGCCACATGTTTAGGAATGTCACAAACTTCTGGCATTCGGGAGACAGATTTATGCTTCTCTGGATTTTCTTTTGGGTAGCACTATTGGCTGATTGGGGAAAATAATATAATCTACAATTATTTGACAAGGGTGTTCATTTGCCTAGAGGGGGGAAAGGAATTTTTATGTTACTATTGTTAGCAAAGAGGTATATATTGATGTCTTGGAAGAGTGATGAATTACCTAGCGTCCAGTGTTGGAAGCAAGATATGAAGCATCAAGCGACTTTAGAATTATTCAAGAAAAATGAACTGTGTTCTCCTAAAGCTCTGATAGCTCAGTGAGGCTACTATTTGCTATGGAATTCTGTATTATGTAAGCTGTGACCCGTTTTATGTTTACACATTTAGTAAAGCCATAACGGCTGATCTGTATGAGTGTGGTGGTAAGCATGTGGTATGAGAGTGGTATGTATGTATGTGGTGGTTATTCCGAAAATGTGGGTTCCTTGACACTAGTGCTCAACAAAATATGCCTATGGTGTTGATTATTAAATGTTGAAGGTGTTTTGGCATGTGACCCAAGTTTAATAAAATTATTCATTAAAAAAGACATTTTAATTTTTTATCTTTTTTGTTATATTCATTTTCCTTTTTCCTACATTTTTATCTCCTCTTTGGTTTCTCAGTTTTCTTCCATCCTGCTGTCACCTTTTTTTCTTTTATTTATGTCACTCCTATGTCCCATTTCTTTTCTATAATTTCTTTTGTTTACCTTTTTAGATGTTCTTTTATTGTAGGTACTGTAGGAATGTCCGATGTGCCCACCAGTTTGTCTGTGCAATTTTTCAACTGCCCATGTTTGGGAAATGCTATGGAAAGTTACTTGGGTAACAGGGTAGTTAGGCAGCTTAAGTTGAAAATGGATGGATGAAAAATCAGGGAGGAGGATCCAGTGTCTGCAGTAGCATAGCTAGTGGGATTTCCTAGGCCCTGCTAGCTAAAGAGAAGGAGGAGGATCTGTAGCCCTAATCAGGATCCAGGAGATCGCACCAATAGTGGGAGAAGGAGCAGTAGGGCTGGATTTACCCTTTGGGTGCCCCTAGGCTCGGGGGAGGGGGATCCTTATGAGTTTGTGAGAGTCATATAAGAGAGCGGGTGGAGAAAAGCGATGGGATCCTGTCACACCCGCAGTTTTAAATGCACATTTATTCTAATTTACGCTCCTAACAGAATCAGAGATTTACTGGGAGAGGGGCATGCGGATGGCAGTGTAAAAAACATCTTTGGAATTTAGAGGTACTTATTCAGACACAGGCCAGATAGCAAAGTCAGTTGGATAAATTTATACAGCTAACTTTGGAATAGTGGGGATGGGGTTGGTAATGGTGCACTATTGAATATATCAGCAACCTTAAAGTTAGCTGGCTAAATTCTTGGTTTGACCAGGGGGGAGGCGAAGCGGGGGGCAGACCTGCGAAAGCCGGCAACGATCGCACCTCCACAGTGCAATTGCTGCCAGCTTTCGCACACAATAGCGCCACCATGAAAGGTGGTGCTATTGTGTGCGATACTGGCGGCGATAAGGAGTCTTACCTTTCACCATCAGCGAAGTCGTTGTGGAGTCCGCCCCGAGGCCACCCTGACTCCTCCCCTTCTGGTGTGGACTCTGCCCTGACTCTGCCCCGATTTAGATATCGCATGCGAAAAGGGATTTTCTCGTGCGAAAAGTCCCTTTTCGCGTGCGATATTGTTGGAAAATGACCCCCTAAGTTATCCAGCTAACTCTGAATATTGGAGTTAGCTGGTTAACTTGGCCAGCTAACCTAACTCCTCCTAGTTATACCCCCAGAATTTCCCTAACTTATCCAGTCAGAATTTAGCCAGATATGTGCCCAAATATTAATTTAGCTGGATAACTTCTTAGTTAGCCAGCTAAATGCTTTTGAATATGGACCTCAAAATGTACATCATGGAGAACAACTTTCAAATCTTGTTCCTCTTTATCTTACCTATACTCTTACACATTCTCTTTCTCTCACTTCCCTTCTCTCGCACATACCCTGTATATCCATCCTCTAGCACTTAACCTTCTCTCAAACACTCATCTTCGTTTTTCTCCACCCTTCATTTCTTTCCTCTTATCTCTTGTCTCCATTCCTTGCTTCATCCCCCTAGTCTCTCTTTGTATACCATGTTTCTTCTCCTCCTTCATTTTCTTCTCCTCCACCCTTCCTACCTTCTTCCCCCCCTAATCCATATCCTCCTCCAACCTCTTCCTTTCCTCACCTCCCCACACTTTACTCCCTCATTTTTGTCATCCTCCACTGCTTCCCACCCTCGTTTATCTCCTCCCTCCTTCTCTTCAGCCTTTTTCTTTCTTCTCCACCCTGCCACCCTTCATCTCTCTTCTCCCTATCTATTCTTTATCTTTCCCCGCCACCGCTCCCATATTTTCTCCATTCTTCTTTCATTTCTTCTCCTGAACCTCTTTCTTCCTTTCCCTCTACTTGTCCACCCTTCCTTCCTCTCATCTCCCTTCTCCTCCATTCTCTTCTTTCCTCCTCCATGTTTCACTTTTTCCACCCTTTCCTCCTTCCAGCATCAAATTATGTTAATTTTAAAAGACCTGACAGCATTACCAAAAACCTGTGAAAATTGACATTTAGTAATTCTTTGTATGTAGAGCCTCTCATAATCTAAGGTCCTAAGTTGTAGCTTGTACTAAATCTGGCACTGCCTCCTTCCTCCATTTTCTGTTATCTGTTTCCTCCATCCTCCATTCCACTGGAGCTCAGCTCAGCTAGAGCAACATATATGGTGGGGACTCTGAATATGAGCCGTGCTCCCTCTATCCAAGTAAATTTGCTTTGAATAAGAAGTATGAGGAGAGTCAGGATAGGTAGCACTGAGCATGCTTAGAGTCCCCACAGCCCTCACTGATGCTCCCACCCCGTGCTGGTACTGATTAGCAGGATGGAAAAAGAGGCAGCACAGAGCTGTCAGGTCTGTGATGTGTTGGCTCACCCAAATTTCTCCCATCTGGCAGGGATTTTCCAGTCTCCCTATGCCAGAGTCTCCTGCCAAACAAGGGAAATGTGGTAGGTCACAACATGAAGTCTCCAAGACCATTGATACTAACTGCAGCAGAGGCCAAAGGGCATTGGGTTAACCTTCCTTTCCCCCTTCCATGTCTCAATCTCTTAAAAAATAGGATTTGATATTGAAGGAAGGTAGAAGATTCTGGGAGCTGAAGTCCCCAACAGTAGCAGGAACTATTTGGGGCTGTCTGAGATGAGGCAGAGTTTCAAGGTCCTTAGAGGGAAGACAACAGCATGATGGTAAGGGGGAAGCTAATATCATGTAGGCAATCCCTTTCCAGATCAGTATCGCTTCTATCAGCTGACTGGC
Source organism: Rhinatrema bivittatum (assembly GCF_901001135.1). Classification (NCBI taxonomy): domain Eukaryota; kingdom Metazoa; phylum Chordata; class Amphibia; order Gymnophiona; family Rhinatrematidae; genus Rhinatrema; species Rhinatrema bivittatum. The sequence goes on from NC_042615.1 coordinate 595,325,836, forward strand.
TTTTATATTCCTGAGCATCTAATAGGGATGTGAATCGGGCTTTGGACGACTGAAAATATTGTCAGAAATTGGGGGCTCCCCCAAAACGATAGGAAAACCCCACGATATTGTTCGTGGGGGTTCTCTTATCATTTTGGGGGAGGGTGGGAAAAACGGCACACAAAAATAACCCCTAAACCCACCCCAACCCTTTAAAACTAATCCCTTAGCTTCCCCCACCCTTCCGACCCCCCAAAAAACTTTTTACAGGTACCTGGTGATCCAGTGGGGGTCCCGGGAGCGATCTCCCGCTCTCGGTCCGTCGGCTGCCACTAATCAAAATGACGCTGATGGCCTTTGCCCTTACCATCTTTAAAAATGGCGCGGGCCATCCAGTGCTCCTACCATGTGACAGGGGCTGGCCAATGGCACGGATACCCTGTCACATGGTAAGGGCAAAGGGCCATCGGCGCCATTTTGATTAGTGGCAGCCGACGGCCCGGGAGCGGGAGATCACTCCCGGGACCCCCACTGGACCACCAGGTATCTGTAAAAAGTTTTTTGGGGGATCGGGATGGTGGGGGAAGCTAAGGGATTAGTTTTAAAGGGTCGGGGTGGTTTTTTTGTTTATCGGCTCAGGTGCAGCCGATAAACAAAACTGCGATTGGGCCGGACAAAAAAAAAACACTATGTGAATTGGAACCGGAATCTGAACCGTTTCCCGTTCCGATTCACATCTCTAGCGTCTGACATAAGAGACATAAAATGTACACAGTTCAAGCTTTTTCAGCTAAACTGTCACAGTAAGGAAAAGTCATGTACTTAAGTGCCTCCTCTGTTAATCAAGTCAATTATTACTAGCCCAGAGGAACTCGGCTCAATTTAAAGCCAGACATATATTATATATATATTTTTATTTCAAAACCGTATCAAATTTCATTTTAACAACAAATGCTAAGTGCAATACACAATACCCACATTTAAAATACCCACATTTAAAATCTACACATCATACTCACATACATACCACACATACCATCACAACTCACCACATACTAAAAGAACAACATATGCATCAACAATATAAATACCCAATACAGTACATTATACATTCGAAAATCATCCACTGTTATAAACGATACCTAGTATCTGTAATGTATTTAACACATATCCTAATATTTTTTCAAGACTCTCAGATGTTATAGCAGATACAGGGTATCTTCCATTGCTAATAACACAATAATTGATCTAATAATACAATATAATACCCAACATTATAATACCCAACATTATAATATCCAACATTATAATACCCCAGTGTAATATCCGACGGGATACCCGTTTCACCCCTTCCTGGGGGCTTCCTCAGGGATAAATTGCTGTGTTGTTCACATGAACCATATGTCAACATCTTCATAATATATATTATTCAATGTTCATACGTTCGGATTACATCCTTGAATTCCATGATGTTCATTGAGTGGATATCAATTGCACGAAGCAGTCAATTCTCCAACAGGTATATTTTAAACAACCGGATTATTTTCCACCACTATATACATGCTTCACTTGCGATCACCATTTTGCTGAAAGCATTGTCGATTCATCATTAATTTCTCGGAGGAACTATCACAAATTTTTTCAATGCCTCAACAGGACTTGGGAACGATCTCCTTCTGTAGATATCACTTCAATAAAAGGGTATCACTTCGATAAATTTACTGCGACAGTCTGGAAAAGAAAAAGAACACACCCTTTACTGCTCTTTTTCAAAAGAATGTGTAAGAGACTATCTAGATCCCACTCTAGCTAAATTGACCCTAGCTTAAGCCCTAGGTTAAGATGCAGTGTTATGCAAACCATCCCTTGCAGGCACATCCATAGAGGCTTGCCTGGATTAGGCAGGTAGCTCTTTAAAAGCAGGCTGTGCAGGAGATGGTGGGTTTTGGTTTAGTTTTTTTAGTTTTGAGAGAAGGAGTTGTGTTATTGGTTCCCTATTTTGGCCACTCCAGACTGATCCAGGGGATGAGACTTTGCCCTGGCTAGTACCCCCCAGGTCTTGAAGGGATTATCTTGGTGAGAGTAGAAGAAGAATTTTGGGAGAGCTGTTTACTTTTCTAAGAGTTTTGCTTTTTGGGAACCTGGTCTTGCCTGAGGAGAATTTTCACCTCTTCCCTTGGGAGGACATGCGCGAGAAACCCCCCAGGACAGTGTAAAAGATCAGTCCCAGCCATCTCTGGTCCTGATCCACCTTAAGACCGAGCCATATGGGTACCGGGTGGCTTCTGGAGCAGGATATAATGTAGCCTCAGAAGGGAGCAGGGAGAGGCCTGGGAACTACAGAAGTTGGCTCCTTTCTACTGAATTGTGAGTAAAGAAAGGGAGCAGCTTTGAGAATAGGAACATGTTAATGTTTTGGGACTATGAATGATCTGTGAATACTGAAGATTTAAAGCACTGTAAATCACTGAAAAAGTCTTGACGGCTCATGTGTTGTGCCACATATGGTGTCAGCTTGGGAATTTTCTGTGCTTAACAAAGTACAGCCATAGATCCATGCCTCCGGGAATAAAAGAAAAAGAAAGGAAGTTTTGTTTGAAAACCCGATTGTTTTTTTCTTTATAATTATCTCTTTATTAATTATTTCAATATTACAGACATAAATCATGTTCCATCACATAACATAGGCTCTCTTAAGAAGAAATAGCATAATTTTTCAGACAAAAAACCCCCAATAAAAACCCCAAAATTTCTATCAAAAGAACTAATAATAGGGCGGGGCCCACAACTAATAATTATCAATACTCTTTTTCATAACATTTTGTTGTGAGAAGGGACAATATCTATTTCATTTTCTCGGGCCATTTCTGCTGGTGTTTCTTGGTTACTGCTTGAACAAACTTTATCCTTTAAGAAAATTTCAAGGTTGGGTGGCTCATTAAAAATAAACTTTTTACCCTGGTAATTGACAAAGCACTTAGACGGAAATTTCAAATAAAATGTAGCACCAATTTCCAGGGTCCTACTTTTTAATGCCAGAAATTGTCTTCTACGGACCTGTGTAGGTCTCGAGACATCTAGAAAAACAAACACTTTTTGGCCACAAAATTGTAGATCTTTGTTCTTAAAGAATTTTTCCAATACGCACTCCTTCTCCCTCTCTAAGTTAAAGGATACAAAAAGAGTTGCTCTTCTATTTATGTCAGTTGACTCTTCCAGAAAGGTTGAAATACCAATACTATTTTCCTCAGTTGACCTATTAATATTATTAGGTTGCGTGGAAAAATAATACATTTTAGAAATAGATGGTAAATCTTTTTCTTCATACACCAAATTTTCTTTCAAGTATTTCACAAAATTTTCTTTTGGGGACAATAACCTTGTAATTGGGAAATTAACAAATCTTAAATTTTTAATTCTTAATAAATTTTCCACATTTTCTAATTCTGCATGCAATGTTGCACTGTCTCCAAAGAACATGCTCTCTATATTTTGCATATTGTTTATCTTCCCAGACATTTTTTTGAATGATGACTCCACTTCACTCAATCTTTTACCCTGATTCAATATTGATACCCTATTAACATTTACCAAGGATTAAAGAGATGAATTAACTTGAGTTAAGTTTGAATCAAGTTTCACCAAAACTCTCCACAAGTCTCCAAGAGTCACACTGGCAGAATCCACAGAATCAATCTAGGAGTTACCAATGGGAATTACGACATTTCCCTCTCCTGTCTCAGGTGGTAATAAACTGAGACACGGGGTTGATATAGCCTCAGCCAACACTGGATGTAATTCATGTACACTCACGTTTGACGAGGCATTTTCAACCTGTAGTACTTCTCTCGTAGCTCCTGGGGAGGAGTTGGCCCATTGCCTGGACTTAACGAGGCATCAGATGTGTCTTGCATACTTATTGATGGCATTCCCTGCCAATTTATATGGGCATCCAAGGGACCAATTCTGGTTGTAGCTGGGGAAGAGGTAACAAACCTCGCTTTCATTTTCCGACCCATAAGTCCTACTAAATGATTTTTTCAGACTTCTCTCGGTCAAGTGCGGTCAAAGCCAGTCTAAGCTGTGCGCCCCTTTGGAACGCATGGCTTAGGCTGTGCGCTGGTGGCAGCTGTGCACTGGCATGCCTCGGGATTTAAAGGTCCTGGGCCCTGGTGATGACGTTGACTTCTCTGGGTCAGCTGTTCTCTCTCAATCTCTCCTCCCACTCTCTCCGCTCTTGTGGATGGTGTTCAGCTGGGTCTTTAATCAAACAGAGTCCTCGTACCAGGATGGCTTCAGTTGTCCCTTCACTTCCACAACTGGGCCCCTATGAATGCCGGCATGCCTTGGGATTTAAAGGTCCTGGGCCCTGGTGATGATGTCAACTTCTCTGGGTCATCTGTTCTCTCTCAATCTCTCCTTCCACTCTCTCCGCTCTCGTGGATGGTGTTCAGCTGGGTCTTTAATCAAACAGAGTCCTCATACAATTCTGGTCACCGCATTTAAAAAAAGATATAGTTGCGATGGAGAAGGTACAGAGAAGGGCAATCAAAATGATAAAGGGGATGGAACAGCTCCTCTATGAGGAAAGGCTGAAGAGGTTAGGGCTGTTCAGCTTGGAGAAGAGACGGCTGAGGGGGGATATGATAGAGGTCTTTAAGATCATGAGAGGTCTTGAATGAGTAGATGTGAATCGGTTATTTACACTTTCAAATAATAGAAGGACTAGGGGGCATTCCATGAAGTTAGCAAGTAGCTAACTTCATGGAATGAACTAATCGGACTAATCGGAGAAAATTATTTTTCACTCAATGCACAATAAAGCTCTGGAATTTGTTGCCAGAGGATGTGGTTAGTGCAGTTAGTATAGCTGGGTTCAAAAAAGGTTTGGATAAGTTCTTGGAGGAGAAGTCCATTAACTGCTATTAATCAAGTTTAGCTAGGGAATAGCCGCTGCTATTAATTGCATCAATAGCATAGGATCTTCTTAGTGTTTGGATAATTGCCAGGTTCTTGTGGCCTGGTTTGGCCTCTATTGGAAACAGGATGCTGGGCTTGATGGACCCTTAGTCTGACCCACCATGGCAATTTCTTATGTTCTTATGTTCTTAGGACGGCTTCAGTTGTCCCTTCACCTCCACAACCGGGCCCCAAAAACCTGATTGTTTTAAATGTTCTACAGAGCAATGCTAAAGCCTTAAAAGGAGGAAGAGAGAGAGAAAGAAAAGAATACATTGTTTATTCCTACAGTTTGGAAACTTGTGTTATTAAAGAGGACACAGAACTTTAATTTGTGCAAGAGAAACACACAGAGAAAGAAAACAGAAAATAACATTTTCCTGGGCCTGGCTGAAAAGGCAATTTAAAGTTAAATAGTTATAGGAGCATTCTAAAAGTTTAAAGTGTAAAAGGCCAGAGAGTAACTCTGCTGTGGTAGAGAAGTGAAAAAAAGTTAGTTTGTGCTGGACAAGCAGGTTTTTTTTTTTTTTTTTTTTGCCTTTTTTCCTTCTCAGAAAAAAAGAAGAAAGTTTGTGTGTGTGTGTGTGTGTGTGTGTGTATGTTTGAGCAGGGCATGACCCTTGAAAGAAAATTTCTGCTGCTAGAGTGTCTCCTAAGAAAAGAGAGAAAGTGAGACTGAAACAGGGTGTGGTCTTTGAAAGAAAAACCCTGTACTGATTGAGTGCTTTCTTGAGGGAAAGGGGAAAATTTGTGACTATGAATAAAAGCAGGGCAGCCAAGAAGGTCTCTGCCGGCTGCTGAACATTACCTTCACTTCCTGCTGGTGAGCTGTGCACGTTTCCTCTCTGCCCTGGTCCCTAGCTGGCTGATCAGGGGGAGGAGTTGGGGACTACAAAAGAGGCGCGGCTCTGTCTATAACGCTGCCACTGAACATTACCTTGGCGCACGGCTTAGCCCGGAGAAGCACGGAGGAGAATTAAGAGGTATATAATTACTTGGATTTATAGTGAAACTGTAAGTTTTGATATTTCCTGCGGCCAAAGAGACACTACAGGTTTGACTGTTATTGGTTATCCTTCTGTGATCAGTCTCCTTTCTTGGAACTGCCTTTCCATATTAGTTAATAGTTTTCTATTGTTTTTTTCTGAGTATGCCACATACAAAAAGGAAGGCACGTGTTAAAGAGATATCGTCAATGCCTAATGCAAGTATGAGTCAACCAAGATCGAAGACTATTTCATAAGAACGTCATCTTTAGCTTCGGGAGGAGTCGCAGGGGATATCACCTTGGAGCAGGAGGTGAGTCCCAGGACATTTGAAACATCTTTGAGCCCCGGAGCCCCAGCAAAACCTGCCCCACCGTTGGGTAAGGATGAGGGCAATTTTCAAGAACAATTATCACTAATTACAACTCCTGGTACTCAGAGAGGGGCAGATAGTATATCTGCATCCTTGGGGAGCCCCATAAGAGTGGGTTCCAGAGAAGTAACATTTACAAACCAGGTTGGGATGGCTACTATGGGGAAGAGAGATGAAGGTGTTCAGATAATAATGTCAAAAGAGGTAACATCTTTATCCTCAAAGAAATTTTCTTTAGAAGAGATGGGAAATATGATAATCTTAATGCAAAAATCTATTAATAATTTATCTGAAAAAATACAGGATGTATTACAGCAAAATGGGGTAATTAATCAAAAAGTGGGGAAACTGGAAGAAACTGTGAATATCATAGAAGGGAAGATTGTGGAAAATGAGAAAATTCAATCTAATTTGATTAGATCTGATAAAATATGTATGGATAAAATAGAATCTTTGGAGAATCAAATTAGGAATTTTACACTTAGGGTTTTAAATTTCCCAAAGATCCATTTGATTTCGCCAATTGATCTGTTTAGAAGCTATTTAATTAATATATTGAAGTATTCGGAGTCTGCGATCCTGGCTATCTCAAGAATATACTATCTCCCCTTAAAGGGAGAAGAGAAACAGCAGTTGGAAGAACAATCTGAGATGAATTTAGATTTAACAGATATATTGGAGAAATCATTCGAAGTCAATATAAAATCTAGGGCTACTTTGATTGTGCAATTTGCGTTTTTGATGGAAAGGGACTCATTATTGAAGATGTATTTCCGAAATCAAAAACAAAACTTCTATGGTGAAAATATAAGAATATTCCCTGACTTAGCCCGGTGTACTCAACTTCGACAAAGGAAGATTATTTCGATGAGGGCTGAAGTTCTTGGAAGAGGGGCTAAGTTTACACTTAAGTTTCCTTGTCGTTGTCTGATTTTATATCAGAACACTAGGTATGTTTTTAACTACCCAGAACAGTTGAGATTATATCTGGACTCCCACTCTTGAGATCTTGAGAATCCCATAGGTTTGGGAAAAAGAAAATTAGAAGATGATGAGATAACTAGGTTGTTTCTATGATTGCCTAAATCTCTGCTCTAAGTGAAATACCTGTAATGTCTCAAAGATTTTTTCCTTATGTTTAGGTATTAGTATAAAGAAGGAGTTTGTTGAATCCTTGGTTGTTGGTTAATAAGAAACGATTGCAATATCCTCTTGTGTACTGTTTTACTGTATCCTGTAAAAATATGAAAAGTTCAATAAAAATTAAATTAAAAAAAAAAAAAAAGAAGGTCTCTGCCAGGATCCAGGAAGGATATGGAAACTTGGGGCCAAGCCTTTATAGAAAAACAACTGCAGCAGCAGCAGCAGCAGCAGCAGCAGCAAAGCTTTCAGCAGCAGATACAAAGGCTGACCTAGACACTGAGTGAAGGGCAACAACTGTTACAGGTACTGATGCAGAACCAGTGGGTGCTACTACCGGCATTGCCATGAGAACAGCAATTACTGCAGTTATAGAAGCAGCTGAAACCTACTGAGGAAACAATAAAGCCAGGAAAGGGCTTAAAACCCCTGAACCCAGAGGGTGAGTAAGTTTACAGAGATTTCTGACGAAGCAGCTGAGGAGACAGAGATGACACAAGTGGAGAATGAGGGGATAGCACTCACCAGAGAGATCACTGTGGTAAAGAAGAAATACAAGTACCAGCCAGAGGTGGACTGCAGGAAAATATCAGCCCGGGGATTTTTTTTCAAAACCAGCCCACTCCCTTGTGCATTTTCCTTGCAGCATGTGTTTCAAAAAGCAATCCAAACTGACCCTTCATAGGTACTTGTGATCTGGAGACTGGCAGAAGTGAGCCAAAAAAATCTCCAACATAAATGTCACATTTTTCATAAATAGCTAAGTAGTAAAACATACCCTAGACCAGGGGTAAGCAAACAGAGCTGCATGCCTTCTTCCATTCATGCAATCGGTTGCCATTTGCCCCCAAGTCTGGTTACATCTTTCATAATTATGTCTTGGATTCCTGGTCTGGCATTAAAGTCTCTTATCAACCAATCAGTTCTTGAACAAGTTGCTAAGTAACATGACAACCACACTGCCAGCCAATGTCAGACACAGACATAGTCTCTCAGATACAAACACCCATACATACTCTTTCAGACACTCACTTTATGTCTGAGAGAAATGTGTGTGGCTCTCCCTCTCTCTCTCTCTGAGACAAAGATGCTTATACACACACTCTTGCTCTGACACACACACATTCTTTCATTGTGCCGATGCTCATATGCTCACACAGTGAATGTCCCCGTTCCAGTACTGCCATATCATTATCTAAAGTTTTTGCTTGATGTCAACTCTTTCCAAGCCTACCACAGCCCTTTCCCTTTCCAATTCTTCCCCCCCCCCCCCACCCTTCTTGGCACATCCACTCCAGGAGGCTCACTGGTTCCACAGCCAGCTGACCCTTTCAGGAGGAAAGCCTAGCCTATAGATGCCTCCCCAACACTGCAAAGGCAGTTCCTCTTAGTTCATTCCATCCCTTTTTTGTGACTCTGTACCCCCTAACCACTATTCCAGTGCATTCCCATTGGCTGAGTGCTACAGAGTCTAATGTTTTTATAGTTCCCCAGGCACTGCACTGCCTACCTACTCTAAAGGAGGAGAGGGGAGACCAGATGAATCTATGCTATTCCTCCAGGGCTTATAAAGAAAAATGAAGCCCTGGCCGAGATTGGAGAACCAAATGATCCAAAGCGGCAAAGCTCCAGAATTCTGGTTTCTCACATAGATCCAGTGCAGCTAGAACTGAGGCATGGATATTATAGTAGGCATTATAGGTAAACCTTATAGCCTTGTACACCTAGCCCCTCCCTCCCCAAACACAATTAATATTATGCATTTATAACAGTTTTTATATTTAAAAGGCCATTCAAAATACATCTTATGAGGTGATCACTTACAGCATGTATATTATATTTACATGCCCTGCTGTGGTGCCAACCCGAAAACCCTGCAAACTTAAAAATAAAGAAACACTTGGATCCCATATTGCATTAAGCCTAGTGTAATACATGTTGGATGTGGATTCAGTTCTCAGAAAGCCTAGGGTAAACTGAATTACAATTAAAATATAGTAAGACTCCAATACCAACACAGCTGTAATAGCCAGTACTCAGTGACATCTCTACCTATGAAAAGACTACACTACAAATATTACACCAGGCCCTAAAACACCAATTTGGAAACCAGAACAAGCTAAGCTGCTATAGATCCCTACTCAGAAACTACATGCTAGCAGAATACTTCACTTCAATCACACAATTAGAACAAAGATAGTCCTTCACCAAATGCAGAATAAAGACATCAGAAAGTATAAATAGAAACATGCAGGCAAAACCAACTGGAAACCATAAAGTAGGCCTTGTATATAGTGCAATAATGGAAAAATAGAAACATCATTTCTTGTAAAACAAAATCAAGTAATATAAAACCATAATAATAAACCATTTTAGTAAAAAGAAGATTTCAAAAATGAACATCTACTAATTAAAACTAAAGTATAAAAATAATCTTTAAACTTAAAAAATTTCCCAAAAGCAAAAAAAATATCAGAATAGCAGAAGCATCAAATAACATGCAGTAATAATTAAAATTAATAAGCATAAAGAAAATTTCCAACCTCCATACCTGCTAACTTTTGATTTCTAGGCAACCTGAGATTGTTGTGGGTTAGTGAGGAGGTAGCACACAAACCTTCTCCTCTCTCCCATTTATAAACAAATATGCTTATACAAACAGTATCTATTAGGGGCTTTGCTCGCCAACTCAGCCAGTGGGGCAGTGTGCGAAAAGGGTGTAGGAGTGGTATGTATGTGGTGTGGAAGGAGGGGGGTGGGGGAACGTGTCTATGTATGGCTGGGAGCACTTTTCCCCTTATACTCAACTTTGCGCCTATTTCCTCACCCCATGTGGAGATAGGAACAAAGATGTAGAGGCGTTGTGCATGTGTGTATATGTAGGGGTTTTGGCAGCAGTGGTGGTAGGGCGTGTGTGTGTGTGTGAGTGTAGGGGCGTGGAGGAGGTAGGGTGTATGTGGGGGAGATTGGCAGTGGTGGTGTATTTGGAGGGAGGGGTTGTGAAGGCGGCAGTGTGTGTAAAGGAAAGGAATTTGGCAGCAATGGTGGTTTTTGTGTGGGAAGTGGGACTTGGTGCCACTGGTGTGTGTGTGTGTGTGGGTGTTTGGTGGGGGTGAGGTTGGTAGCGGTGTGTGAGTGGCGGGGGGGGGTGTGGCAGTGTTGTGGGGTAGGGCTGGTGTAGGGTGGGTCTGGGGTTGGTGGTGTGTGAGATGTATTCAGGGGTTGGGGGTGGTATGGCATGTATATGGAATGCATGCATGTGTGGAGGGGCTTGTGGTGTGTGTGGGATGTGTATATGAGGGGAAGGGATGGTGGTACTGGAGTTTGTTTGATATAAAATATTAAGTAGTAGTAGTAGGTGTGTCTGTGGGGGCAGATGGTGGTGTGTCTGTTGATATGGGTATGTGTGGAGGGTAGGGAGGGCGGTGGATGTGGAGGGAGAGTTTGTGTCTGCACTTTCTCCCTCAGCATTCCTCTCTTCCTCCTCCCTTCCCAATCTGGCCACTCCTTACTGACCTTTCTACCCTTCCAATCCAGCTGCTCTCTTCTTCTTTCTCGCTCTCCCACCTTGGACTGCCCCCATAGCCCATCATGCGCTGCTCCTCTCTCTCTCCTATCCCCCCCCCCCCTTCCCTTGCTTGCTTTCTGCCACTAGTGTGGCCAGATACATCCCATGAGCCCTGCCACCACCACCACTGCTGCTCTTTTTATCACTTCTGCTGCTAAGGCATGGGGAGCCCACCAGCCCTGGCAGTGTTGCCGCTCTTTTTCTGCCACCTGCCTCTGATCTCTGGACCAGACCTGACCACGCGCTCTGCCGCCTGCCTTTGACCTCTGGACTGGATTTGACTTTGCCTTCGGCCCCCGGCCTCAGGCTTCTCTCTTGGCTGCCTCCCTGCTCTCTCACCACGTTCCCGGGATCATACACGCAGAGGCCCACCTAAGACCAGCCAGCCCCGGCACCCAAGGACTCAGCCTGCGGGGAACGTGGGCTGGTGGAGGCGAAGCTCTAGCTGGCCTTTGCTTCCTATCTGGCCTCACTAACCGACGCTGGGATCCTGGGGGGTTTCCCCCACAGGTGGCGCCAACACCACCTCAGGCCAAGGGTGACCGTTTGCAACAAAGGACAGTGAGCGCTGGGGGTTCCCTGTCCTAAACAGATCCCTGATGCCACTAACCTTTTAGGGAGGAATCTGCCGCTGGCAATGTTTTGAGGGGAGGAGGGAAGGAGAGGCAGCTCAGTGGGGGGGACAAAGCTATTTGGAGGGAGAAAGAGGAGAAAATAGCCCCGTAGGGGCATTTTAAATATTTTTAAAGGAAAGAGGGAGAGGAAGGGAAGATATAGGCGCACATATTAACATTTTGTGTGCATAAATCCGGACTGTGGGGCCCTAGCACCACAAACTCCCAATCAGCCTTGTAGACTAGAAACTACTCCATCTCTGACCAAAAGTAAAATTTCCAATGTAAAGAGAATAAGCGTTAAGCCTTCACTCTGTATTGGAGGATAATAGCTAATGCCTTCATTCCCATTACATTTATATAGAAGATCATTAACCTGTATGCATATTGTTATGTGCCCTTTTTTTGGTGGTCATAACTCCTTTTTGCATCTGGAGTAAAAGTTTGCTCACAAAAATGTGTGCAGAACTGCAACTAAACGTTTTTACTGCACCTTCTTACATCGACCTCAAAGAACGTTAGAATTATTTTGTGATATGACTTTAATTGTGATGTTGGTTCTAGGACTGATAGACTCCCTGCATATGGTGTGACAGCTGCCCCTTTTAATGCAAATAATCGATTTCCTCAGTAATAAACAGGAATTATTGGATGCTTGGAGGCTAGCCAAATCAGATGGTAAAGATTTTATATACCGTTCATTACTATATACTTTTTGCAGAATTGACTACCTTTTAAAATCTCACAGACAGATGTTAGATAAATTAAATAAAGCAAAGACAGGTACAATGATTTCAGACTCTGCTCCCATCTGGATTGGCCTGTCCCTTCTTTAGACCTACACAGCAATCATTGAGCTTGTGATGATGCATCATTTTGTGCAAAGACAAAAAACATTGATTGAGTAACTGAAAGAGATGGTTGGACCAAATATACAGAAACTAATTCTAGTGCACAATCAAATCCAATTCCACTTTGAGAAACATCCAAAGTGGTTTTGAGAAGGGAAATAATTTCCCTTAGTGCAAGAAAAAAAAAAGAAGTAAATACAACTTTGGTTGAGCTGATCCCCCCTGCTCCTCCCAGATAATCACAATCCCCTGCAAATCATCTTTTCCGATTGACATTTCAATTTCCTGCTGTAAACCCTTAAAAACCTTAGAGCTAGCAAATCTAGCCTTCTTTTAAAAACCAAACCAATTATGAGGTGACTTGGTGAAATAGTTACTTTTACTTCTGATATTTTTCTTTGTATTTTTTAAGATAATTGAATTCTGAATGTTTTTGGAAGATGCACAAATGGACAGTAGCTACTGTTGAGGCCTTGACATTTGATGAAGCTTCTCAAGTTTCAAACCTGTGCTAATTCCATATCTTTGGTCCCTAAGCAAGAAAACATATGCCAACAAAGTTTTAGCTTGTGATTTGGTTAAATGTTCTCATTAAAACTGAATTTAACATGCTTGCAATACATTTTATTTGAGGCTACATTAAAACTTTTCCTCAGTAGCTTGTTCTTGGTACTTAACATGGGTGTTTATAATACAAACAAAAAGAGTATGACATCCATAGTAGCTGTCAGGAAATCTCCTCTGTTGAAGAGGCTGATGACCCATTTACCTTTTTCTCTCTTTCCCGAAGCAGAACTGAAGGGGTTCAATGTCTTGAAGGTCTCCCTTCACCAACCAGAGCATTTCCCCCCTAGCCACAACTGAAGGGGCCGAAGCTCTGACAGACATGGGGGCAAAACAATGTGAGAACTCAGCCAACTCCATTTTTTAAGTTGGTAGGAGGCTTGTTCTCTACCTGCTCCCATCATACTTGGCCCTCATCTGCAGTTTTAAAAGTGTTGGAGGACCAATAGCAAAAAAATTATCTTTTAGTCCAGGCAGGAAGGAGTTAACTCTGACAGCATGGCTTCCAGCAGAGTTGCCATAGCAGCTGTAACTAAACTAAATGCATTAGGAATCAGACCAGAATGTGAATTAACATTGCCCTATGTGAAAGGGAGGCTTACACTGAGGAATTAAAGGGAAATAAAAAGAAGCACCAGGAGGCAGCTCTGCTTGGGGGAAGGAAGGGGAGAAAGTGACAGAGAGGGATTTTCAAATTGCCTTTGCTGCAATGAGAGAGGGTCTGGTTGGCAAAGATCACCAAGAAGAGTAAAAATTCCTCATGCAGCAGGGGCTGAGGTTTGGGGGCAGACATGGCCCAGAAAAGGAAAGGATGCCTTCACAGAAGCAATTGGAGCCGATGGGCAATCATACCCAAGCTAAGTTGTCACTGCAGAAACATAGCTGGAGAAAAAGGGGGCAGAGCAGGGGCATTCCTAGAGTGAGACTTACATTTACCCATTTACCACTGAATGTAAGTGCTGGCCAGGTAAAGATATCTGGCTAACCCTGGACAAAAAAAACAAAACAGTCTTAAAGTTAACCAGATAACTACCTCCCCACCCCCCCCAACAAACTACATAAGCAACGTAAACTGGGTCCCCTAGGGAAACAACCCCCAATCCTGGTCTTCACTCCGTTGGATCCAAAATGAAGATGAAAAAAATATTGGAATCATATTATTAAACACATTTATATTGTTTATTATAATAGTTTCACAAAAGAGGCGGAGTAAACAGCACACACATATAGAGCAAATGCAACAGAGCCAATGTGTGGCAGACAACAATCACTGGTCCATACATCTTAATAGGGAAACCTTTTATTGTAGGTACAAACACGTCGTATCTATTTTTCACAGCCATTTTTCAGTTCACTCATATCTGAGAGCATCCGATTTAAGATATGTACAGTGTATGGTCCCCCTGACGCAGCCCTGATTCGAAACACAGGCATGTCGGGGTCCTTGTGTTCACGCTACTAAGATACCTTTTATTAATGTATTCTACTGACGTGTTTGTACCTACAATAAAAGGTTTCCCTATTAAGATGTATTGACCAAGGTTCTCTGCCACGCATTAGCTCCATCGTATTATAATAGTTTGCCATATTCATTATTTACTCTGTGTCAGATAACCCTAAAGAAAAATATCTAACCTCCATCTAAGATTTATATCACCTGAAGTTTATCTGTTTCGGAAGTCATTACCTGGATAACTTTATCCCAGTATTCAGAAGGATAAGCTTTCCACAGATTATATACTTGGCTAAAGTTTTACGAATAAACTCATCTATTTATTTATTTTATTTAAAGCTTCTTTATACCGACTTTCGTGATACAAATCAAATCAAATCGGTTTACATGGAACGAAGATCTTAACAATAACAGTCCACATTGAACATGAACAATAACTAGAAGGAGAAAAAAGTTACAATCTAGGTAACTTTGTCTCTGGCCAGCATACTGAAAGTTGACTTAAATGTGCAAGTAGCCAAAGAAACACTGAATGGCTTCAGATCTAAAGTTTAAACTCCCTGAGAAAAGTAATGTGCCAGACTAGTGCAGGCATTTGGGTGCAACAAGCCACATAACAAGCAATAAGGATTTTTAAAATCACAGACATTGATTAGAGTGTGAAAGATGAATTGTACATACCGGATGGGAAATCTGTTTCTGTGATGGGGAAGGAAAAAGGAGTGGATAAATGCACCACCATTGCTGGACTCAGGGATAGAATTTTTATGTAGGGTGTGCTTATGTGTCAGACATGAAGAGACGTTTGCTGTCATTGAAATGCCAGACAAGCAAGGGCTTCACTGTGTTCATCTGCAAGAATGTATTTGTAGCCCCTGCTTTGGGGTTGTAGCCTGGAATGTGCAGGGGGGGGGAGGGGTGTCACACTCAGGGCTAAGTTCTCACAAGTCCCAAACAGACCCAGGGTGTGGATTCTTCAAATGAGGGGAGGAGTCTATATCTCTAGGGCCCAAGGCATAGGGGTGGAAGCCTCTTCAATGGGTGTACTTTTTGATATTCATGGTCTGGATGCCAAAATTGACAGGCAGAACACTCTGGCTGAGTGTACAAAATAGATAACTTTTGGGTGGATGGTGGAGAAGACGAGCAGTGACCTTGTAAGGGCTCACATGTTTTGGCTAGAGATGTGAATCGGAACCGGAATCGGTTCCGATTCACATCGTTAATTTTTTTTTGTGCGGCCTGATCGCGGTTTTGTTTATCGGCTGCACCCGAGCCGATAAACAAAAAAGCCCGCCCGACCCTTTAAAACTGATCCCTTAGCTTCGCCCACCCTCCCAACCCCCCAAAATCTTTTTACAAGTACCTGGTGGTCCAGTGGAAGTTCCGGGAGCGATCTCCCGCTCTCGGGCCGTCTGCTGCCACTAATGAAAATGGCGCCGATGGCCCTTTGCCCTTACCATGTGACAGGGTATCCGTGCCATTGGCCGGCCCGGTCACATGGTAGGAGTAATGGACGGCTGGCGCCATCTTTAAAAATGGCTCGGGCCATCCAGTGCTCCTACCATGTGACAGGGGCCAGCCAATGGCACGGATACACTGTCATATGGTAAGGGCAAAGGGCCATCAGCGCCATTTTGATTAGTGGCAGTTGATGGCCCGAGAGCGGGAGATCGCTCCCGGGACTCCCACTGGACCACCAGGTACTTGTAAAAGGTTTTGGGGGGGTTTGGGGGGTGGGCGAAGCTAAGGGATCAGTTTTAAAGGGTTGGGGTGGGTTTAGGGATTGTTTTGGTGTGCTGTTTTTCCCCACCCTCCCCCAAAATGATAAGAGAACCCCACAAACAATTTTGTGGGGTTTTCCTATCGGTTTCGGGGAGCCCCCGATTTCTGATGATTTTAAAAATATCGTACAATATTTTCAATCGTCAGAAGCACGTTTCACATCCCTAGTTTTGGCATGCTGACACTATTTATATTAAAATAAGATTGAGGGTGGTAAATTACTTTAGTTTTGTAGCTCTTAGCATGTGTTTGGTTTCAGTGTGAGCTACATTCATGCACTTTGTGGTTTGAGAATTCTTTAATTGGAAAACAAACATTGAGATTGTACAAGTATTATCTTTATTTATTAATGAAAGTTAATAAAACATTGTAATATTTTTAAAAAGTGCTTGAAGAGGCAGATATAGGGGAAGACTCTATAAATTCATGCTTGCATATTAAAAGGATACTCATTTTAGAAAGAGGAAGGAAAAATCAGAGAAAGATATGATTAAAACATTCTCAAAGGCTCTTAAAATGAATGGGAGCTGTATGGTGATGGCAGCCATCTGAGCTGGTGTCAAATATATTTGATATCAGAGAGTTCCTGGAGCCATATATAAGGCGAGTTCAATGTTGTATGAATCAGTCCTGGGAGGCATATCTGTGGGGAGTTGAGGGCGTTAATGGAGGGTCTGTGGTGACTCCTCTTTTATGGACTGAATGTCATTGCATGGTGCTTGATGCAGTTTGTTGAACTGAATATCTAATTTGATGACAGTTCATATTTGTCCAAACCTAGTTACCTTCTGCTAATCAACACCTTGAGACCAAAAATGTCTTGACTGAATCAATTCCTTTGATGTTAAAATAAAGAGTCAACATAGGTTTTAAAAGAAAAATAAAAAAGAAATAAGGCAAAGGGTCATAAATAAGCTAAAAAGAAAATTCTAATGAAATTTTGGACCACCAAATTTGAAGTTGAAAAGATGCAAATTTTAGCTGAAATGCAAATAACATTTAGGGACCCGTGTGCTAACATATGATAATGTTTTTTGTGCAGTGAAGTCATTTATCGCATGACAAATGCCTCGAGTTATACACTGGCCATTTACTAGTCCTGTTAAGATGCATTAAATGGTGTTATTGTGGCTGCGATAAGGCTCACCTATACAAATATGGTAATGGGCATGCTAATGAAGAATAATGAGGTGTTTAACTATGTTAGATTACTTTATGCTTTTAAATTATATGTCACCCTACCCTGATAAATGACCCAGGGTGGTTATTCCTCAATGTGCTAAGGTACAAGGGACAGTATTTACCATGAGAAATTTAAGTTACAAAAATATAGCACCTGGAGGGTGACTTGAAGAGTAGATTGTACGAGAGAAGCCTATACCTAATGAAATGATGTGCTTGTCCAATGTGTAGCCTCTTTCTGTGCTCTGAATGTATTAGCATTGGAAAAGAGGAGAGGAATGTGAAAAAGAGGGCTAAGGGCAGAGGGAAGGAAGGAAAGGAAAGAGAAATGAAAGAAGAGAGAGAGTAAGAGAGAAGAATTACAGTATGGGAGGAAAGTAAGAGAGATGATCACAGATACAGCAGAAGACCACTACAGAAGATATCATTTTTATTCTGCTTTTCACACTTTTTTCAGCACTTCAAATTGGTTTAAATTCAGGTACTGTAGGTATTTCCCTATCCCCAGAGGGTTTACAATATAAGGGGTAGATTTTGAAATGGGCGTAACCCTTTAAAAACCCTCCTGCGTGCACCGAGCCTATTTTGCATAGGCTCGGCAGCACGCGCAAGCCCCGGGACGCACGTATATCCCGGGGCTTTGAAAAAGGGATGGGAAGGGGGCAGGGGCCTGGGCGTGACACAGGTCTGGGGGTGGTCCGGGGGCAGGACCGAGGCCTCCGGTACAGCGGCTGTGCCGGGGGAAGGCGTGCCGGCAGCTGGCCGGTGTGCGCAAGATGGCAGGCGTAAATACTTGAATTAAGATAGGGGGGATTTAGGTAGGGCTGGGGGGTGGGTTAGATAGGGGAAGGGAGGGGAAGGTGGGGGGGAGCGGAAGAAAATTTCCCTCCTTGGAGGGAACGGGGAAAGTCATCGGGGCTCCCCTAGGGCTCGGCACGCAAGTTTGCACCCCCTTGCGCGCGCCAACCCCGGAGTTTATAACATGCGAGCAGCAGCATGTGCATGTTATAAAATCGGGTATACATTTGTGCGCGCTACCCGGCACGTGCTCTTCTTTAAAAATCTACCCCTAAGTTTGTGAGGCAATGGAGGGTAAAGTGACTTGCCCAAGGTCACAAGGAGTGACAGCAGGACTCAAAGCCTGGTCTCCTGGTTCGTAGCCCACTGCTCTAACCACTAGGCTACTCCTGTACTCCTACAGAGTTCTCTACAAAATCATACAGAGTTCTGTACAAAAGTTTAGCTGACATTTGAGTAGCTGTCCACAGGTTCAGTATTACAGTTACAACATCTTGTGGCTGAACAGGTCAATATTTGTTTCATCAATCCACAGCCCTTTGCTTTATATAGTTTCAGGCTTATCAAGGTTTTTGTTTTGTATGTTTACTTTTTATGATGAGGTTGTAAAAAAGGTTTTCTTCTGACAACTCCCCGGGTAGAGCATTGTTGTGTAAGCAATAAACTTCATGGACAATTACTCTAATGACAACAAAACTTTTCAGCAGGTCATTTGTAGTGATCTGTGGGTTCTGTTTTTCAGATATCACCAATTTTCAGGCAGAGATGTCTCTTGGTCTTCCAGATCTTGTCTTGACTTCAACAGTTGCATGTAACTTCAATTTCTTTTTTTAAAATTATATTTTTATTAACTTTTAAACATTTTACAATGTAAAAACAAGGAAAGGCATATCATACTGATATACAGAGACAACTTTCTGTATAAAAAGTGAAATTACGAAAAACTTTCCACAGTATGAACTCCAATAGTCCTCATATGGGGGGGGGGGGGGTGGGGGGAAGAAATAACCAATAAAGAAATTGTTATACAATCATCCAGTGTCACTGATTACATTTATTAAATGTCAAATCTACCTACTTTTATTCAGACTTACAAATCTTATCAACAAGAAATGTCTCTAAATGAGCTGGATTGATAAATATAAATTTATTCCCTTGGAAGCCAACAATACATGTGCATGGATGTTTCAAATAAAAAGATGCTCTCAAATCTATGACTCGTTGTTTTAATTGCAAAAAAGACTTCTTCCTCATTTGCATCTCTCAGGCTAATAGAGTTAGAAGAAATCGTTTTATCAGGAACAGAATAACATTTAGAAATTGCAAACTCTTTATAAGAGGAAAATTGGAGCATTTCCACAAAATATTTTTTAAGCAATTTAGTGGCGGAAATCCGGCTGGTCTCGGGAAAAATAAAACATTGCAAAATAAAGGCTCTTAATGAATTTTCCAAGGATTCATTTTTACGATAAAGGAAAAAATTGTCTTTAATAATCACTATTACAGATGCCTGAATTGTAGTCACTGTAGGTGATGAACCAGGTAATTGCTGTTCAATCTTGGCCACTCTAGATTCAAATTAGAGAACTAAGTAGTTACTCCAGCAGATAAAGAACACAAACGATCGACCATACCCACTAAAGATGATTCAGTTCATATTACCACCTGCCAAATATCTCTTAGAGTTATTTCTGCTGGCTCTAGGGTTATACCAACAGCCCCTCCTTCATTGGCTTTAGGGAGAACCATACAACCTCCAGAATCACTACTCCTGCTCCCGCAGGATTGATTTCATTACTGGGAGTATTCTGAATAAACACTCTGTCTCTATTCTGCACAAAAACAGGTCTCGGGGATCCAGTGCCTAGGAACCAATTAACTAGCTCATTAGATGGTAAAAGATTTTTATTATTTGTTGCTCATCCAGGATCCCCTTCTCCTGTAATGGGCATATTAGGTAGAAGAGGCGGTATTCTTTCTCTGTTTCAAATATCTCCGTACTTGAGTCTGTTGGGTCAGATATGGCAGATCTTAAAACATGTTGATCCATGGGACTTCTTACTGGAGTTGATGCAGAAGGGCTGAGTGAAGGTCTACGTTTCTGCTTCTTATCCATATTATTGGAAGGAAAACTTCTCAAAAGGGCATGCCCCTTTGGTGCATGGCTTCAGTGACAGGTACTGAAGGCTGCTTGCCACTAGGTGTGGCTGATATTGCCCCAGCGCTTTGATACTGTCAGTGCCTCCAGGCAAATTTACCAGCTGATGATAAGTTGGGGCCTTCATGGAAGAGAAGCAGTGACACCTTCAATGAGAATTCCCCCATCTTCCATTTCTTAATAATGTTTCTAAAAATTAAAATTGCTAACTAGAAGTATTTAGAAATGTTTGTAGACTTCAGCTGCTCTAAAAGAGTGAATTATCTTCATTTTCAAATACTCAGACAGCTGCTGCTTAGAGAATCCTATAATTGACAGAACAATCACAGGTTAGAAGGGTCAGAATATTTGTTCAACCGTGGAGTTGTCTTCACCTCACTAATTGAAGGCCTAATGAGTCAACCAACTTTTTGCACCTCATATTTAAAAAAAAAAAAAAAAAAAGTAATTATGAATCAACTGAAAGGGTTTCCTAACTTTTGCACATGCCATATTCAATGCTTTATTGTTTTCAATCTGTTAAAATCAGCCAATAAATAGCAATTTTGCTTTAAAAATTGCAGAAGGATGTCATGTTTAATTTTGTATGATATTAAAGTTATGTCAGATTCTATTTGCTTAAATATAAGAAAATTGAAGAACATAAGAACATTGAAATATAAAGTTTGACTAGAGTGCACACACTTTTGCACACAACTGTAAACAATGCAGAGTCAAGTTTCTACAACCTGGGCTTTTGCGCTGTGCCTTCATCCAATTCAGGTTCCAGGATACCCTTCAAACTTTCTTCCACGGCTTCTCTCCTCCACTCTTGGTAGGATGGACCAGGGTTTTATTTTTTGTTTCAAATGTAGCCCCTCATCTAGTGTTAGCTATGAAGACAGGGGTCACACTTGATGCCAAGGTTTAGTTAAGGCACAATCTCACCAAGTCCCAGCATGGATTCTCTGATTGGAGAAGAGGAAAAGACCTACAGGGCCCAAGGTGTAGTGTAAAAGTCTTTCTGTGGGTATAAACTCAGGATCTTAGTCTCTGTAATGCCCTGTGTGAATAAACAGGCTAGATACTCAAGAAGGGTGTTCCACAAGAAAAGTTTACTATTCAAGTTGGTCAATAACCATCAAATGGCACCATTTTCTTCTTGTTACATTCATAGTCATTTCAAGAAATCAAAAATTAATCTGTGTCAGTCTGTATCTGTGGTCCATTGGTATTTTCATTTCATTTGATGTAATTTCATTTATCTATTTATATTCTCCTTTTCGGCACTTCAAAGTACATTATATTTATGTACTGTAGATATTTTCTCCAGGGGTTCCCTCGCTTCCTGTGAGTGAAATATTAGGTTGCTTAGGCTGTAACAGAATGGATTTACTATCCCTTATGGATCTCCCTTTCCAAATGCATGTGGTCCACTGAGTATCTCCAAAATGTCCAAACTTTCCTTGCCAGAAACTATGGGTGGGAGCCTCATGTGTTCTTCTTTCTTTGCCACATAACATTCTTTCAATGTCCCATCCTACTCCTAGAAATTGATAGGATCCTTCAGACTGAACAGTCCAAAATTAATGCAAATAGGGAAAAAAATCATTCCTCTTTCCCATTCCTCTCTCATGGCAGGAAGGGTGGACAGAAAACTGCCTCCCAAATAAAATCTACGTACTCAAAACATCAAGATCTACTTCCTAACCACTGGGTTTGGATCAGAAAATGTGAGAGTTAACAAAAAAGAAGTAGGAACACGGACAGGGTCAGGACGGTGATCAAGGATATCTTCAATCAAGGATAAAGCTTCTTCCTGAGGAATATTAGTGTAAAGTGAGATAATGTCCAAAGTGACAAAAAAAATGGGGTAACTGGTGTGGAAAAGTCCAAAATAGTAATGAAGTGACTGGAGTCTCTGACATAGGACCGGCTATTGCATACTAAAGGTTGTAAAAAAAATCAACAAATTGTGACAAAGGTTCTAGAATGGAACCTATGCCAGAGATGATAGGACGCCCTGGAGGATTATGTAATGTTTTATGTATCTTGGGCAGAATGTAAAAAGTTGGAATCTGAGGAAATTCTACCTGTAAAAAAGTTTCCTCACAAGAGGTGATTTGATGTAGATCCAAAGCTCGTTGTATTATGTAGTTACTAAATTTTGTATATTTCCTACATCTTTCTCAGTAATACTGAAGCAAATACTTAATTTAGTCTCTCAGCTATGGCTTTGTTATCCCTAAGTGCTCCCCTTGATCATCTAATGGTCCAATTTACTCCCTCGCATGCTTTTACCTGAAAAAGTTGTTATTATGAGTTTTTGCTTCCATGGCAAGCTTATTTTCAAATTCTCTCTTTGCCTTCCTTATCAATGCTTTGCATTTGACTTGCCAGTGCTTATACTGTTTCCTGTTTTCTTAATTCGGATATCTTTTCCATTTCTTGAAAGATGTTCTTTTAGATATTATAGCTTCTCTTACCTCACCTTTTAACCATGCCGGTAGTCATTTAGCCTTCTTTCCACCTTTTCTAATGCGTGGAATACATCTGTTTTGGGCTTCCAAGATAGTATTTTTAAACAACATCCATGGCTGAGCTAAACTTTGCAGTTGCTCCTTTCAGTTTTTTCCTAACCATTCTCTTCATTTTATCATAGTCACTTTTTTGAAAGTTGAATGCTGTCGTAGTAGATTTCTTTTTTGAGCTCCCTCCAGTTATTAAGTCAATTAGATTGTGATTCTTTTCTAAAGTGGTCAATCAGGTGGAGTAGCAGTTGAACTCTAAGAGCCCCGCTGGACCACCAGGGGCTTTTGGCAAGTCTTGGGGTATCCCCCTGACCCCCACAAGACTTGCCAAAAGTCTAGCAGGGGTCCGGGAGCGACCTCCTGCACTCGGACCGTTGGCTGCCACTATTCAAAATGGCGCTGATAGCCTTTGCCCTTACTATGTCACAGGGGCTACTGGTGCCATTGGTCAGCCCCTGTCACATGGTAGGAGCACAAGATGGCGCTGGCCATCCAGTGCTCCTACCAAGTGACAGAGTCTGGCCAATGGCAGGGATACCTTGTCACATGGTAAGGGCCAAGGGCCATCGGCGCCATTTTGATTAGTGGCAGCCGAAGGCCCGGGAGCAGGAGGACAGCCCGGAGCGGGAGATCGCTCCCGGGACCCCCACTGGACCACCAGGTACCTGTAAAAAGTTTTTTTTGGGGGGGTCGGGAGGCTAGGGGAAGCTAAGGGGTTCGTTTTAAAGGGTTGGGGTGGGTTTTTTGTTTATCGGCTCGGGCGCAGCCGATAAACAAAACCGCGATCGGGCCCGATGCAAAAAAACCCACATGTGAATCGGAACCGGAATCGGAACCGATTCCGGTTCCGATTCACATCTCTATAAAATAGCAATTTGTGCACCTAAGTTAGGCTTGGGCACACAATTTTCCTTTTTTTTTTTTTAATAATTCATATCTTTATTGATTTTTCACTATAATACAGAAGTAAAACAACAAAAACTCAGTACAGTTTGATATTACTTCAAACTCAATACCTACTGTTGCTGTTGCGGGGTGAGGTGGACCTTTGAACCGGCCTGATGGAGCCGGAAGCTCCATAGAGGACAGGCCGGGAGGCGGAACCAAGCTGAAGTGCTGGATGCGTCTTCACCCTGGAGATCCTAGATCCTCCCAGGAGGAGCCC
Organism: Rhinatrema bivittatum; assembly: GCF_901001135.1. Taxonomy (NCBI): domain Eukaryota; kingdom Metazoa; phylum Chordata; class Amphibia; order Gymnophiona; family Rhinatrematidae; genus Rhinatrema; species Rhinatrema bivittatum. Next base: position 595,349,921 of record NC_042615.1, read on the forward strand.
GAAGGGATCTGGACCGCTGGGACTTAGGAGGCAGCAGCAAGACGAGTTGAGGAGACGGTCCGAAGGTCAGGGCAGGCGGCAGGCACGGAACATCAAAAGCAAGCCGGGGTCAGGAACCAGGAGATCAGCAGCGAGAGGAACAACAGGAGCTGGTTCCGGGACAGGAACATGGAAGAGGAGACAGGACTCACCGGAAGAACTGGCAGGCTCCGCAGGGCTGGAGAGCAGGATCAGCAGGAGTCAAGGCAGCAGGATCAGCAGGAACCAAGACAGCAGGATCAGCAGGAACCAAGGCCGCAGGATCAGCAGGAGTCAAGGCAGCAGGATCAGCAGGAACCAAGACAGCAGGATCAGCAGGATCAGGACGGCAACTAGACACTCCAAGGAGGGACCTCATTGCAAGGCGAAGTTCTGGAGTCGGACACCGGCCTTAAGTACTCTGCCGGCGTCTGACGTCATCCAGGGGGCTGTCCAGCACTTCCGGGTGCTGGAGCTTTAAAAGCTCCGTCTTTGCACGCACGCGTGGCAACGTGGGGGGCGGAGTCAGCGTCGGCCTCGGCGGCGTCTCCCTCGTGGAGACGCCGCAGCCATGCGACCTAGCAGGCCAGGAACCTGGCGGTTTTGCCTGCGGTCCGGAGTGAAGGTAAGCGGCTACGGCCCTGATCGTGAGAGAGGCGACCGGGGCCGCAACAGTACCCCCTCCCTTACACCCCCTCTTTAAAGGACCGGGCCTCCCGGGATTATCCAGATGGAATTGTCGCAGGAGGGACTTATCTAAAATGTTGCGAGCAGGTTCCCAGGTGTTGTCTTCATCTCCACAGCCCTCCCAGGCTAACAGGTACTCCCGGCGATTGAAAAAGCGTACGTCAAGGACCTCCCGTACTTGGTATGTAGGGTCCTCAGCCGTAGGAGTCGTTGTATCCTCTGGTGGTTTGCGATGAAAGTGAGAGAGAATCACTGGTTTAAGAAGGGAGACATGGAAAACATTGTGAATTCGCAACGTGGATGGCAGTCGTAGTCAATAGGAGACCATCCCAATCCTCTCTGCCACACGAAATGGACCACAAAACTTAGGTGCCAACCTTTTAGAAGGCAGCCTCAGATGGATGTTCTTCGTGCTGAGCCAGACACGGTCTCCCGGATGGAACACTGGAGCTGGTCGACGATGCCGGTCTGCATTCCTTTTAGCAGTCTTGTTGGCAGAAGCTAGTTTGTTTTGGATGGACTTCCAAAGTCCTTGAAGTTGTTGTGCCAACAGCTGTGCTGCTGGTGACGAAACTGGTATGGATAGAGGCAGGGGTGGCTTCAGTTGTTTTCCATAGACTGTTTGGAACGGGGATCTTCCAGTTGCAGAATGAATTTGATTATTATAGGAGAACTCAGCCCAGGGAAGTAGCTCTGCCCAATTGTCTTGTTTCTCATTCACAAAAGCTCAGAGGAATGTTTTCAACGAGCGATTCATTCGCTCAGTTTGGCCATTACTTTGAGGGTGGAATGCCATGGAGAAGCTGAGCTGGACCCCAAAGCTCTTGCATAAGGCTTTCCAATACCGGGCCGTAAAATGTGGTCCCCGTTCTGACACTATATCTTGTGGAAGTCCGTGAATATGGAAGATATGTTGTGCAAACAATAGAGCTAGTTCCGGGGCAGATGGTAGTTTAGGTAAAGGCACAAAGTGGGCCATTTTAGAGAAGCGGTCCACCGTTATCCAAATCACTGTCTTCCCTAGTGAAGTTGGTAAATCCACCACAAAGTCCGTGGCTATGTGTGTCCATGGTTCCGTGGGGACTGGCAGTGGCTGTAGAAGACCCCAGGGGAGCCTGACCTTCGGTTTCTGTCTGGCGCATGTAGGGCAGGACTTTACATAGGTTAGAACATCTCATCGTACGTTGGGCCACCAATAGTAACGGTTCAATAATTCTAATGTCTGGTCTCGTCCGGCATGCCCGCCGGTTAGAGAGTCATGGGCCCAACTTAACACTTCCTTTCGTAGACATTTAGGGACTACTGTCCTTGCTTGGGATTCGACATTGACAGCGGCCAACTGAATCTTGGCTGGGTCCAGGATGTATTGAGGGCTTTCCTCCTCCTCCAAGACCGAGGTTCGGGATAAGGCATCGGCCCGGACATTCTTTGAAGCTGGGCGGTAATGAAGAGTGAAGTCAAAATGGTTAAAAAAGAGTGACCACCTGGCTTGCCTTGGATTTAGCCGTTGTGCTTGAGACAAGAATTTGAGGTTCTTGTGGTCTGTATAAACCGTTATTGGGTGAACAGCCCCCTCTAGCCACTGCTTCCACTCCTCGAAAGCCAACTTGATTGCCAGGAGTTCTTTTTCACCTATGCTGTAATTGCATTAGGCGGGTGAAAACTTCTTCGAGTAATAGGAACACGGGAGCAATTGCCCTGACTTAGAATGTTGGCTGAGTATGGCTCCTACCGCAAGGCTAGAGGCATTGACCTCTACCACAAAGGGGCTCTGAGGATCAGGGTGGTGCAAGCAAGTGTCTGTTAGAAAGGCTTGTTTCAGATCTTCAAAGGCCCGGATGGCAGTCTCTGGCCATACTTTAGCGTCAGCACCTTTACGAGTCAGAGCGGTGAGGGGTGCCACTCTACGCAAATAATGAGGAATAAAATGTCTGTAAAAGTTAGCAAATTCCAGAAATCGCTGCAAGGCTTTTATTCCCGTGGGGCGAGGCCATTGGGTGATTGCAGATACTTTCTCAGGGTCCATTTGGAATCCGGTAGACGACACTATGTAGCCTAGGAATGGTAGCGATTCGCACTCGAACATACACTTCTCGAGCTTTGCATATAAGTGATTGTCTTTCAGAACTTGTAGCACTTGTCTGACATGCTGTCGATGGGATTTTGGAAGAATGCCGGGGCATTACACAGTCCAAAGGGCATTACCAGATATTCATAGTGCCCATCCCTGGTGTTAAAGGCAGTCTTCCATTCATCTCCCAGGCGGATGCGTACTAAATTGTAAGCTCCTCGTAGGTCAAGTTTCGTAAAGAGTTTGGCTCCCTGTAGTCTATCTAGGAGCTCAGGGATCAACGGGAGTGGACAGCAGTCTCGTTTAGTGATGGCATTTAATCCTCGATAGTCTATGCAGGGTCTAAGTGAGCCATCCTTTTTTCCCACGAAGAAAAACCCTGCTCCAGCAGGCGAGCGAGAGGGGCGAATGAAGCCTTTAGCTAGATTCTCTGTGATGTATTCCGTCATTGCCCGGGTCTCGGGTAGAGACAGTGGGTACACTCTGCGGCGAGGAGGAGTGGTTCCGGGCAGTAAGTCTATCGCACAGTCAAAGGGTCGGTGCCGTGGGAGAATCTCTGCTTTCTTCTTAGAAAATACCTTCGCGAAGTCTCTGTAAGGTGCTGGAGGGAGTACTGACATACTTAACAAGGACACCTGAGCTGGCCGTGGGATCTTGATGAAATGAGAAAAACAGAAGGGGCTCCACTGCGCAATTTGTAAAGTGTCCCAATTAATTACTGGAGAATGTTGCTGTAGCCAGGGTAGGCCCAGCACCATGGGGTGCACTGCTTTTTCCAACACCAGAAAGGATATTTCCTCGGAATGCAGTACTCCGGTTTGGAGTGTCAGTGGTATTGTGGATTCGGATATGGTACCTGGAAGCATGGTGCCTTGAATGGAGGTGACACATAACGGAGGATTCCGTGTTACGGTTGGCAGGCGTAATTGATGCACTAAATCTACTATGATGAAATTCCCCTCTGCCCCCGAGTCAATGAAGGCCAGAGTATGAAAATGCCCTCCAGGGTATTTAATAGTCACAGGAACTGTACATTGAGGAGCAGAACCAGCGCAGCCTAGGAGTAGCTCCCCGGTACCACCTAGACTTGAGCGTTTTCCGGCAGTTCTTTGCACTGTGCTAGGAAATGCCCTTTGTCACCATAGTAAAGGCATAACCCTAGCGTGCGACGTCTCCTTCTCTCCTCCACTGTCAATGGGGTGCGACCTATTTGCATAGGTTCTTCTGCGGTGGGCCCCGCGTGGGGTGTTCTTTGGATGGCAGCTGGAGTTATGGGTCTGGAGAACGCCGGGGCTAGAGGTACGGAACGGCGTGGCAGGCATCCCTCTTTAGTCCGTTGCTGAAGTCATCGGTCAATGCGGCCGGCCATGTCTATAAGATCATTCAGATCATTGGGAATGTCTCTGGCGGCCAGTTCATCTTTGATACGACTTGCCAGGCCCTCCATAAAGATTCCTCGTAAACAGTCATCACGCCAACCCACCTCCATGGCGAGAGTCCGGAATTCAATGGCGTAGTCCACCAGAGGTCGGGATCCCTGTTTTAACTGTAACAGTTCTGATGTTGCCGTACACAAGCGGGCAGGTTCGTCGAAGACTTGCTGGAAGTTAAGGACGAACTGCTGGTGTTTGTGTAGTAAGGGATCTTGACGTTCCCACATTGGGGAAGCCCAATCAAGCACTTTCCCATCGAGTATTGAGAAGATGTAAGCTACCTTCACAGAGTCGGAAGAGAACTGGGCAGGAAGCAAGGAGAACCGGATGTAACACTTGTTTAAAAAACCTCGGCAAGCCTTGGCGTCCCCCACATATCGTGTTGGAGCTGGGAGCTGGGTGGGCATCACCAAGTTCATGGTAGGAGCCGGAGGTGGTGCAGGTGGTGGTGGTGATTCTGGAGCCGCCGCCTCCAGCCAATTGGCCAAATGCTCCACGGTGGCGGTCAGGACATCGAGGCAGTGTTGCTGCTGCTGCAGTGATTGTGCCATCCCGGGAATGGCTTGCAAGCCGGGCACATCCGCCGGATCCATGGCCTTGCAAACTGTTGCTGTTGCGGGGTGAGGTGGACCCTTGAACCGGCCTGATGGAGCCGGAAGCTCCGTAGAGGACAGGCTGGGAGGCGGAACCAAGCTGAAGTGCAGGAGGCGTCTTCACCCTGGAGATCCTAGATGCCCCCAGGAGGAGCCCGTAGGGATCTGGACCGCTGGGACTTAGGAGGCAGCAGCAAGACGAGTCGAAGAGATGGTCCGAAGGTCAGGGCAGGCGGCAGGCACAGAACATCAAAAGCAAGATGGGATCAGGAACCAGGAGATCAGCAGCGAGAGGAACAACCGGAGCTGGATCCGGGACAGGAACACGGAAGAGGAGACAGGACCCACTGGAAGAACTGGCAGGCTCCGCAGGGCTGGAGAGCAGGCTCAGCAGGAGTCAAGGCAGCAGGATCACAGGAACCAAGACAGCAGGATCAGCAGGAACCAAGGCCGCAGGATCAGCTGGAGTCAAGGCAGCAGGATCAGCAGGAACCAAGACAGCAGGATCAGCAGGATCAGGACGGCAACTAGACACTCCAAGGAGGGACCTCGTTGCAAGGTGAAGTTCTGGAGTCGGACACCGGCCTTAAGTACTCTGCCAGTGTCTGACGTCATCCAGGGGGCTGTCCAGCACTTCCGGGTGTTGGAGCTTTAAAAGCTCCGTCTTCGCGCGCACACATGGCAACGCGGGGGGCGGAGTCAGCGTCTGCCATGCAGCCTAGCAGGCCAGGAATCTGGCGGTTTTGCTCGCGGTCCGGAGTGAAGGTAAGCGGCCATGGCCCCGATCGTGAGAGAGGCGACCGGGGTCGCAACACCTACATCTATTCTCAAGTAATCATACTTATTTTCTTAATAACATCAATAGAAATTATTTCTTACAACGATAATAAGAAACCAGAGGCTATGAAATAATAGGGAGATTCTTAGAAATCTTGTCAATATGTAAGTTAACAATCACAGTTCTGCTCTGACATTTTCTATTTTATTCACTGGACAAAGGGGAAGAGGTGACTATTCTTCTCTGCTCTATAAAATCTTTCAAATGATCAGGTAGAAAGAATACATATACATCTTGCTCTTTCTTTAATAAACACTTACAGGGAAATCTCAGGATAAAAGAGTATCCCATAGATATCACTTCCTGACGGAAGACCAAAAACCCCTTTCTTCTAAGCTGTGTAGCATATGATAGATCAGGAAAAATCTTTACTGGATTATCATAAAAAGAAATAGGTATTTAGAAAAATATCTTTTCATAACCTTTTTCAGGTCAATCAAATTTTCAAAGGAAAGAAGTAATACACCCCGATCTATAATTTGATTAGCGTTTTCTAGAAAATTAGTGAGATTCCCTTGGAAGGGCAACTCCATTGTTTCCAAATTTAAATTTCTCTTGGGAAGAAAATAACAGAAACTAATAACTGGTAATTCATCTTCAACAAATAACAAAACTTCCCTTAAGAATTTTTTAAACGTATCCATCGGAATCTGCCCAACTACTCTAGGAAAATTAAGTAATTTTAGATTTAGACATTTGGAGTTGTTTTCAAAGGTTTCTAATCGCCTAGATAATAATTCTCTATCTTTTGCTACTGCTGCCTGAAATTCTAGATTCTTTTTATCTGTATCCTCTAGATTTTTAATTCTTTCCTCAGATTTTTTAACCTCATTATGAATTACTAATATATCCTGCTGACTTTCCCTGCAATAGAATCCATCTTCTTTTCTAACCCCTTCATATTAGTAGCCATAACAGCCATCAAGTCCCACAATAGTTCCAGTGACACCACTGTAGGGCATGTCAAAGTTTCCAAGGTCTCACCTCCGGCAGCCAGATCTATCCCTCCAGTAGTGCGCGCTTGGGGAATCCGCTCCTCCAACGCTCCTGTCGAATCCACTTCAGCTCCATTCGCAACTGGGTTACTGTCACCAGGATTTACCAAAAGAGACTTGGGTCCTGGCAAACGTAGCTGATCCGAGGGTGTATGAGGTCTCCCCTGATTCCCAGGGGAGACCTCATACACCCTCTGCAAAGGTGGTAGACCTAAGTTTGGACTCAGTGATGCCTACTCTATAGATCCAGTTCTTCCTCCCAAATGATCTGGATCAGCAGTATCCTTGGTCGCTGGACTTTTCAGAGCAGATGCGGTCATATACCGAACAATCTCCTGCTGAATGGGAGATGGAAGGGGCGCCGGGGGGTACACCCTTACCTTCCCCTTACGTTTTGGAGGCATAATAAAAAAAACCAAACAAAAGCAAATTTACCCTCTTCAGACAGGAGTCTCGTTTATGACCAATAAACTGTGTTATTTATTAGCCCCTGGGGCAGCCAATGTTCGGACAGAGATTCCCTCCACTAATCCTTCCTAATCCAGACTAAGCCAGACAAAGCCACGCATGCCCCTTAGGCGCGCGCGGCTTTGGTGGCGCACCGCTATAGCGCCGGTTTTATGGGCGCTATGGCTCCCCTTGATGATGTCAGGGTCAGCGGAAAAAGTTGGTCAGCAAGGATCTGGGGATCTCCCAGGTATAGCTCTCTCATCCGGAATCAGCTGCAGTTTGAAACGCCGCTATAGTGCCGTTTTTATGGGCGCTACGGCTCCCCTTGATGACATCAGGGTCGGTGGAAAAAGTTGGTCAGCAAGGATCTGGGGATCTCCCAGGTATAGCTCTCTCGTCCGGAATCAGCTGCCACAATTTTCCTTTTTTACACTAAAAGTGAACTTTGTAAATGTTTTGGGCTTTGGATATCGTAAACTTACGTGTGTCGATTTGCTATTGAAACATTTAATGCAAATTCAAGTTAATGAGCATATGTGATGCAAAAATCATACAAAGCTGTGCTCACAGCACTAAAATAATAGCAAAAAGGCCTTTTTAGGTTAGCTTTCACAAAAAAGATAACTCCAAATCAACGAGTTGTAATTGTTTTTTGCATGAAAGGTTTCTACTGGGCCCATTTGTATACTACAAAAAGTGCTCAGCATTACTTGGCTAGTCTAGTCTATAACAGCTTGTGTGTGTGTGTGTGTGTGTGTGTGTGTGTGTGTGCGTGTGTGCTTTTGTATGGGTGGATTGTGTTTGTGTGTGTGTGGATGCCTCTGTCTGTCTGTATGTGGGTGCCTGTGTCAGCATGTGTATTTGGGGGAATCTCTGTGTGTGTGCCTGTGTATGCGGGGCCTCAGGCTGAGCGTGTATGTGTGTATGTGAGCCTGTGTATATGTGTGAGCCTGTACGTGTGCATATGGGAGCCTATGTGCTTTTGTGAGTTGTGCATGATTGCATGAGCTGGTGTGCACTTCTGTGTGCTTACATCAGCTTGCTTGCATGCTTATGCAAGTTTGTGTGTGCTTATTCAAGCTTGTGTGCATGCTTGTGCGAGCTTTGCATGCTTGCACGAGCTTGTGTGCATACTTGAGCAAGCTTTCAAGCATTCTTGTGCTTGCTTGCCCAAGCTTGTATGCTCACTTGTGTGCACCTATGTATGTGTGCCTATGTTTGCCTGTCCCTGTGTATGGGATTGTGAGATACAGGGCTTCGTAGACTGATATAAGCCTTTTATATTCCTCTTGATGAAGCCAAGCAGATGGTGAAACACTGAGGCCTCTGTGTTGGGATTAATTTATGAAGATCAAGAGAACGTGGGGTGTTTACCAGTGAGAATCTGAGATACAACTGTGGCTGTTGAAAAGAAAAGGAAAGATACAGCAGGATGGGAAGATATGAACATTTGTGGGGAAAAGTGAGGTGTAAGAGCCTCTTTTGATATTTTGTATTTTGGATGCAATGTGATGTGATTTTAAATATGTGGATGTGCAGTTGAATTTGATGAATAAAATATTTTTGGGAAAAGAAAATTTATATATATATATATATATATATATATATATATATATATATATATATATATGATCAATTAGAGCTGTTAATAAGAATGATGGTACCATGTAAATTTTGCTAAGATTGTCAACAAAAAGTAAAGTTACATCAATTTGTATAAATTCATATCAATGTTGATCATTGGAAGAATTTGAAGTATATACTATGCAATTTCTGTTTGGAGAATTAAAAAGTAAATTTTGCACAAAATGAGAGTATGTCTGTAGAGAAGAGTGGTATGGATGAGTATGAATGAGTGTGGATTTTAATGAGGTATTGATGAAATATGTAATTGTTTAAAAAAAGGGCTGTTTTAAACCGCTTTGAACAGTAACATTACTGGTAAAACGGTATAGAAATGTTTAAAAATAAAAAAAAATAAAATATAGAAAGATTTCTCACTGAGATGCATGGATCCGATCTTCACATAGGTGATGAAGATAAATATATTTTTATCTCCGTCGGGCATGAATATACTTTGCAGTTGTAGCTTCATAGTCCTTCAAAGAGCTAAAGCAATGTGCTCAGAGAGCTGGGCACCAACTCTGCCCTGAATTCAGCAGCTTCTACCTTCAGCTCAGCACTGCTCTTCCTGCAAAGAGCTCTCACTACATACTACTGCAGGACTGAACATCTCCCCTGGAGCATTCTTCACTAGAGTCCACACTCACTAAGGCAGGACTTCCCAAACTTTTAGCCAATGTAACCCCACCTAAGCACTCGAATTAAATATATGCATGATCACAGAGGATGACTTAAACAAATTAGCAGGTCCCTCTCCAACAATCATTCCACTTTCACTCCTTGTATTTGCTGATCCCCTCTCTCAACTTCTATCCCCTCCAAAGGACCTCCTCTCTTAATCTCTCTCCTCCAATGGACGTCCTCTTCCAACCTCTGTCCCTTTATCTGATTCCCTGCTCCTTTCACATCCCCAGTCCATCCCCTCTCTCTCACCTCCTCAAGCCCTTTTTGTATTCCCCCAATTGATCTTCTTTCACCCCAAGCCCTTCTTATAATCCCCCAACTGACTTTCTGTCATCCTCTCCCTCACCCCATCCCCAATTTCCTCCTCAATCTCACTCCCCGCCTCCAACCTTCTCACATCTCCACAGCTGATTTCCTCTCAACCCTTAGCTCTTTTACATTACCCAGGTTGATCTTCTGTCACTCTCTGTCTCTCATCATTCACAGCCAATCCCTCTCAAGCTGATCCAATCCTTAGATCTCTCTTGTATCTGATCCCTCCTTTCAAACAGCCCTTTTTTTCAAATATTCTCCTAGCTAGGGTCAGCAGAAAACATTTCTTTTGGATCCCTTGGCCAAAAAGTGTATAACAACCGGTGTGAAAAGTGGTCAGGCTGACAGGGGCAACATTTTTCTTTTGGGTACGATCAGTAGTGGGTGAAGAGAAAGGAGCAATGGCAATCTACATTGGTATGTGCACCCTTAGGAGTGAATTTTAAAAGAGTTGGTTGCTTTAGAAGGCCCATATAATGCGAGTATATATGGGCCAAGAGCCATCAACTCGTATTTTAAAAGCGGCAAATTACGTACGTATATGTGGGTGCGTGAACTGAAAAAAAAAAAGGGGGCAGAGTTGGGGTGTATCAGAAGCATTACAGGGTGGGGCCAAGAGTTAGGCGCATAAATCCATTTTTTAAATCCTATGGCCTCAGTGCATGGCAGGCTAGTAGCCTCGTATGTCTACTTCGGCTCTCGGTGAGATGTAAGTCTGCATAAATATTTATTTAGGCCTAAATTGACTGGGAGAGGGGTCTGGGTCAGCAGAGGGGAGTGCAGACTGAAGAACCAGAGGGGTCAGGATGACCTCGAGACATATTGGGCAAACTGTTGGACTAATTGGGAAAACTGGGAATAGCCTTCATGTGAGCATGTTTTAAAATCCACTTCCCTGTGCTCATTAAAGCCGACAAAGTCCTAAGGAAGATATGCAAAATATGTTTGCTCAACTAACTGCTTAAAATTAGGAGCAGACGTATGTGAGGTAGGCTTATTTTAAATCATACACATGTGCTTGCGTGCATGATTTTAAAATTCCAGCGTATGGGTGCTCATGCGCCCATATGTGTATGTATGGTGAACGCATGCTCTTTTTAAAGTTACTGTCTTTCCCTTCACCTCCCCCCATGGCTGATCCCAAGCCAGGTGATGATCTGCAAGTGGCTGGAGCATTAGTAATGAAAGTAAGCCTGCGGCCTGTGAGCAGTTTTGCCCCCATTCTTTCTACCATAGAAACTCATGTGAGGATGGGACTGTGGCACACAGGCCCCATGCTGACTTCCACTACTAACGCTGCTGATGCCTGAAGAGCGCTACCTGAGTACCTGAGGCACTTGTGTCCCCAGCTGAAGGTTTTGTGACTCCATTTGAAGTCTCAAACAACAGTTTGGGAAGTTCTGCCTTAAGGCACATGATGGCACAGGAGCCACACATAAGCAATTAATTATTAAAAGGGCTTTACTTAGCACACAACTCTTGAATAAACTGTGCACTAGATTCCAAATCTCTTGAAAAGGTTTAACTCAACTACATTTCACTACATACTGAATTCCATCAGAAGGTTTCGGCTATTAAAGTATAATCTTTCAATTTGGCTAGAATAAGCACAAGCAGTGGTTATAAAGATATTCTGTGGCTTTTCCTGACTAGATGGGAACATTTTTTGAAAAGAAAAGCAGCCTGCAAAAAAATTCAGTAGGACAAGTTTTCCTGCATCCACAATATGTCTGATTTTATACCAGTCCTTTTGCCACATGCCTGCATATTACAACAATAATACAGTATGTGATCTGGGGTATCAACCGCTTTCCAACAGAATCAACATCCATTAGAACTGGAGGGCAAGCAATAAAACAAAGAAACTGTCAGCGATGCAGAGTGAGTTTCTTACAACTTTTTCCCAAAAGTACTTCTATTGGCAAGTTCCTAAAGATCCCACTAATTCATGTTCTCAGATCCTTTCCAGGCCCCTGCAGCAAGCACCAGCTTGGTTTTTGAAAAATTTGTAAAAACCCAAGGCACTGTGATTACTAGCCAAAATATTATTCTAAACATCAATTATTTCTGGTTCATAAGCTAACCTACTAAGGTTCACATTCCAAGCCTGTAGGCAATGTTTTAATTGAAACCATTTAAAGCTATGCAGTGCTTTAAATTATATTTCAAACATAACTCAGAAAAGGACATGTACTCCCCACCTTTCATGGTATGGGCTAATGTCCAAATGCCTTTTGTCTGCCAACTAGGCCAACTAATAGGTGAATTATTAATTTTGAATAATGCATTAAACCACAGAGGCCACTGTTTTGACTTAATCCATTTTATACATATCGGGCCTTCCAGCTTCTGAAACACCCTGTAAATGGAAGCCAATGAGGATTCAACTTTAACTATTTAGAGAAAGACAATCCAGGAAACTATTGCAGTAATAAAGGGGTGGTCAACATTTCTTTTAGCAGTAGTTAGCAAGGAGGAAATTAACTTTTTTTTATTGTCTATTAAGTTTCTGTTTAAAAATAACAAGAAAGCATCTCACACGGAAACAATATCAAGAAAGCAAATATTAGAAAAAAGAAATTGGAAATCAAATACAATTTGATGCAAACATAATTTCACAAAATAAGAAGAATATCCAATGATAATTAACAAATTAGAAAACAAAGAAAATAGGAGATTAGAAGTGCCTCACTGTCTAACAGGTCATATTGAGGTGAAGTTCTAAATAACAGCTTCCATGGGAGAAGATACTACTGCAGGTCTTCGGCAGATCCCAACCTGGTACTCAAAAAAAGTTGTGAGCTGAGGGGGATCATAGTAACAAAGGAGCTGATGCAATTACATGCGCTGAGCCTAGTGCCCAGGTTAACGAGTGCTTGGACGCATGTTTTGGCCATGCGTCCATAACCCCCGATGTGTGTCCAAACCGTGCGTCCAAACTTGCACGTAGCTATTAGCACTCATCACATGTAAATTTCATGTAGATGAGGCTATTAGCTATTACCCCGTGATGCAAAAAAATCCCCATGTGCCTGAGGTACACTTTTTAACCCATCAAATTTTATGCCTGTCTGGAACAAGTATCACTGCGATACTAAGTAGGAAAAACCCAGAAAGCAGCACCATGCAAAAATAGTCTTCATTAAAAAAAGAATTCAGGGTGCACAATATACACCCACAATATATATGCTCAGGGCCATGTATATTTCGTTTGTGTGGTATTGTGCCAGTAAATTAATTGCCTCAGGATAAAATGGATGTTCATAAATTGAGTGTCTGTTTTGGTAATTTGCACACACTGGGCACTTAATATTAATTTATTCACTGCTTCACTTATTCACCATCAGATGTCAGTGAAAGGACCAATCCCCTTTCAGAATGCTGTCCTTAATGGGGATTGGTCCTTTCTCTGACACTTGTCAGTGAAAAGGTCCAAGCGGAAACAGCCCTGCCGGGGTAGGAGCTCTGTCTAGGCTGTTGTGGATGCTGGGGGCCCGATGCAGAGCGCTAGGGACACACAAATTATCCTTTGCACTTTCCTTTTAGTGCGGTAACTCATTTGGGTATTGTATCAAGCGCCCAGGAGAGGTGGATGTGCGCATGTTCAAAAAATGTGCATCCACTTGGGACGCTCATTTTTTACACTCACGATATTGCATTGGCCCCATAATGCATGATGACAGATGAAGACCAAAACAGTCCATCCGGTTTGCCCAGCAAGTTTTAGAGTAATAGCAACTGTCGCTCCATGTAAGCTAACTCTAAGCCTTCTAGTAAGGGTTGTAGTAGCTGCTTCTCCATATAAGCTACCCTCAAGCAAAAATGTAAACTTTTGGTGCAATAGAAAAGTTACCCCATTTCTTTATTTCTATTCTCTATCCAACAGGCATCCTCTGTGTTTGTCCCACACCCTTTCTCTGGACTGCTTCCATTTCATCCTTATCCTCTTTGAGATGACGTCTCCAGAACTGAACACAGTATTCCAGTTGAGGCCTCACCAAGGATCTCTACAGTGGCATTATTACCTCCTTTTTCCTGCAGGCTATTTCTCTTTTGATGCATCCCAGCATCCCTCTACTTTTATGTATGATTATTAACCTTTTGATGAGAGGTTATATGTGCACTCAGTGCAAAGAGCTCCTGGTTGTTGGAGAACGAGTCCAATTTCTGAAGGCCAGAGTGGCAGACCTGTCAGAGAGGTATATAGAGGAGACCTTCAGAGATATAGAAGAGCAGTCCCAACTCCAGTCAAGCAGCCCTTGTGCTGGATTGGAGAAGCAAGGTCTTCTGGCAGGAGACCATTACCTTGGTGTGGCAGGAAGTGATCCTTTACCTAGGACCAGTCCTCCAGGTGATACCTTATCTTCTCACTGAGGATGTGATTCCAGGATCATGTGCCCAGGAGGAAAGGGCTAGGATTGCTGTGGTAAATGAAAATTTGAATTTTCCTCCTCTTTATACACATGTTCATTCAATCTCTTATACACATATAGATGGTCTCATGCTTTCACTCATAGATTATTTCACGCACACTCACATGTGTGCTCTCACACATAGATGCTCTCATTTGCTTTTCCACACACATGCATACTTTCACATGTTCTTTCACAAATATACATGTTCATACATTCTCTTTCACACACATACTGTTACAGGTAGCCGCTGGGCCACTTCCATTTTTTGCTGGCAGCAGGTGGAATTCCACTGGCAGCCTGCCAGCATACCTGGGAACTTTTGATTTGTAGTCACCCTGAGATTTTTGTAGATTGAGGGGAGAAGCAAGGGGTCTGGGAAAGCTAGGGCACACAACATAGACACACACACATATGTGCTCATTCTCACACACACACACACACACACACACACACACACACACACACACACACACACACACATATACATGCTCTCATGCACATTCCCACTCATACTTCTCTCTTCCACACACACAAACCCACTTATATCACTCCTTAATACTTCCACATACATATGGCCATTCACATACTTAGGCCTGGATTTTCTAAGGTCGCAGACCTTAGAAAATCTGGCGGAAATGGGGGCGTGGTGGCGAAGCGGGGGATGGGCCTGCAAAAGCCGGCAGCAATCGCTGCCGGATTTCGCACCCAATAGCGCCATCGTAAAAAGTGGTGCTATTGGGCGTGAAACTGGAGGCAAAAAGGGTCCTTACCTTTTCGTCGTCAGAGACGTCTTCGCGGCGTCTGCCCCGGTGCCACCCCGACTCCTTCCCTTCTGGTGCGGACGCCGCCCAGAACCCGCCCCGATCTAGGTATCACACGCGAAAAGTCCCTTTTCATGTGCGATCCCTTTTGAAAATGACTCCCTTAGTCCCTCATACAAATATGTCCAAACACACACACAATAACTTTCACACCTCTCTTGTGCGGCCTATGGGACTGCTCTATCTTGCTGCCACGTGGCCG
This sequence comes from Rhinatrema bivittatum, assembly GCF_901001135.1. Lineage (NCBI taxonomy): Eukaryota > Metazoa > Chordata > Amphibia > Gymnophiona > Rhinatrematidae > Rhinatrema > Rhinatrema bivittatum. The sequence continues at coordinate 595,365,063 of NC_042615.1, forward strand.
CTTCCAGCTCAGCGTGCCTTGAAACATCCCCTGCTCCTTCTTCAGGCGAGGGCCAACCGATGCGTTGCTCTGATCCTTTGCGTGCCTGAAGCTCCCCTTGCTCTTTCTGGTGCAGGCATGAAGCTCTGCCTTCTTTCTGCCAATGCAAGCCCAGTTGACTTCCTCATCTGGGCCCACACAGGAGCTTGGAGCAGTGTCAGCACTCAAACCCGGAGTTTTGACCCGGATACCCATCAATTCCTTTGGAGTTCTGGAGTCTCTGGGTCAAATCTAGAGAGTTCCTATATATGCCAGCAGCTGGCAGATTGGGCTCCACCAGTATCCTGCTGGCATTCCTTCTTTTTTTGACACTGGTGGGTTTGGCTTTGCTGGCAGCCAACCTGACCTTCTGCAATCTTTGGCTGCCACTGGCCTGCTGGGCCTCTTCCGTTCTTTGCTGCTTGTGGGTTGGACTCTGCTGGCAACTTGTGGGGACTGTTCTCTTTTTTTTTATTCTCATGGCCGCATCATTTTTCTGCGCTGCCAAGAGGCCCTTTTTCTGGCCTGTGGGAGTTGGGAACCACGTGGCCATATCTGTAAATCTGGTGGCAAGGTGAGACGGATGCCAGAGTGTTTTGGGGGGAATTTTTTACTGCTCCAAAAGTTTGCTGCCTGAGGCGGCTGCCTCACTCTACCTCAGTTTAGAACTGCCCTGAACGATGGTACAGGGAAGAGGGCTTTGGATTTGTTAAGAACTGGGGAATACTCTGGAGAATATTTAGATATGATGGACGTAACCTTAACAAAGGCTAGGAAGAGCTTCACCACTGGAAGCCCAAGGTCCCCCCCCGGCAGGAGCCCGTAGGGACCTGGGCCGCTTGGACTTAGGTGGGCCTCACAGGATCTCCTAAGAGAGTGAAAGTCCGGCGTGCTTACGGTTCAAAGGTGGCTGCTGGTTGGAACAGGGAGAACCAGAACAGAGTTGGTGATGACAAGGCGAGGAACAGAGCCAGAATCTGGAGATGAGGTCAGGCAGGCAAAGGTCAATGTCCAGAGGTCAGTCCGAGGAGTGGTCAGCAAAGCAGAGGTCAGGTACCGGAGGTCAGACGAGGTCAAAGGCACGCTGAGGTCTTGAGGCACGCAGAATGTAGGCAGGCAGGCAGGTCAGGAACAGGCTGAGGTCAGTACCAGTAAGACAGTCTGAGGGTACTACCTGAATAGACAGACAGATAAACACAGGAACAAGCAGGACACAGGAATTAGGATGCAGGAACGAATCAGGAACAGAACTGGAACAGAAGGATCCTGTAACAAGACTAGGAACAAGCAAGAACAAGTACAAGCGCAGAGGCAATCTCAAAACAAACTGACACGATTGCAAAGGCAAGGAAGCAGAGAGAGGAACTTCCTCATATCGTGGAATCTATCAGGGCGCGCTGCGGAGCTAGGACCCGCTCTTGGCCCTACATGAGTCTGGGCAGTCTGCAGTGTGAGGCCCGGTGCGCAGAGGAAGGCCCAGCGACCGCCGCCGCGGGACGCCGGGGCCTGGCAGGACTGGCAACTATTGCGAGGGAGGTCGTCCCGGGACCCGCTGTGGAACCATCAAGGTGAGCAGGCCAGTGTGCGGGACGGCTGTGGGCGTGGCACGTAACAGCACCCCCCCTTCTAGGCCTCCCCTACGCGGCTGTGGTTTCTGTTATAATCTGCTATGCTGATGGGAGGAGCTAGCAGATGAGAGTAGCAATCTGATAGGATCTACTCCTATGGAAGGAGGAGTTAGCAATCTGTTGTGAACTGGCTCCTGTGGAAGGAGGGGCCAGCAATCTGTTACGGATCTGCTAAGGAGTTGGCAATCTGTTATGTTGTAGACTGCTGAGTTTGCAAACTGTATCAGCGGAGTACTCGAGAGGGTGCTCAGCTGAACAGTAATGTAAATTGGTGAATCCTTGGGCCGATGGCAGATGACAGCGCCCCCAGGAGGATGTCCTGAGAGGAACCACCGGCTAGGCTTGAGTATGGAGACAGACACAGATTGTTCTTTTATTAGACAAGTTAGTAGAACCACCAGAGGTGGCAGTAGTGAGCGGATATGCCCGGCAGGGCTGAAGTCCCTCAGATACTGGAACTGCGATCCCAGGGTTGCTGAGCTATAAAGAGACTGTAGATAGTGAATAGACAGGGTATGCGGTTTTATATATATATATGTATATATATAGCCAGTACTTAGATGATAACTCACATAAGGTCTTGAGAAGCTCAGTAGCTAGAAAGGATTAGGCCCTCGAGGAGCGAGTACCTGGTTCCAGGGAAAGCTCTGAGAGAGCGGTGGTAACACACAATAGTCTGTATCTGTAATAGTTTCTAGACAGTAGAGAATCTTCAGAGTGTTTAGGAACATGGGCTCTCGAGGAGAAGGTACTGGTTCCTATCTGTAATCTGAAATAGTAATTCACAAATGTCTATATTTGTAATAGCTTCCAGGCAGTAGAGAATCTTCAGAGTGTTCAGGAACATGGGCCCTCGAGGAGTGAATGCCGGTTCCTATATGCCATCTGAAAATAGTAACTCACAATGTCTGTACCTGCGGTAGCTTCTGGGCAGTGGAGAATCTTCAGAGTGTTCAGGAACATGGGCCCTCGAGGAGCGAGTGTCGGTTCCTATCTGTAATTTGAAATAGTAACTCACAATGTCTGTATCTGCGATCGCTTCCAGGCAGTAGAGAATCTTCAGAGTGTTCAGGAACATGGGCCCTCGAGGAGCGAGTGCAGGTTCCTATATGCCATCTGAAAATAGTAACTCACAATGTCTGTACCTGCGGTAGCTTCTGGGCAGTGGAGAATCTTCAGAGGGTTTAGGAACATGGGCCCTCGAGGAGCGAGTACCGGTTCCTATCTGTAATCTGAAATAGAGAAAAGAGAGTGGAGCCCCCGAGGAGCGGGTACCCCTGGTGAGTCCGAGGAGGCAGAGTAGTGTAGAGAGAAGCAGTCCAAAGAATCCCCACAATCAGTCCTTAGATTGCAGAGTAGCTTAGACAGCCGAAGTGATCTGTTAGCCGAAGCGATCTGTTAGCAAAAGTAAAGACCTTTTATGTTGAAAGCAGATGACGTCAATACAGGTGGACGCCCCTGAGGTTCGCGCCCTTGCTGGTACATATTTCGGAGCGCATGTACATATTTCTCCAGTTTTGTGTACAGATGGTTCTCTCTCAGACGTTGGAGAATGATACGGACGTGTTCACGGTGGGATTCTATGTCCTTAGAGAAGATCAGAATGTCGTCAAGGTATACGACTACGAAATTGTACAGGAGATCTCGGAAAGATTTCATTCATGAGGCGTTGGAAGACGGCTGGAGCATTACATAGCCCAAAAGGCATTACCACATATTCGTAGTGGCCATCTCTGGTATTAAACGTTGTCTTCCAGATGTCATCAGGTTGGAAGCGTATCAAGTTGTACGCACCTCTCTCAGGTCCAGTTTGGAGAAGATTTGTGCACCTTCTAGGCGATCGAACAGTTCGCTAATGAGGGGTAGTGGGTATCGATCCTTACAAGTTGTTGCATTGAGACCTCTGTAATTGATACAGGGATGTAGCCCACTGTCCTTTTTCTTCACAAAGAAGAACCCTGCTCCTGAGGGGTTATCAGATGGACGGATAAAACCTTTCTCTAGGTTCTCTTTAATATATTCCGACATAGTCTGGGTTTCAGGCTGGGACAAAGGATAGGTTCTGCCTTTGGGAGGTGTAGTGCCTGGCAGGAGTTCAATAGGACAGTTAAGCTTGCGTAATGGAGGCAAGGTGTCCGCTTTCTGCTTAGAGAACACATTGCTGACGTCAGAATACTGCGGAGGTAACCCTGGAAGGATAACTGATTTTAAGACAGGTACCCCGAGGGATACCAGATGCAGGCAAGTCTTTTGGCACTTAGGGCCCCACTGTACCAACTGCAGGGATTGCCAATCAAACTGGGGTTCATGGACCTGGAGCCAGGGTAATCCCAGGATTATCGGATGGGTTGAGCGTTTTAGAAGGATGATAGAAGGATGTTTCTTCCTCATGGAGGGTACCTACAGTGAGATGGATAGCCACTGTCTGGTGCGTAATGAGACCTGGAAGATGTTCTCCCTGAATGGAGGCAATACGAAAACTCACCTCTAGGGGTTGGAGAGGTATCTTCAAGAGTTTGACAATATCGTCCGTAATGAAACTGCCGCTCGCTCCAGTATCGATGAGAGCAATGGTCGCAAAGCTGTGGACCTTGATTCCCAGGGATACAGGAAGCAAGAGTTGAGGGCCAGAAACAGTTGTGCCCAAGCTCGGGACCCTGCCGGGCTCAGGCATTGCAGTTTCCTGGAAGTACGGAGCAAAACTGCAAACGACGTCCAGAAGTGCCACAGTAAAGGCAGAGCCCTTCCTTTTGCCAATGGAGATTTTTGTTCAGAGACAATCGGCCACGATTCACCTCCATAGGTTCTACCATGGAGGAAGGTGATGGTGCAGGAGTCTTCACTGGAGTGCAGGGTGCACTTGAGGGGCATACTGGTGAAGGGCGTAGAGCCTTTACTTCTAGGCTTCTTTGCTGGAAGCGATGATCAATCCTCCCAGCAAGGGAGATCAAGTCTTCTAGAGACGTGGGAGTCTCATGGACAGAGAGCTCATCTTTCAGAGCACAGGAGAGTCCATCTAGGAAGATGGCTTGCAGACAATCTTCTTGCCACCCAAGTTCTGTGGCCAAGGTCCTAAACTCCACTGTGTATTCGGAGAGGGTCATTGACCCTTGATGGAGGTGGAGTAAGCTATGACTAGCAATAGCCATACGACCTGGGTCTCCGAAGGTCTGCTTGAAGAGGGCAATGAAATCAGATAGCTTGGAGAGGATGGGATCAGAACTTTCCCATAAGGGAGAAGCCCATGCCAGAGCCTTCCCTTCCAAACGAGACAGAATAAAGGTGACTTTAATGATCTCCTTCAAAAACAACGAGGGTTGTAGTGTAAACTGAATAAAGCACTGATTAAGGAAACCACGACAGGAGCATGGATCCCCATTATACCTGGGGGGGTGCAGGAAGTGCCAGGGTTGCTTTGGGAAGCATAGTGGCTGAGAAGCCCACTGGGTTGGTCATTAGGGATGTGAATCGTTTTTTGACGATTTAAAATATCGTCCGATATATTTTAAATCATCAAAAATCGTTAGGGCCACGATACAGTACCAATTCCCCCTGATTTATTGTCAAAAAATCGTAAATTGGGGGAAGGGGGAGGGCAGGAAAACCGGCACACTAAAACACCCTAAAACCCACCCCCGACCCTTTAAATTAAATCCCCCACCCTCCCGAACCCCCCCCAAATGCCTTAAATTACCTGGGGGTCCAGCGGCAGTCCGGAACGGTCTCCTGCAATTGAATCGTGTTGTCTTCAGCCGGCGCCATTCTGCGCCGCCATTTTGCAAAATGGCGGCGCAAAATGGCGGCAGCCATAGACCAACACGATTCGACTGCAGGAGGTCGTTCCGGACCCCCGCTGGACTTTTGGCAAGTCTTGTGGGGGTCAGGAGGCCCCCCCAAGCTGGCCAAAAGTCCCTGGGGGTCCAGCGGGGGTCCGGGAGCGATCTCCTGACGCGAATCGTTTTCCGTACGGAAAATGGCGCCGGCAGGAGATCGACTGCAGGAGGTCGTTCAGCGGGGGTTCCGGACCCCCGCTGAACGACATTTGGGGGGGTTCGGGGGGGTTCGGGAGGGTGGGGGATTTAATTTAAAGGGTCGGGGGTGGGTTTTAGGGGTTCACGATTTTAACGATTTTCACGATACTCTAAACACCCAAACGGCGACGATACGATTCCCTCCCCCTCCCAGCCGAAATCGATCGTTAAGATGATCGAGGACACGATTCACATCTCTATTGGTCATTGCTGTATCTCTTCAACCGAAGAGGCCAGTGTCTCTAAAGCTTGATGATGTTGCTTCACTGTGGTGGCCAGTCCTGGTAGGGCCCTGGAGGCGGGAGACTCCGCCGAGTCCATGGCCTTGGCAACCTATTGCGCTCAGGGGTGGACCCTTGTCCTGGGGCAGAGGTGGGACGCCTCCTGAAAGGGAACAGGAGGTAACTGCCCCCAGGGGGCAGAGCACTGGAGGAGACAGAGGCTAGGAAGAGCTTCACCACTGGAAGCCCGAGGTCCCCCCCGGGAGGAGCCCATAGGGACCCGGGCCACTTGGACTTAGGTGGGCCTCGCAGGGTCTCCTAAGAGTGAAAGTCTGGCATGCCCACGGACACAGGGGGAGCACAATCGGGTTCAAAGGTGGCTGCTGGTTGGAACAGGGAGAACCAGAACAGAGTTGGTGATGACAAGGTGAGGAACAGAGCCAGAATCTGGAGATGAGGTCAGGCAGGCAAAGGTCAATGCCCAGAGGTCAGACCGAGGAGTGGTCAGCAAAGCAGAGTGTCTGAGGGTACTACCTAGGTAGACAGACAGACGAACATAGGAACAAGCAGGACACAGGAACTAGGATGCAGGAATAAATCAGGAACAGAACTGGAACAGAAGGATCCTGGAACGAGACTAGGAACAAGCAGGAACAAGTACAAGCGCAGAGGCAATCTCAAAACAAACCGACCCGATTGTCAAGACATGAAAGCAGAGACAGGAACTTCCTTATATCGGGGAATCAATCAGGGCGCGCTGCGGATCTATGACCCGCCTTTGGCCCTACATGAGTCCGGGTAATCCACGCGCGCGCGTGTATGGGCATGGCCAAATTGGCCGAGGACGCCGAACCTTTGCGTGAGGCCCGGCGAGAAGAGGAAGGCCCGGCAACCACCACCGCGGGACGCCGGGGCCTGGCAGGACTGGCAAGTACCGCGAAGGAGGTCATCCCGGGACCCACTGTGGAACCATGAAGGTGAGCAGGCCCACGCGCGGGACGGCCGCGGGTGGGGTGCGTTACAATCATAATGCAATTAAATTTGACATAATCACCTGAGGGTGAATAATAAGTAAAACTACTGCAATATCATTTAACTTTCATAGGGAGGCTACAATTAAATGAGGAAACTAGACAGTAAAAAACTAGAAGGAACAGTTGCCAAGGTTAAAAATTTGAATGAAGTATGGACAGGGTTTAAAAATGCCATCTTTGAAGCCAAGATAAAATGTATTCCATGCATTAAAATAGGTCAAAGGAAGGCCAAACAATTGCCAGCATGGTTTACTCAGGAGTCAGACTCTCGACAACCTTTCTAACACCTGTCAGAACTCCTTAGTTTCAATTTGTGGCATTTGATGGGAGTATGATACCAGTGAAGCAGTAATTTATAGCCAGTTTCTCTGGTAGTCATACATAGGGATATGCCCTGATGAAGTCACCAAATTATAAGGCCCCAGTCCCCTTCCTCTAAACCTTTTCCCAAGTTGTAAACAGTGGGATGAGCGATGGTATATTATGTCATAGAACACACAACAGCTTTGTAAAAGCAAAAACTTGGTTTACTAAATATTGTAAAATATGGTAAAAATGAACAAAGGCACATTGTATCACAGTGAATATCAGTAAAAGCAAATAGGATAGCAATAATAAGAAATAGATAAAGATTTATACAAAGAAAATAAAGATTTATAAAGAAGATACCTACCACACAGTGCCTGTGTTGTGAATCAAAGTATCTGTGAAAAAGAAATCGAGGGACACAAGTTCTGAGAAAGACCGTGGGATGACTAACGATGCTCTCCCTCTGGTGATCTGAAGAATATTGTTAACTATAATTAATTTTATAGTCTCATTTCCTGGCTCTAGCTCAGGTTTTGCAAAGCCAGTTGTTCTAATTAGAATTTACAATTTTAGCAAGATTTATGCCCTAAGTAGGAGGCATCCTGTTACAGCATAGATCTAATAGTTCAAACACTGAACCTTATCAAACAGAAAAACAGATGTTCTTATTTCAACTTGTTACTACTAGGTAGATTAAGGAAAAGAGGCAAGACAGCATACTATGGTACCATGCCTAATGATTCTATACTAAACTGTTCAATATATATTGATCCATATTTATTCATTTATTCATTTATTTATTGGTGATTGCTTTGTTCCACTATTATCCAAACTGTGCCTACAAAATTCTTCCAGTCCATTTAAGAAAGTATCCAAAATCTGTGAAAAATATTTCCAAAAATGTGGATTTTTTTTTAGCTTAAGTTACATTATCAAAGCCAATTTAAATGTTTATTTCTACTTTCATTAAAAATCTTACATGTGACAGTTCTTTCTGATGCCTTACACACTGTAGCATATACATGGTCTTCTTCACATGTGTTCTCATTTCTTGATCTGAGTGGTACATCACATATGGTAGTAGGCATGAGGTAGACAACAATTTTTAGCAGTATACCTTGAACTGCTTAATAATAAATAAAGGCTACTGCAATGTAATATGCAAATCGTATAAGGAAATAGATTAGTAATTTTGTTCCCCATCCTTTAATCTGTTCCCATAAAGATAGAAAAGGCTTTCACCACTCTTGTTTGACTAGCCAGTCAGGGGCAGATTATAATTTTCTTCTAAATGCTTGGTTAAATTAAGAAGTATAGGGGAACAATCAGTAACCTCTATTCAACACTGACAGCCATAAGTGGTTTGGAGAATATGACTGTCATGCTCTGCAACTCTACTTATGCCATCTCCCCGAGGATCCAAGTGCAAATCATCCACTTTGTCTCTGAAAGATTAAGGCCTTCCCACTCATGGAATGGTTGGGCATAGTGTGAGAATACCACAACCAGTAAACCCCAATTGTTTCTAGCCTTCGTAATTGTCCTTCCTTACTGGTTTACTTTCCAGGCTCACTTAGTCCAAGTACAACAGTGCCCAAATGAAAAAGACAAACTAAGCAGTTTATAGTTTACTAAAGTTATCTGGTTTTCTCTTTTCAGTTTCCCAGGCTTACTGAGCTCAAATATAGTAGTGTACAAATGAAAAAAAACCCCAAAACTCCACAGTTTATAGTTTCCAAAATCAGCCAGTTTTTTCTCTTCTCAGTTGCCTAGGCTTGCTGGGATCAAGCACAGCACTGCACCCAATAACCTGCTCCTATAGAAGCTGGGTTGTGTGACTCCACCCTCCTGTGGTACTGACTTTCCTTAAGACCTTAGCAATGGTAACATGGAACAGACTTAGTTTTTGGGTACTTGCCAGGTTCTTGTGGCCTGGATTGTCCGCTGTGGGAAACAGGATGCTGGGCTTGATGGACCCTTGGTCTGACCCAGTATGGCATTTTCTTATGTTCTTATGTTCTTAGTCTTCACCATCAGGACAACTGCAACCACCCACACAAACAATGTTGGATTAATAACATTTATTGTAGGTCTCTTTCCTCCTTTTTTTTAAAACCACACTCTCTTCTTGGGTGCACTCCTCAATCTCCATGGGCTTCTCTGGGTGTTGTTCTCTCTTTGGGTGAGTTAACTGCTCTTCTTTGTGACTCCGTGCAGGAAGGAATTCAATCTCCTCCTCTTCCTGTCTCCATCCCCCCTCATTGACTATTCCTCTTTCCATAGAGACTTCAGTACCCCCTCTCCACTCCATCCATGGTGACTGACTATTCCCAACCATTGTATATTCCATTTTATGCCTGTCACTCTAGGTGGTGGCATCCATTGGTCTGCCTTCTCTTCCTTCCCATGTATGGAGATAACCAGGCTTTTAGTAAGTGTTTTTCTCATCCTAGTGGGGGTTGACATTTTCCTTGTTCTTGTTTGGCTGCATCATTTCACCTCACCACAATGAAATAAGCCTCCTTGTGCCATTAACAGCAGATCCAGAGCCAGTCTATGATCCTGTAAAGTAATTGTTATCTCTCTTAGTTGAATGGAAGTATGATTTTGTGATTCCACTGTAATGATTTTAAATAACTGTACAATGGCCTAGAGATGCAGAATACATGAGGCCAATTTGGCTGTACTATGGTCAGCTCCAAATATAAGTGGTAAAGCTGCAAAGAAGCTATCTCTTTCAGTTAAGGTTAAGGGGTTCCACATGATAGCTTCTTGCAGTGTGGCATACTTGCTATGTTGTTGGTGCTTATGTAAACATCTCACCCAAGAAGAAAGATGCTACTGGAACCCAAGGAGAGGGACCACAATTGGGTAAGTCTTGCCAGATGTGTGTATATTTTGACCAGTGTGTTTCTCAGCAACTTAGCATAAAGCTACATGCTAATAACTGTAACTCATTATGGACAAATCATAACCATATGAGAAGTATCATATCAATAATAATAAATATCATCAAGCCAATAACAAAGCAAATAAAAAACTTAAGAACTTAATCCTAAAAATTTACTAGAAAAATAAATGAGCATTTAATAATACATCTCTCACTAAAAGTCTGGAAAATGGCATAAAATAAAGAAAAATGTTCAAGACTGTTCATAACTGTAAGCATAGCAATAGTCCCAAAAGTAGTAAAGATGAAGACAAAGTATGCAGCATAGATTGTCTCTTGCATCTCTGTGCTTGAATCAGGACATGTGGAGGAACAGATTCATTCTGATGACAAATAGGCAAGGCAAACCACAGTGTCACATTGTCATTCAGCAGAACTCCTGCCTGGTACAATGAGGGATAAAAACACAGGGTGAGAAATCTGAACTTTATCACTATCAATTTCATTATACCATTGTCCCTTTTTTTTATTCACATACTCTAAACCCTTTCTCAACATGACTATATTATCAGACTAATTTATATTCTTGCACCATAAAGACAGAATCTCTCTCTGGCTTTCTAGGCAAATATTCAGCACACATGTCTTCAAATAAGCATTTTCACATATTGCCTCTCATTCTGTAATGTACAACCTCCTTCACTAAATAAAACAATTGTCTATAGTATTTTACTGCATATATAGAGGATAGAAAATAATAAGAAACTTATGAACACAATTGGTCAAGTGTGACAAATGTTCCAGTATGAATGTAGAAAGCTTGCTGTAGCTGATCAAGACAGGAGAATGCACTTTCAATCTCATTTCCTGTTTCTTGTACTGGGATCTCAGCAGTAGATTTATCCATTATCAGTCATACAGACTAATAGGCATATCTGCCTAATGCAGAAATGAAAAAGAAGAGTGTAAGCAAAACATCCATTATATTCAGAAAAATGGAAAAGACAGGCTGTTCTCTCTATTTTCTAATCAGAGCCATTCACATCCCTGAGGGCAATTCTGATCTGGCAAACAACATCATAACCCATCTCTTAAAGTGTGCTGCCATTATGTAGTCTCCTAAAATCCATTCAACAGTGCAGCACTCTATAAAAGTATATAGAAGGGCTAACAGTTGTATGGCTATACTATCAACTACAGAATTCCTTAAGAGTGTCTTTGAAGAAAAGGAGCCATCATCAAGATACAGTGTTTGTAAAAATTGTAGGATAGGCATATTTCCCTTCCTGTCACCTTGCAGATCTCACATTTGTCCAGGCAGATCTGGAAGTACATAGGAAATTCATTAAATTCAGTTCATCTACTGTAAAAATCAACTTACTTTCCCACATTCTTAATTCTCTGTCTGTTTATAACTTTTAAACAGAAAAGCAAATTATTTAGTGCCACATAAATGAATCTTTTCCTCTGTTTGCATCTGTGTAGGAAAGAAACATTCAGTGACATCCATTCTCCACTTACCCCCCTTCTTCTCTGCTTCTTTCACCTTATCAGTAAATTCTGTTAACTCCTCAACTCCCTGTGTCCTTTCAGATTCTAAAGCACTGGTAATCACCTCTATAGTAACTGATTCATTAATGTTGCGCCCCTGCCCACAGTACCCGCAGATAGGGCCTTACCTCCACTGCCCCCCCCGCAGCTCGGAACTGCTGCTGCCTTTGCGGCTGGAGCCACAGACGACCAGGCCTCATGCGGCCTGGATGCCGCCGCTGATCTGTCGGGCCTGCCTTCCCTCAGATGCCGCTTCCTTCATGGCCAGGAGGCTGCCCTCAAGGTTCTTCGCGGCTGGGTGCCACTCTCGGGTCCTGCTCTCCGACAGCAGGGATGCCACTGATGTTGCTTGCCTCTGGGCCCTCCTCCTATGTGGCTGAAACACCGCCAACATGGCCTGCCTGTTCCTGCTCTGCAGGGCTGCTCTCCAGGGTCCTGCAGCCTGCCTCCAGCCTTCCTTAGGCTTGCAGCCGCGCCTCCTTCCTCCTTTTAAAGGACCAGCAGCAGGAAGTGGCTGCGGCCCCATTGACTGCCAGTCTCCGCCTTCTTCCTGGGTCTGCACTATAAGAGGGCCTTGATTCATTCCTCTGTTGTCTTTATATTTACCTAGATGCTCCTGAAGAGTTCTCTTCAGTCTTGATGCCTGTTCCAAGTCTGGATATCCATGGATCCAAGTCCTGATGTCTGAGTCTGAGTCCTGATGTCTGTGAGTCTGAGAGGCCATTCCAGAGAGATGTCCATGAGTCCATTCCAGAGAGAGGTCCATGAGTCCATTCCAGAGAGAGGTCCGTGACTTCATTCCAGTCAAATCCCTTGACTCCACTCCAGCCTTATCCAGCTGTCCCTTGATGGTTCCATTCCCAGTTGTCCTTAGATGTTCCATGTCCAGTGTTTCCTTGAATGTTCCTTGTCCAGCTGTCCTTCAGATGTTCCTTGTTCAGTTCTTCCTAAGATGTTCCAGTCCTGATGTTTCACCCGGTCCTAATGCTCCAGGTCCTGTCTGTCTCATGCCTCCGGAGGTTCCTGTTTTTAATGCGAGGTTCCAGTCCTTAAGTCCCCAAGTTCCCAATTTCTAAGACTTTACCTTTTTGACTCCAGAGGAAGCATGGGCCATGTCGATCCTGTGCAATGAGACCTTCCTAGCTCGCCCCGCTCCCCTCGTGGTCCGTGACCAGCCTAGGCTGTGTAGGGCATGTAGGGGGCAAGGTGATCTGTGACCAGCCTACAGGCTGTGTAGGGCACTTGAGGGGTCTTGCTCTATCCTCTTGTGTCTCATCCAAGTTCCAAGTCTTCATCTCCAAGTCTTCAAGTTCCAAGTCCTTGTCTCCTCGTCTTCAGGTTCCAGGTCTTCATCTCCGAGTCTTCAAGTCTTCAAGTTACAAGTCCTTGGCTCCTTGTCTCCAAGTTCCAAGTCTTAGTTTCCATGTCTTCCAAGCTTCACAACTCCACGTGCTCCAAGCTTCATGTCTCCATTTCCAAGCTCCAAGCTTCATGTCTTCCAAGCTTCACAGCTCCACATCTCTGTTTCCAAGCTCCAAGCTCCACGTCTCTGCTTCCAAGCTCCAAGCTTCACGTCTCCACTTCCAAGCTTCACTTCTCCGCTTCCAAGCTCCACATCCCAAGCTTCATGTCCCCAAGTCACAAGCTTCTTGTCTCCAAGTCCTTGCCTGAGGCTTATGTCATAAGCCCTGCCTTCCAAGCTTCATCCAGCTCTGTTCTGGTGCCACCCATTCCTGCACACACACCTCACCATGGGTGAGACTCATGTCCCAACCAGAGCCGTCCCATTCATCAAGGGCTCCGCTCTCCTATGAGCTAAGTGACATGCACCGAGCCTATGCCATCAGCTCCCAAAGGCTGCACTCATAACAATTAATATCCTCATTAGAGTGATTTTCTTGTTCCTTTGTGACAAGATTCTGAATTTATGCATAACTGTGTATCTCAACTGTAAATGCACATGGACACTAAGCACTGATTGGGGCTTGGGAACACAGCAGTTCTTCAACTTGGTGCTGTAAATCAGCTGCACCCTTCTGAAGTGTATACTGATAGTCAGAATGGCAGGTAGACAAAAATATCCATATTCTTATAAACAGTTCCTGACATTTTCCAACCACTGCTGGAAGAGGCAGGTAACTATTTCAGAAGTCAGGTCAAAGCCCTGTCCCAGCCTTATATTTCCTTTCACATCAACTGTCTCTGTCTTGCTCGGTAATTGTGCTATGAATTCCATTTGTTGTGACTAGTCCAGCCAAACACGGTAACAGAAACTTGGTCGGTGGGATCATTGCTGGATTTAACATAATCCCAATTTTAACAGCAAGAGGGACACATATTCTTTTTGTCACTCTCTTGTGCTTACTCACTATATGGTAATATATTTAACAAGCGAGAAGACAAACAACTACCAATCCCAGTAACACTCAATAAAGTGTTGCTATGATGTCATAGAACACATAACACAGATTTGTAAAAGCAAAAATTTGATTTACTAAATCAAATGTAGAATATGGTAAAAATCAACAAAGGCAAATAATAGCACACTGAATATCAATAAAAGAAAACAGAATTACAATAATAAAAAAAGATAAAGATTTATATAAAGAAAATAAAGATTTATAAAGTAGATACCTCTCTCATAGTCCCTCTGTTGTGAGTCAATGAATCTGTGAAAATATATCGAGGGACATGAAGTCAGAGAAAGACCATGGGATGGCTAATGGTGGTCTGAAGAATACTGTTAATTACAATTAACTTTATACTCTCCTTTCCTGGCTCTAGTTCAGGTTTTGCAAAGCCAGTTGTTCTAATTAGAACTTACAATTTCAGCAAGATTTATGCCCTAAGTAGGAGGCAACTTATTATAGCATAACTCTAGACAGTTCAAACTCTGAACCTTATGAGACAGAAAAACAGATGTTCTTATCTCAACTTGTTACTACTAGGTAGACTAAGGAAAAGAGGCAAGATGGTATGCCTTAGTACCATGCCTAATGATTCTATATGAAGCTGTGCAATATATATTGATCCACATTTGTTCATTTATTTATTGGTGATTGCTTTGTTCCACTATTTTCACAAATATTCTTATACAATTCTTCTGGTCCACTTAAGTAACTCCCTATATAGCTTTCTGTGCAAAGTATATATGCTTTATATTTATGGTAAAAGATCAATAAATAAATAAAAGTATACCATGACCATATAACCACAAAACTGTAGCACTATTAATATGTGGAGGAAAACAAAGGTTATTTTACAAGGGGTTCAACAGGGATAGACATGAAGTAGACATGAAGAAAGCTTGCCCTTAGAGTCTAGAGAATGTCAGGAGAGTATTATTCCATCTAAAAAGGGATGACCACCAATCATATTTCTCAGGAATTTATACAGTGAGCACAGAAGAGATTGCAAAGACAGGAAAGAGGGAGGATAGCTTGTTCCATGGCTATACAGTGTTTTTCATTAGGGTTCTGCCACCAGCATAAGATGCTTTTTAAATGGATATCCTAATGATAGGTCCCAAAGTCTGGGAGTCCTAAGCATCTCCTGTTGCTGTGACCCATTAAGACTTTTCTCCCTGTCATGACACATTTCCCCTGACAAATACATACAGAGATGCAGGTGTTGAGGTCCGCTAAGATTGTGGATGAAAGTCTGATTGGGAGCATTTCCAGAAAAAATAAATCTTGGGACAAGATATTCATCTTCACATATGAAATTCTTCCACACTAAGAAATGGAACAGGGCATCCATTTCTTGATGCCTTGCTTAATCATTTTTAATGATTTGTTGGTGTGTGAATGGTGGTTGAATGTGTGAGTTTAGATTTTAAAATGTCTAGATAGGTGAATACCTTGTGATTTCTAATAAATGATAAATTATATTTCAATGTATGTGGTCTCTCTGTGACGTAATATAGTTCATATGACATCAGAGAGTTGTATAAAAAGAATTTCCCTCTGTTTAATTACCTAATCATTTTTAATAACAGTAGGTAATTCAAGAGTATAACCTATCTAATAGACTGGAAATACGCACTCACAAGTACTTTAGAAATTTGGGCCCATTTGAAAAGAAATCTAGTCTGAAGTATAGTAGTCACCTCTGAAGTCATCCCTAGGTCTAGCAATTCTTTTTTAAAGTTTATTTTAAAACCTGAGATTATAGTAAACTCTGATATCGGATTGGTCAGTGAAACTAGAGACTGCAGAGTTCTCTAAATCAGAGAAATACATCATCTGCAAACAGAGCAATTTTGTGTTTCTTCCCTTTCTCACTCTGAATACATTTTACAAGTGGAAGCTCCTTGATAGCATGCACTAGAGATTCTAAAAAAAAGCACAAAAAGTAGTGGGGAGAGAGGACAACCCTGCCAAGTGCATTTCAAAAGAGAATTGTCTAGAAGAGAAGTAATTGACCCTGACAGGCACGTTGGAACCCAAATGTAAACTAGACACCCATTTGAGAAAGTTGGATTCAAAGTTCATCCTCCTTAGGGTGGCAAAGAGAAAAGACAATTCAATACAGTTGAATACCTTTTCTGCATTTAGGGAGAGCAGAATGGAACCAGATTTAAAAATTACCGTAAGTTAATGGCTTGTCTTCTGTTATCAGCCCCTACTCATTTATGAAACCTGCTTGATCTTTATGCACTAATTTGGGAATGAGACTCTCAATACAATTGGCTAATATTTTAGCAAATATTTTTACAGCGTAGTTTAAAAGCAATGTAGGCCTGTAAGAGCTACAATGCTTGGGATTCCTCTCTTCTTTTGGAATAATTGTTATAAAATCTGATAACATCAAGGGAGGAAGGGAATTACCTTCTTGGATAATGTCAACTAATCTGGGAATAAGACTAGATGAATTGTAGTAATATAAGGTAAAATAATCTTCCCTTAGGGATTTCCCTGCATGCAAAGATTTAATGGCCTGCTTTAATTCAAAGTAAGAAATATCTTTGTCTAAATTGATTGCTTCATCTATACTCAAGGAGGGCAAGGAAATTTTGTCAAGGAAACGCCCTGTTTATTCTAAAGAAAGTACTGGAGCAGTATGTAACTTGAGACTTTATTAGGGAAAGACAAAGACAAAGGGATAGGGACCGGAACAAAGCATGAGGAAATAGTTTGTTCCTGGGAGCAACAGGTCTATATAATTGTATAATCACCCAGTCACCCAATTTTTACAGCAATGTGTATAACAATATATACCCTTCATACTGACCAATCAGAGCATATTCAGAATGTTGTTTCTAGATAAGTGCAGTACATTTAATTTGAGAATGTATTAGACCAATCAGCTAATGGGTCCGGGGTGTTGGCTCGCTGCCTTCCAGCATGTAGCCAGGGTCCTCTGTTTCCTTTGTCTAACATTAGTATACAGGAATACAGCAGAAAGAAGTGTCAGAAAGACAAGTGCATACATACATAACCTTCCCACCCCTTCCCCTAACCTTTCCCCCCCTAGACCTAACCCCCCTGACTCTTTTCTTATCTTTAAGTTGCGGGTGCCGTCAGCTTGCCGGCACGCAATCATCCGACACAGTGGCAATGGCCACTCTGTCGGAGCCCTCTGGCCCCGCCCCACCCCACCCCCAGACCGCCCCTTTAGTAAAGCCCCGAGACTTACATGCGTCTTAGGGCTTTACGCACGTCGCCGGACCTTTTTAAAATAGGCCTGGTGTGCGTAACCTTTTTAAAATCCGGCCCTAAGATTCAGACAACAAGGAATCCTGGTCTGCATGGAGACTCCTGGGAAGGTGTATATCTAGTCAAGCACAAGAAGGAATAGCGGCCCTTGGGGAAATAGGATGAACTTTAGGAAAGGCCCAGACAAAGAGACTGAAAGTAGTGATACTGCTCCTTTATTTATAAGCTGTGAAGACATGCAGGGTTGTTTTCTGTTGTGAATTAATAAACGTTCATGGATAATTTGCTAGAGCCTAGCCTGTGTTGTCTATTCTCTGACCATTCTGACTGCACCCAGTGCCATACATACTGTCAATTCAGGGATCTCTGTGCTAAGCTTGCACAGTCAGAAACCCATGCCAAAGAGAAGACATTTTTTTTCCCTGTTTCCTGGGGCCCGAGAGGCAGCAGCTGCCTGGAAGAAGGATTTAAAGAATTTTAGGAGAATAACTTGTCTGTAGAGAGGGAATTAACAATAAGTCAGTGTCAAACAGGCAGGATTTGATTTTTTTTTTTAAAAAGGAAAGGCTTTTTTGCACAGGTGCTCGGGAGCAGTACAGAATATTTCACAAAGCCATGAGGCAGCCAGGACTAATAAGTCAACATGGATCGTATGATAAAAATGCCAGCAGCAGCTTTAGAAAGTCATTCAAGGGCTATGGGCCAGATCTTAAAAGACAAACGCGGGCATAGATTTGTTCGCGCAACCCGGCGAGAACAAATCTACGCCCGATTTTATAGCATGTGCGCGCTGTCGCACACTTTCCCAGTTCCCTCCGAGGCCGCTCCGAAATCTTCCCACCCGATTTCGGAGCGGCCTCGGAGGGAACTTTCCTTCCACCACCCCCCACCTTCCCCTCCATTCCCCTACCTAACCCGCCCTCCAGCCCTACCTAAACCCCCATCCTGACCCTTGTTGCAGGTGCGCACGCATTCCCCGGCACGGCCGCAACGAAGGAGGCCTCGGTCCCTCCCCGGACCGCCCCTGGACCCTCGCAATGCCCCCGGACCCGCCCCAAGCAGGTTGTTCCTGCTTGGTGCCTGTTCCGGGTTCCTTGCTTTAGTTCCAGTCCTGCTTTGTTCCTGCTCCTGCACGCGCCGAGCCTATTTTGCATAGGCTCGGCGACGCGCACAAGTCACGAGACGCGAGTATGTCCCGGGGCTTTGAAAAAGGGGCGGGAAGGGGGTGGGGTGTGGGCATGGCACCGGTACGGGGGCAGTCCAGGGTGGGGTGGGGGCATGGCCAGAGGGCTCCGAAGGCCTTCTAGGCTGGGGGATTGTGCGCCGGCAGTCGGCTGGCGCGGCAACCTACGCCTGCCCAGAGGCAGGCGCAAATTATCTAACAAAGGTAAGGGGGGGGGGGGTTTAGATAGGGCTGGGGGGATTTTATAACATGCGCGTGGCTGCGCCTGCATGTTATAAAATCGGGTGTAGATTTGTGCGCGCCGGGTTGCGCGCACAAATCTATCTCTGCGCGTACATTCGAAAATCTGGCCCATAGTGTCACAGGAAGCTTATGAGAAACAAGCTCCAAATTAGAAATGAGATATGAAGACATCTCACTTCCCTAAGCTCCCTAAAAACATTGTAATAAATTCTCCCTCCCTCCCTCCCTCCCTCCCCACCCACCCAACCAACCCCCAATGACTCTAGAGACCTTGCATCTCTCTTGCACGCTTTCTTTGGATCAGTTCTCATGGAAGAACAAAGGTACTCCTCTCCATTTCTATTAGAAAGACAGATGAGAAAGAGCAATATGAGACAACTGGAGAAAAACTTTTCTTTTTGCAGTGCCCCAATAATAACATCCAGAACATACAGAGAGAAAAGAAGTGTGAGAGAGAAAGCGAGAAAGAAGGAAAGAAAGAAATAGAAGATAATAATTGTTAGGGATGTCAATCGGGCTTCGGACGATTGAAAATATCGGCCATCCAGTGCTCCTACCATGTGACAGGATCCGGCCAATGGCACGGATACCCTGTCACATGGTAAGGGCAAAGGGCCATCGGCGCCATTTTGATTAGTGGCAACCGACAGCCCGGGAGCCGGAGGAAGGCCCGGAGTGGGAGATCACGGGAGATCGCTCCCGGGACCCCTACTGGACCACCAGGTACCTGTAAAATGGTTTGGGGGGGGGGTCGGGAGGGTGGGGGAAGCTAAGGGGTTACTTTTAAAGGGTCGGGGTGGGTTTTTTGTTTATTGGCTGGGGCGCAGCCGATAAACCAAACGCGATCCCGCCCGATGGAAAAAACCCCACATGTGAATCGGAACCGGAATCCGAACAGATTCCAGTTCCGATTCACATCTCTAATAATTGTTGGTTATTCTTATGAGAAAAGAAGTAAATACACAAATTGCAAAGTTCATGTAGGAGGTTTGTCTCTGGTATGTGTTTTTTCTTCTACTCTTTTGGTGAAGATATTCGAAGATTCTTTTCCAGTGCCACTCTTCTGCGCTTACTATGTGCTTTTCTCCAGTCTTGCGAATTGAAAAGATCTTCTTCTTCTTGTGCATTGCTAGATCGTTTGGAGTTTAATTCTTCCAGGGTATCTAAAAAAAAGTCCTAAACATTGAACAGGTGAAATATTCTATATTATAGGTGAAATGAATGGGAAATGGACAGCTCTATCTATAGCTCACATTCTGTTCTCGGAGCCACATAGAGGGAGATTAAATCATATTTATTTATTTATGCATCTATCTATCTATTTATTTATTTATTTATTTAAAACATTTATATGCTGCTCAATATCTTTAGCTCTGAGTGGGTTATAAGGTAAACATTCATAAAAAAAATTTAAAACAGACAGGTTACAGCAAAAGGAAAGACAACATATCACAGCTCCAAAAAAAATGATATCATTAAGTCTCTGAAAGTTCGACTAAGTCAGGCCAGGGTTTGGTGAGCTAGGTAAGGAAATATTTTCATCTTGTGCCCCTTATCCAAAGTGATCTTGTGAAGAATGTGTACTTGTCTAGTAAAATATCACAACAAGTTCAAATAGATGTAGATAAAGATAAGTTACCAGTTGTAGCACAAGTAAATGGGACATCTGTTCATCCAGGGGCTGGTTTACATACAAAACTAGCATCTAAGTCTTCTTTCTTTTACCTTGTTAGCTATTCTGCTACCTCCAGATCTGCTACTCTCCCTTCTGTCCTCTTCTGCAGGTTTCAGTCCATTCCCTCCTCTCTCCAGCATCACAGTCAGGTCTCTCAGTGGACAGAGTGCCAGAAAACCTCTTTAATTATTTCAGAATCAAAGAGGCAGGGACCACAATATTTGCACACACCCAGGAATTTTAAAGAGAGATCAGGAAGAAATGCATTTAGAAGCTCACAACAGGCCAAGCAGAGTCACTTTTCCGCGGTAACCTGGATGTTCAGCCGGCAGGCCTAAGCGCCTTCGCACAGCTCCTCACACTGCATACCCTCACAGAGGAATGGTACTGCCCGTTCGATCAGCAGACCTTGAAGCTCCAAGAAAAAAAAAAAATCCTCTTCTGGACCTCAGTGATTTACCAGAGAACCGACCAGGATAGCACCTGAAAAAAGAGCACAAACGGTAATGATTGATTGATTGACCCTTCAGTTTTTACTTCACGCCGAGTTGCTGCTCTGGTGGGGGGTAGAGAGAGCACTGAGGGGAGCGAGCCGGCACCCCCATTTCATTAAACACCGCCTCCAGATCCTTATTTGATGCTCTCTAGCTATCCCATATCTCAGTTGTAGGTATTAGTGAGGCAGACTTTAAAAAGTAAAAAAAAAAAAAAGACAGTGAGTATGCGCCTGAAAAATAAAGAAAAAAATATAGGAAAGGAGGGGAGCCAGGGAAATAAGCAGCCATCTTAAGTCAGGCTCGCTAGTGCCCCTCCCAGTGGAAGCTATTCTTAAATACAAAATTACTGGCAATATAAACAGATCTGGCTTAATGGGGAAGAGTCAACACGGTTTTAATAAAGGGAAGCCTTGCCTATTTGGAAGGTATAAATAAAATGTTTGTTGTGTGTTTTTTGTTTAGGAATTTTTAACACAAATTGTAACCGAATTTAAAATGAAGCAGTAATGTTGTTTTATTGATTTTAGTTGATGTATGTTAATATTTGTAAATTAATGTGAACTGATGTAACCCGATATGATGGTTCTATCAAATACCGGTATAAAAATGTTAATAAATAAATAAACATGTTCATAATGGTGAGCAGTTGATGTAGTGCATTTGGATTTTCAGAAGTAATTTGACAAAGTCCCTCATGAGACACTCTTCTGGAAATTAAAAAGTCATGGGATAGGAGGCAGTGTCCCATTGTGGACAGGTAATTGGTTAAAAGGCAGGAAACAAAGTAGGACTAAATTATCATTTTCTTTCAAATGGAGAAAAGTTAATAGAGCAATGCACCAGGCACCTGTACTGGGCCCTGTGCTGTTTAATTTATAAATGATCTATAAAAGGGAGCAACGAGTGAGGTGTTCAAATTTGCAGATGACCCAACATTTCTCAAAGCTGTTGAAAACTGCAGTGGATTATGAGGAATTGCAGAAGAATCTTGCGAGGCTAGGAGACTCGGCTCCTAAGTGGCAGATGAAATTTAATTTTGACAAGTGGAAGTGATGAACTCAGGGGAAAAATATATAATCCCAAGTACAGGTACACAATGACAGTTTCCTTATTGGGAATTATCACCTAGGAATCGGACCTGAGTTGACATCCTCAGCTCATTGTTAGTGTATGGTGTCAGTCACGGCTCGCATTGAAGTGTATTGTTGAGGCAGGGTAGGAAGCACT
Organism: Rhinatrema bivittatum; assembly: GCF_901001135.1. Classification (NCBI taxonomy): domain Eukaryota; kingdom Metazoa; phylum Chordata; class Amphibia; order Gymnophiona; family Rhinatrematidae; genus Rhinatrema; species Rhinatrema bivittatum. Next base: position 595,387,227 of record NC_042615.1, read on the forward strand.
GGCAGCTACAGGTTCTCCTCTGCTGCTACTGCTGCCCTAGTAGGACCCAGGACCAGCTCCTGCTGATGGGGGGGGGGGGAACGCCTGCAGCAGTGGTGGTAAACGTTTGGGAAAGGGGGATAGGAAAAGAAGAGCCGGGTAGGCCGTCCTAGGCGTACCCCCTTTGATCTTTTCAAATATCCTTAGGCTATGTGTAGCTCTGGTTGAAAACCCTGCATTAAGCTAAGACTTTTGGTAGATAGACTGTATTGTATGGTTAGTGAAAAGAATAGGGATAATTACAGTCTGAATAGTGCAATTTATTAGTGGTAATCTAAATCTTAGGGATATAGAGGCTTTGAATTCTGTAATTTAAATTTACTTAAGATAATTAAGTATTTAAAATTAGTTTATTTAAAGGTTGGGATTACCACCCTGCTCATACCTGGACATTTTTGTTTTTATAATAGCTGTGGATGTCCCATTTTTTGCTAGAGCTTAATTTTCAATTCTCATCTTTCTGCAGTTACCATAGCAACCAAGACTGTGAAGAGCAGCCACTCCTCTATCAACTAGAGGAGGGGAGAAATTATATGGTGTTCATATGAAACCATGGTTTCAGCCTTTTGCTGCTCTAGAAGCCATTCAGAAAAGTTAATTAGGCCCAGGAAATAGACAGCAAGATAATTAAGATTCAGCTACACTTTGGGATATAGACATCTTGTATTGGATTCATAGAGGACTAACATTGACTATAAGATCGGGACATTGTACAGGCACACTGGACTATGGGCCTGAAACAGTGAGATATAAAATACCACGAAGGCTATAGTATAGGTCATTGTCTCCCAGCTTAACTTGTCAGGAATATATAGCATGCAAGTTGGATTAACAAGTGTGCTTTTCATATAAAGAAAAAGATTTTCCATGGTTTCTTGCTTTCTTTTGACTTTATTAATACAGAAATCATCAAGAGTTTCTACTATTTGTTTTAAATCTGTTGATTATTAGTTTCATGGAGTATCCTCTTGTTATACTATTCTTTGAAAGGGTAAATAAACATCCTGTTCTACTTCACTCATGATTTTTTAAACTTCTATCATGTCCCCTCTCAGCCGTCTCCTTTTCAAGCTGAAGAGCCCTTCCCTATACAGGTGTAGCAAACTACTATAAACTAGATTCCTGTCCCCATGAGCTTATCATGTGTTGGGGCCTTACAATGTAGAGTGAGCTGTGTCTGGATCTGAGTGATGTGTTTTAGACCTGTTAAAAAATAATGTTTAACCTTGCAGAGAATGTAAGCTGCCGCAGCCAAAGTGAAAGAATATAAAACTATATAAAACTCCCCCCCTGTGTGCTGTCCTGTGAATGACAAATATTCTGCAAGAATCAGCATCCAACACTCACTGTGTAACAATTTGGGGAAAGGGCTGTACTGTTTAGCCTGCCCAGAGAACAGCATTACATACCCAGCAGAGGAGGAAGCCACAGGAATGCTGGCAGACCCTTTAAGGTAGAAAAAGTGAAATTTAGCTGGCTCTGTATGTGCGGGCGGGGATGACCAGGAGTTGGAGCAAGGAGCTAGGAAGAGAGGAATGCATCTGGCAGCCCTGCAATCAGTTCTTCTCCTGAAGAGCTAATTATTGAGAGGGAGAGACAGAAGTCTGCAGTCTGGGGAAATAAAGAGACAGACAGCTGTTCTTGCTTCATAGTCGAGTTACATGTAAAATCCCAACAAGGGACAGAGGAGCCAGGAGCTGAGAAACTGAGGAACTTTCTTCCCAGAGATATCCAGGCAGAGGATAACATGTCTGGCTCACCCTCCTAAGAGGTCGAGTTAAGTAATCTAAACTTTGCACAGAGAGTATCTTACAGAGGAGGGAGAAGGTTTATGTCCTTGCCTTTTGTCACAAATTAACTGCGACAGGTACTGGTGTAACCAGAGGTTAAAATATGGAAATAAGGTGATAATGAGTTCTTTTTTACTGACCTGCGCCCTGTAGCTGGAAAAAGAAAAACAATGCTGGGATCAGGCATGCTTTCTCATTTCTCTCTGAATTTGCACACACACCCACCTTCAGCTAAGAGGGAGTAGCAGAGCTGCTGAGATTTTACTTTCATATTTGCAAAAGCAGCCTCTACTTTTTGGAGAGAGGAATAGCATGTGCAGAGAGAGAGAGAGAGAGGTGGGGCTTTGCTCAGAGAAAGAGCTCAGTGCAGCAACTCTTTCACAGTCTGTTTAAGTGCCATTTTTACTGGAAAAAGGACACTGAAGGAAGGTATAAGCACATTTAAGATTGAATGGGATGTGTGTGTGTGTGTGTGTGTGTGTGTGTGTAACTTACAGTTAAGTACAAATTTTAAAAAGTTTGCACATGTAAGAGACAGGACAGGATCAGATAAACATACATTTTAGTCAACGCCGTGGAATGTTTTATTGGCATTTGTTAGAAAAAATGTGAAAGGCTAAAGAATTCTGGAAGTGGGAGAGGTATCACTTTTGAAAAAATGAGTCTCTTACCTTAGCCCATAATCATTATTTGGGGCTAAAATACCTTTTAACTTCCTAGAAGGAACATTGTTCTGGGATATTATCATTATCTCAAGTAAAATCCCAGATAAAATAAATGTACTGTATGAGAAGGCAAGAGAGGAAGCCTCCTCTTCTTTAAATAAACACTCCTAATCTTAAAACTGGATTGTATACTAAAAATTGTAAAAATTAAGTAAATCTGATAGTTTAAATTCAGGAAAGGAGGATGAATGTGAAAGCATTTTTTTTAAATACCACAACAGTGAACAGAAACAGAAACCACAGAGAAGAAGAAAATAGTGATCCCTATGTTTTATACAGCTTCAGTATAAAAGGATCAAAGATATTCTAGATTAAACACTTGTATGTCTGGAGAAGGAAAAAATGCAGGATAATTTGCAGTGACAAGAAATAAAGGTCCCATCACAATCCAAAGCTGCACTTGATTTATCTGTATAGGTTACAGTTTTAAGACTCTTGTGGAAACATTGAACTGAGACAGTTTACACAAATAGGGCCGGATTTTCAAAGGGTTATGCGTGCCGGAACTATTTTCAAAAGGCCCGGCGATGCGCATAAAGCCCTGGGATGTGTGTAAGTCTCAGGGCTTTACTAAAGGGGTAGGAAGGGAGTGGGGCGTGGGTGGGGTGGGGTGGGCTGGTCTGGGGGTGGGGCAGGGATGGGGACAGAGGTTCCCAGCATTGAGCCATTTGTCGCTGTGTGGGGGATCGCGCGCCGGCAGTCGGCTGGTGTGCGCAACTTACTTCAGCCCCTGGGCTGAAGTAAGTTTTAAAACAAAAAAAGAGATGAAGAAAAAGGTAGGGGGGAAAGGGCTGGGGAGGTAGGGGAGGTAGGGGAAGGGAAGGGAAGGTGGGATGGGGGGTAGGGAAGTTCCCTTCGAGGCCACTCTGATTTCGGAGCGCCTGGGAGGGAACGGGGGAAGGCAGCGCGGCTTGGAGCAGACTCAGTGCGCGCAAGGTGCACAATTGTGCACCCCCTTGCGCGCGCTGACCCACGATTTTATAACATGTGCGCGCCTGCGTGTGCATGTTATAAAATCGTGTGTACATGTGTGCCCTCCTGGTAGCACGCGCACATGTATGTCCACGCGCACCTTTTGAAATCTACCCCATAGAGTGTGAGGAAATCTTCCATGTGTTTTGGTCAGAAAATACATGCCAAAACCTTTGTCATAATAAAGGATAGGGATACTGAATGATCAATTATTTTTTTTTGGAGCCATAGCTAGTATTAAGTGACATCAAGCCAGCAAGACAACACTTAGTATACACTTCAGTTTCCCTGACCAAAAGACTTTATTGCGAGATCGTAGTCAGGAATCCTGTTTTTCATATATTTAAAATACAGCATGGGAGAAGATCGACACGTTTTGATAAAAAAAGTTCCTGAGATAGCATCTACCAGTGCCTCTCAGCTAATCAAGCAGCGAATGCCAACAGCGCCCTTTACATCAAACCCTAGACTCGGCACACTCAACTTATTCAAATAAGGACACAGATCAGTGTACACTGGCACTTTGGCCACCAGAAAGTCTAGCTAGACTAACAGCCATTTATACCTTCAGAGAGTTTTAAAGAAAAAGAAAGGACACTCTCTGACTGTTAAAAGTAAAAGGAGACAACAGGAGAAAGAGATACACACAAATAGTGACTAACTTATATTTACCAGAGAAGTCTCCTAGTAATCTTTTCATATTAACATTCATTAGCTGGTTCCAGTAACAACATCTAAAAAAATTAGTTTACACAAAAATTAGCTCCTTTAAATAATAATTGATTTAAAGCTCCAACTTTAATAGTCCACTGTTAAAGGAGAGGACTAATAGAGGACTTATCTGATAGCTATCTTGGTTTATATTTAGAACTGGTTCTGTTAGTTCCTGGAGATAAAAAAAATAAGAAAAGAGTTCTTATTAGTTAACATGTATGTGAACATCTGTTATCCTGTTTTGTTGTTAAGATATTATTCATGGTAGATACAACATTGATAATTCTTGTTTGCAAATAAAATTAATCAGTTTTGAAGTATCTTGAATGCTCTAAGTGTTTCCATCTGGTTATATTTAAATTTTGTATTTTTAATTAGTGTTCTGCCTTCCCCCTCTACCCCTGAGGGACGTGCTGGGTGGGTTTTGGACCCATTTTTTCCATTTTAAGGGAGACTCAGTTAGAAGGGGAATTCCCTTTCTGCCCTCCCCTTCTTGGTTTTCTTCATATGGTGAATCCTCTAGTAACATCTGAAACCCCATTTTCATTATTGCGCCTCAGCCACTGTAGCGGAAGGAGGGGGGGGGGGGGTCACTGTAATACACCGAAAGGGCAGGGGGTTAGATTGGGAAAGAAAAACTGATAGACCATGGTCTTTCTGTAAGAGACTAAAACCAGTCCTGTTTTAAGTTTAGTACCAAGTAAACTATTTGGGGAAGTTCCCCAGGAGAAAGTGAACTTTTATACACTGCAATTCTAATCTATTTAGTTTGTCATCTAGCCAGCTCCATCATCAAGAGGGACTTCTTCATTTTCTTGATAGTTTAATTTTCCATAAATAATGTGTTTGGGACAGGATGCACCCTTTACATACTGGTGACTTTGGGATGGATCTGTTTCCCCTCCCCCCTTTTTGAGCACTGAATGTTGCCAGCGCGGCCTTCTGGAGTCGATGGTGCGGGCTTGGCATGCGTCACTAGCTCATAGGAGAGCAGGAGCCCTTGGGCCATGGAACGGCTCGAGACAAGACACAAGCCACGCCCCGTGGTGAGGTGTGTGTGCAGGAATGGGCAGAACCAGGACAGAGCTGGACAGAGCGGGAACGCAGACTTGTAACGTAAGTCTCAGACAAGGGCTTGGGGCGTGGAGCATAAGGAAAGTCCAAGGGAAGATTGGTGCACGGAGAGTCAAGGAAGAGCTTGGAACTTGGGGACTCTGGAGACTTGAGACGTGGAGACTTGGAGACTTGGTACGTAGAGGCGTAGACCTGAAGACGTGATACGTTGACTTGGAGACTTGGAGATGTAGATTTGGAGACGAAGACTTAGAGACATGGATGAGGAGACAGAGGGGACGAGCAGACCACGAGGGGAGCTGGACAGGCTCAAGAAGTCTCACAGCTCAGGAGATGTAACCTCTCGGATCCTCCAGAGTAGGAAAAGGATTCTAAAGAGGAAAATACTTGGAACTTAAATTAAAAACAAGGAGCCTCCGGAGGCACAGGTTAAACAAGACCTGGAGCATCAGGACTGGATACATTAGAACTTGGAAAATCACATGGAACATCTCGGGACTTGGAACATCGCATGGAGCATCAGGACCTGGACTCACAGTTGGAACATCATAGAGCTTGGAACATCACATGGAACATCAGGACCTGGACTCATGGTTGGAACATCTCAGAGCTTGGAACATCACATGGAGCATCAGGAATGCCGGAACACAAAGGGAACCAAAAAGGAAATCAGGAACGAGCACCTGAACTGAAGAGAACTCTTCAGGCACATCCAGGCAGATGCAAAGACAATGGAGGAATGGAGTGAGGCCCTTTTATGGGGCTGACCCAGGAAGAAGGCAGAGACTGGCAGTCGGTGGGGCTGCGGCCACTTCCTGCCGCTGGTCCTTTAAAAGGAAGGAGGAGGCACGGCTGCGTGCCTAAGGAAGGCTGGAGGTAGGCTGCAGGACCCTGGAGAGTGGCCCTGCAGAGCAGGAAGAGGCAGGCCGTGTCGGCGGCATTTCAGAAGCATAGGAGGAGGGCCCAGAGGCAGACGACGTTAGCAGCATCCCTGCTGGGTCGGAGATTAGGGCTTGAAGGTGGCACCCAGCCGCAAAGAACCTCGAGGACAGCCTCCCGGCCACGAAGGGAGTGGCATCTGGCAGCGGCACCTGCCACAGGGAGTCATGTCAGCGGTGGCCTCCAGGCCACATTAGGCCTGGTCATCTGTGGATCAGCCGCGAAGGAAGCAGCGGTCTGGGCCGTGAAGGAGCGAAAATTTGCCCGTTTATGAATATGTTAAACTGCACAGGTCCTAGTGCTGATCCCTGTGATACTCCACTATTAAACTTTCTCCACTGTTTTTTAATCAGTTACTTATCTACAATAGAACACTCTCTAGTCCTCCCCATTCACCTCTCTTACCTCTTGATCTTGAGGCTTACTGACTCCCTTACAGGTCTTTTGTTTTGAATATACTTAAAAAAATTATTAGTTTTTGGCAAACTTCATTTCAAATTCTCTTGGTTTGTTTTACTACTGTTTCACATCTAACTTGCCAGTGTGCATGCTCTTGCCTATTTTCTTCATTTCAGTCTGCATTCCATTTTTTGAATAATACCCTTTTGGCTTTAACTGCTTCTTTCACCTCACCATTAAACCATGCTGGCAGTCATTTGGCCTTTCTTTGAACTTTTTTTTAATGCATGGAATACATTTTATCTTCCTAGAATACATGGAATACATTTTAACTTCCTAGAAGGAACATTATTCTGGGATATTATCATTATCTCAAGTAAAATCCCAGATAAAATAAATGTGCTGTATAAGAAGGCAAGATGGTATTTTTAAACAATGTCCATGTCTCATGCAAACTTTTAATCTTTGTAACTGCTCATTTTAATTTTTTTGAATTTCCTCATTCTACTATAGTCTTTCTTTTTAAAGTTATATTCTACTGCAGTAGTTTTTCTTATGTCCTCTCTACAGGAATTATGTCAACTTTGATATGCATTGTTTAGTGGCCATACCGTAACTCATTGCACCAGGTTGTGCATTCCATTGAGGACTACATCTAAAATAGCTTCCCATTTCATTGGTTCTAGGACCAGCTGCTCTATGAAACAGTCATTTAAGACATCTAAAAACTTAACCTCTCTAAAATGTCCCAATGAAATTTTGACCCACTGAATACTGGGGTAATTGAAATCTCCCATTATTACTGCTTTGACCAAATGTATTTGCCGTTCTAATTTCAGTTAGCATTTCACAGTATATTTCTTTACCTTGGCTAGGTGAATATACTAACTGCTATATTCTTACACGTTACACATAGAGTTCCTATCCATAAAGATGCCATGATGCAGGGGCTGCTCTAGGCAATCTGCTGCCTGAGGCAAGGAAAATAAAATGCACCCCTCCAAGGCTTGGTGCAGGTTAAATCACAGAGCATGGGAGGAGGGGATCATCCCACTTGGAGTCTAGCCCTCTTGGTGATTTGAAATGCTGGGGAAGGGTGGGGGGAGAGGGTTGTGAGAGTCAGAGTTCCCAGATGAGTGACAGATAGAGTGCTAGAGATATTCCAGGAAAAATGCAGGAAAAAAGCAAGATACTTGCAACCCATTTGGTATTAGGCCTATTGTAAAGTGTGTTAGGCGTGAGCTTGGCCCTCAGAAAGCTATGAATAAACTGAATTACAAATTACAATACAGTAAACCTCCCATACTAAAACTGCACTAACTGATAGAGCTTAAACAGTATGAACTCTAACAATGAAAAGCAACACTGCAAATATTACATCAGGCTATAAAACACCAATATACCTCCTATTAGGAAAGCAGAACAAGCCAGGAACATAAGAACATAAGAAGTTGCCATACTGGGTCAGACCAAAGGTCCATCAAGTCCAGCATCAAATCCTGCATTGGCCAATCCAGGATACAAGCACCTGTCAAATACCCAAATATTAAATAGATCCCATGCTGCTAATGCTGGTAATAAGCAGTAACTTTCCCTAAGACAACTTGTCTAAGGGAATAGTCAAGGTAATTGCCAGGTTCTTGTGGCCTGGTTTGGCCTCTGTTGGAAACAGGATGCTGGGCTTGATGGACCCTTGGTCTGACCCAGCATGGCAAGTTCTTATGTTCTTATGACTAATAGCAGTTTATGGACTTCTCATCCAGGAGCTTGTCCAAACCTTTTTTAAACCCAGTTATGCTAATTGCCTTAATCACTTACTCTGGCAATAAATTCCAGAGCTTAATTGTGAATTGACTGAAAAAGAATTTTCTCTGATTTGTTTTAATTATGCCACTTGCTAACTTAATGGAGTGCACCCTAGTCCTTGTATTATCTGAAAGAGTAAACAACCATTTCACATTTACCCATTCTAGTTCTCTCATGATTTTGCAGACCTCCAACATACCTTCCCTTAGCCATCTCTTCTAGAGATGTGCATTCATTTTTGCCGAATTGGAAAATGTCAACAAAATTGTTCGATTCGGCATGTTTCGGGGAGCCCGAAAAACAATCGGGATTTCCCTGTTTTTTTGCAAAAAATCGTTTTTTGGGTAAGTGCGTGCTAATGGTATTGGTAACCTTATTCTTGAGTGCAGCATGAATGAACTATTTCCTATAGATTCTGTGAAAAATCAATGCTCAGGGCCTAGGAGAGTATTCATGCCCCACTATGGGGAATCCTGGAGAACCTGAAGTAATTGACTGTATGGGAAGTGAAGATAGCTAGAGGCCCAGGATTTATTATGTAACTTTGGACTTCAGGACTTCAGCCCAGGGGTTACACTCGTTTAATGCCATACATTCTAACTCTCTAAACTTACTATTCAGACTTCTGGCATTTACATACAGACATTTTAATTAATTTTTTATTTGTATTTTTATTTCTATGTCAGACGATACAGGCAGTGTAAAGTCATATATGTCTATGTGATCTTTATCTACATCCATTGGGCTATTTCAGCATTAACCACAACCTCTCTACTGGAATATTCTAAGTTTCCTGTTTTGCTGTTGCGGACATGCCTTGTAGCTATGTATTCTGTGATGAATGTGTGCGGGAAGCCCTGGGAAGGGGCGTAGGGGCGTGATCGCTTGCTCCTGTGTGAGTGTGAGCCCCTGGTCCACGAGATAACTCAGGGAGGAGCCCCAAGATACCCCGAGGATAGGAAAGCAAGTGTGAGCTTGGACACAGTTCGAACTCATGAAGAATGGGACTGAGACAGGGAACTCCTGAACCGGGGAGCTTAAGAGTTAGAGTTATGAAGAAGAGGTGTACTCTTGAAGACGAAGACGAGACGATACTCTTGGAGAGGTTGAAGAGGGACACTCTTGAGTACGAAGACAGACAAGATGAGACTCTTGGAGACGATGAAGAGGAACACTCTTAGAGTATGAAGAAGAGACGATACTCTTGGAGTAGAGAAGAGTCGAGACTCTTGGAGTTAGGGAGTGCTATCCCACAAGGCGCCCTACACATCCTGAGGACTGGTCGCGGACCACCTTGTCCGCTGCGACCCTACACAACCCGGATGTTGGTCACGGACCACGCTAGGAGCAGAAGGAGCTCAAGATGGAGAGGGGTCAGGCAGCACTCGACGAAGATCCAATGGAGGGATTCCAATCTATCAAGCAAAGACTGATTGGAGAGTCCGGGGAATGTCAAGATCTGCTGACATGTTCTCCTGGATAATGCACAAAGGGCAGTACCTCAGAGGTACACAGAGGGCAGTACCTCAGAGAAGCCATCTTGACATCAGGAAATCTGGACATCTGAATCGAGGGAATGCCTCTAGACCCTTAAAGCTTCTGAAATCTGAAAAGATGAACGACAGTAGGAATGGACCTCTGCTTAAGGTAGGATCTGGAACTCTTTGAAGAAGAAGAAGATGGACGAACATCTGGATGAAGGACGTCGGGTCGCCAAGACATCTGGGACTCGGAACAGGCGGACTTCAGGACGTCAGGGCATCAAGACATCGGAGCGTCAGGGACATTTACGAATAGACATGGGATCCAGAGGCTTGTGGAAGGAAAGCCTGAGACTGGAACATACCACGAGGAAGATAGACGACAGGGAAGACCTGGACGTTGGACGAAGACATCACAAAGAAGACATCACGAAGAAAGAAGACTTAAAGATGAAGTCTTCTGGACAGGAGCTTGAAGATAACCACGTTGGAATAGTGGAACTCCGAGGATGGAAGATGATGATCCAAAGAGGAACTCTCTGGAGGGCTACCATGCATCCAGTATATCCACATGCATTTTTTATTAACTTTCAAACCCAGGATTAAGTTTTAATTGCAAGGAGGCAACTATGCTAATTAATACCACCTAGGGATTAAATGTGATTAGCTGGAGCAATATTCCACTTTCCATCAGTCCTTGCCCCTAATGAAAGAAAATGAAACTCTTTTCCTTCCATTACCTTCACCGAATACGTTACATTTTTAATTTTTCAAATTACAGGTAAATGCAATTTTATTTTTATGTAGATTTTTTCACAGAAATGTCAACAGTGCTGATAATATTATTCCTGTAATAGTAGAGTGAAAACTTTACTTTCTCCATATGTAATATCCACACAGTTTGAACTTTTATCAGGGTGAGGAATATAATGATATAGAATTTATTTATTTGTTAAAATATAGTTGCAGCTTTCACTAGGTGCTGCAAAAATAAATGTATTTTTTGATAGATTTTCACAACATTTGCTACTGTTAATTTGGTGAGAAAACAGCTTTCAATGCACAGACACTGGTCCCTCATACAGGATTTTAAAGACACAAGCTCGCAGAACAAAAACAGAAGGAAGAAAGGGAACAGTGTTATTCTATCAAAATCCATACAGCATCCCCAGCAACTCATGGGTTACCTGGAGTTTCATGACACGAAGAGCAAGAGTTTTGTTGTATTTTTTACCTCGGGTCATTGGGAGGAGGCAGGGTCAGAAGCACAGATCTAGGGAGGCCAGAGAGTGGAACACAGATCTGATATTGAAAGAGCAGAAAACCTTTCATAAATCTGGCCTACTATGCCCACCAACTATTGTTCCAATATGCAATCAGAGAGACCAGGTAGCAGCACTGCTGGCAGTACTATCAGAGGCCGTCTCAGGCACCCGCTATAGAAGAAGTGTAGGAACGTTTGTGTTAGGCGTTTGCCATAAAAATAGTCAATCATACTGTCTTTGCTGGGATCACTAGAGGACTTTGGAAACCTTTCTGGTACTCCTTTAGCAACGATGTGAGCTTTTAGTCGACACTGCTGCTGCTGCTTCTCATCACACAGCTTGTCTCATAATGCTGCTGCTGATTAGGAAATGGCATTCTTTCTAATTTCAGTACTTTTCTCCTTATTTCTGATGCTAAATTTCAAAAGGTTTCATGGAAGTCAGATGTCCAAAGTCTGCACTTGGATAAGCTTTGACATTAATCAGATACCTAATGAATTTTAACACACCACCAGTTGTTTGTCTAAGTGTAGTAGATGCCAAACCTTATCCAGTGATCAAGGTGTAGTCCTGATGAGAATTTTTTTTTTTAATGTCCAGAAGTCATTTTCAAAATATTGGACATCAAATTTAATACCATTTACTTATTATTAATCATTTGTATAGTATATATATTAGATGTACATAATACTGTACAGAGACAATGGACAGCTTTTACTCCTTGGAGTTTTCAATCTAGTCAAGATTGACAGACCAGACACAACAAAAATGAAATAAGAGACTCTGAGTTAGGGCAACAAAGGAAAATGGAGGAAGAAAAGAGGGTAAAAACAATGAGGTGATGGGTGGAAGTGTCCCATTTGGTTAGAGAATGACCTCGATTGGCTATAGTAGGGGAGGAATGCAAGAGCTGGATATCCAAGTTCTGGGTTGGGAGGAGAGAGTCAGAATCATCCAAGAGATAATTCAAGACTTACAGCTAGCTGAACAAAGCATAAACTCTCTGGTTGAACATCAATGACTGAACAGTATGCACTTTGGCACTGTACACGTTCTGTTCAGCCGTTCAAGAAAACCAGGAAAACCTGTGACTAGTGGCCATCCAAGAGAGCTTAGGCTGGAAATTGAACTTCTGGGTTTGAGGTGGAGAAAAATCACATTTCTGGTGAACAGTGTTATCTATTGCTGTGCCCAGTATGGTACTCCACCTCAAATCCAGGAAGGAGTTAAATTTCAAGTTTAAGCTCTATGAGGTAGATATCTACAGCTGAACAGTTTGCCAAAGTCAGGATGCACCATGTCCAAAGTGTGTATTATTTAGCTGAAAGTGTCTGCTCCAGAGCGCTAACATTTATTCAGCCGTAGGTGCTTATGCTGGAAATATATCTGCTTCCTTGGAAAGAGGTGGAGTAAACTCACATTTTTGTGGCCAATATTTTTCTATTGCGTGACCAGTGTGGTAGAAACAGCTAGACACTACCAGATGGGCACAGCAATAGAATAACATTGGGCAACAGAAATGTGAGTTAACTTTTATTCCATCTCAGACACAGAAGTTACATTTCCAGTTTTGTGTCAGCCAAAAACAATTGTAATTGTCCCCAGCCATACACACACACACGCATGCACACACCTAACTCACCGGGTCAGACCAAGGGTCCATCAAGCCCAGCATCCTGTTTCCAACAGTAGCCAATTCAGGCTACAAGTACCTGGCAAGTACTCAAACACTAAGTAGATCCTATGGTACTGATGCTAGTAATAGCAGTGGTTATTCCCTAAGTCAACTTGATTAATAGCAGTTAATGGAATTCTCCTCCAAGAACTTATCAGAACATTTTTTAAATCCAGCTACACTAATTGCACTAACAACATCCCCTGGCAACAAATTCCAAAGCTTAATTGTGTGTTGAGTGAAAAAGAATTTTCTTCCATTAGTTTTAAATGTCCTATTTGCAAATTTCATGGAGTGCTTCCTAGTCCTTCTATTATCTAAATGAGTAAATAACCAATTCACATTTACCCGTTCTAGTCCTTTCATGATTTTGCAGACCTCTATCATATCCCCACTCTTTTCCAGGCTGAACTGCCTTAACCTCTTTAGCCTTTCCTCATAGGGGAGCTGTTCCATCCCCTTTATCATTTTGTTCGCATTTCTCTGTACCTTCTCCAGTGCAACTATATCTTTTTAAAGATGCAGCGACCAGAATTGTCCACAGTACTCAAGGTGGGGGTCTCACCATGGAGCGATACAGAGGCATTAAGACTTCCCTTCCCCCTAACCTGACCTTCCCACCCCTTCCCCTAACCTTTCCTCCCCCTAGCCCTACTCTAACCCCCCCAAATTTTTTAATTTTACCTTTTGCGCCTGCCTCTGGGCAGTCGCAAGTTGCGCACACTGGCAGGTTGCCGGAACGCGATAATTTGACACAGAGGCGATGGCTGCTGTGTTGCAGGCATCTGGCCCTGCCCCCACCCTGCCCCTGGACCGCCCCACCTGGTCCCCGGACCGCCCCTTTAGTAAAGTCCCGGGACTTACAGGCATCGCAGGGCTTTACGCGCGTCGCCGGGCCTTTTTAAAATAGGCCCGGCGTGCGTAAGACCGGTTACGTGCGTAACCTTTTTAAAATCCTGCCCACTATTTTATTCACCATTCCCTTCCTAATAATTTCTAACATTTTGTTTGCTTATTTGACTGCTGCAGCACATTGAGTCGATGATTTCAATGTATTATCCACTATGATGCCTAGATTTTTTTCTTGGGTGGTAGCTCCTAATATGGAACCTAACACCAAGCAACTACAGCAAGGGTTATTTTTCCTTATATGCAACATCTTGCACTTGTCCACATTAAATTTCATCTGCCATTTGGATGCCCAATCTTCCAGTCTTGCAAGGTCCTCCTGCAATTTATCATAATCCACTTGTGATTTAACTACTCTGAATAATTTTGTTTCATCTGCAAATTTGTTTACCTCACTCATCGTATTCCTTTCCAGATCTTTTATAAATATACTGAAAAGCACCGGTCCAAGTACAGATCCCTGAGGCACTCCAAAGTTTACCCTTCTCCACTGAGAAAATTAACCATTTAATCCTACTCTCTGTTTCCTGTCTTTTAACCAGTTTGTAATCCATGAAAGGACATCACCTCCTATCCCATGATTTTTTAGTTTTCTTAGAAGCCTCTCATGAGGGACTTTGTCAAATACCTTCTGAAAATCCAAATACACTACATCTACCGGTTCACCTTTATCCTCATGTTTATTAACCCCTTCAAAAAAATGAAGCAGATTTGTGAGGCAAGTCTTCTCTTTGGTAAATCCATGCTGTGTTCCATTAAACCATGTCTTTCTATATACTCTGTGATTTTGATCTTTAGAATAGTTTCCACTATTTTCCCCAGCACTGAAGTTAGGCTCACTGGTCTATAGTTTCCTGGATCACCCCTAGTGCCCTTTTTAAATATTGCGATTAAATTGGCCATCCTCCAGTCTTCAGCTACAATGGATGATTTGAATGGTAGGTTACAAATTGTAACTAATAGATATGTAATTTCATTTTTTAGTTCCTTCAGAACCCTGGCTGCATACCATCTAGTCCAGGTGATTTGCTACTCTTTAGTTTGTCAGTCTGGCCTACTACATCTTCCAGGTTCAGTTCATCTGACCCATCACCCTTGAAAACCATTTCCAACCTCTTACCAAAATAGCCTTGCACGTGAGATTGTGCCCAAGTTGGGATGCACAGTGTCAGTCTCATATACCCAGCCATTGTGCCACTGTGCGAGTGCTTACTGTTCAGGTGTATAAACTCTCTGGGGCAGTTACCTACAGCTGAACATTATACCTGGCACATTGGCCTTGCATGTTAGATTGACACTGCCTTCTGCACAATCTTGCATGCAAGGCCATTTGGCCAAAGCATGCCAAGTGAAATGAAAACGTAAGCTCTCTGGGTAACCAAACAGCCAAAGATTTCTCACTTTTTAGTGCTCAGATTGGGATGCACAGTGCCAGGTGCCTATCCCATAGAGCTTACCTTTTGATTTAACTAGGCATGCCTTGCCCACATGGCCATGCTTGAGAGATTGTACCCAAGTCAGGATGCACAGCACCAGTCTTGAATATAAAGCCATTTTAGTCACATTCCTCCTTAATCCTGTTTATGGGAGGGGGAAGGATGGGTTTGTTGGAAGGGTTTGGAGTATTTATGCTAGGAAAGGGAGCAGGGTTGGATAGAGGAGGGTTAGAATAAATATGATATCATTTACTTATTATGCTATATCTGAATTTATGATCTGATATGCATTAGAAAAAAAATTTGCTAGTTCTTGTTTGTATTTCTCTTCCTTAATATAAAGAGCCATCATAAAGCACATTTTAAAATACTTTTCTGCATTAGTGCCTATTTTCAGGATAACTCACATTTTAATGTGAGTTATCCTGGCTTCTCCCTAAGCATACACCATTCTTCCTCTCCCTCCCTTCTGTGTTACCCTACCCCCTCCCAATCCCTACTTCTCCCCCCCTCTCCTCACCTCACCCTTTCCCTGCACAATTGTTATATTATGTTATTCCCTATAACTGTACATTTTGTATATACCTGCAATCTTTGCCTACAATAATTTATTAATCTAACTTTTTTCTTCTGTCACTTTCCCCCCCCTTTTTCTCTTCTTTTACCCTCTTGTAATCATGTTATTTTAATTTTAGTTTAATGCTTTATTTCCCCTACCTTTCCTTACTCTCTAGTTATTATGTATCAATATGTTTTAACTGTATTATGTTAAACTTGTTCGATGTAAAGCGCCGCCACAGGCACTAGTTTCATGTTACGCTGTGAACCGATGTGATATCATTGATGAATGTCGGTATATAAAACCGTTAAATAAATAAATAAAATAAATAAATAATGTGTTTTTTCATTTAGTGTGCTTTATTTTATTCCTGCTCAATTTGTATCCCATTAACTTACTGCATCCTGCAGGGCTGCATATTTTTTACTGCATATGTTAAGTAAACCCTACACTAAATTTTAACTTCTGTTTTAGCATGGGTTTTATTACATTGGCTCCTAGTTGTGTACTTCCAACTCCTGTAATCCACCCTAATTGCACTACAAATACTCCTGACCCCTCCCAAAGGTTACTTGCCCCAATTGTGTAACAAATACCCCCAACTCTAAATGTTAATTGCCCTAATTGTATTACAAATATACCCATGCATCTGCATATGCTATCCTACTATATGTACTTTATTTGATGCCTACATCTCATGCTGTGCAGTTGCATTATTTTTTATTCTGTTGTAACTTGCTTAGAGCTCTCTTAATGGAAAAATGTGCAATAAAGAAATGATGATGTCAGTAACCAGTTGTACAGCACTAAAGAAGATGAAAAGTAGTCAGAGGATGTAAAGAATTGTAAATAGGTGGGGTTTAATTGAGGAAAGGGAGGGATCGCTTTAATTGGGTAAATCTGTGGGAGATCAGGTTGCTGCTCACCAATCTATGTAAAATGCAGAACCTGGGGTGGGAGAGTCATATTGTCCACAATCTCCAGTGTCCGCAAGGGTTAAGCAGCCATAATAAAAGGAGCCTTTTGATTTGTACCTGTGTAAAGCAGCTAGGGAGTCTAATCATGTATCAGGCATTTAAGTGGGAAGGGGATTTTGGCTGGAAGTATTGCTACAGCTTTCTAAAAATATTTCTAGCAACAATTACACCCACTTTAGATATAACATTTTTATTATTTGGCTGTAAAAGTCTTTAAACATGTACTTGAATTCTCCAGGGGTCTTATTAATCACCACACATCCTCTGCTATGATCATCTGATATTATAAATGTTTTGCATAACATGCTCTCTTTTCTCAATTATTATATTTCTTAGTACAAATCCTAATTAGTTTATAGCAATTTTGGTTCCAAATCATTTAGTTCAGACCTTGGCTGTGTGGGTATAAGAATATATTGACATTTTTTTGCTCCGAGTTTAAAGTTTCTATTTCATTGAGAAAATAATTGTTTTAATAATCTGATAGCCATATTCAAACTTATTTTTGCATTAATAATAATTTTCATGCATGTGTGAGAATTAGGGATGTGCTGTCATTTTAAAATGACATGAAGACAATATTACATATTGTATTTTCCATCTGAAACACAAAAAATCTAATGAACTTTAGTTGTGTCATCACGCCATTTTAGCATACACTAAAGCATTTTAGCATGCACTATTAGTAAAGGATGAACAAAATTACATTTATGGGGAAACAAGATGATAGAACATCATAAATCCAAAATGAAATGACAAAATTATATGAAACACATTTTTTTCCATGCATGACCCCAATGTGAATTGTACAATAAGTAATATTTATTTTGTGATATTGGTAGGTTTCCAATGCACCATTATTATTATTATTATTATTAATAACTATGGTTTGCAATATTGCGCATGTTAATATAGAATGGTAGTGACTGAATATTTGTCATTAAAAAATACAGGCTTCAATATGAGCCAGGATGAACTTTCAAAATTTGGTATTTTATTATAGTAAACCATCGAATATTTGTTTATTTTTTTTAATTTATAGCTTGCACACATTCAGTAATGTTCATGGTAGGGAACGGAGCAAATATAATACTTAATGAAGACATCTAAAAATAGAAATAAAATATACATTAGCAAAGAAACTTAATGTGTATAGAATAATCTTAACAATCGTAATGATGTAACAAGTGCTTAATACTGACAACTGATTTAATTCCTATAAGATCAGGTCAAATACCTGCATGAACATTTAAGGCCTAATTTTCAAAAGCATTTACATGCTTAAAACTGGGTTTTTGAAAATTGCTACAGAATATGTCATTGAATTGCCAATAGTTTTTACCTTCATTAAGTGCACATAACGTGGCCAAATGGCTTTTGAAAATTGCTATGGTAGTATGTTACATTTACAAGCGTAACACCTTTGAAAATTCATCTGATAGGTTTTGAAGGCTTTTTTAAAGGGCTTTGTCGAAGTTATAGTTTGCACATGCCTGGGCAGAGTCTTCCAGTATAATGGGCCTGCCACAGAAAAAGCTCGCTCTCGTGTTTTGTCAAGGTGGGCCAGTCGGGGGAAGTGTACTTCTAGTAAGCCTTGCTAAGCAGATCATAGAGAACATTGTGGATTGTTAAGAGGTAGAATTGATATAGCAGGGCCTTGCCACTGCCATTAACAAACAATAAGGTAGATTTTAAAAGCCTTGCGTGTGCAAAAACAGCCACATTTGTGCATAAGTGGGCAGCATAGAAGCTTTGTGAATTTTAAATAGCCAGGAAGGGCACGCTTATATTAATGTATGTGTGCCCAGAAAAAGTAGGCATGGGTTTTCCAGAGGCAGGGCCAGCACTGACATGTTTAACCCCTAATTTTCCTCAGCTGGTGTGTGTATGTTATGTGTGCCACTTTGCTACAGCTCCTCAGTGGGTGTAAGGGAGGGAGGGGGAGAGAGAGAGAGAGAGTGAGAGCAAAACCTTTTTATAGGGCTCAGCCTGATACTCTATATATGGACCATTGTAAGAGGCACTTTGATTCAGGGTGAGTTTTTGGGATGTTGGTTGGGATTTGGGGTGGTGGTGTTAAAGATACATTCAGAGGTATTCATTGTAAAATTGACATCATTAAAAAATTTTAGACCTTATAAATGATGAAAAGGAGTTGATTTGTACACTGACATCTCTGCTAGCTACATTGTAGTATTTCTAAAATATATTTCTTAAATCGATCCATAGAATAAATAAGTTCCACAATAGAACAATTCAACACTCTAATATTTAAGTATCTGATAGATTTCTCCAAATTTTTAGGATGTATCAGGTCAACTTGAACCAAATTTACTTGAGTGCCACTTGAGTATTCTGGATCTCAGTGACCCGATTATCCAAACCTTCCAACTTTCCTTGTGAACCTACAGATACCTCAGTAACATGGATTCAATGATCTACTTTATATCAGAAGTCACATTTACTAAGGAAGAAATAGACTTTTCCAAGGAAACCAAAACAGTTCAAGTTGAATCCAAAGTAATAACTGAAG
Organism: Rhinatrema bivittatum; assembly: GCF_901001135.1. Lineage (NCBI taxonomy): Eukaryota > Metazoa > Chordata > Amphibia > Gymnophiona > Rhinatrematidae > Rhinatrema > Rhinatrema bivittatum. The sequence goes on from NC_042615.1 coordinate 595,406,520, forward strand.
GTTTGTCCAAAGTAACCCAATTCTCACCATTTCCATCTCTGGGATCTGATGAATTAATCCTGGTCCCACCAATTTTCCTATCATATGAAGGTGTTGAGGTCAAGAGCAAGAAGTCTTCCAAATCAGCTCCATATCCGGACAAGGCTCTGAGATCTCCTGGCAGAGGTCGAGCCCCTGCTGCACTTCTTTCTCCAGTTTCATGATAGTAAGAGGTGAAGCTTTCCCAGAAACTGCTGGATTCAAATAAGAGCCATTTTATGTTTATAAACCATTATGATGGCCTGTCTGAATGATGGTATAAGAATTTTATAAATAAATAAAAATAAATAAATCTAGGCTGCACAGCAATGAAGCTTCCCTTACTAAAACCACCCACCATGGCTGAGAGATGTTTCTTTATCTGGCTGTGATGCCACCCGCTCTCCAATGCTTACAACCTGGAGTTTCAGAAGAAGTTGGAGTAAGAAACTTGATAATCTTCTGTTGAACAGGGTTGACTGAAGGAGCAACTCGGGATATCTCTTACCCTTCCTCTTGTAATGTAGAACTTTAGGTAAAAATTTAAAGCAGAGCTCCAAACCTATATTCTCTAAATTTGCCACCATCTTGGTTCAGAACCTGTTTCTGACTCCAGTTTCTGGCCTGTAAAACCAGCTCCAAGTTAAACTTCTTTCATTGTGAACTGTTTCTGACTCTAGTTCTTAGCCAACACTACAGCTTGATAGTCAAGCCTGTTATTGTTCCTATGTGAAACCTGCCAGACCTCTGACTATATCCATCCTGTTCTAGGCCCAGTCTGAGTGAACCTCAGCACTGCTCAATGAGTATCTGGAGGTTAGGAACCTGACAGTGTTGCTGTGAACTTACTGGAGAAGCATTGAACTGGTCCTCTTTTTTATTGGAGCATAATAGCCCCTTATTGGAAAACTGGGAATCCTTCTACCAGTCTTTAGCCCAAGTGTTTGATGACCCCCACCATGCCCACACTGCTGAGGTGGCACTCCAGTTCTTGAAGCAAGGTTCCGGATCTGTGATCAGCTATGTCTCCTATTTTTGGCAGTTGATTACAGATACAGCATGGAATGAACCTGCCCAATGGAACCAGTTCTGGAGGGGACTGGGAAAGGAAATTAAGGATGAGTTGGCCTGAAAGGATCCTCCTGAAGAATTAAATATGTTCATAGATCTCTGTATTAAAACTGACACTCATTTGAATGAGCATTGGAGAGAATGAAGGGAGCAATGAGGCTACCTGAATGCAAGCCCTGTAGTGCAAGTACTTCCCAAAATGCCAACCTCTGAACTTATGCAGATAGCTATGGGGTGACCACAACTGGCCTTGAGAAAAGGTTCACCAGCAATGCCTGAACTAGTGCTTGAACTGACAGGTAGATCTAAGCAAGAGATATGTTAATAAGGATTTACTTTAAGGGTTATTCTTTTTCCTTAGAAAACCATGTCACATAAGTTTAACACATCAGTGCTTCTCAGAGATGATGCATTTATTGAGCTCTGTTAAATTTTTTATGAGATTAGAGCCTACTCATTAACTCAGTCAGATATATATTCTTAAAAAAGAATATGATTTTTATTTTACATGAGGAATGTATTGAATTGATCAAGTTATGTCACAGATACAGAATTATTAAAAAATAAAAGATGGTTTCTTACCATTTACAAGTTAATGTTGCAAGGGCTCTGGGCAAAAAATACTCTGGATAGTATAGCAGCACTGAATTCTTACATCTCATTATATATATACTCTTTTACTTGTTGACAATTCATAGATTGTGGACTCATAGTCCAAAGATTTAAGTACTGATTTTATTTCAATATAGATCAAGCCATATTACCTCAGAGACACATTGCCTTATGTATGTTTCTTACTAAAAATCACCTAATTGTCAATATTCAGTATATATAAGTCAGGTTACATGGCCAGGAGAATTTAGCTATAAAAATTGATTCATTGACATCAGTTATTTGATTATAATAGTTTAAATCATATATGCTTAGTCTAGCTAACAGTGCTTTGTTTTGCTTTATTATTATTCAACTAATTAAATATATAATTAGAATTAGAAGCATTTATCTATTTTATTAGCAGAAAAGCACCTGATTACATATTTCTAACTTCAATGCATAAATAAAGTTTTAGGCTTCATGGACCCAAGTGATAGTATAACAGCCTACCTGAGTAGGATCACACCGAGGTTCAGCCGAGATGGTCAAGACACAGAATCCACACATAGTCCAGGTCAGAGGCAGGTGGCAGACAAGTGATCCAGAAAGGCAGTCCAGGTCAGAAGCAGGCAGCGAGCAAACAATCCAAAGGCAGTCCGGGTCAGAGGCAAGCAGCGAGCAACAATCCAAAGGGCAGTCCAGGTCAGAGGCAGGCAGCGAGCAAACAATGCAAAGGCAGTCCAGGTTCAAGGCAGGCAGCAAGCAAACAATCCAAAGGGCTGTCCAGGTTCAAGGTAGGCAGTGAGCAAACAATCCAAAGGCAGTCCGGGTCAGAGGCAGGTAGCAAGCAAACAATCCAAAAGGCAGTCCATGTCACAAGGAGAGAATGAATCCAAATAAAGAGCACTAGCACAAACAAGCCTGTAGACGAGGCATTGCTGTTGCTGGAACGCTGGTTTAAGTAGCTATTTTTCCCGTGCTGCTGCAGAGTCTATCGGGGTCAGCGTGGGGGAGGAGCCTCACAGGGCTGATTCGTGCGCCACACTGCGGCATGTGGCCATGATGCCAGTGGGAAGAGAGCTCTGCACGGTCCTCTTCACTGCCTTTTAGATTTTGGTTTCAGGGGAAATTCCAGATGAAAGTCACATATTAATTGAGGTTCTTGGATGTTCTTGACTGGTTCCCAAGAGTTTTCCTCTGGACCATAATTTTTCCAGGATATTAAATATTGGAATGATCATCCATTTTGTCTAATGTCTAGAATTTCTTCTACCTCGTATTGTGTGTCCTCCACAACATCGGGTGGAACTTGTTTAGGTTTTTTGGAAGGCCAGGACAAGATCGCTGGCTTAAGGAGGGATATGTGAAACACATTGTGGATGCAGTGTTGATGGTAATTGCAGCTTATATGTGACCTCTCCAATCTGTTTTTCGACTGGGAATGGACCCGCGAAGCGAGGGGCGAATTTCAGAGAAGGCATACATAGTCTATGGTTACTGGTATTTAACCAAACTAGATCTCCTTGATGAAGTTGCGGGCTGGTGTTAGCCTTTTCTCTGCCTGTTCTTTTGCCTTAGTTGCAGCCTGTTGTAAGAGGGTGCGAGTGTCTCTCCATAAATCCTTCAGATTTTAGGTGGCTAGTTCAACCACAGGGCAAAATGAGAGGGTGGCAATGGGTAGCGGTAACAGGGGGTGTCGACCAAAGACCAAATAGAAAGGTGATGTCCTGGTGGCCTGTGAACAGTGATTATTATGACAAATCTCTGCCCAGGGAAGTAACAAAGATCAGTTGTCCTGACGTTGATTCACATAACAACGCAGGAATGTCTTGAGTTATTGATTGGTCCATTCTGCCAACCCATTAGTTTGTGGGTGATAAGCCAAAGAAAAGTCGAATTGTATTCCAAATTTTTTGCACAGATTTCTCCAATAACGTGCAGTGAACTGCACTCCTCTATCCGAAAGGATATATTAGGGGAGTACATGGATCCAGAAGACATGCTGAATAAATAAACGAGTCAACTCTGAAGCTGAAGGTAACCCAGGAAGGGGAATGAAGTGAGCCATCTTAGAGAAATGGTCTACCATGACCCAGATGGTATTGTTTCCTTCAGATAAGGATATATCCGTGAGGAAATCAGCAGCAATGTGGGACCAAGGTTTAATAAACCACAGGGTCAAGTCCGGGAGGATTTCTGCGTAGTGCAAGTAGGACAGGATTCAACAAATTTCTTAGTATACTGCTTTCAATGCAGCCACTAATAATGGTGGAAAAGAAGTTCCCTGGTGCGCTGGAGTCCCAGATGTCCTGCTACATGGGATTCATGAGCCCACCGTAGGACTTTCTCCTTCAAACGTTTGGGTACTACTGTCTTCCCTATTGGAACGGTAAGTGCAGCGGTGATCATAATCCGAGCAGGGTCAATTATGTGTCAAGGTGGTTCTGAAATGTCATCTCAAAGAAAACTTCTCGATAAAGCATCAGCTCGCTGATTCTTCTCTGCTTGATGAAAGAGCAGCTTAAAATTAACACGATTAAAGAATAGGGCCCAACAGGCCTACTGTGGATTCAGTCATTGAGCATGTGATAGATAAACCAAATTTTTATGGTCGGTGTAGATATTGATGACGTGTTTCACCCCTTCCAGCAAATGTCACCATTCCTCCAATGCTAACTTAATAGCCAGAAGTTCTCGATCCCCAATGGCATAGTTTTTTTCTGTTGATGAAAATGTTTTAGAAAAATAGGCACAGGTGACCAGATTACCCTCTTCCGATGGTTGTAAAAGGATAACTCCTACCCCTAGTGCAGAGGCATCCACTTCCAGAAAGAAAAGCGTAGTGGGATCTGGGCGTTGTAGGCAAGGGTCCTTAGTAAATTCCTCTTTTAATAGTTGGAAGACTTTGACGGCCTCTGGAGTCCAATTACGGACGTCAACCCCCTTCTTAATCATTGCTGTGAGAGGTACCACCAAAGTTGAATAGGCAGGAATGAATTGTCGATAGTAATTAGAAAATCCTAGGAACCATTGTAATGCTTTAAGGCCGACAGGTTTAGGCCAGTCCAGGATTGTCTTAAGATTTTCTGGGTCCATCTGCAGGCCAGTTTGAGAAATAATGTAGCCTAGAAAGGGTAATTCCTTCTTGTGAAACATGCACTTCTCTATCTTGGCAAAAAGCTTGTGTTCACGGAGGTGTGAGAGGGCTTGTTGCACATGGGTGAGATGTTGGTCTATGGATTTAGAAAAAATAAGGATATCATCCAAGTAAACCAGAACGTGTGAGTAAAGGAGATCCTGGAATATATCATTGACCATGGCTTGAAACTCTGCTGGTGTGTTACATAGGCCAAAAGGTATTACTAGATATCTGTAATGTCCATCACGAGTATTAAAAGCTGTTTTCCACTCATCCCCCTCTTGAATTTGCACCAGGTTATAGGCTTCCCGAAGATCCAATTTTGTAAAGATCTGTGCTCCCTTGAATCAGTTAAATAGTCCGTAATGAGGGGGATAGGATATTGATTCTTTCGTGTGATGGCATTCAGACCTCGATAGTCGATACAAGATCGCAGTGAACCTTCTTTTTTCTTGACAAAGAAGAACCTGGCTCCTGCCGGGGAGGATGATGGCCTGATAAAGTCTCGGACTAAGTTCTCTTGGATGTAGAGGTTCATGGCCTCCATCTCTGGTTTTGAGAGCGCATAGTGTTGTGTGTCCCTGTCATGGCAGGCCCGTGGCTGGGCTTACTCACCTCCAGCACCCGGCTCCCGGAACCAGCCTGTACTCCCTGGCGGTAGTGGCTATCCGCTTGAGCTCCCGCACCCCTGCTGCCTCTTTGGCCTCGCTTGGCCCTGCTGCGGGCTCCTCTGGCTCCTCCTGTTTTTCCATGGACTCCTCCACGCCGCCGTCCAGTGGCCAGCTAGTTCCTAGGTGTGCGTGCGAGCACCTCTTCCTCTTTTAAAGGAGCCGGGGTGGGAATCCTACCCATGGCCCCAGATGATGACATCATCGGGCCCTGCTACTTAAGGCAGGGCCCACCACTCATTCCTTGCCTTGGCAACAGGTCTCCACGCTTGTCGTGTGCTCATTGCTCGTCCTAGTTCCTGACTTTGCTTCCTGGTTCCTGGTTCCTGTACCTGACCTTGTTCCTGGTACCAGTTCCTGATTCCGTTCCTGGTTCTTTCCTAGCCTTGCTTGGACTGATTATTGGCTTTGACCCCTGCTATGTTTGTATGACGCTCAGGACTGATTATTGGCTTTGACCCTTGCTTCGTTGGAACTATGCTCAGGACTGATTACTGGCTTTAACCATTGTTTCATTGGAACTACGCTCAGGACTGATTACTGGTTTTGAACCTTGCTTCATTGGAATTACCCTCCGGACTGATTCCAGTCCTTGGCCCTCGCTCCACTGCACCTTGACTAGTTTTGTCACCTGCCTCAACTTCTGCTGGTTCCTGACTATGCCCTCGCTATCTCTTTGGACTTGGCCCTCTCAGTCTCAGGCCTACTGCTGTCCAGGCGCCACCTGCTCCTATGTTTGGCCCTCCTTTGGCACCTGGGCCTCTAGACCCCTGCCTCATCTGGATCTGCTTCGGTCCCTCTGATATCTCTGCTGGTCCCTGGCTACCTGCTACAACATCCACTGGGAGTCGTCTCACGGAGTCCTGCCTAAGACCAGCCGGCCCGGCACCCAAGGGCTCAATCTGCGGGGAATGTGGGCTGGTTTTGGCGAAGCTCCAGTCGGTCTCCGTCTCCTAGTCTGCTCTGCCTCCCGATGGTGGAGATCCTTGGGGCTTGCCCTATGGGTAGCGTCAACCCACCTCGGCCCAAGTTTCCACTACCAGCACAACACATAGACTTTTCCTTGAGTGGGAATTTTCCCTGGGAGCAGATTAATCCCACAATCATAGTCACGATGAGGAGGCAGCAGCTCAGCTTGCTGTTTACTAAAGTTATCAGTGAAGTCAGAATACTGATGCGGTAGTCCAGGCAGAGTAGATTCGATAAGAGGATGATTACATAAGGGAGGTTTTACAGGAACCAAACAGTCTTGGTAACAATTGGAACTCCAAGCAGCTATTTGTAGAGTTTCCCAGGCCAATTTGGGTTGGTGTAATCTCAATCAAGGCAGACCCAAGATGATCTGTTTCACTGAAGAGAGTAGACGTAAAAATGAATAATCTTGTGGTGCAGGACCCCTGTGTCATGATAATAGGTCTAGTGATGTGTGAAATCCTTTCAGCCAGGGGATGTCCAGATACTGATGAAATGGTAAGGGGCACCTTAAGAGATTCTGTGGGGATGTGATAAAGTTGAACCAATTGTTCTTCAATGAAATTCCCAGCTGCCCCAGTATCCAAGAAAGTCTGTAGATGAAGAGATTTCTTGGTCAGAGAAAGTGTCACAGGAATCAATATCTGGGGAGAGGAACTCACATGACCCAGGGAAGCCTCTCCCACCAAACCTAGGTCCAGGAGTTTCCCAGCTTCAAAGGACAGGTCTTTGCAAAATGCCTGGCTTCAGCACAATAAAGGCACAAATTCTGCTATCGGCATCTCTGGCGTTCTTCCAGTGAGATTCTGAATCGATCAATCTGCATGGGTTCTTCAGTGGTGATAGGATGTTCTTGAGGCTTAGGAGTGATGAAAGGACATTGGAAGGAAGGTGCTAACCGCACTGGGTGACACAGTGTAGCCGTTTCCCAGGACCATTCTTGGAAATGAAGATCAAGGCAAATGGCTAGTTGAATCAGGTTCTCAAGGGAATCTGGTGGGTCCCGTCCAGCTACTATGTCCTTTATGAACTCCGAAAGGCCTTGGCGAAAAATAACTATCAGACTCTCCTCTCCCCAACAAAGTTCTGTGGCAAGAGTTCAGAATTGAACTGAGTATTCTCCTACTGACCTAGCCCTTATCGTATCTGGAGGGGCTCTGGAGGAGCTCTGAAGCTGCAGAGGCCAATCGCCTCGGTTCGTCAAACACTAGGCAAAAGTCTTTAAGAAATTGATCCAGATTGTTCAACAGGGAGTCATCATGTTCCCACAAAGGAGAAGCCCATGCCAAGGATGGTCCCTCCAGGAGAGAGAGAATAAATGTAAACTTTGTTTTATCTGAAGGGAACAATGGTGCTTTCAATGAAAATGCATTTTACATTGGTTTAAAAAACCACAACATAGTTTTGGATCTCTGTTGAAACAGGGAGGAGGTGGCAGATGCAAAACAGATGGAGGAGGTGTCGGAGGTAATGGGGGAGCTGCTATAGCCAATGCGTCCATACGGGCCGCCAACCTCTCCAATACTCCTGTGACCTGATCCAAGACTCCTTGTTGCTGTTGTACCCAAGTGGAAAGGCCAGGAGTCGCCTGTCGAGCTCTTAAGTCTACTGGGTCCATGGCCTCAGCTAGCTGTTAGGTTTCATGGACCCAAGTGATAGTATAACAGCCTACCTGAGTAGGATCACACCGAGGTTCAGCCGAGATGGTCAAGACATGGGATCCACATGTAGTCGGGGTCGGAGGCAGGTGGCAGGCAAGCGATCCAGATAGGCAGTCCAGGTCAGAAGCAGGCAGCGAGCAAACAATCCAAAGGCAGTCCGGGACAGAGGCAAGCAATGAGCAACAATCCAAAGGCAGTCCAGGTTTGAGGCAGGCAGCGAGCAAACAATCCAAAGGGCAGTCCAGGTTTGAGGCAGGAAGCAAGCAAACAATCCAAAGGGCAGTCTAGGTTCGAGGCAGGCAGCGAGCAAACAATCCAAAAGGCAGTCCAGGTTTGAAGCAGACAGCAAGCAAACAATCCAAAAGGCAGTCCGGATCAGAAGGAGAAAATGAATCCAAATAAAGAGCACCAGCACAAGCAAACCTGTAGCCGAGGCATTGCTGGTGCTGAAACACCGGTTTAAGTAGCTATTTTTCCCGTGCTGGTGCAGAGTCTATTGGAATCAGCATGGGGGGAGGAACATCACAGGGCCGATTCGTGTGCAGCACATGGCCATGATGCCAGTGGGAAGAGAGCGCATCGTATCGGGAGGAGCCTCCTGATCGTGAGGTACGGGTCTGCGCCGTAACATAAAGAAACTTCATAATCTCATAAGCATTTAGTATTTAAACCCCTAATGATTAGATATGTAAATACTGTTTGCAGTAGCATTTGTCTAACAAATTTTAAAAGTAAAAAGCTCCCATTTTGTATCTGGTGTCTGGTGCCAATGTTGATGCAAGCTCTGTTAGCTTTGCCAAGCTAGACTATACTAACGCTTAAGATCTTACTGTTGCGCTTGAAGGTGGACCGTTGTCCTGGGGCCATGGAGAACGGCTCCCTGGTAGGGACCAGGAAGCATCTGCCCCCAGGGGGCGGAGCACAGGAGGAGACAGAGGTTAGGATAAGCTTCACCACTGGAAGCCCGAGGTCCCCCCGGGTAGAGCCCATAGGGACCCGGGCCACTTGGTCGAAGATGGGCCTCGCAGGGTCTCCCGGAGAGGTAGTAGAGAGGCGGGCCCATGATCAGCAAGGGAGCATGGTCGGACTTCACGCTGTTGGCCTGGAGAGGCAAGGAAGGCCCAAACAGCGTAGGCGATGACAAGGCAATGGACAAAGCCAGAATCAGGAGACGTGGTCAATGGCATCCGAGGACAGAATCCGAGGATCAGTCCGAGGAGTAGTCAACAAAGCAGGGGGTCAGGATTCCAGAGGTCAGATGAGGTCACAAGGCAGGCAGAGGTCAAGATCCAGGCAGCAAAGAGAATGATCAAGGAACAGGCAGAGGGCAGTACCAGAGAGTCAATCCGAGGGTACTACCTGGGAGGATGGACAGACAGACGCAGGAACAGAAGGACGCTGGAACAGAAGGATGCTGGAACATGGCTGGAACAAGAATGGAACAAGGCAGGAATAATACTGGAATAAGACTGTGAACGCGGAGGCAAACTAGTACACTTACAATGCCAACTCAATTGCCAAGGCAAGGAAGTACAGGCAGGGACTTCCTTACATCGTTCCATCAATCAGGGCGGGCCGCGGAGCTAGGACCGACCCCTGGCCCTACAATAGGCTGGGCGGTCCACGTGCTCACACGTAGGGGCGTGGCCAACGCCACTGGAGACGTCGAACTCCGGCGTGAGGCCTGTTGCATAGTGGAAGGCCTGGCGACTGCCGCCGCGGGACGCCGAGGCCTAGAGGAGCTCGCGGCTGCCGCTGGGGAGACCAACCCGTGACCTGCAGAGAAGCTAGTAAGGTGAGTAGGCCCATGCGTGGACTGGGCACAGACGGGGCACGCAACACTATCTGCTTTATACCTTATTAAAGCATTGGCTATGTTTCCAGCCTGATAGTTGCACATGGTCCATAAAGAAAATAAAATAAAAATTAAAATGCAGCACAAGTCATGTTTGGGGTTCAGAGTTTATTGTTTTTCATACTTCTGTTTCTTAGAGGTATAGGGGATCTAGACACTGTCACAAGGGGCATATCCCATGTCACCTCTTCCAATGGAAGGATTGACCTTTGATCTATTCAACGTCTATGTAGCCATTACTTTCTTTTTTAAATCTGTGTATTCTTATAAACATGGACCTTTCCTGAATTGTTCTAGTTTCTTTTTCAGAGCTAGAATCAGAAGCAATATTAATTACCTCAGCAAGGATATCATAGCACAGTACAAAACAATGACTAGAGAGCAACATTATTTAAATTCCCTTTTTTGTAAAACTAATTAAAATGGAACCTATCCATGAGACTTTGGGAAGAATCGAATCTGAGCTTGGGGCCATGTAGAAGGACAGCAGCGTGGGCAGCGTTCCAACTGCAAAGAACAGCTGAGCAGGATGTTGGCAGCCCAAGTTGCATGGAGCAACGGCGGCGCTTAGGGCCATGAAGAGGGAGAGTCGTGTTTGCAGCATCATGGAACCACTGCCAGGGAGCCTGGGCCTGCTTCTGCTGCTGCGGCGTGGCAGTGGGTGAGTGAGGCCGGCCGTGGGACTCCACAACAAGCGTAACACTGTACAGAATATATTTGGTTCCTTTAATTTTACCTGGGCTTAGTCTTTGTGTGAAGCATAGTGTTGGTTGAGTCTACTTTCTATGATTGCCCTTTTATTTGTTGAATAATTGAATATTCTCTCATTGTATGAAATAGTCTCCCTTATATAGTGGATTATATATCACAGAATTTAAGCTTGGGCAGATGAGGTTTTTATTCCTTTTGTTCTGAAATTTTCTTTTTTCTGCTATCCACTTACAGTCTTTTTTTTCTGATTGAGATGTACGTGTGTCTTGAATTGTTAAATTAAAAATTTACTAACTGTAATTGTAAACACCCTACCCTCCATATAGGAGGGAAAGCACTGACAGTTTCTCCCTGGTCACCATAGCTAGGCTAAGGAACAATGTTTTCAGTTTTAGAATGACCAAGAAATTTGTTAATGATCCCTTTGCAGGGCAGAGTTACATAAATAACCTCACTCCCAGCTTTGTAATTTGAAAACAGATATTGGAAAATGCGCAAGCACAGCTAAAGGTTTTCCTAGTGATAAGTAAGGGAGACCAGAGCAGAGCAAATTACTACTATAAAAAATAAAAAGAATACATTCACTTTTACATTACACATATGGACCCAACTTTCAAAACTGAACATAGTACACCATAAATGGGCTTGTAGAGATTTATGCCAATATTTTAAAACCTGTGCAGCAGAAGCCACTCAAGTTTTAAAATACACAAATGTCTGCCTCTTAAAGTATTCTTGGGCTCAAAATAGTATGCATGCACCATTTCATGCACACTGTTTCCGCTTCTAAGGTGGTGGGCTCATTTACAAAATGGCCATCCCAGCAAGAATGAAGAACCTCGGGAGTGGGGATCTATACAGGCTGGCGGACCTAATTGGAACGAATGAAGTCATCCTTTTCCCTATCCCTGGGTTTTGGCAGAATCCAAAGCTGTGGGAGCAGTACAGCTGCACAATCGGCAAGGGAAAGGAGGATCTGATGATACTGGAAGTTAACAGGAACAGATTGTTATGTTATGTTTTATAGGCAGTATGATGTCAATTGAGTAACTGTTTTATGTTTTAATGATTGTTTTATGATTTGATTTGTAATCTGCTTAGCAGTGGACCCTGTTATAAGCAGACAATAAAAATCTCTAATTAATTAAATAAATAAAAATCTTCAGTGCCTTTAAGGCACTAAGGCAAACCCCAGGGTGGTGGCTCTATGCAATGGGCTGGCAAGTAAAGGGCTGTAATCAAAAATTGGAAATCACTTGCAAAAAGCAGAGGAAGAAGCACATAGTATGGATAAATGTCTAAAAGGCCTGGAAAATGCTAAGTTATGGGGATCTCAGCTAAGCTGGCACCAAAAGGAATGCTCAGTTGTTGATGACCTTTAATAGATGTACAGGGGTAGATTTTTAAAGTTTTGCGCGGGCGTAGATTTGTTCGCGCAACCCGGTGGGGTACACAATTGTGCAACCTGCATGCGCTGAGCCGAGCAGCCTGCCTCCGTTCCTTCCGAGGCCGCTTTGAAATTGGAGCAGCCTCTGAGGGAACTTTTTTCCGGCCCTCCCACCTTCCCCTCCCTTCCCCTACCTAATCCATCCCTCAGCCCTAACTAAATCCCCCCCCACCTTTATTCAGAAAGTTACGCTTGCCCGTGCTGGCAGGTTGCCGACGCGCCATTCCCTGGCCTCGGAGGCCTCCGCCATGCCCCTGGAACGCCCCCGGGCCGGCACCACGCCCTCGGGCCCGCCTCCAGAATACCCCCGAATGCCGCCCCGACACGCCCCCGACACGCTCCCCAAGCAAAACCCCGGGACTTACGCGCATCCCGGGGCTTTGTGCACGCCGGCGGCCTATGCAACATAGGCGCACCGGCGCGCAAGTCCCCTGCGCGCGTAAATCCGGCTGGATTTACACGCGCAGGGCTTTTAAAATCTGCCCCACAGTATGTAATCTAATTGTATTGTATTTTATTGATCTGCCTTTACTGTACTTCAAATTATATCCTTCCTATTGTTATAATGTAAACAGTTGTTTACCTGTAAACCGTTGTGAAGGCTAGCTCCAAACAACGGTATATAAAAACCAACACATAAATAAATAAATCTTCCAATCTTCTTATCTCAATAGGTGAAAAACCTCAAGAAGGCATGTGAGCTAAGTTGATTAGAAGGGAGAATGGCTGCAGCAGCAGTGCATGAGGCAGGAACGGGCCAGAGGTAAGTAAACCTAACTCACATCTGGAAGACTTTACACCTTTCTATGTGCAGCTTCCAGTGGAGAAAGATGGTTCAGGGCCAGCAAAAAGCATGTTGTGTTACTAGCAACTTTAGAAAATTGCATGACCTATGCACATGTAAAAATATATGCATACATACCTTTTATATGCGCAGGGGAGAGACACTCCAAGGGGTGGAGTCTGGGTGGGGTTGGAACTTAGGTGCATACATTTTGATTTTAAAAAAGTATGCATGTAAATCCTCTTAGCAAAGCTACATGGACCAAATAGTTGGTGTAACTGTGTGCTTGTTGTTTTGCCAGGATGATTTTCAAAGCAGACTTATGACCGTAAATCCTCTTTGAAAATTGGTGTAACTTATGCCCATTATTCCAGGTAATTTATATGCGATGTTACAGAATTACCTCCATAGTAATGTAATAAATATTTTTGAAATAATTTTGTAACATTCCACATAAATTAGTCTGCAAATGTGAATCCAAGTTACACCAGTTTTGAAAGCAGTCTTTGCTAGAGATGTGAATCGGAACCGGAATCGGTTCGGATTCCGGTTTCGATTCACATCGTGTTTTTTTTTTTCGTCCGTCCCGATCGCGGTTTTGTTTATCGACTGCGCCCGAGCTGATAAACAAAAAACCCCCCTGACCCTTTAAAACTAATCCCTTAGCTTCCCCCACCCTCCCGACCCCCCCAAAAACATTTTACAGGTACCTGGTGGTCCAGTGGGGATCCCGGGAGCGATCTCCCACTCTTGGGCCGTCGGCTGCCACTAATAAAAATGGCGCCGATGGCCTTTGCCTTTACCATGTGACAGGGTATCCGTGCCATTGGCCGGCCCCTGTCACATGGAGGGAGCACTGGATGGCTGGCGCCATCTTTAGAAGCTAAAGAGCCTTAATCTGTTTAGCCTTTCTTCATAAGGGAACTTTTGCATCCCCTTTATCATTTTTGTCACCCTTCTCTGTACCTTTTCTATCTCTGCTATGTCTTTTTTTGAGATGGAGCAATGAGAACTGCACATAGGGGTAGATTTTCAAACCGCGCGATTTGGCGTACTTTTGCTGGTGCATCAGGCGCAAGCAAAAGTATGCGGGATTTTAGTAGAGCCGCGCGTATCCGCTAAAATCCTGGATCGGCGCGCGCAAGGCTATCAATTCCGTAAGGCGGCGCGCGCCGAGCCGCGCAGCCTACCCCCATTCCCTCCGAGGCCGCTCCGAAATCGGAGTGGCCTCGGAGGGAACTTTCTTTTGCCCTCCCCTCACCTTCCCCTCCCTTCCCCTACCTAACCCACCCGCCCGGCCCTGTCTAAACCCCCCCCTTACCTTTGTCGGGGGATTTACGCCTCCCGGAGGGAGACGTAAATCCCCGCGCACCAGCGGGCCGCTAGCGTGCCGGGACGCGACCTGGGGGCGGGTCCGGAGGGCACGGCCACGCCCCCGGACCGCCCGGGCCGTAGCCATGTCCCCGGCCCCGCCCCCGGAACGCTCCCGACACGCCCCGAAAACGCCGCGCGGTTCGGGCCCGCCCCCGACACGCCCCCTCATAAAACCACGGGACTTATGCGAGTCCCGGGGCTCTGTGCGCGCCGGTAGGCCTATGTAAAATAGGCTCACCGGCGCGCAGGGCCCTGCTCGCCTAAATCCGCCCGGATTTGGGCGGATTTAGGTGAGCAGGGCTCTTAAAATCCGCCCCATAATACTCAAGGTTCTGTCAACAATCGATCTCAGTTTTGTTCTTTGTTCTTTTCCAAATAATTCCTAACATTCTATTTGCCTTTTTAACTGCTGTTGCAGACTTAGCTGAAGATTTCAAGATAATGTCCACAAGGATTCCAAGGTCCCTTTTCTGGTTGGTGACTCCTAACACAGAACCCAGAAGTGGCTCCTGTAGTTGGTGTGTCAATACTCTGCAGCGCAGGAAAGCTGAATAGTCTCTACTCAAGTAAGGCGGTCGTGGCCCGAGGCTCGGGGTACACTGCGGGAAATCCTCAATAAAGTTTGTAGAGTAGATGTCAGTAGAGGTACTTACAAGAGATGGTTCCAGGAGAGTGGGAGACCTGAGAAGCAGGTCTGGTAGCAGTCAGGCAGGTAGGCCCTCCGAGGAGTGGATAGCTGGGAATGCAGGGGAGCCCCCGAGGAGCAGGTACTCAGAGCGTTAGCTGCCAAGACTAAAGTCAGGAACAGGAAGTCCTTGAATGAGGTGGATTCAGCAAGACGGAACTCCTTGCTAGCTCATAGAAGGCAAGGGCCGGTCATGTTAAATACACTAGCGGATTGACATCATCGGGAAGGGACGCCCCCGAGGTTCCCGCCATGACATGTTCAAAAGAGGCCCTTTCGTGCGTGTGCCTAAGTAATTCCGGATCCAAGATGGCGGTCGGCAGCGCCCACGCTGTCCCGGGAATGCTGGAGAGGTCAGCAGGGATTAGCGGAGACCGCCATTCTTCCCAGACTTGACGGTGCAGGGAGAAAAGAGGTGAGCATGAGAGGTCGCAGCTGTCTGCGACCGACAGGCATAACAGATAAAGAAGAGATAACTGAAGAAAAGGATGAAAGGGAATGATCAATGTCGGAGACATATGTAGGGAAGGAAGGGAGGAAAACAAGAGAGAAGCAATGGAAAGTGGAATGGAGAAAACTGAAGAGGGAGACCAGGACCAACTCAATCACAAAAATATAATGCCCAGACAACAAAAGTAGAACATATTTTATTTTCAATTTTTAGAGAGTGGAATATGTCAGGTTCAGAGATGTGCATTTCTTATCTCTTTGGAAGCCAATAGTAACAGGTGGGAGAGAGAAAAAGGGGGAAAAAAATGGATAAAGTGCGTAGCTTGCTGGGCAGACTTGATGGGCCATTTGGTCTTCTTCTGCCGTCATTTCTATGTTTCTATGTTTCTATGTTTCATTTTGCTCAGTTCACGAGGAAATGAATTTGTTTCTTTTTCTCTGGCGTTGAACTGCATGCAGAGTTGGTCTTCTTGGGGTTTTCATTTCAGTTTTTCTCTGTATTTATATTTTTAATTTGCGGTCCCTTATTTTGTGTTAGGTAAGGGTCAGATTGTGTTCTGTGTGTGACTGAGGTGAGGGATTCTGCTTGATTGTAGTATCTGGCTTTTTCAGTTTTTCCAATAGAAGGTGTTTTGGTGTTCTAGGGCCTATAGTAATATTTGCAGTGCTGCCTCTTTCCAGGTACAGTGGCTGGTGTTTGAGTCGTGGGAGTTTTTTATGGTTTGGCAGGTTTACTATATAGGTTCTGAGTGTCTTTTTTTGCAAGTTTTTGTGTTCCTTCAAAACGTCTCTGGCCTGTCTCTTAGAAAGTAGCCATGTCTATTCCAAGCCAAGTCTATTCCATGTAACCATTAGCAATGGTAACATGGAATAGACTTAGTTTTTGGGTACTTGCCAGGTTCTTATGGCCTGGATTGGCCACTGTTGGAAACAGGATGCTGGGCTTGATGGACCCTTGGTCTGACCCAGTATGGCATTTTCTTATGTTCTTAAAGTATATCCCTTTTGGGTTCCTTAGCAGGGGTGGTGGAGGGGAAAGGAAAAAGGCATCTCATCCCATCCCTCACCTGAGGTAGCAGATTGTCTTGAGCCGTTCTTGACCTCTGGCACCGGTTACTGATAAAGTAAAGCTCTGTTCCTGCCCTGGGCTGCAGACCCTCTGAACCACCTCCCAGAGTCTGACATCATCACCAAATGCTGGCTCAATGTTGTACAGGTTAGCATGTCAAAGGAGACGTTTCTGGGCCTGGGCCTTTATTGATGATGTCAGACTGGAGAGGCAGCTCTGAAGGTTGGTCACAGGGTGGCAGCATCACATTTTCAGATGCGTCACCAACTTCAGCAGTCACCCTATGCCCCTGTGGGGGGACCTATTAGCAGTTTTCTACAAACTTAGGATCTGATTAATTTTATTTGTTTGCAATGGTAAAGTACATTTTAACCAGAATATTTTCTAAGATCCAAGCAGGGATGAGTCGACTCCGAAATTTACCATTGACTTCAATGGTGAATTTATTGATTTGCCATCAGTATTTGTGGCTTGCTGGAAGTTTTAAAGGACTGGCACTGTATATGCAGATATCAAAGCACTCCTCTGAATTTTTGAATCACAATATAAGATAACCATATAATATAAAAAACCATTCTTTTTGTAAGTTGTATGTATCAAGTTGTTTTACTGTAAACCGGAGTGAAGGCATTTGCTATACTTCGGTATAAAAAAAAGACTTAAATAAATAAATAAATAAAGATAAAGCTTTAAATAAAACAGAGCGAGTTTTGGAGGACAATTATTCTTTCGATCTGGAGTTTTATCTATGTTTTGCCTTGAAGAACTGAACTTCCGAAGTAATATTAACTAAAGTTTTGTCTTCCAACTAATGGACTCATTTCTTCCTGAGACATACAGAAACAATTGCCGTCAATTCTAGTGTTCTTCCTCTGCAGGGAAATGTTACCTGCAAATTAAATCTAAATTATAGAGAAAGAAATAGTCTGCAAGCTGAAGAACATCTGCAGAAAGATTTCCAATACAGCAATTTAGAATCCTTAATTAAAATGAAATTTACTGTTTCATATGAAACTGATTCACTCAGTTAAATTTTAATTATTTCTTTCCTAAGCTCAATTATAAACTTTCAGAATAGTTGAGTTAAAGTTTGCTCAGCCACAACACTATAAAACCTGCAAACACTTCTTGTAGAGTGAGAAGAAGAGCCTACATATTGTGGAAAGAAAATTATATTTTACTAGCTCCAATCCAGATAGCTCTGATCTAATCCATGTTAGATTTGATAAAAGAGGAGTCAAGAGCGCTCAGAAAAAGCGTCTGTCTGTTCAGCAGGGACCTGAGAAGGAAAAAGAGTCTGTTTTTGATAACTTTAGAGTTCAGTTTATCCCTGCACTTTTTAACTTCCCTTAGGCAAACAGCAGATATTCAGGCTGTTTTTTTCGGACTAGCCACTGTTATCAAAGGGTTTTTTAGGGAGATATTCAAGGCTGACAGAAAGATATTTCGGGGAACTGGCCCAGAAGAGGTTATTCACCTACACTTATGCAGGTTTTATTTGCCTCCTAAATATCCCATATATGGTTACTTCTGTTTGGCTGGTTTTCCATTTTTTGCTGTGTCTCTCCCATTAACCTCTATAAATATGGCTGGAAAATTCCTAGTTGCCAGGTCACACAGGTACCTAAAAATTGGTGCCAGGCACCTAGTATAGCCGGCCCTGGGTACGAGGAGAGATGCTGCTACTGCTGCCAGTTTGGGACTGGGAAGAGACACCACCCTCATTGCTGCTGACTCGGGCCAGAGTAGACATCCTGTGCTTCAGGCCACAGTACAAGTGCTGAGGTGGATGCGTGTATGGCGGAGGGGGGCAGGGCGCTGGTGTGAGGTAGCTGGGGGAGAGAGAGGAAGGGTAGGAGAGTGATTGAAATGAGTGAAGAAAGGGAAAACTATAAAGACATTTAAAAAAAATAGAGCGGAAAATCCCAAGCAAGACAGACGAAACAAAAAAAAACAACTGACTGTGCAGCCTCTTCTCTTAGGAGAAAAAAATGATTTTTTTTTTGTGCCAAGGAAGAAAGAATTCCCAGCTGCAACATGTTTTTGACAGGTGCCTAAGTTTTGAAAATATTTTTCTATACCTGCCTATAGCAGACAGTTTGTTCAAATTAATTTTTTTTCCTCCCATGGAAAATGATGGGAGCCAGCCTCTACCACCTTCTATCTTTTTACTCTTTCATATTCTATTCACATAAAATGTAAGAGAAGTATCAGGCCAGACATCTAATAGGCTTTAGTTGTCATTTCAGCAAGCTTTAGTGCTGCTTTTAAAGAAGCAGCACCACTTTCTCTGCAACACTAGTCTTTTTTTTAATTTGGCAGACCCTGACTAATATAGGGCTAGTTTAACACTCTCTTAATTATGTGTGTCCCTTCTTTCCTCTCACTCAGGGGCCATCTTCCCAGCCCCAGAGGGCACTGGATTCACTCAGCCGGGGTGGGGGAATAAAATCTCTGGGTCCCGTGGTTGGAGGCAGGCTCTCCTGAAAGAGCAACTTGGCAGAGGTCACCTTCAAATCACTGTGTCCACCAAAACAATTGGTGCTCCAAACAGCAAACAGTTTACTTTAAAAAATACTTTGCTTCAGCCAGTACAAAGAAAATAGCATCCATAGCAAAAGGGGAAGGAAAATTCAGGTACGAGAAATACACAGTCCAAAACTCATCTACTTAGGAGGTAATTTTCAAAAGGATTTATGCGCATAAAACTGGGTTTTATATGTGCAAATGGACTTTATGCGCCTAAATGGGCTTTTGAAAATTGCTAGGATATATGATTTTACATGTGTAACTCCTTTGAAAATTACCTCCATAAGTCTCCAAAATTTAGATCTTGTACACTATATATCTTGTACTCCTATATAAAGTTAGTCCTCTGCTCCTTTCTCAGGCCTTCTGTGATCCCCGTAACCCAGAAGCAAAATCTCTTGAAAATTCCCAGTTTACTGTCAGTCTTGGTAAAGATGATCCAAGACAACTTCTTCCCTTTACTTCAGGCAGTTTAAGGTTCCCAGTCCCTGCATGGGAGCTCCAGGACATTTTCTTTGTAAGCTATTTTCTTTGTAAGTCCTGGTCCCCAACACAGCTCCTGCTCACTTGCTTCAAATCCCAAACCTTCTTCCAAACTCCTCTGAGTGCCCATGAGAGCATCAGCTTCAAGTTCCCACTCCTTCCCAACACTCTCCCTGTGCCTCATGGGAGGCAGTTTTATACCCTCCCCCCTCCCCATTTTTCATCCCTATTAGGAGAAGACACACCCTGTCATTCAGATACCTTTCACATACACCCTCCGAAATTCCTATAAATCTTCTTAGCTAGGAGAATCCACCATTGTGAAAGGTGGGAAACCTTTTCAGAGCACCTGAATCACAGATGAACCATATAAGTTGGAAGATTCTACATTTTAACACAAATCATTCTCTAGTATTCTCTAGTACACTCTAGTGGCCAAGCCAGGGCTACATTCATATCATTTACACATCATCCTTCTCTCTCTCTCTCTCACACACACATGCAGGAGTATGGTTGCACTGTAGAATGCAACCATACTCCTGAATCCATATCTATCAATCATACTTACATATTATAGTGCCCTCTAGCTGTAGTTGGTGGAAATGGTGACTTTCTTCTGCTATGGTGACTCAAGGTGCTGAGTGGTATTTAGTTAGGAAGGTAGATGGTATTGGATGCGCTTTGCAATTAAAGCAATTCCTCCCATTGCCATCTTCCTGACTGGGTAATTTAAAATGAATGGGAAAATTTTGCCTAGCCAGTAGTGCTCCCAAAGGTTGGGATGGGAAGCAGGGAGTAAGAAAAGATTGTCTGCAGGATGGAATCAGTTCAAGATAACACAATCTTTATTGTATAATAATTAAAATAAAACCTAGCTGGCAATGATGGTTCAACAGTTACTGGTTCAACAGTTATTGATTTAACAAAAGTAAGAGCAATTCATTTTAGCAATTTAAGATATTAGAGCATCTTTACAAACTCAGTTATAGCTATAGTTACTACTGAATTTGCATTTTCTTCTCAGGTATCTCTCTAGTAAGAAAGCAAGGCTCATTAAAGACAGTTATTCAGATAAGTGTCAGTATTCTCTAAACTTACTTTTTATCCTGTACTTTAATTAACTCCAATGTATTTTCAGGAACCGATGCTTTGTGTTGCTTCATATCTTCCAGTGACTTCGAGAGCTTTTCACTTAGATAAGTATAGCTTCCTTTCTTTACCTCTGTTTCTGTATTTCTCATATACTTTTGGTTAACTTTCTTGCATTTTATCCATGCCTTTATAGTAAATGTCACTAGTGTCTGGCCAGATCTAGGCTGTTGTCAAGGCCAGCGCATCCCAAAAGGCGAACTAGGTGATTGCCTAGGGCACCAGCAATTAGGAGGCAGCAAAGAGCACTCATATGGGGCTGTGAGCGGAGCCCATCCCATTCACAGCCAGAGGAGTAGAGACTTGGTGGGCCGCGAGCAGCATCCATCCTTCTCACGGCCGAGAAGTGCAGGCACTCAGTGGGCTGTGAGCAGCTCCCATCCTGCTCTTGGCCGAGAGAATTCAGAGACTTGGCAGACTGTGAGCAGCGTCCATCCTGTTCACGGCCGAGAGAAGCAGAGTCTTGCGGGCCACGAGCGGTGCCTCTATTTGTGTGTGTGTGTGTGTGAGTGAGGGGGATTGTGTGTGTGCAAGAGAACAATGGTATTAGTGAGAGAGAGGGAGGGAGCCTTTGTAAGGGGGGGGGGATGAGACAAGGAACCTAAGTGTGTGAAAGAGAGGGGGCCTGTCTGAGTGAATGAGGTTGGGGCTGTAGCTGGGGCTTGGACTGGGGGGAGGGAGGAGGGGGGGGGGCAGGTGCAGGGCAGAAGGTTCACCTAGGGCACCTAATACCATTGCACCGGCCCTGGCTGTTGTGTGAGTGCAGAATTGGCTGTACGATGCTGGAGTGATTTTTCTCTGATGCGCAAATGGGTTGCTGGTGGTGATCTTTAGAAGGGTTCCTGGAGTGCAATGCACTTTTATCTTTGGTCTTCTGATCCCTATCTCCTTGGTTCTTTCTAGTAACTACAAGATCAACCTACTGGCCTGACTTTAAGATATGGAAAAGTGAGACTACCTCCCTTTCACTGCATATTTTTGGAAATCTACCACATGACTGTAAACCTTACCCAGGGTGTTTATTCCTAAGGGCACAGAATCACATTTATAACTTCTGGGGCTGCTCCGGCTAGCTAAGTTCTTCCCAGCTCGACTCTTGTCTAAGGCCCAGACAATGAAAGAAACTTTAGTGTGTCCCTTGTGTATTAGGATTTGTAGGTATGTGGGCCTGGGCCGAGGTGAGAGATGGTACTGCCCACAGGGAGGAGCCATGTGAGCCTCACTGTCGGGAGGCGAGGTCTCAGCGGACATCAGACACAGTTGTGGAATAGAGTCTTTATTAGAAAGATAGAGAGGGAGTGCAGGAGAAAGACACAGAGTCTGTGCGATGGGATACACCCAAGGAGAATACCTCTGTAGAGAAGTTATGGTAATGGTCCATGGAGTGGGGTACACCGATGAGGCTCCTCAGTAGAGATGATGCGGTAGTGGTCCGTGGAAAAGGGCATACCAGTGAAGGTGTTAGTGTTCGTGGTAGTTGTGGGTGGATCCTTGGGCCGGTGGCAGATGACCACGCCCAGGGGGAAGATCCCGTGAGGGACCACCGGTCAGGCTCAGAGTTTGGAGACAGACACACACTAGTTCTTTTATTAAACAGTATATTGAACCACCACAGGTGGCAGTAGTGAGCTGGAAGAGCCCGGCAGGGCTGTAGTCCTTCAGATACTGGAACAGCGATCCTGGATAACTGAGCTGTAGAGAAACTGAATATAGTAAGTAGGCCTTGTAAAAAATATCCCTACCAACTGCGGGCTTTCTACGACCTCTAGTACCTTTGCCTGATATGATGGGATTTTATCAGCTGCAGTGCCTGCTTACTGGGATTGAAATGGTGGACAGAAGTTGTTTTAATCTTTATTATTTTCAGTGAAGTGGATGTGTATGTGACAATGACTTAACTGATCACTCTGTGTGTAATGTTGAACAACACACAGAGAAAATGCTGTACAGTACTATTTTAGTATTTTGCTCTGCTGATTACTATACTGCATTACACACACACAAAAAGCAAAGTATAGTGAATAATGCTCAGATATGTACATTAGTACATAGTACAGCCATGCACTAGTAAATGTAGTAACAAAATGAATCTACAATGTGGCTAGCTGTAACTGTGGTGACTGGCACTGCCAGCTTTCTTTGTGGATGCACAGGCGCTGGTACACACAGACCCAAACACAAACATTTAAAAAAAAAAGCCTCTCTATCTTTCTTGGGCACTGTGGCACAACTAGCTAGTAGCATAGCACTTTCACTGGCAGTACTGCTGGACTAGTTTACATTAACAAGTTTAAAATTAATTTAAATCACTGCAGCTTCAGCCTTTCTCAGAAGGAGAGTGGGGGCTTGAAAACACAAGCCTTCCTTGTGTTCAGTGGCAGTGACAATGAGATGTTAAATAAAAATTAAAGACCTGTGCAAATGAACACAGCATGATAGCAGCCAAAAGGATTAGAAAAGAATGGAATATTTCTAATGTTGAACAAGAGCACCCTGTTGATTCAGAACACTGTGCAACACAGAGCTCAATTCAACAGCTAAGAGCAAATGTTTCCTTCAAGGCAAGATTCAAATGAAGTTTGAGCAAGTCTGCACATACTTTAAGAAGAGCAGTGATTCGCAGGTTTAGAAAAATGCTTCACTCTGATACGCTCTCTTACTTTGTCAGTCTGGTTTTCTTGACAACAGATCCTGGTTATTCTCTGACCTCATGCATGAATCATAGACATTAGGACTGGTTGCTATGGAGACTCCCACATGACCAGCCTGAGCCTTAGACAGACAGGCTCTATTCTTACAATGCAGCCAATGCTTTTCTATGGCAAATGGAAATGAATGAAATTAATGACATATGTTTCATTCATGGGAAGCGCTCATTCATTTTTGAAGGCCAACAAATAAAAGGAAAGGGGCACATTCATTGCAGATTTAACATTTGTTTTAAATGAATGCACATCCCTGTTAATTAAGATTTATTCTTGAATGTTTTACATCCCTCCAGGTGAAACGGTGTCAGAAATTGATGCTGTTATTACTATTATTGCTTCTTTACATTTACAATATAAAAAATTAGTTGTACTTAATGATATTAATGTATATTTTAATGATGTACATTCTGCATATGTTGGAAATTTTATGGCTTCAATAGATATATTAGGAGTGCATGAATGAAATATTATCAATTGAACATTCTCGTAAAACAGAAGTCTATCTCTCTGCAATACAGCAATTGTTAAAACACATGAAGTTAGTCCTTAATATACAAAAGACAGAAATCATACCACTAAATAGAAAGATTCCCACAAAAACCCCAACATACTCTATGATAGACTAAGTGAAATTAGAACTGATGGATTAGGCAAGCAGTCTTGGAGTGATTACCGATAGCAATCTGACGATGAAGAAGCATATCTTAAACAAAATAAGAAATGGTTATAATAAGGTAAATATCCTGAAATGATTGAAGCCATTACTGAAACATGATGACTTCAGGACAGTGTTACAAACTCTAATTTTTACCAAATTCGATCACTGCAATTCATTACTTGGATTGCCAGCAAATACAATCCAATCCCTGCAGTTGCTACAAAATGCCACTGCAAGGGTACTGTCAGGTAATAACAAATATCCATTCTGAAATTTTTACATTGGTTACCAGTCAAATATAGGGTACAGTACTAAGTATTATGCATACTTCACAACATGGTCAATAAAAATAATGACTGACTAAATGCAACATTGCACTTATACAACCCACAACGAAATCTAAGGTCAGCTAATAGGGTCTATTACAAATACCATCATTACATTCTGCTCATTGAAATGAGGTGAGAGAAAGAGTGATTTCAATCGCTGGACCCAAACTATGGAATTCAATGCCAGGTGAATTGGGTGTTCAGAAGGACATAAAGCTGTTCAAGAAAGATTTAAAAACATGGCTATTTGGTCTTGCATATGCTGGCAAGGAGAAAGGGAGCGAAACAGAAGTATAGTGATCCAACACTGGAGAATTGTTTATGTATATTTAAATTTCATCAGCAATAGTGATATTGCGACATTTTGTAAAATGCTATTGTAATTACTGTTTTATTGATGTATTTTATCAGGAACCTCCGTGATTGTCAACAGAACGATGGTATATATATATGAATAAATAAATACATAAATAAATATATAACTGCTATCCATCACTCTGGCCATGTTTTAGATTTAGTTTTAGTGGCTGACCAGATCACTGAAAGAGATTATGTCTCTGAGATTAGAAATATGTTTGTCCCATAGTCTAATCACCATCTTTTAAAATTTGAATTTAAGTATCAGGAGGTGGGTGTAACTCAAAATTTTCTACTGTTAGTTTGGGTTTTGATTTAAATGCTTTTAAGAAGCACTGGGAGGATATAAATCAAAAGGTTATTTTTGAACTTGAGATAGCAGTTGAATAGTGGAATCTAACTCTTAAAAGCTTCTATGACAAGGTAGCACCAGAAGAAATCATTTAAAGAAAGCTATGTGGATATTCTGTTCCTTGGCTTAACATGGATTTACGTGTTCTTAGGAGACAGATGAGAAAGGCAGAAAGAAAGTGGTGAAAGGTAAAAAATGATAATAATAAGATGCTTTTATGATGCAGCATTATCACTGCATAGAATATCCCTACAGAAGACTAAAAGGGAATATTCTTCTTAGATTAACAAATCTTTAAATACACCTTTGAGAAATTTTATTCTTGTAAAAGCTGCATTAAAATAGCTAAAGAGTAACAGCAGTATTAAACCTAGTTCTGAGGACCCTGCTAAATATTTTCATGAGAAAATTATTGTTTTGCAGAAGTGTTTATTTAATAGAATGTCTGACAATTCGGGGGATTGTTTAACAACTATTAAGTGGGACCATTTTAATCTAATTTCTACTTGAAATTTGCATGATTTAATCCTCAAGGTAAAGGTGACCAACTGTAGATTGATCCCATGTTCTTTTTGCTAATTGAAAGTGTACCTGAAGCATCAGATATTCTTTAGCAAAGGGTGTTGTTCCATTGTCACTGGAGAGAGCGATAGTGAGACCAGTACAGATAGATTTTGCAGTCCCTTTCACACTACTATTTAATTACTGTTCCACCTGAAATATGTGCTCTTTAACGGGCCGATACAGAAAACTTCGTGGGAGAGCCGGCGAGCGCCCGCTCTCCCAGCGCGCGCCCAGGCCATTCTCCTGGGCGCGTGATTCAGGAAGCCTATGTATGAAATTAGGGCCCGCGGTAAAAAGGCACTAGCGCATCCCTAGCGCCTCCTTTTTGACAGAAGCGGCGGCTGTCAGCGGGTTTGACAGTCGTCGCTTAATTTTACCGGCATCGGTTGTCGAACCCGCTGACAGCCACAGGTTAGGAAAACGGATGCTGGCAAAATTGAGCATCCGTTTTCCAACCCACGGGCCGCGGGCAGATTTTTAATTTTTTTTTAATCTTTGGGGCTTCCGACTTAATATCGCTATGATATTAAGTCAGAGGGTGTTTAGAAAAGCAGTTTTTTCTTCTTTTCTGTACACTTTCCCGGTGCTGGCCTGAAATTAACTCCTCCTTTGGCAGGAGTTAATTTCTGAGAGTAAAATGTGCGGCTTGGCTGCACATTTTACTTTCTGGATTGCGCGGGACTAAGTAATAGGCTCATCAACATGCATTTGCATGTTGCGGGCGCTATTAGTTTCGGGGGGGGGGGGGGGGGGGGGGGGTTGGACGTGTGTTTTCCATGTGCTATTACCCCTTATAGTATAAGGGGTAAAAATGTCGAAAATGCGCATTCAAATGGGGGCAAAAGGTGGATATTGACATGATTATATATAAGCTGTTGTGTTGACCTAAAATATGGACAGAATATGTATTTACTATGATGTTGACCTAAAATATGAATGTTGACACAGTACGTGAATGCTGACTAAGAATATGAATACTGAGTTTGTAAACCATTGTGATCTTCTTTTGGAATGATGGTATATAAAATGACAAAATAAATAAGTAAAATAAATAAAATAAATAGCTGACTTTTAAATGATGAAATATTGCTTTATAGAGTGGTGTTACAATGGTTTCAGTCTTATTTACAGGATCAAACACAACACATTTTTCAGGATGGTGATAATTCAGATTGGTACATGAATGCTATAGGTGTACTTCAAGATTCGTGTTGTCAGATGTGCTTTTTTTAATATTTCTGTTCAGTTTTTAGGTAAAATTTTGAACTCATCAGGTTTAATTTATAAAATATATACTGATGATTTTCAATTTTATATTCCTAGTGAATGCAGTGGGGTACTTCCCAGTGAGTCATTTGTGCAATGTTTTGGTGCAGTTAAGACATGGTTGGATGATAATGGTTTAGTTCTTAATTGCAGTAAGACATCTGTTCTGTGGAAGGGCAAGGGATCCCTTTGTGAGGTTCTTTTAACCACTAATAGAAGTAATGTTTCTTTATGTCTTAGAAATGAGGTCTGTAATTTGGGAGTGACTCTTGATTCAAAGCATTCTTTAAAGACTGAAGTCAAAATGGCTGAAGGGCCACATTTTAAAAATTACAGATAGTTTAGCCCTTAAGGAATATTCTTACAGTTCAGGAATTCAAATGTGTTGTATAAGCACTGGTGCTAACAACATAAGAACATAAGAAATTGCCATGCTGGGTCAGACCATGGGTCCATCAAGCCCAGCATCCTGTTTCCAACAGTGGCTCATGCTTACCTGCCATGCTCCTTACACCTTTTTGAATGGAATACTTTGGAACCCAATGGGCTTAATTGAGATATTGACCCGAGTATATGTTTGTGAATGGGTAGGTGTAGGATAGCTTAGTTATTGGGTACTTGCCAGGTTCTTGTGGCCTGGTTTGGCTTCTGTTGGGAACAGGATGCTGGGCTTGATGGTCCCTTGGTCTGACCCAGCATGGCAATTTCTTATGTTCTTATTCATTGTTTGGTTTCAGTTTATTACTATGAGGAGGCAGGTCCTTTGACTCTGCTTCCTATTTATAAGCCAATGATGATGTAGGATGCACATACTTGGCATCTTGTAGTGGCTGACACCATGTTAGAGGTCTTAGAAAAATGTATTGGAGATATCTCTACCATGATACTTTCTCGCAAGTAATGTTATGTTTCTGGCATTATCAGACTTTTTTGAATTGCTTTATTATGAGTTTTGGAATGAGCTTTCATTTTATTTTTTCATAGACTACTTATAGTTTTGATGCATGATGGTATGGTAAAAATTCAGGTAGTACAGCTTTGTGGTTGACTGAGCAAGTAGAATTCTTCTATCCTTATGGAGAGCTATGGGATATTTGTTATAGAGAACATTTTGTTTTGAGTTTTTTTTTGCTTTTGGTTTTCTATTGCAGACATCTATTACTTAGCATTTTGGAAATCAATAGGAGTTCAACATCATGATCACACAAGCAGTTGTATTTTTTAGATACATGTGAAAAATTCTGATATACAGCTTTATGGCTTTTTCTATGCACTGTTATAGAGCAATTGTGCAAATTAATAATGGTACAATACCATGACCATATATGCAGTTAAACCCTTAAATATATTTGAATGTTTTAAAGACATTTTGTGATTACATATATTGTATTGTGTGAACTTGCAGAAATTTCAGTTGTGCGTGTTATTGAGTCCTCTGAAGAAGCTGGCTTTGTCCACAAAACTAGGGTCCTTAGTCGAGAATATGGGAACTGTTTTAATAATATAATTTTGTATGGATGTTGTGTGTAATTTTTATATTTGATTGTCTTGTTGCTAAAATATATTGTTACATTTATTCAGGCACTTATATTTTTTGTTATTTGGTTACATGGTGTTAAGGAGTCTCTGTTTAGTGGACCCTTGGGCCGACCTGCAGGAGACTGGGAAAGGGGTTCAATGTCTCTGGTGCACCGCAGGCCGGGAGGCAGATGTTCAGGCAGGACATAGTGGTGCTCTTCACCCTGGAAGCTGGTGCTCCCCCGGGAGGAGCCCGTAGGAGCACGGCCGCTGGGACTTAGGCGAGGCTTCACCCTTGGAAGCCGAAGCCCCCCTGGGAGGAGCCCATAGGAGCCCGGCCGCTGGGACTTAGGCGAGCTGATGAACTTGAGACTGGAACGAGCAGGCTGATGAACAGGACTGAGAACTGGAACCAGACTAGAACAGTAGACAGGAACTGTAGCAAGACTCGGATACTGGAACTAGACTAGAACAGTAGACAGGAACTGTAGCAAGACTCGGGTACTGGAACCAGGCAGGAACTGTGGCAAGCAAGCAGGAACCAAGCAGGTACTGTAGCAGGCAGGCAGGAACCAAGCAGGTACTGTAGCAGGCAGGCAGGAACGGAGCGAGTTCCAAGGCAGCTCACTCCGGGGCACGGAGCAACAGGGGACCAGTAGGTAAGCCCGTTGCAAGGCAAAGACTGAGTGTCCATGGCCGGCTTATCAAGGCCGCGGTGTCTGACGTCAGGAACTGGGCAGAGTCACCACTGGCGGGAAATGGCCTAGAAAAGCGCCCAAGTGGCGCGTGCGCGCCTAGAGGCAGGGCGTCCATGGGAGGCTTCCCAATGGCATGGACCCCACGGGGACGCTGCTGAACAGGCCGCGAACTAGGCCACCCGAAACGGTAACAGGTCCAGGAGCACGGAGGTAAGGGTCTGGTTGCGGCACTCGCGGCCAGAACCGTAACAACATGGTGCCTGATTAATATACCTTCCTATTTTTTGTACCATGCTCCTTAAATCATAATAGGAGATTTGTTTGCACATAACTACCTACTATGCCCCTAATTCTACCATGGAGGACTTGCTAGCACCTGACTATCTGCCATACCCCTAATACCAATAAGATTTCACTCATTCTACCAGTGTTAGCATTCTCATTTCAAACATAATAGTTAAACCTGCATCAGTTAATGCTCAGTGACCATTATATCCTGGCACTGGGACTACATAACAACTTATCATGTCTTATAGTCCATTTCTTAGTGTCTGTGCAGTTATAATCATCAGTGTGGTATAGCCCTTATACAGTAGTGTCTATCTTTGGGTTATGAAGACCATTTTTTCAATAATTTATATATTGCAGGTAAAGTAATAACTGCATTTATTGTACTTATCTAATGCTTTATCTTCACAATGTCAGGGATTCCTAACATTTCCATGTTAGTGTTCTTGTGCTCAAATGTGCTGGTATTCTACTGAAGACCCAATGCTGCAGAGTTTCAAACTAAATCCTTCTTCAGGGATTAAATGTTTGTTTGTGCACATGGACCTGGCAATGAGAGATGGTCGCCGCATCTCAAAAAAGATATAGTTGCGATGAAGAAGGTACAGAGAAGGGCAACCAAAATGATAAAGGGGATGGAAAGCTCCCCTATGAGGAACGGCTGAAGAGGTTAGGGCTGTTCAACTTGGAGAAGGGGGGATAGGATAGAGGTCTTTAAGATCATGAGAGGTCTTGAACGAGTAATTGTGAATCGGTTATTTACACTTTCGGATAATAGAAGGACTAAGGAGCATTCCATGAAGTTAACAAGTAGCACATTTAAGACTAATCGAAGAAAATTCTTTTTCACACAATGCACAATTAAGCTCTGGAATTTGTTGCCAGAGGTTAGTGCAGTTAGTGTAGCTGGGTTCAAAAAAGGTTTGGATAAGTTCTTGGAGGAGAAGTCCATTAACTGCTATTAATCAAGTTTACTTAGGGAATAGCCAATGCTATTAGTTGCATCAGTAGTATGGGATCCTCTTGGTGTTTGGGTAATTGCCAGGTTCTTGTGGCCTGGTTTGGCCTTTGTTGGAAACAGGATGCTGGGCTTGATGGACCCTTGTCTAACCCAGCATGGGAATTTCTTATGTTCTTAAGTACTTGCACACCACATTATGTTCAACTCTGAAACCTAAACAGCATCATTATATACAATAATACATTCTCAAACCACTATGATTGTTTCTGATACTTAGCAGTTGACCTGCTTGCTGGGAAATATACTTATGGAGTTTTTGATCTTAGTGCTGATTCATAGTGGCTGGCAGCTCTCTGGATTCACATTTACAGAATGAACGCTGTAGTGAGAGCATGCCATTTTTAAAGGTGAGTGTGGGAACTTGAAGTGTCAGTCAAAGCACTAGATTACAAAACATTTGTAATGCTCTCAGATAGTGAACCCTTAGTGCTTTTGTTTCAATGGCACTGCCTAGCGAGCAAGCCCACCAGACTCACACTGACAGCTGGTGGAGAAGCTCTTGGGTGGGGATGCTGGAGCTTTGTCTATACCAGCCACCTCTCCCGCAGTTTGACCCCTTGGGTTTTGGCAACTGTCAGGTGGGTCCTTAGGGCTATCCAGAAGCAAGAGTCTGAGTCCAGACGGAGGTCGAGGCAGGTGGCAGACAGCAGATACAGGTACCATGCCAGAGGTCAGGACAAGCAGTAGAAGAGGCATGGTCAGGTCCAAAGCAGAAGGTCAGGTCCGGACAACAGTCAAGGAAGGTCTGAGTCCAAGCTGGGGTTAGGATCCAAAAGGTCAGGTTGAGGAAGGAGAGACCAGACAAAAAGAAGATTCCTGCAAGGCATGGTTAAGGCACAGACAAGGCAAGGAACAGGACACAGAAAGATAAGAGGCAAGACAGAGAAACTAGCAACATGCACTGGGAACAGAAAGGCACCAGAATACCTAATGCAGAGGCATTGGACTACATTCTGAGGAGCCTTAAATATGGAGGGAAAGCCTTAAATATGGAGGGAAAGTGACATAATCAAAGGGTGCCACAGGAACTTTTCCCTCCTCATCCCCTTTAAGTTTCCAGGAGCACTGCACACACGTAGGAAGGCCCCCATGCCGGAGGAGGGAAATGGCGACATCTGTTTGCCAATGGCGAACCTGCTGCAAGAGTGCTCAGCTGGCATCCGGGGTGAATGAGGCAGCTTGCAGGGCCTACCTATGAGCTGACGATCGTTACAACATTATAAATCACAATAAAACTTGCTAGAATGCATGACTCTTGCAGCAGCATGACATTGTGTAACAGACTTTAAATAGAAAGTTCATAACTGTCATTTATGTGTGATTTCAGTCGTTAGTAACCAGCTGTCAATCACACATTTCCTAATGAAGAAACACTCTGGAGAAAAAAAAATCCATCTGAGATCCAGACTAGGTCAGTTGTCACTTGGGCCTGGATTTATCAAAATGCACTAAATATCGCATGTGATAGGAAAAGGGGTGTGTTTTATGGTAATACGCAGTTTATTGCAATTTGCACTAATACCTATGGGAAGTGCAAATTGTGATAACTTTTTTGCACTTTGCGATAAGTGCCAGAATTGTTGTATTTCCTACATACAACCACTGGAGGGACCATGTTTAGTAGTTTTAAGCTCCTGGAGAGCCAGCCTACCTATCAGGGCCCTCTGGGAGAGAGAGAGAGAGAGAGAGAGAAAGAGAGAGAGAGAGAGAGAGTCACTAGCCATTGTGCCCTCACACTAGATAGGTATCTATAATCTCTATGGGAGGGCCACCCAGTACTCGTAGTGGTTTAGGTATTAGTGTAGGGGTTAGGGGCCACTTTGATATTGTTCTGTTCGTACGTCTCACTTTGAATGTCAAAGTGGCCCCTAACCCCTACACTAATACCTAAACCTCACCTCGAGTGACTAGGTGGGCCGGGGTCAAGTGCTCGCCATCCCTCCACGAACCATCCAGACCTCGACCCCTCAGACGGCCTACCTCAGCGCCCACCAAATGGCGGTAGGTCCCACCCACCACCCTCAACGTCGGCAGCGTGCATCCTGAGCCCTTTAAAGGGCCGACCCAGGCCACCCCTCTTCGGCCTCTTGCAGCCCGCCAGGATCAAGGGCTAGCCATCCCTCCATGAACCTTCCAGACCTCGACCCCCTCGGACGGCCTACCTCAGTACCCACCAAACGGTGGTAGGTCCCGCCCACCACCCTCGACGTCAGCAGCTTGCATTCCGAGCCCTTTAAAGGGCCGACGCCGACCCAGGCCACCCCTCTTCGGCCTCTTGCAGCCCGCCAGGATCAAGGGCTAGCCATCCCTCCATGAACCTTCCAGACCTCGACCCCCTCGGACGGCCTACCTCAGTACCCACCAAACGGTGGTAGGTCCCGCCCACCACCCTCGACGTCAGCAGCTTGCATTCCGAGCCCTTTAAAGGGCCGACGCCGACCCAGGCCACCCCTCTTCGGCCTCTTGCAGCCGCGCGGCCGGCATAGACCCGCCGGGGTCAAGAACTTGCCATCCCTCCACGAACTGTCCGGACCTCGACCCCTCGGATGGCCTACCTCAGTGCTCACCAAACGGTGGTAGGTCCCGCCCACCATCCTCGACGTCGGCAGCGTGCATCCCGAGCCCTTTAAAGGGCTGACGCTGACCCAGGCCACCCCTCTTCGGCCTCTTGCAGCCCGCACGGCCGGTGCAAACCCGCTGCTGCTCTGGAACTAGGCCTCAGCACCCGATCGACCCTGGCAGTGACGCCGTGCCCGGCCGAGACCGCCCCCCCCCCCCGAGACGACCGGACCCTTTAAAAAGGTCGGTCGTAGGTGCTCCATGCCTGGCATCATGCACCGAAGGAGCGCGACAAAGGGGCCTGCCCCTTTGTGCGCCTCTTCGTGCTGACCCCTATGCCACCATCCACTCAAACCCTGCAATACCCCCTTCCATCCTAAACCCCCATGCATACAACAGACAGCGTCTACTATCTCAGCCACACACTCATAGTAATAACTACCCATCCCATTTAACCTAAACCAATAATCAACTATGGCAGCCCACACCATCCCAATCATCAGACCAGAACATCCATATACACCCCCCTTCTCATCAGCATGCCCCAGCGCATAGAAAATCCCTCATTCCTATCACAATTTCCCCCCCTCACACAGCTCCTCAGCCTCACCATTCTCTCCATCATCCTATTCAACTCTCAATCCCTAGGGAAAAAAGCCCCCATCTTCAACGATCTCCTCCTGGACCTTAAACCTGACCTATGTGCAATCACAGAAACCTGGTTAAAACACTCAGACACAGTTGTCCTCAACCAACTCCCTACCCACTCCTACGACATCTACTCAGTTCCTAGGCCAAAGAAAAAAGGTGGGGGGATACTACTTGCCATAAAAAAACATATTAAATTAAAACCTATACGCATCGATCCCCCACCCAGACTGGAAATTGGTCTATTCAAGTCCCGAGAATTACAAATTTGCCTAATATACTCATTACTCATTGTTCCTCCAAGTTCTTTATATCCAAATTGTATTCTCATAAGATACTCATTCTCATAAGATACTCATTGTTCCTCCAAGTTCTTTATATCCAAATTGTATTCTCCCCGTTCATTGTAAGACACTGTCCAAGTTTCATTCACCCTGTTCATTGTAAGACATTATACTTTATACTGTCATTGTAATTGTTGAAATGTAAACCGAAGTGATTAGTAATTCTGTTACCTGAACCTCGGTATATAAAACGGTTAAATAAATAAATAAATAATATACGTCCCTCCGAATCTTCTTGAGCAAAATCCCTCACCACTCATTGAATACATCACAGTCAGTCTAAACACCGATGCCCCTACCATCATCTAGGCAATTTTAACCTGCATATAGATAACACAAACCCCTCCTACTCCTGCGAAACCCTACTTAACACCCTCAATGCACTAGGATTCCAACAACTCATTAACACCCCCACACACAATGCGGGACAATCCCTCGACCTAATATTCACCAACTCCCCCATCCACACACCCCAACTCCCATCCTGCACACCCGTACCATGGTCTGACCACTACCTCATAAAAACATACTTACACATAAACACTCCCACCACAACCCCCCCAACTCACAAAAAATGCATACAAGAAGGAGGACCTCACAGCCGCTCTCACTAACTCCCTACACAACCTAGACCTTACCAACCCTGTCCTAGCCCTTGCTTCCTGGACCAACATTACTACAAGCATTGCTAATACACTCTGCCCTCTCACTTCCAAGGAAATAAGCCACGCACAACATGCAAAAAATCCCTAGTACACCCCACTCCTAAAAAACCTTAAACTTGACCTTAAACTTCTTGAAAGAAAATGGCGTAAGAACCCCTCACCTAATCATCTTGCTCTATACAGATCTGCCCTGCAAACCTACAGAATAACAATCCTCAAAACTAAACGCGACCACTTTGCAGCGAAAATACATGACTACCAATTTAACCCCAAGGCCCTATTTGCCTTAGTCACTGAACTCACTAAAACCAAAACCCCTAATGACCTAGACATCGATCCCAAAAGCAAATTGAAACCATACTAAAAAAGCTCAAGCCATCCTCACACCCCCTCGACACCTTACCCTCCAAAGCACTGCTAGACATCCCAAACATTATTGCCAAGCCCTTAGCGCAAATAATCAACTGCTCACTCACCTCTGGCATAGTTCCCAACTCCCTAAAACTTGCAGTACTCAAACCCATCCTAAAAAAAACTAACCTTGATACCTCAGACCTTGCCAACTACCGACCGATATCCAACCTTCCCCTCCTCGCTAAAGTCATAGAAAAGTGGTCAACGCCCAACTCTCAACTTACCTCGAAACCCACAACATACTTCAGATTCCGAAAATTCCTGAGCACCGAAACCCTACAGCTTTTTGTTACCGACACTGTGCTAAAAGGATCTACATCCTAGCCCTACTTGACATCTCAGCTGCCTTTGATACCGTCAACCATGACACCCTAATCAGATGCCTCTCTGAAATCGGTATCACTGGCTCGGCCCTCCTCTGGTTTACCTCCTACCTTAAGAATAGGCACTATGTGGTCAAAATTGAAAACTCCGAATTCACACCCATCCTACTTACCCAAGGGGTCCCTCAAGGCTCCACACTCTCATCCATACTGTTTAACATCTACCTCCTCCTCCTCTGCCAACTCCTTACTGACCTAGGGCTTCCACATTTCCACTACGTGGACAATGTCCAAATCCTCATTCCTGTCCAGGAATCACTAGACAAAGCCATAAAAACATGGGAGAACTGCCTCAGCTCAATAAACCACCTCCTTACCAGCCTATACCTTGCTCTGAACACTGCAAAAACAGAACTCATTCTCATCTCGCAACACAACACCACCAAGTACTTAACAGACAGGAATCAGCAAGCACCCACAACTTCCCTCCAACCACAAGCTCGTAGCCTTGGAGTCACCATTGACAGCCAACTCAATTTAAAAAAATTCATCAATGCCACGGTAAAAGACTCATTCTTCAAACTCCACACCCTTAAGAAACTTAAACCCCTCCTATACCTCAACGACTTTTGCACTGTCCTACAAGCTACCATTCTTATGAAAATTGACTACTTCAATGCAGTCCTCCTAGGACTCCCTGCTTCTTACATTAAACCCCTACAAATACTCCAGAATGCTGCAGCCAGAATACTAACATGCGTAGAACTGACCACATAACTCCAGTCCTTAAGGATCTGCATTGGCTGCCTGTTTCCGCCCGCATCCTCTACAAGAACTTGCTCATTATACACAAATCCTTTCACAACAGCAACATTAACTGGACTAGCAACCATATTCACCTATATGCCTCTGAACGCCCCACCAGAGCAATCCACAAAGGCACCTTCCGCATCCCACCTCACAAGACCTATCGTCTAACTTCCACTAAAGTGCATGCTTTCTCTATAGCAGGTCCCACACTTTGGAACTCTATGCCATCAGACCTTCGACTGGAAGCAAGCACACAAAAATTCCCTATATTCAACCCCTCCCCCCTCCCCCCCTTTCCCATCAATCTTATCTTCCCATTCTAATGGTAAATACTAACTGCAATGTTATGGCTTATTTCCTTATTTATGATATGCAATGTTTGACTCTAACAAAGTTTTGTTAACTATCTAATTGTAAATACTAACTGCAATGTTATGGCTTATTCCTTATGTATAATATGCAACGTTTGACTCTAACAAAGCTTGTTAACTATCATCTATATACCCATCCAAGTTCAGCATTCACCCTGTTTAATGTATTTCCCTTCTGTCACACGTTACATGTAAACCGATATGATGTTTTGACGAATACCGGTATAAAAAACACCTGTAAATAAATAAATAAATAAACAAACAAATAGATAAATAAATAAATATAGAGATATAAATACCTATTAGTGTGAGGGCTTTATGGCTAGGTGATCTCTCTCTATCTCTCTCTCTTTCTCCCCCCCCCACCCAGAGGGCCCTGATAGATAGGCTGATTCTCCAGGAGCTTAAAACGGCATGTGCAAAAACATCGCAACGCACGATAAAGCCCTATCGCACGGCTTTACGTAAATGAAAAAGGTGTAGTTAAAATTCACGTTATAGCCATGCAATATGGCTTTGCAAAACTGTGAGCCCACTTGGCCAAATATCCTCCCCTTTTTGTTATTTGTATTGTACCATGTGTTAAGGCGTTTTCGCATGTGTTAAAGGCATTTTTTGCATGCAAAAATGCCATATAGCACTTTAATAAATGACCCCCTTAGTTAGAATGGATACCAGTCTACCTTATTAAAGGTGCCAAGATAAATATCTAGTAATATTCTTGTTAATGTAGATTGGCAATAGTCCTGCCACCGCTTGAAGGTTGGATCACTTGTTCTAAGATTGTCCAGCGTAGGTCTATGAAACTATGCCCCATCGTTAAACAATGGGAGACAATGGGGACATGTTCATCATGGGTGTTAAAGCAGCTTCACTGTTCAATTAGACATATTCTGAACATTCATGGTGTGTGATCTACATAAATCTTGTGGCATGGATATTGGAACAGATAAATCACATTACGTAAATTACAATCAGTCAAACTTCTCCTGTGTGCCTTGCATTCTCTTTGGTAATGTTTCCATTAATTTCCCTGGAAAGTACCCACACACATTCCACCCTGGCCACATTAATAGTGACCAATCCGGGTAGGCTGCAGATCAGCTGTTTCTTATGCAGCAGCCGTATCACATGATGCTTAATATTTTTGCCCCGGTTATATGATGTGAGGGTAGGATTCTGAAACACTTTCTGGTAGCTCAATATATGCCATTGTTTGCTCACTGCAGTAATCTTGTTTGGCTAAATTGGAATATCGCAGCACACAAATTGTTTTGTCTCCAAATGTTTTGGCTCTGTATTAAGAACATAAGAACATGCCATACCGGGTCAGACCAAGGGTCCATCAAGCCTAGCATCCTGTCTCTAACAGTGGCCAATCCAAGCCATCAGAACCTGGCAAATTCCCAAAAACTAAGTCTATCCCATGTTACTGTTGCTAGTAAAAGCAGTGGCTATTTTCTAAGTCAACTTAATTAATAGCAGGTAATGGACTTCTCCTCCAAGAACTTATCCAATCCTTTTTTAAACCCAGTTACACTAAGGGGCAGATTTTAAAAGCCCTGCGAGCTGGTGCATGTAAAGCCCCGGGACACGTGTAAGTCCCGGGGCTTTGCTTGGGGGGCATGGGGGGGGGGGTGGGGGGGTGTCGGGGGTGGTGCGACATTCAGGGGCGATCTGCGGGTGGGGCTGTGGGCATGGTGCCAGCCCGGGGGCATTCCAGGGGCATGGCTGAGGCCTCCGAACCAGCCCCCGGGCCGGGGAATAGCACGCCGGCAGCCTGCTGGCGTGCGCAAGTTACGCCTGCCTCGGGCAGGCGTAACTTTCTTAACAAAGGTTGGGGGGGAGGGGGGATTTAGTTAGGGCTGGGAGTGAGTTAGGTAGGGGAAGGGATGGGAAGGTGGGGGGAGGGTCCGGAAAAAAAGTTCCCTCCGAGATGTAGATTTGTTCGCGCTGGGTTGCACGAACAAATCTATGCCCGCGCACAACTTTAAAAATCTATCCCTAACTGCACTAATCACATCCTCTGGCAACAAATTCCAGAGTTTAATTGTGCATAGAGTAAAAAAGAACGTTCTCCGATTAGTTTTAAATGTGCCACATGCTAACTTCATGGAGTGGCCCCTAATCCTTCTGTTATCCGAAAGAGTAAATAACTGATTCACATTTACCTATTCTAGACCTTCCATGATTTTAAACACCTCTATCATATCCCCTCTCAGCCGTCTCTTCTCCAAACTGAACAGTCCTAACCTCTTTAGTCTTTCCTCATAGGAAAGCTGTTCCATACCCTTTATCATTTTGGTCGCTCTTCTCTGTACCTTCTCCATCGCAACTATATCTTTTTTGAGAAGCGGCAACCAGAATTGTACACAGTATTCAAGGTGTGGTCTCACCATGGAGTGATACAGAGGCATTATGACATTTTATTCACCATTCCCTTTCTAATAATTCCCAAAATTCTGTTTGCTTTTTTGACTGCTGCAGCACTCTGAACCGAGTTCAATGTGTTATTCACTATGACGACTAGATCTCTTTCTTGGGTGGTAGCTCCTAATATGAAACCTAACATTGATTAACTATAGCATGGGTTATTTTTTACTATATGCATCATAGGGATGTGCAGACAAAAAGTTTTCGTTGCGTTTGTGATACGTTGTCATTGAGGGTCGATTCCGTTGAATATGGAAGTATGGAGAATTCCATAAGTTTTCGATCTGTCCATACGTTTCCCGGTTCCATAAATAAAAATTTAAACCCCCCACCCTCCTTAATCCCCCCCAAGACTTACCAAAACTCCCTGGTGGTCCAGCGGGGAGTCAGGAAGCCATCCCTGCACTCGTTTGCGATTTCCTCACAGCGCCGATAGCCTGTGTCACAGGGGCTGCCGGTGCCATTGGTCAGCCCCTGTCACATGGTCACCGGCGCCATCTTGTGCTCCTACCACATGACAGGTAGGTCATGTGGCAGGAGGTCACTCTGGGACCCCCCGTTGGACCCAACCGGAACTTTTGGCCAGCTTGGAGGGGCCTCCTGACCCCCCCAAGCTGGCCAAAAGTTCCGGTTGGGACAAGATGGCGTCACCGGCGCCATCTTGTGCTCCTACCACGTGACAGGTAGGTCATGTGGCAGGAGGTCACTCCGGGACCCCCGTTGGACCCAACCGGAACTTTTGGCCAGCTTGGGGGTGTCAGGAGGCCCCCCAAGCTGGCCAAAAGTTCCGGTTGGGTCTAACGGGGGTCCCGGAGTGACCTCCTGCCACATGACCTACCTGTCACGTGGTAGGAGCACAAGATGGCGCCAGTGACCATGTGACAGGGGCTGACCAATGGCACCGGCAGCCCCTGTGACACAGGCTATCGGCGCCGTGAGGAAACCGCAAACGATTGCAGGGATGGCTTCCTGACTCCCCGCTGGACCACCAGGGAGTTTTGGTAAGTTTTGAGGGGGTCAGGAGGGTGGGGGTTTAAATGTTTATTTAGGTT
This sequence comes from Rhinatrema bivittatum, assembly GCF_901001135.1. Taxonomy (NCBI): domain Eukaryota; kingdom Metazoa; phylum Chordata; class Amphibia; order Gymnophiona; family Rhinatrematidae; genus Rhinatrema; species Rhinatrema bivittatum. Next base: position 595,446,557 of record NC_042615.1, read on the forward strand.
CACCGTATTCAACAGAAATCTGTTGAATACGTTGGGAGTCGCGATGCGTTTCGCCTCCCAACGTATTTTTCGGATCGCTAAAAATAAGTTGCGGATTACAAATATGGTGAAAACGAATGCACACCCCTAATGCATCACCTTGCACTTATCCACATTAAATTTCATCTGCCATTTGGATGCCCAATTTTCCAGTCTCACAAGGTCTTCCTGCAATTTATCACAATCCCTTGTGATTTAACTACTCTGAATAATTTTGTATCATCTACAAATTTGATTAACTCACTCATCATATTCCTTTCCAGATCATTTATAAATATATTGAAAAGTACGGGTCCCAATACAGATCCCTAAGTCAGTGCACTTCCCACTCCCTTCCACTGAGAAAATTGTCCATTTTATCCTACTGTCTGTTTCATGTCTTTTAGCCAGTTTGTAATCCACTTATTATGGTAGGATGTGCAAGCACAGAGATGCATGTATATGTCTGTTAATCTTCATATGTCTTACAACACAAAATGTTGTGCTACCAACTTCTTGCTTACTCTTATACACCATTTGTGAGTGGGGATGGGGGTGGGATGAGAAGTTGGGTTGCATAGATGCATGTGAATAATCAGATTTCATGTGTAGGAAATGAAAGCACTTTGACTTGTGATTCAACAGTATGAAAAATAACTCAGAAAAGATAAAGCTTTTATAGGATTATCTGTTTTTCAGTGCAATAAAATATTATATCAGTTCAATAATTCAGTATAGTTAACAGATTTATCTCTCTATGCTAAAATGATTTTTTTCTAATCTCATTTTAATTAAAAAAGAAATTTTCACTAATAGGCAGCTTTCTGCAATTTCAATCCCTTTTCAGTCAGAAAAATTGAAGAAAGCATTTTATGAAAAACACAATTAAAAATTTCTAAGCCTACAATAAATTCATATTTTGCAATATGGAGCATGTATGCCAGAGGAGCAGCAAGAGACTAAAGAAGAAGATAGCCTGACTGGGTCACTGGAAGCGAAAAGTGTGCACAGCACTGCTGACAAAAGTAAGCACGAAATAAAAGCAGTGAGCGGGAGACATACCATATCTGAATGTAATTCGCCTTGAGCTAATACTGAAAAAGCACGAGCTAAATCTAAGTAAAATAAAATAAGTAAATACATAAATAAATATTACCATTATTCCACAATACTCTCCTGGGCAGGATCTGGAATCTTGATAGGCAGTGATATCGTTTATTGGATCCACACAAAAGATATTATAAAGTTGAAGAAAGAAAGTATTTCTAAGCAGAGATATGGTGGGGGAGGTTGTATGTAAAGATCTGTGTAGACCTTACTTTTTGGACTAAGACCTGAACACAGCATTCCCAACTCTCTTCTTTCTTCAGCACATTTAAAGGTGAATTTTAAAAACCTGGCACGTGCCATAATTAGGGAATGAGCGAATATTTTGGGCTCATGTGCGCTGAGCGGATTTTGAAAGCCCCCCCCCCCCCCCGGATGCGCATGTAAATGCCGCTGCTCGCACATATCAGGGTGTGGGTGTGGTCCGGGTGGGGCATGGGCGTTCCTGGATTTTAACCTGGATTTTAAAGGACTGGCATGATGTTAATTTTGTATCCGTCATCTGAGCTCTGTGAGCTTTCCAGGCTGGAAAGGGGCACCACGCTGATTCCACTGGCAGCTTCAGTTCAGTGGCAGAGTTATACCGCGCAGTCACTCTTAGCAACAGGCTGTCCACATCATTGGAGGGAGACACCCACCCCTCCTTGGACAGTTGCATCCCTTCTCCCCTCTGCCTGGGGTACCATTATATCTGGCAATGGTCATGCATTTACCACTCAGCAACAGATAGACTTTTAACAAACTGGGCAGCATTGCCTGTCAGCATGAAAAGATTATGTGCTGTCGATGGCACATTCTGTTGGGGAACATGCCACAGAGCCCAGACGACGGATACAAGATTAACATTATGCCAGTCCTATTATAATATGCACAAGATCAGAAACATGCACATGCAATGAGACAATGCAAGAATCTGTTCCTGTTTCACCCCAATCAATCTGTAATGGAAACTATGTAAATGATTCTAACATAGGAAGATCACTACCAAAAAGGCATACCCATATAATCATTAAAATACTACTAATAAAATAAAATATAAATTTAATAGAACAAATATACACCTAGATTCATCAAGCTGCAATGTTTTCTCACAGGAGGGTTCAACTATCGTAGGAGCTGTTGTGCCATAGTGGACCCCCCCAAGGAAGCGCTGCAGCTCTATGGCACTTTCTTTTTTGTTGCAGCCAAACACTGTGACACAAAAGACGCAGTGAGCAGCCTTTTAATGTGATGGCGGCCCCAACCTCAAGGACCGTCATTGTCTTAAAGGGCTGCTGTTATCCCCTCAAAAAACCATAGTCAAATGGGGAGATGGAGTGGGGATCAGTGCTGACCCTCGTTTCAACCCAGGGTCACTGGTTGAGCCTGCCCTGACTCTCCCCAAAATAAAAAATAAGTGCAAATATGTGTGCGGCAGCAGTGGGCCCCCTCCAAGTCTAAACCCCTGCCCCCCCCTGGCATCTCAAAGTGTCAACAATTCCATCCCCTGTTCTCCTCAAAGTCTTAAACCCTCCACTCCCTGGCACCCTGATGGCAAGAACCCCTGTCCCGGCCTCCCAAAGTCTATAACCACCCACCTCCTGTCCCACGAAGGCTCAAATCCCTGCCTCCAATGCTCAAGCTCCCCAGTCTTCACCTCCGCTCCCCCCCCAGAGCCCCAATTACCTTATCCTGAATCCCACACCAGGGACAGGTGCACCCTCACACCCATTCATGGTTGGTGCCATTTTCCAAAATGGCATCAACCTGACCTTGCCCCAGCCATGTGACTGGGATAAGGTCCAGGGATCATGCGGCTGGGGGGGGGGGGGGCAGGGAGGTGGGGTTTAAGTCTTCAGGGGGCCAGGGCGGTGAGGGTGGGGTGTTGACATATTGAGACACCAGGGAATGGGGGGCTAGACTTGGAGGGGACCCGTCAATGCTGCCACTCTGAGGGCATATTTCCACTAATTTTTCATTTTTAGGAGAGTCAGGGCCACCTTAGCACTGACCCCTGCTCAACCTCCCCATTTGGCCATGTTTTTCTTTTTAGGGCAACTTAAAAGTGTGGCAGGAACCTTGGGACCTGCGTTAGGGTCCTGGGCTTCCCGCTGCACATCTAATGCTTCCGTAGGAGGTGCTGTTATTTTATTGTGATTGACCACCTTCTCGATCAGCCGCAATAACATATTTGCATCAAATTGCTTATTAATGACCTTCTTTGCATGAATTTGCATTATTTATGCATGCAAATTGCATACAAAAAAGGTCATTGCAATAGGGGAGGGTATCTGGCTTAGGAGATGCAAAATATCATGCGATATACTTGATATTATGTGCATTAGATTCCTAATGCAGCTTGATGAATGACCCAGATAAATTTTAATCACACTTCAAAGCCAAAATATTCATAAAAGCAAAAAATAACCACAAAATATATAACACTTCAATAATGAAAAATCCAGAAAAACAAAAAAGGTCCCACAGGCACTCACATACCAAACATATCACAAACCAAAAAATCATTCATTATAAACATCACCAATAAGAGTTATGTGTGCAGCCTGAATCCATCTGGAATTTTTCTTTTATCCACAGGTTATTCATGGCCTATAATAAGTCTTTCTATTTGCCATCTGATAGTATGAGCAGGAACATCTCCTAGTTAATTGTTCTATAAAGCAGACTGCTTCATGAAACACACGTAGTACTAAGGATCCAAAGGAGACATGCGTGAAGATAAGAGTCCCTTTTCATACTCCACGATGATATATCGCATTGATGACAGTTGAAAACATTCATATACAGAAGGAGGAATGAAAGTCAGCGCAAAAAACAAAACAAAACACCCAACATGATTCGCAAGAACTTCTTTAAGAATGTTAATGCCAAAATAGGTAGGGTTTCAAAGAATATTTTCTACTTTGGGGCATTAATGCCCTCCCCAACCACCTTCTGTGTTCTCACTAAAACACATAGATATGTACACTATAAAATTAAAACACTTACAAATTACACAAAAAACAAAACAAAAATGAAAACTTACCAAACATTTACAGTCAGGGCTGGTGCTAGCGTTTTCCCTGCCCTGTGCGAACAATTACAGTACTGTCCCCCCACCCCATTCTGTTTTTTTTTTTTTAAATACAGAAATTTTGTCGTTTTCCCAATAACCAACTCACAATAGAAACTGTCAGGCTAATGTACTATCTCATATCACCTTTCCCCACTGAAATAAACCCTGCGTCCTCCAACAATCCAAACTTTCAAAATTTATTACAACCCCCGAAACTATCTTATCCTATCCACAGGTCCAAAATTCCCAAATTGTGCAGAAGTGATCCCCAGGTACTCCTGCTCCACCTACCAGTATATAAAAATGGCACCGGCTGGTCCTGTAGCATGCATTGTTGTGATACCACCCAGAAAACCCTGCAAAAAGTACATTTGGAACTCATATGGTATTAGACCTATTGTAATGTGTGTAGATGTGGGATTGGCCCTCAGCCTAGAGTAAACTGAATGACAATGATATAGTAAACCTCCTCTACCAAAAAGGTACTAACTGTCAGCACTCAGATATTACACCAGGCACTAAAACGCATCCTTTAGGAATGTAGAACAAACCAGGCTTTATAAATCCGTACATAGAAACTACATGTTAGCAGAATATGCCACCTCGGTCACAGATGCCAAACAAGGAAATACCCCTCACCAAATACAGAATAAAGACACAATAAAGAATAAATAGAAATGGATAGACAGAAACCAAACTGCAAGAAACCAGACCACTTATGCAATGCAGCAATGCAAAAACAGAAACATTCCTCATAAATCATCAAACAATAAAATCAAGAAATATAATTCAAACATAATAAACCATACTCATAAAAAGAATATTGCCAAAGAGCTGACAAATAGAATAACATCCAATAATTAAGAACACATATAAAAAGTTTATAATTTTTCTAAACAGCAATAAAATATTTCAAAATAGCAGAGACATCAAATATCCAATAATTGAAACTAATAATGGAAAAATCCCCTACTCTCCATACCTGAAAAAATTTGATATCCTGACATCTTGAGCTTGTTGTAAATTAGTGAGGAGGTCACAAACTTTTCTTCACGCACACACACACACACATGCAACCCAGGCAGGCTCCCATTCACACAGACCACCCAGGCAAGCTCCCATTCATACAAACCCACAAACACATATTTATTTGAAGAGTTTTATATATCGTTATTCAGTAAAGCCATCATAACGGTTTACATAGTGAAAAAATATTTTGAAAATATTATTATAACATAGTGAACATTATAGTAAAACATAGTGTAACAATTCTCGGAAGTAATGTAAGGTTGGAAGAGGAGGGAAATGTGTTAGATAGTACATTATAGTTATTAGTTCATTTGAGAGTTGGTATGAGCAGATGATTGGGGTTCTGTGAAGAATTTGCGAAACAGTAAAGTTTTTAGGTCTTTTTTGAAGGTTTTTATGTTGTGTTGAGTTCTTAGGTCTTCAGGTAGAGTGTTCTAAAGATTGGGGGAGGTGATGGAGAATGCTCTCTCTCTTGTTGATGTTAGATGAGCATCTTTGATGGTGGGGATTAATAAGAAGTTTGAGTTATTGGATCGTAGATTTCTTGAGGAGTTTTGAAGAGTTATGCCTCTGGGCAGGCGCAAGTTGCGCACACCGGTAGCCTTCCGGCATGCGATCCTCCGACACAGTGGCAAATGGCCACTGTGCTGGAGGCCTCTGGCCCCGCCCCACCCCAGACCACCCCTTTTGTAAAGCCCCGGGACTTAGATGCGTCCTGGGGCTTCACGCGCGTCACCGGGCCTTTATAAGAAAGGCCCAGTGCGCGTAACCCATTCTACGTGCGTAAATCTACTGGATTTACACATGTAGAGCTTTTAAAATCTGGCCCTTTATGCGTGTAAATGACCTTTGAAAATTGCTATGATAGTACGCTACATTTATGAGAGTAACTCCTTTGAAAATTCACCTATAAGTATTTAGATAATAGAAAATATGGGATAATGTCACCTATATGGATGCATAGTGTACTGTATCTATTCAATGTATGTCATGACATTTGAGAATTAAGCAGTCTATAGACAAGCAATGCTTATCAGAAATAGCTGGATATAAATAGGGACATTCATTTTTTAAATTTTTCACAGGAATTTATCAGGGTTTGTTATGACAAGAACAAAAACAGAAGAAAATCAATGAAAACAAAATTACTCCTTTTTCCAGATAACTATCAGAGATCATTTTGGTGAACAGAAGCCAAGGCAGTAAAAAATATGAAGCACATTCTCCCTCTCACCCACTCAGTACTGTCTCCTGCATGTCCCTACCTCCTGCCCCATCCCCCACTACAACAGCATTCATCCTGATCAGTGATGGCTCCAGGCTTCTCCTCCCTCTCCTTCAGCAGCATGCTTGCTGTGGATCCCAAGCTCTGAATCACTGCACTTCTGCTTTTGTGCAGAGTTAAGGATCCTTCTGGGAGGCCTGCTTCAAATGCTGCATTGGAGACACCAAACAGCAGAAACTTTGGCTGCTTAGAAGGGTGCAGGGAGGCGGGACTTGAAATGTGACATAGGTGGTGCTTGGGGGTGGAACTTGAAATACAGCAATTGCTTTGGTCGGCACTGGCTTCCAGCAGTAGCAGAAGGCCTTGAAATACTGCATCTGAAATTGGATTAAACCAGTTTCCACCTTTGGAAAAATTCAGGAATTTATGAGTGAAAAACAGTTTAAATTGAAGGACTCTAGATATAAGCTAATGTTCTATATATATCCAAGTTATGGTGCAAGTCTATTTTTTGTGCATTATTTTATCATTAGTGTGAAAAACTCTAAACATTCACAAAAAAGCTTATAGTTCATTCATACCAAAGTGTTTTAAACAAAAAATATGGAAAAAATAATACTTCCTAAGCAGAGAGTGATGACCATTGGGAGACGGTGTTCTGAAATTGTTGCAGATATGAAAATATTTGCCAGTGAATTTCAGAAAGATTTCCCTGATGCAGATAGTTGTCAAAACAGATTACATCAGAGTTTTTCCATGTCACCATTTGATTTTGGTGCCTGATGCCCATGGGGGTCGGTTTTATTAGTCTCTGCATGGGAGGTATTATTATTCAATTTTTGTCTTAAAACAATTTGTTATAAATATACTATAGACATTTTTAGTGAATGTTTAGAGTTTTTTTTTCAAAAAACCGGTCATAAAATAATGTACAACAAATGGACGTGGCATAATAATTATAACTTTGGATACATGGAACATTAGTTTATATACAGTTATTTATGATGGTTCATTAAGAGAAAATTAATTAATTCATTAATGTCAGTATATAAAAAAATAATAAACAAACAAACAAATAAATAAATTGCTCCTTTGAATCCCTCTTTACAATATCAATAAGCTGTTTATGCTTGCCTATTCTTTATAATGAGGTCACCGAAATACTGCCCACAGGCCACCTCTGGCTAGCAGATGAATTTCATCCAGTCTGGTGGCAGCAGAAGAAATGGCAGGTGCCCTTCCTCAGGTAATTGAGCAGCGGGAGCCCTGCCTGCCAGGCAAACTTCTCTGAAGGTGACTCGGAGTAGGTTCTCAACCTACAGGACACCACTTCCTTCCTGCCAATCTTGTGATGCATGAGATCAGCAGAGAGGAGAAGAAATGCCAGCCTGAGAGCTTAGAACAGGCGTGCAGTGCCGGTATAGTCCCTGTCAGAGCAGCCAGCCCAGTAGGAAGGGCTCCTGCTGTTCAGGTATACTGAGGAAAGGAGGCAGGAGGTAAGAAGGTAAAGTGGGAAGGTTCAGGACACAGATATTGGGAAGGAAAGGAGGCGGGAAGCAGATGTTGGAAAATGGAGAGGTGGAGGAGTTGTTGGGGAAGAGAAGGAGCTATTTTAGATTTAATTCTTAGTGGAACGCAGAATTTGGTGAGAGACGTAACGGTGGTGGGGCCCACTTGGCAATGTGATCATAACATGATCAAATTTAAACTAATAACTGGAAGGGGGACAATAAGTAAATCTACAGCTCTAACACTACATTTTCAAAAGGGGAAAACTTTGATAAAATGAGGAAAATAGAAAAAAAATGAAAGGTGCAGCTGCAAAGGTTAAAAGTGTTGCAGGCATGGACATTGTTTAAAAATACAATCCTAGACGCGCAGTCCAGGTATATTCCACGCATTAAGAAAGGTGGAAGGAAGGCAAAACGATTACCTGCATGGTTAAAAGGTGAGGTGAAAGAGGCTATTTTAGCCAAAAAATTATCCTTAAAAAATTGGAAAAAGGTTCCATCTGAAGAAAATAGGATAAAGCATAAGCATTGTCAAGTTAAGTGTAAAACATTGATAAGACAGGCGAAGAGAGAATGTGAACTGAAGTTGGCCGTAGAGGCAAAAACTCATAATAAAAACTTTTAAAATATATCCGAAGCAGAAACTGTTAGATGATGGAGGGGTTAAAGGGGCTCTTAGGGAAGATAAGGCCATTGCAGAAAGACTAAATGAATTCTTTGCTTCTGTGTTTACTAATGAGGATGTTGGGGAGATACCAGTTCCGGAGATGGTTTTCAAGGGTGAATAGTCAGACGAACTGAACCAAATTACTGTGAACCTGGAAGATGTTGTAGGCCAGATTGACAAACTAAAGAGTAGCAAATCACCTGGACCGGATGGTATGCATCCTAGGGTACTGAAGGAACTAAAAAATGAAATTTCTGATCTATTAGTTAAAATTTGTAACCTATCATTAAAATCATCTATTGTACCTGAAGAATGGAGAGCTGCCAATGTAACCCCAATATTTAAAAAGGGATCCAGGGGCGATCTGGGAAACTATAGACCAGTGAGCCTGACTTCAGTTCCAGGAAAAATAGTGGAAACCATTCTAAAGATCAAAATCGTAGAGCATATAGAAAGACATGGTTTAATGGAACACAGTTAACATGGATTTATTCATGGGAAGTGTTGCTTAACAAATCTGCTTCATTTTTTTGAAGAGGTTAATAAACATGTGAATAAAGGTGAACCAGTAGATGTACTGTATTTGGATTTTCAGAAGGCATTTGACAAAGTCCCTCATGAGAGGCTTCTAAGAAAACTAAAAAGCCGTGGGATAGGAGGCGATGTCCTTTTGTGGATTACAAACTGGTTAAAAGACAGGAAACAGAGAGTAGGATTAAATGGTCAATTTTCTCAGTGGAAAAGGGTAAACAGTAGAGTGCCTCAGGGATATGTACTTGGTCCGGTGCTTTTCAATATATTTATAAATGATCTGGAAAGGAATATGATGAGTGAGGTTATCAAATTTGCGGATGATACAAAATTATTCAGAGTAGTTAAATCACAAGAGGATTGTGATACATTACAGGAGGACCTTGTAAGACTGGAAGATTGGGCATCTAAATGGCAGATGAAATTTAATGTGGACAAGTGCAAGGTGTTGCATATAGGGAAAAATAACCCATGTTATAGTTACATGATGTTAGGTTCCATATTAGGAGCTACCACCCAGGAAAAAGATCTAAGCATCATAGTGGATAATATTTTAAAATCGGCTCAGTATGCTGCATCAGTCAAAAAAGCAAACAGAATGTTAGGAATTATTAGGAAGGGAATGGTTAATAAAACGGAAAATGTCATAATGCCTCTGTATCGCTCCATGGTGAGACCACACCTTGAATACTGTGTACAATTCTGGTCTCTGCATCTCAAAAAAGATATAGTTGCGATGGAGAAAGTACAGAGAAGGGCAACCAAAATGATAAAGGGAATGGAACGCTGAAGAAATTGGGGCTGTTCAGCTTGGAGAAGAGACGGCTGAGGGGGGATATGATAGAGGTCTTTAAGATCATAAGAGGTCTTGAACGAGTAGATGTGAATCGTTTATTTACACTTTCAGATAACAGAAGGACCAGGGGGCATGCGATGAAATTAGCAAGTAGCACATTAAGACTAATCGGAGAAAATTCTTTTTCACTCAACGCACAATTAAGCTCTGGAATTTGTTGCCAGAGGAGGTGGTTAGTGCAGTTAGTGTTAGCTGGGTTCAAAAAAGGTTTGGATAAGTTCTTGCAGGAGAAGTCCATTAACTGTTGTTAATCAAGTTTACTTAGCTAATTGCCACTGCTATTAATTGCATCAGTAGCATGGGATCTTCTTAGTGTTTGGGTAATTGCCAGGTTCTTGTGGCCTGGTTTTGGCCTCTGTTGGAAACAGGATGCTGGGCTTGATGGACCCTTGGTCTGACCCAGCATGGCAATTTCTATGTTCTTATGTATTATCAAAAGGATTTATGCCCTTTATCTGTGCATCAGCTTTTGAAAATTGTCCAGGGGGTTGTCTGAGGGAAAGTGTGCACGTAATTTGATTACACATGTCGAGACCTTCTAGGTCTCCACTGGATGGCTTTAGTCCAAGCCCTGGGGTTAGAGAGTTAGGAGAAGGGAGTCAATTCAATACAACACTCCTCTGGAGTGGTGAGCTCCTGTTTGCATAGGGAGGGAGAGTAGCGAGAGCACTGTGGCACTTTGGTTTGGAGTTTGAAGAGGAAGAAGCTGTTTCCCTCTGTTTTTAGTTTGGACCTCCCAGCCTGACCTTTTGTAGGGAGTTTCTTTCCCCTTAACAGTACACTCCCTGCCTGGAAGTGTTTGCTTGGAGTTTTTTTTAAGTGCATGGATTGTTTTTCGGTGGCCTGCTTTTTGGAGTTTTTCCTTATTTTGGGATCCTTGGATCTGGTTGGAGGAGGAACAGGCCCTGCCTCAGGAAGCCAGGGTTGAGAAGATTTGCTGTGCCCCACTCAGCAGTCACCATCCATGGAGGGACAGTGTTAACTCACCACAAGACAGTGAGCTTCCTTGGAGTAAAGACGATTTGGGGTTTGGTACTTTATTCTGAGTGGAAGGAAGTTTTTGAGCCACCCTTCCTTATCCCCATAGACTGGAAAATAGGAAGATCAGATGTTTCCCAGCCTAAAGACCCTTCCTACTGAGAGGTCCAACTGAGTACTTGGGAGAGGAGATCTGGAGTAAGAAGAGGCAAGACATCTGGAGAAGCCCACTGGGACACAGGACACTGACTGGTCCTTGAAGATTGGGGAAGGGATCCCACCACACATAAGACATCCCAGCAAACCTAGGACACTTATCTTTCCACTCCCTGGTAGGTAAGCAAATCTCGGGACCCAGTACTGAGGGACACTTCCACAGAGAGACATTTTGATCCAAGAGAACAGTCTGAACATAAATGTAACTGGGAACAGTTTTGTTGGTGCAAATAACCAATCAAAGTAAACTTTTCATTTGGAACACCCCACCAGTGAGTCCAGCCAGTTATTTTCAGTGCACCTTCCCCAAAGAGCTTATAGTAACATTCAGGAAAGAGGCTCTTCCAACATGCCTTGAAGGATACCCTTCCCCTCATTAGACAAGAATCTAAATCCTGGGGCAAAAGGACTGTTGACTGTACAGTTGGGATTTAGACTTGGGATTTATTGGTGCCCCAGCAAAGTTCATTAAACACCTTGAATTAGGATTACACGTACTTACTTTTCCCCATTTTCACAATAGTCATTCCTTGGGGTGGAATTGAGAGAGGAAAAGCATTTGCACAAATACTTTTGATTTTTGAAAGTATGCATATAAATATACATGCAGACTGGACGCGGGCGTGTCTTGTTGTGCTTAGGTGTGTGCATATCCTGGCACAACCCGTGAATTTTCAAAGCAGGCTTATACGCAATACATTCGCTTTGAAAATTCAGCTTAAAGTCTGCGGGTTCTCTGTAGCTGCAGACTTTAGCTGTACACAGGCTGTTGAAAATTACCCATCCTGAGCTGTAACAGGATCAAGAATTTTTTCTTAATACAAAGCTGAAAATTTAATATTGTGAGGACAGATGCGCATGATGGCAATGGGCAGGGAGAAGCATATCTAAAGAGGGATAATGAGGAAAGAGGACAGTGAAATGGGGAACAGAATTTATTACACATCTGAGGGCGGGAGCAGAGCTTGCAAGTTGCATAAATCTCAGCTGCACAAAAACGCTAAGATCTATAGCAAACAGCAACCCTTAACTATGAATAAAAATACCTCATCAGCTATCTTAGAGACCTTTGAGGATTTTGGAAGAACTGCGGCCTCTGTTATTAATTAAGAATAGTCCATAATACACGGTGTTGTGACTGGACAAATGTTGTTTGTACTTGGAGAAACAATACTGTGTCCTTTGCCATGCTGAAAGTCAAAGGACATAAAATAGTGCAGGAAATAGTGATTGTATGGAGGTAAATTGGGAATAAGACGGGACAGGAATACATAATATCCATTTCATGGTTATTCTTTAGCATGCACATCTTTATGTAAAAGCAGAGCTCATTCTAATATGAACAGAAGAGGTAATCTTGGTGTGCTGATGAAATGACATTGATTTAGCCGAAGTACATGAGCAGATGCTAAATGTAATCAGCCTCCATGCAAATCAACCCCCTGGTGAAGCATTTTAATGACAACTGAAAATAACTATTAGTCTCTCCCCAGTAACACTTATTTTGGAATGCAGCACATTCTCATCAAACCACTATGAATTTTGCATTTCACTGAAGGAAACCTGTTAGCCAGAGCCCTGAATCAGGCATCATATGATTTCTAGCATTTGATGTGCAGGAATGAAAGACATCCATTGCATTTCATAACAATTGCTAAAGTATCTCTGAAAGCTACATGTGGCATGAACGCAGGCAAATGTACAACGAAATATCTATATTTACTATGAGATTTGGGGGTAGAGATTTTTTTATATACTGTAAACTTCATATGTATTGCTGAGCTAATAAAGCACTTGTTCCTAAACAGGCATATGCTCTAGAATACTCAAAAATCCATTGTTTTCCACTTAAAGGCGATCATGAAACCAAGTTCTTCTACATTTCTCACTTGAAGTTCAAGTTATCAAACACAGCAACAGGTTAACAACATAAGGCTTTGTTTTATTTTTTGGTTTTTATGCCTAGCAGTTTTCAAAAAGAATCAGCCTCTTCTGCAGCTACGATGCCATAAGCCTTAATATAGAACTACCCAGGATCCCTCCTCCCCTTTCCATCTTGCCCAGCTACTGTTCATGGGTCACAGACCACAGCTCCTTCTAGAGCCAACGTACTTGGGCACTGTGTGATGGCCAAAAGTCCTCCCCAAGGAATGAATGCTGTATGTGCAGCATCCTCAGCCCCAGGAACAGAAGCTGGGCTCAGGAATCAAACCCAGGTCTCCTGCATAGCAGCTCACCATCCTGCCACTTCAACGCATCCTCCTTTTTCTGGATCTCCCAGAAACAGGCAAGAAGCCACCTTCAGGTGCTGCAGAGGTTGAGGAAACCCTGGCCACAGTGCCAAATCAGGATTCTTCCATGGGGGACAGCAAAGGTGTAAAGCCCAAGGGGATCACATTCACAGGCTTGCCATAAACAGGTCCACATATCACCTGTAATGTTTCAAAACAAAATAATAGTTTGCTGTAGTAAAAATCAAATAAAGCAGTATGGAAATAAGAAAAAGTTCAGGAGACAGTCTCAGTCAGAAGAGAAAAAAAATCAAAATCATAAGAGATCAATTTCTAAGGCTACTTGCATAACAAGTATAGGAATTAAGGCCTTCTGTGTACTTCCTCACCCCTTACAAATCCAAATAGAACTTGAAATTGTCTTCTCTCACTTAAAAAAGAAGTACTCAAATACCTTGATGGTGAAGACTGCAGCAAGGGCAAGTTTCTATCCCCAAGATGTGGTGTGATGAAGTGCCCCTATGTTTCCTCTTTAAACCTGTGCAGGGCCATGCATTTAGCCTGGTCCACCTTAAATCGCATAGAGGGAGAGTGCTCTATGGATGGGACTCTGCTGGGCAGGAAGAGCTCTGTGGGTGGGACCCTGCTGGGATGTTAAGAATGTGAGCCCAGCTGGGATCAGGAGGCCCACATCTCCAGGAGCAAGTAGCCTCTGCTAAAGGTTTGTGAATACTCTGTCTTGAGGTAAGGCAGTCAACTGTGATATTGATTTGATGTTATAGTAATAAAACTTGAAATTGCATTAGAAAAGGCTGGAGCCAGCCAGTGTGGTTTTCTCTTTCAGCCCAGAAGACCTGCTCGATCATCCGCACATATGGTGTCAGTTCTGGGATTTTTTTTCTAAACTTGGCACAAGGAAAAAAAAAACCCAAAGTCTCCAGGGAGAACTGAGAAAGAAAGTTTGTTTGTTGTGGTGCCTGCCAAAGAAGAATTTTGGAGGCAAAGCAGTGCTGAGGTGTGCACCAGAGCACCGAAAAAGTGCACAGAAAAAAAAGTAGTGAAACTTTTAAAGCAGAGAGTGGTCTGTGGAGCCTGGAGGGAAGCAGGTTTAGGTTTTTCAGCAGACAAGAGGCAGGCTCCATCTGAAGATAGAGCTTTAATACTCAGTGAGGTTAGTGCCAGTGAGGCAGGGATTTTTTTACTTTTTCCCTTTGAAGAGAAAAAGAAAACTAACTGAAGAGAGAAAAGCAGTTGTGTAAGGTAGCTGGAACAGGGCATGGCCCAGGCAGAAAGTGAAACTGCTAGTAGGTGCATAGGGTTTAGCCTCCAGCAGTAAGCAGACTTTCCACTAAGCACCAACATTCAGAAAAGTGGAAGCACGACGGGACTAAATATGCATGCACTAATGCAGATCCTCCTAGAAGGGCAGAAGTAGCCGCAGGACACTGTTCTGAAATACCAGTGTCTGGATAAATAGCAGGGAAAACAGGAAGCAGACAGGGCATGTATAACTGCCAGTCTGACTAAAGTAAAACCTGGTCTGGACTCAGTACAGCTGGAAGCAGAGTGCCACAGCTACCCAAGTCAGCTGTTTGCTCTACCCTGAAAAGGGACACTGCTTCAGAGGAAGCTAGAAGTAGCAAAGCACCTGACATCAAACCAGATCCTGACTGGCAAGAGCCGATAGAGAAGCATGTAATGGGA
This sequence comes from Rhinatrema bivittatum, assembly GCF_901001135.1. NCBI lineage: Eukaryota > Metazoa > Chordata > Amphibia > Gymnophiona > Rhinatrematidae > Rhinatrema > Rhinatrema bivittatum. The sequence continues at coordinate 595,461,685 of NC_042615.1, forward strand.
CAAGAGAGTGCAATGAGGAGCCTGATGGTCTGAGAAACACCCTGGATACCAGTTATGGAGATAAAGATGGAAGCAAAAGCTGTAGCGAGAACTAAATGGCTACAGCTGATGGTTGAAGTACAGGAAATTGCAGCAGAGATGACCCAAGTGGAGAGGAAACTAAGGCTACTTGCCAGAGAAAACACTATGTTAATGAGTGAACTGAGAAAAACTTTCAGGCTGCCAGAAATGGAGCCAGGCAAGGTTAAAGGGCTCCTGGAAGCCGAAGAAGCACAGCAGCTGTTTGAATTATGACTGGTGTGCGACCCTTCAGCGAGACTGCACTCCAGAGGGAGGATTTTAGGAAAGCATGGAAAATGTCTAGAGGTCTGCAGACCCTTCAGGATGTGGACAAAGTGAACATAGCAATGGTCTTAGGAAAGAGTACGTAAAAAATGATTGTAAAGACCACTAATGTTTCCCTGCATGGAAGGAGAGAAACATAGCTTCTTCAAAAAGCTAGGGGCTACGAGTTCACTGAACTTGAACCCTACTACTTAACAAACATTGGTAGACTACATTGCCATGCTAGCAAGGATAGGCAGAAGATATCACTTTCCTTGTAAAATCACTTGGGTGGAGATAATACACACCTGGGTCAATATTCATAGTCATATAGATGGATAACTCACAAATTATCCATCTAAATGGCAAGTTTTGGAATATTGAGCCACTTGTCTAACTAGAGTTACATTATCGATCTAACTTAGCCGATTTTTAACTATAACTGACTAAGGGGGTCATTTTCTAAAGTGATCGCATGCAAAAAGGGACTTTTCGCGTGCGATACCTAGAGCGGGAAGGGGTTGGGGCGGAGTCCGCTCCGGAAGGGGAGGAGTTGGGGCGGCGTCGGGGCAGACTCCGCGATGACTTCACTGACGGCGAAAGGTAAGACTCCTTATCGCCACCAGCAGCGCGCCCAATATCACCACCTTTCACGGTGGCGCTATTGGGTGCGAAAGCCAGCAGCAATGACACCATGGTGGTGCAATCATTGCCAGCTTTCGCAGGTCTGCCCCCCGCTTTGCCCCCCACCCCCTGTTACCGCCGAATTCATAGAGCTCTGCGGTGTTAGAAAATCTAGGCCTAAGTTAGTCAGATAACTTTAGACCTGTGTAAGGGACCTTTGGTTTCCTCTTACTAAAGGAATGTACCATTAAGCTGGGGAGGTTCAACAGGAAACAACTGAGAGAAATGTGGGGTTTTTACCCCCCTTGTGGGAACCTGCAGATGGCATGTCCTAGCTGTTTATCATTCCAACACACTTGCTACCTTTGTAGATTTTTAGTTTGGAACTTGAGCTAACATGTTGTGGAGTTTTAGCAAGACTTTCAAGCAGTCAGGGGCTTGTTGCTTCCTGCTGTGTCATTTTTCCTCCTAATTTAAGGGAAAGGAGTATGGTGTTTCCCTTTATTTAGGGGTCAGCCTACATTTGATTCCTATGCCTGCTTTTAAAGATTGTTTTGTACTCTCTTAAGACATTTTCGGGAATTCCCTGGTACCCCTTTGCAGTGGATTGGGGGCATCTGCTGTGTAAGATTAGATAATGTCTAAGGGAAGATTCTGGTAGCCCTTCGTCTGTCCTCCAGAGAATTTAAGCTGTTCAGTGACCGGATGCAGAGGAATTTTATTTTTGCATTAACTGTTTTTTTTGCACTATGTCCTCTGGAGGCAAGGAAGTTTTATTCCACCCTTCCTGCTTCTTGCTTGATTCCCCCCCCCCCCCCCTTCTGAGGTTATTTGTAATATTTTTCCCACTTGGAGCTGATACCCCATGGTACCTGGGAGTTAGTATACCAAACCTTTGAAAGAGGGAAGTCTTTCATCCAGAAAGATACAAAGTGTTAGAAATTCCATCTAAAGCAAGGGATCCCAGTAAAGTGCGCTTTCAGGAGAGACAAAGAAGAAACAACATAAAGGTAACAAGAGCTTTGTTGATATTGAGGGAAGTTTTACATAAGGGGTGAGAAGGGCCCACAAGGCACTGCCTAAGGAGTTAACAGAATCAAGAATGAGAGTGAAGTAACCCTTCTGGTGCTGTCTGAGGAGTTAAAGGATGTCTAAAGGATTTCTTTGAAGATACTAAATCTGGAACTAAGTTCTGATTGTTGCTCTCGGAGGTGGACCCTTGCCCTGGAGCAGTGGAGAACGGCTCCCTGGTAGGGACCAGGAAGCACCTGCCCCCAGGGGGCAGAGCACTGGAGGAGACAGAGGCTAGGATGAGCTTCACCACTGGAAGCCTGCAGTCCCTCTAGGTTGAGCCCATAGGGACCCGGGCCACTTGGACTTAGGTGGGCCTCGCAGGGTCTCCTGGAGAGATGATAGACAGGCATGCCCACAGACAGGAGAGGAGCGTGGTCAGGTTCGAGACTGGAGGTCAGATGGAGCAAGGAGGACCAGAACAGTGTAGGTGATGACAAGGCTAGGAACAGAGCCAGAATCTGGAGATGTGGTCAAGCAGGCAGAGGTCAGAATCTGGGGGAGAGTCCGAGGAGTGGTCAACAAAGCAGGGGTCAGATTCCGGAGGTCAGATGAGGTCACAGGCAGGCCGAGGTCAGAAGGCAGGCAACAGGCAGACAGGTCTAGGAGCAGGCTGAGGTCAGAAGGCAGGCAGCAGGCAGGCAGGTCAAGGAGCAGGCTGAAGTCAGAAGGCAGGCAGCAGACAGGCAGGTCGAGGAGCAGGCGGAAGTCAGAAGGCAAGCAGCAGGCAGACAGATCAAGGGGCAAGCCGAGGTCAGTACCAGTAAGACAGTCTGGAGGTACTACCTTGTGAGACGGACAGACGAACAGGAACAGAAGGACGCTGGAATACTAGGATGCAGGAACAAGACAGGAACAAGACTGGAACGGAAGGGTCCTGGAATGAGACTGGAACAAGACTGGAACAAGGTTCAGACGCAGTGACAATCTAGCAAAGTACAAACCCGATTGCCAAGGCAAGGAAGTACAGGCAGGAACTTTCTTATATCAGGGAATCAATCAGGGCATGCCGCGGAGCTAGGACCCGCCCCTGGCCCTACAAGAGGCCGGGCGGACCGTGCGCGTAGGGGCATGGCCAACGCCATTGACGATGCCGAGCTCTGGCGTGAGGCCTGGTGTGTAGTGGCAGGCCCGGCGACTGCCGCCACAGGACTCAGGCCTGGAAGAGCTCGCAGCTACCGCTAGGGAGGCCAACCCGGGACCTGCCGTGGAACCAGAGAGGTGAGCAGGCCCATGCGTGGGCCGGGCATGGATGGGGTGCGTAACGCTGACTAAATATTGGGACTGTATACTGTCTAACCACTTTCAGTAGGAAGATTTAAGAATTAAATTGGGAGTTGAAGGAGAACTGAAATAATTTCAATCTACATAATGTGAGGAATTTGAGTAAGTGGTAGCTGAAGAAATTTCAGTGTAAATCAGGAGTGCTTTCAAAGTGATTAGAAAACTTTACCAGAAGATGAGAAGTCACAAGTTTATTCTGTCTATTTACTCTTATTATTTATTGCTCAGTTGAATAAGAGAAGTATAAATATTATTCAATCTGATTAAACTATCAGTAATGAATTTGATAACTATCATTCCTCTCCTGTGTGTTTATTGGATGCAGACAATGTAATTTGGCAGTGCTGTGAATCAAAGGACAGAGACTGGTATAGAGAAGGGCGACCAAAATAATAAAGGGGATGGAACAGCTCCCCTATAAGAAAAGGCTAAAGAGGATAGGGCTGTTCACCTTGGAGAAGAGACAGCTGAGGGGGAATATGATAGAAGGGCTAGGGGGCACTCCATGAAGTTAGCAAGTAATACATTTAAGACCAATCGGAGAAAATCATTTTTCACTCAACTCACAATTAAGTTCTGGAATTTGTTGCCAGAGGATGTGGTTAGTGCAGGTAGTGTAGCTAGATTTAAAAAAGGTTTGGGTAAGTTCTTGGAGTATAAGAGCCATTGTTTATTCCCACAACTGGGATTCTGGCCTCAGAAACTAAAGTGATCTGTGGAGCAAGGGAGAGGTAGAGACTGTCAAGGTGTTTAATAAGGGTCCATCCTTTATTCTTTCTATGTGCCCCTGGTACAAGTAAAGGATCCGTCCCGCCCAGGGGTTACACCTGTTTCGGAGCAGGTCTAAAGTTTTCAGGCCTTGTATGGCCGAATAACCTGTTACATAAGGTTATCTTCAAAAGATATCGTTAAGTGGCACTCCTATATTTAAAACTCCCCAAAACCCCATGCCACCTGGCCATCAGTCTTTAAAATCCCTGCTGCCAGAGCTTACCCAAATTGAACATAAGAACATAAGATATACCATACTGGGTCCATCAAGCCCAGTATCATGTTTCTAACGGTGGCCAATCCAAGTAACAAGTACCTGGCAAGAACCCAAACATTAAATAAATCACAAGCTACAATTGCTTATTAATTAATAGTTTATGGATCTTTCTTTTAGTAACTTATCCAAACCTTTTTTAAACCCAGTTATACTAATTGCTATAACCACATCCTCTGGCAATGAATTCCAGAGCCTAACTATGCACTAAGGGCCAGATTTTAAAAGCCCTATGCGTGTAAATCCATAGGATTTACGCGCTTAGGTGGGGTTATGTGCGCTGGGCCTATTTTACAAAGGCCTGGCGACGCGTGTAAAGCCCCGGGACGCGTCTAAGCCCTGGGGCTTCGAAAAAGGGGCGGGGTGAGGCAGTCCGGGGGCGGCTGGGGCAAGGCCAGAGGCCTCCAACACAGCGGCCATTTGCTGCTGTGTCAGAGGATCGCGTGCCGGCAGGGTGCCGGCACGCACAACTTGCGCCTGCCTAGAGGCAGGTGCAAGAGGTAAAATAAAGGTTGGGGGGTTAGGATAGGGATAGGGGGCGGGAGGGTTAGGGAAAGAGGAAGGGAGGTTAGGTTAGGGGGTTAGGAAGCGACCTGGGAAGGAACGGGTGAAGGCCGCGGGCGTCGGCGCTCGCAAGATGTACAATTGTGCACCCCCTTGCGTGCACCGACCCCTAATTTTATAAAAAGCGTGCGCGTGTTATAAAATCGGGCATCCATGTGTGCGCACAATTTCTTAAAATCTACCCCTACGTGAAAAGGAATTTTCTTTGATTTGTTTTAAATGAGCTACTTGCTAACTTCATGGAGAACCCCCTGGTCCTTCTATTATCTGAGAGAGTAAATAACCAATTTACTTTAACTTGTTCAAGTTCTTTCATGATTTTGTAGACCTCTATCATACCCCCTCTCAGTCGTCTCTTCTCCAAATTGAACAGCCCTAAATTCTTTAGTCTTTCCTCATAGGGCAGCTATTCCATACCCCTTATTATTTTGGTCACCCTTCTCTGCACTTTCTCCAGTGCAACTATATCTTTTTTTAGATGCGGTCTCACCATGGAGTGAAATAGAGGCATTATGTCATCCATCCTTTTATTTGCCAAACCCTTCCTAATAATTACTAACATTCTGTTTGCTTTTTTGATTGTCACAGCACACTGAGCTGACGATTTCAATGTATTATCCACTATGACACCTAGATCTCTTTCCAGGGTGGTAACTCCTAAGATAGAACCTAACATTGGGCCGGATTTTAAAAGACCTGAGCGCGTAAATCCAGCCGGATTTACGCGCGCAGGGCACTCGCTCGCCGGCGCGCCTATTTTGCATAGGTCGCCGGCGCGCGCACAGCCCCGGGCGCGCATAAGTCCCGGGCTTCGTAAAAGGGGCGGGGAGGGGGCATGTCCGGGGTGAGGGGGTGGTTCGGGGCGGGACCAGGGCATGGTGCCGGCCCAGGGGCGTGGTTGAGGCCTCCGGACCAGCCCTCGGGTTGGGTGATGGTGTGCCTGCAGCCTGCTAGTGCGCGCAGATTTACGCCTGCTTTCAGCAGGCGTAAATCTGCCAACAAATGTAAGGGGGGGTTTAGATAGGGCCAGGGGGGTGGGTTAGGTAGGGGAAGGGAGGGGAAGGTGCGACCTCAGAGGGAACAGGCAGCACGCGCCGGGCACCTCCTTGCGTGCGCCGACCCCAGAGTGAATTAACTCTCTGAAGCGCGGCAGCGCCATCAAAAGAATTGGATTTTCTGAAGCACGGTAGCGCTGTCACCTACTAAGGGAAGTACCTGTTCCACATTAATTTTAAGAAAAATTGAAAATGAAAAAAGTAATAAATGAGAAAATGAAAAAATATAATTATCAATAGAAGGACTTGGACCGATGATTAAAAATGACCCGTAGCGTTTAATACATAAAGCTAAATAGCTAGTATATCGTGGGTGTTATGACGGTCTTTCATATAAACTAATTCATATTAATAACAATATACAGCACATTGAAGGAGAAATTGTAGTTTCACAACGTATTTATGTGAGATATTGTGGTTCGTTGTGCATTAAGGTTAACTGTTATCATTTTTGTGGTAATTGAAATCTCCCATTATTACTGCATTACCAATTTGGTTACCTTCCATAATTTCTCTTAGCATTTCACTGTCTGTCTCACCATCTTGGCCAGGTGGTCGGTTGTATACTCCTATCACTATAGTCTTCCCCAACACACAAGGGTTTTTAACCCATAAAGATTCGATTTTGTATTTAGTCTCATGCAGGATGTTTATCCTGTTGGACTCTATGCCATCCCGGACATAAAGCGCCACACCTCCTCCCGAGTGCTCCTCTCTGTCATTGCGATATAATTTGTACCCTGTATAGCACTGTCCCATCGGTTATCCTCCTTCCACCATGTCTCTGAGATACCAATTAAGTCTATGTCATCATTCACTGCTATACATTCTAATTCTCCCATCTTACTTCTTAGACTTCTTGCATTAGCATACAAACATTTCAAAGTATGATTTTGTTTGTATTTACATTCTTCTTTTTAGTTGACATGGATACATTGGAATCTTTTAGCTCAGGTGAGTTTTTAGTTACAGGCACTTGCACTTCTTTTCTTATTATTGGAACCTCACTGTCGGGATGCCCTAATTCTAATGCATCATTAGTATCCTTTGAAGATACCTCTCTCCAAACCATGCGCTGCTGAGCAACTGTCAGCTTTCCCCTTTGTTCTAGTTTAAAACTGCTCTATCTCCTTTTTAAAGGTTAGCGCAGGTAGCCTGGTTCCACCCTGGTTAAGGTGGAGCCCATCCCTTTGGAAAAGACTCCCCCTTCCCCAAAAGGTTCCCCAGTTCCTTATAAAACTGAATCCCTCTTCCTTGCACCCCTAATAATGCCACCAGCCCCCCCCCCCTTCCTGTTCCCCCTCAGGAGAATAAGAAAAAATGTATTTCTCATCCTCCCACCCTCACCTCCAAGCTATCCACCCCTCTCCTTCCCTTAAGCCCATTTACCCACCCAGTACCTAAATCATTGCCTTGTTCGCAGGCCTGAGATTTCAGTAGAATGCAATCCCAGGCACTTCCAGTTTATCTGTGAACAGCCGCCCTGGAAGCATAAACTGTCAGCATTTAGGGTAAACAGTTACACTGATAGCTTTCAGTTAGCCAATTAACTTTAATCATGGATATTCGGTGGGATGTTTACCCCACTGAATATCTGGGACAAATTATCTGGCGAACTCTTGCCCACTTTCCGGTTTACTGAAGATTGGCCACCCTCTTTTTAAACACCTGCAAAATCTCTGAGTTAGAGGAATTACACTACTTTAATATGTTCATTGACTGTCTGATTTAAAGACACAGTACATAGATTAAGATCTCTGTTAGTCACTTGTGGGTATGAGAAAATACTCAAATTTATTTAAAAAATGGAAACTTTTCATAGCATAGAATCTCCCTTCCTTAGGCATAACAGGCAGCCTGAAAAGGAAATTAAATTAATAAAGGAAGGTATTTTTTTTTTCCTTGGGATCTCACCTCCTGAAAGATAAAATAATTACTTATAATAGGCACCAAAATTCAATAGATGAATGTATATCAGATTGATATCAGATTAGGGCTAGGGAAAAGAAAATTTTTTGAAACATTTGCCTTTTGTATCTTTTTTTGTAATTTTTTCTATTATATTTCTTGAACACACAAAAATACAGATCAGCCCTGTTCTTTTTATTATTTTCAGAGCTGTAACAGAGTCTTGAAAGAAAAGTCCTTGAAAAAACCAGGTCTTCGTTTTTGCTCTTCTGGCCTTCCAATTAACTTGGAAGAGCAGGTTATCACCTTCAGGGATCTGGCTGCCCTAGCAACTGTTCTAAAGGTTAATAGTTTCAAGACCCTGGCATCCTCACAGGATTCTGTAAACAAGAAAACAAGGCACTCTTTTTTGCCTTTCTGTGTTTGTGAGTGGCCTCTTTTCTTCCTTCTTAAACGGGTCTGTTAGCAAGGCAGTCTGGAATGCAAAAGTCTTTCTTTGAGCAATTTTTCATCGGGGTGTAGCACCTCCTCTTCAGATCTCTCATCCCCAGCTCTTTCACTAAAGGCTATAAACTCATAGCATGAATGGATACTGTGTACTCTGATCTTTTATTTATTTATTTTTATTTATTTATTTTCACAGTTTGTCGCCCGGCCCAATCCATTGTTCTCAGCAGGTAACAATATACGCTCATAACAAACAAACATAAAAACATAAAAAAACAAGATGACAAAAATGTTTTTACAGTTATGGACTATACAATGGTATAATCATCTTATCCATACATATAAAACAAATAATCAAATGAAGGTAAATTAAAGTTATTGCTACAGCAGAAGTGCATAACAATATAGCTAGGTTACAGATGCTACAAAAACTGATTAAAAATCAGATTAAAAACTCGCTTAAAATATTTATTTATCTATTTATTTATTTAAGGTTTTTAGCTACCGACATTCGTGAGAGCATCATACCGGTTTACATCGAACATAGTTAACCAAGGAAATTAATTACATCAAACTAGGGCGGGGAAACAGGGGAGATAAAGAGAAACAGGCATATCAAATATATGTCAGACAGCAGTAAATACAACAACAAAACTTCAATAAATAGGAGCACGATGGAAGTATCAATATGTTCATCTGTCAAAATGGCAGGAATCAGGGGAGTTAAGAGAAACAGGCATATCTAACTAAATGTAAGACAGCGATGAAGTGCAACAATGAAAATTCAATAAATACGGAGAACGAAGGAAATAACAATATGTTCATATTGTCAAAAAGGGGGCTAAATATGGGGAGGAGTAAGCTGAGAAGTTAAACAGGAAAAGAAAAGGGGGAGAGGGGTGGGCCAACAACCTAGCAAAGGGCATAGACGACGGAGAGTAATTAGCCGTTGGTGGTGCGAGAGGAGTGTTGGACTAGGTTACGCTGAGTTTAAGGGTAGGCTTGTTTAAATAGCCAGGTTTTGAGTTTTTTTTTAAATTTCTGAGAGCATTGCTCCTGTCTAAGATCAGGAGGCATGGTGTTTCCAGGACTGAGGGCCAGCAATGGATATGGCACGTTCTTTTGTGGAGTGAAGGTGCGAGTGTTTAGGAGAAGGGGTGTATAGAGTGCCTTTATAAGAGGATCTGGTAGGTCTATTAGATGTGTAGGAAATGGATGGAGTCATTCAACCAGTGCATGTTTTGGTTGTGAAGGGTTTTTGTGTAAGACAGTGAGAAATTTTGTAGATTATTTGGTGGGAGATGGGGAGCCAGTGGAGATCTTTGAGGATGGGGGTAATGTGGGTCAACTTTGCGAGAGTTAGTGAGTATTCTGGCAGCGGCGTTTTGGAGGCATTTGAAGAGGTTTAATAGTGGCTTTTGGTAGACCAAGTAGGAGGGAGTTACAATAATCTATTTGGAGAGAATAATGGGTTGCAGGACCGTACAGAAATCATTAAGGTGGAGGAGGTGTCTTAATAGAAGGCTTCACCTGTTTCCTGAAGGTCATATGGCAATATGGCATTGGATGTTCCAGCCTCTTCTGGCAAGCTATTCCACAACTGTGGATCTGCCATATAAAAGGTTCTCTCCCCTTGTCTCAATCAAGCCGAGCTTGACATTGCAGGGTCAATCATTAAAACATGATGGCTGTTATCGTGCACGTTAGGGCATTATTGCACATGATGATAATGCCCTAACGCACATGATAACCACCACAATGCGATGTTAAAATTTAAATGAGGGAAAGGGGAAGGGATAGGGTGGGGTTAATAACATTTTGATTCTGGTACCGCTCCTTGTCTCCAATTCCATAATTCCGCTTGGTGGAAGAGAACTTTTGCGAGAAGGAGCAAGGGAGAAGGACCCCTGCACAGGAGTGCTGGCTCAACACCCAGGGAGGAGGCTTTCACATCCAAGATGAAAGGGTGAATGGGATCTGGTGGCAGGTGCATGGTTCCTGGAGGTAGGACTTCTTCAATTCTAGGAATGCTGTGACTGCTTCAGGAGGCCAAACCTTAGTATTGGATCCTTTCCTGGTGAGTGCTGTGAGAGAGGCTGCAATCCTAGAATAATTGGGGATGAAGTGCCAGTAGTAGTTCATGAAGGCCAAAAACCTCTGTAGCGTGCGGAGGCCCGAAGTTTAGGGCCAATCCTGGATACTCCAGTCCTTTTCTCGATCCATGTGGAAGCCACAACATTCAGTCCAAAGGAAGGAAGGCAGGGTCAGCACAGCAGAAGGAAGACGAGGGACCACAAGACAATGGACGCAGGACCTCCAAAGACACAGGAATAGAAAGGCAAGGCACTGGAACAGAAGCAGGATCAGGAACAGGAACATCATGGCAAACAGCTCCTCCAAGGAGTCAGACCTTTGCCTGAGGATCTGAGGCACAGGCAGAGCAGGCCTTAAATAGTGGAAGGCCTGTGGACATCATCTCAGGGCACCGTGGGAGGATTTCCTGCTGTGGGCCCTTTAAATGTGCACTAGCTGTGCATAGGGAAGCTCCACTCAGCTGAGTGGCAGCCCTAGTGCAGCACATCGGGCCTTCGTGGTGGCTGGCCATGTCCATGCCCAGCAGGCTTTGGCGGGCCTCCTGCAGCCCAGGAGGAGAGGTGAGAGCTGCTGGTTGTGGGATGGGCTGTGAACAGACAAATGCAACAATTGCTGCATTCTGTACAATGTAACATCTATGCTGGTACACCAACATACAGAGCATTACAGTAATCAGTTTTGGAAATAACCAGTGACTGATTTATTGTTCAAAAGTCAGCAGCTTAAGTCCACTAGTGCTTTTAAATTGACAAATGTACTATTAGCTTCCTGCCTTTTTTGTTTTTTCAATGATAAGTTCAATTCCAACTTTACTCCCAGATCTCTTACTACTGGGGAAATTACAATATTCAAGTTGCCAAATTGAAAAACTTTTAGGTAATACTGAAAGGGAATCCTACTCAATATAATAATGTAGCTCTACCCAGGGGTGTGGCCTGTGTGGTAATGGGTCCATCTCTTTGAATAAACTTTAGAGGCATACTGTCCCTATGAACCAACTAAAATACACTGGCATAGAACAATGTTGCTTTATTATTACCAGAGATAACTCAACTGAAAAGTTGTACATGAAACAAAAAGGTTAAGTACATATATCTGTGCTAAAATCTATAAACAGTGTAAGCAGCTTTAGATTAATCTATCACATGCCAATACACACTTTCATAGTGGGTTAGAACAGTTTTACATAACATTCTGAACTGAAAAAAACCATTAATCGTTAAAGTAGTAAACTTTGTATTTGCTGGTTCCTAGGCCTGGTATAACCTTCAAATTATTAGTGAGCTTACTAAATTTATTTATTTATTTGTTTGTTTTATTTATAAAAACTTATTAATCGCTTTCCAGTTTTACAGTTAAATCTTTCAAAGCGATGTACACAATCAAAAAATAAAATATAAAAACAACAATAAGTTGAAAACATAATAAAAAAGAATAACAAATATAACAAAACACATAACTTCTATATCACCATATTTCCCCTGGGGGTGGGTATACCACTCCACTAAGTGCTGGGCACAGTATTGTTCTTACATAAGCAGAGACAAATGCTTCTCTCCACCCTTTCCACAGGAGTGCACTCAGAATGCAAATCTCCTTGACTCCAGGGATTAGCAGCCACTTGAAGGGCCCTTAACCTTCTGGGCATGGCAGATCATATTGTAGCACAATGCTGTTGCAAACATTGGGGTGGATGCAAAACAATACTCTCAGCAGAGTACACTATTTAACCTGTGGTTGGACGCACATTTTGGTGGTGCGTCTACAGCCCCTTATCCTATAAGGGGATTATCATGTCCACAACATCCATCCAACGCGCTGCAAAACTAATAGTGCTCATCACATGCAAATGCATGTCAATGAGGCTATTAGTTTATTATCCTACAATGCAAAACAAAAAAAAAAATTCTGAGCATGCCAAAAAGTTGTACAGAAAAGCAGAAAATACTGCTTTTCTGTACATCCTGTCTGCTTTTTTGTACATCCTCTAACTTAATATCATGGTGATATTAAGTTGGAGGAACAAAAGTTTAAAAAGTTAAAAAAAAAAAAAAAGTGCTGGTGGTCAAATTAGGGAAACGGATGCTCAGTTAACGAGGGGCCATTTTCCTAACCTGTGGTTGTGCAAGGGTTAGGAAACGGACACTCATAAAATTGAGCGTCCGCTTTCCTAACTGGCAGATAGCTGACCTCTCCTGGGCGCCCACTGCCAAGGAGGTGCTAGGGGCATGCAATCGACCCTAACGCCTCCTTGGCTTCCAGGTGCCTTTAATAAGTCTAATGGTCAAATGAAGTTGGAGAAGAGAATAACCCTGAAGCCCCTCTTTCCAGGTTCACGACCCCCATCCCCTGCCTTCCTTCCCTTTGGCCTCCTCTGTCCAGCCCCTGTCTTCCTGTTGGAACTCAGATGCCAGCACAAGAACCTCCTCAGACTGGCAGAAAACAGCTACAGCCATTTTTTTAGGCTTCAAGTAATACTTTTTTGTGCACCCCCTGTCAAAAGGAGGGCATCCATTAGTACTAGAATTTTGTGTACAGCATAGTATATATTCATTCCCTTTCACTTTAAAGAGCAGGAGGGCAGGGCCTGGTTGGTCATGGGCAGAGCCAGAAGGAGAGTCAACTACTGAACAGAAAACTGAAGCTGAGCCACAAAAGGAAGAGGAAAGCATGGAAATAGAGCTACAAGAGCTAGTTCCTCCCTAGTAGATGATATAGAATACATTGAGGGCCTGGCAGTCCTGGAATATTAAAGGAGAGAATTGTTGTTATCAACACAGCTCTGAGAAAATTATCTCTACTACTACTTCTACTATTTCTACCACTTAATATTTCTATATAGGCACCTCTGTGCTCAATAGAGTTTACAATCTAATTAAGACAAACATACAAGTCAAGAGTCTTGGGGAGTTTCGTATTGTAAGACAATGGTTAAAATTAGTTAGTTAATGAGGTTAAAGTCTGTGTGTCTGCTGAGATATTTTAAGAGTTGAAGAATAATTGTATAATAATGGAACTATTTTGTGAACTCTTTTTGGATAAATCACTGCTGGTGTAGAGTGTAACTTTGCCAGGATTAGCATTAAACAAAAGCTTGGAAAGAGTTTCCCTTTCTAATTTATTCACCAGTGAGAAGGCTTTAAGACTGGAAACTTTTTTGGGCAAAGCTTACATGGACTTTGCTGTGCTTTAGTGTGATCTGTAATTTGTGATTCTGCAAATCTTTACTTTTGTTCTGTGAAGTTATCTTACCAGAGGAAGCACAAACTGAGCTGTACAAAAGTTATTTATTAAGAAGAAAATCACTGTGAACCCTAACTTAAGAGGAGTAGCATGTGACATATATAAATTATAAGCACTTTCATATTTCTTGTGTAAGTACAGAAAATATTTTCCTTTCCACATGATTCTTATTATAAATCTAATTTATTTTAAATCTTTTTATTATTGTTAATATTTCACAGAACAACTCCAGGCTTAATCACTGGTTCATGATTAAGTACTTCAAGAAAGCTACAACTCAAACAAAACTAAATATTTTGATTAATGCATTTTAATATTTACTCCCCAAATATCTTCTCCTCCAAAGAAAATGGAAACAAAGCCTGCATGAAGATTCTGGCTTCACAAATTTATTTCTGTAATTAGATAATTCCCTACTATTAATTAAAACAGTATCACTGAATTTCATTTTTAAAAATTGCTTTAAGAAGAATTCATTTTCATCCTATATTTTCCAGTAACTATTAGAATTATGAACCTTTTCAGATCAAGAACATAAGAACATGCCATACTGGGTCAGACCAAGGGACCATCAAGCCCAGCATCCTATTTCCAACAGTGGCCAATCCAGGCCATAAGAACCTGGCAAGTACCCAAAAACTAAGTCTATTCCATGTTACCGCTGCTAGTAATAGCGGTGGTTATTATCTAAGTCAACTTAATTAATAGCAGGTAATGGACTTCTCCTCCAAGAACTTATCCAATCCTTTTTAAACACAGCTATACTAACTGCACGAACCACATCCTCTGGCAACAAATTCCAGAGTTTAATTGTGCGTTGAGTGAAAAAGAACTTTTCTCCGATTAGTTTTAAATGTGCCACATGCTAACTTCATGGAGTGCCCCCTAGTCTTTCTATTATCCGAAAGAGTAAAAAAATGATTCACATCTACCCGATCTAGACCTCTCATGATTTAAACACCTCTATCATATCCCCCCTCAGCCATCTCTTTTCCAAGCTGAAAGCCCTAACCTCTTTCGTCTTTCTCTTGGTCTTTCCTCATAGGGGAGCTGTTCCATTCCCTCAAGAGAAGATATGGGGCTCCAAATTTAGCAAACCTTCTCAAATGCTTCCGGGCCAATCAGTTAATCCATCAACTTTTTTTTTTTTAATTTTATTTGTATTCATTTTAATTCAATACTTCAATACAAGTTAACAAAACCATATACATTCTTTTAAACAGTTCTTAATACAAAAATCAATCTTTCCATATATTTTCTTTACTTAATGAATATATTGTACAAGTATTAATAAGAAATGAGGGTGTGTAAACAGCGGTCAAAGAAATATTTCTACAATCACAACTTTATTTAGCTCGCGGGTGATATCTGTGAAATATACCTACTTAGCATCAAACCTTAATCAGCTATCACATAAAGAAAACCATCCAAAAACTTACGTAAATCTAATGGATCAGAAAACACATATTTGTTATCCTTCTAGCTTAATACACATTTACATGGATATTTAACTATGAATTTTCCTCCTCTCCTCTCAACTTTAGCTTTCATTGAAATAAATTTTCTCCTTCTCTCCTGTGTGGATAGATCCAAATCTTTGCTCCATAGAACAGTTTTAATCTGTTTCTCATAAAGAAACTGAACACCATGTCTGTATCAGATATCAAAGTGAATGAGGCGTATAATGTTCTTCTATTCATTACCATGGATTCTGAAGATAATTCCAAAAATTTAGATAAATTCAAATTTTCTTTTGACTGTATATTTTGTTGGATTTCCTTTTTCTTTTCTTCTCTTTCAGGTAGGTAATAAATGTTATTAAACATGGGCAATATTTCTTTAGGCAATTCCAAGATTTGAATAAGATATTTTTTAAACCTCTCTGGAGGGGAAATTACCTCCAAATAAGGAAAATTCAATATATGTAAATTGGAATACTTCCCCATGTTTTCCAAATTCTCAATTTTCTTTACATTTATATCTTCAACTCTTATTATTTCAAGTTGATTTTCTTCACGCTTCCCAACTCTAGTTGTTATTTGTTCAATTTTTGCCTCATGGTCATTAATCGTAGCTTCAATTTTATGGAAATGCTGATTCATTTCCAAAGTTATTTTTGTCAGATTTATTATGGCTGACTCTAGATCTTTCAAGCCTACCCACAAAGATTCAAGAGTTATTACCTTTGGTTTCACCCATCGTTAATATATTCCATAGGTTGTTTGGAGGGTTCTTTCCCCTTAGCTGACAAGCTCCCAATCTCAACCCGCAGTTTTTTCTTCCTCCTCTTCCGTGGCTCCAGCAGAATCTCCCGAAGAAGATCCATTATCCAGCTTGGTAGATTTCTCCACAGCAGATTTTAATTTCCTTCTCACATCGCCAAGGTCTGCAGAACTCACCTGCTTCTCTCGGCTCCTCAAGCCCAACTCCAGTTCTGCTTCCTCCATGGTCGAGGGCGGGGGTGGGGTGTGTAAGAATAGCCAGCACAAAACTGCACCTAGTAGATTGATAGCCAGCACACGTGATACTAGCACTGTGAAGAACAGTTAGCACAGATGACATCATATTTCAGGAAATTAAACTTAGCTGGACCCATCTTCCTGGGAATGAGTGCAGAGGCTTCTGTCCATAGTAACCAGGCACGTACATACATGCATAAATTTAATGATTGGTCATAAGGTAAGAGGCGGGTAAATGCAGACAAACCTGTTGATTGGCTGAAGGTAACCCTATATAATGTTATACATGCACGTTAGGACACTGAGCAGATTTGGGCTGTACACTACTTGCTTTGTACTGCTTGCTGCTCCAAAGAAAAGACACATTTCTTTTTAATAAACTTCTCACTTTTATGACTCTTAAAGCTGGTCTTTATTGGTCTTATTAGTCCGAGGTTTTAAACAGGTGTTTGGTACTCCGGGACTCAATGAGATGTCGTCAGCTAGCAGGTTCGGCATCCGCTCCTTGCCTACCTCTGCAGTGGCTCCCTCCATCGACTTCGAGTTCACAGTTTGGGCAAAGAAAGTCTTGATTCTTGGTTAAAGCATTTCGGGTAAGGGGGATGATGTTATTTCTCCCCTTACCCTAGCCTAGCTTTCCTCTTTGTGTGAGGCATTTTATTAAATGAAAAAACATCCAGGCAATCCAAGAGTCAGAGCGTTCCTGCATGCTTCTCACGCCACGGCCATCTTATTTTATTTATTTATTTATTTTTTAATTTTTCTATACCGAAATTCCTGTATTAGATACAAATCAGTCCGGTTTACAAAGAACGTGAACTCGCCCGGGTCTTGTTTGGCCGGGGCTTTTTACATTGTAACAGTTTTAAACATTGAAAGGATTAGATAACTTGCCCTCCAAGCCATCAACTTTTACATAATATTCATTTGACACAATTGCATTCTCACAGAGTTTCATCTGGTAGTGATGTTTCTAGCCAGCTAATCATTATAGACTTCCTAGATATCAAAAACAAAGAAGAAAATTGCATCTCAGTGAGGTATAGTTATCTCTTTTGGGCATCATCCTAGGAAGTTTTGGACTACCGACATGTCCGTTAACCTATGGGTGAAATCCTGCATATTAGTACATCAGTTAATGTGAACTGATTTACTGTAAATTTTCCTTTGTCTCTCAGGTACTCACAGATTTTCCACAGTTAGCCCAATTGAAATCAAGAATATTGCTTAAATCTGAATCCACAGAGCCTGAATTTACTAAGACTTTTTTCTCATAGGTGTGAAAAAAGTTCAGCAAATCTGTCCCATAGAGTTTGTTTGACTTATAATAGTGTAAAGCAAATATCTGTTGTGATCCTACCCACGATAGGCGTGGGTAGTCCCCTACCTTCCTTCTAGCTTGAACGCGGCAGGCTGCTGCCGATGCCATCCTCCACAGCCCGGAGGCCGCAGCTGCCTCCTGCTCTGTGCGGCAGGACTGAGCCACATGACGTTTCCTCCTCATGGCTGGAGCCGCTGCCGGGGTCCTTGAATGGCGGGAAATCGTCTCTGCCGGTGCCTGCCTCTTTTTCCATTTTCGTAGCAGGGAGCCACTTCTCTTCGGGCCTCCCATGCGGCAGAGAAGCCGCCGTGTGTCTACTTCTTCCAGCACCTTTTAGGTGTGGACACGTGTCTCTCCTGCACATTTAAAGGGCCAGCAGCAGGAAAAACCCTGCGGCCCTCGTCAATGACATCATCAACCTGTTCCTGGATCAACCCTATAAAAGGGCCTTGCTGCTGTTCCTCAGGGCCTTCGGATCCAGTCTTCACAGTGTCTGTGGTCTTCCTTGGATCCAGTTCCTCTGTGGTCTTCCTGTGCCTTGATGGATCTTCGTTCCGTGTGCTCCATGTTCCTGAATTTTGTCTCCTTGATGTTCCTGATCTTGTCCCTTGATGGAGCTCCCTTGTTGCCTGTCTTGTGTTCCTGATGCTCCAGATGTTCCGTGTCCAGATGTCCTGATGTCCCGTGACCTGAGGTGCCATGTTCCTGATGTCTGATGTTCCTCCTGACTCCGTCCGTCTCATCTTCAGCTCTTCGTCCAGTTCCCAGGTCCCTCGTCTGTCCAGCTTTCCTGATGTGCCACCATCGTGGTCCGTGACCAGCCCATGGAGGGCTGAGTAGGGTGCTTTGTGGTACAAGACCTTCTCCTCTGCAGCACAAACCTCCAAGAGACTTCTGTTTTTAATACCTTGCTTCTGAGAATCCTGAGTCTTGAATCCTGAGTCTTGAATCTTGTCCCGGTCTTCGGAGTCCCTTGTGCCTGCTTCTGTCCATGTCTAAGACTCTGCCAGAACCTGCTCCAGTTCAGCGAGGTCCGTGACCAGCCACAAGCAGCTGTGTAGGGCGCGCCCCGGTGCAGGCCTCTACTGAATCTTCATCATGTTCCAGTCTCAAGTTCCACTTCCTCAACTGGAGTCTGCTTCACGTTCAGTGTGGTCCGTGACCAGCCATGGGAGGCTGTGTAGACTGAGAAGAGTCTGTGGTGACACTTCGGCAGGGGGCAACTGGGCATTGTAGGCCATGATTTCCCTTATCTGCTGAAAACTACTAGGTTATTATTAGCACACACATAGATAATGGGAATATCAAGAGAGAAGGACAGGCCACCAACTGTGACTAGATTACTTGCTGGGATAGAGAGAACACATCACTTACAAACACATGGAAATATAGAATCTGTGTAAAAATTCAATCAGAGGATTAAGATAATCCTCATTTTTGAAAAAAAGAGTGCATTGTTGTGAAATAGATTCTAAAAGACATAAGAAGTCAATAAAGGAGAGAGAGAGACTCCATATAGAGTCAATGTGACATGATATATATATATATATATACCACAGTACAAGGGGACACTTTCAACTTAGGGTGGGTTGTCAGAGGAATTAACTGCAAATTTGATATGACTAATGAATTTCTATCATTTGAATCAATGAAAGGTACCAACAAGAGGAGTTGAGTGTCCCCTCTTTCAGTGATATATTTGTAGCATGTCACATTGACTCTGTATAGAGGCACGCTCTCTCGCTCTGTGGATGTGTGTTATGATTGCAGTAATCTGGGCTTGAAATAAATACTAGACTGAGGATTTCAATAGCAGTCATGAAAGTGGTAAACATAAGCAAATTAAAGCAATATCATGCAGCTGATAAAAGGCATGCAAAAGTTTTTCAGGATCATGGAACAAGATTATTGACAAAAAAAGGCAAATTTAAGAACAGAGACATGATTATTTGGGCTGATTAATCTGAAAAAGCTAACATTGGTTTCCATGTATATTATTGCCAAATAAAAAGAATCCTGGAGTAAGTCTATTTTTTGTCTTTCAACTTCCTCCTGATCTTTCGGGCTTCCAACTCAGAACCTACAGTGAGCCTTTATTCCCCTGTATTTCCCCTTCATTTAATTCCTTCTCATTTTCTCAAGCCGGTACATTAACTTCTTCAGCCAGACCCAGCATGAGAGTGCTGTTCTGTCAGTCAGCAGACGTCACTGTTGTGTGGAGGCTGGGACTTCTCTCCTCCTGACGTGGGGAGTACCATGAGGAGCAGGAGCCAGGTCCATGAACTGAACCCGAGGTTCTGGTTGGCAGCATGCAGCCCACCGCCTCTGAATCAGCCCTGTAAATTCCTTTCTGGACAAAAACAGGAGCTTCATTTTCTTTTGAAAGCAGTCTGTGAATAAATTCAGTGATAGTTCAGCCACAGTGAACTTTGATCAGGGGCACAGCAGCAATTAGAAATGAATTTCAGAACAGCTTCATGGCTTGATTTAAAAGTTTCAAGAGCCTCTTAATTCTGTGCATTACGAACTCAGGATTGTTTCCTTAATTGTCCATTTGTGGGATACTTTCCAAGGAACAGTTAGAAACAGAATTCAGTGAGTTAAAAGATAGAAATGAAAGTTATTAATGGTCATTTCTGGCGGGGGCCTGGCAGCCTCTCTCCTGATCACCTGAAATAAGAAGAAAACCTTAGCAATTGGATAAGTTTTGTCTTTGTCCCAGTCTCCCTTGCCTCTTCTTTCCCCACAGAGCTCCATGAGCACTACCGGCTGCTGACCTCCCTACTGCTGTCTATGCATCAGGGATTGTGATAAATGCAAGTGTATTCTCCTGCCCACCCTATTCTGCAGGAGCGGCCATTTACAAATTAATTTACTCTGACATAATCATTTGTTTAATGGCTGCCTGTTGACAATACAGCTGTGTGTACCATAAACCTCCTGCTGCCTCTCACAGAGGAATTGCAGGCTAGCAGCTAAGGACGCAGCCACCGTATCAAAACAATGAGAGAAGGCTGAACATTGGGATTGCTGCAGTCATAGAGGATGTTTATGGATTGGGAAGGAGGTCCTAGAGGAAGGGAAATGATATAAGCCTCAAACAGGCCGATGCAATAAAGGGGCCGATGCAAAAAAGTTGCACAGAAAGCAGGTGCTATGTGTTCAATGCATGCTTTCATAATGCACCCCGAGGCACCTCTCCTGGGGGCGCGATGCAATATTTAAATTAGGGCTCGTGCTGTCGAGGAGGCGCTAGGGGTGATTATGTGCCCCTAGCGCCTCCTTGACAGTATGAGCTGGAGAGAGGTCCGCTGTCGGTGGCTGTCTGCCAGTTAAGAAAACGGACGCTGAAGTTATCAGCATCTGGTTTTCCTAACCAGCGCACATGCAGGGGTTAGGAAAATGGACGCTGATAAATTCAACGTCCATTTTCCCAGCCTGGCTATGGGCACCAGAAGGAGTTAATAAATCAATATTAAAGTGTCGGGCCCTTAATATTAATTTATTCACTCCTTCACTTATTGCCGATTGGTCCCTTTACTGTCACATGTGAGTGAAAGGACCAATCACCTTTCAGAAGGCTGTCCTGAAAGGGGATTGGTCCTTTTCACTGACAAATGTCAGTGAAAAGGACCAATGGGCAATAAGTGAAGGAGTAAATAAATTAATATTAAGTGCCCGACACTTTAATATTGATTTATACGCTCCTTCTGGTGCCGGTAGTCAGGTTTGGAGAATGGACACTGAATTTATCAGCGTCCATTTTTCTAACCCCTGCCAGCACTTTTTTTAAACTTTTTTTTTTTTTAATTATTTTTTAAAGCGTTGTTCCTCCTACTTAATATCCCAACGATATTAAGAAGGAGGCAGTACAGAAAAGCAATTTTTTTCTGCTTTTCTGTACTAGTTTTAGTAGCGCTCAGCAATTAATGCCTGCTCCGGGCAGGCGTTAATTTCTGATCGCTAAAATGTGCATCCTAGATGCACATTTTTTTTTTTTGCATAGGGAGTGAATAGCTAATAGCCTCATTCGAGTGCTATTAGATTCACTCCACATTGGACGTGCGTTGTAGAGGTGCTATTCCCCTTATTGCATAAGGGGATTAGTTAGCGCCTATACAACCCATGTCCAACTGCGGGTTATACAGTGTGCTGGGCTAAGCGCACTGTATTGCATCAGCCCCTGTAGGGTGCATAAAATATGTGCGTCCAAACTGGGCACCCGTTGTTTACCGCGTGCACATTCACCTCTCTTGGGTGCCCGATGCAATAGGCAAATGATCCACCGCACTAAAAAGAATACACTAGGGATAAATTGTGTATTCCTAGTGAGTCCATAGCATCGGGCACCCAGGAGACATGGCTTTGCATGGGCTAGGAAAATGGATGCTCGTAAGGTGAGCGTCTGTTTTCCTAACCTGACTGCCGTCAAGAATTCTTATTTCATGTTGCTGCTTTCTGTGGTTCCTCCTGCTTAGTATAGTGATGATATTTGTCAGAGTAACCACAAAAAAGGAGTATTTTCTGCTTTTCTATTCAGGGCTTGGTGCACCTCAAGACTTTATACCAGCTCTGAGGCTGGAGTTAATTTTTGAGGGGTTAAAACGTGCATGTTGGGTGCACAGTGATTTTTTATATTGGGGGTACTAGCTAATAGCCTCATCAACATGACATTTATATGTGATGAGTGCTATTAGCTATGCCCTGGTTTGGACAAGCGTTTTGGATGCGCTGACCCCTTTATTGCATCAGGGGTTGTGAACGTGTGTCCAAAATGTGCGTCCAACTGTGGGTTAACCTGTGCAGTAGCCTGAGCACATGATATTGCATCAGCCTCTTAGAGGGTAAACTGGAGCAGAATTGGGAAACGTTTCTTCTCAGGGAGGATGATGGATATATTGAACAGCCTCTCAGTGGAGGATGGCAGAAGCCAAAACAATAATAGAATTCAAGAAAGTATGAGATAAGCACAGGGAATCCTTATTTGAGAGGATAAAGCCTGAGATCAGGTAGATTCTCTGGTACTGCAGCAAGCATGGGCAGACTGGATGGGCCTTGTGGTCTTTATCTGCTATCATTTTCTCTGCTTCCATGGTTCAGCAGTGTTCCAGTTATTGGAGGTGATCCAAATTTGCTACAGCCACTTCAGCTAATTCTGTTTAATTTTAGGAGTCTTCAAGTCAAGGACTCTTAGGCTATACTCAGGATAGGTCTGTGTATCTCATTCCCCCATAGCACTTTGGCCCTGTAATAATTACGACCACTTGGACTAGCCACTTATTTTTGGGACTTTTCAGCCAAATGACACAGGGCTGTGCTTAGTATGGGGCTTCTTCATCCCATTTTCCCATGTTGAATTAATATACCTTTATGTAATGGTTTTTACAAGTGCTTTTTTTCACTCTAGGACTTTGCTCTGTTTTCACTGCATAGTAATATCATTGAGGCACATTTTTCGGCAGGCTACCGGGGAAGTACAGGTTTGGGTGAAAGTACAGCAAAAAACCTTACATCTGAAATTCCTTTATCTGAAAACTCCCTTTATTCGAGAAAAACTATGGACTTTGGCCAATGTTCTGTTATAATTAAAAATGCCTATTATCCAAAAATACTCAAGTACCCAATAAGAAGCTCTATTGTGTTATCAGAAAAAATGTCTAGTACCTGAAAATATGCAAATACAGGAAATCAACTTTTATCTGCAGAGCTGCCAAGTTACCCACTTGCAGGAGGGAGATTTTAGGCCAGTCCTGGGTTTCTCACAACTCCATCCTGATGCATTCTGGTTTCTGCAGCGCTGATTTCAAAGGGTAGAATCAGGGACTATAAATACCACCATGCACTGGGATGCAAGTTCTAAACCTGCCAAAAGGTTTCCCTCCTGGAAACAGGTAACTCTCGGCAGCTCTGTGTCTGGAAGAGATTGGGACCAAACCCCTTTCAGAATAGAGAGATTTCCCAATCAAGATGGGCATCTTTTTATCACTCTCTCTCCCTCAGTGCTTGTCACCTGACACAGTCGGTAGGGGTAGCTGTCGGCCCTGGCACTTCTCTAACCCACGTCTGCTACTGCTGCTGGCGCCTCACCGTCCTGCATGGCTCACAATCTCAGATTAGCTTTTTGCACTGTACTGTGCTTTGTAGATGGCTAGAAATCCATGGACCACTACGCAGTTCAAACAGCTGGTCTGAGACCCTGAATCACATGGCAGGGAGCCATGCCCATGACAAGAGATGTAGGTTAGAGAGAGAAGCACGTACTCACTGAGAGTTTGGAATGAGGGTGGGGGAGGGATAGGAAATAGGAAGGGGCTGGCAAAGGGAGTGCATGCCATTTGTCTCTCTTCTTCCACCATCGTATGGCAGCTAGGGACTCCTGGCAACAAAAAGATATTTTCAGAATATTTGGAATTTCTGGATAGTAGCTTTGGATAAAATGTGCTTTACAGTACTCAATACACAGTTCCATTACATAATCTGGAAAAAGTCCATTATCGAAAACATGGAAATACTTAAACAGTTGTACCTTGTTTCTCTGTTTCTTTTTTAACACAAGGGGAACGTTCATTATTTGTAAATATCCATTATCTGGAACAAACATGGTTCCAACCCTTTTCGGGTATAAGGTGCTCCACTGTATAAGATTTTGACATAAATTGTGTTGCTATTCCTTTTATAGGATTAACATATCGGATTGTGGATATATGTTAATTTTTTTGTTGGTTTTGGAGTACTTGATTCTTTTTTGATAGAAATACTTTTTTTTTTCACTATTTGTGACCTTTTGCATGTTTTCCTGGTGCCCATTTTTTCTTGACTGTGCTTTTAAAACACAGCTTTCTGACTACCTTTACTGTAACTGCCAGTAGTTATGGTGCAAGAAACTTTGGAAGTGACTTCCTTTGTATGAGATACCTTCCTCCATGACCATTCTTCAATCTTTTTGGATATGTACTGTGAATAAATCTGGTGTGCCAGAGGGTCCGCATTCAGATATGGACCAATTTGTGGATTAGAAGGAGCTGAGTACAAGTTGGTAGAACACAATTTGGATATTCTATTTTTAATAATGACTGCACTTCAAATACCCAGTTTATATTCTGATCACTTTGATCACAACCCTTGTGAGCCAAAGCCATCTCTAATTTTCCTCCCTATATCCATTAAAAAAATCATTTGGAAGTACTCAGGCACCCATAAATGTGAAATGTTCATGCAACTATGCATTTACAAAAGTACAGAACGTCTTTCTTGGTTGTAAATCAGGAAAGTCTTGCTGAATGTTTACTTTTGTCCTATTCTGAGATTCAACATATTTAATTCAATACATTCAATTGTGCCTGCAGTTTTCCTTAAATCAACTGGCTGCTGTAGACCAATAATTAAGTGCCCTCAGAATGTGTTACGTATAGGCTTAGCAATACATTTTCTGCATTCATTGAGTAGGCATGGATTTCACCTCTTTAATACAAAAGATGCATCTCAGACATCTATCAGCAACTGTACTGTTAAATATTGATTTAGAAATTAAAGTGAATGTGATTTTCAGGGGGTGGGGAGGGGTTTGCCACTTAATGTGCACCAGCACCTCAATGACTTGAGTCAATAATGCTAATAGCAGTCACAGAAGGTTTGTGGTGAAGCAGCTGTAGGCCATTTTTGTCCTTTTGTTTCTTGCATTTTAGCAAAGAAACTGCTATTTCTATTTAAACAAAATGTTGCTCTGACATTCTTAAATTGTGCCTGCTGTTGTCCAGTGGCATCAGCCCATCCATTACCTAAAGAAACAACCAGAAAAAAAACCTCCAACCAAATGTGTCTACTGAAGTTTGCATCAAGATAACAGGATGGAAAAAGAAACATATCCAAATAATACATACCAAAATTTAAAAAAAAATGTAAAATACTTTAGAATACAGCTCTGTTCAAGGAATAGATCTTTCACAAGGAGGTATAGTCTAGTACCAAGAGCTAAGTATGACAGTATCAGCCATCGGACTCATGACTTGCCCTGTGTTGTGTTTCTCCCTTGTGTAACACTGGATGCCTCTTTACTTGTCTTTGTACACTGGTCTACATTTAAGGGCAAGAAATGATGTCATGCTTCTTTAAACGAGAAAGCATGATGTGTGTTCATTTCAGTGTGATTTATATGGGCCCTAGTGCCATCACTCAGCTTTACTGCTGAAAAGTATAAAATAAGAAACAGCCGTAAGTAGTCTATGTACTGAAATTGGTTGGACTCATTTAGTTACTGTAAATTAATGCTCCAATAGATAGCAAAATGACATAACTAAAAGAAATGTGATGTAGTGAGGATTGATCTGTAGGAAGAATTTGCACACTTGTGTAAAAGATCTTTTAGGCAGCTTTACTAGCTAATAGGGTCATTTATCAAAATGCTATAAGGCGTTTTTGCATGTGTTAAGGGTTTATTGCATGCGAAAAGTGTCATTAACGCATGCGAAAATGCCTTTAAGCATGTGATAGCACCATATCGAATGGTGCGATGCAAATCTGAAAAAGAGGAGGCCTTACCACTCTGTGAAACCCTAGTGCATGACCTTAATGCTGAGTTTAGCTACACCTTTTTCAGTAGTGTTAAGCTGTGTGATAGCTTGCATTTTATGATCTGTTCTTCAATGCCTGTGGTAGTACTTTGGAGACTCCCAGAGCACCAGCCAAGCTCTATCAGAGAGGGAGAGAGAGAGGTGAGCCTGCCATAATGCCTGCACCCTAGATAGGTATTTATTTCTCTATGGGAGGCCCACCTAGTAACTCAAGGTGAGGTTTAGGTATTAGTGTAGGGGTTAGGTGCCACTTTGACATTCAAAGTGAGACGTACGAACAGAACAGTGCTCTCTTGTGAAGATTTGATGACCTTCGGAGTGAAGAAACTCACTCAAAGAAGAGATTTGTGTAGTGTTCTCTCAACCTAGCTTGATGGACTCTCTACCTGGGTAACATCAAGCTAGGTTGAGAGAACATTTCACAAATCTCATCTTTGAGTGAGTTTCCTCACTCCGAGGGTCATCAAATCTTCACAAGAGAGTACTGTTCTGTTCATACGTCTCACTTTGAATGTCAAAGTGGTCCCTAACCCCTACACTAATACCTAAACCTCACCTCGAGTTACTAGGTGGGCCTCCCATAGAGAAATAAATACCTATCTAGACCTGATGGCTAGTCTCTCTCTCTCTCTCTCTCTCTCTCTCTCTCTCTCTCTCTCTCTCTCTCTCTCTCTCTCTCTCTCTCTCTCTCTCTCTCTCTCTCTCTCTCGTTGTTGTATCACAGGCAATATGTACTGCATTTTGATAAATCCAAGCCTAAGATTCTTTGAAATCTTATTCTTTGGGCATCCTTTCTTTTTGTCTTAACATACTTTACTTCTTATATTTTTGCAGAATTTTCTTTGTAATAAATAGTGTGTGATTTTTGATACTATCACAACCATGTTTTAACAGTATTCTGTTGAGATGCCAGTAGAAAGAAACAGAGAAACAAAAAATATAATGGAAAATAAGACTGCAAGGCCTGTCTAGTCTGCTAGTTTCCCCCTTTGTCCGTAGAGCCATAGACCATACTTGGTCACTGAATCTAGCACCTCTTCTCTGCTAGGGTCCCACATCAGTTGGGAGGATGTTCCAGGCATTCATCACATTTTCTATGGAGAAATGCTTTCTTACAATTCTCCTGAATTAACTCCCCTTCAGACTCATAGCATGGCCCCTTGTTTGAGAACATTCTTTGCTTTGAAAAATGCTTTCCTTTTATGCAATGTTTGTGCCTTTGATGCTTATCTCATTTCATGTCTCCATGCTCCCTCCTCTCCTTTAGAGAAGGGATCCCCAAACGTTTCAGAATGAAGGCCACATTGGACCTTTCAAACTACTGAGAGGGCTGAAGAGTTTGTGAGGATGGGCGGTGTCTCCCTTGAAGTTTTCAAAGCAGGGAAAGGGTCCCATTGGAGTTTGCTGAACGGGATCTGAATAAACCAAACAAACAAAATAGCAATTGGACAATTTAATTACTTCGGATTATTATAAAAAAAATATATATTTTGAGCCAGGAACAAAAGTAAAATATCACAAATGATGTACATTTTAAAACAACATTATGAAAATATGAAAGTTCAGTGTCAGTTATGTTTTGATGTTTATTCTAATTTGTATGAATTATGGGCTTGTTTCTTGGTGGAAAGAATGTAATATTGGGCTTCATGATGGTTACACACAGCCTCAATGACTGATGCAGATGTTTATCAGTGATTCTTGATCTCTTTGGGGATTTAAGCAGTTCTTGAGAAGGTTTGCTGACATGTATAGGTGCTTCCAAAGTGGACACTTTAAGAGCCATTTAATTTATGTTTGAATAAGTCTCATGGGAAAGGCAGCAGAGAAATTAAGAAGATTATTTGATTTGAACAAGTCTTTCAGGGTATCACTGACTTGTAATTCAAGCAACTCAACCTAATAAGAAGGCAGTTTCATTTATGTCAGCTGCAAATGGATTTTGAAAAAGGCAAATGTCTTTGGTGTATGAATGAAAATACATAAAATCTGTAACATTTCCAATGCATCAGCACATTTTTTTTCCAGGAAATTGGACTTACCACTACTACTGCTACTTAACATTTCTATAATGCTACCCGATGTACACAGCACAGTACAAAATATAGAAGACACAGTCCCTGCTCAGTAGAGCTTACAATCTAATCAAGAGAAACATACAGGCCAAGAGACAATGGTTAAAATTAGTTAATGAGGCTGAAGGCGGACCATCAGGCTTTAAAAGCAGTCTCAGACAGGTGGTGTTTTAGATGAGATTTAAACAAGGTGACTTCATATGCTTGTGCAGACATCTGTTGAGAAGTAGGAAAATGAACCATGTTTCCCTCCTTTACAAGGAGCCTGCCTTTACATGAATGCATTGCACATAAGAGTTTCCCTTTGCCTTGCAGCTGAAGTTAAGGGAATTTAAAAATTCTGTTAGTGGTGCGCGCAGGGACAGTTTTGTTCTTTATCAGTAGAAGTTCATCAATTTCAGGAAGCAGTTCATAAAAATGTTTTAAAACTCTTCCCCTGCTCAGCCGTCGCTCGTCTGTGTAGTGCAGCACTTTGCCAGACACAGAATCAAGATCAGGAAGCAATTCCTGGAATTGTCTGTGATAAAGACCATTTGCTCAGATGAAATTTATACAGGACACAACAACCTTCATGACAGAATCCCATGGTAGTACTTTGCAGCAGAATGCTTGCTGCTGATTTATGCAATGGATTTATACTGGAAGCATGAGACCATGTTCATCCATTTCTCTGTTTGTGCAGCCAGTGAATCCCTTCCTTTTACCCACCGTGCATGGAGCACCATCAATTGTCACACCCATTACTTTTGCCCAGTCTAAATCCAAATTACCGACGGTTACACAAACTCGTTTAAAAATATCATTGTCTGTTGTCATATCCTTGAGACACTGGAGACCAGCAAGCTCTGCGGAGAGGCTGAAATGAGAGTCAACTCCTTGGGCGAAAATGAAAAGCTATGCTGCTGTGTCACATCATTATTTTCATTATGAGCAAGCGAAAAAATTCAAAATTTGAGATTTTTTTTTTTTGCAGCTAAATAAACAAGTTATCCCCCATTTCCTCAGTTCCTGGTGTAACTCTACTTGAAGAGAGACTTACAGAACAAAGAGCATATTTCTTACATGGCCACCCCTCTTCGGAAACAGCAACTGTAGCTATGCACTGCTTTAAACACTTTCCATCTGTAAAAGGCCTCCCACTGTCCATAATCAGTTTGATAACAGAGAAACAGGCACAATCACACCCTTCCTCTCAGAAGATCAGATTTTTCTTTGTGATGAGTTTCTACATATCTAGAATCAGCATTCCAACCCCCAATGCCTGAATGAAAAAGTATGCAGCACGTAAAGAAGAGTAAGGGCAGTAGGAAATACAGCCCTATCTTCTCCACACATGGGTCCCAGGATCATTCTAAAGAGGAGCACCACTCGAAATGCAGTAAAACCAAATGAAAACACATGAGACATTTTCTAAGCAATGCACACATACACTCTCTCTCCATCTTACACCCTTCTCAGCTTTGCAAGGACACCACTCACATTCTCCACACCTCACACCTGCCTGTCAAGTCTCAGGTGAAGTATTGACTCATGGTATGAGCCACGTGAGCTGCCGATACACCAGAAGCTTTGCCTTCTTTTCTGTTCTGAGAAGAGCCTTCCTTGACCTCCAATGAGTATTCCTTCAGGCAAAGTAGATGCTCCCTCCTACAGAAGTTGTGGAGCATGGAGTACACTACACTTTGGTCAGACTGAAAGGTGAGAAACCCCTGGGCCATGGTGTGGTCCAAGTCATGGAAGTACATTTTCAGGAAACTAAATATTCACTTGTTAATATCCCTGGTGGATTTTCAAGCCAGATTCAAATGTTTCTGAGGACCATCAGATGGATAGAAGAATGGAGCTAATTACCATGGTAGCAAAGGATATCCATTATTACCTATAAACATAGAATCAAAGGGATATAGAATGAAATCTAACACTCAGTTCACACTTCTCTAACATCACATAAGGCTTCCATTTCTATCACACTTACTCCATGCAAGGAATCTTTTGAGCCATGCTGCATGTAAGGCTGTTTGTGATCATGAATGTAGATTTTGTGTGCAAGACTTTGCACACATTTACATGATGCAAGGAAAAAGTGGTAGAATCACTTTGATGGATTAGAATAGGAGCTACATGACTGCACTAAGGGATCTACTAGAGATATTCCAGTCCCAGGTAGCTTGAAGTGTTCTGGGAGATGAATATAAGGTGAATTTCTTTGATGGGTCTTCTTGCTTTGAGCTATTATTATATTTTTGGAGCCATGTCGAATATCCTACTGAATGACACAAATATCTCCTTTTGTGGCAGTTGTCGCTTGGGAAAGCTCAAACAATTCCTGCTATTTGGTCTCCAGATGCCAAAATGAATTTAGGGAAAACGACTCCTGCATTTTTGCCTGTTTCAGTGAAATGGTGCAGCCTGCACTTTAAAATTGGACTCTAGCTTTAGTTAAGCATAAGACAATTTCATTGTAATCAAACTTTATTGTTTTTAGTAAAGCCTTTTCATTTGTTAGATCATTTCTTTAAGGATTCATTTTTTATGATTTATTTCCATGCACTGAAATTTTATTTTTTTCAATTGCAAACTCGCATAATAAATAGATGTTAGCAGAAGTGCAGAATAGTGAATAGGAGAAATGGACCTTTGAATTTTGAACAGATTTCCTGCAATAAAACTACACTGAAATAAGGCTTATACCTACACACAGGTATTATCATTTTCTATTGAAAGCCAAAGTACAGTAAAATTACCCTCAATGTCTCCCTTACATTTTCTCATTTTGAAAAGAGGATGATGCTTGGTCTAAATGAAGGCATCATATTTGCTCATTGCATACACTTAGACAAGCTTTAGATAAACCTGATCATAAACCAGTTTTATATACTGTCAAGCTGATGCAATATTGGCGCACGTTAAATGGGCATTCATGATTCATGATTGAGCGGCTGCTCTAATGTCCGCCGATCAACCTCTCCCAGGTGCTCAATTTAATATTTAAATTGGTTGCTGCAGTGAAAAGGAGGCACTAGGGAAAACTTTGCGTCTTAGTAGCTCTTTGCTTTGGGCATCCAGGAAAGGTGGTTGTCAGCAGGTTAGGAAAACAGATGCTCAATTTTATGAGCATCCATTTTCCTAACCTGAGCACAGCCACAGGTTAGGAAAATGGATGCTCATTAAGGGCCGGATTTTCAAAGGCCTATGCGCGCAAATCCAGAGGATTTGTGCACGGGGGGGGGGGGGGGGAGTTACGCACGCTGGGCCTATTTTAGAAAGGCCTGGCGACGCGCCTAAAGCCCCGGGACAAGAGGTCTCCAACACAGCAGCCATTTGCCGCTTTATCAGAGGATCGCGTGCCAGCAGGCTGCCGGCGTACGCAACCTGCGCCTACCTCCAGGCAGGCGCAAAAAGTTTTATAACATTTTTGGGGAAGGTTAGAGTAGGGAAAGGTTAGGGGAAGGGATGGGAAGATTAGGTTAGGGGAGGGAACGGGGGAAGCCCGCGGGCATCGGTGAGCGCAAGGTGCACTAGTGTGCACCCCTTTGCGCACGCTGACCCCCGATTTTATAACATGCGCGCTAGGGATGTGCAGAGCATAAGTTTATGTTCATAAGTCCATAAGTCGAAAGGGGGTCCCATTTGCGGTCAATATGGACATATGGAGAATTCCATAAGTTGAGTCTATGTCCATATGTGCAATATGTGCAAATAAAAATTTAAACCCCTCACCCTCCTTAATCCCCCCCCCCCAAGACTTACCAAAACTCCCTGGTGGTCCAGCGGGGTCAGGACGCCATTTCTGACCTCCTTTGCAAGGAGCACGTGACGTCGGCGTCACGTCGGAGTGACGCGGCGTCACGTGATTCCCCGCGGGTTCGCTCCAGGACCCTAGTTCGACCCAAAAGGAACTTTTGGCCAGCTTGGGGGGGCCTCCTGACACCCCCAAGCTGGCCAAAAGTTCCTTTTGGGTCGAACGGAGGGTCCCGGAGCGATCGCGTGGGGAATCACGTGATGCTGCGTCACTCCGACGTGGCGCCGACGTCACGTGCTCCTCGCAAAGGAGTTCAGAAATGGCGTCCTGACTCCTCGCTGGACCACCAGGGAGTTGTGGTAAGTCTTTGGGGGGGGGGATTAAGGAAGGTGAGGGGTTTTAAATTTTTATTTTGGATCAACAATCGCGATTTCCAACGTATTCAACATAGCTATGTTGAATACGTTGGAAATCCGATCGTTTTCGCCTCATCACTTTTTTAAGTTAAAAAAAAAAAAAAGTAGCGTTTTACATTTAAGTTCAAAACGAATGCACACCCCTAATGCGCGCCTGTGTGTGTATGTTATAAAATCGGGCGTACATATGTACGCGCCAGGTAGCGCTCGGACATGTACGCCCGTGCGCTGGTTTGAAAATCTACCCTTAATTGAACATCCCTTTTTCTAACCATGACTGCCAACACACTATTTTTTTTTTTTAGGGTTCTCCTTTTTCAGTTCCTCCGATTTAATATCGCCATGATATTAAGTTGGAGGAAATATGGAAAAGCACTATTTTCTGCTTTACTGTAAACTTTTTGGGATCCTCAAGAATTACTGTCTGCTCCAGAGCAGGCATTAATTTTTTAGGGTAAAAATGTGCGCCTTGGGCGTATTTATTTTTTTATTTTTGAATTGTGATGAGCGCTATTATCTATGTGCTCGGTTGGATGCTCTAACCCCCATTTTACATAGGAGGTTATGGACGCATGTCCAAAACACGCGTCCAATCGCGTGTTGAGCTGTGCGCTTTGGCCAGTGCATGGTATTGCATCGGCCTCTGTGTGTGTGTATATATATATATATATATATATTTATAGGAAGAGAGAGAGAGAATATGACAAATCTGAGAGGTAAGAGCATTTTTGTTACACAACTACACAAAATGTTTCTTATGTAGCAGTAACTGCTACAAACATTTTGCTGGAAAATAATCCTATATAGGAACATATAGCTATAGCAGTCCTCGCTACACAAGGAGAATGAGTCAAAAATATATAGTAAATTTATATAGCATTTTTTTCTCTCCCTCTGTTCTTTCTACTCTATATTTTTTAGCTATTTTATTCAAACATTTCTCTTTAAATTCCTTTGTTCCTCTTTTGCTAATTTCTATCTTTTCTACATTCCTCTCCTCTTCCTCAAACTTTCCTCCGTGTTTCTCTATTCCCCCAAAGTAAACCTTTATCACTTCCCAACATAATCAGTCTTTCTTTCCCATCCACAATTCTCATTCCCTCTACAAACCTCTCTGCCCCCATGGCTTCTCATCCTTAGCAATCTTCACTCTACCCCACCATTTACCTCCTTGCATTTTCTTCTACCTTTCTCTCTCATTTCTACCCTATCCTTTGTGGCTTTATCTCTTTCTCCATCATCCCTCCCCATATAGCCCTCTTTGCTTGGATCTTGTCTCCCAGCTTCCTTTGTACCTGATTTTCCCATAGACACAAAATGAGAGAAAATCCTTAACAAATCTGTCCCTTAATCTTCTCTGATTCGCAATGGGAGGGGAGGGAAACAGCCACCAGCAATCTTGTGTAGAAGCTTCTTCTCCTGCAAACTGGCTCTGCACTAGAGCCAACTTTGCCTCTTTTCCTTTTGCTGGCTGACCACACCAAGGCGGTGCCACTTTGCCCCGTCTTCCTTCCACTGCCTTGCCATATGCCTGAGCCAACTCTGCTTTTCCTTCTTCTCCCTCTAGCTGACTCTATCCCTGCCTCCTAGCACACTTCCCACTCACCCTTTTGCTCAGTCCCTCTATCTTCTTGCTTATTACTCCCTACTCCTTATTCTATCCCCACTCATCCTCTCAATCACCCCTATCTATCTTCACTCTCTTCTTCTTGGGTCGAGGAAGCAATGTTAATTTTAGGTGAGGGCACCTTCCCCTCTCTCCCATAGACACACTTCTGCTTCCTCCTCCTCCATCTCGACAGCACTTTGTGGGATCCAGCTCTGCACATCCTTCCTCCTGGTGGCTCATATTCAGCCCTGTGCCACGGGAATCATATGGCCCCTCCAGCCATGGGACTTGGTGCAATTGCAGCATTCACATTGGCTAGAAGATAGCCCTGAACTTGAGTATTAAAAATGGACTACATTTTGCTAGCACTGAAAGAATCTGAAGTCTGGGGTTGCTGTTTGAATATTATAGTAACCTGATAAAATTACCCGAGGCAGTGAAAGTAATACCAAACATTTACCAATGTTATATATGCCAAGAAAAAAAAGTACTACTTCTGTGCTGTTAAACCAAGGGAATATAATTAAAAAAACAATTATGTTTATGTTGGAAAGAAAAGAATTAAATTAATTGGAATAAATTGGAACACATTCAGTGAGCAGAACTGAGATACTCTGTAACCATTCTTTACTTTTTTTTTTTTTAGCAAAAGGGTTAATCCTTCTGCATCAGCAAAAGTTATTACATCATCCTTTCCCCCGATGGAGTCTGATGGGGTGGGATGGGGTGGCAGGGTGTTAACTCTCAGATTGTACAAGTTCTCAGTTTCAGACCAAAGGCCAAGAAGAGACCACTCTTAGCTCATGGCTGAAATTCTACATTTGGATCTTAGCCAAAAGGAGGCTGAATATTGGTCATGCTGCAACATTCTTCTGTGAATGGGACTGTAGGATGCAAGGAGTTATTGTCTATTAGATTACAGAGCGTTATGCAGGAATCAGTAATGAGCACCTTCCCTTGGTTTTTTCTGCTAAGATTGCTTAGAGTGGGTTTTATTTTTTTTCCCCACGTATTTGATTTTGGTTTCCTTTCTTGGCCATCACCTCCGGCTCTGGATAGTTAAGATTTAATAGTGCATGTTATGGGGGAATGTGTGTGTAATCCCATCACTGAAATTGTCCTTAGCCCAGTTTAAAACCCAGAAAATGGGTAAACAAGTTTAATGCTGAACTACAATTATCCTGCAGACAGACTGGTGGAAGGGAATGCAGATGCCTGACTAAGCTGCCCAGATGTAAATATAGGCACTGCAGACTTGGGTTGGTGTCTGCAGGGTGTAGATGCAGAGATATTTGGAGGAAAAAAAAAAAACCTAGTTCCTAAAGAATAAAGTATTTGAAGCTTTTAACCATATTGATGTGAAATTATTATATTGATTTGACATTTGATGTTTTATTATGCTATCATTATGCTGATTTTGTTTTATTGCATGCTGCTTTAGGAATCTATGGAAAGGTGTGAAAATAAATCAAAATAAATAAATAAATAAGCCAGAGTGAAATTGCTCAGAAAGTTGTTTAGCAGGCTGCACAGGCAGGCCTGAAGGAAGCAGATAGCGGCGTTTACATAATTATATATTTGAAGTCAAGAATAACCAGTGTTGCAATCAGCAAGCTGTAAGAAAGTGCCTGTGTATAGAGCCATAAATATTCTGGAAGCCCTCTAGAAAGAGCAATAAAAGATAAAAACTATGCGGTTGAAAGGGTGCCAGTATGTTTTCAAGACAAGTGATCTTGACAAGCGGCGGTGGGCCAGTGCCTTCCTGTCACAGTGCATCTTGCAGGCAGAAATGTGCCGCCCGGTTTATGCTGTCTTCAGCTGCACGCATGCATACAGGAAGAAAGGGCTAAATATCAGAGTTATAGCAGAAAACCTTGGATTGAAGGATTTGAAATGAATGCGTAATGCAGTAATCATGCCTGAAGCTGCACACTTGATATCACTTTTGGAACCAAAAGGATGCTGTTTTCTGGCTACAGTAGATCACTGTTCACATTGCTTTCCCTATCTACAAAACAAGCTGGGATCCAAGAAGTATGTTCAAAAGAGGATTTATTATAATATAGTTTGGGACATAACATCTATTTATTATAATTTAGTGTTTTGTTTTTTTTAATGAAGAGAGCTCAGTGAATCACTTTAAAAAAAATGTTTATTTAATAGAGGTGCACAGCAGCAACATAGGAGGGATAGCCAGATACCCACATTTAACAACCATATTGTACAGCATGGTAACTATTTCCTGTTCTCACAATCCTGAGAGACGGAACATTCACTGCAAGACAAACCCCAGTCTATATAATCACACAGTAGTTACACATATCAGATGTCGTTACCCACATCTTTACTGCAAACCTCTCAAACAGGTCTGGTATCTCAGTACTTCTAGAACTTGTACCAAATTTTTGCATACATCGCCAAATTGTTTTTCAAAATAAAGGTTAATTTCACAATAAGTGTGATGTTGTTGCGACCGTTGGTCTGTGATGACTTCGCCCTGCCTACCTTACTCTTCTTGCGGCTCCTCCCGCTCACCTCGGACTACTGGCTGCCACGGCATCTGTCTGCCGACCGGTGTCCCCGGACCGGCTTTGGTGCTGCTTTCCGCCATGCTCCTCCAAGGTACCATAGGGCACAGGCGCGCTCGCCGCCCTCATCTTTATTTCCTCATTGGCGCGAACCTCAGGGGCGTCCCCCTGAGATGACGTCATGCTGCCCGGATATTTAAGCCTACCTCTTTTGCTAGCTAATCGAGTTAGCAACGACTCAGATTCTACAGATGGGGTTCGCTCACTGTACTGAAGCTATTCTGCCACTCCAGTGATATCTGGAACTCTTACTGGTAACGGGGTACCCACTCCT
Source organism: Rhinatrema bivittatum (assembly GCF_901001135.1). Taxonomy (NCBI): domain Eukaryota; kingdom Metazoa; phylum Chordata; class Amphibia; order Gymnophiona; family Rhinatrematidae; genus Rhinatrema; species Rhinatrema bivittatum. The sequence goes on from NC_042615.1 coordinate 595,498,398, forward strand.
CGGGGGCCCCTTCTGCTTCTTTCAGGTGCTATCAGGAAACCGGTACTCATGCCTCGAGGGCCCATGATCCCTGAGACGCTGCCTGCATCTACAATCCTTTCTACTTGGAAGACTTCACTAACAGTATCCATCTGTGAGTACAACGACCATCTATTCCACAGCACTGCTTCACTGGAACCAGGTACTCGCTCTTCGAGGGCCTGCCCTCTGTTCCAGTGCCAGACCTCTTATCTAGTGGAACCGCTGTGTGAGTACAATACCATTGAGTCTCTCTGCTCTAAGGTATGAGGTACTCGCTCCTTGAGGGCCTGCTCTCCCTTTCTCAGAGCTTCTCCTATTCTATCTGGGATTCTGTATGTTTCTCACTGTGTACTCATAACTCTCAGTCTCTTTCCACTACAGCACAGCCAAGCAGAGGATTCGCTGTTCCAGCGTCCTGTGGGATACTCGCCCAGCTGGGCTCAACATCTACTACTCATTACTGCCACCTCTGGTGGTTTCCAAAACTGTTTAAATAAAGATTCAATCTGTGTTTGTGTGTCCAGAGTCTAGCCTGACACTGTGGTCCCTCACAGGACGGTCCCCCTGTGGGTGTGGTCAGCTGCCACAGTGACCAAGGATCCACCCAAACACCAATAATCACAACAGATGTCAAACATCTGCTGATGCCAAATTTCAATAGTTGGTATTAATTTCCACTGCACTGCTACCATATTTTGTCCTGCATGAAGCATTTGATCTATTAAGGTTCTTTGAGCTGTGGGCAAAAGCTGACGCCTCCAATCTCCCATTAGACACAGAATAGGTGTTAAGGACACAACCACCCCAAGAATCACTGTGATTTTTCTTCCTACATTCTCCCAAAAAGAAGCAAACTGTGGACATTGCCATCACAAATGAAGATAAATACCTTCCTTACCACTGTCCTGCCAATATAATCTAGAGCAGTGGTTCTCAACAGGTGTGTTGGGACACACTAGTGTGTTGCTAGGTCACGGAAGGTGTCGCAGACCCAGCAGAAGGCTGCACTTTCCTCATCAGTCTGTACAGGAATTGGTTGATTTCTCCTTTATTGGGTGAGAGGAAGATGATCTTGCTTCCTTCTCCTCTTCCTGGCCCAGTGGGAGGTTATTCCCTTCCCTTTCACCCAAATCAGAACGCAATATCACCAACTCCTGTTCATATGGGCCTGGCAGGACACATAAGAACATAAGAAATTGCCATGCTGGGTCAGTCCAAGGATCCATCAAGCCCAGCATCCTGTTTCCAACAGAGGCCAAACCAGGCCACAAGAACCTGGCAATTACCCAAACTCTAAGAAGATCCCATGCTACTGATACAATTAATAGCAGTAGCTATTCCCTAAGGGCCTGATTTTAAAAAGCATTTACTCGAGTAAATGCACTTTACTTGAGTAAGTGGGCTTTTAAAAATTGCTATAATATATGCCATTGAATTGTCCATAGGATTTACTTGTGTAAGTGCACTTTACTCCAGTAAATGGCTTTTGGAAATTGCTACAATAGTAGTTACATTTCCATGCATAACTCCTTTTGAAAATTACCCCCTAAGTAAACTTGATTAATAGCAGTTAATGGACTTCTCATTCAAGAACTTATCCAAACCTTTTTTGAACCCAGCTATACTAACAGCACTAACCACATCCTCTGGCAACAAATTCCAGAGCTTTATTGTGCATTGAGTAAAAAAGAATTTTCTCCAATTAGTCTTGCTAACTTCATGGAATGTCCCCTAGTCCTTCTATTATTTGAAAGTGTAAATAACCAATTCACATCTACTCATTCAAGACCTCTCATGATTTTAAAGACCTCTATCATATTCCCCCTCAGCCGTCTCTTCTCCAAGCTGAACAGCCCTAACCTCTTCAGCCTTTCCTCATAGGGGAGCTGTTTCATCCCCTTTATCATTTTGGTTGCCTTTCTCTGTACCTTCTCCATCGCAATTATATCTTGAGATACGGTGACCAGAATTGTACACATAATTTAAGGTGTGATCTCACCATGGAGCGATATAGAGGCATTATGACTTTCTGTTTTATTAACCATTCCATTCCTAATAATTCCTAACATTCTGTTTCCTTTTTTCACTGCTGCAGCACACTGAGCTGACGATTTTAAAGTATTATCCACTATGATGTCTAGATCTTTTTCCTGGGTGGTGGCTCCTAATATGGAACCTAACATCGTGTAACTACAGCAAGGGTTATTTTTCCCTATATGCAACACCTTGCACTTGTCCACATTAAATTTCATCTGCCATTTGGATGCCCAATCTGCCAGTCTTGCAAGGTCCTCCTGTAATGTATCACAATCCGCTTGTGATGTAACTACTCTGAATAATTTTGTATCATCCGCAAATTTGATAACTTCACTCATCGTATTCCTTTCCAGATCATTTATAAATATATTGAAAAGCACTGGTCCAAGTACAGATCCCTGAGGCACTCCACTGTTTACCCTTTTCCACTGAGAAAATTGACCATTTAATCCTACTCTCTGTTTCCTGTCTTTTAACCAGTTTGTAATCCACGAAAGGACATCACCTCTTATCCCATGACTTTTTAGTTTTCTTAGAAGTCTCTTATGAGGGACTTTGTCAAACGCCTTCTGAAAATCCAAATACACTACATCTACCGGTTCACCTTTATCCACATGTTTATTAACCCCTTCAAAAAAATGAAGCAGATTTGTTAGGCAAGACTTCCCTTGGGTAAATCCGTGTTGACAGTGTCCCATTAAATCATGTCTTTCTATATGCTCTGTGATTTTGATCTTGAGAATTGTTTCCACTATTTTTCCCGGCAGTGAAGTCAGGCTCACTGACAACTTTATCTTCCTGTGCCTTGCCTGGCAGTGAGGCTGCTGATGCTTTCTTCACCCCATGTGGCTTGGACATGAAAGCAGGAGCATGAGGGAGAGAGGTGCTTGCTCTATAGATCCACTGCTGACTTCTGCTGCTGCCTCATCTTCTTCCTCTCCTCCGTGATTCTTGCTCTCATCTGCTGCTGGTGAAGTGGGATGGAGACTCTGGATTGGACTGAAGGCTTATGCTGGCTGGGAGCCAGGAGGAGGGGGAAATGTGCTGTTCAGGAAGGCATGAGGAGCTAGGGAGACAGGAGTCTGCTGGGTAGGAAGGGGTGGGGGAAAGGAGGTTGGGGTTGTGGGTAGGGAGAGGTGGAGGACTGAGGGACTGAGGGCTGCTGGGCAGGGAGGAGAGATGGAAGTGGAGGCAGAGATGGAGGTGTGGGGGCTGCTGGATTGAGGGACAAGGGATGTCAGGGGATGCTGAGCAGGAAGGTGTGGGAAAGAAATGGTCAGAGGTATGCTGGGTAGGGAAAGGGAGAGGTAAGGGCAGGGAGAGTTTAGCAGGGGAGAGAGGAGGCACAGGGAAGAGAATGCAGAGGTGGGAGCTGTTAGAAATGTTGGACAGGGATATGAGCATGTGAAGGGACGATTGAGTAGTTGGGAGAAGTGAAGGATGGTGGGGTCATGGAGGGGAGTACAAGAGCCATACTATGTCAGTTTTGAGAATATGCATTTCTTCTAATCTTTGCTTAGTGTACAAGGAAATATATTTCCGTTTCTAGTTCTCAAGTTTTGCACTGCATGCTGAAGGTCTTCCAGTTTTTGTTTCTGCATTTGTAATTTGTGGTATTTTATATTAGGTGAAGGTAGGACTGTCTGTATTCTGTTTGTGGGTGACTGAGATGAGGTACTTTACAAGAAAGTAGGGATTTGTATCAGTCTTATTTGTTGTATTTTCTCAATATGAAATTGCACTGGTAGAGAACTGCTGCCTTTTCATGGGTAGGGCTATTGCTGTTTCATTTCTTGGAGTTAGTGCTGCTTCAGTATGGCAGGTTTGATAGACATGTATAGAATGGGGTTTGTTTGTATTATTTTCAATGCTCCTGGTGTTGCGCTGGGATGGAACGAGTGCTAGGGGGCGAGAGTTGTGTGCCCTTGTGGTAGGACGTACCTCATCTGGGAGTGGAGATGGCAAAGCCTCTGCCGACCTCCAAGCCTTTGTGAGACCAACCACGCAAGGTTGGCCTCTGAGTGATCCTCCAACTACTCCAAGCCCTTTCGGACCTGCCGCAGGGAGCAGCAGAGGCGGTAGGCCGGACATGAGTCAGGGTGCAAGATAGACGAAGGCCAAAGGTACTGGAGCTTGGATCTTGGAATGAAGATGAAGACTTGGAACTCACACAAGGAGAGAAGGAGGAAGAGCAAGGAGCTCCGAAGACCCGGACACAGTTCAAGGAAGAAACTCTGAAATGGTACTCTGAGCCTGGTTCTCAGAGATGGGGCTCTGAGCCGGAGCAGTGAGGTGGAACTCAGTGGAAGGGAGGTTAAAAGCCGGGATCAACAGGAGACTTGTGCAGCCAAGGAGACAAGGACATCAGGAACACTTGGAAGATGAGGCGTCAGGATCACTTGGAAGACGAGACATGGAATCCAGAGACCAGGAAAGCCAGGCAGGAACAGGAAGCGAAGGACTCCTAGGGAGGACTAGTCCCAGATGACTAGCTCCTTGCCAAGGCCCTGGAGGAAATGATCAAGGGCCCTTTAGTAGTGCTGAGAAGGACAATGCCCAGAGAGGAGTCCACCTCCGCTATCCCTTTAAGAAGGGGTGAGAGCCACGGGCTTGCCTCCTAGGAGGAGCAGGAGCATGAAGCAAGACCCTGGACAGCGGCATCCCTGCCTCTGTCATGCAGGAGAAGAGGGCTGGACCGCAGGCAGGCCCTGACACTGGAAGCGGCCTCCCTGCCGCTGAAGAGGAAAGAGGCGTCAGCAGCACTCCTACCGAGGGAGAGGCCCCAGATTCAGTGGCCTCCCGACCTCGCCCACGCGGGAGCGGTGGCGGCATCATGCTATGGGCAAGATTGCGACCTCTGGGCCGTGAGGAGACGGCGTCTACGGCCTCCGTGCCACAGGATAGGTCCTGGCTGCTGCGGCCTCCGGGCCATGCAGGTAAGAGGCGGCTTGTGGCTCCTACCACGGGCTGAATCACAACACGTGGTAGTAGAGGGAGTTTGTGTTGCTGTTATTGAGATACCAATTTCCTAGAGAGCACCAAATTGCTTTGGCAGGATTCTTAAAGACTAATAATATATCACAAACAAATCCTCCGTCATAAATTATTTATAGAAACCAATTTTTTGTGTGTGTAATCCGATACTTATTAACCTTCTGGATCTCAAACAAGAGTAAGCAATTTAAACGGTCTTCATGATCAATTTAAAAATAATATATGAACTAAAAAATTCAAAACCAAAAATATTTGAGACAGAGGAAGGAACGTTTCATATATTAGTGTCATAAATCCCCAACATGGAGTAATATGGCTCAAGGTTATAATCATAAACGGACCTCCTCCATCCGAATGTTTTTTCTAAATGTACAGACCACCAAGTGTTGACATTATCAAATCCGTGTGTTAAAAATACTTTTTTACTATTACCAGAAGTGAAAACACTTTCCTTCAACAGCTTTCACGCTGCAATTGTAAATGTCCCGGCACATCTATGATAGATCCCGAAAAACAGGTAATAATGAATGATGTTAAATCTGTTGCAAATTGTGATCAACCCAGGAGGCATAGAAGATTTTCACTAGGCTTAACACACTAGGCTCCGGGTCAGAACGGTTCTGACCCGGAGAGAGTCCATTGAGACCTATGCGTGAGACCTGTGCAGGCAACCATTCAACATTCACTGACTAAATGTGCAAGGAGGTTGTAACCCCTGATGAAAGGTCCTGGAACGGACCTGAAACGCGGCTGCGTCGGTGACCTATCATGGATATCAGATAAGTCGGGATGTTGAAAGAGCTTATGTGTTAAGCCTAGTGAAAATCTTCTATGCCTCCTGGGTTGATCACAATTTGCAACAGATTTAACATCATTCATTATTACCCGTTTTTCGGGATCTATCATAGTTGTGCCGGGACATTTACAATTGCAGCGTGAAAGCTGTTGAAGGAAAGTGTTTTCACTTCTGGTAATAGTAAAAAAGTATTTTTAACACACGGATTTGATAATGTCAACACTTGGTGGTCTGTACATTTAGAAAAAACATTCGGATGGAGGAGGTCCGTTTATGATTATAACCTTGAGCCATATTACTCCATGTTGGGGATTTATGACACTAATATATGAAACGTTCCTTCCTCTGTCTCAAATATTTTTGGTTTTGAATTTTTTAGTTCATATATTATTTTTAAATTGATCATGAAGACCGTTTAAATTGCTTACTCTTGTTTAAGCTGTTATTGAGATGACACCTGAATCAGATTATCTTTTTGGTATGGTGAGTTGTACAGGGAAATGTCTTAGTTCTGCTGTGCACTCATTGTTAGGATGCAGAGGACTCCTATAGATGTAGAGTATATGTCATGGTCATGATGGTCCTATGATGGTGTGTCTTGCATGTGAGCATCATCTCTCAGGTGTGTCTTGATAGAAAAATGTTGAGAACCACTGATCTAGAGCATCCAGGAGAAAAAAAAGTATAATAAAGAGGGTATCTATAAGTATGATGTACCAGTCATAGCATAAGTTCCACTCTCTGCTGAAATATGAATATTTTATGGGCCCTCTACCATATTTGTCTCCATTCCATCTCATCAAGTCACTTGCAAATCCCTATGCCACTGGGAGACCCAGGCCAGTGGAGGGACCTGGGCTATTAGGCCACCCATTATAGTCTTATATAATTTGGAAATGGCTCTCCTCGTAATATCTTCCTGTAGAAACATTTTCTCAAATTCCTAAGGGGTAGCAGGCTTCAACAATCATAACACCTCCAGTAATCGTGCATGGTAGCCTACCGACTCTTCAGTAAGACCATATTCTGAACTAAGATCTACAAAAGTTCTATATTGAGTGCTCTTCTCTTCCCAGAGCTGCCCCACATCAGAGAGAGCAGGAACTACCTCCAAAGAAAAACACTTATAAAAGTCAATAGAGAACCCATTCTGGCCAGGACATTTCCCATTAGGGAGTTCCATCATTGCTTTACAAATCTTTGCTTTTGAAAATGGAGTAGCTAGCTTTTCTATTTGCCTTTCAGTTAAAGCAGGCATCTCTATGTTATCTAAGTATGCCTTAATTTCCTGCATAGTAAACTCATCTCTAGCAGAAAATAATTCTGCAAAATACTGCCTAAAAATATCATTGATTTCCGTCAGCTGGTGAGTCACTTCCCCCCTCAGTTCTTGAATGCTCCCAATGTGAGCCTTGAAAGCACACTTCCTCAGTAACCTGGCCAGAAAGTTCCCAGTTTGTCTCCATGTTCATAAAATTTTTGCCTAGTATATCAAATGTTTTTTCTATCTTCCCCACCTGATGTCATTTCAATTTGTTTCTAGCCCCCAGCAACCTCTGATATACCCTGGGTGAACATGTTTGCATTCTAACTGCCGTATTTTACTTCCCAATGATCTTTACTGCAAGCACTGTTGTTTATTTATATGTCTGGAGAAATGATCTTGCTCCTGAGCATGGCCTTAAATGTTTCCCATAACACTACCGATGACTGGGTTGCTCCTTCCTGTATCTCATGAAAATCTTTTATAACCCCAGTTATCATTTCGCAAAATTGTCCGTAACCCAGTAGGGAGGAATTGAAGGGCCAGTTTTTAGATCTACCCATGTCTGGACAAAACCCCATAGGCAGCACCATTGGATGGTGGTCAGAGATTTGACAGGATAACATATCCATTGGACCAGCCTTTCTGCCCAGTTCTGGTCCGCCCAGAGAAAAATCAATTTGGCTATAAGTGTTGTGTCTTAGGGAAAGGAAAATGTAGTCATGGCTTGAGGGATATTGCACTCTTCAAAAATCAATCAACCCCAGAGTATCCATAAGTTTCAGTAATCCAATCACTTGTCCCCATGCTTTTCCTGACTTAGAAGAACTGACCATAACAGGATCCGGACAGGTATTCCAGACCCCACCCATTATAAGACGGGCAGAAGAAAAATTCTCCAGCTTCTGCGCCAGCTGCCTATAAAACTATCGCTGCCCAATATTTGGGCCATATACAGTAACCAGGACAAATTGCTATCCATATATCATTCACTCCAAGGCAACAAATCTACCTTCAGCATCCTTAAGGGACTTAATAACCATTAATGGGCAGGCTTTGTGTATTAAAACACATACCCCTCTGCTTTTAGTATTATAGGTGGAAGAGAACTCCTGCCTAACCCATTTTTGCATCAGTTTCTTATGTTCAACATCAGACAAATGTGTTTCCTACAGGAATGCAATTATTGCTTCCTGTCATTTCAAAAGTTAAACATTCTTTTCTTCTTGACTGGAGTTTGCAGCTGTCAAAAAAGTGCTACTGCATGGCCGGTGTTGGTCACAGTGGCTCCGCCAGCATGGGTCCGCAGTAACCAACACCAACTCACTTTATTGGTTGGCTTGGCCCACCAGGACATGCCCAAAGCCTCTATAGGCCAATCCGCCCCTGGTCTGAGGGAGTTTTCTGTACACTTCTTCACAGTGATATCAAAAGTGATATACTGGTCACGTGATGCAGCGCTGTTAGATAGACATGTTGCTGGCTAGCTCCCACACCCTACTTGCTTTTTTAATACTTTAAACCCTATAAAAGTGCTTATCTGGGGCTGGGATATGTCAGATAAGGGCTCTAAGAAGTCCTTGCTTATGATCTGAAGCAATCAAATCCTCTGTTTGAAGAGGCTGAGTAGGAAATTCAAGGTAGATAAAACAGGGCAGGAGGAGACAGCTTCTGAGGATGAGGCCCAGCCAGAGGCAGTGTTTCCCCAAGAAATGGTAGAAGTTATGAAGAATGTTATGCAGCAGCTTGGGAAAAAGATACATTGCAGTTGGGAAGCCAAGTTAGAGTCTGTGATGTTTCGTGTGGGGCAACTGATTTCATCTGTGGAGGAAACTAACGAGTGACTCGACATGATGGTGAACCATGTAAGATGTGGAAATGTCGCTTACCTTGACAGGCAGATGTTTGAAAGTGCTCAAGAGGGCCCATCAGCGAATGGTGGAAAAGCTCGATGATATCGAGAATCATGGAGGTAAAAATAATATTTACATTGTTGGGCTGCCAGAGAAAATTGAGGGGGGTATTTTGGTGCATTGGATTCTGGCAGCATTAGGCCTAGAATGTAAAAACAGCCTGCTCAAAATTGATCATGCACATAGGAGTATGGCATCAGCTACGGCAGATGTCGATCATCCAAGTGTGCTCATTATTAAGCTCCACCATTTCCAAGACAAAAGCCGCATTCTGGAGGCGAGTAGGAAGAAACAAGAAGTCCTCTACCAGGACAAGAGGATACATTTTTTCCAGGATTTCTCCAGTGATGTCCAGAAGAAGTGGCAGGGGTTCATAGAGATTAAGAGAGAACTCCGTAAAAGGTACTACTCCTACCCCTTCTGTTCCTGGCCAGGCTAAGAGTGCAGTACAACAATACCATGTCTATCATTACAGATGTTTAGGCCACAACCTTGTTCCTGCAGCGATTGAGAATGGATGAAGCAAGCGCTGTTTAATAAAGGCTGTCTCGCATGATATGCTTTAATATGAGGTGGTTTAGGTAAGTGCGGGATATTATATGTTGGAGCTAGAGGTGGGGGCTGGTGGGGTTTAGTTTTGGTCTGAAGGGAGTAGAAAAGGTTCATGCCAGTTATAATAAGGGCAGGGAGATGGGGTTAACAAGGCAATGTTATTTCCTTGTAGGATTGCTGGCGCAGACACTGCTTTTCTGTTCGGAGGTTTAGAGGAAATTGGGTGGGAAGGCAGTGGCTGGAAGTGGTGCACTGATCGTAGCTGTGTGATGCTGCTGCTGCTGCATGGGCCTGTTTTTAAAAAGCTAATCAGATGTGGTAGAAGATGGCTGACCTAAACAAAGGTGACGGAGCAGAATATTGAGGCCCTGCCATGGGATACCAATGAAGATAATGACTGCTTCTTGATAATGAACAAGGACTTTCTTACAAGGAATTGTTAGGGGAGGGGGAAAGGGATTTATGGAAGGTGAGAATGGATGTGGGGAGGGGGATATTCAGTTGTTGATAATGAAAGGTTTGGGTAGGAGTAAGGATGGACCCTTAGAGAGTCCCCATCCAGCGGAACCAGAAAGTGGTGGAGGAGATAGAGCCATAGTATGCAGCATTGATAAAAGGGTATCACCACAAAAAAACTCACAAAAAATGAATAATTGAAAACAATTATATCACCACAAAAAACTCACAAAAAATGAATAACTGAAAACAAAACAGTTCATGTGTTATTATTAATTTCTAAATAGAACACATCTCCAAAAACATTTTAATAGAGGAGGTAGTTGTTTCATATCATATATATTGGTATATGATATGATATGAAACTACTTACTCCTCTATTAAAATATTTTTTGGAGACATTGTGTTCTATTTTGAAATTAATAATAACACATGAACTGTTTTGTTTTCAGTTATTCATTTTTTGTGAGTTTTTTGTGGTGATATAATTGAGTCTACTCATATTCAGGCAAAGATTTTGGGACATTGATGAAGGGGGCATATAGGAGTCGGGAGTGGAGTATTTCCCTCATTGTCCATCAGCTGCAGAAGCTTTTTGGAGGCTAATTATTAGAGAGGGGGGAGGGGATTCTTTGTTTTGTTTTGGTTAGGGGAATTAAAGGAATTCAAAAAGGAGAGGTTGCATGGAGTAGGGGAGTGACTCTAGGAGAGCTGCAGTGTAACCAATATGGCTAGCAAGATGGTGAACCCTAAACATGTGTGGTATAGGTACCCCAGCATTGGGGCCTTTCAGCCCATATGATGGGCCACTTCCAGGGCCATCAATAGATAACCCATCCTGGATCCCCCAGATCAGTGTAAGTAAAAGCATTTCCTTTTTAATTCAGAGGTCAGGGGGTGAAAAGTGAGTGAGAGTGCATGTGAGCTAGCATGCATGTCTTTGAGCATGAGAGAGTTTGTGTGAGCCAGCATGCATATGTGTGAGTATGCGAGAGTGTGAGCCAGCATGCAGGTGTGTGAGCAATACAGAGTGCATAGGAGCCAGTCTGTATGTATTGGTGTCTCAGAGAACCCCTCACAAACATACCTGGCCGTCAATTCATTAAGGCTCAATCCCCGACTGACATTTAATGGCCAATCACTGAGTGGTGACCCTGGGGCCCCTATCTTCCTTACCGGCACCTCCTTGCTTCATTTACAGCCCCCAGCATTACAATAGTCTTTCCAGGACTTGGTCGCCGCCGCTGCAACATAATAACAATGAACCATCATAATTTGCTATCTAACAATTTGTACTAGCTGATAAAGGGATGGGTTGGGCGGGGAATCGTACTGTGCTGGGGCCACAGAGGTAGAGGCCGAACCAAGGGGAGATGGCAGGTTTTAAGTTTTCTTCCGGTACCTCCCCCTTGGCCGATATCATTGCATCATTCCCATGGCCAATTGCATGGCCTAGTATCGGGGCACGCCCTGATGACATCATTGTGTCTGACGCCGGACCAATCGGGGGGGGGGGGAGTGACATCAGAAGCAGTGCCCCAGCACAACAAGAAGGAGCCCCACCATTACCGCCAGCCATTGTTGGAGGGAGGGGGGAGAAGAGATCCCCCTCCACACACATTTGGTAAACCCGGCCTTTGCACGGTGGTGGTGGAGCCCCCACGGATACAGTGAGTACCCGGTTATTCCCAATGCCCGCACATCTGTGCTGGGGCACCTTTCATTAACAAGTGCAGCTGCGAGGAGAGAGGACCAGGATGACTACTAAAATTTCTCAGAATTTGTATCCAGTACCTCCCAGAAAATGCCGTTTGCTTTTCAAGGTGAATGGGGGGTGGACTTATACATATATTAATGGTGCAAGATGAATAAAAATTAGGACCTGGGACCTGGTTGTAGATGAAAGCCTACATAATTATAGTATATAAATTTAATCAGAACCAGGAAGGTACTTTGGGAAAAGACCATGGAATGAAAATTAAAATTAGGAGGACAAGTTACACAGGCTACAAGTGATCAGGGAACTGCCATAAAACACAAAAAAACAGAGCTAGTTGCTGGGGCAGAACTCAGCCCAGATGATTTAAGCCCCATGCTCTTGACCCAGAGGGCACCTTATCATGCTTGTCAGATAACTAGTTCACAGGCAAGTATAAAATATGAAAACACACAGGAAGAATTCTAGACCCAGCTCCATGGAAACATTGGTAAGCTATACTAAAAGCTCACAACTTCAGGCAAATACCTCAGAGAAAATAGCAGGAGCAGTGGGAGTAGAAGGTAAGAGAGGCTTCCCGGCAATGAGAGAGGCTGCAGGTTGCTCTATCACAAAATCAGGATTTAGGCAACCTAATTTATGAATTTTAAGTTACTCCACTCAGAGATTTCAGGCACTCTCACTGAGGGGTTAGAAGGATAACCACTATGATCTACAATGCAATGGACACTGCTGAGGGAGCAGACAGAATGAGAAGTGATCTAAACAAACTAGAGAAGTACCGTATTTCCACGACAATAACCCGCCCACGTATATAACCCGCCCACACACATAACCCGCAGGTTTTCAAAATTTTTGTAATAAAGTTTTAATATACCCCGCCTCCTCATATAACCCGAGCTTGTCCGAGGGGGCGGGGCCGCCGGCACACTGACCTTGCGCACTCTGCGCGCCGTGTACAGCTGTGTACAGCCTCACATCGCCGGTGCTTTGTCGCGGCAGCCGCAGAGTATACGGTGCATGGCTGCCTACCCCGGGTCCCCGACGCCGGCGCCGACGCTCCTTCTCCCCCTCCCACACATGAAGAGCAGAGGCTATCTCTAGACAGCCACGTCGCCGCGGACCCACAGGCCCGACAAGCTGCCTGCCTCGGCATGCTGTGCCGCGGAGCAGGAGAGCCCGCGAAGACCCAAAAACAGGCCCTCCCCCTCACATCGCCGGCGCTTTGCTTCCCGAGGGAGTTTGACCCTCCTCTCTCGTTGTCCCCTCGTTCCTTCCTGACCAATCAGGAAGCGGCCGGGCGCAGGGATAGGACGGACTCCTCTCAGCTCCTTGACGCTTTGTTTTGTTTCCTCCTTCGCGGTTAACATCTCTCTCCCCCGCTGCTGTAAAATTTTTTCTGCATAACCCGCCCATGTTTATACCCCGCGGGGGGCATGCGGGGTAGGTAAAAACGCACATTACCCGCGGGTTATGTGCGTGGAAATACGGTAGTCAAATACTTGGCAGTTAAGACCCAGTGCAAAAAGTTTTTTTTTGTGATGCAGAATTCTGAGGAAATGGTGCATGATGGGCAGAGGGGGGCAAGGGGGAATAGAAACAAATATGCACTAAGCAGGAGACAGACCTCAAGGTGACAGTGTCTGATGATCTCAAGGTAGTGAAACAGTGTGGTAAGACAGTGGCCAGAGCCAGAGATGATGGGCTAGATAGGGAGAGGTGTAACCAGTAGTAAAAAAGGTGATAATGCCATTGTACAGATCATTGGTGAACCTCAGCTAGAATAACGAGTTCCATTATTTCTCAGAAATGCTAGAGGCAGTGTCGAGAACAGCATGGTATGATGGTCTGCAACAAAAGCCATAAGACAAGAATGGTCAACTCCAGTCCTCAAGAGCCCCAAACAAGCCTGGTTTTCAGGATATCCAGAATGAATAGGAATGGAATATATTTGCATACAAATGAGACAGTGCATGCAAATCTATCTCATGCATATTTATTGTAGACATGCTGAAAATCAGGCCTGTTTGTGGCTTTGACTGTGGTTGGCCACCCCTGTGATCTGAGATCAGACAGAAAGAACGAAATATGCATATGCTAGAGAAGGAAGCAGAGAGACAGAGAAATATAATAGATACATTTATATACCTGAAAGATATTAATAATACACAAGAAGTAAACCTTTTTCAATAGAAAGAAAGTTGTAGAACTAGAGTTCATGATATGAAGCTCCAAATGTGTAGATTTAGAAAAAGCATCAGGAAATAGATTTTTATAGAAAGAGTGATGGATATCTGGAATGCCTTCCCTTTCTATGTTCTGTTTAAGAAGAGAGGATCTCAGATTGTATGTGTGTGCCCGGTGCAAAGAGCTCCTGGCTCTCAGAGAACAAGTCTGATCTCTGGCGGCTAGAGTGGCAGACCTGGAGGAGCTGAGGCAGATAGAGAGGTACATTGATGAGATCTTCAGAGACATAGTAGCCAAGTCCCAAATCCAGTCTGGTAGCCTTGATGCTGCCTTGGATCAGAAAAGTCATCTGGTTGGAGAACCTCACCCTGGTGTAGCAGGAAGTGATCCTGTAACAAGGACCTGTTCTCCAGGTGATGTGTTGTCCTTTCACACTGAGGACAAGTCTCCCAGGGCTACTGTCCATGAGGGAAGAGTTAGGTCGGCCATCATAGTTGGTGATTTGATTATTATTATTAGATAGCTGGGTAGCTGGTGGACCTGAGGACTGCCTGGTAACTTGCCTGCTTGGTGTGAAGGTGGCAGACCTCACGCATCACATAGATAGGATTATAGACAGTGCTGGGGAGGAGCCAGCTGTCATGGTACATGTGGGCACCAAACACATAGGAAAATATGGGAGAGAGGTTCTGGAAGCCAAATTTAGGATTTTAGGTAGAAAGCTGAAGTCCAGAACCTCCAGGGTGGCATTCTCTGAAATGCTCCCTGTTCTACATGCAGATTGGTCTCAATGTGTGGATGAGACGATGGTGCAAGGAAGAGGGATTCAGTTTTGTAAGGAACTGGGGAACCTCCTGGGGAAACGGGATACTTTTCTGAAAGGACGGGCTCCACCTTAACCAGAGTGGAAGCAGGCTCCTGGCATTAACTTTTAAAAAGGAGATAGAGCAGTTTTTAAACTAGAACAAGAAAGCCAACAGTCACTCAGTAGTGCATGGTTTGGAGGAATGTATCTTTGAAAGATACTAATGAAACAAGAGAGTTCGGATATCCCAATAGAGAGGTTCCAATAAAAGCAAACAAAGCCCATGTGCCTATAAGTAAAGAATCACCTGCGCTAAAAAATTCCAAATAAACCCTATCAACTGAAAAGCAGGTTGTTAATACAAACAAAAAACACACGTTGAAATGTCTGTATGCCAATGACAGACATCTAAGAAGTAAGATGGGAGAGTTAGAGTGTATTTATTTATTTATTTAAGGTTTTTTTATACCGGCATTCATGAAGCGTTCACATCATGTCGGTTTACATAAAAAAGGGGTGCAATGAAAATAACAAAGAACCTAGATAAACGTGAAGAAGAGATGCAGATACAATTAACAGGGACTATTGAACTGGGGTGGAGGAAATAAAAAAAGATAGAAGTTAATTATATACAGGTATACAATATATACAGAATACAGTATAATATATGCAGCTACTGTATAGGATATTTTGCTGGTGAGGCGTATTAGTTGGAGTTCGGGAATGCTTACCTAAACAGCCATGTCTTGAGTCGTTTCCTAAAGGTTAGGAGGCATGGCTCATTTCTGAGGTCTGGGGGGATGGAGTTCCATAAAGGTGGGCCTGCTGTGGAGAAGGCTCGGTCTCTTAAGGTGCTGTGATTAGTGGTTTTGGTAGGGGGAACTTGGAGGGATCCTTTGTATGCTTCTCTGGTCGGTCTTGTGGATTTGTGTAAGCGGAGGGGAATTTGTAGGTCGATTGTGGTATGTTGGTGAATAATTTTGTATATCAAGGTGATGGATTTGTAGATGACTCTGAAATGGATTGGTAACCAGTGAAGGTCTTTTAGGACTGGGGAGATATGGTCTCTTTTTCTGGTGTTTGTAAGTAGACGGGCTGCTGCGTTTTGAACCATTTGGAGCGGTTTGGTATATGTGGAAGGGAGACCAAGTAAAGTAGAGTTGCAGTAGTCTAATTTAGAGAAAATGAGAGCTTGGAGGATGGTTCTGAAGTCTTTGGCATGGAAGAGGGGTCTTATCCTTTTTAAAAGTTGCAGTTTGTAGAAGCAGTCTTTGGTGGTTCTATTGATGGAGGCTTTGAAGTTCAGCTTATTGTCGATTAGCACACCTAGATCTCTCACTTGAGTGGTTTGTGGGTTGTTTGGATGATGGGTGGTGAGATTGCTGTTTTCAGGAGTTATGAGTAATATTTCGGTTTTGGAGGAGTTTAGTACTGATTTAGGCTGTTGAGGAGGCGTTTGATTTCTAGGTGACAGGACTCCCAGTAGTCGAGGGTTTTTGAGTATGAATCTTTGATGGGGATCAGGATCTGGATATCGTCTGCATAGAGAAAGTGTTTTAAGTTGAGGTTGGTAAGGAGTTGGCAAAGTGGTAGGAGGTAAATATTAAAGAGTGTAGGGGATAAAGAGGAGCCTTGTGGGACTCCGATGGATGAGTCGTGGCATAATGATTCTTTGTTCTGGATTTTGACCTTATAACTTCTGTTGGTGAGGAAGGATTTGAACCAGGAGAGAGCAGCGCCGGAAATTCCTATCGCAGCTAACTGGTTGATGAGGATGGAGTGGTTGACGGTATCAAAGGCTGCCGAAAGATCTAGAAGGACCAATAGAAAAGATTGACCTTTGTTGAGACCTAGGATGAGGAAATCTGTAAGGGAAGTAAGGAGGGATTCTGTGCCTAAATTTTTGCGGAATTCATAGGGGCGGATTTTCAGAGCCCTGCTCGCCGGGAAGCCTATTTTACATAGGCCTCCCGGTGCGCGCAGAGCCCCGGGACTCGCGTAAGTCCCGGGGTTCTCCGAGGGGGGCGTGTCGGGGGCGTTTCGGGGGGCGGGCCCGGTCGTCGCGGCGTTTCGGGGGCGTGTCGGCAGCGTTTTGGGGGCGGGTACGGGGGCGTGGCTACGGCCCGGGGCGGTCCGGGGGCATGGCCGCGCCCTCCGTACCCGCCCCCAGGTCGCGGCCCGGCACGCAGGAGGCCCGCTGGCGCGCGGGGATTTACGCCTCCCTCTGGGAGGCGTAAATCCCCCGACAAAGGTAAGGGGGGGGTTTAGACAGGGCCGGGCGGGTGGGTTAGGTAGGGGAAGGGAGGGGAAGGTGAGGGGAGGGCAAAGGAAAGTTCCCTCCGAGGCCGCTCCGATTTCGGAGCGGCCTTGGAGGGAACGGGGGTAGGCTGCGCGGCTCGGCGCACGCCGGCAATACGAAATCGATAGCCTTGCGCGTGCCGATCCAGGATTTTAGCGGATACGCGCGGCTCCGCGCGTATCTACTAAAATCCAGCGTACTTTTGTTTGCGCCTGGAGCGCAAACAAAAGTAGGCTATTCGCGCTCGTTTTAAAATCCGCCCCATATTGCGAGGCAGATAGAAGTTTGTTATCTTCGATGTAGTCCGATAGTTGAGAGTTCACAAGCCTTTCCATAATCTTAGCGATGAAGGGGAGATTGGCTATTGGGCGGTAGTTGCTGGGGTCATTTGGTTCCAAATTGGGTTTTTTTAGGAGTGGTTTGAGTGAGGCCTGTTTGAGTGAGGCCTGTATAGCAGTAAATGATGAGATAGATATGATTGGCATCTCAGAGACCTGGTGGAAGGAAGATAACCAATGGGACAGTGATATATCAGGGTACAAATTATACCGCAATGATGGGGAAGATCAACTTGGTAGGGGTGTGCCACTTTATGTCTCGGAGAGATTAGAGTCCAACAGGATAAAGATCATGCAAGAGACTAAATGCTCAATAAAATCTATATGGGTAGAAATCCCATTTGTATTGGGTAAGAGTATAGTGATAGGAGTATTCTACCGTCAACCTGGCCAAAATGGTCAGACAGATGATGAAATGCTAAAAGAAATCAGTGCAATGTAAGTGCTGCAAAGTGGGACTCAGCTATCTGTGCCCTGTAAGCTGCCCATTAATTAGCGCAATATGGGACTTGTGCTGTAGCTAGGAAGAAGAGGCATGTATAACCCCATCCCAGGAGGCAGGCTGCACTCTAATGGGACCATAAAAGTATATGTTGCTCTTTGGGGCCAAACGCTCAGGGTAGCTAGCTTACTGACTCCTCCAGGGCCTGGATCCTTTTTCTATGTGCGTGAAAGGAGTCTTGGATGCACATTTCTCTTTACCCTTGGGAAATGGTGTCTCTCATTCACAATGTGTGTGCAGTATTAGGCCCAGTAAACACTGCTGGAGTTACTTGGTTAGTGTCCAAATAGAATATCTTTACTATTGGGCAAAGAAAGTGTAGAATGACAATAATAACAAAATCCTCTGCACCACAAATGTCTCTCCTTTAACTTACAGTCTTCCCCTCTATGGGGCGATGCAATAAAGTGCATCCAACCTAGTGCACAGGTTTACACGCAGTTGGACATGCGTTTTGGATGCGCTAGACTAGCACCAATGCAATAAGGAGATTAGCGTGTCCAAACCATGTGCCCAAATAAATGCGTAGCTGATATCGCCCATCACATGTGAATTCCATGTAGATGAGGCTATTAGCTATTACTCCCCAATAAAGAACATTTCTGGGTGCCCAATGCATACTTTTTAATATGGCAAATTTAATTCCAGGCCCAGAGATGGCGTAAAGTTAATCTGCGAGTCAAGGGCTCAAGAGAAATTTAAAAATACGGTCTTCTGTGATTTCTCCTACTTAGTATCATTGTGACACTTAAATTTACTGAGTGCGGTGTTGAAAAATAAATGTATATTGGCTTGATTTAAAAAGAAAAATTCTGGACACACAATTTAGACACCCATAGCAAGGGGCACTTAGCTATGAGCATCTTTAGCAACCTAAGCAAAATTGGCCAGAAGAAGCGGGATAGAAACAGACTCTCGTACTGAGCACTCATTGCAATTGTGGGACCCTGATGCATTTAAGCACTAGAGACGCACAATTCTCTCCTAGCTTGTTCTTTTATATGTAACCTCTCATTTAAATGCTGCATCGGGTGCCCAGGGGCTACCGTCCATGTGGCTAACGTCCATGTGGCTAACGCCCATGTGGCTGCGTGCACGTTAGGAAAACAGGCACTCAATACGAGCGCCTGTTTTCAACACACATCTTATTGTATCGGTTCCTATCTGTGCATGACTCATAAGATCAGGCCAAGGGAAAATCTCCACCCTCCAGGGCTTGGACAAATAGAGTTCCCAGGTGGGCAGGGTCTCCTTTGGCTGGGTGGAAAACCCCTTCCAAGCTGGTACAAATAATAATTACAGTCTTTGGCACACAGAGTAAACTTCTCTCTCTCTCTCTCCAGGGAGCGAAGATGCAGGATGGATGCTCTCAGGGATCTTTACTTTATTCTTACTCACGGTTAGGTGATCCTTTGTTATGCCTCTGGTTTCTCTGATTTTTCTCTCCCTTTCTCTTGGATCCTAGATGGGAGGGATCCCCTGGAAACAGGCAGCTCACCCTGCTCCAATTGTGGAAGGAAGGGGCAGCCAAAAGCTTCCTCCTAGATTTCAACTCAAGTTCTTTTCCTTTCAACAAACAAACACTGGAGTTCCCCCTTGCAGCAGGTCACCATCTCCTCCGTCCTCACTGAGAATATGGAAGAGCAGCCCTAGACACAGGCTTCCCTGTGCCCTGAGCTCCGGTGGTACCCAGGGTCTTCCAAGGTTCCTACCATGAAAATTTGTCAATCCCTCCCAAAAAAAAAAAAAACATAGAGGGAAAATCCCAACCAGCCAGTGAGAGGACTGGAAAAGGAATCCCCTCCCAACCCTGATCAGGATCCCCAGGCAGGGTGTGCCTGGCTCCTCTGTATGGGCCTGAAAAATCCAACACAGAAAAAACTCCTCACTACCACCTAACTCCCAGCAAGCCATAAGGGACTGCCCCCAGTCTCTCTGGAAAGAGCTGCACCTTTCAGGGGAACAGTCAGTTCACCACTCTCAAAAGGAGGGGCTGCATTTGAATGGTAACCTCCCCCATGCTCTAACCTATACTGCTCTGACTAAGGATTCACCCAGGCCTTACTGGTAACAGAACCAGGTATCTATTACACATGCATGCAAAAGGAGCTCCTACATGTTTATGAGCCACTGCTGGTGTCTGTTGTTGCTGAAAGCTTCTGAGAACAGAGCCCAAGTGCTGGCCTGAATCTGAGCATCAGACTTTTCTCAGTGAGACTTTTCCATGGCACACCTAATCAGGTCTGAAGCCACACTGCTTGGGAAACACTGTTTTAGCATACCCAACCTGTCAGCATACGAGTGGTGCTGAAATTCTTAACAGTGTAAGAGTGTGAACAACAACGCCAGAAGTCTTTTGGCTGACAGCCCAAACTCTACAATTAATTGAGGGAGGTCATTTAAGTTGAAAATTAAATCTTGCATTTGAACTCAATTTGAAAAAAAATATTTTAAATGTAGCTTTCATAAACACATTTAATTCCCCTGTTGTGTACCCGTTTCCATGCAGTCTCTTGGCAAGTCGATTCTTAAGAAAATAAATTAGACTGTAGAGAGGTACAGTCTTGGCAGATTGTATGGGAGAGGGCATAAAACTGATAGTTGCTTTTATGTTTTAAGACTGTAATTTCTTCATGGTACAAAATTATTCATGCCTGAGACTTAAAAACTGGTCGAGAGAAATCCACATATTAATATGCTATAAATAATTTCTTACAGAATGAGATATTATTTGATATTTATAATCCTGTACCTTAGCAAATATCTATTTATTTATAAAGCCTTAGATACTAATTCTCCAGTTAAAAACAATTGCCTGGGAAGACCCAAGATAGTGTTGTGAATGCGTCCCTGCACGGAGCTTTCAATCTAGACTCATGGTTGTTGTATTTGTGTCCGAGAATCAGTTTGTCTCTCATAGGATAGAAGGTAAAACAGAGGATTTGTTCTTACCTGACAGACAAGTCTATCCCAGAGGTGCCACCGTCTGCTTTGGACAGTTTTTACTTCATTTGGCTGGATGTGAGGGGGGACTTTCTCTGGTGTCTGATCTTGTGAGGAGTGGCTGCCCAGCTGGAGTTGTGGAGGCGTCCTTGATTCCCCCTACCCATGAATCTACTCTTGCACCAGATTGTTGAGGGAGCAGCGCCTTGGGAGGAGAGTCAGTGCTGACTGATGATACTGCAGCAGGCTCTTTAGTTCAGGTGCCACATGGCAGTTAACTTGGGGAAATCTTCAATTCGGAGGTGCAAAGGATTCAGCATCTGTTGCAGTGCCAGAGATTGGTGAGCTGGTGTTTCGAGCTACTATGGTGAAGGTGATAGTAGGAGGTGATTGTTCTTTGGATAATACTCAGAAGGTTTTGGCTTCAGCTGCTACCAGCTCAGGGGTCTCCCTGGAGGTGGCGATAGATAAATCAACTTTAGTAAAACCTCCAGTAGTTATTTTAGATTCTTGACGGAATGTGCTGGTGAGCATGGAATCGTCAGTCTCAAAATGCTCTGCTGACATTTTACTTTGCCCAATTATGTTTGGCAATTATCACAATATTTGCAAACCTCCTTGGATTATAAAGTTAACATTGAAAGCCTGGATAACTCCATTGCTGAAATTAAGACTTTAATGTGGCCGTAGTTCAAGACAAAATGGCCATACACTGTAGGTTAGAACGTTTCCAGGCACTTCATATTCTCAATTTTACCTAAGGTTTCCACTTTGTCCCCTAAAGACGTTTTTCAGAATTATTTTAAGAAGAATTTAAAAATCGAATCCAATGCATTTCCATCAGTTTCCAAGATTTATTTTTTTCTTCATGGAAAAGAAGAAAGGATCAAGGGGGAATCTTAGCAGAGGAGTCAACTGACTGCAGATAGTTTGGATTTAGACAACTGGATTTATGGAACAATCTATCCAAGAGCAAGAAAACAAAGCAAATTTGCTACTGACTTTTGTGTTTGAATGGAGTTTAAACATTGTGATGTGCTTATTCTTTAGCAATAGGCAATCACCTTTTGTGGGTCAAAGAGTGTGTTTTTCTGGACCTTTGTAAAGTAATGCAAGAGGAGAAAGAACATAAGAACATAAGAAAATGCCATACTGGGTCAGACCAAGGGTCCATCAAGCCCAGCATCCTGTTTCCAACAGTGGCCAATCCAGGCCATAAGAACCTGGCAAGTACCCAAAAACTAAGTCTATTCCATGTTACCATTGCTAATGGCAGTGGCTATTCTCTAAGTGAACTTAATAGCAGGTAATGGACTTCTCCTCCAAGAACTTATCCAATCCTTTTTTAAACACAGCTATACTAACTGCACTAACCACATCCTCTGGCAACAAATTCCAGAGTTTAATTGTGCGTTGAGTAAAAAAGAACTTTCTCTGATTAGTTTTAAATGTGCCCCATGCTAACTTCATGGAGTGCCCCCTAGTCTTTCTACTATCCAAAAGAGTAAATAACCGATTCACATCTTTCAATGCGTCAGAAGGCCAGACATCTTGGGGCTGATATATTTCTTTGCTACCCTTGTAAGTGCATCGCTAAATTAGAAATATTAAGTATGTTTTTTATGACCCTTCTTAAAATGTTTCTTGGACTCTCAAAAGGTGAAGGATCTGTCACCAGCATTCTCTCCAGCAGTGAATTAAGATATAGGCTCAATATTTGTTAGAAAAAATGCTTAACAAATATTTCTGTTTGGTGTTTGCTGTGGAAGGGCCTGGAGCAGGACCACATAAAACAAACAAAAATAAGATTGGAAATGTGAGGTAAACCTCAATTTTCAGAACAGTTTGTTTGTGAGGAGCTAACGAAAAGTAGATAAGGTGATGGGACCAGATGGGATACATCTGACAGTATTAAGGGAACTTAGAGATGTCCTGGCAGCTCTGCTGATTGACCTTGTCAATGCTTCTTTAGAGGGAGTAGTTCTGGAGGACTGGAAAAGGGTGGATGTAGTTATTATACATAAAAGTGGCATTAAGAGGGAGATTGAGAACTACAGGCCAGTTAGTTAGACCTCTGTGGTGAGCAAACTAATATAATCGCTGTTAAAAAAGAGGAATCCAATGGACTGCAAGATTTGAGGCAGCATAGTTTTACCAGAATTAAGTCTTGTCAGACAAATCTGATCAATTTCTTTGATTGGGTGACCAGAGAGTTGGATCAAGGAAGAGCACTAGTAGTGTACTTGTATTTCAGCAAGACCTTTGAGCACTCTTGGTTTGCAATCTAGAGTGACTGACGGGTTAGGAACTGGCTTGAGTGGGAGGCAAAAAGGCTAGAGGTAAATGGAGGGGGGTGTTACTCGTGGTGTGCTTCAGGGATTGGTCCTTGGACCGGTTCTTTTCAACATTCTTATGAGCGACATAATGAATGGATTGTTGGGAAAGGTTTGTCTTTTTATCGATGATACCAAAATCTGTACAGGGAGGACAGCCAGGAAGGTGTGAAAAACATGTGGAAGGATCTAGCAAAGCTTGAGGAGTGGTCTATGGTCTGGCAGCTAAAATGTAATGCTAAAAAATGCAGAGTAATACATTTAGGATGCAAAAAACCAAGGGAAAGGTACAGTATTGGAAGATGAGCAAGATTTGGGGGGTAATTGTATCTGATAACCTTAAGGTTGCCAAACAGGTGGATAAAGCAATAGTAAAAGCCAGAAAGATGCTTGGCTGAATAAGGAGAGGAATGGTCAGCAGAAAAAGAGAGGTGATATTGCCCTTGTATAGGCCCCTGGTGAGACCTCACTTGGAATACTGTGTATAATTCTGGAGACTGCACCTTCAAAAGAATATAAACAGGATGGAGTCAGTCCAGAGGGTGGCAACTAAATGGTCAGTAGTCTTTGTTCTAAAACATATGGGGATCTAAAACATGTATACTTTAGAGCAGTGATTCTCAACCAGTGTGTTGCCAAGCAGCGGCAGGTGTGTCATGTGCTACTGGCCTCCTGCTGCTCTTCCCTCCTGAGCGAGAGACGGACAGTCTTCCACTACTGCTGTTGCCGTCTGGGCTATCAGCATGTTCAAGCCTGGATGGGAACAGCAGCAATGTTAGTGGAGGCTGGCAACTATGGCTGGGCCTTTTCTTCTTCCCGCATCTGCCCCCCCCCCCCCCCCCACCGGCCCGGAACAGAAAGTGATGTGCAGTGGGGTGCACGGGAAGAAGAAAGAGCCATGCTGCACGAAAAAGTAGCAGTGGCAGCATTGGCTCTGAGCAGTACCATGGACCTGGAGCAAAATCAGAAGCAGCCAGAAATCGGCACAGGAGACAGCATAATTAGCCTCCAGTGGCCAATGGGATTCTTCTTTCTTGGCCTGTGGGGGCTAGAGGAGGAGGCTGCTGCAGCTACCATTTGTGCTTGGGGGGGGGGAGGGGGCAGGAAGTGAGAGAGAGAGAGAGAGAGACAGACAGCCAGCCAGCCTGTCTGTAAGTGAGAGAATGTGTGTGTGATTGAGAGTGTGTATGTGTAACTATAATTGAGAGCCTGTGTGTAAGTGAGAGCATTTGATTCATATCATCTGTGTAAGTGTGTGAGAGAGAGCATGTGTGTGATTGGGAGAAACTGGTCAGAGAGGAGATGTGTGAATATAGGAAAGACATTGGAAGTGACTGGTCAGGGAGATGACTGGAGTGTGTGTGTGTGTGAGAGAGAAAGTGATTATGAGAATGAGAAGCCTGTGCATGTGGAGAGAGCTAGCATAGGAGTGAGAAACCTGGGTTTGTAGGTGTGTGTGAGACACAGCATAGGAGTGAGAAGCCTGTATATGTAAGACTAGCCGTTTTTAAAGTATAAGGCAGGAAGAAGTTTAGAGCTGGACTAAGATGGCTGCCACTATGGCAATGGTTTCCAACTGTGTCCTGGGGACTCCCAGCCAATCGGGTTTTCAGAATATCCACATGCAAATTTTCTATCATGCATATTTATTGTGGATATCCTGAAAACCTGACTGGCTGAGGGATCCCCAGGACAGGGTTGGGAACCACTGCTAGTTTGGGAAAGACTAAACAGGGAACAGCTGAGTCAGAATGAGTCAGTGGAATCACAGAAATAGGCTGCTAGTTTCTAGGAAAGTGCAGAAGAAAAAATTTCATTTTGGTTCATTTTTTCATTTCGTTGGGACCCCATTTCATAGCAAAAAAACCCCAATTTGTTTATTAGTTTCATTTGTTTTTCATTTGCCATTAAAGTCAAAGGGGGAAGTATTTGCAGCCTATTCTTGGCTGCAGAATTGGGGTTTTCTTATCAATTCGGATGAAACTTCTGGGGAGCAATCATCAGAACAGGAAAAGAGCTCCAAGGTACTTAGACTGTGGAAAAGTGGCACCAAAGTGGCATGAATAGCCTAAGGCACAGTAAAGAGGCAAAGGGGTACCAGGAGTGGCAAGAGTGCCTTTACAGAGGTGCAAAGCAGCAGCAAGAGTGTCAAAAACACACCACAGCTTCAAAAGAAAGCACTGATAACAGTGAACCCTCGAAGGCAGCACAAGAGGCAAAGTGGCAAAATAAGTGGCATCAACATCCTACAGCACAATGAAGGGGGAAAATAGCAAGCAGAAAGGGTGTCAGAAAAAACCACAAGGCGCTGATAAAGGGACAAAGCAGCAGAAAGATTAGCACCAACACACTGAGGAACCATGATAGTGGCAAGAACACCACAAGGAGTAGAGTCGACTGGTGTATGACAGCAAAGCAGAGTGGAAGAAAGTTGCTAGGGGCAAGACGGGCTGGAATAGTGGAGGTAATCTAGTACCTGTGGTTTTGATAGGGGCAAGACAGTGTGGCAGAGTGGAGGTAGTCTGTCACTGTGCTGTTGATAGGGGCAAGACAGGATGGCAGAGCTGAGGTAGTCTAGTCTCTGTGGTTTTGATAGGGGCAAGACAGGCTGGCAGAGTGGAGGTAGTCAGGTCCCTGTGGTTTTGATAGGGGCAAGACAGGCTGGTAGAGTGGGGGTAGTCAGGTCGCTGTGCTGTTGATAGGGGCAAGACAGGATAGCAGAGGTGAGGTAGTCTGGTCCCTGTGGTTTTGATAGGGGCAAGACAGGCTGGCAGAGTAGAGGTAGTCTGGTCCCTGTGGTTTTGATAGGGGCAAGACAGGCTGGTAGAGTGGGGGTAGTCAGGTCGCTGTGCTGTTGATAGGGGCAAGACAGGATGGCAGAGCAGAGGTAGTCTGCTCCCTGTGGTCTTGATAGGTCAAGACAGGCTGGCAGAGTGGAGGTAGTCAGGTCCCTGTGGTTTTGATAGGAGCAAGACGGGCTGGCAGAGTGGAGGTAGTCAGGTCCCTGTGGTTTTGATAGGAGCAAGACAGGCTGGCAGAGTGGAGGTAGTCAGGTCCCTGTGGTTTTGATAGGGGCAAGAGAGGCTGGCAGAGCGGAGGTAGTCAGGTTGCTGTGCTGTTGATAACGGCAAGACAGGATGGCAGAACAGAGGTAGTCTGGTCCCTGTGGTTTTCATTGGGCAAGACAGGATGGCAGAGCGGAGGTAGTCAGGTCGCTGTGGTGTTGATAGGGGCAAGACAGGCTGGCAGAGTGGAGGTAGTCAGGTCGCTGTGCTGTTGATAGGGGCAAGAGAGGCTGGCAGAATGGAGGTTATCAAGTCACTGTGCTGTTGATAGGGGCAAGACAGAATGGCAGTCTGGTTTTGATAGGGGCAAGACAGGCTGGCAAAGCGGAGGTAGTCAGGTCGCTGTGCTGTTGATAGGGGCAAGACAGGCTGGCAGAGCAGAGTTAGTCAGGTCCCTGTTGTTTTGATAGGGGCAAGAGAGGCTAGCAGAGCGGAGGTAGTCAGGTCGCTGTGATGGTGTTAGTTGAAAGACAGGAGGGCAGCGTGGAGGTAGTCTGGTCCCTTTAGTTTTGATAGGTGCAAGACAGGCTGGCAGAGCTGAGGTAGTCAGGTCACTGTGGCTTTGATAGGGGCAAGACAGGCTGGCAGAGTAGATGTAGTCTGGTCCTTGTGGTTTTGATAGGGGCAAGAGAGGCTGGCAGAGTGGAGGTAGTCAGGTCGCTGTGGTGTTGATAGATGCAAGACAGGATAGCAGAGTGGAGGTAGTCTGGTCCCTGTGGTTTTGATAGGGGCAAGACAGACTGGCAGAGTGGAGGTAGTCAGGTCCCTGTGGTTTTGATAGGGGCAAGACGGGCTGGCAGAGTGGAGGAAATCAGGTCCCTGTGGTTTTGATAGGGGCAAGAGAGGCTGGCAGAGCGGAGGTAGTCAGGTCGCTGTGCTGTTGATAGGGGCAAGACAGGTTGGCAGTACAGAGGTAGTCTGGTCCCTGTGGTTTTCATTGGGCAAGACAGGATGGCAGAGCGGAGGTAGTCAGGTCACTGTGGTGTTGATAGGGGCAAGACAGGATGGCAGAGCTGAGGTAGTCTTGTCCCTGTGGTTTTGATAGGGGCAAGACAGGCTGGCAGAGTGGAAGTAGTCAGGTCGCTGTGCTGTTGATAGGGGCAAGAGAGGCTGGCAGAATGGAGGGAGTCAGGTCACTGTGATGTTGATAGGGGCAAGATGGGATGGCAGAGCTGAGGTAGTCTGGTCCCTGTGGTTTTGATAGGGGCAAGACAGGCTGGCAGAGTGGAAGTAGTCAGGTCGCTGTGCTGTTGATAGGGGCAAGAGAGGCTGGCAGAATGGAGGGAGTCAGGTCACTGTGATGTTGATAGGGGCAAGATGGGATGGCAGAGCTGAGGTAGTCTGGTCCCTGTGGTTTTGATAGGGGCAAGACAGGCTGGCAGAGTGGAGGTAGTCTGGGCCCTGTGGTTTTGATAGGGGCAAGACAGGCTGGCAGAGTGGAAGTAGTCAGGTCGCTGTGCTGTTGATAGGGGAAAGACAGGCTGGCAGAGCAGAGGTAGTCAGGTCCTTGTTGTTTTGATAGGGGCAAGAGAGGCTAGCAGAGCGGAGGTAGTCAGGTCACTGTGGTGTTGATAGGTACAAGACAGGCTGGCAAAAGATAGGTAGTCTGGTCCCTGTGGTTTTGATAGGAGCAAGACAGGATGGCAGAGCAGAGGTAGTCAGGTTGCTGTGGCATTGATAGTTGCAAGACAGGATGGCAGAATAGATTTAGTCAGGTCACTGTGGTATTGATAGGTGCAAGACAGGCTGGCAGAATAGAGGTAGTCTGGCCCCTGTGGTTTTGATAGGGGCAAGATAGGCTGGCAGATTGGAGACAGTCAGGTCACTGTGGTGTTGATAGGTGCAAGACAGGCTGCCAGAGCGTAGGTAGGCTCGTCTCTGTGGTTTTGAAAGGTGCAAGACAGGCTAGTAGAGTGGAGTTAGTCAGGTCGCTGTGTTGTTGATAGGGCCAAGACAGGCTGGCAGAGCAGAGGTAGTCAGGTTGCTGTGGTGTTGATAGTTGCAAGATAGGCTGGCAGAGTGGAGGTACTCTTGTCCCTGTGGTTTTATTAGGGGCAAGACAGGCTGGCAGAGATGTAGTCAAGTCGCTGTGGTGTTGATAGGGGTAAGACAATCTGGCGGGGTGGGAGGGAAGGAAGACAGAGCCTCCCGCTTCCAGCGTGACTGTCAACTGGGGCATACTGTCCACCTGACCCGTCTTGAAACACGGCCCAAGGAGTCTAACACGCGTGCTAGGACCTGAAAGATGATGAACTATGCCTGGGTGTAGCTGGAACGGGTGCATATCTTGGTGGTAGTAGCAAATATTCAAACAAGAGCCCCAGGGAGAGTTCTCTTTTCTTTGTGAAGGACACGAAGCTCTGGAATAGGTTCGTGCTGAGAGTGGGGCCTGAGCCTTGGAAAGTGTGGTGGTTCCATTGGTGTCTAGTGAGCTCTCGCTGGTCTTTGAAAATCTGGGGGACATAGCAGATATACAAATGAGAACTTTGAAGGCCGAAGCGGAGAAGGGTCCATTTGAACAGCAGTTCAACATGGGTCAGCGGGTAGGAAGAGATAGGCGAGCCCCAGTCAGAACACAGAAAGAGAGCTGGCGCAACCTCCTTTTCCTCTCCTACTTTGACCTCAGATCAGATGTGGCGACCCGCTGAATTTGACGGAAGGGCACCACGAGGAAGTTGAATTTGTTCCAGCTCTTCGTGTTTCAGTTGATTACTGCTGCCATACTGTGCAAGGCGGGGCGAGAAACAGATGGACCTGCGACTCTTAGCGGTGGATCACTCGGCTCGTGCATCGATGAAGAACGCAGCTTTCGGGGCCTCGATGGCCTCCCTGGACAGAACACAGAAAGGGAGCCGGCGCCACCTCCTTTTCCTCTCCGACTACGACCTCAGATCAGACGTGGTGACCTGCTGAATTTTAGAAAAGAAAAGAAACTAACCCTGATTCCCTCAGACAGGCACAGTGGTTGAGGTCAGGCCCTTGTAGTGACGTAAGGGTCAGACAGACAGGCACAGCGGTTGAGGTCAGGCCCTTGTAGTGAAGTAAGGGCTGGACAGACAGGCACAGTGGTTGAGGTCAGGCCCTTGTTGTGACTTAAAGGCTGGGCAGACAGGCATAGTGGTTGAGGTCAGGCCCTTGTAGTGACTTAAGGGCTGGACAGACTGGCACAGCGGTTGAGGTCAGACCCTTGTACTGACGTAAGTGATGGATAGACAAGCACAGCGGTTGAGGTCAGACCCTTGTACTGACGTAAGTGATGGATAGACAAGCACAGCGGTTGAGGTCAAGTACATGTGCTGATATTATCTGGAGCATATGAGCAGTTGGAGCTGCTGCAAGGCTTTAAATTGCTTTTATTCATTTTGTCATTCACAGGGAAAATTTGGAAACCCAAGCAAAGGCATGTTTATTTTAAAAAATACTAGCATTTCCATCAACTCTGGTGCCAGCGTTGAGCGATGAAGGTTCATGATATGCCCTGTCATTGAAAATACACATTCACTGGGCACACTGGTTGGTGGACATGACAGATATCGCTGAGCCACTTTGGCTAAGTGTGGCCAGACAGTGGACTTGTGTGCTCAATATGCCAGCAGATCTGTCTCCATGTCCTCTGTGGGCTCTGTGAGATACCGTGTCACTGACATTTGTGCTGTGTCTCCTTTGCTTGGGTGGGCTGAGAATCCTTCTTGCCAGCTGTTTTCACTCTAGCCTGTGCCAGAAGAGATGATTTTTTAGGTACAACATGGCTTTGGCATACTGAAGTGGAGGAGAAAGTACTAGCTGTCACTGACAGAGTGCTGCTCCTGCTTGGGCTTGCACTACTCTCTGAAATGCCCTCTGTTTCCTCCTCTGCTTCATGCCTAATCTGTCTCTGACTACGGCGCTCCTCTTCACAGACCTTTTCTAACAGCATGTTCTTCACAAATGTGAGACAATTCGACTGTAGGGCGAGTTTCCCTTTCACACGGGGATCACAGACTGTGATGAGCATATATATGTGGTGTTTTGTTAAAGGTCCTAATCTCTCTTGCACCTGCTTCTGCAAAAAGTCCAGACAATGCAGCATCTCTGCTGTCATTCCCTCTTCCTGTTTAAAGCCCTCCAAATTTTTCTCCAAAATATTAACTATAGGGATGACGTAGCCAAGGTGGCACTTCTGGAACTCAGCTTCTCCATGGCATCCTTGAAGGGCTGCACAATTTTTACCAGCTGACTCATGACTAACCAATCATAATGCCCTAGGGGACTCTGCAGACCTATGTCCATTTCCACAGAAAATTCATGAAGGGTATCTGCTGCTCCACTAACCTCTGCAGCATCATATAGATGGAATTCCATGGGTTGTGAGGCATCCCCAAATCAGTCTGTTTTTGGCGGAGAACCTACCCCGCCTTCACACTTCTGTGGAAAAACCCTGTTACGCTCCTACACTTCTGTATTAATGATGCAGGTATTCATTCTCTTGGTGCTTGGACTCCAACCCCAGAGCTGACTTCACTACCAGGTGCAGAGTGTGTGCAAAACATCGGATGTTCTGAAAGCCCCCTTCAGATATTGCCTTTACAATATTTGCACCATTGTCTGTGACAAAGAACCCTGCCTGAAGATTCCTATCTCTCTGGTCAAGCTGTCAGCCCGCCAGCATCTGTCTGATGCATGCTAGAATATTGGCTGAGGTATGGGCCTCGTCTGTCAGGTGGGTTTGCAGTAAAGCCCACCTGCACCCTGATACTTGTTCACTAATAGAGCTTCTGCCTTCCCCTGCCTCAGCCAGGTCCCATCAGTGTGCTGTCAGGGAGAGGTAAGAGTATGAAGCATTCATAGAGGTCCAGATATCGCAGGTGAAATGCACACTCCCCTCTGCCTTAGCGATTGGATGCAACTGTGACACTGGTTGTACAGGCTGGGGATGACCTTTCTGCTAAATGTGGTTCTGGAGGGGACTTTGTAATTTGGAGCTAAGACCTGCAGCAAATGCTTGAAACCCACATTCTGCACTACCTGCAGGGGCTGGTCATCCATGGCAATCATTTCCCCGATGCTTCTGGTTACAACTTTTGAGGCTGCCTGCCTTCTTCCCTGGGATAGCGCTACCGAATTCCACCCCATTTCCTCCATGGTGGGTTGTCACTTCTGACGCATGGCAGGGGGCTGCTGGCCTGCCACCTGACTGCTAGAAGGGGCTGAGGGCATGGGATGACTCTGCTCCTTTTCAATCACTTTACACTACCTGGAGAAAGGGGTCCCCTGACTGGTACTGCCACCATCTCCAGATGTCAACACTGTTGGGTGTTGCTTCTGCATATGATGCATCATTCCAGAATTAGTTAGATGTCCCATTTGCTTGCCTCTGCTAATATCCCTGGCACAGTAATTACACTGAGCAAAATGCGGGTTCTCTGTCACTTTAAAGTGGCTCCAGATCACAGATTTCTTTCGTGATCCCTTCTCTATAGCCTTTGGGGTGGATGCTGGCTTTGGAGAAGCTCAGTCACACTCTGTGCCTGCGCTGACTGCTTTTCCTCCTCCTCATCATCAGTTTCCTCTCTCTCCTCCAGCACTGAAGTGGAGGCTAAGACAGAACTAACTAATCCTCCTAAACCTTCTTCAGCTATTATCTCTTCCATTTCTGATGAAGGGAATCCCATACATGATGATTCTTCATCAGAATCAGAAGCAAACACTGACCGCACTACATTGTCAGCACCAACTAGAGTCTGCTGTCATACTTCTGCTTTTGGGTCTTGCTCTTTTGTCTTGGATGGCTCAGCCTCCTCTTCCCTCACCTCCAAAACAACAGGCTCAGAAACAGGTGGTGGCGGTGCATCATATTTAAATTTAAGGGTTTTTTTTGATGAAACTGCTTGCCCCTCCAGAGATCTTAGATTGGAACAGGTCTCTTTTTAACTTTAATGGGGGAATGCCTTTTGAATTGCCTCCTCTGCCAGTGCCAATCACTCGACCACATCTACTTTTACCTGACATCATGGATTTAATGTCATTGCCTACTAGGGATTTCAATTAAAAGGATTATTTCTTTATTGGGTACTGAACACCTCTGTACCAATATATGTGAGTGTGGAAAACTAAACTACACAGACATACAGTGCAGTGCCTTGCTGTACACTACAACTGAGACTGATCTATGTGCAAAAAAAAAAAAAAATTAAAACTCCAGATGCCTACTGGGATTTTGGATTAAAAGAACAGCGCTGTACTAATATATGTGAGTGTGGAAAACTACACACACAAACAGGCACACAGTGCAGTGCCTTGCTGTACACTGCAACTGAGACTGCTCTGTGTGCACAAAAACTGAAACTCCAGATAATACACTGGAAGCCTCAGGCTGACTACTCCTGCTGTGAGTCTGCAAGCCACATTCCAATGGGAGCACTGAGAGGTGAGGATCACCTTGCTGGTGGCTGAAAGGAATCAGTAAGTTTTTGCTTGGGACATTGTCTTTTTTAAAAGTATTGGGGCAAAGTTAACTATTTGGGAATATTATTTAGTGTGTTTGTGCTTTTAATAGTCAGTAAGGCAGTGAATAAACAATTTAGACTGTTTGTATTTTTAAATAATCTGTCAGTAAGTCAGCTAGTAAGCAGTAGGTAGTGTGTTTATTTTTAAAAGTCTGTAAGTCAGCTAGTAAGCAGTAGGTAGTGTGTTTATTTTTAAAAGTCTGTAAGGCAGCTAGTATGCAGAACTGAGTGTATTTAAAAAAAAACAAAAAACCCAAAAAGTAGTCAGAAGCTAGAAATAAGCTAGGAGCAGTGTATACCTAAGTAAAAATGTTGAAAAGTTCAGCTCAGTTACTCACCTTGGAAAGGTGTTGAGGTAGTGTGATTTGGTATGAATAGGTACCATCATTTGTTAATCAAGAGAGCAGTGAGTCACTCTGGCTGACTAACTGAAGTTAGACTGTTTGGATTTCACAACCCTCCCACTCCTCGCCCACCCACCCCTAACTCATCCTTTAATTTATAGGCAGGTGCCACTTTCACAAAAAAAAAAAAACAAACAACAACTTTATTGAGAGTTTGATCAGACCCCGGTAGGCCACTACCAGACATATAGTTAATTCACTAATACATTTAATGGACGTTAGACACATTCCTACTCCCATGGCAACCTAAAACTTAACTAGGAACTGATCAAAATTGAGATGAAAGCAGCAGTCCAGCAGCAAGAGGGGGGCTTCCCAGTCTTTTGCATCGAGTGTCACATGTATGATTTTTAACCCACCGGTGAGAAGTTGTACATGTGCATGCGATGCAAAGAGCTCCTGGCTCTCAGAGAACGAGTCCGATCTCTGGAGGCTAGAGTCGCAGACCTGGAGGAGCTGAGGCAGACAGAGAGGTATATAGATGAGACCTTCAGAGACATAGTAGCCAAGTCCCAACTTCAGAATGGCAGCCCTGGTGCTGCCTTGGAGGAAGAAGGTCTCATGATTGGAGAGCATCAACTGGTTGCAGCAGGAAAGGATCCTGTAGCAAGGACCTGCTCTCCAGGTGATGCATTGTCCTTTCGCACTGAGGATATCTCCCCAAGGCCTACTGCCCAGGAGGGAAGGGTTAGGTCTGCCGTCATAGTTGGTGAATCGATTATTAGGAATATAGATAGCTGGGTGGCTGGTGGGCGTGAGGATCGCCTGGTAACATGCTTACCTGGTGCGAAGATGGCGGACCACACTCGTCACCTAGATAGGATTTTAGATAGTGCTGGGGAGGAGCCGGCTGTCGTGGTACATGTGTGCATCAACAACATAGGAAAATGTGGGAGGGAGGTTCTGGAAGGCAAATTTAGGCTCTTAGGTAGAAAGTTTAAATCCAGAACCTCCAGGGTAGCATTCTCTGAAATGCTCCCTGTTCCTCGCGCAGGTTACCTGAGGCAGGCAGAGCTCTGGAGTCTCAATGCGTGGATGAGACGATGGTGCAAGGAAGAGGGATTCAGTTTTGTTAGGAACTGGGGAACCTTTTGGGGAAGGGGGAGTCTCTTCTGAAGGGATGGGCTCCACCTTAACCAGGGTGGAACCAGACTGCTGGCGCTAACCTTTAAAAAAGAGAAAGAACAGCTTTTAAACTAGAACAAAGGGGAAAGCCGACAGTCGCTCAGCAGCGCATGGTTCAGAGAGAGGTATCTTCAAAGGATACTAATGATGCATTAGAATTAGGGCATCCCGACAGTGAGGTTCCAATAATAAGAAAAGAAGTGCAAGTGCCTGTAACTAAAAACTCACCTGAGCTAAAAAATTCTAACTTATCCCAATCAATTAAAAAGCAGAATGAAAATGCAAACAAAAAACAAACTTTGAAATGTTTGTATGCTAATGCCAGAAGTCTAAGAAGTAAGATGGGAGAATTAGAATGTATAGTAGTGAATGATGACATAGACTTAATTGGTATCTCAGAGACATGGTGGAAGGAGGATAAAAATGGGACAGTGCTACACCGGGGTACAAATTATATCGCAATGACAGAGAGGAGCACCCAGGAGGCGGTGTGGCGCTTTATGTCTGGGATAGCATAGAGTCCAACAGGATAAACATCCTGCATGAGACTAAATGCAAAATTGAATCTTTATGGGTAGAAATCCCTTGTGTGTCGGGGAAGACTATAGTGATAGGAGTATACTACTGTCCACCTGGTCAAGATGGTGAGACGGACAGTGAAATGCTAAGAGAAAATAGGGAAGCTAACCAAATTGGTAGTGCAGTAATAATGGGAGACTTTAATTACCACACACTGTAAACAGTTATGTATTGAGATGCAACGAGTACAATTCTCACTAGAAAGACGTCATGTAACTATGATTTTTCTTAATGTGCTATTGTTTATGGAGCCATCATAATACCTGCGGGCATACCAGCATATTTTTGCTTGCCACTTCAGGTCGTATTTAATCATTGGCCCAAGTCCTTTATTCTTTTGCGTATTTTTTATGGTATTTTTTTCAAATTTTTGTAAAATTCTGTATCGGGGTAATACCTTCCTTGGTATGACTCAAGGTATCAAGGAAATTTAAAGTCCAGTCCGACGCGCGTTTCGCATCGCTGCTTCAGGGACTGAAACAAATACACTCCGCTTTTATATTTAACAGCTGTGGTTGCCCCGTTACTGGTTTGCTTGCTTTCAGTTATTTGCTTTTACTTTCCGACCTTGCCGCCGTTTCCTCTTACCGGCTCAGTCTTTAATTACCCCAATATCGACTGGGTAAATGTATCATTGGGACACATTAGAGAGATAACGTTCCTGGATGGAATAAATGATAGCTTTATGGAGTAATTGGTTCAGGAACCGACGAGAGAGGGAGCAATTTTAGATCTAATTCTCAGTGGAGCACAGGACTTGGTGAGAGAGGTAATGGTGTTGGGGCCGCTTGGCAATAGTGTTCATAATATGGTCAAATTTGAATTAATGACTGGAAGAGGTACAGTATGCAAATCCACAGCTCTCGTGCTAAACTTTCAAAAGGGAAACTTTGATAAAATGAGAAAAATTGTTAGAAAAAAACTGAAAGGAGCAGCTACAAAAGTAAAAAATGTGCAAGAGGCATGGTCATTGTTGAAAAAAACCATTCTAGAAGCACAGTCCAGATGTATTCCACACATTAAGAAAGGTGGAAAGAAGGCAAAACAATTACTGGCATGGTTAAAAGGGGAGGTGAAAGAAGCTATTTTAGCCAAAAGATCTTCATTCAAAAATTGGAAGAAGAAACCAACAGAAGAAAATAGGATAATACATAAACATTGGCAAGTTAAATAAAAGACATTGATAAGACAGGCTAAGAGA
Source organism: Rhinatrema bivittatum (assembly GCF_901001135.1). Taxonomy (NCBI): domain Eukaryota; kingdom Metazoa; phylum Chordata; class Amphibia; order Gymnophiona; family Rhinatrematidae; genus Rhinatrema; species Rhinatrema bivittatum. Next base: position 595,534,414 of record NC_042615.1, read on the forward strand.
GAATTTGAAAAGAAGTTGGCCGTAGAGGCAAAAACTCACAGTAAAAACTTTTTAAAATATATCCAAAGCAGAAAGCATGTGAGGGAGTCAGTTGGACCGTTAGATGACAGAGGATTAAAGGGGCACTTAGTGAAGATAAGGTATCGTGGAAAGATTAAATGATTTCTTTGCTTCGGTGTTTACTGAAGAGGATGTTGGGGAGGTACCTGTACTGGAGAAGGTTTTCATGGGCAATGATTCAGATGGACTGAATCAAATCACGGTGAACCTAGAAGATGTAGTAGACCTGATTGACAAACTGAAGAGTAGTAAATCACCTGGACCGGATGGTATACACCCCAGAGTTGTGAAGGAACTAAAAAATGAAATTTCAGACCTATTAGTAAAAATTTGTAACCTATCATTAAAATCATCCATTGTACTTGAAGTCTGGAGGATAGCTAATGTAACCCCAATATTTAAAAAGGGCTCCAGGGGCGATCCGGGAAACTACAGACCAGTTAGCCTGACTTCAGTGCCAGGAAAAATAGTGGAAAGTGTTCTAAACATCAAAATCACAGAACATATAGAAAGACATGGTTTAATGGAACAAAGTCAGCATGGCTTTACCCAAGGCAAGTCTTGCCTCACAAATCTGCTTCCCTTTTTTGAAGGAGTTAATAAACATGTGGATAAAGGTGAACCGGTAGATGTAGTATACTTGGATTTTCAGAAGGCATTTGACAAAGTTCCTCATGAGAGGCTTCTAAGAAAAGTAAAAAGTCATGGGATAGGTGGTGATGTCCTTTCGTGGATTGCAAACTGGCTAAAAGACAGGAAACAGAGAGCAGGATTAAATGGACAATTTTCTCAGTGGAAGGGAGTGGGCAGTGGAGTGCCTCAGGGATCTGTATTGGGACCCTTACTTTTCAAAATATTTATAAATGATCTAGAAAGAAATATGACGAGTGAGATAATCAAATTTGCAGATGATACAAAATTGTTCAGAGTAGTTAAATCACAAGCAGATTGTGATAAATTGCAGGAAGACCTTGTGAGACTGGAAAATTGGGCATCAAAATGGCAGATGAAATTTAATGTGGATAAGTGCAAGGTGATGCATATAGGGAAAAATAACCCATGCTATAGTTACACAATGTTAGATTCCATATTAGGTGCTACAACCCAAGAAAGAGATCTAGGCGTCATAGTGGATAACACATTGAAATCGTCGGTTCAGTGTGCTGTGGCAATCAAAAAAGCAAACAGAATGTTGGGAATTATTAGAAAGGGAATGGTAAATAAAACGGAAAATGTCATAATGCCTCTGTATCGCTCCATGGTGAGACCGCACCTTGAATACTGTGTACAATTCTGGTCGCCGCATCTAAAAAAAGATATAATGCGATGGAGAAGGTACAGAGAAGGGCTACCAAAATGATAAGGGGAATGGAACAGCTCCCCTATGAGGAAAGACTAAAGAGGTTAGGACTTTTCAGCTTGGAGAAGAGACGGCTGAGGGGGGATATGATAGAGGTGTTTAAAATCATGAAAGGTCTAGAACGGGTAGATGTGAATCGGTTATTTACTCTTTCGGATATAGAAAGACTCCATGAAGTTAGCTTGGGGCACATTTAAAACTAATCGGAAACAATTCTTTTTTACTCAACGCACAATTAAACTCTGGAATTTGTTGCCAGAGGATGTGGTTAGTGCAGTTAGTATAGCTGTGTTTAAAGAAGGATTGGATAAGTTCTTGGAGAAGAAGTCCATTACCTGCTATTAAGTTCACTTAGAGAATAGCCACTGCCATTAGCAATGGTAACATGGAATAGACTTAGTTTTTGGGTACTTGCCAGGTTCTTATGGCCTGGATTGGCCACTGTTGGAAACAGGATGCTGGGCTTGGACCCTTGGTCTGACCCAATATGGCATGTTCTTATGTTCTTATGTTATGTTCTTATGTTCCTACAGAACTCACTGGGGTAGATTTTAAAAAACTGCGCCCGCGCGTACTTTTGTTCATGCGACCGGTGCAAACAAAAGTATGCCAGATTTTAATAGATACCTGCGTAGTTGCACGTATCTTTTAAAATCTGGGGTCAGCGCGTGCAAGGCTGCGCAAAATCAGCAGCCTGCGCACGCTGAGCCGCGCAGCTTGCCTCCGTTCCCTCCGAGGCCGCTCCGAAATCACGAGAGGTGAAACTATTTCTTAAGCATTCTTAATGCAGCCTTTAAAACTGATATCACAGTTATGACTGAAGGCTAAGTGACAGCCACGGAATAAAGATAAATGATTTTGAAACTGCATGGTAGTTTGATGATTTATTATTGGGGGCTGAGGAAAAGAGCCCTGGGAGAAAATGTGCTAGTATTATAGGAAAAAATATTGAGGATACAAGTCCAGTTTCTGACTTTCTCAAAGGAAAGGCACCAAAGGATAGAGTGGAACCCTAGAATTGTATGCTCCATAAGGTCTTAGTGATGGACTCAGAGAAGGTTTAATGGCATCATGCATAAAATAAGGGGTGACTTAGGAAAGTGGGCTAGGTATGTGGGCTCCAAGTATACCTCTAGAGAGTCAGAGGGTGGCTTGTAGTAATAGGAGACCCACTGTGAGGGTAAATATTAGCTTCACATATCCTCCTACCCCAAATGTTTGAGGCCTTAGGGTATAGAAGGTGAAAAGTGTGGAAATTGTAAACTCACTGATCTAAGAAGCATGCCACCTCCTTTAAGCCATAGGACACCAGAATGTGAATCTGCCAAGAAAAGCTCACAGAGGCATGATTATGCTGTTACACCAGCCTTATATCTATTGGGAGACCTTTACAAAACAAGGAGGATGCAATAGAGAAGGCCCTAGCTCTGTTGCAACCTCCATGCATCTGCACATATTTGTAACACCCTTTTTATTGAGGGTCACCTTCTGTGATTGCAGAGGTGGGAAAATCCTGTCTGCAGTCTCCGGAATCAGATTTCCCTCCCCTGGGGAATACCAAAATGCTATGAGGCCCAAGTGGAGTCTCACACACAAAAACAACTGTCCACATCTAGACAGTGTTCCAAACAGAACCTCCTCCCCCACTTATTTCCAATAATGAAAAGGTAGTTCAAAGGTAAGGGCTCAGAAAAACAGGACAAATACACTATTTACAGTCCACAGTCCAAGTCCTCTCACAATTCTTCTGTCGCATCACAAAATTCCACAATGGTTACTTACAAGTTTCTCCAATTCTCTTCAGCTCAGTCCACAATCCTCCCTTACAATATCCCTTTGAAGCCCTATACTTTCTTCAGGTCCCCAGAGCAAATGCACAGTTATTTTTATTGCTTCTGAAAATGGGAATTCTCCAGGAGGAGTAGGCATCCCCATTGACTGAAAGATATTTATCCTCCCAGCTGGTCTCAGCTGCACTAAAGTGAACTCGCTTTGTCCACTCCAAAACTTTGCACTCTCTCTTCTCTGATTGCTTCTTTAGACAAATCCAGATAATTCCCACTTAGTTCTTCATGGGAAAGATTTATCTTCTCCCTCAAAAGCCATCCCCTTTTGGGGGAAGGCACCCACCAACACTCAAACCAGATATACATCTCCCAAAACCTTCCTTTGTTGGAAACTTCTACATGTTACTCGATCGTACTTTTCTAGAATCCAGACAGGGGTCATATATTATTGCATAATATAATAAAAATATATGTAATACATCTTTGCCCATACTAATGGATAAATATATTCTTTAACACAAATAAGGGCCGGAATTCAGCATTTAATGTGTATTAAAATGTGTTATTGCATGTTCTCAGCAATGATCATGAGACTGTTGCTGATACTGCACAAAAAAGTAGGTGCAATGCAAATAAAATATTAATGAGTTGCATTACATGGAAATGCATGCAAAGTAGTTCTTTAATACTAAACTACAGTAATGTGGATCATGAAGAAACTCACGATCCATGTTATTCCTTGGAAAGTTCAGCACACTGCAAGCAAAGTAGTTAACTTTCCCCTAGAGCAATGGTAGGCTGACAGTTCCTGAGACCTGTAAAGGGGCAGTAGACCCAAGTGGAAGTTCCTTCCACCCTAACACTAACCAGGTGCCTACTAAACAAGCTAAGCCAATAGACCTCTTCCCCATGGTCTCACCTCCAACCCCCATTCAGTTTGGAGAAAAATAGTTCTCCTTATGACAAACCCAAAGCCCTAGTCCTCTCTTTTACCGCAGGGCAGGCTCCAGGACCTGTGCACAAGAGCAATGCCCAGTTCATACTGCCCTGCCCAGCCATATTACCAGCAATTTGTAACCTATCATTAGAATCATCCATTGTACCTGAAGACTGGAGGGTGGCCAATGATATTTTAAAAGGGATCTAGGGTGATCTGGGAAACTATAGATCGGTGAGCCTGACTTCAATGCTGGGAAAAATTGAGAAAACTATTCTAAAGAACAAAATCACAGAATATATAGAAAGACATGGTTTAATAGAACACAGCCATCAAGGATTTACCTAAGGGAAGTCTTGCCTCACAAATCTGCTACATTTTTTGAAGGGATTAATAAACGTGGATAATGGCAAACCTGTGGATGTAATGCATTTGGATTTTCAGAAGGTGTTTGACAAAGTCCCTCATGAGAGGCTTCTAAGAAAACTAAAATGTCATGGGATAGGAAGCGATGTCCTTTTGTGGACTGCAAACTGGTGAAAAGACAGGAAATGGAGAGTAGGATTAAATGGTCAGTTTTCTCAGTAGAAAAAAGTAAATAGTGGTATGCCTCAGAGGTCTGGACTTGGACTGGTGCATTTTAATACAGTATATTTATAAATGATCTGGGAAGGAGTATGTGTTAGGTGATCAAATTTGCAGATGACACAAAATTATTCATAGTTAAATCACAAGCGGATTGTAATAAATTGCAGGAGGACCTTGCAAGATTTGAAGATTGAGCAACCAAATGGCAGATGAAATTTAATGTGGACAAGTGCAAGGTGATGCACTTGATCACATTAACCATGCTATAGTTACACAATATTAGGTTCCATATTAGGAGTTACCACCTAGGAAAAAGATCTAGGCATTGTAATGGATAATACATTGAAATCATTGGCTCAGTGTGCTGCGACAGTCAAAAAAGCAAACAAAATGTTAGGAATTATTAGGAAGGGAATAGTGAATACAATGGAGCATGTCATAATGCCTCTGTATCGCTTCATGGTGAGACCCCACCTTGAAGACTGTCTGCAATTCTGGTCGCTGCATCTCCAAAAACATATAGTTGCACTAGAAAGGGTACAGAGAAAAGAGACCAAAATGATAAAGGGGATGGAATAGCTCTCCTATGAGGAAAGTCTAAAGAGGTTAGGGCTGTTCAGCTTGGAGAAGAGACCGCTGAGGGGGGATATGATAAAAATCTATAAAATCATGAAAGGACTTGAACGGGTAAACGGGAATCATTTATTTACTCTTTCAAATAATATAAGGATGAGAGGGCACTCCATGAAGTTAGCAAGTAGCAAATTTAAAACAAATTGGATAAAATTCTTTTTCATCTAATGCACAATTAAGCTCTGGAATTTATTGCCAGATGATATGGTTAAGGAAGTTAGTGTAGCTGGTTTTGAAAAAGGTTTGAACATGTTCATGGAAGAGGAGTACATAAACTGCTGATAATCAAGCTGACTTAGGGAATAGTCATTGATTATTTCCAACTTTAGTAGTATGGAATCTAGTTAATGTTTGGGTACTTGCCAGTTACTTGTAACCTGGAATGGCCAGTTGGCCACTGTTGGAAACAGGATGCTGGGCTTGATGGATCCTTGGTCTGACCCAGTATGGCAACTTCTTATGTTATTATAATTCAAAATGGTATTGGCTGACCTTTGGCTCCCCTTTGCCCTATGCAAGTGTGTCTGTTTGGGGGTGGGGGGGGGGGGGATGGACATTCTAAGAGGGTCAGAAGGGAGATTCATTTTTGGGGGCTTAATTGATGGCTAGGGAAGCTTTCATTTGGGGCTATTGCCCTTTTAAAGATTGTGACCCCAGGGTACAATTGTGCATTGCCACAGCAATTTCTAATAATCCTCTTGTGATTTAATAACTTTGAATAATTTTGAATATTCAAAGGCGATGATTCAGAGGAAATGAAACAAATCTCAGTGAACCTTGAAGATGTACTAGGGCAAATTGATAATCTAAAGCATAGCAAATCACCTGCCCAGATGGTATACATCCTAGACTGCTGAAAGAACTGAGAAATGAAATTGCGTATTAGTTATTAGAAATTTGTAAACTATCATTAACATCGTCTATGGTACCTGAAGGACTGGAGGGTTGCCAAAGTAAAGCCAATTTTTAAAAAGGGATCAAGGGGTGATCTAGGAAACTATAGACCAGTGAATCTGAAGTCCATGCCAGGCAAAATGGTGGAAACTATTATAAAGAACAAAATTGCTGAACATCTAGATAGGTATAGTTTAATGGGACAAAGCCAACATAGATTTAGCCAAGGAATGTCTTGCCTCACCAATTTGCTACATTTTTTAAGGGCATAAATAAATAAATTGATAAAGGTGAGCCAGTTGATATAGTGTATCTGGATTTCCTGAAAGTTGACAAAATCCCTCATGAGAGACTTCTTAGGAAAATAAAATATCATGGGATAGGGGACAGTGTCATATTGTGGATATGCCAGCTAGTTAAAGATTAGAAAATAGAGAATAGGGCTAAATAGTAAATTTTCCCAATGGAAAAAGGTGAATAGTGGAGTGCCCCAGGGATCTGTTCTGGGACCACTTCTTTTTAATATAGTTATAAATGGCCTGGAAATAGGAAGAACAAGTGAGGTGATCCAACTTGCTGATGATACAAAATTATTCAAACTTGTTAAATCATGAGAGGATTCAGAGAAATTGCAAGAAGACCATATAAAACTGGGAGACTGGGAATGCAAATGGCAAATGAAATTTAATGTGAACAAGTGCAAAATGATGCACTTATGGAAGAGTAACCCAAATTATAGCTACACATATTAGACATCCCCATTCAGGAAAGGATCTAAGTGTCATCATTAATAATCCATTGAAATCTTCTGCTTAGTGTGCAGCAGCAGCAGCCAAGAAAGCAAGTAAAATGCAAGGGATTATTAGGAAATGAATGGAAAATAAAACAGAGAATATCATAATGCCTCTTTATCCCTCCATGGTACGACCTCATCTTGAGTATTGTGTACAGTTCTGGTTACCACATCTCAAAAAAGATATAGAAGAATTAGAAAAGTTAAAGAGAAGGTCGACCAACATCATAAAGGGGATGGAATGATTCCCCAATGAGGAAAGGCTAAAGAGGCTAGGACTCTTCAGCTTGGAGAGGACATGGCTGAGGGGAGATATGGTAGAGGTTTATAAAATAATGGGTGGAATGGAATAAGCAAACGTTAATCAGTTGTCTACTCTTTCAAAAAGTACAAGGTCTAGGGTAAACACAATGAAGTTACTAGGTAATACATTTAAAACAAATAAGAAGAAACAATTTTTTACTCAACACATAATTAAGCTCCGAAATTCATTGCCAGAGGATCTGGTGAAAGCTGTTAATGTAGCTATGTTTTAAAATGGTTTGGACAAGTTCCTGGAAGAAAAATCCATAAGTTGAAACAAGGTGTGTGTCCAGATTGTATGGCTGTTCCAAGTAAAATAAAGTAATGTTCCAAAGCTTCATTCAAGATAATAATTATTTTTCAGTTCTGGGCTTCCAAGCTTTGTGTAGCAATTACAATCTCTCGACATGGTCATGTTTCACTGTAAGGGCAGCATCAGGTGGGACCCACAAAGGCAAAGTCACATCTATATAAAAGAACAAAGAATTGTAAATAGAACAGCAGCAAAAACAACATATAGATGGAATTGCACTTCTAGTAAACATACCGATTAATGGCTCATAATTTAATTATAAGAAATAGGAAGACAGAGAAGGTTGGAAGGCAGTGGAGTTTATGTTGGAGGAAACGAAGGACTTTCTTATTCAAGAAACTATCTGTCTTCTGGTATCAAGGAGCAGATGAACTGTGTCTTCTGTCGTAAATATCTTTACTGCTATTTACTTCAGGTTAAAGGAAAATTATTTGGGAATAACAGTCCAGTGAGTTGCATTTTGTTTTTGATGCCAACTGGAGTTTACTGTGAATGTATTCCTCCACCATAAAGTCCTGGAAACCATTCTCCTCCCAAAATGGACAAGAAGCCCTGCATCCATCTCATGTTAAATAGTAAGCCAGGGCTACACAAAATTAGTGCCAAATATGAGTCCCATCTAATGGCAATACTGAGGACTTTTGAGGATTTTTCAGTGCTTTTCCTATTTCTGACATGTTGGGAGTTTGTTCAAGGTTAGTCCAGTGGGAATATCACAAGGATCAGTAATTCCACCTGTTTTGTTCAATTTGTTCTTGAAACCCCTGGGTGCCATGTTGAAAGTGAGGGGGCTCCACTATCGAATATATGCAGATGATGTGCAGTTTATGGTCCCTGTGACTTCAGAATTATCTAATGCATTGGAGGAGTTAACAATGTGTTTGTAGGAAATGGTTAACAATAGGGATGTGCAGAGGGACTGCATTCTTTGCATTTGGTATTCGTATTAATCGGGGTGCAGATACGTTGCATTCGGCAAGGGGGGCCCCCGATATGTTCATGCGTTCATTCTTATTCGTTTCCTGGATAAAATTTAATTAACTATAACCCCCACCCTCCTGACCCCACCAAGACTTACCAAAACTCCCTGGTGGTCCAGCAGGGGGTCCGGGAGCCATCTCCTGCACTCACTCCATTGGCTGCCGGTATTCAAAATGGCACCGATAGCCTTTGACCTTACTTTGTCACAAGGGCTACCGATGCCATTGGTCGGCCCCTGTGACATAGTGAGGGCAAAGGCTATCGTCACCATTTGATTACTGGCAGCCAACAGCCCGAGTGCAGGAAATCACTTTCGGATACCCGCTGGACCACCAGGGACTTTTGGCAATTCTTGGAGGACCCTCCTGACCCCCACAAGACTTGCCAAAAGACCCTGGTGGTCCAGCAGGGTTCTGGGAGCAACCTCCTGCACTCGGGTCATCGGCTGCCAGTATTCAAAATGGCGCTTATAGCCTTTGCCTTCACTATGTCACAGAGGCCGACCAATGGCACTGGAAGCCCCTGTGATATAGTAAGGGCAAAGGCTATCGGCGCCATTTTGATTACTGGCAGCCGACAGCCAGAGTGCAGGTGGTCGCTCCCGGACCCCCGCTGGACCACCAGGGAGTTCTGGTAAGTCTTGGGGGGTAAGGAGGGTGGGGGGTTTGTTTAAATTTGCTCCTTTAGGTGGCTGAATAATTTGGTGAAGATTTGTTGTATTCGTGGGGAATTGCGATACGTTTCGCTTCTCCACGAATATAACAAATATGGCCCTACACGTTGCGGATTACCAATACGTTGCAAACGAATGCACACCCCTAGTTAACAATTTGTTTGATTGAGTAGTCTGCTCAGAATAATCTTTCTTAATGATGAAAAAATGGAAAAACTATGATTCTTTGCATTAAGCAAGGGGGTTGTCTGGCAGGCCCTCTGCCAGTAAGTTTTTGAGGTATGGATATTCAAGTCATTAAAGAAGAGTGGGATTTGGGTATCATTTTGGACACCAAATTTTCGACGAAACCTGTTTCAGGCAGTACTTATGCCTTCTTTATATAAACTTAGGTTTTTATACAGGCATAAATTTATTCTTATTGCCATGGATTTTTGAAGAATGGTGTAGTTCATCGTGTTGAACACTTTGGATCACTGTAACACATTATATGGGCTAGATTAATTACTGGGAAATTGAGATGAAAGCACATTACCAAACAATTAGTTGAGTTACACTGGCTATTCTTGAGTTATAGGGCAAAGTTTAAGTTGGTGTCTCTTGTCTACAAAGCATTGAATGGGGAAGGGCCACAGTATTTGAGAACGCTTTTAGAAGTGTATTTGCTGGCCCACACTTTACATTTGAGGAGCAGGGTCTGCTTTTAACATAGCAGGAGTTGCACAGAAAAATTATCACAGTCTTCTCATGTTGCAGGCTGATGAAGGTGTGCTTTGGTATAGAGCTAACTTCAGAGACAGAAAATGGAAAACTCTGTACCATAGCACACCTTCATTAAAAGCAGACCCTTCCAGATAGATCTGTATCACTAGGAGTGCAGAGCTCCATTCTTTCAACCTGCAGGAACAGTGGCTAAACTTCAGACTCTCGATAATCTTGTTGTTCTTGATGGAAAGATTTTTCAAGCATTCCTAGTACTGGAACCTGTAGCTAGGTGGTTTCAGTAAAGATACTGGGAAATTTGGAATGATCTCTGGCCGGTAGATTGGGAGGTACGCCCAATGCTTGTAAACCGTTGTGATGGTGAAACCGAATGACGGTATATAAAACTCGATAAATAAATAAATGCTTATCTGTTGATGCTATGGAGAAGAAGCTGTTAATATGTTAATATGCTACTTATCCATGCAGGGAGATACTGAGGGCATCAGCCAGATTGAAATGGAAACTGGTATCACTAAGAGAAGCAGCAAGGTCTTGATTACTGTTACTGAGGGTGCAGCAGTGAAACCCCTAACAATCGGGCCAATACAGTAAAGTCCGCGGGAGAGCGGGCGAATGCCTGCTCTCCCGGCGCGCGCACAGGCCACTCTCCTGTGCGCGCGATTCACTATTCAAATTAGGCCTAGTGGTAAAAACAGGCAAAAGGAGGCGCTAGGGACACTAGCACGTCCCTAGCGCCTCCTTTTGGACTGTCAGCGGGTTTGACAGCTGACGCTCAATTTTTCCGTCATCGGTTCTCGAGCCCACTGATAGCCATGGGCTCGGAAACTGGACGCCGGCAAAATTGAGCATCCAGTTTTCGACCCGACAGCCGCGGGCCGACTTCAAATTTTATTTTTTTTTTTACTTTTGTAAACTTTCGGGACCTTCGACTTAATATCGCCATGATATTAAGTCGGAGGGTGCACAGAAAAACTTTCCTGGTACCCGAAGAAATTAGCGCCTACCTTTGGGTAGGCGCTAATTTCTGAAAGCAAAATGTGCGTCTTGGCTGCACATTTTGTTTTCTGAATCACTTGGGAATACCTAATAGGGCCATCAACATGCATTTGCATGTTGAGGGTGCTATTAGGTTCGGGGGGTTGGACGCGTGTTTTCGGCTCCTTACTGAATAAGGGGTAACGCTAGCGTGTCGAAAACGCGCTTCCAATAGAGGGTTAACATAACAATGCGCTCCGTCGGAGTGCACTGTACTGTATTGGCCCGTATGAGAGACTGGGTAGCTGCTTTGAAAAAAGCTGTAACTGCTAGTCTGAAAAAAGACCACAAACTACTGTGACTTTGAAGTGACTGATCCAATATTTCAGAGATGTTTGGATAAGACATGCTTGATTTGGGATATAAGTCAAAGTATTTGAAAACCATGTGGTTTATACCACAGTGGAAAGAAACAAGAAATATGCTTCTGTACAAAGGATTCTGCTGGATGATCTTAAGGTAGAAAAACAGTGTGATAAGGTAGTGGCCAAAACTAGAGGGATGCTAGGATGCATAGGGAGTGGCACAACCAGCAAAAAAGAGGATATGATAATATCACCTACAATATTGTTTCCAGTTCTGGAGGCTACACATTCAAAAAGCTATACTGTAGACAAGGTGGAGATGGTCCAGAGAAAAGCTATCAAAATGGTGCAGCATCAAAATGGTGCAGACATGAAAATACCTATAAGGTATAATATGTGCCAGAAGCAAACCTTTTTGCATGCTATGGAGGCAATGCATGCAAATTTATCTGTAAATGTTTTAGATTCCTAAAATTGGGTCACTTAGCACTTTCTGAATAGGGCTGCATAATGCAGCCAGTACACTGGGATCTTTGGCTGCATCCCACAATAAAAGAGTTTGTGCTTGGGGACGGGGAGGGGAATCCACAACCCCCTTGCACTCCACTGCCTCTGGGGCTTGGAAAATGTAAGGAGGGAATTGCTAACACCCTGCACATCAGCCCCCTAAACCCTCCCCCAATGGCACCTCTGGCACCTGCCCCCAATCCCCACCTTCCCCAAGCTAAGCTGGGAGGAAGGGAGGATTTTATTATTACCTCCTGGCTGGGCTGAATGCTTAATGTGGCATCTTTGACAGCTTCCATAACGTAGTCCTTTATTCCTTTCACTCAGTGAAGCAGCCAATCCCCATTCAGAGCTCAATTCATGGGGACTGGCCTCTGTACAGACAATGCACAGTTCTAACATATGCAGGTGCTTTTAGCACAAAACCCTGTTAATGAGTTCTGCCAACAATTGATGTCAAATGGAAGAAACATAACTACAAATACTACAGCATACTGAAAGGGAAGTTAAAAAACCCCAAATCTTCACTCAGCAGCTGAGGGATCGATCCCTCCCTGCTCAGAGGGAAAACAATGGGACTAAGTGCCCATCGATTTTCTTAATTATCCTCTCTTTTAAAGGCTTGCTTGTATTCCTTGGCAGAATTCATTAGCTTGGCTTTGTTACCCGTAGAGATGGGAGGGCTCTTGTGCAAAGGCAGAATGTAAGATTTGCTGCTTATTGGTGTAGTTTTCTTCCTCCAAGGTCTGTATTTTCTCATGTCAAAAAATGATTACATCAACACAATAGCAATGGGATTGCACAAAACTGGAGGTGATCCTACAGTATATTTAATGAAATTCTCCCTTTTGTGTTTTAACAGCTTTGTAGAAAGAGCAGTACAAAAGCAGCACGCTTCCCATTAGAAATGCTATATATGTGGCTTTACATCAGTAAAAAAGAAAACCTATAATTAATGGGTGCATTTTTTTGCTAGGACACCTAACTGCAAAGGTATGAATGTGCTTTGAAGCCTACACGAAACAAGTTGATTTTCACATGCAAGCTAGCTGCACACCTTTTGTGTTGAATACTGGATTGCTGTGTTTCTAAAAGCGCATGCATACCTTTTCACATTTATAAATGGTGCTGTCTGGCACATTAGTGACACGCTTGCTACGCATGCACTTAAGAAATTTCAGTGTAAGCTGGTTTCCCAAAAACACCTCCAAAATGCCTTCTGGATTGCCTCTTTTCTGTGCAGTTAAAAATGCCTGCACCATGAAAGCACTCTCCAGCTTTCAGATGGCTAAAAATACACTTACCTGGATTTGATTGACTTAGGAGGATTAACTCTATTTTTACCCATATTAAAGGCACCTAAGCCTTTGAAAATGTATCCAAAATGCCTTTCTTGAATGATGATCTCTCTCTCTTTACTTCAGAAGCATCTTTGTTATAGTGAGGAGCCGTCAGAGACTAAAGGGACAAATGGTCTACCGTAGGGGTGGATTTTTTTTTACTTTACATCAGAATGATCCATCAAAAGAAGAGACACTCCAGTGAGTGAGTAATGAGGAACATGCAGGGATCAATTTTTTTTAATGTTGCGGTTGTCTCCATTCAACTTTTATTTGACTTCATCAGTTGTCTATCATTGCAAAGTACCTTTCTGACTGCCTCAGCTTAGATGGTCCTGAACATGATGTCTACAATGAGCGGAGTGGAGGAGTAGCCAAGTGGTTAGAGCAGCAGGCTATAAACTTGGGAAACCAAAATTCAAATCCCACCGTTGCTCCTTGTGAATTTGGGCGTCCATTGCCTCAGGTACAAACAAAGGCCAATGCATTAAAGTGTGCCTAAAAAATGTGTCCCCAAACAATGCAATAGACAAATGAGCCACTGTGCTAAAATGGATATGGTAAGGATAAATTGTGCGCCCCTAGCACGTCCATGGCATCAGCCGCCCAGGTTAGGAAGACGGACACTCAATTTATGAGTGTCCATTTTCCTAACCTGTGTGCCATGGATGTGCATCCCTAGCACGTCCAAGGCATCAGGCACCCAGGAGACATGGCTGTGCATGGGTTAGGAAAACCAATGCTCATAAAAGTGAGCATCCATTTTCCTAACCTGGCCGCCGGCGTCTTTTATTTTTCTATGTTGCTACTTTCTGTGGTTCCTCCTACTTAGTATCGCAACAATATGAAGTTGGAGGAACAACAGAAAACATTGGGGAATCTAGCTAATAGCCTCATCAACATGGCATTTACATGTGATGAACGCTGTTAGCTATGCACTGGTTTGGACACACTGATCCCTTTATTGCATCAGGGGTTATGGACGTGTGTCCAAAACATGCATCCAACCATAGGTTAACCCGAGTGCTAGCCTGAGGGCATGATTTTGCATTGGCCTGTTAGACTGTGAACCCCCTGGGGACAGAGAAATACCTACAGTAGCTGAATGTAATCTGCTTTGACGTACAGAAAAACAGATTATGTCCCAACAGAACTGATGATCAAGGATGCCTTGACTAAACAATTTCAAAAGAGTATGAATCAATTCTGTATGTAAGGGTTTGGACACATTAAAGAAGATTACCATAGCAAGTGACATTCATGTAAGTGGGAGAGTCTTGGAAACCATGTTGATTTAGGTAGTACTGACCTGTTTTGAGTTATAGGGCTTTTGTATTGCTGTGTATGTTTACTTGCTTGTTGTTTCTATATAATTATGTATGCTTTCCATAACCTGCCCCAAACTTTGGAGGGCGGGCTAGAAATTCTTAAAAAATAAAAATAAATAAACATGAAATGAGGTGCTGATGTGATGTCTCAAAGGAAATGTGCTTAAGATCTGCTGGTGCCATGCGAGAACAGCTTTGCCCCAGATAAATTCCCTCAAGGATTTCTTGTAATCAGTCATTTATGAATAAAATAAAATGAAATAACAATAAGTGTATGCTTGCATACTAAGGAGTACACAAAGGAGATGCATTTTTGTGCACTGCTCTCTTGGGATAGCTATCGGGATTCCCTCCTATGCATGAATCTGGCCTAAAGTTGGCAGGCATTGTAGTCAAAGTAAGGATATATGTAGCTGGGGGAGGCTGCCTGCTCCCCCTCCCCTTCTCTCTCTGGGGGGTACTGGCTGTGCTACAGAAACTTAACACTTATTACCTTATATGCAATACAAAAAACCCAGGAAAGGACATCTGTTTGTCTCAGACTGCTTTATTTTCAGACATTTCACATTTACCACTTAGAATGAAATAGACACATACCTCTACAATCCTTAATACAACATAGGCTTATACTGAGTAAAGCTCTTGCTTCAAGTATGTTAATAAACATAATTAACTAGCTCCTATGACTGTACAAAATCACCATCAGTCCTCACTTACAGGTCGATACAGTTATGCCGCGTTAGAAAGAGTGCGGCAGTGCCAAGCGCACCCTCGTTCCCCGCACGCACAGTTCTCTTCACCTACCGCTCGATACTCTCTTCAAATTGCATGCAAATGCATGCCGCGTCTGCGAAGTGTTAGGCGAAGGTTAGGCCCGCGCAACCCATTTTACTGTATAGAGCGCCTATACGGTATCCTGGGTGCGCGGGCCTAACGCTTCACGGCCACACTGGTATCTGTCATTTCAAATGACATTTGAAATGACAGGTACCAGGAAGTGGACAGTTATGTTCTCCGATGCTCGGCAAACTTTCCCCCAGCCCCCGCTCACCTGCCCTGGCCGCGTCCGGTCTCCGGTGCAGCCCCAGTCCTGTCCCCTCCTCCCGAAGCAAAAAAAAACAAAACCCGAAAAAGTAACAAGAGAGCGAGGGGAGAGATGGGAGAGATGGGCAATCCTAGGCTCGGGCCTGCTAGTCCCTTCTCCTCTCCTCCCGAAGCAGGGCGCGAAAAGCAGCCTTGCTCCGGGAGGAGGGGGGGGCAGTTTAAAGCGACGAAGCGACTTACTTTTGCAGCCCCCCCATCCGGACATCGGCGACGACCGCGGCTCCAGCCTCCAGCTGTCAGACAGACGCATCGCACGTGGGAAAGCGGCCCCTTTGCGTGCAATTGGCTGCTCAAGACGTGACGTCACGACGTTTGGCGCCGATGCCCTTTTGCCCTTACCATGTGACAGGGTATCCGTGCCATTGGCCGGCCCCTGTCACATGGTAGGAGCACTGGATGGCCGCGAGCATCACGGCCAGGCCCTTACCTCCGGACTCCCGGACCTGCTCCCACTTTCAGAGGTCTGGTTTGCGGCCTGGTTGGCGGTGTCCCCGCTGGGGCTGCGCCGCTGCGAGCTCTCCCATGGATGCCTGGCTCCTAAGCGCGCCACTTGGGCGCCTTTCTAGGCCATTTCCCGCCAGTGGTGACTCCGCCCAACTCCTGACGTCAGACGCCACGGCCTTGATAAGCCAGCCGCAGCCATCCAGTCTTGGCCTTGCAACGGGTTAGCCTCCCGGTTTCCTGTTGCACTGTGCCCCGGAGTGACTCGCTTTGCTTTGTCGCTCCATTCCTGCTACAGTACCTGCTTGGTTCCAGCCTGCCTGCTACAGCACCTGCTTGGTCCCGGCTTGCCAGCTGCAGTGCCTGTTTGGTTCCTGTTTGTCAGCTACAGTGCCTACCTGGATCCTGTTTGTCAGTTACTGTTCCTGCTTGGTTCCAGTACCTGAGTTCTGCCACAGTTCCTGCCTGGTTCCAGTACCCAAGTCTTGCTACAGGTCCTGCCTGGTTTCAGTACCCGAATCCTGCTACAGTTCTTGCCTGGTTCCAGTACTCGAGTCCTGCTACAGTTCTTGCCTGGTTCCAGTACCCAAGTCTCGCTACAGTTCCTGCCTGGTTCCAGAAACCGAGCCCAGTTACAGTATTGCTACTGTCCTAGTCTGGTTCCAGTTACCTGTCCTGATCCACAACCTGCCTAAGTCCCAGCGGCCGGGCCCCTACGGGCTCCTCCTGGGGGGGCTTCGGCTTCCAAGGGTGAAGCCACCTAAGTCCCAGCGGTTGGGCTCCTATGGGCTCCTCCCGGGGGAGTACCAGCTTCCAGGGTGAAGAGCACCTCTTCGTCCTGCCTGAACATCTGCCTCCCAGCCTGCTATTCATTAGAGACATTGACCACCTTTCCCAGTCTCCAGCAGGTCGGCCCAAGGGTCCACTAAACAGAGACTCCCATAACAGGTGGATTAATGGAATGGCCTCCCAGTGGAAGTGGTAGAGACAAAAACAGAAGATTAAAACCATTACTCACACCTGCCCACTTCAGAACAGTATTGCAAACACTTATCTTTTCCAGCACTTACTACTGCAACGCACTCTTACTAGGACTCCCAAGCACATCGATAAGACCACTCCAGATACTTCAAAATACTGCAGCCAGAATACTGATGGGAAAAAAGAGGAGAGACCATATAACTGAAACTCTAGCAGACTTACATTGGTTGCCCATCGAATACAGGATAAAATACAAAGCCTTATGCACCATACACAAACTAATATATGATAAAGAAGCAGACTGGCTAAACACAGCCTTACGAGTACACGTTCCACAAAGAAACCTCTGCTCAGCAAACAAAGCACTAATAACAATCCCTTCAGTAAAGTCAGCAAAATTAACCCAAGTGAGAGAAAGGGCTTTATCATTGGCTGGGCCCATACTATGGAACACGATGCCACCCAAACTCAGATTACAGAATAATCTCAAAACTTTTAAGAAAAATCTAAAAACATGGCTCTTTAAAAAAGCCTTCACTAAAGAGTATGGAGGGTAGAGAATGAAAGTACAGGGTAATGCAGATGAGAATGAATTTAATCAATCCTACTTTTAAGAAGTAATATTTCAAAGCGATAGTAACTCAATAATATACCTGGACTTGACCAACATTACTCAAATAATGATTTTATTTATGAAATTGTAACCGAACTTTATTGGCACTTGTTAGAATGTAAGATATCCTACATTTACTTATCTTAGTCTATGTGCCTATTTGTAAACCGTTGCGATGGTATATAACTTAGCGACGGTATAGAAAGGTTTTTAAATAAATAAATAAATAAAACAGTATTTGAATTGAAGATAAATGCAGGGACTCTCTAAAGGAGTGATAGGAATTATAAAACTGAATTTATTGGGCAGATTGGTAGACTAGATGTGCCATATGGTCTTTTTCTGCCATCATGTTTCTCTGTTTCTATGTAAATCCCACAGGTTAATACATGGGCCTCAAGGTAAGGAGCACAATATGTAAAGTCTGTACAGATGGTGCTTCTCCTTTAAAGTATCTCTCCCCCTGCCAGGGCTCTTCTTTCCTTTTCAAATATAAAAGGAAGCCTCAGGCAGATCTTAACTTTTGTTTGAAGAAAAAAATTGTGTTTTATGGTGCTCGGACTGACTCCTGGTAGCTAATGTATTTCCAGTGTGCCACCGGGAGTCTGCTACACAGTAACACCATAGAAATGATTAGGAACAGTAATAGTGGAATGAAGTCTTTCAATTGGGTAAAGCGATTTTCTGTTAGAGACCCTGTTTCTGCAAAAGACTCCTGGTGGAAGACTATAAACTAACCAGCCTGTGTGAGCACTGCAAGATAGCTTAAAATACAATTAACCATTTAGAAATAAAAAGAAACTAGAAACAGTTTAGGGACTCCTTTCCCTGATTTATTTTTAAAAGGAATTAGAATCTTTGGCAGAGAAAGACATTTTATAAATTGTCACAATGCTTAGATGGTATTTACTGAGAAGCTGGGAGGGGGGAAGGGGATGCTGGAGAAGGGAAAAAAACAGAGGTTGTGTGAGTATAAATGACTGAATTATAGGACCGACAAGCACCTGTGGGGAGGGACCCCCCTAACATGGCGCTTGCCGGGAGGGTCACCCCCCTCCTTACCTGTTGCCGTATCCGGGGGGGGGGGCTTTTTCTTGCGGCCTCGGAGCAGGCGGTGACGTCACCACGTTGGCACGCTGGGGACGTGATGAAGTGGCCCTCGCGATATCATGAGATTTTGGGCCTTAAATCGGCCGTGAGTGCCGGGCCAAGGCCTCTTTGCTCAGCCGGCGCTCATGCTTTGCTTCGGGGGATGTAGGAAAAGGTCGAAGGACATCATGGGATGGTGAATGGCGATTTCGGGCCGCGTGAGGGGCCCAATCAACAAGGAGGAGGGTCCAGCAGAGGACAAACAAAAAAAAAAAGCCTGATCGGGATTTAAATGGCCAGGAGGACCATTTCCAGTGCTGGGTACTGCAGCCCGGGGGGACCACGTGGCAGAGGCCCGGAGAAGGAAGGCAGCAGGCAAGTCAGAATAAGCCCGGAAAGGAAAAGAACTCCCTCCCTACAACGGAATTGTGAGTAAAAAACGTTACTTTTCCCATACGAACATGGCTAGGGAAAGAGGAAGTGCACCTGGGAGAGCAAGGCAGACCAAGGGACGGAGCCGGAGGCAGAAAGAGACAGAGCCCCAGGGACGGCAGGCGAAGATACCGTCGCGTGCAGGGGAGGGAGGAAGAGGTCTTGGAAGGAGGCGCAGACCGGACAGAGCGAATGCAAAGGGACGAGGAAGAGAAGGACCGGCCCCAAAAGGAAGGAAGGAGCAGGCGGAAAGAAGCACGAGCGGAAGGAAACCAGAGGCTGGCAAAGAGGGCGAAACGGCGAGCGACGAGTGTGCAGCAAGAGACCAGACGAGTGTGCAGCAAGACGCAGGGTGATATTGTACGCCACCGTGGAGCTGGCACATGTGGCCCATGATGGGAATAAATGGAACAGCAGCAACAACCCAAGGAACCACTGCTACCATCGCCATGGTATACAGTACCTGCAGGTGGCACAACTACAGAAGGCGGCAAGATGCTAAACGCAGAAGTAAGACAGGAGACAGCAGATGGCACGGAGGAGTAAGCGAGTTTGCTAGTGACGCCAGAAATAGAAACATCCATTGACATGACTAGCAATGAGGCTGGGAGATCCTGAGGCCTCGCAGAAATACGGCCCCGTGGCTTGGACACGACGGGGGGGACGGTAAGAGTTGTGGTGGTCTGGCTTAGATGGCAGACGCTGGCACGAAGCTACCACCCAGGAAAAAGATCTAGGTATCATAGTGGATAATACTTTAAAATCGTCGGCTCAGTGTGCTGCAGCAGTCAAAAAAGCGAACAGAATGTTAGGAATTATTAGGAAGGGAATGGTTAATAAAACGGAAAATGTCATAATGCCTCTGTATCGCTCCATGGTGAGACTGCACCTGGAATACTGTGTACAATTCTGGTCGCCGCATCTCAAAAAATATATAGTTGCGATGGAGAAGGTACAGCGAAGGGCAAACAAAATGATAAAGGGGATGGAACAGGTCCCCTATGAGGAAAGGCTGAAGAGGTTAGGGCTGTTCAGCTTGGAGAAGAGACGGCTGAGGGGGGATATGATAGAGGTCTTTAAGATCATGAGAGGTCTTGAACGAGTAGATGTGAATCGGTTATTTACACTTTCGAATAATGGAAAGACTAGGGGGCATTCCATGAAGTTAACAAGTAGCACATTTAAGACTAATCGTAGAAAATTCTTTTTCACTCAGCGCACAATAAAGCTCTGGAATTTGTTGCCAGAGGATGTGGTTAGTGCAGTTAGTGTAGCTGGGTTCAAAAAAGGTTTGGATAAGTTCTTGGAGGAGAAGTCCATTAACGGCTATTAATCAAATTTACTTAGGGAATAGCCACTGCTATTAATTGCATCAGTAGCATGGGATCTTATTAGTGTTTGGATAATTGCCAGGTTCTTGTGGCCTGGTTTGGCTTCTGTTGGAAACAGGATGCTGGGCTTGATGGACCCTTGGTCTGACCCAGCATGGCAATTTCTTATGTTCTTATGTTCTTATGACGCACAACTACTCGGGTACCGAGAAATTTGTTTCATGTTAATAATTAATAAAAAGCTGCGGCCTGTTTTTCACCAAGCTTCGAGTATGTGTGTTAATGTATGGATTTCATTGAGGGGCCGGGGGGAGAGGGGACACGAGGGTGCAAGCTGCCAATGTTATCTCCTAAATGAATTTTCAGTTTCCAAAAAGTATACTTGTACTTTTACAAGATACATACTTTTAGCCTCATGAAAAAGGGCTGTTCTGGGAAGAGGGGGCAGGTAGGGATGTGCAGGCAAAAAGTTTTCGTTGAAACGTTGATACGTTGAAGGTGAGGGTTGATTCCGTTCAATATGAAAGTATGGAGAAATCCATAAGTTGTGGATCTGTCCATACGTTTCCCGGTTCCCTAAATAAAAATTTAAACCCCCCACCCTCCTTAATCCCCCCCCAAGACTTACCAAAACTCCCTGGTGGTCCAGCGGGGAGTCAGGAAGCCATCCATGCACTCCTTTGCGATTTCCTCACAGCGCCGATAGCCTGTGTCACAGGGGCTGCCCCTGCCATTGGTCAGCCCCTGTCACATGGTCACGGCGCCATCTTGTGCTTCTACCACGTGACAGGTAGGTCATGTGGCAGGAGGTCGCTCCGGGACCCCCGCTGGACCGAACCGGAACTTTTGACCAGCTTGGGGGGGGGGTCAGGAGGGCCCCCCCAAGCCATGACCTACCTGGTATGTGGTAGAAGCACAAGATGGCACCGTGACGTCGGCGTGACGTCGGCGTCACGTGCTCCTCTGCGCCTCCGCTCCCGGACCCCCGCTGGACCCAACCGGAACTTTTGGCCAGCTTGGGGGGGCCTCCTGACCCCCCCAAGCTGGCCAAAAGTTCCGGTTGGGTCCAGCAGGGGTCCCGGAGCGACCTCCTGCCACATGACCTACCTGTCACGTGGTAGAAGCACAAGATGGCGCCGTGACCATGTGACAGGGGCTGACCAATGGCACAGGCAGCCCCTGTGACACAGGCTATCGGCGCCGTGAGGAAATAGCAAAGGAATGCAGGGATGGTTTCCTGACTCCCCGCTGGACCACCAGGGAGTTTTGATAAGTCTTGGGGGGGTCAGGAGGGTGGGGGGTTTTAAGTGTTTATTTAGGTTCAACGTATTCAACATAGCTATGTTGAATAAGTTGGAAGTCGCGATGCGTTGCGCATCAAACCTTTTTTTTCTCTTTTAAAAATATAAGTTGGGTTTTACATATGCGTTCAAAACGAATGCACACCCCTAGGGGCAGGGTATCAGTGGAGAGAACTAAGCATGCATATTTAATTTTAATAAATGTATGTGCGCTAATTGCACACACACTCTATGCCCTTGTTAGAGATGACTTAAGGTATAGTTTTTATTTGCCTAACAACCTGCTCTTCAAACACAAACTATGCACTTCTTTTGTTGGAAGGAAGGATTGGTTTGCGTGGGCCAAAAAACATTGGTGCACTTTGAATGTTATATGCCTTTGAAAATATATACACTTTTAAACTCATGTAAGTACAACTCAATATCCCTAAAACCTCAAGAACATTTAGATATGTTCAGAACTTGGCAAGTATATTTCTGTTGCATTCATTCCTGCTTGAACGTTCAGGACACAGTACTGAAAATAGTATATATATAAGGGAACTGAAATCTGACATGGCTTTCATTTTTGAAAACGTTTGGATGTTATCATAGAAATTCATATATTGTATCTCTCATTTTTAATAGCACATGCTTAATGAATTAAAGCTTTTAATAATTAACAAGTAACATTTTAATCATATTATTGGATAAATTAAATAATATATTGTAAAGCTGTTAGTTGTAGGCTTGTCCCTCAGAAAGCTATGAGTAAACTGAATTACAATTATAATATAATAAATTTCCCATACCAAAACTGCCAGCACTCAAACAGTAACAGCCCAACCTATGAAAAGGCAATACTGTAAATATTACACTAGGCCCTAAACAAAGTATATTTCCTTTTAGGAAAACAGGTCAGGCAATTATAGATCCCCACACAGAAACTACATGCCAACAGAACACTCACCTTGTTCACATATGCCGAACACAGACAGATTCTCACCAAATACTGAATAGAGAGCCCAGAAAGTGTAAATAGTAATGTACAAAGACTGAACTGGAAACGACAACAAGCAAGATTCTGTATGTAGTGCAACTATGGAAAAACAGAAATACTACCATTCCTCATAAAATATCAAACAATAAAATCAAGAAATATAAATCATAATAGTAAAACCATACTAATAAAAATTATACATATTTCAAAAAAGCTAATAAAGAGAACATCCAACAATTTAAAAAATTCGTATCTGTATTATTTTCCAAATGTCAATAAAATATTTCAATTTATAGACGAGCATTCACAACCAGATTCAATTTAAAGTGGTGACCAATGCTTAGTGTGTGCTGCTACGGCCCTGCATAACTCCCATGCATGCTGAAAAATTACTTATTTATGTACATTACTGTTGGGTCATGTATAATGCTATAGGCCTAAGGTTAGCCAACCTTGTGTGTCTGTAATGCATGCCGCCCACGGCAGCCCCGCGGTGCTGCCCTCTCACCTTTTCAGATGGATTTCAGCTCCTGGCTCCTCTTCACTGGCGGCGGTGGGCCGCCAGCTCCGACCTCGGGTTCCCTCCAGTGCCTCTGGCCCTGCCACATTACGCAGTATTGCCAGCCAAGATGTCCTTGCTCATTTGGCCTCTCTGCATGGCCGGCGGAGAGACACCGCCATCAGCACCGCGCCCCTTCCTATGCGCACGCACATTATTAGTTCTTTTAAAGGGCCCACGGCAGGAACCTGGCCACGGACCTGGATGCTGATGTCAGACTCTTCAGCATATAAAAGTACACTTTGTATATAGTTTTATAATCATATATGCTACTTCCTCCCCAATGCATCTATTGTAAATAGTTCCTTGCAATCTTTGCAACTCCTCCTTTCCCTCCCCCATGCAACCCTTTCAACTCTTCATTCCCCTCCCTATATGCTATATACAACCCCTATCCCCTCAATACATTCCCTCCATCTTCATCCCCCCTCTACCCCCTTTCTTTCTTTCCCCCTACTCCATCCCCCAATCATTTCTCTCAATACCATCTCAGTTATCCAACAACCTCTATTTAAGTCTCTCTATTTAAGCCTTGTTCATTATATAGTTTATTTAATTTTATTTTATTCACTGTTTTCCTATAAGTTCTATGTAAAGCCTCTGTTTTGCTGTTTTTGAAGTTATAATGTAAACCGAACTGATGTTATCCTACGAAGTCCGGTATATAAAAACCACAAATAAATAAATAAATAAATAAATAAAAGCTCAGGCCTCGCTCCATAACATTGCCTTTGCAACAGGTCTCCTCGTACTCCTCGTACTCGTTGCTAATCCAAGAATCGTCTCTTCATTGTGTTCCTGTTTCCTGTGGTTCCCAGTTCCTGTTCTCCTTGTTTCTGTTTCGTCTATGTGTTGGACTGTTTCTTTGGATTTGACCACCGCTACGCCTGACTACTCTTCAGTCTCTCTCCAGCCCCGGACCTTTGCTACGCCTGACTACTCTTCAGCTTCTCTCCAGCCCCAGACCTTTGCTATGCCTGACTACTCTTCAGCTTCTTTCCAGTCCAAGACCTCCGCTACGCCTGACTACTCTTCAGCTTCTCTACAGCCCCGGACCTTTGCTACGCTTGACCACGCCTGTCTTCTCCGTGCTCTGACTATTGCCTTGATTGACCAACCCTACCTTCTCCATGCCCAGACCATTGCCTTGATTGACTACGCCTGCCTTCTCCGTGTCCTGATCCTTGCTTTGAATGACTACGCTACAGATTTTCCTGTGTCCAGAGTTCTACATTGCTTGCCACAACTTCTACTTGCCGCCAGCTCTGATCCTCGCCTGTCAGTGATGCCTCCCCTCTGGACGTGGACTTACAAGGCTTGGGCCTTCTTTTGCTTGAGCGCCTCCAGTTACTTATTGTTCCTTTGGTGCCTGAGTTCCAGTACCGAATCCTATCCAGGATAGGACTACGCCATCTACCGGCTGCTGTCTATGGGCTGAATCACCTTCCATCTCTAGCTAACCTCAAGGCCTACCTAAGTCCTGCCAGCCCCGGCACCCAAAGGCTCAACCCAAGGGGAACGAGGGCTGGTATAGATGAAGCTCCAGCGGCCTCTAGCTTCAGCCCACTCCACCTGCTGATGGTGGGGACCCGTAGGCCCTTGCCTATGGGTTGCGTCAACCCCACCTCAGCCCAAGTGTTCATCTCTGACACAACAGTGTCTGGATAATTCTTTAAATGATATCCCTATATGTAGTGCTGTCAGAGAAGAAAAAAATAAAGGGGCCTGCAGCCTGATTCTTCCCCACACCCTCCCTCCCCAAATGTTGTACATGGCCCTCTTGGGCCATGCATCCCCAACCCATACCCTTCCTTAAATCTTTAAAACTGGTGCAGTAGGCAGGTCACCGCCCCCCCCCCCCCCCCCCCCAACACATTCTTGTTAACATTTACATATTAATGCAGTTTCCCTTCTAGTCCCCCCCATTCACCTACAGTGTCAGTAGTTCTGCTGGCACCTCCCTCTTCCTCTCCCTCTCCCTCTCCCTCTCCCCACCCCAGACCCCTCTTTCCCACCCCATTCTAAAAAAAATACCTTGCTGGGAGCAAGGTCTCCCATAGAGAGAGAACATTTTATGCTGTGGCTTGTTCTGTCACATTTATTATATTTTTTGAAACATGATTGATTTAACTTCCTTGGAGGCTGATATTCAGTGCTACTTAGCCAGATAAGTAGTGACGTATCTGGCTAAGTGACAGTGGCCAAATATCCGGTTGTGATCAACGGTTACCGCTTAGCTGGATAAGTTATGGACGGGATGTGGGTGGATCAGGGAGGAACAATTTATCCATTTAACTTAGCCGGATAAGTTCCAATATATGGACTTCTAACCGGCTAAGTCAGACCTATTCAATAGCAGGTCTAAAGTTAACTGGGTAAGACTTATCAAACTAACTAGTGGCTTCTACAGGGATATTGAGCAGCATAGCCTTGCTGCTCAATATGCCTTGTAAGTTAGCCCAATAAGTCTTATCTGCTTAATTTAGACTAATATGTTTCAATATTGAGGCCTTGATGAATTCTACATGATATAGCATAAGAACATAGCAACATAGGCGGCAATAATCAGTCTTTGTGCTGTCTTCCTAACCTTGCACGTAATTTTAACCCCTGAGGTTTGCAGCAATAATGAAAGCAAAAGTACATGGATAGTTTTGTTTTCATCATTGTCTAACGAAAAACTGCCCACAGAGATTTGTACCTGCTTTCTCTTCAGTGAATTCTTTGCGTGGATTTGAATAATCAAATCTATGAGCATTGTTGCTTTCTTCTTCTTCCCCCAAAGGGAACGCCTCCGCAGTTTGCACGTTGCTTCCACCACTGTCTCTCTCTTTCCTGGCCCTCTCCTGCTAGTAGCAATGATTGTGGTGGCCCTTCCAGATACAGGATTTGGACTTGCTTCCTTCAGCTGGCCTCTGAGACAGCTGATCAGCATTGGGAGCTGTCATAGAAGCTCCTGCTTCAGTCCACTATTGCTATGTTCTGTCTTCAGTGTGTTTTATGTTCTTCTTAATGCAATGCCACCCTGTGTCCTGTTGTTGCATTGTTTGACTTAGTTTCTCTGAAGGGTATATAACGTTTGCTCTGATAGGTCATTGGACCTGCTGTTTGATTGTTCTAATTGCTACCTGATTGGACACTGCCTATTTTGTATTTCCTTATTCATTGGGGCGGATTTTAAGAGCCCTGCTCGCCTAAATCCGCCCAAATCCGGGCGGATTTAGGTGAGCAGGGCCCTGCGCGCCGGTGAGCCTATTTTACATAGGCCTACCGGCGCGCGCAGAGCCCCGGGACTCGCGTAAGTCCTGGGGTTTTCTGAGGGGTGTGTGTCGGGGGCGTGTCAGGGGCGTGTCGGGGCGGGCCCGAATCGTGCGGCGTTTTCGGGGCGTGTCGGGAGCGTTCCGGGGGCGGGCCCGGGGGCGTGGCTACAGCCCGGGGTGGTCCCAGGGCGTGGCCGTGCCCTCCGGACCTGCCCCCAGGTTGCGTCCCGGCGCGCTAGCGGCCCGCTGGCGCGCGGGGATTTACGCCTCCCTCCGGGAGACGTAAATCCCCCGAGAAAGGTAAGGGGGGGTTTAGACAGGGCCGGGCGGGTGGGTTAGGTAGGGGAAGGGAGGGGAAGGTGAGGGGAGGGCAAAAGAAAGTTCCCTCTGAGGCCGCTCCGATTTCGGAGCGGCCTCGGTGGGAACGGGGGTAGGCTGCGCAGCTCGGTGCGCGCCGGCTATACAGAATTGATAGCCTTGCGCGCGCCGATCCAGGATTTTAGCAGATACGTGCGGCTACGCGCGTATCTACTAAAATCCCGCGCCTGATGCGCCAGCAAAAGTACGCCAAATCGCGCGGTTTGAAAATCTACCCCCTTGTGTTTCTCCCTTGCAAGTTGATCCCTTTGACCCAAGGCAACCTAGGACAGTTTATTGCTTGGAGGGATTTTTCATTTTGAAAAAGGCTCCCTGCAAGCTCGTTGCAGCTTCTGATAACTCTACTCACAAAATTCTTGAGGAAAGCAGGATTCCAGCTTCAATTCCAGTTGCAGTTTCTTTCATATAAGTTCAACCATAGCTTCCACAGAAACTCAGCATAGCTGTGTCAGTTGCACAGAATGCATGCAGTTACTCTTGTTTCCATCTCATCACAGTGAATGTTATTGTTATTCATTGTTTAATACATGTTTTTAGAAGTCAAGGACTGCATCTTATCTGGTTATCTGAAGTTGAAATAAAAGGTTATCTCTCTGTCTAGCAACATAAATAAGAAAGAAATCACATGCTGCGAGAGGAGCACATGCTGCCTCTCACTTATTTCTCCACAGCCTCCTTAAAAAACAAACAAACAA
This sequence comes from Rhinatrema bivittatum, assembly GCF_901001135.1. Taxonomy (NCBI): domain Eukaryota; kingdom Metazoa; phylum Chordata; class Amphibia; order Gymnophiona; family Rhinatrematidae; genus Rhinatrema; species Rhinatrema bivittatum. Next base: position 595,562,140 of record NC_042615.1, read on the forward strand.
ACAAACCATGCTGTCTGCCATATACTCCCAGAGGCTGCTAGGATGAAAGATTCCAGTCCTTTCTAAATGGGCAACTGGTGGCCCAGCTAAACTCTGAGCCTGCCCTGCTGCAGCAGCAGCTATGAAAGCTACTTTTGAGACCTTCGGCTCTCCCCAAGCAGCAAACATTAGCCACTGGCCACCAATGAGTGAGTAATCAATTTTTCATCCCTGCTCTCTGACCTGCGTGCTGAGGGAACGCCCCCCTCCCCTCCGATATTGGACTGGCGCTCTGAGAGGATCCCTTACCCCAGTACAGGTAAGAGCCAATCATGTCTCCATATTGTCAGAAAAGTTTGCTCAGCCTGGTCTGCCCTTTCTACTCTGATGCGAAGGTCTGCAAAAAGACAGAGGTCTGTATAGAATACATTTTTGTAATTCATTTGGAAGTATTTCATTTATGAAGAATCTCTAAAGAAGTACTTATTACTGTTAAAGAGATGCGGGGAGAACTTAACTGCCCCTGACATCATTAATATTTCCACTCAGAAATTTAAATGTGTAAAATAAGAAACAGCAAATTAACCAGATAGTAGTAGTAATTGAAAGACTTGAAGCTGGAATTCTTCTTAATAAAATAATTAGCCAAAGGTGATAGACTCAAAAGAGTTTATAAACACCCTGTAATAGATTTTATATTACAGGATTGGTTTTCAAGTGCTTTTAATGATAAATTATTTCTTCCCTCTTCCGCTATCCACATTTTGCCCCAGGAAGTAAGGACAAAAAGTCTAAATGCACATGCTTAGGCTCTGTAAATTATTCTGTAGACAAATTTCTATCATTTAATAATTTTAATAATTTAGTATTTCTATTAAAGAATAAATTAGATATTTTCAATTTAGTTACTATGAGGATAATAGACAATAATTAGATGTTTAATAAAAGTTTGTAATTAAACATTTTGGATCTGTCCTAGGATTATACAGAATATTGATGCCTAGGGATTCCAAACAGCCATCTTCAAATATGAAAAAGTATATAGCCCTCCCTCTGAAGGATATCTTACTAGAAACTTGGAGTAATTTATGAATAATCACAACTAAACATTCAATCTGTATGACAATCAAAAATAACCATTCTAAGTTCCCTAGTACTGGTAGCCTCTAATAATAATAATTCACAACAACTCTTTATTCATGTGATGTTCCATGCTTATTAGGAGTATATAAATCAGACACCCATTCTTCCATTAGGCTACGTGTAACATGCAAAGAGTTTAGCCATTCATAGAAGAGTATATGTGCCTATTCAATAGATACTACTGCTAAGTGCCAAGAGAGAGAGTGTTATAGATCTGCTGCTCGGAGATAGCAATCTGTTATCAAGCTCCTCCTGTAGAGGGAGGAGTTAGCAATCTGTTATGGATCTCCTCCTGGAGAGGGAGGAGTTAGCAATCTGTTATCAATCTCCTGCTGCTAGGAGTAGCAATCTGTAGAAACTGCTCCCCAGGGGGCGGAGTTAGAATCTGTAATAAATCACCCCGCCAAGGGGAGGAGTTGACAATCTGTTATAAGTCTGCCAGGGAGTTAGCAATCTGTTATGGATCACCCTGCCAAGGGGAAGAGCTAACAATTGTAATACTCTGTAGGCGGAGTTAATGATCTGTGGTGGGTTGGCTTCCCACAGAGTGGCAGTCTGTATAATACCGCTCTAGTAGTGTAAGGAATGAACACTTAAAGTAAATTGGTGAATCCCTGGGCCGATGGCAGATGACAGCGCCCCCAGGAGGATATCCTGAGAGGGACCACCAGGTAGGCTGGAGTATGGAGACAAACACAGATAGTTCTTTATTAGACAGGAAGTAGAACCACCAGAGGTGGCAGTAGTGAGCTGATGTGCCCAGCAGGGCTGAAGTCCTTCAGATACTGGAATTGAGGTCTCTGGGTTGCAGAGCTGTAGAGAGAGACTATAGGTAGTGAGTAGACAGGGTAGGCTGGTTACACCAGTAGTAGATGATACACTCACAATTGTAGATATCTGTAATGGCTAGGGATGTGAATCGTTTTTTGGCGATTTAAAATATCGTCCGATATATTTTAAATCGTCAAAAATCGTTAGCGGCGCGATACAATAGGAATTCCCCCGATTTATCGTCAAAAATCGTAAATCGATAGAGGGGGGAGGGGAAGGGGGAGGGCGGGAAAACTGGCACAATAAAACAACCCTAAAACCCACCCCGACCCTTTAAAATAAATCCCCCACCCTCCCCAACCCCCCCAAAATGTTTTAAATTACCTGGGGTCCAGTGGGGGGGGGGGGGTGTCCCGGTGTGATCTTCTACTCTCGGCCACGGCTGCGTTAATAGAAATGGCGCCGGCGCTACCTTTCCCCTGTCATATGACAGGGGAAAGGTAGCACCGGCGCCATTTTGGTTCCTGTCCCCCGACGTCACGAGCGCAGGAGATCACTACCGGACCCCCGCTGGACCCCCAGGGACTTTTGGCCAGCTTGGGGGGGCCTCCTGACCCTCACAAGACTTGCCAAAAGTCCAGCGGGGGTCCGGAAGCGACCTCCTGCACTCATGCAATATTGCAAAATGGCGCCGGCCGTATGCCTGGAGCTTTTTCACTTTTTATTAGATCAGAGACATATATTAAAAGACTTGCCTGACTCTGGCCGAGTTTCGCGGCTCACAAAGCCACTGCCTCAGGGGCTTCAACACTTCACAGCTGCAAACAGCACCCAGTGGTGCAATTTCTTCCAACATGCAATCAATGATTGTCATCAACGCAAAAGACAACTCTTACACTGACGTGCAGCACGTAGTCTCTGCTTCGGCCAGAGTCGGGCAAGTCTTTTAATATATGTCTCTGATCTAATAAAAAGTGAAAAAGCTCCAGGCATCTATTTTTGTGTTTTTCCTGTCATATGACAGGGCAAAGGTAGCGCCGGCGCCATTTCTATTAACGCAGCCGTGGCCCGAGAGTGGAAGATCACACCGGGACCCCCCCACTGGACCCCAGGTAATTTAAAACATTTTGGGGGGGGGGTTCGGGAGGGTGGGGGATTTATTTTAAAGGGTCGGGGTGGGTTTTAGGGTTGTTTTAGTGTGCCGGTTTTCCCGCCCTCCCCCGATTTACGATTAAAACGATTTAAAAAAAAACAAAACCGCGACGATCAGATTCCCTGCCCCCCCCAGCCAAAATCGATCGTTAAGACGATCGATCACACGATTCACATCTCTAGTAATGGCTTCTATGCAACAGAGAGTCTTCAGTATATTCAGGAACAGGAGCCGTAGGTGAGTACTGGTTCCTACATGCAGTCTGGAATGAGAACTCACAATATCTGTGTATGAGATGGCTTTATTTATTTTTTAGATTCTTTTTTATACCGAAGTATATTCTTCTGGAATAGAAGAGAACACAGGCCCCTGTGGAGCGAGTACCAGTTTCTATCTGTAAAAGAACTCATAGTGTTCACATCTGCGATTGCTTCCAGGTAGTAATGAGTCTTCTGAAATCAAGAAGAGAGAGCAGGGCCCCCTAGGTAAGTTTGTGGGGGCAGAGAAGTGGAGAAAGAATTCCCCTTGCTAACTCAAATTGTAGGAGGGAGGGAGAGAGAGAGAGAGAGAGAGAGAGAGAGAGAGAGAGAGAGACACTAGCCATAATGCCCTCATACTAGGTAGGTATTTTATACCTCTATATGAGGCCTACCTAGTCACTCGAGGTGAGGTTTAGGTATTAGTGTGAGGGTTAGGGGCCACTTTGACATTCAAATGACACGTACGAACAGAACAGTGCTCTCTTGTGAAGATTTGATGACCTTCAGAGTGAGGAAACTCACACAAAGATGAGATTTGTGCAATGTTCTCTCAACCTAGCTTGATGGACTCTCTACCTGGGTAACATCAAATGCCTTAATGCATGTGAAAACGCCATATAGCACTTTAATAAATGACCCCTTTAGCTGGCTAAGTCTGGTCAAGCCAAAGAACTGTTCCAAAGTTAGCTGGCTAAATTTAGTTGGCTATCTTTAAGATAGCCAGCTATATTTAATAGTGCAATGGCAATTTTGAATATACCTCCAAAGTTAGCCAGATAAGATTATCCGTCTAACTTTGTTATCCAGACAGTGACTGAATATGGATCTTGTGATAATCTGTCACAAAATAACAAATCAGTCATCTGCTTCTGGGTCATTCAAATGTGCCCTCTAATAATAAAACTAGTAGATCGTTATATCCTTGACATGACATATTAAATACTAAAACAACAGATTAAAAACCCTCAATCCAAAAATAAGAATACTTGCAAAACCATCAAAGGTAAGAAAAAACTGAAAAAAAAATATAAATCTTTCCACATTCAACCCAAGGAACCGTGGTTTCCAGCTCATCAATCCAATATTGTTTCTATTATAGAAATGCAGAGTCCAGATGTGCACAATGCTATAATAACTATGGTAAATCTTCCAGTCTGTGATCTGCAGAAATAAAGCAGGTGACCAGTGGAGCCTTTTTAAATGTAATCTTATTTTTTATACAACCTTTGAATTTTACCACATGTGTGCTTAAGGATACCAAATACAGCACTGTCCCAAATCTAATTCCCTTTCACTGAAAGAAATCTCCTCCATCTATGCTTTCTTGAATCCTGTAGTTTACTGTATTCAAGATATTTCACAATTCTTTCTTTTATTAGTATATTCATTAAATTTTAGGAATGTGCAGAGGTAAAAAAGTAATTTTGCTTTATTTATTCATTTTCTGTTTCAAAATCATTTGTTTGATTCATTTCAGCGGAATTTTTTTTTTAATGCATTTTCTTTGTTCCTTTGTTTCCCATTAAATTCAATGGGGACCTGTTTTTGGGCTCCCAAATAGGGGTTTTCTAATAATTTCAAATGAAACTTGTGGGAAGACATCATCAAAAGGGTGAAGGGCACTTTAACGTATGAAGACTATGTCAACATGGCACCAAAGGTGGCATGAATCACCCAAGGATCTGTAATGGAGCAAAATGCTACCAGAAGTGGCAGGAGTTCTCCATTGCCCACCAAAGGAGTAAACCAATAGCAAGAATACACCAAGGCTTATAAAGAAGGGCAAGTGGCACCAACACCAGTGAAATGAACCTCCCAAGGTTGCACTAGATGAGCCAATTGGCATGAACATCTCAAGGTACAATTATGGGGGAAGAAAGTACCTAAAGTGGCAGAAAGATGGAGAGTTAAAGCAATAGAAAGCATGGAATTAAGACCCCATAGCACCATGAAAGGAAAAAATCAGCCACCTAGAATGGCAGGAACCCTCCAAGGCTCCAAATGAGAAGCAAAGAACACCAACCAAATTGGTACAAAGCCCTAGGAAGGGAGAAGCCAGATGAAATCCCTGGAGGAGGCCTGATGTCATTTCCATTTGGCATCATTAGGGGAGGGGGCTGGCATTAGAGGCTTGGAGTTGTCTGGTTGTATAAGCTAGGAGTTGGCCTTCCTCTTTGCTGTGTATAATCTCAGCCCTGTCAGTATCATCTCCCTCCTCTATGTACCTCACTGGAGGATAAGATGCTACTGACTAGAGGCACCACATTTTCTTCAGCTTCTGGCTGTTAAATATTCTGTGATTCAGGGAATCCAGGACCTGATGATTCTTCTGAATACGTTTTTGCAAATACTGCTTTCATTTCCTAAGAGCACTAATAATGGAGGAGAGTAGTCCTAGTTTTGGGTGCTGCCTTCTGCTGCCCCTGCCTTTTGTGGTGGTATAAGTCATCGAAGAATAAATACCAAATGAGACCAATAGTCAATAAGGACAGTAAGGTAAGGAAATTTGAAGAACAAATACCAAGAGGGCATGAAACCAATAAATTGCCATGGCAAGAAAAAGTGATGACAAGTACTATAAGGGAAGAAAATTTGGAAGAAACCTCAAAGATAACCAGACTAGAGGAGAGACAAAATGGCCGCCGACGAGTGAGCAGCGGAAAGCGGAGCTCCGTGGCGATTTCGCTTTTCTTTTCTCCAAAAAGATTTCCTATTACATTTTCCTTAAAAATTCGGTTGTGGTATCATGCCACATACGAAGCGTAAGGCGAAAATTAAAGAAGTTACCTCTACTCCGATCCAAACCTTACATCAGCCACGGATAGAGGAGCTTTTCGCTGGCCTGTTGCAACAAACGCCGGAAGGAGGGGCCGTTGGAGGAGACGACGGAGAGCAGCCGTTGAGCCTTCTGGCCACAGAAATATCTTTGAGCCCCGGCGCGCCAAAAACCCCCGAGGCACCGCTTAAGGAATTAGAGACCGACGCTAACATCTATGCACTGCTGGAGAATAGAACAACTCTCCAGGTAGGAGAAGCCCAGAGAGGAAGGGAAGGTTTTCCAAATTCCTCGGTGAGTTTAGAGGAGTCTAACTCCGGGGCCCTACGGGTTGTTAAACCCCAGCGAATCAGCGAAGGTATCTCTTTTTTCTTGAAGCCTGAAATGAGGAAAGAGAATGAAATGCGGGTTGTTTGCGACTCTTCACACTCCATAACCCCTAATGTGACTTTGGAACATATATTAAATGCTATTTCCACTATGGAAAAGTCTATTGCTTCCCTGACCGTTACAGTCAGGGAAAGTATTGATCTGAGTCATGGATTGGAAAAAAGACTGGAGAAAACTGAATCCATAACATCTGTATTGGAAAAGAAAACAACTGAAATAGAAAAGATTCAGATGAATCTGATTAAATCTGAGTCTATACAAATGACTAAAATGGAAAATCTGGAAAATCTCGTAAAAAGGAACAATATAAGAATCTTAAATTTTCCTAAGATGAGATTATTATCACACCGTGAACTGCTTAGATGTTATTTTACAAATGTTTTAAAATTTGCTGAGCAGGATATTCCTAAAATAAAGAGAATATATTATATACCCCAGCCAAATGAAGTAAAATCATGTTTAGATCACAGGGAGAATATGGAGGATTCTTATGATCTAACCAACATCCTAGAAAAATCCTTTGAATTGGAAGTGAAGGAGAGAGCTACTCTATTTGTTCAACTTGACTCATCTGTGGAAAGAGATGTGATCTTGAAGTTGTTTTTTTCGAAATCAGAATCAAAAATTCTATGGTTTCACTGTGAAAGTTTTCCCTGACCTCACTAAAATAACTCAGTTAAGAAGAAAACGATTCCTGGAAATGCGGGGAGAAGTTGTATCTAGAGGGGGGAAATTTCTCTTACGATTCCCATGTCAATGTTTAATCATATATAAAGATTCTAGGTATAAGTTTAAAGAGCCGGAACAATTACGTATATATCTCGATTCTCATTCCAGTCAGCCTGAGGGGAATTAGGCATATAGAATTGTGCACAGGTTAACTCAGAAGCCTATCTTAATCTTTAAGACTATCCTCAAATTACTGCTTATTTCAAATTGTCTCTCCCCTATTTCTTATAATTTTTTGGGCTAAATGGAAGGGATGTATTCTTTATTACAATATATTTGTTTCTTAATAATAATTGCCTTTTCCCTTCTATTGTGAAATGCTGATACTTATCTGTAAAATTTGTGAAAATTCAATAAATAGATAATTAAAAAAAAAAAAAAAAAAAAAAAAAAAAAAAAAAACCAGACTAGAGGAGGAACCACCCAAAACCATCAACAGTGGCTTGGAACAGCAGCAGCAGCAGCAGCAGCAGCAGTAGGAGCAGCAATGGTGCTGGCAATTAAAATCACATATTGTAGGTTCAGATCAATGCTGCAAGAAGAATGGCACTGCTTAGCAAGCAGAGTAAGAATGCTTGGTAGAGACTTAAGTAGTTTACTATAGTTGAATAGTACAATACTACACTCAGTAAGACTTATAGTGTGTGCAAAACAGTCTCATACACTGTGCATGTATGCTGTGTCCTTGTGCAGACACACACAAACTATGAAGCATAGAAGAAATAGATAAGGCTCAGGTTGATGTTCATTGTAATCTGCCTCTGTAGTTAATAGTATGTGCAGAGAAGAAGGCAAGGCAGCAGTGTACAGAGTGAGAAAGAAAGACAGATTGGCATCAAAGCCTCCCAAGGTGTACAGTATAGGATATTGCAAATAGCACAAAGGCATCAAAAGCCTGCTAAGATATATAGTGCAGGGAATCACAAGCAGCAAAGAGGCATGAAAACACTAAGGTGCAGAATGAAGGGAATTGCAAACAGCACAGAGGTATCAAAACAATGTGTAGAGACTGGGGTAACACAATAAGCATAGAGGCTTCAAATAATGTAAGTTGTAGAGCACAGGGTATCGTAAAGCGCACAGAGTTATTACAATTCCAAAAATATAGAGTGTGGGGAAACACAAACAGCATAGAGGCAACAAACCCCCAAGGCATAGAGTGTGGGGTATTGCAAACAGCACTGAGGCATCAAAATCCCCAAGGTATAGATTGCAAGAAACTGAAAATAGCAGAGAGGCATAAAAATCCTCACTGTATAGTACAGGGAATCACAAACATCATAGAAGCATCAACACCCCCAAGGGATAGAGTGCAGAGAATTAAAAATAGCATGGAGGCATCAAATTCCCCAAGGCATAATGAGCAGAGCAAAGGGAACCAACAATATTTGTATGAACAGTCCAAGGTATTGAAGGCACCAAAAAAGCAACAAAGGCAGCACCAAACAGTGGCAGGAATATTTCCAAAGGTACCACAAAATAGTAAACTGTTACCCTTAGTGGCAGATTTTCTCCAGGGCACCATGAGAGAGCCAGCAGCAAGCTGAGCAGTAACAGTGTCAGACTTAGACAGCAAAGTGTAGAACCAGAAAAGTAGTGGGGTGGGAGGAGAAAGGTGTATTTATTTTTAATTTTTAATTAGGGACAAAAACATTAACATAGCCAAGAGAGAAATAGGATGGAAGATCTAGGACAAGATCCTAGAAGGGTACAACAAAGCAGTATAATGGAGAACCAAAAAAAGAAGTGGGTTGGAATGGGGAAGAGAAGGTAGAGCATCAGGCTGGCATGAAATAGCCATTCTCTGTTTCTGTTCTGAAAGATTTTCCTCTCACCAATTTTTTCAGTTGTCATTATACCTCATACAGGAGGACCTTGCAAGACTGGAAGATTGGGCATCCAAATGGCAGATGAAATTTAATGTGGACAAGTGCAAGATGTTGCATATAGGGAAAAATAACCCTTGCTATAGTTACATGATGTTAGGTTCCATATTAGGAGCTACCACCCAGGAAAATGATCTAGGCATCATAGTGGATAATACTTTAAAATTGTTGGCTCAGTGTGCTGCAGCAGTCAAACAAGCAAACAGAATGTTGGGAATTATTAGGAAGGGAATGGTTAATAAAATGGAAAATATCATAATGCCTCTGTATAGCTCCATGGTGAGACCACACCTGGAATACTGTGTACAATTCTGGTCACTGCATCTCAAAAAAGATATAATTGTGATGGAGAATGTACAGAGAAGGGCAACCAAAATGATAAAGGGGATGTAACAGCTCCCCTATGAGGAAAGGCTGAAGAGGTTATGGCTGTTCAGCTTGGAGAAGAGACGGCTGAGGGGGGCATATGATAGAGGTCTTTAAGATCATGAGAGGTCTTGAACGAGTAGATGTGAATCGGTTATTTACACTTTCGAATAATAGAAGGACTAGGGGGCATTCCATGAAGTTAGCAAGTAGCACATTTAAGACTAATCGGAGAAAATTCTTTTTCACTCAACGCACAATAAAGCTCAGGAATTTGTTGCCAGAGGATGTGGTTAATGCAGTTAGTGTAGCTGGGTTAAAAAAAGGTTTGGATAAGTTCTTGGAGGAGAAGTCCATTAACGGCTATTAATCAAATTTACTTAGGGAATAGCCACTGCTATTAATTGCATCAGTAGCATGGGATCTTCTTAGTGTTTGGGTAATTGCCAGGTTCTTGTGGCCTGGTTTGGCCTCTGTTGGAAACAGGATGCTGGGCTTGATGGGCCCTTGGTCTGACTCAACATGGCAATTTCTTATGTTCTTATGTTCTTACGAGAAAAGGGAAGATTAGGACTTTTCCCTTTGAGACCTTACCTTCTCTGGGGCAGCATACCATCACACAGTTTGTGGCTCCTGTGGTGAATATGGGGGTGATAGGTCCTGTTGTCGGGGTCATGAAGGAGAGTTCTCCCTGTCTGAACAATTGGATACTTTGTGATAGTGACTCTCCCGCTTTGGTGGCTGTGATATTTTCGCCCAGGTTATACAGACCCAATTCTCTATACTTGCTTCACCCATTTTATGTTTATCCAGGTTATTTCTACCCTGTTCATTGTTTTAATCCATGTTACTTCTGTACCCTGTTCATTGTAAAACAAGACTTTGTCTCTGTTATTTTTTGCTGGTTGTAATGTAAACCGAAGTGATAATTAATCTTGTTAATTGAACCTCGGTATATAAAAAGTTATAAATAAATAAATACATAAATATAAATTGTAACTAATAGGGTTTCAGTTGTTAATAAGGGAGTCACTATTAGATTTCATCAGAGTACCAACTGAGAGAGTAAAAATAATTTTGCTCTTCTTCCTGCTGGGTCTTCCCCAAGGAAAAATGTCCAGAATCCACCCAGGCAGTCTCCCAAGGGTTGATAGGGCAGACAGAGCCTTAATAGAGATGAAGACAGATGAAATCAAAACAAAGGTTAAACGGAGTTGCAAATTTATTAACACAAGTTAAATTATCAAGGCAAGTATAAATACTTCATAGGTGTATTGTGAACTGTTATCTTTAACACAGTCTTTCTTTTCTTTTGTTACAGCTAATAATTACCTAGAAGAGAACAAGTTCTCATACCTTTACAATAAATCAATCAGCTGAAGGTAAGTAGAGAAAAGGTGTTTGGTTTCTTTTCTGGTTTCTTTGTCTCTGCATGTCTATGTAATCTTTTCTCTCTGTCTCTTTCAGTGAACTTTCAAGTCCCTGTGAATCCTAAGGTTTCTGTATTGTGTATTCTTCCCTTGTGACACAATTACGTAGACAGCTCCTGCAGTGTTTCTGTACTCTCTTCCTCTGTGATGCTGAAAATTTTCAGTCTAGCCAGACTCTGTGACAAGAAGGAATATCCATACCATCTGCCACTGTTAGGGCACAGGGTTTGCTGAAATGCTGCTAGCAGGCATAGCTTGAGTGCCAAGGGGTCTCTGGAGTCCCTCCTTGACTGTGATCCTTGAGCTGTATTGGATGCTTTGGTTCTGGAACAGACAGGGACCTCTCTGTTCTCTAAATAAAATAATAGAATGTTCCTAATTTATTCTCACTCCACTTATGTTCTGAAAGTGTTCTAAATAGTGTTCCTTTCATGTATGTCCTTGAAGACTTATTGTCACTTGGCTAGATATTTTTGAAAAAGAAAAGATAATTAAATTTTCTTAGTCTAGCTAGCACAGAGGAATTGAGTTCAGATGCTCTCTTGTATATGGTGAGAATTATGCTCGCCCTCTCTTTCACTCACTTCATACACAAACTCTTTTTATTGTGCACTATTCTCAGGTCCAAGTGCTTATGGATCCTCAGCTTAGTATAGTGGCTATATACTTATCCAATATGGGAATATTCAGCTAAGTATTTCCCTGCTGGGATTTTATGAACATTAAAGCACTATTATCATTGCCCCGTATACTCTGCATTCACTCTCTCAGTCTGAAGCAGAGTGAAGATCTTCAGTGCTTGATCTACTTCAGCTTAGGTAAAGTAATGATTTCTCTCACCTAATGAGCAGCTCTACTCTGTTTGACACCCTTTCTTTATTTCAGGTTCAGCAGTGGGGCTCTGTTATCAGTTTAAATATAACCAAACTTAAAGTTTCCAGATATTGGTGCTAATTTAGAGATAGCTTGTCTCTCAGCTCAGCATGTCAACTGAAGAGGACTTTGCTTCCACTTTATATCAGAATCTGACCATCAAATATCAGGTTACTTAGGGGTATCTTTCTTATTAAAGAGGTATATATATTCTTCTGTACTGTAAGTGCTGTGGCCCTTTTTAAATCAGTAAAGACCAAACGTATTTTTGAATTTTACAAAAAAACTCAATAATAGGAAAATATTTAGTAGTCTGACTATATAGTGATTGTGTAATCACTTACATTCTTTACAGCTTACACTTCAATTTCCAATCAGCTCACACACACACACACACACACACACACAAAACTTCACACACACAAAACTTTCCCTGTGATGCAGCCAGGCTAATTTAACATTAACAGTTAACTATCTACCCTGGACCTTACCTGGAGTTTCACCTTGTTTTAAAACAATTATTACACTAAACAAGCCACACATACATCAGTTTTTCATATTGGAGTTGTGTGCCTTCCTCTCTGTGCTTTCTATTACTGTGTAGCCACTTTTCAGCAGGTTCATGTAGATCTAAGGAAACAAAAATCCTTTTGCTTAGTTCTCTCTCATCTGCCATTCTGAGGATTTTTACTGTTCATATTGGAATGGATTCCTCCACTGATGCTGTCATCAGTTTAAGTAGTTCCGTGAGGATCTTTGGGGAAATTTTTAACATTTTCCCTTTTCTGAAACACCCCCTCCGCACACATCCTTTGTATTAAATTTTAGGGAAGATCATTTGGGGATTTTAGAGTGACCTTTTGTACTGGTAAGGGAACTGAGTTTTTCGATCTGCCAGCCCCTTCTCAGCTTTTCTCCAGCACTGGCTCAAAAAATGGTGTTACAAGCTCATTTGCATAGACCCTGGCACCCTGTCTCAGAATTCCAATCACAAAATGGAGTCTAACGAAGGTAAAATCAGGACTGGGTCAGATGAAATATACTCAGATGTTCTGTGAAACAGCTTTTAAACCCACATTTATTTTTCCAAATTATTATATAAGGTGTTTAAAGTGATCCACAGCATTTTCCAGTGTTTCAGATCTCATGTATAATGTAAAAACTATTTCATATGATACCATAATATATTTAAAACTTCCCACTCAGAATTTCATTAAAATAAAATATGTAGAGGGTTCTTCAATTTCAACTTTAGGGTTTGCTGGTATTTTAGTCCTAGACTTTCCACCCTTTTGCATTGTTTTGGGTCCTCTTTTTCCAGTTCCAGCTTATTTCCAGAGCAGAGCCCCTGAATCCTATCAAAACCCCTTCAAAAACCAAAATGAGGGTAATTAAGCTTCACTGACCTGGCCACTATGGCTAATCAGCTCCATTATAGGCAATTCCAATGGCTCTCAGCACTCTTTTAAAACTGGACATCTTGGGGCCAATTTGGGACTTCAAAATATATGGGGCTGCCTGGAGAGATACTCCCAATGCTTGTTGTGCCACAATTTTAATTTTAAAATGAGTTCTGGGATACCCTCTATACTGGGTCAAGTGAGCTTCACCTGGTGTTTCCAAACCTCTAGATTCATCATGCCGTGGTAAATATAACAGAAATATGGCATGTTAGCAGCCTGTGATTTAAAGATGGGTGTGGTTAGGGAAATTATCTAAATACCACACCACATGTGTAATTATTACAACTCGAGATACTCTATTGTGCCACATGACACACTAAAATATCGCCTGTCATTTTATGTGCTGCACGTCATTTTACATATGGTGCGTTATTTTCTTTGTTTATATATATACTGGCTTCCTGCAGCTGAATCTTTGGGAACATGTCAGCAGTTAAAGGAGGAGAGGAGTTTGATGAGTAGTTGGAGGTGTAGGCATTAGTTAGAGGAGCTAATTATTCAATTACTTGATTACGTTGTCCTGTTTCTTGTGTTTTATCTGTTTACCTTTAACTTTGTCTAATGTGTTTATCTGTGTGTGAAAGAAGAGTTAGTTTTTGAGCATTTGTCTTTGTCTGTGTCTTTGTGTGGAGGTGTTGGAGGAGAGGTGGAGGAGAAGTGGTGAAAAGAGGAGGAGTGATATGGAGAAGAGGGAGGAGAGAATGGAGGAGGGCAGGAATGGTGGGAGGAGTAGGAGTAGAGATAGAGAGGTTGGAAGAGCTAGGAGGAACATAAGAACATGTCATACTGGGTCAGACTAAGGGTCCATCAAGCCCAGCGTCCTGTTTCTAACAGTGGCCAATCCAGGCTATAAGAACCTGGCAAGTACCCAAAAACTAAGTCTATTCCATTTTACCGTTGCTAGTAATAGCAGTGGCTATTTTCTAAGTCAACTTAATTAATAGCAGGTAATGGACTTCTCCTCCAAGAACTTATCTGATCCCTTTTTAAACACAGCTATACTAACTGCACTAGGCTAGGCAAATGAGTGTGGAGGGAGGAGGAGGAGGACAGCAGGATAGGCAGAGAGGACAGAGGTTGGGGGAGTTGTCAGGGCAGGAAGGGGGGAAGAAGGGAGGGGGTAGGGAGTGGGAGCAAGAGTGAAGACAATGACACCACTTCTCAGGAGGTGGAAGTGTCAACCCAATCCTCTGGCTGCCAGGCAGCAGCTCATCCGTGTCTATGTGCCTACATTTTCAGCGTGGAGGACAATGAGGAGCTTGTCGCCAGTGTCCTGGAGATTTACCAGATGCACTTCGGTACCAGGGCTATGACTATCTACAGGGCTGCCAAGGGTCAGATATGGAGGATCATCACACAGGCCATATCCGAACGCAGCGGAATCCAGAGGACTGGAGAGCAGGTGATGTCAAGGCACAACTAGGATGTCAAGAAAAGAATGCATGGGGGTAACTTGTTGGTGTGGCAGTTACTATCATTTACCAATAAGCCTTCATACTGTTGATACAACTCCATCATGGCTCTCTGCTTCAATGGCAGGGGGAAAAGGAGAATTGTATTCAAACAGCAACCAACAAGGGCTCTGACTTTTATGGTCTGGAGAATCAAATAAGCACAGGGGTAACTTGCTGATGTGCTAGGTACTACCCTTAACCAATAAGCCTGATGCAACTCCAGCATTGCTCTCTGCTTCAACGGCAAGAGATAATGGGGAATCGGATTCTAGGGATGTGCATTCATTTGCAACGTATTGGCAATCCGCAATGTATACATCCCTATTCGTTGTATTTGTGGGTTCGCAAAATGCATTGCGATCCCCCACAAATACAACATATCATATTAGTTTCATTCTTTTGGCTCGCAGTGATTTCTTAGCGGCCGTTTGAAATAGGAGATAGAAAAAAACCAGCCCTTTCCTGTGAGTCATATGTGACCTCACAGCCCTGTCACAGAGTGGGTCAGACAGGTTGGCAAGGAGACCAGAATGCAACCTATCAGAGCTAAGCATTTTCTGTAATGCAGCCAATCGCCGCTCTCACTCAGTGCTCTGTGACGCGGTTCCTGATGACGCAGCACTATTTATACCTTAAGCATGTGG
This sequence comes from Rhinatrema bivittatum, assembly GCF_901001135.1. Lineage (NCBI taxonomy): Eukaryota > Metazoa > Chordata > Amphibia > Gymnophiona > Rhinatrematidae > Rhinatrema > Rhinatrema bivittatum. Next base: position 595,577,457 of record NC_042615.1, read on the forward strand.
CGTGCCACGCCCTTTCTTGGCAAGGATGATCTGGGGAGGTGGTCTGGAGAGGTGGCTGCACTCAGAGCTAGTCTGAGTGTCTCAAATCTGTATTCAATTGCTAGCTACTTTCATAGAATTTTCCATTGAAAAAGATATTTGTTTGGATTGGCTGCAGTGCTGCCGCTAGCCAGCTAGCGTAGCCATGCTTTTTTTGACCGCAATTTTGTTTTATTGATCTGAGATGGTCTCTCTGTCTGTGCCACTGAGAGAAGCTACTAACAGTGGCATTTATCTGCTTATTTTACCCCTTGGGGTAGGTTGCAAGCAGGATTTGGGTGTTGTGGGTGGGAGATATATTAAATTGTTAGCTACTTTGATAGAATTTTCTATTGAAAAATATATTTCTTCGTTTTTGCTGCTGTGCCAAGCAAGCCATCATTTTTATTTAACTGCAGTTTTTTTTTATTGAACTCAGGCTGTCTCTTTGTGCTCTTTTAAGCTAAGAAGACACGCAGTGCACTCACTGGTGTTATTATTTGTAAGGGTTTTGGGTAGATCCCTGGACCTGTGGCAGATGACCATGCCCATGGGGGGAAGTCCCGTGAGGGGCCACAGGTCAGGCTCAGCATAGGAGACACACACACACACACACACACACACTAGTTCTTTTATTATAAAGGATTGGTGAACCACCAGAGGTGGCAGAGGTGAGCTGGAAGTAGCCCGGTTGGGCTTGTAGTCCCTCAGGCTCTGGAACAGCAATCCCACAATGGCTGTGCTGTAATAGAGAGAACTGATATTGTGAGTAGTAGCAGGATATGCAGAGTTCAGGAATACAGCCTCGTTGGTAATGTACTCATGCAGCGGTCTCTCAGTGTGGAGCACAGGAGCTGGAGTAAAGGCAGGCCCTCGAGGAGCGAGTACCTGGTTCCAGGGAATAGCTCTGAGAGATAGAGATGGTAACTCACAGATGTTATAGGCAGCGGTGTCTTCCAGGCAGAAGTGAATTCCAAGTAGCGAGTCCAGGATCATGGGCCCTCGAGGAGCGAGTACCGGTTCCAGACTGCGACCTGAAAGATAAGAAAGAGAGAGAGAGGCCCCCGAGGAGCGGGTACCCCAAATAGAGTAGGTCCAAAGGAGGCAGAGTAGCATGGTATGGAGAGTGAATCCCATCCGCTAGGAAACCTTTGCTAACTCGATTAGCTAGCAATCGCGTAGGCCTTTTGTATCCTGGATGCATGACGTCATCACAGGGGGACGCCCCTGAGGTTCGTGCCACTGAAGGATCTTGAAGGAGGGCCACGCGGCGCGAATGCCCTAAAGCAGCTGAATATCATGGCGGGAGGCAGTGCCCAAGTCGGTCCGGGGACGCCGGAGAGGACGGCAGGCAGACGCTGTGGCAGCCAAACGTCCGTCAACCGCAGGAGGAGTCGCCAAAGAGGAAAGGAGGGCGAAGTGGAGACATCGGGAAGCAACAGTCGCAACAACTGGGCATCAGTGGGCACTGGGCAGTTTTGCAGACTCACATATTTATTATTGGGACAGCAGTGCTCTCTGAAGCCAAATCCCCAGTGGGCCTCTTTTTTAGTTACAAGCTTGGTGTGTGCATACAGCGGTCCCAGTTTTAGTGTATATCCAGGCACAGCATTGTGGGTCATTGAGCACTTTTGCATACTCATGTATAATGGGACAGCGGTGCTCTCCGAAGTCAAATCCCCAGTGGGCCTCTTTTGTACATAAGAACATAAGAAATTGCCATGCTGGGTCAGACCATCAAGCCTAGCATCCTGTTTCCAACAGAGGGCAAACCAGGCCACAAGAAGCTGGCCTGTCTGTCCAGGCCTTATGTCCTTAAAAGGGCTTGACCTCTAATGTTGTGCCTGTCCATCCAGGCCTTATGTCCCTAAAAGGGCTTGACCTCTAACGCTGTGCCTGTCCGTCCAGGATTTACATCCCTATGAGGGCTTGACCTCTATCCTCAAATGCTGTGCCTGCCTGCCCATCCAGGCTTTACATCTCTACGAGGGCTTGACTTCTATTCTCAAATGCTGTGCCTATCCGTCCAGGCCTTACATCCCTACAAGGGCTTGACCTCTAACGCTGTGCCTGTCCTTCCACATTTTGAACGTAAGAACATAAAAAGCTGACTTAAGATGTTTGGAGCTTGCATATTTCATATGCTCAATAGCTTTCTTGACCGTCATGGGCCATGTTCTCTGAATCTTTCTTAGGTGCCAACAGTAATGTTTCTAGCATTATAGAAAACTGGAATAGTTGCACTCTAGTTCATCCTCTGTCTTCCCATAGTTTACAGAGGCACTGTGTAAACTACAAAGTCAACATAGGTTGATATTGTAGATTTGGGTGGGAGATGACATCATCGCTTCTTTTGGTCTTAACGGCTGAACCCTCATTGCAAAGGGAAACCTCAGTCTCTGGCAATTCAAAATGCTAATCCTTCACAGCATGGATCCTTAATTAAAACAAACATGCTTTGAAGGCTCGTGCTCCACTCTAGGGGCCAACCCATTCCAGGGAGCCTTTTCTTGCTCAAAGGAAAGGGAACTCTCCCCGGGGGTAGCAGGCCTATCTCTTAGTACCTGTTGACCCATGTTGAATCGCTGTTCACATGGCACCCTCCTCCGCCTTGTCCTTGAAAATTCTTGAAAATTCTTCTACTCTACCAGATTTTAAAAGACCAGCAAGAGCTCACTAGACGCCAATGGAAACACCCCACTCTAGGGGCGAACCCATTCTAGGAAGCCCTTTCCTGTGCAAAGGAAAGGGAACTCTCCCCGGGGCCAGCCTGTCTTGCCCCTATCAAAACCACAGAGACATGACTACCTCAGCTCTGCCAGTCTGTCTTGCCCCTATCAAAACCACAGGGACCAGACTTCCTCTGCTCTGCCAGCCTGTCTTGCCCCTATCAGCTTTCTGCCACTCTGCCTTGCTGCAATACACAAGATGACTGACTCATCTCCTTGTGGTGTTCTTTCCACTATCATGGTTCCTCAGTGTGTTGGTGCTAGTCTTTCTGCTTGTTATGTTCCCCCTTTATTGTGCTGTAGGATGTTAATGCCACTTATCTTGCCACTTTGCCTGTCGTGCTGCCTTCGAGGGTTCATGCATCTGTTATTGGTGCTCTCTTTTGAAGCTGTGGTGTGGTTTTGACACTCTCGCTGCTGCTTTGCACCTCTGTTAAAGCACTCTTGCCACTCCTGGTACCCCTTTGCCCCTTTAAAGTGCCTTAGGCTATTCATGCCACTTTGGTGCCACTTTGCCACAGTCTAAGTTCCTTGGAGCTCTTTTCTCATTCTGATGATTGCTCTCCAGAAGTTTCATCAGAATTGATAAGAAAACTCCAATTCTGCAGCCCAAAATAGGCTGCAAATACTTCCCCCATTGACTTTAATGAGAAATCGGAAAACAAATAAAACTAATCAACAAATTGGTTTTCCCCCTATGAAACGAATGCAATGGATTTGTGCCCTGGTGAAACGAATACCAAATGGAAACAAATTTTTTCCTTCTGCACATCCCCATCAGATTCAAACAGAAACCAACAAGGGCCCTGACATTTACGGTCTGGGAAATTGGTAAGCATGAGAAATGGGGAATTAGATTCAAACAGCAACCAACAAGAGCCCTGACATTTATGATCTATAAACTGATAAGCTTGGTGGTAACCTGTGTGGCACAGCAGATACTAACATTAGCTTTCTGGATAGACTTCATAGACCATCTGGTTGTTTTCTGCCATCATTTCTATGTTTCTGTAAGTTAAAGAATAAGGTGGCAAGCAGGAACAAATAAATGCACCAGACAGGAGGAGGAGCTCCTTGCCCAATCATCCTGATGTCAATGGAAGAGCGGCTTTATCAATGGCTGAGACTGGATGTCTTTGAGTGCATGGATGGGGCTCTGGATATGATATGAGCCAGGGCCAATAAGTCACAGCATCTGTAAAAGTGAAGTCTGCTACAGATGTCCACACTTTTTTTTTGTATAGGATTCTCACATTGAATGGTGCAAATTGAGCATCTTATGCAAAACAGTACATGTGCACTTCATAGCATTCATAGTTATATCATCTTCTTTGTTTCACAGCTCTCACCCAGGAAACCCCTGGTCCCAGTCATGAAGCCCCAGATTCCAGCAGTACCTTTTTGGGCCAAGCCGCACATTTTACTTTCAGAAATTAGCGCCTACCCAAAGGTAGGCATTAATTTCTCTCGGCTCTGGGAAAGTGTACAGAAAAGCAGTAGAAACTGCTTTTCTGTACACCCTCCGACTTAATATCATGGCGATATTAAGTCGGAGTTCCCAAAAGTAAAAAATAATTAAAAATAAAAAAAATAAAAAATTTAAATCAGCCCGCGGCTCACGGGTTGAAAACCGGACGCTCAATTTTGCTGGCATCCGGTTTCCGAACCCGTGGCTGTCAGCGGGTCCGAGAACCCTTGCCTGCAAAATTGAGCATTGGCTGTCAAACCCGCTGACAGCTGCCACTCCTTTTACCGCAGGCCCTAATTAGCATAATTGTATTTACTGTATTGCGCGCACAGGACACTGGCCTGTGCGTGCGCCGGGAGAGTGGGCGCTCGCCCGCTCTCCCACGTTTCTTTCTGCATCGGCCTGACAGCTTATATTGGTGTACTATTTACATGCAAATTGAAGTCTCCAATAATAATGGCATTATTTAAATTACCTTTAGAACCAAACACTTGCTCAAAAAAAGGAGAGCAATTTAATTCCATGAAGCCTGGTGGTACATATTTAAGCAGACATTGAATGGTTTTGAAGCCAGCATGAGCATTTTGTAGAGGGAATTGCAACTTAGATTTTTATAGGTAAAATTCCAGCATTCCTTATATATAGCCAGTAGACTACCTCCATAACCCTTTGGACAGGGCTGTGAGATGGCACGGTAACCGAGAGGGGTTAGTTGATTTAGTGCTACCAAATCAAATGGCAAAAGCCATGATCCTGAAAGACAAAAAATGTCTGGTGATTCTAATGCTACAAGATCATAAAGGGCATAGATCTTTTTCCTTATTGACTGTGCATTAACAAAATAAACTGAAAGAGTTACAGGTTTCTCATAAACTTGTGCTTTAACTGTCTCAATGTACCTCAGGCAAGATGGCTGCCAGACATCCTTAAAACGCTGGTAAGTTGGCAAGTCACCATATCTCCCATTACCAGATATCACCTGAATGGGGTTGCCAATTGGAAATAGGCATTCAGAACACTGTAGCACAGGGGTTAAAACCTCAACGACATTCATTGAGCATGAAGTAGCAAACAAAAGAGCTCCTTTGTTGTGCTCTTTCATGTGTTCAATGGCACGCAATGCCTCCTGCATCCCACACCTGCTCTTCATACCCCTGATGACATCAGCGGGGGGCATGGCTTCAACCCTTTGCTGTGTATCGGGGCTGTCCAGGTGATGGGTACAGAGCAGGAGAAGGGACCTTCTGAAACAGGGCTTGTGGTGAACAGCAGCATGGAGCAGGAAGCCTGATATACTTCTCCAGGTCCCTTTACTTACATTTCTAACAAAAGATTAATTGCCCTTATAATTCCTTTTAGTTTTTCCCACTGCCCTTCTACTTCCCCTAGATTTTCCCATCTAGCAAACAGCTCCTTGAAGTACTCCCCCATTTTGTGAAAGTTAGTTTTCCTGAAGTCTAGGTCCCTTGCCTTAGAATGAACCTTCAACGCTTGCTTCCTAATATTGAAACACACCATTTGGTGGTTACTGGTCCCAAAATGATCATGAACTACAACATAACAAAATACTGCCCCTGTTGGTAAGCATCAGGTCCAGTATCACCCCCTCCCATGTGGGTTCCATTACCAGTTGACAGAACTGCTCTCCTTACAGAGAACCAGGATCTCCCTGCTTCTAGAAGATTCTGCAGTTAGGATGTCCCAATTGAAATCTGGAAGATTAAAATCCCCTAGCATCAGCATATCTCCTTTCAGAGCAATCTTGTGAATATCCTCCATTAAATCTCTATCCATCTTCTCTGTCTGTAATGGAGGTCTGTATATTACACTTTCATATTAAACCACAGTGCCTCCTCCCAGTATTGTTCTTGCTTTAATGTTGATCTTTATATATATTGCCACGCCTCCTCCTTTCCTTCCTATGTTGTCCTTCCTGAATAGATTGAAGCCATGCATAACTATATATCCCAGTCATGGTTTTCCATGTACCATGTCTCTGTGACAGCTATTATTTCTAAATCAACTTATTCTATGACTGCCTTTAGATCTGCAACTTTATTCCCCATACTATGAGCATTAATGTACAAAGCTTTCCAAATATTGTCTTTTTACCATATTTCCCATTTCTATATGTGTATTTACTTACCTTAGGGTTTTGTTCACCCATCCACGATGAATCTAATTTAAAGTCCTCCTCAGTAGGTTTGCCCCTTCTTCAATAAATGGATCCCATCTCTGCTTAGCAATCCTTGAACTATCATCCCATGATCTAGAAAGCCAAAACACTCACGTTGACACTAGGGATGTGAATCGTGTCCTCGATCGTCTTAACGATCGATTTCGGCTGGGAGGGGGAGGGAATCGTATTGTTGCCGTTTGGGGGGGTAAAATATCGTGAAAAATCGTGAAAAATCGTTAAAAAATCGAAAAATCGAAAAATCAAAAAACCGGCACATTAAAACCCCCCTAAAACCCACCCCCGACCCTTTAAATTAAATCCCCCACCCTCCCGAACCCCCCCCAAATAACTTAAATAACCTGCGGGTCCAGCGGCGGTCCGGAACGGCAGCGGTCCGGAACGGGCTCCTGCTCTGAATCTTGTCGTCTTCAGCCGGCGCCATTTTCCAAACGGCGCCGAAAAATGGCGGCGGCCATAGACGAAAAAGATTGGACGGCAGGAGGTCCTTCCGGACCCCCGCTGGACTTTTGGCAAGTCTCGTGGGGGTCAGGAGGCCCCCCACAAGCTGGCCAACAGTTCCTGGAGGTCCAGCGGGGGTCAGGGAGCGATTTCCCGCCGCGAATCGTTTTCGTACGGAAAATGGCGCCGGCAGGAGATCGACTGCAGGAGGTCGTTCAGCGAGGGTTCCGGCGCCTCGCTGAACGACCTCCTGCAGTCGATCTCCTGCCGGCGCCATTTTCCGTACGAAAACGATTCGCGGCGGGAAATCGCTCCCTGACCCCCGCTGGACCTCCAGGAACTTTTGGCCAGCTTGTGGGGGGCCTCCTGACCCCCACGAGACTTGCCAAAAGTCCAGCGGGGGTCCGGAAGGACCTCCTGCCGTCCAATCTTTTTCGTCTATGGCCGCCGCCATTTTTTGGCGCCATTTTGGAAAATGGCGCCGGCTGAAGACGACAAGATTCAGAGCAGGAGCCCGTTCCGGACCGCTGCCGTTCCGGACCGCCGCTGGACCCGCAGGTTATTTAAGTTATTTGGGGGGGGTTCGGGAGGGTGGGGGATTTAATTTAAAGGGTCGGGGGTGGGTTTTAGGGGGTTTTAGTGTGCCGGCTCACGATTCTAACGATTTATAACGATAAATCGTTAGAATCTGTATTGTATTGTGTTCCATAACGGTTTAAGACGATATTAAAATTATCGGACGATAATTTTAATCGTCCTAAAACGATTCACATCCCTAGTTGACACCCTTTACACAGCCATTCATTTATCTCCAGAATGCAAGCTTCCCTTCTAGGTCCTTTATCTTTAACTGGGAGGAATGAAGAAAATGCTACCTGTGCACCTATCTGCTTTACCCTCTCTCCCAGAGCCATAAAATCACTTTTGATATGATCTATGTGGTACCACTGTTATGTGCCCGAGCCACGGAGGTCTGCGGGCCAGTCCCACACTCACCCCAGGGCATCTCGCAGCAGCGGCAGCATGGCTGAGGCCTAGTCTGGCCTGTGGCCTCCTTCATGGCATTCCCTCAGCGAGGGAGATGCCTCCGATGTCGGTGCAGGCCACGCCCCTAGACGCGCGTGCAGGGGCTCAGCCATTTAAAGGGACCAGCGCGGGAATACCCTGCCCTGCGACAGGACGTGACGCAAGCCGCTGCCAGTATTTAAACTGGCTTGACAAGCATCTCAGTGCCTTGCAGCGAGGTTCATTCTTGTAGAGAGTTACTAGTTGCTGCTTCCGACTCCTGGCTTCTGACCTCGGCTTCCGACTCCTGGCTTCTGACCTCGGCTTCTGACTATTGGCTTCCGACTACTGGCGTCTGACCTCGGCTTCTAACTACTGGCTTCTGACTTCGGCTTCCGTCCACTGGCTTCTGACTTCGGCTTCCGACTACTGACTTCTGACTTCGGTCCGTCCACTGGCTTCTGACTTTGGCTTCCGACTACTAGCTTCTACTTCGGCCCGTCCACTGGCTTCTGATTCTGGCTTTCGTCCACTGGTTCCTGACTCTGGCTTTCATCCAGGAGGCCTCTCCTAAGTGGGCTTCCAGTGGGCATCCAGGAGGCATCCTGGAGGCCTCTCCTAAGCGAGCTTCCAGTGGTGAAGTTACAGTTGGCCTCCTGGCTTCAGCTCTACTCTTCTCTATCCTCTGGAACTCCTCTTCAGACACCGAACCACAGGAGACCACACGTAAGTCCAAGCGGCTTGGGTGCTCACGGGCTCCTCCTGGGGGGACCTCGGGCTTCCAGTGGTGAAGATCCCTCTGGTCTCCTGCCCGGTGCTGCCTCCCGGCTTCAACTTCCACTGTGGGTCTTCCCACGGTGTGTCATCATCTGTCCCAGCCAGCTCAAGGGTCCACGAATCCAACAACCTCGCAGTATAATTTTTGCCAACATGAATGAGCAGCAGATTTCCAGACTCTGGTGAAACCAATTGTTCACATGGCAAATTCTATTGCCTTTTCATAGATGGTACCTGTTCATGGAAAGGGGAAAGAGAGGCTAAGCCATATAGATAACTTCAATACATGGCACAAAAATTGGTGTAAGGAAGACATTTTTTTAAATATCGGGGGCTGGGGCCATGTATGGAATAATAAAGGGCTCTATGTCAAAGATGGCTTATATCTGTCTGTGGCAGGAAAAAGGATCCTTAGTGATAAATTCAAATCCTATGCCAAAAAGCATTTAAACTAGAGGTTGGGGGTGGCAGGGAGAATTTCGAATGTCACCCACCAAAATTTCAAAGAAATGGCAAAGGGGATAACAAAAGTCAGCTGAATAAGGCACAAAAGAAGTCCAAGAAGAGAAGTAACCTGAATGAGAGAGGCTGAAAATCTATGAGCACAAATGCTCGTAGTCTGGGCAATAAAATCCCAAACCTGCAGGCACTAATGGTCTAGGTGGACTTGGACATTGTTGCTGTTACAGAGACATGGTTCACAGATTCCCATAATTGGGATATGGCCATACTAGGGCTATAACTTGTGAAGGAAGGAAAGAGAGGACAGAATAGGGGGAGGAGTAGTTCTTTATGTCAAAAACAACATCCAAGCAACTGAACTGCAAGGAATGTGAGGTAAAGAAGAAGCATTATGGGCCATGCTAAAAAAAGATGATGGTGCATCCATTTTTACTAGAGTGGTTTACAGACCTCCAACTCAAATGGAATAACTAGACAGAGATCTGGTCGAAGACATCCAAACAGTGGGAAAGAAGGGAGAAGTGTTGATTGTTGGGGATTTTAATCTGCTGGATATAGACTGGAGAATCCTTTCTGTGGAATCTACCAGAAGTAGAGAGATAGTGGATGCCCTGCAAGTGGCTCTGTTCAAACAAATGGTAATGGAACCCATGAGGGAGGGAGTTATACTGAACCTAGTGCTTATTAACAAGGATAATGTCTCTAATGTCTGGGTGGGTGCCCACCTCAGCACCAGTGATCGTCAAATGGTATGGTTTGATATTGCAAATAGGATATAGTAAAGTCACATGAAGACCGAGTTTTGAATTTCAAAAATACAGAATTTGTCAAAATGGGGACATACCTGGAGGTAGAACTATAAGACTTAGTCTTCTAGTTAGTCTTTGTACTTAGTCCAGTATTCCCATTTGCCTTCAGGCCACCTTGTCCCTCCCACGCCCACGCCCACTCTCCCTCTTACCCCCTAACATATTTTTTATATACTGGATTTTATACTATCCTTATACTTATTGTTATTTTTATTATTACATCTCCAATATATATGCTATCTGTTATTACTTTGTTATTATTATTATTACATCTCCAATACATATGCTATTTGTTATTACTTTGCCCATACACTTATTTAGTTACAAATTTTCTACTGCATATAATATTGCTCTTACTTGTATCATCATTTACTTAGGATTGTTTTTTTAGTTTATACCGTTCGCTGTATTTGTTTGTGCCATATACTAAGGCCTGTTTATTGTTCCCTGTAAACCGATACAATGTGAAAACGGTTATCGGTATATAAAAACCATTAAATAAGACTGGAAGAAAATGAGAGAGGTGGAGCAACAGTGGAACAAACTAAAAGGAGCAATTACAAAGGCAACAAATCTTTATGTTAGAAAAGTAAACAAAGGTAGGAAAAATAAGAAACTGATCTGGTTCTCGAAGGAGGTGGCTGATAAAATAAAAGCAAAAAGGTCCAAAGTAGTATAGTGAAATTGAAAGATAACAAGGATCAATGTGTGGAGAGAGATGAAGAAATGGTGAAAATATTAAACAAATACTTCAGTTTGGGGTTTACTAAAGAAGACCATGAGAAGGACCATTGCTAGTTAAGAAGACTGTAGATAGGGGTGGAGTAGTCAAAACTCTGTTTACAGAAGATAATGTATGGGAAGAGCTAGGAAAACTGAAAGTGGGCAAAGCAATGGGGCCTGATGAGGTTCATCTCAGGATACTGAGGGAGCTCAGAGATGTGCTGGCAGGTCCATAGCATGACCTGTTCAACAGATCCCTTGAAACGGGAGTGGTGCCAAGTGTTTGGAGAAGAGCAGTAGTGGTGGTCCTGCTTCACAAGAGTGGGAGTAGAGAGGAAGTTGGAAACTACAGACCCGTTAGCCTCACCTCAGTGGTGGGAAAATTAATGAAGACTCTGCTGAAGGAAAGGATTGTGAATTATTTACAGTCAGGAGGATTGCTGGATCCAAGGCAACATGGATTCACCCGGGGAAGGTCCTGTCAAACAAATCTGATAATTTTTTTATGATTGTGTGACTAAAGAATTGAATCGAGGAAGAACATGTGATGTGATCTACATGGATTTCAGCAAACCTTTTGATACAGTCTCACATAGGAGGCTTGTGAATAAAATGAGAAGCTTAGGAGTGTGTACCAAAGTGGTCTCATGAATTACTAACTGGTTGATGGATAGAAGACAGCATATGATGGTAAATGGAACCTACTCTGAAGAGAAAACGGTGTTAAGCAGAGTGCCACAATGATGGGTGTTGGGACCAGCCCTATTCAATATCTTTGTGAGTGACTTTGCAGAAGGGATAGAAGGTAAAGTTTGTCTATTTGTGGATGATACTAAGATCTGCAACAGAGTGGATCCCCCGGAAGGAGTAGAGACAATGAGTCGTGATTTAAGGAAGCTTGAACGGTGGTCGAAGATATGGCAGCTGGGATTCAATGCCAAGAAGGGCAAAGTCATGCATCTAGGGTGAGGGTATGTGATGGAGGTGAAAGGTTTTGTGCACAGTGAGAGAGGGACCTTGGGGTGATAGTGTCTAGCAATCTGAAGATGGTGAAGCATTGTGACAAGGTGATAGCTAAAGACAGAAGAATGCTGGGCTGCATAGAGAGAGGAATATCTAGTAAGAGAAAGGAAGTGATGATCCCCTTGTAAAGGTCCTTGGTGAGGCCTCACCTAGAGTATTGTGTTCAGTTCTGGAGGCCACATCTCATAAGGGACAGAAACAGGATGGAGGCAATCCAAAGAAGGGCAACAAAAATGGTGGTGGTGGTGGTGGTGGTGGGGGGTCTCCATCAAATGACTTATGAGAGGTTGAAGGACCTAAATATGTATACACTGGAGGAGAGGAGGTGCAGGGGATATATGATACAGACCTTCTGATACCTGAAAGGATTTAGTGATGCACAATCGATAAATCTTCTCTATTGGAAAGAAATCAGTAGAACTAGGGGTCACAAAATGAAGCTCCAGGGAGGATGATTCAGAAACAACATCAGGAAATATTTCTTATTTCTTTATTTAAAGGCTTTTCTATACCGGCATTCATGAAAAGACATATCATGTTGGTTTACATTGAACCAGGTTAGAAATACATCAAACAGGGTAGTTTTAAACAGGATTTAAGATCAAACAAGAAAGGATGGTCACGAAATAATGGTGGAGGTAGTTGGTATTCAATCATATAGACAGCATATAAAACAGAAAACCATAGAGTAATGAGCATTTAATGGTAGGGGAAGGTCATGGCTTCAGTTCTTTAGGGAAAGGCTTGTCTGAAGCTTTTTCTTGAACGTCCGATGGCAGGGTTCTTGGTGAAGGTCAGGGGGGAGAGAGTTCCATTGTGCGGGCCCGGCGGTGGAGAGAGCGCGTTTCCTGAGTGAGGACTTGGCAGGGGGTGCAAAGAGGGTACCTTTGTATGCTGTTCTAATTGGTCTGGAGGACGTGTGAAGTCGAAGAGGGATATTTAAATCGAGAGTGGTCTGCATGTGAATGGTCTTGTGTATCAGCATTAGTACTTTGTGGAGGAGTCTGAATTTAATGGGGAGCCAGTGTAACTTTTTGAGGACGGGGGTCACATGCTCTCCTCTGTTGGTGTTGGTCAGGATCCTTGCGGCAGAGTTCTGTAGCATCTGAAGGGGTCTAGTGGTATTCGCGGGAAGGCCGAGAAGGAGGGAATTGCAGTAGTCTATTTTTGAGAGTATGATGGCCTGGAGTACTGTGCGGAAGTCATGTGAATGTAGGAGGGGTTTCAGTTTTTTTAGGATTTGTAGTTTGAAGAAACATTCCTTTGTTGTGTTATTGATACATTTTTTTAGGTTCAGATTGTTATCCAGAGTTACGCCGAGGTCTCTCACATGGGTGATAGAGGTCGTTTGTGGCGAAAGGAGGTTGCTGACCGCCAGATCTTTGTCGTCCTGAGAGATGAGCAGGAGTTCAATTTTGGCTGTGTTAAGACCTAAGTTAAGGCTGGAGAGGAGGAGGTTGAATGACTGTAGGCAACCGTTCCAGAAGTTGAGGGTTTTGGAGATAGATTCAGTCACAGGAATGAGGATCTGCACGTCATTGGCGTAAATGAAGTGAGTTACCTTTAGATTTGTGAGGAGTTGGCAGAGAGGGAGGAGATAGGTGTTAAAAAGAGTGGGGGAGAGAGAGGATCCTTACGGGACACCAAGAGTTGACCTGACGGGGGGAGATTCTTTGTTACTTATTCTGACCTTGAAACTCCTATTGCAGAGGAAGGATTTGAACCAATTGAGGGCTGTTCCTGGTATGCCGATGTCTGATAGACGGTTGATGAGGATGGAGTGATTCACGGTGTCGAAAGCAGCTGAAATATCGAGCAGTGCCAGCAGAAAAGTTGTCTTTTCTTCATGGAGAGGATGGTGGATGCCTGGAATGCCCTTCTGGAGGAGGTGGTGAAGACAAAAAAAGTGAAAGATTTCAAAGGGGCATAGGATAAACACTGTGGTTCCAAAAGGACTAGAGGATTAAATGAAGAAGAGAACACATGGGGGTAACTTGCTGGTGTGGCGGTTATTACCCTTAACCAATTGGCCTTCATACTGTTGATGAAACTCCATTATTGCTCTCTGCTTCAACGGCAGGGGAAATGAGGAAAAGGGAATTAAATTCAGACAGCAACCAACAAGGAAACTGAATTTTATGATCTGGGAAAAACAAATAAGAATGGGGGTAACTAACTGATGCGGCTGTTGCTACCCTTAACCAATAAGCCTGATACTGTTGTTGCAACTCTAACATTGCTCTTTGCTTCAACGGCAAATAGTGATGGGGAGTTGGACTCAGACAGCAACCGACAAAGGCCCTGACTTTGACGGTTTGGGAAACTAATCATGGGGGTGACCTGTATGGTATGGCAGATGCTACCATAAACTTGTTGGGCAGACTGGATGCACCATTTGGTCCTTTTCTGCTGTTATTTCTATGATTCTATATAATGGAAAACATAAATGAATGAGGGACCATGAATGAAAAAAAATAGATTTATTTGTCATGTTTTACTTATTCATTTCAAACGAATGAATGTCCCTATTGTGCAGGGCTGGGATTGCAAACTCAGAGCCGTAAGGTCAGATTGGTCAAGGTGCTTTGATTAGAGCCCAAAGTCATTCTTAAAAAGGATGGTTTTTAGTTGTTTTTGGTTTATTTTTTTTAAGTAGAGAAGCATGGCTCCTTCCAAAGATGCCCTAGAAGGGCATGCTGCAATAGTGGCCTGGCCACTGCAAAGGTTTTTCTGTGGTATTCTATTAGGTTCCTGGCAGGTCTGTAGATCTTCAAAGTAAACTAATTCACTGTGTTCTATCACTACTAAGAACTTTGCAGATTAGAGTAAGGATTTTATACTTTATTCTCCACTGGACTGGTAGCCAATTGAGGTACTGCAAATGGGATAGATAAGTTCATTGTGGGCAGTGCCACTTAAGACCCTCACAGCAGAATTTTGAATCATCTAACACTTTCAACATTGTATCAGGAAGGACAAGGTTCAGAAGAACCAAGTGCAGTTGAGGATCTAGAGACACAAGTCATGGCAAATTAAGGCACACCTAATGCAGAGCAAAAGTTATTGCAACCTGGTCATTTTCAGTTAGTAGTAAATCCTGCATGATTGCTATACTAAACCAGTAGGGAATTTATGATATAGTTTGGACAGTCAGTGAATTTCTGGGACTTTGTCCATTTTCTGTTGCAAATGGAAAACTGAGCTCATTTGATTATCATGTTAGAAACAGATGAATTGAAAATTGTGTCCTACGAGCAGACTTGCTGATCTTGTTAAATGTTAATGCAAGGAATAATATTGAATGTGGTCAAAAGCATTTTGGCATACAAAAGTTCAGAGTCAATCTTTAATCAAGTAACCACAGATTTTGGAAAAACAAATTTTTCACAGTCACACACTTATATTATTTTTTGACATAGGACTCAATTTTGGGAAAATGTATGACTTGCATGAATGGTGGAATATTAGCCCACACCACTTTACTTTTTGCTATTAAAATATATTGGAACCAACTGAGAGGTTATTTGTCTATGGCCAGATGAGATTTATTCCTGGCATATAGTGAAAGGGGCAATCATAGATACTTCTAGGCCAATATTCAGAGGTATTTAGCCAGATAACATGTAATTTATTCAGCTACATGCCGAGTTTTCAATATCTCAGGTACAGGAAATAGATCTATCTTATGGGAGCAGTCAGATACTTACAACCACTGTTGGAGACAGGATGCTGGACTTGATGGACCTTTGTCTGACTACCATGGCATTTCTTATGTTCTTATCTGATGAAATGTAGCTAGATACGTGATTATCTGTTTAAAATGTAGTTGAATAAGTCAGGAGTCTTTTGAGGGCATTCCAGGGTACACCACCATTGCTCACTGCAGGTCGCTGCTCTCAGTCCACATCATGGTGGCTTGCCTTAGGCTCGCGTGTGTACCTGCCTGCAACTTAAAGACCCCACAGCAGGAAAACAACACAGTTACCAAAAGATTATGTCAGTATCTTGTGGGGATTTAGGTCAATCTGTGCTCCCAGCCAGCACCTCAGAAACATGTCTCCTACCATGCTTGCAGTACATGTTGCTTGTCCTGTCGTTGCCTTGCTCTTGCTTATCCTGCCTTTGCCTTGTCTCTACTAATCCTGTCTTGCCTTATTCTAGTCCGTCCTGCCTTTGCTCTATTACTGTTCCTGTCTGCCCTCTGGATTCCTTTCTTTTGCCTGACCATTGCGTGGATACTGACACCACCTGATCTCTGCCTAGCCCAACTGTTGCCTGGATACTAATGCCGCCTGATCTCCACCTGCCCTGACCACTGTCTGGACCACATCTCTGCTATCTGCTGCCTGATCTGATCTTGGCCTGATTACTGACTCTGACTACTTGCTCTTCTCTGGACTCTTGCTTAAGTCCTGCAGGCCTCAGAACCCATGGGTTCAACCTGTGGGGGAAGAGGCTGGTACAGGTAAAACCTAAGTCCTTGTCCCAGTCATTAGGGGACTAGCTGGATTGCCTGCCTGGCAGTGCCAATCTTACCTGTGGGCCTCAAAGCTCTACAAAGAGTCCTTGGATTTACAAATTATTATCGACAAGTCATCCATAATTATTCTACTCTAGCAGCACCTGTCACAGCTCTCACAAGGAAGGGGTCTGATACTAAAAACTGACTGAAAAAGGCCATTCAAGCCTTTGAGCAGTTTAAAGTAACATTAGTTGAGGCCTCATATTTAGAGCACCTGGATCCCCATAAGCCTTTCATTATGGGAGTCAATACTTCCACTACTGGAGACAGAGCTATTCTGTCCCAGAACAATGACAATGGGACACTCATTCCCTGCTTTTTTTACTTTAAAAGGTTCTCACTCACTGAGAGCAATTATACCATCAGGGACAGGGAGCTCTTAGCCATAAAACTTGCCCTGGAAGAATGGCATCACCTACTAGAATGAGCCACGCACCCTGTCACAATGTACAGCGACCATAAGAACCTCTAGTATTTCCAGCAGGTGCAATAGCTAATCCCATGTCAGGCCAGATGACCCTTGTTCTTTAATCACTTTGATTTTGAGCTCAAGTATCAGCCAGCAGAAAACAACCAAAGCATAGATGCCCTCTCCCGGATCTTGTTATGGAAGACAGACAAGACCAGCGGCTTGAGCAATGAGACGTGAAAAACGTTATGAACCCTGAGCGTAGAGGGAAGGTGGAGCCGGTAGGAGACCGCACCAATCCATTCCATGATTGGGAACAGACTGATGTACCTCAGAGCCAAGCACATCGAAGGAACCCGCAGGCGAAGGTGTTTGGTACTTAGACACACCTTGTCCCCGGGAAGGAATGTTGGAGCTGGACGTTGCGGACGGTCCGCGTACCTCTTCGCTGTGTCTGCCGTGTGTTGAAGATTCTCCTGAGTAGAGCCCCAGAGGCTGTGTAGCTGTTGGGCTGTGAGCTGCACGGCTGGTGATGGGACTGCCAATGGCAAAGGCAAAGGAGGTCGGAGACGTCTCCCATAGACTACGTGGAAGGGAGGCCTACTGGTGGCCGAATGCCTATGGTAGTTGTAGGAGAATTCTGCCCATGGGAGTAAAGCCACCCAATCATCTCATAGGTCTCCCTTGAAGGCTCGAAGGAAGGCTTTCAAGGTCCGGTTTGTGCACTCCGCTTAGCCATTGCTTTGGGGATGAAAGGCAGTCGTGAAGTCCAATTGAACCCCATATTTCTTGCAGAGTTCTCTCCAATACTTAGCCGTGAACAGTGAGCCCCAGTCAGAGGCGATATGAAGTCCGTGTAGGCGAAAGATGTGCTGAGCGAAAAGACTAGCGAGCTCAGGTGCCGTTGGTAACTTAGTGAGGGGGATGAAGTGGGCCATCTTCGAAAACCTTTCAATCATGACCTATATCACTGTTTTCCCTTCTGAAGGTGGCACGTCCACGATAAAGTTGGTCGACAAATGGGTCCATGGCTCGGTGGGAATAGGCAATAGTTGAAGGAGCCCCCACGGGTGACCAGTTGGCGTCTTTTGTTGAGCACAAGTCGGGCAGGAGCTGACATAAAGATGAACATCTCTCTGGACCTGAGGCCACCAGTAGTATTCGGTCAGCAGATCCAAGGTCCGAGCGACCCCCGAATGCCCTGCGGTCAACGAGTCATGAGCCCATGACAACACCTTCTTGCGCAGGCGAATTGGTACGACCGTCTTACCCATAGACAAGTGGCTCAGAGAAAAGGTTCTCCATTGGGCTCTTGAATCCTGCCTAGCTGGCCATCCTGGCATCAAGAAAACCCTGAAATTATGCTTTCATCACCATTGGTGGCCCCAAGTAAATCAAGCATCCAGACTGGCTGAGATAGGACTAAAAGAAACCACTCTACAATGGTACTTATCCTTTCTCAAAAATCGCTCCTATCAAGTCCAAGTTGATAGGGTAACATCAGATAGGATAACCCTTGATACAGGCATTCCTCACAGCTCTACGTTGTCAGTGACATTATTTAATATATATATATGTTGCCTTTATGTCATCTTTTATCTGGACTAGGTCTTACGCACTTTTTATATGCAAACGATATTCAAATTTTGATCCCTATACACAACACAATTGAAAAGACCTACAAACTAACAACAATGTATCTAACAGTAATTATACAACTGCTAACACACATGAACAATAAAACGGAGATGTTACAGATGTTAATTTATAGGTTGATACTACCTTGTCACTGATTGTTATATTTCACTGTTTTTCTACTTCCTCTCTTTGTTGTTATTTTAACCTTCTTTGGTGCCTGCTGGGTAATACAACATGGCCTCTGTGCCCTAGCAGCTATAAACTGTCTTTATTTCTACATACAAGACAGTTTGTTAAAGACTCCTGGACAAAAATTTAGCCTATATTCACCACAAGTTTCACCCTTTACATCAGTCAATGTCACTCTATGACACTACCCAGCCTTAAATGTACAACTAATATAACACCTTCTACTACTGAAAACAATGAGACCATTGCCTCCTATGAGTAGAGGTTAAATATTGGTTGCATAGAGGTTATAGAGTGAATATATTAGTGGCATATGGATCAAAACTGGAACCTGGGCCAGGGGGGATGTAGAAAAGAGGATTTATATTCAAACAACCAACAACTGCACAGGCTGGAAAAACAAATAAGCGTGGGAGTAGCTTGCTTGTTGCAGCGGCTACTACCCTGAACCAATCATGCCTGATACTTCACTTTGAATACATATACTGCACAACTCACTGCGTCAATGGCAGGAGGGAATGAATAAAAGAGGATTTATATCCTCTTTTATTAGTATAATAGTATAAACATTATAGTATAAATTATTAGTATATTAGTATAAATAGAATAAACAATTCAGCAATTGTTTATACTATTTATTTTCTACTTTCTTAGCCTATCATTCCAGCAGTCTATGCTTCCAAGTTTATTACCCTTGTTGAATGTAACTTTGTTCTGCCTGTTCATACTATTGTTTCTTGTTACAGTCCCCCAGTTCGATGTAAACCGATCTGATATGGTCTTTCTACCATGAAGGTCGGCATAGAAAAGTGTTAAATAAATAAAATAAATAAATATTCAGACAACAACCAACAAGTCTAAATTGCAAAGACTGGGTAAACAAATAAGCGTGGGAGTAGCTTGCTTATTGCGGCGGTTACTACTACTACTACCCCTAACCAATTAAGCTTGATACTTCACATTGATGCAGCTCCAGCACCGCTCTCTACATCAATGATTGGGGTGGAAGGAAATTAGAACCTAAAAGTTACCAATAAGGGCCCTGACCTCAGTGGTCAGAGTAACAGATAAGTATGAGAAAAATAAGTATGAAGCTTGCTGGGCAGACTGGATGGGCCATTGGTCTTCTTCTGCCGTCATTTCTATGTTTCTATGTTTCTATATGTTTCTATAGTTTTAGTGCAGTTTAATTCTCCATTATTTATAAAGATTTATTAAGATTTATTTCAGAACATATCAATATGGTTTAAGGAACAGGAAATGAAGACAATGTGCCTAGTTTAGTTAGTGCCTTGTACCCCACCAGTAAAATTTGTGTATGATTTCAGAAAGAGGATGAATGACAGAAGAAAACAATGTATTCTGAGAAAGATATCCTTTGTCAGAGTTGATCATACACTGTGGTGACTCTTTTTATTTGTTCCATATAATCTTTAATTTTCAGTAGGTTTTACTGTGATTTAATATTTAGATTTTATGGGAGAAGATTGCAAAATTGTTTGATTATTTGCATAAATATGAGTTTTCTCGTGAAGCAGACTTTGTTTAATCAGAAGACTGTGTAGGGGAGAGGGTAGCCAACTCCAGACCAAGAGAGCCACAAACAGGTCTGGTTTTCAGGTTTTCCACAATGAATATGCATAAGATAGATTTGCAAATATTGCCTCTATTATATGCAAATTTATCTCATGCATATCCATTGTGAATATCTTGAAAACCAGGCCTGTTTATATTTGCTCAGGACAAGAGTTGGCCACCTCTAGTGTAGGGATTCTGGATTTTTTGGTATGTTTATACTTTTGTCTTTCTTTTGCTTTTTTATGTTTTGGGTGCTATAAAACTTAACATCAATGATTCTACTCAGTCTTTGTAGCATAGGTTTTCTTCCCTGAGGTATTTAGGATCAAGATCCTTTTTAAATGTGTGTGTCACATTCTGATTGTATTCTTCTATGTATAGGTCTAGTTGAGGAGTGGCCAACTTTAGTCCTCGAGAGCCACATACAGGCCTGGTTTTCAGCATATCCACAATGAATATGCATTGTGGATTTTTTTTTTTACTAAATTTACTAAAAAATTTACTAAAATTTACTAAATTTACTAAATTTACTAAAGATTTACTAAATTTACTAAAAAAACCCGAACCTACCAACCACAGATCCAGCCAACTTCTGCCCAATAGCCAATTTGCCAATGATCGCCAAACTTATGCAAAAGATAGTCAATAAACAGTTATCCAAGTACCTGGAAGAAAACTCTATTCTTGCACCATCCCAATACGGCTTTCATAAATCATTGAGTACGGAATCCCTACTTATCTCTCTTACCGACACTATTCTAGCTAACATGGACAAAAAACAACCACATCTCCTGATACTTTTAGATCTCTCTGCGGCCTTTGACACTGTCAAAAACTCATCTCTATTAACAGGTCTGGCAGACATAGGCATTAAGGGTACAGTTCTCAGCTGGTTCAAGTCCTTCTTGGCAAATAGACAATTTAAAGTAAAAATAAACAACAAAGAATCTCATCCGGTCCCATCCAACCAGGGGGTCCCTCAAGGTTCCTCACTCTCCCCAACCCTTTTCAACATTTACCTCTTACCTCTCTGTCGACTACTTTCTAAACTAAATCTAACCCACTACCTTTACGCGGATGACATCCAAATACTCATCCCTATCACAGAATCTATACACAAAACCCTGATTCATTGGAACAATTGTTTGCAACAAATCAATCATCTTCTTGCTAGCCTTAATCTTATTCTTAACAACAACAAAACTGAGATCCTAATTATCAATCAGGACATCAACAACAAGTTGCTAAACCCAGCTAACCCACTCACTGCAACCATTCCTTCACTAAATCGTTCACCACAGGTACGAGACCTAGGCGTCATTCTAGACGATCAGCTTAACCTTAAAAAATTTATTAGCACCACCACTAAAGACTGTTTCTACAAGCTACAAGTCCTGAGAAAGCTGAAACCTCTTCTTCATTTCAATGATTTCCGGTTGGTTCTTCAAGCCATTATACTATCAAAAATCGACTATTGCAATTCGCTTCTCTTCGGCCTCCCAATCTCATCCTTCAAACCCCTCCAAATGTTACAAAACTCTGCAGCTAGAATCCTTACAAATACGAATAAAAAGATCACATCACCCCCATTCTCAAACTCCTCCATTGGCTTCCAATTAAGCAAAGGATTCTTTATAAAGTGCTCACAGTAATTCACAAATCAATTCACAATATATCCCCACTTCATTTAAGCACCCAACTACGTCATCACTCTTCAGCTAGACCCATCAGAGGAGCTTACAAAGGCACTCTACATGTTCCCTCAACAAAATCCTCGCTTCAGAAACGTACCATATCTACTGCTGGCCCCATTCAATGGAACGCGCTCCCGCCAGATATCCGTCTTGAGATCTGCCACTCCACATTCAAAAAGAAACTTAAAACATGGCTCTTTAAACAAGCTTTTACAGGACCATAAGCACTTTTTTCACCTACATCCAGCAAGAGTTCCTCATCATAGCATTCTCCAGGATTTATATTTCTACTTGACTCTGTATCCATTCTCTTGCTGCAGGTCTCACGTGACATCTACTGTTTTGCTTTTATGTTTTTTTGTTTTGTTTTTTTGTATACTGCTCTATGAGATTTGTTAGCTAATATGTTTACATTACAATGTTAATTTTGATCTAGTTTACCCTTTTCCAAGTTCCACAACCTTGTTCTATGTAATGCCTCTAGGCAAAAACTTATGTTCAGTTTCAATGTAAACCGATGTGATCTGTATTTCATACAGGAACACCGGTATATAAAAATCTAAAAATAAATAAAAAATAAATAAGTATATTTGCATATGATGGAGGTAATGCATGCAAATCTATCTCAAGGTCTGGTTATATTTGTTTATTACAAACTTCCTTTTACTTAATCACCTTTGAAAAGGTGTGACAGTACTAACCTAGAAGATGAATGCTTATCGAAGGGAAGTTTACACATGAGGAACAACTTTCTGCACCTTTAGAGTTTCTGTGTTAAAATAACCATTTGTGTCTTTTCTCTAAACCACAATATAATGGATGCTAATACTAAAATGTGTCACTAACACTGACAAATTAGAGATTCACATTGATTAGCAAAGGAATGTTTTTATGTTTAATATGCTTTAGGAGACAACATACACCAAAAAGTGACACATTTTGCAGGCACTGGTTCATTTTTGTAACTGCAAAATAGTAATTTCATGTCAGCCGCATTGATTAGCAAGCACAAAATTACATCTGTGCTGGCCTTCCATCAGATGTTAAACTGGGCCTGCAGAAATGAATAAAACTGTTTTTTTCCAGTTTAAATTCTCAGAATATCTTCTATTTTGAATAGAAGGACTGGGTTTATGGCCTCATTTCCAATAAATAATAACATCTGGATCCTAGTGATATCCATCCAAAGCACATACTGGGCCAGATTTTTAAACGTATGCGCGGGCGTAGATTTGTTTGCGCAACCTGGTGCGAACAAATCTACACCCGATTTTATAACTTGTGCACGCAGCCGCATGCATGTTATAAAATCCAGGGTCGGCGCAGGTAAGGGGGTGCACACTTGCGCACCTTGCGCGTGCTGAGCCCAAGGGGAGCCCCGATGGCTTTCCCCGTTCCCTCCAAGGCCGCTCCGAAATCGGAGCGGCCTTGGAGGGAACTTTTTTGTGCGATACCCCCACCTTCCCCTCCCTTCCCCTATCTAGCCCACCCCCCAGCCCTAACTAAATCCCCCCTTACCTTTTGTTTCCGAAGTTATGCCTGCCTGAGGCAGGCGTAACTTGTGCGCGCCGGCTCGCCATCCCCTGGATGACTCGGGACCGCCCCATGACCTTCAAACCTGCCCCCAGACCTCCGCCATGCCCCCAGACCTGCCCCTTCCCACCCCTTTTTCAAAGCCCTGGGACATACGCGCATCCCGGGGCTTGTACACGCCGCCGAGCCTGTGCAAGATAGGCTCGGCGTGTGCAGGGGCAGCTTGGGGCAGCTTTTCAGGGGTTACGCACGTATTTTTACGTGCGTAACCCTTTGAAAATCTACCTCACTCTGTTTAATTTCTTTAAGTGATATACGTTTAATGTAAACTTATAATATCATTGAGGACAAGTTTGCTGAGATATCCCATGGATTAAAGTGACTTTCTCAAGGAACAGTATCTTCTAATGTAATGAAATGTAACATGTACAGTATTCCATCTTAAGGGCCAAATTCAAATTTCAGTCAAAATAAAGGCAAAAAGTATACAAAGCCCTCAAGTCAGATTGCTGGCAGAATTTTATAGAAAAAGATATACACATATATATTGCACACATGGTAACAGGCATACAAACAGGTTCAGTCAGCACAAATTTGTAACTGAGTAGTATTATGTGTCAATTTACAAGGTTTCAGCTGAAGCCCGCTGAAGATTGATGCTACTGCTCACACATTCCAAGTGTGTGTTAATTCACCCCTTTTCTGTGGCTTGCACAGTTCTGAATAGGATTTCATTTCCTGTAACTTCTGGAAGGGAAAAATTGTCCGTCATTACCAGATGCAATTTCAAAGCATTTTGCTACTGAAGACATTCTTGAACTCTGTGCCAACTTACATAAGAACAATTATCAGGGTCCAGAAGGGCAGTGGATTGCTAAGCATCCATTAACTTAACTACCTAGGTATGGAAAAGTAGAACTGGCCAGACTGATGATCTGCTGGGTCTCAGTGGCTACTGTTGTTTCATCATTTGCTTTCTTCTCCTCGTTAATATCAGAAAAGTCCAAGGTCCTAGTGATTTTCTGCTGGATGTTGATTGGGACATACCACCTGTGGCATCTTCTAAAAGCAGGGAGATTCTGTTCTGCCATTAGATAATGGAATCTGCACAAGATGGGATGGTACTGTTACCTGTGCTTACCAATGGGGACAATATTGCTAACTTCATAGTGGATGATCATCTGGGGCCTGGTGATTGACAGATGCTGTGATTTAGTATTAGAGAACAGGTATTGATGGTTCATTCAAAGATGAGGGACCTAGACTTCAGAAGAATTACTATTATTTATTTATTTATTTATTTATTTATTTTTAATTTTTATATACCGACATTCTTACATCCGATGTAAATACTACTACTTATCAGTTCTATAACTCTATTTGACTTACACAGCACAGTACAAAATATAGAAGACATAGTCCCTGCTCAGTAGAGCTTATAATCTAATCAAGACAAACATTCAGGGCAAAAGAGACTTTAGGAATTTCATTCATTATAAAATAGTTAAAATCAATATAGATGTAAGTGGGATATTTAAGGGTTAAGATTTAAAAGCAGCCTAAAAGAGGTGGGATTTTAGATTGGATTTGAATACAGCAAGAGAGGGAGATGATGCACCAGCTCAGGAAGGCTATTCCAAGCATACAGTGTAAACAGGTGGAAAGCACAGAGTCGGGAGTTGGTGCTAGAGAAAGGTATAGTTAGGAGTGACTTGCCTGATAAGCAGAGTTTACAAGGAGGGGTGTAGGGAAAGATATTAGAGGGAAGAATTTGGGGCAAAGTTGTAATTTATGCACAGACTTTTGATTTAAAAAAATGTCTGTGAATTAATCTGCCCAAGGTACATGCTGCACACAGCAAGTGTAACTTAATGTGGATGAGTTTGTGCATGTTATTTCAGATCATTTTTATTTAATTTTATTTTTTATTTTTTTCAATTCTTTATTTTCAAATTTTTGAAATTTAGCCCAAGAATATACATCTTGTACAGAAAAATTAGTTGTTGGTATCAAAGTAAATACAAAAGAAATAACTAAAATAGACTATTAGTACAATCATTATCAAGATCATACTCAACATCAAAATTATAATAAATTGTGGGGAGGCGGTAAAAGAACGTCAATACCAGGCAATACATATTTTAAAAAAGAAAAAAGGCTGCATTGACAAGTAGTGCTACAGCTATATATCATTTACATTTACTGAGCCTATAGTAGGAGCTTCCTGGGAGTGTGACTGAAAAGAGGCTTTGAGCTGCCTCGATTCTTGAAAAACATATTGAACATTAGAATACTTTATACAACATTTGCTTGGATATTTTAATATATAACTAGCCCCTAACTGAAGAACCTCGGATTGCATTGTGAGAAATTCTTTACGTCTCAACTGAGTTATTTTTATTATATACGGGTATATCCATATTGGGTACCCAAAGAAAGATGGCTACCTATTTCTAAGAAATAACCTCAAAATATGGTTTCATTCAGAAAGAAATGCAAAAGAAATAAGCAGTGATTTTCTTTGAGTAATTTCTGTCTCAATAGATGTTTCTAGGAAATTAGTTAAGTCCAATTTTGTTGATTGAGGACCTTTTGGCACCGGTTCTGTAACTTGATCTCTCTGTTGTAAATAGTATGCTTTAACGATAACGGGAGTCACAGTCTCTGGGATTTTTAAAATCCAGTGCATATACATCTTAAACAGATCTAGAGGGGAGGTTAAATTTAACACAGGAAAATTAAGGACTCTCAAATTGTGAGCCCTTAATGCATTTTCAACCCCTTCTAGTCTTTTATTCATAATTTTCTCTGAGACTACCAATTTTTGTTGTATTTTCTCAGAAGTAATTCTTTTATCAAGATCTTCTACTTGCTTGTTATATGTTGATATAAGATTATTATTAGTTATCGTTTGTTCTCTAGTGTCCATAGTTATTTGCGATAGCATCTTAATAGATTGCTCTATCGACCTCACAGCTGATCAAATGCCTTCTAAAGTTCCATTTTTTGACACTGTTATTTCCAGACCTGCAGTCAAAGCCCTTAAGTGGCTTCCTTCCGCTTCTTGCACTACACAGTACTGCACTGCACAGTACCTTGAAGGGTAGATATTCTAGGCCCCTGTTGTTTTCCTAAAGAGGAATCCGGGCTCACCACCTCCAACGCTCTTCCTGGGTGTGCCCCTCCTTCTACTTCCTTCTCTCGGGTTCCTCCAGGGTCTTTTCCTTGGGCAATGGCTCCCTCTCCACTCTGGAACACTGCCAGAGGAGTCTCCACCACTGCCAGACCACTAGAAACTGTGTCGTTGTTCCCTGGAGGTGCGGGCCTTCTCGGCTTTGTGGAGCTCAATGAGATGTTATGGGTCAAGGGGGAGGAAGCTCGCTCTAGCATCTCTCCCCCAGCGACTTGGCTTTCCAGCATTGAAGCTGTTGCACCCATGAAGAATCCATCAATTCGAGGCTGGGAAGACTCAGTCAAGGGTGAGTTATCGCTCACCCCTCTTAGTCTTCCTTTTCTTTTTGTGTGCGGCATTTTTTAACAGGTAAATTCGTGAGAAGTAAAAGCCTCTCCTCCGATGGTCTTCGTAGTCCTACTCGGTGGCAGTAATCTTGCCTCCCCTCATGTGTCTTCAGATCATTTTTAAAGCAAACTGCTTCAAGCAGGTGTAACTTGCCCAACAAAGGTGGGGGGGGGGGGGATTTAGGTAGGGCCGGGGGGGGGGTTAGGTATGGGAAGGGAGGGGAAGGTGGAGGGAACAGAGGCAGGCTGCGTGGCTCGGCGCGCACAGGCTGCCGATTTTGCGCAGCCTTGCGTGCCCCGATCCCGGATTTTATAAAATCTGGCGTACTTTTTAAAGATCTACCTCTATGTGCATAGCTGCTGCATAAATTATCCCTGATGCTACCAAATCACCCTCTAAATATTTGTAGCTCTAAAGTTATCAACAGAGAATATGCTGGGTTGAAACAAGGTCACCTCAGGTTTTCTGTAATTTGTAGGTTTCTTTTTTATTCTTTTATTCTTTTATTCTTTTATTTCTTTTTTATTTTTGCTCTATTTACATGATCTTCAGGTTTTGGATTCTCCAGCTTTTTTGCAGAGTAGTGGTTCTTTAATTCAGCCCTGATCACCCAAATACAGATTTGATTTTCAGGCCATTCACAAAAAGAGTATCCAACATTTCCACATATTTGGTCTCAGAACAAGGGTTAATTTTCAAATTTTGGTTTCCCTAAAAAACAATCATCTTTGGAGGCCTCAAGAAGCAGATCAGAGAACTGAAAAAGGAATGGAAAAGCTATTTCATCTGAGTAATTGCTCTGACTTTCAGAACACATTTTGTTAGTCTATTTGCCTTCAACGCCATGGTTTTTGCCAGTAGAGCTTTTTCTGCTTATGATCAGTTTGCTTAAGATTACATTTATTTTTTCTATGCTAAGGCTGATAAATCCAATATCCCAACCTGATATATATTCAAAGAGAAAGAAAATACTCTTGACATTTGAACAATAACAAGTTATAATATAATACATTTCAGTTGAAATAGAATGGAATACACTTGCAGTGGCAGTTGGTTAAAGGTTAAGTGTATTTTGTGTTTTGATTTGCAATTCTATATTAAATATAAATATGTGTCATATGAAATTCTAGACCACTTGTAAATATGATCTTGAAAGCTATGTTTATAGAAGAAGAAAAAGCAATTTGAATTATCCTTGCTGGAAATGATAAAAACACACAACAAATACACCTTGAGAGCAGAAGTTCAGTAAAAGCTATTCTAGTTATTCTTGGATGAATTTTGTCATAGAAATCTATTCTCTAACTTTCCTTCTGGTTACCATGTTAATCTGATATAAAGGTGATCTGTGTCATAATACTAAGGAGGGTATTAAACATTTAACAATGGGCATAATGTTTGATGCAAAGAAATGATCCTGCACTAGAAGTTAGAACCCATGGAAGTGGGGGAGCAGCCTAGTGGTTAGAGCAGTGGCCTATAAACCAGGGAAACTAAGGTTTGAACCTCACTGCTACTCCTTGTGAACTTAGGTAAGTCACTTCACCCTACGAAGTTAGGGCTTGACTCATTAAGGTATTTTCCCATAGATCCAGAATGGGAGACAAGCCTTAGTAAATCATGCAGCTATATTGTGAACTCCCTGGAGACAGAGAAATGCCTGAATGCAATCCACTTTGCAGAAAAAAAAAGCAGACTATAAAATCATAGAGATTACAGAGAGGCAAAAAAAGTATAAAACATGCTTTGCTGCATGCCCAGTTGATGTATGGCCCGCATACATTGTTAAATATTCTAGCAGTCAGAAATGCTGGAGGGCTGGCAGCTAGACTGGAGAGCCGGGTCATTTGTCACAGACAATGCTGCCAATATGATAAAGGCAGTAGATGATGGGGCTTTCAGGGTATCTGTTGTTTTGCATACTCACTATACCTGGTATTGAAGGATACCCAGGGACTGGGGTCCAAGGACCATGGGAATTTCTGCAGAAAATGATAGATAAATGCAGGAAAATAACATGGTACTTCCACAGAAACAGAAAAGTTGGGAAGCTTCTCTGTGAAAAGCAGGAAGAATTTAGGATGCCTCACAAGCGTCTATTTCAGTATGTTGGCACTGGCTGGAATTCCATTTTTTATGATGCTGCTGAGGTTAGTGGAGCAGACAGACACCCCTTCATGATCTGTCTCTGGAAATAAAAGATAGGTGTGCATGCACCCCCCACCCCCCTCCGGGCATTATGATTGGGTAGTCATGAGGCAGATGGTACAAATTCTGAAGCCCATCAAGGATGCTATGGAAGATCTGAGTTCCAGAAACACCAGCCTGGGTGGGGTCATCCCTAGAGAAGATATTCTGGAGGAAACGATGGAGGGCTTCTATCAGCAAGAAGAAATGAGAACAGAAGTGCTGTGGATTCTGGAAACCTTTCAGCAGCAGGTGGAAGAGAGACTGAAACCTCTCTCAGTAAACTATACCTCAGTAAACTATACCTACATACTTGCTATACTTTGTGACCAAGAGGTGAAAGGGAGCCTCTCATCTCACATTCACGACTGAGATGCTTGCTTGTGAGTGACATGTACATATTTTGTATGAACCCCAGATGCATTTTTCCATTCATGAAGATCTGATACACCATAACTACATTCTATAGGATACATATAGTGTTACAGTAAAAGGCGGCATGGATTTAAGGTTTGGTAATAGCTTTTATGACTCACGTCAAGCTATAGATTAGCTTCTAATATCTTATAATGTGCTGTGGTTTGGCAGCAAGATAACAAAGTCATGGGGGTGTGACTGATGCAACCATTCTGTCTTTGCCACAGGAGATTCAGAATATGGATACAGGACCTGGCTTCTCACACCCATCGCTAATCTGAACCAGGCAGCAGAGGCAAGGTACATTGAGACCTTATATTCTATCCCCTGTGTAATTAAATGCACCTTTCGAGTTCTCAAAAGTAGATTTCACTATTTGGACAAAACAGGGGAGCTTTAATGTAAGCTCCACCCAGAGTAGCAGAGATAGTGCTTGTCTTCTGTGTATTTCATAATCTGACTCTACGTTATGGCATCCTATTAGACTTTGTTCCAGCTCTACCTCAGGATTCCGCATATCCCCCAGCAGAAGTTGGGAAGAACACATGGACTGGCAGCCAGCTTCACAAAATGTTATATAACGCTACTTTGTTTGTTAGTCGGCATCTATTTCTTCCACTTGCATGGATGAGAGCCCAGCAGAGTGGTTCTAGCTGGTCACATCAGTATCTTTCTTTTATTCATCATTCCTCTGTCTGGTTCAGTGTCTAACAGAAAATACTTCAGCCTAGATAGGCAACATTGTGATCATAGAGCAATATGTGCAGTTGACAGTAGAAGACAAAGTAGACATCAAATAAACCTAACAAAGAGATGTGGCTGTCCTAAAGTATTCATATTGACTGTCAGTCAAAAAGAGTCATGTTTCGCCATAGCATTTGTGCAGGACTGCCACCACAGTGGCTACACTTTTGATCCTGTCCTATCCCTCACATGTTGGCAAGATAATTGCATTGGTTTGATGGAACTCCAGCAGGGCCTAGGCCAGGGATGGGCAATTCCAGTCCTCGAGGGCCGCAAACCGGTCGGGTTTTCAGGATATCCCTAATGAATATGCACGAGAGAGATTTGCATGCACTCTGCCTCAGTCGCATGTAAATCGTTTTCATGCATATTCATTAGGGATATCCTGAACACCCGACCGGTTTGCAGCCCTCGAGGACCGGAATTACCCACCCCTGGCCTAGGCCATGGAGCCAAGTTTCCGAGACAATGCTGACATCAGAGTTCTCACATAGCAGGCTTTCACTTTTGGGAAGCACATGTCCAATATTGCTATCCCAAACTTCTGTCAGGTCATTGCAAGCTAGCATATCTCATAGGAACATGCACAACTGGGCCCTACTACACATATATAAGCAAACAGTCTGCTCTCATGTACAGTTGGTGAAGGCCCTGGCTCTTGGTCTGTTATGTTGGTTATGTTTGCTGCACAGGGAAGCTATTGAAGAATGATGATCTGAAGGTTGGATTGGGAATAGGATGGTGACATGTCTTCACATGGTATAGAAAGTCACCTCTGAAATATATAGGTCCTATTTTATTTAGTGAAGACAATAATGACAGAACTAAAAGTTTACCTCATTGAATCCAAGTCAAAGCTGTGTTAGAAGCAATTAATCTACCCTGACATATCACAGGTAGCCATTGGGTAATATTGAGATGTCAGGGCACCACAAGGCCCTTTACCTGACCAACTCAGGGCTAGTTATATTATCATGCTTTATGCAGGTCATAGAAAATCTGCAGAGTAGTTTGTTTATTCTGATTGCTAGTAGCAGTTACAGTCATCCTATATCTGGCTACACTTAAAGAACATAGGCTGAGGGCTCCAGGGGAGACATGCTATCAAAATTCAGGTCTTTTCTGGTTTGAGGCCCTTGCTTGTCCACATGGATGCTATGACTTGTGGACAACATAGCAGAGTTGCTGTCCTATAGGATGTGTCTCATTTGGTGATTGTCCATTTTACACTTTGTGGATATGGAGACCAAGGCTGTTGTGCTGATAGACTCTGAATCATCAGCTCTGTGTTTAGCATTAAGACAAGAGAAGGTATTGTCAGCTGCTGACCTCATGAGCCAACAAGTCTCTTTCTGAAACCTGCCACTATGCAAATTGTATAGCCAAACTGCTCCCAGAGATATTTATAAAGTCATGGAAGCAAGTGTTTAAATAATGTACACAAATAAGGGAAATAAACAACACAAAGATCAGATCTAACTCATAGCTATCTAGTGATCAACAACCCAAGGCAGTGCTGGGGTTGTAGGAAGTCTTTAGAAGTCTGCCTGATTCCAAGCCACAGCTGACCTCTTCACTTTCTGCTCTTAGGCAGTGGAAACCCTATCCTCAACACCTCTATGACTCCTCAGTTGTCACATAGCATGCTCTATGAGGCTACTTTCTGGGATGACACAATGTTCTAGCAGACTGCAAGTTGATTTACAAACATTTTAAACTGTCATACCTAAAAAAGTGAATACAATTCTTGCCTCTTAGGTGGAGTGAGGACAAATATAAGGGTCCCAATGTTATCTTTTGTGACCTCATTTGTGTTACTCCACCTAAGATCAGACAAAAGTTACATGTACATTATTTACTCTCTGGGCCTGGCACCAAATATCTGCTCATTAGAGATGAAAAAGACCAAGAGCTTTATGTGTTTTTCAATCAGGCTTCTGACTAAAAGGTTATGCCATGATGGCATTAGGTGCTAGACCCAGAGAGAAGGCCCATTGTTTGGTCAGAGGAGATATATCTTCACAATGGAAGAGGCCAATGATTTGTTATAGCTGCATTATGACATTTTCATAGCTATACTGGTCTTGAGTATTGGTATAGTAAAAGAAGTTAAATTAAATTAATTAACCTTACAGCCTATTGATAACCAACAAAGTGAAGATGTTGCTACATGACTTCCAGCCAAGCATTTCTACATCTGTTTCACTGGACAATATATGGAGGTGAACAGCAGCTAGATACTGCCCATATCACATACATACCCAAATACCTAATTGCCATCTTATTCTTTAACTGCTCCTTCATGTCCCTGTATGAGTGGGCCACCTGCTCTCCAGTTCTCTTGATGCCACTGTGTCATGATATGGCCTACATGATGGTCCTCCATATCTGGGCGTTGGAAGATCTGGAGGTCATCTCAGCCTGGTTGCTGAACAGCAGGTGGTAATTCTGAAAGATGCCAGTGATGAGCTGCTCGTTGTCCTTCACACTGACCCTGTAAGGGTGTAGATGTGGCCGACTTGCTGCCTGGCTGCCGGAGGATCTGGTTGCCACTTCCACTTCTAGAGAGGTGTCACTATCCTTACTCTCACTCTCACTCCCTGCTCCCCTCCTTTCCTCCCTCCCATGCACATGCCCTGAGAACTCACCCCCTCTGCCCTCTCTGTCTAGCCATACCCTGCCATCCTCCTTTTCCCACCACAGTCACCTGCCTAGCCCTTTCCCCCTCCCATTTCCTTCTATCCCTTTCCTCCTCCCTATCTCTAATCCTATTTTTACTCCTACTCTTCTTCCTCCTCCCACTCCTGCCCTCTTACGCCTCCCTCCTCTTCTCCATTTTGCACTCCTCCTCCTCCCTCCTTCTCTCCCTACTCTTCTCTCCTCCCAAACCTTCTATGCTCCATTCTCGCCTGCTCCTCACCATTCCTCTTCACACCACTCTTCCACTTCCCACCAGTCCTCCAATTTTCACTCCTCCTCCATTTAGCACCACTCCTCACCACTTCTTCAATCCTCACTCCTCCTCCATTCCTCATCACTCCTCCAATTCTCCACACAAAGGGACAGACAGTCAAACTAGACCAACACACAAAAACTTCCACATGCAGATAAAAACAAGAGATAAAGTTAAAGGAAAACATATGAGAGCCCTAAACAGGACAACTCACTCAGGGAATCACAAGAAAAAGCTCCTAAACTCCAGCTAACCACCAACTCACCTCCTCTCCCCTCTTTTCAATGCCTGACACACCTTCAAAGAGGCAGCTGCAGGAAGCTGGTATATATAAACAAAGAAAATAATACTCCAGATGTCAAATGACATACATGGCATAAAATGAGGCATGAGGTGTTAATGGGCAAATGATGTGGTAGTGGATCGCACGACATGAAAAATATCATGTGGTATGTCATTAATTTCCCCAACCATGCCCATATTTTTAGCATGGTCCATGAATGCACTATATTTCAGCTTTATTTACCGCAATATGATGAATCTAGACTTAAGAGCATCACTGCGATATTGGACTGTAAATTGGCTAAATTGTAATCCTCAATGGAGGAATTGAAAGAAATGCTTGCAACCCATAATCAGCGAATCTCTGCTGTGGAGGTATGAATTGCTGAATGTGAGGACCTGATAGATGACCTTCAAACACAGATACAAAAACTACAAAAGAAAATTATTCAGCTAGAAGATTGCATAGATGACCAGGGAAACAGAAACTGTCAGAACAATGTACGATTTATTGCCATATCTTAAGCAGTGAAGGATCGGGAACTTTTTTATTTATGTAAGCATATTATTCTGAGATACTTGGAATGCCCACGGAAGATTTACCACTGTGTTACGAATGCATTCATTGCTTGGGAATGTTCTGACAAACTGAAATTGTTCCAAAGGCATAGATCACACAAAATGCTGGAATATGAAGGGGAAAAAATTCTTCTTTTTCAAGATTTCTCAGCACAATTTGCTGCTAAACAAAAGGAGATCACTCCAAATAGCTCTACACTTTTTCAAAAGGGCATAATGTTTTCCCTACAGTATCCAGCCAAACTGAGAATTTTCTATTGAGGTGAGAGCAGACTTTTTGAATCACCCGAGATCAAGCATTACATGGCTCTGATTGACCTGTTTCATCTAAGTTGAGGACTTGCTGATCTATGGACATAACTTTTCTCCAGAAGTTGTATGGTTCATTTTTGGGGGCATTTATTGTGCATAAACTGTGGGTTCACAATTTTGTATTGTGTCTTTGTGCCATTTTGCAATGACACACTTAACTTAACAGACTTCATCATAATGTTCTGTGTCTTTCTGATGGGGCTCGATTGGAATAGGTGGGTAATACTGCACGTAAAATGTTGGGATTTTTTCTTTTTACTGTTGTTTTTCACTTTATCAATATCCTGCACTGTTGGCGACTCTTGCTACATTAGATGACTTGTTGCAGTTCACTGTTTGTCAGGATATGACAGGTCTTTTGGGTTTAACCTATTGTCTCTTTTTTTTTTGGTCCTTTGTCCTGTACATGTTCTAAGAGGGATTGATTAAAGATGGAGTGGAGGTCAGATACAAATATTCCATCTTACTTAGAAGTATCAGGAGATGGGTGTTTGAATTTTAAACCTTGAGGCTGGGAGGGAGGTTTTGGAATTGGGATGTCTGTGTGAATGTTGGTGATATGGAAGTTTGGATAGGAAGAATGGTTTGGTATGTGTATGTGAAGTACGTGAGTAAGGGAACATGAAGAATGTATTTCATACCATAATTGCACTATTTCTGATGGGACTGTCTATATGGACATTTCAGGTGCTATGCCTAAGCTGGGGGGGGCATTCACACCTTTGTTGTTACATATTATGATCGTACTTCTAAGAATGTGGTCTGTTAGGGATGTCACATGACTTAACTTTTCGATTTTGCATTGTAAATGGTTTACATTCTATTAAACATAGGAAAGTTTTAGTGAGTCTGAAGAAATTGCACACACATTCTGCATTTTTGAAAGAAATGCATATGGAAGACAAAGAACATATTAAACTTAAAGTTGATTGGGTGGGGACCCGTGAGTTTCCATCTTTTTCATGTAGAAAATGGGGTTTAGCAATATTATTTCATAAAAATATACCATTTCACTGTGAGAAAATTGTTAAAGATCCTCAAGGGCATTTTTTGTGGGTGGCGGGGCAAATCTATAGAAAAAAATTATTACTGGGGAAAATGTATGATCCCAATTAATATGATCAGGTATTTTATGTCTTCCTAATCTTTCAGGTATTACAGTTTAACAATTAGCAGATAGTGATGAGGGGGGGGGGGCAGATTTTAATGTACCTCTGAATATTATGATGGATGTCTCCCCAGTAACTAAATCTGGACATCTGCACAATAGGAGGGAAGGTTCATTCTTCATGAAAGAGTTGGATTTAATAGATATTTGAGAAAATTACATCAAGATGACTTAGTTTATTCCTTTTTTTCACATGTTCATAAATCATATTCTGGAATTGATTATTTTTTGATATCTCAATCTTTATGTATAGATGTATTGTCTGCCTCTTTTAGGCGTGAATCCACTCTCTTTATATGTAGATGTGTTGTCTGCCTCTCTAGGTGCGAATCCATTCTCAGACCATTCTCCCATAGATTTTGTTTTGTGAATGGGAAAAAGAGATAAACACTGCATGGTTTCAAGACTTTGAATTCAAAGTCTATTTGCATGCTAGGTGGCAGCAGTACAAATAAACTAATTGGTGAGAAGAATTAGATGCATGCATATTTTGGGAAACAGCTAAGGTTGTGCTTAGAGGTGATATCATCTCTTATATGGCTAAAAAGAAAAAGATGTGTAAACAGTGTTGGGATGTGTTATCACAAGAGCTTATTGTAGCAAAAGTAGAACATATTAAAGATAAGATGGTGAACACAAAAAAGCAATTAGACTCATTCAGACTGAATTTGAATCTTAAAGTACAAACATCTATCTTATACTACAAGTCACAAATATATAAATATGAAAATCATGCTGGTAGAATGTTAGCATGCCTAGTTCAACAAAAAAGGAAATGAACATAGACTCTTGACATGAAGGATGAATATTGGAATTTATGTAAAGGGAAATAAATTCAATATATTTTTCACAGATTTTATGAATATCTTTACTACCATTTTCTGGTTCTATAAAAGATAAATATGAATTTCATGAATATTTACAATTGCCGATGCTTAGTAGCATGGAAATTCAAAAATTCAATGCTCCTATTACCAAAATGGAATTAGAGAAGACAATTATATCTCTTCCTAATTGCAAAACACCTGGACCAGATGGATATGGGGTTGAATTTAATAAATATCTTTAACAAGATATTTCTCCATACTTATTGGCAAATTTTGAATCTATAAGGACACGGGAATCTACTTGGTGTTGTGCCAGGATGTGGACCATTGGCCTAGTGCAGGATTGGCAGGCTCCCTGGTCGGACCCAGAGAGTGCCTTCCACCAGAAGGTGGAGCACAGGAGGAGGCAGAGACCAGCTGGAACTTTACCACTAGCAACCAGGGGTTTCCTTGGGTTGAGCCCTTGGTTACCCGGGCCGCCTGGTCTTAGGTGGGCCTCGCAGGATCTTCTTGAGAAAAAGTTCAGGGGCGTGCCCACCACGATCAAGAGTGTGCAGTCAATGTTCAGGCTATGAGTCTGGGGTGCCAGAGAAGGCAAAAAGAAAGTCTCGGAATGTATGGTAAGGATCAAGGCCAGAGTAGTAATCGGAGTCCCAGGCAGAAGTCAGGTCAGGCAGCGATCAGATTAGTTGGAGTTCTAGGCAATGGTCAGGTCAGGCGGCGATCAGGGTAGTTGGAGTTCCAGGCAATGGTCAGGTCAGGCAACAATCAGAGTAGTCAGAGTTCCAGGCAATGGTCAGGTCAGGCAGCGATCAGGGTAGTCGGAGTTCCAGGCAGAGGTCGAAAACCAGCCACAAGTTTGTAGAGATCAGCAGACAGACGAGTCAGGGAAGCAACTAAGCCCAAGGAAGGGAGAAGTTGCTAAGGCAACTCCTGAGTGTCAGGATCCGCCTCATATAGTTCTCTAGTGGTGATGTCATCGGAAGGGGCCGGAAGTCCTGACGCACCGTGGGCCCCTTAAAAAAAGGGGAGGGGCGTGCGTGGCTAGGGAGCTGCAGAGAGGAAGTCTATGGTGGCATCTCCGCCGCGAAGCAAGAGCCAGCAGTGCAGAGGAAGGCCGAAGACGCGCCGACAAGCGCCGAAGCGCCTCTCCTACCCTGCTCCAGAGTAGGGCTAACTCAGGAATGGAGCAGGAGGGCAGGTAGGAGGGGCCGGTCGCAAACCCCGCAACCGGCCATCGCAACACTTATTATGCCAAATTTAGCATTGATCGCCATATTCCTTAAGGTGGATAGAGACCTTACCCTGGCTTCTTCATACAGACCAAGATCATTAATTAATCAAGATAATAAATTATTAGTAAAATTGTTAGTGGAACCATTGAAAGGCATATTACCTAATTTTATTCATCATGATCAAGTGGGAATTGTATTTGGTAGACAAGCTGTTGCCAATGATAGGAAGGTTTTAGCTGCCATATATAATGTTAAAAGTTCCTCAGAACAAGCATATATAATCAGTAGATGCAGAAAAAGCTTTTGATAAAGTTAGTTGGGATCATTTATTTTTGGTTTTACAAAAATTTGGTTTTCAATACAATAAATCAATTTTTTATATTTTAAACCGCAAAAAAGAAGAATTCCCTGTGTATGTGTAGGACCTTCATACCATCCTTTGGTTGCTGAATTTTACTGCCAATTTTTTACTCAAAAAGGGTCACTTATAGTCATTGGTCCTTATATATATATATAATCAATTCATGATTGGAGTGAATCTTTTCTTCAATTATTTAAATTCTATATCCAACATTTTAAAGCACATCAAAACTTGCAAATTAGAGTAAGAAAAAAGTACTTCCCCACTGAAAAAGTAGATGTTGAGCCCGACATGATATCACACATCATGTGGACTATTTAGGGGCTACATATTCTTTGTAGGAGAATGATCAAATAATCTTTAAAAATCCATTTTTAATCAGTTTCTTCCATGCAAAAACACTTCTGACTCAGGTACATTTTTCGGTAAAAAATTGGCTGTAAAATTCAGTAACCGAAGGGTGGTATGAAGATCCTACACATACACAGGGAATTTGTCTTTTTTGCGGTTTAAAATATAAAAAGTTAGAAAGGCAACTTGTTTTTGTGTTGATGTGATTACATTCCAGTTGCATTAATTTGGACTATATTTTGGTATTTCAATACAATAGACCATTATATGAAAGACCTACAGCCAGAATATTAGTTAATGGTGGGGTAACTGAGGAATTCACTTTAAAATGAGGAACTAGACAGGCATTTTTCTTTTGATACTTGATCCCCTTGCTGCTAAACTTCATCAATGTTCTGGATTTAAAGGGGTATACATGGGAGACACAGAATATAAACTTGATTTGTTCAGATGATATTCTATTGGTACAAGATCTAGATCAATCTATACCAGTTATTCTGAATATATTTAAGAAGTTTAGAAGTTTTGCAGGATTGGTTATATAAATCAACAGAAATCTGAAATGATGGTGGTAAACTCCACTATCTTGACAACTTTGGAAAAAATCACATTTCTTTCGCTATTGCATCCAAAGATTTAAAATATGTAGGAGTTTACATTCCTGTGGCTGGTTTAATATCTATGAAAGAAATGTAATTCCAACACTGGAGAAAATTTGTGATTATATGGCAACTTAGCAAAATTTATCTTTGACCTTGATGGGAAGAGATGCAGTATAAAAAAAGGTATTATTTTCAAAACTTTTGTACATATTACAGATGTTACCTTGTTGGCTGAAGCAGAAGGATGTTCGATCATTGCAAATACATCTTATTAAATTCTTGTGGAAGAAGAGTAAATCAGAATTGTATTGGCAAAGCTATATTGCATAGAAGAACTGGGTGGTATTAATGCTGCTTGCCAACTGAGAAATTTGGGAGATTGGATAACAGGGAAAAATGTTTATATTCATAGTAATTTGGAAGGGGTTGATGCCTCCTTTCCTTCCATTGAATGTGGTTCAAGTTTTGGGGGATCATCTAACCATAGAAATAAAAAGGCTTCCTTTAATTTTACCTGTACGAGAAGCTTTTTATATATCATCGAAACAAATGGTTTTGACATTTAGGAATAATCTGGAACCACAATGTAGCGAAGAACAAATATTAAGGTTATGGTCAGTGGCTGATCGTCATAGTGTAGCAGATTTCCTAAATAAAGACCTAAAACCCAATTGTTTTCAGGAGCTGAAAGAGAAATATGGCCTACATAATAACCATTGGTATGCCTACTTGCAAGCCAAGCATTATGTAACCTCACAGACTTTTACAGCCCAAGGGGTAGATTTTATAAATTTATGCAAGCGCGTACTTTTGTTCGCGCACCAGGCGTAGCCGCGCGTATCTTATAAAATCTGGGGTTGGCGCGCACAAGGGGGTGCACATTTGTGCAACTTGCGCGCGCCGAGCCTGGCGTGCGCTGCCTGTTCCCTCTGAGGCCGCTCCGAAATCTGAGGCCGCTCCGAAATCGGAGCGGCCTCAGAGGGAACTTTCTTTCCACCCCCCCACACCTTCCCCTCCCTTCCCCTACCTAACCCACCCCCCCGGCCCTATCTAACTCCCCCCTACCTTTGTTGTCAGATTTACGCCTGCTGAAAGCAGGCGTAAATCTGCGTGCGCCAGCGGGCTGCTGGCGCACCATCACCCAACCCGGGGGCTGGTCCGGAGGCCTCGACCACACACCTGACCCCGGACACGCCCCCGGACACTCCCCCTCCCCGCCCCTTTTACAAAGCCCCGGGACTTACGCGCGTCCCCGGGCTGTGCGCGTGCCAGCAGCCTATGCAAAATAGGCGCACCAGCGCGCGAGTGCCCTGCTCGCATAAATCCTGCCGGATTTACGAGCGTAGGGCTTTTAAAATCCGGCCCCAAGTCTTTAAAGCGACTCTTTTTATAAAGTATTATAGATAGACATTGTCTAGAAAAAATAACATAACACATTGGTGTAAGCTATGTAAATCATTCTGCATGCGCCAGCGGGCTGCTGGCGCACCATCACCCAACCCGGGGGCTGGTCCGGAGGCCTTGACCATGCCCCCGGGCTGGCGCCACGCCCCTGACACGCCACCCAGAACGCCCCAAAATTCGCACCGCCCACCAGACACGCCCCCCTTGCAAAGCCACGGGACTTATGCACGTCCCGGGGCTTGTGCACACCACCGAGCCTATGCAAAATAGGCTCGGCGCACGCAGGGGGGTTTTAAAAGGGTTACGCGCATACCTTATGTGTGTAACCCTTTTAAAATCTGGCCCATGGTGAGTAGAAGATTAAGCAAGAGTGATGGCTGATGGAGTCCACTCTGGTGAAGAGAAAATGACAGCTGCTTTCCACAGGGATCAATGCTGAGGTCATTCCTTTTCAATGTCTTCATAAAAGACATTGTGGAAGGATTAAAAGGGAAAGTGTGCCTGTTTGCAGATGACATGAAAATCTTTAACAGAGTAAAAGTAGCCTTTTTTGGAATACTTATTCCACATCTGGACTCTTTTGCTTAGTACAAATTAACTAGAGCATAATAGGAATTCACACCAATACTTTAATAACAAAGCTCATGTCTTCATTGCTACCCTGTGAGGCTGGTTAGCTTTCCCTCCACAAAAAACTAATCCCTCATCTAGGATGTATATATTAGAGATGTGAATTGTGTCCTCGATCGTCTTAATGATCGATTTCGGCTGGGAGGGGGAGGGAATCGTATTGTTGCCGTTTGGGTGTGTAAACTATCGTGAAAAATCGTTAAAATCGTGAGCCGGCACACTAAACCCCCCTAAAACCCACCCCGACCCTTTAAATTAAATCCCCCACCCTCCCGAACCCCCCCCAATGCTTTAAATTACCTGGGGATCTGGCGGTGGTCCAGAACGGCGGCGGTCCGGAACGGCCCCCTCAATAGAATCGTGTTGTCTTCAGCCGGCGCCATTTTTCAAAATGGCCGCCGCAAAATGGCGGCGGCCATAGACAAAAATGATTCGACGCAGGAGGTCGTTCCGGACCCCCGCTGGACTTTTGGCAAGTCTTGTGGGGGTCCGGAACCCCCGCTGAACGACCTCCTGCAGTCGATCTCCTGCCGGCGCCATTTTCCGTACGAAAACGATTCGCGGCAAGAAATCGCTCCCAGAACCCCGCTGGACTCCCAGGAAAATTTGGCCAGCTTGGGGAGGCCTCCTGACCCCCACAAGACTTGCCAAAAGTCCAGCGGGGGTCCAGAACGACCTCCTGCGTCGAATCGTTTTTGTCTATGGCCGCCGCCATTTTGCGGCGGCCATTTTGAAAAATGGCGCCAGCTGAAGACAACACGATTCTATTGAGGGGGCCGTTCCGGACCGCCGCCGTTCTGGACCACCGCCGGATCCCCAGGTAATTTAAAGCATTGGGGGGGGGGGGGGTTCGGGGGGGGGGGGGATTTAATTTAAAGGGTCGGGGGTGGGTTTTAGGGGGTTTTAGTGTGCCGGTTTTCCTGCCCTCCCCCTTCCCCCGATTTACGATTTTTTAACGATAAATCGGGGGAATTGGTATTGTATTGTGGCCCTAACGATTTTTTGATGATTTAAAATATATCGGACGATATTTTAAATTGTCAAAAAACGATTCACATCCCTAGTATATATCACCTTAAATTCAGATTTTTTTTTAGAAGTAATGGCCAATTCATTTCTTTAGCAGGGCATATCTCAGTCCTGTTTGGATCCTCTCTGTGATGTCTTCTGCTCACACCATTTCCTGTTGCTTGTTGCAATCTTCCTCCTGGAGCTTCTGTGCTGATAGTTTTGTATGTGATATCATAAGTGGTGCAGCTCATCAGCATGGGTGGAGTCTGATTGCTGGGCATCTCCCATTGGTTAGTAAGTTCATAGAAACCTGATTGGTTGGTATCATGTGGTCAGGTCTTACAGATACTTGATTTGATATGCCTGAGTTGCTGTCATACAATGATTAGATTCTGCTGACCAAGAAGATACCCTGCTATGTCAGAAGTTCATTGTTAGGATTTAATTGGCTAGAGTTCATTTTAAGTCTGATTGGATGGTAGGAACATCCTGCTTACATCACAGTTCATTGTTGGGACTTATCTGGCTAGAGTTCTGACCTGTTTGGAAAAGGTCAATGTACTTTCTTAGTTCTGCATCTGCAATTAATTATCCAGACATCTTCCAGTAATGTCCTAAATTCTGGAATTCTCTATGTCCAGCTTCTTGTGATTACCTCATGATGGTGACTTGTGTCTCCTTAAGACAGCTTGCTTGCTATAGACTTCTAATACAGCTGAACTCAAGCCTATCTTACTCATGTATTCCACCCTCACATTAGGTATTTCTGTTGTGGTTTCTGGCTTCTATGCAAGGTTTAGAAACAGGAAGTACCTATTTCTGGTAGGAAAAAAACTGATATCTATATGAAAATTGTCTAAAATATCTAAGCATGACCACTAATGAGTGTAAACAACCACATATGCCATGAGTTTTAAACAAGGTAAAATAAATAACAAACACATTGGAAGGATGGTCAACAGTGTGGCTGCTATGCTTTACTTTAAAAAATGCAAAATCTTGCATTTAGAGAGCAAAAATCTAAAAGATAAATAGCATTTTTTGAAGGGAATAATGAAAAGTCACCAAGCATGAAAGTGTACTCAGATGTCTTCGTCTGAGAACCTCAAGGTAACCAATTAAAGTGATAAAGCAGTTGTAAAAGATGATAGCATACAGAAAGGATAACTTTCCACCAAATGTGCATGTTGGCATAAATGCACATATATAGCTGCAAAGGTAAATATACACATAGGGTAATAATATCACAAGATATCCTCTTATACATACAACTATATCCCAAACAGAGAATACTACACTTTTAGAATAATGTGCAAACTTTATTAAATATTCACTCTATCTAGCCATATTGTGGTGAATTGATATACTGTTATATATCTGTTGGGTATTCTTAAGGGTGTTTGTGTTGATATTTTAGATATCGGCAATTTACGTCAGATTACATTGGAGAATTGTATTGTGGAATCCAGTCTTCGTGAATTTATTACATGAGTCCCTGAGGAAGCCCCATGAGGGAAGAAACAAAGATCTTTTGTTGGACAGTTATGTGAATACTGCTATTGGAACGGAATGATGATTATGATGAACACTATATGATAAAGTTAAAAGCTTTTGTAATTCCATACTCATAACCTTGGATTTGGGTATATTGACTGTTAAAAAAACTTTTGTTTTTAACATGGTTTTAGGTGTGTGTGTGTGTTTGAATGTGATAGTGAATATTTTATTGTCTAGATAGAATGAATATTTAATAAAGTTTGCACATATATAGCTGCAAGCAGATATATGCAAGTGTTTTATAACTTGTGCACATAATATACACTCATTTTATAAAATACATGTATTTCTACTCCATAACATACATGCATATGTAGGCTTACATGCAAATATATGCAATGTATTGAAACCATGTACATCAATGCATTAAACATGGATACTTTTCCTACCTATTTTGAAGATATACATGAGTATATTTTACATGCAAAAGTAAAGTAGGGCTTACGTAAGTCCCAATTTATGCATGTAAGTCAGCCCTAACTACTGACTTCATGTGTGTTCAAAATTTAAAATGTGGATAAAGTTGAGCCAGTTGATACAGTATATCTGGATTTCCAGAAAGCATTTCACAAAGTCTCTCATGAGAGACTTCTTAGGAAATTAGAAAGTCATGGGATAGGTGGCAGTGTTCTTTTTTTTTTTTTGTTGAAATATGTTTATTGGTTTATAACATACAAAACAAAAAGAATAATACCAAATTACAATGATAATTAGCGTAGCCGAGTACTCATACAATATATGCAAGAAAAGGAAGGGGACTGAGACGAAAAATCAGAAAAGAAAAAAAAAAAGAAGATTAAAAAAAAAAAAAGCAGCAAGATGGACTACAAAGGTGAGAAGGGAGGTGGCACAACATGTACTTACAGATTAAAGCAAAGCAATATATTCATCTAATGGCTTCCACACCTGTGCCCACATTCCCAAACGACCAAATTTCTTAGCAACAGCTTTTTCATATTTGGTAAATAAACATACAGTATTCCACCATAAATGTTCCGATAAGAACTCACTATGTTTCCAATTGGACATTACATTGTATTGAGCTACGGTTAAAAGAAAGTCGACCAATTTACGCTGCGGGCGTCGAAGACCTAAAGATGGCTCAGCGCCCTTTAAAATTATTAAAGAATAAGAGACTGACAGGTTTATCG
Source organism: Rhinatrema bivittatum (assembly GCF_901001135.1). Classification (NCBI taxonomy): domain Eukaryota; kingdom Metazoa; phylum Chordata; class Amphibia; order Gymnophiona; family Rhinatrematidae; genus Rhinatrema; species Rhinatrema bivittatum. The sequence continues at coordinate 595,621,963 of NC_042615.1, forward strand.
GTAAAATATTGACAACAGTATGCCATACTTGGGTCCAAAAAACATTAACTAGCGGACAGTAAAAAAGCATATGGCTGAGTGTGGCCTTAGGAGCGGAACAGGACCAGCAGGCGTGAGAGTCAAGCATACCAGCCCGGTGTAGCTTCCAAGTCGTCCAGAGAGCTCTATGTATAATAAAAAAGGAAGACTGCATCAAACTAGCAGAAAGGGAAATGCGAATGGTAGTTGACCAAAAATAATTCCACATTCTATCAGTGACCTCTGTCCCCAGATCATCAGACCATACTTGAGTTAAAGATCTCGTAAAAGATCGCTTAGGCTGGGCTTTGAGTAGCTTATAGATCCCCGAAGCCAAGTGACCTTTTGGGCCCTGAGTAGAATAAAATTCCAAAAGGGGGGGGGGGCCTTATCCATGTCAAATTTCCGAAAGGAACTACTTCGAAGTAGAGAGCGCAGTTGCAGCCAGGCATAGTATTGTGAGGGGGGTATGCCAAACCGAGTACGAAGCTGTTGAAATGGCATAATTTGACCCGAATCCAAAATAGAGGATAAAAGCCAAATATTACAATTTTGCCAGAGGGTCCAACTAATCGGTTGACCTCATATAGTTAACAAAGGATTATGCCAAAGCGGAGCCATTCCCGTAGTACGCCATTGGGAAGCAGCATCAGATTTTTGTGAGTCAAATTCCATAAAGGCTCTATGTAAAGAACGTAATATGGGATTGGCTGCAGCGTAAGCGATGAGTTTCATGCCAGGAAAACAATATAAAGGAAAAGGAGCATTACAGTATCATTCAATTGACAACCAACGGGGCGATTCAAGTAGGGGTAGGTCAAAATCAAAATAATGAGAACCTTGTTGCAGTATATAAGCCTGATGATATTTATAAAAATCAGGAAAATTAACTCCCCCTTGCAGTTTTGTGGCCTTAAGCTTAAAAAGAGCAATGCGAGGTGTTTTATCTTTCCATAAAAATTTGACCAATAATCGGTCCAGGGTTTTATAAAAGTCCGCTGAAAAAAAAATGGGGAGCATGGAAAGAGTGTACAATACTTTCGGGGCAATCACCATTTTAATCGTATTAAGTCTGCCCCACCAAGTTAAATGTAAGGGAGACCAGCGAATTGTTAAATCTTTAACCATTTGTAACACAAAATTCTCATTATGAACAATAGTGTCCGAGGGATTAGTATAAAACCTGATTCCCAAGTATTTCAAACCGTTAGTAACCTGATGCAGGGAAAAAGTAGTGAGATCCAAAGAAGAAGCAGAATAATTTAAAGGAAGAAGTTCAGTCTTATGCCAGTTAACCTTATAACCAGAAATAGAAGTGTAAGAAGACAGTAGCTGGAAAAGGTATGGTAGAGTCGTATCCGGGTTCTGTAAAAAAAGCATAACATCATCTGCATAAGCGGACAATTTATAGGTGTCATTGCCGATGGGCACTCCCTGAATCTGTGGCGATTGACGAATAGCAGAAAGTAAAGGTTCCAAAGCCAGATTGAATAACAAGGGGGAAAGGGGACAACCCTGTCGGGTACCCCTATGCAAATGAAAAGAAGAGGAAACCTGTTGATTAACATATAAAAAAGCAGAAGGAGACGTGTAGATCAAGCGTATCCAGTGCAAAAAATTGGAGCCGAAGCCGTACCATTGCAAAATATGAAACAAAAAAGGCCATTCAACACGATCGAAGGCTTTCTCAGCGTCCAACGAAATTGCCACCATAGGGGTTGGATCTGAAAAAACCTCCTGTTGAATATGTAAAAATAAGCGGGCATTATTAGCGATTAAACGATTGCGGATAAAACCGGACTGATCAGGGTCTACCAAGGCCTGCATAACTCTAGAGAGACGAGTAGCTAAAATTTTTGCAAAAATCTTATAATCTGTATTTAGTAAGGAAATGGGCCTATAGTTAGCAGTGGATGTGTCATCTCTACCTGGCTTTGGAATCACAACAATACAGGCTTGTGAGAAAGAAGAAGACATACCAGAAGGAGACAAAAAAGAAGAAAAATAGGCGAGCAACTTAGAACTAAGTGAGGAATGAAAAGCTGCATAAAAGTTTGAGGTGAACCCATCTGGGCCAGGTGCTTTATTAAGCTGTAGAGAAGCGATGGCGTCCGTGACTTCCGTTTGAGTAATAGGTTCATCAAGCCGGAGACGATGTTCCGCAGACAACGATGGATGATCAATAGTATGTAGAAAGTCCGTCAAGGAGTCCGGCGTTGGAGAGACTTCCGATTGGTATAAGGAGGAGTAGAACTTCTGAAATTCTTGTAGGATTGCTGCATCGTCCGTTAACAGCGTATTAGAAGAAGATGTAAGGGCCACAATACGACGCTTTTCAGTTTTTGTTTTTAGATAGGAAGCAAGCAAGTGTCCACATTTATTAGTTCCAGCATAATATTGAGCTTTAGAAGAAAAGATACCCAATTTGACTCTAGCACTAAGAAGTAAATTATATTGATATCGAGCTTTAATCAATTTCGCCAGAGAAGTGGGGGTAGGCCTATGAAGGTATTCCATCTCCAGTTTTGCTACCTGATTCTGTAAAGATAGCAATTCCTCACGTCGAAGCTTGTTCCGTCTGGCAGTATAACTCAGTATCTCTCCACGAATAGTCACTTTAAAGGCCTCCCAGAGGGAAGCTGGCGAAACATCATCCGTAGCATTGAATTGGAAGTATTCAGCAATTTTTTGAACCATTAGTGGCTGAAAGTCAGGTTCCTCAAGCAGCGGTGGATTAAATCGCCATTGATGTTGAGTGACCAGTGGGTTAAGCAAGGAGCAGGACATTGTTACCGCAGCATGGTCAGAGACCAAAATAGGGCAGATCTGAGCAGTTAAAACCCTGGGGATCAAGGAATTAACCGTCAGAAAAAAATCTATACGTGAAAAAGAAGAATGCGGAGAGGAGTAAAACGTATAATCCTTTTCCGTGGGGTTGAGTAAGCGCCACGGGTCTGCAAACCCATAATCTTCAATGAGATGACGTAAAGCTGTAGTAGAACGTGTCAAAGTAACACGTGCTGATGATTTTTTATCCATTATAGGATCCAAAACTTGATTAAAGTCTCCTCCAATGATACATTGAATCGTATTAGATTGTAAAAGATGCTTGAAAGCAGTATGAAAAAAGGAAGGAGTATCCAAGTTAGGTGCATAAATGTTGAGTAGAAGGAAAGTTTCTTGTTGAAGAGAAAATTGAACCAAATTCCATCTACCATCAGGATCAGCTAGTTGATGAGTAACAGTAACCGGAAGCTTTTTATGAAATAAGATAGCCGTTCCCCGTTTTTTCTTCGAAGCTGGACTGAAATACACCTGGCCAACCCAGGACCGCTTAAGTTTGAGAGATTCTGCGGCTGTGAGATGAGTTTCTTGTAATAAAGCAATGTCAGTATTAAGGGTCTGAAGGTATGTGAGAATTTTCTTCCGTTTAATAGGATGTGAAAAGCCATTAACATTTAGTGACGTTAAATGAAGGGCAGAAATACTGAGCGCCATGAATTAGCAATTTGGAAAATAAAGCAGTGTTGCACAACTCCCAGCTCTCCCGTACGAACCGTGATGCATAGGAAAATTAGAGAAAAAAAAAAACAAAAAACTACGGATCGTAAACCAAAAAATGGAAGACACAAGCTGCATTCCAAAGATCCTAATGGAACTGCCAGAAGCAAAAAAAAGGCAACAACAAAAGTAAAACATATAAAGAATCATGATAGAAACAGTGTGGACAGCACTAGGCCGTCTATCAGCCAAAATATAGAGCCTCAGGGCGAACCAGATGACCTCCTGGCCCCCCGCTCCAGCATATAATCTCTAATGAATGACTGGACCAAGTCCATAAAAGATGGGAAAAATCATAAAACTTCCAAGAGGTGGAGTCTTTCCTCTCATCATCAGCGTAGTAAAATGAACAATAAACCAAAAGGAGCAGTTTTCCCGTCTGGGATATATAAACATACCTGAGAATACATCAAAGGTATGACGCCCAGAGCAGTATTGCAAGCAGATCTCAGTATGGTTCAAAATCAGGTAACCATTGTAGAGTCCGATTCAGTAGATAGAAGAAAATCTTCTAAAGCTTGCGGCGTATGAAACAGCTGCGTGTGGTTGTTGTATGTTACCCGCATTTGAGCTGGATATAACAGCCCATATTTAGCGCCTACGGCCTGTAATCGGGGTCGCAATGCCAGCATCAATTTTCGTTTTGTAGCCGTCGTTTTCGCAAGGTCCGGAACAAAAAGAATAGTATTTCCTTGAAAAGAGAGAGGGATTTTGCTCCGTGCGGCAGCGAAAATCTGTAGCACTTGCTGATAATGTAAAAGCTTAAGAATTAAAGGCCTAGGATACCGATATTGTTGAGAGGGCCGTGAAGGTATCCTATGAGCTCTTTCCAGCTCTAAGGGCTGTTCAAATGAAATTTGCAAAACAGACGGGATAAATTTTTCCAGAAAACGAATGCAATCCGTCCCTTCGGCGCCTTCCGGAACCCCCAATACGCGAATGTTATTACGCCGATTTCGGTTAGAAAGATCTTCCAAGTCCGCTTTGAGTTGCTCCACGTCTTTAGTGAGCTTGGTAAGTGGCGCAGTAGTTAATAGTAGCGACGAGATTTGCGATTCCGCGTCGTCTAACTTCGTTTGAAAAGAGTCCATACGAGTAGTAAGTACCTGAAGATCAGCTCTGATTGCCGCAGTATGATCCACATTTAACTGTATAAGATCTTTCAGTTGTTTAAGCTCGGCTAAAACCAGATCAGCGGAGGCCATATTTTTTACTGCAGGCTGTTTATCCGGAGAAGGGGGATCCGGCTTAGATCGTTTCGTGCCTGCTGAGGCAGCGAAGGCGGCTTCGATTTTCCCAGATTTCGATGTCGCCATGATTAGGAAGAAGTTAGCGCCGAAAATTAGCGAGAATAAGGGTAATGGTCCAACTTAATCGTAGAAATAGGAGCGGGGGCTCACGGAGCCTTAGACTCAGGCGGCCATCTTGTGTGTCACGCGAGAGCGCCCAGGTGGCAGTGTTCTAATGTGGATTGTCAACTTGTTAAAAGATAGAAAACAGAGAGTAGGATTAAAGGTAAATTTTCCCAATGGAAATAGGTAGGGATGTGAATCAGGTGCCCGATCGTTTGCGCTTTCAGGTTTGTGTGGCTGTGGGAAAATCTCATTTTCCCATGGATCGGCATTTTTATTTTTAATGAAAAATCATTTTTCAGCTTAGTGTGCACTAATGGGAGTTAGCGCGCACTAACAAAAAATAACAAAAAGTAACAAAAAATAACAAAAATAAATGTTTTTCTGTTAGTGCGCGCTAACTCATTTTAGCGCGTACTAACCCAAAAAAACAATTTTAACGAAAATTAGGGAGAAAAAATGTTCGTTTTGCTTTTTAACCGATATATAGCGAATTGAGAAATATCGTATGATATTTCAATTTGTTATAAAAACAATTTATATCCCTAGAAATAAGTGAATAGTGGAGAGCCCCAGGGATTTGTTCTGGGACCAAAGCTTTTTAATACATTTATAAATGGCATGGAAAGGGGAACAGCAAGTGAGGTGATCAAATTTGCCGATGACACAAAATTATTCAAAGTTGTCAAATCACAAGAGAATTGTGAGAAATAGAAAAACTGGGAGACTAGGCATGCAAATGGCAAATTACATTTAATGTAGACAATTGCAAAGTGATGTACTTAGGCAAGAGAAACCCAAATTATAGCTACAAAATGTTAGATTCCACAATAGGAGTCACCACTCAGTAAAAAAAATCTAGGTGTCATCATGGATAATACTTTGAAATTGTCAGCTCACTGTGCTGCAGCAGCCAAAAAAATAAACAGAATGTTAGGAATTATGAGGAAGGGAATGGTGAATAAAATGGAAAATGTCATAATGCCTCTGTTTTGCTCCATAGTAATACCACACCTTGAGTACTGTGTACAATTCTGTTTGCCACATCTCAAAAGAGATAGAGTTGCACTGAAGAAGGTTCAGAGAAGGGTGACTCAAATGATAAAGGGAATGGAATGTCTCCCCTATGAGGAAAGACTAAAGAGGTTAGGGCTGTTCAGCTTGGAGAAGAGGCAGCTTGCAGGGCTTTGATAGAGATCTATATAATCATGAGTGGTCTAGAATGGGTAAATGTGAATCAGTTATTTACTAGGGGTGTGCATTCGTATTGAACATAAATGTAAAACGCTACTTATTTTTTTTTTTAACTTAAAAAAGTGATGAGACATAAACGATCGGATTTCCAACTTATTCAACATAGCTATTTTGAATAAGTTGGAAATCACGATTGTTGATCCAAAATAAAAATTTAAACCCCTCACCTTCCTTAATCCCCCCCCAAAGACTTACCACAACTCCCTGGTGATCCAGCGAGGAGTGAGGACGCCATTTCTGAAATTCTTTCCGAGGAGCACGTGACGTCGGCGCCATGTCGGAGTGACGCGCCGTCACGTGATTCCCCGCGGGTTCGCGCCGGAACGCTCGTTCGGCCCAAAAGGAACTTTTGGCCAGCTTGGGGGGGTCAGGAGGTCAAGTTCCTTTTGGGCCGAACGAGGATCCCGGAAGCGACCCCGCGGGGAATCACGTGACGCCGCGTCACTCCGACGTGATGCCGACGTCACGTGCTCCTTACAAAGTTGGTCAGAAATGGCGTCCTGACCCCGCTGGACCACCAGGGAGTTGTGGTAAGTCTTGGGGGGGGGGGGGGGAATTAAGGAGGGTGAGGGGTTTAAATTTTTATTTGCACATATGGACATATACTCAACTCATTGAATTCTGTTTATGTCCATATTGACCGCAAATGGGACCCCCTTTGGACATATGGACATATGAACTTAAACTTTTGCTCTGCACATCCCTATTATTTCCTCTTTTGGATAATAGAAGGGTGAGGGGGCACTCCATGAAGTTAGCAAGTAGCACATTTAAAACAAATTGGAGACAATTCTTTCCACTCAACGCACAATTAAGCTCTGGAATTTGTTGCTAGATGATTTGGTTAGGGCAGTTAGTGTAGCTGGTTTTAAAAAAGGTTTGGATAAGTTCCTGCAGGTGAAGTCTATAAATTGCTATTAATCAAGTTGATTTACAGCCAAATTTTTATTCCCCTGTGCGCATAAAATACAGGGGTTACATGTGCAGCTGGGCCTTGCACACATTGCACGCATTTTAGAAGGGGCCCGGACGTGCATGGACAAGTCAAATCTTTCATGACAAACATTCTGCTATGTTGTTCACAAAAATGTTGAAAGGACTGATCCTTGAGGACATTACTGGTAACGTTTCCTTCCTCAGAATGAACTCACCACCACTCGTTGTCAGCTCTCACTCAACCAGTTTGTAACCCATTCAGTCACTCTAGGTCCCATACCAAGGGAGCTCAAATTATTTATAAGTCACCTATGCAAAACTGTGTCAAAGGCTTTACTGAAATCATGGTACACTACATCTGGTGCTTTCCTTTGATCCAACTTTCTGGTCTCCCAATCAAAGAAGTTGTTCAGTGCCAGATGCTGAATATCTGGCTATGTTCAGAGGTCAACACTTATCTGGATCAGTCACTTATGTGGCTTAGTAGTAGTTAGCCAGATAAGTCAGGTGTGGGCAGTGGACGAATTTAGGAGGCACTACTTATCTGGCTAAATTTTCGGGCTAAGAAAAATCTCTGGCTGTCAGGAAGTGAGGGTAGTGAGCCTTTAGGCTGCTGTTAAGTTTATAAAACCTCTTGTGCAAGCACAAGATAGGCCTTAACAGGTGGCAGCTGACACACCACAAGACTAGATCTTCTGCCTGACGAGCCATCTCCACTTGAGCTTGAGCCCGAAGATTCTGGTAGTTGGCTGGGCTTTCCAGGCTGGGTACAAGGAAGGTAGAAGTACACAAGGTAGGAAATCAGACTGAGGTCAAAGCAGGAAGAGAGCAAAGCAGAGTCAAGATTCAGGCTGAGGTCAAGGCAGGCAGACAGCAAGCAAAGGCAAGGTCCAAGCTAAGGTCAAGGCAATGAGAAATCAGGCCATGGGGAATAACACATCAGGACAGACAGGAGGGTGCAAGGTTGTAATGAGGCAAGGCAGGAACACAGTAACAAACCAGGAACAAGGCAGGAACACACAGGAACAAAACCAGGAACACGGTGTATCAATTAGCACTGCAGAATGAGCAGGAGACCTGTTGCAAAAGCACTGGAAGGTGGCTCTGAGTTTCCTTTTATTCGAGGCAGGATGAGATATCACCTGTATGTGTCACAAGAAGTCCAGCCGGCAGGCCCTGTAAAAGAGCTCAGAAACTGCAGAAAGTTCAGCTCTTTTCCTGGCTTGCAGCACAATGCTTGAGGCACTTCAAACTAGAAGTGAGGGTCGTTTCACCAGCAATTAATGTTTTCCTTTACAGATTGTTTGCCAAGAGAGTTTCATTTTGAATTTCAAATAAAAGGTCCATATTCATACGCTGTGCGGCTTGGCAAGTTAGCTGTATAAACTTATCCACTTCTTTATAGCCCTTGATGTTACTGTCCATTGTCCAATTGATTTACAATCAGAAATTTATTTTTTATAACCATTTATTGATACAGCAGAACACAAAAATTATTACAGAAACAAAAAGGATACAAAAACATCATCAGCAATCACCTTGCAACTCTTTTCTAACAAGCATCATTAATTTGTCGACCAGTAACAGTGATAAAGCCTCCTGCCCCCTTTTCTTATATAACCCCCTAGCATCCCACATTCACATTTATTCCCACCCATTCATCCTTCCTAAGTATGTTTCCAGCCATGTTTATTATATTGCCACTCCAACGATGTAATTGATTCAGAGGGTAGAATTTGCATAAAGATTTTCCACTTACACATACATTTCTTAAAAATAGAAATCTGAGCTGTTCCCAAATGACATTTCTCCATTTGAAAGATTTCTATCATTAATCATAACCACATGTCTTTAGTTGGTTTTTCTTCATTGATCCAATGTAGAAAAATACATTTTCTAGCAACCATTAGCAATAATGCCACCATAGATTTATTAATACCAGCAATTACTGTATCCAATTTCCATTGGACCAAATAATACCAGGGAACAGGTACAAGGAAGATTCATTTTGAAAATATCATTGATACATTTCATAACATCCTTCCAGTAATCCTATTTATCATCACAAAAGAAGAAACTGTGTAAAAACATCCCTTTATTGGTGTTGCATTTTAAACATATATTTGAGTCCGTAAAGCCCATATGGCATAATCTAACTCCAGCACTATACGCAGAGTGTAATATTTTTAATTGCATCTCCCAAAGTCTAACATCGATGCTAAGTTTATGAAATTTAAGATAAAAATAAGCTAGATCCTTTGTTGTAAAATTTCTGTCCAATAGACACTTACAAGTAAATTTTCAAAGGGTCACGCGCGTAAACTCCAGCACATGCAGAAGTGCTGGCTGAGGGTCTGGTCTGGGCGGAGATGGGTGGGCAAGTACAGCGCCATTAGCCACTGGCCCAAGGAAGCACGCACCGGCAGCCAGCCAGTGCACGGATTACTTCTGCTCTGAAGGACCAGTAAGTAAAAAAATAAAAAAATTAGGGATAGGTAGGGTTAAGTTAGGGGTCGGGAAGGAGTGGAGAAGAGGTAAGAAGGGTAGGGTTAGGGACAGGAAAGTTCCCTCTCAGTCTGCTCCTTAATTGGAGTAAACTGGGAGGGAACTGGGGGAGGCCCGATTGAGTCGCCACGCATCGCTTTGTAAAATTCCCCTGCTGCACGAGTGGTCGCGGGCCTCCCGCACATGCGTGTGTGGATTTTAAAATCCGTGAGTGCATGTGCACATGGCCATCGGATTTTATAAGATGTGCATACCGGCGCGCACATATTGTAAAATAGGTGCATCCATGTGCACGTGCCAGGAACCACGCGAACATGGATGCAAACGCGCTCCTTTTAAAATCGACCCCTTAGTGAGTGTAATACATCTTCAGTAATGGATGATTTAACAACTTTAACAACAAAGGTAGGGGGAAGGTTTAGATAGGGCCAGGGGGGTGGGTTAGGTAGGGGAAGGGAGGGGAAGGTGCAGGGGGTAGAAGGAACGGGCGGCATGCGCAGGGCTCGGCGCGCGCAAGTTGCACAAATGTGCACCCCCTTGGGTGTGCCGACCCTGGATTTTATAAGATACGCACGGCTACGCGCTTATCTTATAAAATCCGGCTTACTTTTGTTTGCACCTGGTGCGCGAACAAAAGTACGCGTGCCCGTAGATTTATAAAATCTACCCCCATGCTTATAAATCTTTCCCTTTTGAATTCATGTTGCCTAGGATCTTCTAATCCAAAAACTTCAAGGTATTGTACTATTCTGCTTTTTATTAATAATTTTATTATAATTTCGGTATTTGCCCACCACCGACATGAAACTAACAGGTTTGTGCAGTTCTCTGCTTCTTCTTTGGTCACACTCTTATGTATTACTTTGAGTTTACTTCCTACTTTTGGGAAAAGCATGATTGTGAATACTGTGCCACATTAAAGGGTGTACTGCAGCCTTATTTCAACATGTAGGCTATCATCAGTCGTAACAAGGCCTAAGACCTCTTAATATATTTTCTCTTTTTATGAAGAGATATTAGGTGGTTATTTCTCATCTACCACTGGTGCTAGACTTTCTCCAAGTGGAGATGTCTCTTTTCCTGCTACTTTAGCGTAGGCTTCAATTTTGCTGTACAAGTGGCTGAATATCTAGAAATATTTTATTGTATTACAAAACCTATATTCACGGTTGACTCAGTGTTGTATCTGTGGACCTTTGGGCCAAGGCAGGATTGATTCTACTTGCAGGGAGGAGCCCTGCAAGTTCCCACCATTGGCAGGCAGACCCAGGCAAAGCAGAGACCAGTCAGGAACTTCACCTATACCAGCCCACGTTCCCCACAGGTTGAGCCTTCCCTTCAGGGCTAGCAGGATTTAGGTGGGGTCTCTGCTGATGGCAGGAGAGGAGGTCTGTAGTAAACTGGGTCAGAGGTAGGCAGCAGTCAGTTATATCTGAGGTCCAAGCTGAGGTCAAACCAGTTATCCATCTGAGGGAAAAGAAGAGGGACGGATAGGTGGGATAGGCAGGTGAGGATGAGAACAAGCAAGCCATGCAGATGAAGCAGATGGGGACAAAGACAGAAAACAAACCAAAGACTGCTGGACAAGGACAGTAGACAAACTAAATGAAGACTAGAACAGGGGAGCAACACACAGTACTAGGAAATAGTTGGACTTGTTGCTGAGGTGGTAATAGGAGACAGTAAGGACCTTTTTTATAGGCCTGAGCAGTGATGTTAGCAGGAGGTGCTATGGGGGATTTCCCACCATGGGTCCTTTAAATGGAGTGATGTCAGGCTTGTGCACAAGTAAGGAGGAGCGGTTGTCGGAGTCAAGGGCATCCTGCCACATGGAGCCCTTGTGGTGCTACACTGCATCAGAGCAGAGGATTAGAGGTGCATGGCTGCATCATGAACAAGTGGGTCTGGTCCAGGCAGGAAGGTGAGTGTGGCGGTTCACAGGAGCAGCCCACAGACCGGTAACCATAACACACTCAAATTATATTTAAGCCTATCCTGAAGTGATTTACTGCTGTGAATAAGTTTTTGTACACCTCTAAATAAAGGCAGAATAGAGCACATAATTCCTTGAGTCAAGAGGGCTGATGTGGTGTATGTCCTTAGTGTTCTTTATGCCTGTTGCTATGAAGTGCATAGTTATATGTGGTTATCCTTTCTCTGATGAGTTGGTACCTTGATGCTCCTGTAAGCTGTCAGTTAAGGAGGAGCTGATAAACAGTGTGAAAGTCATTTTAGAGAATGAATGTCCCATTTCTCAGCACACAGTGAACCACAGGTCTGCATCTGCTAAGTTTAAGGTGTTATTGGAGTCTGCTTTCTTTATCCTTTGTATTAGTTATATGCCCTCCATTTCATCAGTGCTCCATTTTTAACTCTCATATCCCATGGGTGAGAAAGTAACATATTGCCACTTTGTACAGGTAAAAGGTTTTTTAATGAATTAGAAGAACATGTACTTTGCCGAGGAACATTGTGTTCTGTTCTTTACCTGAAGAAGAAAAAAAACATCCAGTGGAAAACCTGGATAAATGTTGTGTAATGGCCATAAATCAGAGCCCTAATTGGGGCATCTAAATGTATAGAGTTCATTAATCATGCATATATATGACAGCAATTCTTATGAATTCATTGCATAATACTAACTTATAACGTGGACCAAACAGCTAAGTGACTTTTCATGGTATTGCATTGTGTACAGTTTTAAGCCTCTGTTGAACTTCCTGATTATACAGGTTTAGTGGTGAATACTAAAGAGCTCCTTCAGTTTCCTAATGGCAGATATATTTTTCCATCTTCCATTTTGTCTTGAACTTAATCTCACCATGATTACCAACTGATTCTATTCATGTTATGTCCTTTACACATGTTAATATGTATTATCTGAATGTTTTGCAGAAAAGGAAATACATTATATTCTTGTAGAGAAGATAATAGATTACAATTTGAAGATAGAGGGTAAAGCTTGTAGAACATTCTTTTAATTTCATATTTGCATTGTTTGCAGATAGGAGTATTTTTATAGGTACAAGAAAATATTATTCCTGTAAGATATGTGCAATGGGAAAACAATACAATTGATTTTATTTTGGCTGGTTAGTATATTTTTCTCCTCTTTCTTTCAGCTGAGGTGGAATTAGTGCTTGGATTCTGGTGCCATGAACCTTCAATCCAAAAAACCTGGGAATTTTCCCCCTAGTTTAATAGACCCACTCTGCTACTGTTTCTTGTCTGATCATGGACCTTGTATCATGGGTTCGCCACCAGGTGAGAATACTGCCTCCATAGCATCCTAAGCCCCAGCCCAACCTGGAGTGTGGAAAGCTCAATCCAGGAAACAAGCAGGGACTCTCCACTTGACAGTGTGTATCATTGCCACATAGCCATCAGGCTAGCTGATTGAATGTTTTTGGAAAAGATTCATTGCATACTTACACATTAATTATGGTGCTACGTTGCTGGATATTGATTAGGATATCATGGCTATGGTGTCTTGTAGAAGCAGGGAGGTGCTGTATTTTCTGCATGAAGAACTGTTCTGACAACTGATATTGGACCTGGTGCTTACAAATGGGAAGAATGTTTCTGATGTCATAGTGGGGATCACCTGGGATCCAGGGATCACAAGATGATGTGGTTCAGTATTAAGAGGACAGGCAGAGGTGGTTCATTTAAAGGCAAGGATCCTGTACTTAGGAAAAACCAACATTGTTATGATAGAAGAGAACCTCAAGGAGACAATAATTGAATGGGATCAACTAAGGGCTATGGGCAAAACTAAAAGGAGATATTGTAAAGGCAACAAACTTTTTTTTATATTTTTTTACCATTCTTTATCTTTTACACACAAAAGGGCCACAGCATTACTTGAGTTAGGGGTGGCTCAATACACTCTGCTGCCTGAGATGAGGGATAAGATGGTTTTGGTGATTTCAAATACTATGGAAGGAGTAAAGCAGGGGTCAGAGTTCCCAGAGGAGTGGCAGGGTGTTAGTGATAATATTTCTAGGAAGCTGGCAGCTCTGCCACCCTCCCAGAAACCCCAAGACCTACCTCCCACCTTTTCTCCCAGCATTTTCCCCTGGAGAAGTGGGAGATGGGTGAATGGTGGGGGTCTGTGTGTGACACATTCTCTCTAGGCTGCTGAAGGGCATTAGGCACCCTTGGCGAACTTTAAAGTCTTTTGCCCATGCCCCCCTGCCTTCACCACACACAATTAAAAATTTAGCATTTACAATAACCAATTTTACATTGAAAGTATAATCTTCTGAGGTAAAAATATCATAACCCTGCATAAAAGCAAAAACACACTTGCAGGTCGATTTTAAAGGCCTTGCTCACACAAAAATGCCCACATATGCGTGTATGTGGGCTGCTCATGAGCAATGAGGATTTTAGAAAGCAGCAAAATATGTATATATGGGGTGAAAAGGGTGTGGGGCATGGGCGTTCTGGGATGGGGCAAAGACTTACGTGCGTAACTATGAATTTTAAACATGAAACCCGTAACACGTGTACACTAGATAGCCATGCAACTCTACTGCTGCGTCTGGTGAGGAGCAAGTCTGCAGATCTCAAGTTTTAGGGCTTATAGCACAGGGTGAGGGATCTGGGTCAACTGAGCAGCGTGTAGGATGAAGAACCAGGAGGGTCTGAAAGACCTCGCTATTAACTGGACAAGCTGGTGGACTAATTGGAAAACTGGCAATGTGCCTTGGGCGAGCATGTTTTACAATTCGCTGACATACGTGAATAAAAGCTGACAAGGTCCTATTGAAGACTCACACCCTAACTGTACACAAGTAACTTCTTAAAATTAGGAGCATACTATTACTTTTGCATGGGTAGTGCATTTAAAAACATACATGCATAAGCGCATGCACAATTAAAAATTCAAGCATAAGCTCACTTGAGCACCAATACGCCTGTGAATGAGTACATGTGCGCTTGTTTTAAAATTAACCTTTTGGAGTACATATGGTATTAGGCCTATTGTAATGCATGATGGGTTTGGGCTTTGCCTTCAGAAAGCCATGAGTAAACTCAATTAAAGTTACAATATAACATACTTTCGATACTAAAAGTGCATTATCAGCCTTCAAAAAGTAAAAACGCTAACTATGAAAAGGCAACACTACAAATATTATACCAGTCCATAACCTCCACCATACATCCTATTAGGAAAACAGAACAAGCCAGTCTGCTATAGATCCCTACATAGAAACTATATGTTAGCAGAATACCTCACCTCAGTCACACATGTCAAACACAGACAGATACTCTCCAAATACAGAATAAAGAGACCATAAAGTGTAAAAAGAAACATGTAGACAAAAACTGAACTGGAAACCAGTACAAGCCAAACTATATGCAGTGCAATGGAAAATTAGAAATTCAATTCCTCAAACTAATAAAACCAAGGAATAACAGTTAAACATTCTAAAAAACATACTAATCATAACAGTAGAAACATACTAATAAAGAATAAATATTTTAAAATAATAACAGACAATAATTTAAAAAATTCATACAAAATTTTAAAAATGTTCCCAAACATCAATAAAATATTTCAAAGTAGCAGATAAATCAGATAACACCCAATTATTAAAACTAATAAGGATGAAAAATCCCGACTTTCCATACCTGGGAGCTTTTGATTTTCAGTTACCCTGAGATTGCTGTGGATTAGTGCAGGGAGCAGGGATGGGGAACTTTCTTCTCTCGTATACCCACACATACACACAGATGTTCTCACACATATTCTCTCAAACACACAGATGTGCTCACAAGCTCTTTCACACACAGATGCTCTCACACTCACATACACACACACACACACACACAACATATGCTCTTACACATGTTCTTTCAAACACACACAACATATGCTCTTATACATACACATACTCTCTCATACGCATCAATTCTCTCATAAATACACACATGCTCTCTCACAAACACAGTCTCCCTCTACCTCACTCATACTGCTGTCATCAGGCTGCTCTCCTGTTTTTATTTTTTGGTCTGTAGGCTGGATAAGGTCAGCAGGCAGCCAGTTCTATCATTTTATCGTGCTACCAGCAGATGTTGGCCTTCTATTGTTTTCATGTCAGCGGGTTGTGCTCTGCCAACAGCCCAAGGGGATGTCTATTTTCTTTGCTTAGGGTAGGTTGGGCTCCACTGGTGGCCCATGAGACTATTTCTCAACTTCACTGATGGGGGGGTTGAGCTCCACCAACAATCAAGGGGGGCATTATTGTTCTTTGCTGCTGGTGGGTTGGGCTATGCCAGAAATCCAGTGGATCATCATTGTTCTTCACCACTGGTGGATTGGGCTCTACTGATGGCCCATGGTACCTTCTCTTTTCTTCACCACTGGAGGACTAGGCTCCAAACACAACCCACAGAGCTGTGATTTAGTTGATGGCTACCTGGCCTCTTTGCATCTTCAGCCTTATGTGCTTAAGGCCCAAAGTCTGATGAAAAAAAGAAAATTGTTGTATTGGCTGATGTAAAGCCTAGTGGGTTTGTAACCTCACCTGCGCCAGATAGCAGGTGTGTATTGACTTATCCGACTATCTGGAAATTGCTTCCCACTGCCAGATAGATGGATAAATTGGTATTTATCTGGTTAAGTGGCTATTTTAAATACCTGGCCACCCAAGATGGTACCTCTTAACCTATCATCATGTTGCACCTTCCTTAAGAAATGCTCTAATGAAAGAAGGAATAATAACGAGGAGAGAGGGCATCATTTCCCCATGCTCTGAAGTAACATAATACTATAGTAAATGATGACAGATAAAGATTAAATGGTCCATCCAGTCTGCCCAGCATTGCTTATGGTAGTAACCGCTGCTCCATGCAGGTTACTCCTATGCCTTCTGTTTCGGGTAGTAACTGCATCTCCTTGTAGCTTATTCTCCATGTAGAAATGTTTCACCTAAAGTTAGTGTTTGGGACCCTATTTCTTCATTATCTGGCTAAGTTTAGACCTTCTATGAAGCAGGTCTAACTTTTCAGTTAACTTAACAGGATAAGTCTGAATATCACTACTTATCTGGCTAACTGGGTCATTCATGAAGTTGCAAAGCGTGCCAGAGAAATTCTCAGAAGACCTTAAGGGACCAGTCTCAGAGCTCTGGTCCTGATCCACCTTAAGGCAAAGCATTCTGAGTGGAGAGCAGCTCCTCTGAGCAGGGATATAGAGGAGAGCAAAGGAAAGCCCTCGGAAGATGAGGAGAAGGCAGTTCTAGTTAAATACTGCTTTGTTGATGATGTTTTGTGAAGTACTGCAAAGTATGCAGTTTCAGATTTATGTTAAATGCTGTGAAGAATTAAAATTTGTGCAAAGAAGAGCCAGAGTCCTGCATGTAGTTGGCTGCTGTCAGGCTATAAACTGCTCGTGCTGTACCACATATGCTGTCAGGTCGGGATCTTCTGCACTATGCGACTGCACAGGCAGAAGCCCAAGCCTCTAGAAAGAAAAATGAAAGAGTGAAATTGTTTTCAATGTGTGAAAACCTGTTTGCTCTAAAACAGTTATATAGAGCAGAGACAGGTGTTATAAGAATCTCTGAGTGATATAGCAGCCCAGAGTAGGGCTCTACTCAGAAAAGAAGAAAGGAAAGAGACATTTTTTTCTAAGCTGAAAAATCTGGTTTACATGAGGCACTGGCCAGATAAAAACAGTGTGGAAAGTAGGAAAGTACACACAGAGAAGAGAATTTCCCAATGGCCTGGTTGCAGTTGCAACCTAAGGGTCTGATTTTAAAAAGCATTTACATGTGTAAAACTAGGTTTTACGCATGTAAATGCACTTTACTCGAGTAAATGGGCTTTTGAAAATTGCTACAATATATGCCATTGAATCGTCCATAGGATTTATCCGCATAAGTGCACTTTACGTGAGTAAATGGCTTTTGAAAATTGCTACAATAGTAGTTACATTTATGCACGTAACTCCTTTGAAAATTACCCCCTAAATGTTTGGGGTTATAATGGGCTAAGGAAGGTAGTTCCATCTAGGTAGAAAGTACACAAACATCAGAAAGTGCTGGACAAGCAAGGCATTTGTTTTTGTGCTGTCGTTTTCCTTTCTGGGAGAAAAAGGAGAAAGGTTTGCTGGGGTGCATTCCTGAACAGTGCAGGGCCCTTAAGATAACCCCATGTGCTCACTGCTTCCCTAAAGGAAAGGGAAAATTTTGTTCCTGTGGGAAAAGACAGGGCAGCCAAGGAAGCCACTAAGAGTTCAGGAGGACATGGAGGCCCTGTGTCAATCCTTGCTAGAGTGACAGCAGCAGCTGGAGCACTGCTTTAAAACCATCAGTAAGCCTGGCAGCAGCGGTTGCAAACCCTGAGAGAAGGGCAGCAGAGACTACATAGATTGGTGCAGGAGCTGCTGCAAGAATAGCCAGTACTGCAGGTGGAAAAGCAGTTAGAAACCACAATGAAGGTGGAGAAGATTGAGGAAGTAATGAAGCCAGAGACCCCGGCCCCAGTGTAAAAGCTGGAGGGGCCAATTCCAGTCTGGAGAGTTCTAGAATCCCTGCAGGTTGTTGGGATTTCACCCAGTGCAGACATAATGGCCCCAGTGCAGAAGGAAGAGACTCAGGTGCAGTCACCAGTTGAAAATGAGACTGAGCAAAGCTTCAGAAAGAAGGAACAAGTTAATCAAAGCAGCAGGGATAATGAACCTTTAGCAACAGTGACCCGAGTTCAGGGAATCCGACAACAGTTCTCTAATCTGGATGAGCCACTTCCAGAGCAACAGATTTCAGAACTTAAGGAGGATTTCTTCCTTGTTGGGGATGATGGTGCTACCAAGGAATTGGGATTGGTTATACACTCATAGGGGCAGGACCCCACAGAAACCAAGCTACAGGATGGGACTAAAGACAGTCTTGTGAGTGAGACTCTGGGAGTGCCCAAAGCTGAAAAGGAGTCTTGATGGAAGGTCTTGCTTAGGGATAGTCTAGAGAGTGTTGAGAAAATTTCCAAAACATAGAAAATACAAAAGAGATATCCCCAGGTGGAAGCGGGTTATGCAAATTTCCAAAAGGTCTGAAAAATTAAGTGGGTTTGGCTAAAAGAGAAAATGGGATTACCCCGAAAACCCTTAGCAGAGATTGCAAAAGGGTGGGGAAATGGTGTCCTGAGAAAAAGTGAACAGATCACACCCAGGCTTGGTTCTTCAAAGGCAGAATGGGGTCAAGTAAAGGTGTTAAAACAAGAGATACCCTAATCATTAGGGGTTAAAAACATAGCTAAAGAAAGAAAAAAGAGGAAGCCCCAAGGGAGGGCAATGAAAGGGAACAAGAGCAAAGAAGAATGGAAAATTATGACCCTGTATTGACACACAGGCTTGAACACAATTACCAAGAAGGATTGCTATCCCTTGCCATTAATTTCTGAACTGTTTGATCACCTACAGAGAGCTTAGATTTTTACCAAGCTGGATCTCAGGGGTGCCTACAACCTCATCCAAATCAAGGATGAAGATAAATGGAAGACCACCTTTAGTACTAGGGATGGTCATTACGAGTATCTCATCATGCCCTTTTGCCTGTGCAATGGCCCCACCATCTTCCAAAAAATGATGAATGAGATATTCCAGGACCTCTTATATTCATTTGTGGTGGTATACCTTGATGACATCCTCATCTTCTCTCATTCCCTTTCTGTTCATTGGATTCAAGTGAAATAGGTGCTCCAGCATTTATGTGTAAACCATTTCTCAAACCAGGTTTGAGAAATGGTTGAGTAAGAATGCCTTCTTTTCCTGGGATATATCATCACCAGTTCCAGGCTCAATATGGATCCTGCAAAACAGAAGGCAGCCTGGATTGGGCCCCAAACGGTCAATCTGCAAGCACTCAGAGGTTCCTCAGATTTACTAATTATTATTGGCAATTCATTCATGAATACTTCACGCTGGCTGCTCCACTCGTGGCACTAACATGGAGATGGGCAAATACCAGAAATTGTCCTCCGAAAGCACTTGAGATCTTCCAGAAACTTAAACAAGCTTTCATACAGCAGACCTGTCTCAGGTAGCCTGACATTTCCCACCCTTTTGTGCTTGAAGTGGATATCTCTTCCCTTGGAATCAGTGTTGTTATTAGTCAACAGAACCCAGAGGGAAAACTTCTTCCTTGTTTATTATTCTCTCGGAAATTCTCCCCTGCAGAAAGAAACTATACAGTCTGTGACAGGGAACTCCTAGCTGTCAAACTCACTCTGAAAGAGTGATGGCACCTCTCGGAGGGCTCCCAGAACAAAATTACCATCTACACCAATCACAAGAACTTAGAATACCTTCTACAGGCCATTCAGCTTAACCCATAGCAAGCACGCTGGTCTCTCTCTTTCACTCATTTTGAATTTGAGCTCTGTTATCGTTCCGCTGAGAAGAACTTCTGAGCAGATGCTTTATCTCACTCCTTCATAGTTGATGATACCATTGAAACACCATGACATTTCATAGACATGGAAAGGATCCTTCTAGCTTCCACCATGCCTGTTCCGGCAGGGAAGACTGTCAGTCCCAAGAAACTCTGGGAAGGAGCATTGAAATGGGCACATGAGTCCCATGTGGCAGGAAACCCCGGAGCATCAAGAACCCTTGAACTCCTCCAGTGCCACTATTAGTGGCTATGTGTCAAACTAGACCTGAAGAATTATGTAAGATAGTGTCTAAACTGTGTACAGAACAAGATGGACCATAACCAATCCTGGGGCCTTTTACAAACATTACCAGCCCCCAAGGACCTGGAACACTGAACTCACATATCCACTGAATTTGTGGTGGACCGTCCCCTTTCACATAGCTCCACAGTGATATGTGTCATTGTGGACAGGTTCTACAAAATAGCTCATATTGTACCCCCTCCTCGTCTTCCTTCAGTTCCAGAACTGGCCCACCTCTTTGTACAACACATTTTTCACTTATATAGACTGTCAACACATATTCTTTCTGACAGGGAACTCAATTTGCAGACTTTTATTGATAGACCCTCTGCCATAATTTTGGCATCACTTTGGATTTTACCACAGCCTATCACCCCCAAGGCAATGGGCAGGCCGAAAGGACGAATCAGAGTCTTAAAACTTTCCTCTGATCTTACATCAATAAAAGACAGGATGATTGGGCTTCCTTGCTACCTTGGGCCGAATTCTTGCATAAGAATCACATAAGTAGCACCACTGGCTCTTCACCTTTTCAGATCGCATATGGGAAGTCTCTGCGGGTGCTGCTCCCACTATGGTACCTCTCACTGTCAATTGTCTAGCAGCTCACCTCACCGCTCAAGAACTCCATGCCCTCTGAACTCAAACCACTCAACTAATATCCTGGGTGGCTGCACAAGCAAAACAATACACTGAGACCAGAAGCCAACCTGAGCCCCAGCTCAAGGAAGGCAACCTGGTTTGGCTAAACACACGACATCTATGCCTCAGAGTTCCTTCCCTTCGCCTAGCACCATGATTCATCAGACCCTATCCCATTCAACAAAAGATGGGCCCTGTTACCTTTCAGCTGAAACTTCCCAAAATGCTTAGAGTCCACAATGTGTACCATGTATCCTTGCTAAAACTATTAATTTTCTCCTGGCCTCCTGTCACCATGGATGTAACTGTGGAGGAAGACACACGGTTTGAAGTGGAAGACATTTTGGACTCCCAAAGGTGGAGAGGCAAACTTGAATGCCTTATCATCTGAAACATTTTGGTGCAGAAGAAAATCTGGGAATCTGCTACCAACCTTCAGGCTCCATGTCTGGTAAAAGACTTTCATAGACAATTTCCCTGAAAACTTAAGCCTCGAACCTTGAGGAGGGGCCTAAGAAAGGGGGTACTGTTATATTTCCTGACTCACGGGTTGCCCCATGAACTGGTCTGCTCACCCTAATGCTGGGCCCAACAATATGCAGCCACATGTCGCCAATACGGCAGAACGCCACTGCTGCTTTCTTCTCTAAAGTGCCTCTAGGTGAGTGTGTGCCAAACTTGGGCACGTTTAAAGGGCCCACGGTAGGAAAGAGGCACCCTCGGATGACAACATAGGCCCAGACCTATGAAGGGCCTTCCTTGCCTTATCCTGACTGCCTCAGCAACAGGTCGACTACCTCCTCGGTGGTGTGCGTTGCCACAGCTTTGGCCAGAGTCTCATCTTCAGCTTCAGCTGGAGTCTTGTCTTCAGCCACAGCTTTAACAAGAGTCTCATCTTCAGTCTCCACCTTAGCCACAGCCTTGTCTTCAGCCTTAGCCATAGACACAGATGATTTCTGCCTTTTTAGACTTTAAGAATTATGACTTCAATTTAGGTGGAGGACTATTTCTTCTGATGTTGCTGCCAACCGTGCCAACATTTCCTTTACTTCCTCTGTCTTTTTCTATCCCTGACAGGATGGACTTTTTATCTCTTAGTGGTACCATAACTGACTGTATACCCACTGACTGTGCCACAGTAATGTGTGTGCATGCAGAGAATTTTCACAGACAGAGAGACAATGTTGCACCTAGTGTCATACTGTGTGCACTAGCTCTGACTCTGACTGCTGAGCTGACAGGCTCCACAAATTAGCCTGGTATGCTTTAGTCTCTGTACTGCTCATCTAGTACCCACTGCACATGCATAAAGAGACAGAATGAGTAACAGCGCAGCAACTCCTCCCACAATCTTCCCCCAACACCCAAACCCTCTGCTCTTTCCCAAGAGAGAGAAAAAACTGCAACACAGAGCTACTACCTGTCTTATTCTGCTGAGATCAGCAGTGGAGCCCAGACTAAAATGGGCAGCAGTCAAAAAGCTGTTTGG
The DNA here is from genome assembly GCF_901001135.1 of Rhinatrema bivittatum. Taxonomy (NCBI): domain Eukaryota; kingdom Metazoa; phylum Chordata; class Amphibia; order Gymnophiona; family Rhinatrematidae; genus Rhinatrema; species Rhinatrema bivittatum. Next base: position 595,644,406 of record NC_042615.1, read on the forward strand.
GAAATGTTCAAATTTAAGAACTCTGTGAGAGCTTAAAAACAGCAGCCTTCCAAGGGATGGAACAGCTTCCCTATGAGGAAAGGCTGAAGAGGTTAGGGCTGTTCAGCTTGGAGAAGAGACGGCTGAGGGGGGATATGACAGAGGTCTTTAAGATCATGAGAGGTCTTGAACAAGTAGATGTGACTTGGTTATTTTCACTTTTGAATAATAGGAGGACTAGGGGGCATTCCATGAAGTTAGCAAGTAGCACATTTAAGACTAATCGGAAAAAACTCTTTTTCACTCAACGCACAATAAAGCTCTGGAATTTGTTGCCAGATGATGTGGTTAGTGCGGTTAGTGTAGCTGGGTTCAAAAAAGGTTTGGATAAGTTCTTGGAGGTGAAGTCCATTAATGGCTATTAATCAATTTTACTTAGGGAATAGCCACTGCTATTAATTGCATCAGTAGCATGGGATCTTCTTAGTGTTTGGGTAATTGCCAGATTCTTGTGGCCTGGTTTTGGCCTCTGTTGGAAACAGGATGCTGGGCTTGATGGACCCTTGGTCTGACCCAGCATGGCAATTTCTTATGTTCTTATGTAAGACAATGTCTACTGAAGGAATGCACACTTTCCACAGTACATCTCAAACATTGGCAGTCTTCAAGATCAGTGTTACTGGATCTGGAGAGCAGTGATAGGATGGATTAGAAAAATGATTCACTGTAATATGTTGTTTCTGTTGTCTCCTTGATAGTATGTCCTATCCAGGGTCACATGACTTACTGGGAAGAGCTGGCTGGCTGCTTTAACAATTCCTAACTATACCTGTTCTCCCATTGATTTCTATAGCCCATATAAATGAATGGGGACAAAATGAATGGGACACATATGATAAATTTAATTTGCGGGACCCCACCTCCATTTGTTTAGGACCCCTGAAAGAAATAAATGGGGTCCCATTTGTTTTAGGAGTGATATTTGTGTTAAATAAATGCATGTCCTAACAATAGTTTAGGGGTACAGCAAATGTCAAAACTTTGTTTTGACAGGTGGCAATGTCGACTTCTGAGTTAAGCCCTGCCACTTTTTTCCTCCCCTCAGCAATCACTTTGGGGTTAAGCCCTGCCCACTGGCCCCAACCTAGCCAATCAGTGTTCAATTCTGGGTTAAGCTTCACCCTACTCCCCACTCTAGCCCGGCCTCATTGTTGACATTCAGCCTAGCTCTGCCCATGCCACACTCCTTTTTGCCCATGGGACAGTCATTTTGGAGAGCATCATGGCTAAAAGGGGGTTGCTATCTCGTATGACATCACCAGAAATGGCATCATGGTTAACAGGGGGCAGCCATCTTGGATGACATTGCCGGAAATTACATCATAGCTAAAAGGGGAGGTGCCATGTTTCGTTAATGACAGCATAGCAGTGCTCCTCTTCCCCAATCCGGGGGATAGGTGGGCTAAATGCAGTTTTTGTTGGGTAATAATAATGATAATAATAATTTGAATAATACATTTCTTAACAGGATATTTAAAGGTGAACCACCACATATTTTTAATTCACAGGTTTAACGTGTAAACACATACATTTTTGCCAAGCTTTTGAAAAGCAGAGATGTACAAGAAGTTGTTTGAAAAACTTTATTATAATCATGAGGCTAAAGGCAGGGTTTTTTTTTTTTTTTTTGGGGGGGGGGGGGTGTAACAGGACCTTATTAATCTGTTAGGAAACTCTCAAGATGTGACTAGAAAACAGGTTGCAGAATGACTTAGGGGACAAGACACTTATGCTTTACACAGACCAGCCAGAGTGCATTTTAAACAAAATAAAACAATCACCTCAGATGTGGTCATGCAATGGCAGGCAGATGTAGTGGATATATCATCCTTAGTCTCCCATATAGTAAACCTCCTATATGAAGAAAACACTAACTGCTAGCACTCAAACAGTTAACAGCCCTACCTATGAAAAGCAGCACTCCAAATATTACACCAGGCAAACACCAATACACCTGATATTAGGAAAACGGAACAAGCCAAGCTGTTATAGATCCCTACACAGAAACTATATGCTAGCAAAATACCTCACCTCAACACACATGCAGAACATAGACAGACCCTCACCAAATACAGAATAAAGAAAGTATAATTAAAAACATGCAGACAAAAACTGAATTGGAAACCATAACAAGACAGACTTCATATGCAGTGCAACAATGTAAAAATAGAAATATCACTATTCCTCATTAAACGTCAAACATTAAAATCAGCTGATGACAAGAATACCCAATAATTATTTATTTTAAATTATTCCCAAATACCATAAAAAGCAGAATATAAATCAAATAAATAAATAAAATATTTAAAAACAGACATCAAATAATATCCAATTATTAAAACTAATAAGGTTAAAAAAATACCCAGCTCTCCATACCTGGGAACTTTTGATTTCAAGTCACCTTGAAATTGTCATGGATTAGTTTAGGGAGGGAGTATTACAACTTTCTCCTCTGTCTTTTATATACCCATATTCTCCCATGTACATACACACACACACACACACACAAATGAAATGAATAAAAAATGTAACTGAACAAAATAAAAAAGAATCAAATCAAATTTGTTTCTATGCTCATCCCTATTATGAACTATAATAATTCATCTACATTTCTAATAATCTGATTCTCTTTTCCATGTTGATGCATGTTATCAATAAATTACTATTTTTTCATGTTTGCTTTAAAGAATAATGAGCCTCTGATTCGAAGTGCTGTCATAAGCTGAGGCTGGCTTCTTTTCCTCTGCACGACTTGGCCAACAGGGGCCTCTTCTCTTCAGCCACACGGCCCTCAAGCCACTGTCAGCTGGGCCATGGAGCTGAAGATAAGAGGCCCCTGTCAGTCGGGCCATGCATCTGAAGAGATGAGGCCCCTGTCAGTCGAGTCACGCTTCTTTTCCTCCATGCGGCCTGGTTGACAGGCTGCTGGAAGCCCCGATAGGCCAATCCGCTACTGATTATTATTTTGCTGCATTGTAAAAAACAAAAAAACAGGCCATGGGTAGTGGGTTTTTATATCATTATATATTTTTATTGTTTCAAAGTTCAAGAAGATAAATGCTTTCATATCCAAATAGAACATTCTTATTATAGGAAGAAAAACATTTGTAGAAACAAAATAAAAAGTATAAGCTAATAAAAATATAATGTGTTTCAATTGGAAAGCAGAAATGGTATGAAAGGGTCAGTTTGCATTTAAGGAAACATGACATTTGAAATAAAATCTGTGTTCACAGGAATGTTGGGTCTTGTAGTTGCCCCATGACTGTGACCTCATGCAGCAATGGGTAGAGAGAAAAAAACTATACTGTAGGCAAACCAAGACTCCGCACCCCTCCTTATTTCCAAACATACATAAAATGGTTTTTTTTAAGAAATTTAAAAAAAATTTGAAAAAACTAAAATTGAGTTAAAACAAGGTTATACAGGCCACTGCTGTTTCTTACTGTAAGTAAGATTGCAATGCATTCACATATTTTTTTCCATTCTAATAATGGCCGGTGGTATTATTATGTTATAACCTTTTAACTTTTTTCTTTGTCTCTCGGAGATTGTGTCATAAAGGTGATATTGAGTACCAATTTGTCAGAATGAATTGTGAACAGGGAACAATAACGGACCCAAATCCAAACCTGAGACATGCTGAAAGAAAATTTTTTCAACTGTTTTAAAGGTCTTGCATCTAACTGAAACGGTGGTAGCTCAGATGGCAAGAGCATTAGATTACTCCTCTAAAGACCCTGGTTTGAGCCTTGAGTTGTGGTAGTGATTCTTTTTTGTAAAACTGCTGGGTGTTTTTACAAACAGTTTTAACATGCATAGAGATTAAATTTTGACAAGACTACAAAGTAACCATCCTAGTCAGGCCGAGAATACTTTTTTTATTCTTATGGTCTTGGAATGGATAGGCATGGGCAACAAGTCTGATCATGTCCAGGGTGAGTGTGGGTACAAATCAGAGGCACCTCCACACAGTATGCATAGAAAAAGATGACAGGCAGCAGCGGTCATAAAGCCGAATTCCTGGCAAGTTTTTTTTAAAAAGGCTGAATCATAGCCCCATTGAAAAAAAGGTCCCCCTACAAACCCCCTGAAACAGAAGCGATAGAAAAAGGGGAGGCAGCCCCCGAGTCTCAAGGCAAGGAGTAAGCCCCTCTACATAGGGGATTGGAAAGGATATCAGGCTATACAAATTTTGATGGAATACCAGGGGTATTACTGGTATCACAGGAGAATGTGAAGAAGGGCTGGCCGATGCAGAGATAGACAAGATGCCATTGGCACAAAAATTGTTTGATTCCTAAGACTTGTTCGATAACGAAGAAGACAGAGAAAACACAGATCCAGTGGCAGACATAGACAATGGTGACAGCTATATAGATTGCATGGACTGTAGCAAGCCATGCCCCATTTTGACCTTGGGGCTGCCCCTAGGCAGACAAAATGGCTGCCCCATGGGCAAATAGCGGCATGGATTAGGTGGAATTAGGCTGAATGTCAAAAAGGGGGTGGGGCTAGGGTGGGGCATGAGGCCAGGCTTAACTTGGAAGTGAACACTTATTGACTGGGATGGGGATCAGCCCAGAAGTGAACACTGATTGGCTGATAAGGGAAAAGGGGCTGGATTTAACCCAGAAGAGGGTATGGCCACCTGTCAAAACAACATTTTGACATTTGCTGTACCCCTAAACTACTCCTAGCAGTTAATGTTGTTTTGGTATGGAATGTTTACTATGTTGCAATTATAATTGTTTATTCCTGGCTTTCTGACCCATTACCAACTAGCTTTACATTAGGCATAATGCCATATGGGTTCCAAGCATGTTCTTTTGCTTTTTTTAGGGTTTTCTAGTTAGCAGTGCATGTATATATAATATACATGTTGTTGTAAGTGATATTTTTACTTTAGATGACTGTACTTAGAATGTATTTTTTCATATAAAATCTATAAAGATGGCCATAGCAGGGCAGGGTACAAGGCTGTAAAATTTGCCCTTGCCCTGACCCTGCTTGGGTGCACCTCTGCACTTGCTATTGCATGCCAAGAACCAGGAGTAGGCATCAATTGGGGGATTACCATGGATGATTTTTACCCAGAGCACTATTTGCCCTAGAGCCACCAAGCAAGAAAATGATCTTGGTGTCATTGTAGGCAATACGTTGAAATCCTCAGCTCAGTATGTGGCTGTGGTTAAAGAAACAAATAGAATGTTAGGGATTGTTTGAAAAGGAATGGAAAACAAAACTGAAATATCTGTGTAGATCTATGGCAGAGATAAGCAGCTCTGGTCCTGGAGTGCCACAAACAGGTCTGGTTTTCAGTACACCTGAATGAATATGCATGAGATATATTTGCATGCATTATATGCAAATATATCTCATGGATATTTAATGTGGATCTTCTAAAAACTAGACCTGTTTGTGGTACTCCAGGACCAGAGTTGCCTAACACTAATCTATGGTGTGACCTTGCCTTGAGTACTACATTCAGTTCTGGGCTCCTTATCTCAAAAAAATATAGTGGAACTAGAAAAGATACAAAGATGGGCAGCAAAAATGATAAAGTGGATGGAATGGTTCTTTTATGAAAGAAACGTTAAACAAGTTAGGGCTCTTCAGTTTGCAGAGAAAGCAACTGAAAGGGGATATGATAGAGGTTTATAAAATCACACATGGTGTGGAGCACATAAATAGGGAACAGTTATATACACTTTCAAATCAGATATGGACTAAGGGAGACTACATGATATTAATGTGTATCTTTTTTTTTTTTTCGTTTCATGGTTTGGTTCAGGTCCCCCGCAGGTAATTTTGTTTTTCCGCGGTTCGGGATTTTTTTTTCATGGTCCCCAAATCTCATTTTAGAGCGCTCCCAAACCATGATGAATTAGATAATGGATAGTACATGTAAGACTATTACATTTGTTGCCAGAAGTTGTAGTCAAGGCATGTAGCATAGCTGAGTTTAAAGAGGGTTTGGACAAATTCCTGGAAGAAATGTCCCTCATGAAATACTGCTTAGGAAATTAAAAAGTCAGGGGGCAGTGTCCTATTGTGGATTGAGAACTGGTTAAAAGATAAAAAACAGAGAGTAGGGTGAATGGTACCTTTTTCCAGTGGAGAAAGGTGAATAATGGAGTGCTCTGGCACTGCTGCTTTTAATATATTTATAAACATCCTGGAAATCGGTACTGCTAATGAGGTGATCAAATTTGCTGATGAAACCAAATTATTCCAAGTTCTTAAATCACTTGCAAAAGTGAAAGATTGGGCATGCAAATGGCAAATGAAATTGAATGTGGATATATGCAAGATTTTAAAAGGTGTGTGCATGCATCCATGTGCACATGCTACCCGGCGCGTTGCATATGGATGCGCCGATTTTATAACATACGTGCACTGGCGTGCGCATGTTATATAATACGTGGGCTGTGCGCACATATATGTCGTATTTTATAATCCATGCACGCAAGTGTGGGCAGCGAGCACAAAGGGAGTAATGTTTTGCTAAATTCGCATGGCGACGAGATCGGGGCTCCCTCAGTTGCCTCCCAGTCTGCTCCAATTTATGAGCTTACTGGGAGGGAACTTTCCTACCCCCTACCCTAACCTCCCTTCCCCTTCCCCTCTCTTCCCCAACCTCTAAACCCCCCTTTTTCTTTTGTACCTTTTTTCCTTCGAGTTACTTCAGGGCCCGATCTGAAGTAACTTCTGCAGCTGGCTGGCAAGCGAGGCTCTGGGACAGTGAGGAATGGCACTGTCCCAGCCTGCCCTTTTCCCACCCTCCGGCCCGCCCCGCTCTGCCCCCTGGACTGCCCATTAGTCAGGGCCTGGCACTTATGTGCGTATCGCCAATTATGCCGGGCCCTTTTTAAAATGCAAGCAGCGCACGTAGGGCCGGCCATGTGCGTAAGTGGCGATTTCTACGTGCCTGGCCGATTTAAATCCGGTCGATAGGAAAGAGTAACCCAAATTATGGCTATACAATGTAAGGTTTCACATTAGGAGTCACTTCTCAGGAAAAGGATCTAGGCATCATCTTTTAAAATACATTGAAATCTTTTGCTCAGTGTGCAGCAGCAGCCAAGAAAGCAAATAGAATACTATAAATTGTTAGGAAAGGAATAGAGAATAAACCGAGAATATCATAATGCCTCTGTATCGCTCCATGTTGCAACCTTATCTTGAATATTATGTGCAGTTCTGGTAACCACATCTCAAAAAAGATATAGCAGAATTAGAAAATGTAGAGAGAAGGGTGATCAAAATGATAAAGGGGATGGAAGGAGTCCCCTATGAGGGAAGGCTAAAGAGGTTAGAACTCTTCAGCTTGGAGAAGAGACGGCTGAGGGGAGATATGATAAAAGTCTACAAAATAATGAGTGGAGTGGAATAAGTAAACATTAATCGGTCATTTACTCCTTCAAAAAATACAAAAACTAGGGGCACATTCAATGAAAGTACTAAGTGATACATTTAAAACTAATAAGAGAAAATATGTTTTTTACTCAACGCATAATTAAGCTCTGGAATTCGTTGCCAGAGAATGTGGTGAAAACTATTAATGTAGCTGCATTTAAAAAAGTTTGGACAAGTTCCTGGAGGAAAAGTCCATAAACCATTATTAAGGTAGAGTTGCAAAAATCCACTTCTTATCCCTGGGATAAGTAGCATGGAATCTATCTACCCCTTGGGATCCTGCCAGATACTTGTGACCTGGATTGGCCACTGTTGGAAACAGGATACTGGGCTTGATGGACCTTTTGTGGTAGATTTTCAAACATGTACTTTCTCTTTGAAAATTGCCTGAGTAAAGAGATTTGTTTTTTCTACAAGTTCCTTTGTACCTTCAAAACAATACATGTATTTTTGAAAATGCATAACTATGTGTATTGTTGTATTTCCCATCCTATTCCTGCCCCTGGGAGCATATCCACTCAATGCGAGTAAAAGTATGCATGTTATTCTACAATGCACAAATGCACCCTTGGGGAGGGGGGGGGGGGCAATTTTCAAAATACCCTTTTACCTGGATAAATGACTTTGGAAAATTGCCTTCTGAAGAAGCAATGCTGTCTGCACAGTTTCTGCTGAATGTGCTCCTTTGAAGATTGCGAACTTTAAGATTTTATTTCTAAGTCTCCAGATTTTATTTCTAAGTCTCCAGATCAGTGTGCTCGTAGCCATCTTGCCTTCTTCTCCCTGCTGATCCCAGCGATGTATCCAAAGTGACATCAGAGTGTGGTTCACTCTACAGCCTGCGAGCTGCAGTGTTCATCAGAAGGTGCTGCCAGTGTTAGTGTGACCTTTGCTTGTGGTAGTCTGTGCTCTGGCATTGTACTGTCAGGGGCTCACTGTCAGTCTCTGCTGATGCTGTCTCCCCAGGGAAAACACCACGCATAAGAGATTGGTGAAATGACAAAAAGATTTTACTAGTCATTCACAAAACAGCAAATAAAGTCCAGAACAGCTTCAGCAAGGAAAATGTCTCCATAGCAGCAGCAGCAGCAGCAGCAGCAGCAGCAGCAGCATTAAGCCCCCCCTTACTTATTGACTCTTATTTCCTCAGCACTAGATTTCCTGCCCTGTCCAATGCATCTCCACTATTCATTGCATCTGTCATTACCCTGACTCTCTAATCCATCTAGTAAACTCATATTGCTACCATTTCTTCTGCTACTCCTCATACCTCTAACCATATCTGTTTGTGCTCTTCCCCATTATGCCTCTCCTCTGTGTTTCCCCATGTTGGTTGTAAACTGGTACACTAATGTAATAGGAATTTAACTGTAAATTTGATTGTAATCCTCCTGGAGACTAGCTTGGAAAATGTTCATAAGAAAATATACATCTTCCCTATGTCAGCCTACTTCTCTGTTTCTCTCAGCTCTTACACTCCCATTCCCTGTGTCCCTCTCTTACCACTCTTACAGAAATTCAGCAGCAGCTCATGCAGGAGCTCCAGCCTTTGCTCATACAGGCTCCTTGTGGTGGCAGATTATATCCAGCTGTTTTGGCTGCTTATTCAATGTAAACCTGTAACAGCTATATTAACCAGTCACAATAGCAATTGCCCCCTGACCTTGACCATCCACTCCCTGATTCTCTAGCAACTTCGCGTCGCCCCTTCTCTGTTCTCCCTTCTTCCATTCTCTGAAGCAGTCATTCCTCCATTTCTTGCTACCTCACTATCATTATTCCTCAAATCTTCCCTCTCCTGCCCACTTCAAGCCAAAATTAATAGACTCTTCCCTCCATAAACCAAAATTTCAGCTTTTTTTTTTTTGACAGCTTGCCAGTTATGCTGCTGTGGGAATACAATCACATTGCTACATGAAGTTTTTTTTTTCAGCTTGTTTTAGATTTTAAAAAATAGCAGCAAATTGCAGTCTGGCCAGCCTGCATTTTACTATTAATTTCCCTGATGGCATTCTAATGTCTGACCCACTTCCATGTCTTCTGTGACCCATAATTGGGTAAGCACTGACCTATATAATGTGAAGATAAAGCTATAAACAGTGAAAAGACATGACATATCCCCCCAGGCAGGTTCTGCACAAGTACTGTGCAGTAGATAGCGCTATAGTAAATGCTGTAATCCTTTAATTGAGAGTTGAAGGTAGAGAGGGTTGCTTGGTGTGGAAAACTGGAAATGTGAGGTTGGAGGAATTGTACATCAGTTTGTGCATCTATAATCTGAAAATTGCATACATGCATGTTGTCAACTGGTCTTTTCCAACTCATCTGTTTCCTCTATAAACTTAGTATTGGTTATATCTGTCTTGTTTTGTTATAACCATTTGTTGGCTGTTTGTAATATGCATTTTGCTGAATAAAAATGATTGAAAAAGAAAACTAGTTGCAACTTGCTAGCAACAGTCAGACCATATTATACAAATGAAATTGTATCAGCCATATAGACAAGAGACTCTCCTTGAATACCAGTTTCTTAGATTTCACCTTGTAAATCAGATTTAAGTTTATGTTTGTTAGATGAGTATCCAAATTGACATTTATGGAATGCTTGGAACCATGATATTTATAAAATGCATGTGGTATTTATTAATCTAACCCCTACACAGTGTTGACTTTATTGGATACTTCACACTTCTCTTCAGCAGGGCTATTATTTATCTTGACATTCCTCTCTGGCAGAAATTTTGTATGACAAATACCCAAAGCAAAGAGATTATCTCAGGCCTAGGCAAACATAGCTCAGACAGAAACACTTAAGCTGTTGGCCATTGGCAAGGCAAGCAGCGAGAATAAACAAAATGAAATCTATTTTCCAGCACACATTCCATTTAAAACACACACATGTACAATGATTTGTTAACTATTCGCTTGGCAAATTAGCATCAGAAGCTAAGAGTCAGTGGGAAAAGCAAGGAATAACTTGGCATTTATTACTTTCTTATATCAAAAGTAAAGGGAACTGTCAATAAACAGGGTGAGAATGTCCACCAGAACAGCTGAAAGAGTGGCTTGGCTAGAGTAATGTGTGATTCTTTGATGCTGACTGCCATTTGCAGCTAGTATTACCACAGCTGTCAGCCAGTCATATCTTAAGCTCTGCTGACAGGCAGTAATCTAATCTATCCTCCCATTTGTTCTCTGTTTATGCCTATTAAACACATCTGTGTCTTTCTAAGGGTCCACAGCTGAGTTCAGTAAAATATTCGTATTCTCCCCCCCCCCCCAAAAAAAAAATAATTCTTCTTTGCACCAAAGAAGCAAAGGCAACATCAGGATTCTTCAGGGCTTTTAACAGACATGAGCTCACCCTGTATCATCATGAAATATTTTTTTTTTAACATACTGTTTTATTTCAAGATGCAAAGGACATGCTGTATTATGATTTTGTCTCTATGGATCACTTTCCCACAACAGGATTTAAAGCAGTTGTTTCATTTTTAATATTTTCATAGTAATTGTAAACCTCCGATGAGCGCCAAGATTTTGTCTTTCGTGAAAGCATTCATGTGCCCCAATTCAGGACTTGGAAAAAATTGAAGCAGAAAAATATCTGCCAGTTTTTGTGTAAAGTAAAAACACCACATTCTGTGTCAAGAAACTGTGGCTCAGAGGACCTACGTATAAAAACAAAACAAAACACACTAACAGGATAAGTTTTAAACAGGTGCATGGGTGCACATGTGCAGGAGGTGTTCATTGGCTCGTGCCCAGGGACACAGTCATTTTATAACATATGTGTGTATATGCGTGCATGTTATAAAATAGCCTGACCGCCTGCACATGTGAGCACAATTTTAAGTGGCCGTGCACCTATGCATGCAAATGCCACTTCTACTGCTTAAGTGGGGGTATTTTAATAGACTTGCACCGACACCATTACCAGTTTTATAAGTTCATTCCCAGTTTGCCGAGGTAAGGAACAGGACTTCCAAACCTCCCTAGCTTAATAGCCTCTCTTCTCTCCTGTTAGCCCCAATCCTTAAAACCCTGCCAATATGTCTCTTCGTCTTAATTTTATTATTTATTTATTTTCACTTTTTTTCTATGCCAACTATCATCAATCTAGGTGGTTTACAAATTTTACATACATAAAATTTTAAAATAAATAAAATACAATACCAATACAAAAATAATAAAAAACCCACAACATGAATAAGCGACTCTTGGCCTTCCCCTCTAAACCCTCTTGCTGCATAACTCTTCAGCCCTGTCTCTTTACCTTTAGATATTATAAGCCTCCTTTAAAAGCCAGGTTTTTAGCATTTCCCTAAATACTATTGCACATCATCCATAGCAGAAGTAAAGTTACTTGACAGGGGACCCCGGCGCCCACCTACTTACACTCAGATTTCAATGTGAAATACAGGAATGCCCATGCTCCGCCCATGTCAAGCCCCTTTTTTGAAAATTTTCATTTGTGCACATAGTGGCAAGTATGCGCATACATAGGTGACTATTAAAATCTGCTCTGTGCACACTGGTCCAACTTGTGCTCATACCTACTGGTTTTGGCATCCACCGGGCTTTTAAAATTCACCTTTTAAGCTTTAGATTGGTCCATGCCATGAGTGGCATATGCAATCAATTGCATTTTAAGAGGCAAGAGCCTTATTATCCCTATTGCAATTTGCAGTCCCCCTTCATGATGTCAGCAACATTTGGAATTGGGATGAGAAGGAGGCACATATAAGGGTTTTTTGTCCCCCCCCCCCCCCCCCCCCCCCCCCAATCCCCCATAGACACAAAATGGAAGAAGCCTTTAGTACATCTGGCCTGGGTTGTTTCCCAATCTGTGAAATCAGCAAAAGCAAAGGACATAAAGCCAAAAATGTTTGCCCACTCTTCAATCACTGCACATCCTTATCTGAATATCTTCCAAAACACTTTCATGTCCCGATGCAATAGGAATCAATGAGAAAAAAAGCAAAACAGAAATAGAAATCTCATATTTGTGATAGAACAATTTCTTTTATATTTATATTGATATTAAAGAGCCTGATCTACAGAAGTTTGGGAAGGTTCACAAATATAGCGGTCAGTAAAATAAGATATTATCATAGTCTCATTATATACTTTGCTTTACTCTCACTCTTAGCAGCATTGCTGAACAAGAAGGATCATTACCTTCTCAAAAATACCCTAGGTCTTTGCTGAAATAAGCTTCATTCTCTACCCCTATCTCTTCTAGGTCAGTAGGTAGTCACATCATAAAACTATAGAAATGAAAACTATCCAAAGTTTAGGTGGAGAGAGAGGAGGAAGAAGAAGGTAAAGGTATTGGGAAAGAATGAATGTCAGGATAGGAAAATACAGCTACTCTCAATTCAGAAATCTATTATTCCTCTTCCTCATTTCTATAGTAGTACTGGACCTATGCAGCTCTTTACACATAAACAGAAGAGACAGTCCTTTCTTTGTAGACCATACAATCCAGTCAAGACACACAGACAAACATATGAGGGACTTCAGAATATGTATGCTTTATAGATAACAAATTAAAATTGACATGGTTATGTTTAGGGGGAGAGTCGGGGTATAAGATTCAACAACATCCTCAAAAAGAGAGGGAGCATGATGTACCAACTCAAGAAAACTATTCCAAGCAACAGTATAGCAAAGTGAAGAGCAAAAAATTAGACGGTGATATAGAAGGGCAAAAATGACCAACCCAGACCAAGGGTTCATCAAGCCCAGTATCCTGTTTCCAACAGTGACCAATCCAAATCACAAGTACCTGGAAAGGACCCAAACATTCCAAGCTACTATTCCTTATTGATTAATAGCAGTCTATGCTTGTTTATTGCCTACTTTACGGGAGTGGTTGGGTTATAGCGGATCATCGGACATCTTACGGTTGGAACAAGCAGCTTACCTTCCGAGAAATTTGGCTTATGTATTGCATTCTAATGGGGAGAACCTTCCTCGGAGCGTTTCTCAAGGCCTAGTTGTAAGGGGATTGCGGAACTGTTGGAAATTTCTTAGACAGTTCTTACATCTTGACTGGAAGGTATCCTATTGCCTGCCGTTGATGCATAACCCAGATTTACCAGCGGGTATCCCTGTTAAAACTTTGTCTAAATTACATGCAAAGGGTATTGTGGATTTGCTTCCATTCATGGATTTGCAAACTAATCGCCTTCGCTCTTTTACTTATTGTTGTGATACCCTTGGTTTTTGCTCCTCTGATTATCTCACTTATCTACAAATTGGTAGTTACATCCGGCGTATGATACTCCCTTGTAAGAGAGCAATCACCAACGGACCCTTTCAGAGATTTATCCATCTTAGTGGTCTTAAAGTGGTGAAGCTGTCCATGTATTATCGTTACTTGCATGATTCTTCCCGCTATACTATATATGACAGTAGTTCTGCGGCCTGGTCCACTGAACTGGGTTGTGAAATTACGCCCAGGGCCCTGTTACTCAGTACCCAGACTGTTCAAAAGGCAGTTTTTAGTGTGTACATGCGAGAATTGCATTTTAAGATTGCTCTCCGGCTGCTTTTTTGGCCAAGGAGGGCTTTCCTTGCTGGGTTTGTCCAATCCGGGGCGTGTCCCAAATGCTCGCAACCCCATGCCTCTTTATTGCACTGTTTATGGGACTGTGTGGTTGTACGACAATTTTGGACTATGATTTCCCATTTTCTTTCTGAACCTTTCTCGGCGAGCCTTTGTTTGCTGGGAATTTGTCATGCGCACGGGACCAGGAGATCACCGCGGACATTGTTACTTCATAAAGTTCGGCTGACGGCCCTCAAAATTATTTTACGTCATTGGATCTCCGCTACACCTCCATCACTACTCGAGTGGAAGGATGACATGTTGGACCTTTATCTATTGGAACGTAAATCGTTTCCACAAGCTTCACAGACCCAGCGGACCAAGCTCGGCAATATCTGGTCTCCCATTCTTAAAATGCTCCCTTTACCTGCTTCTGTTACCTCACTAATCTAGCTGTTATTCTTAATTTGCGGAGTGTGGGACAGTGATCTGATGCTTGTTTATGTTTATCTTTATATCTTTATGTTTATCTTTATATCTTTATATCTTTATACCTATATGTATCCGTAACCCTTGTAGTCTAATGACGGTTGGGACTGATGAACACCTGAGCGCTGTGGGAGGGGGGAAGGAGGAGGGTTGGGTGGGGACAGGAATGGGGATGGTGTGGGTGGGTATGTTTTGTTGCTGTTTTAAAGACAAGGGCTTTGCTTTTGTTTTTGTTATACGGTCTATTGTAACCTGTTGATATATACGAAGGTACGCAATTGTTGATGATTTCTCTTTTTCTTGTTCTTGTAAGTTGTATGCCTCGTATCAAACTTTAATAAAAACATTACAAACAAAATAGCAGTCTATAGACTTCTCCTCTAGGAACTTATCCAAACCTTTTTTAAATCCATTTACACTAACTGCAGTAACCACATCCTCTGGCAATGAATTCCAGAGCTTAATTATGCGTTGAGTGAAAAAGCATTTTCTCCAATTTGTTTCAAATGAGCTACTTTCTAACTTCAGGGAGTGTTTCTAGTCCTTTTATTGTCTTAGAATGTAAATAACTGATTTACATTAACCTGTTCAAGTCCTTTCATGATATTGTAGACCTCTATTATATCCGCCCCTCAGCCGTCTCTTCTCCAGGATGAACAGCCCTAATCTTTAACCTTTCCTCATAGGGGAACTGTTCCTTCCCCTTTGTCATTTTGGTCACCCTTCTCTGTACTTTCTCCAGTACAACTATATCTTTTTTGAGATGCATAGACCAGAATTGCACACAGTATTCAAGGTGTGATCTCACCATAGAGCAATACAGAGGTATTATGACATCAACCATGTTCCTAATACTTCCTAACATTCTGATTGCTTTTTTGACCACCACAGCACACTGACCTGATGATTTCAGTGTATTATTCACTATGACACCTAGATCTTCTTCCTGGGTGGTAACTCTTAATATGGAGCCTACATCGTGTAACTACAGCAAGGGTTATTTTTCCCTGTGAGCATCACCTTGCACTTATCCACATTAAATTTAATCTGCCATTTGGATGCCCAATCTTCCAGTCTTACAAGGTCCTCCTGCAATGTATCACAATCTGCTTGAGATTTAACTACTCTGCATAATTTTGTGTCATCCACAAATTTGATCACCTTACTCGTCTTACCCCTTTTCAGATGATTTATAAATATATTAAAAAGTACTGGTCTAAGTACAGAGGAGGGGTATAAGAGAGGAGATATAATTAAGAACTGCAGCATGAATGCACGTCTCAGTGAATGGGGAAAAACATAGCAATATAGAAAATGTTGGCAGATTAAAGCAAAATTGACTCATCCAGTCTGCCTAGATTGAGACTGCCCCTGTCTTTCTGATTTTCTGCCACTTTGGATAGATGAGCATGTGGAGACTTATTCTTAGCTCCAAATGTGTCAGATCCTCTTGTTTATTTATTTATTTATTTATAGATTCTTTTATACCGCGGTACGTATAGACATACATCACCTCGGTTTACAGTGAAACAATAAATTAGCAACAGGCTTTACATGTAACAGTTTAAAAAACAGTAAAACATTTAACAGCAACAGGCTTTACAGAAACAAGGGTTTTAAAGATAATGGGGCGGATTTTAAAAGGAGCGCGAATAGCCTACTTTTGTTTGCGCGTATCTGCTAAAAACCTGGATCGGCGCGCGCAAGGCTATGGATTTTGTATAGCCGGCCCTGTCTAAACCCCCCCTTTACCTTTGTTGGGGGATTTACGCCTCCCGGAGGGACGCGACCTGGGGGCGGGTCCGGAGGGCGCGGCCACGCCCCCGGAACGCCCCGGGCCATAGCCACGCCCCCGGGCCCGCCCCCGGAACGCTCCCGACACGCCCCGAAAACGCCGTGCGGTTCGGGCCTGCCCCCCGACACGCCCCCTCCGAAAACCCCGGGACTTACGCGAGTCCTGGGGCTCTGCGCGCGCCAGTAGGCCTATGTAAAATAGGCTTACCGGCGCGCAGGGCCCTGCTCGCGTAAATCCGCCCGATTTTGGGCGGATTTACGCGAGCAGGGCTCTGAAAATCCGCCCCAATATGCATACATCATTAAATATCAAACAATAAAATATAAATAACCATGTTGTTTATTGTTAGTTTATGTGTCTGAGCTAGGGTTACATAAAATTGGCCCCGAGCATGGGGCATAGAGGCAGTTAGAAGGGGAAGTACATATGTGATGCCAGTTTGGGAGTATTTTTAATGGTTTTTTTGCATGTGCAAATTATTTCTTCCACCATGGAAGTTGAGCTTCCATAGTGGAAGACAAATAGCTTAGCACCAGAAGAGAAGGACTTTCTGCATCTGCATGGATCAGAAACCTGCCAAGAGGGACTGGATTCTGGGTGAAAGTTGTGGTGCAGAGAGCTGGATCTGGGAGTCATCTGCATAAAGATGGTACTGAAGCCATTGGAGGAGATCAGAGCACCAAGTGAATTAATTTAGAGAGAGAAGAGAAGAAAAGCCAGGACATAGCCCTGAGGCATATCAATTGATTAGAGGAGCATGGTGGAGGATGATCTGTCACTAAAAATGCAATGAGAGAGGCAAAAGAAGAATCAAGATATAATGGAATACTGAAATGGAAGGAGTACCCAGTGTCAGGGAAAAGATGGTGATCAATGAGTCAAAAGCAGCAGGTAGCTTAAGGAAAATGAGGATTGAGTAATTGCCTCTTGTCTTGACCATGAGAAGTTCAATGGAGATACTGGCAAGGGCTATTTCTGTGGGATGTAGAGGGAAGAAGCCAGATTGGAGTAGATCAAGAATGGCTTTAGCTGCAAGAAAATCAAGGCAGTGGAACTGAATAGAACATTTAGTTTGGATGAGAAAGGGAATCAGATGATAGCAGGATGCATAGGGTCCAGTGATTTATTGTAACTATTTATTTATTTAAAAGATTTGTATGCTGCACATAAATCCATAGCTGAAATTAGCATGCATGTATGAAAACATATACAAAAAGATACATACAAAACAAAACAGAAATAGTGAAAATTACAATAATCTACTCTAAGCAAATCGCATTTCTGATTGCCAGGATCATTTATTTATTTATTTATTTATTTATTTATTTATTTATACGACTTTTCTATACCGTTGTAGAGAGAACTATGTCTCTACCTCTACGGTTTACACAAAAGATAGTATAAACAATAATTAATAAAATATAACAGTTTAGAATAAAAATTACATTAAATCAATCAATACAAATAAAAATTTGACTAAATTTGATCACTGTTTAGATTATACAATTATGACTTGGTTTTGGTGCAACAGAAAAAGAAAGAACATATTGACTAAGCAAAGGCCTGCTGGAGCAAAATGGTTTTAAACAATTTCTGAAAAGTCTTTGCACAGGTAAACAGCCAGAGCTTCTGAGATAAAGAGTTCCACAAAACTGTTCCTGCAACTGAAAATGCTCTTTTATGTGTATCTACAAGATAAGCCTCGTGTGGCAATAGAATACAAGGGAGAGAGGAAGACACCAAAGGACAGTAGAACTGCTTCCATCCAGCCATCATGTTGAGATTCCTGTTACCTGCCATGCTGACAGCAGCTGCCTGCACATTGTTCCTCCCTGCACCTGGTGGGACTACAACCCCACCCATTCTGAGATCATCTGGGGTGCTGGCCAAAAAGGAGAGACTCAAACCCCAAAAGCGCTGCATGCCTCTTTATCGCACACCAAAGCTATACACAATAGGAGCCTGCTCCTTTGTGTGGCCCTTTGTGTGCAACTGGGTCACTTAAGGCCTTATTGTTACTATTGGGACTGAGAATTGGGCCAATTTCTGCCTAATGGGTGAGTCTATCCCCATTATTTGGGGTAGGGGGCGATATGCTGGTATGGCACTTAAACCCAAAATTAGGTTAACTAGAGTCTTAACTGATGGGATAACACATAATTTATCATATCCTTCCCCAAAGACCACTCCTTTGTCTGTCTATGTGATTAATATAAAAGCCTTAAGGAAGAGAACTCCTCTATCGTTGATCAATGCAAAGCCAGACCTGCTCTGTGTTACAGAATCCTGGTTGCTGGACACCAACAATTTATTTTTGAATGAGCTCTAGTTGAATTATTATAAGCTTTTTTCCCAAGCCAGCTGAATGAGACAGGGAGTTGGTATATTGATCTTAGCAAAATGATTTTATAATCTGACTGTTGTTCAATTGGAATCTTTACCTCAATATGAAGCCTTCGCTATTGCCAATGCCGATTGGGGTATATACTTAGGGCCTCATTTTCAAAGCACTTTACCGCGTGCGATAAATTCGCGAATCGCGTTAACAGCTGTTAACGCGATTGCAAATTAGTCATTTGGTATTCAGGGGGCGGAGCATATGTAAAGCGGGAACCTGTGTATCGTGTGCGGCGAAACAACCGCAGTGTTAGCGCGGCTGCTATCGCGGATTTTAACTACAACTCCAACTTCGCGTTATGGACTGCGCTACGGGCCAGAAAAGGATTATCGCCATCCACGGTAGTTCCGGACAGCCTGTTTGGAGAGAGAGAGAGAGAGAGAGAGAGAGAGAGAGAGAGAGAGAGAGAGAGAGAGAGAGAGAGAGAGAGAGAGAGAGAGAGAGAGAGAGAGAGAGAGAGAGAGAGAGAGAGAGACTTACTATAGTGCCTATGCCCTACATAGGTATTTGAATCCCTATGGGAGGGCTACCTACTAACTCGGGGTGGGGATTAGGTATGAGCGTCGGGGGTTGGGGGCCACTTTTGCATTCCACATGAGACCTACGGACAGAACAGTGGTCTCTAGTGCAGATTTGCTGGCCGTCGGAGTGAGGACGCTCACACCAAGAAGTGGTTTGGGCAACGTTCTCTCTACCTAGCTTGATGGACACTCTACCTGGGCAACAACATGCTAGGTGGAGAGAATGTTGGCCAAATCTCCGCTTGGAGTGAGCGTCCTCACTCCGACGGCCAGCAAATCTGCACTAGAGACCACTGTTCTGTCCGTAGGTCTCATGTGGAATGCAAAAGTGGCCCCCAACCCCCGACGCTCATACCTAATCCCCACCCCGAGTTAGTAGGTAGCCCTCCCATAGGGATTCAAATACCTATGTAGGGCATAGGCACTATAGTAAGTCTCTCTCTCTCTCTCTCTCTCTCTCTCTCTCTCTCTCTCTCTCTCTCTCTCTCTCTCTCTCTCTCTCTCTCTCTCTCTCTCTGTGCACCGCAATAAAACACTGAAAGAATCATCGTGCAGTGGGAAAACATCACGTGTGGCGCTAATGTTTTCGCAAATTGGGGAAAACATCTGCTAACTACCTTTAATGCTGTTATGAAGGACTTAATTGTACTTGGAGATTTTAGTCTCCATGCTGATGTCCTCCCCCGCTCTGAGATTTGTGATGTGGTTTTAAACTCTATGGAAGTCTTGGATTGGGAATAATCTACTAGAAAATTCAGTCACATGTTGGACCTTATTTTTATTATATTTTTTATTTATTTTTTATCCAAATTTATATTCCATATATACAAAGATATATGCTAAGCAGATTCCATATTAAACATTCATATATAATAAAAACAAATAACAAAACAGTATAAAACATGACAGATGAAACATTTTAACTTTGGTCAAATTCAACAAAACCTTCAACAATCAAAAACCTCAGTAAATAATCATGTTTTTAATTGTAGACTGTTTAAAAACTATAGGGTTAGTTGCAAAAGTATCCCATGGTCTGATCATTTTCTAATCAACTTACAAGTTATTTTGGCAAATATAATTCTAAATGCTAGTAGAGATCCAACATTTATGGTCAATAAATGCAATTACATTGATATTGACTTACTTTGTGAAACATGGCTTCCTAAGATAGAGAAAACTAAGGTCTCCAATGTTGATGAATCAATAACTATTTAGAAGCAGTCCCTATAAAAAGCTCTTGACTTGGCAGCCCCTTTAAAAAATAAGATGGTTAATAGACTTTATAGAGCTCCCTTGTTTGGTCCTGAATTGGTGTCCTTTAAAAAACAGCTGAGTCATTTGGAGAGATGTTGGAGGAAATCCCAAGATACTAATGACGGAGAAAATTCTCTCTCCAAACTTAGGCCTGGATTCATCATTCTATCGTAGAATGATGAATCCTACAAAAATGGGGGGTGAAGCCGGCAGCCATCGCACCACCGCTGTGTCTTCGCTGTCGGCTTTCGCACCGAATAGCGCCACCATGAAAGGTAGTGCTATTCAGCACGCTACTGGCGACGATAAGGTTACTAACCTTATCGCAGCCAGCGAAGACATCGTCGAGTCCGCCCCCTCGCTGCCCCGACTCCGCCCCCAGCCTGCTATCGCACGCGAATAAGCCTTAGTGAAAATAGAGCCATGGCTGACTCCTTAAAACATCAATATATTGCCTCTCAGTTACAATCTGCTCCTAATTGTGCCAAGGAATTGTTTCATACAGTTAAAACCTTAATTTCTCCTACAAAAACCAAAAGTTCTCAGGTAAATTTGAATCCTGATGTAATTGCCAATTTTTTCATGGAAAAATTGAGAGGATTTCTTTCTTTTCCTAACTCTATCAATTCTTTGGAGGATGACTTTGAGAAGCCAGTCCTCTGGGAACCTTTTGAAGAAGGAAGCACAACTGAGGTTCAAGAAATAATTGGGAATATTAAAATCAATTTTTGCCAATTAAATGAATGTTCTAATGCTTCCTTTAAATGTTTAAGGACTAAAATAGCCGAGTTTGTTTGCTCAGTCATTTTTTCACTGAGCGAGAGGCATATACCAGATTAATAAAATGCAGCTTACATTAGACCTGTTTTAAAAAAAACAAAATTTAAGTTTGAAGGATTTAAAAATTACCATCTTATTTCAAATCGATTTTTCTTGGGCAAAATACTTGAAAAAGTTGTGTTGAGACAGCTGCAGAAGTTTATGGTTTAATATTTCTTTTTAGAAACCCAGCAATATGGCTTCCAAGCCAACCATAGTATGGAAACATTACTTCTTTCACTTTTTGATATTTTCCACTGTAGGTTTGTTTGTGGTACAGAATTCTTTCTAGTGCTACTGGACCTGATGGCAGATTGTAATACTGTTGATAATGGGCTAATATTAAAATGATTAAAAGACATTGGGATTAGTAATGTTATATATAAATGGTTCTATCTATAATGCCCCCCGAAGGAAAATCTGCTGTCTTTAATTTAAACACTGGTGTTCCAATGTTTAAATTACTGCCTCTCTCTCTTTAATATTTATATCATTCCCATATGTCAGATTCTTTCTGGATTAGATATTGGATAGTGTATCTTTGCTGATGATATCTAGAATTTCCTACCAGTTAAAAACTCTTAAGTCATTGAACTGGGCAGTCCAGTGTCTGGAAACTCTCGAGAGGTGATTGGGAAGCAATAAGCTCTCACTGAACATGGAAAAAACTGAGATCTTGTATCTTGTTCAGCTTCACTTAAATGATGTTCCTAGCTCCATCAATGTGAATGGGGCTCAGATTCCTATTGTTAGTCAATCCTGTGTCTTAGGAGTCATTATGGATTCTAAGCTGTCCCTTAAACTGAATGTGATTCAGGTAGTTAGGGGTGCCTTTTACAAGTTGCTGATGTTATGTAGGCTTTGTTCTTTTCTAAATGAGATTGATTTTAAGACAATTGTACACTCCATGGTAATGTCATCATTGGATTATTGCAATACCTTGCACATTGGCTTACCACAAATGACTATTTGAGTGTTACAATATGTTCAGAATTCACCTGCACACATTTTTCAAGTGTTTCTATTCAACAACACATTATGCCCATACTTGTGATATATCATTGACTCCTGTTTAACTGGCGCATTAAATTTGAAATAATCATGCTTGTTTTTAAAGGTTTTAATGGATTTGCCCCATCTAGTTTTAATGCTGTTCTTAAACTGTACCAACCAAATTGGTATTTAAGATCAATTTCATAGAGCTTATGCAATGTCCCATCATTTAGAATAATCTGTTTGGACAAATCACGTGAGTGTCTCTTCTACATACGGGATCCAGTTTTATGGAACTCATTGCCACAAGAACTGAGGGAAGAGAGCACATTGTTAAATTTTAGAAAGATGGTCAAGTCTTATTTCTTTCAGCAGGCCTTTGATTCTTAAGAAGGGTGGTGTAGGGAGATCCCATTGTAGATAAACTCTTGACAATGAATCAGGTTTTAACAAGTCATTATTGCTGTTTTTATGTTGCAGAACTAGTGATAATTGATAAGATGGGGATTTGTTTATGTACTTGGGCCTTATGTTACTCTTCTTAATGCTTTGACCTTTGTTTTATGTTTTATAGAGCTTTTATGTATTGATGTTTTTATGTATTCATGCCTTATGCCATAGTTCTTAATGATCTTACATTTGTTTTAGGTTTTAAAGACTTATGAATGTTTCCATGGAAACCATTTAGGAATTTTGATAAGCGGCCCAGAAATGTCAAATAAATACATAAATAAATAAACATTTAATAAATCTCTCTGCGAGGACCTAAATGAAAGTGTAGGATTGTAAATATGTGAGAGTGTGGTTCATACAATATTGGTGTGATATGTTCCCACAGGCCCTGACCAGAAATAATCTGAGATCTGTAAGATCTGAAGGGCCCTGTGCATTAGCTAGCATCTCTATGAAGATGAAATGGCAATAGTCCATGCTGAAAAACAGCAAGGCCTGAAGAACCAAACAAAAATCTGATGGGCCCAACATAGTTACACAAAGGTTGCAGCTTGAAAAACCTGATCTCACAACAGCTTGAACATGTTCACCTATGGTCAGATTTGAGTCCAGAACAACCTCATACTTTTTACCTGTGAAGAAATGGGTATTGTAGCATCCTCAAATCTCAATGAAGAAGGAACATGTAAATTGTTAGCTCGCCACAAAATAATTGCTTCAGTCTTTCTCAAATTGAGGACAAGTCTATTGTGTGACAGCTGCTGCTTCCCAGATGAAAGGCAGATTGAGAGCATATCAAAAGTAGCAGACCAAGTTGCTTGAATGGGAATACAAATTTGTAGTTAATTCTCATGAAGATGGTATCCCGAGCAGAGCCCAGCTAACAGCCTATAGATAGGAGTCATGTAAATATTAAATAGTATGGCTAAAAGGGCAGATCCTGGTAGATTTATTTTATTTATTAAATTTCAAAACATGAGCATCAAACTTGCCAAGAAATGATACTCATAGGAAAAATAAAAAAGGAGAAAGGAAAAAGAACAACAAAAGCAATAATAATGCTACTGAGTGTAACCCTATCCAATGTTAGGTTCCATATTAGGAGCTACCACCCAGGAAAAAGATCTAGGCATCATAGTGGATAATACTTTAAAATCGTTGGCTCAGTGTTCTGCAGCAATCAAAAAAGCAAACAGAATGTTAGGAATTATTAGGAAGGGAATGGTTAATAAAAGGAAAATGTCATAATGCCTCTGTATCGCTCCATGGTGAGACCACACCTTGAATACTGTGTACAATTCTGGTCGCCGCATCTCAAAAAAAATATAGTTGCAATGGAGAAGGTATAGAGAAGGGCAACCAAAATGATAAAGGGGATGGAACAGCTCTCCTATGAGGAAAGGCTGAAGAGGTTAGGGCTGTTCAGCTTGGAGAAGAGACGGCTGAGGGGGGATATGATAGAGATCTTTAAGATCATGAGAGGACTTGAATGAGTAGATGTGAATTGGTTATTTACACTTTTGGATAATAGAAGGACTAGGGGGCATTCCATGAAGTTAGCAAGTAGCACATTTAAGACTAATCGGAGAAGATTCTTTTTCATTTGAAGCACAATTATGCTCTGGAATTTGTTGTCAGAGGATGTGGTTAGTGCAGTTAGTGTAGCTGGGTTAAAAAAGGTTTGGATAAGTTTTTGGAGGAGAAGTCCATTAACGGCTATTAATCAAGTTTACTTAGGGAATAGCCACTGCTATTAATTGCATCAGTAGCATGGGATCTTCTTGGTGTTTGGGTAATTGCCAGGTTCTTGTGGCCTGGTTTGGTCTCTGTTGGAAACAGGATGCTGGGCTTGATGGACCCTTGGTCTGACCCAGCATGGCAATTTCTTATGTTCTTATGTTCTTATCCCAGTGTGCCTGTCCTGAATGGGTGGGGCCATTTAGTTTTTTGGGGCAGGAACCCTGACTATCTTTTCTTTGTTGCCCCTTCCCCAGGGTGTGGCTCCTTTTGGTTGGGTTGAAAAGTGTCTTTTCAGGGCCTAGTGCAGGGGTGTCTGACATCCTTCTATGTATCCCTGGGAGATGGGGCACTTCTCTTCTTTGTGAGTGCTGCATGCCAAATGAATATACCTAATACACTGGATTAGTGCCCAAACACTGGATTAGTGAACAAAATTGTTGCAGATGGCACAATAAATCTGTTTCCAGCACCACAGTCTCTCTTCTCTTGATTACAGTATTCACTTCTATCTGTGCATGAATCTTTCAATAGGCAAGGGATCCTACCACCCTCCTGGATTAGTTGAGATGGAGATTCTAATGGGCAGAGTAACTTTTTAGCTGTTCAGGAAAAGCCCTTCCACGAATGGCCAAAAATCCTGTCCTCGCACAGAAAATAAACTTTTCTCTCTCTCCAGTGGCTGAAGACTCCTGATGGGCATCTTCTAGAATCTTCAGTTCTGTTACTCACGGTAGTAGGGTTACCAATTCTCTAGGTTTATTTCAGTCTTTTACTCTCCTCTGGACTCCGATGGGAGGGATCGTCAGATGTAGGTTTTCTTAGCCTGCTCCACTGCAGGTAGGAAGGGGCAGCCAAACAATCTTCCTCCTGGGTGTCTGACCTTAATACTTTTTCCCTTAACTGAAGATAACACCGGAGTTCTTTCTTGCAGTGGGTCACCACCTCAGATAGACAGGTCTTCCCTATCCCTGGGCATCCCAAACATAGGGTTCTCTATTTCCTGAAGCCAGGAAAGACCCAGTTGTCCAGCAAGGCTGCTACCAAGGAAAGGTCAAAATTGCAAAAAGTAACCCAGAGGGGTATCTAAACCAGTTAGGGAATAGACTGGCAGAACCACCCTCCTAACCCTGGTCAGGGGTTCCAGGCTGGTTTAGCCTGTTCCCTCCGACTGAGCCTGAAAAATACAACAAAATGCATGTGCCTATCGTCTCCTAGCTCTCCAAAAATTATACAAAACTGCTTCTAGACTCTGAGGAGAGAGCTGCTATAAGGCCCCCTAGGGTGATGGCCATTCCCAGGTCCCTCAGCGGGAGGGACTGGATTTGAATGGTTCCTCCCCCTTCCACTAACCTACTCTAGTTAGTATTTCCCAGGGCTTAATGGAAACAGACATGATGGTTGGGTAACCTGAATATATATATATATCCACAGGAAATAAGGGGGATACCACAATAAATCAGAAAGAATATTAGGAAATCAGTAAAAGGAAACCTGTACACAAAGGAGAAACCCATCCATATTAGTATTAGGACATACAGTAATTACAGCCATGAGTATCAATACCCAAATTATGAAAGAATAGGCCCAATAAATGCTGATTTTTTTCAAATCAAGGAAATGCCTTAATTGAGAGGGATAAAAAAAAAATACGTACTTGATATTAGAATAATGAATTGATATTCGCTCTTATCTGGTTAAGTTAATCATAAAAGTTACACCTGCAATAGGGTCTAAGTTAGCTGGATATATCTGGCTAAGTAGCAACTTCTATGCAGATATTCAGTGGCATAGGCGTGCCATTGAATATCCCATGTTACTTAGCCATAAAAGTTATATCTGGTTAAGTTATATACTTGGCTAGCTTTCAATACTGGGTCCAAAGAACTTGGGATTTTGTGGGGAAAGGAAACCAGGGAGTTAGGTCCATGTCTGGAAGATTCCAGAAAATGTAAACAGAGTGAAACTTCATAAAGAACATCGATTTTTAATGCACTCTTTTAGCAAGGAGAAAGGGGTCTGGAGTTTTTGCAGCAAGCAATGAATATATCTCTGATATCCATGGTTCCCTGCAATGGAGAAAAGACTTATGATTCTGTGACCACTTATTATAATTTTTCTGTGAGACGATTGAGAGACTGAATAATTTGTATTTGTTTATCAACTGTAATATCATCCTGTTCTATGCCAACTGAACTAGCATCTCTATTTACCCTGTTATAATTTTCTTCAGTAGAAAGACTATTTTATTTTGGAAACCACAACCATAGTATGCTACATATCCTTGGAAGAGAAAGACCGCTGGAGCTTTATGTGTAAATTGTCCCACTTCACTGGAGAGCCTAAAATATGTATTCTGAAAAAGAACTATGTGTAAAAATATATATTTTGTGTGACCAATATAGCAGAGTGGTTATAGTTATTTACTGAGGTAGACAATATACAGTACCTCACAAGATGCATTACCTTGGCTATGACATTCCTTCCTCTTGGTCCAAATACATTTAGCTTCTGGGACATTGTATACCACACTGGCACTAATCCTACAAACTGTTCTGCAATCAAGCTTTAGTTCACAATCCTTAGATACACTCTCCAGCCTTTTCATGGCTATTGCCAGCTCCCCATCACTCCAGAGAACATAAAAGGTCTCCATTTGTCCTCTGCCCACAAGCACACATTGATGAATATCTTCATCTTGAACCACCAGGCTCGTTCAGTAAGGATCTCTTTCTTGTCCTACCAAATTAATACTGGGAGACATATTTTCTTCCTCTTTCCCCTTAAGCTTATGGTTTGCTGGATCCCAGTATTCCAGCGACACCCAAAGTCCTCTCTTCTGTCACTGTCTCCTCTGGAGATATATTCCAATACCCTGGCCCAATCCTTCCAGACCTGATCAAGCATGCTGAACTTACCAGCTGCTTCTACTGAATCCCTTTTATCAGAGTTTCCCTTTTCACTAAAACTGGCTCTCGATCTCGCCACTTCCTCAGGCCTACTATCATTCCCTAGTTGTGTCTGCCAGGACCCTCTCTTTAGGGTTCCTCTCTCTTGAAATTCTAACCCCTGAATATTAGAACATTTTCCTTCAGATTCCCTAACTCTTGCTCCAGACTAGTCTGCCTGTGGCTCCCTGCTGTGGGGGAAAGGTGGTGCTCTGAGCACATACCACTGCAAAGTTACCTTCCCTATTCCCCTTTAGGGCACTGACTATAACACATCAGCCCCAGGATACCTTAGTAGCTATCTAAACCTCCATGCATTTGAGAACAATCCCAGTATAACTATTGGGTTTACAGAAAAACATTGGCTAGGAATGAGCTGCAAGCTTATCAGATCATGCAGGTAGAACATTCCTTAAAATTCATTAAACAATGAATTTATGAACATGGTAATATAAGTCAGGATGATTGTAGGCAAGTATGGTTAAACAAATCTAA
Organism: Rhinatrema bivittatum; assembly: GCF_901001135.1. NCBI lineage: Eukaryota > Metazoa > Chordata > Amphibia > Gymnophiona > Rhinatrematidae > Rhinatrema > Rhinatrema bivittatum. The sequence continues at coordinate 595,672,325 of NC_042615.1, forward strand.
AAAATTATTACAGCTGGTACAAAGGATGGTTATGGTAAGGTGACATGATTTTTTTCTATCCTACATGTAGTATTTTTATTTCACTTCTCTATGCAGGCTCTGTTGATGTAGCTCCAGAGGGTTCCAATGCTTTCTGAATTACATCTCCTACTTATTACAGAGGAACAATTTGTCTAAAGGTCTGATAGCAGAGATTCATAAAGTTATTAATGTTTTACTTTAATGGAAAATGGCCAGGCTCATTTGGGTAACAAATAGATATATGCAAAAATATTTTTTATAGATTTTGCTCCTTGGCTTTGTGATCATTTTAGTTACTTGCATGAACCAAAAATCTCTTCTTGTAACCTTTTAGATACCATTATATCCTTATATCCTTAATCAATTCAGGTATTAAGGTTTAATGAATAGGTAGCGGGATCTTACAGCACATGGGAAGATAAGGCCTAGAGAAATTACTTGTAGTAAAGCAGATTACAGGGAACTCTGAAACAAGAAGGCTTTAATGAATACTCATCGAACTCAAGGACAGGCCATATGCCCTTGGACTCCAACTCAGGATTCTCTTCTCCAAAATACTCCCTGAGTCTCTCAGACTTATATGTGTAAGGCTACACCCCCTCTAGAGGTTAATTCTCCCCATACACTCACTTAAAGGAATAGAAAATACAAGGGATGTGAATCGGGCTTTGGACGATTGAAAATATCGTACGATATTTTCAAAATTGTCAGAAATCGGGGGCTCCCCCAAAATGATAGGAAAACCCCACGAAATTGTTCGTGGGGGTTCTCTTATCGTTTTGGGGGAGGGCGAGAAAAATGGCACACAAAAATAACCCCTAAACCCACCCGACCCTTTAAAACTAATCCCTTAGCTTCCCCCACCCTCCCAAGCCCCCCAAAAACTTTTTACAGGTACCTGGTGGTCCAGTGGGGGTCCCGGGAGCGATCTCCCACTCTCGGGCCATCGGCTGCCACTAATAAAAATGGCGCCAATGGCCTTTGCCCTTACCATGTGACAGGGTATCCATGCCATTGGCCGGCTCCTGTCACATGGAGGGAGCACTGGATGGCCGGTGCCATCTTTAAAAATGGCGCGGGCCATTTTTAATTTAATTGAATTTAATTGAATTTGAATTTCAAATTCAAATTCAATAAATTTCAAATTCTTTCCTTATCATTTCAAATATTTTAATAGAGGAGTTCTCTACTCTTGCTACACATATTTCAACCTATTAGCTTGTCATACAGACAAATCTGACAAAAATGCACATACTGAAATGAAGAGATAGTTGTGGAGAGGTGCTTTAACAAGAATGCAAAGAGTGAGCAATTGATTGGACTACCCTTGCTTATTCCTATGATGTGCTGAGAAGAAAGCTAGAGAGTAAGCAATGTAGATAAATTAGTTACTTTGGACTGAGGAGATTCTGATCATCAGACCCACAAAGATGATTCATTAGTACCCTATCAATATCTAAGAAAGGTCAGTTTAGCTATCTAGAAATAAACTGAGATTAGGCAACACTATGCCACCGTGATTCTTGTTTAGCTACCAATGATTAAATGTAATTCTCAGTACCTTATTCTGCCAGACCAAACTAGACATATTATCATGTAAATCTAAGAAGTTCTTAAATGGGATATTGCATGGGACATGTTGAAATAAACAAATAAATTGTGGTAGGATGTTCATCTTAATTAGATTAGTCCTACCTGCCCAAATAAATAAACATGTCCATTCATGCATATCTTCCTTAATTCGCTGTATTATGGGGAGATAATTAACTTTAAAGAGATCCCAGAAATTATGTACAATTTCAACACACAGGTACGAAAAGCCTTCTCTTAAAACATTAAAATTAGCTAAGCAGGCAGTGATAAAACAATGAGTGCCAACTAGAAAGATTTCTGACATTGTAAAGTTAATTTATATCAAGAAACATTACTATATCTGTCCAAAATACCTAGGAAAGTCAGTGCTGATTTTTTAGGGTCCATCAAATAGATCAACACATAAGCAATTCATAAATCAAAATCCTGTTTATTTTTCTTTCAGATTTGCACCAAGATACAAAAAGGAAATCCTAGTCATTACATGAGGCAATGGTTCTATTGGCAAGACAAACAAGAGAGGTGAAAGGGGCAAATGTGTCTGCTCCCATGTAAAATAAAAAAAAAAAAAGAGAGAGACATCCATTTGTCAAAATAAGAGCAGAGAGATTGGTATACTGAGATTTTATCCAGACAACACACATTTTTGGTAACTGTGTGAATCCTGATAGCTCTGCCCTTTACAAACACATCAATAGGGACTTCAGCCTGTCTGAGTGCCCCCAGAATGTGACAGGTCTCAGCAGACCTTACCCCTGTGCGATGTCAGTGAAGTGTCAGGGAGGAATGTCACTCCCCACTGGGATATCACCTCAGGGGTGATATCTGTAATTCTATCACCATCATACCTGGATATAAATGTTAATTATATATATATATATATATATATATATATATATATATATATATATATATATAGTAATACTTTTTTATACTAACAATATATTGGGATGGAAACTTTCAAATGGGCACATAGGCGCACATATACATGTGTACATTGGTGCACACCCTGAGATGCGGCCATTTTATAATGCACATACGCACACATATTATAAAATAGCCTAGGCATGCATATGTGTACACTTAATTTTAAGTTTGTGCATGCCCAGGAGCGTAAGTCAGCTTACAGATGCGCAACTGCCTGTATTTTAATATAGATTTTCATCCAACCAAGGATCAGTTTCACCATTTTGTCCACCAGTTCGCCCAGTAGACAGTAGAGATGTGAATCATGTCCTCGATCGTCTTAACGATCGATTTCGGCTGGGAGGGGGAGGGAATCGTATTGTTGCCGTTTGGGTTTTAAAAATATCGTGAAAAATCGTTAAAATCGTGAGCCAACCCCCTAAAACCCACCCCCGACCCTTTAAATTAAATCCCCCACCCTCCCGAACCCCCCCCAAATGCTTTAAATTACCTGGGGATCCAGCGGTGGTCCAGAACGGCGGCGGTCCGGAACGGCCCCCTCAATTGAATCCTTTTGTCTTCAGCCGGCGCCATTTTGCAAAATGGCCGCCGCAAAATGGCGGCGGCCATAGACAAAAACGATTCGATGCAGGAGGTCGTTCCGGACCCCCGCTGGACTTTTGGCAAGTCTTGTGGGGGTCAGGAGGCCCCCCCAAGCTGGCCAAAAGTTTCTGGGAGTCCAGCGGGGTTCAGGAAGCGATTTCTTGCCGCAAATCGTTTTCTGTACGGAAAATGGCGCCGGCAGGAGATCGACTGCAGGAGGTCGTTCAGCGGCGGTCCGGAACCCCCGCTGAACGACCTCCTGCAGTCGAACTCCTGCCGGCGCCATTTTCCGTACGGAAAACGATTTGCAGCAAGAAATCGCTTCCTGAACCCCGCTGGACTCCCAGGAACTTTTGGCCAGCTTGGGGGGGCCTCCTGACCCCCACAAGACTTGCCAAAAGTCCAGCGGGGGTCCGGAACAACCTCCTGCGTCGAATCGTTTTTGTCTATGGCCGCCGCCATTTTGCGGCGGCCATTTTGCAAAATGGCGCCGGCTGAAGACAAAAGGATTCAATTGAGGGGGCCGTTCCGGACCGCCGCCGTTCTGGACCACCGCTGGATCCCCAGGTAATTTAAAGCATTTGGGGGGGGGGGTTCGGGAGGGTGGGGGATTTAATTTAAAGGGTCGGGGGTGGGTTTTAGGGGGTTGGCTCACGATTTTAACGATTTTTCACGATATTTTTAAAACCCAAACGGCAACAATACGATTCCCTCCCCCTCCCAGCCGAAATCGATCGTTAAGACGATCGAGGACATGATTCACATCTCTACTGTCTACTGGGCGAACTGGTGGACAAAATGGTGAAACTGATCCTTGGTTGGATGAAAATCTATATTAAAATACAGGCAGTTGCGCATCTGTAAGCTGACTTACGCTCCTGGGCATGCACAAACTTAAAATTAAGTGTACACATATGCATGCCTAGGCTATTTTATAATATGTGTGCGTATGTGCATTATAAAATGGCCGCATCTCAGGGTGTGCACCAATGTACACATGTATATGTGCGCCTATGTGCCCATTTGAAAGTTTCCATCCCAATATATTGTTAGTATAAAAAAGTATTACTATATATATATATATATATATATATATATATATATATAATTAACATTTATATCCAGGTATGATGGTGATAGAATTACAGATATCACCCCTGAGGTGACTGAGACAATTCTAATGTCCCTTTTTATCATAGAAACTGGGCACTTCATGCCTGCATGCAGCTTGCTTCACCAGTGAATTATACTGGAAAGAATTTTTGTACACAGAAAGTTGCCACAGTTAATGCAATAATCCTGTTTTCATCAGAGATGAGGTCAGTGAAGACTATAGCAATCCTGTCAGAAACTACAGCTGTGCCTTTTGCATTTTTTAATGATGCATGGTAAGCTTTGATTTCTGTGGTCAGTAGGTAGCATATTTACCATTGTGAAAGTGAAACCCTATGAAAATGCTGAAGTGTTTAAGAAAGCAAAGTAAAAAAAAAAAAAAAAAAATAGAACTATTTTATAAGCCAGGAGCCCATAGACACTTTTCTGACAACTAGTGAGCACCCCCATCAATGTTCTGCATTTCTTAGAACAATGAACATTTAAAAAAAAATGCATAAAAATATAAAATAAAACAAAAAGAAAAGTATTTTTGAAGTTTTTAAAAAAAATTTTGTATTTGGAAGCAGTATATTCTGATCTACAGCAATGTCTCTTTTGAGAGTTTTACTTTGCAAATTAAAATGTTTTTAACTAGAGATGGGCTTATTCAAATTCACGATCCATGAACCTTACAACTTGTGATTAGGGATTCATTGGGGTCATTGTTATCATCCAAATGAATTTCAATCTATAAATCACAGTTGTGGATCGTTTACTTGAGATTTTCTGAAGAATTCAATTGGACCAATTTTCTGAAGAATTCAATTGGAATTCAATTCAATTCCTTTGTTATGGAATATGGCATATTCCATAACAAAGAGTGGAGTAGGTGTGGGCATGGGCTGAATCTATGAGCAAAAAGGATAATTTGCTAATCTTGAAAACTCCATTCTCTTCACAAATGTGTGTGTATGCATGCTCGTGTGTGGTCATGTATGTGTGTGTGTGTGTAGAGATGGGGGAGGATAGGAAATAAAGGATTTCACTGGCCCCTCTCACAGTCCACAATTTTTCTCCACACTGACAGGAATAGAGCTGTACCCAATAAAATCCTATTTATAACCTCATGTACAGCAAAATCCTATGTCCTCACTCACCTCCCCTCAAGAGCACATTATTAAAATACCAAATAAATTCCTATATTTTTACTGCTGAATTGACAGTTAAGACTTACCATGAATCACTGACTCAAACATTGACAACGCACAATAAAGCTCTGGAATTTGTTGCCAGAGGATGTGGTTAGTGCAGTTAGTGCAGTTAGTGTAGCTGGGTTCAAAAAAGGTTTGGATAAGTTCTTGGAGGAGACGTCCATTAACGGCTATTAATCAAGTTTACTTAGGGAATAGCCACTGCTATTAATTGCATCAGTAGCATGGGATCTTCTTAGTTTTTGGGTACTTGCCAGGTTCTTGTGGCCTGGTTTCGCCTCTGATGGAAACAGGATGCTGGGCTTGATGGACCCTTGGTCTGACCCAGTATGGCATGTTCTTCTGTTCTTATGTTCTTAACCTGAAATTCTAAAGCAAAATAGAAAATTGCAGAGCTAATTTGTCTGCTAATTCAGACCTCTGAACCTGGCCTGTACATCACAGTTCTCAGTTATAATCTGTATCTGAAAGCATTACCTTTTTGTTTTGCATGGTTCCCTGAAATCTGCCAAGAATCCTGAATTGCAAGTAATACTTTACGCTATTGCACCATGAACAGATTAGATACAAGCACAACATAGCCAAATCAAGATTATTCAGTGCACACATCTCTCCACACACACTCAAAGGTTTTAATGTGGATAAATATGTGTTTACTTATGAACAAACACATTTAGAACATTGCCTCCTTCTGGTGCAAGTGAAAGCGTGTGCCTGTTCCCAGAATATATGTACTTTTACCTCCATTAATGGGCGGGGCAGGTTGGAGAAGTTAAAGGTCATGTGCAGATTTCATTTTCACATCTTTGCATGCACTTTCAAATGTGAACTTTACACCTGTGCTCATGGACATTACAGACAAATTACTGCAGAGGATCCTAATTATTATGTAGCCCCTCTTGTGATGGAAATGGAAGGCAGGGTCACCCAGGGTCCCAGGATTAAATCTTCTCTGTCCCATAGCCCTGAGTGTTGGGTTCATTCCAACAGAGTGTGGTGGGGGAGGGGGAACACTTTTCCAAGGGTCCAAGGTGTGGAGCAAATCTCTTTCTGTCTCCTGGGGAGGTTTCTATTCACTGTAAATAAGAGGGACGTGAGTGCCAACAAAATACTCTAGATACTCAAGATGGATGTCCAAACAAAACTTTACTTTAGAAGTTATTCAAAACACCTTTTTTAGCACTACACACCAGTTCTTGGTACACAGACAGTCGTTAGCACAGTTCCCCATCTTTCCTTAATCTGTACATGTGCCACTTGGGTCAGGCTTGGTAAAATCTCACCCTCTAGGGCTTGGAAAAGCAAGACATCCCAGGTGGATAGGAGTAAATTAATTGTGGGCAGAACTTCCCTTCTAAAAAAATGGCAGGCAAAACAGGACCTCAGAACAATGCACAACTCCCACTTGTATTTCTTATCCCCGGGGTAAAGAGACCAGATGGGGTCTCCATAACATAAGAACATAAAAACATAAGATACGCAATACTGGGTCAGACCAAGGGTCCATCAAGCCCATTAAAATGTCTCCAACAGTGGCCAATCCAAATCACAAGAACCTGGCAAATGCCCAAACATTAAGTACATCCCAAGATACTAATGCTGGTAGCAAGTAGTGGCTATTGCTTATTGATTGATAGCAGTTTATGGATGTGTCCTCCAGGAACTTATCCAAATCTGTTTTTTAAGCCCAGCTACACCAACTGCCTTAACCACATCCTCTGGCAATGAATTCCAGAGCATAATTATGCATTGAGTGAAAAAGAATTTTCTCCGATTCGTTTTTAAAGTGCTACTTGCTAACTTCATGGAGTGCACCCTAGTCTTTCTATGAATCAGAAAGTTCTCACAGTTCTCTTTTTCCAGATGACACACAGAATCTTTCATATGAAAGTTCCAGGCAGCAGGGAATAATCAGCTCTTCCAGTTTTCCCAACTCTAGGGCAGGAAGTGTGGCAGCAAAAATCTTCCTCCCAGATTCTCAAAACAAATTCTTAGCTCAGATGTCCAAAAATTGGTTTGGAACTTTCTTGCAGCAAGTCACCACCAGCCATCAACCATAAATTATAAACTGGAGTGGGCAGAGTTTGCCCTCTTTGGCTATACCAGAAAGGGATTTCCCCATGATCCCTTTTCAGACCAAGAACCAGGAGTCTCACAAAAAACTCCAAAACTCAGCAAAAATCATGGGAACACAATACTGGAGACAACACAACCATACAGGTTGTGTACTGGAAAAGATTTAGTCTTCCACCTCTCCTGGATTGCAGACTGCGAGGCCTGGCCCTTGCAGTAGGCCAAAACTACAAACAATTAAAAATCTCCTGCTTCTTAACTCCTTAACAGAAAACAGCCCCGGCCACAATGATCTATGATGCAACCTGATTTTATACAGGCACGGGGGCTGACCATTCCTGCAAGCTCACTGAAGGTACTATTCCAGAGATGGTACACCCTTCCCTCCACTGCCTAACCATAATTTCTTGTGTTACGATTACTAGGGATGTGAATCGGGCTTTGGACGATTGAAAATATCGTCGATATTTTCAAAATCGTCAGAAATCGGGGGCTCCCCCAAAACGATAGGAAAACCCCATGATATTGATCGTGGGGGTTCCCTTATCGTTTTGGGGAGGGCGGAAAAAACGGCACACAAAAATAACCCCTAAACCCACCCCGACCCTTTAAAAGTAACCCCTTAGCTTCCCCCACCCTCCCGACCCCCCCAAAAACCTTTTTAAAGGTACCTGGTGGTCTAGTGGGGGTCCCGGGAGCGATTTCCCATGATCTCCCGCTCCAGGCCGTTCTCTGGCTCCCGGGCCATCGGCTGCCACTTATCAAAATGGTGCCGATGGCCCTTTGCCCTTACCATGTGACAGCGTATCCGTGCCATTGGCCGAATCCTGTCACATGGTAGGAGCACTGGATGGCCGGCGCCATCTTGTGCTCCTACCATGTGACAGGGGCTGACCAATGGCACCGGTAGCCCCTGTGACATAGTAAGGGCAAAGGCTATCGGCGCCATTTTGATTACAGGCAGCCGATGGCCCGAGTGCAGGAGATCGCTCCCGGACCCCTGCTGGACCAGCAGAGGCTTTTGGCAAGTCTTGGGGGACCCTCCTGACACCCACAAGACTTGCCAAAAGTCCAGCGGGGGTCCGGGAGCGACCTCCTGCACTCGGACCGTCGGCTGCCAGTATTCAAATGGCGCCGATTAGGGGTGTGCATTCGGATTGACCGCATTAGTAAAACGCAACTCATATTTTTTTTTAACTTAAAAATTGATTCGACATAAACGATCGGATTTCCCACATATCGAACATAGATATGTTCGATATGTGGGAAATCGCGATTGTTGAGCCAAAATAAAAATATAAACCCCCTCACCCTCCTTAATCCCCCCCCCCCGACTTACCACAACTCCCTGGTGATGGAGCGAGGAGTGAGGACGCCATTTCTGCAATCCTTGGCGAGAAGCATGTGACGTCGGCGGCACGTCGAGTGACGCCGGCGTCACGTGATTCCCGGCTCGTTCGCGCCGGACGGCTCGTTCGGCCCAAAAAGAACTTTTGGCCAGCTTGGGGGGGCCTCCTGACCCCCCCAAGCTGGCCAAAAGTTCTTTTTGGGCTGAACGAGCCGTCCGGCGCAAATGAGCCGGGAATCACGTGACGCCGCGTCACTCGACGAGCCACCGACGTCACATGCTTCTCGCCAAGGATTGCAGAAATGACGTCCTCACTCCTCGCTCGATCACCAGGGAGTTGTGGTAAGTCTGGGGGGGGGGATTAAGGAGCGTGAGGGGGTTTAAATTTTTTTTTTGCACATATGTACATATACCCAACTCATTGGATTTTTTTTATGTCCATATTGGCCGCAAGTGGGACCCCCTTTCGGACATAAGAAATATGAACATAAAATTTTGCTCTGCACATCCCTGGCGCCGATAGCCTTTGCCCTTACTATGTCACAGGGGCTACCGGTGCCATTGGTCAGCCCGGGAGCGGGAGGACGGCCCGGAGCGGGAGATCGCGGGAGATCGCTTCCGGGACACCCATTGGACCACCAGGTACCTGTAAAAGTTTTTTGGGGGGTCGGGAGGGTGGGGGAAGCTAAGGAGTTACTTTTAAAGGGTCGGGATGGGTTTTTTGTTTATCGGCTGGGGCGCAGCCGATAAACAAAACGCGATCGGGCCCGATGGAAAAAAACCCACATGTGAATTGGAACCGGAATCCGAACTGATTCCGGTTCCGATTCACATCTCTAATGATTACCTCTCGCGGGAGGCCCGCAGGTTGGCCCTTTTACGTTCCCAGACGGACCTCAGCCCTCTCTGCTCCGTCGTTGGTGGCAGTTGGCTGCTGGCTCTGAACTTTGGCACCTGCCAGCGTCACTGGTCCTGCCGTGCTGCCTGGAACCTCCAGCCAGGATTTGCCCTCCAAGCAGGCCTCTCTGCTTGCTCCGCGGAGAGATGCCCCCTCCTAGATGTGTGCGCGTGCAACTCTAATACTTTTAAAGGGCCCATGACGAGAACCTGACCACGGACCCGGATGCTGACGTTATCTCCTTCAGTGTACTTAAGCTCGGGCAGTGCTCCTAAGCATTGCTTTTGCAACAGGTCTCCTCGGTTCCTTGTTGATCGAGTGCTCGTTGCTTCTTGAGATTCATCTCTACCTTGTGTTCCTGATTCCTCGTTGTTCCTGGTTCCTGTCTCATTGTTCCTACCTTGTTCCTTGTTTCAGATTGACTTCACAGACTTTGACCCTGCTTTGCCTGACTCTGCTTTGTACCTTCTCCAAGCCTGACCTCTGCTACGTCCGACCTCGCCTGCCTTCTCCAAGCCTGACTTCTGCTATATCCGACCTCGCCTGCTTTCTCCAAGACTGACTTCTGCTACATCTGACCATGCCTGCCTTCTCCATGCCTTGACCATTGCTACATCTGACCACACTTGCCTGCTCCATGCCTTGACCATTGCTCTGCCTGACCACGCCTACCTTCTTCATGCCCTGATCATTGCTACGGATCACTTTGCTATAGACTCTTTCTTGTCCAGAGTTCTACGTCACTCGCCACGGCTTCCATTGGCCACCAGCCTCCATCTGAGTTTAATAGTGACACCTCAGCTTCTATCCTCTGGACGTGGACTTTCAGGACTTCGGCCTTTCTTTGCTCAAGCACCTTCAGTTGCTCCTTGTTCCGTGGTGCTTAGGTTCCAGTTCTGCAACCCGCTTGGATAGACTTACACCACGTGCTGGCTGCTGTCTCTGGACTGAACCATCTGTCCTTAATATACTACCTTGAGGCTTGCCTAATTCATGCTGGCCCCGGCACCCAAAGACTCAACCCGAGGGAAAAATTGGCTGGTATAGGTGAAGCTCCAGTGGACTCTAGCTTCAGCCCACTCCACCTGCTGATGGTGAGGACCATGGGGCCCTTGCCACGGGTTGCGTCAACCCCACCTCAGCCCAAGAATCCACCTCCAGTGCAACATCTAGTCCAGGCTTTTGGAAACTAGGGCCATATATTGGTGATTCCAAGGGGTCATCACAAATACAAAATGCAATAACTAGTTATGGTATGGGAGGGCATTAGGGAAACTGCCTGCAGAGCTTGCAGTCTCTGCAAGACTACATGCTCATTTTCAAAAGGAAATTATTTGTGGAGTTTCTCTTGAAAATGCTTCCATGCAGTTGCAAAGTCTACAGATACAAACCTACCCACACTGATCATGCTGAACACATTTTCAGAGGCAAATTCTGCAAGGAGTGTCGTGGAGATGGCAAGCTCTGCAAGGAGTTTTCTTAAGCCCTCCATAAGTATACATAATTATTGCATATTGTAATTATTGGGATTCTCTGCAGAAGTATAGGCATAGAAGCAAATCTAACAAGAGAAACACTGTGATCGAGCACAGATATTGGGGTGGTTTATTTGGCTCCTGGTCACTTGCTTTCATGCTGTTTTTATTGATATGGAAAAAGGTGGGAGGTTTTCTTTGTTTGAACTTCTCCTCCTCCTCCTTCTTGATAAGGCTACTTTTATGTAAGGGTTTGGTTCTTAGAAGGCACAACATTCCCTTTTCTGGAGAATTTGGGACTTTGTGGTTGTTGGTATTCTTGCATACATCTAATCTAATACCTGAAATGTAGGATATTGTGCCAGCTAAAAATATTTCCTCTTTTATGTAGAACCCCTTCTTGGTTTTGGACCACCTAACTGAAGGGTCACAGCAGAGCCCCAGGGCTGAGTGACTTCAGTCTCCCTGATCTACAAAACACCGTTTCAACAAACCTCAGCCCTGTGGTTCAGGATTCTTTGGTGGGGAGGAGGCCTGATCCTCCAGAGCCCTAGGTGCTGTAGTGGGGTAACCAGGCTGCACAGTCTCACAGGTATCTCACACTCATGGTGAAGTGGTCTGATTATTCAAAGGTGCACTTGATTAAAGAGAATCAGAGTCCAGAAGTGGTGTTCAAATCAAAATAAGGCTTACTTAATTTTGAAAATTAGGATTCATGCAATGACTCAAAAAATCATGAATGGCATAAGGAAAATAAAATAGTTTTCTATGTCCAAGGTGCCTCTTTTGATGATCCGCCTGCTCTTAGCTATCTCCTGGTCCAAAATACCTTCCTCAATGAGGGTAGGTAAATTCTCCTCCAACTCCAACATGTACCAAGGTTGCTAGAAAAACTTCCCCCCGTCTCAAAAATAGATAGAAACTCAAAACTATTTCTCAAACTTTTCAAAAACTTCAGAAAACAACAATCTTTCAAAATACACCAATCTGTTTTTCACCTTGCTGTGTTTACTGGCTGGCGTGGATGCAAGATATAAAAACTGGAATCCAGTCCTTTTCTCTGGGGCTTGGGGGAAGTCCTCTCTCTCAGTCAAGAGCTGATACAAACAGCTAAACATTTTCTTTCAAAACCTCTTAATCTCAAAAGCGTCTTCACTTGATTGGGCCTTGAGGACCCACCCAAGTCTTCTCCTACACTAACTCTTAACGGTGAGATCCAGGGATGATCTCTTGACTGCACCACTAATCCTTTCAGTGTCTCCTAACTCTCTTCTCTCTTGTGCCACCAGCCCTCTGAATACTGCACGTGCTCAGTGGCTTTTTATACCACTGACACCCATCCCAAAAGAGGATGGCCTACAAGCTGGGGAGGTACAGAACATGCAAAAACCTATCTGCAAAATCCCACCATGACCATTGGGGCAGGTTCTAGTCCTCACTACATATTGCCTAATGCCTATGTGGTCCTTTAGCTGTTTTAGTCTTTCATGCTGATAACCTTAATGCATATAGTAATTAAAAGACAAATGGTCTTACTATCAATTTTCCTTGTAGTACAAGTTGGACTTCCTTATTTTAGAAATATTCACTTTACAAAAATATTTGGTTGTATCTGCTCTTATTTGGAACTTTTATTTTCTCAGAAATTATGTGAAACCTATTTTCTTCTGCAGGAATAACAGTCTTTTGTGAATAATCAGCTCTCTTTCCCCCTGCGGAAGCGATAAAAGCAACAGCTGGTTATTTTCCAGATTTGATCTTTTTTTAGTCCTCAGTTCCTATTTATAATTTTGTCCAAATGTTACCTTTCTAGTAAAATTAGACACAGGGAGGGCAGTAATTATTAACCACAGAGTAGTCCACACACAGGACATCTATGCATGTACAAATTTAGGAGTCTATTTACTAAGCCACAGTATTGTCTCCTATAGGAAGAAAATACCACAGGGAAAAATATCGGGGGTTGGATATAGTAGCCTCTCCGCTGAGGCTGCCATCTTGTTAAAGGGCCCTAGTACCCCGAATGAATCTCCCCAAAATGTTAAAAAACTCTGGGGGTCTTGTGAAACTCCCTGTCCTACCCTGACTCTCAAGAGACATCCCCGATAGCCAAAAATTAAAATAAAACAGTTTTAAATTCTGTGGTGCCATCCCCTCCCTTTCCAAACCTACTCCTTTGTAAAATACTTCCTGGCCTTCAATCTCCCCTCTGCCTTCAAAATCACCCTCAGGTCTCCAAACCTGGCTTCAGGCCTCCAGCTCCCAAACAACTCCCAGTCATACCTTTGGTGGGCTAGTGAGGCCCTGCACCATCTGAATAAAAAAGGTGCTAGCTTTTCAACTTATGCCTCATAAAAATTGGGATCTGTGATCAACCACTTAGCAGGCTGACTTCATTTTTAAGAAACAGGGATTACAGTGTGAATTGGAATTTCACCTCTTCTCATTTCCACCATCTAACTTGTCACATGCCTCAAGGTTCAATACTTTCATCCACACTTTTTAACCTCTGTCTTTCCTTGCAATAATATTCAAAGGCTCTGGTTTGGTTATTACTTCTACTCTGATGACATTCAAATAGCTGCTAGCTTAAATTGAAATTCTGATGCATTGTTAGATTTTAATAAATGTTTAAATGAGTTTCTAAGTGGCTGCGCATGCACAAACTGATCTGCCATGAACAAGAATTGGGAATATGGTGGGCTATAAATTAATGTAAATAAAATTTCAACTCTGACAAATCTGAAGTCATGAGGCTCACTAGGAAAGTTGATTCCCTTAGTTTACCTGCACCACCAATGGCCTGACTTTCCATTCAGTTAAAACAAGGGGTTAAAGCCAGACTTCCAACTTCACTTTACCACAAGTCTCCAATGTGATTCAGTACTCCTTTTTCTACCTAACTTTCATTCGATGCTTATGAACATTTTTGGATATCAGTTTGAAAACCTTAATCTATTCACTTGTTTTAAATTGCTTGGATTACTGTAATTCTCTTTATCATGGTTTATTGTCACTCTTAATCCGTCGTTTACAGGTTGTTCAAAATACAGAGATCAATATTCAAAAGCTAGGTAACTGGATAAGTAAGACTTATCTGGCTATGTAGTGGCAGCTGAAATATCGTGTTATATTCTGCAGCCGCTACATAGCCAGATAAGTCCGTTTGCCAAAGTTTGTGCTTTGTTCTGTTTGTAAAGGGCAGATTTGTATTGAAACCTGAAAGGTGCTAACTTGAAAGCTTTCTAAGACTTAGAAGGAAAAAGAATTGAACAGACCTAGTTATAGCCAGTTGAGGTGGGGCTAATTGGTTTGTGTTCAGCCATAGTGCATGCTGGCAAACTAAAAAAAAAAACTCTTTGGAGCTGGGATTCTAAGGAACCAGAACTCTGCTGAATCTAAGTGCAATTTTATTTTATTTACCTGTGCTTTAATGTAATAGAACTGTCTATTTGCCAAAGTTTGTGCCTTGTTCTGTTTGTAAAGGGCAGATTTGTTATTGAAACCTGAAAGTGAGCTATTTTGTCCCAGGGTCAATCTGATACTTTGGGCTGTGCTTAGCCAGGTGACAGGAAGCACTAAAGCTTCTTGTGTCCAGCAAAGTTTTAACTTAGTAAGCCAAACAGGGGGAGTGTCTTATCCAACTCAATGGCAGATACAGAGTCCTGAGAACAACCTTTACCAAGGGTTAACTGTTTAACTCCCTCCCACCCTGCCCCTCTGCCCACCCACTCCTAGGTTTGTTTTTCTGATATAGTCTGCCTAAATACATAATTGGCAACAAGATGAATTAGCAAATTGATATTTCCTTAGGTTTTATCCATCAAATAGATTTACTAAAATGAGGATTATCCAATGTAACTATTGTGGAGCCTTTATTCTGAGGGAAATCATCTGGAAACTTAGGGCTTGCCCCATTTGCTCAGAACTCTCTTCCTTGAAAAAGGAGCTGGCTGAAGTTAAAGCTGAATTAGATTCATTAAAGAAAGCCTCACCCACTTTACATTATTCAGGAATTAATTCCCCATTACCACATAAACACCAAAAGTCAAAGAAAATGAGATTTACAGTGGACTCAGGTAGGATAAGACCTGTGACCGACAGACACTCGTTCTTGACAGCTGTGCAGCCCACAAGTCTACCCCCCCCCCCACTCACACAGGGCATTAAGGAACTCAAAAAACAACATGATTACAGTGGGCTCTGGTAGAATTAGACCTGTGATGTGGAGACACACATTGTATCAAGTGCAAAAAGTACAAAAATCCTTCTCTGTATTAAATACTGAAGAAGTTCTTGAAAAAAAGATTGAAGTGTTATCTGAAAAGAGAGAAGAAACCCAATGCATACAGAAATTCCAGATCAGTAACCAAAGGAAAAAATTCATTGTGACAGGTGAAGTGGATAACAAAACTCAACTAAAGTCACAAAAGGAGTCAAGGAAAAGCAGTAACCTGAACGAGAAAAGCTGGAAACCTATGAGCACAAATGCTTGCAGTTTGTGCAATAAAATCCCAGATCTGCAAGCCCTAATGGTGGAGGCAGACTTAGATGTTGTTGCTGTCACGGAGACTTGGTTCACGGAATCACATGGTTGGGATACGGTAATACTGGGCTATAACTTATTAAGGAAGGACAGAGAGGATAGGAAAGGGGGAGGAGTGGCTCTTTATGTCAGAAACAATATCCAAGCATCTGAGCTGCAAGGAAGATGGGGCAATGAAGAGCACTATGGGCCAACCTAAAAAAAGATGATGGGGCATCCATTTATATTGGAGTGGTTTACAGGCCTCCAAATCAAAAGGAAGAGCAAGACAGAGATCTGGTTGAAGACATCTAAAAGATGGGAAAGAAGGGAGAAGTGGTGATCGTTTAATATGCCGGATGTAGACTGGAGTATCCCTTCTGCAGTATCTAACAATAGTAGAGAAATAGTGGATGCCCTGCAAGGAGCTTTGTTCAAACAAATGGTAATAGAACACACAAGAGAGGGAGCTATACTCGACTTAGTGCTCACTAATGGTTATAATGTCTCTGATGTCCAGGTGGGAGCCCACCTCAGAACCAATGATCATCAAACGGTATGGTTTCATATCACATAAAGGATACGGAGAAGAAGCATGAAGATCCAAGTTTTGCAGTTCAAAAACACGTACTTTGATGAAATGTGGAAGTACCTTGAGGAAGAACTAGAAGGCTTGGTGAATGAGAGAGATGTGGAACAACAGTGGACCAAACTAAAAGGAGCAATTACCAAGGCAACTAATCTGAATGTTAGAAAAGTAAAGAAAAGCAAAAGAAAAATGAAACCTATCTGGTTCTCAAAGGAGGTAGCTGACAAAATAAAGGCTAAAAGAACAGCGTTCAAGAAATATAAAGGATCCCAAAGGGAGGAGCACAAAGAAGAATATCTGGTGGAACTGAGGGAGATGAAGAAAGTAATCAAGAAGGCAAAAAGTCAAGCGGAAGAAAAGATTGCCAAAGAGGTAAAGCGAGGTGACAAAACATTTTTCAGATACATCAGAGAAAGGAGAAACGTCCAAAGTGGTATAGTGAAATTGAAAGGTGGAAAAGATCAATGTGTGGAGAGAGACAAAGAAATGGCAGAAATATTAAATGAATACTTCAGTTCGCTGTTCACTAAAGAGGACCCTGGAGAAGGACCGTCGCTAGTTAACAAGAAACTGGAGGGGAGTGGAGTAGATGAAACTCCATTTACAGTAGAGAATGTATGGGAAGAGCTGGGGAAACTGAAAGTGGAAAAAGACATGGGGCCTCATGAGGTTCATCCCAGGATACTGAAAGAGCTCAGAGATGTGCTGGCGGCTCCGCTAAGTGACTTGTTCAATAGATCCCTGGAAACGGGAGTGGTGCTGAGAGATTGGAGAAGAGCGGTGGTGGTCCCGCTTCACGAGAGTGGGAGCAGAGAGGAGGATGGTAACTATAGACTGGTTAGCCTCACCTCGGTGGTGGGAAAAGTAATGGAGTCACTGCCGAAAGAAAGAATAGTGAACTATCTACAGTCGGGAGAATTGCTGGATCAGAGGTAGCATGGATTCACGAAGGGAAGATCCTGTCAGACAAATCTGATTGACTTTTTTGACTGGGTGACTAGGGAATTGGATAGAGGAAGAGCGCTCGATGTCATCTACTTGGATTTCAGCAAAGCTTTTGATACGGTCCCACACAGGAGGCTGGTGAGTAAAATGAGAAGCTTAGGAGTGAGTGTCAAGGTTGTGGCCTGGATTTCAAACTGGTTGATGGACAGAAGGCAATGTGTGATGGTAAATGGAACTTACCCTGAAGAAAGAGCGGTGTTAAGCGGAGTGCCGTAAGGATAGGTGTTGGGAACGATCCTGTTCAATATCTATGTGAGCGACATAGCGGACGAGAAAGAAGGTAAGGTTTGTCTTTTTGTGGATGACACTAAGATCTGCAACAGAGTGGACACGCCAGAAGGAGTGGAGAGACTGAGATGGGATTTAAGGAAGCTGGAAGAGTGGTCGAAGATATAGCAGCTGAGATTCAATGTCAAGAAGTGCAGAGTCATGCATATGGGGTGCAGAAATCCGAAAGAACTGTATTCGATGGGTGGTGAAGGGCTGATGTGCACAGAGCAGGAGAGAGACCTTGGGTTGATAGTGTCAAATGATCTGAAGTCAGGGAAACAATGTGACAAGGTGACAGCTAAAGCCAGAAGAATGCTGGGTTGCATAGAGAGAGGGATATCTAGTAAGAAAAGGGAAATGATTATCCCCTTGTACAGATCCTTGGTGAGGCTTTACCTGGAGTACTGTGCTCAGTTCTGGAGACTGTATCTCCGAAGGGACAGAGACAGGATGGAGGCAGCCCAGAGAAGGGTGACCAAAAAGGTGGATGGTCTTCATCGAATGACTTATGAGGTAGGGATGTGCAGAGGGATTGCATACATTACATTCGATATTCATATTTGTGGGGGGGCACTTTGCATTCATCAAGGGGGCCCCGATCCATTCATGCATTCCATTCTTAGTCCCTGGTGGTCCAGATCCCCGCTGGACCACCAGGGACTTTTGGCAAGTCTTGTGGGGGTCATGAGGGTCCCCCAAGTCTTGCTAAAAGTCCCTGGTGGTCCAGTGGGGGTCCGGGAGCGATCTCCTGCACTCAGGCCATCGGCTGCCAGTAATAAAAATGGCGCCAATAGCCTTTGCCTTTACTATGTCACAGGGGCTATCGGCACCATTTTGAGTACCGGCAGCCGACGGCGTGAGTGTGGTAGATGGCTCCCGGACCCCCGCTGAACCACCAGGGAGTTTTGGCAAGTCTTGGGGGGGTCAGGAGGGTGGGGGTTTTGTTTAAATTTGCTCCTTTAGATGGCCGAATAATTCGGTGAAGATTCGTTGTATTCGTGGGAATCGTGATACATTTCGCTTCCCCATGAATACAACGAATATGGCCCTATACGTTGCGGATTGTCAATACGTTGCAAATGAATGCACACCCCTATTATGAGGAGAGATTGAAGAATCTAAATATGTATACCCTGGAGGAAAGGAGGAACAGAGGTGATATGATACAGATTTTCAGATACTTGAAAGGTTTTAATGATCCAAAGACAACGACAAACTTTTTCCGTTGGAACAAAATAAGCAGAACCAGGGGTCATGATTTGAAGCTCCAAGGAGGAAGACTCAGAACCAATGTCAGGAAGTATTTCTTCACAGAGAGGGTGGTGGATGCCTGGCATGCCCTTCCGGAGGAAGTGGTGAAGACCAAAACTGTGAAGGACTTCAAAGGGGCGTGGGATAAACACTGTGGATCCATAAAGTCTAGAGGATGTGAATGAAGAGAGGGTGGCTTGCGGGAAAGACAGCTAATACCTGGAGATAATACTCTTATTCAATAGACATACACCCGGTTAATGCGACTTTGACAGTGCTCTGTGCTTCAACGGCAAGAGGAAATGTGGTTAAAAGGATTGCATTCACAAAAAAGCGGCGAGTAGTTTGCTTGTTATGGTGGTTACTACCCCAAACCAAACAAGCCTGATACTTCACTTTCAATGCATATCCAGTGTAGCTCTCTGCTTCAACGGCAGGGGTGAATGAAGAAAAGATGATTTTATATTCAGACAACAGCGAACAAGGACTGAATTACACAGTCTGGGTAAATAAATAAGCATGGGTGTAGCTTGCTTGTTACAGCGATTACTTCCCCGAATCAATTAAGCCTGATACTTCACTTTCAATACATATCCAGAGTAGCTCTCTGCTTCAACGGCAGGGGGGAATGAAGAAAGGTGGATTTATATTCAGATAACAACCAACAAGGACTAAATTGCAAAGGCTGGGTAAACAAATAAGCGTTGGAGTAGCTTGCTTATTGCAGCAGTTACTACCCCTAACCAATTAAGCTAGATACTTCACTTAGAAGCAGTGCCTGTACTGCTCTCTACATTCATGGTGGGGGTGGAAGGGAAATAGAGCCAAAAGGTTACATTAATGGCGGGGGTGGATGGGAAATAGAAACAAAAGGTTATTAATGGCAAGAGTAACAGATAAGTATGAGAGAGAGAGAGAAAAAAAAGTATGAAAGCTTGCTGGGCAGACTGGATGGGCCATTTGGTCTTCTTCTGCTGTCATTTCTATGTTTCTATGTTTCTTATTCAGCTATTCGAATAACCAGATAAGATGTGGATAAGCAATGGGTAGATTGGGGCAGTGCTACTTAGCCAGCTAAGGGGTTCATTTTCTATCGATAGCTAGATAGCCAGATAGAGGCAGAGTCGGGGCAGAGTCGGGACTCGATGAGGAAGAGTCGGGGTGGAGTTGGGCACACGCGGCGTAAACTTCACTGGCGGTGATAAGGTAAGACCTGTTATCACCGCCAGTAGCATGCCCAATAGCACCACCTTTCACGATGGCGCTATTGGGTGCGAAAGCCGGGAGCGATAACACCGCGGTGGTGCAATCACTGCCGGCTTTCGCCGGCCCACCCCCCCTGCTTTGCCCCTCCCGCCCCCCATTACCGCGGGATTCAATAAGAGGTGCAATATTAGAAAATTCAGGCCTAAGTTACCTAGCTAAGTAGTGATATTCAGCCTTAGCCAGATAACATATCTGGGTAAGTTTAGACTTGCTCAATAGCAGGATATGACTCATCCATCTATATAACACTTGCTACGGGAATATTTAGCAGTGTAACTGTGCTGCTCAATATCCCATCTAAGTTAACCGGATAGGACTATCTGGTTAACTTAGTCAACCAGCTAGGTTTTAAATATCTATCCCCCCCCCACCCCCCCACAGTAGCTAAGCTCATTTTCTGCAAAAAAAAAAAAAAATCATGTTACCCCTCCTGATGAAAGAACTTCACTAGTTACCAATTGCAATCTGGATTCAATATAAAATTGGTTATCTTATCTTTAAAGCTCTTTGATGGGGACCTCTCCTTATTTAGAAAATCTTTTATCTCCTTATCATCTGACTTGTATTCTCCATTCCACTCAACAGGAGTTATTAAGGAGTCCTACAAGTAAGTATATTTGGCTACAGATTATTTGAGACTCAGCATTTTATTACTTTGACCCAGTTTTATAAAATTCTCTGCCCTTAGGTGTACCTGGAGAAGGATTTTATTAAATTCCAAATGAATCTTAAAATTTTCTTTTTTTAAACATCTTTAACTCCTGAATATATTTTATTCATTGTTGTTTTAATAATTTTGTAGCTCTGATTTATAATTTTATTCAGATAATTTCTGTCATCACGTATGCATTTATTTGCAATACTTTTGCAATGTTTTTCCGAGTCTACAGTATATTTCCTTTTATGAATTTTCATATTTTAAGAATTGTGCCTTTTATTCTGTTGTGGGACCGCGGGTAGCGGACCCATCTCTGGTGGTATATGTGTACCCCTGGGCGATGACGCAGCTGTAGAGGAGCTACAGGAAGCGCGGAGGCAGGTGAAAGGCGTCCGAGTGTAGGCTGGTATAGATGGACCTTGACCACCGCCGCACCTGTGCACAGTAGATAGATTCAGACAACGCAATGTTTGGTCTCATGAGTGGTCCTCTGACTACTCCTAGCCCTTTTGGACCTGCCGCAAGAAGTAGCAACTGCGACATGGCGAATGGTGGTCGAAGGATGAAGACATCAGACGATGACCCGAAGACATGAGGACTTCATGAAGAGACGAAGAACTTAAATGGAGTCTCAAAAGTTTAGAGTTCTGAGGTGGTACTGTGACAAGGCCCGCCCTACACTGCCCAGCAAGGCAAGTCACAGACCACGCATGCACGCGCCCTACTCAACCAGGCAAGGCAGGTTGCGGACCTCACTTGAGGTTCCCAAGACAGGTTGATTATAGATCCAGGGTAAGGTATGACAAGACTCAGTGAGACCTGAACTGAGACGTGCCCACCTGGCCGGTCAAGGCAAGGCAAGGACCATGTCAAACAGAGCAGGACATTATTAGAGTTCATTATCAGGATGAGACAGTCGCAAGGGAATCCGGAGGTCCTGACAGTAAAATAGGACCTTAGAGAAGGACCTAGGGGCTGAACCCCAGCAATCAAGGACTCGGGGTCCAGAACTCAGTGCGGGAGCATAAGTAGGATGTGGAGTATGGCACTGGAGCTCGGAGGTAAAAGCAGGATCCATCTGGTGGAGGCTCTGTTGAGGGAAAGGACTTTAGAAGATTTGAAGAGAAAGACCAGTGGCAGGACATCTGGAACTTCCGAGGTTAGAAGGTTTGAAGAAGGACCAGTGGCAGGACAACTGGAACTTCAGGGTTTAGAAGGTTGAAGGGTTGAAAAGATTTGAAGACTTGAGCCTTGAGAAGATTCGAGGATGAGAAGACATTGTGAGGATGAACATCAGGAACATCTGGAATACAGAAGCTGATGAGACGAGACCAAGATGAAGACATGGAATTCAAACGAAGAAAAGAATGCGAACGAGAAGCTGGATTCAGAAAAGTCCTAAGGAGGACTGGCTCCTTGTGAAAGCAAGGAAGGAATGAAGACAAGACCTTTTTATAGGAAGAAGGGGTGGATCCAATGATGACATCACAGGTGGACCTCCTCCCTAGCTGTTCCTTTAAAAATGGAAAGAAGAGCCGGCCTCGCCCCCTAGGAGGAGCAGGAAGCTATGCAGGACCCTGGACAGCAGCCTGCTACGCCGCTGAAGACTGCTGAAGGAGGAGCAGGCCCCGAGCAGGCCTGAGGACATCGTGGGAGGCCTCCTGCTTCTGAAGATGGAAGAAGGATGGCTCCAGCTACCAGGCGAGACCGGGGATGCAGGGCTTTTCCCACAGAGGGACTGCAGGTAAGGTTGGCGACCTCTGGGTCGCATGGGAGCACTGTCTGTGGCCTCCTGGCCGCAGGGGAAATGGAAACGCGGCCTCCTGGCTGCATAAAGAATAGCAACGCGGCTCCTGCCATGAGAAGAGTGGGTCAGCGGCCTCCGTGTCGCTCGGGAAGTGGCAGCACTGCTCTGGCCGCGCAAGTGAGCTGTCGGCGGCCTCCAGGCCACTTGGAAAGTACATCGGTAGTCTTTGGGCCGCAAGGCTGCGCTGTGGTGGCTCTGGCCACGTTAAGGGAACTTCGGCGGCCTCCTGGCCACATCAAGTGCCATAGCACAGCTCCAGCCGTGCTAATGAAATATCGGCAGCCTCCGAGCTGCTAGAGAAGGGAGAAAAAAGTGAAGATACTGCCCAAACAGGGCAAAATCGTAACATATTCTTCCCAGTATTGCAACACTTTTATGTTCATACTTTTTATTTTATGTTTTATATGTCTGTTCGTATAATATTTTTAAATTGTAAATTGCCTTGATTGTATTATAGAAAGGAGATATATTAAATCAAATAAACTAACTAACATGTCCCTGGTGGTGAAGTTCAGCTGCCTTGCTGGGAGGGGCATCCCGAAATGAGCCTGCACTGGAAAAAACAGAATTTCATATGCACAGAAAAACATACACATGTACATTCATGATTTTATGAAAATATATGCAAATCAAGTTCATTTGCCTGCAAATAGTTCACATATGCATGTATATTCTACATAAGAAATACATGTATTTTATAATCAGACCTTTGTGCACAGATTATAAAATGCGAGCATACTTATGCATGACCCCATATACACAGCTGTACACAGTTCTTTGAAAGTTATCCTCAATGTGCGGAAGCCAGGATACAATGGCATAAATGATTCTAGGGAGGGTAATTTTATAACTGTGTGGGTGGGGCTAAAGTCTATGAATGATGCATACGTGCAGACTTTAGCCAGCATTTTCAAAGGGAACTTATGCACATAAGTTTGCTTTGAAAATGCTTGGGTTATAGGCCCAGTATGCACATATATTAATGCATAAATTTACAATTCTATTTCAGAGGCCATAACTTACGCGGGTTCACTTACATTCATACTTTTTAAAATCAAAAGGTATGCAGGCAAATTCCAACTCTACTCCCTCCCAGAACACCTATCTGCAGTTTGCATAAAAGTATATGCATAACTGGGTGCATAATTTTACATACACAGCACCATAGGCTATTTTATAATAGCCAAGGGTCTTATGCACATAAATGGGTTTGAAAATTACGCCAAATGTTTGTGCACCAATTTGCAGAGAAGGAAATAGTTAATGTGCTTACACAACTTAGAGTAAATAAGTTAATGGAACCTGCTGAGGTAAAACTTAGGATACTGAAAAAGCTCAAGGGAAGGTTGATTACACCCACTGCAGCTCTGCTAAGCTTGGGCCTGATTTTCAAAAGCATTTACATGCTCAAAAATGGGTTTTACATATGCGAATGTACTTTACCCATGTAAGTGGGCTTTTAAAGATTGCTGCAATATATGCCATTGAATTGTCAATAGGTTTTACCTGTGTTAAGTGCACTTAATGCAGGTAAATGGCTTTTGAAAATTGTTACAATAGTAGTTACGTTTACATGCGTAGCTCCTTTGACAATTCACCTGTAAGTCTTTAGAGTAGAGAAGGTTCCAAAGGAGCAAACAAGAGCACATATAGTTCCATTTCACAAAAGAAGGGACAAGAAAAAGGCAGGCAATACAGACCCATCTGTCTAATTTCAGTAGTGGACAAATATATGGAGACCCTGGTAAAGAACAAATACAAAAGGTGGTGTTGGGTTTGTGGCATAGTGTGGACTCTTGGTCGCAGTGGTGACTCCTCCCATGGGGAGGGGCCCCAAGGGGAACCACAGCGATAGGCTAGACTCAGAAAGCAGTCACTGAGGTGGAAAGCTTTATTGTACTGCTGTAGATAGATGATACTTGCACAGGAATGGATAGCACTGTAGTCCAGCGATATTCCAATAAGCTCAGTCAGTCTCAGATGTAGATGGTCTCACCCGGATGTAGCAAGATTGGTAGTGTTCCGAAGAGTGGGATAAGCTGAACCTGAAGGGTGTTAATGGAGAGCTGGAGCATAGAGCTACTCACAGAGAGGCAGTGCAGGAATCCTCCTTGGTAGCAAGTGAAGGAAGGGACCAGAGGTCCGTGGTGCAGAATACCCTGAGCTGGAAAGGCCCTCGAGGAGCGAGTACCTAGGAGTGCTGAGGGATCCTGAAAAGGAAAGTAGATAAGACCCCCGAGGAGCGGTTGTCTTAGGTTAGGTAGTAGAACCCCGAAGGGTAGAGAGACCCCCTGAGAAGCAGGTGCCCAGAGCTTCTACAGGAGCAAGGAATCCAAGCGAGCAGTTAGAAGCAGTTAGAGTAGCAAAACCGAGGTCCTTGCTAACTCGTTGAATGGGAGCGGAGCGGAGGCTTAAATACCTGGAGTTACTGACGTCATGCGGTGGGGATGCCCCCGAGGTTCCCGCCATGACGTGTTGATAAGTGTAGGCAGCGTGCGTGTGCTCACCCTAGGAGGCCACAGGAAGGAGCATGGCGGACGGGGACGCCCGTGCTGTGTTGGAGACACCGAGGGTTTTGGCACTCAGCACCTGAGGCAGCCATCTTACCCATGGAGGAGGAGAAAGGTAGAAAAGAGGTGAGGCAGAGCAGTCGCAGCCGTTTGCGACCGACGGACGCAACAGGTGGACTCCTACTAAGAGCATACAGGTGTGCGAGTGGCGTTCTTGTAGCACTGGCAGTGTCTGCCTGACCAGCGTGAAACTCTGCAATTCCAACTAGCGCACAGCAGTCTCAAATTACACCAAAGCACAACATCCTACCTCTCAGTATTTTGCCTGTGATATGATATCACAGAGCAATAGCTGAACACAATATCCCCGTAAGGCTTTCTTACTGTGCTTTGTTCAAGGGCGCCTAAAATGATGGTGCTGTATCTTGAAACACATGGATTAAGGGTAAGGTTGCCAACTCTTACTGAGCTTGTTTCTGGGGGTTTCCATCATATGATGCAATGATTGGACTGTGTTTATTGAAACTTGTTTATTATAGAGAGATCACCTTACTCCCAGTTTGCTTCTTTTAGAAAGCAACAGTGTGTGTAAATGTGTCAAATTTTTCATTTGCACACACAGAGTTTAAATGTGTTTCCTAAACAAAGCAATATTAAAAAGTTACTGGTCGTTCTCTGAATCTTTATTTTCAAATAATGTGGGGATTTGCTATACTGGTTATTGCATGATAATGGTGTATGTGCATGCTAATTCCCTTTAGCTCCTTTAGAAAAAGGAAAGAATATAAAATATTACCACTATCTCAAATGATTTATATGCTCAATCCATTCACTAAACTAAAAGCATATTGAATAGATGATATCAGATTTATAGTGCAAAAGTTGGATCCTCTGTAATTAAGTTCTTTTGTTATCTTTCTTTATATTACACTTTAACATTGCAAACATTAACAGAATTATAATCTCCAGTGATATATAAAGTTTGTGGGAAACTGATTAGACAAGAAAACTAATTTACCATTTGGTATTCTTTAATTGAAAATTCCCCATTTATTTTTTTCAGGATTAGTTCAAGGCAATGGAGGTCTAGTAATTTACAGGACTCTAGATAATATGTATTCAGAAGGGAACGATCTTGTCCAAGAAACTTACAGGCTGATACTGTAAAGTGCGTTCAGCTGAATGCACTGTTTTACTTGCAGTTGGACGCGCGTTTTTGATGCGTGTCCACTACCCCTTATACAGTAAGGGGTTTAGCACGTCAAAAACATGCGTCCAACCCCCCTGAAACTAATAGCACTCATCACATGCAGATGCATGTTGATGAGGCTACTAGTTATTCACCCGGGATGCTGACAAACAAATGTGCAGGCAATCTAATCTACACATTTTCAAGTCAGAAATTAATGCCTGCTCAAGGGCAGGCGTTAATTTCTGAGCAGCCTGAAAAAGTGTACAGAAAAGCAGAAAATACTGCTTTTAACCCAAAACTGTAAAAAAAAATAAAAAAAAATTTAAAAGTGTGCCGGCTGGTCAGGTTAGGAAAATGAATGCTCAATTTTACCGACATCCGTTTTCCTAACCCATAACTGTCAGTGGGTTCGGAAAACTGACGCTCGTAAAATTGAGCGTTGGTGTTCTGAACCCACTGACAGCCACCTCTCCTGGGTTTCCATTGCTAAGGAGATGCTATGGACGTGCTATTGTCCCTAGCGCTTCCTTTTTAGTGCGACCCTTCATTTAAATACAGGATCGAGTGCCCAGGAGAGGTGGCTGGATGCTCGTTGGGAGAGCGGGCGCTCAACACTGAGCACCCGTTTTCCCATGGACCTTATAGAATTGGCCTATTAGAAGTGAGAAAAGTAGTGGTTGTGGCCTGTTTGGACTTCAGTAAGGCTTAATATATTATTCCACATGGAAGGCTGGTGAACAAACCAGCCAACATGGAAATAGGACTGTGTGAAAACTGGTTAAGTCAAATACTAAAAATGAATGCCGTATATTTTAAGTTAGGGCAGGTACATATAGCACCTTTCCTTCAAGCAGCGTTTTAACATGTTTCATAATGGAACATGTTGTAAATGAACATACAGCCAAAATCTGGGGTGAAAAATCTTGCCACTAATTTTGGTGCCTGGTTAATAAGATGGCTTTCATAGAGAAGAGGAGAGAATGAAACACTATTTGTATCCAATTGCAGTTAAGTATACTATCCCATATATTCCTCAAAATGCTATAAATATAGCAGAAATAGCGTCCATGATAAAAAAAAGGGGTTGTGGTTAGGCTAATTTCCTTGCTCCTACATCGTATAGGTAATTTCCACAACGCAGAATACATTTATCGCACCCATGCTATTTTTTGCATCACATACTGATTAATCTGCCGCAGGCGCGTTACTGACCAAAAAGGTTTTTATGAGAGAGAGAGAGAGAGAGAGAGAGAGAGAGGAGAGAATAGAAAGAGAGAGAGAGAGAGAGATTATATAGAGGCCAATATTTCTATTTATTTATTTATTTATTTGCTTAGAGTTTCTTATATACCGATAATCATTTGGAACATCTAATCGGTTTACAGAGCATGGAATGTAGCTAGTGGCTTTACAATAAACATTGAACATTGGATAATAATACAATAATACAAATGCTGGTAGCAAGAGACAAGGGGGGGAGTTAACTATCAAAGATCAAAATCAAAGATCAAAATCAACATTAACTGTAGGATAACATCAAGATTAACTATAGGATTAACTAATAGTTTAAGGTCAAGTCTACATGACAAATGTACAGAGGCTATAGTAAACAGTTAAATATACATTACATATGTATAGAGGTTATAGGCGACTTTTGCAGTATTTACAATTGGAATATACCTGGCATATGTATAGAGGTTATAGGCGACTTTTGCAGTATTTACAATTGGAAGGTGTGGGATATGAGGAGGGGGGAGAAGAGGAAGAAGGGAGCAGGAAGGGAGGAAAGTAGGGTGGGACAAGGGCTAAGGAATCAAGTTCGGGGGGAGGGTGGAGGAGGGGTGGAAGCTGAGTGGAAGTGAGAGGGTGGATGCAGGGTAAAGGCAGCGGGGACAGGAGAAATGATGTTGAAAGGGGAAAGGGTAGTTAAGGGTCATGTGTATGCTTGCTAGCCTATTACTATTCATACCACTATAAGAGGGGACTCTTTTAACTCAGGTTAAGGTTTGGGGGGGTGGGGTATTTTTTTGGGGGGGTCAGTTTTACATACACAGAGGTACGAACAGCAAAGTTGACATCACTGAAGATTTTCTGTCATTTGGAGTGATGAAAGGTAAAAGAGGAGTTGATTTGTACAGTGTACTCTCTACCTAGCTTGATTGAAGCTAGGTAGAGAGTTCATCAAGCTAGGTAGAGAGTACATTGTAAAAATCAACTTCTCTTTTACCTTTCATGGCTCGAAATAATAGAAAATCTTCAGTGATGTCAACTTTGCTGTTTGTACCTCTGACTATGTATGTAAATCTGCCCCCACCCCCCAACCTACCCCACCCTCCCGGAAACCTCACCCTGAATTAAAAGTGTCCCATCTTAGCCTCTATAGAGTGTCTCTCTCTCTCTCTCTCTCATATAAACCTTTTTGGTTGCTAATATAGCATATTAGGATGAGTAAGGGCCAGGCCCTAATGCAAAATGATAAATGACTCAGTTAGTTACAAAATTGTGAAATACCTTACATAGGATCAGAGAAATATTTGAATTTGTTCACATCTGGAGCTCTCTTCAATTGTGGTTCTAACTCATCAGGCATACCTTTCTTTCACATCAAAAACATTTAAACAAATGTAACTTTCTACTTTCTCTTTTTTTTTTCCAAAGAACAAAAGTAAGAATATTTAGGCTAATACTTGCATAGCTACATTAGTTCCTTATGTGATCATTTGATAAGAAAGTTTGCAGAAAAGGTCTTACACAGTGTATTTTATGTAAAATACTTTTGCCCCTTTGTTACTGGTGGTATGCCTGATCTGTAGGACCCTTGTCCTTTGGAGAGACTCTGCATGCTCTTAGGTGAAACTAGAAGTTGGGGAAAATGTCAGATACAAAGGGGTACACAAGAATGAACAAAGAACTCAAAGGCAGGATGCACAGAAGAGCAAAAAAAAAAAAAAAGCAATGTAACACATTAAACAACAAAGCTAGGCAACATTACTCAGGAAGCAAAGAAACAGAATGTGCCTTTTCATTGCATGCAACAGAAAATCAAATCCAAAGTACAAAAGCCTTCCAAAAGGCATTTGACAAAGTTCCATGGGAGATACTTGTATGGAAATTAAAAAGTAATAGGGTAGGAGTTGATGTCATATTGGGTAAAAGACAGCAATCAAGAGCAGGACTAAATGGTTAGTTTCCCCAAAGATAAACGGTAAATAATGGACTGCCCCAGGGATCTGTACTGGGACTCCTGCTATTTAACATATTTATGAATGATCTGGAAAAGTGAATGAGTGAGGTGGTCAAATTTGCACATGATACTAAATAATTTGAAGCTGTTAGAATATGAGTGGACTGTGAAGAACTGCAGAAAGTCCTTGCTAGACTAGGGGACTGTATATCTAAATGGAAAATGAAATTGTATGTGGACAAGTGCAAAGTGATGCACATAGAGAAAAGGTCCACATCATTAGTGTACATAATGCTGGGTTCTACACTAAGAGCCACCACCCAGAAAAAGGATCTTAGAGTCATTGCGAACAATATGTTGAAATCCTCAGCTCAGGATGCATCAGCAGTCAATAAAGCAAATATAAGGTTAGGAATGATTCAGAATGGAATGGAAAATATCATAATGCCTCTACATCCGTCCATGCTGTGACTGCAATTTTGAAAAATACTTCATCTGAAAAAAGAAAAAGCAAGAAGAGAAAAGATACAAAGAAGGACAACAAAATGATAAAGGGGATGGAACTGCTCCCTTACAAACAGAGATTACATAGGTAGGGCTTTTCAGCTTGGAGAAGAGGGAACTGAGAAGAGATAGGATAGAGGTTTATAAAATCATGAGTGGAGTATAACAGGTAAATATGGGACAGCTATTTACCCTTTCAAATTGTATTAATACTAGAGGACACTTCATGAAAATAACTGGTAACTGATTTAAAAGAAATTGGAGCAAGTATCTTTTCAGTAAACGCACAAGCAAGCTATGGAATTTGTTGCTAGTCATGGCATCTAGCATAGTTGCGTTTAAAAGAGGTTTGGAACTTTCCTTGAGGAAAAGTCTCTGCTCAGCTCTCTCCTATAGTAGGGACCTTCCTGGTGTTTGTGGCAAAATATGCGAAAAGGTTTCTGATGTTATTCTCATGTAAGGTCCCTAGTTGTAATACTCACAGGAGATGCCAACTGGTGCCCTCCTTCCAACTGAGTTGGAAATAAGAAAGGGGTCAGGAACCCTCTCAGTTTCACCTCCCAGGGTTTGAGAGGGAAGGAAGGGTTATAAGAATAAATCAGATGGAGTGATAACAATCCTCTTATTCAAAATGTTATTTTGACTAAACGATTATTAACAAGTAATAAAAAAAGCTAGTGTAAGGAACCTTTGGTTTCCTTACCAGAAGGAGTGTACTAACTAGCTGGGGAGGTTCAGAGAAGTTCAGTTAAAAAAAAAAAAGAGAGGTTTGGGTTACTCCCCTACGTGTGCGTAACAGATGGTGTGCTCCAGTTGGTTATCACCACCAGGCACCATCTTAGAAATGTGGAATTTTAGCTGGATTTCCTGGAGGAAGGCGCTCTCTGTCTTAATGAAGAGAGAAGCGAGTGGGTTTTTTTTTTTTCCTCTTAGAGCCAGACAGACAAACAGACTTAACTTATTTATTTGAAGCTATGTTTACACTTTTGACCCAAGTTTTGAGAAAAATTTCCTGTCTCTTGTTGATTTTCCCTATTTTTGGAGTCAAAACTGTTGCTTTTCTACAGGAACTGAGTGACCTTGGTAGCAGGCAATCAGTTACCATTTTTGGGAGGAGGCATCTTGCACCTCCAAAGAGCCTGAGGAGTGAAGGGTTTTCATCTAAGAAGTGTATTCCTGACCCCTAACAGTATTCAAGGACTGTGTTTGCTGCTCACTCAGATGTTTTACACTTGAGAGTGTCCTTCTTGTTCTTCATAAGGAGATCTAATGTTAACTAAGAAAACGTCAGGAAAGGTATGAGGATAGGGACTGATGCTCTGATAGATAACTGGGCATAAATTCTAAACATTTCACAATGGGGAGAAAGCTGTGAAAACATGGGGAATTAAAAGGAGGATTGAACTAATTTGCATAACTGGGAAGAGAAAGAGATCAAGTGTTAAGAAGTGTGCTTGCAGAGGAATTCAGAGACTTTTATTTTATTTTATTTATTTATTTTTAATTTTTATATACCGGAATTCCTGTATGCAATACAAATCATTCCGGTTTACAAGTAACGAAAAGGTTGCCCTGGTCTGGGAGGTTAGACCGGGGTTTTGTACATAGAACATTAAACATTGAACTATAACAATCAACCATTAAACATTATTACAAGGAACATTGAAGGTAAAAATAACATTTAGCAAATGGCAGTTAACATTATTAGTGTTTTGGAATAGAATGTGTGTGAACAACTTTTAGTGAAGATAATCTGCAAATGTACTGTTATATAGTATGTAAATAATGACTGTTAAATAAACATAACGAATAAGCAAGTACATATATGTAATTAAGTGCAAGGTGTTAATGTCAACCTGCAATGGTTGGAACTGAGAGTCATGCTGAGGTGCCTATTTACCCTCTGGGAATTGAAAGGCTTGACTGAAGAGCCAGGTTTTTAACCGTTTTTTGAACTCTGGTAGACTAGGTTCGAGTCGTAGGACTGGTGGGAGCGCATTCCATTGGTGTGGTCCAGCAGTTGCTAAAAGAGTGAGGTCACAAGTTAATCCTTTTGCTGTTCTATTGTTTATTGACTTTATTTGAAACTCAAACTTGAGCTGTAAATATTCTTCAGTCATCTAATCAACTATCAGTAAAAGAAATTGGAAACCACATTGCTTCACAGTGTGCTTTTTGGATGTAAAGACTGTGACTATTATCAGAGCTGTTTACTGTGAAAGAAAAAGGGCTTGAACTGGGATTAATGCAAAAGGGCTTTGAGGTAAAGCCTTTCCGCAGAGGGAGCCCTGCAACACAGGTATGTTAAGCTATCCGTGGAGAAGGTGAGAGAAACTGAGAGCAGCTGGGGCCCAGCTCTCTTCCTATGTGCTCCTGGGCACAGTCTGAGGGATCTCTCCCACCTAGGGGGTACACTAGTATTGCATATAACAAATAACATTGAATTCATCAAGATTCCTTTTTTGTTATAATTTAGAACCAGTTCTTTAAAGAGAATGCATAGTGTAATACCATTACATAAGTATTGTTCTTTCTTTCTTATCCTTGTAGCTATGTTGGTAAGCCAATTAAGTTTTGTTGGAAGAAATTTGATTCTTTGCATGTTCTTTTCCTCCTTACAAGGTGTTTCAATCTCCAAATGATGGTTTGGAGGTAAGTACTGTGTCTGCTCATTGTTTATATGTTAAGTTGTTCTTGTGTATCTCTTCTACTGTATGTTAAGTGTTTGATTTATTTTTCTGTCTAGCTAGACTAGATGAGGGGCATATTCAGTAAGATGTTGAGCAGGTAAGTTGTCCAGCTAAATTTAGCTGGATAATATAAATGTTCCATTGAATATCCCTGATTAAAATTATTCAGCTAACTGTAGCCGGATACATGTAAACCTAACCAGCCAGATTTTAAAAATTGCAGGTTCTAAAGTTATCCAACTATAATTAGCTGATAACTTTAGTCTTAACTGGCTATATTAAAAAAAAAAATATAGCCAGCTAAATGGAGTAATGAGACTTAAAAAAAATAAAGATCGTAGGCATACTGGCCCTAAAGTCCCCACTCGAGGTCCAGTGCTCGATTGGGCTGGGCCAATCCTGTAAGAAAAAAAGAAAAACCCCCAAACTTCCTTTTGTATTGAAAATCTAAGTGCTGTTGCCGGTCCCAGTCTCATCTATTCCTCCTTCCCCTTCCCCCTCCTACTTCGAATGATCCGAAAATGTATAAATTCCAGGGGCCCCCCCACCTCCTCATTCCCCTCCCCAAATCTATACCTTCCTACCTTCCTATCCTTTATTTTTCAGCCCAGCTTGCAGTAGTCCGTGGTTTTTGATGTCGCGTAGCAGTTATGCTGGAAGCATAGGGTTCTAGTGTGGTTCCATAAGCTCTATGCTATGAAGCAAAAGGTAATTGCAGTTATATTTGTGGCCTTGGCTTTGCACATTGAAGTTAGGCTGATGGAATGATGCTAGTCATTGCACTATTACAATTAGCAGGGAAGACCGTGGGCAGGTTGTAATCCGACCATCGAGCTTACAAGTTTCTATCTCTTGCTGAATTGCACCACATTGAACCACATATATATGGGACATGGAAATGTATTTATTTATTGAACAAATGTGGCTTCAAGGTCTCGCTGAAGTAGGTATGCAGAGAGGTACAGTCAGTGAGCACAACACAAACTCCTGCACGGCAAGCAATCAGCTTAGCTGGTCTGAGTGTCATCAACTGGTTATCCAACCATAACATTCAAATTAAATTAATCTGTACTTTTTCTGCTGTTGCTTGCCATATTCATACAGAAGAAAACAGAAGATGCAAGAGTTCTGCATTTGACAAAGTCCCTCATGAGAGGCTTCTACGAAAACTAAACAGTCATGGGATAGGAGGCGATGTCCTTTCGTGGATTACAAGCTGGTTAAAAGACAGGAAACAGAGAGTAGGATTAAATGGTCAATTTTCGCAGTGGAAAAGGGTAAACAACAGTGGAGTGCCTCAGGGATATGTACTTGGACTGGTGCTTTTCAATATATATATAAATGATCTGGAAAGGAATACGACAAGTGAGGTTATCAAATTTGCGGATGATACAAAATTATTCAGAGTAGTTAAATCACAAGCGGATTGTGATACATTACAGGAGGACCTCGCAAGACTGGAAGATTGGGCATCCAAATGGCAGATGAAATTTAATGTGGACAAGTGCAAGGTGTTGCGTATAGGGAAAAATAAACCTTGCTGTAGTTACACGATGTTAGGTTCCATATTAGGAGCTACCACCCAGGAAAAATATCTAGGCAGCATAGTGGATAATACTTTAAAATTGTCGGCTCAGTGTGTTGCAGCAGTCAAAAAAGCAAACAGAATGTTAGGAATTATTAGGAAGGGAATGGTTAATAGAACAGAAAATGTCATAATGCCTCTGTATCGCTCCATGGTGAGACCGCACCTTGAATACTGTGTACAATTCTGGTCGCTGCATCTCAAAAAAGATATAGTTGCGATGGAGAAGGTACAGAGAAGGGCAACCAAAATGATATGGGGGATGGAGCGGTTCCCCTATGAGGAAAGGCTGAAGAGGTTAGGGCTGTTCAGCTTGGAGAAGAGATGGCTGAGGGGGGATATGATAGAGGTCTTTAAGATCATGAGAGGTCTTGAATGAGTAGATGTGACTCGGTTATTTACACTTTCGAATAATAGAAGGACTTGGGGGCATTCCATGAAATTAGCAAGTAACACATTTAAGACTAATCAGAGAAAATTATTTTTCACTCAACGCACAATAAAGCTCTGGAATTTGTTGCCAGAGGAGGTGGTTAGTGCAGTTAGTGTAGCTGGGTTCAAAAAAGGTTTGGATAAGTTCTTGGAGGAGAAGTCCATTAATGGCTATTAATCAATTATACTTAGGGAATAGCCACTGCTATTAGTTGCATCAGTGGCATGGGTTCTTCTTAGTGTTTGGGTAATTGCCAGGTACTTGTAGCCTGGTTTAGCCTCTGTTGGAAACAGGATGCTGGGCTTGAGGGACCCTTGGTCTGACCCAGCATGGCAATTTCTTATGTTCTTAAGTCAATGGATACATAGACAGACTCTGCTGAGTCATGATTATAGTACCTCTTCTTCTGTTCCTTCATTAGATTCCCAAACTGTTCAAACATACTCAGGTGCTCTAAGAGGTAATTAGATCACACATAATGTCACTGAGTATCTAAACATCAGTAGCGTATAGGGATGTGAATCGTTTTAGGACGATTAAAATTATCGTCCGATAATTTTAATATCGTCTTAAACCGTTATGGAACACAATACAATAGAGATTCTAACGATTTATCGTTATAAATCGTTAGAATCGTGAGCCGGCACACTAAAACCCCCTAAAACCCACCCCCGACCCTTTAAATTAAATCCCCCACCCTCCCGAACCCCCCCCCAAATGACTTAAATAACCTGCGGGTCCAGCGGCGGTCTGGAACGGCAGCGGTCCGGAACGGGCTCCTGCTCCTGAATCTTGTTGTCTTCAGCCGGCGCCATTTTCCAAAATGGCGCCGAAAAATGGCGGCGGCCATAGACGAACACGATTGGACGGCAGGAGGTCCTTCCGGACCCCCGCTGGACTTTTGGCAAGTCTCGTGGGGGTCAGGAGGCCCCCCACAAGCTGGCCAAAAGTTCCTGGAGGTCCAGCGGGGGTCAGGGAGCGATTTCCCGCCGCGAATCGTTTCCGTACAGAAAATGGCGCCGGCAGGAGATCGACTGCAGGAGGTTGTTCAGCGAGGCGCCGGAACCCTCGCTGAACGACCTCCTGCAGTTGATCTCCTGTCGGCGCCATTTTCCGTACGAAAACGATTCGCGGCGGGAAATCGCTCCCT
This sequence comes from Rhinatrema bivittatum, assembly GCF_901001135.1. NCBI lineage: Eukaryota > Metazoa > Chordata > Amphibia > Gymnophiona > Rhinatrematidae > Rhinatrema > Rhinatrema bivittatum. Next base: position 595,708,167 of record NC_042615.1, read on the forward strand.
GACCCCCGCTGGACCTCCAGGAACTTTTGGCCAGCTTGTGGGGGGCCTCCTGACCCCCACGAGATTTGCCAAAAGTCCAGCGGGGGTCCGGAAGGACCTCCTGCCGTCCAATCGTGTTCGTCTATGGCCGCCGCCATTTTTCGGCACCATTTTGGAAAATGGCGCCGGCTGAAGACAACAAGATTCAGGAGCAGGAGCCCGTTCCGGACCGCTGCCGTTCCGGACCGCCGCTGGACCCGCAGGTTATTTAAGTCATTTGGGGGGGGGTTCGGGAGGGTGGGGGATTTAATTTAAAGGGTCGGGGGTGGGTTTTAGGGGGTTTTAATGTGCCGGTTTTGCGATTTTTCGATTTTTCGATTTTTCACGATTTTTCACGATTTTTCACGATATTTTACCCCCCCAAATGGCAACAATACGATTCCCTCCCCCTCCCAGCCGAAATCGATCGTTAAGACGATCGAGGACACGATTCACATCCCTAGTAGCGTATATGGACCTCATCCTCTAATGAAAAGAAGTAGCTACCTTCTTCATGAGCTCTTCTTCTTTTTCATGTACAATATTCTTAATATACAGATAACTACATTACCTTTTTAATTAAATGATTAATTTAAGGCTATAAGGGTGAAGAATATCTAGTGAATTAATTGTTATTCTCCCACTCTGGCCTTAAGATCGTCATAGGCCTTAAGGTTAGCAGAGGTATCTCGAAGGAAACCAGACTAGCGATTAGGCCTTAAAGTTTGTTGCTCTGCATTTGCTGGATTGAGTATTGGCAGTGAGAGAAGGTGGCAATAGATTGTCATTGCTAAGTTCTATTGCTGGGCGATTAGAAGAGGATGCTATGTTGTTTGGCTTTTAGGTGAATGTTATGTTTATTTGTGATTGTCTGTACGTTGAGGTTGTTCTGGTTTGTGTTTTTGTTTTGTGTCTATTTTTTTTTTTTTTTACTTCCTTAGAGATGAATTATAAAAGCCCGATGTTCCCATTAATTAAGGGATGCACAAAGAAGTCAGGCTTGAGTGCGCCGAATGGATTTTAAAAGCCGCCGAGATACACATGTAACTCCCGTGACACGTACATTTCTAAAGTTTTCAAAATGGGATGGAGTGTGGGCATGATCTGGGCAGGGCATGGGCATTTTGGAACATGAACCAAGGATGTGCACATAAATACTGATGCGGCCCAGTACGTGCTGAGGCCTCTTGCTGCATAACTTTACTTCTGCTATGAATGACGTGTTAAGTTAAAAAAGAAAGAAAACTAGGCAGATCTGTGGGGTTTTAGGGTCAGGGCTAACTGGGTGGCGTGAAGGCTAATAAACTGGGGATTTTGGAGAACCTATTTTTTAACTAGGTGAACTGGGGACAAAATGGAAAAACTGGGAATATAGTCAGTGCGCACCCCTTTTAAAATCCTCCGATTTATGCTGTAGAAGCAGAATTTGCATGCACATGTGCATGCACCCAGGCTATTCTCACATGTGCATGCATATGTTATAAAATGGCCACATCCCTGGGTGCAGGCCGACATATGCATGCAAATGTGCGCAAGTGCACTGGTATTAGAGTTACCGTACCTGAGTGGCTTTGCTCATTAAGTGAATAATACATTTAAGTAATAAAAACAGTATTATTATAAATGTTGCAATTTCTTTATTTGCCTTCTTCTACCTCATCTCTTTGCTTTGCTGTAATTTAGCTAGTTAAACTGCACAGCAATGAATTAAATGATCTTAAACCTAAGGCAAACTATTATTCCTAATACATGATTGTTATTGGTAGAATAGTGTGTAGCTAAAAGCAGAAATAATAATTTACACAAGCAGTAAAGAAGATATCACATTCATATTGCAATTCTCTGGTATACCCTGGGGTACTTCATTCAGTTCTGAACTATAATCATCCTGGGAAGCAAATTGCTTGCTATTGATCACATTTAAATTGTACTAATTCAGTGACCATGCTGAGAAACTCTTATTTCAATTTAGGAAAAGGTAACAAAGTGTTTTGCTTTTCAAAAGCTTTTGAGATTAATCAATAAAATTTAGGCCTATTTTGTTACCATTGTTTAATGTTTAGTGGTATGACTGCTGCATTATGAAGATTTGTAGGAAAGATGGTAGTATCGTGTACTGCAGGGGTTCCCAAACAATGGCCCGTGGGCCAAATCTGGCCTACAGAGCTTATTCTCCAGGTCACGGACAAGTTTCACTTTTTTTAAAATTTTGAAACAATAAACCACTTCAATAAACATTGCCAAGGTGAGTCCCTCCTCCCTCTTCCCACCTCCAGTTCCTGTTCTATCACAGAGAGGGCGGTACTGCACAGCTACAGTGGAAAGAAGAAGCGCCCGTATCGGAAAGAAAACTTCTCCAGTCACACTGTCTCCTTTCCGCTACCGCTCCCAACTCCATTCCAGCGCTGTGGGAACTAAAGAGAAGCAGCTGTACAGAGCACTGGGTCTGGAAAAATAGGGAAAAAAAATATCTCCTGCCACGCTTTCTTCATCCTACCACCACTCCCAGTTCCATTTCAAGGGGCCAAGCAGAAGTGGCTGTAGTAGAGACCAGGCCGCAAACCAAAAATAATAGGAGGAATCGGTTTTGTTGAGGGAGGGAAGTGGAAGATAGAGAGAAGATGCAGGCAGTGTCTGTCAGGTGCGCTATTGAGGGGGTTAGCATGGTGGGGGAAGGGGAGGCAGAGGGGGCAATACAGAGTTGGGGGATATGCAGGTGGGGCGGGGAGGGGGCGGCGGCAGAGGGGTCCTTGGAGCATGGTGGTATGCTGGATAGGGAAGGGGAGACAGAGGGAAGACTCCGATGTGTGGAAAGCAGCTGTGTTTGTCCCATTTAAAGTCCCACTACCACCACCATTATCGAGAAGCAGCTGCAGCCAAGGACACACATTAAAACAGTAGAACAAGGTAAGCCAGTGAGAGGATGCAAAGAGGAATATGGTGGAGGGGGAGGCAGAGGGGACCGTGGGGGCAGGGGCAACTACACTAGTAAGGGGCAACTGAATACACTGAATAATTTGCATGCGCATGATTTACTTACTTTAAAATGAGATACTTACAGGAAATCTCCAGAATTAGTCCTTGACAGCAACATAAACCAATCTTGGTTTCAGGATTTCCACAATGAATGTTCATGAGGTTATATTTCTATTCAATGGAAGCAGTGCCTCATAGACTTTATGCATGAATAGAAAGTAGAAGGGAGCAGGCAGTTGAACATCTGCACACAGAACTTAATATGTGCGCATTTTATTATTTTATCTCACTGCTAACTTAAGAAGAAACATACAGCTTATAAAATTATACTTGTAATTAAAAATGATACATGTATAAAAGGACAAGATTTATCACATTCACCAAATAGTACTTATCATAAAACTATGTAACCAAATCTTTATGGCACCTGTTTAGAATGTATGTTCCTATACATTTACCAATATTAATTTTTGTGCCTTCCTGTAAACCATTGTGATGGTATTTAACTTAACAACGGTATAGAAAAAGATTTTAAATAAATAAACAAATAAATAAATAAATATTCATTGTGGAAATTCTGAAACCCAGACTGTTTTGTGGCCTTTGAGGATCAGATTAGGGTGAAAGTTAAGGGCCAGATTTTAAAAGCCCTACGCATGCTGGGCCTATTTTAAAAAGGCCTGGTGATGCGCATAAAGCCCCGGGACACATGTAAGTCCCGGGGCTTTACTAAAGGGGTGGGGCAGGGGTGGGGTGGTGCCAGAGGCCACTGACAGAGCAGCCATTGCCACTGGGTTGGAGGATCACGTGCCGGCAGGCTGCCGATGCACGCAACTTGCTCCTGCCCGGAGGGGGTTAGAATAGGGCTGGGGGGGGAGGGGAAAGGTTAGGGGAAGGGGTGGGAAGGTCAGGCTAGGGAGAAGGGAACAGGGGAAGGCAGCGCGGCTCCGTGCGTGCAAGGTGCACAATTGTGCACCCCCTTGCGCATGCGCTGACCTCCGATTTTATAACTTGCTTGCGCAAGTTATAAGAACATAAGAACATAAAACATAAGAAATTGCCATGCTGGGTCAGACCGAGGGTCCATCAAGCCCAGCTTCCTGTTTCCAACAGAGGCCAAAACCAGGCCACAAGAACCTGGCAATTACCCAAACGCTAAGAAGAACCCATGCTACTGATGCAATTAATACCACTGGCTATTCCCTAAGTATAATTGATTAATAGCCATTAATGGACTTCTCCTCCAAGAACTTATCCAAACCTTTTTTGAACCCAGCTACACTAACTGCACTAACCACATCCTCTGGCAACAAATTCCAGAGCTTTATTGTGCGTTGAGTGAAAAAGAATTTTCTCCGATTAGTCTTAAATGTGCTACTTGCTAACTTCATGGAATGCCCCCTAGTACTTCTATTATTCGAAAGTGTAAATAACCGAGTCACATCTACTCGTTCAAGACCTCTTATGATCTTAAATACCTCTATCATATCCCCCCTCAGCCATCTCTTCTCCAAGCTGAACAGCCCTAATCTCTTCAACCTTTCTTCATAGGAGAGCTGTTCCATCCCCTTTATCATTTTGGTTGCCCTTCTCTGTACCTTCTCCATCGCAAGTATATCTTTTTTGAGATGCGGCGACCAGAATTGTACACAGTATTCAAGGTGCGGTCTCACCATGGAGCGATATAGAGGCATTATGACATTTTCTGTTCTATTAATCATTCCCTTCCTAATAATTCCTAACATTCTGTTTGCTTTTTTGACTGCTGCAGCACACTGAGCCAACGATTTTAAAGTATTATCCACTATGATGCCTAGATCTGTTTCCTGGGTGGTAGCTCCTAATATGGAACCTAACATCGTGTAACTACAGCAAGGGTTATTTTTCCCTATATGCAACACCTTGCACTTGTCCACATTAAATTTCATCTGCCATTTGGATGCCGAATTTTCCAGTCTTGCAAGGTCCTCCTGTAATGTATCACAGTCTGTTTGTGATTTAACTACTCTAAATAATTTTGTATCATTCGCAAATTTGATAACCTCACTCATCGTATTCCTTTCCAGATCATTTATATATATATTGAAAAGCACCGGTCCAAGTACAGATCCCTGAGGCACTCCACTGGTTACCCTTTTCCACTGAGAAAATTGACCATTTAATCCTACTCTCTGTTTCCTGTCTTTTAACCAGTTTGTAATCCACAAAAGGACATCGCCTCCTATCCCATGACTTTTTAGTTTTCGTAGAAGCCTCTCATGAGGGACTTTGTCAAATGCCTTCTGAAAATCCACTCCTGTTAGTGCACACTAACAAAAAAGCCCGATTTTTCACGATGAATCGGTGGAATTCCTATTGTATCGAGTCCCTTACCGATTAATGACGATTTAAAGATTATCTGATGATAATTTAAATTGTTAAAAAACGATTCACATCCCTACCAAATACACTACATCTACCGGTTCACCTTTATCCACATGTTTATTAACCCTTTCAAAAAAATGAAGCAGATTTGTTAGGCAAGACTTCCCTTGGGTAAATCCATGTTGACTGTGTCCCATTAAATCATGTCTTTCTATATGCTCTACGATTTTGAACTTGAGAATAGTTTCCACTATTTTTCCTGGCACTGAAGTCAGGCTCACTGGTCTATAGTTACCCGGATCGCCCCTGGAGCCTTTTTTAAATATTGGGGTTACATTGGCCACCCTCCAGTCTTCAGGTACAATGGATGATTTTATTGATAGTTTACAAATTTTAACTAATAGATCAGAAATTTCATTTTTTATTTCCTTCAGAACTCTAGGATGCATACCACCCGGTCCAGGTGATTTGCTACTCTTTAGTTTGTCAATCTGGCCTACTACATCTTTCAGGTTCACAGTGATTTCATTCAGTTCGTCTGACTCATCACCCCTGAAAACCATCTCTGGAACTGGTATCTCCCCAACATTTTCACGGAGGCAAAGAATTAATTTAGTCTTTCTGCAATGGCCTTATCTTCCCTAAGAGCCCCTTTAACCCCTCTGTCATCTAATGGTCCAACCGACTCCCTCACAGGTTTTTTGCTTTGGATATATTTAAAAAAGTTTTTATTATGAGTTTTTGCCTCTATGGCCAACTTCATTTCAAATTCTCTCTTTGCCTGTCTTATCAATGTTTTACACTTACCTTGAAAATGTTTATGTTTTATCCTATTTTCTTTAGATGGATCCTTCTTCCAATTTTTGAAGGATTTATTTTGGCTAAAATAGCCTCTTTTACCTCACCTTTTAACCATGACGGTAATCGGTTTTCCTTCCTTCCACCTTTCTTAATGCACGGAATACATATGGACTGCGCCTCTAGGATTGTATTTTTAAACAATGTCCAAGCCTGTTGAACACTTTTAACCTTTGCAGCTGCACCTTTCAGTTTTCCTCATTTTCCTCATTTTATCAAAGTTTCCCTTTTTAAAATTTAGTGTTAGAGCTGCAGATTTACTTATTGTCCCCCTTCCAGTTATTAGTTTAAATCAGGCGTACATCTGTGCGTGCCGGGTAGCCTTCGCCCACCCTTTTAAAATCTACCCCTAATAGCGCTGCTTTATTGTTTGGATTCTTTGAGCCTTTATGTCTGTTTATCAATGTGAAAACGAAGTTTATCCAGAGCACAAATATCCCCATGCAGGTTATGGAGATTTAAAAAAAACAAAAAAAACAAAAAAAACCCCTGAAAGTTATCACCTAGGCAGGGCAGGGCTTCTCAAACCTGTCCTGCGGGCCCAATGTAGGTTGATTTTGAATTCTGCGTGGGGAGATTGGTCCGCTGCTTGCACTTCATTCATGGTTTGTGCTCCCATGCAGGATAATTGAGCTGTAATACTGGACTGAAAAACCACTTCAGTATAAAAAAACAAATCCATTAAAAGCTGAATATGAGTTTACACTTGTCTGTAATTTGAGATACGTGCTCACTGTCATTCAAAGTTACTTTTGTAAAACAAGTTTTATAAAAAGTAATAAAGTAGATATTTCAGTAGCCAGAATCTTAACCAACACCAACCGGCGAGCTCATATCACCCCTATTCTCCGAAACCTGCACTGGCTGCCAATAAAATACAGAATCCTACATAAAGCACTCACTATAATCCACAAAACCATCCACAATCAGCTGACACTAGACCTTCAGGTCCCTTTCAAACTCTACTCATCCGCAAGACCCATCAGAGAAGCATATAAAGGAACTCTACTAGTCCCACCAAATAAATCCGCCCGCCTAACTTCCACCAAAGTGCGTGCATTCTCCACAGCGGGCCCAGTCCTTTGGAACAAATTTCCGACTGACCTAAGACTGGAACCCTGCCTTCTTACCTTCCGACGAAAACTTAAGACTTGGCTTTTCCTCCAAGCCTTCCCCTAATTTCTAAAGTGTTCAATCCAGACTCAGCCCAACTGATGGGACGTTTGCACTAGTCCCAGTACTCTTCATATGTATTTTACCTCTAGTTAATTTTTGTCTTTCTACTTCCTGGCTACTCTAGCCCCCAAGTTCAATCTCCTTGTTATATGTAACTTTGCTTCGGCTCTCTTGTTTGGTTAATTAGTTAATCCCCTAAGTTCCATGTAAACCGGTCTGATATGAATCCCTTCATGAAGACCGGTATAGAAATATGTTAAATAAATAAATAAATAAATTGGGATTTTTGCAATTTGTTCTCAAACTATGAGAGGAGTCCCCTTTACCCCCTGCTCATCAAACTCTGAGGGTGAAACTCGCCCCCACCCTCCCATCGCCCCTGCTGCTGGCCCTCTTGGTGGTTTGAAATATGCTCTGTGGCTCTTCCTTTGAAAAGTTTAGGGTTCCCTGGTGTACTGAATGCTATTACAAACAGCTGTTAAATTTGAATTGACCATGCCAGGATCAACACACCTAGCCAAGTACTGCATATTCTTTTTAAAGCAAAGGAACAATAATCTATTGTAATAGAGATGATCTTTGGAAATATTAGTCATGAATATAGAGAAATAATTAAGGTAGTTATTCTAGAAGCTGGTGGCAGCCAACAGTGTTTGTAAGGTTGGTTTCCACCTGGTCTGATTACTTTTTTTTTATCACAATTGTCTGTCTCTTCCTTTATGAAGAAAAGGACAGGCAGGCAGGGGTTTATCCCTCAATTCCTCTGCTGTCAACATTAGGCCCATTAGATGCTTTTTGGTGACCCTCCCAAGCAGCTTTCCCAGACCTTCCATGGATGGAATGATCAGGGGGGTATCAGCAGCTCGTACCCACCTGGAGTTTGATACCTCACAAAGTCCCGAGGATTCTCCTCATATTGCTGTTTAGGGCTAGGAGATTGGAAAGGGCTGTGTGTCCCGTGACTAGGAAAGTGTCACTGGTGGTTATTCCATACGGCAGGGCCCTTTGAGTCTCATAGTCTCAGTGGCTGAGAGTGAGATTCTCATGTGTGTGTGTGTGCGGGAGAAGAAGCTGTAGGGTTTGTAGAACAGAACAGAACAGAACAGAATGTATATTAACAGTGCATGAATCTGTGGAAGGGGAGACGTGTTTTCAAGATTTACACACAAACATAAAAGATGCCTGATGATGTTTTTCATAAACTGGATATGTATAAGACCCTTAACTAAAATATAAATAAAAATCACTTTTTTTTTAGAATTAAATCTCTTCTGGAATATATTTTTAGCTGCGTTATGATAACAGACGAATAACTGCCAGAAGCAGTTTGAACAAATGTTTGGTATGAACTAGCTTTTTTTTTACTCTAGTTTTTGTAAATTATTTTTCGCTATAACATTTTTTGGGGTGGTGGGTAACATTTATTCATTGTGATATAATCAATAGAGAGGCTCGCCCTCTCTGTTCTTTGGATTGCTTTAAAAATGTACTCACTAGGCCTTGGGCATGAATATGTTTGACCACACTTATTTTTGCCAAAACAAAACACGGTTAACATACTCCTTTACTTTACAAATTCTTATATGCATACATGTATTCATAGCACAGATATATCATCTCACACAAAAGAGTTACACATCCCAGGTTCTTCAAGCATTGCTTCACACCTCACGAAGTATAATGCACAGAGGTTTCATACCGGGGTGGAAACGGACAGGCTTTAAGGTATTGGATCAGTGCTATCATTGCTGTGGTTAGTCTGACCACTGAGTGAGTACTACTGGCATTCAGAGGGCAAATTAATAAAAGCAAAAACTTTTTATTTGATAAACCAGCAGGCATTACAGGTATCAAACTGCATAATCTAGATCGGGGTGGGCAAACCTTTTTGTGCTGGAGCCACATTATAGGTTCTTGTCTGCAGTGGGGTGCTGAGGGGCTCCCCCTTAGAGGTCCTCGAGAGAGAGCACTAAAAATAAATAGAGGTAATTAATATTTTCTTACATCTGTCACGGTTGGCCTCGAAGGCCTTGCATACCTTTGCAACCTTGATGGCCTTACACTCTGTTGCGGCCTCGAGGCCTTGCATTGTTTAGTGTGCCCTTGGGCCTCAGCCCGACCCCAGGAAACCCCAGGACCGACCCGAGGGTTGACGGCATATTCCAGCGTGGCTGGAATATGCCTCTGCCAGGCCCGCAAGCTCCCAAGGCCAACATCCGAGGATGTTGGAAGTTGAATGGTCCTCCAACCATTCCGAGCCCTTTCAGACCTGCTGCGAACAGCATGGAGCAGCAGGCCTGGCCTGAGGTAGAGGGCAGTCGAGGACCTTGACACTAAGACAGGACAATGATAGATCGGTGCTGTAACAGGATACGAGTTCTGGAACCAGGCAGGAACTGTAGCAAGACTCTGGATACGAAGACATCACAGAAGACACTTGGGCAGAAGGACAGTTGCACAGTCTTTCAGGGTGCCCTACTCAGCCCACCCATGGGAATGAGTCACGGACCACCCTGTCCCACTGCGCGCCCTACACAGCCCGAAGGCTGGTCATGGACCACGAGGAGAGCGGGACAGGCGCAGGGAAGATCCAGGCAAGGAGGAACTCCGATGTCAGGACCAATGGCATCCGCAGCTCCGAAAGCTGGTGGGAATGGAAGCTCCAAGGCGCAGGGACAGATCCCACCTGTTGGCCACTCCTAGGCCCAACAGGTCAGAAGGCCAGGAGCACATACGAAGATGCAGGGAAGAACATCCGGGAAGACAGGACATCGCAAGACAGGAACATCAGGATCCCTGGACGGGACATCTGACCGGGACATCTAGACAGGACATCTGGACAGGACCTCAGGCACGAAGACAAGACGAAAGAACAGGAACTGGAGCTGAACAGGAACTCCAAGGAGAAGACAGGAAGGCCTGATGGAGCTCTGGAAGGCGGGAGCCTCCAGAAGGGTGACACTCCAATGTAAGGCAAGGACAGACTGACGGAGCAGCCCTCTTATAGGGCTGAAGCAGGAAGTCCACTCCCTAGGTGGGGCTAGCACACTTCCTGTGCCTGGCCCCTTAAATCAGGCAGAGAGACGCAGGAGCAAGCAGGAGCTGTGCAGGACCGCGGACAGCAGCCTGTACCGGCGTAGCACAGAGAGAAGCAGGAAACAGGCAATCAAGCTTCGGGGAAGCCTCCAGGCTGTCCCACGAGGACCCCCCTGATGGCGGCATGGGTTCCTGCCACAAGGCTGGCCCAGGGCGGCTCCATGCCACAAAGAGGAGCAGGAGAAAGTCCGCCACTGGACCCCAGGTAATTTAAAACATTTTGGAGGGGTTCGGGAGGGTGGGGGATTTGTTTTAAAGGGTCGGGTGGGTTTTAGGGTTGTTTTGGTGTGCCGGTTTTCCCGCCCTCCCCCGATTTACGATTTTTTGACGATAAATCGGGGGAATTGTTATTGTATCAGGCTCTAATGATTTTTGATGATTTAAAATATATCTGACGATTGTTTTAAATCGTCAAAAAACGATTCACATCCCTAATAACAACATCTTTCTTTACTACTGAATGATACATAACCAGAAAACTGTACTACCAATGTTCTTCCAGTCTTTATTTCACTATTGAGTTGTGCGTCTTTCAATAGTGAAATTAAAGACTGAAGAAAATTTGCTAGATTACAAAATTTCTTCAGTCTTTATTTCAGTACTGGAAAGTGTACAACCGTGTAACTGTATTACCAGTTTTCTTCAGTATTTTATTTTACTACTGAAAGATACAGAACCAGGAGCCAGTTGAGTCATGCATTTGAAGACAAAGCAAAGTGTTTTAAATGTTGCCCTGCTCTCAAATGGGAGTCAGTGTAGCTGTCTCATAAATTTGAGTAAGATGGTGGGTGGGTGGATTTGGCTCCTACCAAAAGTCTAGCTGTCGAGGTCAATAAACGTATTGTGTATAATGCTGTGGAATAAAAAGTTGCAGTAGTCCATGCAGTTGGTGATCAGTGAATTTATTATAGTTGCTAGGTTATGTTTCTCAAAGTAGTTATGCAGATGACAAATCTGGCATTGAAATCTGGCTTTATCACAAGCAATTCTATAGACATCAAGTGGTGAATGATGTTTGTCCTTCTTAGCAGAGTTTAATCACCTCCACATGAGCAAGATGTTGACAAGTTCCACTGAAATTGTGCTACAAACCCAAGGAACCTGCATAGACAATTCAGTCCAATCTTCCCTAGTCTAGAATGAATGAGTACTCAGTCAGTAGGGAGTGGTCACGTGTTTGATGTGGTTGGAACAGCGATGCCAGATTGCGCCTGGACTGGAGAGTCTAGCTGGAGGGGTTCTGGCCTCTGCTGCTTCAGCCTGCTCCTGCTGATCCACTACAAACTGCCCTTCAGGATTACCTCCTGCACTTCAGACTCAATAAAGTCCAGTTCCTCCAGCAGTTTAGGTGAAGGCCCTGACTCTTGCTTGTCTACTGAGGCACAAGGAGGTGTGAAGAGCTAGCAGATGCTTTGGATGCTATAGGTGCTATGTTTGCATACATATTTGTACAGGCAGTCAGGGGATATGTTATGATCGTGGACCCTTGGGCCGGCTAGAAGATGATGAAGCAGCGCTGAGGGAAGGCCCACAGCGGAGTCGTAGCCGGGAGGCAGATCAGAGCCAGGAGACCAACTGATCTTCACCACCGGAAACCTGAGATCCCCCCTGGAGGAGCTCTTGGGGAACTGAGCCACTTGGACTTAGGTGGGGTCACCTGGGGACGAGAGTCCGAAGAGAATTCCAGAAGTTGTGAGTCAAGTGAGGAACCAGAGCCAGGAGACCAACAGGAACTTCACCACTGGAAGCCCGAGGTCCCCCCCGGGAGGAGCCCTTGGGGACCCGAACCGCTTGGACTTAGGTGGGGTCTCCTGGAAAGAGGCGTCCAACGAGACGTTCGAGTCAAGGCAGGCAGCAGAGAGGCAGAACGTGGACATGGACCAAGAGTCAAGGTAGGCGGCAGACAGCAGAGACCGAGGACAAGCCAGGAATCAAGACGGGCAGCGAAGCAGGATATCAGGGAACAAACCAAAGTCAGGAGCCAGGAAAAGGAGCCAAGAGGAAGCAGGAACAGGATCAGGCAAGGATAGAACTGGAAACAGGAATCAGGCTGGAATGGAGCGGAGGTCAGGAACAAGCTGGAACAGGAATCAGGAACAAGCAAACACGGAGACAGCAACTAGATAACTCCAGGGAGCAAACCTCGTTGCAAGGCAAAGCAGAGGTGAGCTGGGACGTCTTTATATAGTCCCCAGATGATTATGAGTCTTTAGGGGCTGGGCCGAGGTTTCCTGCCACGGCCCCTTTAAATCCTGCAGAGAGATGCGCACGCGCATTTAAAGGGCAGAGCCAGGCAAGACGAGCAGCCAGCGTCCTTCTCATAGAGAGGACGCCGAGAGAAGGTCCTGATGCGGCCGACTATGGAGCGGAGCAGGCCGCCGGCAAGCATGCTCGCCATGAGGTGAGAGGGGGGCTGTTGGTGGCCCACTATGGCCCAGATTCATAACAGTAACCCCCCTTTACTCCCCCTCCCTGGGGGTCGAGGCTTAGTTGGATGATCTCGATGAAATTGGAGCAGTGGAGATTTGTCCAGAATGTTGGAAGTGGGTTCCCAAGTATTTTCTTCGGGCCCAAAGCCCTCTCAAGAGATCAAGTATTCCCATCTGCGATGATAGAATTGAACATCAAGGACCTCGTGCACCTGATAGATGGTCTCTTCATCAGCTATCACAGTTGGAGCTTTTGGCGGAAGAGGGTGAAAACGAGACAGAACCACTGGCTTAAGCAGTGAGATATGAAATACATTGTGTATCCGCAGGCTAGGAGGTAGACGTAGATGGTAGGTGACCGGGCCCAGTCTGTCAGTGACCACAAAAGGCCCTATGTACTTAGGGACTAACCGCATCGAGGGGATGCGAAGACAAATGTGGCATGTACTTAACCAAACCCGTTCTCCGGGTTTGAAGAGTGGAGCCACTTGACGACGTCTGTCAGACCCCTTTCTAGCAACCTCCGCTGCTTTCAATAAGTGGTTTTGCATAGACTCCCAAAGGGAGTGTAGTTGGCGAGCAGACAGCTGGACTGCTGGAGACGGAACTGTCAGTGGGAGAGGCAAAGGCGATAGAGGTAGTTTCCCAAATACGACTTGAAATGGAGAAGCTTTAGTTGCAGAATGTACGTGATGGTTGTAGGAAAATTCAGCCCATGGTAACAGAGCCATCCAGTCGTCTTGTCTTTCACCTACAAAGATGCGAAGAAATGTTTTTAAGGAGCGGTTGGTTCACTCAGCTTGACCATTATCTTGTGGGTGGAAGGCTGAAGTAAAGTCCAGGCGAACCCCAAACTTTTGGCAGAGAGCTTTCCAATATCTTGTGGTGAACTGTGGTCCCCTGTCAGGAGCAATGAGCTGGGGAAGACCATGTAGGCGAAAGATATGTTGCATGAAAAGCTTAGCAAGTTCAGGTGCCATTGGAAGTTTGGGGAGAGGTACAAAATGGGCCATTTTAGAGAATCTATCTACTGTGACCCAAATGACCCTCTTCCCCTCTGATGGTGGCAGATCTACTACAAAATCAGTAGAGATGTGGGTCCATGGCTTGGTTGGACCTGGCAGAGACTGTAATAGGCCCCAGGGACAACCACGCAGTGGTTTGTGCTGGGCACACGTGGGACAGGAACTGACATATGCGTAGACGTCCCGAGCAACTTATGGCCACCAATAGTGGTGAGTAATGAGTTCTAGAGTTCTGGATCTTCCTGGGTGTCCTGCAGTTAATGAATCATGTGCCCAGGTTAGCACCTTCTTGCGTTGGTGCAAAGGAATGATGGTCTTGCCTGCAGGAACCAAGTCAGTAGCTGACAACAAGATTTTAGCAGGGTCTAAAATGTATTATGGAAGCACTGGTATATCTTCGAGCTCTGTGGTCTGAGAGAGAGCATCTGCTCTAATATTCCTGGACGCCGGGCAGTATCAGAGGGTGAAGTTAAAGTGGCTAAAAAACAGTGACCAAAGGGCTTGTCGTGGATTAAGACATTGAGCTTTACACAGGTATTCGAGATTTTTGTGGTCGGTGTATACCACTATGGGGTGTTGAGCCCCCTCTAGCCACTGTCACCATTCTTCAAATGCCATCTTGATGGCTAAGAGCTCCTTGTCCCCTATGCCATAGTTTTTCTCCACCGGGGAAAACTTCCTTGAGAAGTAGGAGCACAGAAGGAGTGTATCGTTACTAGAAATCTGACTAAGGGCTGCACCCACGGCCAGGTCAGAGGCATCTACCTCCACTACGAAGGGTCACGAAGGATCTGGATGTCGGAGGCATATGTCATGAAGAAAGGCTTGCTTCAAGTCTTTGAAGGCCTGAATGGCCTCTGGTGGCCAGTCCTTGGCATTAGCTCCCTTTCTTGTCAGAGCCATAAGTGGCGCTACAATAGCGGAGTAGTGAGGTATGAAATGACGATAAAAGTTTGCAAAGCCTAGGAAGCTCTGTAAGGCTTTAATTCCGGTTGGCCTTGGCCAGTCTTGGATAGTGGTCACCTTCTCGGGGTCCATGTGAAATCCGGTTGAAGATACTATGTATCCTAGAAACGGTAAGGATTCTTGTTCAGACACATTTCTCAGCTTTAGCAAAGAGGCGATTCTCATGGAGACGTTGTAGTACCTTACGTACGTCTCGTCTGTGGGAAGATAGATCCTTGGAATATATGAATACATCATCCAGGTACACAATGACTGAAGATTGGAGCATGTCTCTGAGTACCTCATTCATGAGGTCTTGGAAAACCGCAGGAGCATTGCATAACCCGAAGGGCATTACTAGGTACTCATAATGCCCATCCCGTGTATTGAAAGCGGTTTTCCATTCATCACCAACCTTGATTCATACTAAGTTATATGCACCCCTTAAGTCCAGCTTAGTGAAGAGCTTTGCTCCCTGCAATCAGTCTAGGAACTCCGGGATGAGTGGAAGGGGGTACCTATCTCAGCGGGTAATGGCATTTAGGCCCTGATAATCAATACAAGGTCTGAGTGTTCTGTCTTTCTTGGCGACGAAGAAAAATCCAGCCCCAGCGGGTGATGTAGAGGGCCATATAAATCCTCTGTTCAGATTCTCCTTGATGTACTGTGTCATGGCTTGTGTCTCAGGGAGAGATAGAGGGTACACCCGTCCCTGGGGGGGGGGGGGTGTCATTCCTGGCAGTAACTTTATAGCGCAGTTGCAAGACCGGTGTTCAGGTAGTATTGCCGCATGTTCCTTAGAGAAGATGTTGGTAAATTCTATGTATGATTTGGGTAGGGACAACGATGTGGCGCTAGGGTCAAACCAGGTTGAAATAAAGTAGATATACAGTTTGAGAAACAGGTAGGGCTCCAAGCTGTAATTTGAAGGGTCTCCCAGTTGATGAGTGGAGAGTGTTTCTGGAGCCAGGGCAGCCCTAGTATAGTGGGATGCACAGGCTTTTCTAAGACCAGGAACGTGATTACTTCTGAGTGAAGCACTCCAGTGCGAAGAGTCAGTGGTGCTGTGGTTACAAAGACGCACCCTGGGAGAGGCGTGCCTTAAATAGAAGTGATTCGTAACGGAGGTGTACATGGAAGCACAGCAAGCTATAATTGTTGGGCCAGCTCCACCAGGATAAAGTTTCCTCCTGCTCAGGAGTCTACAAAGGCTAGTATGGAAAAAGTTCCTCCAGGAAATTCAAGAGTCACTGGTACGGTACATTGGGGAGCAGAATTAACGCAGCCTAGGGATAGCTCCCCGATGATGCCTAGGCTCTGATGTTTTCTGGCCGTTCACCACACTGGGCTAAAAAATGCCCTTTATTCCCACATTATAAACAAAGGCCTAGCAAGCACTGATGCCTCCTTTCTTCCGGGGAAAGAGAACTTTGACCCAGTTGCATGGGTTCTACACCCTGGTTGCCCGAAGGGCTGAAGGAGAAGACATGGGTCGAGAGAAGGCAGGTGCCAGAGTAACCGGTCTTTGAACCATTTTCCCTTCTTGAGCCCATTGCTGAAGCCTGCGGTCGACCCTTCCTGCCAGGTCAATCATGCCGTCAAGGTCGTCAAGAAGATCCCTTGCCACCAGCTCATCTTTGATGCAAGACGACAGCCCCTCCAAGAAGATACTGTGAAGACTGTCCTCTCTCCAGTCCAGCTCAGTTGCCAACGTGTGGAACTCGACCACATATTCGGCAAGAGGACGGGAGCCCTGGCACAGGCACAGCAATTTGACAGCTGCCGTGGATTTACGAGCTGGGTCATCGAACACTTGTTTAAACATGGATACAAACTGTTGAAGGTTTCCTAGAATTGGATCATTGCGTTCCCATAATAGAGAGGCCCAAGCCAGGGCCCTCCCATCCAGCAAGGATATGATATAGCTGGTCTTCACCAGGTCCAATGGGAATTGGGTGGGCAGTAGTGTAAACCGTATGTAGCAATGGTTAAGGATGCCGCTTAGCTTCGCCTGAGTACTGGGGCAGAGCTGATAGATGTGTAGAAGCCGCCGGACCGGGACTTGGAACCGAGACTGGAGCAGGATATCAGGGAACGAACCGAAGCCAGGAAGACCAGCCAAGAGGAAGCAGGAACAGGATCAGGCAAGGATGGAACTGGAAACAGGAATCAGGCTGGAATGGAGTGGAGGTCAGGAACATGCTGAAAATAGAATCAGGAACAAGTAAGCACGGAGACAGCAACTAGATAACGAGGGAGTGAACCTCATTGCAAGGCAAAGCAGAGGTGAGCTGGGACTTCCTTAAACTGTCCCCAGCTGATGACGAGTCTTTAGGAGCCAGGCCAAGGTTTTCCACCACGGCCCCTTTAAATCCTGCTGAGAGACGCGCGTGTCTAAGGGGCGGAAACAGGCAAGACGAGCAGCCAGTGTCCTCCTCGTGTAGAAGACGCCGAGAGAAGGCCCCGATGCAGCTGACTATGGAGCAAAGCGGGCCTCTGGTGGGCGGGCCCGCTGCGAGGTGAGAGGGGGGCTGTTGGTGGCCAACCACGGCCCGGATTCATAACAGCAAAGGGAGGATGGTGTAAAGGGTGAACTTCTGGAACACTCATGCACATGCACTGCTTTCCTTCCCCAACCTAAACACACTGCTGGGATTGTCGTTTATAATGTGGCTAAAAGTATGGAGGACGTTATGTACTTTTAGCTGGGTGCAGGAAGGCAATTTTTAGTTAGACCCAGTTTATCCAGGTAAATGACTTTGAAATTTGCCCACCCATTGCCAAAGTCAGTTCTAGATTTCAGTATTCGCAGAATGAAAGGTCTTTTGATTTATTTAGTGTACAGATTCTTTGTTTCATGGTTAATTTACACATCTTTTGACATCTTAGTGACACTCAAAGATCACAATTAGCTGCCCTTGCTTTATGGCACCGGCTTTCTTTCCATGGCTAAATTAACTTCCCTCCAAATACTGTTACCCTGCCTGAATACTTTAAAGTCTGATTGTCCTTTGGAGCTGGGTTTGATCCCAACTTGTCTGCATGAAATGATGTGCTGGCAATTTCTTACCAAGGTGGGGAGTGGATCAAGTTATGATCCTCTTGGTAAGTCCTGTGAAAAGCATCCCTAGTGACTTGGTCCAGATTCCTTACTGGTAGGACTGGAAGCAGCAGAGCAACTTGTAAAAACCACTTTTTTTAAATAATTTCTTCCTGGTGTACTGTTTGTTCCCTCCTAGATGCCAGCAGAAATTGCTGGGCAAGCGGTTATAGAAAGGCAGAGGAAGACTTAAAATTACTGAATGACAGAGAGTGGTGGGGAAGGCTGCATGTGAAACAGTGGGCAATACGAATGTGATGTGTGTAACAGAGGGCAGTGAAAATGCTATATTTGAATCAGGAAACCTGGATGGTGTGTGTATGTTCTGGGAGATTGAAAATTCTGTTACTGTATAAGCGATATGGGTATAGAGAGAGTTTATATATGTAGAGGTGTCATGGTGTATGCTCCACAAAGTAGGTCTCTCAGAGAACATGGGTATGTGTGCAGTATATCTTTACTTTTTAAAAAAATGTTTTATTGAATTTGCACTGCACTTTTAACCAGAGCACTTTGTTATAAAATGGCAGAGACAAATCATGGTTGGGTACAGAGAGAAATGCTAGTGAGATGGTAAGCGTGTGCATGCACAGCACAGTGTGTTTGTGAGACAGCTTGAGTACGTGCGTGTTATGTGTGTACAGTATAGTGCATCTGTAAAAGAATAGGGGTGTGGGTGTATGTGTGTGTGTGAGTGTATATGTATGAAACAGTTATTAGGTGGGTGAAAGGAAGACATAGTGCAAAAGCAGAGATTCTGAAATCATCCATCATTCTCCACTTTCTGGTTGCTCTGGCATCTGTATAAGCAGAGTTTTGTAAATGGATTTGTGGAAGTTAAGATTCAGGTGCTACATCTTGATAGTAATAACCAATGTAGGTGTGTGTTGGAACTATAATTAAATCAAAGTATGTATGAATACAACATGCGTGATGGAAGATTTAGCTCTACTGCACAGTATACGATGAAATAAGTACTGCAGAGCACACAAGTAGAACTGTTTGAAAACATAACTTGAATCCTATGGCAGTTTACCTGGTGGCTTCTAATTTCATGCTGATTGTTACAGTGAAGATTAACTTATGCACATTGTCTTTATTGACATGCAATGCTTCATTTCTGAATAGATGCAAACAGGCAGCAAATTGAAAATACAAGCTAAAGCTACAGGTGGGTGTTGTCACACAGAAGCAGTATTTGGTTTTCTGAAATTATAATTTCGACACCCCTGGATGATCTCTGATCCTGCTATATGGTGATGTGACAGATGTATATTGCTCTGATTTCTCTAGTGAGGCTCACTGCTGCTTCCTTGTCAGCTTTAATAACAAAGCAACTGGACAAGCTGTATTGAAGTGATTTATCCTTTATGAATGTCAGAGCCAAAGCCTGCTGTCATAATAACAATTTATACTTTCCTTGACAATAAGGCTATCATGCACAATTGGTTTGCGCAGTGCTTGCAACCTAATCAGGTCTGGCACTGGAACTGTCGAATCAGTGTGCAAGTGAGGCCTCTCCCCCTGTTTTTTTCTCAAACCGAACAAATTTGTTATTGAATAATGTTGCTCAGCTATTTCTAGTTAATAGGATGTTAATTCAGAGGATGAAAAGGAATGCTCATTTTGATACCTCTATCATTTGGTGTACCTACATATCATTCCAATAAGCAAGCCATTAACTAATAAGGACAATTTGTTACATATTTTATTGCTGAAGGTGAATGCTGCCAATGTACAATATATTAAATATATTTGTATTAAGACCAATGTAGAACAAAATAACATTTCAAATAAAGAACAATATTTTCCCATAACATTCCCCCCAACAAGACACAAATCAGCAAGACTTAAATATAAACATGGAAAGGAGTGAAGCAATATCTATGTTTTACATCAAAGTAGTGAGAAATCAGGCATCAGACATTTTAAATTTAACCTTGTTTTGCAGCTCTTTGGGCAAAAGAAGAAAGTAAGGTTTCCAGATCTGACCTTACCAGTGCTGCTTTTCCAGTGGTTTAGTAACAGAAGCCTTGGAGTCCATCAACAGACAGTCCAACATTCTGGCTTTCCATAACATGACATCTAGAGCGTCTTTATCCAACCATCTAGAGAGTATGCATCATTTAGCCACCAAAGGTACAATCACATATCACATGTAGAATACAATTCCTAACATGAATAATATATATAACAATAGAAAGGAATCCTCATTTATTATAAACATAATATCAATATACGCAAATAGGGGCAGATTTTCAAAGGGGTACACGCGTAAGATACGCGCGTACCCCCCGAAAACCTGCCCCAAGTTCCCCCTGTGCGCGCCAAGCCTATGTTGAATAGGCTCGGCGGCACACATAAGTCCCGGGGCTTTCCTGGGGGGCATGTTCGGGGTGTATCGGGGGCGTGCCACGATGGTATGTCGTTCGGGGGTGGGACCACGGGCGTGGTTCCAGCCAGGGGGCATTTTGGGGGCATGGCCGAGGCCTCCGAAACAGCTCCTGGGCTGGGGAATCGCACACCGGCCAGCGAGTTAGGCAGGCGTAACTTTTAAAACAAAGGGGTTTAGATAGGGCTGGGGGGGGGTGGGTTAGGTAGGGGAAGGGAGGGGAAGGTGCAGGGGGGTGGTGGAAGGAAAGTTCCATCGGAGGGAACGGAGGCAGGTTGTGCTGCTCAGCGCACGCAGGCTGCTGATTTTGGGCAGCCTTGTGCACGCCGACCCCGGATTTTAAAGGATACGCGCTTATCTATTAAAATCCAGTGTACTTTTGTTTGCACCTGGTGTGCGAACAAAAGTATGCGTGGGCGTACTTTTATAAAATCTACCCCATAACCTTTTATTAAAAAATGAATATACATTATCGCATTCACACATTAATTGAAAGAATTTATACAAAAGATAAAATTCCTAATAAATGTGCATTAAGGGTACACTGTTGTGGAGCACTAGGAGAGCGATCCCACTCCTGGGAGTTCTGTGTCCTTGGGCCACAGCTCGACCCCAGAGGAGTTCCGAGGAGGTGCCGCGGGAGGCGTGGCATGCCCAAGCATGGGCTGGACGGAAGCAAGCTGGAGTGATTACTGGAAGACAGGCCCTCCTCCGGACCTGCACGCTTCGGAAGACCCAACAATGCAATGTTGGTCTTGTGAACAGTCCTCCGACCGTTCCCAGCCCTTTCGGACCTGCCGCAGGGTACGGCATGAAGCGGCAGGTCAGATGGAGGCCAGGGCAGCGAAGACTGGAACATGGATTCAGACGAGACTCAGGAACGACGTAAACTCAGGCATAGACGTGGACTCAGGAACGAGGTGCAGGATGCATAGACATGGACTCAGGCAAAGACGTGGACTCAGGAACGAAGTGCAGGATGCACAGAGGTGGAGTCAGGAACGAGGACTGAAGGAAGACATGGGCACTGTCCCTCAGGGCGCCCTACTCAGACCACCTGCGGGACTGAGTCGCGGACCATCCTGTCCCATGCGCGCCCTACTCAGCCCAGGAAGGCTGGTCACAGACCACGCTGAGAGCGGGAGAGCACAGGGAAGAAGCAGGTTGCTGCACTCCTGGCAGCTCAAGGCAGGGTTTGCTGCACTCCTGGCAGCTCAAGGCAGGGTTTGCTGCACTCCTGGCAGCTCAAGGCAGGTTAAAGCATCAGGATCAGGAACAAGGATTAAGACAGACCCCAGGGCTGGAACAAAGGACATCTGGAACAGCAGGTAATATCAGGACTGGAACACAGGTACTGGATCAAGAGACAGACCTTGGGAATGGAACGGCAGGCAGACATCAGGACTGGAACGGCAGGCAGACATCAGGACTGGACGAGGAGCTCCGACAGAGAACAAGAAACATAGGACCTTGCAGAAGTGCTGGAACATGGACGACTTCCTGGAGCAAAGGATCTCAGGAGTGACCAACTCCTTGCAAAGGCAAAGACAGACTGAACGCTGAGCCCTTTAGTAGAGCTGAGGTGGACAACGCCCAGGGAGGGGTCAGCAGGGGGCCATACCTGGCTGGCCCTTGAAGAGGAGCAGAGAGGCGCGCGCGCTCGCGCCCTAGGAGGCTGGAGAGAAGAGCTGGAAGCTGGTGGCGTCCTCAGCCACGTGGAGGGCCCAAGGAAGCCGCGGAGCAGCCCTGGACAGGAGCAGCTCCCAGCCGCAAGGACTGAAGCAGGAAGAAGCAGAGAGAGGTAAGACTGGCTGCAGGGGAAGCAGGGAGCTGTAGCAGGCTGCAGGCACTGCTCCACGCTGCAAGGCTGAAGAGAGAAGTGCTGGCTGCAGGGAGCTGGAGAGGCTGCAAGCACCGGCAGGGACGGTTCCCTGCCGGGTGAGGACCCGGGCTGAAGCAGGCACTGGGAGGGACGGCAGAAACAGGAGCAGAGGAGCCGGCCGCATGGCAACAGCTACGGGGACGGCCCCAGCTGATTCAGGGAAAAAAAGAAGCAGCAGCGTCAGCAGCCCGACTGGCTGTGAGAAGGTTAGAGCCTGCCCACGCTCCTCGCGGGCAGGATCGCAACATACACCACAAAGAATACACAGTGAAAACAAACCCCCAAAAAAGGAATAATTGTACCATCCCATTACTCATTCACACCTTGCACCATTCACACATATTCATAAGATAATCCACAACCACCAATAATATAAATACAAGATTATAAGTGTCACCAAAATGAATTTCAATTACTTTTGGAGAATGTGAATATGCCACTGTCACTCCAATTACTAATGGAGAATATAAATATGCCCCAACACTGAACCCATTTGTTTCACCAAAACGGTTTCTTTAGGGGGTTATGATAGAACTCATCCTCTTTCAAATATACTTCAATCAATAAATCGAACATCAACTGGTTTTA
Organism: Rhinatrema bivittatum; assembly: GCF_901001135.1. NCBI lineage: Eukaryota > Metazoa > Chordata > Amphibia > Gymnophiona > Rhinatrematidae > Rhinatrema > Rhinatrema bivittatum. Next base: position 595,731,016 of record NC_042615.1, read on the forward strand.
CACATCTTCATTCATGAAGTATCTGCTGTGGACCTCTTTATTGGGTGCACAAAATATCGTCATGGTCACCATTCCTCACACATCTAAAATATATATAATCAATTATTCACAATGTATACCCCTGCAACTATTTAATCCAAATATCACATAACTGAAACTACACTCACCAACAGAGTATGCAATGCTGTATAAGACGTTCCAACATGTAGCCAAACTGGTTAACTTAAATTAATCATCTACAAAAACAGTTAAACAACTATTACTCTACTTGTTTTGAAACTCACATAACCTGTATTGAACATTATAATAACACATTACCACCTTGCTATGTAATATCATAATTATATGACCATCTCCCACTGAACACGAGTACAGCTAGCTACAAGTATACGTAGTTCTCCATTGGGAAAAACACCATGCATGCACATAAGCCCCTGCAGTTCTTAAGTCACTGGTCCTCCTATAGCCTATCATAAATACCCAGTTGAAGCATGGTAACATCTGACATCACTACACAAAAAAAAATAATATTAATGCCGTTATCATACTCAATACCTGTTATCCATTAACCAATGGATAATCAAATTTACATATCAATACTAACACTGCCTTGATACATAATGATATTCACTAGTATACTCATGTTAAATAACAAATCAAGAAATGTTATAATACCAAAAACAATCTCTATAATACAAACATTATAGAAAATCCACCCACTCCACCTCACAATTCAATCCGTTGGGTTCCATGGTGTCCTAACTAAATATTAAACTTAATGGCATAAATTACTTCAATGGTATTACAAGTGGCCCTTCAAAATGTAGTCTTGCAAGCTACCCTTACTCCTAAATGAAATATGAATACATAAATAATGCATGGGAGCAAACAGAATAAGAACTAGGGATGTGAATCGTGTCCTCGATCGTCTTAACAATCGATTTTGGCTGGGAGGGGGAGGGAATCGTATTGTTGCCGTTTGGGGGGGTAAAATATCGTGAAAAATCGTGAAAATCGTGAATGAAAAATCTAAAAATCTAAAAATCGCAAAACCGGCACATTAAAACCCCCTAAAACCCACCCCCGACCCTTTAAATTAAATCCCCCACCCTCCCGAACCCCCCCCAAATGACTTAAATAACCTGCGGGTCCAGCGGCGGTCCGGAACGGCAGCGGTCCGGAACGGGCTCCTGCTCCTGAATCTTGTTGTCTTCAGCCGGCGCCATTTTCCAAAATGGCGCCGAAAAATGGCGGCGGCCATAGACGAACACGATTGGACGGCAGGAGGTCCTTCCGGACCCCCGCTGGACTTTTGGCAAGTCTCGTGGGGGTCAGGAGGCCCCCCACAAGCTGGCCAAAAGTTCCTGGAGGTCCAGCGGGGGTCAGGGAGCGATTTCCCGCCGCGAATCGTTTTCGTACGGAAAATGGCGCCGGCAGGAGATCGACTGCAGGAGGTCGTTCAGCGAGGGTTCCGGCGCCTCGCTGAACAACCTCCTGCAGTCGATCTCCTGCCGGCGCCATTTTCCGTACGAAAACGATTCGCGGCGGGAAATCGCTCCCTGACCCCTGCTGGACCTCCAGGAACTTTTGGCCAGCTTGTGGGGGGCCTCCTGACCCCCACGAGACTTGCCAAAAGTCCAGCGGGGGTCCGGAAGGACCTCCTGCCGTCCAATCGTGTTCGTCTATGGCCGCCGCCATTTTTCGGCGCCATTTTGGAAAATGGCGCCGGCTGAAGACAACAAGATTCAGGAGCAGGAGCCCGTTCCGGACCGCTGCCGTTCCGGATCGCCGCTGGACCCGCAGGTTATTTAAGTCATTTGGGGGGGGTTCGGGAGGGTGGGGGATTTAATTTAAAGGGTCGGGGGTGGGTTTTAGGGGGTTTTAGTGTGCCGGCTCACGATTCTAACGATTTATAACGATAAATTGTTAGAATCTCTATTGTATTGTGTTCCATAACGGTTTAAGACGATATTAAAATTATCGGACGATAATTTTAATCGTCCTAAAACGATTCACATCCCTAATAAGAACCACATATAAATTACCCTGACTTCTGCTGATCAACTTGTATATCATTCTCGGTTATTGGTCCAATCCTGTGGAACTCTATACCTGACTCAATCCGGATGACACCGAATCGCAACAAATTTAAAAAGATGCTAAAAACCTTTTTATTTAACGACGCTTACAAACACAATATCTGAATCTAACTCAATGATAACTGCCTACCTAATGAGTTTTATTTTGTTTTTTAATACGTATGTAAATTTTCTTTTGTCATTATTATGTATGTAAATTTGTAAACCGCCTAGACGGACACGCAAGTGCCCATATGTGCGGTGTATAAAAAACTTTTAAATAAATAAATAAATAAATATCACTTGGCAGGGAAGCCCTCACCAATTGATCATGTAAGGAGGTGGGTAATTCAATAACCTTTCCTTGTCGGACAATATGCGTGCCAATGTTTACAAATAATCTCTTTAATTTGGGATAAACTATTGGAATATGGAAGGGTGCAAATGAATCAAGATACTTGGGGTCGTTGACTTTTTATTAACAAATTCTCACGGTTGGCATACAAGGCTCTTTTGTAATCCTTCCTGATAAGTTTAGTAGTATAAACCCTCTTGTGAAACTGATCAGGTAATTCTGCAGCTCTACTGAGCTGACATATTCATCGTTTGTTGTGCATAATCTACGAAGATGCAGAAATTGCAAGTGTCTAGGATGAAAACTAGAAAAATATAGTAATGAGTTTCTATTGGTCTCTTTTCTATATATGGAAGTACTCAAACCCTCTACCCATTTATTAATCATAATATCTAGAAATGGACATTATTTTTATTTATTTATTTATTTTTAATTTTTATATACTGAAGTTCTTGTGAGAACCACAAATCACTCCGGTTTACATAAAACGATGAACTGCCCAGAAGAGAAGGGGCTTTACATGGAACCATAGAACAGATGGAACAATATAACCGAATGTCAATTTAACATAGTAATAAATAAATATATGAGTATAATATATACAATTTAACTATTTAACGTAGAAATAATAACATGTTAAAGCTACAGTATAAATACAATAAAAATATGATGAACTTTTATACTCAAAGATTGATTGAACAGTTGCAGAGTCCTGATAGTAGGACTTGGTGAAGTGTCCATAATTTGGGGATACCTAATATTTAGGAAGTCCTCCCGTCTAAGTAGCATTAAGAGTCTGGGAAGGCTTGTTGGAAAAGCCAGGTCTTTAGTCTTTTTTTAAACTCTTGGTGACTGGGTTCTAGTCTTAGATCTGGGGGGAGCGCATTCCACTGGAGGGGGCCTGCTGAAGATAGTGCTCGTTTGCTCAATGCTGATTTTACTTGTGGGACATGCAGTGTTCCTTTGTATTCGCTTCTAATTGGTCTGGAAGATGTATGCGGTTGAAGTTGAGAGCTAAGCATGATAGGAGCCAGTTTGTATGTTGCTTTGTGGACGATTGTGAGTGTCTTATAGAGTATCCTGTGTTTGATAGGAAGCCAATGTAAGTTACGCAGGATTGGGGTGATATGATCTTTTTTGTTAGAACTTGTGAGGATTCTAGCAGCGGAATTCTGTACCATCTGTAATGGTTTGATGGTGTTGATAGGTTTGATGGTGTTGATAGATTTTTGTTTATTTATATTACGTTTATATAAATGAGGATTCCTTTCTATTATTATCTATATCATTTAACCATCAACCAAGCCTTGTGCAAAAAAAATCCATGTAATTTTTCCCACGAGAAAATCATCCAAAAAGAGAGGGAATAATCATCCAAAAAGAGAGGGAATAAGGTACATGATTTCCTGTAATTTCTTTTAATAACTGAATGATATATTGCCAAAACTCTTGGATAACGGGGCAATCCCATAGGACTTGAAGTAATGAAGCACCAGATATCCTGCATTTAAGACAGCCATCTGAAGTTGCTCTCCCTGCCCTAAAGGCCCTATATGGGGAGAAAAATACCCAAGGCTGGATTTTAAATTGAAGCTCTCAAAACAAAATATTGTCCGCGACCTTATATGAGAGCAGATTACATTCTTGCAAATCCTCTGCACTCAGGCTCACTTGAAAATCTAAGCTTCATGTGGCTGCCAAGCTCTGAAAAATAGTATATCTCTTTATCGTATGTAAGTAGTTATAAAGGCAGGCCAGAGAATGTTTCCCAGATTTATACAAATGTATGAGCCTTTGAGAGCTATCAGACATATAAGTTGCTGTGTCCTCTTTAAGTATAATTATGAATCTGCAAGAATACAAAAGAATCTTTCTGTTGCAACCCCAAAAGTTCTGAGCAATAAAGGCATGTACCGGGGGAGGGGTGGGGGGAGGTGAACAACACTTTATAATGTCCTAGTCCTGGCAGAATCCAGTTGCTTAAATAAGAAATAAATATCTCCTAGCAAAAAAAATCAGGGTTACCTCTCAGGGGAAGAAAAACTAAGTAAGAAACTTCCCAGGGCAGATTCACCATAAGCCTAAGGAATTTCTATGCATAACACATGGATCAGATTACCTTACCATAGAGTGAGACTAGTGACTAGACAATGCCTCTCCAGGGGCATGCACAAATTAAGAGGAAATAACATTAGATTTCCATAGCTAAATCTGTAAATTCCTCCTTGTCCAGCAATTAATCCCTCAGTGATTGTTGCGACCGTCGCTGCCCGACGTCTCCACTCCACCCACCTTACCTCTTTTGCGACTCACTATATGGTTAAGAACATAAGAACATAAGGAATTGCCATGCTGGGTCAGACCAAGGGTCCATCAAGCCCAGCATCCTGTTTCCAACAGAGGCCAAACCAGGCCACAAGAACCTGGCAATTATCCAAACACTAAGAAGAACCCATGCTACTGATGCAATTAATAGCAGTGACTATTCACTAAGTAAATTTGATTAATAGCCGTTAATGGACTTCTCCTCCAAGAACTTATCCAAACCTTTTTTGAATCCAGCTACACCAAATGCACTAACCACATCCTCTGGCAACAAATTCCAGAGCTTTATTGTGCGTTGAGTGAAAAATAATTTTCTCCGATTAGTCTTAAATGTGCTACTTGCTAACTTCATGGAATGCCCCCTAGTCCTTCTATTATTTGAAAATGTAAATAACCGAGTCACATCTACTCTTTCAAGACCTCTCATGATCTTAAAGACCTCTATTATAACCCCCCTCAGCCATCTCTTCTCCAAGCTGAACAGCCCTAACCTCTTCAGCCTTTCCTCATGGGATGCTGTTCCATCCCCTTTATCATTTTGGTTGCCCTTCTCTGTACTTTCTCCATCGCAATTATATCTTTTTTGAGATGCGGCGACCAGAATTGTACACAGTATTCAAGGTGTGGTCTCACCATGGAGCGATATAGAGGCATTATGACATTTTCCGTTTTATTAACCATTCCCTTCCTAATAATTCCTAACATTCTGTTTGCTTTTTTGACTGCTGCAGCACACTGAGCCAACGATTTTAAAGTATTATCCACTATGATGCCTAGATCTTCTTCCTGGGTGGTAGCTCCTAATATGGAACCTAACATTGTGTAACTACAGCAAGGGTTATTTTTCCCTATATGCAACACCTTGCACTTGTCCACATTAAATTTCATCTGCCATTTGGATGCCCAATCTTCCAGTCTTGCAAGGTCCTCCTGTAATGTATCACAGTCTGCTTGTGATTTAACTACTCTGAATAATTTTGCATGATCCGCAAATTTGATAACCTCACTCGTCATGTTCCTTTCCAGATCATTTATATATATATTGAAAAGCACCGGTCCAAGTACAGATCCCTGAGGCACTCCACTGTTTACCCTTTTCCACTGAGAAAATTGACCATTTAATCCTAATCTCTGTTTCCTGTCTTTTAACCAGTTTGTAATCCACGAAAGGACATCACCTCCTATCCAATGACTTTTTAGTTTTCGTAGAAGCCTCTCATGAGGAACTTTGTCAAATGCCTTCTGAAAATCCAAGCACACTACATCTACTGGTTCACCTTTATCCACATGTTTATTAACCCCTTCAAAAAAATGAAGCAGATTTGTTAGGTAAGACTTCCCTTGGGTAAATCAATGTTGACTGTGTTCCATTAAATCATGTCTTTCTATATGCTCTACGATTTTGATCTTCAGAATAGTTTCCACTATTTTTACCGGCACTGAAGTTAGGCTCACTGGTCTTTAGTTACCTGGATTTCCCCTGGAGCCTTTTTTAAATATTGGGGTTGCATTGGCCGTTCTCCTCCGGTGTCCCCGGACCGGCTAGACGCTGCCTTCTGGCATGTTCTCCTGAAGCCTAAAGGCGCGCGCGGCGCTGCCCCGACTCAAGTACCCGCTGTGGCACGAACCTCAAGGGCATCCCCCTAAGATGTATTTATTTATTTATTAAAGGCTTTTATATACCGACTTTCTTGATACAAATCAAATCAACTCGGTTTACAATGAACTAAGCAGAAAATATAATTAACCAATCAACAAGAGATAAAGGAGCATAAAAGTTACATTATAACAAGGATGCCTTAACCTGGAGTAAGAAATAAAGAGGGGGTGAACGAAAAAAAAAATACTATATACAAAAGAGGGGGGCAAGGAGCCAACCTCGTTAATAAATACTATGCATGAGAAATATGGAAAAATTTGTTTACATAAGTGGGTAATGGAACAATTCTTGATCAGGCAATGGGGTTTGTAGTGGGGAAGGCTTGGCTGAACAGCCATGTCTTTAGTTTCTTTTTAAAAGTTATTAGACAGGTCTCCAGTCTGAGGTCCGGAGGCATGGCGTTCCAAATGGAAGGGCCTGCGGTAGAGAATGATCGGTCTCTGATATTTGAGTGGTGCACTACTTTGATTGGAGGAATGTGTAAGGATCCCTTGTAGGCATCCCTTAAAGGCCTGGCCGTGGAGTGCAGTCTGAGAGGATGAAGCAGATCAAGAGGGGTCTGATGGTGGATATTTTTATGAATGATTGTGAGAGATTTATGAAGGATCCGGAAGTTTATTGGGAGCTAGTGGAGATCTTTTAGAATGGGAGAGATATGCTCTCTCCGATTGGTATTTGTCAAAATTATTGCCGCTGCATTTTGTAGCAACTGGAGAGGTTTAATAGTAGAGGCTGGAAGACCATGCAGAATGGAATTGCAATAGTCGATCTTGAAGAACAGAATAGCTTGGAGGACGGATCTGAAATCGTAATGGAATAGGAGTGGTTTGAGTTTTTTGAGTACTTGTAGCTTATAGAAGCACTCCTTAGTAGTGTGTTTTATAAAATGCTTTAGGTTCAGGTGACTGTCAATTAAGACTCCAAGATCTCTGGCATGTGATATATGTGGAATGGTTTGTGATTGGTGAAGGATGGGACTGCCTTCTGGAGTAATTAGCAAGAGTTCGGTTTTAAAAGTGTTGAGCACAAGGTTGAGGCTTGATAGGTAATGGTTAATAGTTTGTAGATGTGAGTTCCATAACCTGAGTGTTGAGTCCAGTGAATTGAGTCCAGTGAACGTCATCTGCGTAAATATAAAATTTGAGTTTGAGGTTTGAGAGTAGGTGACAGAGGGGGAGAATGTAAATGTTAAACAGGGTGGGTGATAAGGAGGAGCCCTGGGGGACACCAAAAGGAGCATTAGTATGAGGTGATTCCTTGTTTTTGATTTTTACCTTATAGCCTCTATTGCTAAGGAAGGATTCGAACCATCTGAGGGCTGAACCTGTAATTCCTATGTCTGAAAGCCGGTTTAGAAGGATATTGTGATTTACCATATCAAAAGCCGCAGAGATGTCCATGATCTTAGCTACAAATGGGAGATTTGATATGGGGCGGTAATTGTTGAGGTCTTCCGGGTCCAGGTTTGATTTTTTGAGTATAGGTTTGAGCGTGGCCAATTTGAGAGCGTCCGGGAATGTTCCTTGTGAAAGGGAACAATTGATGATATCGGCCAGATATTTGGAAATGTATTCTGGTATGAGAATCAGTAACTTGGAAGGTATTTGGTCCAGGGGGTGGGTCGAAGGATTCATTCTTTTTATCAGGGATTCTACCTCTAAAATGTGGGTAGGATCAAAGGAATCCAATCTTATGTCTGTGTATGGTAGGAGAACTGTGTCCAGAAGAAGAGGATTTGGGCTGGTAGGTAATTTGGCCAGGGTGTTGGAGTTGACGTCATCCTCAATGGATACTTAAGGTCTGTTGTTTTGCTAGCTATTCGAGTTAGCAAGGTCTGTTGTTTTGCTAGCTATTCGAGTTAGCAAAGGTTTAGATTTTCCTAGCTTCCTCCAGGTATCGCTGCTGATGGGATTTCCTCTCCGCATACCTTGCTACTCTGCCTCCTCAGACTTTACCAGGGATACCCGCTCCTCGGGGGCCTCGCTCTCTCTTGCTTTTCAGGTCTCAGTCTGGAACCGGTACTCACTCCTCGAGGGCCCACGTTCCCGGACCTGCTACCGAATACAACTTCTGCCAGGAAGTCACCGCTGTCTACAACACCAGTGAGTTACCATCTCTCTCACAGTGCTTTCCCTGGAACCCAGTACTTGTTCCTTGAGGGCCTACTTCATTCCAGCCCCTGGGCTAATTCAAGAGACTATTGTGTGATTGTTACCATCAAGGTTCTGTTCCTGACCTCTGCATACTCTTCCTACTCACTATATTCAGTTTCTCTACAGCTCAGCCATCCTGGGATCGCTGTTCCAGTGCCTGAGGGATTACAGCTCAGTCGGACTCTTCCAGCTCACTACTGCTACCTCTGGTGGTTCACTATACAGTTTAATAAAAGATCTAGTGTGTGTGTGTGTCTCCCAACTCTGAGCCTGACCGGTGGCTCCTTTCGGGATCTTCCCCCATGGGCATGGTCATCTGCCACCGGCCCAAGGATCCATCCACAATTATCACAAATAATAACAATGACCTCATGAGACAATCCATATTATAAAATTTAAAGTTGGGAAATCCCAATCTTCCTTATTGCTTAGGTACCATTAATTTAACAAGATGTATTAATGCCCCTTTTTCTTTCCATATAAATTAAGAACAAATCCTACAAAGCAAAGAAATATGTTTATTAAAGAAAACTGACGGTATCATCTGCAGAATATAAAGCAGCTTGGGTACCAAAATCATTTTAATTAAAGCTATCCTGCCAGATATAGAAACAGCGAGATGCATCTAACATTGTGTATGTTTAAATTCCTGTAATATAAGGCCCTCATTGTCCACATACCATCTAGGGTCTCTGTGTATCTTCAATCCCAGATATTTAATACTATCCCAGACCAGCCCATTTCATTGGAAATTCCCCCCCCCCCCCAACTCCCCTATAGCAAACCTCCAACATCAAGTGCTTCTGTTTAATTTTATTCTTGAAAACTGCCAAAATCTTGAAATATGGATAAAGCAACAGGTAGTTCCTTCTTGGCCTCTGACATAAATAGTAAGATATCATCAGCAAACAACAATATTCAAAAAAACTGTTCCTTAAAGGGGTTATCCCCCAATTCCAACTCTTGCTCCAATTTACACATCAAGGGTTCTAAAGAGGTAACAAAGAGGAGTAGTGAGAAAGGGCAGCCTTGCCTAGTTTCTCCAGAAAGACTGAAGGCTTCAGATAGCCAATTATTAGCCCTCACTTGCGGAGGTGGCAGACCTCATGCATCATAGGATTTTAGACAGTGCTGGGTGTTGCGGGAGCGCTAGGGAGCGATCCCAATTCCGGGAAGAGTTGTGTGCCCTTGGACCAGGGCGCAACTGCAGGGAGCTCCATAGAAGCACCGAGGCAGGTGAGACGTGTCCAAGCAGAGGCAGACAGGCTGAACACAAGGGACTCTGACCTCCACCGAACCTGACACATTAGAAGAGACCCAACAATGCAATGCTGGTCTCTGGGGTAGCCCTCTGGCCACTTGATAGCCCTTTCAGACCTGCTGTTCAGGAATGGCAAATGGGTCAGGACGGACAGAGCTCAAGGACAAGCGATGGTACTGAAACAAGAATACTTGAAGACAAGAATACTTGAAGATATGGTCGGGAAAAGGTACTTGGAGACATGGTCGGGCAAAACATGAGGCAAGAAGGCAAGGCTGGGGCATGGTTACATCAAGGTTCAGGCGTGGCTATGTCAAGGTTCAGGCATGGTTACATCAAGGTTCAATTTGAATAATACATCAGTAATGGAAATAACATCTACTAAATCTTACAACTCTATATTACTTTGTAAATGAGTCAATGTACAAGTCAAGTTTTAATTTTTATACACACAATACAAATATTTTACAAAGTATATTTGTTTATTTATTGCATTTCATCCCTTTATAAACACAATTTTTTACAAAACATTAATTGCAAAATACATGTTCACAAACATACAACACATGCCACCTTCAATAAGAGAGGACACATCAATATCCTGAAACTATTGCACATGCCATAAACATGAAATTCAAGAACATGTCAATACTAAAAACCCATCACCCCCATAATCACACACACATCTAAACAACCATACCTCATTCACTCCACATAAAAACTTTCCCCATAAAGTCTAAATATGCATATCAATGCTCGCAGTATCCACTAGACCTCTGGTATTATACACTCTTCTCTTCCTACTAGATTTATTCCCTCTTCTTCATTGAACACCATTCACCCCTCTTCTTCATTCACCGATGTTCACCCTAACAAGGTGCCTTGTTTCACCCAAACAGGGCTTCCTCAGGGGAAATCTGTAACCCACTCTGAAATTCTACGAGTGTTTACCCCAAAATCACAAGCGAGCTCCTAAACTGTATACATATATACAATTAGCACACCCACCAATAAATATCCAATGCATAAAGCCTTAACACTAAAGCCACTTACTTAATTTGAAGACACTCAATACATGTCCATCATCTCCCCCAATATACTTCCCGATGTCCACTATAAAGATATAAATAGATATGTTAACATGTCCACTCACTCTGTAAGAAATATTCAAAATAATTATTATAATACTTACTGCTACTAACAAACACAGGAGACTGATGGATAATAGACTACACACCTCATAAAAGGTGGCACCAGCCACATCCAAAACGCATTATATAGAGTCAATCACAACCGCTCTTGCTACCGTAATGCTACTTGACAACTCATACCTAGGATACAAACCAACCGTTACAAGAGATATTCACCCGACACCGTAATAAAATACATGAAAAATAACTCACAACACCATACTCACAATGTTGAGACACCAGGTCTATATCTCCATGGGCAGCGTACACCAGATAAATCTGCCTCACCACCGGCTCACCTCAATACTCACGATATATTCACCAACCAACAGTTTCTCCACAGTGGCATGCACCAAAGCTAATCTACCAACTAACTCCCTTCCCAACATCAACTGGGTTCTTAAGGGATCTCCGGACCAATCAACAGACTCCAAACATTACTCCACCTTCATTAACTCACATACATACGAACTGAAGCATTCATCCACCACGCAAAACGTGGCTATCATGCCATCAAAAGCACACAAAACCAATCACATACTCATGTAAACTTCCCCCAATACCTGAGGCCACACCCACCAAACACAATGTGATCATCACGCAAACATACACACAAAGCAACCAATCACCCTATATCTTGATACTTCCATCTTAATATCACTATTTCAAACCACTCCCACTATACAAAAAAACACAACGCAAATATACGAACACAACATCCTCTCACCAATTCACATTATCACTAGAATCATAGCACAAGTGCAATAATTCTCTCTTCATATCATAACCATATATACCAAACCATGGAACAATCATAAACATCCACATCAATTGAAACCAGCCCCATCAAAACTTCCATCAGCCTCTCACCACATACACACCATAATATCCTCAACACATACTTAAAACACACCCCTCACACATACACATAACCATACATCTCCAAACAAATAACCAAATTCATATAAGTCCATACGAACCCTTACTCCAACCCTCACACCTCAAACAACAATGCATGCCTGGAACTAATAACACTCAACGGGGCTTAATAAAATGCTTCCCATTCAATCCCAGTGTTTAGTCCCCATGGTTGAAATGTTTGCTACCAGAAAATACATTTCTATTCCAATCGCCAAAGCGCCCACATAACATCCCCTTCAAAACCTTCCCTCAGCCATGTAATAACAAAAAACCTAACCTTATCAACCTGATAGTTGGCTTCTCTCCATTGACCAACCAAAGGAGCACCCTCCTTACCAATAAGCAGGTTGCTCTTGAGTTCGATAATCCTTTTCTTTATTTTACACTTGGTATGTCCAATAGGGATGTGAATCGTTTTCCATATCGTCTTAACGATAGAAATCATGTGGCAGGGCAAGAAAATCGTCTTAGGCACGATTTTTTAGTTAAAAAATCGTTAAAAATCGTTTTTTCCGATTAGTGCGCACTAACTCGAGTTAGTGCGCACTAACTGGGAGTTAGTGCGCACTAACTGAAAATGATACAATTTGACACTTTTCAGGTCAGTTAAGGTCAGTTTAGGAATGAATATGTATTCCTATTGGCTGCCCTCTTATTTATTCATGTTACCAAGCTTCCTACTGACAGTATATGGGGGATGGGAAATGGAAACAGTTGGTAGCTTGACAAAACAAGTAATGTGATCAGTCAATGTGACTAGAACTTGTGCCCTAACCCTGATACCAGGGGTATTGTGATCTTCCTGCACACAGTGCCCTATCCCTATTAATACCAGGAGTGTTGTGATCTTCCTGCACACAGTGCCCTATCCCTAATACCAGGGGTGTTGTGATCTTCCTGCACACAGTGCCCTATTCCTGATACTGGGGGTGTTGTGATCTTCCTGCACACAGTGCCCTATTCCTGATACCGGGGGTGTTGTGATCTTCTTGCACACATCCCGGTATCAGGGATAGGGCACTGCATGCAGGAAGATCACAACACTCCTGGTATTAATAGGGATAGGGCACTGCATGCAGGAAGATCACAACACTCCTGGTATTAATAGGGATAGGGCACTGCATGCAGGAAGATCACAACACCCCTGGTATCAGGGATAGGGCACTGTGTGCAGGAAGATCACAATACCCCGGAGGAGTGAGGGTCAGGCAGCTCCCCCCTGTCTGTGAAGCCAGCCTCTCACTAGTAATGCAGGGAGGGAGCTGTCTCAGACTTCACCATCCTCCCCCCCCCCTCACCCACACACCATTCACTAGCTGGGACATGGGGGAAGTCAGGAGTGAGGGTCAGGCATCTCCCCCCTGTCTGTGAAGCCAGCCTCTCACTAGTAATGCAGGGAGGGAGCTGTCTCAGACTTCACCATCCTCCCCCCCCCCCTCACCCACACACCATTCACTAGCTGGGACATGGGGGAAGTCAGGAGTGAGGGTCAGGCAGCTCCCCCCTGTCTGTGAAGCCAGCCTCTCACTAGTAATGCAGGGAGGGAGCTGTCTCAGACTTCACCATCCTCCCCCCCCCCTCACCCACACACCATTCACTAGCTGGGACATGGGGGAAGTCAGGAGTGAGGGTCAGGCAGCTCCCCCCTGTCTGTGAAGCCAGCCTCTCACTAGTAATGCAGGGAGGGAGCTGTCTCAGACTTCACCATCCTCCCCCCCCCTCACCCACACACCATTCACTAGCTGGGACATGGGGGAAGTCAGGAGTGAGGGTCAGGCAGCTCCCCCCTGTCTGTGAAGCCAGCCTCTCACTAGTAATGCAGGGAGGGAGCTGTCTCAGACTTCACCATCCTCCCCCCCCCCCTCACCCACACACCATTCACTAGCTGGGACATGGGGGAAGTCAGGAGTGAGGGTCAGGCAGCTCTCCCCTGTCTGTGAAGCCAGCCTCTCACTAGTAATGCAGGGAGGGAGCTGTCTCAGACTGGTATCAGGGTTAGGGCACTGTGTGCAGGAAGATCACAACACTCCTGGTATTAATAGGGATAGGGCACTGTAAGAGATGACTGTAGTAGATTGAATAAAGATCTGATGTTTCTGCTCTCCTCACACCAAACAAAAACAACACACAAGCAGAGAAGCCCTTCTTACAAAGCTGAGCTAGTGAGTTAAGTAGGAGGAAAAGTAAACATACTTGTGCCAGTGTGGCTACTTAAAAAATACACTTACCAACAATCAATTACATATATTTGAACTGTGTACAGTTCCAGCCAGGACCACCTTTCTAACATGCACAGTGATTGGCAAATTCAACATGCACTAGCATTTCAGGTGCCTGCTAACAAAAATAATAAACAAACAAGTTCTAGTCACGTGAGTGCTGATCATTACATTACTTTTTTTGTCAAGCTTCCAACTGTTTCCATTTCACATCCCCCCAACCATTACCTCAGTATTAGCCTTGGTAACATCAATAGATAAGAGCACAGCCAGCCAATAGGAATACATACATACATATTCATTCCTAAGTGACCTTTACTGACCTGGGAAGTGTGAACACTTTGTTTCATTTTCTGTTGGTGTTCGTTAGTTTCCAGTTCCATTTCCCATCCCCCCAACCATCACCTCAGTGGTAACCTTGGTAACATCAATAGATAAGAGGGCAGCCAGCCAATAGGAACACATATTCATTCCTAACTGACCTTCAGTGACCTGGAAAGTGTTTATTTGTATCATTTTCAGTTAGTGCGCACTAACGGGGAGTTAGTGCGCACTAACTCGAGTTAGTGCGCACTAACACGATTTAACGATTTTTAACGATAAATCGTTAGAATTTCTATTGTATCGTGTTCTATAACGATTTAAGACGATATAAACATTATCGGACGATAATTTTAATCGTTGAAAAACGATTCACATCCCTAATGTCCAATGTAAATTAATTTACATGGGCATACCACAGCATAGATAACTTTATCAGATACACAACTAAAAAAAACCCTGATCTCAAATGTAATCTTCACATCTGAATATTGATATTGTTGAATATCCAACCTATTATCACATACAGAGCACCTCTGACATCTACTTAGCCCACCATCATGATGAAAGGGTTGATGGCGTCCTGAAACTAATGAATGCAAGTTCTTCCCTTTTTTTTATATGCAAACACAGGCTTTTCACTACAACCTGGGACATTACTCAGCATGGGCCAATATTTCAGGATAATATCCCTAATATACATGCTCCTGGAAGAATAAGGGATATAGCACACAGCCTATCTAACTTGACAACCCTGGGTGAATATTGCCATGTCAAGAGAATCCCCTGAGAGTTAAGGATGAACAAAGAACCATCATTATTTTCTAATGATGATGACTTTGTCACATGAGGGTGATTGGAATGAGTTAAGCCATCACCAAAAAAGCCATCACCAAAAAAGAATTCCGTTATATGATGCCAGAATGCCCTGTGGCACCGTACATATATTTTGTACCAAAGATTCACATGAGGGTGATTGGAATGAGCTAGTTAAATACAAGAAAAAATTAATTTGTATGGAGTTGCATGCAGTAACCCTGGGTGAATATTGCCATGTCAAGAGAATCCCCAGAGGGTTAAGGATGAACAAAGAACCATCATTATTTTCTGATGATGATGGCTTTGTCGCAAAATGGAATGCTGTCTTAAACAAGTGCTCCTATGACCTCATGTTGCTAATCATTTCAAAAATTAAAACTCAACTTGAAGTACTTAAAGATAAAATTCAGAAAGAATCAGAAATTTTACAGCAAATTTTGACACAAGAGATTTTTGATAACCAGGTGGATGAATTTCAGAGGCAACTGGATACGTTTAGAGCTGATATAAAAAAGATGAAATTATAGAAATTTTACCATCACAAACGGGATTACACTGTTGGTTATGTGTATACATGGTTGCAAACCAATCGTAAGGGGAAAGGTAAAATGAGGTGATTTTCCTCATTGGATGAATCGTCGGATGATGATAAGCTTGAGAATGGGTCTCGTGGTAGTGGTAGGAAGGCGGAGTTTAAAATGCCTGATTTTGGGTCAGATAATAATACAGGCAAAGTGAATATAGGGATAATAGAAGTTCTTTTTTGTCCAACAGGATAAGAAGTGGAAGAGGGGTACAAAATTTGTGCATCAAGCGCACGACTATGGGTCGGGAACCCTACTATTTTTGCCATTAAACAACATTGACCGTGGCCAATATAGACAGGATATAGTGGTTAATTTATCCACTAATAGTCGTGGGTCCGCGAAATGTATGGCGAACCCCCACGAATGCAGCATATCATTAACGAATAAAACCCCCACCCTCCTGACTCCCCAAGACTTGACAAAAGTCCCTTGTAGTCCAGCAGGGGTCCTGGTGCGATCTCCTGCCCTCGTGCCGTCGGCTGCCGGTATTCAAAATGGCGCCGATAGCCTTTGCCCTTATCATCCCTTTTGTAGGGCTGAAGAGGAGCACCCAGGATGACATCACTAGGAGTAGCCAGGGACTACTCCCTCCGCTGGCCATTTAAATCAGGAGGAGAGGCGCAGCCTCGTGCCTAAGGAGGTAGGAGGCAGGATCCTGGAGAGTGGCATCCCTGCCGCAGGTCAGAGGAGGAGTGGCACTAGGCTGTGAAACCAGGCCCAGCATCAAAGGCGGCCTCCTGCCACAGGAAGGGAGACTGAGGGCAGCCCAGCCATGAGGAGACAGTGTCAGCAGCCCCCTGGCCACGAAGGAGAAGAAGACAGTGGCTCCAGCCGAATGGAGACTTCGTCGGTGGCCTCCTGGCTGCAAGGATGGAGAAGTGACGGCGGGGGCCCACCGTGGAGCATGGTGGCATCGGCGTCTGGTCTGCCACAGAGGAGGAGCATCGACAGTGACCTCCAGACCGCGAGAGAATGGCTGGTTCAGTGGAAGCCTTCAGGCCACGAAGAAGGCAGTGGCCCGCTTTGGACAGCAGCGGCAACGATGGTGATGTGAGCAGCTTCCAGGCCGCGTTGGGAAGGCAGGCTGGCCATGAAGAGGTGAGAGGCTGCTGAAATCCAAGTAGATCACATCAAGTGCTTTTCCTTGATCCCATTCTTTAGTCACCCAATCAAAAAAATCAATCAGATTTATCTGACAGGACCTTTCCCTGGTGAATCCATGTTGCTTTGGATCTAGCAATCCTTCTGACTACAGATAATTCACATCCTTTCCTTCATCAGAGTCTCCATTAATTTTCCCACCACCGAGGTGAGGCTAACCAGCCTGTAGTTTCCAGCTTCCTCTCTGCTACCACTTTTGTATTGTGGGACCACCACTGCTCTTCTCCAACAGGGTACCATCAAGCTAGGGTGAGATAATATAGTAGAAATCTTATCTTTGTGAGAATTTCTTCTCTCCAAATGATGTCAAATCTTCACCGAGGTGTACTGTGCAGTTCATACGTCTTACTCTGCATATAAAACTGGCCCCTAAACCCTAAACCACCACCAACACCTTACTTCGAGCTATTAGCTGGCCCTCCTACTGTGAAAGAATCCCCAGAGTCTCTCTCTCTCAGCCCAGAAATGGCCAAAATGCATATTTATTGCATTTTGCGTTATGGCCGTTTCGGGGCATATCACACAGCTTAACACCAGGAAAAAAAGGTGTAGTTATTTCTGGCATTAAAACCATGCAATATTGACCCTCATCTTAATTAATTCCACCCAAACCCTTGCCCAAATCCCGCGCCTTCTAAAAATTTGCATTCACACAGTGCAATAATACGATTATCATATGCATTATGGCGTAATGCATTATGGCGTAATGCATGCTAAATTCTAGCCTCTTAACTTATTAGCTGGTTAGAATTTATCCAGATAAAGGCTGAACATAGCCAGATAAGCCATTTAGATGGCTAACTATTACATTATCCATCTAAATGGCTTTTGAATATGGACCACCTGATGGCTGTAAAGTCCAGGTACTATCTCAAACAACCGGAGGCTATTCAGCCTTCTTGATTAACAGCTCCTAAACTGGAGCAGGAGAACAAAGATGCAATTGGGTGTCATCCCCAACTATAAAACATAAACTTAGGGTTTCTTGTCTTACTACATGACAGTGCAGGCTCCACCTGTTAGATGTTGTTGCACAGTATAGTAGACCATTGAAAAGAGTAATGACTCAGCATGGGCCTTAATTAAATTGGCTAACATCCTGCCTGACTTATTATCATAGAAAACTTTTTTGAGATTAAGAGCCAGGAGGAGGAAATATAATGTCACAACTATGGTGCAAGGAACAATTTTTCATCTGTACATGGCAAACTTTGACATCGATTGGTCTCAATCTTAATATTGAGTGGGAGGCATTTCTAAAATCTCCCCTTATAAGCTCTTTATAATCTTTTTTGAGGCAAATTAAGAAGGATATATTTTTCCTTTTAAGAAATCCTCAGTTTACATATGTTCTATAAGAACATATTAATGTTTGAGAACATAGCATTAGAGTATACACTGGTTTAGCAACAACAAATAGAATAGCATATATTAGCTTCTCCAAGCAAATAATTACAGATCTTTTTTAAAAAGTGTTTTGTAAGAATCTGATGTAAGTAAACTCTGATGTTTACGTTGATGACATCAGAAGTGGGAATCATGTTAAGATAGTTAATGTAGTGATGCTCAGCACCTGCTTTATTTAAAGAGTCACAAGACGGTCTGATCTTGTGCTTCATTTTCATTCTATCGGAAAAGAAGCATTTAAACAGAGAGGTTATGGTAAGTTCTGTGTAGAGAATGTCTTGATATTTATATATATTGTGAAGTCTTTGTGTAAGTTTATATAAAATAATAGAATAGATCTGATTTTGTTTATTAAATCTTGATATATAAAGTTATTTTTATTGTAGAGTTTGAAATGGAAGAAAAGTATTTAAGGAGAATCGGCAAATGGTGGTTCTTGTGTTGTTCTATAAAGAGGTTTGCGAGGGATTGTTAAAACATGGTAGGTACAAAGGAGCCATATTAAACATTGTCTTTTATTTTTAGAAAAAATTTATTTTTTTATATTTGCCTATATTTTTTATAATTTAAATATGAGGATGCATTGGTGATGTTTCCTCCTGAAGAAGCCATTGTCATGGCAAAATAAGGGACCTTTGTCGAGGAAGCAAGTTTGGTCTGCAAACCGGTCAAAGACTGCTACAGAGGTTGGAATTGAGATAAAAGTGGGTTAGAAAATCTGATGTGCAAATCAGTCAAAGACTATTCTGACCTTCTTCTGTTGGAAGATAAGATCTCTCACGCTAATGGACTTGGTGAAATTTGAGTCCATATGATGCTTGAATTTTTATAGAGCATCTGATACAGTCTTAAAACGTTTTTCCATAACGAGGAACCATGTGGACATTTTTTAGGTTGAAATGATTAATGTATAATTTTGTATCAAGATGTTTTATAAAAATTAGTTTGTACTACATAAATGTTTTTTGATTAAAAAAAAATATATTAATGTATATAAAAATAAATTAGCATATTTTCAGAATGTTTATAATACATCATTAGTGTTCATAGTTATTTGTCATCAAATATATATATACATCCTTTGATGAAGTCCTTTAGTAATTATCAGAGTAATTGAGTACTAAGCCACACTATAGAATTTTTTCAATTCATGCACTTTGGAGCAGGCATTCAATAAACTGGCAGCCACCTTTGGGCCCCCTGCGGCACTTCTCCATCGCCATGGGAACAGAAGAGAAGAAAAAAATATCACCTGAAACTGAAAAAGGAAAAAAAACCAGAACTGGAATGTGAGGATGAGACCCGATTGGAAGGCGCCCCCCCCCCCCCCCCCCCCCCCCGACGACACCAGGGGCAGCTCCGACCATTGAAAGGTGCCCTGCCGCCAGGCGCTGCACGCTGAAGGAGCGCGACAAAGGGGCCCTACCCTTTGTGCACCCCTTAGTGCAACCTGTAGTGCAAATGCCAGTTAATATCTTTGCAATTGAATATCTCTCCTTTGTTTAATATACTTCCTGTTATCCCTTTTTGCTCAATTGTTAAAAATCCTGCATTTTGAGCTTTTGTAAACCATTATGATGGCTTTACCGAATGACGGTATATAAAACTCATCAAAATAAATAAATAAATAAATAAATAAATAAATAAATAAATAATGCATGCATAAGATAGGCCTAGTTTCAGTCAACAGCATAATCCACATCCTCAGAAATATGCTAATTGAAGTAACTAAAATGTTATAATTTCTAAAATCCTTTGCTTCACAACAGAAGAAATACACTGATAGAAGAAATAATCAAAGATGTATAAAAGTAAATAGGTTTTTACATCATATGTAAAATAAAAATGAGATTCTTATGCATTCTCTAGCATACAGTATCAGAATCCTAAGTAATTTAAAGTGTTCAATCATTTATAATCACAAAAGTTCTGGCACCTGTGCAAAGTATAAGCCAATCAAGAAATACATTTTTTCCTAACTAAGGTGTTCCGCTTGGTTTCTGCAAAAAGTAATTATCTTTGAATTGCATCTCATGTGTGAAATCAAATCTTTAATGCACTTCCTGGTTTTTCACCAAGCCAATGGTGTTATTTTAATAGTTTTCATAAATGTAAAAATATACATTAGCTGTTATTAAATTCATATGAAACATCAATCAAAGGTTTTCCATAAATGGTATTAATACTGGATAAAACACCAGCCAATAATAATTAGACTCATTTACCATTTCTTCAACAATACTATCTTCTGGTATGTTTGCATGAAAGACAAACAGTCCTTGAGAGTTGATCTGAGGGAGGTGGAAATGTTTCTCTTGCAAGTATTTCATTTACTTTCATTTTCATTTTATTAGATTTATAAACTGCTTTTAACCATAATCACAAAGCAACGATCACCACCATTTAAGAAATGCAAACATCAAGTAATCAAAATTGCAGGCATACAAAGGCAATAAAATATAGCAATACTGTAACTAAATTATTCACAAATAAAACTAAAAAAGCCAATATTAAAAAAACTGTGCTGCTAAATTTAGAAACCTAAGGCCTAGATTCCTCAAAATGCTATAAATATCACAAAATTAGTCCGGCGCAAAAAAAAAAAGGGGGAGTGATTAGGGTAATTTTCAGTGTATCACATCACATAGGAAATTAGCGCATTGCACATTGCGTCAGTTTATGCGACATGCACTGGTTTATGAGTAGCACATTATTGTTCTGGTTTATATATACCTGGTTCCTGCAGGTGTGTCAGGTGTGGGAGAGAGGGCAGAGGAGGTGAGTTGTTCTTGGTTGGAATTAGGTGGATTTAGTGGATAGCGATTTCTGAGTGACTTATCCTGCATTCTGTTCTCATTTATTTACCTTAACCTTTGTGTCTTGTCTTTATCTGTGTGTGGACCTTTTTGTAAGTTTGTCAAGTTTGACTTTGTGTTTGGGTGAGGTGTGGTGTTAAGGCAGAAGAGGAGTGCTGAGGCAGAGGAGGAGTGGTGAGGCATGGTGGTGAGGTGGAGGAGGAGTGGTGAGATGTGGAAGTGAGGTAGAGGAGGAGTGGTGAAGAGGAATGATGAGGCATGGTGATATTGAGGAGTGGAGAGCATGGAGCATGAGAGGCAGGGGGAGAGAGAAGAGGTGTGAGGGGAGGAGGGAGGAGAAGAGGAGGGAGGATGAAGGCAGAAGTTCTAGGAAGAAGGAGGAGGAGTAGGAGTAGGGACAGGAGAAGAGATAGGGAGGGGGGAGGGGGAAGGGATAGGAGGAGGTAGAGGGGGGAAGTGGATAGGCAGGTGAGTCCGGTGAGAGGAAGACAAAAGGCTAGGGATAGAGAGGGAAGAGGGGAGGGGAGTTGGTAGGGCAGGTGCAGGAGGGGGAAAGGAAAGAGGGGAGTGGGAGCAAAAGAGAGGAAAGGGAGGACACCTCTCAGGAGTGGCACCATGTTCTGGCAGCCAGGCAGCAGGATGCATTTGTCTGAGGGCATTGAAATTTATGTATTTATTTATTTGAGTGTTTTATATACTATCGTTCCATATGAGAATCACTAGACCACATCGATGTACAGGGTTGACACTCACACAATGTAGGATGAATTACAAAGGTAGGCAGGTACACAGGTGGACAAGGAGAAACATTGCAATACGAAGGGTGTACTTCAAAGACAAGCACATAAAAGCTCATAAGAGCAATCGTAGCTATATTAAAGGGTGGGGGATGAGGCAGGGGGATAAAGATCAGGACAAATTTTGGTTAACTGGATCAAGGTGAATTGGAAGTATCAATCAGGCAGTATTGAGATGCAAAGTGTGTATATCATGCCAAATGGTGGCTTGGTACTTATGTCTTTGTTTCCATGGTTCTTGCGTAGGATTCTGTCGGTCTCAGCCATTAAGCCACCATTTCTATGTATGCACACAAAACATATTGCGCTACATATGACAGCATCTTTGTAGGCGTAACCTGCCAGCTTATACATTTGGGAGAGTAAGGCGCAACAGATGTGGCTTTGTGAGGCAGCCTCGATGTGTCCAGGATCTGTTCTACAGAGAGGAGATTAAGTAATAAAATAAATAAATAAGTAGGCCATCGTCTTGAAAAAGGAAACTGCTAATAGGAGTGCTAGCAGGCCTCTAGCAAACCCCCACCCTCCCACCCAAAACAGCAAACCCTTTCTGGCAGCTGAAGCTCTTGGAACCATGCATTGCTCCAAATAACAGGACAAATACGCCCACTCCAGGTACTAGGTGGAAGAACATCAGGGTTCGGAGGTGGAAAGTGTACACTACAGGCAGATATCTACTCATTCAGAAATGTGACACACCATATCTGAGATCTGACAGTGTCAAGTTTCATATCCCCCCTCCCAACAGAAGAAATAAATAGTGTGAGATAAGGTGGAATGTTTTTTGAGTAAGTGTGAGGCCATTTTCTCCCCATTCGATACAATCATATCTCTGAGGCACCCGTTGTAAACAGTGGAAGCATAAGATCACTTGTGTCAAAAGACAGTCCAGGCAAAATGAATGCACAGTGCACTGCCTGCACAGGGGTATACATAGGTTTGGTAATATAAGGAACAACGAGGCCAACATCACTCCCAAACACAGATGTAGGCCAAGGCTAATACAGCATTTCACTTACCCAGACACACACACAGTCACACATATGTGTTGGCTCTTTTTTGCAGACAGACTATCTCCAGTAGTTTGTGAAACTACACATGGCCAATGAGTATGTTCCTGGCATGTCTGTAATCCTCTATCATTGATATCTGTGATTGCCTGGTCATTAACTGATAATTAGGGAGTCAGAGTCCAAACTACGCACAGAAGATTAGGTTCATCTGCTAACATGACAGACATCTGTGAGAAGCATATATGATAAGCACTTTGTCAGAGGTACTGACATGGGCCCCTCAAGCTCTTGTCTGACAGGAAATGCTTGTCTTGCAAGAAATCAACACAGAATGTGCATAAGCCATCATGTCAACCACATGAGACCTCTGGGAGTGGTTTTCCCTTACATTCAGCACAGTGACAGGTTTCCGAGTGAGGCAGATTGTAGGCCCCTGAGGTCATCAGTTGACAACAGCTTATCTATGTTATACATAGAGCTGATGATTGAGAGTCTATCAGCATACCTGCCTTGCTCACTATTATCTGTAAAAGTGACAAACACCACATGAGATACAGCCAATGGGACAGCAACTCTTCCAGCTTGACCACAAGTCCTGCCAGCCATGTGGGTCAAAATGCCACACTGAACTCCTGCTCTGCCTGCCTTTGAGCAGACAGAAGCTCACTATTCCAGTCAACCTCACAGGAGTGCTGTAGGACATGGTGCACTCCTCTCCTAACTCAATGTCCTAGGCTAGGACCATCTAGTGGAGAACTTATGGAGGTCTCCTTACTACAAATGATCCAAAATATGGCCTCCAGAGCTATCACAGGTAGCAGGAAACAGGAACATACCTTCCCCATTCTAAACTCTCTACATTGACTACCCATATCCCTACAAATCAAATTCAGGGAGCTTTAATAACATTGATCAAGCACACCAAACTGAGAATGTAAAAGAATACCACCCACAAAAAAAATCTCCATTCAAGCCAAAAAGAGCAACTAACTGCCCCACCCTTAAACCTCTCTGATACAATTAAAAAGCCAGAATCTTCACAGGAGCAGTGACAGAATTTCGAAACAATCTCCCTCCACCCCCATCCCCTACATGCAAGGAGTAAAGGACTACTTGGACTTTTGACACCAACTGAAAATATGACCATTTACTCAGCAGACCAACACCCTTTAACTTGCTTGAACTCTGATCATATAGGGTGTAAAATATGCTGAACTATCAACTATTACATTGTGTTAACCATAACTATCACCTATTATATGAACACGCTCTTAATCACAACTGTGTTAATCATATCCTATAATACAATGCATTAATTTGACTAACCATCAAGTATGTCATCTGCTTTGAAGTATCTATCCAGCTATGAGAGATGGAATAAAAATAATTAAATGTATAGCTAAAAGGACTGAATTTAATTCTGTGTGCTATAAACCAAGCCCAGAAGGCTTGCATTGCACAGCTCCTGATATGAAAGCAGAGATTGGGACTGTTGCCCTGTAGAGAGAGAGAGTGAAAAAACATCTGTGTCTTCAGGAGGATGGGGACAAGCAGAAGAGTAGTAATCACAGACTATAAGAAATGCACCACCTTTTGTCAAGTAAACTGGTCTTGTGAACAGTCAGAAAGGCACACCATATTTGGGACACAAAAAACTGAAAATCATATATGGATTCAGCTATTATTTTGGGGGAAATATCTAAATTTCTAGAGCTAGATGCACTTCTGATGAACCCTCATTGGTGATCCTCCAATTTCCATCACCATAGTGATGATAAGTATGCATTTCAGTTCCTTACCATATCCAAAAAGTTCCTTTGCTACCAAATAAAGAGTGTTTACAATTTATGAACGATGTTTGTGAATGATTGACATCTGGCATGTGTGATTCACAACTGACAAATATCCCCCTTTTATAATAGTTGCTCTTTAGCAAAACAGGATATCCTGAGAAATTTGCTTTCCAGAACCTCAAACAAAGAGCTGCATCAGAGGACAAATGCAAAATCTATTGTCTAAATAGTGAAATGGAGAAAATGGAGATGGTTTGGGTATGTGTGTCAGATGTCACCTGTTGCACTGTGCAAAATTGTCCTGCATTGGACACCAGATGGGGAGAGTAAAAAGAGACATGGTGAAGAATGGTAGAGAAAGGAATGAAAGCTTGTAGCCTGACATGAGATATCATTATCACAAAGGCTTATAAAAGCTTAATGTGCCATTTGAGGCAGAAAGAGGGTTGATTGAATGAATACATAAATCACTTTCCAAAGCCCAGAAACAAAGGGGGGTGAACGAAGCCACGATGGCAGAATGACATACGGTGCAGAATACTGGGGGCAATTGTGGGCAATAAGAAACAAACAAATATCTGTAATACTGTAAGAATATGCAAATATTAAAAATGATAGCTTCATTTTTATTTGGATCAAGCCCATAATGAGTTGTGAGCAAATTCTGGCAAAAAATAGCTAACAGTAAATGTGATAACGTTTGAAAGAACTTATGACATAGATGCAGAATTCTGAAAGAAATTGGAGTTTGATAACAGAGCTCTGAACTGCACATGAGCCAAACTCTGAGTTATTTGCTATATTATATTTCTAGAGGATTGAACCAATTTTGTAAGTAAATAAAAATAATTAGGAGGGTCTATTATTGTGTGTGGCTTATAGGATAACTTAAAAAAAGTATGAGAACCCATAAATGTGTGCATGCTAGCTTACACATACGTGTGTGAGTTTTATAATGAGAACACAAAAAATAATAATAATGCACACAAAATAGAAAATACACGTAAGGTGTACATTGCCTGTTAATATTGTGCATACATTTGTGAGTGAACTGTATACACACACATTTTTCTGCAACTTCTGGTTCTTCTGGGGCAGGCTCATTCAGCAATGACTCCACCAGTAAACAGCCAAATTTCCCCACCTGTGATGTGTCACAACTGGTATACCATCTGTTATGAACCTGCCTGCGATGAGTGCGGTGCAGGACTCCTACATTCGTGACCAGTCGGGCCTCTGATGTGTTCCAGCACGGCAGTCCATTGCCACTGCCGTCTTCCGCGGTCCAGAGGCCGCGGCAGTCTTGTGCCCTGAACGGCAGGGCTGTGCTCCACCGGGATCCTTCTCTCGCGGCTGATGCCGCTGCTGCTTCTCCTGCTCCCCCGACGAGTCTCTTCACGGCTCGAGCCGCTCCAGGGGTCCTCAGCCAGTAGGGAAGCTGTCCCTGCCAGTGCCTGCAGCCTGCCTGCTCTTCCTTCTTCTTTTTTCGCAGCTGGAGCCGCTTCTGCAGCCTGCCCTGCTCCATCCTGGGCCCTCCACGTGGCTAGGACGCCACCATCGTGTCTGCTCCTCTCCAGCTCTCCTTAGGCGTGGGCGCGCACCCCTCTTCTGTAGTTAAAAGGCCAGCCAGTCATGGCCCCTGCAAGCTCCTCCCCGGGTGTAGTCCTCTTCAGCCCTACAAAAGGGCCCAGCATTCATTCATGCCTTGCCTTCGCAAGGAGTTAGACGCTCCTGGATGTTCCTGTCTTCGCTCCAGGAGTCTTCTCTGTTCCAGTTCTTCTTCAAGGTCCTGTGTTCCTTGTTTCCATTTGGAGCTCCATGTCTCATCCTGAAGTCCGTGATCTGTTCCTGATGTCCACGGTCAATCTTGATGTCCGTCCTTCAGTTCCTGTTGTTCCGTGATCCAGTCCAGATGTCCGTCCTCCATTCCTGATGTCTGTGATCCAGTCCTGATGTCCATCTCCTGTTCCTGATGTCCGTGATCCAGTCTAGTTGTCCTGAACACCTGGTTCCTCGTTGCCACCTTTCCTGGCGTACCATGTCGTGGTCCGTGACCAGCCACTGGCAGCTGTGTAGGGCACACCCCGGTGCAGGCCTCTACAGTTTCAGCATCATGCTCTTCTCAGTTAGTCCACTATCTCATCTAGAATCTACGTCGGTTCCAACATGGTCTGTGACCAGCCCCGTGGGTAGGCTGTGTAGGGTGCGTTGCATCGCAGTCTCAACCCAGATCTTGATCCTGACTCCTTGTCTACAGAATCTCGCTCCTGACTCCTCATCTACAGTACCTTGATCCTTCGTCTTCGTTGAAGTACCTACATCTTCACCTGAGTCTTCATCTGAATCTTCATGTTCTGGTCTTCATTTGCCCCTGACCTCTGCCCAGCCTGCTACTTCTTGCTGTTACCCAGCGTCAGGTCTGAAAGGGCTTGGAATGGTTAGAGGACTGTTCATAAGACCACCATTGCATTGTTGGTCTATCTGAAGCATGCAGGTCCAGTTGAGGGTCAGCACCTTCAGTCATCCTTGTCTTCACTCCAGCCTTGCTCTTGTCCAGCCCATGCTCGGGCATGCCTTGCCTGCCTCGGCACCTCTTCGGAGTTCCTCTGGGGTCGAGCCGGGTCCAAGAACACACAAACCCCTGGAAAGTGGAACCGCTCTCCTAGCGCTTCCTAACAGTTTGCGAAGGCCATGTGTTTGGCTTCATGTTCTTGTGATGGGCCATGTTGAGTTCCAGAGTTTCTTTGCCAAGAAATTTTTTTAAAAACTTTTGTTCAAGTTTTTTCCTCTGAAAATCTACCTTCCTGCTGGAGGCGCCAGCTTGCTTTGAATTTTTATTTTTTTTTCTCTACACCGCTAGAGGCTCTAGCATCTACTTCCACCGAGTGCCTTCCTGAGACTTTGTTTGGCCTGGGTACACTTGTACGACCTGCAGGAGGCACCTGCACCCAGGTTCACCAACATCCACCAAGCTGCTAGCTCTGGTTCATTACTTCCATGCCCATCTTGTTCAAAATTTTGTATTTTTTCCCTCGAAGGTCATTCTTGTTCAACCAGCAGGAGTCACCTGCTCCATAGAGATTATCCTTCTGGAGATCTTGTTTATCTTGTCCATTACATTCACCATCCTGCAAGAGATGTCTTCAACTCGCCAGCCTTATGGTAATTGTCTCCAGATGACCTGCAAGAGGTGCCTGCACAACCATCTGTTGTCACCTTTCAAATGGGGCCTGGATTTTCTTTCATCTCTTCCTCAAGTTGAACCAACAAGTTTCTTTACTCTTCCTGATCAGCTTCTTCAGTCCTTCCTACTACCAGATTTCTAGCCTCGCTCGCCATCCGGTACTCAAGTCCAGTTACACCTCGCTGCAATTCCTTGCTTTCAATTATATTTCCCGCTGGAGAGCATTTGAAGACCTCTTTTCTGGATGCTAGTTGTTGAAGGACTGTGGTATCTGCTACAAGCTTCATCATCAAAGTAAGGTGCCTGTTCAAGTGTGCCTTTCCAAGTACATCTACTATGGCTTGCTCTCAAGTAGTCCAGAGGATGTCCATCTTCCTCCAAGTCCGTCAGCCTTCTTGTGTTGGCCTGCCTTGCCTGGGTCCTGTCCTGTCTCCTTGACATCGGACCTCTCTACCATCAGTCAAGGACCGCTCCAGCTCCAGTGTCAATTTGCCAAACATCACTAAATTCCACCCTTGCCTAAGGGTCCTCGCCTGAAAGGCACAAGGAGTTCTGTGCCTGCATTACTTATCACCACCATAGACTTACACTGGCAGTTCAAGTGAGTCTAAAGAACATCTATGCCTCTGCTGTATAGAACCCCGTTACCAACAAGTGAACTTTACCCTACGGACTCATTTCCATTCTGTAGCTGACAGTAGCTGGCCTATGCAATTACCTGATAGCTTCAATACCATATGCTAAGAGTCATGCTTGCATCCACAACCTATCATCTAAGAGACTGCCTAGTCATCCAGTCACCTGAATCCCTAAGCTCTGGCTATCGAACCATTGGTTGGTGTCCAACATTGAGTGCTTCACCATACTTCAACCTAGAACATCTATGTGATGTTTTCCATCTGCTAGAGATACCAAGACTACTCCTCGAAACATCCTGAACTGTTATCTAGACTCCATGCTTTCAGCTTCTTCCACTTAGAATCGCTGGAGTGCTAGTTCTCTGGGACCTTCAACTCAGCTTCATTCTACGCCTTGTTACTTCATCTTCCACTACAGCTTCAGTTTCAGCTTTGAAGAATTCAAAAGGACTTCTATTCATATCCTGCTTTTCCAAAGCCAAGAAGAGAGCCTTAACCTCTACCACCTTGACTAAAGAAACAAGATGCCTTCTTGCGGCCCTGCATCCCTGTACCTTGCCTGACCCGCGCCTTCAGCATTCAGTGTTTGTGTTCGTCTTGTCTGGACCTTGACCACTGCTGTCCTGTCTTCTGCTTAAGTATTCTTCTCACTACAGTTCCTCGCCAAGAAGTTCCAGCTTCTGCCCTTGGATCCTTGATTGCCCCCTGACGGTATGTGGAATACCTTCTTCTCTCCAAGCTGTTGACAAGAGGCTTGGGGAGGGGGTCTTTGAGGAGGGGGTACTGTTTTGAACCTGCCTGCGATGAGCGTGGTTCATGTCCCCTACCTTCATGGCCAGATGGGCCGCTGACATGTTGCAGCACGGCAGTCCGCTGCCGCCAACGTTCTCCGTGGTCCGGAGGCCACAGACGTCTTCTGCCCTGCATGGCAGGGCTGTGCTCCCCCGGAAGCTTTCTCTCACGGCCGATGCCACTGCTGCTTCTCCTGCTCCCCGACGAGTCTCTTCATGGCTCGAGCCACTCCAGGGGTCCTCAGCCGGCAGGGAAGTTGTCCTTGCCGGTGCCTGCAGCCTGCCTGCTCTTCCTTCTTCTTTCTTCATGGCTGGAGCTTCTACTGCAGCCTGCCTTGCACCATCCTGGGCCCTCCACATGGCTAGGACGCCACCATCGTGTCTGCTCCTCTCTAGCTCTCCTTAGGCGTGGGCGCGTGCCCCTCTTCTATATTTAAAGGGACAGCCAGGTGTGGCCCCTGCAAGCTCCTCCCTGGGCGTAGTCCTCTTCAGCCCTACAAAAGGGCGCAGCATTCATTCATGCCTTGCCTTCGCAAGGAGTTAGACACTCCTGGATGTTCCTGTCTTCGCTCCAAGAGTCTTCTCTGTTCCAGCTCTTCTGCAAGATCCTGTGTTCCTTGTTTCCGGTTGAAGCTCCATGTCTTGTCCTGAAGTCCATGAACCGTTCCTGATGTCCACAGTCAGTCTTGATGTCCGTCCTTCAGTTCCTGATGTCTGTGATCCAGTCATTATGTAGGTCTCCTGTTCTTGATGTCCGTGATCCAGTTCAGTTGTCCTGAACCCTGGTTCCTCGTCGCCACCTTTCCTGGCGTACCATGTCACGGTCCGCGACCAGGCACTGGCAGCTGTGTAGGGTGCACCCCGGTGCAGGCCTCTACAGTTTCTGCAACATGATCTTCTCAGTTATTCCACTATCTCGTCTAGAGTCTACGTCGGTTCCAGCTGTGTATGGCGCGCTGCATCGCAGTCTCAACCCAGCTCTTGATTCTGACTCCTTGTCTACAGAACCTCGCTCCTGACTCCTCATCTACAGTATCTTGATCCTTCGTCTTTTTCCAAGTACCTATGTCTTCGCCTGAGTCTTTGTCCAACTACCTACGTATTCGCCTGAGTCTTCGTCTGAATCTTCATGTTCCGGTCTTCGTTTGCCCCTAACCTACGTCTGGCCTGCTGCTTCTTGCCGTTACCCAGTGGCAGGTCTGAAAGGGCTTGGAATGGTTGGAGGACTGTTCATAAGACCACCATCACGTTGTTGGTCTTTCCGAATCGTGCAGGTCCAGTTTAGGGTCAGCACCTTCAGTCATCCTTGTCTTTGCTCCAGCCTTGTGCCTGCTCCGGATTCTGTTGTCTGTCTTTACTCCAGCCTTGCTCCTGTCCAGCCCATGCTTGGGCAAGCCTCATCTGCCTTGGCACCTCTTCGTCTTTCCTCTAGGGTTGAGCCATGGTCCAAGAACACACAAACCCCTGGAAAGTGGAACCGCTCTCCTAGCACTTCCTAACACCATCAGGGGAACAAGGAGGAACTCTGGACCATGAAACAGCCTGGAAAGGCCTGAAACTAGACTTTAATCAGTCTCCTACCCATGGGTAGATTGTGCATAACAGGAGAAGGGTTTGCTTTGGGTGTTTAGGTGGGGTCACTAGGGGTATGGGGATGGAGTTAAGGACTGTTAAGGTTATGCATTGGAGTCATTAGGTGGCAATAGAGGTGTGTGGATGGGGTGGGGACTGCTTAAGTGTGCAGGGGGATTCACTAGAGGGCTTAATGTGGCCTAAAGGAAGGGCAAGAGGCAATATGTACTATATGAATGGATACTGTAACAGATATATATTCCATTAATGGCATGATCATTGTACATGTGTGAATAACAAGGGATGACTTAACCAATAATAACTAGTATAGTAAAGGTCCAATTTGAGATAGAACTTCCTATATATTTAATGATGGCCCCTATAGCAGAGTAAACCACTGTCCTTCCAGAGTTCCTATTGCTCCCCAAAGTTATTTGCTCTCTGTGGTCCCTGAGTTATCTTTTTTAAAATCTGAAAGAGGCATTCTGATTGGCTGGACAGGCCATAGAAACATTGAAACATAGAAATGACGGCAGAAGAAGACCAAACGGCCCATCCAGTCTGCCCAGCAAGCTACGCACTTTATCCATTTTTCCCCCTTTTTTTTCTCTCCCACCTGTTACTATTGGCTTCCAGTACTCTCCAGCCCTAATTCCCCTCCACCCCACCACCAATCCAGAGAGCAGCGCCGTATCTGCATCCAAGTGAGCGTCCAGCTCAATTAGGGGTAGCAACTGCTGTAACAAGCAGGCCACACCCTTACCCCATACTCTTACCCACCCCTGTTTTTATTTTTTTGTTTGTTTTTTTTGTTTTTTGGTTTTTTATGGAGATAGCAGCCCTCCATCCTTCTGCTCCGTGAAGGTGGAACACCAACTGCTGGCCACTGGCATCCCGCTCCGTGAATGCCTCTGTGGCTACTGCAGCTCCGTGCAGTGTTTGAATGCCTCTGTGGCTACTGCCGCTCCGTGCAGTGTTTGAATGCCTCCTCTTTATTCACGCCCTCTAGACTTGATGGATCCACAGTGTTTATCCCACGCCCCTTTGAAGTCCCACGCCCCATCCCACGCCCCTTTGAAGTCCCACGCCCCATCTAGCTCTTTCATGAAAATGGATACCAAAACGGTTCTTGGATAGTCCGTATTCTGTTGTACTTTCATGTCCAGTGGCAGGACAGCACTTCCAGGTGCATTAAGGGAGTACAAAGAGCGATTTTACTAACTACAGACTTCAGTCGAAAACTTAGAAACATACAATTATGGAGGTCACAGTAGCAGCAATAGTGCACACTAAATTTTTTTATTTCTGTCTCTCTCTATAGATTGAAGAGCTGAAGAAGAAGGCCTGGAAGCTATACAGAAAACATTGGAGGTGGCAGGATTAGCTGTGTGCAAGGTGGGATGGGCCTGGAGATAGGTTCATTATATAGCCATCTGGGAAATTAGAACATGGTATGTCTCTGTCCTGTTTCCATCACCTGCCCAACTAACGGCCTGCCACTCTGCAAGACCATGTCACTGCCATGAGCTTCAACAAACCTTCATGACAAAAAACATTGTTCTTGACATTTCTTTGAGTCATGGGCAGCATTGTCATGAAGCGTGACTTGATATGCACCCTCAGGCCTAATATAAAACTCTTGAGGAAATTAAAACCCACTCCTAAAATTATTACCAGAGAATGTATATGCCCCCTAGTAGAAACATTCATATACTAGGTTCCATTTCATGGCCTTGCTGCCTTGCTATATTTGCACTTTCCCCCAGGTTTCTTCTCTGGCTGTTACTGGCCAGATTGACGAGATTGTCGTAAGTGGGGAAGATTCAGCTCAGCACCTAGCAACCAGAGAAATGTCCTTGGGTGGCATGGTGCATAAATGTTTGGTGCAGCTCTCCCTGGACTCTATCATCTCTCTATCTCTTGATAACCGTCCTCCTCTCTAGCAGCCCTTGTCTGGTGTTGCTGCAGGGGCTGTTGCCTGTGCCGTGGAGGATTCACGGCTATAACGCACTTCAACATCTTTATTTGGCATTTCAGCTGTTTCACTGTTGCCCATGGTGGAGAGAGTCAGAGGACTAGGAAGAGAAGAAATTGGGCAAGATGGTGCTGCCTCTATTTCTTATCTTGTGGATACAGATGAACCCTCGCTTGCACCTCAGGTATTTGTCAATGGGTTAGAAGATTTTACTCTTTCTAAACCCACAACTATTACTTTAGATTCTATCTGGGAAGCAATTGCTAGTCTCTTTTCTCATTTAGGACAATATGTAATGTCTCAACAATCTCTTTCTTTATCCCTACAAACTTCACAAACGGATCTGGAAAAACCTTCTGTACAGGTTCAAGAGTTCCAACCCCAGATGTCCTCTCTTAAAGAAAATGTTGGGACTATATCAAAGGGCATTCAGATTTGAAATATAAAATGGAATCATTGGAAAATGTGGTTAGATCTAAAAATATTAGATTGCTAAACTTTCCTAGACAGAAAAGAGTGTCATCATCTCAGATGTTGAGAAGATATTTTATGGAGGTTTTGAAAATTCCTGAGAAAATATTTCAGCCTATTGCTAAAGCTTATTATTTGCCTTTAGCAAAGAAGACTCTCATCTAGATCTTGGAAAACATCCTTCCTTCGATGTTCTGAATGTTATAGATTTTCTGGCGAGTTCTATTACTGCAGAGATTTTTGCTTTAATTCTAATAGCTACTTTTGTGATGGATTCAGATTAGGATTTGGTGATGAGACACTTTTTTCATAATAGATTAAATTCTGGAGTTATTGTGATGCAGTGTAGGGGAAAGACATGATTTGCCCTCGCATTGCTCGGCCTCTAAATCCAGCCCGATCCTTGCACTCCTCACAATTCTGTTTGTGCTTACCCCTGCAACCTGACAGCCCGATAAAGCCAGGGAGATAGTGAATTGAAGGATGGCATCGAGCCTAACAAAAAAGGACAAGGGAAAAGATAAGACTCACTGCCCCCCCCCCCCCATGTTGCAGTCGGCCTGCTCCGCTTTGCCCGTCACAGTGGCGCTTCCCAAAATTAAAGAGGCGATCGCGGAGACTTTAGGGCCCAAATTAAAAATAATTTCCACCAAAGTCTCTGAATTATCTGTGGCTTTTGCGGGATACGAGGCCCAATTCGGGGCCTTAGAACAGCGTATTTCTTTTGTCCAAGATGGCGCCCTCGCCTCCCTGCAGGAAATCTCCATGCTCAAAGTGGCCCTGGAGAAGCACTCAGAAAGATTAGAGGACCTCTAGAATCGCTCAAGGCATTCAAATCTACGATTTATTGGTTTTCCTGAGTCCCTGGATGAGCAGCAGTTGCCTGTGTTTTTAGAAGGATGGCTGACTAAGGAACTCACGCTTTCCCATGTGCACGGCCCTCTGTGCATTGAAAGGGCACACAGGCTAGGGCCTAAAAAAGCTTCTGATTCTAGGCCCAGAATCATGATAGCAAAAATATTTAATTTTGCACACAAAAATGAAATATTACAAGCTGCATGAGAGGGTAAATCTCTGACGTATGAAAATCAGAAAATTATGATCTTCCAGGACTTCTCTGTGGTGCTAGCAGCTAAATGCCGCCTTTTGGTGCCATTCTGTTCTAAATTAATTGCTGCAGGACTTCGGGCAACCCTGGTTTATCCTGAACGCCTTCGTGCCAACACAGCATCCGGGGTGTGCTGGTTCTCAGATGTGGCGGAGGTGCAAATTTTTCTGCAGTCTCTCTCAGTTCCTGGACCGCCGTACATGGAGGAGACAAATTTAAGTTCTGGATAAAAGGCCCTACAGATCTGACTAATCAGGTGCTGATTTCACCGTGGATGGTTTATGGAGTGGCATCTACAAATGTTTCCCCTTTTTCTCACTAGATAATTTCAGACAGCACAGGGAGGACCTGAATGCAACATCTCCGCAGAAGAGATGGAATTTTAAGAGCTGTATAAGTTGGCATGGTGCGGGGTCAGGCTGACTAGCGGCCATAGCTGGTTATTGCTCTGTGCTCTGTGTTCCTTCTCCCTGTGCTTTATTGTTGATAGGGGGTATACAAGTTTGAAAGCTCTGTTTCATGTGGTGGATGGGGCTGGATTGGGGGGTGGGGGTGGGGGGTTGTTGCATGGAAGTGACTTCCATAGAGTTGTTCTGGTTATGGGGGATGTTGGGAATTGGGAGTGTTGGGAAGGGTCAGGGGGGATAGGCGTGGGAAGGGGCGGGTGGGGTTCTAATGATCACACGCTGTGTCCTGTGCAACATGTTGAGGATATCTATGCCTACAGGCCTGGATTGGGTACTAAGGTTGGATACTGTCAGAGTAAGGTTGTGTGGGGGCCTGGACTGGGACGGCTCCTACTTTGAACGATATTATCTGGTTCAGTTGTTTCATGTGTTCAGGTTGAAGCAATCTTAGCGGCAGCACCCACTTAATCTCCTGTAATGTGTGCAAGATAAACTCTCCCATCAAGCGTTCCAAAATTCGTACTCATCTAAAAAAGAAACAAGCTGATATAGCATTCCTGCAGGAGACCCATCTTCATGGGAAATTACGGAAAAATTGGGTAGGTGAGGTCTATTTTGCATCCGCCACTACTAAGTCTGCTGGGGTGGCAATCTTGCTAAATAAACAACGACCCTATAAAGTTCAAAAAGAGATCAAAGATGTTCAAGGGAGGTTTCTTATCCTGGTAATTCAGATATATGAGACCACTCTGGTCTTATGCAATATATATGCCCCTAACAATTATAGCCCTGGGTTTTTAGGGACCTTCAGTGTTTACTTTTCCCATATCTAGATGACTTTATAATTTTGGATGGTGATTTTAATTCTATAAGGGACCCTGCTCTAGATAGGTCTCACCCATCTGCATGAGATCAAGGTATACATAATAGGGATGTGAATCATTTTTGAACAAATAAAATTATTGTCAGATAATTTTAAAATCGTCCAAAATCGTTAGAGTGCACGATACAATACAAATGCCCCTGATTTATCGTCAGGGGCATTTGTATTGTATCGTTAAATAGGGCGCAGGAAAACCGGCACACCAAAAAAACCCTAAAACCCACCCCGAACCTTTAAAACAAATCCCCCACCCTCCCGAACCCCCCAAAAATGTTTTAAATTACCTGGGGTCCAGTGGGGGGGTCCCGACGCAATCTCCAGCTCTCTGGCCACTGCTGTGACCGCGCCCGTATGACATAGTGAGGGCAAAGGTAGCGCCGGCACTATTTTGAAGATTGGCAATACGGCCCGCGTGCAGGAGGTCACTCCCGGACCCCCGCTGGACTTTTGGCAAGTCTTGTGGGGGTCAGGAGGCCCCCCCCAAGCTGGCCAAAAGTCCCTGGGGGTCCAGCGGAGGTCCGGGAGCGATCTCCTGCATGCGTGACGTCGGGAGCCAGGAACCAAAATGGCGCCGGCGCTACCTTTGCCCTGTCACATGATAAGGGCAAAGGGCCACCGGCACCATTTCTCAATGCAGCAGTGGCCAGAGAGATGGAGATCGCGTCGGGACCCCCCCACTGGACCCCAGGTAATTTAAGGTGGGTGGGGGATTTGTTTTAAAGGTTCGGGGTGGGTTTTAGGGTTTTTTTGGTGTGCCGGTTTTCCCGCCTTCCCCCGATTTACGATTTTTAACGATTTTTAAAAAATAAAAACCACGACGATCAGATTTCCCTCCCCCCCCAGCCAAAATCGATCGTTAAGACGATCGATCACATGATTCACACCCCTAATACATAAGGCCCATGCAATTAGAACAGGCTTTACATTTGATGGATGTTTGGGGTACACTACATCCGATGAAAAAAGATTTTACTCATCTCTCCTGAGCACACGCAACCTTATCCCATTTGGATTATTTCTTAATTAGTGGCCATCTAGTCCCTAAAATTAATGATGCTAGCATTGGGGACATTATAATCTCGGAACATGCGCCCGTGTGGTTAGATCTTCAGCTGACCACCGCCAATTCCTTTTCATGGATATGGCATTACCCATATTACCTGATGGATGACGTCCCGTTCCAAGAGTATATACAGGCTAAATGGAAGGATTATGTAAAGCTAAATAGCAATTGTAGGAAAGATCCGGTCCTCTTCTGGTATGCCGCCAAAGCAGTCCTGAGGGGATACATCATATCTTATTTAGCTCACCGACGCAAGGTCCTAGACAAGTGTCTGTTGGCCTTGAGTACTCAATTGCGCTATGCCAGGGAACAATTGGCAATTTTCAATTCCAGTTCCAATCGGGAGAAGTACCTTACTCTCCAGGGGGCCATAAATTCCCTACTTCATCAAAGGACCAAAAAAGAGTCTTCTCTATTACCAACACCGCTTATACCAATATAGCAATAAATCTGGGAAACTATTGGCTAACCTAGTCAGAACAGCTCGGAGCCCGAGGCATATTGCGGCTCTCCGTACTTCAACAGGTCAAGTGGTTACTGATACTTTGGCGATTTTGGCCCAATTTAGACAATTTTATAATGAGCTTTATCAGTCTGAAGGTTGGACGAGGAGGCGTGCGATCGTTTATGTGCCCACATTGACCTACCTTGCCTCACAGCGTCACAAAGGGAATGGCTGAATCGATCATTTGGGGCAGAGGAAATTCAGTTGTCTATACAACAGGCAAAGTGTGTTAAGACTCCAGGGCCGGATGGCTTCATGGCCGAATTTTACAAATGTTTGGTAGACCCTTTGGGTCCCATGTTAGCCCATACTTATTCAGAATTAATATATAGGGGCACATTCCCAGTACACGTTAATACTGCTTACATCATGCTTCTGGCAAAACCGGGGAAAGACACGCACTCCCCGGCATCATACTGCCCTATCTCATTACTTAATTTTGATCAGAAACTACTTGCCAAAATCATGGCAGATAGATTGGCGGGGGTGCTACCTTCTTTCATTGGTACTGGACAGGTAGGTTTTGTCCAAAAGCGTTATGCCCTGACTAACATTCGTAAGATCCTAGAAGCAATGGCTATGTGCAGACACTCGGATTTCCCCTACCTGGTGATCAGTTTTCATGCTGAAAAAGCTGTTGATAGGGTGGAGTGGAAATACCTATTTAATATTCTGTGAGCATTGGGATTTAATGGCCTTTTTTCTGACGTATATCAATTGCTATATACTGACCCATCTGTTCTAATAGTTGCTAACCGCTCCCAAACTGAGGTGTTCTCTGACTCATGGGATACGAGGCAAGGCTGTCCACTATCCTCTCTTTTATTTTTACTACAGCTGGAACCCCTTCTTTTGGCAATACAAAGTAATTCGACTATACGAGGGGTTAAACTGCAGAAGGAAGTGTTTAAGTATGCGGCCTTTGCGGATGATATTTTGGTATTTTTGACAGACCCCCCCAGCTCCCTTTCAAAGTTGATGCGATTGATTTGGGACTTTGGGCTCTTTTCCGGCCTCAGACTCAATATGGACAAGTCAGAGGCCTTGGCATATCCAGCATCTCTTCAGGAGCAGTGGGATGACACTTTTCCTTTGCAATGGGCCAAGGAGACTATTCTTTATTTGGGGATTATGCTTCCTGGTTCCCCAGATCATCTTTATAAATGCAATATCATGCCATTGCTTCAATTTTCTCTGGAAAGGCTGCGAACTTGGAGGGCCTTGCCTCTATCCTTAGGAGGTCAAATAAATCTGGTTAAGGTGATCCCTTTACCAAAATTGCTTTATGTTTTGCAAAATGCCCCTCTTTCAATTACATGCAAAGATTTGTTTCAATTGGATAAAGCGGTACACACACTTACTTGTGGAAGGGGGAGAAAGCGAAATTTCCATTGTCTGGCTTGAGAGTGTGGTGGGGGGAAGGGGGATGAGTATGCCAGACATGGGTGTTTATAATCTACTAGTGGGGAATCTGCGCCTTATTAGAGATTGGCTAGTGAACAGTTTATTCTTTATTAATATTTCTGCTGAACAAGGACTGGTCACTCCCTTGGATGTGAAATTTGTACTGCAGGCCCCCTCAAATGGACTCCCGGCCTTTTTGACTCAATCTCCTTCGATTGCTCCCTCTCCGGAAACGTGGATTGTGATCACTAAGCTGCTGCAGATTCCAAGGATATGCTCCTATCTATTACCTATTAGAGGGAATTTAGATTTTCCCCCCAGGTTGCAGATGGCAGGATTTCGCCAGTGGGAGTCAGCAGGTATTTCTCAGTTGGGGCATCTAATTAATGCGGAGGGTCAATACTGTCATTTCAGGACCTGCAAACCATGTATAAGTTGCAGAACACTCAGGTATTTACTTACCTTCAGATTCGGCATTATATTGCATCCTTGTCTCCTGATATTACGGTCCCGGGCTGTGCCACGGTCCCTCCGCCTACCTTGGGGCCGGCCCAGGCCACAGGAACTCCTCTTCGGCCATGCAGGCAATAAATGGATTAGCTATATGGCTCCACCATCTTTTCAGATGTGGCATCCAGAGTAAAGTTTGAAAACTTTCATCCCCTATGAAATGCCGCTCCAAAGAATTCTAGGCTTGACTTCCTTCCACTTCTGCTATCCCTAAATAGCTTTCAATTGAGAAGTGACACCTCCTTGATGCTTCCCTTAGTACAACATTTTATGGGAAATCCTTAACGGATGTCTCTTCCAAATAAAACTGAAAATTCTACTCTGCAATTGCTTCAATAATTTTTCTGATAAGGCAATCAGTAGTGTTTGAGATTCGATGTGGATTGGAGAAGTGTGCACATCAACTTTCTCTCTCCTCCCTGTCTCTCTCACACACATATTCTCTGTCTCTTCCCTCCAGGGATGACTCCAGCACTCCCCATTCTATTGCCAAACCCAATCCCAACAAAATTCTCCTTCCTTAGTCTCAGAATTAACCTCAGAATTCTCCCTTTCATAGGCATGGGCTCACAACTTTTGTGTAAAAAATTTCATTAGCAGAGAGCAGACATCTGTTTCATG
The DNA here is from genome assembly GCF_901001135.1 of Rhinatrema bivittatum. NCBI lineage: Eukaryota > Metazoa > Chordata > Amphibia > Gymnophiona > Rhinatrematidae > Rhinatrema > Rhinatrema bivittatum. Next base: position 595,771,024 of record NC_042615.1, read on the forward strand.
TTCCAGCCAGTCCTCTCCAGATGGGAGACAGAAAGGTAGACAGAGTTTGGGTAGACAGGACAGAGAAGAAAAGAGACAATCTACTCCCTAATCAAGACTGTCTCCCACCCCCTGCCCCCCTTTTACTGAGAAGAGGAGGGAATGGGGTGAATTTGAAGTGGACAAAGCAGAGTGGACCAAGAAGAGGTACTTTACTCCCTAATCTAGTCCCTTCCTTCCCATTGCTTCTCCCTTTCTCAGATAGCCTGCAAACCACAGGCCAGCACTGAGGCATCTGTCAGACTGGCCCACCAGGCAATGCCCATTCACCTGACAGGGTAAGCTATCCTTGCCAGATACAATTTCAAGTAGCCCATGTAGATGCAAAGCATGCAGGTACTTTTGCCTTGTGCACTTCATAGGTAATTTTAAAAGAGAAACTATGTAAAGTGCACAGACTGAAAGTGTGGGGGCAGGGGGAAGAGGAGGGAAGAGGAGGGAATAGCACTCAAACGTTTGAAAATATCATACATGATTTTGTTCCTCCTTTGACCTAAATACACTCCCTGGGAATGCCTCATCTCAGCTAAAAGCACACACACAACGGAAAACTTAGGGCGCAATTAAAGAGAAGGGCAATTAACAGATAGGCCAATTTTCTTGGGTAAATCACTATTAATCCAGTTAAATAGTTTTAATTTTTCCTCTAATAGGCTATTCATATTACCTAGAGATGTGAACATATAAATCCCGCTCTAAATATGGAACACCTGGACACAACCATTTATAATTTTGATTTGGACCAAGTTAATGACTCCTTGTTATATCATGGCTGCAGTAATGTATTAAAGATACTTGGCATAACTGTAATGTACTTTATTAGAAACAAATGGCATAACTGCTGATGGATGGAGGAAAAACCTTGCTCCCGATTTTATGCTAAAGGAATGATCTTTTGGAGAATCAAGAAGATACTCTTAGTATCTTCTGGAATTACAGAGTCTCAGAAAATCAGTGCTAAATCAGTGTAATGAGTGTGTTGACTGTGAGCCCTTAGAGCTGGGCGTGGTTGGCGTGGTTGGCATGACCTAATAAGTGAACCTATAGGCCCACGCCGACAGCTGGCAAATGTGCTCTGGAGTGGGATAGACTGGAGCTTCACTTATACCAGCGCCGTTCCCCACAGGTTGAGCCCTTGGGCTCCAGGAGCCAGTAGGTGGGTCCCGAGGGTGTTCAGACAAGAGAAAGCCCAGGAACAAATCAGGATCAGTGCAGGGAGCAGTTAAAGAGAAACTGGATAGAGGCCAAGGGTCAGATCAGGTGGCAAGTGAGGTGTGGTCAGGGTTCAAAGCAGAGATCAGGTCCAGGCAGCAGGCAAGAGAAGGTCAAGGTCCAATGTGGAAGTCAATACTAGGCAGATAAGACAAAGAGACAGAACAGGAGGCGGGAACCAGGAGGACTGGACAAGACAAGGCAGGAAGGCAGGATGGGCAGGGCTTGGATGATATGTATGCTGGAAGGCAGGATTGGCAAGAGAAACAGCAACACAAACAACATACACAGCTTCAGAAGGCAAGAGACCCGTTGTTGAGGTGAGTTGCTGGAGCCACAGCTGGATTTAAATATTCAGCCACATGATGTCGCTGAGAGGCACCAGCATGGAGGTTTAACTCCATGGGGCCTACTTAATGCATGTATGGCCACGCACGTGCCTAGGTGGAAATACTGGCGGGGAAGCGATGGCCGTGTCTAAGCCTTGGCATCAGCAGAGACTCACTGGTGAGTGCGGCTGGATGCAGGCCTACCCTGTAGCTGACCAAATGTAACAATCAGGATGTTATGTGAGAAGTTCATATTAGGATTATAGAGGCCCTAATATTATCTGGCATCTAGAGAACTGAAATTGATTGAAGGAATAACCGATATCTAGGACAGATCATTTTTAAATATGTCCTTGCAGTTCTTTCCATCTTCTGTAAAAGAATGCTAAAGTACTTTCAGGATATATTGTACCATGATGGAAATAGTGGCTTGACAGCTTGTAAGTATTTTGCATATTGATTGATCTATCCAAATTATTGTAAGCAAATGGAGAATGTAAATTTTTTGAACTGCTTAGCAGTATGGCGTACCTTCCCGGCCACTGTTGGCATTACATTTTGATGACTCATCAGAAGAGTAATTTTAATGTTCTAAATTAGGTGACAGCAATATTTTACTATTAAATTAAATATGACTTTTGGAATATTGTGTTACTGTGCTACTAAAACCTGCCAGGTGCACAGTTTTGGAAGCAGAATACAAATGCCAGGAAAAATTGCTTTTGATCTTGAATTGTAATTATGAAAAAAACAGAATCACACCCCAGCATTTGTTTTAATATCTTTAAAATTCAATTATATCTCCTCTTTATGTAGGAAACCAGATTATTCTAGAGGGACTGGCAGGAATATTGTAACAATAATACTGCTTTACCATTCTAGGATGCTTCTCACTTCTACAGTCCTTATGCAGTTGGTTGGTTTTGCAAGAGTAATTAAGTTTCATTTAATTGTATTGGTATCCATCCATATGGAGACTTCTTGTTTGATTTTATTGCCCTTATGATTTTTAGGACATAATATGTATTGATATTGCAAATGTGATGTTGGATTCTGTATTATAATAGAAAGGGATCCAGGCACCTCATTACATCCTCTGATAATTAGCTGGCATATCTAAATAAGAAGTTCATACAGCATCCTTATGCTAGACACTGTTCTGTCCAAATGCATTAACTCCAGAATTAGAAATGGATTAATCCTGCTGTATTTTGATTTTGGCTTCTCTAAATGTGTTGTGTTATTGTTTGATTTTTGCCAAGGAAATAGAATTAATTTTGGCTTTGGATTTGCTGTTGATTTAGCATTTTTGGAAACAAAATTACAAATTAAACTTTGAAATATGTTGTCTTTTTCAAACTAGAAAGCATTTTAGTAAGCCTTTCCTAATTACAAGATACAACAGTAACAAGTACCATGGCTTCCCAATTTATTTTCAGCATTCCATAGAACCCCAGATCCTTTTGATCATGCTGTTCCCCTCTTATAGCCTTTCAGATTCCCTTCTTCTCTCCCAAATCCTTTTGTAGGTTGTATTCTATAGCTATTACTAACAGTAGCATTAGTACAAAGATTAGTGTATATGTATTTAAATACTGTCTGTTAAATAGCTGTGCTATATGATAGTATTATTAAGTATTATCTGAGTACATGAGTAGTTGAGTATTATCTGAGTAGATGAGTAGTTGATATGTAACGAAAAGCTTGCATCTATTTAGAAAGTGTGTAGCTTGCAAGTATGAACATATGAGATGTGGCCAAATAATGGAATAAAGCTGTGCATACAAGGAAAGGAGTTTAACAAAGAAAGATTGCTGCATCTCAAAAAAGATATAGCTGCGATGGAGAAGGTACAGAGAAGGGCAACCAAAATAATAAAGGGGATGGAACAGCTCCCCTATGAAGAAAGGCTGAAGAGGTTAGGGCTTTTCAGCTTGGAGAAGAGACGGCTGAGGGGGGATATGATAGAGGTCTTTAAGATCATGAGAGGTCTTGAATGAGTAGATGTGAATCGGTTATTTACACTTTCGGATAATAGAAGGACTAGGGGGCAATCCATGAAGTTAGCAAGTAGCACATTTAAGACTAATCGGAGAAAATTCTTTTTCACTCAATGCACAATTAAGCTCTGGAATTTGTTGCCAGAGGATGTGGTTAGTGCAGTTAGTGTAGCTGGGTTCAAAAAAGGTTTAGATAAGTTATTGGAAGAGAAGCCCATTAACTGCTATTAATTAAGTTGACTTAGAAAATAGCCACTGATATTACTAGCAACAGTAGCATGGAATAGACTTAGTGTTTGGGTAATTGCCAGGTTCTTGTGGCCTGGTTTGACCTCTGTTGGAAACAGGATGCTGGGCTTGATGCACCCAGGTCTGACCCAGCATGGCAAATTCTTATGTTCTTATTATCTAATCACCCAATCAAAAAAGTCAATTAGATTTGTCTGTCAGATCTAATGTGGTAGGCTATCATGCAGGAGATGCAGGGGAGAAAGAAAGATAGAAAGACTTTGCTGCTGGTGGTGGCTGAGGCTGTGAACTTCTCCCTTCTTATCTGCGTGGAGGCCTAATGTTTGCAGCACTCAAGAGCTCTGGCCCCTGCAGTGGAAGCAAAAGCTGTGGTTGCAGGGCAACATCATTCCAGGACCCTGCAGTGGCATGATTAGGCTAGCACCACCCCCTTCTAATGTTTGCCCTAGGCCCAGGGCTACATTGCTGGCATCTCCTATCCCCTTCTCTGTAAGGCTTCCTCCCCTTTTCCCCAGGAACTCAGGATGCAAATCCTGATGCCGCCCAGCCATTGCTGAGTGAGGTTGGTAGGCAGATAGATGGAGAACCCTTCTGTCAGGAGCTGTCAGACTCGCAAGACTTTGGGGTGGGGGGTGGAGGCTTTATGTAGTTCAACTTCAGTGGGAAGTGGCCGGTAAAGAGTGCTGCTCGCTAACTCCTGTCGCTGGTGGTCGGCCATCGTACAGGAGATGCGGGGAAGAAAGAAAGATAGAAAGACTTTGCTGCTGATGGTAGCCCTTTTTTCCTCACATGTAGGCCAGAAGTCTGTGGCAAACCTGAGGTTCCTCCCACAGCCTGTCTCTTATTCCCTACGGCCTGCCTCTGGTTTAAACGTTTGAATCATTGGCCTGGATTTTCCATTCTCGCAGAGGATGGACAATCCAGAAGTAATGGGGGGGGGGGGCGAAGGAGGGGGGCGGGCCTGCGAAAGCCAGCAGCGATCGCACCACTGTGGTGTTATCGCTGGCGGCTTTCACACCCAATAGCGCCACCGTGAAAGGTGACGCTATTGGGCGCGCTACTGGTGGCGATAACATGACTTACCTTATCGCTGCCAGCGAAGACACTCGCGAAGTCCGCCCCGACGCCACCCCGATTCCTCCCCTTCCGACCCAACTCCGCCCCGACTCTGCCCCTAGCAAGCTATTGCACGCGAAAAGGGACTTTTCGCGTGCGATAGGCTTACAAAATAACCCCCATTATCAGGATGCCAAACTTTGTGGCAGATATTTCATCTTTTGCACTGTTGTTAAGCTGCATTTCTGTTGCTATTTAGTCCATTTTAGGCCTTGCATTTCCCTCTCTGCTGAACTTTGATAGAATGTACGTGGATTTGTTTTAGATAGTCCAAATTCAGTTTAGGAAATAATTATTTGCCCTTGAGGTAAGTGAGCTACTCTCCTGATGATGGTGGGATTTGTGAGATAGATTCAAATGAAACCTGTATGTCTCAATTGGGGCAGAAGGTACATAAGCCCTGAAAGCATAGTGAGCAAAATGTTTTATGTAAGCACAATAAGACAGTAGCTTTTAAATTGGCACATAGCCATAGATGTGTGCACGTTCATCGGCCTAAAGCCAGGGACACAGCTATTTTATAACATACACGCATATATGCACGCATGTTATAAAATAACCTGACTGCTTGCACATGTGTTCAATTTTAAGTGAATGCACATCTCTGGGTACAAATGCCACTTCTACCACATAATCGGGGGGATTTTAAAAGGCACATGCGCTGACATCATTGCCAGTTTTCCCAGTTCTTTTCCAGTTTGCCCACATAAGGGATAAGATTTCCAAACCCCTTTAGTTTAATATCCTCCCGTCCCCCCATTAGCTCATAAGAACATAAGAACATGCCATACTGGGTCAGACCAAGGGTCCATCAATCCCAGCATTAGGGATGTGAATCGTTTTTCAACGATTAAAATTATCGTCCGATAATGTTTATATCGTCTTAAATCGTTATAGAACACGATACAATAGAAATTCTAACGATTTATCATTAAAAATCGTTAAATCGTGTTAGTGCGCACTAACTCGAGTTAGTGCGCACTAACTCCCCGTTAGTGCGCACTAACTCGATTTAGTGCACACTAACTGAAAATGATACAAATAAACACTTTCCAGGTCACTGAAGGTCAGTTAGGAATGAATATGTGTTCCTATTGGCTGGCTGCCCTCTTATCTATTGATGTTACCAAGGTTACCACTGAGGTGATGGTTGGGGGGATGGGAAATGGAACTGGAAACTAACAAACACCAACAGAAAATGAAACAAAGTGTTCACACTTCCCAGGTCAGTAAAGGTCACTTAGGAATGAATATGTATGTATGTATTCCTATTGGCTGGCTGTGCTCTTATCTATTGATGTTACCAAGGCTAATACTGAGGTAATGGTTGGGGGGATGTGAAATGGAAACAGTTGGAAGCTTGACAAAAAAAGTAATGTAATGATCAGCACTCACGTGACTAGAACTTGTTTGTTTATTATTTTTGTTAGCAGGCACCTGAAATGCTAGTGCATGTTGAATTTGCCAATCACTGTGCATTTTAGAAAGGTGGTCCTGGCTGGAACTGTACACAGTTCAAATATATGTAATTGATTGTTGGTAAGTGTATTTTTTAAGTAGCCACACTGGCACAAGTATGTTTACTTTTCCTCCTACTTAACTCACTAGCTCAGCTTTGTAAGAAGGGCTTCTCTGCTTGTGTGTTGTTTTTGTTTGGTGTGAGGAGAGCAGAAACATCAGATCTTTATTCAATCTACTACAGTCATCTCTTACAGTGCCCTATCCCTATTAATACCAGGAGTGTTGTGATCTTCCTGCACACAGTGCCCTAACCCTGATACCAGTCTGAGACAGCTCCCTCCCTGCATTACTAGTGAGAGGCTGGCTTCACAGACAGGGGGGAGCTGCCTGACCCTCACTCCTGACTTCCCCCATGTCCCAGCTAGTGAATGGTGTGTGGGTGAGGGGGGGGGGAGGATGGTGAAGTCTGAGACAGCTCCCTCCCTGCATTACTAGTGAGAGGCTGGCTTCACAGACAGGGGGGAGCTGCCTGACCCTCACTCCTGACTTCCCCCATGTCCCAGCTAGTGAATGGTGTGTGGGTGAGGGGGGGGGGGGAGGATGGTGAAGTCTGAGACAGCTCCCTCCCTGCATTACTAGTGAGAGGCTGGCTTCACAGACAGGGGGGAGCTGCCTGACCCTCACTCCTGACTTCCCCCATGTCCCAGCTAGTGAATGGTGTGTGGGTGAGGGGGGGGGGGAGGATGGTGAAGTCTGAGACAGCTCCCTCCCTGCATTACTAGTGAGAGGCTGGCTTCACAGACAGGGGGGAGCTGCCTGACCCTCACTCCTGACTTCCCCCATGTCCCAGCTAGTGAATGGTGTGTGGGTGAGGGGGGGGGGGAGGATGGTGAAGTCTGAGACAGCTCCCTCCCTGCATTACTAGTGAGAGGCTGGCTTCACAGACAGGGGGGAGCTGCCTGACCCTCACTCCTGACTTCCCCCATGTCCCAGCTAGTGAATGGTGTGTGGGTGAGGGGGGGGGGGGAGGATGGTGAAGTCTGAGACAGCTCCCTCCCTGCATTACTAGTGAGAGGCTGGCTTCACAGACAGGGGGGAGCTGCCTGACCCTCACTCCTGACTTCCCCCATGTCCCAGCTAGTGAATGGTGTGTGGGTGAGGGGGGGGGGGGAGGATGGTGAAGTCTGAGACAGCTCCCTCCCTGCATTACTAGTGAGAGGCTGGCTTCACAGACAGGGGGGAGCTGCCTGACCCTCACTCCTGACTTCCCCCATGTCCCAGCTAGTGAATGGTGTGTGGGTGAGGGGGGGGGAGGATGGTGAAGTCTGAGACAGCTCCCTCCCTGCATTACTAGTGAGAGGCTGGCTTCACAGACAGGGGGGAGCTGCCTGACCCTCACTCCTCCGGGGTATTGTGATCTTCCTGCACACAGTGCCCTATCCCTGATACCAGGGGTGTTGTGATCTTCCTGCATGCAGTGCCCTATCCCTATTAATACCAGGAGTGTTGTGATCTTCCTGCATGCAGTGCCCTATCCCTATTAATACCAGGAGTGTTGTGATCTTCCTGCATGCAGTGCCCTATCCCTGATACCGGGATGTGTGCAAGAAGATCACAACACCCCCGGTATCAGGAATAGGGCACTGTGTGCAGGAAGATCACAACACCCCCAGTATCAGGAATAGGGCACTGTGTGCAGGAAGATCACAACACCCCTGGTATTAGGGATAGGGCACTGTGTGCAGGAAGATCACAACAGTCCTGGTATTAATAGGGATAGGGCACTGTGTGCAGGAAGATCACAATACCCCTGGTATCAGGGTTAGGGCACAAGTTCTAGTCACATTGACTGATCACATTACTTGTTTTGTCAAGCTACCAACTGTTTCCATTTCCCATCCCCCATATACTGTCAGTAGGAAACTTGGTAACATGAATAAATAAGAGGGCAGCCAATAGGAATACATATTCATTCCTAAACTGACCTTAACTGACCTGAAAAGTGTCAAATTGTATCATTTTCAGTTAGTGCGCACTAACTCCCAGTTAGTGCGCACTAACTCCCGTTAGTGCGCACTAACTCGAGTTAGTGCGCACTAATCGGAAAAAACGATTTTTAACGATTTTTTAACTAAAAAATCGTGCCTAAGACGATTTTCTTGCCCTGCCACATGATTTCTATCGTTAAGACGATATGGAAAACGATTCACATCCCTACCCAGCATCCTGTTTCCAACAGTGGCCAATCCAGGCCATAAGAACCTGGCAAGGACCCAAAAAAACTAAGTCTATTCCATGTTATCGTTGCTAGTAATAGCAGTGGCTATTTTCTAAGTCAACTTAATCAATAGCAGGTAATGGACTTCTCCTCCAAGAACTTATCCAATCCTTTTTTAAACACAGCTACACTAACTGCACTAACCACATCCTCTGGCAACAAATTCCAGAGTTTAATTGTGCGTTGAGTGAAAAAGAACTTTCTCCGATTAGTTTTAAATGTGCCACATGCTAACTTCATGGAGTGCCCCTAGTCTTTCTATTATCCGAAAGATTAAATAACCGATTCACATTAACCCATTTTAGACCTGTCATGATTTTAAACACCTCTATCATATCCCCCCTCAGCCGTCTCTTCTCCAAGCTGAACAGTCCTAACCTTTTTAGTCTTTCCTCAAAGGTGAGCTGTTCCATTCCCTTTATCATTTTGGTCGTCCCTTTATCATTTTGGTCGTCCCACTTTCTCCATCGCAACTATATCTTTTTTGAGATGCAGCAACCAGAATTGTACACAATACTAAAGGTACAGTCTCACCATGGAGCGATACAGAGGCATTATGACATTTTCCGTTTTATTCACCATTCTCAATCCGACCTTTTAAACCCTGCTGATGTGCCCAGATGTTTTTGTTATATAATTTACACTTCATCCATAGCAGAAGTAAAGTTTTGTGACAAAAGACACAGGCGTGCACCAATTTCATGTTAAAATCCTGGAATGCCCATGACCCGCCCAGACCACACCCTTACTGTGCCCCTTTTTTGGAAACTTTTCATTTGTGCACCCAGCACCATGCACACGCATATACAGGTGGCTTTTAAAAAACGCTTTGCGCGCGCCAGTTTGACTTATTCGCTCATCCCCTAATGTCAGAGAACATCTGCCTTTTAAAATTCACATTTAAGCAAATGTTTTACTACAACAAACTAAAAAGAAAAGCTAATGGATAATTGAATATGTCACTGTTTTCTCTCTTTTATAGGCATATTAGACTGTCATGCTATTCCCTATGAAATCATTAAACACGGTTATCTCAGAAAACAAAACGTAGCCATTGACTGAGCATGCCCAATGACAAACATCATTTTCTGTGAGATCATAAAACATGGCTACTAATGCATGCTCCATGGTAATGTTTATGACTTTGACTGGCCTGCAAATGAATGGCCATATTGTTATTTCCTGCCCCCATACCCCTGGTGTCACAGCACCTACAGACTGACAGGTCACAAACTTTAGTTCAAACCATAGCATTTTTATTTTAAATATGTTTACATCATTCTTTATTACAGTCAGTTTCTAAAACTTCACAAATTACAAAAACAGATCACGGTTTCCCCATTCTTGTTAGCATTGTTATTTCATTTCTGAAAAAAACAAATGCAAGAACTTCTATCCTTGAAGAAAGAGAACTGAAAGGTGTGATTTGCTTTCTTTTTGCATCTCTTACATCAAACTAAAGTGCCTAAGACATAGAGAGTCAAATTAAAATATTTTGTTACAAAATCTGAGTATGAAATTGTTATGTTAATTACTTATCACATAAAATACACATTCTTTAAAAAAATGCACAGAGAATATTAGTCTGTTTTTCCATTTGTCAGCATGCATTGTTGTGTCTTAAGTAATAGAGGGCCAACAAAAAGTCTGCGACTTCTTTCCAATTCACATCTTTTACAAAAAGAAAAAAAAAAAGCAGAGTCATGCCATCCATAGATTTCATTAAACATGTGTTTATATCATTTTTTATTATAGATAGTTTCAAAATGCACAGACAACTTACAATAACAAAAACTGCTTATGGAATTCTATATATAGTATCTTTGTTATTTCAAAATACATCTTGGGTTGCTTCAAATGCCTACAACATTTTTCATTTCTGCAAAGAGATATAAGTATTTCACTGTGTTATTTTAAAAAAACGAGGTATACTCTCACAGATTATGCAGTCAGTAAGCTTCATTTGATCTTTATCAGCGTTGGGCCTAGCTAGATGGCTTAGGGCTTTCTGAGAGTCCTCTGTATTTTTGACAGACTTGATCAGATCTATAGCTGTGTTTACATCCTCATTAAAAAGCCCCAATATCTCCATCTTATACTCTACCAGCGCCAAAACATTTATGATACACTTGAGAAACAGTTTCTGCTTTTCCATGTGACAGCACCATTTCAGACACTCATGAACATTCTGCCCAAGCATTTTCATGATGCTCGCCTTGCAGTCATTGTGTAGGACCCCATACCAGCACTTCTTTATAACACAGTACACCATTCATCATATGAGTGAAATGAATGTGCTTTTATGATAAAAAGTATGTGTGCACACTTGCTTACAATGTCCCATTTCATTCCACTCTTTATGGCCCCCCTTCCTTCAGTCTTGAAGTCTATTTATGATCTCTTTGTTTATCTTCCACATCTTCCAGTTCATTGTTGTTGTAAGTGCAAAATAGCACATGCAGGACACCTTAACCACCGGCAGATCCCCCGCATCTTTGTTTCCTCTTTTAAGTACAGATCTGTCGGTGAGCTATAACACAAATTGTTTACAAGATTGAGAAAGCTGTTCTGAAGACTAGTTCAAGTTCTGTCATAATATCCATATAAAAATAAAAATACATTTTTACCTTTGCTCTCATGGATGAACAATCTTCTTCTTCTAATTTGTTAACATAATCCATCATCTCGGCATCTGCAGCTACATAGTGCAATTCTATGTCTATACAATCTATACCGCTGTCGCTGTTGTCTACATCTGTCTTTGGATCTGCATTTTCTCGGTCATCTTCGTTATCAAACAGGTTTTAGGAATCAGCAACGTTTGCACCAATGGCATCTCATTTATTTCTCCATTGGTAGGATCTTCTTTGTGTTCTTCTGCACTGGTAACGTTCCCTGGAGATTCCATCAATATTCCTACAGCAGTTTGCCCTTCCAGCTCTGCTTTAAGGATGAGGTCCCTAAGAGCTGAATACCAAGTTGTCACAGACCTGTTTCTCCAGGGAACAACTATTTCCTCTTTTCTTGTTACGCTTTTTTATTGTCTCTGTCTTTCTATCAAATAAACTTGCTTTTTAGATTGCAAAGCTGCCTGAAGTTGCCTTTCTGAGTCCCGCTATAAACACATCTCAGAGCATTTGCCCCTCCTTGCCTCTCTCTTTCTATTCAGTCCAATTTTAAAAGAGCCAAACACGTAAAAAATGGGGGTTAGGTGCGTAGCCAGGTCTTGCATGCACCGTGCACATTTTAGAACAGGCCCAGCTATGCGTGTAATCCCTTCTTATGCACCGAAGTGCTGGGCCCTGCAAAAGGGGTGGGCCAGGGTGGCATGGTCTGGGGGAAGAGGGGTGGGCTGGGGGGTGGGCCAGGAGATTACTTTTGATCCTGGGGAGCAGTAAGAATTAAAATAAAAAAATTAGGGATAGGTAGGGTTAGGTTAGGGGTCAGGGAGGAGAAGGGAAGAGGTAGGAAGGGTAGGGTTAGGGATAAGAAAGTTCCTTCCCAGTCCGCTCTTTAATTGAAGCAGTCTGGGAGGGAAATGGGGTGGCCTGATTGCATTGCCATGTTATTTTGCTAAAATCCCCCCCCCCCCCATGTGCATGAGTCATGGGCCACCCGTGGCATGCATGTGTGTGCAGCCATCAGATTTTATAACGTGTGCGCCAGGAACCGCGCATACATGGATGCATGTGTACGGGTCTTAAAATCAACCCCATTGCCTATCTTTTGGGGTTTTCTCAGTCGTCTTCATTATCTCTCATTTCTTTGGACTCAAACAATTATTGCGCCAATGGCATCTCATTTATCTCTGCATTAGCCAACCATTTTTTGGCAGTGGTAACACTCTCTAGAGAATCAAGCACAATTCCTACAGCTGGGTACCTTTCCGAATCCGGGTAAAGGACCCTATGAAAGTAGTGGGGCTTATGCCCTGCCTTTAGAACAGGTGGCTGTCCCTCTATTGCCTGTGTTACAGTCCACTTCATTATCGCTCATTTCTTGGGAGTTGAACAATTTTTGCATGAATGGCATCTCATCTATCTCTGCATTGACTGGCCCCTCTTTGTCAAAGGCATTGCTCTCCAGAGAATCAAGCACAATTCCTATAGTCTGGTATCCTTCCTACCACCCCTTCGACTTCCTTAAGTAGGTAGCGGGGCTTATGCCCTGCTTTGAGAACAGGGGGCTGTCCCCCTCTTTCTTTAGCCTTTCAGTGATACAGCCTTTTTTTTTTTTTTATAAAAAAAATTGCTGGGAATCAAGCTTATATGGCGGCTGCCATCTGCCATCTTTTTCTATGCATGCTGTGTGGGCATGCCTCTGTCTTGCCCCTCACACTCACTTTTGACATGTTCAGACTTGTTGGCTCCAGGCCTATCCATTCCAACACCGTAAGAAAAAAAAAATGGTAGACTTGGACTTTCTGAGAATATGACTTTGTAGTCTTGTATTGTCAACATTTACTCTATATGCATTGTTCTTAAATATAAAAAAGAACATATTACAAACAATAGTCACAAAAGACACATTATGTAATTTGTGAAAACGCTGAAGGTTACAGCAGCTCCCTTTTAAATATATAATAACTGGAATATTTCAGAAGAATAAAAAAGTGATAAAAAGAAAGTGTGTATTCCATATTTTCCTTTAGATATTAGCTGAGATTTTTTCAGACGGCATGTGTCAGTACTGTGTAGGGGCAACTTTTTCCTCAACCTGCTTGATTTTGTCCTGTGATCCCTCAAAAACTAGGCGCCATGATGCAGCCAAGATCTCCCTTTCTGGAGTATTTAGAAACTATTAACAAAAAGAGACCTCCTTCATTTTTCTTGTTTTCTTTCCAGGAAGAAACTGAATAAACCTTTGGGTTTAAGTCATGATTCTGTTACACTTTTCCATCCTTTTTCTCCCTTGCTCAAATTATTTGACAGATTTTTCCTCTTCATATTTTTGGTTATTAAGATGGCAAGACTTGCTTGCTGTTTCTTATGGGTCCATGGCCTGTTCTACCTGTAGGGCTTTTAAAAACTTGTATAAATTCTGCTTTGGAAAAAAACAGATCTTTTGCTTTGATTTACTTGTGCTGGGTGATTTTTCATTTCAGAAAAAAGATATTTTATGTGTGTTTGGAAAAGGGAGGGATAGGGTGTAAAAAGAGAGCAGTGTACTGTTTTTACATTAGCCTGCTCTGCATCTGAGAGGAAGGCGGGAAAAATGGGGGAATCTACCCCCAGAGTAAAAAAGAGAGGGTGAGAGACAATACAGACCCCAGCATGCATCATTCTTGGCATGCCTTGTGTTTCAACCTAAGCCATCCCCTTACATCACATCAACTTGGGCAGACGAGGCTGGAAGGGAAGATTATTGGGTGAAAACAAACAATTCTCTAGCTTGCCATTGCAAAAGAAAAACACAAAGGGAGAGAGGTGGGTGGAAGGAGAGTTTGGCTGGAAAACTACAAGGAAACAAATGCCTATATGTGTGGGGAAATCAGAGAGGTGGTGGTGAGGTATTGGAATTCTGTAGTATTGAAGTTCCTGCCTGTGGACACAGGACACAGACTTTAGTTTGAAATCATAGCAAATGTTATTTTTCTACAAATTTATACAAAGTACTGTAAGAAAAAAACAGATCCCCTCATACTATCAGAGCTTTCTTTTAAGGATGTAGACATATTCTGGTCATCTTGAGAATCAAATTAAAATATTTTGTTACAAAATCTGAGAATTATGTTTATTTAGAAAAAAGGGAATACACATAAAATGATCATTCTTTATTATGTATAGCTTTCAAAAACATACACAGATTTAAAAAGAAACTGCTGATGACTTTTGTTGCGTGGCGTGGAGGTGCGGTCACTTCTCAAGGGGAATAGTGAGCCCTTAGACCACGGAACAGCTAAGGGAGAAGCCCCAAGATGCACACTGTGGGAGGTGAGAAAGTACCAGCACGGGCAGAGCAGGAACAAGGCTGGACTGAAGACAAGGCAAGGAACAACTGGAACAGAAGCAAGGCAGGTTCATCCCTCCACTGGACCTACACACACCAATGAGACCCAACAACGCAATGCTGGTGTCGAGAGTACCCTCCGGCCACTCGATAGCCCTTCTGGACCCGCTGCTCGAACGACGAATGTGTGAGGCCAGATGGAGGCTGAGGGCAGGAACAAGAAGACTCAGACGAAGACTCAGGATATTTAGAAGATTCAGACAAAGACTCAGGAAATTCAGAAGACTCGGATGTAGACTCAGGTTACTCAAAGGACTCAGACAAGGATTCAGGTTGCTTGGAGGTTTCAGGCAAGGGTTCAGGATTCAGGAGAAAGTACTGGGTGAGTGCTGCATTGCGGCGCGCCCTACATTGCCACCTATGGCTGGTTCTGGACCATGCTGAAGGCGAAGCAGACTCCAGACGAAGCAGTGGAACTTTGAAGCAAGGACATGACGAGGATTCAGGAGAGGCCTGCACTGGGGTACTCCCTACACAGCCGCCTGTGGCTGGTCGTGGACCATGCTGAAGAGATGCAGGTTCTGGCAGAGTCTTAGGCATGGGCAGAAGCAGGCACAAGGAACTCTGAAGACCGGGACAGGATTCAAGACTCAGGAGTCATAAGCTAGGCATTAAAAACAGGAGTCTTCCAGAGGCTTGAGCAGATGAGAAGGTAGATCTTGTGCCATGAGGTGCCCTACACAGCCCCCCATGGGCTGGTCATGGACCATGATGGTGGCATGCTAGGAAAGGTGGACAGATGAGAAACCTGGGAACTGGACGAAGAGCTGGAGATGAGGAAAATGGTTTCAGGACTGGAACATCGGACATCAGGAACATCAGGACATCTGGACATCTGGACATCAGGACATGGAACATCAGGACAAATGGACAGCAGGACATCTGGAACATCAGGAACAAGGAACAAGTGATGAAGGAGCTCTGATGAGGGACTAGACCAGGAACATCAAGGTGAAGAAGTTCAGGAACACAAAGAACATGGAACGAAGATCCATCAAGGCACAGGAAGACCATGGAGGACCTGGACTGGAAGGAAGACCACAGAACAATTTGCAGACCAGATCCAAAGGCCCTGAGGGAAAGAAGCATAGCCCTTTTAAAGGGCTGGACCAGGGAACACTGTGATGACATCATCTGGTGGGGCCACAGGCTTTTCCCGCCGCTGGACCTTAAATGGAAAGAAGAAGCACGTGCCCGCACCTATGCAGAGCCCAGGAGGATGACTGCATTGGCGGCATCCTGCCACGATGGAACAAGGCTGGAGGCAGCTCCCACACTGCATGTGAGATCCTGGCAGTGGCGTACAGGCCGTGAAGATGGGGACAGTGGCAGCGAAGTCTTCTGTCATGGCAGGAATCCAGTGGTGCCAGCGGCGGTGGCACCATGCCGTGCGGAAGCAGATCTTGGCAGGGCTAGGCCGCAAAGATGAAGAGCGGCGTCCCCTCCCGCCATGAAGGGAATCCCGGCAACATCCTCTCCACCGAGAAGGCAGTGTCAGCTGCAGCAGTGCGGTCTGGGGCGGCCCCGGCTGCCAGAGAGCCTTCAACAGAGTCGGGCCGGTGAGGATCATAGGCAGTGAAATGGCGGTAGATGGAGGGCCTGTCTGTGGAATGGGATCCGCAGGCAGGAGCGTAACAGCACCCCCTCCTCAAAGCCCCCCCTTCAGCCTTTTTTCAATGGCTGAAGACAAGAAGGCATAACTTTATATCAGCTGTTGTACTTGGGGTCCAAACGCAAGATCTTCAATGCATGGGAGGAGCTGAAGTGATGGCAAGGCAACATACTGAAGACGTAGACACAAAGACTTAGAAAGGCATGACCTAGGTTGAATGGGAGGCACACATGAATGGTAGCAACTTTGAGTAAAGTCTGGTACTTGGTTCTAATTAGTCAGAACAGAAGTGGAAAGCACAAGCATCATTTTCATGGTAGTAGCAATGGTAAAGACAGATGAGACATCAAGCTGGATTTTAGATAGCAGGGTGGTACCACTGGAGAATGAGTAGATGAACTTGCAGGTTATCACATGCCCTTGGGTAGGCATTAGTACAAGGAAGACCCGGTAGAACAAGGAAATCCAATGAACATTACGCCAAAGATGGAAAGCTAATTGTGGAGGCATGTATATTCCTTTCGAAGATGGTTGGTTCATGGCAGAGATAGGCAAGTGGAAGGAAGCTCAGAGTTACTGCTTCCAGGCTTTGCAAGGCCAGATGGAAAGAGAAGGCTCTTTAACGCGGTCAAGGAGAAGATTATTTCTCAGGAAAATCCGTATGTTAACACAGGCTTCGAATGGTGGTGAAGCTACTTCCAAGAGGAGCTTGGTAGCCATGGTGATACCTTATGCAAGGTATGAAGTCATTGTAAGGGATTTCCCAGATGGCTGTATAGATGTAGTATCTCTCAAGATAGAATCAGATGAATTGCTTAAGGTAGTTGAGGCTCAGGAGATAAGGCTCAAGGACAGCAGAGGATTCCAATGGGTGCGTAAAAACAAATCTCCACTGATGGACAGTTGAAAATACAGTTGATGACTAACATCCTAGCAGAGGCCACTTGCTGGTAGATGACACTTGAGCAGCTGGCCAGTTCCCTTAGTTATCTTGTAGAGGCATACAAAAAGGCTCTCTGAGGTGCTGGAAAGAAGATGGATCCCAGAAGCTCAGAGGATAGAAAATTCTGGAGATGGCTGCAAATGCTCACATGAATTCAAGGACAGCGAAGTAGAATCTTGCATGCAGTTTCCAAGGAAGATAGGGTCCTTCCAGGAGGATTAACAGCAAGGCAATGCAGGCTTACCAGACAAGCTGGAAGATGGTAATTGCAGTCCTTAGCCTGGCAGCGAAGATGGTACAGGAAGAGCAGATGAATAGAGAATCATATTATCCTAATCCTGATCGTAGCCACTCAGAATGCTGCATGAAGGACACAGGGACTGATGGCAGCGAGTTCAGGATGCAGGACAACTTGCAATGATGGTGCCAAGAGATTAACAAGGCGATAACTCAGGAACTTGGAATGGTGATGAAGGTTGGAATTCCACTTGCACAGAGCAAGGGCTGGATCATAGCTGTAGATTCAAGGCAACTCGCCACATTGAAATCAAGGCAAAGAGGAACCACAAGGTGACATCTCAAGAGACCTGGAGTGGCATCCAGGGCTGGAATCTCCACTTGCACAAGCAGAGACAAGGTCTTGACTGTAGATGGTCCCAGGGCAAGCACCAGAACAGAGCAAGCAGGGACTGAGTTGGAAATGGCAAGACGGAGCCAGGTCTAGGGTGCAGGCACCTCCTGCAGGTTGTTCAAACCCAAGGACCTGGAGTTGCTGTGGAGTACACTCGGATTGGTTATATACTCCATGAAATGTGAAGATACTTGGCGATGGAGTTGAACTTGGTACTGAATATGGAAACCTGGGTGCAGGCACCTCCTGCAGGTCATATGGAACCCAAGAAGAAGAGCTAACATCACATTGGGAAGAATGGAGATGGTCTCTGGAACAGTGGCAGGTGCCTCCTGCAGGTCGAGAAGGTTCCAGGACCGGACTGGACGTGGAGATCTGGATGCAGGTGCCTCCTGCAGGTTGTGGGATCCAGACAACTGAAGAGAAGAAACAAGCAGCAAAAGAAAAAATATTGGCTAGAAACAAGGTATCAAATGTCCAGGAAACTGGGAACAAAATCTTCTGGGCTAGAAACAGGTTCAAAAGTGTCCGGGAACTTGAAGCAAAATTCTGGGCAAAATCATGGTTAAAATAAATGCCAGGAACTTAAGCCCGTCACAGGCACAGCTCACCGAGCTCTTGGCCTTCAGATCCTTTTGCGAGATGTGGAGGCGCGGTCACTTCTCAAGGGGGATTATGAGCCCTTGGACCATGGGATGGTGTTGTGGAATTGGGGGTAGCGATTCCACCTCTGATGTTTTCGTGTGCCCCTAGGCCCCAATACAGCCACAGAGGAGCTCTGGCAAGCACCGAGGCAGGTGAGAGGTACCCCAGCTTGGGTTGAAGATGGAGAGCAATGTCCTCAACCACAGCCACACCTGTACGCAGCAGAAAGAGACCCAAACAATGCATTGTTGGTCTCATGAGTGGTCCTCCAACTACTCCAAGTCCTTTCGGACCTGCTGCATGGAGCAGCAACTGTGACAGGGCAGACAGTGGTCAGAGGGTGAGGACATCAAAGACGAAGACTTGAAGTGAGACATGACCCAGGATATGTGAAGTGGAACATCACTCTGGATACAAAGTACGACAAGACTTTGACACATAAAGAATGCAATCTGGATACATGGAAAGAAAAGGAATTCTGGTCACGTAAATGAAGAAACTCTGGAATGGCCATGAGCTGCTTGAAGAAGACTTGGTTGGTACCGGACGTCACGTGCCCTACACAACCTAGCCAGACGGGTCTCGGACCACGCAGGCGGCATGGCTTACACAGCCGGGGTAGGCTGGTCGCGGACCACACTAGTGGTTTCCCACACAAGTTGGCAGAGCTGAGTTGGTACTGCACATCACATGTCCATATACTCAACCAATGAAGGCAGGTCATGGACCATGCTGGTGGTTCCCCACACAGAGAAGATAGGAGATGAAGTGAAGACTCCGACGAAGCCTGTTCCAAATGCACCCTGCACAGCTGATAAAGGCCAGGCAGGACCATGCCGGAACGGATCGGATAAATAGAGTTCATTCATGAAGTGGAGGCAGGGTGCAGACTCCGAGGATCCAGACAAAGTTGAAGATTCGAGGGGATGCCTCTACAAAGCAGGTTAAAATAAGAAGCTGGAACCTTAAGGAGATTTGCGCTGCCAGGACGAAGATCAACCAGATAAGGAAGACATCTGGACAAGACATCTGGAGACCTTGAGATGATAAGACAAAGACGTAGTGTGAGGACATCAAGAAGACACGGGATCCCACATATAACGAAATGCCTTGAGAAGCAGATGACGAGAAGTCCTAAGGAGGACTGGCTCCTTGTGAAGGCAAGGAAGGAATGAAAGCTGGAGCTGTTTATACTGAAGAGAAGGCAACTCCCACGATGACATCACTGGTAGACCTCCACCCTCACTGTTCCTTTAAATATAGAAGGAAGGGCCGGCCTCGCCCCCTAGGAAGAAGCAGGAAGCAGAACAGGATTATGGACAGCACCCTGCTGCATGCTGAAGACTGCTGCGCTGAAGAGGTAGGTCTCAGGACAGGCCCCAGTGTCAGGGTCAGCTCCCTGTTGCTGAAGAATGACTGCTGGTGGCTCGAGCCATCAGGAGAGACCGGGGTTGCAGGCCCTCTTTCCCTGGAGGGCCCAAGGTAAGGTTTGTGGCCTCCAGGCCACATGAAAATGTAGAAGCATGGCTCCTGCCGCTTAGAGAAGTTGCAGCGCGGCACAAGCCATGCTGTGAGAGTGTTGGTAGCCTCCATGCCACAGGGGGCTATCCGGGCGCAGCTCCTGCCACGTGTGCAGTCTCGGCATGGCACCAGCCATGCTGAAAAACGTCAGCAGCCTCCGGGCTGCTGAAGAAGGCAGTGGAAAAGGGTGGAGAAGCTGCCTGGGAAGGCAGAATTGTAACAGATGACTCAGGGAGAAGCCCCAAGACGTACACCGTGGGAGGTGAAAAATTACCAGCACGGACAGAGCAGGAACAAGGCTGGACTGAAGACAAGGCAAGGAAGAACTGGAACAGGAGCAAGGCAGGCTCAGCCCTCCACTGGACCTACACACACCAATGAGACCCAGCAACGCAATGCTGTTCTCGAGAGTAGCCCTCCAGCCACTCAATAGCCCTTTCGGACCCACCGCTTGGGAAGGATGAGTGCTTGAGGCCAGACGGAGGCTGAGGGCAGGAACAAGAAGACTCAGACGAAGAGTCAGGATATTCAGAAGATTCAGACGAAGACTCAGGATATTCAGAAGACTCGGATGTAGACTCAGGTTACTCAAAGGACTCAGACAAGGTCTCAGGATACTCAGAGGACTCAGACGAAAACTCAAGATTCACTAAGTACTCAGACAAGGATTCAGGTTACTCATAAGACTCAGACAAGGATTCAGGTTGCTTGGAGGTTTCAGGCAAGGGTTCAGGATTCAGGAGAAAGTAATGGGTGAGTGCTGCAACGTGGCGTGCCCTACATAGCCACCCATGGCTGGTCATAGACCACGCTGAAGGCAAAGCAGACTCCAGACGAAGCAGTGGAACTTTGAAGCCAGGACATGACGAAGATTCAGGAGAGGCCTGCGCCAGGGCACACCCTACAGAGCCGCCTGTGGCTGGTCGTGCACCACACTGAAGCGAAGCGGGTTTTGGCAGAGTCTTAGGCATGGACAGAAGCAGGCACAAGGAACGCCAAAGACTGGGACAGGATTCAAGACTCAGGATTCAAGACTCAGGATTCATAAGCTAGGCATTAAAAACAGGAGTCTTCCGGGGGGCGTTCCAAGATGGCGATCTAGTCGGACATACGTGCACCAGCTCCGAAAACGCTTTACCTAAATAAATTTAAACCGAATAGATACTGGTTATCTAAGCGGGGATTTTCTTTATTAAGAATGCCTCATAAGCGTAAAGCAAAAATCAGGGTATTCCCGGCAGACCCAGATGAAGAACATGGAATGAAGGTCCATCAAGGCACAGATAGACCACGGACCGGAAGGAAGACCACAGACCACTGTACAGACCAGATCCGAAGGCCCTGAGGGAAAGAAGAAGAGCCTTTTTATAGGCTTGGACCAGGGAACACTGTGATGACATCATCTGGTGGGGCTGTGGGCTTTTCCCGCCGCTGGTCCTTTAAATGGAAAGAAGAGGCACGCACCTGTGCCTATGCAGAGCCCAGGAGGATGACTGCATCGGCGGCGTTCTGCTGCGATGGCGCAAGCTGGAGGCAGCTCCCATACCATGTGGGAGGTTCTGCCAGCGCCGTACAGGCCGAGAAGATGGGGGCAGCAGCAGCGACGGGGTCCTGCCAAGGCAGGAATCCAGTGGCGTCAGTGGGGGTGGCACCTTGCTGAATGGAAGCGGATCCCAGCAGCAGCTAGGCCGTGAAGATGAAGAGCGGCGGCCCCTCCTGCGGCAAAGGGAATTCTGGTGGCGTCATCTCCGCTGAGAAGGCGGAGTCAGCTGTGGCAGCGCGATCTGGGATCGGCCCAGGCCACCAGAGAGGCTCCCACAGTGTCGGGCCAGTGAGGATCACAGGCCCGGTGGTAGGTGGAGGTCCTGTCCGCGGGATGGGGTCCGCGGGCAGGAGCTTAACAGCTTTCTGTTCATAGTACTGCAGTTATTTTCCAAAATAGATTCTCTGGCTTGCAGTTACAAAAGAAAAATGCATTGGGAGTGAAGGGGAAGGGGGTGGAAGGAATGCTGTGCTGAAAAACTACACATACCCATTAAGCATCATCCTGACAAAGGATGGTGGAATTCATGGTGGCCCAGGTGTGTGTGTGTGTGTGTGTGTGTGTGTGTGTGTGTGAGAAATTGAACACTTCTTGCTCAGAAAAGCAAAGAAAAATATGCCTGGAATGTTTATCAAAACAGCACTTCCTTTTTTTGACTTCTTGAGAAGTCAGGCTCTTTGCCTGCATTTTACAAAAATATGATGGCTGGCTTCTACTCATTTACATCTGCTAAAAATATAATCTAGGCTGGATCTGTCTGTGTAAATCTTGAACATTTTAAGAAATAAAAAAGGGGACTGTTCACACCTGAGAGGGTCTAATGCTCTCCACCTCTGTACTATAAAATTCATTTCTCTTTCTTGCTGCTGTGAGTACGGGAAGGGAGGGAGTGTAAAAAAAAAAATCGACACAGATGTGCTTATGCAAAAAGAACTACAAAAGAATTACTTTTCTCTTTCTCACACTGCACTGAGTACTGAGTATGGGAGGGGAAAAGGGGAGAGTAGTAAAAAAAGATTCTGGCATGCTTTTCTCTGTGCATACTAATGGAAAAAAATGTATGACATGAGATAAATGGAAAATAGCAGGATTTTTTGTTTACTAATGTTAGTTGCACATTAAAAAAAAAAGCTGACAGGGTACTGAGCATGGTCAGCTGGTGACGTTAATTTCTTCGAATATGGCTGCCTCTCATGATCTATCTTTGTAAACAAAACAGTTGAGCATGCTTGGGTGATGTCATGGCCTGTGACATCATCTAGATGGCTGCTTCCTGCATGGGTCATAACATCATGGTTTAAATATGCTTTGTTTTGGTTTAACTACACATGTGTGGCCAAGACATAATTTCCAGGCCCCGGTATAAAAGCCACCATCCTGGATGTGCATCATTTCCTGTCTCTAGGTCATGTCCTGTCCCCAGGTACATGCTGCCATCTTTTTTTTTTTAATTTTAAAGAGAGAGAGAGAGGGAGAGAGAGAACCTAATCATAATGCCCTCACACTGGATAGGTATTTATATCTCTATGGGAGGCCTACTTAGTAACTCGAGGTGAGGTTTAGGTCCATCTGGAAGCCATCTTTAGACACGATATAGCCAAGAAAAGGCACAGAGTCTTTATGAAATTCGCACTTGGATGGTTTGGCATAGAGCCGGTGTTCACGGAGTCGGCGTAGTACTTGCTTGACATCCTCTAGATGAGTGACCAAATCCTGAGAAAATATCAGGATATTATCCAGGTATACCACGACACTCTTGTACAACAGGCCCCGCAAGATGCCGTTCATCATGTTCTGAAATACAGCGGGTGCGTTGCACAGGCCGAAGGGCATTACTAAGTCCTCAAAATGGCTGTCTCGAGTGTTGAAGGCTGTTTTCCATTCGTCGCCACTGCAAATGTGAACTAGGTTGTAGACCCCCTTCAGGTCAAGTTTTGAGAATACTTTGGCCCCCCTGAAGCCGGTCAAGCAGCTCCGAGATTAAAGGCAGGGGGTAGTGGTCTTTAATCGTGATCTTGTTAAGACCTCGGTAGTCGATACAAGGACGTAAGGTACTGTCCTTCTTCCTCACAAAGAAGAAGCCTGCGCCGGCTGGAGACTTCGATGGTCTAATAAACCTCTTCTGTAAATTCTCCTCGATGTATTCAGACATAGCCTTATTCTCATTCACTGAGAGTGGCTATTCACGTCCTTTAGGAGGTTCAGTATTGGGTTTCAGTCTTATGGCACAGTCATAGGACCTATGCAGAGGAAGAATGTCAGCAGCTTCTTAGGAAAATACATCTCTAAAAGTTGCGTATTGAGGCGGCAGTCCCGGCATCGCTGGAGTTGTAGGCATGCAGATGACAGGAGCAATCTCCTTAAGGCACTTTCCATGACAACCTGGGCCCCAGCGGGAGAGTTCCAAGGAAGCCCAGTCGAATTGGGGTTGGTGCGACTGGAACCAGGGTAACCCCAGGACAATAGGGTGCATGGCCTTCTCTAACACAAAGAAGGGAATTGACTCTGTATGGAGAGCTCTGGTGCGAAGGGTTACCGGTTCGGTTTGGCAAGTCACGTCACCCGGTAAGGGCTCCCCATGGATGGAAGATAGGAGTAGTAGAACCTTCAAAGTGATGAGGGGAATCCTCAAATATCCCATTAGGTGTCGAAGAATAAAGTTTCCTCCTGCCCCTGAATCCACCAAGGCAAGAGTTTGAAACTCAGACGGTCCACACATCAAGGAGACGGGGAGAGAGAGCAGAGGAGAGGGTGTAGTAAGGCCTAAGAACAGTCCTCCTGCAGGACTTAGGCCCATCCATTTCCCGGATGAATTGGGCATGTTGGGACATATTGACCAGCCTGTCCACAATACATACACAGACCATGCCTCTTCGAAGTGTTCTCTCTTTAGAAGTCAAATGACTGCAACCAAGTTGCATCAGTTCATCTCCACTGGCAACAGGAATTACTGGAACCATCCGAGGTGCAGGTTTAGCACTAGCCTCCTTCTGACCTGATCCTTATCATGAAGCCGGTGGTCGATTCTAGTAGCCAAAGCTACTAGTTCATCCAGCGAGTCAGGTGTTTCACGAGCAGCCAGCTCGTCTTTCAGGCGAGTAACCAGGCCTCTGAAGAAGAGAGTTTTCAGGTATTTGGGATCCCAGCAGAGTTCTGTAGCAAGTCTTGAACTCTATCGCAAAATCAGCCAGTGTTCGGTTGCCTTGCTTCAGGTACACCAGAGCAGAACCGGCAATGGTCACTCGGGCAGGATCGCCAAAAACGGATTTAAATAAGTCCAAAAATCCATCAATATCCTGCAAAATAGGATCCTTGCGTTCCCACAGTGTAGAGGCCCAAGACAAGACCCTTCGGTCAAGATAAGATAGAATGTAAGTTGTCTTGGCAAAAGCTCTGGGGAAGTGAGAAGGCTGTAATGCAAAATGCATGCAGCACTGGTTTAGAAAGCCTCTGGTTCTCTGAATCTCTCCCGAGAAACGAACTGGAGCAGCCAGCAGTACAGTAGTCTTTAAAGTTACTTCAGGTAACTGACCTTCATTACTGGAAGTAGCGCCTTGGGTCTTCTGTGCATGCAGCTGATGAAACGCTGAAGTGAGTTTCTTCAATGTATCTTGCTGTTCAGCAATGCGCAGGGCCAGGCCCGGAATGGCCTGCAGGGCATTGAGCTGTGCTGGATCTATGGAGTTAGCAATCTGTTATTGTTTGTAAGGTTTTGGGTGGACCCATGGACACTGTGGCAGCTGACCACGCCCACGGGGGGAAGTCCCGTGAGGGGCCACAGGTCAGGCTCAGCTTTGGGACACACAACACAGAGTTATATCTTTTATTAGACAGAGTTTGAGAAGCCAGCAGAGGTGGCAGTAGTGAGTAGAGATAAAGCCCGGCTGGGCTAGGGTTCCTCAGGATACTGGAACAGTGATTCCCTCTACGGCTGTGCTGTAGTGGAGAAAACTGAGATAGTGAGTACAGTGGAGCATACACAGAGTTTTGGTATAGAGCCTCGTTGGTAAAGTTACTCACACAGTGGTTTCTCCCGGAAGGTGACACAGAATCTGGAATAGAGGCAGGCCCTCAAAGAGCGAATACCTGGTTCCAGGGAACAGCTCTGAGGAAATAAAATTGGTAACTCACTGATGATGTAGTCAGCGGTTTCTTCCAAGCAGAAGCGATAAGTTCAGGCAGCGAGTCAGGAAACATGGGCCCTCGAGGAGCAAGTACCGGTTCCTGATAGCTACCTGAAAGAAATGAGAGAGGCCCCCGAGGAGCGGGTATCCCATTAGGATTAAAGTCCAAAAGTTGGAGAGGCAGAGTAGCTAGGTACGGAGAGTGAATCCCAACTGTAAGGAATTCCCTTGCTAACTCGATTAGCTAGCAAAAAGTGTAGGCTTTTGTATCCGGGATGCGTAACGTTATCACAGGGGGACGCCCCTGAGGTTTGCGCCAAAGAGAGAATAAGAAGCAGGGCCGCGCGGCACGTACGCCCTATGGTACCTGGACAACATGGTGGGATGCAGCGCCCAAGCTGGACCGGGGATGCCGGAGAGGACGGCCGGCAGATGCCGCGGCAGCCAGACGTCCATCAACTGCGGGAGGATTCGCAAAAAAGGTTAGGTGGGTGGAGTGGAGACGTTGGGCAGCAACAGTCGTAACATTGACTCAAAATGGCATTTGCGAAAACATCGCAATGCGCAATAAAGTCCTATCGCATGGTTTTACGCAAATGAAAAAGGTGTAGTTAAAGCCTTGCGATACGGCTTCGCAAAACTGTGAGACCAGCCCCCTTGGCCAAAAATCCCACCCCAATATCCTCCCCTTTTTCTCATTTGCATCACACCATGCATTATGGTGCTTTTGCATGCATTAATGGTGTTTTCGCATGCATTAAAGGTGTTTTTTGCATGTGAAAACGCCTTATAGCATTTTGATAAGTGACTCCCTAAGTTTTTTTTAATTTTCATTTTATTTGACTAATATTATTTTAGATTTCTAATTTGATGTATTTTATTTTTACTTTTTATTTTAATTGATATTTTTAATTCTTTTATTTCATATTTATTGTATTGTACACCATTAAGATTGTATTTATTTATAGTTTGTCGGTATAGAAAACCGAAAAATAAATAAATAAATAGACAAATAAATAATCTCTTTTATCAATAGGAAACCATCCAGTTTTATATTACTTTGTCAAAACAAATATAAATTTGAAAATACACATGCATGCATGTTATGTGATGTCTTACAGATTAATATTTTAAAAAATATTCTCTCTGTTTTGTATCGATTTCTTCTTTTGTTGTTTCTGTATTAGGGATGAGCGAACTGACTGTGACCTGGTTTGGATGCTGGCTCACAGTAAGCTAATCTTGGCCTGAATTTTTGCTCTGTTTTCTTAGCTAGTTCTAGCCTGACACGACATACTCAAATTCAATTTTTCTGTGTGTGCTGGCTTGAATTTCCCTGGCATCCCTTAACTTTTGGTTTTAATAGAAGTCAGGCTGCTTTCAGTGGAAAGCAGAACTGAGTTTGTGTGGCTTTTATTTAAATTGTGCTGCACTGGGATTGGTGGGTTACAATTCAGATAATGAAAGACACATGAGTATTCCTCTTCCCCCATTTCCGGTTTTGGATGTGGCTCAGATGAAATTTGTACTAACGCATCCATTCCTATCTATACTGTATACATCTCCCAAAACTGCTAAGGCTAAGTTCAAATGAATTGTAGTATGATATGTATAACTGTGGTACAATGGACACATTGCTTAAAAAAATGACAGTAAAATAGAATAATCTAAAAAGAAAGAGGGTAAGTACAAAGGATCCCTAGTAGTAAGGAGATGTGGGAGAGGCAGAAAATCAACTGGGGGTCTTCAGTAACCCACTGGAAGGGAGGTGGGTTAAGCTGGATGCATACCTCTGCTGCCATATATTATGACAGTAATAGGAATAGGGTTGGTAGATTACAGTATTGCAAACAAACCACTCTCTCAAGAGCAGAGGCAAGGGGAGAGGTGATAAAAGAAAACTACGAACTATGCATGACAAGCTCACCTTTTTTGTTCGGTGTACTCATTATGTCATATCTGAGTTGGGCTGATGAAATTCCAGGATGTACTTATCTTGAGCAGCTTTTACACTTTATTTGACAGCTGTTTTTGTCTAGTCGCTTTAGTTATCATTATTTTAATTATGTATGCTTCTTTCTTGTTCCCCACCTAGGGCCTTAGTACGAGTGGTTTATAAATACCAATAAATAAATAAAATGAATAAATAAAGGGAAACTCAAGGAAGCATGACTAAATAGTACTGCAGGCCATAGGGTTGCCAGGTAGGTATCAGCAGCAACTAGGCAGTCAAAATGAGTCAACTGTTTTTTTTTACTGCTTTCTTCTACTATATTACCATGTTAAATAGACCAATGGTTTGGTAAGACATGTAAAGAATAGGCAACAATATTAATGGTTCCTTAATAAATATACTCATGACTAAGGGTGTCTAAAATGTAAAATTTTCCTATGACAACAAAATTCATGAAATGATGTGCAAAATTTGCAAATGTGTTTTCTAATGGACTTATATGGGTAAAAGTGATACAAACTGCTGGAAATGGTAAAATTTGCCAAATTCACCACAATACCTACAGTGCCTGAATGTAATCTACTTTGATGCGCTGAAAAAAGTGCAAAAAGCAGAATATAAGTATATAAATAAATAAATAAAAATACATTCCTTTAGTTTTCCCTGACTTCCAAATAATGAAGTTCAGGATCAGATGTGTGAATGACTTTCTATGTTCTAATTATGGAAACATACTTAATTAACCTGTCTCTCAGTCTCACATTAACAATTAACTTCCAGTCCAGTAGAATGGTGATTGCCATATATTTAACTGGTCTGAGCATTTTGTATAATCAAATTCCAGCTCAAGATTCAGCAGATGAGTCACCCCTAGTGCTTTTGCCCTCTAGAAGGTCAATAGCAGTTTATATTGGGTTTTCTTGAATATATATTGTTGTAAAAGTGGATCAATATGGCTGTTGTTTGAGGTGTTTTCACTTTAAACGTTATTATCAAAAAGCAGGGCTAACCTTTGAGGGGGTGCATCCTGTATGATCGCACAAGGCGCCATACTCAAGGGGGCACTGCTGCCCCCTCCCTTCCACACACTGCCATGTTTATTTATTTATTTGTTTTATTTAAGTATATTTATAACCTGCAGGTCAAAATCCTTGCTCCTTGTGAGGTCCAACAACATATGATGTCTCTAAGCAGGAGACTCAGCAATGCTACAGGGATGTGCAGAGGAAAAATGTTCATTTCAGTACATTCATTTGTTTTATAGGCAACTCAAGTCATTTCATTCATTTCAAAATGAAAAAAAAAATGTATTCATTTTATCGTTCATTAGCTTGCCATTAAATTTGATGGAGGAAACACTGCAGCCGATTCTGGGCTCCAGAATTGGGGTTTTCTCTCAATTCAAATGAAACTTGTGGGAAGACATCTTTAGAAAGAGAAAAGAAATCCAAGGTATCTAGACTGTGGCAAAGTGGCACTAAAACTGGTATGAATAGCCTAAGGCATCTTAGAGGGGCAAAGGGATATCAGCTGTGGCAGGAGCTCTCCAAGGCATCATCAGAGAAGCAAAGAAGCAGCAAGAAAGGGGAACAATACCCCAAGGCTTCAAAAGAGGGCACCAACAACAGCATGAGAAGCAAAGTGGCACCAAGAGTGGCATCAACACCCTAAGGCACTGAGAAGGGGGAATGAAACGGAAAAGATGGCAGGATAAAACTCCATAGCATAGATAAGGGATAAAGCAGAATAAAGTGTGGCATGAACATTCCAATGCACCATGAGAGCTGCAAAGCAGACCCCCCTCCCACAGTGGCAAGAACACTACAAGGTATAAAATCTTGGGAATGACAGTAAAGCAGAGTGGCAGCAACACCCCGAAGATGTAGCATAAGGGGTATGGCAGCAAGGCAGAGTGGTATGGAAGATGCATGTCTTCCTGTGAAAGCTGATGCCACTTGTCATATTTCGTACAAGAGAAAGTTCTGTCATCTGTATCACTTTTGTGACATAATAATACAATTGAGAAAACATTAAACATTGCCAACATGTATCTAGATATCATCAAACAGCTACTAAACCAAATGGAATTAATAATCAATATAGAGAAGACAGAATTCCTACACTTAGAACGAAAAAATACGGAAATTAAACAAAGCCCAATCACACTCAAAAACAACCAACAAATATTACTTGTAGAGAAAGTACGGAATCTAGGAATAATAATTGACACTGAACTAAGCTTAAAACAACACATATCTCTGAAAGTAAAGGAAGGATACACTAAACTTATGGTCCTCAGAAGACTCAAACCACTCCTAACAACTGCTAACTTTCGATCAGTACTACAAGCGTTGATATTTGCAAGCACTGATTATTGTAAGGCACTTCTACTATGCCTACCATACACCTCACTAAGACCACTGCAAGTTTTGCAAAACACAACAGCAAGAGTTTTAACCGGCAAAAACAAAAGAGAACATATCACGGAAACACTGGCTGAACTACACTGGCTTCCGATCGAACAAAGAATCCAATACAAAACATTGTGCACCATACATAAGTTAATACATAACGAAAATGCAGACTGGTTAAATACAGCCCTCCGAGTACACGTCCCTAACAGAAACCTAAGGTCAGCAAACAAAGCTCTCCTGACTATACCATTAGTCAAAACAGCAAGACTAACACAAGTAAGAGAGAGGATATTATCATTGGCAGAACCCATACTATGGAACACCATGCCCTTGGATTTAAGGCTACAAAGAGACAGCAAAACCTTTAGAAAAAGTTTGAAAACCTGGCTATTTAAACAAGCTTTCCAGAAAGAGAAGGGAGAATAGAAGCCAGGGATGGGCAAAGCACGAACAATTAAACAACCATACACACTGCAGAAATTCACTAAGTGTGTAGTTTTTAAGATATAGCACACCATTACTAATGGATAAGTTACATTTGTAAAATTAGCTCTGTAATTAAAACTGAGAAGGAAAGACATGGACATGATTAATCACATTTAACAATGAACATTGATAACAAACTATGGGCCTCATTTTCCAAAGAGTTACCACGCGCGATACGGCTGTACCGCCTGCGCTAAATTCGCGAACCGCGATAACAAGCATATATCGCGGTTCGCGAATGCAAATATGGAATAATGTATTCAGGGGGCGGAGTTGGGGCGGGGCAAATGTAAAGTAGGCAGGAGGTACCGCGTGGCGCGAAACCCGCGGCGGTGTTAGCGTGGACGTATCGCGTGGCGCGAACCCTGCGGCGGTGTTAGCGCGGCTCCTAACGCGGCCAATAACTACAACCCTTTCAAATGCGATACAGTCTATCGCGGCGCACAGCGCGCAGCGCGCTACTAGCGCGTTGAACGAAATTTGCCAAACCAATCCCCATAGACCTACAAATGTAGAGCTGGCCAATAAAAAGGCCTGTTCTTAGTAGGTGAATCTGCTCCACACATCCACAGTGTATGGGGCAGGTGCAAGCCATGGCTGACCAGGCCCAACGCAGACGCAGACGCCAGGATGTTGGTCGACGTCGCCATCGTTACAGGCATAGGATCCATCTGCCACGAACCACATTGCTGGGAACGCCAGAGGATGTAGTCATCAGCAGATATCGCCTCAGCACTCGTGCCATCATGGAACTATATGGAGACATACGAGGTGCCCTTGAGGCCCGAACCCGAAGGAGCCGTGCCATCCCCGGCCTGACCAAACTCTTGGCCGCCCTGCATTTCACAGCAAGTGGCTCCTTCCAATCCACGGTAGCTGTCGTGGGTGGCATGTCACAGAGCACCTTTTCCCGGTGTCTGCACCAGGTCATTGCAGCTGTTATGGACCGCATGCCTCGCTACATAGCATTCCCACGCAACAGACAGGACCTGATGGACCTCAAGCGTGGTTTCTATGCCGTTGCCCACTTTCCGAATGTCATTGGAGCTATTGACTGCACCCATGTGGCCATCGTTCCACCCCGTGAAACGGAGGCAGCCTACCGCAACAGGAAGCAGTTCCACTCCCTCAACGTGCAAGTGGTGTGTGATGCTGGAATGCGGATCCTCTCGGTGATGTCCAGATTCCCGGGGTCAGCGCACGATGCCTTCGTACTCAGGCAATCAGCTCTGTATCGCAAATTCGAAGATGGCCTGTATGGCGATGGTTGGCTTGTAGGTAAGATCCACGTTAACATACATATCACATGTTTGCAAGGGTCATCTCTGTAATGGCACACAAAGGTGATGTAGACGCCTGTTGTGATGGAGTCACAGGTCCCCATCACAACAGACCTGAGTGGGACATTGTGTTACTGAAAGTGGCGTAATGGCTCAGGCACCCAACTATGTACCATTGGCTGCCAAGCACAAACTATGCAGTACGCCCTGTATGTGGCATGGCTTGCTCACCTCACCGCACAGGTGGACAGCCGACACATATTGGGTGGAGCCATGGCTACTGGCAGTGTGCAAGATGAATTGAGACCTGTCATGTGAGAGCAGCTCACATCCACAGGTGTTAGTGTGCCCCTGACGTTCCTGAGACCTTGCATGAACATCTCTACTCAGTTGTGCACATTGAGGGGCAGCCAGTTGACACCATGTATGTTGTTGGGTAGGCATACCGACAGAGAAGGTGTACCTGAGCACATATGTCAGTACACAATGACTGGAGTGCATACTGCATATGATTTCAACACAGGGACGTCAGGACAGTGGTGTAATGCACCAACCGCATACACAGAGCTGACATACATCTCACTGTTTAGGGGCCCTTCACGTGCTATAACGCCTAATAGCCACACACCAGCTGTGTGGCAAAGCAATCCTGACACCACACACATAAGGTGTAGGGGAACAGGAATGGGCTGCCTCGTGCCATCCGGTTCAACTGCATGTATTGAGCACATACATCCATGGGACAGAAACATAAGTATGTGTAATCTGTTCCCTATGTCATTGCTACAGGAGACGCAGCCTATGGATGCAGGCCCTGGCTGATGACCCCGATCCCCCAGCCTGCCACAGAACAACAGCTGGCCTATAATCGGTCCTTAACTGCTACCCGCATGGTCATCGAACGTACCATCGGCCTTTTGAAGAGCCGCTTCCGATGCTTGGACAAGAGTGGTGGAGCGCTACTGTATGCCCCCCACAAGGTTGCTCAAATAACCCTGCTTTGCTGTGTGTTCCATAATGTGGCTCTTCGCCATGGAATACCTGTGGCTATAGCCCCAGACCTCAGACCTGATCCCCCATGTGCGCGGGCACGACGGCATGACAACACACTCAGGGGCAGCCAGGTTCGGCAACACCTTATACAGACACACTTTTAAGGGTGGCATGGGGCAGACCCCTGCCCCAGACGGCCTGTTTGCCCACCGATGGGTTAGGAAATAGGTCAGTGTGCAGAGCTCCTGTCAGTCTGCTACGTGCTTCCCCTGCTATGTGTGTCCACCCAACAACTGTGTGGGGTGCTGGCCTGCCACAGAGGATGGAGGCCTTAATAGGGTGGGGAAGCGCTGCCTCAAGCCTCTGCTGAGGTGCTGTATGTGTGATACCTATTCTGTGCCATTGGGCTAAGCACTTGCTACATACTCTGGGTTGCTGTGCAGTGCACCTCTGCCATCCAAGGTGTACCACACACCTGTGTCATTCCAGATATGGCACACATTATCTGATGGAGTTACCCAGCAACACAGTGCACCCCAGCAGCAAGGACGAGCTACCTGGCCATGCATGCTCCTGGAAGCAGCACACACACATGCTGTCAGTCCCCCTCATGATATAGATGGCCCCTGTTGGGACACACAGCCACCATTTAATGCAGGCCGGACATACTCCCGTCATGACATCTCACCTGAAGAAAGTGTCAGCAGTGCTGGCTGCACGGAGCTGTGGGCTGGGGCTACCCAGCCACCCTACGCATTCTTGCCTACAAAGGTGCTGGCCTGACTGTTGGCATGTGATGGGGAGGACAGCGTGTCAGGCAGGGCGAGAAAGCAATGGCTGACCCTATCATCTATGGGGACCCCCAGACATGGCTGTTCATGCAGGCTTGGCCAGAACTCCACTATTATTTAAACACCTAACAGTCAACACACCTCACCATAGATAGGACTATTAGCTACCCCTTACAATGTGATTATATATACTTATCGTGTTTTCCTTTTCATATGTTGCCTTCTTACTCCAAATTCCATATTCCGCTGTTACATGTAACAGCTTTTTCTGCACTATTGTTCAAGTGTAAGCTTATTTTTGCACTCCTGTGTCATGTGAACCAGCATGATGGGACCATTGTCAGGAATGTTGGGATCTAACAAACTGAAATAAATAAGCACAATAAATAAAGGATTCCTCATACTGGAAGCATGTGTGGCTCATAACGTATGTAGGGTACAGTGGCCTGTCGCCCTCATACTGTACGGTATAATGGTACACAGGGCAGGAAGGTGACCGATTGGGCTGCGGATTGGTCTGCGCTCTGACCATAACCACGCCTCCCCCCCAGTCTGGCCACAAGATATGCCAACCCATCCCCCCCAGCTTGTGTGACTGGGACAGGTTGCTGTGTTGCCACTATCTGACAATGATGGTGCTGCCCACTGCAGCACCCCATACCAGGATGGCATCTCGGGGTACAGGTGGTACCTCGGCTCTGCATTACACACACACACACCCCCCTCACCACCATCCACTCTTGCTTTGGCCCTCAAGCATGAGCCCATGCAGATGTACACCTGGAGCCTACAGGTACTGTACCTTATGAGGGTGCACCCGTCTGGCAGCACGTGAGCTGGCTGCACCCAGCGATGTCTTCCACAAGGGGATACAAGGAGGGCCAATGGTGCCATCAGCCCCTGCCATGGCTGGTCACAGTGTTCATATACCGCACACTTGGCCAAGCAAATGTGCATCCGTAACAATTGTGCCACCTGCTGCACCACAGTTGTATGGTCCTGGTTTCCACTAGCTGGGTATGCAGACATTAAACAGGCTGCACGGTACATGCTGTATGTTCTGACATGGCTACCTGTTGTTAATGAGGTGGAATGTGTCAGTGACACAAGATGTGCCTAAGGGTGTTGAAAAATACCATCACAGTGTTCAGTGTTGCACTTGGCCTCTGCCTCAGTGCATACACGGGCCACACAGTGCCATGGACATGGAGGCAACACCGTACACCATGTATGGCAAGCGTTCGACAGGTGACAGCTTCCTGATGTCCACGTACAGTGGAAAACCATCATTCATGGATTGTGTCCTCCATGGGTGCACCAACAGGGTCCTTAGTAATGCCATGAATACAGAACTGTGTGAGACCCAGTGATACAGATCTTCAGTATAATCTACTGAATTAGAACAGGACAACAATCATTCACATGCTGCAGAACCCCAGTGTACCTCCCTCCCTACAGGTGTGCTGGTCAGGCAGACGGTGACAGCTAACCAATGTGGCACACACATCATCATCAGTAGAACATTACTGTTTCCACATGCTGAATGACCTGTGGCACTGCCTGACAGGCCATATGTGTAGGAGACCCCCTTACCTTGCTTCCCAAGTATGTGGTGCACAGGAGCTGGTGCACAGTGGTGGTACCAGTACTGCTAACTGCGCTGTGTGCAGGCATATAGGGAATAAGGGCCACACATGGACCTACATGTCCCTCCGCGTGACATAGATGCACCCATATT
This sequence comes from Rhinatrema bivittatum, assembly GCF_901001135.1. Taxonomy (NCBI): domain Eukaryota; kingdom Metazoa; phylum Chordata; class Amphibia; order Gymnophiona; family Rhinatrematidae; genus Rhinatrema; species Rhinatrema bivittatum. The sequence continues at coordinate 595,806,392 of NC_042615.1, forward strand.
GGTACGTTGGGAGGGTAGGCGTCCCATCCACATGATGTCCCTCAAAAAAGGCTTGCAGGTACAGGAGCTTCACAACAGGGTTTGTGGCACAATGGGTGTGAGGTGCCTACATAACATGATGGTGACACAGGTCACACAGTCTGTGTATAATGTCTGCTGAAAATGATGTGTGAGCAACATTGTATACCTGTAACTGTCGCAACTGCACACCTGTAGGAAGGAAAGTCCACTGGGGTTCTGCAGCATGTGAATGATTGTTGTACTGTTGAGGGACAGTTATGTCTCACAAATATCTGTCACAACTGACCGATACCTCTGACTGCCCTGTACTGGTTAGCCAATCAACATGCCCTATCACCAAGGACAGTCCACCTTGGTGAGTGGCTGGCATATGTGTGTGTAGTGACCTAACATATGTGAGGACACAGTAGGACTCTGGACCACACAGTGTGGGCCATCAGATGGTGGGCCATGGGCACCATTGGAACAGGTAAGGGAGGAGCCATGCACACCCCACAGCTAGGAGATGGCACCAGAGGGATGTGTGCCACTATGGATGGGGACCCCTTGTTGCGATACCTGCACCTTTCAGAGCCACAAAATCCTACATGGGTGAGCAACAGTGACTGCACAACAGCAGTCACCACATCAGTGTGCACATGGACACCCGCTAAACACACTTAAGGGCTGTTAACCATACCTTACACCGCTTGCACCCTGTACACAGCTATGGCGATTGTGCATTAACATTGTTCCCCTCGCCGTACAACTGACAGCCCACTTAGCTGGCTGCTGACAGTCTGTGCAACTGCTGTCATACACAGCATGCAGATAGCAACATACCCTTCCCCTGCCACACCTGTCAGGGGCCCACAACCCTTAATGCTACATGCGTGCCTAGACGATGGTGTCCTGGAACACAACCATGCTGCCATGGTGGGGAATGTACAACGATGTATGGGATTGCACAGAGTACAGCTGGAAAGGCTACACAGTATTGTATGCCCATGGTGCCTGGAAATGGAAAGTGTGCCTGCGCTACCACTATCATGGATGTCGTGCATGCCAACCTCCCAGTCAGTCACCCAGCAGTGGTGAAAGCAATCGCCCCACTTACCTGCAGAGGTGAGAGACTACCTAGGAGCCATCGTCAGCTAGTACCTTATCATCAGTTAACCTTACTTACGTGGTGTGTGTAATGCCGAGATAGGTACAATACTGCACCCTGGTCAGATATCCATGTCTGGACTCTTCACCGACATCAGTGCATGACATGAGCAGTCCCATTGCAATCCACAGCTGGCCACCCCTTCCCCTTTCCTCACAGATCAGGAGTGCTGCCATACATCAGCACACTCCATTACTGTGCATTCCCTGTACTGAGGAACAATACGTCTACTACTGTTAGGGACATGTCTGGTACTGCCCTATGTTGAACTCTGTAAGGTATGTGACAGAGAGATGCACAGGTAGCAATACTGAATGTCAGGCAGGGGCCAGTTTGAACACTCAGTATTGGTGCAATGTGGGATACAACATGCAAGGTGTGGCGGGGGGTACACCAACAGCACATTAGGAACATGACACGGACACAATAGGTGGCAGGTTAAACAGGATATTTATTCGTGACAACATTCAGCAGGGTATAGACAAGTATTACGGCAGCAGGAACAGCATACAATTTATGTTCCTAGATATTCATGATCTGCAAGTACTAGATAGCTAATGGATCCAAAGTGATCCAATTCCGGACTACATCACTCCACCATCAGCAGTATTTACACATATGCAGGCAGTGGGTGTTATCAGTACAGGCAAAGCATGATTACCTAGGAACAGGAAGTGGCACCCCAATAGCTCAGATACCGTAATACATTGATTACCGCTGGTCAGTATACAATGAGTAGACAGGCATAGGCCCCAGGCAGTCCAAGTTGAAAGAGTGCACTGAAAGAGGACAGCCTGACAGGCCAGCCAGCAGAGTGAAAGTCCAGGCCCCAGGCAGTCCAAGTTGAAAGAGTGCACTGAAAGAGGACAGCCTGACAGGCCAGCCAGCAGAGTGAAAGTCCAGGCCCCAGGCAGTCCAAGTTGAAAGAGTGCACTGAAAGAGGACAGCCTGACAGGCCAGCCAGCAGAGTGAAAGTCCAGGCCCCAGGCAGTCCAAGTTGAAAGAGTGCACTGAAAGAGGACAGCCTGACAGGCCAGCCAGCAGAGTGAAAGTCCAGGCCCCAGGCAGTCCAAGTTGAAAGAGTGCACTGAAAGAGGACAGCCTGACAGGCCAGCCAGCAGAGTGAAAGTCCAGGCCCCAGGCAGTCCAAGTTGAAAGAGTGCACTGAAAGAGGACAGCCTGACAGGCCAGCCAGCAGAGTGAAAGTCCAGGCCCCAGGCAGTCCATGTTGAAAGAGTGCACTGAAAGAGGACAGCCTGCCAGGCCAGGCAGCAGAGTGAAAGTCCAGACCCCAGGCAGTCCATGTTGAAAGAGTGCACTGAAAGAGGACAGCCTGACAGGCCAGCCAGCGGACAAGGTACCCAGCGGTTCAGCATGTCGGCAGCAGGCAAACACATGAAGGGTCTGGCTACAGCAGTGAAGGGTCAGGACCAGACAGCAGCAGGAGGCCCAGGAGCAGCAGGAGGCCCAGGAGGACACAGCAGCAGGAGGCCCAGGAGGACACAGCAGCAGGAGGCCCAGGAGCAGCAGGAGGCCCAGGAGGACACAGCAGCAGGAGGCCCAGGAGGACACAGCAGCAGGAGGCCCAGGAGCAGCAGGAGGCCCAGGAGGACACAGCAGCAGGAGGCCCAGGAGGACACAGCAGCAGGAGGCCCAGGAGCAGCAGGAGGCCCAGGAGGACACAGCAGCACATGGCTGTTGGAGACATGAGGCACAGATCGCACCACACAACCAGCATTAACATTCCATCAGCAGACCGGTCATCCTACAGCACACTGCCAGAATGTGCAGGCCTTGAAACAGAAGGTGGCAGACAGCAGAGTGGCACAGCGGATGGCGGTGGCAGACAGCAGAGTGGCACAGCGGATGGCGGTGAGCCAGGTGAGCAGGTGGGTGGGGGCATTGCATGGTGCCTCCACCTCCATCTCGACGGCACTGCCCCTCTGTAGGGAGCAGCCAGCGGGACACCCTCTTCCATCTCGACGGCACTGCCCCTCTGTAGGGAGCAGCCAGCGGGACATCCTCTTCCATCTCGACGGCACTGCCCCTCTGTAGGGAGCAGCCAGCGGGACATCCTCTTCCATCTCGACGGCACTGCCCCTCTGTGGGGAGCAGCCAGCGGGACACCCTCTTCCATCTCGACGGCACTGCCCCTCTGTAGGGAGCAGCCAGCGGGACATCCTCTTCCATCTCGACGGCACTGCCCCTCTGTAGGGAGCAGCCAGCGGGACACCCTCTTCCATCTCGACGGCACTGCCCCTCTGTAGGGAGCAGCCAGCGGGACATCCTCTTCCATCTCGACGGCACTGCCCCTCTGTGGGGAGCAGCCAGCGGGACATCCTCTTCCATCTCGACGGCACTGCCCCTCTGTGGGAGCAGCCAGCGGGACATCCTCTTCCATCTCGCCGGCACTGCCCCTCTGTGGGGAGCAGCCAGCGGGACATCCTCTTCCATCTCGACGGCACTGCCCCTCTGTGGGGAGCAGCCAGCAGGACATCCTCTTCCATCTCGACGGCACTGCCCCTCTGTGGGGAGCAGCCAGTGGGACATCCTCTTCCATCTCGACGGAACTGCCCCTCTGTGGGGTGTGCATCACAGTGGTGGTTGGGTGTACCTGCCCATACCCCGTTTATGGGCCATGTTGGTCCCCTCAGGGCCCCTTGCCACGTCCCGATGGTCCGCTGGGTGGTGGCATTTTCTTCGGTGGACGGCCCCTGCGGCCTCGGGACACTGAGGGACTTGGCTGGGGCGTTGAGGTTGCCGAGGACGAGGCCTGCACATCTGGCAGCCGCTGCAGAATCTGCATCAGGATGTTGTTCTGTGTGGCTATCACTCCTGCGATGCTGTTGCCTGCACTCGCGATGTTGTTGGCTGCACTCGTGACTGCTGCACTCAATACCTGGTTGTCCCGCCGCTGCTGCCCGCCATGCTCGCCTCAGGGCACGCATCTCCAGCACTATGCGTTCCAAGCCTCCATCAGCCACTGGTTCCAGTTGGACAGGTGGCACTGCTGGCGGTTCCTCCGGTCCGAGGGGATGTCCCATGGCCATTGGTGGCGCAGCTCCCGCTGCAGAGCTGCATGGGGACATTAGCGGTGTGGGTTGGATGGGCGGGGTAGCCAGTGAGGTCCCCAGGATGCCTGCCCGCGGAGGAGTGTGGGGGGGGCCCCACTCAAACTCCTCAAAGGCCTCAGGCAGGGTATAGGGGCTGCCTGGGGGTGGCATTGTAGCCTGCACCACCTCCTCCTCCTGCTCCTCCTCCTCCTCCTCTGACCACTGTGTCTCCGCGTCCATGTAGAATGGCCTCGTCAGCATGGGCGGCCGCCTGAGCCCTGGTGGATCCCTGCTTGTGCCTGGGCCCTCCCAGCTGTCATCAGAGGGCTGCTGCCTGGGACCAGATGGCTCTGTAGGAAGATTGGGGAGAAAGAGGATACACTGCATCAGTACCACAGCTGTTCTGTCATAGTACTGTGATGGCACACAGGGGCAGCTAATGTACAACCAACATGTCATTCTGCATATACAGTACAGTTGGGTCCTTTGAGACATTCCTCATGGCATGGGTGGTGAGGTTGAGGCTTGAGGCCCAGCCCTCATGGAGACAGTGACCTGTTGCCAGCTTGTCTTGCACCCTGCTGCCTGCCCCTTGCTGACTGGGGGAGGGGGGCTGGGCCCAGAAGCCTGGCCTGTGCACAGGCCAGGCTTCTGGGCCCAGCTCACTGAGTCAGTTTGGGCCTGGCCTGTTCACAGGCCAGGCCCTCATGGAGACAGTGACCTGTTGCCAGCATGTCTTGCACCCTGCTGCCTGCCCCTTGCTAACTGGGGGAGGGGGGGCCCACTACAGTTCTGCAGAGCACATGGGTAACAGAAACTGAAACCTGGCCTAAACATTGTGTTACGACCGTTCACAGGGGGGGGGGGGGGGGGAAAGGGCCCCAGAGGGCAGCTTACCATCTTCGAGGTGGGATGTATCCAGGTGGGGATGCAATCCCTCGAAGACATCTGGTCCCAGACGCTCCATCAGTTGCTGCTCCATGGGTGTGAAGCGGATGGGGCATGGGGACCGTCCGCCTGTGGCCTTCAGGTACTGGTTCCTGTCAGCGATGCGGGTCTTCAGCTGGGCCTTAACGTCACGGTAGCGGTGGGCCACCTGCTCCCCGGTGCGAGGGATGCCGCTCTCCCGCTGTATGTGGCCAGCTATGCTGGCCCAGATCTCGGCCTTTGCTGCCTTGCTGGTCCTCACTGACAGATTGCCAGCCAGCCGCGGATAGTGGCGCAGGACACCCTCGATGAGCATGTCATTGTCCTCCTGGCTGAACCTGACAGCACGCTGCCTGACCCTGGCCTGGCTGCCCTGGTTGGGGTGCCACTTCCGGAGGGTTTTCCTCCCTGTCCTCTCTCTCCACCCCACCAGGTTCCCCACTCCCTTCCTCCCCCCCCCACCTGACCCTGCACTTCCCACTCCCTTCCCCTCTGCCCTGCCTGTCTAGCCCCTACCTCTTCCCGCCACCTATCCTGCTACCCATCCACCTCCCCACCTCCCTCCATCTCTCCTACTGCTATCTTCCCACACCCTACGGCCTGTCCACTCCCAGTCCCTAACGTCCCCTCTCCACGACTCCTACCCCCCCCTCCCCCTCCCCCTCCCTCCCCTCCTTCAACACCCCTCTCCCTCCTCTCCTGCCACTCCTCTCACGCTCCATCCTCCTCTCTCCTCCGCGTCACCACCACCACCACAACACACACTAGCGGCGCTCGCCACCGCAAAACCCACCACCACCAACAACACACGCCATCTCATAACTCACAACACCACACCAACAAACACTCCCGCCTCCGCACCAACACCACAACACACCACCACAATCCTCCTCCTCCTCCCTCATCCTCCTCCCCCTCCTCCTCCTACCTCCTCCCCCTCCTCCACACAGATGGACAAAACAGTTGCACTAACAAACTTGCACTCAAACACAGATTACAAAAGACACAAGGTAAAGGGAAACAAAGTATAACAGAAACACAGGACAGCGCACTCAGTATTCAATTCTCTAAACCACTTCTCTATACCACCAACACCTACCTTCACTATCCAACACTCCTTCCAAACCCTCAAAGGAGGAGGGGCAGGAAGTCAGGTTTTATACCAGACACATTATCGCGTGACGCGGTATTTGGTTTCATTTTGTATCGCGTACCGCGGCAACGGCGCGGTACGCGATATTATTTTGACCTTTTCCTCGCGTACTGCGATATTTGTTTCGCCGCACGCGAAACAGCTTCGCCGCACGCGCTGGTAGCGCGTGCGGCGAAACATTCGCGAACCACGAAAAACCACCTATTTGCATGGGCCACGCCCCCGATTTTTATCGCACGCGGTAACAATGCGTTACCACTGCGATAATGGAAAATGAGGCCCTATGTTACCGAACCTTATGGCACCTATGTAAACAGACAAATTGTAGTATCATTACTTTTATATGCCTTAATGTAAACCGTTGTGACGGTCCCCACCAAACGACGGTATAGAAAAGACTTAAAATAAATAATAAATAAATAACCTTTACTTGAAATTGGTCTTGCTGCTGAGTTGAATTTTGTTTTGTTTTTTTGAAATTTGCTTCTTGATTGAAACTTTAGGCACAATCAGAACATGAAAATGGTCTCTCCTCAGTGTAGTTTTTCTAGTAATTTGTAGAGATGTGAATCGGAACCGGAACTGGTTCCGATTCCGGTTCCGATTCACATCGTTAATTTTTTTTTGTGCGGCCGATCGTGGTTTTGTTTATTGGCTGTGCCCGAGCCGATAAACAAAAGAACCCACCCGACCCTTTAAAACTGTTCCCGTAGCTTTCCCCACCCTCCCGAACCCCCCAAAACTTTTTACAAGTACCTGGTGGTCCAGTGGAAGTCCCAGGAGCGATCTCCCGCTCTCGGGGCCGTTGGCTGCCACTAATAAAAATGGCGCCGATGGCTCTTTGCCCTTACCATGTGACAGGGTATCCATGCCATTGGCCAGGCCCTGTCACATAGTAGGAGTAATGGACGGCCAGCGCCATCTTTAAAAATGGCGTGGTCCATCCAGTGCTCCTACCATGTGACAGGGGCCGGCCAATGGCACGGATACCCTGTCACATGGTAAGGGCAAAGGGCCATCGGCGCCATTTTGATTAGTGGCAGCCGATGGCCCGAGAGCGGGAGATCGCTCCTGGGACTTCCACTGGACCACCAGGTACTTGTAAAAAGTTTTGGGGGGTTCGGGAGGGTGGGGGAAGCTAAGGGAACAGTTTTAAAGGGTCGGGGTGGATTTAGGGATTGTTTTGGTGTGCCGTTTTTCCCGCCCTCCCCCAAAATGATAAGAGAACCCCAGGAACAAAATCACGGGGTTCTCTTATCAGGAGCCCCCGATTTCTGACGATTTTGAAAATATCGTCTGATATTTTCAATCGTCCAAAGCCCAATTCACATCCCTAGTAATTTGTGAGGTTTTCTTTATTAAGAAATCTTTTCTCATATTCTGTATGTGAGCAACATTTCTTCTCCTTTCAGATTTTCTGATGTTGCATTAGCTCCCTTGTTCTACTGAAATCTTTCACACATTTAGAATATATAAAACATCTCTCCTATGCATCTTTTCTGCTGAGACTTAATTTCTTCCTTCTGAATAAAGGTTTTTGGGCAGAATACACCCTGCATAACCAGGAAAGAAGGATGGGAGAACTAGGCTTAATTTCTAGAGATGTACAAGAAAACAGTAAGGCAGAGAACCAGAAAAAAAGGGGTTTTTTTTTTCCATTTTTTTTCTAGGGACAATTCACCTCTGTATAGCCTACAAACAAACAGGTTGGGACTGTAGAGGGATAGAACAAAATGAAGAACCATAAAACAGGTGGAGGAAAAGGGAAACTTTGGTTTTTTTTTTCATATTTTTTTCTGGGGACAAACAAACATTCCAGTATAATGAACAAACTAACAGCAAACAACACAGTGGCACCAAAACTCCTAATCTGGTACTACATAATAGACATAGCAGGATGGCAAAGCAGTAGTGGTAAGACCCATAAGGTGGTGTAAGTGGTCTGGCAAGTAACCAAAGTAGCAGCAAGACCCCTAAACTAATATATAAGGGCATGGCAGGTTGGCAGATCAGGAGCAACAAGATCTCTAAATTGGTATAAGGGGCAGGGCATGGCAGGCAAGCAGATTCATAGCAACAAGACCCCTAAGATGGTATAAAATACATGGCAGGTGAGCAGATCAGTAGGAATAAGATCCCTATGTTGTAACCGTCCCTTCCCGACGGCTTCACTCCGCATACCTTTCCTGCTTTGCACCTCCTCTCACTATGGATGGACGCCTGGCTGCCACGGCATCTGCCTGCCGACCTCTCCGGTTGTCCCCGGACCGGCTTGGGCGCTGCCTCCTGCCATGCTCCACTGGTACCTTATGGCGCGCACGCCGTGCAGCCCTCACTCTTATTTCCTACTTGTAGCGAACCTCAGGGGCATCTCCCTATGATGACGTCATGCTGCCCGGATATTTAATGCCTATGATATTTGCTAACCTTTGAGTTAGCAAGGGGGATTCTTACGGATGGGATTCGCTCTCCGTACCCAGCTACTCTGCCTCCAATTTCCATTGGACTCTTAACGCTAATGGGGTACCTGCTACTCGGGGGCCTCACTTGCTTTTCAGGTCGCTATCAGGAAACCAGTACTTGCTCCTCGAGGGCCCATGTTCCCTGACTCGATGCCTGCTCCTACCTTCTCTGCCTGGAAGGATTCGCTATCTTCAACACCAGTGAGTACTACCATCTTCACCTCAGAGCTGTTCCCTGCAACCAGGTACTCGCTCCTCGAGGGCCTGTCTCCGTTCCAGCCCCAGTGCCATTTCCTACGTGGAACCGCTTTGTGAGTACATTACCTTCAAGCCTCTCAGCTCTCAGGGATCAGGTACTCGCTCATCGAGGGCCTGCTCTTCCTATCCTGGGGTTCTCCATACTGGGGCTTTGTGCATATTCCACTGAACTCATTATTCTCAGTTCTTTCCACTACAGCACTGCTACCGGAGGAGTCGCTGTTCCAGCGCCTGAGAGACACTAGCCCAGCCGGGCTACTTCTACGGCTCACTACTGCCACCTCTGGTGGCTTCATTACATTGTCTAATAAAAGATCAATCTCTGTGTTTGTGTGTCCTAAGCTGAGTCTGACCTGTGGCCCCTTACGGGACTTCCCCCCATGGGCGTGGTCAGCTGCCACAGTGTCCAAGAGTTCACCCAAACCTCACTATTTATTTATTTATTTATTTATTTATTTATGAACTTTTAATATACCGATATTCGTAGGTCACATCATACCGGTTTACAATCAACTCATGGAGAAAGGAAGGAGAAATTACATATAACAGGGAGGGGGAAGGGAAGCAGAGAATGAAAAGGGAGAGAGGGGGGTCGGGTGAAAGCAAGCGCATAGGGAGCGTGAATAATAGAAGTAGGGTAGAGTGAGAAGAATAAATAGGAACTGTAGTAATAGTATTAACATAATCATAACATTTCAGTGGGTTACATTATAATACCTTAAGATGGTGTAAGGGACATGGCAGGTAGGCAGTGTAGAAGCAAGATCCCTAAACTGGTATATAAGGAGCATAGCAGGAAGGCAGATCAGTAGTAGCAAGATTACTAAGTTAGTATATAAGAGGCATGACAGATAGTCAGATTCATAGCAGCACGTTTCCCTAAGGTGGTGCAAGGGACATGACAGGTAGGCAGATCAGTAGCATCAACACCCCAAAGCTGGTATATACTGAGAATGACAGGTAGGCAGATCAATAGCAGCAAGACCCCTAAGTTGGTTTATCATGGGCATTACTGGTAGGCAGAGTGATGGCAACAAAACCCCTAAGGTGGTAAATCTGGGATATGGCTGGTAAGCATGTGGCATAAAACCCGTTATATGGTACATCTGGGACATGGCAGATATGCAGAGTAGTGTTAGGAAGACCTCTAAGGTTGTTCATCTGGGCATGGCAGGTAGGCAGAGTGATGTCAGCAAGACCCTTAAGGTTGTACATCTGGGGCATGGCAGGTAGAAAAAGTAGCAGCAAGGTTTTCAAGGTGCTTTCAGTCATCTTGGCATTCACTTAGAAATTCTGGAAACCCAAGCAAAGGCAGATTTATTTTCAAAAAGACCCTCTTTTCCATTAAATATTGTACCAGACCTGATTGATAATGGATCACGATGTCCCTTGCCATTGAGAAGGCAAATTCAATAGGCACACAGGTTGGTGGGCTGGAAAGAGATTGCTGAGCAACATTGGCTAGGTCTAGACAGACTGTGAACTTCTGTGCCCAGTATGCCAGCACATATATGTCCATGTACTTAATGGGCCCTGACATTTGTGCTGGTGTATCCTTTGATGTGTGGGCCAAGAGTTTCTCTTGAAAGCTATGGCTGTGCCAGGAGAGATGGTTCTTTGCAGGCAACATGGCTTTGGTTTATTGAGGTGGGTGCTAGCTGCCAGGGTGCTGTTCCTGCTTGCACAACTTTCTGAGGTGGCCAGTCTTTCCTGTGCTAAATACCCATTGTGCCTCTACCTACGTCTCTGGTATACCTGTTTACACACACCATATCCAGCAGCATCTCCTTCATGAATTTGAGATGCTGGGACTGGAAGGTACCTGTCATTCTTCTTTTCACACATGGATAATAAAGTGCAGCAATCATGTATGTGTGGTTTTTTGTGAGAGGTTTCAGTCTCTCTTGTACCTGCTGCTGCTGCAAGGAGTCCAGAAACCGCAGCACTTCTGCTTCCATTCCCTCTTTCTGATGGAATCACTCTAATTTTTCCATCAGAATATTTACTATAAGGATAACCCCACCCAAGGGGGGTGCTTCTGGAACTTATGTGTAGCAAACTTGAAGGGCTTCAGAATTTCTATTGGAAGCTTCATGACTACTCAATAGGGATGTGAATCATTTTTTTGACGATTTAAAATATCGTCCGATATATTTTAAATCGTCAAAAATTGTTAGGCGCGATACAATAGGAATTCCCCCGATTTATCGTCAAAAATCGTAAATCGGGGGAGGGGGGAGGGGAAGGGGGAGGGCGGGAAAACCGGCACACTAAAACAACCCTAAAACCCACCCCGACCCTTTAAAATAAATCCCCCACCCTCCCGAACCCCCCCAAAATGTTTTAAATTACCTGGGGTCCAGTGGGGGGGGTCCCGGTGTGATCTTCCACTCTCGGGCCATGGCTACGTTAATAGAAATGGCGCCGGCACTACATTTGCCCTGTTATATGACAGGGCAAAGGTAGCGCCGGCGCCATTTTGGTTCCTGTCCCCCGACGTCACGAGCGCAGGAGATCACTCCCGGAACCCTGTTGGACCCCCAGGGACTTTTGGCCAGCTTGGGGGGGCCTCCTGACCCCCACAAGACTTGTAGGGAGGTCGCTCCCCGGGGTCCGGGAGCGACCTCCCTACACTCGGGCCGTATTGCAAAATGGCGCCGGCCGTATTGCCGTATTGCAAAATGGCCGTGGTCCGAGAGTGGAAGATCACACCGGGACCCCCCCCACTGGACCCCAGGTAATTTAAAACATTTTGGGGGGGTTCGGGAGGGTGGGGGATTTATTTTAAAGGGTCGGGGTGGGTTTTAGGGTTGTTTTAGTGTGCCGGTTTTCCCGCCCTCCCCCGATTTACGATTTAAACGATTTAAAAACAAACAAAACCGCGACGATCAGATTCCCTCCCCCCCCCAGCCAAAATCGATCGTTAAGACGATCGATCACACGATTCACATCTCTACTACTCAATCATGATAAGCCAGGGGACATTACCTATCTTTGTTTCCCAAGATGGATCACGAAGGCATGTTTGCTGTTCCAATAACCTCTGTATTATCAGATCAGATGCTTGTGAGGCATCACAAGCATCAGATCAGATGCTTGTGAGGCACCTAAATTTTCCCTACTTTACATGTTTTATTTATTTGTTAGGCTTTTAGATACTGATGTTTGGACTTGCCATCACATCGGTTTACAGACATTTCAAAAGTTAGAAACACAAATTTCAACAATGCATAAAATAATAGAGGTCAATACAATCATAAGAACCAGCATTAACACATACACATATTTCAAAAATAATAAAATGTGAGTGGTAAAAAATAAACATAAAAAATATAATATTAAACTATTACTATAATACAATTAATAAATCAGGCACATAACAATGTTAAGGGTTCCCTACCTCTTGCTGTTACTCTGGGTTTTGGGCTGCCTTCTCTCGGGCTTGCTGCCCGTCGGTCTTGGAACTGGCTGGACCGGGACAGGCTGGCTTCTCTGGGGCTTGCTGCATATCAGTCTCGGCGCTGGCTGGATCGGGATGGGTGCCTTGTGCTTGCGCATGCGCGGCATGAGCACATTTCGATGGCATCATCACGTGCGCGCACACACACTAGTCATCTGTTGGGACTTTCCTCAGGTTCCCGTGCTCGTTTTCACAGTGCTGGTTGGTGGGGAGCTTTAGCGCGGGACAGAGAAGATTCCTCAGCTGTTTACTTCATCAGCTGAGGAATATAAACAGCTTTGGTTTGGCGTCCAGGTTGTCTTGGCAACAGACTTCAATGGAATAAGGCTGGTATTCACTTTGTGCTACTTGTCTGTTGCTTTTATTATTTTACTTCAATTATTTTGAATTGTAGTTAATATTTTATTCTCTGAATTTTAGGAGTTTTGCTTGTTAGATATTTTAGCAATTTGTTTAATATATATATGAATATATTTTTGTTTTGAAGCAAGTGTTTTTCTATGACATCTAAAGACTGCAGTCAGATTCTTTGATTTGTTTTTACATCATTTGTACGTCGTCTGACTGTTTTGTTTTCAAATTCGTGTACAAGTGATATTAAATTCACCTTTAACTGAACTGTCTCCTGTTTTGAACCGCCTTTCGACTGATCAATTCTTATTGATCAGCCGAACCAAGGATCCACAAAATACCAGTATAGCACTTAACCTATGTAAATTATAAAAAACAATAAGCAGAGACATGTTCTTAGGAACAGTCCATATAACAGAAAACATTATTAAAGGTTGTGATTAGTGAAGTTTAGATAAGTTAGCTTTAACAAATGCCTTCTTTATAAGCCTATTCGAATAACCAGGTTTTGAGGTTTTTTCTAAATAACTTGAGATTGTTTTGTAACCTTAGTTCAACTGGTAGAGTGTTCCACAATTTGGGACCTGCAAGTGATATTGTTCTCTCTCTGACCACGGTGAGTCTGGCCAAGGAGGCTGAAGGTATTGACAGTAATCCTTTACTGGTGGATCTAAGATTTCACTGTGGAGTATGAAGACGAATGATAGCGTTTAACCATTCTACCTGCTCACCGTAAATAGCTTTATGTAAGATGCAAAGGGTTTTGTATTGGATGCGTTTTTCAATGAGTAGCCAGTGCAGTGATTTCAATATTGGAGTGATATGATCTTTCTTTCTGCAACCAGTTAGTATCCTAGTGGCTGAGTTTTGTAGTATCTGCAGAAGCTGGATCGTAGATTGTGGAAGGCCAAGCAAAAGAGAGTTGCAGTAATCTGTACTGGTGAATATTAAAGACTGTAACACAGTTCTAAAGTCGTTGGAATTTAATAATGGTTTAGACGTCTTAGCATTAGTAGCTTACCATAACCTTCTTTAATTTTTATTACAATGTATTTTTTTAAATTAAGCTCGGGGTCAATCCAAACACCAAGATCACGCACTTTCTCTCCTAAATTTATTGAAAAGTTTTCTAATGGCATTTTGAGATTTTGCTCGGGAGAGGATATTTTCCTTTCAAGAAGGATAATCTCAGTTTTATCAATATGTAAGCTGAGTTTCATTTGTGTTAATAATTGTTTGATGATGTTCAGGTACATGGCGGTGATTTTGTAAGTTTTTTCTAATGTGTCATTAATTGAGATGATAATCTGAATATCATCAGCATAAATGTAGTAGGTTAAACCTAATCCTGAGAGCAGGTGACAGAGTGGGAGCATATATATGTTAAAGAGGGTCACTGAGAGAGATGAATCTTGAGGTACTCCTGTTTCAAGCATTATTGTGTCAGATGTAGAGTTGTTTATGTTTACCTGATAATATCTATTATTCAGATAGGTAATGAACCATTGCAAAATTTTGCCGTTGAGCCCAATTTCTACAAGTCTTCGAATGAGACTTTTGTGGTTGACTGTGTCAAATGCAGCTGAGAGATCCAGTAGCAAAAGAAGGTATTTATGTCCGTTATCGAATCCTCTCATCACTGTATCTGTTAGTGAGAGGAGCAGGGTTTCTGTGCTAAAGTACTTTCTAAAACCAAACTGCATGGGGTATATGATGTCATTGAATTCATAGTGCTCAATGAGTTGTTTTAATACTACCTTTTCAATTAACTTAGCAATAAATGATAGGTTTGAGATTGGGTGGTAATTATTTAGTACTTTGGGATCTAGATTCTTTTTTTTGATTATCGGTTTAATAATTGCTTGCTTTAATGAATCGGGTAGGAGGCCTTCATGTAATGACTTATTAATAATGGAGGTAATGGTGGGTGTCATTATTGGTATAGAATCCATTGGATGATGTGCAGGGTTTAGGTTTTGTATTCGACCTTCTACTTCACTTATAGTAGCATCCTCGAAGTTTGATCAGTTCAAACCTTCTTTTATGTTCATGGAGATGTCTTGTAAGGGTGTATTATCTAAGGTTTCTGTAAGCATTGCAAATTTATTTTTAAAGAACAATGCCAATTCTTGACTAAAGTTTTTTCCTAGTTCAGCGTTTGTCAAATTGGGATCATATGTCAATTTTTTTACTATATTAAAAAGTGTTTTAGGATTATGTGAAAATTTTTACATTTTTTTTTACTGTTGTAGTCTTTTTTGGTTTTATTAATGAAATTTTTGTAGAATGCAAGGTGTATTTGATAATTAGTTAAAGTTTGAGGACATTTGTTTTTTCTCCAAGCTTTTTCTTTTTTCCTTAAGTTCTGTTTTGCTTCTTTAATGTGATTATTGTACCATGGATTTGATTTTTTAGAGATGTTAATACATTTGGTTTTTATTGGATTGATGGTATTTGCTATATCAGAAGTAATCTTAATCCAAGAGTGGGTGGCATTCGTAATATTGGAGAAATCGATGTTAACAAGTTCATTTTCTAATTCGAGTTGGAGTTCATCTATCTTGAAAGGAGAGCGAAAATTAAATGTACTTGGTTCAAAACATGTTTTAGTATTGCTGATTTTAAATGTAATATTACAATGTAGTAAAAAATGGTCCAACCAAGGCACTGGAGTGTAGTTCACTGAGGAATCAAGTATTGTTGTATCATTAGTAAAAATTAGAGATGTGAATCAGAACCGGAATCGGTTCGAATTCCGGTTCCGATTCACATGTGGGTTTTTTTTCATCGGGCCCAATCGAGGTTTTGTTTGTCGGCTGCGCCCAAGCCGATAAACAAAAAACCCACCCCGACCCTTTAAAACTAATCCCTTTGCTTCCCCCACCCTCCCGACCCCCCAAAAAACATTTTACAGGTACCTGGTGGTCCAGTGGGGGTCCCGGGAGTGATCTCCCACTCTCGGGCCGTCGGCTGCCACTAATAAAAATGGTGCCGATGGCCTTTGCCCTTACCATATGACAGAGTATCCGTGCCATTGGCCAGCCCCTGTCACATGGAGGGAGCACTGGATGGCCGGTGCCTCAGGTCAATAACCATTTTCTACCTACCTTCCCTTCAACATTGCAAGATAACATCAAAAACACCTCTCACATAAGAGATCTAGGCATCCTCTTGGACAACCAGCTGAACTTCAAAAAGTTAGTCAACAATACAACAAAAGAGTGCTTTTTCAAATTACAAGTCCTTAAAAAGCTTAAACCTCTCCTGCACTTCTATGACTTCCGCTTGGTTCTGCAATCAATCATACTCACCAAAATTGATTACTGTAACTCCTTGTTGCAAGGGCTCCCGGCTGTCACCATTAAGCCTCTACAGATATTACAGAACGCGGCTGCCAGGGTCTTAACAAACTCAAAAAAGAGGGATCACATCACACCCATCCTTTACAACCTTCACTGGCTCCCCATCAAACATAGAATCCTCTACAAAGTCCTGACCATCATGCACAAAACTCTACACAACCTTGCCCCACTTGATCTCTCCATCCAGGTTCACCCTAATATCTCCACTAGACCTATGAGAAGAGCATACCAAGGCACCCTCTTCGTCCCTCATGCCAAAACGTCTTTAAGGAACAGGGCCTTTTCTACCGCAGGTCCCAGTCAATGGAACACTCTCCCTCCAGACCTCCGACAGGACCCTTGCCCCATCTCCTTCAAGAAACAACTAAAAACATGGTTATTCAACCTTGCGTTTCCAGAACCCTCATTCTAACTAATCAAAGTCCCTCTATTTTTTTTTTTCTCAACACTTCCCTGCTCATTTCTCTCCACTAGTATGGTTTAGTTTGTTATTAATCCTCTCTCATTTTTCTCTCTTTTTCTCTAACTCTTGTTCCCTCGAAGAGACCCTCAGATACCCTTTAATCTTATCTTGCTTATCTTTCCTCTATTCCTTATCCCCTTCTTAACTTCTTACTGCCCACTTCCTAATGGATCCTTTGCACAGTGTATTGGATTGTTTCACTTATTATGACCTTTATCAATATGTAATTTCTAATTGTTTTTAAACTGTTCAGTTAACTATCAGACTATGTTACTCTAAGTTTTTCGTTTTACATTCATGGTTCCTTGTATCGCCTTTTTGGCAAGTTCTTTGTTCTTTGTAAACCGGTTTGATTTGTATCTAATGCAAGAAGATTGGTATATAAAAATTAAAAGAGGTAGGCGATCTATGATACCGTCAGGTGAACACAAAAGGAATAGATGCCGTTATCTTTTCCAAATACTTTATTGATGCAGAGACGTTCCAGATAAATTGCCCGACTCTGGCCGAGTTTCGCGGCCTTCTAGCCGCTGCCTCAGGGGCTACAAATAAACAATCAGTGTTGAGCAAATAAATATCTCACAATAGATATTGAGCAAATAAATATCTCACAATAGATATATTATTAAGATCTTATAAATATTAAAAAAATTTATATAAATCAATAAACATCTTTTTTAAACATTATAAAGATCTAAATTTAAAATCAGACTAATGAATTTCAATAAAAAAGTTAAAATACATAAATACACATAGAAATAAATACATAAATAAATAACAGTGACGTTAGACAATAACCTTTAGACAATACTTTACCTCCAAAATTCAAATCATTAATAATGTTTGATCCACTCAAATCAGATAATGTGCCAACGATGATAAAACAACTAGAAGAGAAATAACCACCATTGCAATATGTGTCAGTTTCACAAAAAACTTAATATATTTCAAACAACAAATTACCACATATGCATATCTCAAAATATGATATTAAAATAAACCAGCACACCAAATAGTAAAACTATTGTAAAAAATTAATTAATTATATAAAAATCTGTCATACAAAAATCTATTATATAAAAATTATTATATAAAAATACAATAAAAATTCAGCTAGAGAGTGTTTCTAACATCAGAGGATGTTCTGACTAAAAACAGAATATATAACAGCGAACTGCTAATGATGTATAAGATACTCACTTAATGATAAGCTACCGCTAAAAATAAAAAACATAATAAGCTATTAATTATAATAGAGGCTAACTATCAATGATACAAAAAACTTAGAAATATTGATGTTTAAAAATGTATCTAAACTCAATTTTGCATATGAACCACAATCTTCACTACTATTTAACTAGTATAAACCGCACTTTGGTAGCCATTTTCAAATGCTAATTTTGGCGCCAAAAATTCTTAACAATCTTGACAAACCAAAGCTAAGTAAGTTCTCAATTATATGGAAAAAACTCTATAGATAGTATGAATTTGAATTTAAAATAGCAAAGGAATAGTTAATATATCGATTTTTACACTTCACTAAAATTATGCACTGCGGTCTAAGGAATTAGTGTTATCGGAATCCTCTCTAGTGCGAACTAGTGATGGCTGTGTTTGTCGGCGTTGCGGTTGCAGAAACCATGTTCATGTTATCTTTAGATCCAGAATTATATTCCAAAGTATGATCTCTGCTGTGCAACAATTGCAAGCCTTGTCTCAATAAATAATTTAAAGCACCAAATTCGAAGAATCAGATAGTGTCTAAACAACAAAATATATAATTAAAAACTACTGCTAGAGTCAATAGCTGTTAGTAATTGACTATCAATAATATATAAAACATCAAATATTGCAACATGTAGCATAAACTATTTTAAAATTACCTTCACAACGATGGGTCCAAACACAGATTTGTGTGTAAACCGCAGTCTCTGCTATGCAGCTAATGTGAGCTGTCTTTCGGTAGCCATTTTTAAAGTGTCACTTTTGGCGCCGAAAAAATATCACAAAGGGGGAGGGAGGGGGAGAAGAGGCAGTTACAACAACCGATTTCAGACATATCAAGATCGGAGGTTCCAATATTAAAAGAAAACAGAGTGATTAATCTATCCTCCAGATCATTAGATGAAGAAGAGATCAAAATACTAAACAAAGGCCTATCCTTCATTCCCACTCCCTCCTATAATTCATTTCGAACCAGGGTGGAACTGTTTAAATTTATTCGTAAACTTAAGATTGCAGAATTCTTTTCAAACAAAGAAACAGAATATACTGATATTTCAGTGATTAAAAAATCAAGTAATTGGATACCTCCTGGAACCTCCAATCCTGTGATACAAACCTTTGAGAGTCTCATCTTACAAGAGATTGAGAAGATGGAAAATAAGACATTGAACAAAAGATTTTTTAATATAACTAAAAAAGAAAGAGAAGCCATGAATAATTTGAAGAAGGATAGTTCCATCGTGATCAAATCTGCAGACAAGGGAGGCTCCATAGTCATTATGGATACTGTAAATTATATTAAAGAGGTGGAACGGCAATTATCAGATGAAACTTTCTATCTCAAACTTGACAAAGATCCAACAAATACAATAAAAGGAGAAATAGATACTTTGTTAAAGATTGCAAACGATAGAGGTTTTCTTACCAATAAGGAAATAAGCTATCTTAAAGTGGATAATCCAATTATGCCCACTCTTTATATTCTACCCAAAGTACATAAGTCTTTAACAGATCCCCCTGGGAGACCGATAGTATCAGCAATAGGATCTCTATTAGAACCACTCTCTTCATTTTTAGATATTTTCCTTAAAAAATATGTTTCAGAAACAACAAGCTATATCCGAGATTCCTCAGATTTTATTCTCACACTAGAATCAGTGGAGATTTCCGATGATTCAAATGACATTATTATGGTAACGTTAGACATAGAGTCATTATATACGAATATACCCCAAGCTGCAGCATTAGAGATCTTGACTCAATTTTTTCAGTCTCGCACAATACATAAGCGGATTCCATGTGAATTTTTGAATGAAATAGCAATACTGGCATTGACAAAAATTTTTTTCAGTTTCGATAGGAAAATCTATCAACAAATTAAAGGGGTAGCAATGGGGTCTAAGATGGCACCCTCGGTAGCAAACCTCTATGTGGCACAATTTGAAAAGGTCAATTTAAGATCACATATATTTAACGATAACATACTCCTTTGGAAAAGATTTATCGACGATGTTTTTTTATTGTGGAAAGGAAGCATGGAGAGATTGATTGAGTTTTTTAACTGGTTGAATTCATTGGATCACAATCTCAGGTTTACTATGAATCATAGTAATTCATCTATTTCATTCTTAGACATACAAATATCTTTGGTAGATGGTAAATTTGTCACTGATATATTCAGAAAACCTACCGATACGAATAAATTGCTACATTACACCAGCAGCCACAGCAGATCTTTGTTGAAAAACCTCCCTTATTCACAGTTTTTGAGACTTAGACGTTTATGCACAACTGAAGAAATTTTTGATGAAAGATCAACACAGATGAAACAGAGATTTCTAGAAAAAGATTATCCGTTACAATTTGTACAAAATGGTTTAAATAAGGCGAAAAAACAAGATAGGCGAGCCTTATTGAAAGTAGGAAAGAAATCTGAAAAAGCTAAGGATCGCTTTGTTTGTCCTATCACGTTTACACATTTGTCTTATCAAATTAGTACCATTCTGAGGAAGTTTTGGCCAATAGTACAAGTTTTACCATTTTTTAAGAATAAAGGGATCATGATAGCCAACAAGAAAGATAAGAATCTCAAAGATATCTTGGCACCTTCTGCTTTACCCAGGAAAATCATTTATGATAAAAGACCGCCAGGTCACCGCCCATGTGGGAACTGCATAGTATGCAAAGTAAATATGAAGACTAATTCTTTAAAGATACCTGGATGTAATACGATTTTAAACTTTTCTCCTTTACAAACTGCAAAAGCAAAGGAGTGGTATATATAGCTATCTGTCCATGTAACAAATTGTACGTTGGTAAAACTATCAGAGAATTTAACAAACGGATTCTAGAACATAAGAGCAGTATTAAAAGAAATATAAGCTCAAAACCGTTGGTTGATCATTGCATCGAAAATGGTCATAAATTTGAAGATTTTAAATTCTGTGTGATCCAACAACCACATTTAAGCTGGAGAGGTGGTGACTTGGATAAATTGCTACTACAAATTGAGCAAAAATATATTTTTGAATTTAATACTGTAGTACCACATGGTTTAAATATGGAGTCTGATTTGTCAGTTTTTTTATGATCTTTGCTTTTTGTGCCACCAGCACTTTTACAACTGTTTTAGTGCCATATATTTTATTTATGTTATTTTATGAGTACAACCACTATAGACATGTGAATTTTACAAAAAATTTTAAATTAATTTTTGGTAATATTTATTACATATGCTTTTTTATATCTTTTTTGATTTTTATATTATTGAAATACACACCACACCAATAGATTGGATTGTTGTTAGGAAAGTTGTGAACAGTAGTTATTTAAAGTTCCACTTTCTTTTCACTGGAGAGTGTTTCTACAATTTTATTGAAATATCAGTATTTAGATAACTATCACGCCCATTTTGTGAACGTTAATAAATGAAAGGCAACGTTTGTATATTAACAGCCTCTGATTAGTTTAATATGCTTATTTCATTGAAGAAGTTTTTCATGTACCGCAGTGCACAGTCCGAAAAAAGTGTAAGAATCGGGACACCAACCACACCCCCTTTGTGATTGACATGTTTCGAATAGATACTAACCACGCCCCCTTTGTGATATTTTTTCGGCGCCAAAAGTGACACTTTAAAAATGGCTACCGAAAGACAGCTCACATTAGCTGCATAGCAGAGACTGCGGTTTACACACAAATCTGTGTTTGGACCCATCGTTGTGAAGGTAATTTTAAAATAGTTTATGCTACATGTTGCAATATTTGATGTTTTATATATTATTGATAGTCAATTACTAACAGCTATTGACTCTAGCAGTAGTTTTTAATTATATATTTTGTTGTTTAGACACTATCTGATTCTTCGAATTTGGTGCTTTAAATTATTTATTGAGACAAGGCTTGCAATTGTTGCACAGCAGAGATCATACTTTGGAATATAATTCTGGATCTAAAGATAACATGAACATGGTTTCTGCAACCGCAACGCCGACAAACACAGCCATCACTAGTTCGCACTAGAGAGGATTCCGATAACACTAATTCCTTAGACCGCAGTGCATAATTTTAGTGAAGTGTAAAAATCGATATATTAACTATTCCTTTGCTATTTTAAATTCAAATTCATACTATCTATAGAGTTTTTTCCATATAATTGAGAACTTACTTAGCTTTGGTTTGTCAAGATTGTTAAGAATTTTTGGCGCCAAAATTAGCATTTGAAAATGGCTACCAAAGTGCGGTTTATACTAGTTAAATAGTGAAGATTGTGGTTCATATGCAAAATTGAGTTTAGATACATTTTTAAACATCAATATTTCTAAGTTTTTTGTATCATTGATAGTTAGCCTCTATTATAATTAATAGCTTATTACGTTTTTTATTTTTAGCGGTAGCTTATCATTAAGTGAGTATCTTATACATCATTAGCAGTTCGCTGTTATATATTCTGTTTTTAGTCAGAACATCCTCTGATGTTAGAAACACTCTCTAGCTGAATTTTTATTGTATTTTTATATAATAATTTTTATATAATAGATTTTTGTATGACAGATTTTTATATAATTAATTAATTTTTTACAATAGTTTTACTATTTGGTGTGCTGGTTTATTTTAATATCATATTTTGAGATATGCATATGTGGTAATTTGTTGTTTGAAATATATTAAGTTTTTTGTGAAACTGACACATATTGCAATGGTGGTTATTTCTCTTCTAGTTGTTTTATCATCGTTGGCACATTATCTGATTTGAGTGGATCAAACATTATTAATGATTTGAATTTTGGAGGTAAAGTATTGTCTAAAGGTTATTGTCTAACGTCACTGTTATTTATTTATGTATTTATTTCTATGTGTATTTATGTATTTTAACTTTTTTATTGAAATTCATTAGTCTGATTTTAAATTTAGATCTTTATAATGTTTAAAAAAGATGTTTATTGATTTATATAAATTTTTTTAATATTTATAAGATCTTAATAATATATCTATTGTGAGATATTTATTTGCTCAATATCTATTGTGAGATATTTATTTGCTCAACACTGATTGTTTATTTGTAGCCCCTGAGGCAGCGGCTAGAAGGCCGCGAAACTCGGCCAGAGTCGGGCAATTTATCTGGAACGTCTCTGCATCAATAAAGTATTTGGAAAAGATAACGGCATCTATTCCTTTTGTGTTCACCTATAAAAATTAAAATAAATAAATAAATAAACATTACTTAACTGCAACTTATTATTAGCAGGTCAGCACGATGTTGCACTCCTTCAGTGCGCGAGGTCCGGCGCACGGTTCCAAGGGCCCAGTGCCACGCTTATGACCCCCTCGGCGCCCTCAGATGATGTCTATCCTGCCTTCATGCTTCTCTGGAAGTGTCCTGCTATTTTCCTGCACTTCTGTATCAGTTCCAGAAGGAATATATTTCTCTGGTCATAGACCCCAGCCCCAGGCCATTCTTCACTGCTAAATGCAGTGAGTATGCAAAACAATGAATATCCTGAAAGTCCTTAATTTCTATTGCCTTTATCATACTTGTAACATTGTCTGTCACAAAGAACCCAACAATTAGACTCCTGATTCTCTGGTCCAGCTGCCAACCCTCCAGTATATTTCTTATAGCTGATAGAATATTGGATGAACTATAGGGGCTATACATCAACTGGGCATGCAGCAATGCCTACCTACCTGTACCCTGATGCTCTGCTTCGTTAGAGCTGCTGCCTACCACTGCTTTATCCCGGTCCTACTACTGTGCCTTCAAAGAAAGGTAAGTATGCACAGTGTTCATGGCAGTTCAGATAAAGTTGGTGAAATGCATGCTATTCCCCTCTGCCTTTCTCAGCTGTGACTGTGGCAATGGCTGTACAGGCTGAGGATGACATTCCTACTGAATGTAGTCCTGGAGGGGACTTTGTTTTTTTGGGAGTAACATGTGCAGCAGATGCTTAAAGCCCATATTCTCCATTACCTGCAGGGGCTGCTCATCAAGGGCAATAATTTCCCTAATGCTCCTCATTACAACCTTTGATGCTGTCTGCCTCTTGCCCTGGGACAATGCTACTGAATGCCATCCCATTTTCTCCATGGTAGATTCCTGCTCCCAATGCACGGGAGAGGGCCACTGGCTTTCCACCTGACTTCTGGAAAGGGTCCTTGGGATCAGCTTGGGGAAAACTTCCCTTTTTCAGCCCCTTTCCTCTGGATTTTACTTGGAGTGGCAATTTTTTAATCACATTTTCTATACTAACACCAAGTGACTACATTCTTTCTGTTCCTATACCATAATCAATAATGAGAGTCTACGTCAGACACTACCCTTTGTTCGGTTCTTTTCTGTCTTCTAATATACCATCTTGTTTCGTAAACCATTATGTCTGCCACACATGACAAGGCCCACATTTTTTAAGACTATACATGTTTTTATGTTTTTTGTTAATTTATGTTATTTTCATGAGTCCTTCTATGTGCTTTTTAATTGTAATATATGTGTTTCTAGTTGCTCCTGAGGCAGCTCTAGACCATAGAGCAAAACTCGGCCAGAGTCGGGCTATTTTCAAATAAAGGGCATTTTACACACACCGATCTCCATTTCTTCTCTGCTATACAGCCAACTGGATCGGCTTCCGATTTGTTTTCTGGGTCCATCTTTGATAATGGGTGGACATCCATGTGAAGATTAAAATCTCCTAGCACTATGGTTGGTTTAGATATGTTTAAGTGAGTAGTAAGGAAGTCAATTAGTGGTGAGATATTTAAGTCAAGGAGGCTTGGTGGGCAGTAGATAAGGCATATTTGTAAATTGCTAGTATAAAAATGGCAATTTCATGATGGAATTGGGGGGTGTTATTTGGATAGGTTTACATCTAAAGGTCTTCTCAATAATTAGTAGGAGGCCTCCTCTGCGTTTCTTTAATCTGGGGATTGAAAACACCTCATAATTTTTGTGTGCTATTTGATTTTTTAGTACCATGGGCCTCATTTTCCAATATCGCATTGGATGCCAAAAAGGGGTGTACCTTATGCTAATAAGCATGTGTATTGCAAAGCAACACATGGTTCATGATGTTTCTGGACAGCCTGTTGTGAGAGAGAGAGAGAGAGACTTGCTATGATGTTGCCTCCCTAGACAGGTATTTGTATCCCTATGGGAGGCCCACCTAGTAACTCGAGGTGGGGATTAGGTGTGAGTGTAGGGGGTTGGGGGCCACTTTCACATTCAACATGAGAAGTACGAACAGAACAGTGGTCTCTTGTGAAGATTTGATGGCCTTCAGAGTGAGGAAACTCACTCCAAGATGAGGACACTCTACCTGGGCAACAACAAGCTAGGTGGAGAGAACATTGTCCAAATCTCATCTTGGAGTGAGTTTCCTCACTCCGAAGGCCATCAAATCTTCACAAGAGACCACTGTTCTGTTCGTACGTCTCATGTTGAATGTGAAAGTGGCCCCCAACCCCCTACACTCATATCTAATCCCCACCTCGAGTTACTAGGTGGGCCTCCCATAGGGATACAAATACCTGTCTATGGAGGCAACACCATAGCAAGTCGCTCTCTCTCTCTCTCTCTCTCTCTCTCTCTCTCTCTCTCTCTCTCTCTCTCTCTCTCCAGGCTGCCTGGAAACATCATGAACTGCACACAACATAACACAAATGAAAGAGGTGTAGTTATTGGCTGTACTCATGCTGTTTCATGGCACATGATAAATCCTCCCTACTTTACATTTGCTCCACCCCCTGAATACAAAATTAAAAATTCACAAATCACATTAACAGCTGTTAGTGGAATTATCTCCCGTGGTAACTCCTTGGAAAATGACCCCCTATGTCTGTGTTTTTTAACCATGATTCAGTTATTGCAACAAAGTTTGGTTTATTGTCATATAGTAGATCCGTGATGATTGGGAATTTTTTTGCGACTGATTGCGCATTTACTAAGATGAATGTTATTATGAGTAGGTTGTTTATTGGAGAATTTTTAGAATTATGGGTCTTTTTTATTTGCATCAGATTACTGTGTGAGGATTTCTTTGTGTTTTTTTTTGTTCTTTCTCTATTATTGTTCTTGAAAAAAAGTAAGAAATTTTTCTCATACTTACCTTTGTTCATGCAGGTGGAGATTGGTTGTTCAGTTGGTAGGTCCCTTTTCTTGTCCATTTTGTAGGTTGGCAAGTGTGTAGTGTGGTTGTTCTTGGTTTCTCAGGGGTGTAAGAAGGGGCGTACAAAGGGGCATGCCCCTTCGGTGCGCACCGCCGGCACGCGGCGCCTCCAGCTCCTCTCTGCAATTTAAATCCCCCCTCTTGGCGCACCTGCTGGCGTCGGTGACATCAGCAACATCAGCCAAGGGGGAGGAGCGCAGCAGCACTTCCGGGATCTTCGGGGGCGATGCGGGGCGGCATCTGTAGTGAGAGAAAAAGGAGGAAAAACTCAGAGAAAGAGAATCCAATCCAGCAGGGGAGCAGGGGAGCAGGTAATACGGTAATATAGAGAGATGGGAGGGGGAGGGAGAGGGAGAAACAGAAAGAAATAGAAGCCTTTGGTATTACTCAGGCAGGTCAGCAGCAGGGCACACAGCCGGACACACAGCTACCTCCGGCTCCTCTCTGTGATTTAAATCCCCCCTCTTGGCGCACCTGCTGGCGTCGGTGATGTCAGCAGCATCAGCCAAGGGGGAGAAGCACAGCAGCACTTCCGGGATCTTCGGGGGCGATGCGGGGTGGTGTCTGTAGTGAGAGAAAAAGGAGGAAAAACACAGAGAAAGAGAATCCAATCCAGCAGGGGAGCAGGTAATACGGTAATATAGAGAGACAAGAGGGGGAGGGAGAGGGAGAGCGAAAAAAAGAAAGAAATAGAAGCCTTTGGTGTTACTCAGGCAGGTCAGCAGCAGGACACACAGCTGCACACACAGCTACCTCCGGCTCCTCTCTGCGATCTAAGTAGTTGTACCAGCTTTTATTTCACACTTACCCAGCAACCAGCCTTTACCATATTTCCCTTCTGGGAAGTTCTTTGCCAGGGCGAAGGAGTCATGACTGATTCCATGAAATTACGTTACTACACTGAGTATCTTCATGTGAGCATTGTACACCAGTTGAATGTTCAGAGAGTCAATCCCGGTGCCCATCCCGAGGCCTAGTTCCTCTTCTTTTGCATTCAGCGTTGCAGCAGGGCCGCTGTCCAGGGGCCTTCACAGCTTCCTGCTTCCTCCTAGGGGGGCGAGGCTCGCTCTTCTTTCCATTTTTAAAGGGACAGCGAGGGAGGAGGTCCTCCAGTGATGTCATCGAGGGAGTCGCCTCTTCTGTTTATAAAAAGGTCTTGCCTTCATTCCTTCCTTGCTTTTGCAAGGAGCCAGTCCTTCTTAGGACTTCTCGTCATCTACTTCTCAAAGCACTTCATTATATGTAGGACCCTGTGTCTTCATGATGTCCTCACGCTACGTCTTCGTCTTCATTGTCTCAAGGTCTCCAGATGTCACGTCTTGATGTCTCCTTTATCCGGTTGATCTTTGTCCTGGCAGTGCAAGTCTCCAAAAGGTTCCAGCTTCTTATTTTAACCTGCGTCGTAGAGGCATCCCCTCGAATCTTCAACCTTGCCTGGATCCTTGGAGTCTGCACTCTGCCTCCACTTCACGAATGAACTCTATTATCTGATCCGTTCCGGCGTGGCCCTGCCTGGCCTTTATCAGCTGTGCAGGGTGCATTTTGGAACAGGCTTCATCGGAGTCTTCACTTCATCTCCTATCTTCCCTGTGTGGGAACCACCAGCGTGGTCCCTGACCTGTCTTTATTGGCTGAGTATATGGGCGCGTGATGTGCAGTACCGACTCAGCTCTGTCAACTTGTGTGGGGAACCACTAGCGTGGTCCACGATCAGTCTTTTCCAGCTGTGTAGGGCGCGCTGCCTGCGTGGTCCGAGACCAGTCCGGCTAGGTTGTGTAGGGCATGTGATGTCCAGTACCAACCAAGTCCTCTTCAAGCAACTCATGGCTTTCCAGAATTTCTTCATATACATGACCAGAGTTCCTCTTTACTCCACGTATCCAGATTGCATTTCTTCACGTCGAAGTCTCGTCTTACTTCATGTATCCAAAGTGATGTTCCACTTTACATATCTTGGGTCTTGTCTCACTTCAAGTCTTTGTCTTTGAAGTCCTCATCCTCTGACCACTGTCCGCCCTGTCACAGTTGCTGCTCCATGCGGCAGGTCCAAAAGGGTTTGGAGTAGTCAGAGGACCACTCATGAGACCAACATTACGTTGTTTGGGTCTCTTTCTGCTGTGTACAGGTGTGGCTATGGTTGAGATCATCTTTCTTTATCTTCAGCCCATGCTGGGGCACCTCTCACCTGCCTTGGTGCTTGCCGGAGCTCCTCTGCGGCTGTATCAGAGACCAGGGGCACACAAAAACATCAGAGATGGAACCACTACCTGCATTTCCACAACAGGTGGTGGTGGTGGTGTGTGTGTGTGTGTGTGTATATATGTTTTGTAAAATTGTATCTTTCCCTCTAATATGAGGATTGAGTTGTTGTAACTGGCCATGGGATTGGAGTGTATAGGAAAGGGAGGGTTTAATCAGTATCCCTGGTTACAGAGAAATTTAGTACTGGGTCTGATTAAAATAGTGATATCCATTGGGTGTGTAAGGAGACAAAAGAAGAGAGTAGAATCAAGGAGGTTAAACTCGGTAACAGTTGTGTATTGCAGCAAGAAATCAAGTTATTGAGAAAGGATTAGCATTAGGAAAAGAAATGCATTGGAACCATAAGAATTAAGGAGAGGCCAGTAATATCATCAGAGTCTAGATGGGTGGGTGGTTCTTTAAATGGAATACTTCAATTATACAAATTATCAAAAAAAGTAGTCCATTAAGTTAGTGCCACCAGTTACTATCACCATCATGTCAGTGTTAACATTATGTTAGTGATGTTGTATAGTGCTACCTGGAAGTTGTTTTGATCTAAAATATAAAGAAAACAATGAGTAGGCTATTATAAAATTCTTAAATATATTTTTTTCAATCCAACAAATATCCCATAAATTTTTTTATTTTATGTTGCCTTAAACCCGTTGTTCCTCCGCTTCGGCAGAAATTACACCGGGACTCCCCGGTTACATCAGGGATGATGTCTTTGACCAAAATGAACAAAATTGAAGCTGCGTTCATGGCAGGGGCTGGGACAAAATGCTCTAAACAAGATCCTCCAATCCCAGAGAAAATTACAACAGCAAAAAACATGGCGTCGGCAGATTTGGTCATGGTCGAATTAAAACAACTGAAGGACTTAATTCAACATAATATAGATGCTACAACAGTGATTCACACAGATCTTCAAGGGTTGTCACAGCAGGTTATGGGGTTCCAGTCTCGTTTGGAAGACGTGGAATCCCAAAACTCTTCTCTCCTTCTTACTGCGGCTTCTATCCCAAAGATACTGACCTTTTGCTGCTGCAGGCGGCGGTTGAGGAACTCTCTAATAGAAATCGCAGGAATAACCTGCGCATCCTTGGAGTCCCAGAGGGTACGGAAGGATCTGACATGCTAGCTTTTCTAACCCGGATGATTCCAGACAGCCTGCAGGTAAAATTTACCCTACCATTTGAGATAGAGTGTGCTCACCGTTTACCTTCTAGGCCACAGCGCGAGTCCAAATACCCACGGTCTATTATTTTTAAGGTCTTAAGACATCCCCAGGCCCTTGAGATACTGGCTGCAGCGAAAAGCAACTCACCCATCCAATATCAAGGTCATACGCTCATATTTGTTCCTGATTTTGCTAAGGCCACCGCTGAGAAGCGGAAGGCCTTTCTCGCTCTCCGCCCTAAATTGCGCGCACTTGGAGCTCAATATAGACTGCTTTACCCAGCCCAAATGAAAGTCACCTACAAGAACCGCACGCAACTTTTTCAGGATCCGGGGAAGCTTGCTGAATTCCTACTTACAGAAGTGGAGCTGAATGGAATGATTACCTGATCTGGGTTATATTTTTCCTTTTTTGTGCTCCCTGATGTCTTTTGAAATAAATGGTTCTTGAAAATTGTAATTTCTTTTTCCTGATGCTCCAAATCATATAGTGGGTTCATAACCATCATATATAAGTCCATCCACCACTTTACGTCACTTGACCTTCAATACCCGCTCAGCCCACACAACTCCCTTAGACCGACCAGAGAAGCCTACAGAGGATCCCTCCAGATACCCAATACGAAATTCACGCGGCACATAACCTCAAGAGAACGGGCTTTCTCGACAGCCGGACCATCACTCTGGAACTCCATCCCCACGAACCTTTGCCAGGAGCCTTGCCTGCCAAACTTCCAAAAAAGATTGAAAACTTGGCTATTCAAACAAGCCTTCCCTGACCACACCTGAATCACAACCTGTATACTCAAAGAATGTAGCCACTCCGGTTCTGTAAATAATTATTAATTTATGATGTTAACCTTCTTCTGCTTTTTTCTCTCTTGTCCCAGTTCCATTACCCCTGTTTCATTGTAACTGCAACTCCTCTGCACTAGATTTAGTTTTTGTATTTTTTGCACACCTTGTTCGAATGTAAACCGGCATGATGTGATTTTATCATGAATGCCGGTATATAAAAAACCTAAATAAATAAATAACTCAATTTTTTTTCTTTCTGTCCTAGTCTGGTGGCAGTCAATGGTGTTGGCAGCCTGGGACCTGACAGGAGGCTCTTTTCTCTAAAATTTTCTTAGCCTTGGATTTTCCATTACCTTAAGGAGAGGCTCACTTCTTTTCCATGTGAGTCCCTATTTCTCTCCTTTTTCTTACCCTCTATTTACTACTGGCTAAGCTGACTGACAAATTTTATACACAGACTTAAAACAACTATATGTTGCCGCTATTTTTTCATACTTCATTTGGACCATTCATTCATCTACATGCAAACTCTCATATGGTGACCACAATTCGATTTCTCACCTTTACCTCCTTGAACGTTGGGGGGTTTTCCCACCCTATTAAGAGAAAGAAGATCCTCACTTATCTGCAATCTCTCCACACTGAAATTGCCTACCTCCAGGAGACACATCTTAATGCTACAGAATCAGCTAAGTTGAAACAACAATGGGTTGGTCGGGTATTATTTGCCCCTGCTCAGCGGAAGAAATGTGGAGTAGCTATCTTATTCCACAAACATTTAGAAGCCCAAATCCATCATCAGGTCACAGATCCAGAAGGACGATGGATTCTGACTCATGTCACTATTGCTCAATCCTCCTACATACTGCTTAACATTTACGCTCCAAATGCAGACGACCCACTTTTTTTCCAATCTCTTTTCTCCCAGTTACTCTCCATTGGATCTACCTCTTATATTATAGATGGAGACTTTAATCAGCCTCTTGACCCTTTCCTGGATAAGAAGACAATTGCCCACCCTTATATTTCCAAATCCTGCAAAGTGCTTCAACACCTCATGGATTCTTGCAGCCTTGCCGATCCTTGGCGGATATCTCACCCTACCACAAAAGACTACACCTTCTTTTCGTTTCCCCATTCATCACATTCAAGGATAGACTATATTTTGTTATCTAGATCATTACTATCAACAGTGCACTAAGCATCTATTTGTCCAATAATAGTCTCAGACCATGCCGCTGTCACTCTTCAAATAGAATTGACATCCCCACAAGTGTTAGACCGTCAGTGGCGCTTCAATTCTACTCTATTGTCTGATTTGTCCTTCATGGATTTCCTGCAAAATAAAATTACAGACTATTTTCAGCACAACGATACTCCTGATATCTCCTCATCTACTCTTTGGGAAGCATTTAAGGCTACCATCCGCAGTGAAATTATTGGCTACACTATCCACTCCAGAAGGGCACAAACCGCAGCTATGTTGACTTAAAAGTCAATGGTGCCGAAATTTAAAGGCATCTAGTCGAATAACTTTTGAATTATCAGAATAAATGGTAATGTTAGAATTTCAGCAGTACTTATTCAGCTAAATTTTATCTATCTATTTATTTATTTAAGAACTTTTTTATACCGGCATTAGTGGGCACATCATACCGGTTCACATTCAACAAAAGGATGGAAATTACATGAAACAAGGGCATGGGGAGGGGACAAACTGAAAGAAAATGCTAAAAGAGAAGTGTAGAAGAAAGAACATTGAAAGATGCCAATAATAAGAGTAGCTATCAAGGGTTAACCATAGGTGTAACATCAAGAAATCCTAAAAAAATTATATACAAAACAAAATTATATACAAGAGATCTGTATTATGTACATGGCTGAAGAATTCAGTGGAGACGGGCAAGGGGGTTAGTCAGGGTAGGCCTGTTTAAAGAGCCATGTTTTTAGTTTCTTTTTAAATTTGGAGGAGCAAGGTTCCAGGTGGAGATTTGTAGGCAGGGAGTTCCATCGTGAGGGACTTGCAATTGAGAAGGCACAATCCCTTGTGGAAGAAAGGTGTGCTTTTTTGAGGGAAGGTACCTGGAGGGATGCTTTATTGATTGTTCTAATTGGTCGAATTGTGTTTGTGATCCTGAATGGAGACTCGAGCCAATTGGAATCATGATAGTATAGAGATTTATGGATGATGGTGAGTGTTTTATATAGGATACATGAAGGGATGGGCATCCAATGTAGGTCTTTGAGGATAGGGTGATGTGGTGTGATTTTCGGGCATTTGTAATAATTCTTGCTACTGCATTTTGGAGCATTTGGAGAGGTTTTATGGTGGAATAGGGGAGCCCAAGGAAGAGTGAATTGCAGTAATCCAGTTTCGAGGAAAGGGTGGCTTGGATTACAGTGCAGAAGTCATGGGAGTGTAGTAGTGATTTTAGGTTTTTAAGTACATTGAGTTTGAAAAAGCCTTCTTTGAGAATAGAGCTGACATATTTTTTTAAGTTTAGTTGTTGGTCTAAAATGATTAACCCCTAGATTTATCAAAATGCTATAAATATAGCGGAAGTAGCACCTGTGATAAAAACGGGGCGTGGTTAGGCTACTTATCCTGCTCCCACATTAACAACGTCTGCAACATGTGATACATGTTTGTACCTTGGGTTATTTTTCACTTCACACTCTGACACTCTCTATATATGTACCACTGTAGAGAGGCACTTGAATTGGGGTGGGTTTTGGAAGGTTGGGGAGAGGTTTGTGGTGGTGTTATAAGGGAAACATTCTGAGGAATTCATAGTAATATTGACATTAGAGATGTGAATCGGAACCGGAATCGGGCCATTCAGTGCTCCTACCATGTGACAGGGGCCGGCCAGCCAATGGCACGGATACCCTGTCACATGGTAAGGGCAAAGGGCCATCGGCGCCATTTTGATTTGTGGCAGCCGATGGCCCAGGAGCGTGAGATTGCTCCTGGGACCCCCACTGGACCACCAGGTACCTGTAAAAGGTTTTTTGGGGGGGTCGGGAGGGTGAGGGAAGCAAAGAGATTAGTTTTAAAGGGTCGGGGTGGGTTTAGGGGTTATTTTTGTGTGCCGTTTTTCCCACCCTCCCCCAAAATGATAAGAGAACCCCCACAAACAATATTGTAGGGTTTTCCTATCATTTTGGGGAAGCCCCCAATTTCTGACGATTTTGAAAATATCGACGATGTTTTCAATCGTCCGAAGCCCGATTCACATCCCTAATTTATTTATTTATTTATTTATTTATTTATTTAATATATATTTCTATACCGGACTTCATGAATAAAATTCACATCACTAAACATTTGTAGTCATTTTAATGGATGAAAAGTATAACAAGAGTAGTTGATTTGTACAATGCAGCTAGCAAAAGCAGCATGGAATGATAATAACCCTCATTTCCCTCAAACTACATACGTTAAAAAAACTCAAACCCCTACTACACCTTAATGATTTTCGCACCATACTACAAGCCATCATTCTGACTAAAATTGATTACTGCAACGCTATTCTCCTAGGTCTCCCAAAAAGCACGATCCCACTCTTACAAATTCTCCAAAATGCGGCTGCCCGCATCCTTACAAATGTAAACAAAAATGACCATATCACCCCGGTACTCAAAGATTTACACTGGTTACCCATAACATCCCGGATACAATATAAAACACTCACTTTAATTCATAAATCCCTCCATAACAATGACATGAATGGTTCAAGGAACACCTCTACTTCCACGACACTGGCAGACCCACCAGAAAACAACACGCAGCTACCTTACACACTCCCTCACACAAACTGATGAGACTGAAGTCTACCGCTAACCGTGCCCTCTCCAATGCTGGCCCCTCTTTATGGAATAATATGCCTCACAATCTGCGACAGGAACCATGCTATAAGAAATTTAAACAGAACCTCAAAACATGGCACTTCAAGCAAGCTTTCACTTGAGCGTCCCTCCCCCCCTGCCTTCCCCCTCCTTTCTTTCGCTAGTTACCTTACCTCCCTTTGCCTTTCCCTTCCCTCCCCTTTCCGCCAACTCTGTTTCTTTTGTCTCTCTCTTAGCCACGGTATGTATGTATTCAGCTCTTATTTATAATGATAGTCTACTCCACTGAGTAAATATGCCCTTCAGAAAGTTTAATTCCTCATCTACCAAACCAAATGAAGATGTAAGTATATATTTTGTCATATATCGATGACATCCTTTAATATTGTTATACATAGTAATGACTCTCATAACAGTCCCTTTGACTACCTAGCTATAGCCTGTTTCTGAAATGTTATTCACTAAGTTATATGTAAAGCCTGTTGCTGAATTTGCTGTTTCGCTGTAAACCAATTAGATGTTCCAAACGATTATCGGTATATAAAAACCACAAATAAATAAATAAAATAAATAAAGCTGACACTGACTTAAATTTTTTTTTCCATGAGTTATTTGAAATAGTTGGGTTAGGAAATAATTTTTAAGTCATTTTGTTATATCCTACTCATTTTGTTTTGTTTTTTTAATCTTTTGTAGGATAGTTATATTCCTTTTCTATTTTCATTTCTGATTTACAATACAGGCATGCTCCAGAGTAGGCCTTTGTTCTTCCTAAAATGGAGATTGCAGACTATACTGAAAATGGTGATATGAGATAATTTATTAGAACTCCCTGTCCCCCAAAGAATATTCTCTCTTTGTCTCTCTTTTGTATCACGTCCACAACAGAATGCAGACTATACTTTAGGGATGTGCTTATGTTTGAAACAAATGGGTATAATGCGTTGAACGAGGCCATTTTTGTTTCATTTGTGGATCCCAGAAATAAATGGAGGATGCCCATGAATTAAACAAAAATGTTAGTTTCATTTGTTTATATTTCCCATTCAAGTCTATGGCCCATTGAAAAGTGCTGCAGTGAGACTAATATGTATAACAAACAAGAGTTCCTGAGTGAGGTAGTAGCCCGAACAGAGCTGGGGTGGAAGAAGAGTGCAAATATACAGGATGGAGGACCAATTAAGGTGAAGCTTCTCTACTCATGCTGATAAAAAGAAATTGGGGGGTCTTGCTACCATTTAGCCTTGCTACCTTACCCTAGGTTCTATACATTAGGGGTCTTAATGCCACTCTGCTTGCACCTGTTGCACCTGTGGGTCTTGCTGCCATTTATTGCCTTGTTCCTGATGCTACACTTGGAGGTCTTGCTGCCACACTTTCTTGCTGCTATACAACTTATGCTCTACATTGGGAGTCTTGTTTCCAGTCTGTCTTTCTGATATATCCCTTATGGTACACCTGAGGGGTCTTTCTAATACTCAGCCATGCTGTCAGTTTGATTTGCTGCCATGCCCCAGACTTTACACCTTGGGGTCATGCTGTCTTTTGCCTTACTGATATATCACTTATGATATATCTTGGAGGTACTTTCTGACATTCAGCCTTGCCATCATACCACGGACTTTACACCTTGGTGGTCTTTATGCCACTCTTCCTTGCTGCTATGCCCCAGACTCTACACCTAGGAGCATTATTGCCACTGTAGATGGTTGTTTTGCACTTCTCATAGTGCTTTGGTATCTTCATGCCACTCTTTGGGATGTTTTGCCTTGTCAGCTTTTTTTCCCCTTCATTGTGCCTTGGGATGTTCATGCTATATTTGGAGCTACTTCACCCCACTTTTACTGCCTTTGGGATTTATGCCATTATTATAGGTGCCCTCTTTTGAAGTCTTGGGGTGTTCATGACATTCTTATTGCTGCTTTGCTCCTGTGACATTGCCTTGAAGAACTCCTGCCACTACTGGAACCCTTTTGCCCTTTATGGTGCCTTAGGTTATTCATTCTATATTTGGTGCCAGTTTGCCACATACTTGGTGTCTTCAAGTTCTCTTCTCCCTTCTGATGTTGTCTACCCACAATTTTCATTATAATTGATTAGAAAACCCCAATTTTGAAACTCAAAATAGGCTGCATTGTTTCCCCCATTGACTTTAATGGAAAAAAAAATAAAATGCAGGAAACAATTTGAAGCTACTAAATAAAGCAAATGGAGGAAACCTGTAAAATGAAAAAGAACATAAGAACATAAGAAATGGCCATGCTGGGTCAGACCAAGGGTCCATCAAGCCCAGCATCCTGTTTCCAAGAGGCCAAAACAGGCCACAAGAACCTGGCAATTACCCAAACACTAAAAAGATCCCATACTACTGATGCAATTAATAGCAGTGGCTATTCCCTAAATAAATGTGATAAATAACCGTTAATGGACTTCTCCTCCAAGAACTTATCCAAACCTTTTCTGAACCCAGCTACACTAGCTGTACTAACCACATCCTCTGGCAACAAATTCCAGAGCTTTATTGTGCATTGAGTGAAAAATATTTTTCTCCGATTAGTCTTAAATATGCTACTTGCTAACTTCATGGAATGCCCCCTAGTCCTTCTATTTTTCGAAAGTGTAAATAACCGATTCACATCTACTCGTTCAAGACCTCTCATGATCTTAAAGACCTCTATCATATCCCCCCTTAGCCATCTCTTCTCCAAGCTGAACAGCCCTAACCTCTTCAGCCTTTCCTCATAGGGGAGCTGTTCCATCCCCTTTATCATTTTGGTTGACCTTTCTGTACCTTCTCCATCGCATCTATGTATTTTTTGATATGCGGCGACCAGAATTGTACACAGTATTCCAGGTGTGGTCTCACCATGGAGCAATATAGAGGCATTATGACATTTTCCGTTTTATTAACTATTCCCTTCCTAATAATTCCTAACATTCTGTTTATTTTTTGACTGCTGAAGCACACTGAGCCGATGATTTTAAAGTATCATCCACTATGATGCCTAGATCTTTTTCCTGGGAGGTAGCTCCTAATATGGAACCTAACATCATGTAACTACAGCAAGGGTTATTTTTCTCTATATGCAACACCTTGCACTTGTCCACATTAAATTTAATCTGCCATTTGGAAGCCCAATCTTCCAGTCTTGCAAGGTCCTCCTGTAATGTATCACAATCCGCTTGTGATTTAACTATTCTGAATAATTTTGTATCAACTGCAAATTTGATAACCTCACTCATCATATTCCTTTCCAGATCATTTATATATATATTGAAAAGCACTGGTCGAAATACAGATCCCTGAGTCACTCCACTGTTTACACTTTTCCACTTAGAAAATTGACCATTTAATCCTACTCTCTGTTTCCTGTCTTTTAACCAATTTGTAATCCATGAAAGGACATCGCCTCCTATCCCATGACTTTTTAGTTTTCCTAGAAGCCTCTCATGAGTGACTTTGTCAAACGCCTTCTGAAAATCCAAAAACACTACATCTACCGGTTCACCTTTATCCACATGTTTATTAACCTCTTCAAAAAAATGAAGCAGATTTGTTAGGCAAGACTTCCCTTGGGGAAATCCATGTTGACTGTGTTCCATTAAACCATGTCTTTCTATATGCTCTACAATTTTGATCTTGAGAATAGTTTCCACTATTTTTCCTGGCAGTGAAGTCAGGCTCACTGGTCTATAGTTACCCGGATTGCCCTGGAGCCTTTTTTAAATATTGGGGTTACATTGGCCACCTTCCAGTCTTCAGGTACAATGGATGATTTTAATGATAGGTTACAAATTTTAACTAATAGATCATAAATTTCAATTTTTAGTTCCTTCAGTAACCTAGGATGCATACCATGCAGTCCAGGTGATTTGCTACTCTTTAGTTTGTCAATCTGGCCTACTGCATCTTCCAGGTTCACAGTGATTTCGTTCAGTTTAACTGACTCATCACCCGTGAAAACCATCTCCAGAACTGTTATCTCCCCAACATCCTTATTAGTAAACATGGAAGCAAAGAATTAATTTAGTCTTTCTGCAATGGCCTTATCTTCCCTAAGAGCCCCTTTAACCCCTCTGTCATCTAATGGTCCAACTGACTCCCTCACAGGTTTCTTGCTTTGGATATATTTAAAAAAGGTTTATATTATGAGTTTTTGCCTCTATGGCCAACTTCGATTCAAATTTTCTCTTCGCCTGTCTTATCAATGTTTTACACTTAACTTGACAATGCTTATGTTGTATCCTATTTTCTTCAGATGGATCCTTCCAATTTTTGAAGGATGTTTTTTTGGCTAAAATAGCCTCTTTCACCTCACCTTTTAACCATGACGGTAATTGTTTTGCCTTCCTTCCACCTTTCTTAATGTGTGGAATACATATGGACTGCGCCTCTAGGATTGTATTTTTAAACAATGCCTATGCCTGTTAAACACTTTTAACCTTTGCAGCTGCCTCTGCACATCCCTATTGTACTTGCATTCTTAGTTCTCTATAAACATTTCTTGGAAGTCTCACCTATCATGGATTTGGTTAATATTTGGTTCAGCTGCACTATTTGTCATTTCAAGCCTGCTATAGCCTTGTGCATATATGTCAAAGTATGAATGCACCTTCATGAATGACTCTAGGTTGAAAGCTAATGGTAAAATCAGTTTTGTTAAAAAAAAGACCAAAAGTTAAACTACTTAAGGAAAGAACTTACGAATGTCAGGAAGAATACAACTGCTCATAAAAGCATGTCTTTCTTCAGCACAATTGTGTTATTATTGCCCCTATTTAAAAAAAAATGTTGAATGTAGGTAGGAAATAAAGATGCATGATTCAGCTTCTTTTGGTTCCTGTTCTGAGAAAGATCAGGGAAACTAATCTTGCCAGCACACCAGAAGTCAGCGGTCTGAAGCCGTCTCAAATATTTTATTTCTTTCTCTTTCTTGAACATTACCCATTACTTGAATATTTATCACAGCACATTCAGCCTGGGGAGACTATTTATAAATCATTAATTGTGCTGGAAACATCCGCTGTTCCGTGGACTGTGGAAGAAACAAGGCATCAGTAGATAACACTTTACATTGAGAAATACACTTGCTGCCAGTAATTTAATGCATTATAATAATAACACAGTGATACAGATGAGAGGGCAACACTTACACAGAAGAGACGAAATAAAAATTGTACTAATTAATGTTTTTATTGCATAAGCCGTCAAACACATTCAGCTTTGCAGAATTCATTCCCTTAATGCAGATGTATAATTCATGAAGCCAAAGCACGTCATGGCTCTCTTTGCCTCAAAGAAATGCTTGAAAATGAGGGCTAACTTGAACTCAGTCTTTCTCCTTGTTTTATTCTACCCGCATCCAATGACTCATTCTGTTTAACAATTGGCAATCACTGTTAATGTGTGATACACTTAATCTGAATGCAATATTGCCAGGTGGATAATTAATAAATATGATAAATGTACGTCTTAAACATAATTGCTTTATTTTTCCCCACCAATGGTCAATAGTCAGCAATTTCTTTCATTCAAAGACCACTAATCATCTGTTTATTTTGCTGCTTATTAGCTATAAGATCATTTCTCTAGACTGCAAAATAAATATTCATCTTATCAAACTCTGTTTTAAATAATTTCCAGTTGATGAAGGAAGAACCACACCTGCTCTGAAACATACTTTGTATGCCAGGCATGTTTTAACCAACCTACATTTCTCTAAGACAAGATGGATATGTAATAGAAAGCAAGGACTATTTACTAAAATGATCAGCTGAATGAACTGACAATAGAGCCAGGGAGTAAGAATAGAAGAGGTAGCCAAGGCAGTCATCAACAGAAAGAAGCCTGTATTTGAAAGCAACTAAAAGAACAGAAGACTACACTTTGACAGTAATTAGAAGCCACATAATAGGACAAATCTATTGAACAGATGATACTTGTATGATATGGAACTGAGTAATTGCATTTGCTATTATTGATGCTTGTTAAGTAGTGACCAGCTTCTCATATATAGCTTCTTTTGTGTCTTCCTTTTAGATAAACATCACAATTTCAATAAACGAATGTACTTATTTGAGAATGAATAATAATGTTTTAATTGCTCTGTATTCTAGATTTCAATCTTGTCAGGTTAACCTATGGTTGTTCAATATATTCATTGTGCTAAATGGAGAGTAGGCAATAATGTGCCATACTAATGCTATATTTAAACTTAAAGAAAAACAGATCTTTGTTATTTGTCTAGCTTTCATTTACTATTATGATTAAATTAATGGCAAAATCTCAAATTATAATCCCTTTATTTGTACATAAATGGCATGTAGAGGATGTGTCCCAATAATTATGGATATCTAGTACACTTGAATATTATTGTTACCATGCTGGCGAACCCAAGTATCCAAGCAGAAAAAGGAAATCATCTGAAATGTATCAGGAGAAGAAGGAAGGAATTATACTGGGGAGAAATTAGGAAAGGAACAGACAACAGGTGCTGTAGTTTTTCAGAAACAAAAACTAGAAATAGAACAGGATACCATTTGATTAGATGTCATTGAATAGTATGCTGTAGTCTTCATAAAGGGACAGCTGACCATTAATAAATCTTTTACCCAATGTTTTATTTTATTTTATTTTTCTTGCAATATTCATTTTGATTTAAAATTTTTCAATGCAAATAGATATCAAGCATGATCTCATGGTAGTCTTAAATGGAAATAATGCAATTCTATGCCAGTTTCTTTACATCAATGTCAATGACATTCGTAATATATGCAATACAAAAGAAGAACAAAAAAGGGGTAGGTCTAATAAGACTTCTGGATATTCAGAATTGCTTCTATCTGCCATCATCTCTTGTTTTTAAATAGCACCTATATATTATATTCTTTCATTTTTCTTCAAGTATATATATAATTTTCTCATATGTAGCTACTGTTGCTATTCTTTGATACCACTCCTTAATATAATGCATTTGTTGCATGTTAGGGTGACTGCCAGTTAGGGACGTACCCAGGCAAAATTTTGATTTGTTTACTCATTTCAAAGGTCACCTCCATTCATTTCATTAGTTTCAAATGAAAAAAAAACAAAACATTATTTGTTTCATTTGTTTTTTTTTTGTTTCCCATTAAAATAAATGAAGAAATCAAGGCAGCCTCTTTGAGCTTCAAATTTGGGTTTCCTATCAATTTTAAAGAAACTTGTGGATAGACAACATTAGAAGGTGGATCAGAATTACAACATATCATGACTATGTCAACGTGGTGCTTAAAGTGGCATGAATAACATGTATAGTAGCCAGGCTGAGTGGCAGCAAGACCCTTAATGTGGTATATCAGTGGCCTGATAATTAGACAGAATGGCAGCAAGTCTCCTACAACATCAGGGGCATGGCAGTAAGTAGGACTGGCAGCAGGACCCACAAGGTGATAAATCAGGAGCATAGCATCTAGGCAGAGTGGCAACAAGACCACCAGTGTAGTATGTCAGGGGCATGGCAACAGAATAGAGTGGCAGCAAGACCTTCAGGGTAATACACCAGGGGCATGACAGCTAGGTGGAGCAGCAGGAAGACCATCAAGGTGGTATGGCAGCAAGGCCCCCAGGATGATTACCTACGGATCATGGCAGATAGGCAGAGTGGCAGCAAGATCCCCTAAATGGTACATCAGGGCTGCAGCAGCTAGGCAGATTGACAGCAAGTCCCCAAAAGTATAGCATCAAAGGAATGGCAGCAAAGAAGTGTGGTGTCCAGGCCCTCAGGGTTGTATATCTGGACCATGACGTTTAGGCAGCATGGCAGTCAGAACCACACAGGGTGGTACATCAGGGGGACAGCAGCAAAGCAGAGTGGGAGAGCAACCCCCAAGTTGATGCAGCAGGAACATGACAGGCAGAATGGCAGCAAGGATCCCAGGATAGTACATCAGGGGCATGGCAGCTAGGCAGAGTGGCAGCAAGACCCCTAAGGTGCTTTCAGTCATCTCAACACTTGCATGTAAATTCTGGAAAGCCCAGCAATGGCAAATAGATTTTCAATAAGACCAATTTTTCCATCAACTTTGGCATCAGCCTTGAATGATCAGAGCTCATGAAGAAGACATTTTCACTGGGCATGCTGGTTGGTGGGAAGCATAGATAATTCTGAGCCACCTTAGCCAGGTTTGGCCAGATTGCAAATGTGTGCCCAATATACCAAAGGATCTGTGTCCAAGTCCTTGATGAGCTCTGTTAGATAGCATGCCACAGAAATTTCTGCTGGAGTCTCCTTTGCTGGGCTCTGCAAGGGTCTGTTTTGCAAGCTGCTTTAGCCGTGGCCTGTATTGGGAAAGACTGTTCTGTGGAGGCAGTGTGACTTTGATGTATTGAGTTGGAGGAGGAAGTGCTAGCTGACAGGGTTATACTCAGGTTTGCAATACTCTCTGCGGTGACCACTCTTTCCTGTGCTACATCTGCACTGTGCTTTTGACTCTGGCACTCATGTTCATGCACCTTAACTGCCAGTATCTCCTTCATGTACGTGAAATTATGGGATTGGAGGGTGAGATTCCTTTTTACCCATGGATCACAAACTGTGGCAAGCAGGTAAGTATTGTTTGTTATGAGAGGTTTCGGTCTCACTTGCAGCTGCTGCTACAAAGAATCTACAAACTGAAACTTGTCTGCTTCCATTCCCTGTCGCACACAGAAACTCTATATTTTCCTGCAGAATATTTATTATGTGGATTATCCTACCCAGAATGGTGCTTTGAGAAATCAGATCTTCTGTGGCATTCTTAAAGGGCTTCAGGATTTATATCAGTGGCCTTATCATTACTCAATCATGATGCCCTAGGGGATGATCCACACATATCTCTGTTTCTAGAGTCAAATCATGAAGGAGTGTCTGCTGTTCCACTAACCTTTGCAGAAATCAGATAGTTGGAATTCCATTGGGTGCCAACTTCTTGAATCTGATGCTTATGAGGCATCCTAAATTCTTCCTGCTTCTCAGATAAGCTGCCTACCTTTCAAGCTTTGATGAAAATGCCCTGCTATTTTACTGCACCTCTCAATTAGGTCCATTGGACTTGAATCCAGTGTTCCTTGGCCCCAGGCCCAAGTCATCTATCACTGCCAGGTACAGCAAGTGTGCAAAGCAATGGATCCCCCAATAGCCCCCTTTTTCCACTGCCCTTATCATATTTGTACAACTGTTTGTCACAAAAACACCTGCGTGAGTACTTTTGCCTCTCTGGTCTAGCCACTAACCCTCCAGCATTTTTCTTATGGATGATAGGATACTGCATGAGGTTTAAGGGCTATCACCCTGGTGTGCAGTACCTGTACCCTGGTACTCAGTTCCCACTAGAGCTGTTGCCTTTCCCTGTCTCATACAGCTCCCAACTGTGTGCAGTTAGGCATAGATAGCCATATATAACATTCATGCTAGTTCAAATGTTGCTGGTGAAATGCATGATACTCCTCTCTGCCTTAGCCAGTTCTGCCTGTATGTGACTACAGTACTAGTTGTACAGGTTAAGAAGAACCTGACTACTAAATGTAATCCTGCGTGGCACTTTATAATTGAGGACTAAAAGGTGCAGCAGATGCTTGAAGCCCATGTTCTCCACTATCTGGTCATCAAGGGCAATCATTTCCCTTATGCACCTCATTACTAGGGATGTGAATTCGTTTGTAACGAAATAGGAAATATAGACAATATTTCCTATTTTGTCGCGGTTTGGGGGGGTCCCCGAAATGATAGGAAAACCCACGAAATTTCATGTGGTTTTCTTATCGTTTTCAGGGGGGGGGGAGAGAAAGGGCACATAAAAAAACCCCCAAATCTACCCCAACCCTTCAGATTTAATTAATTACTATCCCCCACCCTCCCAACCCCCAAAAAACTTGTCTAAAGTCCAGCGGGGGACTCCCCGGGAAATCACTCCCGGGTCCAGCGGGGATCCCGGGAGTGATTTCCCCCTCTCTGGCTGTCGGCTGCCACTAATTAAAATGGCACCGATGGCCCTTTGCCCTTACCATGTGACAGGGGCTATCCATGCCATTGGCTGG
Source organism: Rhinatrema bivittatum (assembly GCF_901001135.1). Taxonomy (NCBI): domain Eukaryota; kingdom Metazoa; phylum Chordata; class Amphibia; order Gymnophiona; family Rhinatrematidae; genus Rhinatrema; species Rhinatrema bivittatum. Next base: position 595,850,562 of record NC_042615.1, read on the forward strand.
CCCCTGCCACATGGTAGGAGCAATGGATGGCCGTGCCTTTTTTCTCAATGTTACTAGTACTCCTTTTCTTCTCATAGGTTGGGCTGGCTCTGCAGCAACGCCCAAACCTCTACCCATGCCATTTCCTCCTCTGCCCTTTCCTTTCAGTGACTTGATGGAATTTAAAGTTTCTATTGGGGGGTTTTGATATCAAAACAGAATTCATTGATACTTTACCAGCACTTACAGTACCCAAAAAGTACTGAATGAATATTCACAGACTAAGTTCACATCCATGCATAGCAAGCACTGCCAACTTGCCAAATAGAACTATTAGCTTGCTAATGTACAAACTCAGTCTCTGTCTTTTAAGGCTATCTCTCACAGTGTGTGCAAAAATGTCTCTGTCACACAGTGTCACATTTACACAGTATGGGGTAGATTTTTAAACTTGCGCGAACGCGTCCATGTACGCGTGCTATCTGGCGTGCACACATGAACCTGTGATTTTATAACATGCGCACAATTGTGCACCTTGCGTGTGCTGAGCCCGTGCCAAGCTGCGCTGCCTTCTCTGTTCCCTCCCAGGCCACTCAGAAATCAGAATGGCCTCGGAGTGAACGTCCCTACCCCCCACCCCACCCTCCCTTCCCCTACACCCCCCACCCTTTCCCCCCTACTTTTTTCTTTTTTTGTCTTCTGTTTCGAAACTTACTTCAGCCCTGGGGCTAAAGTAAGCTGTGGCCGGCACGCGATCCCTGGCACAGCGGCAAATGGCCGCTGTGTCGGAGGCCTCTAACCCTGCCCCCACCCTGCCCCTAGACCAACCCACCCATGCACGCCCCGCTCACACCCCGCCCCTTTAGTAAAGCTCCAGTGAGTGAGTACGTTGACTGTAAACGCAGCACTGAAGATCAGAAAAAGCCCTGTGGCAATACCAATGCCTACTTTTAAAAACTTTATTTAAACTCTAAGATAAATTCTGAATGCACAACTTTCCTCAGCAAAATTCAACAGAGCAAATGAAGTTTCTTTGCATTTGCTCAGATATTTCAGTGGGAGGATGTCAGGATCAGTTGATGTGGATGGCAGATGCAGGCTAATTATAAAGATGTTCCACTGTGATTTGTCCTTTGTTAGGTCACCTTGCCTACTTCTCCTGCTTCAGCTCTGACAAGGCTCTATGCTATACAGGCAAAAGCGGGTTGCTATAGTTACCAGTTAGTCCCTCTCCGCACCTGTTGCTTACCCATTACAGCCATAGACTTGAATGGGAAATATATGAAACACATTTTTTTTCTTTTAATTTGTGGGCATCCTCCATTTGTTTTGGGGGTCTATGATTGAAATAAAAATGGTCTCATTCATTTAATTTTATCCATTTGTTTCAAGTGCATGCATATCCTTACTACCAGTTATTTATTTCCATGTAAGGCTACAGATCACTAAAATGGAAGTAAAGTTGCTTCAATTTGTTTTTAAGCAGTAAAGATTATATTTCATAAAAATATCTGAGAACCAATGATTACATGAATACAAAAAATGGGTATAAGAGATACCTGGGTATACCATACTCTTGGTTATAGCTATTTATGTAGGCCCTTTATGAAATATTATTCAGTCGCTGATTTTGAAAAAAATTAAATACATTGTATGGATGTTGATTTAATTATTATAAGGCTATAGTCACCAGTGGGAGCCTTTTGGGTAACTATAGCAACCCGCTTTTTGAATTTACTGTTTGAAGAGAGAACATTCTGCTGTCTCCATGTGGGAGTGGGATGTGGGTAAAGATGGGGGAGGAAATGATAACATACAGGGTTTTGCTCTGGCTGACACTATGGAGTGGGATACCCATATTTTTCTCTACTGTCCTCTCCTCTTCTTCTGCCTCTTGTGCTCCCATTCCTGAATCCTAACCAACAACCTCTTCTTCCTCTGAATTAGAGTGTTGGACCAGATGGAGATAGTCCCTTTCATCCATGGGTTACACAGTGTGTTTAGCATATAATTAGACTTCTATGTAAAGGGTTTCAGTTTGTCTTGCACCTACTGCTGCAAGAAGCTTACAAACATCAACACTAGAGATGTGCATTCTTTTTTTCCAAATTAGACAATTTCAACGTTAGTGCGTGCTAACCATAGTTAGCGCACGCTAAAATGAAAATCGTGGGGCCCAAAAACGAAGCACGAACCGAAAAAAACCCCCCCAATGCACATCTCTAACACTGGGCAACACATTTTCACAAAAGCCATGTTACGGAAATGAAATTAGTCAATTCTTATACATTTCCATGTGCTAAACATGAATGTGACTGTGAAAATGCAAAACTGGCTCTAGTTTTTTTGTAATATGCAATAATATAATTACATCTTGAATTGTATGCCAATAGTAGGAGACCTACGGTTAATACCGTTTGAAAAATGAAGTCATAGACTACGTCTTAGATTTCTTTGCTTGCCTCTTGTACACCTGTTCGGGAGCATCTCTGCGGAGTGTCCAGCAGTAGTCAGCCAGCATGAATATTTCAAATGCTCACCCTTTCTGACTGGGCTTCATATAGTACACTGCTGACGTCAGCTTACTCAGCAGCAGCATGGCAGTAGAACCTCATTGCATCAGAAAATGATGTAATAAACTCTGGATGATGTGTGCATGATGGTATTATGCAATATGATGCCATCATTCTAGGCTTATTTACAGTCCTACTGGATAAATTTACATGACTAAACATAGAGAGGTAGATTTTATAATTTTGCGCGAGCGCATACTTTTGTTCGCGCACCAGGCGCGAACAAAAGTACGCTGGATTTTATAAGATACGCGCGTAGATGCACGTATCTTATAAAATCCGGGGTCGGCACGCGCAAGGGGGTGCACATTTGTGCAACCTGCGCGCACCGAGCCCGGCTCGTGCTGCCTGTTCCCTCTGAGGCCGCTCTGAAACCGGAGCGGCCTCGGAGGGAACTTTCTTTCCACCCCCCCCGCACCTTCCCCTCCCTTCCCTTCCCTAACCCCCCCCCCCCCCTCCCGGCCCTATCTAAACCCCCCCTACCTTTTGTTGGCAGATTTACGCCTGCTGAAAGCAGACGTAAATCTGCGGGTGCCAGCGGGCTGCTGGCGCGCCATCACCCAACCCGGGGGCTGGTCTGGAAGCCTCGACCACGCCCCCGGGCCGGCACCATGCCCCCGTCCCACCCCGAACTGCCCCCTGACCCCAGACACGCCCCAGACACGCCCCCTCCCCGCCTCTTTTACAAAGCCCCGGGACTTACGCGCATCCCGGGGCTGTGCGCGCACCAGTGGCCTATGCAAAATAGGCGCGCCGGCACGCAGGGCATTTAAAATCCTGCCCAGAAAGTGAACTATATTAAATATCTTCAAAACGAGAGCCAATAAAAACTTTTCATGGTCATATTCGTGTTCAGCACATCAAGATACTACAGAGTAGGACCTTTTTAGGTCAGTAACACTTTCATTGTTGCCCAGTGTAATCAACACCTCTTCTGTCTGTCCCTGTTCCTGACAGAAATCCTTTAACTCAGGGGTAGCTACTCTGGTCCTAAAGAGCCACAAATGATTGTGGACTTCAAAATATCCATAATGAATTTACATTGGATGGATTTGAATGCACTGCCTCCATTATATACAAATATGTCTCATGCATATTCATTATGGATATCCTGAAAATCAGCCCTGTTTGTGGCTCTTGAGGAACAGAATTGGCCTCCCCTACATAAACTTGTTCTGCAAGATGATGAATACAGAAATCATCTCACTTATGGTGAATCTTGAGGAATTGAGATTCTTTGTGACACCTTTGAGAGATTCAGGACTTGTTTCAGCTCTGTTATGTGAAGCCAGTCATGATGCACACCTATTTCGCTTTCCAGAGCCAACACATTTATTTATTTAAATCTTTTCTATACCGAACTTCATGGTCATAACCATATCAAATCGGTTTACACAGAACAAGGGGGAATAACTTTAGATTTAAAAAATCATTTATACAACAAGGAGCAAAGTTACAATCAACAAGGTAGAATAACTTGGAGGCTAAGATAGCTGGAAAATAGGATAGGGGGAGGCAATTAACAAAGAACAATTAGGATTAAACATTCAGAGATTAAAGGATTTAGATACTTAGTAGGAGGTTCCTAGTTACATGACTAGCGAGGTATGGCTAAGGGCCATTTGAATGTTTCGGAGGATTACTGGAAGGCTTGACAGATTAGCCAAGTCTTGAGTTTTTGAGTTTTTTCCTAAATGTTAGATGGCATGACTCCAATCTAAGGTCTGCGGAGATGTTATTCCAGAATGCTGGGCCTGCTGTCGAGAAAGTCCGGTCTTTAGTCGTAGTATGATGTGTGGCTTTGGTTGGGGGGGGGGGGGGGGGGCTTGCAGAGTTCCTTTGTATGCTTCTCTGATGGGTCTGGAGAAGGTGTGGAGTCTGAGTAGGATTTTGAGGTCAAGCTGTAGTTGTTTGTGGATGGTTTTGTGTATTATGGTGAGGGATTTGTGTAGGATTCTGTAGTTTACTGGCAGCCAGTGTAAGTTCCGGAGGATGGGTGAGATGTGTTCTCCACGGTTGGTATTCATCAAGGGGTAGATTTTCAAAAAGCGCGCCTTCGCGTACTTTTGTTGGCGCATCAGGCGCCAACAAAAGTACACTGGATTTTAGTAGATATGCGCGTATCCGCTAAAATCCTGGATCGGCGCGTGCAAGGCTGTCGATTTCGTGTAGCCGGCGCGCGCCGAGCTGTGCAGCCTGCCGCCGTTCCCTCCAAGGCCGCTCCGAAATTGAAGCGGCCTCGGAGGGAACTCGCTTTCGCCCTCCCCTCACCTTCCCCTCCCTTCCTCTATCTAACCCACCCCCCCGGCCCTATCTAGACCCCACACTACCTTTGTCGGGGGATTTACGCCTCCCGGAGGGAGAAGTAAATCCCCGCGTGCCAGCGGGCCGCTAGCGCGCCGAGATGCAACCTGGGGCGGTTCCGGAGGGCGCGGCCATGCCCCCAGACCGCCCCGGGCCAAAACCAAGTTCTCTACCATCTGTAAGGAATGGTCATTCAGGGCAATTATTTCTCCAGTGCAGTGTTTGACTATTTTTGATGCTGTCTGTCTCCTATTGTGAAGCAGTGAGGTGGTTATATGCGCCTTTTATTCCATGGTGTCTTGACACTGACGTGGGGTTGGGAACTGTTTGTCTGTCACTAGGGATGTGCAGCCAAAAAATTTCGTTGCATTCGTGATACGTATTCGTTGGGGGTCATTTCCGTTGCATTCGGACGTATGGAGAATCCAATACGTCAATATGTCAATACATTTTCCGGTTCCCATTAAAGTCAATGGGGGAAGGATTTCCAGCCTATTTTTGGCTGCGGAATTGGGGTTTTATTATCAATTTTCATGAAACTTCTGGGGAGCAATCATCACAACAACAAAAGAGCTCCAAGGAACTTAGACTGTGGCAAAGTGGCACCAAAGTGGCATGAATAGCCTAAGGCACTGGAAAGGTGCAAAGGGATACCAGAAGTGGCAAGAGTGCTTTAACAGAGGCACAAAGCAGCAGTGAGAATGCCAAAACCACACCACAGCTTCAAAAGAGAGCACCGAAAGCAGATGCATGAACCATCGAAGGCAGCACGACAGGCAAAGCGGCAAGACAAGTGGCATTGACATCCAACAGCACAATGAAGGGGGAACATAGCAAGCAGATAGACTAGCACCAACACACTGAGGAACCATGAGAGTGGCAAAAACACCACAAGGAGTTAAGTGGCAGCAAACAGAGTGGCAGAAAGCTGATAGGGGCAAGACAGGCTGGCAGAGTGGAGGTAGTCTGGTCCCTGTGGTTTTGATAGGGGAAAGACAGGCTGGCCCAGGAGACAGTTCCCTTTTTTTTTGTGCAGGAAAGGACTCCCTAGAAGAGGTTCACCCCTAGGACCCCTAGGACACGTTGGCGTCTAGTGAATAACTTTGGCGTCTAGTGAATACCGTTGGCGTCTAGTGAATTCCGTTGGCGTCTAGTGAATACTGACTGTACTTACGCACTTCAGCTGATGACAAAGGAACTTGAAGAGCTCTCAGAAATAAGAATACTGCTACTCAAGTCCAAATCTGCAATATCAACCTATGTTGACTTTGTACCGTACAGTGCCTCTGTAAACAATGGGAACACAGAGGATGAACTAGAGTACTACTACAACCAGTTTTCTATAGCACTAGAAACATTAATGTAGCAACAAGGAAACAGCTTGGGAAAATGTCTCGTATTATGAAGGTCATGAAAACTATATCCTAGCTCCAAGCTGGACAGACAGGCACAGCGTTAGAGGTCGAGCCCTGGAAGGGACATAAGGCCTGGATGAACAGGCAGAGCAATCGAGGTCAAACACTTGTAGGAACACAAGGCCCGAACTGACAGGCAAAGCAGTCAAGGACAGAGGTCAATCCCACCTAGGGACACAAGGCCTGGATGAACAGGCAAAGCAGTCGAGGACAGATGTCAATCCCACCTAGGGACACAAGGCCTGGATGAACAGGCACAGCAGTCGAGGACAGAGGTCAATCCCACCTAGGGACATAAGGCCTGCTTCTTTAAACTCCAGGTTTTGAAAAGGATAAGACCTCTCTTCCATGCTCAAGACTTCAGAACGATCATCCAGGCAGTCATTTTTTCAAAATTAGACTATTGCAATTCCCTATTGTTAGGTCTGCCTTCTTCCTATTCCAAACCATTACAGATGGTGCAAAATTCAGCAGCCCGACTACTAACAGGCACAAGAAAAAGAGACCATATATCACCCATCCTGAAAGAGCTACATTGGCTACCCGTATACTTCCGTATCATGTACAAAGCCATATGTATCATTTTCAAAACTATACATCAATGCACTTCCCTCGATCTTCAATTCCCTCTCCAAGTATACAACTCGACAAGACCTACCAGAGATGTTTATAGAGGCACACTCCAAGTTCCCCCTGCGAAAACGACTAGACACATTACCCTAAGAGATCGCGCCACCTCCACAGCTGGCCCCCTTCTGTGGAATTCCTTACCCACAGATCTCAGACTAGAACCCTGCCTCCTAACTTTTAGGAAAAGACTTAAGACTTGGTTATTCAAGCAAGCTTTCCCAGACACAATTTAATGACACAATCCAAGGACACAATCCAAGGACTCCTCTAAAACATCCAGCCATTAATCATGCCATTTGCACATAACTTGTAATTTGACTTGTATATCGTTTAACCATTTTATTCTTTCCTATTTCTTCCTCTTCACCAAGTTTTGCTACCCTTGTTAATTGTAACTGTAGCTTCGGTCACCTCAGTTCTAGTTTGATGTATTTAATGCACTCCCGTTTCATGTAAACCAGCAAGATATGTTCTCATGATTGCCGGTATATAAAAACCTTAAATAAATAAAATAAATAAATAAAGGCCTGGATGGACAGGGATAGTAAATTTTTTTTTCTTAATTTATTTATATTCTTATTTTCAAACGTTTCCAGCACTTCATTATTGATTACACTCAGGTACTATAGGTATTTCACTATCCCCAGAGGGCATACAATCTAAGTGAAACCCTTGTAGGACACAAGGCCTGGATGGACAGGCACAGCAGTTGAGTACAGAGGTCAATCCCACCTAGGGACACAAGGCCCGGACTGACAGGCAAAGCAGTCGAGGACAGAGGTCAATCCCACCTAGGGGCACAAGGCCTGGATGAACAGGCACAGCAATCGAAGTCAAACACTTGTAGGAACACAAGGCCCGGACTGACAGGCACAGCAGTCGAGGACAGAGGTCAATCCCACCTAGGGACACAAGGCCTGGATGAACAGGCACAGCAGTCGAGGACAGAGGTCAATCCCACCTAGGGATACAAGGCCTGGATGAACAGGCACAGCAATCGAAGTCAAACACTTGTAGGAACACAAGGCCCGGACTGACAGGCAAAGCAGTCGAGGACAGAGGTCAATCCCACCTAGGGACACAAGGCCTGGATGAACAGGCACAGCAATCGATGTCAAACACTTGAAGGAACACAAGGCCCGGACTGACAGGCAAAGCAGTTGAGGACAGAGGTCAATCCCACCTAGGGACACAAGGCCTGGATGAACAGGCAAAGCAGTCGAGGACAGAGGTCAATCCCACCTAGGGACACAAGGCCTGGATGAACAGGCACAGCAATCGAGGTCAAACACTTGAAGGAACACAAGGCCCGGACTGACAGGCAAAGCAGTCGAGGACAGAGGTCAATCCCACCTAGGGACACAAGGCCTGGATGAACAGGCACAGCAATCGAGGTCAAACACTTGTAGGAACACAAGGCCCAGACTGACAGGCAAAGCAGTCGAGGACAGAGGTCAATCCCACCTAGGGACACAAGGCCTGGATGAACAGGCACAGCAATCGAGGTGAAACACTTGTAGGAACACAAGGCCTGGACTGACAGGCAAAGCAGTCGAGGTCAAACACTTGTAGGAACACAAGGCCTGACAGTTGACGGTCAGGCACAGCGTTTCATGTCAGGTACATGTGCAGTGCTTATATTATCTGGAGCATAGGAGGCAATTGGAGCTGCTGCAAGGCTTTGAATTGCTTTTATTCATCTTGTCATTCACAGGGAAAATTTGGAAACCCAAGCAAAGGCAGGTTTACTTTCAAAAACACTAGCATTTCCATCAACTCTGGTGCCAGCCTTCAGCGGTGAGGGCTCATGATATCCCCTGTCATTGAAAAGACACGTTCACTGGGCACACTGGTTGGTGGACATGACAGATATCGCTGAGCCACTTTGGCTAGGTGTGGCCAGACAGTGGACTTGTGTGCCCAATATGCCAGCGGATCTGTCTGCATTTTCTCTATCGGCTCTGAGAGATACCGTGTCACTGGCAGCTGTGCTGCTGTCTCCTGTGCTTGGGCGGGCTCAGAGTCCCTAAATCTAGCTGCTTTCTCTCTCGCCCGTTGCACAACTGATGAATCTTTATGGGCAACATGCCTTGGGTGTTCTGACGTGGAGGAGGAGGTACTATCTGTCGCTGACACAGTGCTGATCCTGCTTGGGCTAGCAGCACAACTCTCTGACGTGCCTGCTGTTTCCACCTCTGCTTCAAGCCTAATCTGTCTCCACCTATGGCGCTCCTGTTCACGGACCTTTGCTAACAGCAGCTCCTTCACAAATGACAGACAATTGGACTGTAGGGCGAGTTTATCTTTCACACGGGGATCACAGACAGAGGCGAGCATGTATGTGTGGTCGTCTGTTAAAGGCCTTTATCTGTCTTTCACCTGCTGCTGCAAAACGTCCAGACACTGCAGCACCTCAGCAGTCATTCCCTCTTCCTGTTTAAAGGCCTCCAAATGTTCATCCAGGAAATTAACTATAGGGATGATGTCAGCCAAGGTGGCACTTCTGGAACACAGCTCCTCCGTGACATCCTTGAAGGGCTGCAGGATTTTTACCAGCTGACTCAAGACTAACCAATCATGATGCTCTAGGGGATTCTGCACACCTATGTCCATTGTACCAGAAAGTTCATGAAGGGGTGTCTGCGTCTCCAGTAACCTCTCCAGCATCATAAAGGTGGAATTCCACCGGGTGGCAATGTCTTGAATGAGACGCTTGTGAGGCATATCCAAATCAGTCTGCTTTTGTCGGAGAACCTGCCCCGCCTTGACACTTCTGTGGAAGTGTGCTGCTATGTTCCTGCACTTCTGTATTAACCTATGCAGTTATTCATTCTCTTTGTCATTGGACTCCAAGCCCAGAGCTGACTTCACTACCAGGTGCAGAGTGTTTGCAAAACATCGGATGTTCTTAAACCACCCATCGGTTATTGCCTTATCCATGTTTGCACCATTGTCTGTGACAAAGAACCCTGCCTGCATTTTCCTGTCTCGCTGGTGTAGTTGCCAGCCCTCCAGCATCTGTCTGATGCATGCTAAAATATTGGCTGCGGTATGGGCCTGGTCCGTCAGGTGGGTGTGCAGTAAAGCCCACCTCCACCCTGATACTTCTTCAGTAATAGAGCTGCTGGCTGCCCCTGCCTCAGCCATGTCCCACCAGTGTGCTGTCAGAGAGAGATAAGAGTGTGCAGCATTCATGGCGGTCCAGATATCGCAGGTGAAATGCACTCTTCCATCTGCCTTAGCTAGCAGTGCTTGCATGTGACTGCGACACTGCTTGTACAGGCTGGGGATGACCTTTCTACTAAATGTGGTTCTGCACGGGATTTTGTAATTTGGAAGTACAACCTTCAAAAAACGCTTGAAACCCACATTCTGCACTAGCTGCAAGGGCTGGTCATCAAGGGCAATTATTTCCCCAATGGTCCTGGTTACAACTTTTGAGGCTGCCTGCCTCCTACCCCGGGATAGCGTTACCGCACTCCACCCCATTTCCTCCATGGTGGATTGTCCTTCTGCCACATGTCAGGGGGTTGCTGGCATGCTGCCTGACTGCGAGAAGGGGATGAGGGCATGGGCTGACTCTGCTGCTTTCCTACCACTGCACACTGGTTGAAAGGGGTCCCCCGACTGGAACTGCCACCATCCCAATCTTGTTGGGTGTTGCCTCTTCATATGATGGTTCATGCCAAAGTTAGATAGATGTCCCATTTGCTTGCCTCTGCTAATATCCCTGGCACAGTAATTATACCGAGCATAACGTGGGTCTTCCGTCACTTTAAAGTGTTTCCAGATCGGCGATGTCTTTCGTGATCCTCCCCTCTATAACAGCTTGGGGGTGGATGCCGGCACTGGAGTTGAGATAGTGGGTGCACCCAGAGAAGCAATGCCAGAGGGGACATCAGTCACCCACTGTGCCCGTAATGACTGCTCTTCCTCCTCCTCATTATCACTGTCATCTCTCCCCTGCTGCACATTTCTGGAGGCTAAGACAGGACTAACTGATTCTACTGAAGATTCGTCAGCTATTACTTCTTCCGTTTCTGATGAGAATCCCACACAAGAAGATTCTTCATCTGAATCAGAAGCAAACAGTGACTGCGCTACCTTATCAACGCTAAGTGTTAGTCGAGACTTCTGTCCCCCTGCTGCTTTTGGGTGTCTACATTTTGTCTGGCATGACTCTGCCTCCCCTTCCCTTACCTCCAAAACTACAGGGCCAGAAACAAGTGGTGGCGATGGCGATGTATCATGGTCCGATTTCATTTTTTTTGGCATGGAACTGCCATCCCCTACAAAGAGTTTAGATTGCTACAGTTGCCTTTTTAGCTGTACTGGTGGTGTTGCACTAGTGTCTTTTGAGGTGCCTCCTTTGCCAGTCCCAATCACTCGATTACATCTCTCTTTCCCTGACATTATGGATTTAATGTGACTGAGTAGTAACACTGCCCACTGTCACGGTGCCTGGCAGTGCACTAATGTGTGTGGCGTGCACACAGATGCTGCTTGCTTATAAGTACAAAAGAGGCAGACTCCCTAGGCACTTGACTGCACAGACCCACCCAATAGTTAGGATCAGTCTGTTAAAGCTACCCACTGCCCACTGTCACGGTGCCTGGCAGTGCACTAATGTGTGTGGCGTGCACACAGACGCTGCTTGCTTGTAAGCACAAAAGAGGCAGACTCCCTGGGCACTTGACTGCATAGACCCACCCAATAGTTAGGATCAATCTGTTAAAGCTACCCACTGCCCACTGTCATGGTGCCTGGCAGTGCACTAATATGTGTGGCGTGCACACAGACGCTGCTTGCTTGTAAGCACAAAAGAGGCAGACTCCCTGGGCATTTGACTGCACAAACCCACCCAATAGTTAGGATCAGTCTGTTAAAACTACCCACTGCCCACTGTCATGGTGCCTGGCAGTACACTAATGTGTATGGCGTGCACACAGACGCTGCTTGCTTGTAAGCACAAAAGAGGCAGACTCCCTGGGCACTTGACTGCACAGACCCTCCTAATAGTTAGGATCAGTCTGTTAAAACTACCCACTGCCCACTGTCATGGATGACCAGCATTAGACAAGAGTCAGTAGGCTTGAAGATTTTTGTCATTGGCATTCTGCCATCATAACTTGGATGTTGCAGCCGGCACACAGTACACTTCTCTGGACAACACAATGAGTTGAGTGTTCTATGAACATACATTTTTTCACTTATTTAATACGCAAGTGGCAGTTTGTGTATTTGTTCTAAAACATTTTTTAAGGTTTCATCATAGTACTCTTTTTGTTTTTCTTTCAGATATATCAGTTCTTGGTTCTTTGGATTTTGTGCCCCATTTGTTTAGCACATTATGCAGATGACAGTATCTTGATAGCTTAAAGTGTTATGAAGCTGCTCGCAGGCCTAGCAGCGAGCAACCTTTCACCTCTCCACCGCCAGTCTCCAAGGCCATCCCGACCATCTCTCGCAGCCCAGTGGCCACCGCCTGTCTTCCGCGGTAGTTGTAGCTGACGCCGTCCCACCTTTGCAGCCAAGAGACTGACCATGTCTTTCTCCTGCACAGCGGGCTTTGCCGCCGTGCTTCCATGTATCCTGGAGGCTGCCGACATCATCTTCTCCCCTGCGCGGGGAGCCTCTGCCTCCAGCCTCCTCTTTGCGGCCCAGTGCCCGCCGCCATTGTTCCACCTGCGGCTAGAGGAGCCACCGATGCCGCTCCTGCTCCTTCTCTGCAGCATGGCTGCCTCTGTCCCTGGTCCTGCCTCCTAGGTGCATGGCCATGCCTCTCTCTGCTTCTTAAAAGGCCTGCAGTGGGAAAGGCCCCACAGCCCTGACTGATGATGTCATCTTGGTGTCTCCACTTCAGCCCTATAAAAGGACCCTTTGCCAACCTTCTAACACCTTTGTAAGGAGCGAGTCCGCTCCTGGACTTCTCATCGATTCCAGCTTCTTCAAGGCTCTTTTGTCTTTATGGGAATTCCTTCTTCTCCCTCTTCGTCTTCTTCTGTGTTCCCAGTCTCTCGTCGGATCCCGTGTCTTTGTCTTCAGATGTTCCTGATGTCCTTGCCTTCAGATGTTCCTGATGTCTTCATCGTAAGATGTCCCTGATGTCCTTGTCTTCAGATGATCCTAATGTCTTTGTCTTCGAGATGTTCCGTCTTCGGGCGTTCACTCCTTCCGGCTCTTCTCCTCAGAAGCCTTGTCCTCGGATGTCCTGGTTCTGGATTCGACTCCTTGCTGCCTGCCGTGCTCTGTTTAGCTTCAAGATGGTTTAATGGTTTATTAAGTTTTATATACCGATACATCGGACAAGCCTTCACATCGGTTTACAAAAGATAAAACAGAGTCAGAGTCAGACCTTCTGGTGTGTTTACCATACCGGGTCTGAAGTTGCGACTTCTTCTGGATGACCTATCAGGTGCTTCAATCACACTGGGTCAGTGAAGCCCTGGTCCAGGTCAGAGGCTGCTTCAAATTGCCCGGATTCCTCTTCATGCTGAGTTTTAACCCTCCTGTCCTCTGTTCACTCATCAAGTGTACTCGCCTAGTGTCTTTGCCCAACCATGTCTCCAAGTACCCCTCGTCTGACTATGTCTTCAAGTGTCTTCATCTTGTTCAAGTACCATCACAGTCCTTGATCTTTGTCTTTCCTGTCGCATCTGCCATTTCCAGGCGGCAGGTCTGAAAGGGCTATTGAGTGGCCGGAGGGCTAACTCAGAAACCAGCATTGCATTATTGGGTCTCTTCTGGTGCATTCAGGTTCGGCAGAGTTCAGAGCTCCTGGTCTTCAGCCTGTCCGCCCATGCTTGGACACGTCTTGCCCGCCTCGGAGCTTCCTTGGAGCTCCTCTGCAGTCACACCGTAGTCCAAGGGCACACTAACCTTTCCGGAATTGGGACCGCTCCCTAGCACTCCCGCAACAGATTGCAAAGGCCATGCATCTAGTGAGCATGTTCCTGTGACAGGCTCATATTTTGGACTTCCAAGAGTTTTTGTTTCCAGAAATGTTTTCTTCTCAATTTTGTTTTTCAAGATTTCTGTGTCTTGCCTAGGACCCGCAGGAGGCACCTGCCATCTCTGTTCTTCCCACTGCAATGTTGGCTCTTCTTTCTGGGTTCCATACGACCTGCGGGCAGTGCCTGCACCCAGGTTTCCACATCCAGTGCCAAGTCTACCTTCATCTCCAAGGTATTCCAGTTTCAGTTCGTCGAACCCTCCAAGTCTCGAAAAGTACGCTTGTAGGGGGGTCTTTTGAGGAAGGGGTGCTGTAAGGATGCTGCTCATGGGCCTAGCCATGAGCAGCCTCTCACCTCTCTGCCGCCAGTCTCCCAGGCCATCCTGACTGTCTCTCATGGCCCGGAGGCCGCCACCTCTCTTCCATGGTGGTCGGAGCCGCCGCTGTCCCAACTTTGTGGCCAGGAGACTGCTCACATCTTTCTTCTGCACGGCGGGCTGTGCCGCCATGTTTCCATGTGGCCTGGAGGCTGCTGACGTCATCTTCTCCCCTGTGCGGGGAGCCTCCTCCTCCAGCCTCCACTTTACCCAGTGGCTGCAGCCGTTGTTCCTCCTGCGGCTGGAGGAGCCGCCGATGCCGGGACCTGCCTTGCAGCCTAGTGCCGCTCCTGCTCCTTCTCTGTGGCATGGCTGCCGCTGTCCCTGGTCCTGCTTCCTAGGCGTGCAGCCACACCTCTCTCTGCTTCTTAAAGAGCCCGCAGCGGGAAAGGCCCGGCGGCCCTGACTGATGATGTCATCCAGGCATCTCCACTTCAGCCCTATAAAAGGGCCCTTCGCCAGTCTTCCAGTGCCTTTGCAAGGAGCCAGTCTGCTCCTGGACTTCTTGTTGATTCCAGCTTCTTCAAGACACTCTTGTCTTCATGGGAATTCCCTCTTCATCTGCTTCTGTGTTCACGGCCTCTTGTCAGATCTTGTGTCTTCGTCTTCAGATGTTCCTGATGTCCTCGTCATTAGATGTCCCTGATGTCCTCGTCTCTAGATGTTTCAGATGATCCTGTCTTCTGATGTCCTCGTCTTCAGATGTCCCTGATGTCCTTGTCTTCAGATGTCCCGCCTTCAGGTGTTCACTCCTTCTGGCTCCTCTCCTCGGAAGCCTTGTCCTCAGATGTCCTGGTTCTGGATTCGACTCCTAGCTGCCTGCCATCCTCTGTTTAGCTTCAAGATGACCCTCTGGTGTGTTTTCCATGCTGGGTCTGAAGTTGCGACTTCTTCTGGTTGACCTGTCAGGTGCGTTGATCATGCTGGGTCACTGAAGCCCTGGTCCAGGTCGGAGGCTGCTTCGAGTGTTGCCCGTATTCCTCTTCATGCTTCCTCTGTTCACTCATCAAGTGTACTCGCCTAGTGTCTTTGTATGAACATGTCTCCAAGTGTCTGACTATGTCTTCAAGTGTCTTTGTCTTGTTCCAGTACCATCGCAGTCCTTGGACCTTTGTCCATTCTGTCACATCTGCGGTTCCAGGTGGCAGGTCCGAAAGGGCAATCGAGTGGCCGGAGGGCTACCCCAGAAACTAGCATTGAATTGTTGGGTCTCTTCTGGTGCGTTCAGGTTCGGCAGAGGTCAGAGCTCCTGGTCTTCAGCCTGTCCGCCCGTGTTGGACACGTCTTGCCTGCCTCAGCGCTTCCTTGGAGCTCCTCTGCAGTCACATCATGGTCCAAGGGCATAATAACCTCTCCAGAATTGGAACCGCTCCCTAGTGCACCTGCAACATAAAGGTGAATTTTAAAACCTCAGTGAATGCCAAAATTGGGAGATACGTGCACAAGTCAGACCAGCGCATGCCGAACGCATTTTAAAAACTGCGTGAGTATGCGCGTATCTTCTGCGGCATGCACAAATGATAACTTACAAAAAAGGGGTGTGGCGGGGGCGTGGTCTGAGCAGGGCATGGACGCTCCTGGATTTTAACTTCAAATTAATGCATACATATGCTCTAATGGGTAGATTTTTAAAAATTACGCGCGTGCGTTCATGGGTGCACACTACCCGGCACACACACATGGACGCGTGATTTTATAACATATGTTCACCAGTGCGCTCATGTTATAAAACTGCAGGTGGCACACGCCAGGAGGGGCAGACATATACAAAAATCGTGCAGCAATGCATCGTCGGGCTTCCCCCGTTTCCTCCCAGTCTACTCCAATTTAATAGCAGACTGGGAGGGAGCTTCCCTACCCCCTACCCTAACTTCCCTTCCCCTTCCCCTATCCTACCCATCCCCTATCCCTACCCTAGGTACCCCTATTTTTTTTAAATTACCTTTTGCTCCTCCAAAGGAGCAGTAGCAAGTTGTGGGTGCCAGCACAGCGGCAAATGGCCACTGTACCGGGCATCTCCAACCCCGCCCCACCCCCGACTGCCCCTTTGCCGAGGTCCAGCTCTTGTGCTCATAACAGGGTTACGCACGTGGTCAGGCCCCTTTTAAAATGTGTAACCCCTGTTTTTTGGGCAGCAGGCCATTAAAAATCAGGCCTTAAGGCATGCACCAGGATGCTCTGCCACATATCTTTACTTCTGCTATGGAGAGCATGTAAGTAGTAAAATAAAGATAAATAGATCAGCGAGGTTTTAAGGGTTGAGGCTAACAGGGGAGAAGGGAGGCTATTAAACTAGGGGGGCTTGGAAGTCCTATCACTTAGCTGGGTGAACTGGGAATGAATTGGGAAAACTGGTAATGGCGTTGGTGCGCATGTGTTTTCAAATCCCCCCACTTACGCGGTAGAAGTGGCATCTGGCACACATGTGCATGCATTCAGGCTATTTTATAACATGCATACATATAGGCACTTATGTTATAAAATGTCCGCGTCCCTGCACACGGGCCGCTTAATGTATGCACATGTGTGCCCACGCGCCTGTTTAAAAGTTTCTGTTCCTGTGTCCAATGTTGATATCAAAATTACTGCTACTTTGAATAAACAATGACTCAGAGGGATTTTAAACAACTTTGGGCCTGAATCACTCAGCTTTTTCTCCCATAGACAGCGAATGGGAGATAAGCCTTTAGTGAACCATGTTTCTCTAAACGTTGATAAGACAGCCTCACGTTCTTGCTGCTTTGCTTCTGTTTAGAAAATTTAGATTGTTTCCAGATCATTTTCTCAAGGGAAGGCTGTCTCGCAGTTTGGTCCATACATACCTTGAAATCAATAGTATTTCGACAATTGCAAGTGATTTCTTCAACAGAAAAAATGAGGACTTTTTCTTGAAGGCTAAAGTATATTTCAGTGGCAGTAGTCTGGCTGATTCTTTTTCGAGCTGTCATGACCACAGATGAGGATGGCATTGTCTTTTGATGATAGTTTACAGGTGTGTTACCCCTTACGCCTTCATTTATTTTCACTGTGCAGTGATTTAGATTCTGAGGCAGCAACTTTACCATTGTGCTAAAACATAAACCAGAGGCCAATATATAAACTGCAAAGTGCCAGATGCCACTTCTACCGAGTAAGTGGGGGGATTTGAAAACACATGTGCACCAACGCCATTACCAGTTTTCCCAATTCATTCCCAGCTCACCCAGGTAAGTGATAGGACTTCCAAGCCCCCCTAGTTTAATAGCCTCCCTTCTCCCTGTTAGCCTCAACCCTTAAAACCTCGCTTCCAATTGCCCCTTAATAATTAAAATGTTTGTTTGCTTGTTAGATGTTCACCCACTAAATCGTTCGCCTTGTTACTATTCAACTCTGCTTGTTATCCATTCTACAGTTGTCCTGAATTCATCACCCTGTTTCATGTAACTTTATGCTTTTATGCTCCTATATCATTGGTTACCCCATGTTTGATGTAAACCGGTACGATAAATAAATAAAATAAATAATTACCCATGCAAGTTTGGAGATGGTGGTATTGACAGATCCTGTCCCTGTGAGTGATGTCAGAATACAGGAGTGCGTGTACAGAGGCTAGATACTCCCCAGTGCAAGGTGTCATTGTTTTAATAAAATTCCTGTGGCTATATGAGCTCAGGGGGATTTGAAAATACCTTTTCAACAGGAAGGTGCTGGTGCTGTGCCTCTCTCAAATGAACTGAACTGAAAAGCTTAAGGTTCCAGTGGTAGAACACTGCCACTCATCTGAACTTGTAACTGAACTGCTGATTGGCGAGGGATCTATGGATGTGCAGGATCGCTGGAGGTTTAAATTCTCCAATGACATCCTTTGCCTACAAAAGAAAAAGTCTCTCAGAAGGAGATGATGGATGTCCACAAGTTACTGCAATGCTTTCCAGAAGCGGGTGGCTATGCCGAAATGCAGAACGTGTATGGTTAGAGAGGAGTCTCCGCATTGGGACTTTTGACTGAAAACAACTCTGTGAGTTGAGAAGTATTATTTTTTATTTTCCTACCGACTGCACTTTCAGTCCAGGATCTAGAGGACTTTTCTTGGAACTTTAGGATGTAGCATTATGAGGTGGGAAATGTTCTTGTTTTTCGATTATCTACCACTGATCTAACAGCCTGAGTTCAACTGAATGACAACAAAATTAATTTAAACCGTTAAGTCAATTAGATGCAAGGCCGGCTGCTTTAAGTGAACAGCAATCTTCAGATATCCTGCAGGAAAGCCATGGATTGCCAGAACAGCCTGTGGCCAGCAATAGATTGTTGATTTCTTAGAGTAACTGGCACTGCAAGGTCTTAAATAATAAATAAGTCATTTTTTCAAAGTGGCTGTAATCACTAGAAGCATGCATTAAAGCTTCTTATGGATTGCTGAACTGCAGGTCACACAATTACAAATACTTATTTTGCCTCTTTTGTATTACACTGATCTTACCCAACCCATAGTCTCCTTCTACAAATATGTATGTTCAGTCACTTTTTGAAATAGTAAATGTTCCCATATTTTTGTATGCTAAAAAATAAAAAATAGGATAACAAACCGGCAGGAATGTGAACCATTTCCCAGCCAGCCATGTGGACCTGGCAAGCCAGTAGCGCCTGCCCAGTTTGGACCATGAGCCCCAAGGACAGGGTAAGATGCATCTAGGGGCTGAGGAAATGGGGGCAGGACTGGGGATGTTTTGAATTTTTTAATTTTGATAAAGTGGGGTTTTTTTTTCAGGGAGAGGGGGAAGAGGAAGGGGAGATAGTCCAGGACTGTTTGTTTATGTAGCCCCTTTTATGTCCAGAATATGGAGTCTACTACTGTCCCAAGGCCAATCTTAATGTCCCGGACCTCTAATTCTTCCTGCCACATACACACAGTATATATATATATATATATTTTTTTTTTTAATTTATAGTTTATTGAATTTCTTTCAAACATTTTACAATGCAAAAAGGAAAAAGAAAATATTGCTTCACATCAATCAAAGGTTTAAGAAAACATACATTTGCCCGCTTCATGTCATGTGGATACAATAATCAGCCCACTTTATGGGGAGTATAATAAAGAAAAACTTGTTATACAAAAATAATATCTCATATTAATGAGTTCTTTTAGGAGATTGCCTTTTAATTATTCCAGATTCCCCTTTCATGGAGGGGGGTTCTTTGTCTATCCACCCTTGTCTGCAAGAAATGTTTCTAAATGAGGTGGTTCCAGAAACACAAATCTATTACTCTGATAAGTAACTAAACATTTGCAGGGGAATTTGAGAAAAAAGGTGGCTCCCAAGGCAACCACCCTCTGTTTCAAATTCAAAAACTGTTTCCGCCTCATTTGAGTGTCTTTGGAAACGTCCGGAAACACTTGAATTTTCTGACCACAAAATAAGATTTATTTCTAAAGTATCTCTGGAGAATGAGGTTTTTCTCATTTTCCAAACCAAAAGTCACTAACAATGTGGCTCTTGATTGGATAATATCATTGGATGATTCCAGGAAATCAGTTAGATTGGGACTAGCTGGTACTAAAACATCAATACCACCTTCAGGTGTTGAGATATCCCTTTTTTTTATAGGTAAATAAAACATTTTAGAAATTGTTAATTCCTTGGTTATACCCAAAATTTCCCTAGCATATTTACTTAATAATTCTTGTGCAGATATTAGTCTGATACATGGGAAATTTAGAAACCTCAAATTATTTCTCCTTAGAATGTTCTCATATCCCTCTAACTTCTTATACATAATTAAAGAATCCTTTATACATGCTGTACTAGTAGCTTGTAAAGTTGCAACTTGTGACAGATTTGACTCTGTCACAGTTTCTAAGTAAACAATTCTTTTATTGTGATCCTCCAATTGTTTCTTAGTTTCCAATGCCGTAGTGGTGGACTGACTCATGGAAAGGGATAATAACCTTTCCATTTTAGAAACCACCCTCCACACATCCACCAGGGTGATGTTATCAGGGGGGACTTCTTCATCATTTAAATCACTAGGAAACACATGTCCCAAATCACTATCATTATTATTTCTAGTCCCTTCCTGTAGTCCTGGTATCTGAACTCTGGGTCCCGGCGATGTTAATGCCTCAATCCTAGGGTCAGACCCTCCACTGGCCCCATTATTCCCAGCAGTTACATTAGGGGACTGGTCAATGGCTGGACTACCGGAGGCTCCTGATGAAAAAGAGATGTCCGGTATGACTTCTCTAGTGTTCTGACTCACCCTCCGAATAAGATGTTGATCCATCGGGCCTGTGACGTCTTTTCTTACAGGTGTTGATATTGCCATCTTAATTTTTCTTTTCTTTCCCATCCAAACGTAGGAAATATCCAACGATGAAAGAGTCAGAAAGAAGAAAAAAAATCGCCCAGGGGCGCGCCCCTTTGGCGCGCGGCTTCGGCGCGCCGGCGGCTGCGCACCGCTGTCCTCGATTTAAATAGGGGACAGCAGCGCGATGATGACGTCACGGAAGGCGGGGTCTGGACACTGCTCCTCCATCTCGGCGTCCCTTCTGCCGTGCGGCTCACACCGCACCTCGATATTACCAGCGCGGCTCTCCTCCAGGTCAGCTCCCGTTTCTCCGCCGCTGTCCTCGGTTTAAATAGGGGACAGCAGCGTGATGATGACGTCATGGAAGGCGGGGTCTGGACACTGCTCCTCCGTCTCGGCGTCCCTTCTGCCGTGCGGCTCACACCGCGCCTCGATATTACCAGCGCGGCTCTCCTCCAGGTCAGCTCCCATTTCTCCGCCGCTGTCCTCGGTTTAAATAGGGGACAGCAGCGCGATGATGACGTCACGGAAGGCGGGGTCTGGACACTGCTCCTCTGTCTCGGCGTCCCTTCTGCCGTGTGGCTCACACCGCGCCTCGATATTACCAGCGCGGCTCTCCTCCAGGTCAGCTCCCCTACACACAGTATATTGATGACTGTGACACCAGGGAGGAAGACAAGTCTTCGGGGCCATAGGTGCACAGGGTGGGGATCGTTGTACAGTCTCTCCAGTCCCACAAGCTCCATTTGATCTTTCTCACACTGGTACTCACTCCTTAGCAGTCGTGCTCTCAAACTCAGAAAAAGCAAGCAGCGTGCTTGAAGTGTTGTTCAAAGAAAAAGTTTACTGTAACTAATATGAACTTGATCAAAAATTAAAAAAATAGAAAATCACAAAATAGAAAATAAAAGTCTCTTGGTAGAGATGGAATGAAAGCTCTAAGTGCCTACTCTGAGTCATAAGAACATAAGAAAATGCCATACTGGGTCAGACCAAAGGTCCATCAAGCCCAGCATCCTGTTTCCAACAGTGGCCAATCCAGGCCATAAGAACCTGGCAAGTACCCAAACACTAAGTCTATTCCATGTAACCATTGCTAATGGCAGTGGCTATTCTCTAAGTGAACTTAATAGCAGGTAATGGACTTCTCCTCCAAGAACTTATCAATGTCCCTTCCTGATTTTAGGAAAGCAGGAAAACTCTGTCCTCTAAAAAATGGGTAGGAAGGTGGTAGTAAAAAGACTTTCTCCCATCCAAGAACAAAAAAATCTTCTCCAGAATCAGTTCTTACTTTTGGTAATTACAGTCCCCATTTTAAAGTAGCACCCTATCTCAATCCTAAGGTTGCCAACTGGTTCCAGATTTTCAGGGCAGTTTGATACAGTCCTGCTTTTACTCCACTATATGCAAGAACTTATAGTCTTACTTTGTTTATGGAATGCAATAGGGAAATCAGAATAAATCCCAGCATGGAATGGGATAAAACCAGGTCTAGATCACCTGTCCTGAAAATATGGACCCAGTCGGCAACCCTACCCTATCTCCTTAGGCAGGCATGTTTGCCCTCCTGATAGTGGCATAGCCAGAACAAATTTTTGGGAGGGCCCAAGGTTAACATGGGTGGGCAGTAGACATACAGATCTAGGCCCTACTAGTTGTACTCTTATCACTAAATAATACCTTAGCATGCACCCTACAATGGATTTCTGAGTACTTTGCAACAGCCAACATGCATGAGTGACATTTTAAAATATTTTAATTCTATTACTTCAAGCACTTACAAACATTAAAAATGCCTTAGTAATCTATATTAATTTGTTTTATATTTATTGCAGTTTATAAATACACATTATCTGGGAGGAGGAATAGCCTAGTGGTTAGTGTCATAGACTATGAACCAGGAGACCAGGGTTTAAGTCCTGCCATTGCTCCTTATGACCTTGAGCAAGTCACTTTACCATCCATTGCCTCAGGTACAAAAACTTAGATTATAAGCTCTGTGGGGCTAGAGAAATACCTATAGTACCTGATTGTAAACCAGTGTGAAATCTCAATTGAGATCCAATGTCAGTATATAAAAATAATAAATAAAATGTATACAAAGAATACTTCAGAAGCATCAGATCCAATCACTTAATAAAACAAATATCAATATAATCTTTTATGAATCCTCTTTCCAAAAATGCATATAACTACAATAAAACAGCAATAATCATAATAATCATCATAAAAAGATTTGCAACAGGTGCAGAACAGAACTAGGACATGCAAATAAAAAATTCAAATTCCAGTGTCAACTTAGTGACAGCAAAACAAATGGTCTTCACTGCCAAACACTTTGTGAAGTAACACAAACCCTGGAAAAAAATAAATAAATAACTAGAACTTTACCATACCATAGCAGCAGTAACTCTCAGGACTCAAACAGCAGCAACTTTATATATGAAAAGGCAGCAAGGCAAACATTACACCAGGCCCTAGAACACTAATACACTACCTAATGAAAAACAGAAGAAACCAGACTGTTACAATCCCTACTGAGAAATTAGACTCTAGCCAAAATACTGCATCTCTGTCACAGATACGCAACACAGATAGACCCTTACCTAAGATAGAATAAGGGACTACAAATTAGAAACAAATATGCAGACAACACTGGAATGGAAAGCCTGAGAAACCAGACTCTGTGAGCACTGGAATACTGCTGAAAAAGTAAAATACAACTTTTTAAGAAATGAACATTCCCAAAAATGGCATATTCCAATCGCTGAAAGGCAAAATAATTTTTTTTTACCTTTATTGTCTGATCTTATTTTTCTAATCAGTTGGTCTCAGGCTCTATTCTAGAGATGAGATTAATTTTTCTGGCTTGGTTCGGGTTTCGGTTTGGGCGCTTCGTGGGAAAACTTGTTTTCCCACGGATTGTTTTTTGCCAAAAACGAAACTGGAACCCTAACCCGAAACGGGAAAAACGAATAAAAAAAACCCAACACTAATCAGGAAAAAAAACCGTGAATCGGGAAAAAAAAACACCCCAACCCTTAAATTTTACTTTTTTACACCCCCCCCCCCACCATCCCGATCCCTCCCCAAGACTTACTAAAAGTCCCTGGTGGTCCAGCGGGGTCCCATGAGCGAACTCTCCCTCCATGCCGTTGGGCTGTCGGGCCTGCTATGACTCAAAATGGCGCCGATAGCCTTGCCCTTATGATGTCACAGGGGCTACCGGTGCCATTGGTCAGCCCCTGTAATCGAGTTAGCAACAACTGGGATTACTGCGGATGGGATTCACTCTCTGTACCGAAGTTACTCTACCACTCCAGCATTCTCTGGAACTCTTACTGCTAACGGGGTACCCGCTCCTCGGGGGCCTGTTCTGCTTCTTTCAGGTGCTATCAGGAACCGGTACTCGCTCCTCGAGGGCCCATGTTCCCTGAGTCGCTGCCTGCATCTACAACCTTCTCTACTTGGAAGACTTCACTAACAGTATCCATCTGTGAGTACAACGACCATCTATTCCACAGTACTGCTTCCCTGGAACCAGGTACTCTCTCCTCGAGGGCCTGCCCTCTGTTCCAGTGCCAGAACTCTTGTCTAGTGGAACCGCTGTGTGAGTACAATACCACTGAGTCTCCCTGTCTCAGAGCTTCACCAATTCTACCTGGAACTCTTTATTTATCACTGAGTACTCATAACTCTCAGTCTCTTTCCACTACAGCACAGCCAAGCAGAGGATCTGCTGTTCCAGCGTCCTGTGGGATACTTGCCCAGCCGGGTTCAACATCTACTACTCACTACTGCCACCTCTGGTGGTTTCCAAAACTGTTTAAATAAAGATTCAATCTGTGTTTGTGTGTCCAGAGTCTAGCCTGATACCGTGGTCCCTCACGGGACTGCCACCCATGGGCGTGGTCAGCTGCCACAGTGTCCAAGAATCCACCCAAACATCAATAATCATATCACTCACATACACATATATAGGCTCTCACTAATACATGCTCTCTTTCACCCATGCTCCTATTTCCACAAACACAACACACAGGCTCTCACTCTCACATATTCTCTCTCTCACATGCAGGTTCCCGCTCCCACTTTCATACATATGTACACAAAAAGGCTCTCATTCATATGCAGGCTATCACTCTCACACAAACAAAAAGGCTACCACTCTCACATGCTCTCTCTCACATACAATCTTCCACTTCCATATACTCAAGTTCTCACTTCCACATGCTCTCTCTCTCTCACCCCCCCCCCCCCCCCCCTCAGGTAGGCTCTTATTCAAATCCTCCTCAAGGATGAGATTTGTACCCTCTACCTGGACTCTCTACCTGGGTAACATCAAGCTAGGCTGAGAGAACATTGTACAAATCTCATCTTTGTGTGAGTTTCTTCACTCTGAAGGACATCAAATCTTCACAAGAGTGTACTGTTCTGTTCATACGTCTCACTCTGCATGCCAAAGTGGCCCCTAACCCCTACACTACTACCTAAACCTCACCTCGAGTTACTAGGTGGACCTCCTAAGTAGCATAAACAGCTAACTACTACAAGGCCCTTTTAGATTCTCTCTCACTCTCTCTCCCTCCCTCCCACCCAGTGGTTGCAGGTAGGACATGCAATAATTGTGGTAGTACCACAAAGTGCAAAAAGTTAACACACTTTGCAGTAATACGTATGCAAAGCACTAAGATAACACACATTGCAATGAATAGGCTATTACCATAAAAAAAACACCCCTCTTCTTATCACATGCAATATTTTGATTAATCTACCCCAAAGGTATTAAAGTTACATCAATGCGGCCACAATATCATTTGTTTTAAAATTTAGGTATTATTTACCTGTTCCATTTTTGCCATTCCTTGGTAAAAATTTTGTTTTTAAATTCACTCACACTGACATCAGTGCACTGTTACAGTAAATTACCTTGCACAGCACAGCATCGCGAGCACTTTTTATTCACATAGATAAATATTTTACACCTATTGAGCTATGGTATGAATTCTTCATTTGGGCTTTGTTTCCTTCATTATTGAGCTATGGCGATTTTATTTTAGCTCCTTACTTTATTAAAAGGCTTATGCTGGCTTTGGGACACTGCTGCTATGCATTGATGCTTTAAAATTGTATTATTAAAAATAAGTTGTTTTAGATATTTATTTAGACATTATTTGTGCAGACCCTTCGCCACTTCTTTATACTGTCTGTTTCCGAATTTGCCAGTTTACAAGACTTTGGGGCAGATTTTAAAGCCAACGTGTGTAAATCCAAGCGGATTTACGTGTGTAGGGTGGGGTTACGTGCGCCGGGCCAATTTTCAAAAGGCCCGGCAGCGCACGTAAAGCCCCGGGACGTGTGTATGTCCCGGGGCTCAAAAAAAGGGGCGGGGCAGGGCATGGGCAGTCTGGGGGTGGGGCGGGGGCGTGGTCGGAGCGCCGGGTTGCTATTAAAATCCAGCCCTTTGGGTGTATTATTTATTGTTTATCATTTTAACTTTGCTTACTCAGCATGACCTGATTAATTGATTTCATTTCGCAGCTCACATGCCATGAATATGCTGCAATGTTTCATTATTTCATTGCCGACCTGTATTTATTAGTATATTACCATTCTATTTTTTAGTAATACTGAATTTGTCTACTGATTGGACGCTGTTCCCAAGTTTTTCCATAAAATAGAATCAATAAGAGCATTTCATCTCTAACAAAGTACGTCTGCCTCCTCTCCTTTTAAATTGCATTGGATTATTCAACATTTACTTTTATATATATGTGATTTTTTATGTACTTTTTATGTGTACTCTTTGGGGTAGATTTTAAAAAGCATTTACTCGAGCAAAACTGGTTTTTGCTCGAGTAAATACACTTTACTCAAGTAAGTGGGCTTTTCAAAATTGCTACAATATATGCCATTGAATTGTCCATAGGATTTACTCAAGTAAGTGCACTTTACTCGAGTAAATAGCTTTTGAAAATTGCTACAATAGTATGTCACATTTACATGCATAACTCCTTTGAAAATGACCCCCTTTATATGAAATTATTAATGTACTTTTATTTATTTATTAACATTTGGTGCATACTTCTATATTTTGATTTTGTGTGTGTATTTTTACATATATTTGTATATTTATTACTTAATGTCATCCCTTGTGTGTTGTTTTAAAATATTCATTATTTTATACATACACTTATTTATTTTATTTATTTTTTATATGTATATTGATTTGTGCAATGTCCTATCTCTTATTTGTTTGTTGTTTTATTTATTTATACATTTCAGCGAAACTCAGCCAGAGTCGGACTTTTTAAACTATTGCTATTTTGTGCGAATAAAACAAGTCTGATCTAACGTTACAGATCTGTTTAACTATGCAGGGGCAAGGGTCCTGCCTATTGGGGAGGTTTATGGTGCCTAATGGGGATTTTGCTCTTTAGAGGGAAGGATGTGCTGAAGATGGAGTTCCTGCCTATTGGAGGGTTGATGGTGTTTGGGGAGGTTGCTGCCTATTAAGAGGTGTTAATGGTGCTTGGAGGGGATCATGCCTATTAATGGGCTGATGGTTTTTGAGGAAGAATTTCTTACCCATTGGGGGGATTACTGTCTATTCGAGGTTCCTGCCTATCAAGGGGGGTTGTTACTATCTAGGGATGTGAATCGTTTTAGGACGATTAAAATTATCGTCCGATAATTTTAATATCGTCTTAAACCGTTATGGAACACAATACAATACAGATTCTAACGATTTATCGTTATAAATCGTTAGAATCGTGAGCCGGCACACTAAAACCCCCTAAAACCCACCCCCGACCCTTTAAATTAAATCCCCCACCCTCCCGAACCCCCCCCAAATAACTTAAATAACCTGCGGGTCCAGCGGTGGTCCGGAACGGCAGCGGTCCGGAACGGGCTCCTGCTCCTGCATCTTGTCGTCTTCGGCCGGCGCCATTTTCCAAAATGGCGCCGAAAAATGGCGGCGGCCATAGACGAAAAAGATTGGACGGCAGGAGGTCCTTCCGGACCCCCGCTGGACTTTTGGCAAGTCTCGTGGGGGTCAGGAGGCCCCCCACAAGCTGGCCAAAAGTTCCTGGAGGTCCAGCGGGGGTCAGGGAGCGATTTCCCGCCGCGAATCGTTTTCGTACGGAAAATGGCGCCGGCAGGAGATCGACTGCAGGAGGTCGTTCAGCGAGGCGCCGGAACCCTCGCTGAACGACCTCCTGCAGTCGATCTCCTGCCGGCGCCATTTTCCGTACGAAAATGATTCGCGGCGGGAAATCGCTCCCTGACCCCCGCTGGACCTCCAGGAACTTTTGGCCAGCTTGTGGGGGGCCTCCTGACCCCCACGAGACTTGCCAAAAGTCCAGCGGGGGTCCGGAAGGACCTCCTGCTGTCCAATCTTTTTCGTCTATGGCCGCCGCCATTTTTCGGCGCCATTTTGGAAAATGGCGCCGGCCGAAGACGACAAGATGCAGGAGCAGGAGCCCGTTCCGGACCGCTGCCGTTCCGGACCGCCGCTGGACCCGCAGGTTATTTAAGTTATTTGGGGGTGGGGGATTTAATTTAAAGGGTCGGGGGTGGGTTTTAGGGGGTTTTAATGTGCCGGTTTTTCGATTTTTCGATTTTTTCGATTTTTTTAACGATTTTCACGATTTTTCACGATATTTTACCCCCCCCAAACGGCAACAATACGATTCCCTCCCCCTCCCAGCCAAAATCGATCGTTAAGACGATCGAGGACACGATTCACATCCCTATACTATCTGTGTGTGGAGGTGTACTTAGGTGCTTGGGGAGCACCACACATTCTTTTCTCTAGGGTTTAGAGGAAGAGAAAATCCCCCATGCTACCTATCTCAGAGTGAAAGTACTGGTAATTTTGGGCCTCAGCTAACATGAATGCTGAACTTTTTTGTCTTAATGTTCATGTTAGTAGCAAAGCCATAGTACTGATGGCAAGTTTTATCATGCCCTTGGTAAAATGTTTTGCATAGCATGTTAAGTTCCATTTTAACTTGCATATACACATTTTTCCTGGGTGCAGAGTAAAACATTTTAACTGTGGGGCTATGGGAAAAATGTTTAAATCATAGGCCCTTATGATGGTAGAAAAAGATGCCTA
Source organism: Rhinatrema bivittatum (assembly GCF_901001135.1). Lineage (NCBI taxonomy): Eukaryota > Metazoa > Chordata > Amphibia > Gymnophiona > Rhinatrematidae > Rhinatrema > Rhinatrema bivittatum. The sequence continues at coordinate 595,879,205 of NC_042615.1, forward strand.
CACATAGCAGGCATAAAAGTAGCATGCTCTGAAAAGATGTTAACATGTATAAAATTAAAATTAGTGTCTATGCACACATAAATGAAGGAACATCAGATGCAAATTAGGTTTTAGTGGCTGTGTGCTATGCCATCATATCACTCCTATTTTACAATCGCTACATTGGTTATCCATAAAGTTCAGAATAAAATAAAAAATTCTCTCTATTATCCATAGCTTAATTCTTAACCATAATCATACATCCACCTGGCTTTGTTCACTACTGCGCATATACAAACCGACACGACACCTAAGATCACTTAATCAAAATTTACTAGATATACCTTCTCCTAAACAAGCCAGACTAGACCTCACTAGAAAAAGAGCCTTTTCAATAGCTGGTCCAACACTCTGGAACACTTTACCAAACCATCTTTGCTCAATATCCAACCCTTCTCATTTCAAAAAATCTCTCAAAACCTATCTTTTTCAGCTTGCATTCAATACGTCTTCTAACTAAACTCAATCATCCATACCGAACCTACATTCACAAACTTAACTACACCCATTACAACCCCATTTATGCTACTCATAACTACAATATACTTGCTCATTCACATGTCTCCAATTATCATATCCTCCTTCCTTCTCCCCTTTATTATTATATAATTTTTACGCTGTATTTTTCCCACTTCCCCTCCCCCCTCCCGTTTCCCTTTCTCCCTTTTCCCCAAAACAATAAGCCCATGGCCCCAAACTTTTATATTTTTAATATCTTATATACTAGCATCCTGTCTAGTTATTGCCTATTTTTATGTAAAGTTTAAAAATTCCATTTTATTTTGATTATTTTATTTTTGTTTTAAATCTGTGAACCGTTTTTGATAAAATTCCTTTTTTAAAAAAAATGGTATACAAAAACTTTTTAAATAAATAAATAAATAAATGTGGTATGCTCCCCTCGATGAGCTAGTTAGCTCATATTTTCTAAGGACTAAAATTTAACACCTACCTTTGACATTTGAACTTGCTTGCTATTTCAAGGACTCAGCTAACAGGGTATAATGGTGGTTATTGATTGAGGAGACAGGGCTGCTGGAGCAGGTGATGTTGTGGGAGGTATTGAGTAGTAGCCAGCGGGAGATAAGGAGGAGAGGATAAGTGGAGAGACACCAACACATACAGTAACATTTCAGAAAATACTTCCAGATATATATAGAGAAGAAAGTGTATTTTCAACCCAAAGTTCACCAATAATACCTGTTTTTCAAACATCGTTGCATACTGCAATTGAATAAGGCAAACACAACTATTGTAAAAAAAAAAAAAGAGTCCATCTTGCAATTGAATGCCAGGATTGTACTGAAATGTTGCACTGTATGTGTTCTATGTTCTTCATCGTCTCAAATGGTATAAACAGCCTGAAAGACAGATGTTGGCTGTAACATTTAAGCTGCAAAACCCTAACCAAAGTCATCCAGAAAGAACTAGAAGGGATGCTCACAAGGCAGCCTTTCTACCCGTTTGTATGCTCCTTTCCAGCCTTTCCATTTCTGGTTCATTGTCCTCCGAGATGCTACTATGTGGCATGGATGGAGAGGATGCTGTGGAAGAAAGAGAAAACTGCTTTGGAAGATCATTTTGCTGGCATAAAGTGATAGCTATTTCTGTTATTGCTGTGGTTAATCTATCATTCTGAGGCTTCGAGATGAACAGGTGTCAATGTACCACTGCCAGGACCGGCGCATCCATTAGGTGAAATTAGGTGGTCGCCTATGGCGCCGACCCTTAGGGGCATGAAGAGCAGTCAGATGGTGTCGTGAGCAGAGCCGCTCACAGCAAAGAGGAGTAGAGATTCGTCGGGCCGCAAGCAATGCATGCTGCTCATGGACCTAGAAAGCATATGGCACGAACGAGGTAGGAGGAGTCAGGCCCGAGACCGGCGGGGGTGGTGCGGTGCGAATGGGGGTGCGGGTGCAAGGCAGACGTAACCTAGGACACCTACGACCCTTGCAACACCCCTGACCACTGCTATTCCAACTCTACAAAATATGCCCTTTTTTTTCCCTAGATCACATTTCCTATTTGAACTCAAGGAGAGTTTACATTTTATATGTATGGTAAATCCCTGTCCCAAAGAGTTTGCACAGGTACTTGAGGCAATGAGAGATAGAGGTTGGATTGCAAAGTGGGCAAGTCACTTCACCTTCCGTTGGTCCAGGTACAAACTAAGGGGGTCATTTTCCAAAGTGTTGGGGCGGCGTCAAGACCGGAACAGGAGGAGTCGAAGTGGCACCAGGGCGGACGCCATAAAGACATCGCGGACAGCGAAAAGGTAAGAACCCTTTTCACTGCCAGTTTTGCACCCAATAGCACCATCTTTTATGATGGCGCTATTGGGTGCGAAAGCCGGCAGCGATCGCTGACGGCTTTTGCAGGCCCACCCCCCGCTTCGCCCCCCCCCCCTCCGCCCCCCTGTACTGCATACTTCAAAGAGCCCGGCGGTATTAGAGAATCCAGGCCTAAAAGCCTGATTTACCTAAGCTCTTCTCCCATTCTGTGTCTATGGGAAAAATGCTTAGTAACTGAAGCCTTTAGACTGTGAGCTCTTTGGAGACAGGTAAATACCTAAAGTACCTGAATGTAATCCTCCTTGAAGTAGTTGAAAGGAGTGTAACCCTTTGCCGGTCAGTATGCAGTTTCCCCTAGGACCTTTCAAATATTTTTTAGTTGGGACTATTTTCTCCATCCTACCCCTTCTTTCTGCAGATCCCAGAGAGGGAGTTAATGCTGTGGGGGAAGGGAAGGAAAGCCTTCTTGGCCCAGGTGATGGAGTGTTTTTCCTCAAATGTGCATATTTCTCTGGTATTGTATTCTCCTTAGGGACAGACAAGCTGGATACAGACTGCATGTTCAAATAAAATGTACTGATTATTTCCAAACCATTGATCAATGTCCCACATACTTTCCACAAATGAAACTATACATTTGAACTATTTACATAGTCTCTCTGCTGGGGTGCTCATGTCCATCTCTCTAGTTCCTGGGAGGGAGCTTGCCACCTTTTCCACATCCGTGTCAAACAGCCCTAAATCATGAAAACATCCTACCTGAGCCCAAAGATCTGTCTCTTGCCCACATCCTGTTTCCTGTTCCCTTTGGAATGGAGATCTGGTTGGGAGTCTCCAGATCTAGATGTTCTATCCCACACTGTCTTTTAATTCCTTGTGACTTCTCTGGGGGGAAAAGTCCGATGTTTCCAGTCTTGAGCAAAGTTTTCATCCTTCTGACTCCAAGTTGTGAGGAGGAGGAGTGGGAAAAAAATGCTTGACACAAACCAAAAAGAGAAAAATCGGAATGACTCGAAATCATGCTGGGTAGTGCTGTCACTGCTTTGCCTCCTCTAGGAAGTAGAGGGGTAGTTTCACAGGTCTCCAGCTCCTGCTCTCTGGATTGGGGAGTTTCCCCTTTCCAAAAGGTACAGGGTGTTCCCCAGAGCAAGAAACAACTAACCAACACCTGACTAAAATGTCCAAAAATTTCTCTCTCTTCCATGAGGCAAATCCCCTCTGACAGGGAGTGTACTAATGAGGAATTTTCTCCAAATGCAGGAAAAATTCCAAGCTGGGATGGTAGGCCCAAACTCAGCAGGATAAAAGGAAAATAGCTCCCAATTCTTTAAAAGCCAAACCAAAATGACCATGCTCTCTGTACCTTCAGCTCCCCATTATGCCTTTGGGATAGCCAATTTCTGTCCACTCATTGGAGAGACTGAAAAAGAATGGAAAATCCCATTAAACTGTTATTAGTCCTGATGGTAAGAGACCTAGGGCCATCTAGTGGCTAAACAAAGTGTCGGCCACAATAGAAATTTAAAGAAAATACAAGCAAATAAATAAATAAATGAACGTATCCAGCTAATTTTGTGCCATTAGATTTACTTGGCTATCTTAAAGATAGCCAGATATGTTTATCTGGCTAACTTTAGGACTGCTCTACAGCTTGACCAGAGTCAGCTCAATATGTTATCTAGCTTAATTTGAATATCAAAGTTAGCCCGATAAAGTATCAGGCTAACCTAACTGCACTCAGAAATAACCCCAGGATGTCTCTACTTTATCTGACTAAATTTTAGATGGATGAGTTATCCATCTAAAGCTTAGCCGGAGAAGTGTGCAAAATATTCAAAAGTTACATGTTATTTCTCTAAATGCTGCTGAATATGGATCTCAAAGTGATTGGCCCAAGGTCACAAGAAATATTAGTGGAAGAAGCAGGATTTAAAAACTGGTTTCCTGGCTCGTAGCCCAGTGCTCTAATCATAAATTCACTCCTCCCAGGCTGGCAGATTTCTCTCTCTGGGGCCGATGTAATAAGCCACACTGAACCTTCCACGGGTTTTTATTCTGGTATTAGTGTGGATTTTTGGCACTAACCTAACTCTGGCATGTAATATGGGTTTTAGTGCCAAAATAACCTGCACTAAAAAACTCATGTAATGCTTAGCATGGGCGCATGTAAATCGCATGTAAACAAAGTTATTCGAAATTACAGGGCAATGTAGAGAGCCGCATTAGCAGGGAGACATTTTAGTATGTGCTTTTTTAATGCAGGAAATGCATTGCCAGGGTCAGGATATTAATAAAACTTAAGTCACAAATCTGGTGCCCATTTTAGTCTATTATGTTATAGGGATGTGCATTCATTTACAAGGAATGGCCAATCCATGACAAATATGTTATATTCATTTGATTTATTTACCCCAAAAAGAAATGAGCAAGTCCCACAAATGAAACGTATGTCATTCATTTCATTCGTTTATGTTTTCCATTGAAAAGCATTGGCTGCATTGGAAAGACAGAGCCTAAGGTTGGGCAGGTCATGCTTAAGCTTGTTTTGCTCCAAGCACAACCCCTGGGACCTGACACTTCCAGCTTCAGCATGTGAGCCTCCAACCACATCAAAACAGTCTTAGCAAGGCTCATGGTCCTTAATTATTTCCAATAAATTTTGCAGTCCCTAAGAATGCTACATTTTCTACCTGCAAAGGTATTTTTCAAATGCTACATGAACCTAAAACTGACAGCTTTAGGGGTGTTACAGCTACATTTCTTGCTGCTTTGCTCTGCTCCTAACATTCCAATTTTTTAAAAATGATTAATTGACACTATTTCTGCTGCTCCAAGCCATTCTTGCCACATTACGGTGCTCATTTGCTCTGCTGTTCTGTGCATGTTTAAGAACTAGCAAATGCCTTAGGGAGTATTATATAGATACCTTTCTTGCAGCATTGCTCTGCTCCTACCATTCAAGTTCTTAAGATATAACAGCACCACTGCTGCCACTGCAATTCTAAGGTGGTCTTGGTTCCTGAGGGTGCTTCCTTCCTACCGTGTTTCCCCGATAGTAAGACACCCCTGATAGTAAGACGTAGTGGGAATTATAGGGGGGTCGGCTAATGTAACATATCCCCCGAAAGTAAGACGTAGTAAAGTAAAAGGTAGCCACGGCATAGCGCGGAGGAGGACGGTGGCGCTGGCTTCATTGAATTGTGTAGCAGAGCAGGAGGTCACATGGGCACAGCCAATGAGAGCTGTCAGAGACATAGCGTCATGTGTCTCCGGCAGCTCTCATTGGATGTGCCCCGCGCGATCTCCCGCACTGATATCGCGCTGTCTGCGAAGACACAGGATAGAGAGGTACGGTAGCTGTTGCAGCGGTGAGATATCGCCATACAGTACTTGTTCTGTGTCCTGTGTGCATAGCAGGGGGTAATATTGCCCCCTGTTGTTCACATAACACCTATAGTATATTGCCTATGTCCCCTGTTCGCATAACACATATACTATCCCTGTTTGGGATACTGTATGAGGCTGTAACCCTATGGGAGACTGTGATATGGAACCATAAGCAGTGCTTTTACCGTACGCTATATTTTTGCCCCTAGACATGAGCGCTTCCGGTTCCAGTGGTAAAAGGAAGAGCTACACCGTTAAAACCAAATTCGACTTTTTTTCCAATATAAGACATACCCTGAAAGTAAGACATAGTGGGACTTTTGGGGGTAAAAAGAAAGTAAGACACTGTCTTATTTTCGGGGAAACACGGTACTACTCCAGCTATGTTCAATGTTCTTGCCAAATACCCTTCCCCTATGATATCTGCCCACTTTTCATCATGCCCTAGCCATACATTACTTTGCAAACTTACTTTAACTCTCCTCAAGATTTTAATATCATTCTTCATCTGTAGTACTCATGTTCGTACCATCTCTTGCTCTTGCTATGTTTATCCTTTCTTTTGTACCCTTGCAGTACCTCTCCATGAACCATAACTGAGGCCCACTCGCAGATCCACTGTACTGCCCACTTGTGTACCTACCTAATACCTACCTACCTATGGCATGCATGGCTTTGTCTGTGAGATAAACATATCCTACTGGACAGGTGGCTCAGCCACGTGCAGCCATACTTTGACAGGAAAAGCATCCGCCTCTATGGTTGTCTGTGTGCTCCAACGGAATGACTGGCATCTCCCATGCCACTCTGCATTAATACTATGCCCCTCATCCTACACCTTCGAATCCTTGTGCCACTTGGCCTTGTTGTCATGGGCAAATTTTCCATCTTGGGGTTTTTCACTTCTTTCTGCCACTGTACCTTACACTTTTAGGTCTTCTTCCCAGTATAGGGTGCTTCTGCATACCTCTCCTATGCTTTTGAAATCTTGATAACACTCTTTTTCATTCTTGATCCCTTTACCTGTACCTTGGGATTTTTTTCTGCCATGTTGTCTGCTTCATTCCCCCTTCATGGTGCCTTAGGGTGCTGATGCCACTTTTGGTGCCACTTTGACTCTCATGATACCATGAACTGTTCTTGACACTATTGCTGAGTTGGCATCTTCTTTTCAAGTTTTGAGGTTTTCTTCCTCCTCTTGCTGCTTCTTTGCTCCACTCACATTGCATTAGAGAACTTCTGCTATTCTTGTAATCCTGATACCCCTTTGCAGAGCCTTACACTACTATTTATGCCACTTTTGATGCCACTTTGAAACACTTTAAACACCTTGCAGTTCTTTTCCCCTTCTGATGATTTCTTTTCACAAGTTTCATTAGAACTGCTAAAAAATATCACTATTCTGGAGCCCATAATAGACTATAATATTCCCCCTTAAGTTTTAATGTAAAAGAAATGAAACTGACATGAATAAATGAAAAAAAAATTTTGAATTGAAAATAATGAAACAAATATGGATCCCAATAAACTGAATGAACAAACTGAAAAAAATATTTTGTTTTGCACATCCTGAATGGAGTCCTCCACCTGCCATTGCGAAATCTCTGGTCCCGATGCACCATTCTCCTTAGTGCATGCGCACCCGATCCTGCCCTACTTAAAGGGCCAGCAGTGTTAAACGGGTGCCAACACCCACTGATGATTTCATCTCTCTGGGATTACTTAAGGCTGGCTCCTGCCTTCAGCCCTTGCCTTGGCAATAGGTCAACTCCTTTCAGAGTAGCAGTTTGCTTGAGTTACTGAGTTCCTGAATTTCTGAGTTCCTCGGCTCTTTGTTAGTTCTTGCCTTCTGGGTCCTGCCCACCTTCATCTGGCCCCAGTGTTCCATCCTTCTTCTGTGGTCTTTGCCTCCCTTCTCCTTCCCCTTTGTTTTGATCTTGGCTTGACAGTGGACTGGACTTAGATCTTGCCCCTCTTGCTGCCTGCCTCTACGATTGCTTGGACTCTGACCTAGAGCTTTGCTGCATGCCCTGACCTCAGTCTGTGTACTTACTTCACTTAAGCTACTCCAGACCCCTGGCTGTTATTCTGCTGACCCTTCAACGTGCTGGCCACAACATTCCAAACTATCTGGACTTCTACCAGGCTCCACCTAAGACCAGCCGGTCCCGGCACCTGAGAGCTCAACCTAAGGAGAGCATGGGCTGGTAGTGGTAAAGCTCCAGCTGGGCCTCTGCTTCCACCAGCTCCACCTGCCAATGGTGGGGACCTGTGGGGCTTCTCCCTAAAGGTAGCACCAACTCCCCCTTGATCCATGTCCAGCAGCATAACACATTTAGACTGAACTCTGGTGGCTGTATATGTTCAGAGACAGTCATTGGTGATCCAGCATGACAGTCAACAACCAAAGTTTTACTGTTCCCCATGGGAAGTGATTCCTGGGATGCAAGATAGTCATTGGTGATCTGGTGCAGGCCAGATGGGGTTCAGAAATAGTCATTGATGATCACTGTGGCAGTTGACTGTAGAATAATCATTTCATTGGTGGTACGGCATTGGCCTAAAATAAATGTGGCCAATTCCAAAGGGTCCTGCTCCAATGGCACTGTCAGCTATACATCACAGAGGGGGGAGGGAGTGCATGCCCAGGACATATGATGGACAGCTATGTGCCTGAAACCGGTTAAGGAAGGGAATGAAGGGAAAGTCCTTGGTGGTCTAGCAGAGGGTCAGGACAGGCCCGGATGGAGTCATTGGTGGTCCAGTATAGAGTTCAGCATGGTGGAAACTTTCTTAATGGATATGACCTCCATCCACCTCTGGCTCTGTGAGGGAGGCTGCTGCATTCTGTGGTTTCAGAGTTAGATAATGACTTTGATTCCTGAGGGAATATGAGCCTGATTGAATGGGTAAGGTTCATTTTCCATATAGATCAGTCAAGTCCTTGAAGGACACCTACAATATCATCAGATGTAGCTCTAACTCGATCCACCAGCACACTGAATGCAGTGATGGTCTTCCTCGCAGACAACATATTTCCTCCCTCATGCATTCTGTCTTGGCATATAGAGCTATCCATTCCACCATAACACTGGTCTCAATGAGTACCTGCCTTGCAATCAGTTCTGCTGCAAGCTGATCTGCTATCACATCAATGCCAGATAGTGGTGGTCCTGTTGGTGAAACAATATTGTGATCTGGATCCCCACCACCAACCACAGTGTTGCTTGTAAAAATGCCACCATGCTGGTGCAGGGTTTTAGTGTTACAGTCTTGATGTCTATCATAGATGGGTCTGGCCATGTAGTGGAGCTGAATTATCTGACTGTCTCTTTTATGTGTAGTATTGATGGTGTGCACACAATTAACTCTCTATTAAGCAGCTTGAGGACAGAGCTGGCATTCAAGGTTGGCTAGCGCTGGTAGGAGCCCTTGATCTGATGACTCTTTCTCTTTCTCCTACTAATGTATTCTGTAATGAAATAAAAAAGAGAGTCTAACTACTTTATCTCCATCAATCTTCCTCCAGCTAGTGTATCTATAAGTGTTCCCTAGTGTAAAACGTGTCTCTGATGAATTGGTGACTGTAGCACTAACTAATAAAATAAATGATAATTAGATATGCCCTGTGCTAACACAAGGACAGTGCATCACTGTGTTTGCTTCCATAGCCTCTGTCATACATGCTCATTTCAAGTGACATTATGAATATTAGATTCACCACCACACTGGATAGGAGACTAAATGTCTTGGGAAAACTACTGCCTTGTTGCTGCAGTAAATGGAGTAATTGTTGTGAGTTGCTTCCTTTGAATTACTCTATTTCTCCTGTAGGCAGTTCTTAGTATATATATCACAGTCACTATTTTTGTGGCTCTTACTTTTTCAAGTAAAGTAAGTCTCTGAACAAGTGATTATTTATCTCTATCTTTAATCGTTTCTTAACGCAGTATGCTCATTTTAACCCTCACACTGAAGATGTTTCTGTTTTTTTGTTTTTGGAGTGTAGTTATTGTATCTCTATAGTAACTATTAGAGATGTGAATCGGAACCGGAATCGGTTCCGATTCACATCGTGAATTTTTTTTCGTGCGGCCCGATCGGGTTTTTTTTTTAATCGGCTGCACCCGAGCCGATAAACAAAAAACCCACCCGACACTTCAAAACAGTTCCCTTAGCTTCCCCCCCCCCCAAATATTTTAAATTACCTGGTGGCCATCCATTACTCCTACCATGTGACAGGGGCCGGCCAATGGCACAGATACCCTGTCACATGGTAAGGGTAAAGGCCATTGGCGCCATTTTTATTAGTGGCAGCTGATGACCCGAGAATGGGAGATCGCTCCCGGGATCACCAGGTAATTTAAAATGTTTTTGGGGGGGGGGGGGGCAGGAGGGTGGGGGAAGCTAAGGAAGATGTTTTAAAGGGTTGGGGTGGGTTTAGGGATTACTTTTGTGTGCCATTTTTCCTGCCCTCCCCCAAAACGATAAGAGAACCCCATGAACAATTTCGTGGGGTTTTCCTATTGGTTTCGGGGAACCCCCAATTTCTGACGACTTTGAAAATATCATGCGATATTTTCAATCGTCAGAAATACAATTCACATCCCTAGTAACTATATACCAGTTACATTGCAGTCACAGCATTCACTTACAGCAACATCTACAAATGCTGACACTAAGTATCCGTAGGTCAGCTTGATCTGCAATTAACTTTTCCCTATTCTAAACTTACTTTGGCAGGAAACCTCAATTAAAATCTTTTCCAACACACTCTCACACACATTCACTGTATGCCCTAACACTGTCCTTGTGAATTAGCAGTGTTTTCAGCACTTTTTGAAAGTGGACAGCAGTGAAGCTTTCCATCTCTGATTTTCATGAACTTACTCTTTTCAAATTCTGAACTGCCATGCTATCTTGTGTTTTCTAATATCACTGCTTTTGCTGATGTCATCACTAGAAAGTCACTTGTTGGCACTGACTTCTTTAAAATATAACTCTCACCCTTTGAATTATACTTGGATCAGGTTCCCCAAACTCTGCCCTGGTGTCCTGGTGTCCACAACCTGAACCTCATTGGTTTTGAGTGGTTTTGGGGGGGGGGGGGGGGGGGGGGAGCGGGGGTTGACTCCTAAAAGTGTTAGGCTTCCAATGGAATAATTTTTATTTTTAAAATATCATTTCTAAGCCTGGCAGAGGTGTCCCCCAACATCCCCAGAGTCTCCTCTCCTGTTCTCAATCTTCACTTTCAAATTTGTTGATCCCTACTCCAGAGCCGCAGGTCCCATCAACATCAGCAAGATTTCAAAATTTCAGCCAAATTTTCCTTGCAATGCTGGGGGCTTTCCCAAGGCTTTCAACAACTTCTGTAACTCTCCTCCCTCAACCTGTAGTGGCACCATGAACACTGACTCAATCCTGCAGTTGGGTTCACTACAGGAGGACCAAAAGCAGCAGCAATCTGACTCACAGCTGACTGGCTCTTCCCTCTCAGATGTTTCCTCCTGTTTCAGCACTCTTTGTGGTTCTCTGCTACTGCTCCTGCATCACTGGAGCACCCCCCCCCCCCCCCGGTTCTTGCCTGATTTCTGACCAACTACTAACCATCAAGGGAACACCCTGATGTGTGGTTATGTGCGGTAGCTATATCCAAGATGACCACTCTGTAATCATCTCTTTGTATAGCCACCATCTTTATTCTCAAAATATGTTTTAAGTTTTTACTTTTTTGTATTTTTTATCAATTATTCCATATCTAGTCCTTGATTTGGACTCTCCCTGGTGGTCAGCTCGACCCTCTTAGAGTGTTTACACTTCTTGTCATCAATACTTATTGTTGTGCTGGGATGGATGAGAGCACCAGGGGGCGCTCTCCAGTGTGGGACGAAATGTGTGCCCTTGCAGTGAAATATCCTTACCCTGCACCTCGATTGAACCTGCAAGCTTCCTTGAGACCACCAATGCAATGGTGGCCTCTGAATGGTCCTCCGAGGCGAAACTCAGATGGATTGAGGATGAAGATCCAAGGAGAACCTTAGATGGATTGAGAGAGAAGGTCCAAGGCAAACTCAGATGGATTGATGAGGTTCTTCGGTCCGTGAGATGGAAGAATCCCACCAGCGCCCTACATTCCCCAGCCAGGGTGGTCACAGACCTCTGGACCACTACATACCCTACCAGCCCAGTCGGGCTGGTCACGGACCATGAGGGACAGGAAGACAGGCCTCAGGAACCTCTGGATAGGAATGGAACATCAGGATACAGAAGACATCTGGACTGGAACATCTGGAACAAGGACAAAGATGAGAGACCAAGGAATGAAGAGCATCAGGAAGTCAGGAACAAGGAATGGGATCCCAGGACAAGGATGCCAGGCAGGAGCTGGAAGCGGGGATCCTCAGGAGACCAGCTCCAGGAAGGATTATGCTTCTTGCGAAGGTGACTTGGAAATGAAGCCAGGCCTTCTTTATAGGGCTGAAAATATGGATCCAGGAAGTGACATCATCTGGGTGGATCAGGGGGCCACTCCCTCACTTGCCCTATAAATCAAGGAACTGGGCACAGCCCCGCACCTAAGGAAGAGGAAAAAGAGAGTCTGCAGAACCCTGGACAGCGGCCCTGCAGACGCTGATGCTGAGAAGCAGGAACTGGGCCTCTGCGCAGGCCCTGATGTTGAAGCGACGGCATCCTGCAGCTCAGGAGGGTGAAACAAGGCGGCGTCCTGTCACAGAGGAGCAGGCCTCCAGGTCTGCTGAAAGACAGCATGGGTGGCAACTCCTTGCCTCATGAAGAAGCCGAAGTCCACGGCCCCAGCCGCTATGGCCAAAATGGCAGCGCAGCCTCCATGCCGCGGGAGCAGGGCAGGAAGGAGAGGTCCAGGCTTCAGAGCAGCCTCTGGGCCTGAGGTAAGAGCCTGCTCGCAGCGCAGTCGCAGGCAGGATCGCAACACTTATCGTTCTTTATGCTGTGAATGCGTGCCTGCCACTTCTATTGGCTTTCTTCTGCACATAACCACACATCAGGGTGTTCCCTTGATGGTTAGTAGTTGATGATCCTTTTAAAAAAAAGGGGGGAACAGAGGTTTGGTTGTTGATAGTTCACACTGGGATTTTTTGACTTCTGACCAAGCCTTCAGCTGTGGGAGATCTGTCATTCGCTCTAATTGCTCTTATCAGAGTGGCTCTCTTTCTTCAGCACTGCTGGGAGGGTTTCATCTCTCCTATGGCTTATCCAACAGGCCCTCCTCCACCAGCATTGACCTGGACCAGGACTTGGCAGCATCAGCAGGCCCAGCGGGCCTCCCTCCTCAGCAGTTCCAGGCCCCACCTGGTCCCTGCAGCTTCTGGCCATGCTTCAGCTGATCCGCTGTCCTGGTTGTCACTGACAAGCTGCTGACCTCCTTGACGATTCTCTCCCAGATCTTTCCTCTCGTTTTTCAATGATGTCTTCTGACCAAAGCGCACTATGCTTTTTACAGGCCCACTACCCCAGAAGATTCATTTTTTTCCCCTCCGTGAAGCACACCTCGTGTGGACACCACTTCTCTTCCAGCTGCTGGCTGCTGGTTCTTGCTTGCTCGTTGCTTCCAGATGATGACTGCGGTATGGATTCCCCATCTCCCTGAGTACTTCTCCCACTACCTGCTGCTCCTCTCTCCTCTCTCCTCCTCTTCCCCCTTCCCATGCTCTGATCCCTCTAAGTGATTTATTTTCTTCCCCTCCTCCAACTTCATCCTATATCTCACACACATGCTTCTCTTCTCCCAGCACATCTCTCCTCCTGGCTATGCTCCACCGATTAATGCACTATACTTCTCCTATCTTATCTGTCACTATTTGTCTACCCGTCATGCGCTTTGCTCCCCCATTCACACCCCCCTTCTGTCTTACTCCATAATCTTCACAGCCACAAGCACCCACTTCACTCTTTCAGGAATCTAAACACATAAGGGAACTGAAAAAAACAGACAATGACAGACCAACAAGCAGATGAACTCTTAAGATTCACTCAGGAGTACAGGCAAATGACAAAAGGATGGGAAACAGCAAGGGAAAACTAGCTACACAAAAGACACCACTCAGCAATAATAATTGAATAATCACCAACTCTGACATCTGCAAAACTTCTTAGTCCAGAGCTCCCCTAACACAATCCAGCACTAACAAAATGGCTCTGGAAGAAGCTGCCTTTTATTTCCATATGAGGAAGTGTGTCCAAGAAAATAGATGGCCATCTATACACCACCAACCATACCACAGGTCAGCCTAGGTCACTTCTATTAACCAGTAGGGAACACTGCAGAATTTTTCAGACTAGTGCCAGTTTTCACCGCCGTTTTATTACAGTTTCCTGCATGTTGGTTTTAACACCAGTTTTGGTATGCTTTGTAGGCTTACCAGAGATTTTTAGTGACATTTTGATTTACCTACCATTAGTTCACTGCATTGAGCAGGGCCACATGTTTTTAATGTGTACAGTATGAAAAAAATCAGTGTTATCATTTTGCACTGATTTTGGCATGGGTTTTAGCCCATTGACCTCTCTGTCATCAATGGGATGGATGCGTTAGGGCTGGCTGAGGTATCTTCTGATGTCAGTCCTACTCTTTGGTCATCTTCTGAGGCATGTACTTTTAGTCTGGTTTTGACTTTCCTCAAAATCTCATATCTTATCTTCTTTTACCTTCTCTAATGGGTTCTGATGCTCTATTGCTTCTGCCCTCAATACTGACATGTGCCGGGCTTAGTTTTATATAGGCTTGCAGCAAGGACTTTGAGCCATAAGAAAAAGAGGATTGCACATGTTTAGTTCAGCTTATACAAACCATTCTTATAGCAGCCTCATGCTATTTTGCACACAGGTACTATTAGTGCAGAGATGCATCAATTTTATGGGGTAGAGTGCATACTAATAGCATATGATCACTCTGCAGACAATGTTTCTACAAGTATGAGCTAAGTCTTAGGGGCGGATTTTCAAAGGCCCACGCGCGCCGGCGCGCCTATTTTGCATAGGCCGCCAGCGCGCGTAAAGCCCCGGGATGTGCGTAAGTCCTGGGGCTTTTGTAAGGGGGCGTGTTGGGGGCATGTCGGGGGCAGGGCCTACTGACGCGGCATTTCAGGGGTGGGCTGTGGCGTTTCGGGGGCGGGCCCGGGGGCATGGCGCCGGCCCGGAGGCGTGGTCGAGGCTTCCGGACCAGCCCCCGGGACCGGAGGACGGAGTGGGGCTGCCGGCCGACGCACGCAAAGCTACGCCTGCTTCCAGCAGGCGTAACTTTGCCGACAAAGGTAAGGGGGGGGTTAGATAGGGCCAGGGGGGTGGGTTAGGTAGGGGAAGGGAGGGGAAGGTGCGGGGAGGGCGAAGGAAAGTTCCCTCCGAGGCCGCTCCGAAATCGGAGCGGCCTTGGAGGGAACAAAAGTACGCCGGATTTTATAAGATACGCGCGTAGCCGCACGCATCTTCTAAAATCCTGGATCGGCGCGCGCAAGGCTGCCGATTTTGGGCATCCGGTGCGTGCCAAGCCGCGCAGCCTGCCTCCGTGGCCTCGGAGGGAACGCTCTTTCATCCTCCCCTCACCTTCCCCTCCCTTCCTCTACCTAACCCACCCCCCCGGCCCTATCTAAACCCCCCCCTACCTTTATCCATGGATTTACGCCTCCCGGAGGGAGACATAAATCCACGCGCACCAGCAGGCTGCTGGCGCACCGAGACTGGACCCGGGGGCGGTTCCGGAGGGCGCTGCCACGCCCCCGGAACGCCCCAGCCCGAAACCACGCCCCGGGCCCGCCCCGGGCCCGCCCCCAAAACGCCCCCGCCCCGCCCCCAAAATGCCTTGTCGCTCGGCCCCGCCCCCGTCACGCCCCTTCACGCCCCCTTCCGAAAGCCCCGGGACCTACACGCGTCCCAGGGTTCTGCGCGCGCCGGTGGCCTATGGAAAATAGGCACGCCGGCGCGCAAGGCCCTGCTCGCGTAAATCCAGGCGGATTTACGCGAGCAGGGCTTTTAAAATCCGCCCGTATATTTTTAGATCATTCACACAAAATGTGACCACAAGACTCATCTAGTCTGTCCATTTAATAACATTGTATATTCCAAGCCAGGGGTTCACCAGTCCATTTCTCAAAGATCACACATCCTGAAAACCAGACCTATTTATCACCTGGGAGAACCAGATCTGAAAATCTTAGCATTTAGAGCATGTATAAAGAATTATTTCTAGCTCACACATTTTTTGGGATACCTGTAATGGGTCAGTCTTAGAGATACAAATTGATACCAGTTAAAGATAAATGTATTGTAATAGAAAAATAAAATCAAAGGACATGTTCTATATTTTCATAATTATAAGACTGTGGCACAATTTACCCATCAGAGTAGGTTGAGACATTTTCTAGCCCTGGTTTTCAAGAGCACGCTGTATTTAGAACTAACTGATAACAATCTTAATAGGTTTAAAAATGTATAGCCTGAATAATCTCCAATGAATGTCCTGGGAATTCAAAGGATTTCTGAAAACAATGACCAAACACCTTCATTCAATCTAAGTACTAGCTTACAATAATTCTCCCAAGGACAACGTGTCCTTTATCAAATCATTTTTACAGAGTGCCCGATGGTCATAGATGAACTAAGGGTAAAGTGCCTCCAACGCAAGCAACTACCTCTGCACTCACTGCCATGAAATAGGAGAGATGAGTGCTCTAGTCAGTCTATTGCATTTATGAAAATTGAGTTATGTATTAAAAAAAAAACTCTTTCTGATCTGTGTATTTCATACAGGGGCAAATTGCTATGATGTTATGCTAAAAGTGACTACCAATTTGGATGTCTATCATCTTTTGAATATTTTTTAAAACCATGGCAATTGTATTCAACTGACTATTCAGCAAATTATTTTAGTAGAAGGGTAGTCTTACAGCCTAGATAAAAATTATAAGCTCTTTCTTTAAAAAAAGAAAAAAACAAAGAAAAATAACCCTGACTGGCTGTATTATCATGCTTAATTGCCATACAAAAGCTCTAGGAGGTTTTAAATTTATTTTATTGTTTTCCTTTCTCTTTTCTTTCTTACTTTTTGCTCTTTATTTATTTCCAGCCAAGATAAATGTCTTTACCCCACAAGCAAAGCTAAGCGCTCCCAGAATAAGTGACTCATTTAGGAGTGCTTGGCTTCATGTGTTTGTCAGCTGCAGATGACATTCAGTGCAGGCTTTATCTCAGTTGTGGTAATTACCATGCTGACATGAGCTCTCATAGGCAGCATAGATTGCTTTCAGCACATGTAACCAAGCAACTTTGTCTTCCCTGGAACAGTCTGGCTGACTTTCACATTGGAGCATGCATTCCTCATCCACAGGGAAGGGGGTGGAGTGGGGGTGGAGAAAGGGCAGGCAGAAGAAAACTAGTTTACTGCCATAAACCATTCCATGGAAATATCACTTCTTTGTTTGGAGGTTTGGCTGTGTTGAATATTCCCTTGAAAGGATGTTATAGAATATCTCTGCTGTGTACTGGCTGTGCTTTATGCACTGGCACTGGATCATGTGGTACATGAAGGTTATTGTTAGTGTAATGCATCTCTGTGGTGTACCAAATGTTATTTTAATGATGCAATTAATATGCCTGGATTTGCCATCTGATGCTCAGAGCCATCACTGGTGATACTGTGTGTGTGTGGCTACTAGTTTCAAAGATGCTTAGGAAAAGCAGCAGTTTGGGTTTTTTTTTTTGTTCTGGAAACTGGCAAAGCAGAGAATGGTTTAATATGAAAATCACATCCCCACACAACAGTACATTAAAAACACTCAGATCAAATATTTCTAGCTGACAAGAGAAATTACATTGTTTAAGGTGATGCAATGTGCTGTACTGCATTTTTTTTTCATATTTTATTGGTAACAGTTTATTTCTGGTTATACAGCACAAAATAAATTATAATCCAGTTCCTTGAATAGATTCGACAAGTTCCTCTTGAGCACTGCCAGACTCCCCTGTTAGAGACTTCATGAATATTGTTATTAGTTTAACACATAATGGGAATTCACTGCTTCCATAAAGTACATTTATACAGCAGGATGCTTATATTATACTTTGCAAAAAAAAATGTTGATATTATCTATTTTCTGCAACTGGATACAGTCTTTTGCATAAAGGCTAGGCTTTTTCCATGCTAGTCTGTTTAGCAAATTTATTGCTGAACCAATATTGGGTCAGATGTGTTAAACATTTTTTTCTCAAGAGCACAATTCTCTTGGTCCTCTGTCCCATTCTTTTGCACTGAGGATATCTCCCCAAGGCCTATGGCCCAGGAGGGAAGGGTTAGGTCAGCAGTCATAGTTGGTGATTCGATTATTAGGGATGTAGACAGCTGGGTGGCTGGTAACATGCCTAACTGGTGGACCTCATGCATCACCTAGATAGTATTTTAGACAGTGCTGGGGAGGAGACGGCTGTTGTGGTACATGTGGGCACCAACAACATAGGAAAATGTGGGAGGGAGGTGCATGAAGCAAAATTTAGGCTCTTAGGTAGAAAGTTTAAATCCAGAACCTCCAGGGTAGCATTCTCTGAAATGCTCCCTGTTCTACGTGCAGGTCACCAGAGGCAGGCAGAGCTCCGGAGTCTCAATGCGTGGATGAGACGATGGTGCAAAGAAGAGGGATTCAGTTTTGTTAGGAACTGGGGAACCTTTTAGGGAAGGGGGAGTCTCTTCCAAAGGGATGGGCTCCACCTTAACCAGGGTGGCACCAGACTGCTGGCGCTAACGTTTAAAAAGGAGATAGAGCAGCTTTTAAACTAGAATAAAGGGGAAAGCCGACAGTCGCTCAGCAGCGCATGGTTTGGAGAGAGGTATCTTCAAAGGATACTAATGATGCATTAGAATTAGGGCATCCCGACAGTGAGGTTCCAATTATAAGAAAAGTAGTACAAGTGCCTGTAACTAAAAACTCAGCTGAGCTAAAAAATTCCAACTTATCCCTATCAATTAAAAAGCAGAATGAAAATACAAACAAAACACAAACTGAAATGTTTGTATGCTAATGCCAGAAGTCTAAGAATTAAGATGGGAGAATTAGAATGTATAGCAGTGAATGATGACATACACTTAATTGGCATCTCAGAGTCATGGTGGAAGGAGGACAACCAATGGGACAGTGCTATACCGGGGTACAAATTATATCGCAATGACAAAGAGGAGCACCCAGGAGGTGGTGTCGCGCTTTATGTCCGGGCTGGCATAGAGTCCAACAGGATAAACATCCTGCATGAAACTAAATGCACAATTGAATCTTTATGGGTAGAAATCCCTTGTGTGTCAGGGAAGACTATAGTGATAGGGGTATACTACCATCCACCTGGTCAAGATGGTGAGACTGATAGTGAAATGCTAAGAGAAATTAGGGAAGCTAACCAAATTGGTGGTGCGGTAATAATGGGAGACTTCAATTACCCCAATATTGACTGGGTAAATGTATCATCGGTACATGCTAGAGATATAAAGTTCCTGGATGGAATAAATGACATTTTTATGGAACAATTGGTTCAGGAACCGACAAGAGAGGGATCAATTTTAGATCTAATTCTCAGTGGAGCACAGGATTTGGTAAAAGAGGTAACAGTGGTGGGGCCGCTTGGCAATAGTGATCATAATGGGGCGGATTTTAAAAGGCGCGCGAATAGCCTACTTTTGTTTGCGCTCCAGGCGCAAACAAAAGTACGCTGGATTTTAGTAGATACGTGCGGAGCCGCGCGTATCTGCTAAAAACCTGGATCGGCGCGCGCAAGGCTATGGATTTTGTATAGCCGGCGCACGCCGAGCCGCGCAGCCTACCCCCGTTCCCTCCAAGGCCGCTCCGAAATCGGAGCGGCCTCGGAGGGAACTTTCCTTTGCCCTCCCCTCACCTTCCCCTCCCTTCCCCTACCTAACCCACCCGCCTGGCCCTGTCTAAACCCCCCCCTTACCTTTGTCGGGGGATTTACGCCTCCCGGAGGGAGGCATAAATCCCCGCGCGCCAGCGGGCCTCCTGTGCGCCGGGCCGCGACCTGGGGGCGGGTACGGAGGGTGCGGCCACGCCCCCGGACCGCCCCGGGCCGTAGCCACGCCCCAGTACCCGCCCCCAAAACGCTGCCGACACGCCCCCCGAAACGCCACGACGACCGGGCCCGCCCCCCGACACGCCCCCGACACGCCCCCCTCGGAGAACCCCGGGACTTACGCGAGTCCCGGGGCTCTGCGCGCGCCGGGAGGCCTACGTAAAATAGGCTTCCCGGCGCGCAGGGCCCTGCTCGCGTAAATCCGCCCGGTTTTGGGCGGATTTATGCGAGCAGGGCTCTGAAAATCTGCCCCAATATGAATAAATTTGAATTAATGACTGGAGGGGGACAGTAAGCAAATCCACGGCTCTCGTGCTAAACTTTCAAAAGGGAAACTTTGATAGAATGAGAAAAATTTTTAGAAAAAAACTGAAAGGAGCAGCTACAAAAGTAAAAAGTGTGCAAGAGGTGTGGTCATTGTTAAAAAAATACCATTCTAGAAGCAGTACAGATGTATTCCACACATTAAAAAAGGTGGAAAGAAGGCAAAACAATTACCGGCATGGTTAAAAGGGTAGGTGAAAGAAGCTATTTTAGCCAAAAGATCTTCATAAAAAATTGGAAGAAGGATCCAACAGAAGAAAACAGGATAATGCATAAGCGTTGGCAAGTTAAATGTAAGACATTGATAAGACAGGCTAAGAGAGAATTTGAAAAGAAGTTGGCATTAGAGGCAAAAACTCACAGTAAAAACTTTTAAAAATATATCCGAAGCAGAAAGCCTGTGAGGGAGTAGTTGGACCGTTAGATGATCAAGGCATTAAAGGGGCACTTAGAGAAGATAAGGCCATCGCGGAAAGATTAAATGATTTCTTTGCTTCAGTGTTTACTAAAGAGTATGTTGGGGAGATAACCTTCTCTGGAATGGGTTTCATGGGTAATGATTCAGATGGACTGAACCAAATCACGGTGAACCTAGAAGATGTGGAAAGCCTGATTGATAAACTGAAGAGTAGTAAATCACCTGGACTGGATGGTATACATCCCAGGGTTCTGAAGGAACTAAAAAATGAAATTTCAGACCTATTAGTACAAATTTGTAATCTATCATTAAAATCATCCATTGTACCTGAAGACTGGAGGATAGCTAATGTAACCCCAATATTTAAAAAGGGCTCCAGGGGCGATCTGGGAAACTACAGACCAGTTAGCCTGGCTTCAGTACCAGGAGAAATAGTGGAAAGTGTTCTAAGCATCAAAATCAAAGAACATATAGAAAGACATGGTTTAATGGAGCAAAGTCAGCATGGCTTTACGCAAGGCAAGTCTTGCCTCACAAATCTGCTTCAGTTTTTTGAAGGAGTTAATAAACATGTGGATAAAGGTGAACCGGTAGATGTAGTGTACTTGGATTTTCATAAGGCATTTGACAAAGTTCCTCATGAGAGGCTTCTAGAAAAAGTAAAAAGTCATGGGATAGGTGGCGATGTCCTTTCGTGGATTGCAAACTGGCTAAAAGACAGGAAACAGAGAGTAGGATTAAATGGATAATTTTCTCAGTGGAAGGGAGTGGGCAGTGGAGTGCCTCATGGATCTGTATTGGGACCCTTACTTTTCAATATATTTATAAATGATCTGGAAAGAAATACGAGTGAGGTAATACAATTTGCAGATGATACAATATTGTTCAGAGTAGTTAAATCACAAGCAGATTGTGATAAATTGCAGGAAGACCTTGTGAGACTGGAAAATTGGGCATCGAAATGGCAGATGAAATTTAATGTGGATAAGTGCAAGGTGATGCACATAGGGAAAAATAACCCATGCTATAGTTACACAATGTTAGGTTCCATATTAGGTGCTACCACCCAAGAAAGAGATCTAGGCGTCATAGTGGAAACACATTGAAATTGTTGGTTCAGTGTGCTGAAGCAGTCAAAAAAGCAAACAGAATGTTGTGGATTATTAGGAAGGGCATGGTGAATAAAACGGAAAATGTTATAATGCCTCTGTATCACTCCATGGTGAGACCCCACCTTGAATACTGTGTACAATTCTGGTCACTGCATCTCAAAAAAGATATAATTGTGATGGAGAACATAAGAACATGCCCTTCTGGGTCAGACCAAGGGCCCATCAAGCCCAGCATCCTGTTTCCAACAATGGCCAATCCAGGCCATAAGAACCTGGCAAGTACCCAAAAACTAAGTCTATCCCATGTTATTGTTGCTAGTAATAGCAGTGGCTAATTTCTAAGTCAACTTGATTAATAGCAGGTAATAGACTTCTCCTCTAAGAAATTATCCAATCCTTTTTTAAACACAGCTATACTAACTGCACTAACCACATCCTCTGTCAACAAATTCCAGAGTTTAATTGTGCGTTGAGTGAAAAAGAACTTTTTCCAATTAGTTTAAAATGTGCCACATTCTAACTTCATGGAGTACCCCCTAGTCTTTCTATTGTTCGAAAGCGTAAATAACCGATTCACATATATACATTCTAGACCTCTCATGATTATAAACAGAGAAGGGCGACCAAAATGGCAAGGGGAATGGAACAGCTCCCCTTTGAGGAAAGACTAAAGAGGTTAGGACTTTTCAGCTTGGAGAAGAGACGGCTGAGGGGGGATATGATAGAGGTGTTTAAAATCATGAAAGGTCTAGAACGGATAGATGTAAATCGGTCATTTAGTCTTTCAAATAATAGAAAGACTAGGGGGCACACCATGAAGTTAGCATGTGGCACATTTAAAACTAATCAGAGAAAGTTCTTCTTCACTCAACGCACAGCGGTCCGCGACCGGGGCCTGCCCCTTGGGACGCCTGCAGGAGCCGGCAGCCGCCGCTGAAGTTTCTTCGCAGCTGTGCCGCTTCCAAGATGGCCACCTCTTCTTCTGACTCCACCCCCACAGGGTCTCCTAGAACCATGTGCATGGCTGATGAGGTAATTTAAAGGGACCCTGACAGGAAATGGTCATGGCTCCTCTATAGAACTTCTTCCTGGTTTCCTATATTTAAGGCAAGGTCTGCTCCTCAGACCTTGCCTTGGTATCTTGGCTCTTGGGTCCTGTGTGTTCCTGTGCCTCGAGTTCTTGGTCCACTGCCTGCTCGTCTGGTTCCTCTTCTTCTTGGTCCTTTTTCCTGATTCTCCTCTCGTTGGACGGATTTCTCTGGCTTTGACCCCTGGACCGGCTTCTGACCATTCCTCTGGCTTCGACCCCTGGACCGGCTTCCGACCATTCCTCTGGCTTTGACTCCTGGACCGGCTTCTGACCATTCTTCTGGTTTAGAACCTCGGACCGGCTTTGGACCATTCTCTGGATATCTAACCTGAATTGACTTCGACTTGCTGGAGGCACCAGCTATCTGGATTACACAACCTGCAGGAGGTGCCTGCATCCACATCTTCTTTGGTCTCCAGGGAGTCTCCTAAGTCTCAGCGGTCGGGTTCCCACAGGCTCCTCCTGGGGGAATCGTGGGCTTCCAGGGTGAAGTCTTCATTCCACGTCTACATCATCAGGCCTCACCTTCTGACGGTAGGGACCTAAGAGGGTTTACCTTCCTAGGTAGCGCTGACTCTACTTCGGACCAAGGGTCCATTGCCAGATCAGTAACACCCACAGGCAGTTGTCTACTGTACATCTTAAGAAACCAGTCCCTGACTAAAACTGATGGCTCTTCTTAATTCAGTAACATTTATTATAGCGTTTGAGACTGAATTCATGCAAATTCATCTTTCCAGCAAACAACTACTGTATATTCCTGTCCTATGATTAAAAAAAACCAAAAAACACATCACCACTCAGGCTGTGAAGGATGTATTCACAGCTCTTGGGGAGTGGGTGTCTCAGTGATTACACATGAATGACACCATGGGTCAGCCTTAGGATGCATGCATACCAAGTTTTGGAAAGCACTGCAGTCTGTGGCCCCTGCTACAGACTGCAATATCTGGATTATATAAAAGATGGAAGGCATCCATATGAAATGGAAAAAAATCCTGGATATTAGCAAATGAGCAATCATGGTGCCATAGCCTAGGAGAGCTTGGATATGATTGGGCTGAAAGCCCAAAGGAGCAGGAAAAAACGGACAAGCTGACAAAAAAATTACTTAAAGGCACTGTCTATCAAGGGGAAAATACAATACCCCCCCCCCCCTTACAGGCCCAGTGCAACCAGGTGTGTATACCATGTATTTGCATGGGACAGCACACCCAGGGAGGTGGTGAGCCGGCGATAGCAGGAGAGACCGCAGGGCCACCGGCAGCTGAAAAAGCAGAGAGGCTGCAAGCGCTGGCACTCAAGCTGCCATCGGCCATTGGAGAGGCCCGTGTTCTAGTTGCGTGTGCGCATGTGCCTGCATATGCAATCAGCTTCCACTCTGCTCCCCCCCCCCCCCCAAACAGGAAGGCCTGCAGGGCTACTCCGAAGACATCAGGAGTCCCAGGGCCATAGTGGAGTTCATCCCACCATGGCCCGAAGACAACAGGATGCCATGTGTGTGAGTGACTGAGGAGATGTGTGTGTCAGAGCCTGTGTGTTTGTTCATGTGTGTCTGAGAGCCTGTGTATTTGTGCATGTGTGTGTGTCTGTGTGAGAGCCTATGTATGTGTCTGTTTGTGTGCCTGTGAGAGCACATGTGTCACATATAGGCTCTCATAAGCACACACACACACATAATGTATCTATGAGGGAGAGAGAGCCTGTGAATGTTAGAGAGAGGGAGTGTGTGAGAGAATGAATATGTTGTTGTGCATGACTGTGAGAGAGAAGATAAAATTTGGGTGTCCCTACCTCCCCCAATCCTCGACAATCTCAGTGTGACTGGCAATCAGAAGATCACAGGTATGGAGAGCAGGAGATTTTTTTAAATCCTTATTAGTTTTAATTATTGGGTGTAATTTGATAATTGAATAGAGCATTTTTTAATTATTGGATTTTTTTATTCATCAGATATTTTGACATTTTTCTTGATGTTTGGGAAAGTTTGTATATTCTATTTATTAACTGTTTCAAATATTCTTTTTATGAATAGGATTTTACTATTATGAATTTATGATTGTTTTATATTTCTTGATTTTATTATTTAATGTTTTTATGAAGAATGGTAATGTTCCTGTTTTTCCATTGTTGCTCTGCATGTAGAGGCTGGCTTGTTGTGGGTTCCAATTCAGTTTTTCTCAGCATGTTTGTTTATACTTTCTGATCTCTTCATTCTGTATTTGGTCAGGGTCTCTCTGTGTTCTGCATATGCGACCGAGGTGAGGTATCTTGCTGGCATGTAATTTCTGTGTAGGGATCTCTAGCAGCCTGGTTTCCTAATAAGAGTTTTTTTGGTGTTCTAGGACCTGGTGCAATATGTACAGTGTTGCCTTTTCATAGGTAAGGTTGCTAAGGTTGTTTTGGTATGGGAGTTTGTAATGGTAATTCTGTTTGTTCATGGCTTTCTGAGAGTCAAGCTCACACCCAATACGCATTACAAAATGTCTAATTTCATATGAGTTCCAAATATCTTTTTTTGCAGAGTTTTCTACTTGGCACCACAGCAGTGCATGTAAATATAATATGCATGTTGTAAGTGTTATTTTTCCCTCAGCAGACTGTACTTTTGAATGCTCTTTTTCATGTAAAATTTATTATAAATTCATAATTTAATTGTGTGTGTCTGTAAAGGATGAGGGGGTATGTGGTGTGGCGTGTGTGCATGGTTGTAAGGTTTGCCTATGGTACCTGCCTAATTCTCTTCCCTATCCTGGATTCGAGGTGGGGGGGAGGGGTGTCAGTTTTAAAAGCTATAGATTGCAGGACGGAGCTGGGCTTTATTTGATGGGCCCAGGACAGACACTAAATGAATCGGGGGGGGGGGGGGGGGTGTCAGCACAGTAATTTTTCGCACAGGGCAGCAAAAAAGCTAGCTTTGGCCCTGCCCCTTATATGTTTCTTGGTTAAGATCAATGGCCACTCTGAACTGTATATACATGATCAGTTTCATTACAATATGAACATGGGGAGCTGCTCACTTGATGCCACCAAAATCTGGATTTAGGAGATGGATGCCCACTGAGCATGGCTTTTCTAGGATGTCAGCTCAAACTAAGAAGCATAAAAAAAAATTCAGTTATCACACTAAAATTAAAATTAAAAAGACAAAGAGAAATCTTTCAAATTGTATTAATTAGAAAAAAGCTAAAGAGAATGCTATATAAGCATAAGCATTAAGGAAGGATCACCCATATGAATTAATCCAAAACCTGAAAATAAAATGTTTTGTACCCTTTGTACCTTTTCTTTTCATGTCATTGGTTTGTCAGCAGCACTTCACATGAAGGAGGAACAATTGCTTCACAAATTATACATATCTGGGTTTTGTTTTTTACTTTGAAATTTCATTTTCCATTTTACCTCCCCTAGGATAGGATGGCCTGACTGTAGTGTTCAGCTCCACTAGCATAGGCACAGGTAGGCAATTGAGAAAGTAATGCTTATCTGCCTCACAAAACAGAGGCATCATCATTTTTCACTATTCAACAGGGGTGTGCTGTCATTTTAAAGTGGCAGGTAAAACACAATTTCCTGTTTTGTTTTGCATCATTTCCAAACCAAAGTGACACAAAATGATACATTTCATTGAGTTTTGTGCATGATGTTTAAGAGACTGCCCTCCCCTGAAGAGAAACCTCAAAACACATTACGTTACTTTGCCTTGCCCCCCCCCCCCACTCCCTGCACATCAACATGTTCTTCTCTACCCTCAGCTAAGTAAAATCAAGTGGCCAGTGCCTCCCCTCCCAAAACAAAAAAATTCAGAAAAATTTAATTTGCATTTGTTATCAGATCCCATTAATTTCTAGGGGCAACCAAAAGGCGGTGGGGGATTCTTATCAAGGGATAGCACAGTGATCTTAGACTGACCAGAGCCAGGGCAGGAAGGGACAGGGTAAATGTCAAGATCCAGGACCAATCAAGATCAAGCAATTTTTTTAACCATCCTATCCTAGCCAGTACCTGCTGGATTAACATTGACACCATCTTTATTTAGCTGAAAATAAAATAAATTTTGAGCGAGCACCATTTTAGTTTGTTTGTCTTTGGGCTGCAGGATAGGGAGGTTGTGTTTTTCTAGCTTTGAGAAATGAAGAAATATTGCTGAAAGAATGGAAAAAGAGACTAGGAGAAGTTAAACCTGAGGTGAGCTCTAGCTCTGCTGTTTCTTCTTGTCACACACTGTTAATGTAATTAAAAATGTGTCTGTTCTCTGTTTTGTTCAGTGAGATACACAGTTACACTATAGTTATACTGGTGCATCACTCACTGAACAAGCAGAAGCAAAAGTCTGAGTTCTCTCCATGCTGTCTGGAATGGAGTTACTTTTCTCACTTGACTTTAGACAAGTGGCTTTAGAGAGATTAGTGTGTGGTAGGGATGTGCATTCTTTGAGATAAAAATGGAAAACTGGATGAATAAAACCATTTTTACTTTGTACCAAATGAATCAAATTCGACCCCCAAAACCCAAAAGATTGTGCTCCGTTTTGTTTTCAGCAAATACACATAGGGGTACATTTTAAAACACAGCGCGCATGCGTACTTTTGTTCGAGCATCAGGCGTGAACAAAAGTACGCTGGATTTTATAAGATACAGGTGTAGCCGCGCGTATCTTATAAAATCCGGGGTCGGCGTGCGCAAGGGGGTGCACATTTGTGCAACTTGTGCGCACAGAGCCCTGTGCGCGCTGCCCGTTCCCTCCGAGGTCGCTCCGAAATCGGACCGGCCTCGGAGGGAACTATCCTTCCACACCCCTTACCTTTATCTGAAAAGTTATTACTGCCTCCGGGCAGTAGTAACTTACGCACGCCGGCGCAACAGGCCCCGACACAGGCCGCTGTGGCGGGGCACTCGGCCACGTCCCCGGACCACCCACATGCCCCTGACCACCCCTTTTTGCAAGCCCCGGGACTTACGCGCGTCCCGGGGCTTGCGCGCGCTGCCAAGCCTATGCAAAATAGGCTCGGCGCTCGCAGGGGGGTTTTAAAACGGTTACGCGTGTACCTTATGCGCGTAACCCTTTTAAAATCCAGCCCATAGTTTTCAACCTGTTTCGCACTATTTGCAAACTGTGTGCATTATTTGCCAAAATTGAATTGGAATGATAAAACAAAAAAAGTTAAACATACAGAAATAATAAATCATAAAAAAAACCAAAACAAAACAAATTTACTGGCCCTGCACATCACTAGTGTGCAGAGAGATTTGATTTATTGTCAGATCTGCAGTGGCACTGGCTGTTGATCTGTCCATCTGAATCTCTTTAACTAGAGAAAACTGCTGTGTAAGTGAGCTTGGCTTCAATTTTTGTTTCTCTGTGAGTTTCTTGCAGTGGGAAAAAAAAGTCACAATGTGTGTGCTCTTTCTCCATAAACTATCATCTGTGGAAAATGCTTGTACTAGACAGCAAACAGTGTAACTGCATGGCATGCTTTTGAACATCAGAGTGAGTGCCAGTGTTCACAACAATCTCCTACTCTGCCTCTCTGGTGTATGTGTGTGTGTGTGTGTGTGAATACTGAGTTCAAAGAGTTCACACAACATAAATATTATAAAAAGAAAAACGTCTTTCCTTATGCATTCATAGTGACTGCATGACCATGTAATATTGAATTCCATCATGCCACAGGGAATGAGATCAAGTGGTAGATGCCCACTCTCACCAATTCTATTTATTCTAAGTATGGAACCCCCTAATCAAAATGCTGCAAATCTCTCAGGAGCTCAACAACATTCCCATAGGAGCAATAGTGAAAAAAATTGCTTTGTTTGCCAATGATATCTTGCTGTTTCTCAGGGACCCAGAGAAATCTAGATACCTATTAGGGATGTGCAGCAAGGACAGATACGTTCGATTCGGTATTCATATTCGTCGGGACCCAAATCCGTTACATCCATTTTTGGGGGACCCTGATTTGTCCATTAGTTACGAATGGTATTCGTTTCCCATTAAAGTTTAAAAAAAACCCACATCCCAACCCTTTAAATTTAATTAACTACAACCCCCCCCCCCACCCTCCTGACCCCCCCAAGACTTGCCTAAAGTACCTGGTGGTCCAGCGGGGATCCTGGAGCATTCTCTTGCACTCAGGCCGTTGGCTGCCAGTATTCAAAATGACATCAATAGCCTTTGCCCTTACTATGTCACAGGGGCTACCGGTGCCATTGGTTGGCCCCTGTCACATGGTAGGAGCAATGGACAGGCGGCTCCATCTTGTGCTCCTACCATGTGACAGGGTCCAACCAATGGCACCGGTAGCCCCTGTGACATAGTAAGGGCAAAGGCTATTGGTGCCATTTTGAATACCGGCAGCCGACGGCCCGAGTGCAGGAGATCATGCCAGGACCCCCACTGGACCACCAGGGACTTTGGCATGTCTTGGGAGGGTCAGGAGGGTGGGGGTTTTATTCGTTACTGATAGGTTGCATTTGTGGGGATTCGCCATACGTTTCGGAACCCCATGAATGCAACGAATAGGGACCTATACGTTGTGGATTGCGCATTTGCTCAAAACAAATGCACATCCCTAATACCTATGGCTTTTTTATGTTAGGCAATAAATGTAAATGTAATGGGTTGAGTCTATACATATATATTTATTTAGTTAATGTATGTGCCCAAATTGTAAACTGCTTTGATTATTAGAGAGCACGGTATATATGGAATTTTTAAAAATTTCTCTATTGTGTCATGCAAATATTTCAAGATTTTAGCAAGATCTCTCAGTTCAAAATTGACTTGGACAAATCAGAAGTTCTAGATTTACATGAGAAATTGGAAGGTATCTGGCAGGGGAATTTCTCTTTAAAATGGACAGGGGAGGGGACTATATAAAATATTTAGTAGTTAATATCCTATGAGATTTGACAAAGGTTTGTAAATTGTCAGGCCTTTAAAGGAAGGTATGGAGAGATCTATGGTGAGCCGGCAAAATCTTGTGGTATCTTTAACAAGTAGAATCCATCTGATTAAAATGCTTATCCTTCCAAAGTGGATATCTTTATGCCAAATGTTGCCGCTAATAATTTCTGGGAAAGATACTCTCAGAATTAATTAGGCCTTTTCATGTTTCATTTCGAAAGGAAAAAGTCCTAGGCTGATATTTAATAAACTAATATTGCCAATCTAGGATGGAGGATTGGTATTGCCAGATATTAAGAACTATAATGTTTCATATATTTATAACACTCATCTGTACATTTTGAATTATAAGATGCTCTCACTCTATTGCCATCAAAATCTTAAATTTAGTTATATGACCATCATAATAGGCATCATCGTGTTAGCTTGTGCTTTAAGACTCAACCTTATGCTTAATCATAGGTCACTAATAGTGAATCCAGCAATATCACTTTTTTTTCAAGTCTTTTTTGTAATCTGCAGCAATTAAAAATTAATTCAATGAAATACTTAGTTTTCTTGATATGCACCAATACTTCAATTGACCGATTACTGATCGTCGATCAACTACAAACTTCCTGTGGTATAACACCGACACTCTGGTCACCTGACATGGGACCGTGTTTCAGACTGCATGTCCTTTTTTAAGGGTAATTAATTGTGTATTTCAAATATGGCAGTCCAGCGTTTTCATTCTGTTTAATGTCATATAACTAAATTTAAGATTTTGATGGCAATAGAGTGAGAGCGTCTTATAATTCAAAATATACGGATGAGTTTTGGTGTACCTTTTGAATCAGTAGAATTTACCAATGGATCCATAAAAAATTGAGTTTCACCTACTGTTCATATTGATAGTCATATATTTCTATGACATGTTAATGTGTGGCTGTTGTACACTGAATGCTATTTTGCAGCAGACATTGATATTGAAAAACAATTGGCTCAACCACTCAGCTTAAAATTCATATTATATGCTAAGTCACAAGTTCTTCCAAGAGAAATCAGTGGAAGTGTTTTGTTTGGTTCAGCACACTGAGCATGGAATTCTTGATGGAGGATGTTGAAAGCCACTTATATTGCGCCTGTTTTTCTCCCTATCAAAGAAATGTTTATCCTTGGTTCTCAATCAGAGTGGTTTTTTTTTAGCAGATAGGCATTTCAGGCCTCAAGCATATGAGTAATTTGATGGACTAAGCAATCTGAATTTTCAGCAGCTAAAAGATCAATTTGATATTGAAAATAAAGATTTTGTTGCCTTTCTTCAGATTTATTGCACAGATACATGGATACCATTGCTGTCTCCCATTATGAACATAATCAGGCAACATCTCAAATTATAATGTAATAATATCTATGTAACTCCTGGGCTAATGTCCTCTTGCAGGGCCCCTTAAAGACCACACCATAAATAAGGGTCAAGTTGATAAAACCCTTTCCTGATGTTGTTACTCTCTGAAAGTCCAGAATTCCCTGCTGGGGATAAGGGTGGCGGGAAAGGAAGATTACTTTCTAGGCCCTTTTCCGAGGTGATTTTGGTGGTTAGGGGTGGAGGAAAGAGAGAGAGAGAGAACTGTGACACAATTTTGATAAATTGTATTAGTGAAACACGCATGGACAGACAAGAGATCATAGTGAATCAGTGAGTTAAACCAGGTTAAAATGAAAAACTGTTCATACTTATCTGGAGGATTGCAAATTATCCTGAAGAGTGTAATGATAAAAAGTTGACACAAAGAATGAGATTTCTTGAATTAAAAGTTAAGAATTCAGCATTTGTTCTAATTAAGAAGAAATTAACTGAGAAAAATATTTATCTTGTGAGATGTAATCCTTGTACAGGAGCCAGTTTCTATTCAGATAGGGGCGGATTTTAAAAGGCGCGCGAATAGCCTACTTTTGTTTGCGCTCCAGGCGCAAACAAAAGTAAGCTGGATTTTAGTAGATACGTGCGGAGCCGCGCGTATCTGCTAAAAACCTGGATCGGCGCGCGCAAGGCTATGGATTTTGTATAGCCGGCGCGCGCCGAGCCACGCAGCCTACCCCCGTTCCCTCCGAGGCTGCTCCGAAATCGGAGCGGCCTCGGAGGGAACTTTCCTTTGCCCTCCCCTCACCTTCCCCTCCCTTCCCCTACCTAACCCACCCGCCCGGCCCTGTCTAAACCCCCCCCTTACCTTTGTCGGGGGATTTACGCCTCCCGGAGGGAGGCGTAAATCCCCGCGCGCCAGCGGGCCTCCTGCGCGCCGGGCCGCGACCTGGGGGCGGGTACGGAGGGCGCGGCCACGCCCCCGGACCGCCCCGGGCCGTAGCCACGCCCCCGTACCCGCCCCCGAAACGCCGCGACGACCGGGCCCGCCCCCGACACGCCCCCGACACGCCCCCCTCGGAGAACCCCGGGACTTACGCGAGTCCCGGGGCTCTGCGCGCGCCGGGAGGCCTATGTAAAATAGGCTTCCCGGCGCGCAGGGCCCTGCTCGCGTAAATCCGCCCGGTTTTGGGCGGATTTACGCAAGCAGGGCTCTGAAAATCCGCCCCACACTGTATTAAAGAATTAGGGTGAGAGTCAAATAGAAAAAATTGTTTTGTACATCAGAAGTACGGTAAATCATTTCTCATTGAAATTGACACTGTTGAAATAGATAGAGATCTGAGAAGCAGATCTAGTAACAGTCAGGCAGGAAGACCCTCCGAGGAGCGGATAGCCGGAAACGCAGGGGAGCCCTTGAGGAGCAGGTACTCAGAGCGTCCGGATGCCAAGACCAAATCAGGAACAGGAAGTCCTTGAGAGTGGAGAGATCATTAAAACAAACTTCTTGCTAACTCGAGGAAGGAAAGGGCAGGTCAGATTAAATACACTAGTGGGTTGACATCATCAGGCGGGGACACCCCCGAAGTTCCCGCCATGATGTGTTCAAATGAGGCCCTTGCACGTGTGCACGTGTCTAGGTAACTCTGTGTCCAAGATGGTGATCAGCAGTGCCCACACTGTCCCGGGAATGCCAGCAAGGTCAGTGGGGCTTGGCAGAGACCACCATTCTTCCCAGACTTGATGGAGTAGGGAAAAAAGAGGTGAGCATGAGAGGTCGCAGCCGGCTGCGACTGACAGGCGTAACACTTACTATGGGGAAATCACCTACATACTAGAATTTATAACATTCTTGGGCAAGAGGTTCCATTTCTTATGTGCTAATGTGAGTACCCTCTTCTGGTATCCATTCACATTATCCAAATTTATATACCTTCCCCATATAAAAGCAAAAGCAAAAAAAATCTTCCATTTCCAAATGCCTAAACCCTTTCTAACAATTAAAGATGTGCATCGGGTGCCAAATCGTTTATGCTTTCGGGTTCATGTGGCCGCGGGAAAATCTCGTATTCCCACGGATCAGCATTTTTTTGTTTCATGAAAAATCGTTTTTTGGCTTAGTGCACATTAACTCCCGTTAGCGCGCACTAACAAAAACTAACAAAAAGTAACAAAAACTAATGGTTTTTTGTTAGTGCGCGCTAACGGGAGTTAGTGCCCGCTAACTCCCATAAGCACGCACTAAGCCAAAAATGAATTTTTATGAAAATTTTGGGAAAGTGCAATTGTTTTATCGATTTCCCGATCCATGACAATTTAGGAAATATCATACGAATTTACTAATCATCAAAAAACAATTGCACATCCCTACTAACAATGAAGTCTAAGTGAGAGAAAGAGCTAGGTCCAAAATATCTCCACTACTGAAGACTACAACATACTACCATAATGTGCTGCAACAGAACAACTTTGCCTATACGGTGATTTGATGGCAGAAGAACTCCCCAATTACCCAAACAATTTTTTACAAGGCATCTCCTCCCTATCACTAGAACTGAACCGAACCCAAAGTTTTCCCTCTTCTCTACATCTTGGTCTTCTCAAAGTACACTTAGAAACAGTAAATCTTACCACATCCTTGAACTTATTGAAGATTTCAAACTCCATGTCTTTTGTCTCACTGGGACCTAAATAAGAGAGGATGACTCAGTGATGCAACATGGATGATCTTGGCCTCATTCAGGTAATCAAGGTTCCCTCTCACAAGCACAGCCACTCTCTTGATCTAATTCTTCTTTCCACAAATATTAATTTAGACTCTGACCCAATAACAGTGGATCCAATTTTCTAGTCAGATCACTAATTAATTCAGGCCACCATTCCAATCAAAAAACAAACTCATTTTGTTCCCCCACTCAAACCGCCCTACCAAGAATCTGTTCTCTATTACAAGTGAAACCTTTAAAAAAGCTCCTTAACATACCAGAAAATCAAACTACTACAGACTAACCAGAATTCCTAGTTCAGCATTGGAATGACAAATTCATTTCTAGGGATGTGAATCGTTTTTGAACGATTAAAATTATCGTCAGATAATATTAAAATTGTCCAAAATCATTAGAGTGCACGATACAATACAAATGCCCCCGATTTATCGTCAGGGGCATTTGTATTGTATTGTTAAATAGGGCGCGGGAAAACCGGCACACCAAAAAACCCCTAAAACCCACCCCGAACCTTTAAAACAAATCCCCCACCCTCCCGAACCCCCCCCCCCCAAATGTTTTAAATTACCTGGGGTCCAGTGGGGGGGCACCGGCGTGATCTCCAGCTCTCTCTGGCCATGACTGCATTAAGAAAAATAGCGCCGTGGCCCTTTGCCCTTATCATGTAACAGGGCAAAGGTAGCGCCGGAGCCTTTTTGGTTCCTGGCTCCCGACGTCACGCATGCAGGAGATCGCCCCTGGACCCCCGCTGGACCCCCAGGGACTTTTGGCCAGCTTGGGGGGGGGCCTCCTGACCCCCACAAGACTTGCCAAAAAGTCCAGCGGGGGTCCGGGAGAGACCTCCTGCACGCGGGCCGTATTGCCAATCTTCAAAATGGCGACTATGTCATACGGGCGACCATCGCCCGTATGACATAGTGAGAGCAAAGGTAGCGCCGGCGCCATTTTGAACTCTTTGCCAAGTCGTCCATAGGCAAGGCCAGATGGTTTAAATACCTGAGAGGGATGATGTCATCCGGAGGGGATGGGTAACATCAAGCTAGTTTGAGAGAACATTGCCCAAATCTCATCTTGGAGTGAGTTTCCTCACTCCGAAGGCCAGCAAATCTTCACACGAGACCACTGTTCTGTTCGTAGGTGTCACGTAGAATGTCAAAGTGGCCCCTAACCCCCTACACTCTTACCTTAACCCCACCTCGAGTTACTAGGTGGGCCTACCATAGGGATACAAATACCTACCTATGGGCCATGATATTATGGCCAGTCAGTCTCTCTCTCTCTCTCTCTCTCTCTCTCTCTCTCTCTCTTTCTCTCTTTCTCTCAGACCATTAACAATGATCCCCTGGTGGTTGAATGATGGAATTACAACAGGTCTGGCACTTATTGCAAAATCTGAAATGGTATTGCAATTTACACTAACTTAGCTCTTCACACAGGTAATAAATGCTATATTAGCATAAAACATGCCCCTTTTGCTATCGCATGCGGTACTTACCGCATTTTGATAAATCCACCCCATAGCTTGTTACAGTTTCCAGTTCAATTTTTAGTCTGCACATTTCTATTTATACTTTATGATCTCTTATTTTGCATTTGATGTAGGTTTGTCTGCATATGTGACAAAGGTGAGGTATTCTATTAGTGTCTAGTTTCTTTGTAGGGATCTATAAAAGTCTGGCTTGTTCTATTTTCCTAATAGGAGATGTATTGGTGTTTTGGGGTTTTGTAGTGTTGTCTTTTAATATGTAGGATTGTTATTGTTTGAGTGCTGGCAGTTAGTGCTGTTTTGTTAATGGAGGTTTACTGTATTGTAATTTGTAAGCCTTCCATACCAAAACAGCCAGACCTCACCCAACACATATTAAAATATGCCTAATACCATATGCGATCCAATTGTCAGCAGCTCAGTTTGCCCACCCCTAGTTCAGGGTGTGCTGTACATAGTTGTTTAGGAAAATGTGAGATTTTTTTGTCTCAGCTCTGCCAGGCTCACATGATATACCTATCTAGGGTTAGCTTGGTATAATTTTTGGAGCTGTTGAAGCACATTCTGCACAGGAAGCACAGAAGTGAATCACAGATACCCCATGGACCAGTTCTGAAAAAATCCCCCAGGTTTTTTCCTGCAATCCGGCCCTGCCAGCCCCTAAAGAAGTGCCATACTTAATTGTATTAAAATCATACCTTAGCAAAGGGAAGGTAATAATATACGCTGTGCACCCTTTGGGTGGGCTTATACATAAGAAGTTCTGTAAGCTTTGCACAAGTACCCCTAGGGAACAGAGTTAGAGTCTGGAAAAGGACAGAAAAATAGGCCTATGCCCAGAGAGGCAATATTCTATGAAAGATAGATGAGCTACAGTGTGAGTTCCTGAGACTAGCTTCTTGGATCTCCAAAAAGAGGAGCAAGAATGAATTTATGGCTTCTAGTGTAGTAGAAACAGAGCAGCTAGAATGGTTTAATTAATGTTTGTTCTACCAAAGCTATTGTGAGAATCTCAGCTCACATTCCCCTTATCATTAAATGCTAACTTCGTAAAATACTCTCTATTTATATTCTGACTCCAGTATATCATTTCCGTTTCCTTCATGTCTCACCTACTGTACATTTTTAGTAATTTGGGGGAAGGAGTCTTCACATCTCTGTACTGTGTGTTTCATGAATGATTATATACTTTGTACATTTTTGTATACTTTGTTTAACTTATCTGGTAGAACACTATAGATTGATTGTGCTATATAAATGCTAATGATAAGACCAATGACAATAAACAATTATAGCTCCAGCATCTGTCTTAGCCACAAAGCATGTTAGCTGGAAATTTATGGTACAGTGATTTATAGAGAGCATCAATATCAATTTTTTGTTGAGGGGACTGGAATTAACAGGCGGTTTAGACACAAGTTAGGCCCCCCCCAAAAAAAACCCCCCAAAAAACCTTTCTGTATATCAGAAATGTTTTGCGTCTTAATTTCTAAAAATCTAAATTGAAAGGGAAATTGGAAGACCATGGTATATAAAGTGCCGTTACATTGGCCATTGAATACCAGTAAGCATGGAATCGGTGATAGCACAATTTATTTCTACCTTTTTAATGCACACTTTAGATAGCACATGACCTGTACTGTGAAACAGCAGTTATACTCCAGGGACTAGAGATTAACAACATATGTGCTACGAGTGGTTTATTTTACAATTGCTGTGAAATAAAAGCAGATGGAAATGAGCCACCAGTGAATTACTCTGCCATTAAAAACAACAGTATTTTTTATCACTGTTGAAAGGTCTGATTTTTTTTTTTATTTGTTTGTTTTATAAGAGGAAGCAAGATATTTTTTTTTCCCAGTTTAGGTAAAAACTTGGTCAATGGATTGTCCATGGCTGGCTAACTAAAAGAATTGTAGCAGCTGGATCCTTGTGCCACTTGCTAATTGAAATACAATTTGTACATGAAAAAAGGGTAATGCAATCAAATGAAATGGGAATTATTTTCCTAATGCACTTCAGTTCTTCAAGTCCTTGTTTTTATATATAAAAAGAGGAGTTAATGACGCGGTAATGTTTAATTTCTAGAGCAAAATTAAAATCTTCCAACATATTGCTTTTCTTATAACTGGATTTTGTATGACATTGTTCCTTTCCATTTTCCATATTTCTCTGCTTCAGAACTCAGTCCATTTGTGAATTGTTAATTTTCCCTATAAGACATTTACTGTACCTTAAAATTAAATACACAAAACTGAAAATTAAAGTCTGCTACATTCTCAGTGAACAGTTAGATTATGTTTGGAAATTATAACTAATTTATTCTACATTGTTATTATGGGCTGTATTGATTAAGCCTTCTCTCTGAATGCATAACAACACTGCACTAGTAGTAGGAAGATGACATTTTTAATACCAGCAAATATAACAAGCATTTATTTTCCCTTAATAAATATAATTGTCTTCACTATAATCCTTGTTCTGGGTCCATCTTTTCATACAGTTTAGGGAATTGTATTGCCTATATTGTAAAATGTTATGAGGACAATTTTCTAAAGATTTTACAGAGTAAAAATACTGTTTGAAAATAGTCACTCCTTGCAGGTAAAAGTATGTGCAATATGAAACCGCGTGGAAAACCAGGCCAGGTCAAGTCGGAGGAATGAAAGTCTTCAGGAGCTTTTCTTTTTTAGATCCCTCTGGAGAGTTCAAAGTGTGCGCTTTGCAGTAAGCATGTGCAGAGGCAAAAAAAATGTTTGATTTGTTTATTCATTTCGAAGGTCACATTCATTTGTTCGGTTTGTTTCAAATGAAAATACTTTTTTTTTTATTCATTTTATTCATTCGTTTTCTATCTTAGTCAACGCAACCTAGTTTGGACTCCCAATTTGGGTTTTTCTAATTTCTAATGAAACTGATGGGTAGAAATCATCAAAAGGATGAAGGCATGCCAATTCTTCAAGACTATGTTAACATGGCACTGAAAGTGGCATGAAGAACCCAAGGACTCACAATGGGCACAACGGTACCAGCAGTGGCAGGAGCTCTGCAATGTTCCATCAGAGGAGCAAAGCAGCTGCAAGAGTAACCAGAACATAAAGAGGGAAACATAAAGGGGGAAACAATGCACCAAAAGAGGTGGGGAACCCTAAGGCAATGATAGATGGTCAAAGCAACTGAAGAGTGGCCTGAAGACCCCAAAGCATCAAGGTAGATGAAAAGTGGTTACCCAGAGTGGCAAGAACACCCCAAGGCTTAAAATGAGGGACCATGGGCATCAACCAAATTAATATAACGCCCTAAGCAGGGAGAAGCCATAGTAAATCCCTAGAGGAGGCCTAATGCCATTTCCATATAGTATCATTAGGTGAAGGAGCTGGCTTCCCTTTTCCTGTGTTTAATATGATTCCCAGCCTTGTCAATATCATCTACTTCTACACATCATCAATGGAGGCTAAGTTGCTACTTACTAGAGGCAGCATTTGCTCCTTAGCCACTAGCTGTTTAATATCCTGTGATTCAGGGAATCCAGGACACAATTCTCCTTCTGAATTAGATTTTGCAATTACTGCCTCCATTACCAAAGAAGCAATAATAATGGAGGAACATGGTCCTGGTTTTGGGTCCTGCACCTCCACAAAGCATATGCTTTTGAGAGAAATGAAACAGGAAATGACACAAAATTTCCATTTCATTTCAGGTCATTTTCAAAAGGAAATGATTTAAATTCCAATGAAATTTTGTCAGAATTTTGTTTTGTTTTGAAAATCAGGAAAGATGACTGAAGATGAGGCCTTGCCTAGGGAATAGGCCAAGACCCAAAGAGGGTCCCCAGTCTACACCTGAGCATGATGCTGATACCTTTGCCTAGACCTAGGTCAGAGACTGAGACCTTGCCTAGACATAGGCCTTGTCTCAAAGCAGGAGCCGTGGCATACACCCAAGCATGAAGCTAGCATCTCAACTTGGGCCCTGACCTGATGCCAAGCCTTTGACCAAGACCTGAGCAAAGGTCCAGGTCTGGGAAATTTCCAGACCCCACTTACCTTATCCATATGAGATCTGGCACTGCGAGCAGGCCCAAATCCTAATGCAATTTTAAAGATAGCGCCGGCCGTCCATTACTCCTACCATGTGACAGGGGCCGGCCAATGGCACGGATACCCTGTCACATGGTAAGGGCAAAGGGCCATCGGCGCCATTTTTATTAGTGGCAGCCGACAGCCCGAGAGCAGGAGATCACTCCCGGGACTCCCACTGGACCATCAGGTACTTGTAAAATGTTTTGGGGGCGGTTTGGGAGAGTGGGTGAAGCTAAGGAATCAGTTTTAAAGGGTCAGGTGGGTTTTTTTGTTTATCGGCTCGGGCGCAGCCGATAAACAAAACCGCGATTGGGCCGCACAAAAAAAAATTAACGATGTGAATCGGAACCGGAATCGGAACCAATTCCAGTTCCAATTCACATCTCTACTAAAGAGTAAATTTCCTGTGGGCCAATGTCTACATTTACGGAGGCTATGTTCAACTAAAGAAGAATTTTGCTGTCAGGCTCAATAATTATTTAGGAGCTTATTGATATTCAGGTAGCCATATAAGCTCATAAAACATGCTTTTCAAAGGGCAAAGTATGTTGAAAGGCAATGGTTACTATTAGACAATGTCATTAACAACATAAGAACAAAGAAACATAAGAATATGCCATACTTGGTCAGACCAAGGGTCCATCAAGCCCAGCATCCTTTTTCCAAAGTGGCCAATCCAGGCCTTAAGAACCTGGCAAATTCCCAAAAACTAAGTCTAACCCATGTTACTGTTGCTAGTAATAGCAGTGGCTATTTTCTAAGTCAACTTAATTAATAGTAGGTAATGGACTTCTCCTCCAAGAACTTATCTAATCCTTTTTTAAACACAGCTACACTAACGGCACTAACCACACCCTCTGGCAACAAATTCCAGAGTTTAATTGTGCATTGAGTGAAAAAGAACTTTCTCCGATTTGTTTAAATGTGCCACATGCTAACTTAATGGAGTGCACCCTAGTCTTTCTATTATCCGAAAGAGTAAATAACTGATTTACATTTACTGTTACGAGCGCGCGCGGGCGCGGTCGTCGTAAGCGGGTGGTGAGCCCTTGGGCCACGGCAGGACTCAAGGAGGAGCCCCAAGCCACACCGTGGGAGGTGAGCTGAGCAGGCATGGTGAGCCAGGCAGGCAGGAACAGAAGCAGGGAGTCCGACCCTCAGCCGGACCTGCATGCCCATGGTAGCCAACACGGGGAAGTTGACTAATGAACGGTCCTCCGACTGTTCCCGGCCCTTTCGGACCTGCCGCTGGGAATGGCAATGGGCAGCAGGCCGGACAGAGGCGAGGGCAGACAGAGTCCTTACACTGAGGACGTGAGACGAGGGCTGAAGCAGACATCCAAGAGAGGCTGAAGCAAGACGTTGGAGACATCAGGGCAAGGGCTGAAGTGAGACATAGGAAAGATCCAGGCGAGCAGGAACTACGATGCTGGGATACTGACATCCGAAGCCCCTCGGCTGGCAGAAGCTCAAGAGCCCGTGGGATGAATCCCTCCTGTTGGCCACTCCAGGGCCCAACAGGACAGAAGGCTCAGGAACCAGACGAGGACGTAGGTCAAGGCAGAGACACGAAGACATCAGGGCAAGGGCTGAAGCAAGACAATCGTAGACAAGGCAGGTGCAGACATTGCAGACAAGGCTGGACGGAAACATGGCACTGTCCAACAGGGCGCCCTACTCAGCCAGCACAGCTAGACTGGTCACGGACCACCCCGTCCCTGACGCGCCCTACACAGCCCAGGAAGGCTGGTCGCGGACCACGCTGAGGAAAGGAGGGTGCAGGGAAACTCCAGGCGAACAGGAACTCCGATGCTGGGATACTGACATCCGAAGCCCTACGGCTGGCAGGAACAGGAACAGACATCTAGGCAAGGTCAGGAACAGACATCGAGACAAGGTACCATCTAGACACGGCAGACCACGGAGGACCTGGATCGGGAGAGGCCACAGACAACTGTGTAACCCAATCCGAAGGCAAACAGGAACTAACAAGCAAGTCCTTATATACTGGAGGTTGTAGGCAACTCCCTGGGAGGAGTTAGACAGGACCGCCCCTTGCTGGCCCTATAACTGGGGAAGAGAGCTGCGGGCCAGCCCCTAGAGAAACGGGCGTGGCTGGAAGCAGGAAGTCCAAACACAGGCACGACGCCACAGGAACAGCTAGGCCTCTCAGGCCCTGGAGCAAGTCCCGGATGGAACACAGGCGAGGCCCTGGCTTCAAAGCGGCCTCTGGAGGAAGGTAAGATACCTCCTGTAGCGCAGCAACAGGGGGGATCGCAACATTTACCCATTCTAGACCTCTCATGATTTTAAACATTATCATATCCCCCTCAGCCGTTTCTTCTCCAAGCTGAAAAGTCCTAACCTCTTTAGTCTTTCCTCATAGAGGAGCTGTTCCAGTCCCCTTATCATTTTGGTAGCCCTTCTCTGTACCTTCTCCATCGCAACTATATCTTTTTTTAGATGCGGCGACCAGAATTGTACATAGAATTCAAGGAGCGATACAGAGGCATTATGACATTTTCCGTTTTATTCACCATTCTCTTTCTAATAATTCCCAACATTCTGTTTGCTTTTTTGACTGCCACAGCAGACTGAACCAATGATTTCAATGTGTTATCCACTATGATGCCCAGATCTCTTTCTTGGGTAGTAGCTCCTAATATGGAACCTAACATTGTGTAACTATAGCATGGGTTATTTTTCCCTATATGCATCACCTTGCACTTATCCACATTAAATTTCATCTGCCATTTGAATGTCCAATTTTCCAGTCTCACAATTATCACAATCTGCAATTTATCACAATCACAATTTATCACAATTTATCACAATCTGCTTGTGATATCTACTCTGAGCAATGAAATTAATTGCACAGTATGTGTGCTGAAATACTCTGAAAACTCTACATCAATAGCTTCCATCATTCACCATTATTAGCCAAATGTATACGTTTATCCAGTGTTTTCAGAAAAAATGTTGATCCCCCTACACTTGCGGCAAAAATATTAGAGATTTTATTGTTCGTTCTTGGATGCCATATATTGAGCCACAAGAAAATAATACGCAAATTAGATCTAGTGGACATTGGCCCTGTCATGGGTCTTATTTTTTTGGTCAAGCAATTACTGGTCTGGGGTGGACCGATTCCACTACCAACAGTCAATATCTTGGACTGCACTACCTCCAATGTCATTTATTTTATTATTTGCCCTTGTCTTAAAATCTATGTAGGTAGAAGAAAACATTCTATACATAAGTGGCTTATTGAACGCCGAGCTGTATATCAACGTGAAAAAAGCAAGCACCAATGGTGCAACATTGTATCCAACAGGCAGGCACATTGTTTTAAGGATCTGAAGTGGTGGGTTATAGAAAAGGTTCAGCAGAGAAAGGCAAACAGTGGAGTGCTTCAGCGATCTGTACTTGGACCGGTGCTTTTTATTATATTTATATATGTTCTGGAAAATGGAATGATGAGTGAGATGGTCAAATTTGCAGATGACATAAAATTATTTAGAGTTGTTAAATCACAAGCGGGTTGTGATAAACTGCAGTAGGACCTTGCAAGACTGGAAGATTGGGCGTCCAAATGGCAGAAGAAATTAAATGTGGACAAGTGCAAAGTGATGCACATAGGGAAAAGTAACCCACATTGGGGTAGATTTTATAATTTTGCGCGAGCACGTACTTTTGTTCGCGCACCAGGTGTGAACAAAAGTATGCAGGATTTTATAAGATACGTGCGTAGCTGCGCGTATCTTATAAAATCCAGGGTCGGCACACGCAAGGGGGTGCACATTTGTGCAACCTGCGCGCGCCGAGCCCAGCGCACGCTGCCTGTTCCCTCCCCCCACCTTCCCCTCCCTTCCCCTACCTAACCCACCCCCCCGGCCCTATATAAACCCTCCCTTACCTTTGTTGGGAGATTTACGCCTGCTGAAAGCAGGCGTAAATCTGCACGCGCCAGTGGGCTGCTGGCGCACCATCACCCGACCCGGGGGCTGGTCTGGAGGCCTCAACCATGCCCCGGGCCGGCACCATGCCCCTGGCCCGCCCCCGAAATGCCGCACCACGCCCCCGAAACGCTGCGTCATTTACGGAACGCCCCTGACACGCCCCTTTTACGAAGCCCCGGGACTTATGCGCATCCTGGGGCTCTGCGGTCACCGGCAGCC
This sequence comes from Rhinatrema bivittatum, assembly GCF_901001135.1. Lineage (NCBI taxonomy): Eukaryota > Metazoa > Chordata > Amphibia > Gymnophiona > Rhinatrematidae > Rhinatrema > Rhinatrema bivittatum. The sequence continues at coordinate 595,922,687 of NC_042615.1, forward strand.
TATGCAAAATAGGCGCGCCGGCGTGCGAGGGCCCTGCATGCGTAAATCCGGCCGGATTTACACATGCAGGGCATTTAAAATCCGGCCGATTATAGTTACACAATGTTAGGTTCCATATTAGGAGTTACCTCCCAAGTAAAAGATCTGGGCATCATAGTGGTCAAAACATTGACATTTTCGGTGGTCAAAAAAGCAAATAGAATGTTAGGAATGTTAAATAAAACAAAGAATGTCATAGTACCTCTGTATCGCTCCATGGTGAGACTTTACCTTGAGTACTGTATGCAATCCTGGTCTCTGTATATCAAAAAGAGAATTAGTTGCATTGGAAAGGGCTCAGAGAAGGGTGACCAAAATGATGAAGGGAATGGAATGGCTCCCCTATGAGAAAAGGCTAAAGAGGTTAGGACTCGTCAGCATGGTGGAAAGAAGGCTGATGAGGGATATGATAGAGGTTTGCAAAATCATGAGAGGACTACAATGGGTGAATGTAAATCAGTTGTTTACTTTTTCAGATAATAGAAGGACTAAAGAGCACCCATGAATTTAGCACGTGGCACATTTAAAACTAATCGGAGAAAATTATTTTTCACTTAATGCATTATTAAGCTCTGGAATTCATTGCCAGAGGATATAGTTAAAGAAGTTATCATAGCTAGGTTTAAAAAAGTTGTGGATATGTTCCTGGTGGAGAAGTCAATAAACTGCTATTAATTAAGTTAACCTGAAAGCCTGATGTATGCATTAATTAGGGGATGTACCAAGAGGATTTTTTTTTGTTTTTGTTTGAATAATGTTTATTGAGAGGTATAACAATTACAAATACAACAATGGCATAGTCATCTACCGATCAATATAGTAAACATTATACAAATGCATGATAATAAACCAAACCCCTCATGATATTATATAAAAGAAAATAGAGAATAGAAAAAGAGAGAAAAGCTAAGGAAAGAGAGAAAGTGTAGAGAAGAGAGAGGAAACCAAAAATAGAAAGATAAGTAAGACAGATACAGAAGTCACCCGCTTAGAGGTCAGCAGTATATAATCTCCATAAAACGTATTAGCATGATCCGGATAAAGAACTACCCAATTAAGTTAATGATAAAGTGTATTCGTCAAGCGGCTTCCACACCTGCGCCCAGGTAGTAAGTTGGCGAGATTTAATCGCCATCGCTTTCTCATATTTACTGTACATACAGACAGAGTTCCACCACATATGTTTAGAGAGGAGAGTACTCTGTTTCCAGTTAGCCAGAACATTATGTAATGCAATGAGCATTAAAAAATCTAACAATTTACCTTGAGCAGTGTTAAGCTCCAGAGTTGGGTCTCTACTACGTAAGATAACCATTTTATAAGTAATGGGACTTGATAGAGGTAGTATGCGAGAAATGATTAATCCGATCTGAGTCCAGAACTGTTTAACGTATGTACAGTAAAATAGCATGTGTGAGAGAGTGCTATTGGGGTTAGCGCAAGACCAACAAGTATGAGCTTGAGATAACCCCGCTCTGTGGATTCTCCACGGTGTCCATATAGCCCTATGCAGTACAAAATAAGAAGTTTGGGTTAAACTCGAGGAAAGGGATATACGCACAGATTTTTGCCATAACTCCTGCCATTGGTGATTGTCTAAGTTAACGTCCAAAGTTGACATCCAGTGGGATTGTAATCCCCGAAGGGAGCTGAAAGGCAGTTTAGACTTGAGAAATTTATAGATTCGAGAGGCAAGATGACCTTTTCCCTCGTAAAGGGCATAGAAAGAAATCAAGAATGGGTTAGAGCCAGACCATACAGTAGGGATATTCACATCTTTAAGAGCATGTTGTAATTGTACCCAGGCATAAAACTGAGAAGTCGGTAACTGAAATAAATCTCTTAAATGAGCGAAAGGAAGTAATTGACCATTATCCAGGATATCAGATAGGAACCATATCCCACATTTCTGCCAATGAGACCAGTTAAGACGGTTACCTCCCACTTTAATTCGCTGATTATGCCACAATGGAGCAAACTTAGAAAGCGCCCAAAGGGGAGTAGTATTGGGACGTAATTTATCAAACTCTGAAATTGCTAAATGCAGAGACCTCAAGATAGGGTTAGTGTTAGCAGTGCGGGATAATGGAACACCAGGGAAATATTCCACAGGAGCCGGGGGCAATAAAGACAATTCGATAGAAAGCCACCTGGGAGGAGTGGAAGAAGATGTCTCCTTTAGGAAATAATGAGAGCCTTGTTGCAAAATATAGGCCTGATGGTATACATAAAAATCTGGAAAATTGACACCGCCATATCTAGTAGTGCGTTTTAACTTAGCTAAAGCAATCCGAGGAGTTTTGTTATTCCACAAAAATTTAGTAAGAACCTGATCTACACGGGTATAAAAAGATTTAGAAAAAAAAATTGGGAGCATGGAGAGGACATATGTAATTCTCGGAGCTAAGACCATTTTAATGGAATCCAAGCGACCCCACCAGCTCAAATGTAGAGGAGACCAAGTTACAGTCGCCTCTTTAAGCTGCCGAAGAAGCAACTCTTCACAATTAGAGATCGTAAGATCAACATCTGCATGGAAAAGAATGCCCAAATATTTGAGTCCACTTTTTACTTTTTGAATTGGGATATCATCTATATTCACCAAGGAGCTGAGAAAATTTAAGGGGAACATCTCAGTTTTATGCCAATTAATTTTGTACCCAGAAACCACCGAATAGGCAGAGATGAGAGTGAGCAATGAGGGGAGAGAAAGTTCAGGATTTGCGAGAAAAAGAAGAACATCATCGGCATATGCCGATAGCTTATATGTTTGATCACCAATACTTAGACCTTCTATGTTCACCGATTGCCGTATGGCTAGTAATAAGGGTTCAGGAGCCAGATTAAATAATAATGGGGATAAAGGACAGCCTTGGCGGGTGCCTCTATGTAATTGGAATGGGGAGGATGAACGATTATTGATAAATAAAAAAGATGTGGGAGAGGAATATAAGGCTTGGACCCAGTTTAGGAAAACCGGTCCAATACCAAACCATTCCAGGGAAGCCCATAAAAAAGGCCACTCAACACGATCAAATGCCTTTTCCGCATCTAATGATACCGCTACTGCAGGAAAAGACAATGAAGGAGCCCGTGTCAAAATATGGAGGAACATGCGAGAATTATTAGCAATTAATCTATTTTTGAGAAAGCCAGATTGATCAGGGTGAATAATAGCACCCAACACAGAGGACAATCGTGTCGCCAATATTTTAGCAAAAATTTTATAGTCTGTATTCAGTAAGGAAATTGGTCTATAATTAGAGACAGAGGCAGGGTCACGACCTGGCTTTGGTAGAACTACCATACATGCTTCATTGAAGTTAGATGGACCAGAGGAAAGGGGAGACATAGATACAAAATAAGTATGTAAATGTGGAACAAGCGATTTTTTAAAAGCATGATAAAAGTCTGTGGAAAGACCATCTGGTCCAGGTGCCTTGCCCAAAGAAAGCGCAGTGATAGCTGAGGTGACCTCTTCCTGGGTGAAAGGAGCATCCAACCTGGAGGCTTGGTCTTCAGTGAGAGTCGGGTGATCAATAGTGTCTAAATAACGATGTATGCCAGTTTTGGAAGGATCCACTTCAGTTTGATATAAGGAGTCATAAAAGGCACGAAATTCCCGAAGAATCTCTACATCAGTGGTCAAGGGAGTGTTATTGGAAGACAAAATCATATCAATTCGTTTTCTTTCTTGACGTTTCTTAAGATAGGAAACTAACAAATGACCACATTTGTTATTTTCAGCGTAATAAGTCGCCTTCTGACGATTGAGACTAAGCTGAACTTGAGAGCTTAGATGTTGGTTGTAGCGATATCTCGCTTTCAACAAGCTGGTGAGAGAGGGCAGCGTGGGATTAGTGATGTGCATTTGTTCTAGATCGTCCACTTCTTTCTGAAGATCAGCTAGGGTAGCACGATACGCCTTCTTGCATCGTATAGAATAGCTTATGATGGATCCTCGAATCGTCGCTTTGAATGCTTGCCATATAGTGTCAGGAGAGACCTCGGCCGCTGCGTTAAACCGGAAAAAGTCCTCAATGTGTTCACGGGTTGTAGAGAGAAACTGGGGGTCAGCTAAGTACGATGAATTAAATCTCCACCTGTGTTCAGCAGAGATTGTAGAGAGAAGCTTTAAGGTGATCTGTATAGCAGTGTGGTCAGAGATCAAAATGGGTTGTATAGATGCTGCATTGACATGCTGTACCAGATGTTTAGAAACCAGAAGTAGATCGATCCTGGAGTATGTGTTGTGGGGAGCGGAAAAAAAAGTATAGTCTTTAGTTGTAGGATGAAGTAAACGCCAAGGATCCGATAACCCATGTGACCGCATGAGCGCCTGCAAAGTTTTACAAGATTTGGTAATATGTGGGCGTAATTTAGTTGTTTTATCAAGAAAAGGATCCAAGACCTGATTGAAGTCACCACCAATAATTAGTGGAAGTGATGGAAAAGCAAGTAGTTGAGCAAACAAGTCCTGAAAGAAGACTGGGCTATCCACATTTGGAGCATATACATTTAAGAAAAGATAAACTTGCTGTGCAATCTGAATTTGAGCCAAAGACCATCTACCATCTTCATCAGCCGATGAATGTAGAATTTTAGCATCTAGCCTTTTATGTATCAAAATGGCAGTGCCTCTTTTCTTTTTGGATGCAGGGCTAAACAGCACGTGGCCCACCCACTGTTGTTTCAGTTTGAGGGCCTCCTGAGAAGAAAGGTGGGTCTCCTGTAAAAGAGCAATGTCAGTATGAAGCGTTTGAAGATAAGTCAACACCTTTTTTCGCTTAATCTGGTGTGTGAAGCCATTGACATTTAAGGAGGTGATCTTGATATCAGTAATCTGTGAAGCCATAATCGCAGAATATGATTATATGTTGGGTAGCCATCAAACCATTCAAAAAAATTTAACCTCTCGGGTGAGAAAAAAGAAACAGAAAAGGGTAAAATTTCCAACTCAGAAAAAAGCAGTATCATAATGAGAAGAGAAAAAAAGAGAAAGGTGTAAAAAGCCATAAAAAAGAAACAATAGAAGCCAGACAGGCTACTTCGTGAAAAAGAGCCTCTTGTAGTGCCAGACGACACGAATAACCAACTTCTCTCACGCCAGACCATGACGTAGGGTTTTGGAATCCCCTGCTTGAAAAAAAAAAGGAGAAACAAACGATTCCTGAGAAGAAATGCAGAAGCTAAGTTCCAAAAACTGACTAGAGTCAGTACATCAAAAAAGAGAAAAAAGTAAACGGATCCTAATAGAGGATCGGTGATTCACTAGCCAGGCAATTGAAGATCAAAAGCAAATAGTTACGTTCCTGGAGTCCAAAAATAGTAGTCAGACATTAAAATACAAGGGCATGTCTATATGGAACATGGAAGTAAAATCGAAGAACATGCAAAAATAAACAAACGCACCAATAGCGTAAAGTATAGGCCATTGAGGGCCGATGAAAGGCCACGGACCTTTAATGGAGGACCAGCTAGAAAAAGAAAAGGAACTAATCAGGTTACCATTTCGGATGGACGGTCCTGGGAACATAAAAATTCTTCCAACGTTGTCGGGTTGGTGAAAGTTTGTGTGCGATTGAGATAAGTAATCCGCATTTGAGCTGGATACAGAAGACCATATTGTGCCCCCAACGATTTGAGGCGTGGGCGTAAGGCTAAAAATTGCTTCCGTTTCGCCGCCGTCGCCTTAGCGAAATCCGGGACAAACATAATAGGGTTGCCCTGGAAAGTAATAGGAGCTTGAGTTTTCGCCGCCGTCAAAATAAGCTGTGTATGTGGGTATCGGAGGACCTTAAAAATGATAGGCCGCGGGTACCTCGAGTCTCGGATGGGCCTCGCCGGGATCCGATGCGCCCTTTCTATTTCAAGAGGTTTGTCAAAAGTTATCTTTAAAGTAGAAGGGATAAGTTGTAGAACAAAAGCAACAGCGTCCGTACCTTCCATGCCCTCAGGAATACCAAGTATTCGAAGATTGTTGCGCCTGTTTCTGTTTGAAAGATCTTCAATTTCGGCCTGCATGAGTGTGATCTCCTGGCGTATGGTGGGAATAGATGACGCAGTTAACAACACTGAAGCGGTCTGGGCCTCCACATCATCCAATCTGGACTGAAAATGCGCCATTTGTTGAGCTACCGTCTTCAGCTCAAGTCCGATCGCGGTTGTGGCGTTGGTGTTTTTCTGTAGCATGTCTTTTAGTTGCTTGAGTTCAATAAGAACTAGGTCCGCAGACGCCATTGTTTTGCCAGCCGCTAATTTTTCAGGCGTAGGGGGGTCAGGCTTAGCTCGTTTCGACCCAGAAACCGCCGCGAAGGCTGCATCTATTTTCCCAGATTTGACAGCAGACATTCTGAAGGAAGAATAGTCCGTTCCCAGTCAGGTAGCGTGAAGAATAAACGGGGATAATCAGATAGTAAAAGCGAGGTCTGGCGGAGCTCAGTGGTTAGTCGGCCATCTTGGTCGCCGCTCAAGAGCGCCCCCCCGTACCAAGAGGATTTTAAAAGCAGCCAAGATATGTGCATATCTCCCTCAGACTGCACATCTTGAAAGTTTTCAAACAGGGCTGAGGTATGGACATTTTCTGGACTGGGCATGGGTATTTCAGGGCATGAACCTAAGATGTGAGTGTAAATACTGACGCAACATGGCATGCGCTGAGCCCCCTGCTGTGAAACTTTATTTCTGCTATGGATGCTATGTAAGTTACAATTTTAAGAAAACTAGGCAGATCTGTGGGGTTTTAAGGGTCAAGGCTAACTCAGGGTAGTGAAAGCTATCAAACCAGAGGAGTGTTGGAGGACCTATCTCTTAAATGGGCAAACTGGGGATGAACTGGTAAAATTGGGAATAACGGCATACACCCCTATTAAAATCTCCTGATTTACACGGGATTTGTGCACACATGCATGCACCCACTTAAAATTTGGTGACATGTGCACGCGGCCAGGCTATATATATATATTTATTTATTTATTTTTTTAAATTTAATCTTTATTGGCTTTTATATAAAAACCAAATTTAGAAAGTAAAAACAATTGAACAAAGAAAAAATTCATTTTACAATAATTAATAGGTAGTACACAAGTTCAATTATCTTCCGAGTCCACATAATCTGAAGCCATAAAAGAAAATGTCACACAGAGCAAACCACTGCTAATGCAACCCTGCTAACAATCATGCCTCTTAGCAGCTGGAGCACTATTAGACTTATCCCTAATAAAAGTTTACAAATGTGAGGGGTCAATAAAGGAATACTTGTTCCCTTAGAGGATAATGAGGCACTTGCAAGGAAATGTTAAGAAAAATGGACTCCTACCCCCAAGGTTTGAACTTCAGCTTTCATAGACAAACATGCTCTCCTACGCAGTTGTGTCTCACGTGCAACATCTGGAAATATCTGCATGACATTTCCATTGAATTTCAATTTCATTGAATTGCAATTCCATTGCAATATCAACTCTCTATCTACTTCAGCCACAAACAGGATAATTAATGTGGCTCTTCTTGTTACTGTATCATTAAAGTTAATTTAAAAAAACTGATACATTGGAGCCATTAAATGATGTAAATACATCTATTTCTCATTCTTCCATAACATGTTTCTTAATCTCAGGTACATAGAAACATCTAGAGAGGACAATGTCTTTATCCTATGCTATCTGCAATACTACTTTTATATATTTTCTAAACAACTCCAAGGCAGACATTAACCTAGTTTTAGGGAAGTTTAAGATTTGAAGATTTTTTGCTCTAGTTATATTTTCAAGAGGCTCCATTTTTGAGTTGATATATAGGCAGTCTTTCATTTTAGCTACTAATGATGACTGCACATTTGATATTGATTCTGAGAATATAGCACATTGTTTTTCCATATTCATAACACAATTATCTAACTCTGTTAACTTAGTAACTGCCCCAACTGTAAAGGAAGACAATTGAATAAAAGACTGAGCAAGGTTAGTTACAGTTTGTGTCACGACTTTCCAAATGTATTTCAGTGTTATTTCAGTAGGTTCAGATGTTTTGCTTCCATTTACCCCTTCTCCAATTGCACCAGATGAAGCAGGGATAGGCACAACTGCTACTGACTGCTACTGACTCCTCTCTTATAGGTGAAAGGCTATCAAAAGCACCACCATAATTAGGAGAGGCTTCCAAATGGACCGGAACTGAGGTATAAGCTACATGCCTACCACTCTCCACAATCACTGGCAGTGGCATATCAGAAGATGTTTTCAAGGAAACCACACTACTTTTACAAATGTCCACAATTCCAAGATCTGTGGGCCCTTAGCCTGTAGGGCAAGAGTCAGATCAGGGTGGTGGGAAAGGAGCTAAAAAGCTCAGAGGCCTCACCTTAAGTCTCCAGTGGTGTACTTACCACTTTCTGCCTGATCTCCAAGTCAGATCAGATGATCATCAATAAGCCCTCTCACAGGAACATGGACAGCTGGGGAATCAAAACATTTCCCTAGTCTTTTTTTCCCCATTTTGCCAAAATTAGCTCTAATGGGCGTGCCCTTTAGGTGTGCGGATTTGGCATGCCAGCAGCAGTGTACCACAGGACATTCATTTAAGTAGCATCAGCAAGGACCCCAAATGTTAGCTGTCCTCCTCAGGCCTTGTTAGAATCACAGGGAGAGGCAGCAGGATATCAGCAGGTTCAATATCTCGCTGTAGGGATCTGCATAAGTAGTGTCAGCAAGGACCCCAGGCCTGTCAAACACACACACACAGACACAGACAGTGCAGGCCAAATTTTAAAAGCATTACTCGCGCTAAAAGGCCCATATATGGGAGTATGTGGGGCTTGCGTGAGCAATGTGGTTTTTAAAAGCCGTTAATTATGCATGTATATGTGTGTGCATGAGCTAAGATGCCCAGAGAAAGTAGCGCCTACCTTTGGGTAGCCAAGCTGCACATTTTGCTTTCTGAATCACGCGGGAATACCTAATAGGGCCATCAACATGCATTTGCATGTTGCAGGTGCTATTAGGTTCGGGGGGGGGGGGGGGGGGGGGGAGTTGGACGCACATTTTGGATGCGCTATTACCCCTTACTGAATAAGGGGTAAAGCTAGTGCGTCCAAAACGTGCGTCCAAATGCCAGCTAAGGGTACGCTCTGTCGGAGCGCACTGTACTGTATCGCCTGTAAGTTAGCTTCTGAATGCACAACTCCTCTCTGCAAAATGCAAGAAAGCAATTTTAGGATCTGATTTACTAAGGCTTTTCTCCCATTCTTTGTCTAGGGGAAAATTGTTTAGTAAATGAGGCCCTCAGTTTCTTGCATATACTCTATCATGCTTTCTGGAATCAGGGAAACCCACCCAAAGACCAGCACTGGCCTGCAAATCAGGACTCTGGACTAAACAAGGGTCATTCTTCTGCCTACCCAGCCCCCACCCTTGCAGGTTGAGCCCTTGGGTTCTGAGGGTCAGTAGGTCTTTGCAGCAGCAGTACATCATGGTGAGTCAATACAGGTTGAAACCAGATTAGATAAGGCAAGGTTGAACAGGCACAGCTGAGTGGGCAAGTCTGGAAAGGCATGGCTGGATGGGCAAGGCTAGACAGGCACGGCTGGACAGACACAGCTGGACTGAACAAGGCTTGAACCAGCTGGTGAGGTTTAGACATGGGGTGTAGACAAGACTTGAACATAGAGTGCAGACAAGGCAAGAAACTGGGCAGGACCTGGAACTAGACAAGAACACTGTCTGAGGTAAGGCAAAGCAAGGACAGAGCAAGGGTATAAAAAAAGGGCTATGCAAGGCAAGAATACAAAAGCTGGCAGGGCACAACAAGCCCAGACAAAGACAGGACCAGACAAGGACAGGACTAAACAAGAAAGACAATGGTAGCATTGAACAGAGAATTTAGAAGCCCAAAGGCACAAGGCTACAGGAAGGCCTGGAAAGGCCATAAGGCAGAGTAAAAGACAGAGCATGCCTGAAGGCCTCAGGGCAAGATGCAAGATAGAGTAGACCCAAAGGCATCAATGCAGGATACAAGGTAGAGTAGGCCTGAAGGCAGGGCAAGGATCAAGAAGGCCTCAAGGCAAGGCAAGGAACAGAGCAAAAAGGCCAAAAAGCCAGAAGGCAAGGCAAGGAATAAGAAAGCTAAAAGGCCACAAGGCAGGAAGGGCCAAAAGTCAGAAGGCAAGAAAGCATGAAAGCCACCAGGCAGGAAGGCCTGAAGGCTACTAAGCAAGACAAGAAACAGGTGCCAGGTTATGGAGCCAAGGGTGACACCATGAGAAGACACATTATCAATGGTAAGGCAGGTTTACATAGGACTAAGATTTATGTGTGGCAAGAACAGTGAGGAGGAGCTTGGCAAGGCTAAGGTGAGGCTCACTGAGGGCCTCTGCAGGCAAGGAGGAGTCATGGCAGGCAAGACCATGGCCTGAAAATGCTGCATAGCTAGCGAATCCATGACATACTCAGACCTATCAGTGGGAGGACATCAGTGTTACTTGATTGAGATGGCAACTATAGGCTAGTTAAAAAGGTGTTTCATCATGATTTTCCTCCATCTGGTGTCCTTATCAGTTTGCACTTCCTCAGTGCCCAGGAGGCTGCCATGTTGCACAGGCAAGAATTGGTTTCTATAGTTACTAGCTAGACCCTGCCTTCACCTGTTGTTTGCTTAGCACAGCCATAGGATTGAATGGGCCATAGACTCGAATGGGAAACTAAACAAAAGAAATACAAAATGTGTTTAAATTCATGGGCACCTTCCATTTGTTGTGGGGGGTCCATGAATGAAACTAAATGAGCTCATTTGTTGCATTTTTTCCCATTTGTTTCAAACAAATGCACATCACTGCTTTTCATCTGTTTCAAAGCTGGTGCAAAGTTCAAGTGTATAAAAGCATCCATGATCTCCTGCAGTCTACCTTTTGCATGGAAAACTCAGAGGTACTTTGAAAATTGCCCCTATATAACTAATTGTTTAATATAAGGATGCTACTAAGTTACTCTTGTTCCATGTGCTGAGAGGTTTGATCTTTTGCTCCTACCCATTCAATTTATCTGTAAAAGAAACACTCAGATTTCTAGATTTTACTCATTCTTTGTGTGAACTATACATTTTACATTTATATAATCTATCTTCTAATCCTTAATATATGCTTTTATGTCACCATTTAACCATGCTGGAAGTCATTTAATCTTATTACTACAATTTTAATGCATGAAATACATCTAACCTGGGCTTCCAAGATGGTGTTTCTTAATAGCATCCAAACAGCATGCAAACATTTTTTTTTTACACTTTTTACTTATATTTTCAAATATATATCCATGATACATGAACATTGGAAAAGCTAAGCCAGAGAAATAAATATAATACAATTTCAAGAAAAGGCAAATATAACAAACAGCTCTGCTTCACGTTCACAATCCAAAAGATAATATCCTAACAAAGACAGATAATTTCAAACAGGACAGAAGATTGCCAGGACTTTCTAAAAGAAAGCAGCTAATTAAATTAGCTAACACAGGAGATGGTAGTGAAGATGGGCCAGGTTGCAAAATCTTACTGTTTCAAAAGAAGAAAGTTGATTAGACTAAAATAATACATAGAAACATCTTGATGTTGATACAACATTTACAAGGGAACTTAAAAAAAAAATAAAGCCCCTAATTGAAAAACCTGAGGTCTCATCAAAAGAAACTGCTTACATTTCTTTAAGAGCCAGTCTCTATCAGGAGGAAGAGCCAAAGTAAATATTAGAAGGCTTAACTACAGTTGAATCTAAAGTCTCTAATAGAGCTATAATATCCAGACCATGATTCAAATGAGGCAGTTCTTGTTGACTATACTGAGTCTCTTTTTGTTTGAAGGGTGGAAGATGACAAAAATCCTCAATACTGGTGGAACAGAAAACTTGGGGATCTTCAGAATTTCAATCATATACCTTCTAATCTTGTCCTTAGCAGACACCATAGACAGACGAGGAAAATGTATAAATCATAAATTTCTTTTTCTAATGGAACTCTCAATACTCTCCATTTTATTTGTTAATATTTATTTAGCATTTTTCTATACCGGCATTCGTGATTAGCAATCACGCTGGTTTACAGATAACAGGGGGTGTGAATAAAAAAAAAACAGAACATTAAACAAGTACAAAGGTCATAAAGTTACATAAAACAGGGTTAATCTAACTGAGGGAAAGAAATTAGAGCAAGATAACAGAGCAGTAACTTGTACATACAAGTCTAAAATTTGTGAAACCAGCTCTGCTCTAGATTTTTCCAAAGAAACAATTTGACTCTCCAAAATCACATCTCAAAGAGACAAAGGAGTCACTTGAGATATTGTTATGCATGCCGTCCACGGCAGACCTGCAGCGCGGCCCTCTCACCTCTCTATACAGACTCCAGCTTCTGGTTCCTCCTCGCTAGTGGTGGTAGGTCACCAGCTCCAACCTCGGGCTGCCCCTGGTGCCTCTGGCTCTGCCACAGTTCCCAGCGACTCAGCTCAAGATGCCATTGTTCGTCAGGCCTCTCCGCGTGGCCCGAGGAGAGACATCACTAGCCGCGCTGTGCCCCTCCCTAGGCGCGCACATGCACTTCACTGATTCTTTTGAATGGCCCACGGCGGGAACCTGGCCACAGCCCCAGATGATGATGTCAAACTCTCCAGTGTATTTAAGCTCAGGACTCACTCCATAGCGTTGCCTTTGCAACAGGTCTCCTCACTACTCGAGTACTCGTTGCTGATAGAGAATCATCTCTACGATTGTTCCTGACCCTCATTGTTCCCGGTTCCTGTTCTCTTTGTTCCTGTCCTGTCTATGTTTTGGATTGACCGCACGGATATTTACTTTGCTTTGCCTGACCATGCTTCAGCCTATCTCCAGACCCAGACCTCTGCTACACCTGACTACACTACAGCCTATCTCCAGACCTTGATCATTGCTTGATTAACTCTCGCTACAGTCTTCTCTGTGTTCAGATCTCAGCATTGCTTGCCATGACCTCCACTTTGCCGCTGGCCTGATCCAAGCTTGTCATTGATGCCTCTCCTAGCCTACTTCCTGGACTTGGACTTATTAGGCTTCGACCTACTTTTACTCGCATGCCCTCAGCCAACTTTAGTTCCATTGGTGCCCGAGTTCCAGTACCTTACCCAGTCCAGAGTAGGACTACACCACCTATTGTCTGCTGACTCTGGGCTGAACCAACCACTTTTGTTAACTAACCTCGAGGCCCACCTAAGTCCTGCCAGCCCCGGCATCCAAAGGCTCAACCCGAGGGGAACGAGGGCTGGTATAGGTGAAGCTCCAGTGGCCTCTGCCTATCAGCCCACTCCACCTGCCGATGGTGGGGACCCATATGTCCCTACCTATAGGTTACGCCAACCCCACCTCGGCACAAAGGTCCACCTCTGACGCAACACATATAATGGCTCTCCCCAAACCCTCTATGACTTCCGATATGGTTTCTATGGTAAATGCTGATGGTCCCACCAAATTAAAAGTTTGTTGAATCTCTTGAGAAAAAAACATCTGAAATCACCAACTCAGAGCTGTTTCCAATCTCAGCATCATCAACTGGTAATGCTCTTTGCCACAGGGAGGCAGCTCTTCTGACAGCAGGATCTGTGAGTAATGTTCTACAAACCGGACTTAAAGATGCTAAAGAAGCTGGAGGGGAATGGAAACAAAGTTTTCCCACTGTCACTCCTCAACAGCCATTCTCATGGCAATGGTGCACCCTGAAGAATGTGGGAGTCCAAGGATTCTAGCAGCGATAAAGAAGGTTGAGCCACAGGGAAGACACCCCCCCCCCCCCCAAACTGATGCTTTCTTCTTGCATCCAATATTAGATTAAGGAAAGCAAAACAACGGTAACTTTAAAACAAGCACGTTGGTACCTATACATGCATGTATGGGCACACAAGTTGACAAATCTAGAATTTTTAATCATACACGCACTTGTGCATGTATGATTTAAAATACACTTATCGCACATAAATGTGCTCTGAATTTTAAGCCGTTATTTGTACAAATGTGCTCCTTAGGACTTTGTCAGCTTTAATGCATGCAGGTAAGTGGATTTGAAAGCATGTGTGCGCAAAGGACATTCCAAGTTTTACCAAGTAGACTACCAGTCTCCCAGTCTATCTTACAGTCATCCAGACCCCTCTGGTTCTTCAGCCTGCATTCCTCCCAGCTGACCCAGAACCCTCACCTTGTCAAGTAGACCTAAAACACGTTTTCTGAAGGCTTAGACCTTATTAGGAGCAGTGGTAAAAATATATGGCTAACAAGCTGCCACTTGCAGCAACCTCTGGTTTTAAAATATTAATTTTTGCATGTAACTAATAGCACTGCCCCAGTATGCCCATGCCCTGCCCCTTTTCTGCTCCTCCCCCCCTCCTTTTAGCTCATACATGTGCATATATGCGTGCAATGAGTGGCTTGTAAAATTCATGTTGCTTATGTGCACCCCTCATACTCATGTATATACGCCTTTTAGTGTAAACAACACTTTTAAAATTCAACCCAAAGGTAAGAAATGCCACAGCAAACAGGAACTCTGCAAGCTACCACCCTATCACCATCTTGAACCCTAGCGCCCGCACATGCAAACTTTTAACCTTTGCAACTGCTCCTATATTTTTTTCTAATTTCTTCATAGTCATTTTATTATGAAAATTTTTTCTCCTAACATTCAAGTTTGAATGACAGTCTATATGTGAAACCATTTGATAGGATGGGTGGGGAAATCAAACACCACTTATTATTTCAGGAAAAAGTTCTCACACCATCCCATAGCAAAAAATGTGGACTTTTACAAATTATTAACACACACAGAATAACTGTAACCCTCTATATTTCTTAGCACATTTCATAGATGCAGAGAATAATTTTAATCCTCTATCTTCCTTTACCCACTTTACAGATACACAGAAAATGGGTGAAGAGGGATTAGGAGATAGAAATGAAGGGATGGTGAAGGTAAGAAATTGGAGAGATGGGAAAGGAGGCATTATTGGGATCTGAAATGGTGTGGAGATGGGAGATAAATGGAAGAAAAGAAAGGATAAAATAGAAGAAAGATGAAGAAGAGATATGGAGAAAAAAAGAAAGAGCAATGAGGATAAATAAAACCTGAGAAGAGCAAGATGAAGAGAATAAAGGAGAAGGATCAAAGACAGTGCCTGGGTCCCTGGTGGCAGCAGTAGTAGGTGGCATTGTAGTAGAACACCTCTTAGAACCCTCCTGCACTCTTATTCCTAGGCAATATTTCCCTGAAATCCAACCTGATCAGGATTCAAAGATGGCTTTAAAAATAAATAAATAAATATATATATATATATATATATATATATATATATATATATATATATATATATATATATATATATATATATATATATATATATATATATATATATAAAGGGATGAAGTATTGCCGTCTTTAAGCAAATTGAAATGAATCCTACCTTTAGGGAAATATTTGCAATAAGTGTTAGTCAATTGAACAACTCCACATTCAAGTATTTAAAGTTAACCAAGCATTGTCTAAAGGCCAGGTAGCTGGTTCCAATTCCATTCTAATAATATTGTTCTTGATTTCCTCAGCATCATTCTCCTGAAATTTACTTAAACCTATACGATTCTCAGAAGATGTTGGTTTTTTTTAGATGATACTAAGTCAACCATGACCAAAATTCTCAAGATTTATAGAAGTTGTTTCTGCCCCATATTTAGCTAAAGTTTCTCAGCTAGGGGCCAATTGACTGTTATTTATAGGATCAATGGAATGATGTAATACTTCATTAGCTAGCTGAAGAAGCTCTCTAGAGCCATTTGTTACTGACACAATGATTGAGGAATAATAACTTTTTTTTTGGCAACTGGAACTGCTTCCTTATATCTTTTTTCATATGCTAACACTGCATTTTATCTGGCTCCTCCTAAGATTTTCTTCAGTTCCTTTCCAAACATCTCCCTAATCATTTCAAACTACAGAGATACTGAGACAATTCCCAAATAACGTCTACACATTTATCTCTTGGCTCACCAAAGAGTATGCTTTGACATAGTCAATAATGGCAGATAAAGACCAAAAGTCCATCAATTCTGCCCAGCAAGTTGCTTTTGATGGTAACTGCCACTCCATGCAGTTTACTCCCTTGCCTACTACTGTTAAGAGTAATAACTGCTGTTCCTTGCAAGTTACACCCCTGCAGAAGTGTTAAATCTAAAGTTAACATAGGTTACCTCATTTTTCATTTCCATCCTCTAGCCTATAGAGGTACACAGTGTATATCCCATGCCCTTTTGAATTCCATCACTGTTTTCATCTTCACCACATCTTCCAAGAGGGCATTATATGCATCCACCATCCTCTCTGTGAAGAAATATTTCTTAATGTTGGTTCTGAGTTGCTCCTCCCTGGAAGTTCATATCTTGGCCCCTTTGAGCAGAGAGGAAGTTGGGTGCAGTCCCTGCCATAATTATGGCACTCTAGCTTAGAAACATGACTGGGACAGTTTCCCCTCTACTCCCTTTCCTCACAGGTTGAATCTAGCTTGATTTCATGGTGAGTACAGTTGAGAAGGGAGAGTGGTGAAGCATAACAGGATATTAGCTCAGGTGCATTAACCATGTAATTTTCTCTTGGCTACGTTTTCAGCTGAAAAGTCTCCTAAATTTAGCCAGCTAACACTTAGACAGATAGATTTAGGTTGCTTAGTCTGTCTTCCTAAAGCTTAGCTGGCAAGAGCAGAAAATCTGTGTTAACAAACTAATGGGGTTATTTTCCAAGCCGCAAAAGACCATTATCACGTGCATTAGCACGATAAGGCCCTAACACACGCGATAATGGTCTTATCATGGCGGTAGCATTCAAATTAGGTGGAGGGGAGGAGTTGGGGAGAAGTTAGGGAGTGGATTAGGGAAATAGGCCAGCAGTAGTGCAGGAAATAGCACCACCTTTTATGATGGTGTTATGCCCGCAATAGTGTGCAGCATGGCTGCACCGCAGCAGGCGAAACCACACTGCTGTGGTGTGACTGGCTGCAGGCTACCGCCTGACCATCCCCTTTTTTGCCCCCCTTTACCGCTACGTTCATCATTCCGCAAGGAATCCTGGCCTAAGTCCTCTAAACCCTCCCCCCACCCCCCCCCCCCCCCCACCCCCAACAAGCATGGATCACACCTCCCTTTCTTCCACATGCAAAAAAATGTCCCCTATTGTCTGATATCAGCACCCTTCCTCTCTTCTGCATGTAAAAATAAAAAATCCAAGCATTCTCCATTCCTCCTACATAAACAGTTTTTTAAAAATTGTTCTCATGGTTTATCTCCTCTCCCTCCCTTCCATCTTCTCTGCCTGAAAATTGTAACAGTGCCTGTATGGGATCCCCTACCTCCCTCCTCTCCAAGAAAGAATAGAGGGCTGGACTTGTAGGCCAGATAGATAAAATCTTTTCTGTACTGGACAAATGGATATTTCTTGTGGTTTGGAAAGCTCATCCCAGAACATATCCTGATTAGTCAAGGGAAGATGCTCTTTCAGTGATGCTAATGAAGCACAAAGTGCAAAAATTATACTTAATCAGATAGGATTTACTGATTGTAAATAAATACTACCTTCCTACTGATATAAATAGTCACACTTCACTACCTCAAAATGCATGCAATCTGTTGGAAAACCCAGCCCAGTGTGCGAGTAATCCTTGCAGCTACTTTGGGTTTTTTGCCATCAAAGATCCAATCCAACAAATCCATGACCCCCCTAAATGGGATTTACACCCCCTTCACCTCTGTAACCAGGACAGTGGGGTAATTACATACATTTGTGACTAGCTTTTGAGAGTCAGACTATTTTGCATTTGACTAATGAAAGGAGCATAGCTCTGAAAAGCTAGTCACAAATGTATTAATTTAATCCAATAAAAATGTAGCTTCTAGGCAGCAAAGTAGGTTCAAGAGAGAGGGCAACCCTTGGTTTTAGAACCATAGTGGTTGAATGCTCCATAGAATTTTTATAAGCATGCTTTCTGGACAGTGTGCTCAAATTTGAGGGAAGTCATGAGGAGGTGGTATGCTGCAGGTGTTGATGAGTGAGTATTTTTTGGGAGGCCTTGCAAAGAAAAAAATATCTGGCTCCTGGTGAATCTGTAGCTCTCTATAGGATAATGAGGCCCAACAGTGGAGTGAACCTACCCTAGTAAAACAAGATCCAAGCTTTGCATTGTGAGTTTAGTGAAGGATCTTCTGTATCTTTTGACAATGTTGGAACAGATAGGATTTTCTGGGTTGTACCTTGCAAGAGAGGGGATCCACTCAATAGAAATTGAATAAGAAGACTAATTCCTTTGGAAAGCTCTGGAGAAGTGGCATACATTAAAATTATGCCATTTATTCTTTTTTATTTTTTAATATTTATTCAAAATGTTTTACATTAATACCACAAGATCAATCTTGATTCGAAAATGCATTTGGCAAAAGAAACGTTTATCTGAATTTGAAGTATGAGATTTAATGAATTTTCCATTGAAGTGAGAACCTTGATTCTCAAAGATCCAAGGGAAGCCAAGAGCAGGGTAAATTCTAGAAACAGAGAAATTGGTAATATCTGTAGCCTCGTAAAGGCTGAGAGAAGTAGGATGCTTTGAAATCCTTAAGCTGGGAATGTGGAGCAAATACAAAACTGAGCTTTTCAAGTTGAAAAGATCCGTGAAGCCCAGCATCCTTTCTCCAACAATCCAGGTCTCACATATCCTACATCCCAATGGAAAGGTCCAACCCTTCTTACTCATAACCAGGATAAGTGATGGCTTTTCCAAGTCTACATGACGAATAACATTTTATGAACTTTTCTACTAAGAACTTGTCTCAACTCTTTTTAAACCTTGCTACACTAAGGGGTAGATTTTAAAAGGTACGTGCGGGAGTAGATTTGTTCGCGCAACCTGGTGTGAACAAATCTACTCCCAATTTTATAACTTGCGTGTGCTGCCGCGCGCATGTTATAAAATACAGGGTTGGCGCGCGCGCAAGGCTGTGCAAAATTGGCAGCCTGCGCGCGCCGAGCCGCGCAGCTGTCCTCCATTCGGAGCGGCCTCGGAGGGAACTTTCCTTCTGGCTCCCCCCCCATCTTCCACTCCCGAGGCAGGCGTAACTTGCACACACCGGCCGGCTGCTGGCACGCTATGTTCCGGTCCGGGGGTTGGTCCGGAGGCCACGGCCACACTCCTGGAACGCCCCTGGGCCAGAACTATGCCCACGGGCCCACCCTCGGAATGCTCCCCGATGATGCACCGGTCACAACACGCCCCCAAGCCCCCCCCCCCCAGGAAAGCCCGGGACTTACGTGCGTCCCAGGGCTTGCGCGCACCGCCGAGCCTATGCAAGATAGGCTTGGCGCGTGCAGGGAGTGGAAGGGGCAGCTTTTTGGGGGTTACGCGCGTATCTTATGCGCGTAACCCTTTGAAAATCTGCCCCTAACTGTTTTCACCACATTCTGTGGCAAAAAAATCCCATAGTTTAATTGTGTGCTGAGTGAAATAATACTTTCTCTGATTTGTTTTAAATGTGTGACCTATAGTTATTCTGTTGGTTTTATCCTAGAGATATCTTTGTTCCTCTTTATAGTTAAGAGATAATATTTCTCAGTTCTTACCTCTGATTGGGAATGATGCACTTCTACTGGGAGTTTAGCAGCAAGTATTTACAATGTGGGCTGCCAAAGATTTAAATTTTAATGAGGAGGGCAGTATAAAATCCTTTCCAGAGATGTTAGCAGAATTTGAGTTAGATAACAAACAATATTTTGCATACCTACAAGCTGGACTCTACATTTGATCTCTTAAGGTACGAGACTGGGATAACGAAAATAGGATGCTGTTATCAGAATTTTTAGATGTGAAGGATCTTACTTGACATTCCATATCTTACTTTTATCGTAAGCTGATGGAAACAAAACCCAGTATTGAATATGA
Source organism: Rhinatrema bivittatum (assembly GCF_901001135.1). Lineage (NCBI taxonomy): Eukaryota > Metazoa > Chordata > Amphibia > Gymnophiona > Rhinatrematidae > Rhinatrema > Rhinatrema bivittatum. The sequence continues at coordinate 595,942,694 of NC_042615.1, forward strand.
ATGCATACTGCAAAGCTGGAAATCAGAGGTGATTTAGATTTAACAGAGCTTCAATATGCACAGTGTTTTAAGAGGATACAATCTATTACATGTAATATAGGCTTACATGAAGTACAATTTAAATTCCTAATGAGATACTATCTTCTCAAAAAGAAGGCTTTTCAAATGAAAATTTCTCAATCTGACAGTTGTACCAAGTGTAATTTGTTACCTGAAACTTTGGAGCATCAGTTCAGGGAATGTGCTAAGACAAATTTTTTTTTGGAACTCAGTTGTTCAATATATTCACAAGCTCACCAAGCTGCGGCTACCATCCCAGGTGAAAGTGTTTTTTGATCATCTGCATGGGGTTGTTTTACTGAGCTTGTTTCTGTGAAAGAGTTCATACTTTTGACTGTTATTGAAAACAATAACAATATTTGAATACATCTGTGTGGCCTATTTTCTTCATGGAGTGTCCCCTAGTCCTAATACTATTGCAAAGGGTAAATAATTGTTCCATATTTACCCATTCCATCTCACTCATTTGAATGAAAGCAAATTCACCAAAGAGGCACATTTCAGGAAACATACACAAAATCTGCTGTATGTGAACAGAATACAACTCTTGAGTAACCCAAGAAAAGTCATCAGTGAAATCTTGTACTAGCATGTGATTTTAATCCCAACATGAAAAACCTCCATGAAATGTGCCTTCCTGCTCATGCATTCTCAGGGAACTTAGCTGATGATGGTAAATAATTGCACTAATGGAAAATTGCTTTTGATGTTTGGTGAAGTAACTACTGTTTTGCAAAGTTTCTAATTGTTGTGCTAGAAGCTAGCCACCATATAAGGTGTAATTGCTTATTGTATATTTAAAAGCACAATAATGGAAATCAAAACATGAAATGTGATTTCCTAGGGCAAGCTAATGAATTTTATTATGTACTCTGCCATGCTTGCATACTAAACAGATTAATCCTCATGAGTGTTCCTTTTTATTGCTGCATTTATTTTATTTTATTTTATTTTATGTTAGGGAATATAACCACTAGACCAAGATTAGTCCATTGAGTGGACAATTTCATCCACATCCAGGAACATGAGCTTGACTAAATATTGCTTTATGAAAGGCGAGAGTGGAATAACAATGCGGAACTGTTTCTTCATTGGACTGACATACAAAAAAGCCTGTTATTCCCGTGCTGAACACTCTGGGTCAGACTGTCAAAACATGCAAATTAAAAGCAAAATCTGCAGACCTGAGCTTTTAGCTTTTACTTTACTCATTATTAAGCTGTTGTCTTCTGGCATACAGTGACAGCAACAATCTCTAACTGACAAGCGAGCCAATGAATTAAAAAAAAAAGGGGGAGATGACTGAGAAGTTCTTATAATGCATGAAGAAATGGGGCACACAGTAGGAATCCTGTTATTTCTGCCATTATCCAATAGGTCCAAATGACAAGAAGTCAAAATGTCATTTAGCAGCAGAGCTAAAGAGAAGGGAAAGCTGCTGAAAATATCTTGACATTTTTTCATGATTGTAGCAACAGCAAAATAATCTTATGAATTTTCAGAAGGAAGAACCTCGGTCTCTTGTAAGAGAAATCTTAAGGGAAGTGAATTGGAAGACTAGAGGGACCCACATTTGTTTTATTAATATAATTCTCTTTGCATACCGTGGGAATGGATTAATATGACAGTTAGAAAGAGGTGTTCAGCCTCATCTCCCTAGCACGGAGCACAACCTGGGGCAGACTCTCACTGAGATGCAGAATGGGGGAGGGGAGCAGGGAAGATATGTTGCAGTACTGGGACAGGTGGGCCCTGTTCCCTTACTAAAGGTTGCTGGATTGAAACAGCAGAAGGAAGTAAGAAGAGAATAGTGTGGGAGAGAGAAACAGAATAATTGTAACAATCCTAAAAGGTGAGAGAAACAGGTTGTAATTTCGGATGTAACATGTAGGAGAAAAAATAGATGTAGTTCCCTATCAGGTACAGTTTGAGGAAAGGGAGAGGGACTTGAGGAAAAATACATATGAAGCCAGGGAAGAAGCACATTGAAAAATCCAAGGTCATAATAAAAGCAGATCCTGCCTGCCAGATTAGTTCCTAGGTTTGGTTGGTAACCCAGGATTGGGTTTTATTATGTTGCAACAGAGAGTTATCACCCTGGAATTAACACCTCCATTGAGGGTCCCATGCCAGAAAAGGGACATGAGGTATTGTAATCATCAGAGCCTACTTGAATGAGGCAGCAGTTAGGTGGTAGTGGTGAAAATTCTTGGGTAGCTTTATGTGGCAACAGAATGGCCATGGATTGTTCTCCTAAGGAAATTCATTGCAGATGGTCAATTGTGGAGCAAAAAATGTTGTTAGGAGTGGTAAAATGATACCCAACGTCATCAACCATACTTTACCACAAACAATTGGAGAAAGCATGTAGAGGTATGCTTTTGGGAATGCTTTCCAACATGAACTTGTAGAAGAGGGTGATGAGCTTCTTATATTGCATACTAAATACAGTATGTAGTGTAAGTATGTTTTATCACATGTTCCATTTGTTGCATCCAGGGGACACGAATGGTAGGGCAGAACGAGAGAGCAGTTTGGAAAGTTTGTGTGTGTGTGTGTGTGTGTGTGTGTATGCATGGGTAACCTTAGAAAGGACTGTCTTGCTTATGGGAGGAAGTCTGATGATATGGAATATTGATCCAGTCCAGAAGAACACTCCCAAGAAGTTTGGCCCAGAGAAAAGTTGAAGAAGTATCTCAATTTGCTCAGTTACCACAAAATATTCTACTGTAAATTCAAGCCTTTAAAAAATAAGCAAGGAATAATGGATAACATATACAGACATACACTGGTGCACATACACACACAAAGACATGCTGAGGTAGATTTTAAAAACATACGCGCGAGCGTACTTTTATTCGCGCACCAGGCGCGAACAAAAGTACGCTGGATTTTATAAGATACGCGCATAGCCTTGCGTATCTTATAAAATCCAGGGTTGGCGCGTGCAAGGGGGTGCACATTTGTGCAACTTGCGCGCGCCGAGCCCTGCGCGCGCTGCCCGTTCTCTCTGAGGCCGCTCTGAAATCGGAGCGGCCTCAGAGGGAACTTTTTTTCTACCCCCCCACACCTTCCCTTCCCTTCACCTACCTAACCCACCCCCCCCGGCCCTATCTAGACCCCCCCTACCTTTATCGGAGAAGTTACACTGCCTCCGGGCAGTAGTAACTTACGAACGCAGGCGCGGCAGGCCCCGACACAGGCTGCTGTGTCAGGGCACTCGGCCACGCCCCCGGACCGCCCACATGCCCCCGGACCGCCCCCAATCCCTAACCATGCCCCCTGGCCATGCCTCCGACCACCCCTTTTTGCAAGCCCCGGGACTTACGCGCGTCCAGGGGCTTGCGCGCACCGCCGAGCCTATGCAAAATAGGCTCGGCGCGCGCAGAGGGGGTTTGGGGTAGGTTTTTGGGGGGTATGCGCGTATCTTACGAGCGTTCCCCTTTGAAAATCTACCCCATAAAGTGTACATGAACAGTGATAAAATTCAAAGGTTTCTGTGTCTGTGTCTCTCTGTCTCTATGTATGTCTGTGTTTCCCATTCTGGGTGAATGTGTCTGTATCTGAATATGTGTATGTCTGTATGTAAGGTGGGTGTTTTGTGTCTGTATGTGTATAGGTGTGTGCAGGGTTTAGGGTTGTATGTGTGTGGGGAGAGGAATTTGTGTAGGTTAAGTGTGGGGACATATGTTTATATGTGTGTGGAAATATATTATGTAGTGGAGTGTAGGGGGTATGTTTTTATTGGATTATGTTTCAGATGTGTGTGTATGTATGTATATGTGTGTGTGTGGGTGTGTGTGAGTGTGTGTGTGAGAGAGAGAGAGAAAGCGAGAGAGAGAGAAAGAAGAATTTGGATTATGTTTAGGGGTGTTTAGGATTGTGAGGATGGCCGAGCAAGCTTCTGGGCTGGAGCAGTAAACCACGCCGACACCAGCCTTTTATTTATTTATTTGTTTTTCTATACCGATATTCGATTCAGAATTTCACACCGGTTTACATATAATGGAAATGTCTGAAGGCAAGTCTCTTAAAGATAAAATACAGTCTAACAGTTTAACAAAGTAACTATAAGAAACTATAGGAACAAAAACAAACTAAATTTACAATAACTTATCTAACAGTAAAAATTTACTGATTTGATTTGCTATGTTCCTGCCAGATGGGGGAGTTGGCAGTGCTATAGGGGGGAAAAAAAGGGAGGAGGGAATGGGAGCTGTGATTAACTTTCTGAGGGGAATGCTTTCAGAAAGAGCCATGCTTTGAGGTTCTTTCTGAAGGATGGCGTAGAAGGGTAAATTCTGAGTGGAGTTGGGAGAGTGTTCCAGATGTGTGGACCTACTATTGATGCAGCATGAACTCTTGTGGTTATTTGATGAACTTCTTTAATGGAAGGAGTTGTAAGCAGACCAGTGTCGGATGAGCGGAGGTTTCTTGTAGGGATGCATGGGTTCAGTGGATTTTGTAACCAAGTGGTATTGTCATTATATATTGCTTTGTGGATGAGCATGATAGTCTTATATTGAGACCTGAATGGTATGGGTAGCCAGTGTAGTTGTCTGAGTATAGGTGTGATGTGATCTGATTTTTTGCTGTTTGTTAGTGATCTTGCAGCTGCATTTTGAAGGAGTTGGAGGGGCTTGGTGGTGGCAGCGGGCAGGCCTATTGGGAGGGCATTGCAGTAATCTAACTTGGCGAAGAGGAGGGATTGTAATACTGTCCGGTAGTCTGGAAGATGTAGCAGAGGTTTGAGTTTCTTAAGGATTTGTAGTTTGTAAAAGCCTTCTTTTATTAATGTGTTGATATGATTTTTAAAGTTTAGTTCCTTATCCAGGGTGATTCCAAGGTCTCTGACCGTTGCGGGCATTTTGTATTTAAGCAGTATTGTAGGATCAGTGGGGGGCGTTGACGCTTTGCTGGAAAGGTGTAGAATTTCCGTTTTGCTCTGATTGAGAGTGAGTGCCATTTGTGAGAGGATGTCGTTTATATCAGTAAGATATATTTCCCATTGATTAAGTATATTCTTGATGTTATCTTTGATGGGAAGCAGAATCTGAACATCATCGGCGTATAGGAAGTATGACAGGCCTACTTTGTTAAGGTAGTTGCATAATGGGAGCATATAAACATTGAAGAGGGTTGGGGATAGGGAAGAGCCTTGAGGGACTCCTTGTGGTAGGGGTATTAGGTCTGATGTTTTATTTTTATATGTTACCTTGAAAGATCTGTTGGAGAGGAATGATTAGAACCATTGAAGGATGGTGCCATTGAGACCAATTTCTCTTAGCCTGTGGAGAAGAATCTTATGGTTGACAGAGTCAAATGCGGCAGAGATGTCAAGAAGTATAAGGACAAAAGAGGTCCCTTTGTCAAATTCCTGAAGTATTGTATCTATAAGGGTAAGTAGTAGTTATTCAGTGCTGTGACCTTTCTTCAAACCATGTTGAGCGGGGAGAAGTATATTTTGGTTTTCTAGGAATTCTGAAAGTTGGTGGTTAACAGTTTTCTCTATAATCTTGGCCAGGAATGGTAGGTTGGAGATGGGCCGGTAATTGGATAGGATGGTCGGATCCAGTTGAGGCTTTACTACTGCGCATTTAAGGGAGTCTGGGAGGAGACCTTGTTCGAGAGAAAGGTTGACAATGTTTGCGATGGGTCTTGCTAGGCAGTTTGGGATTAGTTTGAGGGGTTTTGTTGCTATGGGGTCGAGTGGGTGGGCCGCTGGGTTGATTTTTCGGATGATGGTTTCTACCTCAGAGGAGGCAATGGTCTCAAACTGTGACCAAATTGGTGTAATTAAGGATGAAGGTGCCGAGGGTTCAGGGTTGATAGGTAAGTTTTTTGGGCTTAGTTTCGATGTTTTGTCTTTAAGGTACTGAGCGAATTTTTGACTGGATATTGTTGGGATATCTTTTTGGAGAGCGTTGTTGATAGGCCGAGTCAGTTGGGTGACATAATCAAATACGACTTTCGGATTGTATTGGTAGTCATGAATTCATTTAGAGTAGTAATTCCTTTTAGCCATGTTGATGTCAGTTGAATATATGTAGAGCAAAGTTCTGTATCGGTCATGTAGCTGATTTGTAGGGTTTTTTCTCCAGGCTTTTTCTGTATGTCCTAATAGTCATTTTTTGTTTTTTAGATCTTGGTTATACCAAGGTGATTTATGTTTTGCTGAGGTTTTTATTTCTTTTCTGATGGTTGGGCATATAATTTTTGCAGTTTCCGTATTGGTTGAAATCCATGAGTTAACTGCAGATATGGTTTCCGATGTGTCCAATTGTTTTAGGGCCTCAGGAAGGATTTTTTCTAGGATCTCGCTGGGGCACGTTTTGATGAATTCAATGAGTTTTTTTTCATTGTGAGTATGGATACATGAGTAGTCAACTTGGAATTTGGCTTGTATTAACTTGTGGTCTGACCAGGGAACGGTGGTGGTAGAAGGGGGTGAGTTGAGTGTTACTTTGTTGTTGATGAATATCAAATCCAGAATGTGGCCTGATTTTTGAGTGGGAGAGTTGATTATTTGGTTGAAGCCCATAGCAGTTAGTGTGTTAAGGAGGAGCTCACATGATGGAGAGAGGGGAGATTTGTCAATGTGGAGATTGAAATCTCCTAATATGATGGTGGGGTGATTGGTGTTGATAGAGAATGATATGGTTTCGATGAGGGAGCTTGGATCTTTGTTGAGAATGCCTGGAGGGGCATATACCAGCTGGATTTGCAGGGCTTTAAACTTGAAGAGGCTAATTTCAAGGGGTAGTAGAGGGCTGATGGGAAAATATTGAATTTAAGTTTTTTTGGTTGCTAGAAACAGCAGGCCGTCTCCTTTTTTCCTCGGCCTTGGGATGGAGAAGATATTGTAATTGCTTGTTGGTAATTGATTGATGAGGGGGGGTATCTGAGTTCTTGAGCCAAGATTCTGTGATGCATAGAAGGTCTAGACTTTGGTCAGTCAGGAGGTCATTGAGGATGGGGATTTTCTTAGTTATGGACTGTGCGTTCGGGAGGAGGAGGGTGAGGACTGATAGAGTGGCCATCTGTGAGTCATGGAAAATGGGAATGAAGATAAGTCTTCTGGGTATAACTCCTGGAGTTGTATTATACGGGTAGTGTCTGGAGGAAGAGTGTGGGTCTTGTGTAGGGTGTATGGAACTTATATCCAATTTGTAAGAGGATGATAGTGGGCATGTGGGAAGCCAGGGGATGCCTAGGGGGAAGAGGTGGATGGAATAACGCATTGCTGAGGAATGTGGTCTAGGGTGGTTGTGGGGTAGGGAGTAAGTGTGGTAAGGATGTGAGTATGTGTGGAGCATTAATAGTTTATTTATTTATTTATTTATTAAGTTTTATATATTGTCATTCGGATTCATCAAATATATCATAACGGTATACAAAACTAAGAAGGTTATAAACAGGTTCAAATGAATATTAACATAGAGAGACATCAGTTTGCAAAAAATATTTGTTTAAGTGTATTATTATAGCTAGCACTACGGATTGCCCTAAGGGGTACACAAATGGCATGACACTTTCATTTAAACGGATCGTCGATGACGTCAGGGGGCGGGTCTCCCGATCGCGGTTCTTTTCTTTTCCCTTCTCTTTCTAGGTTTCCTGTTATCTTTTTTCTTTTTTAAAATCTCAGATGTTGTAGAGGGTCTGGTGGTGGGTGGGTTTATCTCTTTGCGATGCCTGACACTGTTTCACTTTTATTCATATAATCAACAACAGCATAAGAAGATAAGAACATAAGTAATTGCCATGCTGGGTCAGACCAAAGGTCCATCAAGCCCAGCATCTTGTTTCCAACAAAGGCCAAACCAGGCCACAAGAACCCGGCAATTACCCAAACACTAAGAAGATCCCATGCTATTGATGCAAGTAATAGTAGTGGCTATTCCCTAAGTAAACTTGATTAATAGCCGTTAATGGACTTCTCCTCCAAGAACTTATCCAAACATTTTTTAAACCCAGCTACACTAACTGCACTAACCACATCATCTGGCAACAAATTCCAGAGCTTTATTTTGCATTGAGAGAAAAATAATTTTCTCCGATTAGTCTTAAATGTGCTACTTGCTAACTTCATGGAATGCCCCCTAGTCCTTCTATTATTTGAAAGTGTAAATAACCGAGTCACATCTACTCGTTCAAGACCTTTCATGATCTTAAAGACCTCTATCATATCCCCCCTCAGCCATCTCTTCTCCAAGCTGAACAGCCCTAACCTCTTTAGCCTTTCCTCATAGGGGAGCTGTTCCATCCCCTTTATCATTTTGGTTGCCTTTCTCTGTACCTTCTCCATCCAACTATGTCTTTTTTGAGTTGCCGTGACCAGAATTGTACACAGTATTCAACGTGCAGTCTCACCATGGAGCGATATAGAGGCATTATTACATTTTCCGTTTTATTAACCATTCCCTTCCTAATAATTCCTAACATTCTGTTTGCTTTTTTGACTGCTGCAGCACACTGAGCCGACGATTTTAAAGTATTTTCCACTATGATGCCTAGATCTTTTTCCTGGGTGGTAGCTCCTAATATGGAACATAACATCGTGTAACTACAGCAAGGGTTATTTTTCCCTATATGCAACACCTTGCACTTGTTCACATTAAATTTCATCTGCCATTTGGATGCCCAATCTTCCAGTCTTGCAAGGTCCTCCTGTAATGTATCACAGTACGCTTGTGATTTAACTACTCTGAATAATGTAGTATCATCTGCAAATTTAATAACCTCACTCTTTGTATTACTTTCCAAATCATTTATATATATATTGAAAAGCACTGGTCCAAGTACAGATCCCTGAGGCACTCCACTGTTTACCCTTTTCCACTGAGACCAGTGAACTACCTAACTGCAGTATCCAACTTATACACAGGGTTGTAGATTGTCTTCCCTCTGGATAATGTACATTCACTCCCTTCCTTTTTGGTCAGAATAGTTTGACAGGAACTCCCTTTCCTGGAAATGTAGAGGCTTTTTGATCCAGCTGGGCTCATAAACTTATCCTGCCCCAGATGGTCCTACCCTCAGGACTCTCCCTGCCCAGCAGGGTCCTATCCACAGAGCTCTCTCCCTCTGTGGGATTTAAGGTGGACCAGGCATCCAGCCTGGTCCTGCACAAGTTTAAAGGGGAAAACAGGGCACTCTGCCACAAGGATATATGTGAGAATGTGGGGGTGGGGTTTTGTAGGATGATGTGCCAGGGATTTTGTCTTGAGGGGTGTCTGGCAAGATGTGGGAAAGTTTGTCTGTGGAGGGTTATATGTGTGTGTTGGATGTATATGTGTGTTGAGGATGTATGTGTGTGAAGGTTTGCCTGAGTGGAGGGATAGGTGAGGAGTGAGGCGGAGGTGTGTATGTGTTGGGATGTTTCTATCTGAGGTCTATGTGGGTATATGTATGTATGTATTTATTTATTTATTTAATTAACTCTTTTCTATACCGACCTTCATGGTTAGAACCATATCAGATCAGTTTACACAGAACGGGGTAAACTGTAACAAAGAACAATCGTTTAACAGAAGAAGCAAAAAGTTACATTCAACAAGGAGGTTAAACTTGGAGGCTTAGGCAGCTGGAAAAAAAGGCCGGAGAGGGCAGTTAACTACAAACATGATACAAATGAGGGTTAGGGATAGTGCTTGACTAGGTGCTTAGAAGAGGTATGAGGTTTCATAGCTCGTGAGGAGTGGCTAGGCCAAATTAGTACAGAGAAGGTACAGAGAAGGGCGACCAGGAAGGTGGAGGATCTTCATCGGATGACGTACGAGGAGAGATTGAAGAATCTAAATATGTACACCCTGGAGGAGAGGAGGAGCAGAGGTGATATGATACAGACTTTCAGATACTTGAAAGGTTTTAATGATCCAAAGACAACGACAAACCTTTTCCGTAGGAAGAAAATCAGCAGAACCAGGGGTCACGATTTGAAGCTCCAGGGAGAAGGATTCAGAACCAATGTCAGGAAGTATTTCTTCACGGAGAGGGTGGTGGATGCCTGGAATGCCCTTCCGGAGGAAGTGGTGAAGACCAGAACTGTGAGGGACTTCAAAGGGGCATGGGATAAACACTGTGGATCCATAAAGTCAAGAGACCGCCAATGTAGAGTGGGTGGCTCACCAGAACGATGGCTACTGCCCGGAGACAATACCCTTATTAAATAAACATACAGATGCTTACTGTGACTCCAACATCGCTCTAAGCTTCAACGGCAAGAGGAAATGTGGAAAAAAGGATTTGCAATCACAAAGAGGGGAGTAGCTGGCTTGTTACGGCGGTTACTATCCCAAACCAAATAAGCCTAATACTTCACTTTCCAAGCATATACAGCATAGTTCTCTGCTTCAACAGCAGGGGAGAAGAAAAGAGGGTTTGCACTCACAAAGCGGGGAGTAGCTGGCTTATTACGGCGGTTACTACCCCAAACCAAATGTGCCTGATACTTCGCTTTCGATGCATTTCCAGCATAGCTCTCTGCTTCAACAGCAGGGGAATAAGAAAAGCTGAGGCTTCACGCATATCCAGAATAGCTTCAACTGCAGGGGAGAAGAAAAAAAAAAAAAAAGATTCGCACTCACAAAGCAGGGAGTAGCTGGCTTGTTACGGCGGTTACTACCCTAAACCAAAAGGGCCTGATACTTCACTTTCAATGCATAACCAGCATGGCTCTCCGCTTCAACGGCAGGAGAGAAGAAAAACAACCAATAGGGGCTGTATGACATAGTCTGGGTAAAGGGAATAAACATGAGTGTAGCTTGCTTATTGCAGCGGTTACTACCCCTACTACCCCTAACTAATCAAGCTAGGTATTTCACTTGGATGCAGCTCCATCACTGCTCTCTACATTAATGGTGGGGGTGGAAGGGAAATAGAACCAAGAGTTAAGAGAAAAAGATAAGTATGAGAGAAAAAAATGTGTGAAGCTTGCTGGGCAGACTAGATGGGCCATTTGGTCTTCTTCTGCCGTCATTTCTATGTTTCTATGTTTCTATGTTTCTATGAATCCGGAGTATATGAGAAGGCTTGGCAGAAAAGCCAAGTCTTGAGTTTTTTCCTAAATGTTAGATGGCATGGTTCCAGTCTGAGGTCTGAGGGGATGTTGTTCCAAGTAGCTGGGCCTGCTATTGAGAAGGCTCGGTCTTTGGTCGTGGTGAGGCGTGTGGCTTTGGTTGGAAGGGCTTGCAGAGTTTCTTTGTAGGTTTCTCTAATCGGTCTGGTGGAGGTGTGGAGTTTGAAGGGGATTTCGAGGTCGAGCTGAAGGTGTATGTGTGGTGGAGGTATAGATGCGTGTGTGTCAGAAGTGTAGGTTTTAGACAGGGGCAGTATGTATGAGAGGTGTGTGGGGGGGGGGGCATGGGAGGTGGGCATGGAGGATGTGAGTATGTATATGTCTGAAGGTGGGGGTTTGTTGGGTGTAGGGGACATGGAAGAGAGTGTTGGGGTTGTAGTGTTTTGGTTGGGAAGTGTGGGTGAGGTGGCTTGCAAGATGTCATCCTTCATCAATTGCTTTCCCAGTCTATCAACATTCCACAGCCTCAAATCGCCTTCCCTGGTAAGGCAATGGGGATTGCCTGAGAGCATTTGTTCTTCAAACATACTGACTTGATGTTTCTGGTTTTTAAACTTGACCAAGACGTTCCTATTTTTTTCCAGTGAGCCAAAGTTAATATCTTTCCTTCCCTTCTTTTTTTTATAACTTTATTTTTCTCACTTCACATTACATCAAGATAAACTTGAGACAAGAAATACCATCTCTCAAACAGTCATAAAAAAAAAAGGGTACCACAGAACCATGCACATTATTCAAGAATCTAATAGCACACAATAGAGGAAAATCTAACTAGATAAATGAAGCTTGACCGACGTGCCCGCAAATGCGCAGTAGAGAGCAGCTCTACTGCGCATGTGCGGGCGAGCACGTCAGTCTTAGGCAGCGTCAAAAAAAACCAAAAAACATGGCGGCAGCGGTGGTAGCAGCGGCAGCGGGCAGCGGGCAGCGGTAGCGGGCGGCAGCGGCGGCGGTAGCGGGCGGCAGCGGCGGCGGTAGCGGCAGCGGTGGTGGGCGGTGGCGGTAGCGGTAGCGGGCGGCAGCGGAGGCGGTAGCGGCGGGCGGCAGTGGCGGCGGTAGCGGGCGGCGGCGGTAGCGGCAGCGGCCAGTAGCGAGGGAGGGAGGAGAGAGAGAGAGGGAGGGAGGGACGGACTAAGTGGGAGGGACGAAGAGAGAGAGTGGGAGGGAGTGACTGAGTGAGAGGGAGGGATTGAGTGAGGGGGAGGGAGTGAGGGGGAGGGACTGAGTGAGGGGGAGTGAGCGGGACTGAGGGAGAGGGAGGGAGTGAGTGGGACTGAGGGAGAGGGAGGGAGGGGAGTGGGACTGAGGGAGAGTGAGTGGGACTGAGTGTGAGTGAGAGGGAGAGAGGGGGAGGGAGTGAGTGAGACTGAGTGGGAGGGAGGGACTGAGTTAGAGGAGAGGGAGGCTGGGGAGGAGTGGGTGAGTGGGTGGGAGGGAGGTAGGGGAGAGAGAATGAGGGAGGTAGGGGAGAGGGAATGAGGGGGAGGTGAGAGACAGAGGGATGTAGCCCGTTTTAACGGGCTTAACGGCTTGTATATCAATAACCAAACCCTATAAACTCCAACTAGTCATCCAAACTCCTATCCACCTTTAGCCATTGGGGACCTTCCAATTTCTTAGAAACAAGAAAAAAGAGTGGAATTGGGTTGGTTGATAAAAAAATATAAGTACAACTCTAAATTTTAACAAGACATTTTCAAGGATAATGAAAAATGGCGTGTGCTCCTCCTAGACCCTTCTCTTTTTTAGGGAGTTGTTTGCTCCAGACAGACAGACAGACAGAGACCTCGTCTTTACAATATGTGACTTCTGTTCTGTGAGCTGGTAGAACAAAGGGAAAGGGGCACTACTGGGAGAGTGAGACAAGTAAACACTCCATGCTCTCAGGCCCTTTCCTGGCAGAGGGGAAAGGATCTTTCCAGGTCCATTGGGTTCTGCAATTTCTTCTGATAATTCCCAATTAAAAAAAAAAAAAAAAAAAGCACATGAGCACACAAGGCTGGGGTTGTTCCGAAAGAAACCAGTTTACTGGGGAACTTGATGAAAAGTTCTTTTTTACTCAACGCACAATTAAACTCTGGAATTTGTTGCCAGAGAATGTGGTTTGTGCAGTTAGTATAGCTGTGTTTAAAAAAGGATTGGATAAGTTCTTGGAGGAGAAGTCCATTACCTGCTATTAAGTTCACTTAGAGAATAGCCACTAACATTAGCAATGGTTACATGGAATAGACTTAGTTTTTGGGTACTTGCCAGGTTCTTATGGCCTGGATTGGCCACTGTTGGAAACAGGATGCTGGGCTTGATGGACCCTTGGTCTGACCCAGTATGGCATTTTCTTATGTTCTTATGTTCGTAAGAACAATTTGACAGATAGCATAATTTGCGTAATTCATTCTGTACAGAAATCTAAATCCAAACACAGTCAATGGTTACACAATTTGTTGCACTAGGGAATCCTTTCCTCCAAACTCCCTCACAGTGTACTCGGTCTTTAGAGAGTTCCCCAAGCCTGAGACTTTCCATGTGCTAGTGCCTGCTCAGTGGGGTACAGAGCTCTGGGTTCCAACACTGATGGAACTGGAAAATTCTCCTGAGCAATCACAGATGAGCACCTGCTCGGCTCTCCTTAAGTCAGCCAGGCTGTAGCAGTTTCACAAGGCTGGCCATTTTCATCCAGACTCCAGCAAGCAAAAAAATCCACCGTTTAGAAAATACAAAGTAATATTCAGCATAGGAAAAGGAGTATGGGATGAACTTGCATCTCTACTTTTTTTTTTTTTTATACCTGCAGGACTGCGTTCGCTTTAGAAACGTGCAGCCTTGCCAGTGCTGCAGTGAAGCTTTGCTTTGCATACTTTGCAGGTGCAAAGTATGCGGGGGGGGGGTGGGGTGGAGGAAGAGGAAACAGGTGTGGGGATTTGAAAACGAAATCGCTGGGTGTGCTTCTGCCAGCCTGCCCCTCCCCCCACCACCACCCCTTTAGCTCACAGGAAAAACGATGCTTGATGTCCACAGCCCTGCACAGTTCTTCCCATTTTTGAAAGGCAGGTTTTCTACATGTAAACACCCATTTTACCTGTAGAAATCCCTGTGAAAACGGCTCTAGCTCATGTGTAAATTTCCAGGTAGCAAACTACTAATCAACATGTCACCAGAACCGAGCGCAAATGTTAAAATAGCAATCCACTTAAAAATAAATCTGTTTCCCTAAGCACCCCTTTCATTAGCTTTCAAAGGAAATGGGGACTGACAAGGGAGAGAAATGCTTTAAGACTCAATGTAGCTCCACTGTTCTTAAGATGCCATCCTCCATGAACTTAGTTACATTTTCTGAGGTGTTTTACCATACGTTGCATAAATATCAGAGATTATCTCCTATGTTTGTTTATGTTATCTCCTTTTAGCTATCATTGTACATTGAAACAATGAGTCTAAGTTTCTGTCTCACTCATAAGAACATAAGAACTTGGAAGGTTTTCTTATAAGTACCCGAGAAGGAGCAATTCCCCTGGTCCTTTCATTGGAAACTCATGCCACCTTTAAAAGACCCACTTGGACAATACGACAGTACTGAAAATTTACCATAAACATATACTAATAACACAAGCAAGCAAGAGATATGTACAATTCCCTTCAGTTATGCAAGCAAAAGACAAGAACATGGCAAGTTTAAAGGAGGCAAAATGAAACAATATTAGAAATGTCAAGCTTTGCAAAATAATACAAAAATAATTGATGTTTTAGGCATGCTATAATATTTATGTAGGTATACTATTTACACACACACTTCAAGAAGATAGGAAAACAAGGACATGACAAAAAAATCACTCTTGCAACATGCAATCATTTGATTATGCATTTTTTGTCAGGCTCATAAATCCATAATTCTCTGTGAGCTAAAATAAATTGACATCGCCAAGATTATATGGTAGGTGTTATATGAAAAGACTGCATATTAAAGGAAGAAGACAAAAATTCCAGTGTTATTTATCAAAGTCTTTCTGTTGATCCTGCTCAGCACACCTGTCTTCTATGTACTAGAACAAATTACTAGACTCTGCCTAATATCCAGCACAGCACTTATTTTACTGCATCCCAAATCTCCTTTCAAGTAGCTTGCAGTCTGCAAGCTTGCCATTTTGGGGCCTAAACAATAAAGTGTAATATGTATATTAAAGGCCGCTTGTATTTGCTAAAAATAGTATGCTATGCAGTAAGACTTTTTTTTTCCATTTTTTCTTTATTGAATTTTCATTTAAAACTTTAAACACAATTTCAAAGAAGTAAACAGAAGTACAGCATTCTAAATATAATATTATTCCATATTCACACCCTTCTCCATTACATAACCCATAATTGGGGGGGGGGGCTAACTTACAAAAACAGTAAATAATAACAAACAGATAAGAGAGAGAAAAAAAAGGATTTTCTACTGGCCTTCTATCTTATTTCCTCCAGTTGTATCTTTATCTAAGATAAAAGTCTCCAAATGTAAAGGGTCAATGAAACTATATTTCTTTCCTCTAAAAGTAATAATACAAACAGATTGATATTTCAAAAAAAAGGTTGCCCCCTAGGGCCAACATTATAATTTTTAGAGAGAGAAAGTGTCTCCTTTTAGCCTGAGTGGCTCGAGACACATCTGGGAATATTAATATCTTTTGACCACAAAAATTCATATCTCTGTGTTTAAGGAAATCCCTAAACACTCTATCTTTGTCAGCTTCTAATAGCATAGAAACAAATAAGGTAGCTCTTTTTTCTATAATGTCAATTGACTTTTCAAGGAATGTAGAAACACCAATAGATGAAATATCTGGATTTTCATCTTCCACCTCTCCACTTTTCTTGGAGAAGTAAAAAACTGGAAAAAAAATAGGTATTTCTTTCTCTGAATATTGCAATATTTCCCTGAAGTATTTTTTTTAACATTTCACAAGGTGATAAAAGTCTAGTTTGCGGGAAGTTAATTAGACGTAAATTTTTATATCTCATCATATTTTCTATATTTTCTAGCTCTCTGTGAATGGAAAGACTATCTTTAATCTGGGCTATGCATGCAGTAAGAGTTTAACATACACATTGAGGTGGTCTTGCAGTACATTCATGTGTAAGCAATTAAATTCTTGCTTATGGGTGTGCAAATGAAAGAACATCACATGAAAATTATGCTTTACCAGGTCCATGGGAAATAGCATGGCATGCTCTCCAGACTTGCTATTTTCCATGTGATCTTTCAAGGGTAAAAATAGAACACCTGTTTTGAACCAGGTTTTAAGTTATGACCTAGCTCAGAAAGTGCTCAAATATCCCATGCTAACCAGCCACTTTCCCCTACCTTTTCAAATACAGAATGTAAATACTACAATGCCCCAAGGGATCCTCAGACAGATGTTCAAGGGGCTTCTTAGCCCAGATCCCCTGGAGTGGAAATAAAAGGGCAGCCTGGCCCAATATCCTCCCCTACCTCACTCAAAGCAACCGAAGGAGTCCTCCATTGTCCATTCTTCCCTCATCTGGAAGGTCTCTCCCCTACTCCGCCTGTGCCTGAGGAAGAGCACTAGAACAGGGGTGACCAACTCTGGTTCTTGAGAGCCATAAACAAGCCAGGTTTTTAGGATATCCACCATGAATATGCATGAGATAGATTTGAATGCCCTGCCTCCATTATATGCAAATCTATCTCATGCATATTCCAGGTGAATATGCTGAAATCCTGGCCTGTTTGTGCTCTAGAGGACTGGAGTTGGCCATCCTTGCCCTAGAAGATAGCATTAGAGCCCTAGGAGATGGGGGTCAGGAAATAGTTGGTTGCAAAATGGTGATAGCTGACGTCTTGAGCTATTTTGCTACATGCTCATAAATTAGCACAGAGCATGTGGCAAACTACCAAACACTGTTCCATCTAAGCCAGTGGTTCCCAACCCTGTCCTAGGAACCCCCCAGCCAGTCAGGTTTTCAGGATATCCGCAATGAATATTTGTGTGAGAGAAAATGTGCATGTTATGGAGGCAGTGCATGCAAATTTTCTCTCATGCATATTCATTGTGGATATCCTGAAAACCTGACTGGTTGGGGGGTCCCCAGGACAGGGTTGGGAACCACTGATCTAAGCTATGTGCATGTGTACCTGCACAGAGGCTGTGAACCCTGCTATTATTAATTCCTTACTTCTTAGAATATTTATTAGATACATTAATTCAGATTAGTGATTTTTATTATCTAAGGGCTTAAGTACTAAAGTTTAGTATGCTCACTAAGGCCATCACATCGAAAAGAGGCTTTAACAAGCACATGTTATGTTGCCCTTTAGCAAGCTAGCATGTTATCTTGTCCTCTGCATGCTCTTCAGTGAGTGCTTACTAAAGCCAAACATTTAGGACCTAATTCAGAATAGGTGTTAACGTTTTAGCTTGTTCACTATTGAAAGTGCTCAGCTGCCAGCATGCATTAGAGTTTTATTTATTTATTATATTTATTTATTTATTTATTTATTTATTTAAATCTTTTCTATACTGTCGTTAAGAGGGGTCCGTCACAACGGTTTACAATAGGGCACATAAAATAGGATGCTGCAATATATTAATTTACACAGGTGCCATAATGATTCGGTACATAGTTTTTAAACAAAATAATTGGTTTGTGATACAATACTGTCCAGAATTTTCTCTCAGGTTTGAAAATAATGCTATCTTTAAAAGTGTTGCTTTATCTTAGAGTGATTTTAAGATGAAGAAGATGTATAAGAGATGGAAAAGAAAAAAAAATACACCAATACACAATGTTTTACCTGTCTTCTCTAATTCACATTTATGCCACAATAACAAAACAAAATGTTATTACATGGCAACTGATGTTCAAGCATCGGTAGAGTGCTCACCATGTACAAGGCACAGTAGTTTTACAGTCTCGCATAAAGGGCCTATCCCCAAATTAATGACATGGCATGATCATTGCTGTCAGGAATGCAATTTGTTCATCCAAAGACCAATGCAGACATTCAGAGGCTTGACTTCTGCAAATGCCAAGTTGTTCACGCCTTCATATTCACAGCCAACAGGCTCACCGTCCAGACACTGCAGCCACTTCTATCTCACCATCAGCTATCTTAGCCTCAGCTGCATAACCTCTATGCAGCTTGACTACCAGCCATCCAGCACTTTGTTGCTGCATGAACATTGCTTCTTCCAGAGCTGCCTGCTCCATGGTAATTATAGCCGTTATAGTTCTTATTCCTTATAGATTTCTTTTTTTTAATAGAGTTGATCCCTCACCATCCTTCTTGCAGTTTGTCAGTGTGTCTTCTCATTGGCTTCTTGTATCCAAAACTTCCTCCCCTCTTCCTCTTACTATGCCTATTAGAGAACATTCCTTTTACATTTTCCCTCCTAAATTCAAATATATTTTCCCTCCTTTTTTGTTTGGCTCTCTCTTCCACACTACTTCCCTTACCTGCATATGAATCCTTCCAATTTATTTATTTAGCATATTTATAGCCCAGCTCTCCTAAGTTTGGGACAGAGCACAAATTAACATACACATGAAACTAAAATAACAATAACATTACAAAATAAACACATAATAAAACTAAGTGTCCGTCAGAAAGACTATACCAAAACCTGCTAAGTCACTCTTAGGCTAGTCACAATAATTCTGTATCATGGGAGAAAGAGGCCGCATTTGACATAGCGAATACTATGTCAAATGCCTTCTGAAAAAGTATGATTTTTAGTGCTCTTTTGAAACTCTGAGTCTCAGACATGGTATGCAAAAAGGAGGCAATGAGTTCCATAACAACGGGCCAATTATTGAAAATGCTGATTTCCGAGTTTCTGTTAAATGTGCAAAATATGGGGCAAGGATTTTAAGAAGACCTTTAATAGCCAATATAAAATTATAGGTCAGAATATAAATTCTTAAATTGAACCAATCCAAGGGGAGTTGTGTTATGCAATAATAATTGTCATTTTATACTCAACATGCCATTGGATAGGGAGCCAGTGTAGCAAGAATAAAACTGGAGTAAAATGGTCTCGAATATTTGAGCTTGTAAGTATGCAGGCAGCTGCATTCTGCACTATTTGCAAAGCCCTCAACAAGTTTGCTGGAGTGCCAGAAAACAGTGAATTAAAATAACCTAATCGCAAGAAAACTTCACTTGTAGTAAAGCAATGGAGCCTACCTATTCCCGGCACTCTAACTTTAAACTCTTTAAACCCTCCCACCCAACACCTTGGCAACAATTTGCACCTAGGTTATGCTGCTTTTTGGGAATGAGGTAAGAGGTATAATGCTGCTACACCCTCTAACCCTTCCTTAGTCACAAGAATCTGAATTAAGAATGTAGTTATGGCCAAATGTAAAGCTTGGCTGGATTATAGCGCTCCACCCCAAAATGCCCCTGACATTGTCAGATAGTTTTTAGCCAAATAACAAGTTATCTAGCTAGGCTGGTGTGGTCAGACTGGTAGAATTTTAAAATCTGGCATTTGCCTGGATAAGTGCCAGGCTTAGCCAGACAAATGCACTGAATATGTACCTTAAAATACTTTGGACCAACAACAAGTATGTGGCTACTCCCTTTGTCTAATACATGCACAATTATTTACAAAGTGCCTACTATATGGCAACAAACATACATTTTGGGATTCCTGAAGCTGCAGAAAGATGCATCACCTTTAAATCACATCTATATGCTATAAGAGTGCTTCATTCTAAATAACCTATCATCATTGATTTTAAAACAGTAACACCTAATCTAAGAACAAGCTGTATTCTGTCCAGCTAAGCCATGTTCCACTAAAGTTCTGAAGATTAGTCAGGACATTAAGGATTGATTTCAAAAGATTTTGGAAAATGATGCTGTGTTTGTCAACCTATAAGTAGCCTAAGACACAATGAATCAGCAAACTTTCCTCACAAACATATTTGTACAATATTCATTCATCACCACCTTGTATAACTGCTATATCACCTTTCTACATAATAGACAGTTCTACTTCAAACTACACAGGTAGCAAAGCTAATGATAGGAATAACAAAATGGTTTACCACAAAGGAATATATTTGCACTAATATTTTTAACAGTTGTATTAATAAACTAAAGACTAAAGAGGTTAGGACTTTTCAGCTTGGAGAAGAGACGACTGAGGGGGGATATGATAGAGGTGTTTAAAATCATGAGAGGTCTAGAACGGGTAGATGTGAATCGGTTATTTACTCTTTCGGATAGAAGAAAGACTAGGGGGCACTCCATGAAGTTAGCATGGGGCACATTTAAAACTAATCGGATAAAGTTCTTTTTTACTCAACGCACATTTAAACTCTGGAATTTGTTGCCGGAGGATGTGGTTAGTGCAGTTAATATAGCTGTGTTTAAAAAAGGATTGGATAAGTTCTTGGAGGAGAAGTCCATTACCTGCTATTAAGTTCACTTAGAGAACAGCCACTGCCATTAGCAATGGTTACATGGAATAGACTTAGTTTTTGGGTACTTGCCAGGTTCTTATGGCCTGGATTGGCCACTGTTGGAAACAGGATGCTGGGCTTGATGGACCCTTGGTCTGACCCAGTATGGCATTTTCTTATGTTCTTATGTTCTTAAACAGTCAACCTATCCTGGCACAAGACATTTAATCCTAAATCAAGGATTTGATGGGTCTGAGATTAAGTTAATATAAGTGAAACTGGTCATCCAGTCTATTTATTTATTTAACATTTTTCTATACCGTCGTTTGGTGGGGACCGTCACAACGGTTTACATTAAGGCTCATAAAAAGAGGCTAACGTATCTTAATTTACTAGGTGCCATTTTAGGGTCGGTAACATAGTTTGTAAATGATATTAATTGGTAAGTGTAATGAGTCATTTCCAGTTTACATTTTAACAGTTTAGGTTACTAGATTACCTTTATCATTGTACTTTCATCCTTTTGCTGAGCTTTAAAAGAATGAAACTTATTCTGATTAAAATTACACACATATTGATTTTGGTTATGTGTTTGTTGTTCAATTGTTTGTACCTGCTTTCCCTTGAGTACTATTCTCCTTTCTCTTTTTGGTAAGCTACTTTAAAAAGCCAGGTTTTTAGATTTTTTCTGAAGGTTTTGTTGTTGCTTTGTAGTCTCAACTCTATTACATAAATAACCAATTATGCACCAGTAACCTGAAATACAAGGATTTTTCCTCTCTAGAACTGTGAGGCTTAGAAAACTGAACATCATCTGGACTATGGTACCAATCATCCATTGCTGAAATGCTGCTTATTTGTGAGTGATACTGCATTATACACTTTCCTTCATAGCACAGGTGAAAAGAGGCCAAAGGCAATGTTAGCTCAAGAACGTAATCAGAAGTAGCGCATTACTCAGCAACATTAAAAGCCACCACACTCACACTTTGACACTTGACAGCAAAATATTCATGTCCATTGTGGGAACGATAAACTTCCACAAAGAAGATGGATCTTGTATTGAATGACAGCTGCCACTGCTTATAGGATTCCAAAACCAACAGCATAAGTAACCGATACGTATTTCCAGGATAACTTCACCAGTCAACAGGAGAGTGGTTGCAAATGAAACAGAATTATCATAAGTGGTATAAAACTCTGGACACCTCCTACATGGTATGCTGAAATCATGGGAAAGTTTTCTAGCCGAAAATGAACCTCTTATAAAAGAAATCAGCAATGAAGTCAAGACGGCAGCCAAAGCTAGAATGCTGAGGAAAGAGCTCCTGGATGGAGGACAAGTTTTCCTCCCTCACTGGGGCTGTTCTTTAAGTTTGTGCTCCTAAATTGGGAAAGAGGACAGGTAGTGTTAGCATTGAGGACCCTTGTGTTAGGGTGAGGTTGACACAACCTATTGGGAAGACCCTGAAGGTCTTCACTACCAACTAGCGGAGCAGATGGTGAAGAGAATGGGCTGGTGCTTTAACTATAACAGTCCCTTTCCCCTCAGGTTAAGTCTTCAGCTTCCAGGGACCAGCAGGTCTTAGGTAGAAGACCCTGAGGTGTGGGCAGAAGAGTAATTCCAGTGGCTGGTCAAGGGCCAGGCAAGAAGCAAGCAAGGAGAGTCATGGTACTGGCTGAGGTCAAGACAGGTGATAACTGAGGTTGATTGTGGTCCAGGCTGAGATCAAGGCAGGCAACAAGTAAAAGTAAACTAGGAACAGGTTCTGATCAGTCCATTCTGAGAGAGCGGTCCAAGGGCAAGCAGATTAGGGAAGAGGAAGGTGAGGCTGAAGATGAAGGCAAGGATAAGCAGGCTGAAGACATAAGGGCAGGCTGGAGGGCAAACACAAGGCTGAAGATGAAGGCAAGGCTGGGCAGGCTGAAAGAGATGGATGCAATACTGGGCAGGTTGAAGGCAAGGCTGGAAGGAAGAAGGCAAAGCTGGAAGCCTGAATGCAAGGCTGGAGATGTGGAAGAAACAGTAACTTGCACTATCAATGATAGCTGACCCATGGTTGAGGCATCTTGGCATTGCACAGCCGGGATTTAAATACTCGGTCATGTGATGTTATCAGAAAGCACCAGTGGACTGGTTTTCTCCCATGGGTCCTTTAAACATCTGTGTACATTGCACACACACGCCTAGGAGACCGCCCTATGGTAGAGTACATCAGCATTCCTGGCTGCATGGAGTAGCAATGTCTTTGGCCATGCAGAGCACCAGTTCTGGGCCAGTTAAGTAGTGTCAGTTCCATGAGCTGGCTCACGGGGGCAGCCTGCGAGCTGGTAAATGTAACACATAGGTAAAAGTCTTAATTGATGGATCCTCCACTACCTGTTTGTGGTCCTAGAGAAAACTTTGTTCAGTCCAGTGCTCAGCATTTTGGAGAAACTGCAATTTGGGTCCAGGGCAATAGTCTCATCTCATCAATGTATCAGCTAAGGCTGATACATTGCCCCAACACGTTCAAAAAAAGACTCAAGACATGGCTATTCGGTCAAGCATTCCCTTAACTTACTTAGTCTTCCACAGCTCCCATAGACTGTTTTCATACTGTTGACGTCCAGAACCTATGCTCATGTTTTTACTCATCAATAAGAAATTTCTCCCTCCTCCCCGCCTCCACGAACAACCTTCCTTCCCCCTCCCCTCCCATTAGCAAACCTCCCTCCCCATGCGCTAGTTTCGCTCTAATAGTGCATACTGCTACTGTTCCATTATGTTATGTTATATTATCCAAGTTGTTCACTCCCTTGTTCATTGTAAGACATATGTTGTCATTGTTTTCTACTTGTTATAATGTAAACCAGAGTGATAAGTAATTCTGTTACCTGAACTTCGGTATATAAAAAGTTATAAATAAATAAATAAATCTCTCACCCCAATGCAACCTTGAGCTCCAGCATTAGGAATCTCCTCCTTCCTCAGTCAGGAAAATATGATGGGGCTCAATCTGCTACCTCAGGACAGAAGTATGTCCTGGTTTAAGTGGCAATGGAGACAGCTATTTAGCAGACAGACCAGTGTAGGTCTCTGCAACATCGAGTAGTGAAAAGAATTCCCCCACTGATGAGAATCCACCCAATTAACATCTGTCTCCCAAAAAGCAATAGTAAAAGGATGAGCAGAAGACAATAGTACTTTTTTTTTGTCTGAAGATGTACCAATACCAGAGGTAGTCTCAGTTCTAGTAGAGATAGTAGCTGTATATTCTAGAGCCCTGCTTGGCCCTTAGAGGAACATTACCCTTGAGGATATCTTGACTGTGGTAACATGAATGGAAGGTATTCTAACCCACTCTGTTATTTAATTTTGCAAATTTACAAATGCAGCAGCATCCAAGTTTAAGGATCAAGATTAAAAGCTAGGAATCTTGAAGGGGAGAATGAATAATATTGGAGCTCAAATCTCCGACTGCAAACTTCCAATATGACTTTGATTAAGTATAACGTCCCTATATAATAAAACGAAACTCCTAGAGGAGACGTATTTAGTAAGTAATTTGTGATTAAACACCCAGAAATCTGAAGAATACATTCCTGAGATATCTAATATGCTTGTGTACCATCAAGAAGACAGGATGTAAAGCCAGCAAGGCTTTGATACTGTTATACCTGTTGATAGCCTAGATTTGTCAGCCTTTTTGGAGAGTTCCCAAGATGTGAAATGTGTGCCAAATTTATATTTTAAAAATAGAAATATTTCCTTCTGTGGACATCCAATAAAAATTTCCTTCATGTAGCCTTGTCTAGCCAACTTAGGAGGAAAGTGTGCCTCCAGTTACACTAGCAGATGATTGATTTAGATGCCCCTTTTTCCCCTAAAGTTTCCTTGAAAATATCTTGTTTGTGTAATCCCTGGGCTGCTTAAACCTGAATAGTGGTTCCAGAGGTTATATGTCAAATAATGGGCTTGAGTGGTACACTTCCAGAATGTTAAAATATCTTTCTTCAGGGTTCCTTGAGCAAAGGGGAATATTAATTTCAAGGCCCTACACATTGCAATATTTAAATCCCAGTGTAAAGTCTTTGCATACTGCAGTGATGATAACAGCACATATGAGCATTAAATTCATTATACAGTGAAACACACTGGATGTTTTGGTGGTTTCCAACAATACTTTTACTGATTAGTTGCAAAATGATGGAAAAGAATCTTTACAGCTGTTCAATTCACTTTTAGATGGTACAGTGCTTTTAAATAAATGTGTGACTCCTCAGAGTCTTATGTAATGTTTAGATGGCAAAGCCAATTAATTTAATCAATAAAGTGATGTTTCTCCCATCCTATTGGCTTAGGGCAAGTTGTTACTTCCCTCCCAGTATTGGTGAAGAATCAAAGATGAAATGAATTGTGCACAGTCATTTATCTCTTACCTCCTCCATGGAGTTTTCTCCTCTGAATCATTAGTTTCCTCACAGTATCTGAATGGCACTAATCCTTCTCCTTTTATTCTTTACAGTATCAGGATGATGCTTGGGTGACTCTTCTTCTCCAAATGTTCATTAGATGATCTTGGGTCCTAGTGGGGGTCCATTCCAACTTTTTTCTTCCCCTCATCTCCTCCTTCTCTAGATAACCGAAAGTCACCCTTCTTCTTGGATCTTGATGATCTCGGGTTCCTCTTTCATAAAGGGAAAATCTCCCATTTGATGGTAGAGCAGTAAAGAAATTAACTTAATTGAGTCCCTAGTTAATGGGTACTCAGAACTTAACTAACCAATTGTAAAAATAAACAAATGGATTGGGAGAGTGGAAAACAACTCCCATTCAGCTAAAAGGCTCCAGGGAGGTATGCTGCATCTGGAAAAGAGAATAAGAAATCCACACCCTAAGATGGTGGTCTGGCTTTATATACCAGAGGAACCTACTAAACTGTCTTTCACATGGGGTAACCAAACACCCACACGATTGTTCTATCTCCATCCCATGTCAATGGTATATTCTAGTCAAAATTCTAGTAGGGAGCTGACAGGATCTCTACATTTGCAATAAATGGAATAATTTTGTCTTTTTTGACCCTTGTTAGCAGAAATTGTTTGTTGGGGGTAAAGTTGTCCTAGTGCCACCTAGAAATTTGTGAGATTAAGGGAAAAGAGATTATGCTATCAACTTTTTGTCTGTGATGAGTTAAATCTTCACTATTCCCTTTCCTTCAATTTTTCTTAATTTTGTCCTCCCCTCCTCCCTTTTAATTTAGTGAATTTGTCACAATGGTATGGTTAAGACCTATGTTTGGATTGGAATGGTTAAGACCTATGTTTTGACTTGGAAAATTTCTTGGCAAATTATATAATAGATTGTGATTTCTTGTGATTTACTTTGTTACAAATTGATATGGAAATGCTAATTTTAAAAAAATAACACATGATGCACACAGCCCCCTGCAATTTACAAGGATGTCAGAATGCACATTAATTTTTGTCAGCCATCTCTATGCTAACACAAAGAAAGTCTACATGGAGATGCTTGAATAATATTCACTCAAGAATCAAAATGTCAACACCCAATATGACTATTTCAACAAGAATAAATACATGTGACTATGGAGAACCACAGACCATGTACATTTTTTTGACATGCCTTCCTGAAAAAAAAAGAATGCATCATTGAAAATATCAGCAGGGCTATAGATCAGCCCATGTCATAGACCCGAAACTGGAAAATGTTATAACTGTAGTGACAGGATACGAGTACACACAAAAGAAAACAAACACTTTGATGAACTTTTGTTCTTTCCTTAGTTTTCAATATGAAAAAGAATAGTGTCAATTTCAAATAAATTACTTTGGTATACTTGTACAGGATCACATCCCTTCCTCGCTCACCCCAGTCCTAGTGACATAACCTGTCAAGGAGCCACCAGAAAGTCTGTCATTGTTTGCCTATAGATTTCAGACAGTGATACAATTATTAAATTTTCTTTTAAAAGATCATAAAACAATTTACAAAAGCACATAAAAACAACAAAAAACTATGGGGCGGATTTTAAAAGCCCTGCTTGCGTAAATCCACCTGGATTTACGCGAGTATGGCCTTGCGCGCACAGAGCCCCGGGACTCGCGTAAGTCCCGGGGTTTTTCGAGGGGGGCGTGTCGGGGGCGTGTCGGATCTGCGCGGTGTTTTGGGGGCGGGACGTGGCGTTTCTGGGGCGGGCCCGGGGGCATGGTTTCGGCCCGGGGCGGTCCAGGGGCGTGGCCGCGCCCTCCGGAACCGCCCCCAGGTCGCGTCTCGGCGCACTAGCGGCCCGCTGGCGCGCGGGGATTTACTTCTCCCTCCGGGAGGCGTAAATCCCACGACAAAGGTAGGGGGGGTCTGGATAGGGCCGGGGGGGGTGGGTTAGATAGAAGAAGGGAGGGGAAGGTGAGGGGAGGGCGAAAGCGAGTTCCCTCCGAGGCCGCTCCGATTTCGGAGCGGCCTCGGAGGGAACGGCGGCAGGCTGCGCGGCTCGGCGCGCACCGGCTACACGACATCGGCAGCCTTGCGCGCGCCGATCCTGGATTTTAGCTGATACACGTGGCTACGCGCGTATCTACTAAAATCAAGCGTACTTTTGTTTGCGCCTGGTGCGCCAACAAAAGTACGCGAAGGCACACTTTCTTAAAATCTACCCCTATCTCTACAACTTCAAACAGGACACCAGAAAACAGGCTCAAACAAAGCCCCATGGAATAGAAATCAATTTTATGAATGTATATTCTTCAAGATATAAGAAAAATTGAGTCATTTTAGTAACATTATAGGCAAAAGAATTTAACTTTATTTTTATTGAATATATCTTTTTAACTAACTAAATCTGTACAGAAACACAAATGAACAAGCAAGAAAATAATTAAGAAAATAATTAAACAGCACATAAGTTACAAAACAATTGTTTATCCATTTTTTCAAAAAAAGAAGTAATAGGGTAGAGTTAAAATAGGAGTATAAAAGGAAATCATATTTCCAATAGACCCAATACTCAAATACAATAGACTTCAAAATATAAGTATCAGAACAGGTGAAGAATTTTTTACCCATCTAGCATCAATAAATGTTTTAAGCTGATCTGGGAAGAAAAAAACATAGGAATCATTATGATATATTGTTGCAATTGCCACTCCTGAGAAGCTCTCTCACCTCCCTTTCCCCAATACCAGGTCTGATTTCTAATGCGGCCTGGCTCTGCCACCCCCGACCGAGCCAGGCCGCTGATGCTCATTGCTCGTTGCAATGAGTCACCGACACCGTTGAGCATGGTTGCCATGTCCTGCCACTCTTGGTGCTCCAGTGTTGCTCTTTTTTGTGGCCTTGATGCTTCAGTGTTGTTAGGTGCGCGTGCATGCTCTTCAGTTCCCAATTTAAAGGGCCCATGGTGAGAAAAACCCCATGGCCCCTTCTGATGCCATCTTGCCTCAATCTCCAGCCAACCCTATAAAAGGGCTCTTCAGTTTGTCCCTTGTTGCCTTCACAAGGTCCTCCTTGTTCCTGTGATCATCGATGGTCTTCATGTTCCTGGTCTCTCATCATGTTCCTGCTCCTGGCCTTTGTTCCTGCTCCAGTATTCTTTGTTACTGCATCATGAGACTTGTCAAGTTCCTGAAGTCCAGTCTTCATTCTGTCCAGAGTTTTCAGTCTTCACTGATGGATCAAGTCTCTGGAAGTCCACCCTTGGTTTTAAAGTCTGAGGCTGAATCTGAGTTCCTGTACCTGAGTCTAAGTTTCTGAGTCCAGTCCCCAGTCTTCAGAGTTTTGTTCCAGCTTCCACCTTGTTCCTTAGCCCAGTGCTTGCACTGCTATTGTCGTGGTCCGTGACCAGCCTTCAGGTTGCATAGGGCATGCAGTCATGCCAGATGCCCTCAGAACCTTCATTTTGCCCAATTCTTCAGTACCTTTGTCATGTCCTTATTGCTAGAGTCAGCTTCTGTCCTTGACCTCCATCGGTCCTCATGCTCAAGTCATTCCCAAGCAGTATGTTTGAAAGGGCTTTCAGAGTGTCTGGAGGGCCTCCCCAGAGACCAGCTTTGCATTGCTGGGTCTCACTCCCATGCGTGAAAGTTCAGCAAGTTCAGCAAGGTCTTCAAGTTATGTGCCAAGTTCAAGAGTATTCCAGTCTCAGCCCAGCCTGGGCTTGGAAAAGCTCACCCACTAGAGGCATGTACCATGGCCAGGCCCGGGATTCTGCAGATCATGCCACAGCATAGGGGCTCATGAGCATGTTACATGCTCCATCCACAACATTTATAATGAAATACTTGCAAGGGTAATGTAATAAAAACAACATTCCCATGACTACAGTATCCTGCTGCAAAGTAAGAAGATCCCTTCTCCTCTTCTGTGTTATCCTGCATAAATCTGGGTATACTCTAACAGTTTGGCCATAGAAGCTATTTTAGCCAAAAGTTCTTCATTCAAAAACTGGAAGAAGGATCCAACAGAAGAAAATAGGATAAAGCATAAACGTTGGCAAGTTAAATGTAAGACATTGATAAGACAGGCTAAGAGAGAATTTGAAAAGAAGTTGGCTGTAGAGGCAAAAACTCACAGTAAAAACATTTTAAAATATATCCGGAGCAGAAAGCCTGTGAGGGAGTCAGTTGGACCGTTAGATGATCAAGGGGTTAAAGGGGCACTTAGAGAAGATAAGGTCATCGCGGAAAGATTAAATGATTTTTTTGCTTCGGTGTTTACTGAAGAGGATGTTGGGGAGGTATCCGTAATGGAGAAGGTTTTCATGGGTAATGATTCAAATGGACTGAATCAAATCACGGTGAACCTAGAAGATGTGGTAGGCCTGATTGACAAACTGAAGAGTAGTAAATCACCTGGACTGGATGGTATACACCCCAGAGGTCTGAAGGAACTAAAAAATGAAATTTCAGACCTATTAGTAAAAATGTGTAACCTTTCATTAAAATCATCCATTGTACCTGAAGACTGGAGGATAGCAAATGTAACCCCAATATTTAAAAAGGGCTCCAGGGGCAATCCGGGAAACTACAGACCGGTTAGCCTGACTTCAGTGCCAGGAAAAATAATGGAAAGTGTTCTAAATATCAAAATCACAGAACATATAGAAAGACATGGTTTAATGGAACAAAGTCAGCATGGCTTTACCCAGGGCAAGACTTGCCTCACAAATCTGCTTCAATTTTTTGAAGGAGTTAATAAACACGTGGATAAAGGTGAACCGGTAGATGTAGTATACTTGGATTTTCAGAAGGCGTTTGACAAAGTTCCTCATGAGAGGCTTCTAGGAAAAGTAAAAAGTCATGGGATAGGTGGCGATGTCCTTTCGTGGATTGCAAACTGGCTAAAAGACAGGAAACAGAGAGAAGGATTAAATGGACAATTTTCTCAGTGGAAGAGAGTGGACAGTGGAGTGCCTCAGGGATCTGTATTGGGACCCTTACTTTTCAATATATTTATAAATGATCTGGAAAGAAATACGATGAATGAGATAATCAAATTTGCAGATGACACAAAATTGTTCAGAGTAGTTAAATCACAAGCAGATTGTGATAAATTGCAGGAAGACCTTGTGAGACTGGAAAATTGGGCATCCAAATGGCAGATGAAATTTAATGTGGATAAGTGCAAGGTGATGCATATAGGGAAAAATATCCCATGCTATAATTACACAATGTTGAGTTCCATATTAGGTGCTACAACCCAAGAAAGAGATCTAGGCGTCATAGTGGATAACACATTGAAATCATCGGTTCAGTGTGCTGTGGCAGTCAAAAAAGCAAACAGAATGTTGGGAATTATTAGAAAGGAAATGGTGAATAAAACGGAAAATGTCATAATGCCTCTGTATCGCTCCATGGTGAGACCGCACCTTGAATACTGTGTACAATTCTGGTTGCCGCATCTCAAAAAAGACATAATTGCGATGGAAAAGGTACAGAGAAGGGCTACCAAAATGATAAGGGGAATGGAACAGCTCCTCTATGAGGAAAGACTAAAGAGGTTAGGACTTTTCAGCTTGGAGAAGAGACGGCTGAGGGGGGATATGATAGAGATGTTTAAAATTATGAGAGGTCTAGAACGGGTAGATGTGAATTGGTTATTTACTCTTTCAGATAGTAGAAAGACTAGGGGGCACTCCATGAAGTTAGCATGGGGCACATTTAAAACTAATCGGAGAAAGTTCTTTTTTACTCAACGCACAATTAAACTCTGGAAGTTGTTGCCAGAGAATGTGGTTAGTGCAGTTAGTATA
Organism: Rhinatrema bivittatum; assembly: GCF_901001135.1. NCBI lineage: Eukaryota > Metazoa > Chordata > Amphibia > Gymnophiona > Rhinatrematidae > Rhinatrema > Rhinatrema bivittatum. The sequence continues at coordinate 595,973,492 of NC_042615.1, forward strand.
GCGGTGTTTAGAAAAGGATTGGATAAGTTCTTGGAGGAGAAGTCAACATTACCTGCTATTAAGTTCACTTAGAGAATAGCCACTGCCATTAGCAATGGTAACATGGAATAGACTTAGTTTTTGGGTACTTGCCAGGTTCTTATGGCCTAGATTGGCCACTGTTGGAAACAGGATGCTGGGCTTGATGGACCCTTGGTCTGACCCAGTATGGCATTTTCTTATGTTCTTATAGAAGGAAACATCAATATTTTAAAAGTATGAAGACATGACTTTATTCAAATCTGTTTTAACAAAAAAAGATACAAGCAATGTAGCTTGCTTGTTTATCTCGGCTTCAGATGTTTCCAGACATTAAATCTAATTTATTGAAGAAGAAAATAAAGCACCCTGAGCATTAGAAGGCACAGAAGATGATAGATGAACATCTTATTAACAGAAAAGCATCCTGGGACATATGTAAACTGTCTGATAAATATCTCTTAAAAGTTACTAAAAGGAATTCCCCCACAATTTTAGGATCGTTCAGGATCCAAATGTTAAGACATCTTGAGGTATTCTCTAATACCTCAATTCTCTGAGATAAAGCTCCACGCTCCTGAATCAAAGAGGCCTGCACACCCTGAATCTTCTCAATTTCTAGTTTAACAATAGCAAGCTTAGGCCTGGATTTATCAAAATGCACTAAATACCGCATGCGATAGAAAAAGGGGCATGTTTTATGGTAATAGGCAGTTATTCACAATTTGCGTTAATACCTATGCGAAGAGGTAAGTTACCGCAAACAGAACAGTGGTCTCTTGTGAAGATTTGATGACCTACGGAGTGAGGAAACTCACTCCAAGATGAGATTTGTGCAATGTTCTCTCCACCTAGCTTGTTGTTACCCAGGTAGAGAGTCCATCAAGCTAGGTGGAGAGAACATTGCACAAATCTCATCTTGGAGTGAGTTTCCTCAAATCTTCACAAGAGACCACTGTTCTGTTCGTATGTCTCACGTTCAATGTGAAAGTGGCCCCTAACCCCCTACACTAATACTTAAACCTCACCTCAAGTTACTAGGTGGGCCTCCCCTAGGGATACAAATACCTGTCTAGGGAGGAGACACCATGGCAAGGCTCTCTCTCTCTCTCTCTCTCTCTCTCACACTCACTCAGCCTGCATCATACTGAAACAGGCCTGTCAGGAGAGACATTGTGAACTGCAATGTAACCCAAATTGGGCTAATAGCACAACTTGTGATAACAGCCTTTTGCATATCTGATAGTACAATTTGCAATACACATGCTTATTAGCATAAGGTACACCCCTTTTTGGTATCCAATGCGATATTGGAAAATGAGCCCCTAAGACATGAAAAGGGAGGTAAAGGGCATAAACAACATAGGTATGGCTTATGCATCAAAAGAGGAACAAACAACACAAACAGTGTAAGGCATCAAAAGATTTAGTTTAGTTTAGTTTTTCACTATACCACTGTTATATAATGTAATCTACCAAGAAGGAAACAAGGTCATAAGAAAAGGAGAAAGATAACTCCTGCTTGAAAAAGCATATAAGGGAAAAAAATAACATAACTGTGTTACAGAGGTGTCACTAGTAGATGAGTACCTCAAAGAATTGAGAATAACAAAAATGAGAACAATTTAAATCCTCAAGTTGAGCCATGCTGCACTACAGAAGAAGACCTTTAATTCATATACTCCAATTGCAAGTTGAAAATATCAGTAGAAACACAAAATCAGTGAAGATATGAAGAAAACAGAAATGAAAGTTATAAAAATAAAACATTGAGACATAACCTAAAGGAGTTCTACCAGGAACTAGAAAAGAACATTAGCATAGTTAAACAAAGCACCACCAACCAAAGCCGAGATAGAAGGATTCTGGAGAAATGTATATGACAATGGCATAGAACAGAACAGAGAAACAAAATGACTATCCAGCATACAGGAGAATATGGAAAAGGCAAAGATCAAAATTATGAAATGGCCTGAATTAACAACAAAACAACTGGAAACCAGGTTAAAAAGAGCCTCCAACTGGAGAAGCCCTAGCCCTGAAGGAGAGTTCAACATTTGGCTCAAATATTTAATATCTCTCCATCAAGACTTGGCAAACTGCAAAATTCAATCGATAAGACAACCAGAAAAAGCACCATTATAGCTAATAATAGGAGGAATACTTCTCCTTCCAAAAAGAGACCCAAAAAATATCCCCAAACGTTAACAACCACTAGGAAAATAGGAAAAAGCAAGAGCATTTTCAAGTTAAGTGTAAGACAGGCTAAAAGAAAGTTTGAAATGAAGTTGGCCGTAGAGGCAAAAACTCAAAAGAAAAACTTTTAAAAATATATCTGAAGCAGGAATCTACAAGGGAGTCAGTTGGACCATTAAATGACCGAAGGGTTAAAGGGGCTCTTAGGGAAGATAAGGAGGCAATATCCTTTCATACATTGCAAACTGGTTAAAAGAGAAGTGTGGGAATTATAAGCTTTGCCAGCAAGCCATTTCATCAGGGTTTAAACACTAACTTCCCTTCTCCCTGACCTTTGCCTGAATAAAAGCATCACTTGTGCTTAAGCCTCTCTGCCTAGGAAAGGATACCTGACTGTCATGTATTTCTCTAGCTTATAATTAATCCTGATTGCCTGAAATAAGGGCTGGGTGTTCCCTAGTCAGAGGCAGGACAAAGTCAGGAGGTATAGAATTCAGCAGCCAATGAAATGATCCGTATACACCCCCTGAACCAAGCCAATAGTATGGTGATACGTCTGTTGCTATGTGGAAAGGAACCAATCATGTGATGACACATCATCTGCCTTTGTATGAATGTACAATAAAGGAGGACTCTGAGGTGTGCTCAGGTCTCTTTTACCTGCCTGCCATGAAAGCTGTCTGATGTGTGTCTTCATTACTGCTACATCTGGTGATCCCGCGACGTGATGATATACTCCATGCTCATTTCGGCTGGACATAGCTTAGGTACGTACCGTTCAACGGATTTGCAATTGTAAGTATTTTTAAAGTACTTTTTATTATTTTTTAACTATTTTTCAGCAAGTTTGTTCCCCACATTCGTGAGCATGGGAAGTGATTTTTCTCTGTACAGCAAAGGCTACATGCCAGGGAGCTGCAAAAAATAATCAATAATCATTATTTCATCACCAGAAGGAAAAAAGCACAAATCAGCCTGGGGGACTTAGAAAAATTAATAAGTGAAATAGCTTGCCGTTGTCCTTGGTATTCACAGGCGGGAACTCTGAATATCCAGGACTGGATTTTAATAGGCAATAGTCTTCATATGGCTCCCAGAGCTCCCATAAAGCAAATATTAATCTGGCAAAAATGTACAGAGGCCATAGAACACATAGGAAAAAAAGGTTTCAAGACAGCATTTTCAAACCATGTGCTTTTAGAAGCAGGTAGGCTCAATCAGAATACCCTTCCCCCATCTTATGCTCAGTCTCCCTCAGAGACAGCAAATTCTTTGTATCAGCTCTCCATACCCACACCCAAGCCCATTCACACCTCTTTAGAAAAGCAGTCCTTGAGCACAATTGAACCACAACCTGGCCTGGGTGGGGCGATTAGCATTGAATTTCAGCAGAAAAAGCAGAAAGAAAACCTTACAGAAAAAGAATTATTAGGACTTCAAGCTGTGGCTTCCTCTGCGTCCACCTCAGAGAAAAGGCCCCAGGAAACTGAAAACACTGAGGTCAGAAAAACTAGCCTCCCTCCATCTTGCCTGCAACGCCCTTCCCCCACCAACCACTCCCTGTACCCTCATTTGCCATTGCCTGAGACAGTCATTGACTCTGCATCACCAATTTGTCCAGGTAAATTACCATCTCAACCACTGCTCCCGGTAACAATTTATGTGCCGCGGTCAGCATGGGATTTCACCTAGAACATGGAAATCTCACAAGGGAGGAATTATTGAAAGGGATTCAAGCCTCTCCTATTACAAAAGGGATTAAAGAGCTGGGTGTGGCAGCAATAGAGTTGAGTGCCGCCCGGAGTGCCATGAGCGGTGGCTATGCCCCCAGGTCTTCAAAGAAATCAGCGTATAAGACCTTGGGCCAGGCAGCTGCACTCCTGCGTTACAAGCAAAGAAAATATCAATATGAAAAAAATGATTTAATTAGACTCCTGCGTTACAAGCAAAGAAAAAATCACTATGAAAAAAATGATTTAATGAGACAGTACAATGACCTGTTACAAACCAGACTACACCTAGTGCTGGAGCAGACACAGCAAACTTGGAAAAAATGGTTTCTCTTAGTCTTTGAATTCAGTTACAGAAAGTCTGCATACTTTGAGAGTATTTTCCCCCACAAAGTGAATGCACAGCCTTATGTTAAAACTGTACTGAAATTTGAAGAATATACTGTGTAAATTACATGTGAAATGTTCACTTTTTGCAAAATTAATTTGGCTCACATTTAAAATGACTCCATTTCTCTGAGATTTAAGTTTATAGCAATTGCTTGAATTGTCAGTGCACAGAACTTGTATTCTTATTGTAATTTTCCCTATAGGAGAAAAATAGTATCTGTCTGCAAGAAATCAGCAAGTCCACAAGAAATTAGCAAGTCCTTGCCAGCCATTGTTTCTGGTTGATGTTATCTAAATTGTTAAACAATGCTATCTTTCAGTTCCTATTGACTGAAGGATTAATTCGTTGGGTGCAGTTCTTTTCTTTTGAGAAACACTGCTCCTCCCCCCCTTTACTGTCTTTCTGTTAACTCTTGCTTGCCACTCATGGGGGAGAGAGGGAGAACTTTTGAAAAGAAAAAAAAAACTGGACTTAGTCCTGCAGTTTCTCTCCCTAGTTTCTATATGTTATAACTCAGACAGATCAGATCTCCTGCTGATCCAAATCTTTTCCCTCAACCTTCAATGCATTCCTGCACTAGCCCTTCCTCGTCTCACTCTCTTTCTGTTAATCTTTTAATACTTTCAAACTTCTTTCTGAGGTTACTGACAAGGACATTTAATAGTAGTTACAGTCACTTTAGCGTGCAGCAGACAGAGCTGAGCAAACAGCGTGTTTAATTTCCTATTCTAATAATTATATGAAGAAATTCTATTCTGATATTCCACATTGAAAGTAAGCTCAGAGTATTATTGATTGCAACCTGGAACAACAGTTGCAATCTATAAAGTAATGATGGTGTCTCCACTAGGAGGCGCTATGTTATTCTACAAGTTATATTATATTATTATTTTAATAATTCTGTTGTAAAATAGTTTTTATTTTTCAGGCCTACAGACCTTCTGTATTAAAGAAACTTCAGTTTTATTTTCTTTTTCACAAATTTTTACAGAATTCTGAACCTTAAAATTTTTACTGACAGAGGTTGCTACATCTAAAGCAATCCCTCCCAAACCTTTTCTTGCAAATCCAAATTGATTTTATTAAATTGAATGATAGAATTGATTCTCCAAAGTTAAAAAAGTAAAAACTTTACTTTAATCCTTACCTTAGTAAATTTTTTGCTGTATGCCAGTTTTTAATATTTTCCAGATTGACAGCCTTCCCGCCATGAGAGATGTGAAGATGAACACTTTGCAGTTTATTTTAACATTTTTCTAACACCTTTTGACTTTTGACTTTTGATCCTTGATCTATTTTTGTTTTTGATACCTTTTTGGTAAGATTTTTAGCTCAAATTATGTGTTATCTGTTGTTTGTCTTGATGTCAAGAAGACTATGAATGAACATTTGCAGAATGGATGAATATGTGTCAGTTTTGTGTAAATGAATATTTGCAGGATGAATGAAAATGAATATATGTGTCAGTCTTGTGTAACATATGTTTAATATAATGTCTGACATACTTGTCATTTGTGATTCAGCTTACTGCAAATGACTTTTCCTTTAAACGATTAATTTACATGTATGCTATTTTACTGAATGAAAATTGATCACTGCATGAAAACTTTCTTGATAATGGGGTTACCCTTTGTTCTGAAAACTAATGGCTCTGCTTATTGCAGCCATTCCTTTACATGAATTTCGTCAATAATTGAACATTAAATATTTATTTGGCATCTCCTACAACACCACAGGGCAAGCCATTGTGGAGAGAGCCAACCATACCCTTAAGAGCTCTTGACAAAAAAAAAACAAAAGGAGGGAATGCCCCTGGATTTCCCCCTAAACAGGACTGGCTGAACAAATCATCTAAACATATCAAATGTAAGACCACAGCCATGAGTAATCATTATGGGACTAGGGTTAGTCACCCACAGCCATCAGTTTTGTATAGAATATTTAATGTCTGGTACGGTCCCGTTCCCTTAAAATGGGGAACGAGGATATGCTTTTCTGCTTACTCCCACAGGTCCACTTTGGGTGGGTTCCAAGCCGGTATATCAAGCCGTGGAGAGATGGAAAGGTGTCTAGGTCTACAGGACCCGATCCCCAACTTCTCCCTGAGCCTCCACAGCCCTCAGAAGGACAGAGACCGGACTCCTTGCAAAAAGCAGCACCACATGACCTGGAGACAGATCAAGGCCCTATCCAACCAATCTGCACAACTCTTAGAACAGCAAGGCCTTGAGAAAACTCCAGAGAACTTATTAGCCGCCTTTTCTTGCCTGAATGCCAACTCATTAACAATTGTGTTCTGCACCCTCATCTTTTGCCTTATTTCTCCAGCTATGGCGATTTCAGAACAAGGACTCTGACAGGACAACATGTACATCCTCGATGCACAGAACTTTTCACACCTGTTGAATTGAACAGACTGTTGGATCTGCACACACATGCCAACCCATGCCTGCGGAGAACTACTGATGCATGCTGTACCATTTAACCTTACAGTATGGACTAATTATCCTTTACAGAGAGGTGTTTTCATTAACTCTCCAGTTAATAATACCATACTACACATTGGTAGCCATATTCAAGAGACTGCCGCTCTTTGTTGGGACTATGATACAGGGGATGGGAAGGGGATTCAGGTGGGAAATATCCATATTGTAACCGAACCTTTGTATTAATCACTGAACACTTGCATAGTTATACCACATATGTATGCAATTGGCAGATTTCAGGATGTGCAGTGGGAGACCCAAGCAAGTACAGAAAGTATAGAGGGGATGAGGGATTTACCCTTTGTAGTTATATAACCCAAATGATATGAATTACAGAGACTTACACATCCTAGCTAACTGGACGACTGCCCTATTTAATCAGACAGTCCATGCATTAAAACTACTTACAACAGATGTCTCTCAGATTAGAGAAGTAGCATTACAGAACCGCTTATCTTAGACACCATTTTAGCTTTAAGGGTGGTGTTAAGCATTAATTGGATCTCATTGCTGTGTGTACATATCAGACTATAAAGCAAACCTCACACATACCATAGAGCAGATAGAAACCATGGTTGCTGATGCACCACTTTCAGGCAGAATACCAACTTCTCCATGGGACTGGCTATGGTCCTGGCTCCCTGATATTTCTGGTCTCAAAAGGGTGATTTATATTATAACTACCATAATTGTCTTAATTGTTTGCCTGTGATGCTGTATTCAGTGCATACCCAACCCTCATATCCATATTGAAACATTGCTCTCAGCCCGGATACAAAGATGTCTTGTAAGATGCCTAATAGGGAATCCTGAGCCCTGCAGCCATTGGCACACCACGCTGCACCAGCTCTGGGTGATATGGAGATTCAGGAGCTCATCGGCAGCTGGCACACCATGCCGAATCAGCTTTCTTCCCTCCATATCCCCCTTTCCCTATCTCCAGCCCATACCAAGACATAACAGATTTCAGTAAGGGTCTAAAGCTTTATTGAGCTGCCTAAACAAAAACAGAAAGGGTGAGATGTGGGAATTATAAGCTTTGCCAGCAAGCCATTTCATCAGGGTTTAAACACTAACTTCCCTTCTCCCTGACCTTTGCCTGAATAAAAGCATCACTTGTGCTTAAGCCTCTCTGCCTAGGAAAGGATACCTGACTGTCATGTATTTCTCTAGCTTATAATTAATCCTGATTGCCTGAAATAAGGGCTGGGTGTTCCCTAGTCAGAGGCAGGACAAAGTCAGGAGGTATAGAATTCAGCAGCCAATGAAATGATCCGTATACACTCCCTGAACCAAGCCAATAGTGTGGTGATACGTCTGTTGCTATGTGGAAAGGAACCAATCATGTGATGACACATCATCTGCCTTTGTATGAATGTACAATAAAGGAGGACTCTGAGGTGTGCTCAGGTCTCTTTTACCTGCCTGCCATGAAAGCTGTCTGATGTGTGTCTTCATTACTGCTACAGAGAAGAAACAGAGATTAGGATTAAATGGTCAATTTTCTCAATGGTAAAAGGTAAACAGTGGAGTGCTTCAGGGATCTGTACTTCGACTAGTTCTTTTCAATATGGGCCAGATTTTATAGCTACGCGCGGGCGTAGATTTGTGCGTGCAACCCGGCACGCACAAATCTATGCCCAATTTTATAACATGTGTACGCAGCCGCGCGCATGTTATAAAATCCGTGGTCAGCGCGCACAAGGGGGTGCACACTTGTGCACCTTGCACGTGCTGAGCCCTAGGGGAGCCCTGATGGCTTTTCCTGTCCCCCCCGAGGCCGCTCCAAAATCGGAACGGCCTCGGAGGGAACTTTCCTTCTGCCCCCCACTTCCCCTCCCTTCCTCTACCTAACCTGCCCCCCAGCCCTACCTAACTCCCCCTAACCTTTATTGCAGAAGTTGTGACTGCCTCTGGACAGGCATAGGTTGCGCGTGCTGGCCAAGTGCCGGCGCGCAATCCCCGGGCCCATCGGCAGTGGAGAGGCCTCTGGCCACGCCCACACCCGGCCCCGGACCGCCCCACCCACGCCCCACCCATTTTTTCCAACTGCGGGACTTACACATGTCCTAGGGCTTGTGCGCGACGCCGGGCCTATGCAAAATAGGCTCGGTGCGCGTATCCCCCCTACATGCTTAAATCTACCTGGATTTACGTGCATAGGCTTTGAAAATCTGCCCCTATATGTATAAATGATCTGGAAAGGGATACGACAAGTGAAGTAATCAAATCTGTAGGTGACTCAAAAATATTCAGCGTAGTTAAATCTCATGCGGATTGTAATACATTGCAGGAGAACCTTGTGAGACTGGAAGATTAGCTGTCCAAATGGCAGATGAAATTTAATGTGGACAAGTGTAAGGTGATGCATATAAGGACAAATAACCCTTATTGTAGTATATGATGTTTGGTTCCATATTAGAAGCTACCACCCAAGCTACCACCCAAGCTACCACCCAAGCATCATTATAGATAATACATTGAAATTGTCAACTCAGTGTGCTGTCACAGTCAAAAATGCAAACAGAATATTAGGAATTATTAAGATGGGAATGGTGAATAAAATGTAAAATGTCATAATGCCTCTGTATCACTCCATGGTGAGACCGCACCATGAGTACTGTGGGCAATTCTTGTCGCCACATCTCAAAAATGATATAGTTGCACTAGAGAAGGTACAGAGAAGGGTGACCAAAATGATAAAGGGGATGGAATGGCTCCCCTATCACGAAAGTCTAAAGAGGTTAGGACTGTTCAGCTTGGAGAAGGGACGGCTCAGGGGGAATATGATAGAGGTTTATAAAATCAAGAGAGGACTAGAAAGGGTAAATGTGAATAGGATATTTATTCTTTCGGATAAAAGGACTTATGGGCACTCTATGAAATTAGCAAGTAGCACATTTAAAACAAATTGGGGAAAATTCTTTTTCACTGAATGCACAATTAAGCTTTGGAAGTAGTTGCCAGAGGATGTGGTTAGGGAAGTTAGAGTAGATGGGTTTAAAAAAGGTTTGGATACGTTCCTGGAGAAGTCCATTAAGTGCTGTTACTGGCATTAGTAGCATGGGATCTACTTAATGTTTGGGTTTTTGCCAGGTACTTGTAACCTGGATTGGTCACTGTTGGAAACAGGATGCTGGGCTTGATGGACCCTTGGTCTGACCCAATATGGCAACTTCTTATGCTCTTAGCTTCTTAATATGCCTATCTTCAATCTTTACTCTGTTTACTACAATAGATGCAGATAGAATAAATGATCACTTAGATGTTAACATCATGTTAACAACAGGGCAACAAAAGATGAGCAGATTGAACTAAAAACCAGTTGTTGCTGAGCAAAGCCTTCATGGCCAGCTGTACGAAAGGTCGAAACCTAATGGTCGAAACCTAAGTATAGCATGGATTGACTATAAAAATGCTGTTGAAAGCATCCCACACTCTTGGATAACAAATTGCTTTGAAATGTTCAGAGTGAATCCTGAATTCACCAAATACAAAAGGGCCATTTTCAAAGAGTTTAGGCCCCTACTTTTTGGAGTTAGGCTCCTAAATTGGCCCTTTAGAAAATTTACAAGGGCTGGGTTTCTAAAGTTAGGTTCCTAGTTTCATTAGGACCCTAAATTTGGGATCCTAAAACATGGGTGGGTATGGGGGCAGATTTAGGGCAGGGAAACAAAGTTAGTTTCAGGATTAGGCTCCTAATTTAGGAGCCTAAATCTAGGCAAATAAATAGCAGGCCTAAGTTTATGTGGATTTTCAGCTGAAAACTGAGGCCTAATTTAGAGGCCTAAATTTAGGGGCCTCAGCTTTTTTTCAATATGTGCTCCATTATGTTTAACATGAAAATGTGGCAGACTGTGTGGGTTATTAAGATGGACAATTTGTAACTCCTTACATCAAGATTCAGCAAGGAATACTTCATGGAGATTCCCTGTCACCAGTGCTAGGGATGTGAATCATTTTTGAACGATTAAAATTATCGTCAGATAATTTTAAAATCGTCCAAAATCGTTAGAGTGCACGATACAATACAAATGCCCCAGATTTATCGTCAGGGGCATTTGTATTGTATCGTTAAATAGGGCGACGGTCACCCATATGATATAGTGAGGGCAAAGGTAGCGCCGGTGCCATTTTAAAGATTGGAAATACGGCCCGCGTGCTGGAGGTCGCTCCCGGACCCCCGCTGGACTTTTGGCAAGTCTTGTGGGGGTCAGAAGGCCCCCCCAAGCTGGCCAAAAGTCCCTGGGGGTCCAGCGGGGGTCCGGGAGCGATCTCCTGCACGCGTGACGTCGGGAGCCAGGAACTAAAATGGCGCCGGCGCTACCTTTGCCCTGTCAAATGATAAGGGCTAAGGGCCACCGGCGCCATTTCTCAACGCAGCCGTGGCCAGAGGCTGGAGATCGCGTCGGGACCCCCCCACTGGACCCCAGGTAATTTAAAACATTTTGGGGGGATTCGGAAGGGTGGGGGATTTGTTTTAAAGGTTCGGGGTTTTTTATCTCTTCCAACGTTGGAAGAGATAAAAAACATTCTAATAACAATGCAGAAGTCTATTACCACGCTGACTGTGACTGTGCAAGAGGCAATGAATAAAACATTGAGAGTAGAAAATTCGTTGGTTTCTGTCGAAGAAAAGATAATTACCTTGGAGGGGAAAGTTGAGAAAATTGAAGAAATTCAAGTTAACTTAATAAAGTCCGAAAAAATGGTAGAGAATAAAATAGAATTTTTTGAAAATCAATCTAAAAGAGCTAATTTGAGATTTCTTAACTTTCCAAAAACTAAATTACAGTCGCCCTTGGACTTGTTAAAAAGTTACTTTATAAATATATTGAAGTACCCGACAGAAAAGATACCGGTTATATCAGCTACTTATTACCAAACAACAAGGAATCTCTCTGGGAATAAGATTAATAATCAGGAAAAACAAGGAGAAGGAGAAGATCTAGATCTAACTGACTTCTTGGAAAAATCCTTTGAGATGGAAATTAATCAGAGGGCAACATTATTAGTACAATTTGCCTCGAAGTTGGAAAGAGATGGTGTTTTAAAGCACTATTTCAGATTTCAAAAATTAAAATTTTTTGGTCAATGTATCCAAATTTTCCCAGACATTGCCAGACTGACACAGTTGAAACGCAGAAAATTCTTGGAAATGAGGGCGGAGGTGGTGGGAAGAGGGGCGCGTTTTATGTTACGTTTCCCGTGTCGTTGTTTTATATATTATGGTAACGCAAAATATATATTTATTAGGGATGTGAATCGTGTCCTCGATCGTCTTAACGATCGATTTCGGCTGGGAGGGGGAGGGAATCGTATTGTTGCCGTTTGGGGGGGTAAAATATCGTGAAAAATCGTGAAAAATCGTGAAAAATCTAAAAATCTAAAAATCGCAAAACCGGCACATTAAAACCCCCTAAAACCCACCCCCGACCCTTTAAATTAAATCCCCCACCCTCCCGAACCCCCCCCAAATGAGTTAAATAACCTGCGGTTCCAGCGGCGGTCCGGAACGGCAGCGGTCCGGAACGGGCTCCTGCTCCTGAATCTTGTTGTCTTCAGCCGGCGCCATTTTCCTGGAGGTCCAGCGGGGGTCAGGGAGCGATTTCCCGCCGCGAATCGTTTTCGTACGGAAAATGGCGCCGGCAGGAGATCGACTGCAGGAGGTTGTTCAGCGAGGCGCCGGAACCCTCGCTGAACGACCTCCTGACCCCCACGAGACTTGCCAAAAGTCCAGCGGGGGTCCAGAAGGACCTCCTGCCATCCAATCGTGTTCGTCTATGGCCGCCGCCATTTTTCGGCGCCATTTTGGAAAATGGCGCCGGCTGAAGACAACAAGATTCAGGAGCAGGAGCCCGTTCCGGACCGCTGCCGTTCCGGACCGCCGCTGGACCCGCAGGTTATTTAACTCATTTGGGGGGGGTTCGGGAGGGTGGGGGATTTAATTTAAAGGGTCGGGGGTGGGTTTTAGGGGGTTTTAGTGTGCCGGCTCACGATTCTATCGATTTATAACGATAAATCGTTAGAATCTCTATTGTATTGTGTTCCATAACGGTTTAAGACGATATTAAAATTATCGGACGATAATTTTAATCGTCCTAAAACGATTCACATCCCTAATATTTATTGATCCTATACAATTACGTAGTTTTCTGGATTCACCATCATGAGCCTATGATAATCCAGGGCTTGCTGGGATAATGAAAGTAGGAGTTTGCGCCTCTCACAAGTATCAGTATCTAATACCTAATATTATAGATTACCTATGACCTGCTTATAAATTTTCACCCTTGGTCTCCTCTTATTTCTTTTATATTAAGATTTCAATGTGTATTTGACCAGGGATAACAGGATTTATTGCTGGTAATAAGAAAAAAAAAATTATGTTTGTTTGTTTTATTGTATTCTTCATTGTATGCCTGGAATATGATGAACGCATTGATTTTCTTTTTGCCTGTAACTAAAATTAAAATGAATAAAGTATAAATTAAAGGTTCGGGGTGGGTTTTAGGGTTTTTTTGGTGTGCCGGTTTTCCCGCCCTCCCCCGATTTACGATTTTTAAAGATTTTTAAAAAAAACAAAACACGACGATCAGATTTCCCTCCCCCCCCCAGCCAAAATCGATCGTTAAGACGATCGATCACACGATTCACACCCCTAGTCACCACTCCTGGTTTTTTTGGTACTGAATTTATTGATTACTTTAACTCCTTTAGCCTTAATTATAGAGACACTAAAGATCCACAGATAACATTGCACCTATTTGAAGATGATTTGAAGCCTGATAGCTCCTGTGGTCATCATTAAGGGTCTTATATAGAGAGCTTATATAGAACTTCAGATATTACTTTATCTATAACACAGAAGCGCAAGTCTGAAAAAAAAATGATGGAATTCCTGTAAGTGGGAGATAAGCAGGGCATTTGGCTGGAGGTGTTTCAAACAGCTTTTGTGTTTGTCAGATTTAATACTTGATGGCTGAAGCTTCTTGCCCACATACAATTTTAAACAAGAACATTGGGTGACATAGGCCACATCAGACGACTGACAGTCAGTTTGATATTGCAGTCACAATGACTAATCAATTAATACCAAATGTCATTTCCTCTCAAAATTAGGCTTGGAATTAAAAAAAAAAAAAAAAAAAAAAAGGGTGCTGTGGCATTCTGTATCTATAACTCTGAAGAAGAGGGTTAATGGAATTAAAGCTATGAAATACAGAAGTAACAGCCTAAGCAAGAAACAGAATGCTGAAAGCAAAATCTTCAGTAAACAAAAACAATTTATCTCACTTCTAAGATGGTGACATGGTGACATTTCTATGAATGATGGCAAATCCCTTATTCTCTGAAGAAAAGACCCTGATGTGTTCACTGTACTAATTAGCTTTGGATAGCATAGTCTAGCTTTAGATGTAAGTGTTGTCTGTACTAATTAGCTTTAGATTATGGATTAACTAATTAGCACAATCAGTATCTGTAATAAGTAGTAATATCAGAAAACCATAATAATTTAGTAAAATAAATAAATAAATAAATAAATGAGGAGGCCTAAACTTAGGAAAAGGGAAGATAAAACAGAGCAAAGTGAAATTACAGGCAAGATGAAGCTAAGCAAGTGAGAATAAAGGAAGAAAATGAGGAATCTGAAAGTTAAGCAAGAAGGAACCACAAAGCAAAGGATGAGAACCTGGTAGCAGAAAGAACCAAGAAAGCAATGAAAAACTCAGTAGCAGAAGAAACTTGAATATGGAACTAGGAAGCAGAAGTTTTTAAGCAGATTTTGCAATCCAATTCTAGATGTTGGCAATGCCATGAGAGCAAATCTAAACTGAATCAGGCAGGATTGTGTTTATTTATTTGTTTAGCTCAGGTACTGTAAGTATTTCCATGTCCCTTGAGGGCTTACAATCTAAGTAGGTGATTTTCAAAAGATTTACATACAAAAACATGGCATATACGCATGCATGTGAAGCACGTGTGTACATCTGATTTTTAAAAAGGGTAACATACATGCTATTGCTCACTTTCATGAGCAAAAATATGCATGAACAAAGTGGGCGTATTTTGGGTATGTCGAGGCTTGATGAATATTTTCATACATACTTTGCTATTATATAAAGAATGTACACGTGAACCTCATCAGGACTGTGCGAATACTTTTACTGAAGTTAAATTTATGAGCCAGATTCAAACTTGCATTCTCTTTTTTTGACTTGGTGTTTTAGTCGCTGGGCTTCTCCTGGTGAGCGGACACTGCAGCAGGCTAGGAGATGAGGCAATGGGGGTAGAAGGGCAGTCTGGGAAATCATAGCCCTTGCCCAGAGATTGGTTTGCCTGTTACTTTCAATATTGTCTCATTTGTTCAGAGATGTTGCTCTCTATGTTCAAGGCCCAGCTGGAGTCCCATCACACCTATGGCACTATCACACCCACATATGAGGCTTCAGACAGGGCCCTAGGGGGAGGCCCAGCAAGCAAAATGCCACAAGCTAGGCCAAGCAATGTACACTCTGTTGGCAGTCCTATATGAACTCTCTTGCAACACATGCCTCTTTTATACTCACTATCAGTCTGAAAATATTAGGCCAGACATGGTGTTATCTTTACTTTGACAACAATTTTTCAAGTACAGTTTACTGCTCCATTGTCAAGATGAAGCCTTAGTAGGCATATATGGTTTCTGTTATACACTGACCCAGACAGAGGAGCAGTGAGTGAAAGAAAGTTGATAGAGAGGATAGTAACTGCAGTGCCTACCAGGTAAAGTAGCATTCTATGAGGCTTTGTCGAAGCTGACTGCTATTCAGCATGGAGCCTCGGCTTGTGCAGGTACGCATGAGGGATCCAGGGGTAGATCTGGAAGTACCTCACTTGGGGGGGGGGGGGGGTTATTTTCAAAGCTGCCATAGGCGCTTATCGCGTGCGTTAGGGCCTTATTGAGGTGGTAAGATTTAAATTAGGGGGAGGGGAGGAGTCGGGGCGGAGAAAGGGAGGGAATTTTGATAATCGGCGGCAGGGAATAACACCACCTTACGGTGGCGATATGCCCGCGATAGACTGCAGCCGGCCGTACCATGGCAGGCGAAACCATACTGCCGTGGTGCGGCCGGCCAGGCTATCGCCTGACTGCCCCCTGCTTCACCCCCCCCCCCCCCCTGTAATGCAGGGTTCATCATTCCGCACGGAATGATGAATCCTGGCCTTGGTATCCTATGGTGTAGAGCGAGATTATAGAATATACAGCAGAGCAGCACTATATTTTCTACTTTAAATGGGGCATACATTAATGCTCCAAACATTTTGACTAAGCAGAGAAATCTACTTTTGAGAATTCTGAAGGTGAGTTCTATGACACAGCAGTTAGAATATAAGGCCTCATTGTACCTCGTCTCCACTGGCATGGCCAGGAATAGCAACAGGGGTTAAAAGCCAGGCCCTGCAACTGTATCCTGAATCTTCTGTGGCAATAACAGAATGGGGGCATCATTCACATCACAGTCACTTTGAGATCTGGATGCCAAATCACAGCATGCTCATTGTGTTATAACACAATAGAAGCTAACCTCTAGCTTAGCATGAGACTTTAAAGCCTATTTCCCTACCCTAAGTGCATGCCACCTTTTTCTGGGACACTATATGACCAGTATAGCATTAGCTGAATCTAGCTTAGATCTTCCTAACTAGTAAACTGCATCTGTAGATTCCACCAAATGTGCGGAAGTCCCTCACAACCAAGCTAAGGCTACTCATTTGTAGCAGTAATCAAACCCTGAAGCAGTACTTCAGAGCTACCACATCTGTCCTAGCATAAAACCTCTACCTCGTGGTCTGAATGTGCAAGACCCTGGCTGCTCTGCAGTAATTTGTCAGCCCTGACACAGGGAATATGCTAGGCCCTAAAATGCACAGTCTGCTGCTTCTAGTTTAATTGTGTGATGGGCAAGACAAATTGTGCCTGACATCCTGGCTGACCCATCACTAACAGGCCACACCTGATCTGCGAGTACCAGCAGTGTGGACATTTAAAGGTTGTAATTAACCAGTGAGATTTCAACTGCTCCAAACAGGAGGATTGAATAAGGCTACTGTTTAAAGTGAACCCATAGAAAGTGTGTAGTGTCTGCTCACATACCAAGCTTTATGGCAAGTGCATTGATTGGCCTCACAAGATTAGTAGGCCTCTGGAGCATGAGAAAAGAAAGCCAGGCCCTGGTGCAAAGGCGTGCAGACTTAACTGTACAAGCCACTTGTCAAGTCAGCGATGCTGTTACATCCCCCACAGCGCCCACCCAATGACTGTGCCATTTGCTGCAAATACATAGCCAGAGGTGGAATAGAGAAAGAAGTATCTTTCTTATCTATGAGCCAACTGTCACCATAGAGGCCGCTCATGCAGGCCCAATTGCCTAAGTATAAAGGAATCGTGCGCAGCTCCGGGGTACCTGGCCACTATATCAAGGATGCGCATTCTAGCATCACAGACCACTTGCATATTGAGGGAGTGGAAGAGCTTTCTGTTGTGGAAAATCTCCTCCGTTACAGGGTGGAATGATGGCTACGTGAGTGCAGTTGATAGCAGTCAGAACATTGGGAAAATAAGCAATAGCAAAAAAGCCTCTCTTCAATTCCATCAAGTCCTACCTGTCTGGAGGAAATGCTATGTAGCAATTAATGTGGTCAGAGACTGCTGTGATGACCTGGTCCAGACCGAGGGAAAAAGTGGTTTGGAACATTCCCCCCATGACCCCTACTGTCGTTTGGAGGGAGTCACTTGCCAGGAAATGCAGGGTGGCCAATAGTTTGGTGTGGCCAGCCACAGCATGGGACCTTTCCGTGACCGGATCCAGATCCCCTTGGATTTCTTCATATAATTCCAGGATAGCCCAAGAGCTGAGGCGATATCTGCTAACCACATAATCCTCTGGAATGCCCAGCAATGAGGCTCATGGAGAAAAGATGTGCTCCCTGTATCTCCTCCGCTGTGCCTCCTGCGTGTCAGGTGCTGCCATGGGTCCCGACCCTCTCCCTGCGGAGCCAGTGGCTTGGGTTCCAGTGCAGGGACTTCCTTAGGAGGTGCTGGAACTTCTCTTGCCTGTTCTTGTGGTTGTTGTTCTTCTTGTTATTGTCTGCAGCGAACCTTTGGAAGCATCCAGTATCCCCCAGCAAGTAAACTTGCCACAAACATTATGGGTTTAGGTAGACAGGGCAGGTAAGAAAAGGTGTTTTTATTGGCATAGGAGGGCATGGTAGGTGTGTCTGATAGAAGGCCTCATTTTATCATGTGCAATGATAGCCATGATAATAGTCATGATCCACAATAATGGCCGCAGGAGCGCGATAAAAACATGTTTTCCCTTGTATTGCAAAAAAAAAAGTGTATTAATTTCTGACGTTAAATCCTGTGTTAGTGTGCACTCAGCTATCGCAGAATGTGGTAGGGTATCTTAATTTGCATTAACTCCTCCCACATGCATACTATATTTAAAATCTGCATGCTAGCTTGCTTTGCGCTATTTATTGCGTGCACAACATGTGTTAGACCCCATTTAATGGGCATTTGTACCCTAACACAATTTGATGACTGATTCTATTAGGTTATTAGCCCTCTGGGGACAGAGAAATAGCTGTAGTACTTTGAAGTGCCTGAAAAAGCAGAATATAAAAATAAATAAATAAATAAAAGCCTGGAGATGAATAAATGGCTTTATAGATGATGACAATGAGAACAGTTTGATTTCCTGGATCATGGGATTTGTTTCAAGGACTGCTGAGCAGAGACTGGGATCATCCATTGAAACAATTTCCAGCACAGACTGGCACACTTATTGAGGGGGCTTTAAATAAATCATCAGGGATGAGTGAACAAAGTCCTAAGGTAAGTAAAAATCTTCAGGTCCGAAAGAGGACAAGAGGGGGAAGAGTTAAGATGGCCGCATGTTGATGAGCTCCATTGTACACTTTACCATTCCTGATTCTTTGGTAATGGGTAAGAGGAAGAGGAAGACCAGAGAGTTCCCTGTAGAGAGTCCTGTTTCTTCTTCGGTCAGTCCCATGGACAACTATGTGCAGCGGACGGCACTTTTAGTACCCGACACAGACTCCAATGGTGTGTTGTTGGAAGCAGCAGGCAGGGAGGCTCTTCCCACATCCTCTCATTTGCTGAAATTACATTCTCACTGGAACTTCAAGAACCCCTCGACAGCCAAGGGGTAAACGAGAAGGGCTGCTGGAATCTTCTGGTGAGCCGTAGCTCCCTGATGATGTCATCTTTTTTGCAGTGGGAGAAGTTTCAACTAGCAAGATGGAGGACATTTGTGGAGCCAATTGAGTTACTGAATTTGTGATTGTTGGTGCTCTAACTGCTCCTGTGAATCAAGTGGCAAGGGGAAATGCTGTCATTCTGGGCTATCCAAGTCCTTCGATGCCTGGGTTTTCTTTCCCACCCGAGACCTAGGGTGGAAACCCTGGAAGATATTTGGGACTCTATAATTGGTATTTCTACTCAAATATCTCTTTTTCTTTCTCAATTTCAATCTGTGTCTGGAGAAGTCAAAGACTTCTGTGCAACAAAAAGTGGAAGTTCAGTTTCAGTGGTACAAGATTTGGGAAAATCTTTGGTTAAAGGTCACTCTTAAATTTAGTTTAACCTTGAAGTGCTTGAAAATACTTGGAAATGTAAGAATCTTCATCTTATTAATTCCCCCAAGCAGAAATTTGTAACTCCTCTTGAAATGTTTAAAATGTATCTCTTGGAGACTTTGAAAATACCAAAGAATTTAATTCCATCGGTTTAAAAAATGTATTACGTCATCTTATAAAAAATTAAATACAGTTGAAGTTCCTAGGATACAATTTTCCTTGGACTTTTTGAATTTGACTGCTATCTTTGAAAAAGCAAGTGAAAAAGAAATATCTTCTACTTTGATTGTTACTTTTTGGCAGACTCAGACAGGGTTATATTTTCATAAGAGAAATGCTTTATTTCACAATTTAAAAGTTGTCATGTTCCTAGATATAGCTAGGGCTACACAGCGCAGGAGAAAGCAATTTCTTATGTTAAGACCTGGAGTTCAACAAATTGATGATATATTTTGGTTAAATTTTCCTTGTAAGTGTGTTATAATGTTGGCTGCTTTGAGATATATATTTTATGATCCAATGCATTTGACTCAGTTTATTACTGAAAAATAGGCACTCCATGGGGTGGGATTGACATTGTCACCATTGGAACCCAACATACCTGCTCCATAATCTCTGTGGTTCTCATTAATATATCAAGAGGTGTATAACTACAATATGCTTTGCCTTTAAGTCTTTTGTAACTTTTTTTTCCCCTTTGGCTCTTTGTTCCTTCCCCCTCTTTTTGTGGTCTTGAGCATTATCTATATTTCTTGGTTATTGCTTTTGCAATTTTACTTCTAATTGTATACGTTTCCTGAATATTTACATTGATTGTTTCAATAAATTGATAAATAAAAAAAAATCCTCAGGTATGTAAAATTTAAACTGTTGTATAAAAATGGGAAAAAAGGGCAACATCTAGAAAGCTTTTCATAGAACTGTTCCTAGTATGAGAAATTCAATTCTAGATCTAGAGGCAGTCATGGAAAAAGATGACTTGCACATTAGTGGCTGTCATGGAGATGGGCTACATAGAAAATCATGACTGGGATATAATTACACCAGGCTACAACCTCTTTAGGAAGGACTGAAAAGGAGGAGGAAAAGCACTATTTATAAAAAATAATATTAAAAAAACATAAAGACAAGGCTTATGAGGAAGTGCAAAAGTGGAATTGTGAGACTCATGAAGGGGAGGAATATGTAGAGATTGACAAGGAAAAAGCAAAATTGCTTAACAAATATTTCTGTTCTTTTTTCACTATGGAATGGCCAGGAGCAGGACAATATAAAACAAACACAAATAAGAAGATGTGAAGTATACCTCAATCAATTATCAGAAAAGTGTGTTTGTGAGATGCTAACTAAACTTAAAGCAGTGGGCCAGAGGGATTCAGCCAAGAATTTTAAGGGAACTTAAGAGTTCTGGTAGCTGTGCTAGATGACCTTCTCAATGCTTCTTTAGAGTTGGGAGTAATTCTGGAGGGATTGGAGACAGGTGAATGTGGTTCCTATTCATGTAAGGAGAAGGCTGACACTACAGGCTGGTTAGTCTGATCTCTGTGGTAAGCAAATTAATGGAATCCCTGCTAAAACAGAGGATAGTGCAGTTACAGGAATCTAATGGAGTACAAGATCCAAGGCAGCATAGCTTTAGCAGAGGTAGGTCTTATCAGATTAGTCTAATCTATTTTCTTGAATGGGTGTCCAAAGTATTGGATCAAGGAGAGTGCTAGATATAGTGTGCTTGAATTTTAATAAGACCTTTGAAACAGTTCCACATAGGCAACTTATAATCTTCTGACTAACCACTATCATGTATCCCACTTAGTTAATTATTACTTGTATAACTTCCATATTATTCGTATGCTATTGTTTTTGTTATTATTGTTATTTCTACTATTCCTATTATAATCATGTGACAAATGTAAAGCCTGTTGCTAAGTTCTGTTCTCTGTAAACCGATGAGATGTTCCCAACGTTCGTCGGTATATAAAAGATATTAAATAAATAAAAGATATTAAATAAATAAATAAATAAATTGAGTGCCCTTGGTATGGGCCCTAAAGTGACTGACTGGGTTAGAAACTGGCTAAGTGGGAGGTGACAAAAGGCAGTGATAAATGGAGTTCACTCCGAGGAGACTAGTGATGTGCCACAGGGTTCAGTCCTTGGACTGTTTTTCTTTTTTTTCAACATTTTCGTGGGTGACATTGTGGTAGGATTATCAGGAAAGGTTTAGCTTTTTGAGAATGATACCAAAATCTGCAACAGGGTAGACAGCTAGGAAAGTGTGGAAAACATGAGGAGGGATCTAGCAAAGTCTGAGTATTGCCAGCTAAGATTTAATGCTAAAAAAAAAAAAAAAAGCAGGATTGCCATCTGGAGCTGGGTTAGTGGTTCTCCCTCATCTTGACCAGGGCTAAATTTTTCTTTTTATAAGCCCAGGGAAAAGTATGGCTCACTTCTGGTCCTCTTTCCCCTGGAGTAGGTAGGCAGGCAGAGTCAACCCTGGTAAAGTGAACCATAAAAGCAGTAGACTGTGTAGCATGCATTCAGTGGGAATGCAGTGAATTGGTGGAAGGGTGGTGGAGAAGTTGAAGCAAGCTACAGCCATAGGAAAGGAAAGAGTGAGCCAGGAGGAAGTACCTATGCATTATGGGGAGACTTCTGTCTGAGGTGACTGGACTGAGCTATGAAAGGA
Source organism: Rhinatrema bivittatum (assembly GCF_901001135.1). Taxonomy (NCBI): domain Eukaryota; kingdom Metazoa; phylum Chordata; class Amphibia; order Gymnophiona; family Rhinatrematidae; genus Rhinatrema; species Rhinatrema bivittatum. The sequence goes on from NC_042615.1 coordinate 595,995,644, forward strand.
GCAATTAGCTGTGGAACCAGCAAGTCAGAGTGGGATTGGAAAAGGAGGCTGCTGCAGAATAAGGAAAGGCTGGCAGCAAGCAAGAACTTTACACTATGATGTGATAGTGCTGGGGTGAGGGCACTCACTGTGTGAACACATAAGCAGCAGCACAACAGTAGCATGTTAGAGAGAATGTGCATCTGTGTCATACAGAGTGACACATACCTATACATACATTTTGTGTCAGAGAGAGAGTGCATATGTGGGTGTTTCTCTCTGACCCACACACCCTCACTCTCTGTGTGGGTTTAATTGTGCATCTGTGAGAATGTGCCTGAGGAAGAGAGAGTGTGTCAATGTATATGTATCAATAAAGTTTCTGAAATCTTTTGTACCAATAAAGTTTCTGCAATCTATAAATCTATTTGTGTGACTGAGCATGTGTGCATGTCTGTGTGTGTGTCTGACACTGGCTGGCAGTGTACTTGCTGCTTGGTTGGCCAGTCCAGGATATGCATGTATGTATGTTAACCAATCTGAATGGATGGAATGGGGTCTACTAGGGATGTGAATCGTTTTAGGACGATTAAAATTATCGTCCGATAATTTTAATATCGTCTTAAACCGTTATGGAACACAATACAATAGAGATTCTAACGATTTATCGTTATAAATCGTTAGAATCGTGAGCCGGCACACTAAAACCCCCTAAAACCCACCCCCGACCCTTTAAATTAAATCCCCCACCCTCCCAAACCCCCCCCCCAAATGACTTAAATAACCTGCGGGTCCAGCGGCGGTCCGGAACGGCAGCGGTCCGGAACGGGCTCCTGCTACTGAATCTTGTTGTCTTCAGCCGGCGCCATTTTCCAAAATGGCGCCGAAAAATGGCGGCGGCCATAGACGAACACGATTGGACGGCAGGAGGTCCTTCCGGACCCCCGCTGGACTTTTGGCAAGTCTTGTGGGGGTCAGGAGGCCCCCCCCAAGCTGGCCAAAAGTTCCTGGAGGTCCAGCGGGGGTCAGGGAGCGATTTCCCGCCGCGAATCGTTTTCGTACGGAAAATGGCGCCGGCAGGAGATCGACTGCAGGAGGTCGTTCAGCGAGGCGCCGGAACCCTTGCTGAACAACCTCCTGCAGTCGATCTCCTGCCGGCGCCATTTTCCATACGAAAACGATTCGCGGCGGGAAATCGCTCCCTGACCCCCGCTGGACCTCCAGGAACTTTTGGCCAGCTTGGGGGGGGCCTCCTGACCCCCACAAGACTTGCCAAAAGTCCAGCGGGGGTCCAGAAGGACCTCCTGCCGTCCAATCGTGTTCGTCTATGGCCGCCGCCATTTTTCGGCGCCATTTTGGAAAATGGCGCCGGCTGAAGACAACAAGATTCAGTAGCAGGAGCCCGTTCCGGACCGCTGCCGTTCCGGACCGCCGCTGGACCCGCAGGTTATTTAAGTCATTTGGGGGGGGGTTCGGGAGGGTGGGGGATTTAATTTAAAGGGTCGGGGGTGGGTTTTAGGGGGTTTTAATGTGCCGGTTTTGCAATTTTACGTTTTTTCGATTTTTTACGATTTTTCACGATATTTTACCCCCCCAAACGGCAACAATACGATTCCCTCCCCCTCCCAGCCGAAATCGATCGTTAAGACGATCGAGGACACGATTCACATCTCTAGGGTCTACAGCTTTGTTTAATCACTGCTGGCCTAGAGTATGCTCTATTTCTTAGTTATTTAAGAAAATGTGAAATTTATTTTGGAGATATTTGGGCTTAATTCTGCCAGATTCCAAAGTCGACTTGGTGTGCTTGAGGGAGCTGTTGATAACATGCTGCAGATAAAGTGCACGAGGGAGTCAGAATACCCTGTGGGCCAGTTTTGAAAAATCCCCCAGGTTGATATTTTCCTGCAGTCTTGCAGTATAAATTTGTATATAAGGATTGTCACAAAAAGGAGTTAGTGTTAGTGCATACTATATTTGTAGATCCATTTGCCAGCAGAATTTCTATTTCTATTTCTAGTATCGCAGTAAATACAGTGAGTACCTGACATGTCAGTAGTAAGAAGACCCAGATTGTCATGAATACCACCAGGTCTGCTAGATCCATATATCTACATACAGGTATTTCAGATTGAAAGAATTATGGATTTTGGAGCAGAAAAAGAATAAGACTTTTTATAATTTGAGTTCAGTGGAAAGTATAGCTTTAAGACAGAATATGGACATCATGATTATATCAGTAAACAAAGGTAAGGCAATGGTTGCATAGAGTAAGAAAGATTAAGGGCCTCATTTTCTAAAGTATCGCAGGCCTGCAATACTTTAGAAGATGAGGGGCGGGGGGCCGAAACGGGGGGAGGGCCTGCGCTAGCCGGCAGCGATCGCACCCAATAGCGCCACCTTAGGAGGTGTAGCTATTGGGAGCGAAAGCTGCCTCAAAAAGGCACTTACCTTTTCGCTGTCCGTGGCGTCGGCGCAGAGTCGGCCCTGGTGATGCCCCGACTCCTCCTCTTCTGGGGCCGACTCCACCCCCAATATGCATTTGCATGTTGCGGGCGCTATTAGTCTCGGGGGGATTGGATGCACATTTTCGACACGCTATTACCCTTACTGAATAAGGGATAAAGCTAGCGCATCGAAAACGCACGTCCAAATGCGGGTTAGCAGTGCGCTCCAGTGAGCGCACTATACTGTAATGGCCTGTATGTCAGGAATTGTTTGAAGTCAACTGGTATCTTATCACACTATAAGTAGGGATGTGAATCGTGTCCTCGATCGTCTTAACGATCGATTTCGGCTGGGAGGGGGAGGGAATCGTATTGTTGCCGTTTGGGGGGGTAAAATATCGTGAAAAATCGTTAAAAATCGTGAAAAATCAAAAAATCGAAAAACCGGCACATTAAAACCCCCTAAAACCCACCCCCGACCCTTTAAATTAAATCCCCCACCCTCCCGAACCCCCCCCCAAATAACTTAAATAACCTGCGGGTCCAGCGGCGGTCCGGAACGGCAGCGGTCCGGAACGGGCTCCTGCTCTGAATCTTGTCGTCTTCAGCCGGCGCCATTTTCCAAAATGGCGCCGAAAAATGGCGGCGGCCATAGACGAAAAAGATTGGACGGCAGGAGGTCCTTCCGGACCCCCGCTGGACTTTTGGCAAGTCTCGTGGGGGTCAGGAGGCCCCCCACAAGCTGGCCAAAAGTTCCTGGAGGTCCAGCGGGGGTCAGGGAGCGATTTCCCGCCGCGAATCGTCAGGGAGCGATTTCCCGCCGCGATTTCCCGTCGCTGAACGACCTCCTGCAGTCGATCTCCTGCCGGCGCCATTTTCCGTACGAAAACGATTCACGGCGGGAAATCGCTCCCTGACCCCCGCTGGACCTCCAGGAACTTTTGGCCAGCTTGTGGGGGGCCTCCTGACCCCCACGAGACTTGCCAAAAGTTCAGCGGGGGTCCGGAAGGACCTCCTGCCGTCCAATCTTTTTCGTCTATGGCCGCCGCCATTTTTCGGCGCCATTTTGGAAAATGGCGCCGGCTGAAGACGACAAGATTCAGAGCAGGAGCCCGTTCCGGACCGCTGCCGTTCCGGACCGCCGCTGGACCCGCAGGTTATTTAAGTTATTTGGGGGGGGGTTCGGGAGGGTGGGGGATTTAATTTAAAGGGTCGGGGGTGGGTTTTAGGGGGTTTTAGTGTGCCGGCTCACGATTCTAACGATTTATAACGATAAATCGTTAGAATCTGTATTGTATTGTGTTCCATAACGGTTTAAGACGATATTAAAATTATCGGACGATAATTTTAATCGTCCTAAAACGATTCACATCCCTATAAGATATAAGCATCATACCAACTGTTGGTCTAGGTTTGTGGTATATGTATTGCAATGTCCATGTTTATTGTGTATGTCATTCATACAAATGAGGGATATGAACTAGGCTGAATGAACAACTCAGTTGCCTTCAAACAAATAAAACATGTGCTCCTATAACCCAACATTGCAGTTTGAACATTCTTTTTAGCAATTGAGATGGACAATGATAGAACAAGCTTTGTCTCTGCCTACATGTTTACATCACGCTGCACTTTAGAGACTGCCTCCTTGTTATTTCTTTGGAGTGCTTGCATTGTTGTGCCCTGTTTCCTCATTGCCTCCAGGATCATATGACATCCTGAGGAACCAGGCAGCCTCGCTCATGTGACCAGGGTGTCTTGGACGTATGTTGCTACTTAGGAGAGCCCAGTGCCCATTGCTTCACTTCATATAAGAGAGTTAGTTTCAACATTAGCTAACTTGAATGTGGTTCAATTAATATCTCTACTCACACATAACACAGGACATTTTTTGGATTTATTGTTCTGCCATAACAATTTAATGCAGTCCATAACTTGTTATCATTCACTAATTGTCTTTTATTTGGCTTTAACTATAGCAAACCCTAATTGTCTTTTTATGACTAAACAATGTCACCCTGTGATTCATTCAAGAGTGGTGCCCAAAGGTGGAATCAATTTTGTCTCAATCTTCAGTGAGCACTCTATTAACCCAATTACTAGTTCAAGCATGGAATGCTTTATTATCAGACATTTATAATACATTATGTCCAGTTAAAACCATGACTGTATGGTACCCTTGCAAGGAAGCGGTCTAATATTCTAAAGAATTAGCTCTTCAGAAAAGAAACGTGTGGATTTTAGAAAGAAAATGGCAGGATAATTTTTCTGAGCAGCAATATAGGGAGAAATTGAAGGAATACAAAAAGAACTGTCAGATTAAAAACCACACGTTTTATACTTAAAAAATTGAGAAATCCTGGAATCACCCAAAATAACTTTTTGCTGTGGTGAAAGATTTAATGCTTAGACCAGATCTGCAAGTATACCCAGATGGTGAAGCCTTGGCTTGTCACTCTTTAAATAAAATAAAGCAAAATAGAGCTGAACAGGCTCTACAATGTTCTCTTGCAGGGTCTTCTGTAGACATTACTTCCAAGATTTAAGTAATCTGATTTTGATGCTATATCATTTTGTGTAATTGTTACTGTCATTAATGGATTGCATTATACCTATTCCTCATTAGATCCTTGTCCATTTGAAATAGTGAAAGGTTTTAAAGATTATACATATCAGTATATTAAGTTAATTGTAAATTCCTCATTGTCAGAGGGTGTCTTTCCTGGAGGCTTGAAAGATGGCATTGTATGTCCAATGTAAACAAATGTAGCTATTTCACCTGCTGAAACCACAAATTATAGATCAGACATCATTAACACTTCCCTAACTCAAGGAAATGTATCAGTTAGACAGTCACCAAAAAAGGCGCCATGATCAAACCCATACTAAAAAAAACCCAATTTAAACCCCTCAAAGCCAACAAACTAGTCCAATATCCATTCTCCCTTTCTTAGTGAAAATCCTAGAAAAAATAGTAAACAATTAACTGAACACCTAGACAAACACAAAATCCTGTACCCGTCTCAATTCGGTTTCCGCAAGCTTTATAGCACCAAAACCCTATTAATCTCCCTCACTGACACATTCCTCAGAGGAATAGATCAAGGCCAGTCCTATATCCTAGCAATGCTCGATATGTCAGCAGCCTTTGACACCATTAGTCACAAGATCCTATTAGACAGACAGAAATTGGCTTAAATTTTCAATGGTTCATATCTTACCTAGGAAACCGATCTTACAAGGTTAAAATTGGTAACAGTGAATCTGATCCCATCAATCTAAATCAAGGCATACCCAAATTTCCTCCCTGTCAGCCACACTCTTCAACATATATATGCTCCCAATATGCAAACTACTATCAGATCTAAGACTCACACACTTCATCTATGCACATGATGTACAAATCTTAATCCCCATCACTGAATCCATATCCAAATCTCTCCAATTATGGGAAACCCATCTTGCGGCCATCAACCAACTACTCACCCAAATGAACCTAGCACTGAACACCACCAAAACCAAACTCATAATAATTGGTCACAAACTAAATGGTAAGATCATATCTGACATCACTCCCAATCATTCATTACACCCAATCACACAGGAAGTAAGAGATCTAGGAGTAATCCTAGACAGTGATCTAAACCTATAAAAATTCATAAGCACAACAATGAAAGACTGCTATTACAAACTACAAGTACTAAAAAAACTAAGACCCCTCCTACATCACAACAATTTCAGAACAGTCTTTCAAGCAATAATCTTTGCAAAAGTGGACTACTACAACTCAATTCTTCTAGGACTCCCTGCCACCACACTCAGACCCCTTCAATTATTACAAAATGCCACCACAAGAATCCTTACAAATACTCCCAAAAAAATGAACACATCACCCCCATTCTAAAAGACCTCCACTGGCTCCCGATCCACTTCAGAATACTATTCAAGGCCTATCATTAATACACAAAAGTCTACATAATCAAAACATTCTCTAGCTCAACAACTCCTTCCATTTCGAAACACCACATAGAGCCACCAGATCCGCAAACAACGGAACCATACCGACACCCTCTCCCAAATCCAAACACCTCTCCTCAACTCATGAATGAGCTCTATCACTTACCGGTCCTTCCATCTGGAACTCCATGCCTCAAGAACTAAGATTAGAGCCAAACACATCAAACTTTAAAAAAAAAATTGAAAACCTGGCTATTCAAACAAGGCTTCTCATAAAACCCTCATACCGACTCCCAAGCCCTTAACAGGATATCTCTAACATCACCCTCTGTATATAAGTTTCTTTTGTTACCTCTCTTTATTATGTTATTCCATTTTGTTTCAAAAGTACTACTTTTGCCCCTAAATGTTTCTACCTATCTTGTAAACTTCATCATTATTCCTACAATCTTTCTATAGCTCAACTCTCTGCCCTGTTAGTTTTTGAACAGTTTGAAAGTTATTTGAGATGTAATTTCTCTTTGCACACTATTATTTGTCTTTTCTTCCTTCCGCTTGTTACACTGTAAACCGATGTGATGTGCAAACGAACGTCGGTATAGAAAAATGATAAATAAATAATAAATAATCTGTGTACCTTAGGGAAGGTTGTAGACAAATGTGCCCTGAAGCAGCTTGATGACTTCCTGATAGAAAATCATCTAGCACCTGATTTTCAATTTGGTTTTCATACAAGTCATGGCACAGAGTTATTAATTCTTACGCTTTTAGATAAACCGCTTTTAAAAATCAGGGAATCTCAGGAATTTTGGTACAACTCGACCTGACAGCAGCATTTTATACTCTTGAGCACTCACTTTTATTATCACATTTGTTACGCCTAAAAGCCAGGCGTAACAAATATGAGAAAAAAAAAGAGTGCATGGCTTGCTGGGCAGACTGGATGGGCCGTTTGGTCTTCTTCTGCCATCATTTCTATGTTTCTATGTTTCTATCACAAGTCAGTATCCGAGGACAAGTATTGGCTTGGTTTAAATCATTTTTGACATCTAGAAGACAGAGCGTATGGATAGGTAACACTAGTTCTAAGTGAAAGTTAATAGAATGCAAAGTGCCGCAGGGTATGTCCCTTTTGGCAGCTCTTTTTAATATTTATCTGCAACTAAAATGTAAGATTTTTAAACAACTGAATATTTTTTATTTAATATATGCTGACGATATTCAGCTCTGATTCTACTTTTCCAAAGTCTCAGTTTAATGTGTATATAGCAGTCATAAGTGACTGATAAATAAGAATTGGCTAGTTTTAAATGTTAGTGAGACAACCATTCTATGGACTGATGCCTCCTCCACAATCCACATCATTCAGTTTTCGATTCGTGGATAATGATTTGCAAATGATCTTTGAAGCACGGAATATGGGAATCATTTTGGACTCAGAGTTATCTTTTAAAACTCATTTGAAGTATTTAGTTTGCTCTGCATTTTTTAAGCTGAGATCACTTTTTCTGCTGAAGAACGTGTAATTGAAAGAGCTGTTTCAAACTGTTGTACAGTTGGTTTTATTTGGACAACTAGATTACTGTAAAGCATTGGTTGTGGGCTTACCTAAATGTCATTTAATATCTCTACAACCAATTCAGAACATAATGAAGAGGCTAATTTTCAGTCTCAAGCAGTATGGCCATATCACGACATTGAGAAAATTATATTGGTTACCAATTTCTTGGCATTCAAGATTTAAGATAGTGGTTATAATTCATAAGTTATTTTATGGTGAGCATCATTGCATTATACATAATCTGTTATCAAAATGTTGTCTGAATAAAAGACTGTGATCTGCAAACTCTCAGTTAATTACTATTCCTTCTTTGAGTAGCTATAAACTACAATCTACTCGTGACAGAGCATTTTCTTATGTTGGGCCCTTTTGTGGAATGTTTTACTCCTGGATGTACAAAGAGAGACAGACATTAACGTGTTTAGGACAAAAGTTAAAGCATGCTATTTTAATGAAGCTTTAGATTATGTTGATGTTGTGGGCTTTAATATTGATTTGTTGTATATCATGGTTTTATGCGTGTCTGATTAAAATCTGCAATGAACCACTGTATGGGAAGGTGAGGAATAAAAGTGATGTGTAAATAAAATAAATAAACAAATAAGCATGGGTGCATATCTTGGCAGTTGAGTGACACACTTTATATTAATAGAATATTAATGATGTTAGAGGTTTGAGTGGCTGAGTTTTGGTAACAGCTGATTGGAGTTCAGTGCTTGTGTTTTCTTTGAAGTGATTGGTCTAAATTTGAATAACAGCCAAGTATATAAAATAGCCTCTTTCTTACTCTGTAAGAGATACCAGAATGCCAGCATATGCTTTTTCAAAACACAGAAGCATGTCAGGTTGTTTTTGAAGTATTCATTACTGAAACTAAAGTGACAGATTGTTACTGCTTGGCATGATTTCATCATTTTATTGCATAAAATAATTATAAAAAAAGAAGACAATATACATTTTTATAAGACCTATGGTTACAGAGGTAGTCAATAACTGCAACAATTTTCCATATTGAGCAAAAGGGCCTTCTGTATGATGGTCTCCAATTTATTGCTATAGTGTGTACTTGTTTTTTTCGGTGAAACAGGTTGTCCCGATATTTGAATTTGATAACTTACAAATGTTGTTCAAAATAACTCTAAGGTCATTCTCTTGGATGGAAAAGCCTAATATGGAACTCAGCATTCAAATCAATTCTAATCTGAATTTTATATACCATAATTCTGGTTTATCAAAGCAAGGCAAAATACATAACACTGGGCAACAATGAAAGTGTTACTGACCTAAAAAGGTCCTACTCTGTAGTATCTTGATGTGCTGAACACGAATATGACCATGAAAAGTTTTTATTGGCTCTCGTTTTGAAGATATTTAATATAGTTCACTTTCTATGTTTAGTCATGTAAATTTATCCAGTAGGACTGTAAATAAGCCTAGAATGATGTAATATTGCATCATATTGCATAATACCATCATGCACACATCATCCAGAGTTTATTACATCATTTTCTGATGCAATGCAGTTCTACTGCCATGCTGCTGCTGAGTAAGCTGACGTCAGCAGTGTACTATATGAAGCCCAGTCAGAAAGGGTGAGCATTTGAAATATTCATGCTGGCTGACTACTGCTGGACACTCCGCAGAGATGCTCCCGAACAGGTGTACAAGAGACAAGCAAAGAAATCTAAGACGTAGTCTATGACTTCATTTTTCAAATGGTATTAACCGTAGGTCTCCTACTATTGGCATACAGTTCAAGATGTAATTATATTATTGCATATTACAAAAAAACTAGAGCCAATTTTGCATTTTCACAGTCACATTCATGTTTAGCACATGGAAATTTATAAGAATTGACTAATTTCATTTCAGTAACATGACTTTTGTGAAAATTTGTTGCCCAGTGAGCTATTGGCATACAGTTTGAGATGTAATTATATTATTGCATATTACAAAAAAAATAGAGCCAATTTTGCATTTTCACAGTCACATTCGTGTTTAGCACATGGACATGTATAAGAATTGACTCATTTCATTTCTGTAACATGACTTTTGTGAAAATTTGTTGCCCAGTATAATCAAATACATATACATAAGAAATGCATAAATAAAACAAAAACATTAATATGTAATAATATATAAATAATAAAGTATATTATCACATTTGGCCAGTCGCAGAGTAGGAACACAATCAGCTGCACTCACCACCAGACCCTATCATGCCAAGCTGCTCCAATGCCATCCCCTTCAGTCCTGCCAGTGACTTCCTTAAGTGTGAGTTTATGTGTGTACACTTTATGCACCTACTGGCGAGAAACCCAGACACTGGCACCACATGATAACATCACGTGACTAGGTATTTAAACCCAGCTGCAACTTCAGCTGGACACCTTCGCAATGGGTCTTTGGCCTTCACTGTACATGCTACATACAGCGTTCCTGTTCTTGCCTCATCCAGTCTTGCCTCGTTCTTGATTTATCCAGCCTTCTTCATCTGTCTTTATCCTCTCTTTGACCTGACATCCTGGAACTGACCTCTTGCTTTGGACTTGGACCTGACTAAACTTACCTGCTGCCTGGACCTGACCTTTGCCTCAGACCTGACTATGTTTGCCTACCACTTGGACCTGACATTTGCCTTGGACCCAACCATGTTTGCTTGCTACCTGCCCTGACCCTTGGCCTGTCCCTGGTGTCTCCTGTCTGCTGCCTGCCTTGACCTCAGTTTGTCTGGATTCTCACTTACTCGACCACCCTAGGGACCCACTTACGTTCTGCCATCCACCAGAACTCAAAGGCTCAACCTGCAGGGGATGCAGCTGGTATACATAAGTTCTAGTCTATTCCACGCCTGACCGCATTTGCTAGATGTCTGCAGAGATCTCATAGTTTCGTCCATGAGGTTGCGTCAATTATGCCACAGCACTAAGGACTCACAGGTACCATGCCGTCACAATTAATACAATCTGTAGCCCAGTGGCAAAGCTCCAATCCATCCTCACTAGGGAAATGCCCTTCAAATTTCAAACAACACTGAAACCCTCCTTTCCAATACAATTCAATCATCCATAAAATACAACTATTCCTGAAGCGTACTTACACCTAATCCCTCCACATATTAAATGCTTAAACAAAACCTATATGTCTCTTCTACTTTTACTTACTCCCTTTCCTAACTAGAGAGAACCAGGCCCAATAAAAACTCCTCAACAATCATAACTAGGTAATATCTGTTAAAAGAGGGGCTTCTCCTCTAATTACAGAATGAATACCAGCTTCAAACGATAATAAAGAAAGAGGTTTATTAATAAAAGTAATTAATAGAGGAATGCGGAAAGTTTCCTCTATGGAGCAGAGAAAGATACAGAAAGAAAATAGTACAAACAAAGGTGTACAGTCTGTTCAAAATCTGCTCAGAGATCTTAACATGTGCATCAGCTTATAAAGGGTCTGGGGTCTGCTATTATCAGTCATCTGCATAATCCACACTCTTTACCTTTAATAGCCAATCGATATATATGTTAACATGTGTACTTTAGCTTGCTCTTACTATAGGCCACAGGCCTCTTCTTATCAGTTAGAATAACAAACTTAGTTCCATCCTTCCAGGAATGATGTCATCTGTGCTGGATGATTCTCTGGCAAGTTCAGTGATCAGTGCTTCATAGTGCTATAACTACATATGTGCAGGATATATGCAGTGCACTATTCTACATATCCCTTCCAAATTTTCTCCCAAAAGTGATCTCCAAGGGGCAAACCTGTTTGGGCCACCCATTTAGAGGCATCCTTCCAGGAACATCCTGGCTCTTGAGATAAGCCCACAATGACATCAGCAGGAAGGGTGCAAAGGTAAAGCAGGTTGGATCAAAGTGAGTTAAGGGCCAGTGAAGGAGGCTAGCCCAATAGAATAGAATAAGGCAAAGTTATCCCTACATTTACTACTACTACTACTACTACTACTACTATTACTAAACACTTCTATAGTTCTACTTGATATACTCCGTGCTATACAAAATCTTATAAGAGACAGTGCCTGCTCAGTAGAGTTTACAATCTAACAAAGACAAATATATAGGGGAAAAGAAACTTTGGAATTTTCATTTATTAAGAGTATGGTTAAAATTAATGAAGCTGTAAGCAGGACAATCAAGGGTTAACATTTAAAAGCAGTCTCATAAAAAAAAGTTTTTAGATGCAATTTAAATAAGGTAGGAGAGAAAGTATGACACACCAGCTCAGGAAGTCTATTCTAAATATATGATAAAACTAGATGGAAAGCATGGAATTGGGAATTGGTGGTAGAGGAGAAAGGCATAGATAGAAGTAACTTGCCTGATGAATAGTGTAGATGAGGAGAGATATAGAGAAAGAGATATGAGAGGAGAGGTAGTAAGGAGCTGCAGAGTGAAGGCTCATGTAGATGAGTAAGAGGAGCTTGAACTGTATTCAGGAATAGATAGGGAGTCAATGTAATGATTTGAGAAGGGGTTGTTATATGGGTGTAGTGACTTTGGCAAAAGATAAGTCATGCAACTAAATTTTAGATAGATTTTAGTGGAGGAGATTTGTGAAGAGAAGGTTGCAATAATCTAAGCACAAGCTGATGAAAGAGTGAATAAGGGTTCTGGTAGTGTGCTCAGAAAGGAAGGGATGGATTTTGGTGATATTATACAGAAAGAAATATCCAAGCCAAAAAGAGACACCTAGGTACAAGCACAAATAAATATAAAGTTTGAAAAGCACACCAGCAAAATAACCTTAAGTGTATGTGGTAAAAAGAAGAAAAACAACTTCAGATGCCAAATTTCCAGCCACAAGGCTTTTGAAATGGATTTAAAAAACCTTTTTGGACTGGTGTTCTCATTATGATTTGGCTGAGATGATAAATCCTGCGTGCATAAATCCTGCTGGATTTACGCACGCAGGGCACTCGCGTACCGGCGCGCCTATTTTGCAAAGGCCGCCGGCACGCGCAAAGCCCCGGGCCGCGCGTAAGTCCTGAGGCTTCGTAAAAAGGGCGGGAGGGGGCATGTCCGGGGGCATGTCGGCAGGCCGGGGGTGTGTCCGGGGGCATGTCCGGGGTCAGGGAGCGGTCCGGGGCGGGGTTGCGCCGGTTGCGTGAACAAAAGTACGCGCGTGCGTACTTTTTTAAGATCTACCTCTATGCTTTTATAATTCAGATTTCACATGAAAAAGAACATTCAAACATAGTCTTCTGAGGTAAAAATATCGCTTACAATATGTATATTATATTTATATGCATTGCTGAGGTGCCAACCAGAAAACCCTGCATAAAAGCAATAGACACTTGGGGGCAGATTTTAAAAAGTTGCGCGAGCGCGTACTTTTGTTCATGCCTGCTGCGCGAACAAAAGTACGCCTGATTTTATAAGATACGCGCGTAGCCGCGCGTATCTTATAAAATCTGGGGTCGGCATGCGCAAGGCTGCGCAAAATCGGCAGCCTGCGCGCGCTGAGCCGCGCAGCCTGCCTCCGTTCCCTCCCAGGCCACTCCGATTTCGGACCGGCCTCGGAGGGAACTTTCCTTCGCCCTCCCCGCACCTTCCCCTCCCTTCCCCTACCTAACCCACCCCCCCGGCCCTATCTAAACCCCCCCCCCCTTACCTTTGTCGGCAAAGTTACGCCTGCTGAAAGCAGTCGTAACTTTGCGTGCGTCGGCCGGGTGCCCCGCTCCATGGTCCGGTCCCGGGGGCTGTTCCGGAGGCCCCAGAATGCCCCCGGGTCGAAACCACACCCACGTCGTCGCCCCCGAAACGCCGCGCCCCGCCCCCTAAACAGCGCGTCATCTCGACACGCCCCCGACAGGAAGCCCCGGGACTTACGCACGTCCCGGGGATTTACGCGCGCCGGTGGCCTATGCAAAATAGGCGCGCCGGCGCGCGAGGGCCCTGCGCGCGTAAATCCGGAAGGATTTACGCGCGCGGGCCTTTGAAAATCCGCCCCTTGGAATCTACATGGAATTAGGCCTACTGTAATGCATCTTGGACATGGGCATGACCCTCAGAGACCCACAAGAAAAAATAATTTCTATATAAAAAATAGCACTAACTGACAGCACTCATACAGCAACAACCCTACCTAGAAAAGTTAATACTGCAAATATTACACTAAAATAGAAGTACACCCCCTATTAGGAAACAGAACAAACCTTGCTGATATAGATCCCTACATAGAAACTATGCACCAATGGAATAACTCACTTCAGTCACACATGCAAAACATAGATAAATCCTCAAATACAGAGACCATACAGTATAAATAGAAATATACAGACAAAAACTGAACTGGAAACTGGAATATGCCAAATTCTGAATGCACTGCAACAATGTAAAAAACAGAAACAAAATTAGTAAAACCATACTAATAAAAAGAATAACTCAAAGCAATTAATGAATAGAATAACATTCAATAATTAAAAACTATCAATAAAACATTTCAAAACAGACACATCAAATAACACCCAACAATTAAAATAAGGATTTTAAAAAATTCCCCGTTCTTCATACCTTGGAAATTTTGATTTCCAGATGCCCTAAAATTGTCATGGATTAGCAGACAGAGAGTATTGGGGTAGTTGTTTATACATATGCTCCATCTCAATCGCAAACATGCTTTCTCTACTTCCCCACACACATACACACACATGCTCTCTCACTTCCCACACACATGCTTTATCTCATTCTCCCACATATATGCTCTCTCTCACTTCTCACACACAAGCACACATGCTCTCTCTCACTTTCCCAAAAAACAAGCTCACATGCTCACTCTCACTCTTCTTTACACATGCTCTCTCTCTCACTCACTTCCTCCTCGATGTAGTAGGCAGGAGCAATCTCCTTTTTCAACCCCCGTGGCCAAGGGAATGATTTCCAACCATGGGACATTGGACTACTTCCGGCAGAGCGCACTCCTCCTCCAAAGCAGTATGATCCCACTGAAATTTTCAGTGTGATAAGCGCAGCCTTAGTAAATGGAAAAGCAAGGCAGCCCTGCCAGAATCAGCAGCATTGCCAGTGGGTACACTGCTTTTCAACTTACTAAGGCCATGCTTGCCACGCTGTCAATTTCGATGGGGCAGTGCTGGTTTTCTTTTATTTATTTATGTATTTAACCTTTTTTTATAGACCGACATTTGTTAGGAACATCACATCGGTTTACACAGAACATGAAAGGAGCATAAAAGGCTTTACAAGGAACTGAATTCAAACCATATAATATCTAAGTTGAAACAGAAACTTTAAGAAACAGTGCCTAAACATTTTAGTAACAAAAGGTATTGCAACGGGAAGGGAATTGCATTTCTAAAAGAAAATAAGGGTTTAGAAGTATGAAATGCCATAGAGTAAAAAATTTCTATGGAGAGGAGAGGTAACAAGGTAGGAATGTTAAGGTATTTAGATAAGGAGAATAAATTAGTGAGCATAAGAGGTAAAGAGGGTGAGGGTGGGTATAGAGAAGGTGGAAGGTAGGGGAGGAAGATGTCGGAATGGAGGTGGGTCAGTGGGAGATTTCAAGTATACGCCTGCTTGAATAGCCAGGTCTTAAGTTTTTGTTTACATTTTTTAGGACAGTGTTCTTGGAGCAGGTCAGTTGGCAGTGTATTGTATGGTATTTTGCTGAGGACCTGCCAACGACCGGCCACACTGCTCTCGCTGGTGCCTTTTGGTAGCGGTGCCTATGGCTGGGGCCATATTGGCCATAGGCATGATATGGCTCTGCATCCACCACCCTTTCTGTGAAGAAATATTTCCTGATGCTCTTCCTGAGTCTGCCCCCTTGGAGCTTCGTATTATGTCCCCTAGTTCTACAGCTTTCTTTCCATTGAAAAATATTTGATTCCTATGCATCATTGATTCCTTTCAGTTATTTAAAAGTCTGTGTCATATCTCCCCTGTCTCTCGTCTCCTCAAGGGTATACATATTTGAGTCCTTCAGTTTCATTTCATTTGGCTTTTGATGCAGACACCACACCATTTTGGTTGCCTTGTTCTGGACTGCTTCCATCCTGTCTTTATCATTTTTCAGACATGATCTCCAGAACTGAACACTGTACTCTAGGTGAAATCTCACCAAAGATGTGTAGAAGGGCATTATCACATCCCTTTTCCTGCTGCTCATGCCTCTATCTAGGCAGTCCAGCATCCCTCTAGCTTTAGCCACTGCCTTGTCACATTGCTTTGCTGACTTCAGATTTTCAGACACTATCATCCCAAGGTCTCATTCCCTGTCCATGCACATCCGTCTTTCACCTCTCATCGCATTCAGCTCTTTTGGATTTCTGCATCCCAAGTGCATGACTCAGCACTTCTTGGCACTGAATCCAGCTGTCAAACCTTCAACCACTCCTTGATTTTTCTTAGATGGTTTCTCATTTTCTTTATTCCTTCAGTTGCATATACTCTGTTGCAGATCTTAGTGTCATTTGCAAAACGGCAAAGTTTTCCTTGTTAAGCCTTCTGCAGTATTATTGATATAGATATTGAACATGAACAGAACTGGCCCCAGAACTGATACTTGAGGCACTCCACTTCTGATTCTTTCCTCAGAGTAGATTATATTTACCATTACCAAGGTGGTGGAATGTATTACAAATTATCTGTCAACCAATTTGTAATACATTCCATCATTTTGGGACACTTTCCCAGGCTTTTCATGAGCCTGCTATGTGGGACTGCATCAAAAGCTTTGCTGAAATCCAGATAAATCATGGCATGTGCTCATCCACGATCTATCTAGTTACCCAATCAAAACAAAAGTCAGTTGGATTTATTTGACAGGACCTTCCTTTGACAAAACCATGTTGCCTTAGATCCAGCAACCCATCAGATTGTAGATAGTTGATTATCCTTTCCTTTAGCAGAGTCTTCATTAATTTTTCCACCATGGGCATAAGGCTAACCAGTCTCTAATTTCCAACCTCATCCCTTCTACCACTTCTCTGAACTGGGACCATAACCACCCTTCTCCAATTTTATGGTACCACTTCTTTCTCCAAGGATCTATTGAAGAGGTCCTTCAGTAGATCCACCAACTCTTCTCTGAGCTCTCTTAGTATCTTGGGATGCAACTCATCTGGCCCCATGACCTTGTCCACTTTCAGTTTTGCTAGTTCCTCCCAAATACTCTGTTCTGTAAATAAGGTGATATTTACCCCACCCCATCGTTACTCTTGCCAATCAAAGGTGTTCTTTAGTGAATACTCAGCTGAAGTATTTGTTTAATATTTTTGCTGTTTCTTCATCTTTCTCCACTATTAATTCATATCTGCTTTCAATCTTACATCACCGCCTCTGACCTTTCTCCTTTCTCCGATATATCTTGTCCACATTAACTTTCATCTGCCATTTAGATACCCGGCTCCCGGGTCTGCAAGGTCCTCACAATGTACTTGTGTTTTAACTTCTTTGAATAATTTTGTGCCATCTGCATATTTGATCATATCACTCATTGTTCTCTTTTCGAGATCATTAATGAATAAGTTAAATAATACTGGACCCAGTACATATCCCAGGGTACTTCACTATTTACCTTTCTTCAGTGGGGAAGCTGACCATTTACTCCTACTCTTGTTTCCTCATCTAACCAGTTACCAATTCACAATAAGAATTTGCCTCTTGCCCCATGCCTTTTTAATTTCCTCAGGAACCTCTCATGAGGGATTTTGTCAAATGCCTTCTTAAAATCCAGCTATACTATATCAAACAGTTCACTTTTTTCCCCCTACATAGAATTCTAATAGATTAGCAACAGACACAAAAGGAATTGAATTAGAACAAGTTTGAATTTGTGTGAGCAGTAGGGACATTACCATATGCCCAGTATATGCACACAGACATTTTTTTGTGTGTAATAGATAAGTAAGGCACACACATAGGGAAAATTGGTAGGTTATATAGATAGAACTGCTGTCAATTTCTGTGCTATTTCATTAGTGCTGCCCACTTATCAACAGTGCTGAATTTGTTTATGTACTATAAATTAATTAAATCAATGTGTAAATCTGTGGCAACATTTTCTTTCTCATTAAAATCCCATTAATTAAAATTTAAACACTAAAAGCATAGAATGAACTTCTTGGTCATTGACTTATAGGTTTAATACTGACAGACTGCACTGTACATGCAAGATTGTGGGTTACCAGCACACAAAAATCATTATTTCCAGCAAACTCATACATTCCTAAGGTACTCTGGAGACTTTATCTTGGCAACATCTATTTCAGTAATTAAGTACAGATTTACAGTGCAATGGGGTTGCTCATCTTAAGACAAGAAACAAACCATCTTTTCAAATGAACACCTCAGATGTTCACAGGAAATCCTTGTGCATTATAAAATGGAACATTCAGGGCAATATACACCAGGTATTATATGAACAAATACAGACTGCAAACATGATGCTGATGAGGTGTTCAGTAGTAATTCCATCATTGCAGTTTTTCCAGATGATATCTGGTTGAGTAGCACTGTTAGAGAAAAAAAGATTTAGTATGGGCCTCTGGCCCAATTCTCCCCTCCTTCCCAAATTTCACAAGAGGTGCTGCTGGGCTGTGCACCCTCACCCCTTGATCCATCCTAAATGTAAAAAAAAATGTTGCAAGGTTCACTGATCAGGTCCGCTGCATCCCTTTCTCATGTTCTTTTACATTTTTTAAGCCGCTGATGTTGATCATCATGATTAAGCTTCCACTGATATTACTGAACTTAACCTCATTTTTTAAAAATCTATAGATGAGGTTCTGATCTCTGCTACTCTCTTAATAACTTTGGTAATAGAATTAGACAGATTATTTATTTAAGCTTTTTTTTCATAAATTGGGAGTTTCTTTCTGTTAATTTAAATGCATGTATGCTTCCAGATTTAGCAAAGATTACACAGTCTAAGAGAAAAAGATGTTTATTAATGAGACCTATTGTGTTACAACTTGGAGCTTTATTCCGGTTGAGTTTTTTCCTTTGCAAATATGTGATCAAAATTAATGGAATGAAGTATGTTTTTTATGATCCGTCTGAACTTGCCAAATACATTAATGAGAGAACTCCCTCATTGAACTCCTCTGATCTTCCTCAGCTGGAAACTATCTCTTCTTCTGGAGATTGATATGCATTTAGATATGGAGTACATTGATTCCACATACTTGTATCTTATATGCTTAAAAGAAAGCCAAAACCAGGAGATACGCACACAAATTGGGCTGGCACGCACCAAGCTGCCTGGATGGTGCCAAAAAACAAACCGGAAGCCGATCCAATATAGCTGTGTAGTGACCAAGAAGAATGCGTGTATAGTCAAAGAACTTTATTTTCACAGTATATCAGCCCAACCCTGGTCGAGTACTTGCCTTGCTCATGCAAATGAAAAGTTCAAAAGAAGGTGTGAGGCATGATCTGGGCAGAGCATGGGCATTCCTGGATTTTAACTTGAAATTAGCGAGTAAATACTTACACACAAAGGTGCGTGTTGGGTCCCCTGCCACGTAACGTTACTTCTGCTATGGATGATGTGTAAGTTGTTAAACAAAACATTCTAGCAGATCAGCAGGGTTTTAAAGGTTGGGGCTAACAGGGGAGAAGGGAGTCTATTAAACTAGGACAGTTTGGAAGTCCTATTCCTTACTTCGGTGAATTGGGAACGAACTGGGAAAACTGGCAATGATGTCAGCATGTATGTCTTTTAACTCCCACACACACACACACACACACACTTACACGGTAGAAGTGACATTTGCGCACATAGGCACATGTCCACTTAAAGTTGCCCGCACACGTGCATTCGGTCAGACGATTTTACAACATGCGCACATATATGTGCATATGTTATAAAATGGTCACGTCCCTGAGTGCAGGCTGATGAATATGCATATATGTGCACTAGCGTGCTGGTTTAAAAGTTACCGACCCTCTGATTTAGTATTATATTTTTTCAGGTGTTTTCACTTGACTTCCTCTCTTAATCATGGACTGATGAGCACAGATGTGATTGTTTCTTGTTTTACCTTTATATTATCCGCTAAAGGAATTATATATCTTGTATTGTTCTCAAGAAATATTTCTTATATTTATTTATGGAAATGTTCCATAAACAGAAACGTTTAAAAAATAAATAAATAAGTGGCTCCCTCTTGTATCCCTCTCACCTTTCAATGGATAAGTTGCTGGCTTACTGAATATTGACCTCTAAGAAAACAATCTAAGTCATCATGTATTGGATTATAATTTAAATAAAGCATATGGGGGCTAATAAATAGAGTGCTAACATCAGCAATAATTTCAGGGCAAATAGTCGACACAAATATAAGCACTTAGAAACAGCACAAGTAAGTTAGAGAAAGGCTGTGCACTGCACTAAAGTATCAGGATTTATTTGTTTTGCCAAAAGTCTGGTAATAGGGATGTGAATCGTTTTCCATATCGTCTTAACGATAGAAATCGTGTGGCAGGGCAAGAAAATCGTCTTAGGCACGATTTTTTAGTTAAAAAATCGTTAAAAATCGTTTTTTCCGATTAGTGCGCACTAACTCGAGTTAGTGCCACTAACGGGAGTTAGTGCGCACTAACTGGGAGTTAGTGCGCACTAACTGAAAATGATACAATTTGACACTTTTCAGGTCAGTTAAGGTCAGTTTAGGAATGAATATGTATTCCTATTGGCTGCCCTCTTATTTATTCATGTTACCAAGTTTCCTACTGACAGTATATGGGGGATGGGAAATGGAAACAGTTGGTAGCTTGACAAAACAAGTAATGTGATCAGTCAATGTGACTAGAACTTGTGCCCTAACCCTGATACCAGGGGTATTGTGATCTTCCTGCACACAGTGCCCTATCCCTATTAATACCAGGAGTGTTGTGATCTTCCTGCACACAGTGCCCTATCCCTAATACCAGGGGTGTTGTGATCTTCCTGCACACAGTGCCCTATTCCTGATACTGGGGGTGTTGTGATCTTCCTGCACACAGTGCCCTATTCCTGATACCGGGGGTGTTGTGATCTTCTTGCACACATCCCGGTATCAGGGATAGGGCACTGCATGCAGGAAGATCACAACACTCCTGGTATTAATAGGGATAGGGCACTGCGTGCAGGAAGATCACAACACTCCTGGTATTAATAGGGATAGGGCACTGCATGCAGGAAGATCACAACACCCCTGGTATCAGGGATAGGGCACTGTGTGCAGGAAGATCACAATACCCCGGAGGAGTGAGGGTCAGGCAGCTCCCCCCTGTCTGTGAAGCCAGCCTCTCACTAGTAATGCAGGGAGG
The DNA here is from genome assembly GCF_901001135.1 of Rhinatrema bivittatum. Taxonomy (NCBI): domain Eukaryota; kingdom Metazoa; phylum Chordata; class Amphibia; order Gymnophiona; family Rhinatrematidae; genus Rhinatrema; species Rhinatrema bivittatum. The sequence continues at coordinate 596,016,880 of NC_042615.1, forward strand.
GAGCTGTCTCAGACTTCACCATCCTCCCCCCCCTCACCCACACACCATTCACTAGCTGGGACATGGGGGAAGTCAGGAGTGAGGGTAAGGCAGCTCCCCCCTGTCTGTGAAGCCAGCCTCTCACTAGTAATGCAGGGAGGGAGCTGTCTCAGACTTCACCATCCTCCCCCCCCCCTCACCCACACACCATTCACTAGCTGGGACATGGGGGAAGTCAGGAGTGAGGGTCAGGCAGCTCCCCCCTGTCTGTGAAGCCAGCCTCTCACTAGTAATGCAGGGAGGGAGCTGTCTCAGACTTCACCATCCTCCCCCCCCCCCTCACCCACACACCATTCACTAGCTGGGACATGGGGGAAGTCAGGAGTGAGGGTCAGGCAGCTCCCCCCTGTCTGTGAAGCCAGCCTCTCACTAGTAATGCAGGGAGGGAGCTGTCTCAGACTTCACCATCCTCCCCCCCCCCCCCCCCCTCACCCACACACCATTCACTAGCTGGGACATGGGGGAAGTCAGGAGTGAGGGTCAGGCAGCTCCCCCCTGTCTGTGAAGCCAGCCTCTCACTAGTAATACAGGGAGGGAGCTGTCTCAGACTTCACCATCCTCCCCCCCCCCCCTCACCCACACACCATTCACTAGCTGGGACATGGGGGAAGTCAGGAGTGAGGGTCAGGCAGCTCCCCCCTGTCTGTGAAGCCAGCCTCTCACTAGTAATGCAGGGAGGGAGCTGTCTCAGACTTCACCATCCTCCCCCCCCCCTCACCCACACACCATTCACTAGCTGGGACATGGGGGAAGTCAGGAGTGAGGGTCAGGCAGCTCCCCCCTGTCTGTGAAGCCAGCCTCTCACTAGTAATGCAGGGAGGGAGCTGTCTCAGACTTCACCATCCTCCCCCCCCCCTCACCCACACACCATTCACTAGCTGGGACATGGGGGAAGTCAGGAGTGAGGGTCAGGCAGCTCCCCCTGTCTGTGAAGCCAGCCTCTCACTAGTAATGCAGGGAGGGAGCTGTCTCAGACTTCACCATCCTCCCCCCCCCCCCTCACCCACACACCATTCACTAGCTGGGACATGGGGGAAGTCAGGAGTGAGGGTCAGGCAGCTCCCCCCTGTCTGTGAAGCCAGCCTCTCACTAGTAATGCAGGGAGGGAGCTGTCTCAGACTTCACCATCCTCCCCCCCCCCCCTCACCCACACACCATTCACTAGCTGGGACATGGGGGAAGTCAGGAGTGAGGGTCAGGCAGCTCCCCCCTGTCTGTGAAGCCAGCCTCTCACTAGTAATGCAGGGAGGGAGCTGTCTCAGACTTCACCATCCTCCCCCCCCCCCTCACCCACACACCATTCACTAGCTGGGACATGGGGGAAGTCAGGAGGGAGGGTCAGGCAGCTCCCCCCTGTCTGTGAAGCCAGCCTCTCACTAGTAATGCAGGGAGGGAGCTGTCTCAGACTTCACCATCCTCCCCCCCCCCCTCACCCACACACCATTCACTAGCTGGGACATGAGGGAAGTCAGGAGTGAGGGTCAGGCAGCTCCCCCCTGTCTGTGAAGCCAGCCTCTCACTAGTAATGCAGGGAGGGAGCTGTCTCAGACTTCACCATCCTCCCCCCCCCACTCACCCACACACCATTCACTAGCTGGGACATGGGGGAAGTCAGGAGTGAGGGTCAGGCAGCTCCCCCCTGTCTGTGAAGCCAGCCTCTCACTAGTAATGCAGGGAGGGAGCTGTCTCAGACTTCACCATCCTCCCCCCCCCCCCTCACCCACACACCATTCACTAGCTGGGACATGGGGGAAGTCAGGAGTGAGGGTCAGGCAGCTCCCCCCTGTCTGTGAAGCCAGCCTCTCACTAGTAATGCAGGGAGGGAGCTGTCTCAGACTTCACCATCCTCCCCCCCCCCTCACCCACACAGCATTCACTAGCTGGGACATGGGGGAAGTCAGGAGTGAGGGTCAGGCAGCTCCCCCCTGTCTGTGAAGCCAGCCTCTCACTAGTAATGCAGGGAGGGAGCTGTCTCAGACTTCACCATCCTCCCCCCCCCTCACCCACACACCATTCACTAGCTGGGACATGGGGGAAGTCAGGAGTGAGGGTCAGGCAGCTCCCCCCTGTCTGTGAAGCCAGCCTCTCACTAGTAATGCAGGGAGGGAGCTGTCTCAGACTTCACCATCCCCCCCCCCCCTCACCCACACACCATTCACTAGCTGGGACATGGGGGAAGTCAGGAGTGAGGGTCAGGCAGCTCCCCCCTGTCTGTGAAGCCAGCCTCTCACTAGTAATGCAGGGAGGGGGCTGTCTCAGACTTCACCATCCTCCCCCCCCCCCCTCACCCACACACCATTCACTAGCTGGGACATGGGGGAAGTCAGGAGTGAGGGTCAGGCAGCTCCCCCCTGTCTGTGAAGCCAGCCTCTCACTAGTAATGCAGGGAGGGAGCTGTCTCAGACTGGTATCAGGGTTAGGGCACTGTGTGCAGGAAGATCACAACACTCCTGGTATTAATAGGGATAGGGCACTGTAAGAGATGACTGTAGTAGATTGAATAAAGATCTGATGTTTCTGCTCTCCTCACACCAAACAAAAACAACACACAAGCAGAGAAGCCCTTCTTACAAAGCTGAGCTAGTGAGTTAAGTAGGAGGAAAAGTAAACATACTTGTGCCAGTGTGGCTACTTAAAAAATACACTTACCAACAATCAATTACATATATTTGAACTGTGTACAGTTCCAGCCAGGACCACCTTTCTAAAATGCACAGTGATTGGCAAATTCAACATGCACTAGCATTTCAGGTGCCTGCTAACAAAAATAATAAACAAACAAGTTCTAGTCACGTGAGTGCTGATCATTACATTACTTTTTTTGTCAAGCTTCCAACTGTTTCCATTTCACATCCCCCCAACCATTACCTCAGTATTAGCCTTGGTAACATCAATAGATAAGAGCACAGCCAGCCAATAGGAATACATACATACATATTCATTCCTAAGTGACCTTTACTGACCTGGGAAGTGTGAACACTTTGTTTCATTTTCTGTTGGTGTTCGTTAGTTTCCAGTTCCATTTCCCATCCCCCCAACCATCACCTCAGTGGTAACCTTGGTAACATCAATAGATAAGAGGGCAGCCAGCCAATAGGAACACATATTCATTCCTAACTGACCTTCAGTGACCTGGAAAGTGTTTATTTGTATCATTTTCAGTTAGTGCGCACTAAATCGAGTTAGTGCGCACTAACGGGGAGTTAGTGCGCACTAACTCGAGTTAGTGCGCACTAACACGATTTAACGATTTTTAACGATAAATCGTTAGAATTTCTATTGTATCGTGTTCTATAACGATTTAAGACGATATAAACATTATCGGACGATAATTTTAATCGTTGAAAAACGATTCACATCCCTATCTGGTAATCATTAATGAAAGAAAAGGCCAAAGGTATGGAATTCCATAGCTTAGGACCAGCAATCAGAATGCCTTTGTTGTGTTTTCTCAAATTTGCAGGTCTAAAGATGAGGAAGTTGGAGTCAAATGATCTTGGAGATCATTTGAATCAGATTCTACATTTTACTCCCAAATACAAATGAATAAAAAGGGAGGCGGTGTTGTGATTTTCTTTTGTGATTCTATAACTAATCTGAGGATACCAATTAATCAACCTGCAGGTGTGAAATGCCTACTATTAGATGTAGACTAAGATAAATGTTTTGACGGTTTATAGGAATCTAGATGGATCAATAGACCATTTAAGAGAACTAATTCAGCTGATTTATAGATCGCAAGATTGAATCTGATAATTTTAGGGAATGTTAACCTTTGGTTAGATGATATTAATGTGTCAGTAGCTATAAAATGTATTTCTACTTCAGCGCTTTCTTTAGATTTACTTTTTGTCAGGATTCTTTACTGAAGGTTTGGAAGTTAGATTCATTAATATTTTAGGAAGTTGCCTGGTTACTTTACTATTTTATTCACTTTAAATTAGTTGGATACAATGTATCACATGTTGTTGATAAACAGTCTTGGGGGATGTTTTGTTCCAAAAAATAGGTGACAGTGGATAAGTTTTTGGAAGCCTTACATTTATCAAATTTGAGAAAAGATCTTCCTGTAGGGAGGTTGGTTGATCATTGGTATGAAAATACTGCTAATTGTTTAGATAAGATTGCACTATTGCAAAGGAGGAGGCTTCACCCTAATAGTAAAACTACACTGTGCTACTCTCAGGATTTACAAATTTTGACAATAAAAGATGAATGGTTAGAATGAGTTTGCTTGAAATCTAAATCTTCTATTGCTAAAACTCAGTACAGAAAACATATGTGTTAATATAATTTGATTATCTTTCTAATAAGTTATCTCAGGAAGGTAATTGACCAAATGCTTTATTTTAGATGGTGAAGGAACTCTAGAGTGTTAAAGAAATTTTGAAGAATAACCTGAAACAAGATGGGTTTTTGCAAGCCAAAGATTTTGCCTCTCATTTTGAACATAAAATTAAGCAATTGAGGGTGGAACTTGATAAGGAATCTTTAGTCAGGTAACACTGTAAGATGGATAAACCTACAGAGGAGAAATAAGATGGTCTTAAGTATATAAAAAATAAGGAGGTAGAATGCATTTTGAAGATATCTAGGCCTTCGGGTTCCTCTGTTTTGTTTAGTTTCAAAGCAATCAAAATGGTTCACAAAATAAAATACAAATAAATATCAATACATAAAATATACAAAGTAAAACATATGATCACATAAATAAAAAGCCCTCAAAAAATAAACCCACTACAATAAAAACGATATAACCTAGCATAATAAAATCAAGTCTCCTACAATCAGTTAAAAAGCCAAGCCTTAACAGTTTTATGAAACATCTAAAGATAAAGCATTTCACAAAAAAGGGCCATAATATGAAAAATTGGAATACCTTGTCAACTCTAATTTAATGTAAAAAGGAATTTCCAAAAGACCTTTAATAGATTAATGTAAGAACCTAATAAGAAACTACTGGTTAAACAGACTTGAAAAATAGCATGGCTGATTTATCTGGAGAAGTTTAAAAACATACATAATAACTTAAATTTATTCCGAGTCAACACAGGGAGCCAATGGTACTTTTCTAGTACAGCAGAGACATGATCATATTTTTACAAATTAAGATTTAAGCAAGCTGCAATATTTTGTAACAACTGAAGACACTTTAGTAAACTAACTGTGAGACCTAAATATTTATTTTGAAGGGGTTAATAAACATGTGGATAAAGGTGAACCGGTAGATGTAGTGTATTTGGATTTTCAGAAGGCGTTTGACAAAGTCCCTCATGAGAGGCTTCTACAAAAACTAAAAAGTCATGGGATAGGAGGCAATGTCATTTCGTGGATTACAAACTGGTTAAAAGACAGGAAACAGAGAGTAGAATTAAATGGTCAATTTTCTCAGTGGAAAAGGGTAAACAGTAGGGATGTGAATCGTTTTTTGATGATTTAAAATATCGTCCGATATATTTTAAATCGTCAAAAATCGTTAGAGGCGCTATATAATAGGAATTCCCCCGATTTATCGTAAAAAATCGTAAATCGGGGGAAGGGGGAGGGGAAGGGGGAGGGCGGGAAAACCGGCACACTAAAACAACCCGAAAACCCACCCCGACCCTTTAAAATAAATCCCCCACCCTCCCGAACCCCCCCAAAATGTCTTAAATTACCTGGGGTCCAGTGGGGGGGGGGGGGGGGGTCCCGGTGTGATCTTCCACTCTCGGGCCACGGGTGCATTGATAGAAATGGCGCCGGTGCTACCTTTGCCCTGCAGGCAAAGGTAGCACCGGCGCCATTTTGGTTCCTGTCCCCCGACGTCACGAGCATAGGAGATTGCTCCCGGACCCCTGCTGGACCCCCAGGGACTTTTGGCCAGCTTGGGGGGGCCTCCTGACCCCCACAAGACTTGCCAAAAGTCCAGCGGGGGTCCGGGAACGACCTCCTGCACTCGAATCATGTTGCCGTAATGAAAAATGGTGCCGGCCATACGGCCATACAGCCAGCGCCATTTTGCAATACGGCAATATGGCCATATGGCCAGCGCCATTTTGCAAAGCAAAGCAAAATGGCGCCGGCCGTATGGCAAAATGGCACCGGCCGTATGGCCATAAGGCCGGCGCCATTTTTCATTACGGCAACACGATTCGAGTGCAGGAGGTCGTTCCCGGACCCCCGCTGGACTTTTGGCAAGTCTTGTGGGGGTCAGGAGGCCCCCCCAAGCTGGCCAAAAGTCCCTGGGGGTCCAGCAGGGGTCCGGGAGCGATCTCCTATGCTCGTGACGTCGGGGGACAGGAACCAAAATGGCGCCGGCGCTACTTTTGCCTGACAGGGCAAAGGTAGTGCCGGCGCCATTTCTATCAACGCACCCATGGCCCGAGAGTGGGAGATCACACCGAGACCCCCCCACTGGACCCCAGGTAATTTAAGACATTTGGGGGGGGGGGGTTCGGGAGGGTGGGAGATTTATTTTAAGGGTCGGGGTGGGTTTTAGGGTTGTTTTAGGTTGCCGGTTTTCCCGCCCTCCCCCGATTTACGATTTACACGATATTTTAATAAACAAAACCACGACAATCCGATTCCCTCCCCCCCCAGCCAAAATCGATTGTTAAGACGATCGATCACATGATTCACATCTCTAGTAAACAGTGGAGTGCCTCAGGGATCTGTACTTGGACCGGTGCTTTTCAATATATATATAAATGATCTGGAAAGGAATACAATGTCTTGTTTCTCATTTACGAATGCTCGGAGAAATGTTTTCAGAGAGCGATTCATTCGCTCTGACTGGCCGTTGCTCTGTGGATGGAAGGCTGTGGAGAAGCTGAGTTGGACCTTAAAGCACTTACATAGGGCCTTCCAGTATCGGGCCATAAACTGCGGTCCTCGATCCGACACTATGTCCTGAGGAAGTCCGTGGATATGGAAGATGTGTTGGGCGAATAGTAGTGCCAGTTCTGGGGCGGACGGCAGCTTGGGCAATGGCACAAAGTGGGCCATCTTGGAGAAGGGGTCTACTGTAACCCAGATCACGGTCTTCCCCCTAGACGTGGGTAGGTCCACTACAAAGTCCGTGGCTATGTGGGTCCAGGGCTCTGTGGGAACTGGAAGTGGCTGCAATAGGCCCCAAGGAGATCCGACCTTGGGTTTCTGCTTGGCGCACGTGGGACAGGAACTTATGTAGGTTCGGACGTCTCGTCGCAAGTTGGGCCACCAATAGTATCGATTTAGTAATTCCAATGTCTGTTCTCGACCGGCATGCCCACAGTTAGTGAGTCGTGAGCCCAGTGTAATACCTTTTCTCGTAAGCGTCTGGGGACCACGGTCCTTTCTTGGGACTGGACCATAACAGCTGCTAGGCGAATCTTGGCAGGGTCGAGAATTGTATTGAGGACGATCCTCGTCTTCATCCAAAATCGAGGTCCGGGATAATGCATCGGCTCTAACATTCTTCGAGGCTGGTCGATATTGAAGGGTGAAGTCAAACTGACTGAAAAAGAGCGACCATCTGGCCTTTCTGGGGTTCAACCACTGCGCTTGAGATAGAAATTCAAGGTTCTTGTGGTCAGTATAGACCGTTATAGGGTGGACTGCCCCCTCCAGCCATTGTCTCCACTCCTCGAAGGCCAATTTGATGGCTAGGAGCTCCTTGTCACCAATACTGTAATTGCACTCGGTAGGTGAGAACTTCTTCGAGTAACAGGAGCAGGGAAGCAGCCGCCCTGATGGCGAGTACTGACTGAGTATAGCCCCCACCGCGAGGTTAGAGGCATCAACCTCAACCACAAAGGGGCGCAGCGGGTCCGGGTGATGTAGGCAAGTGTCTGCTAAGAAGGCTTGTTTTAGATCTTCAAAGGCCTGGATGGCCGTGTCAGGCCACACTTTAGCGTCCGCTCCCTTACGGGTCAGAGCGGTGAGGGGGGCACTCTGCATGAATAATGGGGAATAAAATGTCTGTAGAAGTTGGCAAATCCCAGGAACCTCTGTAAAGCTTTTAGTCCCGTGGGACGAGGCCATTTGGTGATTGCAGATACCTTTTCTGGGTCCATCCGGAACCCGGTGGATGATGACACTATATAACCCAGGAATGGCAGAGACTCACACTCGAACATGCATTTTTCAAGTTTAACATATAGATGGTTATCCTTTAAGACTTGTAACACCTGTCTGACATGCTGTCGGTGAGATTCCAAGTCTTTAGAGTAAAGTAGCACGTCATCTAGATGTACTATGACATAGGAATTCAACATTTCCCTCAGGACCTCATTCATGAGGTTTTGGAAGACTGCTGGGGCATTACACAATCCAAAGGGCATTACCAGATATTCATAGTGCCCATCCCTGGTGTTAAAGGCAGTCTTCCATTCGTCTCCCGGGCGGATGCGTACTAAGTTGTAGCCTCCTCTGAGGTCGAGTTTTGTAAACAGCTTGGCTCCTTGCAGCCTATCAAGGAGCTCTGGGATCAACAGGAGTGGATAGCGGTCTCTTTTAGTGATAGCATTTAATCCTCGATAATCTATGCAAGACCGGAGTGAGCCATCCTTTTTCCCCACGAAAAAGAACCCTGCTCCGGCAGGTGAATGAGAGGGGCGGATAAATCCTTTGGCAAGGTTCTCCGTGATGTATTCTGACATTGCTCGAGTCTCTGGAAGGGATAGTGGGTACACACGGCCACGAGGAGGTGTGGTGCCTGGCAGCAAGTCTATAGTGCAGTCGAAAGGCCGGTGTCGAGGAAGAATCTCCGCCTTTTCCTTGGAGAACACCTCGGCGAAGTCTCTGTAAGGTGCAGGCGGTAGTACCGAAGTGCTGAGCAAGGCTACTTGATGGGGTTGTGGAATCTTGAGGCAATGGGAAAAACAGAAGGGACTCCACTGCGCCAGTTGGAGGGTATCCCACTTGATTACTGGGGAGTGATGTTGTAGCCAGGGTAATCCTAGCACCAGCCTTCTCCAGCACTAAAAAGGATATTTCTTCGGAATGGAGAACTCCCTTTTGGAGTGTCAAGGGGGTCATGGACTCCAATATGGTCCCGGAAGCATAGTGCCTCAAATAGACGTGACACGTAGCGGAGGGCATCGTGGTACGGTAGACAGACGTAATTGGTGCACTAAGTCTGCTACGATGAAGTTCCCCTCCACCCCAGAGTCTATGAAGGCCAACGTATGAAAATACCCTCCAGGTCAAAGGCTAGCGCCGGCACCATTTTGAATACTGGCAATACGGCCCGAGTGCAGGAGGTTGCTCCCGGACCCCCGCTGGACTTTTGAAAAGTCTTGTGGGGGTCAGGAGGCCCCCCCAAGCTGGCCAAAAGTCCCTGGGGGTCCAGCAAGGGTCCGGGAGCGATCTCCTGCACTCGTGCCGTCGGGTGCCAGGAACCAAAATGGCGCCGATAGCCTTGCCCTTACTATGTCACAGGGGCTTCCGGTGCCATTGGTCAGCCCCTGTCACATAGTAGGAGCACAAGATGGTGCCGGCCATCCAGTGCTCCTACCACTGTGTGCAGGATCCGGCCAATGGCACGGATACCCTGTCACAAGATAAGGGCAAAGGACGGCCCGGTAGCCGGAGGACGGCCCGGAGGGGGAGATCACGGGAGATCACTGGACCACCAGGTACCTGTAAAAAGGTTTTGGGGGGGTCGGGAGGGTGGGGGAAGCTAAGGGGTTGCTTTTAAAGGGTCGGGGTGGGTTTAGGGGTTATTTTTGTGTGCTGTTTTTCCCGCCCTCCCCCAAAACGATAAGGGAAGCCCCACTATCAATATCGTGGGGTTTTCCTATTGTTTTGGGAGAGCCCCCGATTTGTGACGATTTTGAAAATATTGACAATATTTTCAATCGTCCGAAGCCTGATTCACATCCCTAGATTTTTAGGTGACACTTGAATATGACTAGAGAGAGGCCCTGATTTATCATCTCAGGAATGCTGTTCCAGACATATTATAGTGAAAGGGAAAAATCCAGAGTCAGAAGTTAGCAGTGAAGTAGAAGGGCACAAAGAAGAACAGCTTGCCTGGTGATCAGAATATTCAAGAAAGAGTGTAGGGGGAGTTAAAAGAAAAAAGGTAATAAGGATTTGAAGAGTGAAGGTACTTGAAGGTGAGTATGAAAAGTCTGAACTGAATGTGGAAAGAGACACTAACCAGAATGAGGATTTTTCTTTTGAAAAAAACCAGGGGCAATATTCTTAGGGGCTTCATTTTTTTTTTTTTTAGATTTCTCTGTAAATGTATAAATAAACTGAAAGTCGTTAAAACAATGTTTTGATCCTGTTCAAATAGAAGGTTTTCTTCAAAACAAGATTGTTCCAATGCATGCTAGGAATGCTGTTTCATGAAATTAGGAAGGTCTATTTGGTAGTAGTGTGAATCTTTTCATTTATATTGTTTATTTTTTTCTCCCCATAATGTGGTCTTGTTCTTGATGAATCACTAATAGTTCTTTTTATTCTTTGTTAAATATTGGAGTTCATACTGAGCCATGGTGTGGCTAAACTTACTTGGGATATTTTATATCCAGCTATCTTAAAATTAGCCAGATAAGTGTATCAAACCCCAAGGAATGCATGCATGCCTTTCCTAGTGGAAAACTTAGATTGAATGACATTGGCTCCTTTCAGAGACTGTTACATGTTTTATTTTATTTTATTTAAAAAAATACTTCTTAATCGCCTTCCTGATTACATTTCTCAAAGCGATTTACATCATAATCATTACATTAAAACAATATACCATAAAACAAATCACTCAACACACCAGAATTACCCAAGATTTTTCATTTTACTAATCATTCACCAAGCCGCTGACAGGAGGCATGTTTTTAATTTCTTTCAAAAGCTCAAGATGTCCTTTTCTTCCCTAAAATCTTGTGGTAGACTATTCCACATTCCTGGAAACATAAATGAGAATGACCTATTTGCTATTCGCTGCTGGCAGGGATCAAGACCCAGCCTCTGGGCCATGCTGGACCACCAGGGAGTTTTGGTAAGTCTTGGGGGGGTCAGGAGGGTGGGGGGTTTAAGTGTTTATTTAGGTTCAATGTATTCAACATAGCTATGTTGAATAAGTTGAAAATCACGATGCGTTGCGCATCATCACTTTTTTAAGTTTAAAAAAAAAATAAGTTGCGTTTTACATATGCGTTCAAAACGAATGCACACCCCTACTAAGTGGATTTGGATACACAGAATATATTATGACACTCCAATATTTATGATTCTCATGTATGACTTACTAGATATGGATAGTAGTTCAAGTGATAGCAAATCCTTAAGATAGCCAGATACATTTATCCTGCTAACTTTGCTATCCGAGCATTGACTGAATATGGACCTCATGGGGTTTTTGTACATTTTTACCCTACTGGCTTTGTAGCTTACTAAGACATTAATGTTTGTTTTTTCACTGTAACAAGCCCTTTGTATGAGTATCTAACTGAGAATTTTCCTATTCTATCCAATGGAACCAGTGCAAATATGTATTGAAGAGAATATGAGTCAGAGTGCAATTGAAATATGGGCAAACATTTTAGGGTTTTTGTCCTTAGTTTGAGTTGATGTCTCTGCTTTTTTATTCTTTAAGGATTTGCTATCACTTGAACTACTATCCATATCTAGTAAGTCATACATGAGAATCATAAATATTGGAGTGTCATAATATATTCTGTGTATCCAAATCCACTTAGTAGGGGTGTGCATTCGTTTTGAACGCATATGTAAAACGCAACTTATTTTTTTTTTAAACTTAAAAAAGTGATGATGCGCAACGCATCGTGATTTTCAACTTATTCAACATAGCTATGTTGAATACATTGAACCTAAATAAACACTTAAACCCCCCACCCTCCTGACCCCCCAAAGACTTACCAAAACTCCCTGGTGGTCCAGCGGGGAGTCAGGAAGCCATCCCTGTATTCCTTTGCGAGGAGCACGTGACGTCGGCGTCACGTCAGAGTGACACGGACGTCACGTGCTTCTCCGCGCCTCCACTCCCGGACCTCCGCTGGACCCAACCGGAACTTTTGGCCAGCTTGGGGGGGGCTTGGGGGGGCCTCCTGGGGGGGGGCCTCCTGGGAGCGGAGGCGCGGAGAAGCACGTGACGTCCGCGTCACTCTGACGTGATGCCGACGTCACGTGCTCCTCGCAAAGGAATACAGGGATTGCTTCCTGACTCCCTGCTGGACCACCAGGGAATTTTGGTAAGTCTTGGGGGGGATTAAGGAGGGTGAGGGGTTTAAATTTTTATTTAGGGAACCGGTGAACTTATGGACAGACCCTCAACTTATGGAATTCTCCATATGTCCATATTGAACGAAATCGACCCTCAACTTCAACTTATCAAACTTTTTGTCTGCACATCCCTACCACTTAGCTCCAAATCCCTCATTATATTCTCATTAGTTGCTAATAGGGATGTGAATCGTTTTAGGACGATTAAAATTATCGTCCGATAATTTTAATATCGTCTTAAACCGTTATGGAACACAATACAATACAGATTCTAACGATTTATCGTTATAAATCGTTAGAATCGTGAGCCGGCACACTAAAACCCACTAAAACCCACCCCCGACCCTTTAAATTAAATCCCCCACCCTCCCGAACCCCCCCCAAATAACTTAAATAACCTGTGGGTCCAGCGGCGGTCCGGAACGGCAGCGGTCCGGAACGGGCTCCTGCTCCTGCATCTTGTCGTCTTCGGCCGGCGCCATTTTCCAAAATGGCGCCGAAAAATGGCGGCGGCCATAGACGAAAAAGATTGGACGGCAGGAGGTCCTTCCGGACCCCCGCTGGACTTTTGGCAAGTCTCGTGGGGGTCAGGAGGCCCCCCACAAGCTGGCCAAAAGTTCCTGGAGGTCCAGCGGGGGTCAGGGAGCGATTTCCCGCCGCGAATCGTTTTCATACGGAAAATGGCGCCGGCAGGAGATCGACTGCAGGAGGTCGTTCAGCGAGGCGCCGGAACCCTCGCTGAACGACCTCCTGCAGTCGATCTCCTGCCGGCGCCATTTTCCGTACGGAAAATGGCGCCGGCCATACGCGTATGGCCGGCGCCATTTTCCGTACGAAAACGATTCGCGGCGGGAAATCGCTCCCTGACCCCCGCTGGACCTCCAGGAACTTTTGGCCAGCTTGTGGGGGGCCTCCTGACCCCACGAGACTTGCCAAAAGTCCAGCGGGGGTCCGGAAGGACCTCCTGCCGTCCAATCTTTTTCGTCTATGGCCGCCGCCATTTTTCGGCGCCATTTTGGAAAATGGCGCCGGCCGAAGACGACAAGATGCAGGAGCAGGAGCCCGTTCCGGACCGCTGCCGTTCCGGACCGCCGCTGGACCCGCAGGTTATTTAAGTTATTTGGGGGTGGGGGATTTAATTTAAAGGGTCGGGGGTGGGTTTTAGGGGGTTTTAATGTGCCGATTTTTCGATTTTTCGATTTTTCGATTTTTTAACGATTTTCACGATTTTTCACGATATTTTACCCCCCCAAACGGCAACAATACGATTCCCTCCCCCTCCCAGCCGAAATCGATCGTTAAGACGATCGAGGACACGATTCACATCCCTAGTTGCTAATTCACTGCTATTTGGTCTCTTGCACAGCTTCTTCTCAAATTCAGAAACATGGATTCACAATTCACTCAATCCTTCTGAATTGTTGACCAAACCATAGGTAGTCTATGAAAGTAATAAAGAGATACCTTATGTCTTGGACTCAGGATAAGTCCTTGTGATTCAGGGTAAGGCCCTGTCCATGCGATAGCTGCAGATCAAGAAGCCCCCATATAAAAAGCCTAGGTGACAATTAGTAGGCAAACTTCCAAGGCAAACCAGGTTCAGGAGAATACAAGGTGAAAAGTAATACAAATTAGGGTCAAACAAATTATAGGTGATAACTTTTTATTGGACTAACGAATCATTTGTGACTAACATTCAAGAGCTTTACTCCTTTCAGCAGGCCAGTTCAAACAGCTGAGAAACAGACAAAGTTACCATGGAACACCAGATGGTGATTCTGCTGGCAAAGGGCCCTTGCAGCTGCTGGGTTTATATCCAGCCTCTAATGAGGGCTCTGCCCTGGCTAAATCAGAGATTCTCAGGGCATGACTCAACATTTTGGAGGGAGATTGAATTTCTACTTCACAAGCTCTATAGCTCAACAGGCTAATTCCTGCTCTTAGGATACTGAGTCTGTCAATTCCACCTTTAGTGACCATTACAACTTCAGCCATCTTTCTTGTCTTGAATGGATGGCTTGATCCCTTCCTTAGTAAACAGTAAGTTTTTCAAAATTATGTATTACACAGCTATCAACAAAATGAGCTTTTTGAGAGGGGAAAGAAAAGCTTTTGAAGCCAATATTTAGTGCTACTGAGCCGGATAAATACTTAGGGACTTATCCAGCTAATGGATTCATTCACCAAAATGCATTAGGCCCCCACCCTCCCGAACCCCCCCAAAATGTCTTAAATTACCTGGGGTCCAGTGGGGGGGGGGGGGGGTCCCGGTGTGATCTTCCACTCTCGGGCCACGGGTGCATTGATAGAAATGGCGCCGGTGCTACCTTTGCTCTGCAGGCAAAGGTAGCACCGGCGCCATTTTGGTTCCTGTCCCCCGCCGTCACGAGCATAGGAGATTGCTCCCGGACCCCTGCTGGACCCCCAGGGACTTTTGGCCAGCTTGGGGGGGCCTCCTGACCCCCACAAGACTTGCCAAAAGTCCAGCGGGGGTCCGGGAACGACCTCCTGCACTCGAATCATGTTGCCGTAATGAAAAATGGTGCCGGCCATACGGCCATACAGCCAGCGCCATTTTGCAATACGGCAATATGGCCATATGGCCAGCGCCATTTTGCAAAGCAAAGGAAAATGGCGCCGGCCGTATGGCAAAATGGCGCCGGCCGTATGGCCATAAGGCCGGCGCCATTTTTCATTACGGCAACACGATTCGAGTGCAGGAGGTCGTTCCCGGACCCCCGCTGGACTTTTGGCAAGTCTTGTGGGGGTCAGGAGGCCCCCCCAAGCTGGCCAAAAGTCCCTGGGGGTCCAGCAGGGGTCCGGGAGCGATCTCCTATGCTCGTGACGTCGGGGGACAGGAACCAAAATGGCGCCGGCGCTACTTTTGCCTGACAGGGCAAAGGTAGTGCCGGCACCATTTCTATCAACGCACCCATGGCCCGAGAGTGGGAGATCACACCGAGACCCCCCCACTGGACCCCAGGTAATTTAAGACATTTGGGGGGGGGGTTCGGGAGGGTGGGAGATTTATTTTAAGGGTCGGGGTGGGTTTTAGGGTTGTTTTAGGTTGCCGGTTTTCCCGCCCTCCCCCGATTTACGATTTACACGATATTTTAATAAACAAAACCGCGACAATCCGATTCCCTCCCCCCCCAGCCAAAATCGATCGTTAAGACGATCGATCACATGATTCACATCTCTAGTAAACAGTGGAGTGCCTCAGGGATCTGTACTTGGACCGGTGCTTTTCAATATATATATAAATGATCTGGAAAGGAATACAATGTCTTGTTTCTCATTTACGAATGCTCGGAGAAATGTTTTCAGAGAGCGATTCATTCGCTCTGACTGGCCGTTGCTCTGTGGATGGAAGGCTGTGGAGAAGCTGAGTTGGACCTTAAAGCACTTACATAGGGCCTTCCAGTATCGGGCCATAAACTGCGGTCCTCGATCCGACACTTTGTCCTGAGGAAGTCCGTGGATATGGAAGATGTGTTGGGCGAATAGTAGTGCCAGTTCTGGGGCGGACGGCAGCTTGGGCAATGGCACAAAGTGGGCCATCTTGGAGAAGGGGTCTACTGTAACCCAGATCACTGTCTTCCCCCTAGACGTGGGTAGGTCCACTACAAAGTCCGTGGCTATGTGGGTCCAGGGCTCTGTGGGAACTGGAAGTGGCTGCAATAGGCCCCAAGGAGATCCGACCTTGGGTTTCTGCTTGGCGCACGTGGGACAGGAACTTATGTAGGTTCGGACGTCTCGTCGCAAGTTGGGCCACCAATAGTATCGATTTAGTAATTCCAATGTCTGTTCTCGACCGGCATGCCCACAGTTAGTGAGTCGTGAGCCCAGTGTAATACCTTTTCTCGTAAGCGTCTGGGGACCACGGTCCTTTCTTGGGACTGGACCATAACAGCTGCTAGGCGAATCTTGGCAGGGTCGAGAATTGTATTGAGGACGATCCTCGTCTTCATCCAAAATCGAGGTCCGGGATAATGCATCGGCTCTAACATTCTTCGAGGCTGGTCGATATTGAAGGGTGAAGTCAAACTGACTGAAAAAGAGCGACCATCTGGCCTTTCTGGGGTTCAACCACTGCGCTTGAGATAGAAATTCAAGGTTCTTGTGGTCAGTATAGACCGTTATAGGGTGGACTGCCCCCTCCAGCCATTGTCTCCACTCCTCGAAGGCCAATTTGATGGCTAGGAGCTCCTTGTCACCAATACTGTAATTGCACTCGGTAGGTGAGAACTTCTTCGAGTAACAGGAGCAGGGAAGCAGCCGCCCTGATGGCGAGTACTGACTGAGTATAGCCCCCACCGCGAGGTTAGAGGCATCAACCTCAACCACAAAGGGGCGCAGCGGGTCCGGGTGATGTAGGCAAGTGTCTGCTAAGAAGGCTTGTTTTAGATCTTCAAAGGCCTGGATGGCCGTGTCAGGCCACACTTTAGCGTCCGCTCCCTTACGGGTCAGAGCGGTGAGGGGGGCACTCTGCATGAATAATGGGGAATAAAATGTCTGTAGAAGTTGGCAAATCCCAGGAACCTCTGTAAAGCTTTTAGTCCCGTGGGACGAGGCCATTTGGTGATTGCAGATACCTTTTCTGGGTCCATCCGGAACCCGGTGGATGATGACACTATATAACCCAGGAATGGCAGAGACTCACACTCGAACATGCATTTTTCAAGTTTAACATATAGATGGTTATCCTTTAAGACTTGTAACACCTGTCTGACATGCTGTCGGTGAGATTCCAAGTCTTTAGAGTAAAGTAGCACGTCATCTAGATGTACTATGACATAGGAATTCAACATTTCCCTCAGGACCTCATTCATGAGGTTTTGGAAGACTGCTGGGGCATTACACAATCCAAAGGGCATTACCAGATATTCATAGTGCCCATCCCTGGTGTTAAAGGCAGTCTTCCATTCGTCTCCCGGGCGGATGCGTACTAAGTTGTAGCCTCCTCTGAGGTCGAGTTTTGTAAACAGCTTGGCTCCTTGCAGCCTATCAAGGAGCTCTGGGATCAACAGGAGTGGATAGCGGTCTCTTTTAGTGATAGCATTTAATCCTCGATAATCTATGCAAGACCGGAGTGAGCCATCCTTTTTCCCCACGAAAAAGAACCCTACTCCGGCAGGTGAATGAGAGGGGCGGATAAATCCTTTGGCAAGGTTCTCCGTGATGTATTCTGACATTGCTCGAGTCTCTGGAAGGGATAGTGGGTACACACGGTCACGAGGAGGTGTGGTGCCTGGCAGCAAGTCTATAGTGCAGTCGAAAGGCCGGTGTCGAGGAAGAATCTCCGCCTTTTCCTTGGAGAACACCTCGGCGAAGTCTCTGTAAGGTGCAGGCGGTAGTACCGAAGTGCTGAGCAAGGCTACTTGATGGGGTTGTGGAATCTTGAGGCAATGGGAAAAACAGAAGGGACTCCACTGCGCCAGTTGGAGGGTATCCCACTTGATTACTGGGGAGTGATGTTGTAGCCAGGGTAATCCTAGCACCAGCCTTCTCCAGCACTAAAAAGGATATTTCTTCGGAATGGAGTACTCCCTTTTGGAGTGTCAAGGGGGTCATGGACTCCAATATGGTCCCGGAAGCATAGTGCCTCAAATAGACGTGACACGTAGCGGAGGGCATCGTGGTACGGTAGACAGACGTAATTGGTGCACTAAGTCTGCTACGATGAAGTTCCCCTCCACCCCAGAGTCTATGAAGGCCAACGTATGAAAATACCCTCCAGGTCAAAGGCTAGCGCCGGCACCATTTTGAATACTGGCAATACGGCCCGAGTGCAGGAGGTTGCTCCCGGACCCCCGCTGGACTTTTGAAAAGTCTTGTGGGGGTCAGGAGGCCCCCCCCAAGCTGGCCAAAAGTCCCTGGGGGTCCAGCGGGGGTCCGGGAGCGATCTCCTGCACTCGTGCCGTCGGGTGCCAGGAACCAAAATGGCGCCGATAGCCTTGCCCTTACTATGTCACAGGGGCTTCCGGTGCCATTGGTCAGCCCCTGTCACATAGTAGGAGCACAAGATGGTGCCGGCCATCCAGTGCTCCTACCACTGTGTGCAGGATCCGGCCAATGGCACGGATACCCTGTCACAAGATAAGGGCAAAGGACGGCCCGGTAGCCGGAGGACGGCACGGAGGGGGAGATCACGGGAGATCGCTCCCGGGACCCCCACTGGACCACCAGGTACCTGTAAAAAGGTTTTGGGGGGGTCGGGAGGGTGGGGGAAGCTAAGGGGTTGCTTTTAAAGGGTCGGGGTGGGTTTAGGGGTTATTTTTGTGTGCTGTTTTTCCCGCCCTCCCCCAAAACGATAAGGGAAGCCCCACTATCAATATCGTGGGGTTTTCCTATTGTTTTGGGAGAGCCCCCGATTTGTGACGATTTTGAAAATATTGACAATATTTTCAATCGTCCGAAGCCTGATTCACATCCCTAGATTTTTAGGTGACACTTGAATATGACTAGAGAGAGGCCCTGATTTATCATCTCAGGAATGCTGTTCCAGACATATTATAGTGAAAGGGAAAAATCCAGAGTCAGAAGTTAGCAGTGAAGTAGAAGGGCACAAAGAAGAACAGCTTGCCTGGTGATCAGAATATTCAAGAAAGAGTGTAGGGGGAGTTAAAAGAAAAAAGGTAATAAGGATTTGAAGAGTGAAGGTACTTGAAGGTGAGTATGAAAAGTCTGAACTGAATGTGGAAAGAGACACTAACCAGAATGAGGATTTTTCTTTTGAAAAAAACCAGGGGCAATATTCTTAGGGGCTTCATTTTTTTTTTTTTAGATTTCTCTGTAAATGTATAAATAAACTGAAAGTCGTTAAAACAATGTTTTGATCCTGTTCAAATAGAAGGTTTTCTTCAAAACAAGATTGTTCCAATGCATGCTAGGAATGCTGTTTCATGAAATTAGGAAGGTCTATTTGGTAGTAGTGTGAATCTTTTCATTTATATTGTTTATTTTTTTCTCCCCATAATGTGGTCTTGTTCTTGATGAATCACTAATAGTTCTTTTTATTCTTTGTTAAATATTGGAGTTCATACTGAGCCATGGTGTGGCTAAACTTACTTGGGATATTTTATATCCAGCTATCTTAAAATTAGCCAGATAAGTTTATCAAACCCCAAGGAATGCATGCATGCCTTTCCTAGTGGAAAACTTAGATTGAATGACATTGGCTCCTTTCAGAGACTGCTACATGTTTTATTTTATTTTATTTAAAAAAATACTTCTTAATCGCCTTCCTGATTACATTTCTCAAAGCGATTTACATCATAATCATTACATTAAAACAATATACCATAAAACAAATCACTCAACACACCAGAATTACCCAAGATTTTTCATTTTACTAATCATTCACCAAGCCGCTGACAGGAGGCATGTTTTTAATTTCTTTCAAAAGCTCAAGATGTCCTTTTCTTCCCTAAAATCTTGTGGTAGACTATTCCACATTCCTGGAAACATAAATGAGAATGACCTATTTGCTATTCGCTGCTGGCAGGGATCAAGACCCAGCCTCTGGGCCATGCTGGACCACCAGGGAGTTTTGGTAAGTCTTGGGGGGGTCAGGAGGGTGGGGGGTTTAAGTGTTTATTTAGGTTCAATGTATTCAACATAGCTATGTTGAATAAGTTGAAAATCACGATGCGTTGCGCATCATCACTTTTTTAAGTTTAAAAAAAAAATAAGTTGCGTTTTACATATGCGTTCAAAACGAATGCACACCCCTACTAAGTGGATTTGGATACACAGAATATATTATGACACTCCAATATTTATGATTCTCATGTATGACTTACTAGATATGGATAGTAGTTCAAGTGATAGCAAATCCTTAAGATAGCCAGATACATTTATCCTGCTAACTTTGCTATCCGAGCATTGACTGAATATGGACCTCATGGGGTTTTTGTACATTTTTACCCTACTGGCTTTGTAGCTTACTAAGACATTAATGTTTGTTTTTTCACTGTAACAAGCCCTTTGTATGAGTATCTAACTGAGAATTTTCCTATTCTATCCAATGGAACCAGTGCAAATATGTATTGAAGAGAATATGAGTCAGAGTGCAATTGAAATATGGGCAAACATTTTAGGGTTTTTGTCCTTAGTTTGAGTTGATGTCTCTGCTTTTTTATTCTTTAAGGATTTGCTATCACTTGAACTACTATCCATATCTAGTAAGTCATACATGAGAATCATAAATATTGGAGTGTCATAATATATTCTGTGTATCCAAATCCACTTAGTAGGGGTGTGCATTCGTTTTGAACGCATATGTAAAACGCAACTTATTTTTTTTTTAAACTTAAAAAAGTGATGATGCGCAACGCATCGTGATTTTCAACTTATTCAACATAGCTATGTTGAATACATTGAACCTAAATAAACACTTAAACCCCCCACCCTCCTGACCCCCCAAAGACTTACCAAAACTCCCTGGTGGTCCAGCGGGGAGTCAGGAAGCCATCCCTGTATTCCTTTGCGAGGAGCACGTGACGTCGGCGTCACGTCAGAGTGACACGGACGTCACGTGCTTCTCCGCGCCTCCACTCCCGGACCTCCGCTGGACCCAACCGGAACTTTTGGCCAGCTTGGGGGGGGCTTGGGGGGGCCTCCTGGGGGGGGGCCTCCTGGGAGCGGAGGCGCGGAGAAGCACGTGACGTCCGCGTCACTCTGACGTGATGCCGACGTCACGTGCTCCTCGCAAAGGAATACAGGGATTGCTTCCTGACTCCCTGCTGGACCACCAGGGAATTTTGGTAAGTCTTGGGGGGGATTAAGGAGGGTGAGGGGTTTAAATTTTTATTTAGGGAACCGGTGAACTTATGGACAGACCCTCAACTTATGGAATTCTCCATATGTCCATATTGAACGAAATCGACCCTCAACTTCAACTTATCAAACTTTTTGTCTGCACATCCCTACCACTTAGCTCCAAATCCCTCATTATATTCTCATTAGTTGCTAATAGGGATGTGAATCGTTTTAGGACGATTAAAATTATCGTCCGATAATTTTTAATATCGTCTTAAACCGTTATGGAACACAATACAATACAGATTCTAACGATTTATCGTTATAAATCGTTAGAATCGTGAGCCGGCACACTAAAACCCACTAAAACCCACCCCCGACCCTTTAAATTAAATCCCCCACCCTCCCGAACCCCCCCCAAATAACTTAAATAACCTGTGGGTCCAGCGGCGGTCCGGAACGGCAGCGGTCCGGAACGGGCTCCTGCTCCTGCATCGTGTCGTCTTCGGCCGGCGCCATTTTCCAAAATGGCGCCGAAAAATGGCGGCGGCCATAGACGAAAAAGATTGGACGGCAGGAGGTCCTTCCGGACCCCCGCTGGACTTTTGGCAAGTCTCGTGGGGGTCAGGAGGCCCCCCACAAGCTGGCCAAAAGTTCCTGGAGGTCCAGCGGGGGTCAGGGAGCGATTTCCCGCCGCGAATCGTTTTCATACGGAAAATGGCGCCGGCAGGAGATCGACTGCAGGAGGTCGTTCAGCGAGGCGCCGGAACCCTCGCTGAACGACCTCCTGCAGTCGATCTCCTGCCGGCGCCATTTTCCGTACGGAAAATGGCGCCGGCCATACGCGTATGGCCGGCGCCATTTTCCGTACGAAAACGATTCGCGGCGGGAAATCGCTCCCTGACCCCCGCTGGACCTCCAGGAACTTTTGGCCAGCTTGTGGGGGGCCTCCTGACCCCCACGAGACTTGCCAAAAGTCCAGCGGGGGTCCGGAAGGACCTCCTGCCGTCCAATCTTTTTCGTCTATGGCCGCCGCCATTTTTCGGCGCCATTTTGGAAAATGGCGCCGGCCGAAGACGACAAGATGCAGGAGCAGGAGCCCGTTCCGGACCGCTGCCGTTCCGGACCGCCGCTGGACCCGCAGGTTATTTAAGTTATTTGGGGGTGGGGGATTTAATTTAAAGGGTCGGGGGTGGGTTTTAGGGGGTTTTAATGTGCCGATTTTTCGATTTTTCGATTTTTCGATTTTTTAACGATTTTCACGATTTTTCACGATATTTTACCCCCCCAAACGGCAACAATACGATTCCCTCCCCCTCCCAGCCGAAATCGATCGTTAAGACGATCGAGGACACGATTCACATCCCTAGTTGCTAATTCACTGCTATTTGGTCTCTTGCACAGCTTCTTCTCAAATTCAGAAACATGGATTCACAATTCACTCAATCCTTCTGAATTGTTGACCAAACCATAGGTAGTCTATGAAAGTAATAAAGAGATACCTTATGTCTTGGACTCAGGATAAGTCCTTGTGATTCAGGGTAAGGCCCTGTCCATGCGATAGCTGCAGATCAAGAAGCCCCCATATAAAAAGCCTAGGTGACAATTAGTAGGCGAACGTCCAAGGCAAACCAGGTTCAGGAGAATACAAGGTGAAAAGTAATACAAATTAGGGTCAAACAAATTATAGGTGATAACTTTTTATTGGACTAACGAATCATTTGTGACTAACATTCAAGAGCTTTACTCCTTTCAGCAGGCCAGTTCAAACAGCTGAGAAACAGACAAAGTTACCATGGAACACCAGATGGTGATTCTGCTGGCAAAGGGCCCTTGCAGCTGCTGGGTTTATATCCAGCCTCTAATGAGGGCTCTGCCCTGGCTAAATCAGAGATTCTCAGGGCATGACTCAACATTTTGGAGGGAGATTGAATTTCTACTTCACAAGCTCTATAGCTCAACAGGCTAATTCCTGCTCTTAGGATACTGAGTCTGTCAATTCCACCTTTAGTGACCATTACAACTTCAGCCATCTTTCTTGTCTTGAATGGATGGCTTGATCCCTTCCTTAGTAAACAGTAAGTTTTTCAAAATTATGTATTACACAGCTATCAACAAAATGAGCTTTTTGAGAGGGGAAAGAAAAGCTTTTTGAAGCCAATATTTAGTGCTACTGAGCCGGATAAATACTTAGGGACTTATCCAGCTAATGGATTCATTCACCAAAATGCATTAGGGCCCTAACACATGATAAAAGGCTCTAACACACATTACACTGTGTATATCATGCAATATAATGCACTATCATGGCGATATCGCAAGATATAAGTGATATTTTGCATGTTCCTGCCCAGATACCCTCCCCAATTACAATGACTTTATTTGCATGAAATTTGCATGCATGAATAATGAAAATGCATACAAAGAAGGACATTACTAAGCAATTAAATGCTAATATTTTATCACGGCCACCGAGAAGGTGGTCAGCCACGATAAAATAATTACACCTTCCTAGCATGCATTACATGTGCGGCGGGAGACCTGAGACGCTAATGCGGGTCCTGAGGCGCCCGCCACACATTTAAAGTGGTAGGGGGGAAAAATGTCAATAGCAGATCTAAAGTTAGCCAGATATCACTTATCCAGCTAACTAGAATTTATCCAGGTATATTCAGCAGCATAGCTGTGCCAATGAATATCCCTTCTAAGTTATATCTGGCTAATTTAGATAGCTGGATACCTTTGATTTTGGTCCCTTTGTTTGTTGTTGTCGTGCAAAAGTTGTTCATTGAATACAGTGATATGCTTTTTTTTTTTTTTTTGCACAAAATCACTTGTCCTTGTGTAAGAAAGACATTACTAAATTTTACAGCAAATTTTACAGCAAAATTTTGTAAAATTAGGTGCATAAATAATAGTATATTGCAAGAGCTTGACATATTTATGTAGTAGCAGGGTTGCTTGCAAATTTAAAAGATTAAAAAAAGGAAAGTTTAGGGGTGTTGTGGGGTGAGGTTCAGTTTATGCACCCATTACTATTTTGTAAGTGGAATGCATGCATTCATTATCAAACTTGTCCATACACTTTTATACCTGCTAATTAAATCATGGATGTGAAATTACACTTGTCTACAGTTTTTAGGTGGGAGGACTGGATTAAGTGATGGGGGATCAAGGTGAAGTGCTGGAGCGTCTGGGTGAAGTGGTGGATGTCTGGGTGAACGGTGGAGGTACTGGAGAACTGGTGATTCCAAGTACACATGTAAGAATTTTGATAAGCAGAGTATGTGTGTTCTTTATTAAATACCCGCTTCCAGATACAACTCAGTGTTATTATGTGCATTAGCTACAGTTGTTAGGCACGTAAATTATATGCATGTAATTTTATGAAATGGGTAGAGAAAGTATGTGCTTTCCTGCATTACAAATATACTGTACTTGTATACTGAAATCTAACAAAATACCTTTGGGCAGAACCGCTCAGTATTTTATAAACTGTGCGGCTCCCATCACACAGTTTATAAAATACTGCTGTAACTTCAGATGCAGTGACCTATGCTCATAGGGCCGGATTTTAAGAGGTACACTCGGGTGTACATTTGTGCGCGCAACCAGGCGCGCACAAATGTACGCCCAATTTTATAACATGCGTATGCAGCCGTGCGTATGTTATAAAGTCTGGGGTCCACGCGCAAGGGGGTGCACACTAGTGCACCTTGCGCGCCAAGCCCTAGGGGAGCCCTGATGGCTTTCCCCGTTCCCTCCGAGGCTGCTCCAAAGGGAACTTTCCTTCTACCTCCCCACCTTCCCCTCCCTTCCCTTTCCCCTACCTAACCCGCCCCCCAGCCCTAACTAAACCCCCCCTGACCTTTGTTTTACAAGTTGTGCCTGCCTCTGGACAGGCATAGGTTGTGCACGCTGGCCGAGTGCCAGCGCGCGATCCCCCGGCCTAACGGCCCTACGAAGGCCTCTGGCCACACCCCCGTCCCACCCCAGACCGCCCACACCCCGCCCGTTTTTTCAAGCCTTGGGACATATGCTGGATTTACGCGTGTAGGGCTTTTAAAATCTGCCCCATAATGTGCTGGCCTAAGCAGATTATTGAAAATTTCCCTCCCTATGAATAGGCCCCTAGAAAGGACAATTTTTAAAGGCATTTACACAGGTAAATTGGTGTTTATCTGGGAAAAATTTCTTAACTGAAAACTGAACTCCTCAAATGAGGATAAAATGACACATAGGTTGCATAGCAGCACAAGTTTAGCTATATTAAAAAGATGCATTTCTGTGGACATGTGTAATCAGAGGAGAGGAAAACCATGCATAAATTCAATTTTTAAATATATGTGTACTATTATGTCCCCCCTGTCACTGCCTGCACCAATAGCAGGTGCACTGTATGGGAGCACTATAAATGCAGGAGTTTGCACTTGTTAATTTGCAAAGGGAAACAAAATGGGTAGTTTTTTGATTATGCGAGCTGTTTGCAAAACAAAATTTGGAGGCAATTTTTCAAACAGGACTGCTGTGGGTGATTATGTTTTTTAAGTCTCCATAGCTTTTGTGTGTCTGCCACTTGAGTTATTGAAGGTCCTAGATACTTTTTCCACCAGATACATGATTTTTGAGCTTATAATTGATGTTTTTAGAACTTTGGTTTCTGTTCGAGCTTGTTAGGTTATTTTGTATGCTCATATTTCTTGTCTAACCTACTACGTCTTATCTGGTTTGAATTATCTTTTTTCTACAATGGGTCTATGATTATGTAAGCACTAATCACACTATGGGGCGGATTTTAAAAGCCCTGCTCGCGTAAATCCACCCGTATTTACGCGAGCAGGGCCTTGTGCGCCGGCACGCCTATTTTCCATAGGCCTGCTGGCACGCGCAGAGCCCCGGGACTCGCGTAAGTCCCGGGGTTTTTCGAGGGGGCGTGTCGGGGGCGTGCCGGGGGTGGGGCCGATCGGCGCGGCGTTTTCGGGGCGGGACACGGCGTTTCGGGGGCGGGCCCGGGGGCGTGGCCACGCCCTCCGGAACCGCCCCCGGGTCGCGTCTCGGCGCACTAGCGGCCCGCTGGCGCGCAGGGATTTACTTCTCCCTCCGGGAGGCATAAATCCCCCGACAAAAGTGGGGGGTTTAGATAGGGCCGGGGGGGTGGGTTAGATAGAGGAAGGGAGGGGAAGGTGAGGGGAGGGCGAAAGCGAGTTCCCTCCAAGGCCGCTCCGATTTCGGAGAGGCCTCGGAGGGAACGGAGGCAGGCTGCGCGGCTCGGCGCGTGCCGGCTGCACAAAATCGGCAGCCTTGCGCGCGCCGATCCTGGATTTTAGCAGATACGCACGTATCTACTAAAATCCAGCGTACTTTTGTTGGCGCCTGGTGCGCCAACAAAAGTACGCGAAGGCGCACTTTTTTAAAATCTACCCCTAAGTGTAGAGTTTTCTGTTGATGGACACTATATGAAAACTCATTTTTTAAAATCTAACTATGGTCCATATGTACCAAGGAATTTTCCAGAAGACAGAAAGGATTTTCCCTGTTTTTGGTCAGATGTATTAAGTGTTTATGCCATGGACATAAAATGGGAAAACCCTATTAGTACATCTGGCCCTATGTTTATTATGTTTTTGAATCAGAATTTTGACCTTTTGAAAGTGAAGCAAAATTATTTATCCAATTCCTCCATTTTCCTTCCTTAATTAATCTTCCAAGAAATTATGTTATGGAAAAAAGTTGCAGAATTTTTTGACAAAGGCAGTTTTGACTTTTACTGCAAACGTTTTCAAACATCTTTATTCAGAACCCCAGGCAAATATCAGAATGATAGAAGCAAGAGTTTGACTTCTTAAAAAGTGAATTCAGGCAGGCAGGTCTTTATTTTGGACCCTGATCCTGGGCCCCGACATCAAGCCCGTGGCTCAGGATCAGGCCCAAGCCCAGCCAGAGTCCAGGCTTGTAGGTCCTCTTCATCTTCTTTTTTCAGTCTTCTTTCTTCAAATGATGGCATCTGCCGGGGATGCGCCAGAGTAAAGAAATAGTGTTGGAAGGGATAAAGGAAAGTGAGAGAGATGTAAATCTAGGAGAAGGAGAGGTAAATAGAAGGGATGGAGGGCTAGGAGATTGTAAAGGAAAGTGAGGAGCACTAGAGATGAGAGATATAAGGAGGGTAAGATTTAGAGGATGGAGAGTGTACGAGACAAAGGATAGGAGATGATACCGTCACCTTAAAACCCTCGAGAGGAATTAGACTGGTCCACCTTAAAACCAAAGAAAAGGAAAAAGTAAACAGGAGTTGTTTAGTGAATAGAAAAGTCAGAAGGAATGTGAAGTACAGGGCTGCTGGGAAATGTAGTTTGGAGACCTTTGGCAGGTAATTAATTAGGATCAAGGTGGCAACCAGTGGAAGGTGTGTTATTGATTGGGGGACACAGTTAAAGCTAAACTACAGATTCCTCATACAACATAAGCCAGAAAGAACACTGCCTTTCATACAGAACCAGAACCAGATGGGGATCTTAGAGGGAAAGAGCCCAGAAGCAGAGATGCCTGCAGCCTACGGGTAGGGCTTTTAAATCTGAAAAAGGTACAGTTAGGAAATAAATGCTAAGTGATTCTAGGAAACTCGGCTAGCCTACACCTCTCTCTGGGGGGGATCCTAATGTCAAGAGAGAAGTTATAAAGTTTAAAAGGTAATTTTCAAAGGAGTTACATACATAAATATGACATACTATTGTAACAATTTTCAAAATCCATTTATCCGTGTTAAGTACACTCAACACAAATAAATCATATGGACAATTTAAAGATGTATATGAGCGATTTTCAAAGGCCCATTTACACAGGCAAAGTGTATTTGCACATGTAAAACCCAGTTTTAAGCATGTAAATCCTTTTGAAAATTATCCACTAAATGTGAAGTAAGCACTGATGCATGGAATAAAGCTGTTTTGACTGCAAATAGCTGCCTCTGAGAAGTGTGTTCCAGAAAACTGTTAGCAGATCATGCAGGGCCCAGCCAATGGTCTGTAACAGAGAGGCACGAAGGGAATATGATCGAGGAAAGAGATTGAAATGAAGATAAATATCGATAATGGAGACAAAGGAAGAGAAAGAGACGAAGAAAGGCGTAGATCCATGCAAGAAAAAATATAAAGGTAAAGCAATATTTGTTTTTTATTTAAATACCTTTGTATATGACTTGGAAAGATATTATATTTTAAATTATTTCATTTGTTATGGGCATTTTTAATGAACTTTTAAAATTTCATTTCATATGTTATTGTTCTAATCTTGTTAATTCTAAATCCTTTACTAAGGAAATACTGAAGGTAATTTCCAAGTTCTTTCCACAGGTAAACAGTTGTTTGCCAATGGAAAATGTCCCCCAGAAAATTGCCCTCCTTATATGTTGATAAATATACACAGCATGGAAGCTTTTACCCATGGTAAAGGGCAGGGTCAGGGTTGAGGGGAGGGTGGAGAGTGAGACTGCAGGCGGTTTAAGCTGCAGACTTTTTCTGTACAGCAAAGAAGGTGCAATGTCTAGGGGTAGAAATATGACATTGCTGGCCCCTACATTTTCAAAGGAGAGTTTCCCTTTCAAAATGTATTTGCACCCCATGGGATTTCAAAATTGCCCTTACTTTTTTTCATTTTTTTTTTCATGGGATGGAGGTGTTGTGAACACTATAACTTTTCTACTCATCATTCCTAGCTCCCACCCCTCCCTTCTCACCATAACCTGCCCCCTATCTCCCTGAAGTTTGCAATGTAAACTTGGGCTGCCTGGAATCAGGAAGCTATGTATTGGAAAATTAACCAGAATCGAAGAATCACCAAGCACTCTCTCCCTGCCAAAGGATGCACAAAGTATATTTTTGCACTTTTATTTTTAATATGTAAAGTAGGGGAGAGTTTTGGAAAATGCCATTATAATACATAAGAAGTGTCACATTGTGTCCTGAATCCAAGGTACTCACATTCCTGATAATTATGTTTAAAAGCCACTTATTGATCTGTACTTTTCCTTTTAAAATCCAGTTAAACTGATGACCTTCACAGTGTTCTGTGGCAGTGAATTATTCTAGAACAATCTGTGCAAGATAACATGCTCTTGAAAAATTGTAGTCCAGATAAAAATATCATAATTTCCATTTCAGGGCTCTTTATTTTCACATTACCACATAACTCTTTTGGTAAGCTTTTATATGTCATCTGAAAAAATCATCATGAGTATACCATACAAATAAAAGATTAATGATTGAATCTGTGCTGATACAGAACAAAGAAAAAAACAATATTGAGCTCTGGTTAAGTGCAGTCTCAAGGGTTATACACAGCACTTTAGGTGGTTTTCAATTAAGGATATCAGCTCAACTCTTGGTAACAACTCAGGATTATTTATGCATGAGCAAGGGTGTTTCATGTGCCTTTAAAATGGGTATTACAGCCCCTACAGCTTGATTTTGCATTGAGCTTTAACTGTTTAGTATTTAAGAACAATAAAAAAATAAATGTTGCGTCTGTAATATGATAGCATTTCAGATGATTTTTAGTTAATAGTTCAGAATGTATGGACACCCCTAATGATTCCATTAGAATTTAAGTAACATAATTCAGCATAAATACATTTCTACTGAGCGGCAGAATCATAATTTCTCTGGAAGTGCAGCTGCTGTAGCTGAAGATTAGGCTCTTACTATCCCTTAGGGAGATTAGTGTCTCTGCCAGTTGACTTAGTTTTTATACAGCTAGCGATTTATTAGATTGCTTTGCTCTTAAGTGTGATAATAGGCCTTATGCTTAGCAAGGTTTAGAGACTTCCAGTGCATTAATATTTTATGGCAAATGACAGTCAAGACACATTTTGTTTATCTAACAAGACAAGCTAAGCTAGAGCTGATGTGTACTGGAGATTAGAACTTTTAACTTACAGGAAGCCTGCCAATTACATCTTCCATGCTTTACCGTGGCTTTTGTAATTGTAATCTAATTGGTTACATAATTGGCGCATCAACACTTTAATGCAAAAGAGGCACTCCACTTTTATACTGGTTTTATTCACAAACAATCTTCCAGTGGAAGAGGACAGCATGGCAAAATCTTCTGCATGATGGCGTGGCTATGAATACAGTGCAAGGTTTGTTTTTCTCTTATATCTGTCTCCAGTAATTCGCTAGATTAGAAGCAGCCTTTATTCATAAATTGAACTGCGAGCTCATGGGCCTGGTCGGCTTCAAATTCAAGATAATCAGGCTGACTGGAAATTGATTGAACATTACAGTCTTATATAAAGAATGTTTTATTGCTCCTGCGACATGTGATATCTACAAAAGTATTCCGCCTGCACAGGCACAATCCCAATGGCATGAATTGCTAATGCCAACCCCAATAAATACATGTAATGAATTAGGCTCTGCATCTTTTGTCTCTTGTTTCTTTTCATTGAGGCAAGCTCAGAAGACAATTTGCTTATAGTCTTTGTGCACATAAAACAGTGGAGATCAAAGGGGAAGGTGCTTGGTATCGATTCACTATAAGCAAATTCATCCAGCAGTGCAAGATTTCAGAAGCATGCTAGAGATGTTCTAATTTGAACAGAACAAAAGATAAGTTTACTTATTTCATAAGAATCATTTACATCAACATACGTTTGGGTACTGATTTGCTAAGGCTTCTCATTCTGTGTCTATGGGGAAAAGCAGTAAATCAAGCCCTTGTTGCTAATTCATTTTAATGCTAATATGGAGCAATATCTAAAGACCATAGCAAGGTAAATTCTTGGGGGTTAGCGTCATATTGTAATTATTCGCACTATGTATCTGTTGGACTTACCCTTCCATTGTCTTAAAAATTAGTTTCCATTAGAAAAAGAACAGCTAAAGATTTTGTAGGCATTGTTCACCAAAATGATAGTCATGCAGTACATACACTTTGTCATTTTCAATCATTTGAAGCTTTGCTGTAATATTATTTCTGCTGAGTTCCTTCTCCTGACCCGGCCTTGCCCTAAAATTTGAGCTGCCATAAATGTTCAGAGCAATTAATCTGGCTATCTAACTCTGTAAATGGTTTAGATCAATCCCTAAGCAAGTACCATATTAAATAAGGCATTTCTCTGGGGGTCTTCCAGCTGTGATAGCACCTATCACTCCATATTATTTAAATATGCAAACCTCATGCAAATTATAAATGAGTTATGGATTCTCATAGTATGTACTCACCTATGAGGTCCACACGATGATAGTAATTTCTTAGTTATCACACATTTTGGCTTGCCAGCTAAGTGCTGATGTTATTTCATGAGCAAAGTGAGAATGAAAGGCCACATCTCAAGCATGATAATGGAATCAGCTGGCATACTGGAACTGCAGCACTGGACACAGCAGGAAGTTGGAGAACGAAGTGAAAGAGATAGAGAGTGAGGGAGAAAGGGAGACGGAAATGGGCTGGGAGAATCCAAGATATAGAAGGTCTTCCACTTGCTCAGGGCAGACAAGACAAGATAAAGGTAGAGGATCTGGGGCACGGAAGGAGATCCAGGCAAACGCAGGTCAAGGGTTATCAGGGAGAGCACAGTACCTTATGAGCATTGCCAATAAGTTGAGATGGAGATGTGTCAGCTTACTTTTTATTATTTATTTTTCCTGGTATTTAGATTCGTGTGCCCTTTCTTCACAAAATCCAGGGTCTGACTATCTGCTTCAACCTTTTTCTCCTAGTTTTCCCACCCTTTCTTAAAATAATTAGAGAAGAGAATGTTCAAAGAAATAGTGACTTATCTAGGTATCTTGATTGTGTGAAAATTATCCTCATTCAGCCCCGCTAAAACTATGTGTAAGGTTCCATAACATGGATATTTATACCCAGACTGCACGGAGGCATTCCTGGCGGGCAAGTTGTTGGAAAAAATGCACATAAGATTGGATTTTCAAAATTTTCCATGTTGTTTTCCCATCACAAATCTGCGTACAGAAAATGCAGGGTCAAAGTGCATGGGCCTTTTATACCCATAGGCAATTTTTCATCAGGAAACTATAAGCATAGTTCCCTTTGAAAATTTGGCACAAATTCCACAGGTACTAAAGTACCTTACATTTTGCACCTAGGTGAACTATTTGAAAATTGCACCTAGAGTGTGAAAAAGCACCTTTACTTAGACAATAAGTATATGGAAATGCTTTTTATTTTGACCCAACAATTTCATCATGCTCTTTATTACTCCCATCTCAATTGGAAACACAGCTGGGATCTAGCACCATGAACCTCCATTTGCCAGCTCTTGGAGATTTCCCCCCAACATACAGAGTCTAGTCATTGCATTGCAGTGACAGTCCTGGGCTGAAAGCCATGCACCAGGGCTCCATTCAGAACCCTGCAGTCACGGGCCCTGATTCACGCCCAAGTGATACCCTTAAGCAATGACAATCTCTCTCTCTCTCTCTCTCTCTCTCTCTCAGGAGTGGTTCTAATACTTCCTCTCCACCACCTGCCCCAGGAAATGGAAGACCAATTCGGAGATTGAAGGAGAGACCTTCCCCATGGCAGTACATAGCACTCGTCAACTGAGTCATCGAGCCAGTTGTAAATGGAAACCTTGACTATTGGAGAAAAAAAATGACTGGCCAGATGACCTGGAAGTAATTACAATAAGATGCTTCTCTAGTTCCAAAGAAAAGAACACACACACACACATACATATGTTTAATTATTATTAAAAAGACAACATTTCCTACATGTGGAAAAATTGTGCAATTCACTCAGTCATATGGATCATGAAAAACATTTCTGTGGCAATCAATACAGAAAGAAAAAAAAGACAGTCATCAACTGTTAAATGTATAATAAAATAGTACAGGCTAATACCACATTTTGACATATAAGTGTCGGCTGAAGAACTCAGCGCTGCAGTACCTCCCAGATCTATCCAGAAAAGTATATCACATACCTCAGAGAGAGGATAAAGGCACATAGTTGAATGAAGGATGAGGTGTCAGCTGCAAAGTAAGAGTAAAGCTTGTTCAGACACAAAGATAAAAACCAGGATACAGCAGTCATGAGAATATCAGTTCTTTCTCTTTTCAGGTCAGCTACAGCAGACTGCTCAGGTTGGCTCAGGGGAGGGGACATGACTAACAAGCATATACCTGCCCCTCTCCAATAAGAGAAAAAAAAGATATTTGATGAATGAAACTTATAAATAGTAAGTTTAGAAGCTAGAGCTAGCAAGGCTTGTTATTGCTTACACATATTGGGGCCAATGTACTAAAAGAACACTAAAGAATGTAAGCTAACAATGTGCATACATTTTTAGCCCTGGCATTAATCATTAAATTTACTACTAATGTAGTAACTAATGGTATGCATAGTGCATGAGTGCTATGAAAAGTGCACAAAGAATTGTACTTATTTTCTATGCACAGCATAATAAAGTGGCTGATGGGTTAAGCACATACACATGCACGCCACTGTGGGTCCCTCCTACTGTCTGCTTGGATAATGGTGGTTCAGTGGGATTTCTGGTGGTACAGGGTGGACTCTTCTGTCCTGCCTTTCCCAGGGAAATACACAAGATGGGGTCCACTATCAAAGTCCCCGCAATCCTACCTTTCTACTGTGTCTGTTAAAGAATGAATACATTCACATGGTCCATGGTGATTCCCGGAGGTTGGGAGGAGAGGCTGAGATGTAATATAAAGAAACATTATGGGGTAGATTTTTAAAGTTATGTGCGGGCATAGATTTGTTTGCGCAACCAGGCACGAACAAATCTACGCCCAATTTTATAACATGCGCGCGCTGCCGCACGCATGTTATAAAATCCAGGGTCGGCACGTGCAGGGGGGTGCACAATTGTGCAACTAACCCCCCCCCCCCTTACCTTTGTTGGAGAAGTTACACCTGCCTCTGGCCAGGCTTAACTAGCGCGCGCCGGCTCTCCATCCCCTGGCCCAGTGGCTGTTCCGGAGGCCACGGTCCCGCCCCTGGAACTCCCATTTTTTCAAGCCCCGGAACTTACGTGCGTCCCAGGGCTTGCGCGTGCCACCGAGCCTATGCAAGATAGGCTCGGTGCGAGCAGGGGGAGACAGGGGTCGGTTTTCTGGCCATTTGAAAATCTACCCCTATATTGTTCCAGGTAGGTTGAAGGTTACATGAAGGAACAAGATAATTGTCTAAAAACATCAAACAACTTAAATAAAGAAAGATTTATATTTAAATCTCGGTCAATGTTAAAAAATGCTCAATGCAGGAAATGGGCTCTCATTCAGGAAAACAGGTAAATCAAGACAAGTCAGTGGATACACTCTAACATTAATACTGAAACAATGTTAACACTTTTCTCTTTTTCTTTTTATAGATTCGCCTTGTCGGAAAAAAATGTTTCTTCACAGTTAGATTTCTCTTTGTATTCCTTTCACGTTTTTTTTCTAAGACCATGTTAGCTCTAACACCTTGTACTTCTTTTCATACAGGTTCAAACACTCTTATAGGTGATTCACATAAACCAAATACACCATTTATTTTGGCTGTGGCCAATATTAGCACCATATACCTGGCTAAGGCCTGGATTTATCAAAAAGCACTAAATATTGCATGTGATAGGGAAAGGGGCATGTTCTATGGTAACTAGCTATTTATTACAAAGTGTGCTATCTTAGCACAGGTATTACTACAAATTACAATAACTTTTTCACACTTTGCAGTAAGTACCAGAATTGTAATTTTAAGGAGAGAAAGAGAGAGAGAGAGAGAGAGAAACTATAAGACCATCATACTAGGTAGGTATTTATATCTCTATATGAGGGCCACCTAGTTACTCGAGGTGAGGTTTAGGTAGGAGTGTAGGGGTTAGGGTCCACTTTGATGTTCAGAATGAGACATACGAACAGAACAGTGCACTCTTGTGAAGATTTGATGACCCTCAGAATGAGGAAACTCACCCAAAGATGAGTTGTGCAATGTTCTCTCCACCTAGCTTGATGTTACCCAGGTAGCGAGTCCCTCAAGCTAGGTTGAGAGAACATTTCTCAAATCTCATCTCAAATCTTCATCTCACTCTGAGTGGCCCCTAACACCAAGTTACTCACCTCGAGTAACTAGGTGGGCCTCATATAGTAGTATAAATACCTAACTACTAGCTGGCCTTTATAGCTAGTTTCTCTCTCTCTCAGTCTCTCTCTCTCTCATGGTTGTAGGTAGGAATTGCAATAATTCTGGCACTTACCACAGAGCATGAAAAGTTATTACACTCTGCAGTAATACCTGTGCTACAATAGTACACTTATATGACTAACTTTAAGATAGCTGGGGATATTCAGCAGTGTGCCTGTGCCATGGGATGTGCATTTTCTTTAATGAATGGATAAAATGCAATGAATGAGACCTTTATCATTTCATTCATAGACTCCTGAAATGGAGGGTGCCTATGAATTTAAACAAAAAATGTTGTTTCTTTTGTTTGTTTCCCATACAAGCCCTATACAAGTACCTGAATATAATCTGTTTTAAGGAATCAAAAAGCTGAATATAAATGACATAAATAAAATTAATAAAAATATATCTTTGGCACATTCAAGTAAGTATATGGGATCTGGCACCATGAGCTTTCATCTGCCACTACCTGGGGATTTCCCCCCTCCTCTCCCCAATATACCTAGTCTGGTCATTCCAGTGACAGATCTAGGCTGATGGCTATGTACCAGGGCTTCATCCAGAACCCTGCAATCGAGGGCCCTGAATATGGATATCAGGTGTCACCCTTAAGGAATTACCATAATGCTCTCTTTCCCAGGGGTTGTTAGTGCTTCCTCTGCAGTATCTCTACTAGCTTTACCTGACCAAGGAAGTGGAAAACCAACAGATCGAGTAAGCAGCAGGTGAAGGCAAGGACTTACTGGCAACTATAGCAATGAATGCTTGCCTATATAACATCTATAAATAAAGATCACTGTCCTGGGTTCAACCTCAGACTAGAAATCATATAAAACCCAGTATGTCCTAATTATATCTCAAATTATATTGCCGTGATCACCCATAATTTTTCTAAAAAACTTTTTATTAAAAAGAAATTATTTTTTTGATATGTGGTGGTTTCATATAATGCTTAAATGGGAACCTTCTGGGTTACCTCATAATTCTCATTGTTATAATAATAAACTCACCATCTCCGCCATATTTTTTTAAAATGTAGTTATAATGGTGTCACCAACAATAACATTTGTTTGTACTGTGTCTAATTTATTTATTTCTTTGTGAGCTTATATTGTGTCCTGCAAACGACATCCTAACATATTGAACACCACCAAAATATCAATACTTAGCTTCGAAGTTTCCCTTATGTTTCAATGTCCAATGCTCATTGGTACAATATTAATCAACCCCGACTTGTACAAGTTTCAGATGGCTTCCTTCTTCAGAGGTTACCTTTATAGAGACACTGAAATTGATACTGTAACAAATTCCAAAACTTTTCCTTTTCAAGTTTTTTGGCTTGGGTGCGATGAACCTCCTCTTCAGCATCTTAATGGCAGTTAACTAACCCTCTCATCCTTGCTCGCTATTTATGGTCACATTGGCATTCAGAAAACACATATCACTGTTACTCACATAAGAGACATCCAATCCAATTGGTCATTTAGACCACCTGGTTGTTCTGTGCATAATTTAAAAATCCAAAATTGTTCCCAATAGTTGAGATTAGTCAAATTGTTACCACCCCTTTTGTTAATACTGTCTATGACAGTCCATTTAATTGTTCAAATGTATGTTTGTGCTCAATACAATGAGCCACTATCAGTGCTGTCAAGGTTGCAGTATTTAAACGTGAACTATGTTCAATAATTCTTTGTTTAATAGCCCTACTCTTGCATCCCACGTATACTTTAGGGCACAAACATATTATGAAATAAATCACTAATTTTGTTGAACAAATTGTATCACTTTTCCTCCTAAATTTGTAACCCGTCACTGGGGTAGATTTTTTAAAAAAGCGCGTTCGCGTACTTTTGTTGGCGCACCAGGCGCAAACAAAAGTACGCTGGATTTTATAAGATATACGCGTAGCCCCGCGTATCTTATAAAATCCTGGATCGGCGCGCGCAAGGCTGCCGATTTTGGGCAGCCGGCGCGCGCCGAGCCGCGCAGCCTGCCTCCGTTCCCTCCGAGGCCGCTCCGAAATCGGAGCGGCCTCGGAGGGAACTTTCTTTCGCCCTCCCCTCACCTTCTCCTCCCTTCCCCTACCTAACCCACCCCCCCGGCCCTATCTAAATCCCTCTACCTTTATCCATGGATTTACGCCTCCCGGAGGGAGACGTAAATCCACGCGCGCCAGCGGGCTGCTGGCGCGCCGAGACCCGACCCGGGGGCGGTTCCGGAGGGCGAGGCCACACCCCCGGAACGCCCCGGGCCGAAACCACGCCCCTGGGCCCGCCCCCGAAACGCCGCGTCCCGCCCCCAAAACGCCGCGTCGTTCGGCCCTGCCCCGACACGCCCCCGACACGCCCCCTTCAGAAAACCCCAGGACCTACGCACGCTAGTTTGAGAGAACATTGCCCAAATCTCATCTTGGAGTGAGTTTCCTCACTCCGAAGGCCATCAAATGTTCACAAGAGACCACTGTTCTGTTCGTACGTCTCATGTTGAATGTGAAAGTGGCCCCCAACCCCCTACACTCATAGCTAATCCCCACCTCGAGTTACTAGGTGAGCCTCTCATAGGGATACAAATACCTGTCTAGGGAAGAGGCACTATAGCAAGTCAGTCTCTCTCTCTCTCTCTCTCTCTCTCTCTCTCTCTCTCTCCTAGCCTGCAGCATACTGAAACAGGCTGTCCAGACACATTGTGAACCACAATAAACCTCTAGTGCACAACATACTGCAAATGAAAGAGGTGTAGCTATTGGCCATGCCAACACTGTGGCTGTTTCATGGCACATGATAACTCTTTCCTACTTTACATATGCTCCGCCCCCCTGAATATAAAATGTGCATTTGCAAATCGCGTTAACGGCTGTTAGTGCGATTTGCGGAATTAACTCCTTGGAAAATGACCCCCTTAGTTTGCCTGGCTAATAACATGTTGTGGACTTGTCAAAAACTCTTTTAACCACCCCCATGCTAGATCACATCCTCTGTCAACAGATTCCATAGCTTGATAGTGTGCTGAGTGAAAGTACTTTCCACAAATGTTCTGGTTGTTAGTTTCATGGAATATCCATTTGTTTTGGTATTATATGAAAGGGTAGACAACTGTCCTTTATTTGCCCGTTCTACCCACTCATAGGAATATTAGACTTGCCGTACTAGGTCAGACCAAAAGTCCATTAAACCCAGTATCCTGTTTCCAATAGTGGCAAATCCAGGTCACAAGTATCTGGCAGGATCCGAAGGGGTAGATAGATTCCATGCTGCTTATCCCAGGGATAAGAAGTGGATTTCTGCAACTCCACATTATTAATAGTTTATGGACTTTTCTTCCAGGAGCTTGTCCAAGCCTTTTCTTAACACAGCTACACTAATAGCTTTTACCACATCCTTTGGCAATGGATTCCAGAGATTAATTATGCAATGAGTAAAAATAATATTTTCTCTTTTTAGTTTTAAATATATCACCTAGTAACTTCCTTGTGTGTCCCCTAGCCTTTGTACTCTTTCAAAGAATAAACAACTGATTAACATTTACTCACTCCATTTCACTCATAATTTTATATACCTCTATCATATCTTCCCTCAGCTGTCTCTTCTCAAAACTGAAAAGACATAACCTTCAGAAGACGCTTCAGAATACTGTAAATAATTTACCTCTGTCTGTTAAATTACTATAACTTTTTTCTTCTTCCCCCAGTTGAGCAGCCTTGTTTTATTGTAACTGCATTGATTCTCTTCACTTGTTCAAGGTTCAAAGTTATTACACCCCCTGTTATTTGTAAACAAGCATGATGTGATTGTATCATGAATGCCGGTATAGAAAAACTCTAAATAAAATAAATAAATAACCTCTTGAGTCTTTCCCCATATGGGGAATCATTCCATCCCCTTTATCATTTTAGTTGCCCTTCTCTGTACCTTTTCTAATTCTGCTATATCTTTTTTTGGGATGTGTTGACCAGAATTGCACACAATACTTGAGGTCGCACCATGGGGAGATTCAGAGGCATTATGATATTTTCTGTTTTATTCTCCATTTCTTTCCTAATAATTCCTAGCATTCTATTTGCTTTCTTGGCTACTGCTGCACACTGAGCAGAAGATTTCAACTTATTATCAATGATAATACCTGGATCCTTTTCCTGAATGTGATTCCTAATGTGGAACCTTGCTTTGTGCAGCTATAATTTGGGTTACTCTTCCCTAAGTGCATCACTTTGCACTTGCTCACATTCGATTTCATTTGCCATTTGCATGCCCGGTCTCCAAGGTCCTCTTGCAATTTCTCACAATGCTCTTGTGATTTAACAACTTGGAATAATTTGTGTCATTGGTGAATTTGATCACCTCACTCATTGTTCCCATTTCCAGATCATTTATAAACATATTAAAATACTGTGGTCCCAGAACAGGTCCCTGGGGCACTGCACTATTCACCTTTCTCCATTGAGGACATTTACCATTTAGTCTTTCTCTCTGTTTTATATCTTTTAATCAGTTCCCAATCCACAACAGGACACTGCCCCTTATCTCATGACTTTTTAATTTCCTAAGGCTCTCATGAGGGAATTTGTCAAATGCTTTCTAAAAATCCAAATACACTATATAAACTAGCTCACCTATATCCACATGTTAATTTATGCCCTCAAAAAAATGTAGTAGATTGGTGAGACAAGAATTCCCTTGGCTAAATCCATGTTGGCTTTGTCTCATTATACTATGCCTAGCTATATGTTCAGCAATTTTGTTCTTTATGATATTTTCTACCATTTTGTCTGGCACAGATCTCAGACTCACTAGTATGTAGTTTCCTGGATCACTCTTGGATCACTCCTTGATCCTAGTTTGTCAATCTGATCTATTAAATCCTCCATTGTCACAGACATTTTGTTTTAGCTTCTCAGAATATTCACAATTAAAGAAGATTTCATGAATGGGTGTGCTGTGTAACCAATCGCCCCCTCAAAGACTGAAGCAAAGAATTCATTCTGCTTTTCTGCTATTTCCTTTTTTGCCCCTGAACACCTTTTTTGCCCCTAAGTCATTTGGCAGCCCATCTGACTACCTCACAGGTTTTTGGCATCAAATGTACCTGAAACAGATTTTATTATTAGAGATGTGAATCGGAACCGGAATCGGTTCGGTTCCGGTTCCGATTCAAATCTTACAATTTTTATAGTCCGGCACGATTGGTTTTTTGTTTATCGGCTGCGCCCGAGCCGATAAACAAAAAACCCACCCCAACCCTTTAAAAATGACCCCTTTGCTTCCCGAACCCCCCCCCCCCAAACCGTTTTAAAATTACCTGGTGGTCCAGTGGAGGCGCGGGGAGCGATCTCCCACTCTCAGGCCATCGGCTGCGCTAATAAAAATGGCGCCGATGGCCCTTTGCCCTTAACATGTGACAGGGTATCCGTGCCATTGGCCAGCCCCTGTCACATGGCCGGAGCCATCTTTAAAGCCGACGGCCCGAGAGCGGGAGATTGTTCCCCGTGCCCCCACTGGACCACCAGGTAATTTAAAAATGGTTTTGTGGGGGTTCGGGAGGGTGGGGGAAGCAAAGGGGTCATTTTTAAAGGGTCGGTGGGTTTTTTTTAATCGGGCCATCGGCGCCATTTTTATTAGTGACAGCCAAAATGGTGCCGATGGCCCGAGAGCAGGAGATCAGTCCCGAGGTTTCCACTGGACCACCAGGTACTCGTAAAAAGTTTTGGGGGGGGGGTTTTGGGAGGGTGGAGGAAGGTAAGGGTTTAGTTTTAAAGGGTCGGGGTGGGTTTAGGGGTTGTTTTGGTGTGCTGGTTTTCCCGCCCTCCCCCCAAATAACTACCGTTAGTGGACACTAACCCATTAAAAATTTTTCACGATAAATCGGGGGAATTTCTATTGTATCGCACACTCTAACGATTTTTGACGATTTAAAAAATATCGGACAATTTTTTAAAATCGTCAGAAAACGATTCACATCTGTATTTATTATTAGTTTTTGATTCACTGGCAAGTTTTTTCTCAAAGTCTCTCTTGGCCTGTCTTACTAATGTTTTATATCTAACTTGCCAGTGCTTATGCTCTTGCCTATTTTCTTCATTTGAGTCTGCTTTTCATTTTTTGAATGATGCCCTTTTAGCTTTAACTTCCTCCTTTACCTCACCATTAAACCAACAGCAGTGGCATGAACTTCCAAGGGCAAATCAAAAAAGGGGTAAAGTGGTACCAAAAGTGCCATATAAAAGAGGTACCAAAAGTGCCATATGAAGGAGGAACAAAGCAACCAAGATGCAGAAGAAAGCCCCAAGCAGTGACAGATGGAGAAATGAGCACAAAGAGTAGCATGAGGACCCCAAAGCAGCATAAAAAGTGCAAAGCAGCCATTCACAGTGGCAGGAACTACCCAGGTGTAGAGAGATCCACAAGGTGTAGCATAAGCAGTATATTAGCAAGGCAGAGTGGAGCAAGACTCACAAGGTGCAGGATAAAGGGGAAAGCAGAGTGGCAGCAAAACCATCATGGTCTAGCATAATGGCTATAGCAACAAGGAAGAGTGACTGGAAGATTCCCAAGGTGTAGCATCACAGTCATGGATGGTAGCAAGGCAGATTGGCAGCAAGACCCCCAAGGTGTAAAGTCTGAGGTAGGCCAGCAAGGCTGAGTGTTTGCAAGACCCCCAAGGTGGTATATCAGAGGTATGGCAGCAAGGCATAGTGGCATCAAGACCCCCAAGGTGAAGGTATAGCATAAGGTATATAGTAGCAAGCCAGAGTGGCATTAAGATCCCTCATGTGTAGATTCTGGGGTATGGCTGCAAGGCTGAGTGGCAACAACCCCCAAGTTTTCTCATCAGGAACAAAGCAGCTTCACCTTGATTGGTCCTCCATCCTATGTACCTGCCCTCTTTTCCCACCTTTGTGCTGTCCTGGCTAATACCTCTCTCAGGAATGTCCTGGTTGCTATATTTACTAGTCTCACTGCAGCACTTTTCAGTGGATCATAGGCTTGAATGGGAAACAAATGAATGAAGCTACAATTTTTGTTTAATTTGTGGGAACCTTCCATTTGTTTTGGAGCTCCATGAATGAAAAGAAAATGGTCTTATTTGTGGCTTTTTACCCATTTGTTTCAAATGAATGCGCATCCCTAATAGGCACGATATAGAACAGTGAGTACGGTATGGTATCACAGGGCTCATTTTTTAGATGGGTGTAGACTGAGCTGTCAGAAATTGTATACAATGGAAAAACTTTTATTCTATCCCACTTGATGGGGGTGTGAAACTTTCCAGCGTCACAATTCTGCAACTGTTGGAAGGGCTACAAAATCTTCCCTTTCTTCTGGAATTTACTAATCTTCAAGGAACTGCCACAGGAGACCAAGCAACTGGGTCCAGCCAGATTGGGTCGGGAAGGTGAAGAGAAGTGATCCCACAGCATAGAGTTTCAACTCCCTCCCCTCCCTCCCCTGGTTCCCCCACTCCCCTCCCTCTGATCACCATGGCAAGAAGATCAAGTGAGCTACAGCACATTGGGCCGGGTCTTCCTCCTCTGCAACCTCTATCTGATTGCTGCTTTCAACTGCAGATCTGTATAGTGTCCTATAGTTGAAAGCTGAAGTTGGGCTCTGACAACAGAGGGAAAAAATAGGGTCTGATGTGCTGCTGCTGTCCTCTTCTTGCCATGGTCAGCACCAGTGTGTGTGTATAGAAAATCAGGAAGGGGTGAGAGAAAAGTTGTTGTGACAGCGAAGCTGAAGGGGGCTTATGTAAAAGAGAAGATAGGTGATGGGAGATGTGATTGGGAGATGATTTTGTGAAACAAAGGATGGGGCTTGTGATAGAGACATTGGAGGGAGTTATATGAAAGAGGGGCTGAACAATGGTGAATGTTGTGGCAGGGGCAGTGTGTGAAACAGGATGTGGCTGTGATAGATAGGTTGGGGAATTGTATATGGAAGAGAATCTGGGAGATGGGGTGTGTGATGGAGAGGATTGGGGGAGTTTTGCAAATACAGGGAATGGGGATTATGTGATAAGAAGGACTAGGGAAATGGTGTGTGTGTGTGAAAAGGAGATTGGGGAATCAGGGGGTGTGTGTGATAGAGGAGCTGGAGGAGAGTATATGGGTATGTGTGTGTGTGTGAGTGTTTGTGTGTATTGGCACCTGGGATATAGACACAAAAAGAGCTGGGGGTAGAGAGATGAAAGGGCCTGCCCTGTTGAAAATTTCATGTATCAGGATGAGAGAAGGCTGCCTGCTGAGCTACCTCGGCAGGAGATTCCATGTGGCAGCTAATATAATGGGCTCTAAGGGAAGGTTCAAAACAAACAATGAGCAAGAACCCTCAAAGGTTACTACCATATAAGAGCACAGGTTCAGATCAACATATCATCAATACTTATAATATGAATAAAAAATAAATTTGCAGTATGAACACAGCATCAGACACCTCTAAAGTGGGATGTTTTTTCAAATTTGAAGACGTTTGTTGTTGAACCAGCAGATGAATGAGAGCATTCCGTGCCTTTTATCTGACACTGTTTGCAGCCCTTTGTGAGGCAAGAGTTGGTAGATTGCACTTTGGCACTTTAGAGGTGTCTGATGCTGTGTTCATACTGCAAATTTATTTTTTATTCATGGTATAAGTACTGATTAAGATAGATTTAAAAAAAATCCTTGCATGTGCAAAAACAGTCTCATACGCATAGGTGGGCCATTATGGGAGCTATGCAAATTTAAAATAACTGGGAAGGGTGTGCATACATTCATGTATGTGCACTCAGAAAAAGCAGGTGAAAAAGGGGCAGGGCATGGGCATTCCAGAGGCAGGGCTAGCACTGACATGCATAGCCCCCAATTTTCCTCAACCAGCTCCTCAGTATGTGTAGGGTGAACATATGAGAGAGAGAGAGAGAGAGAGAGAGAGAGAGAGAGACTCCATAAGGCTCAGCTTGATACTCAATATATGGCCATTGTAAGGGGGCACTTTTTAATTTAGGATGAGTATTTGGGAGGTGGGGTTGGTGTTTGGGGGGGTGTTGTTACAGACATATTCAAATGTATTCATTGTAGAATTCACATCATTAAAGAATTTTAGACTTTATAAGTGATGAATAAGGTCTAAAATTCTTTAATGATGTCAATTTTACAATGAATACCTTTGAATATGTCTATAACAAAAAAAAACCAAACCCACCCACCTCCTGAAAACTGACCCCGAATCAAAGTGCCCCCGTTACAATGGTCCATATATTGAGTATTAAGCTGAGCCTTATGAAGAGTCTCTCTCTCTCATGTAAAACTGTAGGCATGCATGTGTGAAGAGTATTTTATAATCTTTGCATGCGACCATTTTAAAATCTACCCAGATATGTTGATCTGAACCTGTGCTCTTATATGGTAGCTCTAAGAGAAGGTTGCCATGTGCTGTCTTCTAAACTTTGTCCAACTGCTCCTGCCATGCTATCTATGGTTCCACTGACTGAAAAGCTGACATTGTAATGATAGAAGGACTCTTTTGCCTTGTGTGCTATAAACAACAGTGTTGTGCTCCGCGGCCGTGGCGCCCCACGACCGCGTCCCCCTACCTGCCTCTCAGCACCATGAAAGCCCCGGGGGAGGGCTCCGACTCGGGCACAT
This sequence comes from Rhinatrema bivittatum, assembly GCF_901001135.1. Lineage (NCBI taxonomy): Eukaryota > Metazoa > Chordata > Amphibia > Gymnophiona > Rhinatrematidae > Rhinatrema > Rhinatrema bivittatum. The sequence goes on from NC_042615.1 coordinate 596,061,656, forward strand.
GCTGCCCGCTGCAGGGGAAGCCATCCTGCTTCCCTCAGCAACGTCTCTCCTCCACCGGGGAGATCAAGATGGCCGCCGCCATGAGATCCAAGATGGCCGCTGTCAACTCATTTGCATTTAAAGGGACCTGGTCCCTTTAACTAGACTCACCTGTTTCCAATGATCCAGAGCAGAGGAAGTATATAGGGAGGCTTCCTCTGCTCATTCCTTGACTTGGCAACGTCTCCTGTGAGCTTTGTCCAGTGTGCTTGCTTCGGTGAGTTCTTCGAGCTTGGCTTCTGCTTTGTCTTCCTGGTTCCTGACTTCAAATTGGCTTACGGTGATTCTCTGGTTCCTGACTTTGGATTGGCTTACGGTGATTCTCTGGTTCCTGACTTTGGATTGGCAAGCGGTGATTCTCTGGTGCACGACTTCGGACTGGTGAGCGATGACCCTCTGGCACTCGACCTAGGTGGGCCCTCAAGACTCCGTCTCCAAGGGCCCACCTATGTCCCAGCAGTCCGGGTCCCTACGGGCTCCTCCTGGGGGGACCGCGGGCTTCCAGGGCAAAGCTCCAGTTGGCCTTTGCACCGTTGCTCTGACCTCCATAGGTCCACCTAAGTCCCAGCGGTCGGGTCCCTACGGGCTCCTCCCGGGGGGACTGCAGACCACCAGTGGTGAAGAACACAGCACCTCGTCTCGTCCCTTCATCGCCTCTGTATTCGCCTCAGCCTCCAGTGCCAAGGGTCAGCTGGTCCCGCCTCCTGTTCTGCCTCACCACCCGACAAGAGAGCCTACAGACCTTCCGAAAGGTACACCACCCTCATGTCGGCCAAGGGTCCACAAGCCTGAGCATAACAGATTGCCAAGTCCATGGACCCGGCTGAGGCATCTGCCTGCCAGGCCATTCTGGGAATGGCCCAACACCTGAAGGAGCAACAACAGACCCTCGATGCCCTGGTCTCTGCAGTACAGGGCCTGACCCAGCGCCTTGAGACATTAGGGCCCATGAACCCCACGCTGCCGTCTCCGCCTGGGGCTCCAGGAGGCCGCCCTACTCAGCCGCACACTGTCCAGGTTTCCGGGGGCGACCTGGGACAAGGAATTCCCACTAAACTCCCAGCACCCTCTCGATACGCCGGAGATGCAAAGCTGTGTCGAGGTTTCCTCAGCCAGTGCCAGGTTCGTTTTTCCTTGCTCCCCACGCAGTTTCCCAATGACTTGGTCAAAACCAGCTACATTATGTCCCTGCTCGACGGTAGGCCTCTGATCTGGGCCTCGCGTCTGTGGGAGAGAAAGGACCCCATCTTTGAAAGCTTGAGCCAGTTCCTGTCTGCCTTCCGGCAGCTGTTTGATGAACCTGTCTGCAAATCCACTGCGGTCTCTGAGTTACTCCGATTGTGCCAAGGTACTCGGACTGTGGCCGAATACGCAATGGAGTTCCGTACCCTGGCCGCAGAGCTGAATTGGAGAGACGACTGCCTCCACGGGATCTTTCTGGAAGGACTAGCGTGAGCCTTCAGAACGAGCTAGCGGCGAAAGAACTTCCAGAAGACCTCGACGGCCTGGTAGAATTGGCCAACCGAGTAGATCGCCGGATGAGGCTTCGCCTCCCAGTAGTCAAGGGGATGAGGAGATCCTCACCGCCTTCCAAGAATGCTTCTGAAGTTCCTGGAACGTCCGCCGAGGAGCCCATGGAGTTGGGTCGCGGAAGAGTCTCCCCACAGGAAGGCCACAGGCGGATAAGGGAAGGACTCTGTTTTTACTGCGGAGCAGCGGGCCATCAGATAGCAGTATGCCCAACTTGGCCGGGAAATGCCCGGGCCTAGGACCAAAAGGAGGTCTCATCCTGGGCCGTGCTTCTCCAGTACCTCCACTAACGCTACCAGTTGCGTTAACCTTCGCCGGCGGCGAGTTCCACACTTTGGCCTTGGTGGACTCCGGCGCCGGGGGTAACTTCATCATGAAGAATCTAGCGGAGCATTTGGAGTTACCACAAGCTCGCCTTCCAGCGCCCTTGGTCATCTCCTCCATTCAAGGGAAACCTCTCCCAGAACGTGTGACTCACACTACAGTTCCAGTCCCACTGAGGGTTGGAATCCTCCACCAGGAGCGCATGCCATTGTATGTTCTGGAGTACTCCATACACCCAATCATCTTGGGCCTTCCCTGGCTACAGGAGCACAAGCCTCAGTTCAACTGGAAAACTCTGCAGTTGTCTCGCTGGTGGCCGAAGTGCCACGGCCACTGCCTCCAAACTGTGGTTCCCGTCCCCTGTCCCGTGGCTTCCACCAGCCTTCCGGGCCTGCCGGCCCCTTATCCCTTGTTTGCAGATGTATTCTCAAAAAATAAGGCTGAGGTACTTCCACCCCATCATCCCTTCGATTGCGCCATCAATCTCCTCCCTGGTACTGAGCCTCCTCGGGGCCGCACCTACGCCCTCTCGCCTGCTGAGACACAGGCCATGAATGAGTACATCAGAGAGAACCTGGAAAAAGGCTTCATTCGGAAGTCGAAGTCACCCGCAAGGGCGGGGTTCTTCTTCGTCGGGAAGAAGGACGGGACACTTCGCCCATGTATTGACTACCGGGGCTTGAATGCCATAACGGTCAAGGACCGTTACCCTCTGCCTCTCATCTCTGAACTCTTTGACCGATTACAGGGAGCGAGGATCTTTTCTAAGCTAGACCTCAGAGGGGCGTACAACCTCATTCGAATCAAGGAGGGGGACGAATGGAAGACGGCCTTCAATACCCAAGACGGCCACTATGAGTATTTGGTGATGCCGTTCGGGCTTTGTAACGCCCCTGCCGTATTTCAGAATACCATGAACGAGATCCTCCGTGACCTCTTGTACCAGTGCGTGGTCGTATACTTAGACGACATCTTGATATTCTCCAAGGACTTAGCGGCTCACCGCCAACACGTTGTCCAAGTGTTACAACGCCTCAGGGAGAATAAATTATATGCGAAGCTCGAAAAGTGCCAGTTTGAGCAAGAGTCTCTCCCCTTCCTGGGATATATAGTCTCCAGCCAGGGATTCCGTATGGATCCACTAAAGTTAAAAGCCATTCGGGAATGGCCACAGCCGTCTGGACTAAAGGCACTTCAAAGATTTCTGGGCTTCGCCAATTATTACCGCTCTTTCATTCCCCACTATGCCTCCGTTGTCGCTCCTATGACGGCCCTGACCCGAAAGGGCGTAGACCCCAAAAATTGGCCTCCAAGAGCGGAAACCGCCTTTTGTCGCCTCAAGGAGGCATTCATGCAACAACCTTGCCTCAGGCACCCGGACCCGCAGCGGCCATTTTTTGTTGAGGTGGACGCATCTTCGGAGGGAGTGGGGGCCGTACTGAGTCAGGCCTCCGACGGCCATAAGCTACATCCATGTGCCTTTCTCTCCCGCCAGTTCTCGCCGGCAGAGCGGAATTACGCCATTGGCCATCAAGGTGGCCTTAGAAGAGTGGCGCCCATGGCTGGAAGGGGCTCAACACCAGTTCACAGTCTTCACAGACCACAAGAATCTGGAATACTTGCATCGCGCTCAGCGTCTCAACCCACGACAAGCCCGTTGGGCCCTGTTCTTTACCCGTTTCAATTTTGTCCTCAGGTACAGACCGGCTGGGAAGAACGTTAAGGTGGATGCTCTGTCACGGGTGTTTGAGTCTACGGAAGAATCCGAGGAGCCGCAGTTTATAATTGAGCCATCCCATATCCTGTTGTCAGCCACCAAAACCATCCCACCCGGGAAGACACTAGTTCCGCCATGTTGGCGGAAACAAGCCTTGGCCTGGGCTCACGACTCACGTTGTTCCGGCCACCCCGGACAATCCCGGACATTACAGACCTTGCGACGATATTACTGGTGGCCGCGGATGAATAAAGATGTCCGGGCGTACGTGGAGTCCTGCCAATCGTGTGCCCGCCACAAGAGGATCCCTGGTGCAGTTCCAGGCCTACTCCAACCCTTACCGGCGCCCTCAGAACCCTGGACCCATGTGGCAACTGATTTTGTGGTGGACCTGCGGCAACACCGTGATCTGGGTGGTCGTCGACCGTTTTAGTAAAATGGCGCATTTCGTGCCATTGCCAGGATTGCCATCCGCGCCACAGCTGGCCCAGCTGTTCGTCCAGCATATCTTTCGGCTACACAGCCTACCCCAAAGTATTCTGTCGGATCGAGGCCCTCAATTCACAGCCAGGTTCTGGAGGGCTCTCTGTCAAAAGTTCGACGTCACCCTGGATTATACGTCGGGCTATCACCCTCAGACCAATGGACTCGCGGAGCGAACCAACCAGACGTTGAAGCAGTTCCTCCGCATCTACGTCAATGAAAAACAAGATGACTGGGCTAGCTTGTTACCATGGGCTGAATTCGCTCTTAACTCCCATCTCTCCGCAGCTACGGGATCCTCTCCGTTCCAAATTGTGTATGGAAAACAGCCACGACCGCCTCTGCCCGTGCCCATCACAGTGCCATCTCTGCTGGCCCAGCTCTCGGCGGAAGAGCTACATCACCTGTGGGTATCCACACAACGTGCCCTGATCAAGGCCGGTCAGGCGGCTAAGAGGTATGCGGACCAACGGAGAAGACCTTATCCGCCTTTTAAACTGGGCCAAAAGGTTTGGCTAAGTACACAATTCATCCGGTTGAAGCTGCCATCATCGCGACTAGCCCCGCAATTCATCGGGCCGTTTCCCATTATCCGACAGGTGGGTTCTGTCTCTTACCAACTCCGTCTTCCTCCGTCTCTCAAGATACACAACACGTTCCACGTCTCCTTCCTAAAACCTCTGGTATTGTCATGGCCCTCCAGCACGCCTCCTACTCCCCAACCTGTCACCTCCGAAGATGACCTCACCTATCAGGTCCGGGAGGTACTAGATGTGAGGAAGCATCGAAAGAAGTGGGAGTGCCTGTTAGCATGGGAAGGCGTCGGCCCCGAGGAGAACTCCTGGGAGCCCCTGGCTAACATCCTGGATCGGAGTCTATTGGATCAGTTCCACCGAGACCACCCGTCCAAACCCAGGCCTTCAGGGAGACACCCTAAAGAGAGCCCCACAACCGCGTCCCCCTACCTGCCTCTCAGCACCATGAAAGCCCTGGGGGAGGGCTCCGACTCGGGCTCGTGCTGCCCGCTGCAGGGGAAGCCGTCCTGCTTCCCTCAGCGGCGTCTCTCCTCCACCGGGGAGATCAAGATGGCCGCCGTCAACTCATTTGCATTTAAAGGGACCTGGTCCCTATAACTAGACTCACCTGTTTCCAATGATCCAGAGCAGAGGAAGTATATAGGGAGGCTTCCTCTGCTCATTCCTTGATTTGGCAACGTCTCCTGTGAGCTTTGTCCAGTCTGCTTACTTCGGTGAGTTCTTCGAGCTTGGCTTCTGCTTTGTCTTCCTGGTTCCTGACTTCGGATTGGCTTACGGTGATTCTCTGGTTCCTGACTTCGGATTGGCTTACGGTGATTCTCTGGTTCCTGACTTTGGATTGGCAAGCGGTGATTCTCTGGTGCACGACTTCAGACTGGTGAGTGACGACCCTCTGGCACTCGACCTAGGACTCCCTCAAGACTCCGTCTCCAAGGGCCCACCTAAGTCCCAGCGGTCCGGGTCCCTACGGGCTCCTCCTGGGGGGACCGCGGGTTTCCAGGGCGAAGCTCCAGTTGGCCTTTGCACCGTTGCTCTGACCTCCATAGGTCCACCTAAGTCCCAGCAGTCGGGTCCCTACCGGCTCCTCCCGGGGGGGACCGCAGACCACCAGTGGTGAAGAACACAGCGCCTCATCTCGTCCCTTCATCGCCTCTGTATTCGCCTCAGCCTCCAGTGCCAAGGGTCAGCTGGTCCCGCCTCCTGTTCTGCCTCGCCACCCGACAAGAGAGCCTACGGACCCTCCGAAAGGTACACCACCCTCTTGTCGGCCAAGGGTCCACAAGCCTGAGCATAACAAACAGTTGCCATATACTTCCATTCTTCAGAATATGCAGCCCTCCAGGAAGCTGGTAATATTGGAAATTCTCTGTTCAAAGCTCCCATCTGTTCAGCATCCTTCCTCCTGCCTCAAAAAAGATATAGTTGCACTGGAGAAGTGCAGAGAAGGGTGACCAAAATGATAAGGGGCATGGAATGGCTTGCCTATGAAGAAAGGCTAAAGAGGTTAGGGCTGTTCAGGTTGGAGAAGAGATGACTGAGGGGGGATATGATAGAGGTCTACAAAATCATGAAAGGACTTGAACTGGTTAATGTAAATAGCTTATTTACTCTCTCATATAGTAGAAGGATTAAAGGGCACTACAAATTCAAGAAAATTCTTTTATATTCAGTGCATAGTTAAGCTCTGGAATTCATTGCCAGAGGATGTGGTTATGGCAGTTATTGCAACTGGGTTTAAAAAAGGTTTGGATAATTTCCTAGTGGAAAAAAACATTAACTGCTATTAATCAATAAGAAATAGTAGCTTGAGATCTATTTAATGTTTGGGTACATGCCAGGCACTTGTGACTTTGACCATTGTTGGAAACTGGATGCTGGACTTGATGGACCCTTGCTCTGACTCAGTATGGCAACTTCTTATGTTCTTATGCCTCCTATCTCCTGCCTGCTGATCTCTGTTGGGGTTCCTCTCCTCCAAGTGCCTTCCCATATACATCACTGTAATGAAAAACCCAATTGGTGAATAATATCACTACTATATCAATATTATATTGATTTGTAGTTTGCATGATATGCTATTTCTATCTCATTATTCTTTATGGGTGAATTATTTGTTTTGACGTTCCCACATACACCTGCATCCATTGCCATCTTACCTTGACTGCTATCCCCACACTTATGAATTTAGTTGTCTTATTCATGGCTGCCTGCCCCATACCTAGGACTATAACTACATGGATTGTGCTGGGCTCAGATGGACTGGGCTATGTATATGTAGCATGAGCTGTTCCTGGTGCTTGGACTATAATAGATGAGGTTGTCACCTCTACAAGAAGTGCTGTTTGTTTTGTGATCACCTGTTTATTAAAAGTTAAGATGATTTGTTTACAATTTTACTTAGGCCCTGTGTGGTCAAACATTTTGACATTCAATACAGAGAGTTTACTTGTAATGTATACAGCAAACATCTGCTTATGTCACTTGTCCTTTATTTGTATTGTGTTCTGGTAAAGATGCACAAAAAGTTTCAACTGTGTGATTAAATGTTGATGCTAATAAACTGGTCACCCTTTTTTCACTTAAAATTCTTGTCCAATGTTTTATTCATTAGTACCATGGAGTAAGTTTATCTGAGTTTTCTCTATTTTACAGTATCAGGAAAGAAAGAAAGAAAGAAAGAAAGAAACTCTAATGGCACATCTTTCCTTTTCTCATAGCAAACAATGCAATTCTTTTCTTCAGCAGCAATACTCTGTTATGGTATTTTATGAATTTTATTTTTGTTTTATTATGCATGTTTTTGCTACAATCCATGTTGAATAATTTGGAAATTGTGGAATATAAAATAGTTCAAATCAATCAATCAATAAATAAACAAATAAATAATTTAAAAGAAGAACAAATGTACACACATGTGGCTACCATCTGTGATTTCACAACTTCTACCTCAACTAATGTAGACTCTTAACAAAGGCCTACATATGACTTCTTGTCTGTGTATAGAGAAGCATGCAGATCTTATGGATAAAGGGCAATCATAGAAATCTGACAAAGATAATGGAATCTGAAGCACTGTGATGATTGTAATCATAGCCCCTTGTAGAGATGTCACACTCAGCAAGCTGCCTGTCCATTACTATGAAGCAAAACAACAAAAGGCTACATCACTGCAAAAGCAAGAGTCACTTCAGGCGAGCACATCAGAAAGATACAATGCAAAACACCTTGCTGTGAGCCTTTACCATAGAGATGGCATGAATAGGGGTGGGGGGGGGGAGCCCTTCTAAGGCTAGAGAGAAATACCTTAATGTGATGGGCTAGAGGCCAAAGAAATGAAAAACTAAGTGCAGTGGCTCCTAACACAAGCAGCAGAAAGCCAGCAATATGACACCTAGGAGGACATCAGCTGCACTGACCAAGATACCCCTGTCTCCAGCTAACTCTAGGATGCACTGCAGAACCATTCCAGGGAAAGTTACACACATGGGGGCCGATGCAATAAAGTGCGCTCAGTCTAGCACCCAGGTTAACCCACGGTTGGATGGGCGTTTTGGATGCACTAGACTAACACCCGATACAGAAAGGGGATTCACGTGTCCAAAACGCTCATTCAAACATGTACTAGCCAATAGTGCTCATCACATGTAAATTCCATGTAGATAAGGCAATTAGCTATTACCCCTGATGCAGAAAATCTCTGGGCGTCCAACACACTCTCGTTAATGCAGCAAATTGTATGTCAGGCCCGGAACTGGCATTAAGTCATTCTGCATGGACTTTACTCGGAGGGGTTTACCACTTCGGTGCAGCTTGCAAATCTGTTAGACGGGGAGAGGGGTGCATACACCGCGCCACACGGCTGTCGTATGGAGTATTCCTGCTCTTCTATCAGTGGTTGATTGAGAGAGGTTGGGGAGAATGTTATGGATGAATTTTCTCCCCCCCCTCAATTATTTGTGCTTGGTCTCCAGTTTAAAGTATCAGGGGAGTTATGCATACAGTGCCTCAGTTCAGTTTAATTTACATTTTATTTCCAGTTCCAAAAAACAGAGCAATCGACTTCCAGAAAATGTTGCTTCTATTTTTTTGTGTTTTTTTTTTTTAATTTGAACCATTTGGGGGGCTTGCTGATTTAATTATTAAAAATGGAGACTGCTTTGGTGAAGGTCATTTCTACCTAATTTTTGCAATGTACTGTTACCCCCAATTTGCAAGTTGTATACAGTACTTCCATGCCATAGTTACAGAATATACACAGCCCCCTCTCAAGCCTGGAAATTGATTACAGATGATTTGTTGCTACTTCCCCCCCCCCCCCCCCTTATGAGCACACAGCCACGTCTCCTGGGCACTGATGCATTTGAGCGCTAGGCATACACAGATTTCCCTAGCGTGTCCTTTTTAACGCCGCAGCTCATTTAAATATAGCATTGTGCATCCAGGATAGGTGGATGTGCACTCAGGAAATGGGAGCTCAATACGAGCACCCATTGTACCACACGTGATATTGCATTAGCCCCATGCTATTGCATTGGCCCCATGATATTGCATTAGCCACAAGTTTTCCAGCTGTCTTCCCAGTGCCATCTGGGAGAGCTACAGCCATTAAGAGCAAAAGTGGCAGCAGCTTTTTTAATGTGAACAGTGAGTGTTTTGTGGCCTTTCCTGACAAGGTATCTTGGGTGTCATGGGGGACATATAGTAAATGCTCCACTTGGCGTTTAACATGCCATGTCTGCATCTTTTCCCTGCCCTTTGCTATCCCTCAGTTTTCCCTTGTGCATAAGGCAATGTTTCCATAGCCACGCTGAAGCTCATGTACTCCAGCAAAACAACAACCCCCCCTCGAGGAGTGAGAGAAGGATAGCAGCAGTGGAACACTCATGCTGTGTTGATCTGATTTTGTTAATTAGGAGGCCATGACCTTTATTTAAAGGCAATGTATCAATCAATAATACTGTTGCAAACCTGGCTTCCAAGCTCTGTGGTCTCCCAGTGTTGCACAGAGGGGCACGCAGGATCCTTCTTTAGATCCCAGTTAATCTCTGCTGGCACGCAATACCTGCTTGCTATATTGTGAAGCAAATAGCACAAGCACAATCTCAGCCACTGTGTGTGGATCAGGCTGCAAAATTTTGGAGCGGCAAAAAGCGCCCTCCAAAATGCTCAGTGGTCACCTCCTCCTGCCTCCGATACACATTTAGCTAAACATCAGCGGGGTTCCAACCCCCTGCTGGCAAACAAAATAGGAGGAGACCCTGCACGCTGCCGGTAGCAGGAGGAAGAGAAGAGGCTTCATGGCCACTGGCAGTAGGAGGAAGAAAGCAGGCCTCAAGCACTATTAGTGGACTCCATTCCACTGGCAGTGAAGGGAAGAAGAGGCCCATGCATGATGTGATCGGAGCAGAAGGGAGCCCATTCAGCTGCTGCTTCTTCTCCTGTGCTGCTCCCATGGTATTCAAAATTCATGGAGCTAGCATGTAAAAATAATATATATGTGATATCTTTACCTTAGAAGACAGTATTTTGAATGTCTTTTTTTTTCATGTAAAATGTGTTATTATAAATGCAGAATTTGTAATTGTGGGTGGGGAGAGCAGATGCTTGGAGAGAGTGCGCCACACACAGACCACCACCATTCACCCATCCCCCATTTTTCCAGGGGGGAAATACTGGGGAAAGGTGGGAGATAGGTCTTAGGGTTCCTGGGAGTATGGCAGGTTTGCCAGCTTCCTAGAAACATAGAAACATAGAAATGACAGCAGAAGAAGACCAAACGGCCCAGCCAGTCTGCCCAGCAAGCTTTCACACTTATTTTTCTCATACTTATTTGTTACTCTGACCGCTGAGGTCAGGGCCTTTATTGGTAACTTTTTGGTTCTAATTTCTTTCCACCCCCACCATTGATGTAGAGAGCAGTGCTGGAGCTGCATCAAAGTGAAGTATCAAACCTAATTGGTTAAGGGTAGTAACCGCCACAGTAAGCAAGCTACTCCCATGCTTATTTGTTTACCCAGTCTGTGCAATTTATTCCTTGTTGGTTGTTGTCTGAATATAAATCCTCTTATCTTCATTCCCCCCTGCCATTGAAGCTGAGAGCTACACTGGATATGCATTGAAAGTGAAGTATCAGGCTTATTTGGTTTGGAGTAGTAACCGCCACAACAAGCAAGCTACTCCCATGCTTATTTGTGAAATCAAATCCTTTTTCCCACATCTCATCTTGCCGTTGAAGCATAGAGCAATGTTGGAGTCGCATTAACCATGTGTATATTAATTGAATAAGGGTATTAATCACCAAGTAGTAGCCAACATTCCCGTAAGCCACCCCTATGCCTCTTCTCTTCATTGCATCCTCAAGACTTTATGGATCCTTAGGGGCGGATTTTCAGAGCCCTGCTCGCCTAAATCCGCCCAAAACCGGGCGGATTTAGGCGAGCAGGGCCCTGCGCGCCGGGAAGCCTATTTTACATAGGCCTACCGGCGCGCGCAGAGCCCCGGACTCGCGTAAGTCCCGGGGTTCTCCGAGGGGGGCGTGTCGGGGGCGGGCCCCGGTCGTCGCGGCGTTTCGGGGGCGTGTCGGCAGCGTTTTGGGGGCGGGTACGGGGGCATGGCTACGGCCGGGGTGGCCCGGGGCGGCCCGGGGGCGTGGCCGCGCCCTCCGTACCCGCCCCCAGGTCGCGGCCCGGCGCGCAGGAGGCCCGCTGACGCGCGGGGATTACGCCTCCCTCTGGGAGGCGTAAAATCCCCTGACAAAGGTAAGGGGGGGGTTTAGACAGGGCCGGGCGGGTGGGTTAGGTAGGGGAAGGGAGGGAAGGTGAGGGGAGGGCAAAGGAAAGTTCCCTCCGAAGCCGCTCCGATTTCGGAGCGGCCTTGGAGGGAACGGGGTAGGCTGCGCGGCTCGGCGCGCGCCGGCTATACAAAATCCATAGCCTTGCGCGCGCCGATCCAGGTTTTAGCAGATACGCGCGGCTCCGCGCGTATCTACTAAAATCCAGCGTACTTTTGTTTGCGCTCCAGGCGCAAACAAAAGTAGGCTATTCGCGCTCCTTTTAAAATCCGCCCCATAGTGTTTATCCCACACCCCTTTGAAATCCTTCACAGTTTTGGTCTTCACCACTTCCATCAGAAGGGCGTTCCAGGCATCCACCACCCTCTCCGTGAAGAATTACTTCCTGACATTGGTTCTGAGTCTTCCTCCCTGGAGTTTTAAATCATGAACCCTAGTTCTGCTGATTTTTTTCCAACAGAAAAGGTTTGTCGTTGACTTTGGATCATTAAAACCTTTCAAGTATCTGAAAGTCTGTATCATTTCACCCCTGCTCCTCCTTTCCTCCAGGGTATACATATTTAAGTTCTTCAATCTCTCCTCATAAATCATTCGATGAAGACCATCCACCTTTTTGGTCGCCCTTCTCTGGACCGCCTCCATCCTGTTTCTATCCCTTCGGAGATACGGTCTCCAGAACTGAGCACAGTACTCCAGGTGAGGCCTCACCAACGACCTGTATAAGGGGATAATCACTTCCCTTTTCTTACTCGATATTCCTCTCTCTATGCAGCCCAGCATTCTTCTGGCTTTAGCTATCGCCTTGTCACATTGTTTTGCCAACTTCAGATCGTTAGACACTATCACCCCAAGGTCTCTCTCCTGCTCCATGCACATCAGTCTTTCTCCCCCCATCGAATACATTTCTTTTGGATGTCCACACCCCATGTGCATGACTCTGCACTTCTTGGCATTGAATCTCAGCTGCCATATCTTTAACCAGTCTTCCAGCTTCCTTAAATCCCATCTCATTCTCTCCACTCCTTCCGGCGTGTCCATTCTGTTGCAGATCTTAGTATCATCCACAAATAGACAAATCTTACCTTCTATCCTGTCCACGATGTCGCTCATGAAGATATTGAACAGGGCCGGTCCCAACACCGACCCTTGCGGCACTCCGCTCATCACCGCTCTCTCTTCCGAGTAAGTTCCATTTATCACCACACATTATCTTCAGTCCTTCAACCAGTTTGCTATCCAGGTCACCACCTTGGCACTCACTCCCATGCTTCTCGTTTTATTCACAAGCTCCTGTGTGGGACCGTATCAAAAGCTTTGCTGAAATCTTCCTCGATCTAATTCCCTAGTCACCCAATCAAAAAAGTCTATCAGATTCGTCTGACAGGACCTTCCCTTGGTGAAACCATGCTGCCTCTGGTCCAGCAATTCTGCTGCTTGTAGATAGTTCACTATTCTTTCCTTCAGCAGTGACTCCAATGTTAGATTTCGGCTCCTGAGGAAGGGAGGAATTAGCAATCTTTTAGGTTTCGTCTCCTGAGGAAGGAGGAGTTAGCAATCTGTTATGCTTTGGCTTCTGTGGAAGGGAGGAGTTAGCAAACTGTTATGATCTACCCCTCAAGAAGGGAGGAGTTAGGAATCTGTAATGAATCTGCTCCTGTGGAAGGAGGAGTTAGCAATCTGATATGCTCAGCTCCTGTAGAGGGAATAGTAAACAATATGTTAGGGTTTAGACTTCAGAATAGCAATCTGTTATGAATCTGTTGCTGAAGACTTCTGATGGAGAAGGGAGTAGCAATCTGTTACCAGCAGATTGCTTGGAGAGTGCACTCAGCTGTAGAGGAATGTAGGTAGGTGGATCCTTGGACCAATAGCAGATGACTGTGCCCCCAGGAGGATATCCTGAGAGGGACCACTGGCTAGGCTTGGGTATGGAGACAGACACAGATAATTATTTTATTAGACAGGTTCGTAGAACCACCAGAGGTGGCAGTAGTGAGCTGATATGCCTGGCAGGACTGAAGTCCCTCAGGTACTGGAACAGCGATCCCAGGGTTGCTGAGCTGTAGAGAAACTGTAGATAGTGAGTAGATAGGGTATGCTGTGTTCATAGCCAGAACTAGATGACAAAACATTATTTACTATAGTAAGAAATTTCACTAATGAGAAAGCCAAATCTCTGCAAAACCTTCCAGGAAATAGATGCAATGAAATAGCAATGTTTTTTAATGACAAAATTAAGAACCTAAAAACAAAAATCCCAAATACTACGAAACAAGAAATTAAAATGAAAAAAAGAGATGTTAAACAATGGTCAACATTCAATGAGGTATCGGAACTGGAAATCGAAACTATACTAAAAAAACTAAATCCCACCCCACATGCATATGACACAATAACAACTGTAGACATAAAAAAGTAGCCAACACTGTATCCTCGACATTGGCAAAGATCGTTAATCTATCCTTAGAGGAAGGATCCATGCCAGATGCACTAAAAGGAGCTATCGTAAAACCGATTTTAAAGAAGAAAAACAGAGTCCCACTTAACCTGAGCAACTACAGACCAGTATCAAACCTACCATTAATTGCAAAATTAATAGAAAAAACTTTACAAAAGCAACTAGCAGAACACCTAGAAAGCAATAACATCCTATATCCTTCACAACATGGATTTCGAAAACACTATAGCACAGAGACACTTCTGCTTGCGCTGACAGATAACATCATGAGGGGATTCGATAACGGCAAACATTACATTCTAGTGATGCTAGACCTGTCAGCAGCCTTTGATACTGTAAATCACGACATACTTCTAAATAGACTAGAATAAATAGGACTAAACAAGAAAACTATCAAATGGTTTAGATCATATCTAAGTAACAGATATTTTCAAGTACAAATCAAAGACGCTATGTCAGATAAAATAAACTTTCAAACAGGAGTACCACAGGTATCCGCCCTATCTGCTACACTTTTTAACATATACCTGCTCCCATTATGCCACCTGCTAGCTGGTCTGGGAATCATACACTATATATATGCTGACGATATTCAATTACTATTACCATTGATGACACAATTGAGAAAACATTAAACATAGCTAAAATGTATCTAGATATCATTACACAGCTACTAAACCAAATGGAGTTAGTAATTAATATAGAGAAGACAGAATTCCTACATTTAGAACAGAAAAATATGGAAATAACACAGAGCCCAATCACACTCAATAACAACCAACAAATAATACTAGCAGAGAAAGTATGGAATTTAGTATGACTCAGAACTAAGGTTAAAACAGCATATATCTCTAAAAGTAAAGGAAGGATACGCCAAACTCATGGTTCTCAAAAGACTAAAACCACTTCTAACAACCGCCAACTTTCGATATTTGCAAGCACTGATTATTGTAATGCCCTTCTACTAGGTCTACCATACACCTCACTAAGACCTCTACAAATTTTGCAAAACACAGCTGCAAGAGTTTTAACTGGCAGAAGTAAAAGAGAACACATCACCGAAACACTGCCAGAATTACACTGGCTTCCCATTAAACAAAGAATACAATACAAAACACTATGCACCATACATAAACTAATACATAACGAAAATGCAGATTGGCTTAACACAGCCCTTCGCGTACACATCCCCAACAGAAACCTGAGGTCAGCCAACAAAGCACTCCTAACTATTCCATCAGTCAAAACAGCAAGACTAACACAAGTAAGAGAAAGGGCGTTTTCTTGGCAGTTCCATATGGGGCATACTATGGAACTCCATGCCCTTGGAGTTAAGATTACAAAGAGATAGCAAAGCCTTTAAAAAATTTTTAAAACCTGGCTCTTTAAACAAGCTTTTCAAAAAGAGAGGGGAGAATAGTAGCCGGGAAGTGCAAGGTACGAACAATTGAACATCCACACACACTACAGCAATCACTGAGTGTGTAGTTTTTAATAGATAGCTCATCACTAAGGGAAAAGTTACAATTATAAAACTAGTGTTATACTCAAAACTGATATAGAAAGACCTGGACATGAATTATCACATTTATCAATTAACATTGATTACAAACTATGTTACTGAACCTTATGGCACCAAAGTAAACTGACAGATTTTAGTATCATTACGTTTATGTGCCTTACTGTAAACCGTTGTGACGGTACCCACCTTAATGACGGTATAGAAAAGATTTAAAATAAAAATAAAAAATAAGGTCTTTAGGAAGCTCAGTAGCTGGAACGGGTTAGGCCCTCGAGGAGCGAGTACCTGGTTCCAGGGAAAGCTCTGAAAGAGCAATGATAACTCACAAATGTCTGTATCTGCGATAGCTTCCAGGCAGTAGAGAATCTTCAGAGTGTTCAGGAATATGGGCCCTCGAGGAGCGAGTACCCCTGGTAAGTCCAAGGAGGAAGAGTAGCTTGGGAGTAAAGCTGAAGCAATCCCTCTTGCTAACTCGATTCATTAGCAAATACTGAGACCCTTTATATTGGAAGCGGATGACGTCATCTCAGGGGTATGCCCCCGAGGTTCGCGCCCTTGCTGGTACATCAATCAGAGCGCGTGCGTGCACCCTACGTCATCAGGAACATGGCGGTTCCACAGCATCTTGCCGGTCCGGGGATGCTGGAGGGAGACGGCAAGAAGACGCCGCAGCTGCTAACTGTCCATCAGACCCAGAGGGAGTTGCCACAGAGGTAAAGAGGGCAGAGTGAGGGCGTCGAGCAGTGATGGATGCAACATCCAATACTTTTCTAACCACCGAGGTAAGGCTAACTGGCCTGTAGTTTCCAGCCTCCTCTCTGCTCCCACTCTTGTGAAGAGGGACCACCACCACTTTTCTCTAATCACTCGGCACCACTCCCATTTCCAGGGATCTATTGAGCAGGTCACACAGCAGAGCCGCCAGCACATCTCTGAGCTCCCTCAGTATCCTGGGATGAACCTCATCAGGCCCCATGGCTTTGTCCACTTTCAAGTTTTCCTAGCTCTTCCCATACGTTCTCTTCCATAAACGGAGCTTCATCCATTCCACTCCCCTCCAGTTTCTTGTTAACTAGCGACGGTCCTTCTACGGGGTCTTCTTTAGTAAAACTGAAAGTGAACAAAGCCATGGGGCCTGATGAGGTTCATCCCAGGATACTGAGGGAGCACAGAGATGTGCTAGTGGCTCTGCTGCGTGACCTGATCAATAGATCCCTGGAAAACGGAGTGGTGCCGAGTGATTGGAGAAAAGCGACGGTGGTCCCTCTTCACAAGAGTGGCAGCAGAGAGGAGGCTGGAAACTACAGGCTGGTTAGCCTCACCTGGTGGTGGGAAAAGTATTGGAGTCACTGTTGAAGGAAAGAATAGTGAACTATCTACAAGCAGCAGAATTGCTGGACCAGTGGCAGCATGATTTCACCAAGAGAAGTTTCATCAGACAAATCTGATAGGCTTTTTTGATTGGGTGACTAGGGAATTAGATCGAGGAAGAGCGCTCAATGTCATCTACTTAGATTTCAGCAAAGCTTTTGATACGGTCCAGCACAGGAGGCTTGTGAATTATCACTCGGCCACTCCTCTGGGGACTCTGACCCCTTCTTTCCCCCTTCTGCAACATTTCAAATCACTAAAAGGGCCAGACTACCCTCTTAATGATTTGATCTGTTCCATTCCCTGGTGCGGTGAGGTGGGGTGTGGCTGGGGGAGCACCATCTAATCCTTCGCCTCAGACAGTAGATCCTCTTGAGCTGCCCTTGGGTGTACTCGATAATAACAGAGCAAGTGGATGTTATTTCCTCATTGCATTTCATTTCTGCAGGTATCCCAGGGAGAGCAGCCATATCCTGCATCACCTGTGCAAGAGAGAGATTCGCTGAAACATACTAGCAAATGAAGTTATTAGGCGTGGCAAAAGTCATAGCACTTGGCTTTGCCTTTAGACATACAACACCATTATGAAAACAGCTATAGTTTTAACAGTAGCTTTTCATCACACAACCAAGCCAACTAGCTCTGAGGGAATAGTGAGCATCCCTATAAACCATATGGAAAAGGTTTATACACTTAAAACTGCAGCTACATGTTACAACCACCTCATCTATGTTGTAGTGCAAAGAAACATGATTTCTCAAACAATTACCCATTACGATAGCAATGTGGCAGCTTGTTACCGCTGGTTTCTAGGGATGTGTATTCATTTCAAACAAATTTCAAAAACACAACAATTAAGAGCAATTAGTTTCATTTGGGGGGCACCAAAATGAATCAGGGGCCCCCTGAATGAAACAAACCTTATTTGTTGAATTCATTTGAAAATAATGCACCGAACCTAAGCCTAGGCCCAAGGCCAGGTCCTTCCCTAAAACATAGGCTGAGGGCCATAGCCTACACCCTAACGAGACACCAGTGCCTCTGCATTAGCTTAGGACCAAAACCGGGGCCCCACCTAGGGCACAGGCCAAGGTGGGGCCATGGCCTAAGCCTAAGCGTGACACTAGGGTCTTGGCTTAGGCCCAGCCCAATGCTAGGGCCTTGGCCGAGACCCAAGAAAGGTCTTACCTTATCTGTCAAGTATCTGATGGCAAGGCCAGGTCCCGACACCTGGGCCTCAGCCTAGGCCAGAGCGTGGACCCAGGCCCACCACTGCAAGCTAGCTCAGAGGCTGGGTCCTGGCTTTGGGCCTCAGCCAGTACCCAGATCTGGAGGCTGGGTCCAGATGCCAGGGCCTCGGGCCAGACCCAAGCTAGATGCCACAACCCAGCCTAGAGGCTGTGTCTCGATAATGGGGCCTCATCACAGACCTAGGCCCAATGTCACAACCCAGCTTGGAGGCCAGGTCCTGATGTTGGGGCCTTAGCCCAGACCCAAACCTAAAGCCATGGCCTGGCCTGAAGGCCGGGTCCGGAAGTCAGTACCTTGACCTAGACCCAGGACCAGGCCCAAGTCCTGAGCCCAGGCTTCGCAGCTGCTCCCTTGTCATCTTCTCTTCTTCTGGCACTGTCTGCTGGGATTGCATCAGAGTTAATTAAGTCTGGTGCATCCACCCCAGCGAACAGCGCCATTTTGATGTATGGCAACCTTATTCGTTGAATTCATTTGAATGCAAAGCATCGGACCTAAGCTTAGGCCTGAGGCCAGGGCCTCTGCTAAAGCATTGGCGGAGAACCAAAGCAGAAGCCATGGCCTATGACTTAGTGTGACACTGGTGCCAGGCCCTGACACTTGGGCCTTGGCCGTGACCCAGGGTGGGATGAGGGCTACATGGGTGCAGTCTATCACACCCAGAAAATGGGGAAACTGTGCCATAGCATAGAAATCCCTCTTTAGGGCCATCAATACTTGCCTCTAAATAAGAAATTTGATGTAAGAGCGAACCCAGCTGTGCCTAGCTCTTAATTTCTGGTGCAAGTTCCTGGAAAATGTGGCTCTAGATAGTCCTCTTACTATGCTGACAGTAGTTTGGCAGTACTTACAGCCAAGAAATGGAGAGAGGGAGGACTTTCACAAGGTCTGATATGGAATAGAAACTGTCCATGAACAGATCAAGCTCTATTCTGAGCTCTTCATATAAAGCCAGTATAACCACTGAGCTCAAGCAGTACATTAGGATGACCCCCTCCTCTGGAAGACACAGCAATGTGGTACAGGAACAAAACATTTGCTCCAGGCCAGCCCTGTGTTGCTTCCTGTGAGGTGTTAATAGACATGGCCCATGCAGCACAATCTGTACCTGTTGCTGGTCTGCCCCCAGCACTAACTCTGGCATAGTGGTATCTCCAGGGGGCGGTTTAGCCTATCGGGGCTTTGGGCATGCCCCGGTGGGCCTATCAGGCCAGTCACATGACTGATGTTGATCACTGTGGCCCCATGAGCGTGAAGCCACTATGGTTAACAACCGGCTTGCAATAGCTGTTCTGGCAGAGCGGGATCCTCCATTGAGGCTCTCAACTCATTTCTATTTTTGTTTTATTTTTTTTTCTTTTCCTACAGTTCCATGGGCCTAGGTTTCTTTTTTATTTGTTGTCTCCGTGGCTGCAATGTGGCTCTATAGGCATGCATTTTTTTTTTTTAACCTTTCCCATTGCATCGCTGATCTCTGCTGGACCGCTTCCTGCCCCTCCCCTCCCCACCAGAGCAGCAGGAAATGCTCCTGAGTCCTTCTCTTACACCACTCTGTCACTCTCTTTGCCTTGCAAGGCTACCAACAGATCTCCAGCCGCTGCCTCATCACAGCTGAAGGCCTCTATCTGATTTCTGCTGATCGCCGCAGATCATCAGGTGTTTCTAACTTCTTCTTCTCACAGCAGGGCCATCAGCTGGTGGCCCTGCCTGGATCCCTGCCTGGATCCCTCCTGCCCCCTTCTGCCCCCTCCTGCCCCCGAGGAGCAGGTACCCCTAGGTAAGTTTGTAGAGGCAGAGCAGCAGAGAAAGAATTCCCCTTGCTAACTCGATTTGTAGTTGCAAGCAAAGACTTTTTATGTTGGAAGCAGATGACATCACTACGGGGGGATGCCCCCGAGGTTCGTGCCCTTGCTGGTACAAAGGCTGGAGCGTGCACGCCCTTAAGTCATCAGGAATATGGCGGATCCGCAGCATCAAGCCAGCCCGGGGCGAAGAGGCAAGGAGAAGCCGCGTCAGCATCTGTCCGTCAGACCCGAAGGGAGTCGCCACAAAGGTAGAGAGGGTGGAGCGAAGGCGAGAACAGGCACAAACGCAACAAAAGGTTAGAGCTCTTCGGCTTGGAGAAGGGACTGCTGAGATAGGATATGATAGAGGTCTTTAAAATTATGAGAGGTCTAGAATGGGTAAATGTGAATCCGTTATTTACTCTTTTGGATAATAGAAGGACTGGGGGTACTTCATGAAGTTAGCAAGTAGCACATCTAAAACTAATCAGAGAAAATTATTTTTCATTCAATGCACAATTAAGATCTGGAATTGGTTGCCAGAGGATGTGGTTAGTGCAGTTAGTGTAGCTGGGTTTAAAAAAGGTTTGGATAAGTTCTTGGAGAAGACCATTAACTGCTATTAATCAAATTGACTTAGGGAATAGCCACTGCTATTATTGGCATCAGTAGCATGGGATCTACTTAGTGTTTGGGTACTTGCCAGGTACTTGTAGCCTGGATTGGAAACAGGATGCTGGGCTTGATGGACTCTTGATCTGACCCAGAATGGCAATTTCTTATGTTCTTATGTACATATTCAGAGGTAGCAGGGAAGGAGAGAGAGAGTTGGAATGTGTGAGGGAGTTTGTATATGTGCATATATTTCCGTGTGCAAGGTTGAGTATGTGTATCTGCAGGTATGACTAAGCATGTGTGTGTGTGTTTGTCTATTTGAGCCAGTGAGTTTCACTTACATGTGTGTGTGTGTGTGTATATGTTGGCAGGTGCAAGGAAGCATGCGTGTGTATATATGTGTCAGTGGGTGCGAGGAAGATTGTTTATGTGTGTCAGTGGGTATGAGGAAGTACATATGTCAGTGGGTGTGAGGAAGCTTGTTTATGTGTGTCAGTGGGTATGAGGAAACATGTTTGTGTGTATTTGTCAGTGGTTGTGAGGGAGTTTATGTGTATGTATATGTGGGTGCGAGGAAGCATGTGTGTGTGTCAGTAGATGTGAGGAAGTGTGTGTGTGAGAGTGAATGTGTCAGTGGGTGTGAGGAAGCATGTGTGTGTGGGTGTGTGGGTGTGATTGGGTGTGAGAAAGCATGTGTGTATGTGTCAGTGGTTGCGAGGAAGCATGTGTGTATGTGTCAGCAGGTTCTTGTGTGTGTGTGAGCGAGTGAATGTATCAACAGATGTAAGGGAGTTTGTGTATGTGTCAGCATGCTTGTGAGAGAAGAGAAAGTCAGTGGGTGTGAGGGAGCAAACGTGTGTATGTATCAGTGGGTGCAAGTAAGCATGTGAGTGTGTGTGTATGTGTCAGTGGGTGCAGGAAAGTGTGTGTCCTTGTGGGTGTGTGTGGGTGTCACTGGGTGTGGTGAAGTGTGTGTTTGTGTGTCAGTGGATATGAAGAAGCGTGTGTATGTGTGTGTGTTTCAGTGAGTATGAGGCAGCGTGTATGTGTGTGTGTGTATATGTGTTAGTGGGTGCGAAGGAGTATGTGAGCGTCAGCAGTTGGGAGGGAACATGTGTTTATGTATGTGTTAGTGGGTGTGTGTGTGTATGAGTGAGGGAATGTGTCAGCATGCATGTGAGGGAAGAGAAAGTTTGTGCACTCCCTTACCCCCACTAATCCAGAACAATCTCAGGGTGACTGTTAAGTATAGAAAACAAAGGCTTTTTAATATTCTTACTAGTTTTAATTATTGAGTGTTATCTGATTTGTTTGTTTAAAAATATTTTATTGATTTATGGGAAATTTTTAAAAGTTTTATATGAGTTTAATTATTAGATGTTCAGCTGTTTTGTAATAGTTATTCTTTTTATTAGTATGGCTTTACTATTACTGATTTATATTTCTTGAATTCATTATTTGATATTCTTTGAGGAATGGTAATTTTTCTCTTTTGCATTTTTGCACTGTATATAGGATCTAGCTCAGTGATTGCGAACATATGATGCGAGTCAAAGGTGACAAGCCATGACATTTTGGGTGACTCACCAGAGTCCACCAACACCCAATAGAATTATAAGATCCCTCTAAGCCATTGCGATTAACACTAGGCCCCGCAGCAGCTGTGGTAGAGGGGGAGCCTCCCTCGAGTCTCGCTGCTCTTTCTCTTGCTTTTCCTGCAGCTTCAGAGGCTTCTGCTTCTCTTCAGTCCTTGGCTGCAATCACATCAGCATTTTTTTTTTTTCTTTTCCCCACGGCATCACTGATCGCTGTGGAACTGCTTCGTCCTCCACTCCCCACCTCAGTGGTGGGAAACGCTCCCGTGGCCTTCCCTCACACCAGCCCCGTCTCTCTCTTTCTGCTGTGGGAGGCAACAGCAAATCTCCCGCTGTTATCTCACCATGGCTGAAGGCTAGTCACTGATTTTGGCATATGGCCTCCCTTATGTTGAGGCCGTGGCAAAAAATAACTCTCTCCCACCCTTCCTCCATCAGGCCTTTCTGCCCACTTCGTCCCACACCAGCTGGTAGCCCTGCCTTGATCCCTCCTGACCACCAATGTAAGTACTTTTTAAAAATATGTTTAGAGGCTGTATAATAGGAGAGAGAGTGGGAGGTTGCAAGGGAGCACGTGTACATGTAAGTGGGCGAGAGGAAGCATGCGTGTGTGTGTGTGTGTGTGTGTGTGTTTGTATGTGTGTGTGTGTTTGTGTGTGTGTGTGTGTGTGTATGTCTGCATAATTGCTGTTTACATCCTGTTTGATTAATGTGCTGCATGAAACTCTTTTTAATAATGAATCTGTTTTTTTCATTATTAGTTTGTTTTACTCGTTTTTAATTTTTATAATTATTTGATGTTTTTTTTTTACATAATGTATAGCACCAGAGATGATGGGACAGTAGTTTTATGTAAATAAATTAATATGTAAAGAATTGTGTCTATTTTGTTTTGGAGGGGGTGACACACTAGCAGAGTCAAATGAGGCATTTTCCGAATTTTTGACTCGCTGAGCGTAAAATGTTCACCATCACTGAATCTAGCTTGTTGCGGTTTCCAGTTCAGTTTTTGTCTCCACATTTCTATTTCTATTTTATGGTCTCTTTATTCTGTATTTGGTGAGGATTGATCTGTATTCTGCATGTGTGACAGAGGTGAGGAATGCTTGCTAGCATGTAGTTTCGGTGTAGGGATCTATACCAGCTTAGCTTGTTCTGGTTTCCTAATTAGTGTTTTAGGGCCTGGTGTAATATTTGTAGAACTGCCTTTTCATAGATAAAGTTGTCACTGTTTGAATGCGGGCTGTTATTGCTGTTTGTATTGGAGTTTTACTATATTTTAATTGTAATTCAGTTTACCCAAGGCTTTCTGAGAGCCAAGTCCACACCCAACATCTGTTTCAGCAAGCTTAATGCAATAAGAGATCCAAGGGTCTATTTTTTGTTTAGCAGGGTTTTCTTGTTGGCACTACAGCCGTGTATGTAAATATAATGTATATGCTGTAAGTGAAACTTTTAACTCATAAATGTTTGTTTTACCTTTGCAATAAACAGCCTTACATAAAATCATAAAAAATAAAAAAAGAACAGTTATAATGAATAATATTTTTAATATGTATGGGCATTGAGAGGCTGGGGATACAAGGCTGTAAGTTTTACCTATGATATCTAATATCCTTGCACCGCTGGAAAGCGGGATTCTGGAGCTGTACCACATTGGATCCTGCAGCTCTCTCCAGTCTTGGCCAAGGCTTCATTTTTCTTTTTAAGCCCTGGAGGAACAGACATATGTCTGGTTCTCCCGTCTCTCCCCTTGAGTAGGTAAGCACTGCAGAGCCTGAGGAACCATAAAAGCAGCAGACTCTGTAGCACTTGCCACTTAGTCAATGGGAATGCACTGGAATAATGGCAGGGCCATGGAGAATTGGAGGTAAGCTACGGTCACAAGGTTGGGGTGAGCCAAGAAGAAGTTCCTGTGGAGTGTTGAGGAGGCTTCTGTAAGTTGGTCTTTCCTCTGGAAAGGATCAGCTGGCTGTGGAACCAGTAGGTCACCTGGAGTGGGGGTGCCAAGAAGGGTGGGGGTGGGAATGGGAAAGGGCTAGCAGCAAGCAAAACCTTTTTATATAATGAGCGAGAGTGTGTGTGTGGGTGTCTTCATGTCAGAAAGAGAGAGACACCCATACTCACCCTCTCTCAGACACAAAGGGCCTTATTTACCAAGGCTATCGCAGGCTTGCGCTGCTAGCACAAGCCTGCGATAGCCTGCGAAGGTAGCGCACGCCTGCGCTACCTAAATCGGGGTGGAGTCGGCCCCGGAAGAGGAGGAGTCGGGGCGTCACCGGGGCCGACTCTGCGAAGACGGCGCCGCCAGCAAAAAGGTAAGGGCCTTTTCGCATCCTACTTCGCGCCCAATAGCTTCACCTTCTATGGTGGTGCTATTGGGTGCGAAACCGGCAGCGATCGCACCGCGGTGGTGCGATTGCTGCTGGCTAGCGCAGGACTGCCCCCCCGGGTCGACCCCCCCGCCCCCCATTAGCGCAATTTTCTAAGGTATCGCAGGCCTGCGATACTTTAGAAAATGAGGCCCAAAGTCAGATCCAGAGTGACAGGATGTTCATACCATGCATTTCCATGGAGTGGTACACTCGGGTAAGTGGCAGGCTGGCATGAGCACGAGAGGCCGCGGGTCACCGGCGGAGCCTAACCAGCCGGCAGGCAAAGAAAGTGCTGGCGACGGAAGGAGAGGCCTGACTTCTGGGTATGTGCATGCATGCACGCACACCTCCTTCCCCCCCAAGTAGGAAGATCAGTGGGCTGTACGACCCGAAGATAGTCGGAGGCCCACAGTGCCATGGTGGAGCTCATCCCACCACGGCCCGATGATAACAGGAGACCATGTGTGTGTGTGAGCTTGTATGTATGTGTGAATGAGTGAGAGCCTGTGTGTGTCTGAGAGCCTGTTTGTGTGTGCTTGTGTGTGTGTCTGTGTGAGATCTATATATGTGTGAGTGTGTTGTGAGAGTGTATGTGTGTGTATGAGACTGTGTAAGAGCCTATGTATGTGTCTGTGTGAAAACTTCTGTGTGTGTCTGTGTGAGAACCTGTGTGCCTGTGAATGTGTTTGTGTTAGAGCTTGTGTGTTTGTGTATATTTGTGCACACACACACACAAACAAACAGACATACAATGTATTTGTGAGGGTGAGGGAGAGGCAGTCTGTATATGTTAGAGAGGGAGTGTGTGAGAGAATGAATGTATTATTGTGCATGTATGTGAGAGAGAAGATAAAATGTATGTGGCCCTACCTTCCCCAGTCCATGACAATCTCAGGGTGAATGGAAATCAGATCCCAGGTATGGAGAGCAGATTTTTAAATCCTTATTAGTTTTAATTATTGGGTGTAATTTGATGATTCTGCTCTTTTGTAATATTTATTTTTTTTTTGCAGGGGGGGGAATATAATATTTTTAATTGGATTTTTTATTCATCAGATTTTTGAAATTGTTTTTGGTGTTTGGGAAATTTTTGATATTCTGTTCATTAACTGGTTTGAAATATTCTTTTTATGAATATGACTTTACTATTATGATTAGTGTTTTATATTTCTTGATTTTGTTTAATATTTTATGAAGAATGGTAATGTTTCTATTTTTCCATCGTTGCTCTGCATGTAGAGGCTGGCTTGTTGTGAGTTCCAGTTCCGTTCTTCTCAGCATGTTTATGTTTATACTTTCTAATATCTTTAATCTGAATTTGGTCAGGGTCTCTCTATGTTCTGCATATGCGACCGAGGTGAGGTATTTTGCTGGCATGTAATTTCTGTGTAGGGATCTATAGCAGCCTGGTTTCCTAATAAGAGCTTTTATTGGTGTTCTAGGGCCTTGTGTAATATGTGCAGTGTTGCGTTTTCATAGATAAGGATGTTAGGATTGTTTTGGTATGGGAGGTTTACTATATTGTAATGGTAATTCTGTTTGTTAATGGCTTTCTGAGGGCGAAGCTCACATCCAATACACATTACAAAAAGTCTAATTCCATAGGAGCTCCAAAAGTCTTTTTTGCAGAGTTTTCTGGTTGGCACCACAGGAGTGCATGCAAATATAATATGTATTTTGTAAGTGACATTTTTGCCTCAGAAGACTGTACTCTTGAAAGTTATTTTCCAAGCAAAATTTGTTAATAAGAACATAAGAATATGCTATACTGGGTCAGACCAAGGGTCCATCAAGCCCAGCATCCTGTTTCCAACAGTGGCCAATCCAGGCCATAAGAACCTGGCAAGTACCCAAAAACTAAGTCTATTCCATGTTACCATTGCTAATAATAGTGGTGGTTAATATATAATTCAACTTAATTAATAGCAGGTAATGGACTTCTCATCCAAGAACTTATCCAATCCTTTTTTAAACACAGCTATACTAACTGCACTAACCACATCCTCTGGCAACAAATTCCAGAGTTTAATTGTGCACTGAGTGAAAAAGAACTTTCTCCGATTAGTTTTAAATGTGCCACATGCTAACTTCATGGAGTGCCCCCTAGTCTTTCTATTATCCGAAAGAGTAAAAAATCGATTCACATCTACCCGTTCTTATGATTTTAAACACCTCTATCATATTCCCCCTCAGCCGTCTCTTCTACAAGCTGAAAAGTCCTAACCTCTTTAGTCTTTCCTCATAGGGGAGCTGTTCCATTCCCTTTATCATTTTGGTAGCCCTTCTCTGTACCTTCTCCATCGCAATTATATCTTTTTTTGAGATGCGGTGACCAGAATTGTACACAATATTCAAGGTGCCGTCTCAGCATGGAGCGATACAGAGGCATTATGACATTTTCCGTTTTATTCACCATTCCCTTTCTAATAATTCCTAACATTCTGTTTGCTTTTTTGACTGCCGCAGCACACTGAACCGACGATTTCAATGTGTTATCCACTATGACGCCTAGATCTCTTTCTTGGGTAGTAGCACCTAATATGGAACCTAACATTGTGTAACTATAGCATGGGTTATTTTTCCCTATATGCATCACCTTGCACTTGTCCACATTAAATTTCATCTGCCATTTTGATGGCCAATTTTCCAGCCTCACAAGGTCTTCCTGCAATTTATCACAATCTGCTTGTGATTTAACTACTCTGAACAATTTTGTATCATCTGCAAATTTGATTACCTCACTCGTCGTATTTCTTTCCAGATCATTTATAAATATATAGAAAAGTAAGGGTCCCAGTACAGATCCCTGAGGCACTCCACTGCCCACGCCCTTCCACTGAGAAAATTGTCCATGTAATCCTACTTTCTGTTTCCTGTCTTTTAGCCAGTTTGTAATCCACAAAAGGACATCGCCACCTATTCCATGACTTTTTACTTTTCCTAGAAGCCTCTCATGAGGAACTTTGTCAAATGTCTTCTGAAAATCCCAGTTCACTACATCTATCGGTTCACCTTTATCCACATGTTTATTAACTCCTTCAAAAAGGTGAAGCAGATTTGTGAGGCAAGACTTGCTTTTGGTAAAGCCATGCTGACTTTGTTCCATTAAACCATGTCTTTCTATATGTTCTGTGATTTTGATGTTTAGAACACTTTCCACTATTTTTCCTGGCACTGAAGTCAGGCTAACCGGTCTGTAGTTTCCCGGATCTCCCCTGGAGCCCTTTTTAAATATGGAGGTTACATTAGCTATCCTCCAGTCTTCAGGTACAATGGATGATTTTAATGATAGGTTACAAATTTTTACTACTAGGTCTGAAATTTCATTTTTTAGTTCCTTCAGAACTCTGGGGTGTATACCATCCGGTCCAGGTGATTTACTACTCTTCAGTTTATCAATCAGGTCTACCACATCTTCTAGGTTCACCGTGTTTTGGTTCAGTCCATCTGAATCATTACCCATGAAAACCTTCTCCAGTACGGGTACCTCCCCAACATCTTCTTCAGTAAATACTGAAGAAAAGAAATAATTTAATCTTTCCACGATGGCCTTATCTTCTCTAAGTGCCCCTTTAATCCCTCGATCATCTAACGGTCCAACTGACTCCCTCACAGGCTTCTGCTTCAGATATATTTTAAAAAGCTTTTACTGTGAGTTTTTGCCTCTTCGGCCAACTTCTTTTCAAATTCTCTCTTAGCCTGTCTTATCAATGTCTTACATTTAACTTGCCTACGTTTATGCAGTATCCTATTTTCTTCTGTTGGATCCTTCTTCCAATTTTTGAATGAAGATCTTTTGGCTAAAATAGCTTCTTTCACTCCCCTTTTAACCATGCCGGTAATCATTTTGCCTGCTTTCCACCTTTCTTAATGTGTGGAATACATCTGGATTGTGCTTCTAGGATGGTATTTTTTAATAATGACCACGTCTCTTGCACACTTTTTACTTTTGTAGCTGCTCCTTTCAGTTTTTTTCTAACTATTTTTCTCATTTTATCAAAGTTTCCCTTTTGAAAGTTTAGCACGAGAGCCGTGGATTTGCTTACTGTCCCCCTTCCAGTCATTAATTCAAATTTGATCATATTATGATCACTATTGCCAAGTGGCCCCACCCCCGTTACCTCTCTCATCAAATCTTGTGTGTGTGGGGGGGGGGGGGGGGAAGTGGCATAGGCTGTAAGTTTTGCCAAGAATACCTAATACACTTCCTTATCCATGGGTTCTGGGCATGAGGCTTTGTCAGTTTTTAAAAATATAGATTTCAGGATGGAGCTAGGCTTTATTTGATAGGCCTGGGACAGGCACTGAATTAGTCGGGGGGGGGGGGGGTCCCACAGGGCAGCAAAAAAAATAGCACCTGCCCTGCACAAAGTGAGTGTCTGAAAGAGAGAGTGTGTGTCTGATAGTGGCTGGCAGTGTGGTTGACACATTACTTGGCAATTGGTTCAAGAGCTGATTGGTTGACAAGAGACTTTAATACCAGACCATGAATCCAAGATATATATATGAGAGATGTAACTAGACTTAGAGGCAGATGGCAACTGACTGCATGGATGGAAGTGGGCCTGCATTTCTGTTTGCTCACCCCTGTCTAGGATATGTTCTTCGAACTAGTTATTTAAGGAAAATATGAAATTTATGTTGCAGGTTTTTGGGCTCAGTTCTGCCAGGCTCCAAGTCACATGATATGCCACTGAAGGGTCAGTTTGGTGTGTTTTTGGGAACTGTTGAAACACATGCTGCAGGGAGAGTGCACAAGGGAGTCAGACAGTTACCATGTGGGCCAGTTTTGAAAAAAATCCCTCGGGCTGATATTTTTTCTGCAATCTGCCCCTTGATATCTGTGCCTCCCTTCCCTGTCGCTGTTGCTGATTACATAAAAAAACACTATAGTGTGGCCTAACATTTAGCCGAGAAGGAGCATGGCCTGATAGGAAAGGTTTTTTTTTATTTGTACAGAGCTAGGTAGGTGTTTCTGGAGGAAAAGGAAAAAAAATAATATGATTTTGACTATTTTTGTGTGATATTTAGGGCCAAAACACAAATGCTTACATCTCCAGAGCTGAAGCTCTGTTTCCAATTCTTCAGCACTATTCTTCTTAATTATGTATGCTATTTTACAGCTAGACATTTGCATGATTTGCATAAAATGACCTGGATTCATAAAAAATTAGCAAAAACCCTACCACAGCTAACCCTGACCCTCTAACTTTGTACCTGAGGCAATGGCGAGTAAAGTAATTTGCCTAAGTTACAAGGAATCTCTGCAGGATTTCAATCCTGGTTTATAGCACATTGTTCTAACTGGAAAGCTTTCAGAAAAGGACTTAGGAGAAGACCTACAAAAGGAAAGTGGAAAAGAGCCCTGGATCACCCCAATTAGAAACATAAAATGCCCATACAACAAAGATATAATGAAAGGATTATATTATTCAGTTTTTAGTGACTGAAATGTGTCGGCTTTGGGAATGTGCATTTCTTTTCATTTCTAATACTCTTTATTTAACAGATGTTGCACATTTCCTATATTGTTGTATTTTGCTCTGTATAGGTGGCAATGCATTTCTCTTTCTCTTTCTCTAGTGTTGCACTGCTCACTTTGAGGACAACTTTCAGAGATGTATCCATGGGTAAAATAGTGATTTATGTGTGGAAATGGGGTCATTGAAAATTGTCTCCCTTAGCTGAGAATAAATGTATTCAAGTAGTATTACTGAACAGGTGAGTTTACCCGCAGACAGTATGAGCTGAGCTGTCCTATGGGTAGAGTTGGGGCAGGACTAGCACTTAAGCACATAAGTTTTTGAAGTGTCAAGAGTATGCATGGCTTTTAAGTGTGAAAAAGAACCCATGCAAATAGCAAGTGCAAGTCTGTGCGTATACTTAGTCCAACTCAATTTTCAAAGGGAGTTCATTTGCCATCTTTCCTTCTTTACAAGAGAGCTTGATAACAAGAAAACCCTTTGTTTCTACCTCACAGAATAAGGATGTTAGTGCAGGGTAACCCAGCCCTTTCCTGGCAACCCAACAGCTCATTGTTTTCACTGGGTAATTACAATGAATATGCATGAGGTTAATTTGCATATAATGGGTCTCCAATGTAAACACATTTATTTCATGCATAGTCATTTGGATATCCTAAAAACTCAGCTGGCTATGAGGTCACCAGAGCAGGTTTGGGAAGCCATCTGGGGCCGAGCACACTGTATAACTCACAGTCGGATGCGGGATAAATAGGCGCTAATCCACCCCCTAATGCAATAGGGGGATTAGTGACTATTTAACGCGCGTCCCACGCGGAGTGAATGAGATAGCGTTCATTACATGCAAATGCATGTGAATGAGCCTATTACTCATTCACTCTGCATGCGAAAAGATAAATGTGTGTCTCAGATGCACATTTATCGCTCAGCTATAAGAAGTATCGCTCAGCTATAAGAAGTACAGAAAAGCAGAAAAAACTGCTTTTCTGTACTTCTTTTTTAAAGAAAAAAAATAATAAAATAAAATAACTCGGCAGACCTCTGAGTTACGAAGACCGACACTGGTAAACTCGGCCTCGGTTTTCATAACTGGCCATCTGCCAGTAATGAAAACCGACGCCGATAAACTCGGCGTCGGTTTTCATTACTGGCAGACAGGCAGGTTATGAAAACCGAAGCCGAGTTTACCGGCGTCGGTCTCCATGACCGGCAGCCGCAGCGGGTCGCGTTAGCAATGAGGCGCTAAGGTCGTGCAAGCGACCCTAGCGCCTCCTTCCTAGCGCGACCCCCTAATTTACATATTGCATGGTGACCCCCTTGCGGGCGCCTTGCATGCGTTAAGAAAGCGGGCGCTGAAAAGTCAGTGCCCGCTTTCTGCGAGCGTTATTGCATCGGCCCCTATGATAGTGATAGGAAACAATTGCCAAGCTCTCTACCTGATAATTTCTCTGTGCAATCAATAGTTTAATACAGGAAGGAAGGAATTAAGAGTAAACTGGCAGGTGATACTTTGAGAGGGGAACATGGAAAGTCCAAAAACAGATATCAATATGTGCTTCTAGTTGGGATTAACTCCAATTCCCTCCCAAAAAAAGGAAGATTAAAATATCACATAAATAAAATGTTTTTATGGAGTCCTTAGTAATTGTACACTTTAAATGCAATGCAAACGCATCTTTGTATTTAACAGTACATTTTTTTCCGCTTGTCAACTTACAGATACTGCTAAATAAGTAGTCAGGACAAGAACTGGGCTAGTTTATTCATGAAAACAATGTTTTTCTTGCTTTTTTTTTTTTTAATGCCAGTAGACTAGGAGGGGTTTTCCAATTTTTTTTTTTTTGCTTACTTTTGAGGAAGCACACCCCAGTAACTGCCCTGGTAATTAATCATGTACATGGCCTCAAGCAACAGAAGATCAATACCTCTGATTTCCTCTTCATCTGTCTAAACCAGGATAATTAGGCCTCTTACTTTGCTTTGTTTGTAATGGAAGAAGTAGATAGTGCTGGTAGAAAAAAAAAAAAAAAGACTGTCTCCCTGTGGTAAATATATTGACATTTACAGACACAGGCAGAGTCATTAGACACACAACATGAAGAGTGTAATGGGAAATCTGCCTGCTTTTCTACTCCTTCATCCTTAGCATAGTGCTGCTGCATCCCGCAGAGCATTACTGCTACAAAGAGAAGGCGCTGTTGACAGAGTGACAGCTGAGAGCATTTACAATTAGCTGAATTGATTAACCTTTACAAATACTGTTACTTTATGAGGCGTTTTTATTTTTTTTTCAGTGCTGGTGGAACAATATGCCTTATTGATTAAACATATGCATGTATGGTGGCTCTGATTTGTCTGTGACTTAACCAGTCATAAAGCGTGCCTTAGTATATAGCTGTTGCATGTTTTTTATGAGCACGAGGCACAGAGGACTGATTGGCATTATGCAAATAGATGATTACATTTTCCACATTTGGGCTGAGACAAAACAAAGGGGTGTCAAGGCAGAGATATCCAGGCTCCAGCTGCTCACAGGAAAAAAAAAAATAAAACCATTGCCTGTCACAAAAACAAAGGAGTGTTATTTTCTCTATCCTTCATATATTTTAAGAAGGGTCTAATGTTCCAACTTGAAAAAATTTAAAATATTGAGCTACAGTATATACAATTATAAAACCAAATACATGTAGTTCTGAGTTAAAAAAATATGACAAGTAGAACAGAATCAGAGTTCAGTTTTGATTACATTGATATATTAGATTGTAAATGACTTTGTAAGTTGATTGCATTGACTGGTAAGCAGTATGAGAGGGAAGCATAGTGATCAATGCTAATCCAATGTGTCTTGCATTTGGACATAGTATTACCGTCTGGCTGATATATCCCCAGCCCTGATGAAAAGAACTCAGGATACCCTCAACCCAAGTCTCTGAAGCCACATTAGACTCTTTAGGGGAGCCTTGATGTGGCTATTCTGTGCTCCAGAATTTTTAAAGCATCTCAGAATCATATAAAGTCTATATTTCCATTGTGTGCATAACAATACGACAGAAATAAAGGGCTGATCCAGCAACCACTCTACTTCATAACATTTGACAACAGATAATGTGCTTGATGGCTGGCAAAAGCTGAATAGCTCAGCTCTATTGCATCACTTCCTTTTTTTTTTTTTTTGGGAGGTGGGGTGCTTATTGGAGAAAAGGGGTTACCAGACTGGCAGCACAGTCAGAGGCCGAGCAGATTTCTCAGCAAGCTCTGGCAGTGTCCTTAACATACGCTGCATCTCCAGAAGGGACAAGAAGTGACACAGTTTCCCTGCGAACTTTAGCCATCTTGGAGAGTCGCCTATGTACAGATTTTGATTGGTGCTAAATCGTGCTGAATTTTGTGCGTTGCCTTTGTAATATGATCTGGTGCCCAGCAGGGACTGCACCAAAAGCACGAAAACTCATTTCTATTACACTGATAGATGAACTCAAGCCAAGCCCCATGGGGATGGGGAAGAAAAAAAAAAAAAAAGACAGCAGCCCTGCTCTCTACATAAATCATAAAATAAACTGCTTGCTGAGTTAATTGTTTGCAGTTCTTCTTTGGGCTTTGGTATAAATATACATGCAGTCAGTAAATATTATGTGTAGGATTTCTTACGTCTTGTTGCATCGATGAAATAAAGAAATATCCTTTATAATAAAACAGGCAATAATAACCTTTCAAAATGTCATTGAACAAAAACAGTGCCGGATGCAGACTTGTCTCTGAGCCTTTTCTGCTCGATTAAAGATCAAATTTACAAAAAGCACCTTTTATATCCTTCTGAGGATCAGAGGAACAGAGACAGTGCTCAGCCATTTTTCTTTTCTCTGAGGGTAGCTGGCATATTTTGGAAAATAAAATCAGGGAGGTGCTGTAACGAGTCTGTAGCATTCACAGCATGACAAACAAATTAGAAAACAGCAGATGCAGCACAAATTAAGATGTATTTAGCACAGCAGCCCATCAGATGTGTGAAAGTCTTTTGTAACCTAGCTTTTGCAAGGCTGATGCACTGCACTTTAGACAGCTGATAATGAACCCTTCCAGCAATTAGAGGTGGAAATACAGAGAATTCAAAACTATATGCTCCCTGTGCATGTGTAGGGGGGAAGGGGAGAAAATCTGATATTTGTGCTGTAAAATGAAGCAAACATTGTCAAGCCTTGCTTCTTATATATTTGTATTTAATCTTTTTTTTTTTTATCTTTAATTTATGTTTAGATGCCATTTAATGAGAAAGTTACTGTTGGTATTGGATATATTTTGGGATAATTATCAATGGCACTTGCTTGCTTAAAACCCCGTTTTAGACACATGCATGGTTCTTTCAAAATAACCTTGCCAGGCATGAGCATAAATGTCCGCATGGAACATGATTTCATACATCCTTTTTGGTATGTACTAAACAAGTGAGCCAGAGAGAGGAGTTGGGGTGGGGGTTCAGGGTCGGTGCAAGGGGATTGGGCGCCCCTAGGCACCTTCAGCCTTGCCCCGCCCCCAGCCTTGCCCCGACTCCTCCTCCCTCCCCCAAAAGAAAACTTACAAAATACCTGGTGGTCCAGGTGGGGGCCCGGGAGTGATTGCCGCTCCCGGGGCCTCGGCTGCCACTAACCAAAATGGCGCCGGTGGCCTTTAGCCCCTACCATGTGACAGGGGCTACCGGATTTACGCGCGTAGGGCTTTTAAAATCTGCCCCTAAGTCACCACAAAAAAAAGCCCAAAATACAGCTTTTCTGTGATTCCTCCACTTAGCATCATCCTGATACTAAGTAGGAGGAACCACAGGAAGCAGCATGGAAAAAAAATATCTTGATGGAGGTCAGGTAAGGAAAATGGATGTTCAATTTACGAGTGTCCGTTTTCCTAACCCGTGGCTGTGCGCGGGTTAGGAAAACGGATGCTTGTTAATTGAGCAGCTGTTATCCTAATCGGCGCATTGCCACGTCTCTTGGGTGCCCGATGC
Source organism: Rhinatrema bivittatum (assembly GCF_901001135.1). Taxonomy (NCBI): domain Eukaryota; kingdom Metazoa; phylum Chordata; class Amphibia; order Gymnophiona; family Rhinatrematidae; genus Rhinatrema; species Rhinatrema bivittatum. The sequence continues at coordinate 596,096,525 of NC_042615.1, forward strand.
CATGGACATGCTAGACACACAATTTATTCCTAGCGCGTCCTTTTTAGCCCGGCAGCAAAGTTGCCTATCAGTCACCCAGAAAAGGGGGCTGTGCGCACATTGAAAAAAACGTGCGCCCGTTTTGGACACATATTTTTTCCCATTTGGTATTGCATCAGTCTGATTGCAGGAATTCGGTATTTGTTTTCAGTTCAGATTTCCTTTTTTGATTACCGGCTCTCACTCTGCCTGATTATATTCCATTAATCTGCTCTTGAAAGGATTTACTTTTTTTAGGCTGCATCATTATTTTGCAAACTAAGCCTGTCAGGCTCTCATGTCTGTTCTTGCAGGCGGATGCTGGTTGTCACAGCAATGGACTTTGCTCTGACAGCTCTACAGAGTGCTGCTCTGGGATATAGCTATTAAGACTGAGTGTGACGATATTATGATGCTTTATCACAGGCTTTATTTCATTGCACTGTTTGATGGGGATGACATTGCTTCATCCAGCTCACGGCAAGCCTATTATAATATAACAGGGATTCATGCTCATATAACACACATATTAGGACCAGATACCTAGCGGCACTCCTGGGTGAAAACATTCAAGATCAGAAATGTACAAATTGACTTTTCTTGAAACAAATGATTTGACAATCTCTTGCAAGATTCCTTCAGTCAGACTGAAGCTTATCTTGCTTTTTTTTTTTTTTTTCTGGAGATCCTGTTGTTTTGATGGAAGAAAATCATAATGGCATCCAGCTGTGTTCATGTTTTACTATCATTAGCCTCACTGGATTGCACAAAGTTGTTTGGAGTGCTTTAGAATTGTTCAAAGAGAATGAAAATGCTGCACCCCTTATTGTGAGGTATTATTTTCTACATTTAAATCCCCTTCCTGCTGCCGGCCGCGAGGGGGGTATCTAGCCAAGCTTGAACTGCATCTAATATTTGTTATTAAGGGACTGATGCACTTAAGGGTGAGAATGCATTTATTTCACCTACAAGCTAGTTTGGGGGTAATAACATTATCACCCTAATTACTAAAAACCTCAGTATGGCTTTTATGATACCTAAACAAGTAGCTTTCATGCACAATAAGAGAAGGAAATTATGTACATTTTATGTGAACATTTTCATAAAATTAAGCATTCCCGTGGCAGTAGCTGAAGCACAGTAGGTCAAATGATAACAATTTTAGCATAACATAAGTCACAATTCTTTATATCTGCTGGAAGCAGGCAAAAACAGCTGATTGCTTTCTTATAGAAAAGGCAACCGATGGCAGGAACATTTTTGCAAGGAAGTTGAAGCCATTAGAGAGGAGTCACAGGTAATGGAGACAGGCAAGAGGAAAGTGTGTAAATGGAAGATAGACAGGAGGAGAATTTGAAGAAGAAGAACAATACAGTACCAGCCACTGCCAGCCTGAGTGTGCCAAGGCTTCCTCTACTGAGCAGTAGGGATGTGCATTTGTTTAAAACGAATGCGTAAAACACGACAAATAGAGACAAATTGTTTCAGTTGGGAGGCTCCGAAATGAATCAGGACCACTCCTGATTGAAAAGAACTCTATTTGTAACATTTGCTCTAAACTAATGCATTGGGCCTAGGCCTAGCCCCGAAGCTGAGGCCTCACCTAGGACATAGGCCGAGGTCAAAAGCAGGAGCCTTAGTTTTTGACCGAGCACAATGTCAGCACTTTGGTCTAGGCCTAGGCTCAAAACCAGGGCCTCGCCTAGGGCACAGGCTGAGGCCCAAAGCATGGGTCATGGCCAAGGCCCAAGCATGACCCCTGAAAATTAAAAAAAAAACCCACAAAACTTACCTGATCCATCAATGCCACAGCCTAGCCCGGAGGCTGATGCTGGGGCCATGAAACAGACCAAGGCTCGGTGCTGGAGTCTAATCTGGAGGCCAGGTCCTGATACCTGGGCCTTGGCTATTTTGATGTACTGAAGAGGAGCAATCTGAAGCCTGGACTCTGAGGTCCAGGCCATGTCACAGATGGTTTAGAGTCAGGATGCCAATGCTGGGGCTTTGACCCGGACCCAAGCCTCACTCCGGGGCCCAGCCCAGAGGCCAGGTCCAGATGCCTGTGCCTTGGCACAGGGTCAGGCCTAGACCTCAGAGTTCAGGCTGCAGATTGCTCCTCTTCAGTCTTCTTTCTTTGGCTCTTGAAGCTAACTTACACCATCCTCTGGGATCATGCCAGAGTTAGTTAAAATACAGCACATTCACTGCAGCGACGTGGACCATTTTTATGTACGGCAATGCCATGCAATGCTGTACATCAAAATAGCACCATCTGCTAACATGAATGTGTTGGAAGGTGTCAGTTGGCTTCAAGAGCCTAAGAAAGAAGGTGGAAGAAGAGTACTCTGAGACTTGGGCTCCGAGACCTGGGCCTGACCCTTGGTCAAGGCCCAAGCATTGGGTTCTGATCTTCGGGTTCAGGTCCTGGATCCTGGCCTAGGCCGAGCCCAGACATCAGGACCCAGCCTCCAAGCTGGGCCACAGTATTGTGCCTGGGTTAAGTTCAAATTGAAATAGACATCATTCTTTCTATAAAAAGTGCCTAGAAATTGTGAATTTAACTGGAAAATTAGGCTCTTTTGAGCTTTAATTTGTTTATTTGTGATTTTATAGGTGATTGTGTGTATGAATAGGTGAGCATTCTAGTATGTATGTATGCATGTGTGTGAATAATGTTTAGTTTTTATTTTTCTATGATAAAGTATTGTTGCAATATTTTTGATACATGAGTATGCATTAAGAATCTGTATACATTATTAAAATGGATATGCAAGATATATGGAAGCTAATTGTTATAGATATTTGAATAACATGATATTTTAAAGTTATTGGTTAAGATTTTTTTTTAAATTGATCAAATGCTCACCCATCTAATTTTGGTATGTATTTAATTTTGGGAAGCATTTTTTCTTTCTTCGCCAGTGTATGCTTTTTTTCCCATTGGTATAGTGTACCTCCCCAGCACCCTCTCCCCTTTCCCACCTAAGGTGTGATATGGCCTGGGTCCGATCCCTGGACCTTGCCCCATCATGTGATAGGGGTAACATCAGGTTGGCACCATTTTGAAAAATGGCATCAACTGGGTGAGCTCCTAGGGGTTGCCCCAGCCTCAGTGCTAGACCTGATTCTTAATTTTAAGGTTTAAGGTGTGCGAGAGAAGGTTCAGGAGGTGTGGGGGGGGGGGGAGTGCTTGGATGTGCAGGAGGGTTCCCTGAACCCCTTTTTTGGCACTTTACCCCTTTAGGTGGGAGAGGAGGGGGATGCTCAGGGGTACACTGTACTCAAATGAGTTGACATGTCTACTGGGGTGAGGGATGGGGATCTCTGAACACCAAATGACTTTTATTGAAAATTTTGGAAGGGGGATGGGGGGGGCCCGTTGTCACATGTGATTTTTACACTTTTTCTATTTTTGCATGGAGGGGACGGGGTCACCTCAAGTGGTGGCCCTGAGTTGAGCCAAGGGTTACCCCAGGTCCCTGGCTGAACCTTTTATTTAGTGGCGCTTTTGGGGGTTTTTTTTGTTTGTTTGTTTGTTTCTTTCTTTCTTTCGGTAGCATCCCTTTAAGATGATAGGGGTCCCTCAAGTTTTATTTATTTATTCATAAACAAACAACATAAACACTGGGGCCACCATTGTACCTAAAGGGCTGCTCATGTTGAGATTGTCCAATCAGGAAGTGAATCCTTGGGCCGACCGCCGAGAAGGACAGTCGGGAGGCAGAACTCGATGATACAGACGAGGCTTCACCTGGAAACCCGTGGTCCCTCCAGAGGAGCTGTGGAGACCCGGGTTGCTAGGACTTAGGAGTCTTCGCCCTGGAAGCCCGAGGTCCCCCCAGGAGGAGCCCGTAGGGACCTGAGCCGCTGGGACTTAGGAGAGGCAGAAGAACCCACGGAAGAAGACTTGGTCCAGAGTCCGAGCAGGCGGCGAGCAGACGAAGTGGAGGTCACAAGCTGAGGTCGAGACGGGCGGCAAGCAGGCAGAGTAGAGGACACAAGCTGAAGTCGAGGCGGGCGGCAAGCAGGCAGAGTAGAGGACACAAGCTGAAGTCGAGGCGGGCGGCAAGCAGGCAGAGTAGAGGTCACCAGCTGAGGTCGAGACAGGCAGCGGACAGGCGAATCAGAATCAGGCAGGCAAAATCTGGTACTAGGCAAGCAGAATCAGGCAGGCAAGGATCAGGAACCAGGCAGGCAGGCAGACGAACCGGAATCAGGCAGGCAAGGATCAGGAACCAGGCAGGCAGGCAGACGAACCGGAATCAGGCAGGCAAGGATCAGGAACCAGGCAGGCAGGCAGACGAACCGAAATCAGGCAACTAGAACTCCGCAGAGAGACCTCGTTGCAAGGCAAGTTTGGAAGGCTGGAAGCCGGGTTTAAATACCCTAGCCGGCGTCTGACGACAGAGGAGGCGTGTCTGCACATCCGGGTGCAGACGCCTCAAAACGCGGGTCTACGCGCGCGCGCGCGTTCCCCCGATGGGGGGAGGAGTCCTCGGCGGCGTCTCCACGAGGAGACGCCGCTGCCATGCGGCCCGGGAGGCCAGGAACCCGGCGGTTTGCGGCGCGGCGGAGGAAGGTAGGCGCCCGGTCACTACCCCAGTGACCGGGATCGTAACAGCTCACCTCATTTTTTTGTCCCACTGTATGGGGCTCCACTATCATGACACCCCCACCCCATGTTAGTGGGATCCATCCTATGAAAAACAATTGCGGCTTGATGGCTCTATGTGCAAAATATAAAACTCTGTGTGGAAGAGAAATTCTGTACAAATTCTGCATTGTGTAGTTGTGCAGAATTCTTTCAGGAGTAAATTTCAGTTTCCGTGCTAGCAGCCATTTTCTGTAGTGATGGAGGTTGCTGTTTGGACCTTTAGATACCATGTGATATCAAGGAAGCCTCTTCTTTTTTGCCTGATTTTCCACTGACTATAACAGTTATCTCAGGATAAGCATTTGGGGGAAATAGCAATTTTCCTTGCAGGGTTTACTGATTTTTGTCTTTTTCCTCAGAGTAAATCTCTCACTCATCTGTACTGCCTAAGAACGTAAGAAATGCCATGCTGAGCTTCTGACGGTGGCCAATCTAGGTCACAAGTACCCAGCAGATTTCCAAGTAACTCTTAGGGATAAATAGTGGCTTTGTTAAATTTATTTGGCTAATACTAGTTTATGGACTTTTTCTGCAGGAACGTGTCTAAATCCTTTTAAACCCAACTATGCTAGACCCAGATGCCACAGAAGGCAAGTTTACAGGGGTCGGTGCTAAAACACAGAATGTAAGGGTTATATATCCTTTCACAATTACTTTTTGATTTGTTCTTGTCATTTACAAGTTCTTTAGGGGGCAGTTTTTAGATTAACCATAGGACTATATGCACATTTTCAAAGAGAAATCCCCCTCATAAAACTGATAAAATTGGTCCTGAAAAAGCTTGCCTTATGAGTTTTTCTGAGGGAGGTGGAGATCTCACACAATAACCCATTTTTTGCCAGTGACCGTGTTACCATGCAATAATTGGTGCATTCATGTGCAATCAGTTACTAGAAGACAATTGCCCTCATAAAAGCATATAAAAGTTTGGAAATCAGAACTGGATCAGAATGAAGGGGAGAAGGATGGAAAGGAAAAACAATAATACAAATAGAAATAATAAAAAATATATCTCAACAAATTAATAATGAAACAGACTGCAATGCCACACCATGAAGAATGAATAATCAGGCTGGGAAGGGGTTAAATGGATCTATAATTTGTTCCCAACTACTTCTAATTAGACTCTTGGTGCTCTGTCTATTGCTTTTGAGAAGCAATTGTGAGCATACAGATTAAGGAACACCTGAACTGCAGGTGATCAATCTTTAAGTGTCAAAGATGGAATAGTGTTGTGACCGCAGCCTTCGGCTGATGTTGAGAGCATGGAGGCACGGTAGCTAGCTCATGGGAGACCGTGAGCCCCTGGACCACGGCACGACTCAGGAAGGAGCCCCAAGGCACACCATGGGAGGTGAGAGTATGCAAGCATGGGCGGAGCATGGGCGGAGCAGGAACAAAGCAGGACTGGAACCAAGGCAAGAAACTTCAGAGCAGGAACAAGGCAGGATCAGCCCTCTGCTGGACATACACGCACCAGTGTGACCAAGCAACTCAATACTGGTCACAAGAGTAGCCTTCTAGCCACTTAGTAGCCCTTTTGGACCCACCGCTTGGGAACGATGAGTGCGTGAGGCCAGATGGAGGCTGAGGGCAGGAACAAGACAAGACAAAAACAGGAACTAGGAAGACTCGGACGAAGACAGGTTACTCGGAAGACTCAGACGAAGACTTGGATACTCAGGAGACCCAGATAAGGATTCAGGTTACTCAGAAGACTCAGACAAAGATTCAGGTTACTCAGAAAGTCTCAGGCAAGGATTCAGGATACAGATGAAAGTACTGGGTGAGAACTGCATCACAGTGAGCCCTACACAGCTGCCCATGGCTGATCACGGACAACGCTGAACGCAAAGCAGACTCCAGGTGAGGAAGTGGAACTTGAGACCAGAACATGACGAAGATTCAGTAGAGGCCTGCACCAGGGCATGCCCTACACAGCCGCCTTTGGCTGGTCGTGGACCACGCTAAAGCGGTGCAGGTTCTGGCAGAGTCTTAGGCATGGACGGAAACAGACACAAGGGACTCCAAAGACTGGGACAGGATTCAAGACTCAGGATTCTCAGAAGCAAGGCATTAAAAACAGAAGTCTCTTGGAGGCTTGCGCTGCAGACGAGAAGAAGGCCTTGTACCACCAGGAAAGGTGGACACAAGGAATCTGGGAACTGGTTGCTGAGGCAAAGACGAAGACATCAGGACCAGAAATGTTGCGATTCCGGGTCGGCCCCGGAATCGCCACCTACCCCGTCGGGGTTCTGGACGGGTCCCGCGCTCCCCGGACCTGCAGCTTCCTCTGCCACCGCTTCTTCGTCGCGCCAAAGCAACCGGCGTTCCTCGGCGGTAGGCCCCGCCCCCTAGACGCGCGCGTCCCAGGCCAAGATTTAAAGGGGCCAGCGCGGGAAAAGATCGGGGACGCCCTCTGATGACATCAGACGCTGCAGGGTATTTTAACCCTGCAGCTTGACTAGGACTTTGCCTTGCAACGAGGTTCCCAGGTTTCCCCTGTTTCCAGTTGCTGCGTTCTTGTGCTCTCTTGGTCTTCTTGGTTCCTGATCCCGGTTTGGCTTACGGTGTTCCCTGGCTCCTGACTCTGGACTGGCTTACGACGATTCTCTGGCTTCTGACCCCGGTTTGGCTCTCGGTGATCCCTTGGCTTCTGACTCTGGACTGGCAAGCGACGACTCTCTGACACTTGACTCCGGACTGGTGAGCAACAACCCCCGGGCTATCGACCTTGGACCCCGTCTGACTTGGCCCCCGCGGGCCCTCCTAAGTCCCAGCGGCCGGGTCCCTACGGGCTCCTCCTGGGGGGACTCCGGCTTCCAGGGTGAATCTCCTAAGTCCCAGTGGCCGAACTCCTACGAGCTGCTCTCGGGGGAGGCTCGGCTTCCAGGGCGAAGACTTCCTCACCACGGTGTCAGTTCCATCCGTTCCCTTCTTCCTTGCCAAAGCCCTTGGTCGCAAAGGGCACCCCAGGGTCTTCCTCGGGCCAGCCACGTCCCCGTCCTTGCCGCCTCCCGGTCGGGACCACTGCTGCTACTGGGCAGTGGTTCACCTTTCGGTTCCGATCGGCCCAAGGGTCCACGATTCTAACAGATTGCAAGGCCATGGACCCGGCGGACCTTGCCGGCCTCAAGGCTATTCCGGGCATCGCCCAGAAGCTGCAGCAGCAACAGACTTGCCTTGAGACCTTGATGTCGACCGTCCGCCTGGCAGATCGGGTGGAAGGAGCCTCCGCAGTTCGCTCCGCGGCATCCTCGTCTCAGGCCAATGCGGGTTCCTCTGCCTCGGTACAGATGCCATCACCGCCTCGGTATTCTGGAGATCTGAAGGCGTGCCGGGGATTCCTCAACCAATGCTACATCCATTTTGACCTCCTGCCAGCGCAATTCTCCACAGACCGGGTCAAGACGACCTACATTATTTCCCTACTTGACGGGAGACCCTTGGCCTGGGCTTCCTCCCTTTGGGAGCACCAGGATTCGCGACTGAATAACCTTGTGCAGTTCGTCCAGGCTTTCCGGAGGATTTTTGATGAACCGTCCCGCGCCTCCACGGCCGCCTCGGAATTACTCCAGTTGAGACAAGGCAGTCGGCCCTTAGGGGAATACGCAATGGAGTTCCAGACTCTTGCCTCTGAACTGGCCTGGGGTGAAGACAGCCTACATGGAATATTCCTGGAGGGTCTTTCCCCACGTCTTCAGGATGAACTCGCAGCCCAAGACCTACCGGACAACCTTCAAGAGCTTATAGAGCTAGCCGGGCGAGTGGACCGACGCATCCAGCGCCGCTTCCGGGAGCGAAGGACCGTCCAGGCGCAGGCCGCTCATTGAATCACGCCGCCTCGGGCCCGAGCCCCACCACCGGCGGCAGCTGCCCTCCTGCCTGAAGAGCCCATGCAATTGGGTCGGGGTCCGCTATCCACCGAAGAACGGAGGCGCCGCCGCTCGCAGGGGCTATGTCTCTACTGCGGTGGTAAGGGGCACTTTCTGGCTCGCTGCACAGAGCGTCCGGGAAACGGCCGAACCTAGAGTCGAGTGGGGAGCTGATTCTAGGCACTACTTCTGCGAACTCCCCATGTACCGTCCCAACGAGACTCTGCCTTCCAGGAGGGGGATTCGATACCTTGGCACTGATCGACTCTGGGTCCGGGGGGAATTTCATCCTCCGAGATCTGGTACAACAACTGCAGCTTAAGGTCGTGCCTCAAAACCCACCTTTGCGGGTATCGTCCATCCAGGGGATCCCTCTCCCAGGGACCGTTACCACTCGTACACAACTACTCCAGCTACAGGTCGGACTCCTTCATAAAGAGGAGATCTCTTTTCTCATCCTGGAAAAATCCATTCATCCACTAATCCTAGGTCTGCCCTGGCTAAGGAAACATTCTCCAGTGATCAACTGGGAATCACTTCAGATCACGTCCTGGGGCCCAGGCTGCACCCGTCACTGTCTCCCTGCTCACCCGCTACAGGTGCTTCCGCTCCTGGCTACCCCCATGACAGTGCCATCTCAGTACCAGGCCTTCCAGGATGTCTTTTCCAAAGAGAAGGCAGAATTACTACCTGAGCATCGCCCTTTCGATTGTGTGATTGACTTGCTACCAGATACTACGCCCCCTCGTGGGAGAGTATACCCTCTGTCCTTGCCAGAGACTAAGGCCATGTCCGCCTACATTAAGGAGAATTTGGATCGAGGGTTTATAAGGCCATCCAATTCTCCGGCTGGTGCCGGCTTCTTCTTTGTGGCCAAAAAGGATGGGTCTCTTCGGCCCTGTATCGATTACCGGGGTCTGAACCAGATCACCCGACGAGATCGCTATCCTTTGCCTCTGATCCCGGAACTCCTGGACCACTTACAAGGGGCCCGCATCTTCACCAAGCTGGACCTTAGAGGGGCGTACAACCTCGTACGAATCCGACCGGGGGACGAGTGGAAGACCGCTTTTAATACCAGGGACGGTCATTATGAGTACCTCGTTATGCCCTTCGGTCTCTGCAACGCTCCAGCGGTGTTCCAAAACCTAATGAACGAGGTGCTTCGCGACCTCCTGTACACCTCAGTTATTGTCTTCCTCGACGATGTGCTGATCTATTCCCGGGATCTTGAGGAACATCGGCAACATGTGAGGCAGGTTTTGCTAAAGCTGAGAGAAAACCGACTATATGCTAAATTGGAGAAATGCCAGTTTGAGGAGGAGTCTTTGCCCTTTGGGATACATCGTCTCCTCTACCGGCTTCCGCATGGATCCCGATAAAGTTGTTGCCATCCGGAACTGGCCACAACCTGTGGGAGTAAAGGCACTCCAGCGTTTCCTAGGCTTCGCTAACTTTTACCGCCACTTTATTCCGCATTACTCCTCCTTGGTGGCACCTTTAACGGCCCTCACACGCAAGGGTGTTGATGCACGAAATTGGCCATCAACCGCTGTACAGGCCTTCCAGGACCTTAAGGAGGCCTTCGACACCCGGACCTGCCTCCGACACCCGGACCTGCCTTCGACACCAGGACCTGCCTCCGACACCCGGACCCCTTACGCCCATTCATTGTGGAGGTGGATGCTTCCAGTATAGCCGTGGGGGCCGTCCTGTCCCAGATCTCTGCGGATGGCAAAACCCGGCCATGATTGAAGAATCTAAATATGTACACCCTGGAGGAAAGGAGGAGCAGAGGTGACATGATACAGACTTTCAGATACTTGAAAGGTGTTAATGATCAAAAGACAACGACAAACCTTTTCCGTAGGAAAAAAATCACCAGAACCAGGGGTCACGATTTGAAGCTCCAGGGAGGAAGATTCAGAACCAATGTCAGGAAGTATTTCTTCACGGAGAGGGTGGTGGATGCCTGGAATGCCCTTCCTGAGGATGTGGTGAAGACCAGAACTGTGAAGGACTTCAAAGGGGCGTGGGATAAACACTGTGGATCCATAAAGTCAAGAGGCCGCCAATGAAGAGTGGGTGACTCGCCAGAATGAGGGCTACTGCCTGGAGTCAATACCCTTATTAAATAAACATACACAGGCTTACTGTGACTCCAACATCGCTCTAAGCTTCAACAGCAAGAGGAAATGTGGAAAAAAGGATTCACACTTACAAAGAGGGGAGTAGCTGGCTTGTTACGGCGGTTACTACCCCAAATCAAATAAGTCTGATACTTCACTTTCAATGCATATACAGCATAGTTCTCTGATTCAACGGCAGGGGAGAAGAAAAACCGATACTTCACACATCCAGCAGAGCTCTCTGTTTCAACGGCAGGGGAGAAAATGAGGGTTCGCACTCACAAAACGGGGAGTAGCTGGCTTGTTATGGCGGTTACTACCCCAAACCAAATGTGCCTGATACTTCACTTTCGATGCACATCCAGCATGGCTCTCTGCTTCAACAGCATGGGAGAAGACTGATACTTCACGCGTATCCAGCATAGCTCCGTGCTTCAACGGCAGGGGAGAAGAAAAACAACCAATAAGGGCTGTATAACATAGGCTGGGTAAAACAAATAAGCATGGGTGTAGCTTGCTTATTGCGGCGGCTACTACCCCGAACTAATCAAGCTAGATATTTCACTTGGATGCAGCTCCATCACTGCTCTCTACATTAAAACTGGGGGTGGAAGGGAAATAGAACCAAAAGCTAAGAGAAACAGATAAGTATGAGAGAAAAAATGTGTGAAGCTTGCTGGGCAGACTGGATGGGCCATTTGGTCTTCTTCTGCCGTCATTTCTATGTTTCTATGTTTCTATGTTCCTACTTCTCCCAGAAGTTTTCGTCTGCTGAGAGAAACTACGGCATCGGAGACAAGGAACTATTGGCTATTAAGCTGGCCTTTGAAGCGTGGCGTCAGTGGCTGGAGGGGGCCCAACATCCGATCATAGTCTACACGGACCATAAGAACCTAGAATACTTGTCCAATGCGCAGAGGCTCAACCCCCAGCAGGCACGCTGGTCCCTCTTTTTCAGCCGGTTCGATTTTACCCTTCGGTATCGACCAGCAGCCAAGAATATTAAGGCAGACGCCCTCTCTCGTACTACTGAGGTCGAGGACATCTCCGAACCCCCTCAATACATTTTGGATCCGGCTAAGGTCCAACTGGCAGCCACTGAACTTGCACCAACGGGGAGGGCGGTAGTCCCGGTACGTGCTAGAAGAAAGGTCCTAGCGTGGGCACACGACTCCCTGACGGCTGGTCACCCCGGGGTCGCCCGGACCCTGCAAGTACTGACAGAATTCTACTGGTGGCCAAGGGCGAAGGAGGATGTCCGCCTGTACGTACAATCCTGTCCCACGTGTGCGCAGCAAAAACCCCTGCCTGGTCATCCCTGGGGACTCCTCCAGCCACTTCCTGTACCCACGGAACCGTGGACTCACATCTCCACGGACTTCATCGTCGAGTTGCCTCTGTCTCAAGGGAAGATGGTGGTGTGGGTCACGGTTGACCGCTTTTCGAAAATGGCCCATTTTGTGCCACTTGCCAAGTTACCCACGGCCCCGGAGTTAGCGGAACTTTTTGTCCATCGTGTCTTCCGTCTGCATGGCTTGCCTCAGCATATTGCCTCAGACCGAGGGCCCCAATTCACGGCAAAATACTGGCGGGCGCTCTGCAGGAAGTTTGGGATTCAACTCGACTTGACCACGGCGTTCCACCCCCAGGGCAATGGCCAAGTGGAGCGCATGAATCGAACCCTGAAAACCTTCCTCCGAGCCTTTGTAGGGGAACAGCAGGACAACTGGGTGGCTCTTCTTCTGTGGGCTGAGTTCTCTTACAATCGCCATCGACCCTCCGCCACGTTACAGTCTCCCTTCCAGCTGGTTTATGGGAAGGTTCCCAAACCTCCACTACCGTTACCAGTGTCTACCTCCTCGCCAGCGGCGCAACTGACGGCCAGCCAGATTCATCAGCTTTGGCATTCCACTCAGGAGAAGCTCCACTGCACCGCCGCCCGGTTCAAGGCTTACGCGGATAAGTCCCGGCGACCCGCTCCAGTGTTTCTGCCCGGATCTCTGGTATGGCTCAGTACCAAGAACATCCAGCTCCGAGTCCCTTCCATGAGGCTAGCGCCTCGCTACATCGGACCCTTCTGGGTAGCCGAACGTGTTGGCACGGTCTTCTACCGCTTACGTCTCCCATCTACCCTTCGGATACACAACGTCTTCCATGTTTCCCTCCTCAAGGCAGTGGTCCTCTCTCGCTTCTGACCTCTGCCTCCGGAGCCCTCCGAGGTCGCTTCGGATCCTGGGTCCACGTACACGGTGAAAGAGGTCTTGGATGTTCGGTTTCGTCGTCATCGCTGGGAGTATCTTCTCTCCTGGGAAGGATACAGTCCGGAGGAGAACTCATGGGAGCCCTCCGCCCACATCCTGGATAAGGATCTCCTTCGCCACTTTCACGAGGCACATCCGGACAAGCCGCGGCCCCCCGGGAGGGGGCGTAGGAGGGGGGGTACTGTTGCAATTCCGGGTCGGCCCCGGAATCGCCACCTACCCCGTCGGGGTTCTGGACGGGTCCCGCGCTCCCCGGGCCTCCAGGGACGTCTGCCGCCGCAGGCCCGGCGTCTGCCCATCTCGCCCGGGCCTGCAGCTTCCTCTGCCACCGCTTCTTCGTTGCGCCGGAGCAGCCGGCGTTCCTCGGCGGTAGGCCCCGCCCCCTAGACGCGCGCGTCCCAGGCCAAGATTTAAAGGGGCCAGCGCGGGAAAAGATCGGGGACGCCCTCTGATGACATCAGACGCTGCAGGGTATTTAACCCTGCAGCTTGACTAGGATTTTCACCCTGCAGCTTGACTAGGACTTTGCCTTGCAACGAGGTTCCCAGGTTTCCCCTGTTTCCAGTTGCTGCGTTCTTGTGCTCTCTTGGTCTTCTTGGTTCCTGATCCCGGTTTGGCTTACGGTGTTCCCTGGCTCCTGACTCTGGACTGGCTTACGACGATTCTCTGGCTTCTGTCCCCGGTTTGGCTCTCGGTGATCCCCTGGCTTCTGACTCTGGACTGGCAAGTGACGACTCTCTGACACTCGACTCCGGACTGGTGAGCAACGACCCCCGGGCTATCGACCTTGGACCCCGTCTGACTTGGCCCCCGCGGGCCCTCCTAAGTCCCAGCGGCCGGGTCCCTATGGGCTCCTCCTGGGGGGACTCCGGCTTCCAGGGTGAATCTCCTAAGTCCCAGCGGCCGAACTCCTACGAGCTCCTCTCGGGGGAGGCTCGGCTTCCAGGGCGAAGACTTCCTCACCACGGTGTCAGTTCCATCCATTCCCTTCTTCCTTGCCAAAGCCCTTGGTCCCAAAGGGCACCCCAGGGTCTTCCTCGGGCCAGCCACGTCCCCGTCCTTGCCGCCTCCCGGTCGGGACCACTGCTGCTACTGGGCAGCGGTTCACCTTTCGGTTCCGATCGGCCCAAGGGTCCACGATTCTAACAAGAAAATCAGGAATACGGAACATCTGGACATCTGGAACATCAGGACATGGAACATCAGGACTTTCAGGAATGGAACCACGGAACATCAGGACATCTGGAAAATCAGGACATGGAACAGGCGACAAAGGAGCTCTGACGGAGGACAAGACCAGGAATATCAGGATGAGGAGACCAGGAACATGGAACGAAAAGCCATCTAGACAAGTAAAGACCACGGAGGACCTTGACCCGAAGAGGAACACAAGTAACTGTGGATTCTGGATCCGAAGGCCCTGAGGAACAGGAACTGAGCCCTTTTATAAGGCTGAAACAGGAAGTGAGCTGACGAGGACTTCCGGTGGGGCCATAGGCTTTTCCCGTCTCTGGCCCTTTAAATATCTTGAAGAGGCGCAGCCGCGTGCCTAGAGAGAGGCAGGACCGAGGACAGCTTCGGCGGCGTCCACGCCATGAAGAGGAGCAGGCAGAGGTGCCACTAGGCCATGAAATGAGGGCCTGATGTCAGTGGCTTCCTGCTGCAAGGGAGAGCAGGCTAGCAGCGGATCCCTGCTGCGGGGAGACTCAGCGGCGGCGGCTCTGCCCGCCGCGAAGATGGAGCATCAGCAGCAGCCTCCAAGCTGCGCCGGGAAGAAGCTGTGGCAGCGACGGCCTCCGGGCCGCATCAGGGGTGGCGTCAAGACAGGTCTGGCTGGACGCAAGGTAGGGGACTGCCCATGGCTATTGCGGGCAGGATCCTAAGAAATGGTTGTTTTACAGGAGAATCTGGGGTCACTTCCTGGCAATCCCAGGACACCGAGTGTCCTGGAAGTTCTATCGAGAGATTTCTTCCCTTCTAATCTCAGTATTTGCCAAATCTGTGCTCTGTTGTAAGACTGGGGGTAGGGTGGGGGGTGAATATTGCTACTGTAATAGCACGATGGCGTAAATGAGGTGGAATTCTGGCATTCAGTATCACTTACTGCGCATATCCAGTACACAGAACTGCAAATGGGTTAATAACGTTATGGATTTAGCATACTTGATACTAAAAGAATTTCATGTTTATCTTCTGGGTTAGCAGTCAAAAAGTGTATAAATATACCTCTTATGCTGTATACAGTTCTGTACTTATTTAACCTTCAAGGCATAGTGATTGACCTCAGTTCAGAGCCCTGAGGAATTGATAGTAACTAACAGTTGTCACTTGATATGCTAGCCTTTAAATTAGGCAGAAGAATCTGCCAAAGCACGTTGACTGCATTTAATCAGGATGTGAGATTAATTCTGTTAGTGCAAATGGCTTCTGTAAAGAGAAGTCACGCCTCACTAATTTATTGGATATGTTTGAGAATGACAACAAGGAAGATCTATTTGATATAATATACTTGGATATTCCAGCATCTTTTGGTAATGGTCCCTCATCAAAGGCTCTTTATGAAACTAGGCTGTCATGGGATGAGAGGAAAAATCTTTTTCATAGATGCATGGAAACACAGGGTTAGATTAAGCGATCTGTTTTCACAATGGAGGAAAGTAAACACTGGATGCAGGCTGGAGCCAGCACCCTTCAATATATTCATAAATGATTTGTGAAAAGGAGTACAGAGCAAATTCAACAAAGTGTCCACTTTTACCTACATATTGCAGAGGCATTCCTGCAGGCGGGGTTAGATCGGAGGAGGCCAGCAACACACGTAGTTTTAGATTTTTCAGAACCACATGCAAAAATATTGCATGATGCCTAGTAGGCATTTCAGATTAGGTGTTTAGTGTGCTTTAAGGTAAAGTTAAACTTCTCTACGTGCCACTGTGAACTGGCGTTTGGTATTCTACAAATGACTGTACTTGCTGGACTGAAGCTGTGCAGTCCAGTCCCTTTATGTTGTGCTGTTGCTGGTGGAAGCTGGAATTTTTGCTGTGATGGAATCCTGGTTGGAAAATATCAGGGAAGACCCAGAGGAACCTAAGGCCATACGCATCATTTGTTAAAGATTTCTACTGCTCCAGAAGAAGAAATGCAACGCTGCAAAGGATAAATGGCAATATTTTCACTTTTTGTAACCAACGTTTTGAAAATTTATTTTTCTAAAGAGAAGCTAAAGCAGTACTATCTCTGCAAATGCAACGAGAAAGGGTTTGAAAATGAGGCGTCTTCCACCTATCCCCTGACACATTTTTCCAGTTCTAGGGGGATGGCTTTGGATAAAGCAAAAAGGAAGGGAAGATGGCATGGGCCTAATCCCGTCATTTTTCATGGGAGGAAAAGAAAACAGAATATATGTTTTTCTCCTATTCAAAAGAATGGGAGTTATGCAGGCAAGGGGGGAGTCTGTATGCACTTACTGTATTTCTGTTCAGAACAGGAATAAAACTATCTGGGGTAGAGGCCTTAGAATTGTGAATAAAAGCTTCATATTTAGGTGGCCAATAACTCATTGAGAGTGGGAATGGAGGCAGAGTGGTCCCCAATAATGGAGCATAAAGGGCTAGCTTTGCTTCCTGACTGCTCTGAATATCATTTTTTGAGGCTCTTCTGAATACGCTTTTGAGTGTTGCAAAATACAACACATGGCAGCTAAAAAAAACAAACAAAAAACAACCTCTTTTATGACGGATATCTTGAAAATCTCAATATGTGGCAGCTACACTCTCCTAGTGGAGGTCTAAACCCCAAGAGATAAATCAAGTCATACATTTTATAACTTAAGAACTAGTGGGCTCCCCGTGAATTTAGCAGTTGTTAGGCTAGAAACAAACAAAAGGAAATACACTGACACACCAGACATAGTGGAATTCATTCCACAGGATGTCGTGAAGGCAAATAATACAACCAAAGTTCCATATACAGGATTAGATCATTTTGTGAAAGGCATATAAATAATAAGATACTTAAAATAATGGAAAATCTCATTACTGCATCTCTAAAGCATAACTGCTAGAAGGATGTTATTGTGGATTGACAATACAACATATGCTCTGTTTCTTACAAAGTTCCTCTGAACAGCTGTTGCTTGCCACTGTCAAAGACAGGATGCGGGGTTACCTTTGTTCTGACCCGGTCTGGGAAATGTTTAGATTATAAACCTACCTTGGCTGTACAGTAAGATGAGTTCTTTGTGATTCAGAAAAGGAGACAGGGAAGTACAGCAACATAAAATACTTTGCTTGAAGGAGCCAGCCAAGGAGCTTTGTGGTTGTGCTGTGCACCAGCATGCAGGAGACTTGAGTTTGATCCTCTGTGTCAGATTTCTGCCAGTGGGAGCAAGGCAAGGCATGTTGTAGAGAAATAGTGCACAGTCTCGGGCAGGAGCAAGTATCAGCTACCACTCCATAGCATCTCTTAATGATATGATCAGCTTTTGATGGGTTGCAGAGGGAGCTGAGGTTTGTGGCCTCTGATCAAGGACTTTCGCTGTGATGGTTGGGCTGAATAGGAGGAGGGGAAATCAAATTCAGTAACAATACCTTCCCATTGCCCTTTCTCGGCGCACTACCATTGATTCTGCTTAATCAGTATCTTTGCATTCATTTCTTCTCCGCTAAGGATCCTTTGCATCTTCCCATGCTTTCTTGAATTCTGATATTGTTGTTGCTCCCATCAGCTGCACTAGGTGGCAGTTTGATGCATCCACCATCCCTTCTGTAACAAAATATTTTCAAATGTTACTCCTGAGTTTACCTTTTCTGAGCCACATATCATAACCTCATATTCTAGAAATTCCTTTCCTCTGAAAAATATCTGCTTCTTGTGCATTATTTATAACTTTGAAGTATCTTAAATGTTGCTATTGTATTCCCACTTCTCTAGAAATTACATATTTGGGTCCCTATGTCTTTTACAGTTTATGATACAGATTTGGCACCATTTTGGCAATTTTGTTTTTTTTAAGATCCTTTGCTAAATTCACCTCCAGCCTGTAGGTGCTACTGTGGGCCACTTTTATTATCTATTCAGTCCTCCCAACTCTGTGACCCTCACTTCTCCCCTACGGACATTTTGTTTCCTGCCTGGTTGTGTATTTATTCTCAAGCATTTTATGAGTTAAGTTACCAGAGCTTGCTCATCACACTCTTGCTCTGCTCTAGCTATCTGCTCTCAGAAGACTTTCACTTTCTAGCCTTGCCTTTAGCATTCCTGCTTGACTTTTTTCTTGTTCCTGATTTTCTGGTGTGTTCAACCTCTTATTCTGATCCTGGCTTCCAGCTACATGCCTTGGGTCAAGGGTTTCCCCTGTTACCTATGCCTCACTGGCCTTAAGCATCTGAGGGTTCAACCCGAGAGGAAGATGGTTGGCAATACTTCTTCCTGCTCACCCTAGCATTCCTCTGATTCTCGTCACATCCTTGTCTTCTTGTTTTCAATTTTGAGATCATCAGCTATAATTACCCTGAGATCTTTCTTCAGTTTCTTACCTCCCATCAAGTAATGCTCTCTTGCACTGCTGCATCTCAAATGCTTGATTTTAGTCATTTACATTGAAACCTCAAGCTTTCTTTAATGACTTTTTCCTTTATTCTGAATCATCTGGGGTGTCCACTCCCTTGCAAAATTTATTTGCTGTGGCTTCAGGAAGGGGTGAGACTTTTCCCATCTGGTTCCCCTGCCGCTCTGCATCACTGTCCTGCCTGATGCATTCCCAGACCCAGGACTCACTGTGGCTCTGCAACATTCTTGATATCTTCTGTAGTGGATTTTACACCAAGGTCTGCCCTAGGGACGGAAAGTCACTGAAGTGACAACACAAAGGGAATTTTTGGGGGGACAACCCAGGGGAGCAGGAATTGTAACTTAGAATATGGACCCTCATTTTTTTGATTGAGGAGATTAGGTTTCTGGGATTTTGGTAGTTTAGCATACTGTACTTTGTTATTTAGATAGGTAGGTGTAGGATGGGGTTTTGCGGGTTTATTTGGAATGACTTTAAAAAAAAAACATTTTATTACAGGCTTGGCCTATCCACCAGTAAGAGTGAGGGATAGAGCTATTATGTACATTAGGGCAATGTTTACCAACCTTTTCAAGCCCAAGGCACATCTACATTAACAAAACTGTTCTGTGGTTCATCAGCCTCTGTGGAGCAAGCAATGCAGAAAAGGAAAGGACTCATATTACCACAAAAAAAAAAGCTAGAGGAGTACTGAAAGCCCCACCAGTTTCTTCCAAATATTAAAGCAAAGGAACAGAGTGGGAAGAAACAGCCAGGAAGGTATGGATAACAGGAGGCAGGATCTAGTGAAGATTAAGAAATTATCTAGTGTCTGTCAGCTAGGATCTTGTTATGCCTGTTGGTCGCAGAAGGCTGCGACCTCTCATGCTCACCTCTTTTTTCTCCCCGCTCCATCAAGTCTGGGAAGAATGGTGGTCTCTGCCAGTACCTGCCGACATCTCCGGCATTCCCGGGATAGTGTGGGCGCTGCAGCGTTCACATTCATCTATTCAGATAAGGAGAATATCTGTTCAAAAGAATGAAAGAACTGGATTGAGATAAGGGAATACTTGTTTAAAAGGACATTGATCCATTATATTTGTTATAAGAGATATACATGGGAAATAGCGTAATGTGAGAATGTGATCTAATGGCTGTTAAGATTAGGTTATTTTAGAGTTAATAAGCTATTGGTTTTATGGGGTGTTGAGTGGATGATATGAATGAGAGTGAAATAGTATGGTTGTGCTGATGTTGGGGTAAAGCATGGTAGTATATGGTATGGGAGTGAATGTCTGAGGATTAAGCAGTAGGATGTGTGAGGTTATTTTAATGTTTTCAGATTTGTAAAATAAATAGGTCCATCATAATTATAAAATAAAGGATTGGATTTAATCAGTATGAGTTATGATATAGTATTCATTGATTTACCTCCGATTATTTGGGATAGTATTTACTGAGGTTTTGGAGGAAATGCATGTTTTTGTTTACTTTCTATAAAGGAAGACATACAAGCCTACGTAGAGTCATGTCCTACCTGCGCAAGACAGAAGCCTCTGGGCGGCCATCCCTGGGGACTCCTCCAACCTCTGTCTGCTCCTAGTGAACCGTGGACACACATTGCCACGGACATTATATTTGATTTGCCCTTGTCCAACATTAATAATACCACCTGGTCACCATTCTCTTAAATGGCACATTTTGTGGCATTGCCCGGCTTACTGTCTGCCCCAGAGCTAGCAAGGTTGTTCATCTGGCACATCTTCCATCTACATGGTATGCCTAAGCATATCTTCTCGGACAGAGGGGTTCAGTTTATAGATAAGTTTTGGAGATCCCTGTGCAAGAAATTTGATATCTCATTGGATCTTACTTCAGCTTACCACCCACAAGCCAAAGGACAGATGGAGAAAATGAACCACACACTAAAACAATTCCTCCTTGCTTATGTCAATTCCAGACAAAGCGACTGGTCTGAATTGCTCCCCTGGGCTGAATTCGCACTGAATTCACATCAGTCTGCTTCAACTGGGTCATCACTTTTTCAACTAGTTTACGGATGTCAGCCGTTACCTCCACTACCAATGCCATTATCCGTAGCTTCTCCTGCAGCCCAGACATCAGCGCAAGAATAACATCAGTTGTGGGAACACACAAAAGAACTTCTCCAGAAGGGTGGACAATAGGCCAAGAAGTTCTATGATGCCCATTACAGAGCCGCACCACAGTTACAACCCAGCGACAAGGTATGGCTTAGTACCCACTTCATCCGCCTTAAACTTCCATCGGTTCGATTTGCGCCAAGGCACATTGGACCCATTTCAGTTCTCCACCGCCTGGGTCAAGTCATGTACAGTTTGAAGCTACCAACGGCACTCAGAATACATAATGCATTTCATATCTCCCTCCTGAAGCCACTCATCCTGTCGAAGTTCTCCAGGAAAACACCAGAACCCCAGCCTTTCTCTGCCGAAGAAGACATCACATATCAAGTGGAAGACATCCTTGATGTAAGAAAACACGGTATACGATGGGAGTATCTTATTTCCTGGGAAGGATTCGGACCTGAGGAAAATAGTTGGGAGCCTGCATGTGACATCCTCGACAAGGAGTTGATCCAACAGTTCCACAGGACACCCCCAGGGAGGGGCCCTAGGAAGGGGGGTACTGTTATGCCTGTCATTTGCAGACAGCTGCGACCTCTCATGCTCACCTCTTTTTTCCCCACTCCATCAAGTCTGGGAAGAATGGCGGTCTCCCCCAGTCCCTGCCAACCTCTCCGGCATTCCCGGGACAGCGTGGGTGCTGCCGACCACCATCTTGGACCTGGAATTACCTAGGCGCGTGCATGCAAGGGCCTTCTTTGAACACATCATGGCAGGAACCTCGGGGGCGTCCCCTCCTGATGACATCAGCCTGCTAGTGTATTTAATCTGACCAGCCCTTGCCTTCTATGAGTTAGCAAGGAGTTCCGTCTTGCTGAATCCTCCACATTCAAGGATTTCCTGTTCCTGACTTGGTCTTGGCATCTGGACGTTCTGAGTACCTGTTCCTTGGGGGCTCCCCCACATTCCCGGCTATCCGCTCCTCGGAGGGCCTTCCTGCCTGACTGCTACTAGACCTGCTTCTTAGGTCACTCTCTGTGTCTCCAGGAAACATCTACTGTGAGTACCTCTACTGACTTCTACTATATGAACTGTATTGTGGATTCCACGTGGTGTACCACAACCCTTGGGCCACTACCACCTTTCTTCAGTAGAAGCCATTCAGCTTTCCTGCACTTCAGAATATCTACACACCAACTACGGGAGCCACTTCCAGGTTCCGACATCTCTACCAGTTCTTCAACATCTACTGCACAGACATCCTCGGCATACCTTGCTCCATGGGCCACTACTGAATCTGTATTCCTGAGGTGCCTACACTCATCAGAGGGGATCCACGGCTACTGGATCTTCTCAGTTGTGGTCTCACTTTGGGTAATTCCCATTGCTCAGGACTATACTACTACATCTATGGATATTACTTTTTCCTTCTTTCATAATAGTCTCCACTTCTAGCTCTGGCACATGCCTCTGAGGCTGCGCCTGCTGATGGTGAGGCTCACAGGGCTCCTCCCTGTGTGTGGAGACACCTCTCATCTCAGTCCAGGGTTCACATTCTTACATAAACATAACAGATCTGATGCTAACAAAATGCAGAGAGAGTCTCGTGATGAGATGTGAGTGGACGGATGCATTTCTTTTTCTCCGGGGTGCCACTCAGCACATCAAACATCAGCATGGTATAGACTTTCTATGCAAAAATGTGGACTTGATGGATATTTGGAGAGTTTTAAATCCTTTAGAAAGGGAATACATGCATGACTGCCAGTGTGGATAGTGTTAGAAGGTGTAGTTCTGCAGATACTGACCAGTGTTGGTGTTCCCCCAAGTATTTATTCAATCATGCAGGGTTCATAGAAAACTGAGCAAAGAAATGGGATGATTTTGCATCTAATAATATGGCTCATCATGACTCCTGATGAGCCTGAAAACCAACATGGAGAGAAGCAACTGACCCAGAATCCTCTGCTTTCTTAGCCTGTCCTGGCAATATGAACTCTAAGTGACTTAGAGCCTGACTTGCAGAAATTCTAGGGACATCTGGACAGCATTTGAAGCTGACGCCAAGTTATGATGCCTAATTATAGGGTCATAAAAGGAGAAGGCAACGGAGGAAACTTCAGGCTTTACTGTCACAATGGAGGCACTCTTTCTCAGGGGTTTCTATAATATAGCCTCAGATGTGTTAATTGCCCTGCTAGCAAGATTCTAACAGAACAAAAGACTATCCAAAGAGTGATGGTAAATGGGCCCCACCTTGGAGAAATACTCAGGGGTAGCTAGGGATGATCTTATCATGCTGTTGACATGACAACCAATGTGAATTATTCTCTAGGCAGTCACACAACTCTCTAGAATCTTCTAACCCAGTACAATATTGTATAAAAGAAGGACCAATCCCTGTATACGATGAGATGTTGGTGCTCTGTTTGTCAGAGGCATGGCATCAGCATCTCCCAAGAATACTTATATTGATCAATAAAAAATTATGCTTTCTACCAAAATCTAAGTGTTCTTGTATCCCTGGACATAAGTGTCATAAAGAATGGCATGGCGCTTAACATTCCCCCAATTTATTTTGGGAAATAGCTAAAATGATGCTAATGGGAAATTTCATCTCTTATAGTAGTGAAGAAACGGGCTTTGCAGGTGGCCATCATAAATTGGGAGAAGCAATTGTGCTTGGTTCAACAGAAATTTGAACATGAGCCTAATAAGGAAACTAAGGCAGAGTTTTTAGCTGTGTAGCTGGCTTTAAATATGTTGCTTCACCAACGGGCAAAAAAAGGGACACTATATTATAAATTTTGGTGCTATCAATTTGAAAACAAGGTGGGTAGGCCTCTGGCTAATCTAGCAAAGAACTAGGCATATACTAAATTTATATC